>NC_090940.1:109800884-112200884 GCF_040938575.1 Ambystoma mexicanum
CTGCTCTCAGACTTGCATTTCTATCCCTCAAACAAGGATAGAGATGCATTGTTATTTTGTACTGCATTTCACAGCAGGGCCTGTCACTCTGGAATATGCTCCAAGCACCCACCTAATATTAGTTCAAGAGTGTGGAACCAAAGTGTTGAGGCTCATATCCTGGTTTTGCCAGCACATGATACTATGATGGTGGGCAATCATTGTATCCCACTGTACGGTACTCTGCTACCTTCCATGAGAAGGCTTGCCTTTTCATATAGTGGTGCCATTGTTTAGCCGATTGCCTGATCTTTCTTTTTTTGTAGGCCATTTGAGTGATGGAGTCATATACAGAAGGGAGCTGACCAAATGTCACTGCCATTGAGGATATTTTTAGGGGTGCTTATTTAGCACAAGAAATGGGTTGCTTTCTTATACAATTTCAAAGGTACTTCTACACATCATATATAGCATCCGACATGTCTTAGTGTTGGGTGTGATTAAAGCTTTAAAATGCAATAGGAACGCCCGATTAAATCCTTTAAGATCACACCAATCGATATTCTGGTACTGGTATATTTACCTTGATGATGGAGAACATGAAACTAGAATCCTTCTCCTTTTGCATAACATGCTTCTATAAAGTTTTGTTTGTAAATATTGTCAAGCCAGATTATTATATGATTTGTGTACTTTTCAAGTCAGTTGTACAAAATAGGGTATTATTTTAGTTCACGAGAGTCAAACAATTGTACCTTGCTCTAGGATAAGAACTGGGAAACAATGTGTCAAGTGCAGGATCTACAGATTGTCTCAAATCCCAGCTTCACCTCAAACCAATGTGTGTGATCCTGTCAATTCATTTAATTGTGTGGTGCCTAATCTGTCAACATTTCCATTCTCTAACAATTTCAAGTTGTCAGCCCGTAAAAGTTATTTAGTTCTCAGGATATTGTGACAAGTCAGAAGGAGGACTCGGACCAGAGGACATGTTATCTAAAGAGTTTTATTTAACTTAAAAGAAAACACCTGTCTAGCTCTATTGCTAAAAGGGGAATTCCCTTCCTAATGAACTATACTAAGGTGCTCACCAATAGGCAAAATAACAAAAATGGTCCTCTGTCCAAAACATATCCGCTAAATTGGCCCTACCACTGAGAAAATATATAATCTAAAAACCAGGCAGAGTGTCCTGCCTTCAGAGTTGTTCAACCCAATCTCTCTCAGGGCTTCCAGGAATCCCTCCTGGCTTTGGGATCCAATGCTTTTCCATAGAAAACAATTCTCCCCTGTTTAACAGTTCTTGACCATCTAGAAAAGTTGACTGGGAGCCAGAGTGCGCGCCTTGTCATCCTTTTTTACATCTGGAAAAGTTCCAAATGTTTCTCAAGTTTTCAAACTAAAGTCTCAAATTCCTGAAAAGATCAAATGTCCAAGGTGCTTTAAAGTCTTAGGTTTCTGAAAAGGTAAAATGTCCAAGTTGTCATAGGTGGAGGGATTCCTCCCAAATCCCTCTCCACCACTTTTGTGGGTCTCGCCCCACTAGGTACACATATTGTTTAGTGGTCTTCGTGGACCCCTCTGGCTCCCTTGGCTATCTCTGTCCCAATGTCTTATTTGTCTCCATGGGGTATTCATAACCTTTCTCTCCATAGGCCTCCCTTGGTTCTCAATAGTTTCTGTGAGCCGTTTGGCTGATAACACTAGTTAGGTTTCTCTGGCTCCCATAACCCTGGTGTTCCTCTGTCCCAATTTCTCATTTAGCAATCTGGGGTATGGATAACCCTGCTTCCTATGTGGCTCTGTCAACTCTTGGTGAGGTTTCTGTGAGCCATCCAGAAATCTAACACAATCAGGTTTCTTGAACTGCCTTGGGATTGTCTGTTTTGATGTTCCACTTATTTCTCTGGGAAATAGGTGATCCCTCTTAGCTAATTCCAATATTCAGGTTTGTTGGGCTCCCATGACCGTTATTGTTACTTGCCTCTTTCTCTCTCTTTGGGCCTTTCTGCTTCGGGTATGGGTTTAGGGTAATCCTTCCTACTTCCCCTTCGCTCTCCGGTCTCTCCACCCCCTCCACTATGAGCGACCCGGGTACCTTCTATGTTGCAGGGTGTACTCCAGTGAGGTGGCGTCTGCTAGGCAGCAGTGGCTTTCCCCAGGGCTTTCTGTCTTTCCTGTCTGGATACAAGCAAGTTGGGCAATCCGCTTATCTCAGCATTTCTGGGCTCCATCCTTATGAGCAGAGGATTTGTTCCTCCCTCGTGGTCTGGGTTTGGCGTAGTTTCTCAGGGCCCAGGCCCAACTCGACCTCCATGTGGCCGAGCCTCCAGATAAGGCCTCCAGATAATGCCGGCTATTCTCAGCCTTGGCCTCACTAACTCTGCACGGCTCTGTGCCAGGTCGGCAACTTCTTTCTCCTCCAGCTTCTCTCCACGCCACAAACAGCCGGCTTTGCTGTGCCGTGCGGCTCTGCCTCTCACTGACGTGCTCACGTCTGAGGCCCGCCTCTGAGTATTGCTTCTTCTTTGCCATTCAAGGGTAATGGTGCCTTTATTCTCACTCCATGACCAAAAAGGGGTGTGTTGGTTATGTTCAGATGTTAAACCCACGCAGAGACCAGCATTGTCTTGAGCCAAACATCCAAAGGCACTTTCAGTATTATTTTGAGTCCCTCGGCTGAATGTAACATCAGTTTCTCGGATTCCTGTACATGCAGATGCTGCTTTAGTTGTAGAGTTCCCTATGAAAATGGGAGTCCTTGTCCTCTTAAAAGGAGTCACTCCTAGTGAGGTCCCACTTTCCCCAAACCCCTACAGAGAGTTTTGCTGAGTGGGCCCTAGCTTCAAAGGTGGTGGCTCCTCTCAGAGAAAAGGGGACAAAGCCTTTGGATTCGTCACAATATGCTCTTCAAAAAATGTTAAACCTGCGCTTTATCTAGCTACAGCATTGCTTCATGTACAATAATAGTGGCCTTGATCTATTTCACACCACAAAGTCATCTGTTTCTTCACTATTTTAAATACAGCTTGGAAACCACAGTTCTCTTCTAATATCGGTCTATTGTCTTCTATGCAATGGTGTATGCACCTTTCCCATTGCTTCCAGTCTATCAGCATGTGTACCTTGCATGCGGCTACTGATCTAAAACTACACCCTCCTCGTGTCTACTATTTTTAATTTTGGCTATTACATGGTGCTGAAATGCCACCTGTAAGCCGAAACTATTGCATTGGACTAAGGAAAGAAGGGAGATGGAATGAGAGGATGGATACACAGCCAATGGGAGTTGTTTGGCTATTTACTCACCCATTGACTGCCCTTGGCCATTGCAGTCCCTATAGCCATTGTCACCCACTACTGGCCCCTCTCCACCCAAAAGATCTTCCTATGATCTCTTTAAGGCTAGCTTTATCAAGCTCTAACATCACACTTTGGTGTGCCAGTGTTCTTTCTAAACAGTCTTCTGAGAATGAATGGCGTTATTGCAGTTGTAAATGTGTTACTGGTGCAATAAACATGTCTTTCGAAGTGTGCACTCAACCACTTGATTTATAAGCAGTATACGCGTCCTTCCACTGAAGGCCTGTTAAAAACAAGAATTGGCAAAGCTAACAGTTATACCTTGTGTATAGTTATTAGCTAGGTATTATCCAGGCACCACTATCATATGCTCCGATACTCACACCATTTTCCAGCTGCTGCCTCTTATGACCAGGTGGTACCATTATAGCAGTGTGTGGCAAAATCTTATCATGCCTACACAAAACCTTTGACTTTGCCAATGCTTGTTTAAATGTGCCAAATCTGTCCTGTACCCTCGCCATGGACTGCTAATGTTGCCCTTGAAATGCCACTTATATTATTCTGATTCCAGCGAGTCTGAAGAGGATAAGTGGACTGGAAGGGAGTACCCTCCCATATTTGGATTGCTGCAGAGCAGCATATCAAGCTCTGGATTGTAATCGCATTAGGGGGCATGACCAAAGATTCTAGGTCCCTTCATTTGTTTGGTTCTGGGGGATTCCAAAAGCATGTGTGCGCTGGTTCCCAAAATTCCTTAAGATGGCCCTCGTAATGCTTTTATCATGATGAGTCCTTTGTGGTGGGTCAATCTATTGCATGTATTGTTTTGTGCAGTTAGTATTACAGGTATTAGTCCTAGAACATGTCAAGAGAGAATTATCATTTGTGGGGTGAAAATACAGCCCCAGAGTGACAGATATTGATAGGCCATGCTAGGTCCCTATTGTGAGAGTGAAGCTGGCTGATGTAGAGTCCCATTGAAATATAAAAGCCAGTACAAAACAGTGATTTCCGACATAAGGTATATTGAAATTAAAGAAATGGGACTCCTTCCACTGTGTTGAAACGGACAGGCACTCAAGTGAAAAAAATATACCAGAGAGCTTAAAATTACTGAATGTGCCGGTGCATGGAAAAATAAGATATGTGTGGCTGGAGATGCTGTTTTTTCCCTAAAATATGGAAAGTTACAATTTCAACTCAAAGGGATAGATATCACAATGTGACATTGATATCTACAAGCACAAGACGGTGATCGAGAAATCCAAAGTGAAGCCAAGCCTTTTGCATTTGTTCATAATAAAAAGACTTATTTTCATCATATAAAATGACAACATTTAAAGGGAAAGGCCTATTTCATTTTGTGTAAAAATTAATACTGGTTTCTGTGTAACTGTGGCCTATGTGTGAATAATACCAAAAGTGAACTTATTACTGTTCAAACAATATGTAAAGAAAGATTGTATTATAAACAACAGGACCATGTGCGAACACACGCTGAACACATCTTGTCAATTTAAAATGCTATTCTGTTAGAATTATGTATACAGCTTGTTTTGCTCACTGAACTGAAAGGTCTGTGACTCTGAAACGTTGACCTCAATACCTTTGGGCTGGGCCACCAGGAAAAGCAGCCCAGCTTTTCAGTTTAAATGCTAAGAATTACAGAGAATTAGATCAGAATTGCTGAGGCTGTAGATAACACAACCAGCAAAAATTACCTTTAAGGTCAAACCTCCCCATTAACTGTCCATTTGACCTGCAATGCGTCTTTTGAAGCCAAGAAAGGGAGGGTAGAATAATATGAGCCAGGCAGATGTCCTGGTCATGTGAAAGAATTGAAATGAAACTTAAAGAAAAGGTGGTGGCTATTGTGAAACGGAGGGGTACATGTGAAGCATTGGCTGATTAACATAGGATTACATTTTCCTTAATAAAAAGAGAATCGTGTGTCCCAGTAAGCTCATCCCAAACTCACATTAAAGAGCATAAGAAGCCTGTCGGTACCATGTAAATATGAATTCTGTGTGATGTATACAGTTTGAGTTATGAAGACAATTGTATAACATTGAACTAAATAACTATACTTCATGCTTATAAAATGTTTAAAATCAAGCACTAGAAATATCATAATGCCGGTTTAAGTTTGCAGTAGCAAGCAACTGAAAACGTTTTTTGCACTGTAAAAAGCACTGTTTTACTAACTCCTTTTGCACACACTTTGTATGACTGAATGTATTGTGTTTTTTATGAAAAATCTATTGAAAGAAATTGGAAATGTATTGGAATAGGAGTAAATGTTACATTTGTATATATTTTTTCTATAAAACAGTTTGGAGTTGTCACGATGCCTGCCCCCGGAAAACCAGACCAGGCCCAGCAACCCCGGAAGCAGGCATCATGCCACTTGAAGCATGCTAGGGGCTATCTGGCTGCAGTCCTGGCGCCTATGGCGCCAGGCTCATAAGAATAAAGTCAGTCCTGGCGCCATGGGCGCCAGGCTCATTACAGAAAACTTACCTGATGCAGACCATGCTGCATACCTACCTGATGCAGACCATGTTGCACAAAGCCACAAGCCGAATGAGGCTTAGAGGGACTATTTTAACACAGCGACTCCTTTCTTCTCGGGTGGGGCTGTGGAAGAATACTTACCTGGGACTTCTACCAAAGCTATTTAAGCCCCACCCGGACAGCCACACGTGCATCGCGTTATTCTGCTTGCTGAAGCTTAATGCTCACAGTGTCTTCAGCAGCTCCAGTCTTCAGCCACGCCCGCTTCAGCCCTGGAACACCTGGAACAAGAAAAGGAGAAGGAGAAGAGGTCAGAACAAAACCCTTACCTGAATCCTAGATCCAGCACATCGTCGATCTCGAAGTGAGAAGCCTTCACAGGTGCGTTGCCACGCACCTCGCAGTGCCGCGCTGAACTCACCATCCAGGGCTGCATTCCTTTACCCCATCGCGAACCCAGCATCTCCAGGCCTTTCTTCAACACCTGGGGGAGACAAGAACAAATAGGTGATAGAGGGCAATTCAAACCACCCCCAAAGACTTACCTGATTACCACAGGGGGGTACTCACCTCATCTCGGGTCGGGGCAGTCAATTCTGCATCACCGCCGCACCCCGGCCCCCTAAGGGGAAAAAACAAGGACAATACAAACTAACCCCCAAAGACTTACCTGATTACCACAGGGGGGTACTCACCTCATCTCGGGTCGGCGCAGTCAATTCTGCATCACCGCCGCACCCGGCCCCTAAGGGGAAAAAACAAGGACAATACAACCTAACCCCAAAGACTTACCTGATTTACCACAGGGGTGTACTCACCTCATTTCGGGTCAGCGCAGTTAATTCTGCATCATCGCTGTACCCCGGCCCCAAAGGGGAGAACCACAATAGACTTACCAGGATCTACCAATTGCCACTTGGAACTCTTCTAGTGGTTTAAATCTGCAACCTGCAAGGAATCTGGCAGAGTGAAGATCAGACTTTTGAATTCTTACGAACAATTGTACTTTAGAGTCAATACTGGAACTCACCAATTCCTCCACGCCAGTGAAGTAACTGGTCGTCTACGCGCCCCTGCGCTCAACGCAGGATGGAGAGCTCATCTTTCCAAATCATCAGGTGAGATTAAGAGGGGACTTCAGGAGTGTTCTGTGGGCAGACAAGGGGAGTGGGAAGGCGGGTTAATGCTCAGATTACGGGAGGTTAATTCCCTTTCTCCATTGCAGAAAGATATTCGTACGAACCCGACAAACAAAGCTAAGTGGGTCTGTCCAGTCTGTCATCTCAGCTCTACATGTTACTCTGGTGGAAGCAACAGCGGGCCGGTCCAGATCGATGCCCCCGTGGGAATCAGGTGAGCGTAACAGAACGCGAAGCCTACCCACAAATACCCACCTGGGCGTCATGGAGACCTCGGAAACTGATCAGTTGGCCCAATTATTAGGGGAACTAAGGGCTGAAGTGCATGCCGCCCGCCAGGAAACCAATGCCCTCAGGAGGGAATTGATAGTATCAAAAGAACGAACTGATGATTTGGCCAGACAGTTATTACAAAACCAGGCTGGACAAACACCTCTACCTGGACTCGGGGCCAGTCCAGCTCCGGTGCCACCGAGTAACCCGGTGCAGGTAAACCTTTCCCTTGGCTCCGCCTGAACGCTTTGCCGGAGACCCAAAAAGATTTGCTATATTCATGAATCAATATCACTTACACTTTTTATGTAGACCTGGAGCTTTCCCAAACGATCAGGCCAAGGTAGCTTTTGTACTGTCATATCTCAGCGGCAGTGCAGCGGACTGGTCCATTCCGCTAGTAAATCAGGATGACCCGATTCTTCGAGATTTCCAAGGTTTTCGAACAAGCATGGAAAGACTGTTCGCCCGACATTCCCAAGGACAGGCTTTTTATCCTTACGGCAAGGTAATCAGGATCTTTTATCTTACATTGCAACTTTCAATAGATTAGTTGCAGAAACCGAATGGCCTGAAGCCAAGCGAATTACGTTATTCCATCGAGGGCTTCGGGGAGAACTCAAGGATGTTTTAGCCCAAGTCGTGAACCCGCCTCTAGACTGTGCTGAATATATAGATTTTGTGGTCCAGTTAGATCACAGACTTCAAACCAGAAAGGCTGATCGAACCAAGTTTGAAAACAGGGTCTTGGTTAAAACCTACGTAAGCTCTAAGGGGGTAGATGCCTCAGAACCCATGCAAATCGGGGGGGTTAAAGGACCCTTAACCCAGAAGGAAAGAGAAAGAAGACGGCAACAGCAATTATGTCTATATTGCGGAGCTACTGGTCATTTCCTTTGGAACTGTCCTGCAAAACCACCCAAGAAAGCTATAGGAGCAGCAGACGAAAACCACTTGAAACCTGACTCGGGAAACGACCACGCCCGGCAAGCGTAGAGGTCAGCTTGCCGAGCTTAAAGAAGGACACTCTGACCTCGCATTTCACCATATCCATGGTCCTTATAGATCCAGAGCAGCCATCACGCATGCACGCGGTAAAGGCGTATGTAGATAGTGGAGCCATAGGAAACTATTTGGACTGCGGATTGGCTTCCAGGATGAATCTATCTCTCACCCGAAAGACCACTGCCGATGTCGTCACCACTGTTGATGGAACTGAAATTGCCTCTGGGCCCGTAACTCATTCCACTGCAGAGATGACATTGCTGGGTCAGGATGGACACCGAGGGGTTATGGTGTTTGATTTAATCAAGGCTCCACAGTTTCAACTGATACTGGGAATCCCTTGGTTGGAAAAACACAATCCCTGTATTGATTGGCGAGAGAAGAGACTAACCTTCCCAGAATGTGCTAACACCTGTTACCCAAAGAGAACTCTAAATTCAGTACTGGCCCCAGTAATCCCAGCTGCCATACAATTACCTGCTGAATACCAAGACTTTCAGGATGTCTTTCAAAAGGAGCAGGCAAATACCTTACCACCGCACAGATCGTATGATTGTCAAATAGATCTCATACCGGGAGCACAACCACCTTGCAGCAGAATCTATGCCCTCACGGAACCTGAAAATCTCCATTTGCACCAGTACCTAGACCAGTATCTTGCTAATGGCTTCATCCGCCCGTCCAAGTCCCCTGCATCTTCCGCTTTGTTCTTCGTGCCTAAAAAGGAAGGCAACCTTAGAACATGCATTGACTACCGCGCGCTGAATCAGATAGCTATCAAGAATCGATACCCGTTGCCTTTGATCCATGAACTACTAGACCAGGTAAAGAACGCTTGTATATACACAAAACTAGACCTTCGGGGGGCATATCATCTGGTACGCTTCAAAGAGGGTGACGAATGGAAGACTGCTTTTCGCACCAAGTACGGATTATTTGAGTACCAGGTGATGCCTTTCGGACTGTGTAACGCACCAGCAGCCTTCCAGTTCTTCATGAACGATGTCTCCCGAGAGCTCATCGATGTTTGTGTAGTTGTTTACATCGACAATATCTTAGTATACTCCCTATCAGAATCCCATCATGTAAAGCACGTCCGAGCAGTCCTAGAGAAGTTACGCCAGTATAAATTATATGCTAAACTGGAAAAGTGCATCTTTCACACTACGGAAGTAGAGTTCCTTGGATTTATTCTGACCCCGAAAGGAATCCGGATGGATACACGTAAGGTGGTCGCAATTCTTAATTGGCCTTCGCCAAGCTCAGTCAAAGAAGTTCAAAGCATGCTCGGCTTTGCCAATTTCTACCGCAGGTTTATCCCGGACTTCTCACACATTGTACATCCCATTACAACACTATTGCGAAAGAATAAACGCTTTGCATGGACAGAAGAAGCCGAGAACGCCTTCCAAGAGTTAAAAAAGAAATTCACGTCCGCTCCTGTATTACGACACCCGCGCCCAGAGCTTCCCTACATAGTGGAAACAGATGTATCCAGTTCAGCTATGGGAGCAGTGCTCTCCCAAAAGGATCCCGAAACTAACCAGCTGCACCCAGTGACGGTTTGGTCAAGAAAGTTTTCGGCTCCCGAATTAAATTATGCCATAACCGACAAGGAGCTGTTGGCCATCAAGTCCGCCTTCAAGGCTTGGCGGCACTATCTGCTGGGCGCCAGACATACCATTACGGTCATCACTGATCACCGCAACTTACAATACCTAAAGGTAGCCAAGGCCCAATCTTCACGCCAACTCCGTTGGGCATTGTTCTTCGCCGAGTTTGATTTTGTAATAACCTATCGACCAGGTTGTAAAAATGGAAAAGCTGACACCCTGTCCCGAATTGGAATGGGAGAAACAGAAAGTGCTTTAGAACCTGTACCCATAATTCCCGAACAGAGGATCCTTGGTCTGACATCCATACACTCTCTGGAGGACATTCAAGAAAAGGTCCATCAACTCTTTGATTCCGATGCCTTACAGGGCTGGGCAAGGAAAGGTACAGAGTATTCTGTCACCAACAATCTACCTTATTACCAAGGCCGTATATTTCTACCACCAGAGGAACTACAGAAACTTGTCATTTCTCATTACCACGGCACCTTGATGGAAGGGCATCCTGGCATTGCAAAAACTGAAGGCAAAATCAAGAAACAGTTTTGGTGGCCCACCTGGCGAAAAGATGTCAAGTTGTTTGTCATGTCTTGTGGCATTTGCGCTCAAAATAAAGGGGAAAAGAAAAAACCCACTGGATTATTAGAACCATTAGACATACCACCTACTCCTTGGCATACCTTGTCATTAGAGTTTATCATGGATTTACCCCCGTGCAATGGTTATAACACCATTCTAGTTATTGTAGATCTTTTTTCTAAAATGGCCCATTTCATTCCTTTAAAAGGAATACCTTCAGCTTCTATCCTGGCCAAGGAGTTCCTTGAAAATGTTGTCCGCCTACATGGCTTTCCTTCCGTGTTAATTTCAGACCGGGGAAGTCAATTTATTTCACATTTTTTGGAGGAAGTGCTGCCAGCTGGCACAAATTGATGTTAGGCTTTCAACCAGCCACCATCCCCAGACCGACGGTCAAACAGAGAGAACCAACCAGACTCTTGAGCAATACCTACGTTGTATGCTACATCAATCCGAGGGGGATTGGAAAGACATTCTTTGGATCGCCGAGTATGCATACAATAATTCTGTACACTCAGGAACTAAACAAAGCCCTTTTTTTACCATATATGGTCACCATCCTCGAACCTCAGACTTAGATTCTCCCCAGCATTTAGAGATGCCCGCGGTGGAAAATCTCCACGCTGTTATCACACAAGCCTTTAAAGACACGACTGCGTATTTACAAAAGGCTAAGGATAAATACAAGAAGGATGCTGATCAACACAGGAGTGAAGCACCGCAATACCAAGTAGGGGACCAAGTATGGTTAGCCACCAAGTACTTACCACTCAAGGGAACACAGACTTTTAACCCCAGGTATTTGGGACCTTATTCTATTAAGGCTATAATTAACCCAGTGCCGTCAAGTTGGACCTGCCTGGTCATATGCGTGTTCATCCTGTTTTTCACGTGTCTCTTTTGAAGCCTGTGCAACCAGGAACTAGGCTAACCACCCCACCTGAACCTATCCTCATAGACGGGGAACCCGAATTCGAAGTCAAGAATATCTTGGACTCTAAAAGGGTGAGATCAAAACTCTTCTATCTCATTGATTGGAAAGGTTATGGTCCACAAGAAAGATCTTGGGAGCCTAGTGACCATGTGCATTCACCTCAATTAGTGAAAAGGTTCCACCAAGAATTTCCAGACAAACCAAGGCCGAGAGGGAGAACAACTTTAGGAGGGGCCTTGAGGGGGAGTGCTGTCACGATGCCTGCCCCCGGAAAACCAGACCAGGCCCAGCAACCCCGGAAGCAGGCATCATGCCACTTGAAGCATGCCCAAAAACCCCAGTTAGGGGCTATCTGGCTACAGTCCTGGCGCCTATTGCGCCAGGCTCATAAGAATAAAGTCAGTCCTGGCGCCATGGATGCCAGGCTCAATACAGAAAACTTACCTGATGCAGACCATGCTGCATACCTACCTGATGCAGACCATGCTGCATGAAGCCACAAGCCAAATGAGGCTTAGAGGGACTATTTTACCTCAGGGACTCCTTTCTTCTCGGGTGGGGCAGTGGAAGAATACTTACCTGGGACTTCTTCCAAGGCTATTTAAGCCCCACCCGGACAGCCACACGTGCTTCGCGTTATTCTGCTTGCTGCAGCGTAACGCTCACCGTGTCTTCAGCAGCTCCAGTCTTCAGCCACGCCCGCTTCAGCCCTGGAACACCTGGAACAAGAAAAGGAGAAGGAGAAGAGGTCAAAACAAAACCCTTACCTGAATCCTAGATCCAGCACATCGTCGATCTGGAAGAGAGAAGCCTTCACAGGTGTGTTGCCACGCACCTCGCAGCGCCGCGCTGAACTCACCATCCGGGGCTGCATTCCTTTAGTCCATCGAGAACCCATCATCTCCAGGCCGTTCTTCAACACCTGGGGGAGACAAGAACAAATAGGTGAGCAAGGGCAATTCAAACCACCCCCAAAGACTTACCTGATTACCACAGGGGGGTACTCACCTCATCTCGGGTCGGCGCAGTCAATTCTGCATCACCGCCGCACCCCGGCCCCTAAGGGGAAAAAACAAGGACAATACAACTTAACCCCCAAAGACTTACCTGATTACCACAGGGGGGTATTCACCTCATCTCAGGTCGGCGCAATCAATTCTGCATCACCGCCGCACCCCGGCCCCTAAGGGGAAAAAACAAGGACAATACAACTTAACCCCCAAAGACTTACCTGATTACCACAGGGGGGTACTCACCTCATTTCGGGTCGGCGCAGTTAATTCTGCATCATCGCTGTATCCCGGCCCCAAAGGGGAGAACCACAATAGACTTACCAGGATCTACCAAATGCCACTTGGAACTCTTCTAGTGGTTTAAATCTGCAACTTGCAAGGAATCTGGCAGAGTGAAGATCGGACTTTTGAACTCTTACGAACAATTGGACTTTAGAGTCAATACTGGAACTCACCAATTCCTCCACGCCAGTGAAGTAACTGGTCGTCTACGCGCCCCTGTGCTCGACGCAGGATGGAGAGCTCATCTTTCCAAATCATCAGGTGAGATTAAGAGGGGACTTCAGGAGTGTTCTGTGGGCAGACAAGGGGAGTGGGAAGGCGGGTTAACGCTCAGATTACGGGAGGTTAATTCCCTTTCTCCATTGCAGAAAGATATTCGTACGAGCCTGACAAACGAAGCTAAGTGGGTCTGTCCAGTCTGTCATCTCAGCTCTACGTGTTACTCTGGTGGACGCAACAGCGGGCCAGTCCAGATCGACGACCCCGTGGGAATCAGGTGAGTGTAACAAGTTGTCAATATGCAGTAATGGATTTGTGAAAAGGTGTAATGTTTACAAGGTAATGATTTGAATGCAAAACAAAAAACAAGAGGAGAGGTTAGTGAGTGTTTTTCGTTATTTGGTACAGGCACAGCCCCACAGGCATTACCTCCTTCCAAAGTATGTATTTTATAAGGCAAAGGGAAATAGCTTAAAAGTCATATAGGTCCTTTAGGGTGGGCTAGGGATGTCTTGGCCTCTTCAAATACCTTTGGTTTCTTGTATTTGGGCCTCAACAGTGTCAAGCCAGATTTCTAGGCTCTTTACTGCAATCGAGAGGAGAGTGTCGTGCTTTCCCAATGTTGAGTCAGCGTTGAGTCGGTTCGAGGAGCAGGCTCCCAGTGGATCAAGTCCTTCGAGACAGGTTGAGTCAATGGCTTTCAGCAGTTTGATTTGTTAGTCGGGTCGGCAGCACAGCAATGCTTCTGTTGGGACAAGTCAGCGTTCAAGTCAGGCAAGTCGATAGCTTCCAGTAGGGCAAGTCAGGGTTTGAGTCGTTCCTTCCATGGGGTAGAGCCAGCCACTGGGAAAGCAGGTAAGCTGCACAGCAGATCCTGTAGCCTCATAGTGAGTTGAGCTAGGTTGAGCTAGCTCAGCGAGGTCTCAAGGTGCTAACCAGGGTTCCGACCTGCTTCTGGACCTCTGAGTTGCTGGGAGGCCCCATCTTGGGTCTCCATGGACAAGGTAAGCCCCTTGTTTCACACTTCAAATCCAGGAAGATTGTCTGGTACCTGGAGGTGATCATTCCCTTCAACTAAGCAGTATCGTTGTTCCAGTATGCAGGCAGCGGAGGCCTTGGTCCACAGCAGTTTCACCCCAAATGTGCCCCTGAGGTTGGTAGGGAGGAGAGCTTTCCTCTTCCCTGGAAGCTTCTGTATTCACCTCTATGGCAGAGGAGACTTTGGAATACACTGTGCCCCCAACAGAGGTGCAGGTGAACCCTTCTTGTTTTGAAGTCCAAAGATGAATTAACTAAGGGTTGAATTTCCTCCTCTTATAAAGCCCAAATTATTCAGTGGATTGGTCCAAAGCAAGCCTGTTGTTGGGAGTCCAATACTGCTGTAACAAGTGTCCTCTGCCTTTTGTTGTACTGCTGTGGTGCTTTGTCTGTCAGCAAGTGCAGGGAGTCTTAGCAGAATCCAAGATAGTGGAACCCCTCTCTTGGCCTACACCTCTTCTCTGGGCTTCTGTAACTCCACCTTCTTCTCATGTCTGCCCACCTCAAACAGACTCCGGGAGTCAGCACCCTCTTGTGAAAGTATCTTTGTTGTGTACAGACTGTCTTTGAATCACTGGTTACCAGGGAACTTGCTGGGGAGGGGTACTGTGCTCTGGAGAAAGGAGCCAAAACGATCAAAAGGAGTAGCTTCCTGGGCAGGAAACCACATTGTTGTTTTGGAGACACCCAGGGTAGACATCTAACATTTAACAGGCTTGCCATGACTGAAGGACTACTCATCAAAGTGACACTAACATGAGATCCAAATGCTGTGAGTGTATAATTGTGCAATCCTAGATGCCACTGTGTCATAACGAGAGATTGCTTATGTTTACAGTTAAATGTGCAACCAGGCTGACTAGGGTGCACAATTATTATGTTTTAAATGAGAAGTGCAAATGATAAAACAGCCACTTTTGCCTGTTGCTCCAGCAGCAGCCAGAAAGGCACATGTGACTCTAAACCTGTCCTGCTGTCAGGAGACTGTCTCAGCAAAGACAAATGCGTGGACTATGATTTTGGCACAGAGCATTATGAAGGAGGTGTATGATTAGCAGACCTCCTTTTCAGAAACAGAATTAACAGTATCATGTTATTACTTAAAATTAAACAAAGCTTGGTCTATCCTGCCCTTACTAGATGACATTCTGTCATAGCACCACATTCAATATTATACAGATATCCCTTGATTTTATGCCCAGGCAGCCATATCATTGTCCAAGTATTGTGAACCTGAGTTGGGAAGTGAAAAATGGCCTTGTCAGTTGCAGTGCACCACCCCCATTGGTGCTGCAAGGCTATTCCCTGATCCCATCCCCCCGCCTCACGCCTCCAGGAGCATATGCTCCGTGACACCCAGTGCCAAGTGTATCCCTTTACAATGCACTGTGGGGAAGAATGGCAGGTGCAGAATCCAGTGGATCCTATCCACTGCACCTTCCATAACAGCCTTGGCTATTGGTGGCTGTGCCGCCAATCAGCCAAAGCTAAAAAAAAGGCTACTTCCAGCCCCGTTGCCTAACCACTATTAAAAGCTACATGGTGAAAGGGGCTAGACACTAGTGATCAGCAAGCACTGTTAAACATGCAGGACGTTTGCCTTGCCCGAGAATCTATCCCCAGAAGGCATCCAGCCCAGAGAACTCTATCTTCCCACCATACAACACGCATTTCTTTAAAATGTCACCGCGATATTACAAATGCTGGCATGGCCTTTCACTTCAATATGAAAGGCCCTTCATTAATACTGGTTAATGTTGTCTAAATGATGTGTACCCAATTTAAAAGGTTGAAAGGCTTAACCGGGACTCACACAGATATTTGCAGCAGGTTCAGAAACCCCTCGAACAATCAGTGTGTCCTAATGGATTCTGGCAGCCTTCAGTTTTACGCTGTGTTTTGGGCATTGCTATGCCAAAAGAGCATTTGTGGTCCGTAAGGTTTTTAAAAGAAACATGCTTAGGATAAATGCGATCTATTACACACTCCAGAGACCTCCACTTCACAGCTGCAGCAGTGGTCAAATGAGCCTTGCACTTTCCTTTCATGGCACCCATTACTTCTGCCAGGGAGACTTAATGCCAGCTTTTAAAGGCATTTACTGTCCGTCTTCTTAAAGTTCATCCACACCCTGGTGGTTAGGCCTTTCATCCTGTCCTTTCCCCTCCCTTTGTTCCTTCATTTGCAGATCTATTTTGGGATATTTTAGATGTCAGCTACTTTAGCTCTGACTTGTCCCTGCTCTGTTTGGCCCTTTTACTTCCAATGACTGTATTAAACCCCCACTTACTGCTCGGCAGTAACCTCTGGACCCTTTGCAGGTCCAGCACTCAACATGTCTTGAATATCTGCTGTGGTTTATTATAAAACTCTTTAACTATTCCCCCATCAGGCAAGGAAATTCCTCCTCCACACACCTGCCAGCTAGTGATTGTCTGAGAGGTGTATTCAGCCTGGCCACGTCCACCCCACCTCTCTAGGAGTGCTTATAGTGCTTAATTTGTCAAATAAAATTAGTGCCAGTGCCCAAATATTTTGTAACACTCATGTGACACTGCGGTGGGCAGTTCCCCGCCACTGCTGCCATTGGTCAAAGCTGTTCCCCACAGTGTCGTCATATTTGGGGTTGCACCACATCTTGCACCTGCTCATTGTGGTTGATGGATGCACTGACTATCACCACTTCATAATTAAAGTGAGTCTGAGACCATATGTGCCAGGGCTGAGCCCTGGCAAACACTCCTGCAAAATAAGTGTTAGGACAGTTCTTCTAAAGTCCAGCTAGGGGCTTCATAAAACCACACATATGAGGCAGTACATAAATCCACTCTTAGTGTAAGGCTGTACCACCTGAGAACATTTGGTAGCGTAGACAGAACAGCCAGGCTTATCTTTGGAGGGAGATGGGGCTGTAGCTTGGTCCAAATAAATTGTAGCATACACATGGTCCAAAGAAACACTGACACACTATGTATTCTAAAAATAAAGAGGACAAGATAAATATTGGGTAAGTAAGTACTATAACATTATATAAACACAATAGAAAAAAAACAACTCAATACCTATGGAATGCAAACCAAGGTATAACCTTATTTAGAGGAGCCAGAGGCAAGTCAAGGCGAGTCAAACCTAAGGTTATATATTCAGGATAGTCATATACTGTTCCTGGGGAATAAGACCAGGTTAGATATATTTGTTTAATACAATCAGTAATTCAGGGGTAGTAGACCCTGTCGGTCATGCAGTGACACTCAGTTATGAAAGCACATAATAAAGCAACCCTGTTGCAAGCATACTCCTTGAAAGTTACTTTTTAGAACTCAGTTCAGAGCTAGTAAATCAACTCATATACTTTCTGGAGGGGCCTTAAGCTACTCTATGACAAGTATGAACACTCAATAACTATTTTAGACTGCACCAAGTAATGCAAGGAAAGCAAATCCCAATTACATTGTAAGAAAGACACAATGTATTTCAAGGTAAGTAATTGACCTAATGACTATTTTAGAAATGCTCTAACCAGTTTCAGGGAGAGACAACCCAGGGTTACAAGTTTAGAAGAGCAGCAGCTATTCAAGGTAAGTAATGAACCATATACTTTTAAATGGGGACATAAGCAACTCATAAGACAAGTATTAACTTCCAGACTGTTTTAGATATGTATGAATTAGACCAGGGAAAGCATAATCCTATGATACACTTTAAGAAGAACACAATGTTATTCAAGGTAGGTAACACCCTATTGGCAAGCTTTTACACTCATTCAGTTCAGAATAATAAAACAGAACCAATACTTATTACTTTTCAGAACGGGTGAAACACCATTCAAAGTTGGTAAAGCAACGTTTCACTTTTAAGAGGGTCAGAATGCAACTGAAAGGTAAGCATAAACTTAACGACACTGTGTAACTTCTTCTTTCACAGAGATACCGTTACCAAACTAAAGTTTTTAGCAAGTGACTACTTTTACACTTGTTATACTTTCAAGGCAGAATCCTTATCTTATAAAGTCCTTCCCTAGTGTATAGCATGAGTCTTCTCAGAGGCAGAAGCGGGACCCTGGTGGTCTAGGAGCCAACTATAGGAAGGTCAGGATAGGTTTCAGTTGCAGGAAAGTCAAGGTTTCATAGGATATCATCTTAAACAAGTATTAGCTTCAGAGTTCGTTAAAGTGTTCAGGGACTTCACAGAAGACTCCCTATATGTGTTCCAGCATTAGGCCTGGGCAAGTGGTATGCGCAAACTCCCAACCACACAAATCATCCACTCAGCCTCACAGGATGCTCACCAGACCTAAGGTATTACCCAAGCCCACACGGTACCTTAGGAGAGAGGAAGAGCTTCTGAGTGGATGCCTTCAGGATGCAGCAGCACAGGACCCGGTCCCTGGATTCTTGGTCTGGAGACAAAAGAACAGGATACTGGATGGGAACTTGCAGCTGCAGTCTTCAGAGGAGGCTTCTATGAAAAGGTTTTTTTCATGGATTCCCACAGCTCTGTGGATTTGGCGCCTTTTTACAGCAGCCAGATGAAGAATGAATATTGCTGGTCGGATTCTCTTCACTTTCTCAGTTCTGCACTCTGGTGAGGGGACTTCGGGGATTCAATTCATGTCTCTGGAGGTCCAGGAAGAGTCCACCAAAGTTTCACCTGGATTTGGACTTTGGAAGACCATGCACCGCACTCAGGCTTATGGTCCCAATGTATTGGGGGTTATCAGCAAAGCAAAATCACAGCACGTCATGCGATGGCTCAAAATGCAGGTCTTTTTGAGACTAATGGATCTCACAAGCCTCAGTAGGAGTCATTGCGTTCAGGACCCCCAGGTCAATTGGAAGGAAGGTTTGCATCAGGCTCCTGTTACACAGCAGGCTCTCCGGTCTATGGAAATCGCTACAGATGTCTATTTTTCATTTTCCTCTTTGGTGTCAGCTCCAGTGGTTGACTTATCAGCACCTTCCAGGATCAGAGTATTTATCAGGATCTACATCACAACTTTTGCAAACTCTCCCTGCAGTTTACAAAAAGGGGCGGTCTGGCTGTCCAATCAGGACAGCTAGTCCCCCATTGGGACTTGGTTCCTGTCAGGCACTCTGGCAGACAAAGGGCTGCAGAGTTTTGGACTCCTCCCTCACTTCCTGCCTTCTCAGACACCCTGGAGCTCCGGAAGGGAATACAAAGGATTCACGCCAAAGACTAAATTCTCCACTGTGGTCCATCCTGCCTAGAATGGCAGGGAAGACCTCAGAAACAACAAGGATACTTACAAATGGCAAAAAAGAAGGAACCCACCATTCTAGCAGAATGGTGGCCCCTTCTTGGCATTACTGAGGCTGAATTAACATCCCAATAAAAGGCCACTAAGGTACAACCACTGCCACCAGCCATTCAAGTAAACTTGCAATTGTAACAAAAATGGTATCAGGTAAGTAAGAAAGGGGATACATTCTATCACTCCGGCACTCCACATAAGGTGGGATGGGTTGGCTCACTTAAAACAATGTAAAGGGGATGCAAATCCCACTTTACTTCTTGGGAACAGTAGTTCACCCAAGAAATGATAAGATAATTAAAAGGGAGCTACTGCATTTAAAATGCTGTGTGCTACCATAGTATATTACAGTCCGTCCATAGTTATAGGAAACTATAACTCCATTCACACACTATGAAGAGACATTAAAAAGTCAACCATAAAAAGAGTAAAGGGCAAGGTGAGAGGGGACAAAGATTCCCACTCACCTAGGGACAAGGTAAAACAATTACCAAGTACAAGCAAAAGGTTCTGGGGTTGACACAGGTCAGGAAGATGTATCACAAATATAGAAATCTTACCTAACACTAAGCCCTGAGGCCCATAGTCTCATCTTGGCGCAGTGAAGGTGCTAAACAGCACCATTCACTGCGCCAAAAGAGGACGCCCAGGCTCCACTGCTATTCTCAAGTGGGCCTGGGAGTCCCCGGAGAGCACGACACTGATTTATGTGGATTGCGCCTGTTTGAAGGGTTTACGGGCGCAATGCAATCTCGGCAGCATTTTTGTAAAATAACGATATATTCGTTATTTTACAAAAATGCTGCCGAGAACACAGTTCCTATCCACCAAAGTGAGCAGCTTCAAAATTGTAGGATGTTGAAGCTGCTTACTTTGGTGTATAGGAAAGTGTTCATATACACCCGTGTGTTGTATATGAACACTTTTATTTAAAGCAATCAGCTTCAACGTTGCATCCTGCTACGTTGATGCTGCTGGCTTTGGTGTGAATGAAAGTGTTCATTTACACCTGTGCGGTGTATATGAACACTTTCATTTACACCAAAGCCAGCAGCTTCAATGTTGCAGGATGCAACGTTGAAGCTGCTCGGTTTGATGTAAATGAATGTGTTCATACACACCTGTGTGTTGTATATGAACACTTTCATGTACACCAAAGCAAGCAGCTTCAACGTTGTAGCAAAGTTGAAGCTGCTTGCTTTGGTGTACATGAAAGTGCCCATATACAACACGGGTGTATGCACACTTCCATTTACACCAAACAAGGCTTCCTGTGGCACTCCTCCAGTTTAACGGCACTAAAAGGGTAACGTAAATGTGCGCTAGTTTAGCGCACATATTAAACTGGAGGAGTGCCACAAGAATAGGCTTCCAAAAAGTCAGTTTACGAATGTGGCGGTTGCTAGGTTGGTTTCCAACCCATCCTAGCAACCGCCACATGTATCCCAAAAGTGGCGCATTCCTTCCACTTCGGAAGAATGCGCCACCTTCAGAATAGGTCTTAAGTACCAAAAAGGTTGTTAAGCTTTTTAACGTCCTTTTCGGTACTTAACACCTACATGAGAATAGGGCCCTGAGGCCCATATTCTCATATTGGCGCAGTGAAGGTGCTAAACAGCACCATTCACTGCGCCAAAAGAGAACGCCCAGGCTCCACTGCTATTCTCAAGTGGGCCTGGGAGTCCCCGGAGAGCATGACAGTGATTTATGTGGATTGCGCCTGTTTGAACGGTTTACGGGCACAATCCAATCTCGGCAGCATTTTTGTAAAATAACGATATATTTGTTATTTTACAAAAATGCTGCAGAGAACACAATTCCTATACACCAAAGTGAGCAGCTTCCAAATTGCAGGATGTTGAAGCTGCTTACTTTGGTGTATAGGAAAGTGTTCATATACACCCGTGTGGTGTATATGAACACTTTCATTTAAAACGAGCAGCTTCAACGTTGCGTCCTGCTACGTTGAAGCTGCTGGCTTTGGTGTAAATGAAAGTGTTCATATACACCTGTGTGGTGTATATGAACACTTTCATTTAAAGAGAGCAGCGAAGCTGCTCGGTTTGATGTAAATGAATGTGTTCATATACACCGTGTGTTGTATGTGAACACTTTTATGTACACCAAAGCAAGCAGCTTCAACGTTGTAGCAACGTTGAAGCTGCTTGCTTTGGTGTACATGAAAGTGTCCATATACAACACGGGTGTATGCACACTTCCATTTACACCAAAAAAGGCTTTTTGTGGCACTCCTCCAGTTTAAAGGCACTAAAAGGGTACCGTAAGTGTGCGCTAGTTTAGCGCACATATTAAACTGGAGGAGTGCCACAAGAATAGGCTTCCAAAAAGCCAGTTTACAAATGTGGCGGTTGCTAGGTTGGTTTCTAACCCATCCTAGCAACCGCCACATGTATTCCGAAAGTGGCGCATTCCTTCCGACTTCGGAAGAATGCGTCACCTTCAGAATAGGTCTTAAGTACCAAAAAGGTCGTTAAGCCTTTTAGCGTCCTTTTCGGTACTTAACACCTACATGAGAATAGGGCTCTGAGGCCCATATTCTCATCTTGGCGCAGTGAAGGTGCTAAACAGCACCATTCACTGCGCCAAAAGAGGACGCCCAGGCTCCACTGCTATTCTCAAGTGGGCCTGGGAGTCCCCGGAGAGCATGACAGTGATTTATGTGGATTGCGCCTGTTTGAACGGTTTACGGGCACAATCCAATCTCGGCAGCATTTTTGTAAAATAACGATATATTCGTTATTTTACAAAAATGCTACAGAGGACACAGTTCCTATACACCAAAGTGAGCAGCTTCAAAATTGCAGGATGTTAAAGCTGCTTACTTTGGTTATAGGAAAGGGTTCATATACACCCGTGCGGTGTATATGAACACTTTCATTTAAAGCGAGCAGCTTCAACGTTGCATCCTGCTACGTTGAAGCTGCTGGCTTTGGTGTAAATGAAAGTGTTCATATACACCTGTGTGTTGTATATGAACACTATCATGTACACCAAAGCAAGCAGCTTCAACGTTGCAGCAACGTTGAAGCTGCTTGCTTTGGTGTACATGAAAGTGTCCATATACAACACGGGTGTATGGACACTTCCATTTACACCAAACAAGGCTTCTTGTGGCACTCCTCCAGTTTAACGGCACCAAAAGGGTACCGTAAATGTGCGCTAGTTTTTTTTTTTTTTTACAACTTTATTTATATTTGCCCACAGGTTATGCACATACATTAGCAATTTACGATTGTACAGACATATACATATATATTTCAGTTGCTTTCCGTGTCTAGCTGTTCTGATTCATTTAGTTCAGCCAAATATTGCTTGTATCGTGCCCATATGTTTCTGGGTCTGCTTCGTGGGGTGACCGAGTCAATATACAGTTCTTCAGTGTCATTAATCCAGACAGGTCCCTGTTCCAGTCGTCTATTGTGGGGGGTTGTGCACTCTTCCACCTCATTAGTATGACCCTCTTGGCTATGAGTAAACCCAGGTTCAGCAATTTCCGCCACATCGGATTCATTTTCCCTTCTGCCCCCAACATGCAAGTACGAGGTGTCCATATCACTGGTTGATCTGCCATTTTGTTAAGTGCTTCGCATACCTCTTCCCAATAGCGTCTCAATTTGGTGCAGGCCCACAGCATATGGTATATATTCGCATCTTCGGATTTACATCTTGGACAGGCACCTTTTGAGGTAGGATATATTTGCTTAAGCTTTAATGGAGTATAGTGTGTTCTGTGCACTATTTTATAATGTATCAGTTTAAACCTTGAGTTGCATGATATCCCTTTAGTCAGTCCGCAAATCTGGGCCCATTCTTGTTCATCTATCCGTTGGCCCAGATCTTTTTCCCATCTCCCTTTAGCTGTGTGGGCTACTGCTGGGGAGTTTGTATCATAGTTTTGTATAGTGTAGATGCAGTTACCTTCTGGGTTCCTCCTGTGAATATATAGCCTAAAGGCATGTTTATTTCTGGCTCTTCTGGAAATGTCGGGTGGATTTGCTGTGTGAAGGTTGCGACTTTGTGGTATTGCTGTTTATGTGTGTACGTATTGCCCAGCGTATCTTTAATATCCTCCCATGATTTAAAGTGTTGGTCCGAATACAGCTGTCCCCATTGTGTGATACCTTTGCTGCTCCAATGTCTAGCTATTTCATTTTCATTATTAAGTGGCGTTTGTGGTTCTCCCCATATAGGCATACTCGGGTGATATAGTTTGTTGACACCAAATATGTCGGCAATTCTGGACCATGCTGTGATTGTGACTCTAGAGGGGTTGATCGTATTGTAATGCTTCGGGGTGGGTCTAGTCATCTTCTGCAGCGCCTCTACTGCCTCCCTCTCCTGCGGCGACCCAGTTATGTCAGTAGGGTTAAGAAAACATGTGGCCCATTTGGCTGCCTGCTGTGCCTGTGCAGCCAAACAATAGAGTTCCATGTCTGGCGCCATCAGTCCTCCCCTTGGGTATGTGTCTGTCAAGACTCTCCAGCTCAATCTGGGGTGTCCGCCCCAGACAAATGCTATACAGGCGCTATTTATTTTGGTGAACAGAGCACGACCTGGCCACACTGGGATTGTGGTAAAGAGATAGAGAAGTTTCGGTAGTATCACCATTTTAATTAAGGCTATCCGTCCTGCCATTGATATTGGGAGCACGGTCCATCGTTTCATTTTTGCACATAGTGTTTCGCCTAGTGTCGTGTAGTTCAGTGCTCGGGATAGTTGGGCCGTTCTAGCTATGTGGGCCCCTAGATATATTATGTGTATCGGACTCCATATGAGTCAGTGAAGGTTCCGGGGCTGTGTTGTGGCGTCTGTGAGCGGAAATATTTCTGACTTGTGGGGGTTGAGGTGCAGTCCTGAGTATTCGCCGAACTTCCTGACCTCTGCTAGGATCTTGCCTAGCGTCCTGTCTGGGTTTTTTTAATATAAAAGTATGTCGTCTGCATATAGCGTTATGATTTGTAGTTTTCCTTCGAGGTCTAACCCAAACGAGCTGTATCGTGATCTAAGGATGTCTGCTAGTGGTTCTATCACCAGGGCAAAAAGCAGGGGGGAGAGCGGGCATCCTTGTCTGGTACCTCCCAACAGTTCTAATAAGTCTGTGAGGGTTCCATTCACTGTGATCCTTGCATATGGTCGTGTGTATAGCACCTGAATACACTTTATGAAGTTTGGGCCAAATCTGCAGTTGCGCAGCACTCCAAAGAGGAAGGGCCATGAGACTGTGTCGAATGCTTTCTTCATATCTAGGGATACCGCGACCCCCTGAGTGGTGGCCGGTATAGACGAAATTATCTGGTGGCATCGTCTGATGTTAGTGGCTGTAGATCTACCTGTAATAAAACCTGCCTGGTCTTCGTGTATCATATATGGCATGTATGGTGTAAGTCTTGCCGCTAGCACTTTGGCCAGGATCTTGGCATCAGTATTTATTAGTGATAATGGGCGATATGATCCACATTCTTCCGGGGGCTTGCCGGGTTTAAGTAAGAGTGTGATTATTGCTTCCCTGGTGGTTTCGGGGAGTTCTCCCATTTTCAGAGCTTCCTCCCAGACAGCATGTAATCTGGGAGTCAGGATTGGGCTAAACTCTTTATAGAATTCAGCTCCCAGCCCATCTGCACCTGGTGCCTTTCCGTTGGGAAGAGCTTTTATTGCCATATTTATTTTGGCCTCAGTGATGGGTGCCTCTAGTAGTTCCCTTGTCGATTCTGCAATGAGTGTTGTCGGTATTTTGGATAGGTATTGTTCTATCTCGCATTCTGTGACTGTGCCCTGGGGGGAATATAGTTCTTTATAGAACTTGTAAAATGTGTCTTTTACCTCATTCTGGTCTGTTGATACTGTACCATCGTCTCTTTGTATACAGGGTATATTAGTGGGGCCCCTTTCTCCCCGCGCCGCTCTGGCTAGTAGTCTCCCAGGGCGCTCCCCTTCACCACATCTACGTGCTGCTATGGGCCTGTCGAAATATCTTATCTCTTGGTCTGCTGCTTCTCGGTACTCCCCTAGTTTTGTCTTAATTTCAGTGCCCAATTGTGGGGTCGGGGCAATGGTATACTGGGTATGTAGTGATGACAATTGCGCCTCGAGTCTTTCCAGTCTAGCCCTAATATCTTTAAGGATTCCCCCTTCAATGGATATCGAGTGGCCTCTTACACAGACTTTGAATGCTTGCCAAAGTGTAGCCAGGGTTGTGACCGAATGTTCATTGATCTCGAAGTATTCTTGAACATATTGCGGCATTAAATTTTATATACAATGTCACTTAGGGCTGCTGGCTTAAATCTCCATGGCGGCCTTGGGCTGGTTTTGTCTGGGATTTGCAGTGTTAGTTGTATCGGGGAGTGATCGCAGTAGGTTCTGGGAAATATGTGGGCTTTCGTTACCCAGGCCATGCTATCATTGTCTATTAGCCATAAGTCAATTCTAGAGTGCATATCGTGGACTGTGGAGTACTAGGTGTATTCTCTGCTACCCGGGTTCAATGTTCTCCAGACATCCTTTAATTGTAAATCTGTCATTTGTGTGAGTATTGCCTGTGCTGCTTTGGTTAATGTTCTGTCTTGCATCGATGTACGATCTAGCTATACATCCAGTATCGTGTTGAAATCTCCCCCGCATAGCACCCGGGCTGTAGGGTATCTCGCTAGTTTTTCAAACACTGTGGAGTAGAACCCTGGCTGGTCAGTATTCGGGCCATATATATTTAAAAAAACGATTTCTCTATCTTATAGCCTGCCATGTACTAGAACATATCTCCCATCAGGGTCACATTTGGTCCCCTCACAGACAAACGGTAGTGTTTTGTGTATCAATATCGCTGCCCCCCTTGCCCTTGTGGAGTAAGTCGTGAAGTATTGATGAGTGCCCCAATTTGCTATCAATAGTTCCCCGTGCCGTGGGCCTATGTGTGTCTCCTGTAAGAAAATTATCTTGGCTTTTTGTCTGTTGAGGTATGCCATTATCTTCCTCGTCTTGATCTTGGAGCCCAAACCCCTAACATTCCAACTCAGTACATTAATGGTTTCAGCATTAGGCCTATCCATTGTCTATGAGGTATATGCTATGTCGTGTGTCTCGGTATGTCTGCGTTTTTTGCTCAGTAGATTCAGTGCTTAGAACCTGTGTGCTTTTTTGCTTTGCAACCTTGTTTTTAAAACAAAACTTCTGAGAACAACTCCCCAACATTCCCAAGTTAGACCCTCCCCCCTCCCTCACAGTTCCCTTAACTTCAACTGTGTCAGTCCCTTTCCTTCCCTCCCCTCCCCACAACATTTCGAGCACCTGCTACAGGGGGGGCTGCGGCGTCTCCAGTGCCCGAGCCAACTTAATGATAAGTATTTTGTCCGGTTCACTCCTGTTACTCTCACACATCTCAGAGCTTTTGGGATGATAATTCCGTTGTTGTTTGAAACATGTATGTTTCTTTTCATTTCTAGCATCCCAGACATGACCTTCCCGGAGGGAAGCTTCTGACAATGTTGTTCCTTCGCATTTCGAGATCATGGTAACTGTGTTCAGATTTCAGATTGTCCACATCATCCACACTTTAGGTCTGTCCATTACTAGGGGGAATATGCGTTTCAATAAATTTCGCTGCCTCTTCGGGAAACGTGAAAAAATATGGCTTATTCTGATGTTGAATTTTGAGCCTGGCGGGTTAGAACATTGCATATTGTACCTGTGTTTCACGCAGCATTTTCTTTATTCCTGTAAAGTGTTTCCTTTCCTGTTGGACCGCCAGGGTGAAGTCTGGAAAGATGCGGATGACATTTGCCTCCCATTTTAGCTCCTGTTTCGCTCTAGCGGTTTTTAGAACCAGATCCCTGTCTCTGTAGTTCATCATGCGTGCTATAATGGGCCTGGGATATGCTCCGGGTTTTGGCTTTGGAGCTAATGATCTGTGCGCTCTTTCCACTATGAACGTCGGCGACCATCCAGGATCTCCCAATAGTGTGCGCAAAAGGTCCTCTATCGCTTTCTCCATTGGACCCTTTATTGCCCCTTCCGGAACACCAATTATGCGGATATTGTTTCTCCTGGAACTCGCCTCCAAATCTTCACACTTGCTTTTCACTGTGCCTAGTTCGATGGCCATTGTGGATACCGTGTTCTTCAAGGACTCCAGAGCGTCCTCAGTGCCAGATATCCTGGATTCCGCCTCGGTCATGCGAGTGGTTGTCTTGTCTAGTTGTGTTTTTATATTGGCGACTGTTGCCGTGATGCCATCCAACTTGTCTGTGAGGGCCGGGAATCCCTGCTGCATCGCCTGAAAAATTGCCTGTGGATCCATCATGGTGGCCGGGGGTTCTGACTCTCATGCACGGGCGTTACCTCGTCTCCGTCGGTTTCCGTTTCTCTCTGCATCGTGGTCGTGTATTTATCGATGGTCCCTCTGCTTTTCTTTGGTCCAAAATTTTTGGGCATCGTCTCTGGTCTGGGGGCTCTCTCAGACGTGTGTGGTTTAGGCCTGTACCCCCCTTTTATAATGTGATTGTGGATTCCTTTCCTGGTATGATCTTACGTGACAATGTTGGGGGCTGATCCGTCTTGCTGCCGGATTAATGACTTGCGCCTCCGAGCTCTTATCGTCCGTGTTCTAGATATGGGTATCTCGGCGGAGGGAAGGTGAGCTATTCGGCCCCGGGACCGCCCTCCCTCGCCGCGGAGGTTGTGCAGGAGCCCCCTTATCCACTGGGGGGGTCGCAGCGCTGTCCACAGGGTGCGCAACGGGCAATGATATGCAGAGGAAGCGGGGTGAGCTTACCTCTTCAGCGGCGGCCCGACCCAGGCATGGGCCGTCGCTTGCTCATGTTGCCGACGCAACGGGGTCCGCGAGCGCTCCTCGATGGTCGGAGCGCCCGCAATTCCCGTCCGAGGGATAGCTGGTGAAGCGAGCGGTCCACTGATGCCACGCCCGCTGGCCCAGGGCAGGGCTCCTCCCCTCTCTCGTCGGCCGCCAAGTCTCAGGCCGCTTCGTGAGACCGCCGGGCTTTTATCTCCGGAACCGCCGCTTCGATCAAACCCAAATTTCGTGTCGTGTGGGTGGTCGGGTTGTATTGTTATCCTCTCTTCTCCAAAATCGCGTGAAACCGGGTCGGGCAAGTTGTCTTTTTTTGGCTCGCGGCCCTGAGTTCCGCCGGAGCTCACACGAGAGCCGCCATTTTCTCGTGTGCGCAACAGCGCCCCCCAAATGTGCGCTAGTTTAGCGCACATATTAAACTGGAGGAGTGTCACAAGAATAGGCTTCCAAAAAGCCAGTTTACGAATGTGGCGGTTACTAGGTTGGTTTCCAACCCATCCTAGCAACCGCCACATGTATTCCGAAAGTGGCGGATTCCTTCCGACTTCGGAAGAATGCGCCACCTTCAAAATAGGTCTTAAGTACCGAAAAGGTTGTTAAGAATTTTAACGTCCTTTTCGGTACTTAACACCTGCATGAGAATAGGGCCCTGAGTGTTTATATTGTGTGCAAGGATTCCAAGAATTACACATTTTAATGTAATCTCCAACAATTCCCCTGTTGACCGTACCCTGATTAATTTGAGTAAAGTATCCAAATGTGTTGAAAAACATCAATTTGGTGTGTTTGGGCCTGATTTACCAAAAATGTTTAACAATGGAAAGTCCCATTGAAAACATTTGTGTAAATCAGGCCCTTTGTGTTTTACATTCATATAGCTTTCACGTCCCAGCCCGGGGGCGTACATGGGCTTTAACGGCCCACCAGCCCGAGCTTTGGTAGGCCAGAATGAAGCGAGGGCCTCAGCTCGGGCTGCGGCCCATTAGTACGCCTTCCCTCCAGTGCGTGAACACTATTCGCACCGTAAGATTTATCGGCATGTGGATAGTTTTTTTTTCTCCATCGGACAGGAGATCAGCTCTGCACGAGCCCATCTCCAGTTGGAGGAAAAAAAAGAAGAAAAAAATGTCCACCGCCATTAACATGGAAAAGTGACTAGGTCCCTTTTTAGAATGACGGTGGTCATGGAAAACATGTTCCAAAATGGCTGCTGTCATCCGAAAAGTGACCTAGTCCCTTTTCTATTTCGATGGTGGCGGACAGATGGGAGGAGATCGTGGACCCCACTGGTAACTTGGGGAGGGCGGAAGGGGAATTGGGTTTTTCTAATGTGGGGAGGCAACTGGGATAGCTTCCCTGTTGCCTTCCCACGTTAGAAAAAGAATGAAAAAGAAAGAAAAAGAAAAAAAAGTGCCGCCCAGAGAAGGATCTCGGGTGGCTGGAACAGCGGGCGGGGATTGTGTATTCTCGCCCGCTGTTCCAGCCACCTGATTGGCTGAGCGCCCTTCCCCGGGTGCAAATAATATTTCAAATATGCTTTTGAAATCATGTTTCAATAATTTTGTATGATTTTCTAGCGGATTCACACCCTGATATGTTTTTTGTTACGGAGACATGGCTGTCTGAAACATCGGTTGCAGTGTTTTTTCAGCTGCTTCCAGATGGGTATAAGATCATCCAATTGGATCGAATTTCCACCCATCCAGGGGGCGGGTGGCAGTTATCTTCTGCTCCGCTCTTCAAATTTCTATGGTTACATTGGAGCATAACCTTAAAATTGAAGCACTATTAGTACGCCTCACGGGTCAGCCTCCACCTCTTGGCATTTTCTATTAGTGTTCCTGCCGCCTGTCGCATATACCTCCTTTCTTAAACCGTTCCTAGAGCTTGTGCTGCTCTTCAGGTTAGGTGTGTTAATCTGGTTGTGTTGGGAGACTTTAATATGAGACTTAATGTCCCTCTGCCCCCAGTTCTTATGCAGTTCTGTGAGGCTATGCAGGATCTGGGACGGCTTCAACTTGTATGTAATCCGACCCATGGTCAGGGTGGCCTACTGGATTTGATCTTTTCAACTGCGACCACCATCTCGGGGATCCAGGAGAGACAAGTACTGTGGTCAGACCACAGGCTCATTTCCTTTGGAATCCTGGGTGCAGCATTGCCTGCGAAGGCTCACCTGGTTTGGTTTTGGAAACACAATTGGCAGTTAGTGGACCCCCTTTTGTACAGGGGGGTAGTCCTGTCCTCGAACATTTGTACTACAATGGATAGTTGTAGTAACAGTTTCAACACATCTCCATATTAAAGTTTTAATACATCTGTGTAAGTATGTATCATTGGAGGAAAGTGCAAATCCAAATCCTGGAGAAAACACAATTTCAATGACCTTTATTAATTAGGTCGCAGGTTCCAAACATTGGTGACTCAATGTACATAGAAAAAGTTGAACATGCAAAGAATTTTTGAACATGAAAAGAAAGTGGAATCCACCTTGTCACCCACTTGGTGCGTTATCTAGAACAAGAGTACATGTATTTCAAATATTAAGTACATATTTAAATCACACGCCATGTCCAGTGGTGACAGGTAATCACTCCGTTGAGCCTGTTTAGTCCATACAGTGCAACAAACAGAAGTGATTTTCTAGAAGTGTACCAACAATTCATAAAAACAGTACATTTGCAGAGTGAGTACAGTGTGTTGCATGCACACAACTATACTAGTGCTGTGTTGTATAATTAAATTACCAAGTATTACATCATATTGGTCAGCCTATTGGAATATTGTCATGGTCATATACAACATTAACACAGCACTGTGCTTAAAAGGAACCTAAAAATAGGGTCTGCTATATGGCGACGTCAACATGAAGGTGGTATAAAGGATTCAGGTCATCGGTCAGGAAGATGTAGGCTCAAGGCACGATGACAAATAGATGTTTCGGCTGTGAAAAGGTTACAGCCTTCTTCTGGGGCCAGGTCAAGCAGGACTCCCTTGCTTATGAGGAACGAGGTTTAACCGCATGTTTTTAGAACCCTCTGGTTAGGTTATTGGTGTCCAGGTGATAGCGTAGATCGCTTTGGGGTGTTTTGTTTTGGGCAGCAGCATGGAGACGGTGCTGCCGGGCTCCCGAGGTGAGCACGAGGTTCTCAGAGGCAGGAGATGAGTTCTTGCCTGTGGCAATGCGGCTCGGGTATGGAGTCTAAATCTCTCTAACGAGCCGCTCGCGCTGAGTGCGATCAGGAAAGGCGCTCGCCTTTAGTTAGTGGACCCCCAGCAATTATCTTCCCTAATTGTAGACAAATGTATGGCTGAAGTATCTATAGATTTTTCCTCTCTCTCTGGAATTTTATTGGATGTGGCCAATAGGGTGGCCCGCTTGGTCTGGTCCAAGCTCGAAAACGGCCCTCTGAGCCAATGTTCACCGACCAGCTTAGAGCCGCCCACCTATTAGTTAGGCAAGCAGAGGGTAAATGGCGCTGTGCCTATGGTGCAGTAGAGAAGGCTTCCTTTCGGCAGCCCTCTAAAACTTACCACCACGACATCTTGCAAACAAGCGTTTTTACAGGCAAGATTGAGCCAGCCTTGAATCACTATAAAGAACTGTTTTTGGTGGTTAAATTGTTCTCTTCTACCGCCCGTTTCTGGCCTCCCAAACACTTTGTGACTCCCTTTCAGACTTTTTTCATACCAAGGTGGCGGCTATTCCGAAGAACATTTCCACTAATACACAGGTTGCAGCAATTCCATGCTTGTGTGATTGAGTTTACTTAGGCGATGGGGGATGGAGTAGTTTCCTATATTTTCAGCTGAGGAGGTTATGCAGGCAGCAGGCCTCCTTAAGTCTGCACCCACTTCAGATCCTATCCTATTGGTTACTCTCACCGCAGTGCTGCACAACATTATTCTGTGGGTCACGGAGGCAGTTAATGCTACTTGTCAAACTGGTCTGATTCCGAGTGAACTGAAGCAAGTGACTGTGATCCCGCTTCTGAAGAATCTGTCCCTGACTGCCTCTGTGTTGGCTAACCTTCGTCCATTTTTGCTCCTTCCTTCTTCATGCAGCTCTTAGAATCACTGATATCAACTCTCTTCTCTTCTTTTCTTGAAAACTCCCAATTTTTTGACTCCTTTCACTCCGGATTTTGGCCAGGGTGTGGCACCGAGAATGTCTTGGTGTCTGTGGTCGATGATCTCACCATGTTGGTGGACAAGGGCAGAGTAGGGGTCCTGATTCTGTTAGACCTCTTTGCTGCCTTTAATACAATCGACCACTCTGTCCTGCAATCCAGCCTTCAGGCAGCCGGCCTGTCAGGGCCTGTCCTGGTTTGTTTCATTCTTGACGGATATCTCTTCCAACTGTTCGATCAGCTGCTTATTCACGTCTATGTGGTGTCCCACAAGGCTCCCCCCGCTCCCCTATGCTGTTTAATATCTACATCCAGCCACTGGTTTGCCTCCTCCATTCCTTTGGTTTTCGCTGCTATTTTTATGCTGATCACACACCGATCCTGGTCCGCTTGGAACAGGACCAGGCGTCAGCTGCCCATGAGCTGCGTGAGCATCTGTCTGCAGTGGGGAGCTGGATGAGAGCAAACTGGCTTAAGATGAATGGGGACAAGACAGATGTCCTGGTGGTGGGTTCCTCTTCGTTGGATTCTTTGTGGACATCTTCTTTAAGGCCCCCCAAGTTGCGTGATCTTCCCATCCCGGTGGCGGTGGTCAAGAATGTAGGGATTCTATTGTCATCTTCGCTATTGATGACATCTCAGGTGAGCGCCATTTGTAAGACCGGTCATTTTTTGCTCAGAGTGCTGCAGAAAGTCCTTCCCTCTCTGCCTATACATCTGCGCCCTCCGGTCATAGCGTCACCCATTACTAGTCGTATTGGCTACTGCAACGCACTCTACCTGGCACAGCCCATGGGCTCTATAGACCGCCTACAATTGCTGAAGAATTTAGCAGGCAGGGTGGCAACAAACTCCCCATATGGGGCGCACATTAGCCCTTTACTGCGGGCCCTTAATTGGCTCCCGGTTTCCCAGCAGATTAAGTTCAAATCTTTGTGCTTGGTCCTCCGGGCTGTCTATCGGCAGGGGGCTGAGTATCTACAGGACAAATGTCATTCCTACATTCCTGGGTGGCCCCTCTGCTCTGGCAAGGCTAATCCGGTATCTTTCCTGAAAGTCTGCCTTACCCGTATGGGTGGACGAGCCTTTTCCTATGCCACTAGTAAACTATGAAACAGTTTACCGGTGGAGTTGAGGGGGGCTGTTAACCATCTCCAATTTCGGCATACGCTTAAGACGCTTCTGTTTTAGTTGCCTAGTGGGTGAGGTGTGTCTTGGTTTTTTCTTCGTGCCAAGATGCATTCGGGTGATAGTGCGCGTTATAAGTGCGAGTACCATAACATAACAAACTTTAAGCCTGCGTGGATAAGCGCACTAGGCAATATGCGGGATGACAATTAACTAACAATAATGTTTTGTATTTATGTAGCGCTTGATGCTGGGTTTTTCCCACTTCGAAACACTGCGATAGTGTATGTGACCATAAGCCATTTCATTGGTTCCCAATGTATCAACCTCGGAAATACGAAGAACTGAGATGGCTCTGCCAGGGTTTGAACCTGCAAGTATTGGGGCGTGGGGCACAGATGTCTGCAGGAAGGCCTTCATGAGCTTAGCTGTCCTCATTTAGCTGGCCCTGAAAGCATGATGGGCCGAGTCGGCCTTGTGGAGCTACAAGCATATGACCATATATCTCTGAAGTAAGGAGGAGTGTTGTCACCCTGTGGGATGGCATGCTGCCCAATGACACTGGAAAGCCTGATGTCACAGTCAATAGGAACCGGCCCTCATCACGCAGCGTGCCATTGTCTTCCCTGGGGTGAATGAACATGTGTTGTGTCTTTTCGGCCAGAGCTGCACAAGCAGTTTTTCATTAACCCCTTAAGTGCCGAGGAGGAGTATGCTCCTTTTTGCATAGACTTGCATAATAGCCTGGCACTTAAGGCAGCTCGTCTTCCGTGATATTTAGAGCAGCAAACTGTGACTCTGTAATTCAGCAAATAGCTTTCTGGGAATGCCAGCCTGGGAGTTTACAGGGTTTCGCATGTTTCCTTAGCATTCGGTGGAAATTCCAAACTCATTGGTGATGTCAAACTAGGCAATAACTAACCATTTAAACTGGGTGATCAGTGGGAAAAGAAAACTGTGTTTACTATAAATATCAGGTTTACTGGGAAAGTCAAAGGCATAGTTTACTTTAGTTGTCAGGTTTAGGGGACGAGGTGAAAGGATGTGCAGAGTTGGGGAGTAAGGAAGGGTGTGATTCGGGAAAGGATAACGAAGGTTAACAGAAGAAGTGACTAAGGCATTGGTAAAAGGAATTGCAAGCCAAGATATGGTGATGGTAAAGTAATCTAAAAGGAATCTATGGTAATTAAGGGTAGTGAAAGTTTGACTAGAGCAACCTATAGGGTAATCTACATGTAATCTCAGGTATTCTGGGGGTAATCTAACAGGACCTTAAAGCAATCCATTGCAATTAAATATGATTCCATATAATCCAATGTCATTTCAAATAAATCCAGGGTCATCTAGAATATTTAAAGAGTTTGTAATCATTTGGTATGGTGTATTATGATATACTATGCAATGAGCTGGGATGCAAAACCTAGAGGAAAAATGAGTGAGAACAACATGTCATGTGAGCCCCCAGAGTTATTTTCTCTCTCTCTCGCTGTTCTTATCTTTAGGAATATTAAGCAGAGGCCAGGCAACTCATTGCAATAGTGTGGAAGAAATAATATTAACAGTGCTGAGAGCAAGGGAAGAAAGGACCACATAAGGGAGCAAGGGAAGAAAGGACCACACAAGGGAACAAGGGAAGAAAGGACCACATAAAGGAGCAAGGAAGAAAGGGTCACATAAGGGAGCAAGGGAAGAAAGGACCACACAAGGGAGCAAGGGAAGGAAGGACCACATAAGGGAGCAAGGAAGAAAAGGCCACATAAGGGAGCAAGGGAAGAAAGGACCACATAAGGGAGCAAGGGAAGAAAGGACCACACAAGGGAGCAAGGGAAGAAAGGACCACATAAGGGAGCAAGGAAGAAAGGGCCACATAAGGGAGCAAGGAAGATAGGACCACATAAGGGAGCAAGGGATGAAAGGACCACATAAGGGAGCAAGGGATGAAAGGACCACATAAGGGAGCAAGGGAAGGAAGGACCACACAAGGGAGCAAGGGAAGGAAGGACCACACAAGGGAGCAAGGGATGAAAGGACCACACAAGGGAGCAAGGGAAGAAAGGACCACATAAGGGAGCAAGGGAAGAAAGGACCACGCAAGGGAGCAAGGGATGAACGGACCATATAAGGGAGAAAGGGAAGAAAGGACCACACAAGGGAGCAAGAGAAGAAAGGACCACATAAGGGAGCAAGGAAGAAAGGGCCACATAAGGGAGCAAGGGAAGAAAGGACCACATAAGGGAGCAAGGGATGAAAGGACCACATAAGGGATCAAGGAAGAAAGGGCCACATAAGGGAGCAAGGGAAGAAAGGACCACATAAGGGGGCAAGGGGTGAAAGGACCACATAAGGGAGCAAGGGAAGGAAGAACCACACAAAGGAACAAGGGAAGAAATGACCACATAAGGGAGCAAGGAAGAAAGGGCCACATAAGGGAGCAAGGAAGATAGGGCCACATAAGGGAGCAAGGGAAGAAAGGACCACATAAGGGAGCAAGGGATGAAAGGACCACATAAGGGAGCAAGGAAGAAAGGGCCACATAAGGGAGCAAGGGAAGAAAGGACCACATAAGGGGGCAAGGGGTGAAAGGACCACATAAGGGAGCAAGGGAAGGAAGGACCACACAAGGGAGCAAGGGAAGAAAGGACCACATAAGGGAGCAAGGGATGAAAGGACCACATAAGGGAGCAAGGAAGAAAGGGCCACATAAGGGAGCAAGGGAAGAAAGGACCACATAAGGGGGCAAGGAAGAAAGGACCACATAAGGGAGCAAGGGATGAAAGGACCACATAAGGGAGCAAGGAAGAAAGGGCCACATAAGGGAGCAAGGGAAGAAAGGACCACATAAGGGGGCAAGGGGTGAAAGGACCACATAAGGGAGCAAGGGAAGGAAGGACCACACAAGGGAGCAAGGGAAGAAAGGACCACATAAGGGAGCAAGGAAGAAAGGGCCACATAAGGGAGCAAGGAAGATAGGACCACATAAGGGAGCAAGGGATGAAAGGACCACATAAGGGAGCAAGGGATGAAAGGACCACATAAGGGAGCAAGGGAAGGAAGGACCACACAAGGGAGCAAGGGAAGGAAGGACCACACAAGGGAGCAAGGGAAGAAAGGACCACATAAGGGAGCAAGGGAAGAAAGGACCACACAAGGGAGCAAGGGATGAACGGACCACATAAGGGAGCAAGGGAAGAAAGGACCACACAAGGGAGCAAGGGAAGAAAGGACTACATAAGGGAGCAAGGAAGAAAGGGCCACATAAGGGAGCAAGGGAAGAAAGGACCACATAAGGGAGCAAGGGATGAAAGGACCACACAAGGGAGCAAGGGAAAGAAGGACCACACAAGGGAGCAAGGGATGAAAGGACCACATAAGGGATCAAGGGAAGAAAGGACCACACAAGGGAGCAAGTGAAGAAAGGACCGCATAAGGGAGCAAGTGAAGAAAGGACCGCATAAGGGAGCAAGGGAAGGAAGGACCACATAAGGGAGCAAGGGAAGGAAGGACCACACAAGGGAGCAAGAGAAGAAAGGATCACATGAGGGAGCAAGGGGAGAAAGGACCACATAAGGGAGCAAGGGAAGAAAGGACCACACGAGGGAGCAAGGGATGAAAGGACCACACAAGGGAGTAAGGGAGGAAAGGACCACATAAGGGAGCAAGGAAGAAAGGGCTAAATAAGGGAGCAAGGGAAGAAAGGACCACATAAGGGAGCAGGGGAAGACAGGACCACATAAGGGAGCAAGGGAAGGAAGGACCACACAAGGGAGCAAGAGAAGAAAGGACCACATAAGATGGCAAGGGGAGAAAGGACCACATAAGGGAGCAAGGATGAAAGGGCCACATAAAGAAGCAAGGGGAGAAAGGACCACATAAGGGAGCAAGGGGGGAAATTCCACATAAGGAAGCAAGGCAAGAAAGGAGCACATAAGGGAGCAAGGGACGAAGGGACCACATAAGGAAGCAAGGGAAGAAAGGCAACATAAGGAAGCAAGGGAAGAAAGGACCACATAAGGGAGCAAGGGAAGAAAGGCCACATAAGTAAGCAAGTGAAGAAAGGCCACATAAGGGAACAGGGGAAGAAAGGACCACATAAGGGAGCAAGGGAAGAAAGGACCACATAAGGGAGCAAGGGAAGAAAGGATCACATAAGTGAGGAAGGAGAGAAAGGACACTATAAGTGAGCAAGGGAAGAAAGGACCAAATAAGAGAGAGAGGGAAGAAAGGACCACACAAGGGAGCAAGGGAAGAAAGGCCACACACGGAAGCAAGGGAAGAAAGGACCACATAAGGGAGCAAGGGAAGAAGGGACCACATAAGGAAGCAAGGGAAGACAGGGCCATGTAAGGAATCAAGGGAAGAAAGGACCACATAAGGGAGCAAGGGAAGAAAGGCCACAAAAGGAAGCAAGGGAAGAAAGGCCACATAACGAAGCAAGGGAAGAAAGGACCACATAAGGGAGCAAGGGAAGAAAGGACCACATAAGGGAGCAAGGGAAGAAAGGATCACATAAGGGAGCAAGGAAAGAAAGGACCACATAAGGGAGCAAAAGGACCACATAAGGGAGAAAGGGAAGAAAGGATCACATAAGGGAGCAAGGAAAGAAAGGACCACATAAGGGAGCAAGGGAAGAAAGAAACACATAAGGGAGCAAGGGAAGAAAGGACCACATAAGGGAGCAAGGGAAGAAGGGACCACATAAGGAAGCAAGGGAAGACATGGCCACGTAAGGAATCAAGGGAAGAAAGGACCACATAAGGGAGCAAGGGAAGAAAGGCCACAAAAGGAAGCAAGGGAAGAAAGGCCACATAATGGAACAAGGGAAGAAAGGACCACATAAGGGAGCAAGGGAAGAAAGGACCACATAAGGGAGCAAGGGAAGAAAGGCCACATAAGGGAGCAAGGGAAGAAAGGCCACATAAGGAAGCAAGGGAAGAAAGGCCACACAAGGGAGCAAGGGAAGAAAGGACCACATAAGGGAGCAAGGGAAGAAAGGATCACATAAGGGAGCAAGGAAAGAAAGCACCATATAAGGGAGCGAAAGGACCACATAAGGGAGCAAGGGAAGAAAGGATCACATAAGGGAGCAAGGAAAGAAAGGACCACATAAGGGAGCAAGGGAAGAAAGGAACACATAAGGGAGCAAGGGAAGAAAGGACCACATAAGGGGGCAAGGGAAGAAAGGACCACATAAGGGAGTAAGGGAAGAAAGGCCACATAAGCAATTGTACCCCAATCTTATGGGGTGGGGGTGGAAACAAATCTGGACTTTGTACAACTGCCACAACAATACACAACAGAGACCTCTAGTGAGAAAAGAAAAGGGTCTGGAAGTTGGCTGGGGTAGAGGGCTGGCTGGAGCCCATGGTGGAGCGATGTCCTCAGTAAAATGCCCCGAAATTTATTGTGGTAAACAAAAGCCACAGGGGTAAAAGGGAAGGCCAAAAGGGGGATCCAAGTAAGAAAAGAATTAAATAATAACGGTAACAAGGAAATAAAACTGGGGGCATTGTGGAAGAGATATCATAACATGTCATGACATATTGTCAGGTACCTAGCAGATCTATTGTGGGGCGACACAAAATAACATGATATAGCATGAAATTATGACTTATAACGGGACATAATATAGAATGACATAACATATCATGGCATATAAAAACGGCATGACAGCATGACATGGCACATCATGTGATACCATAGCATGGAATAGCATGTTGAAACATGTTTTAACATATTCCACGACTCATGTCATATGTCATGTAATTTGTATGTCATGTGCAGACCGGAAGTATAGCAGGGTTGTCAGCAGGCATTGGTATCTGGGACTACTTATATCACAGATCTGAACTGCTGGTGTTCGAGACAGCAGCAACACCAGAGTTAAGCGGCTTAACTTAAGCCTCTCTGAGCACTGGCGCATTTCAAGTCTTAGCGCAAGCATTAAGGCTGGCGCAAATACCACAGTGCATTGTTGTTAGCGCCAGTCCGGACGCTTGCTGCAAATGTTGCCAGGGCACAGGCCTTAGGGCAGCCATTTTGGTGGTTCTGCTGAGGGCACAATGATCAATTGATTGGCAATGGCCCTACCTGTGCGGTCTTGGTGCCGGCGTGAAGCTGGATATTACATCAGTGCTCCCATGGCGGAGATGCTGACATTGCGCCAGTTCAAAGCCCAGCCACAGTTAGTAATTTCCCTAGCACTACAAGCAGCTCACATCCGGTCACTGGCCCAACACTAAGGCCATTACTCTGGCAGGAGAACAAGTCATGTACGTGTGCCATGATACCCTCTCGGAGGCCCCGCCCAGAGCTGAGCTGCCTCCTTGAAGTCTAGTTGGGACGGTCAGCCAATAGCCAGACCCCCGGCTTCTCACGATTTCTCGATTGCAACAGAAAAAGCGAACTATGGCCTTCCTTAAAAGGGCTGAGAAAATAGGAAGACAATTAAAATGTAACTGAAATGTATGGCATTTGTCCATCAAAATGTAGCTTTCACAAAACCGGATATAAGGTGATGGGCGCATTAGTCCCGGGAGGATAGCTCAGCGGCAACTTGCGTGCCTTGGAAGCAAGAGGACACTAAGCAACACAGGTTCGATCCGGTTTATAGTGAAAAGACCGAAAAAAAAAATATCGAAAAAAAAGGTCGAACCAAAAAATCTCGAACAAAACCCCTCAACCCCCCTTTTTTCATTTTTTTTTATTTTACCCCTTTTTTTTACCTACCTAACCCCAAAAATACATTTGAATAAATAAACAATTCGATTTTTTTTTTCAAGATTTTTTTTTCGAGATTTTTGTCATTCGATATTTTTTTTCAGCGTTTTGACTGACCACCGTTCGATCCCTGGGTCTGCACTTAGAAACCTCTGGGTGTTTAAGCGCATTATAAATACATAAATACGCAACTAAGACAAAAAAAATAACAATTATGCCTGCGGGCTGTGTGAGCGCTTTAAAAATGTTTTAAAAAAAAGAAATTAGAAGGGACTACTGTAGAGCCAGATGAGAAGCAGCCACGCAGGGCGCTCAGTGTCAGAAACATGGGGCATGGGCCTGTGCTGTCCCAGGTGGTGATCACATCACAGAGAACCTGGGGCATGCCAGAGGGCACAGTGGGAATAGGCCCGTGGCCTCTCATCATTGGAGCCAGAGGCACAGCCATGATTGTCTAACAAGTAGGGTCTGAGGCTAATGTTGTTTGGACCACCGCAGTGACATTAACATCTGTAAATGCCCCCACAGCACTGCATGTACAGATTCTGGGCGGGCCTTGCCCACTCAGGCCCTAGCCTGTCTACGCCTCTGGTTGAAGCGCTTTATAGTCCTGCAGAAGAAGAGCACAGAGGAGAGATACAGGGAAAAGAGAGCGCGAGGGATGCGCAGAGTACGCCAAGGCGTGGGGCTAGAACGGTCGCATAGCACAGAAAACGCACAATGGATCACATTCTGCGGTGCACAAAAGGGGAGAGTGCGCGTGAGATGCAAGTGCACCAGTGGCAGATTGAAGACAAAGGGACCCCTGGACAAAAATGACAGAGGGCCCCAGGTGGGTGGGTCCTGGAGGCGGAGCCTAGAGTGGGCAGAGTTGCAGAATGATGAACCTTAGGGACAAATGCTAAAAAATCAGTTGTGTTTTTTTTTGTTTTCTATCTTCGGGGGTCTGACTCTAGCTGGAGACAGCTGGGCCTCCTGGCCATGCTTTGCTGTCAGTAGTGATAATAGTGAATGATCAAGTCTAAACCTGATGTTGGAAATGACAGGGTTCAAGGCAATGGGCAATAACATGAGCAACGGGAAGGGACATTACAGGAGGAGATATCAGGGGGTAATTCCTACTGCATGCAGAACCACTATGTGCATGCCCTGGTGTTCTTACCCCACACACTTAAAATGTCATTAAACATCACAGACTGGGCACAAAATCACCAGAATACATGACCAAAGGACTGGACTCTTACTAGACTACACAAATGTCTCTGATTGGGCTAACAAACCCAGCCAGCGCCCACAACTAACAAAGGTTTGTCACCCCACCAAGCATCAATTCAACCGGGAACCTAGGAGCTGGTCCCCCAGACAAACCACGTGCAAGGCGGCAGGCCTAACCACTACCACCAACAGGAGGTGCGCAGAGGTCCAAGTGTCCCAACACCCAAGACTCCACATCCCTTTGAAACTTTGTATTCAAATGGGCCAAGAGCAGAGGCGTAGACAGGTTAGGGCCTGAGTGGGAAATGCCCACCTAAAATCTGTAAATGCCCCCCCAGCAGCACTGTGTGGGCATCTACAGATGTTAATGTCACTGCAGTGGGACCAACTACATTAGTTTCAGGCCCCACTTGTTAGACAATCCCAGCTACGCCTCTGCCAAACAGATCCACATGGTTGAGGAAAATCCCCTTTGTGCGAGTTCTCCGTGTTCACCTTATATTGAGTGGACAGCTAAACAAGCCCAGATGAAACCCAATGTCAAGGAGCAGGGCTGGGTGTGTCTGTAGAGTAGCCAACCATCACGCATTTTGCGGGGGACAGTTCCAAGTCCATGGGCTGTGTCCGATGTCTTGCAAACAGCCAGCTCGCGGCAGGAATAAGTCCTGAATTTCTCCTCTGAAGCAGGATCAGCTGTCCAGTCTTCCAGCGGACACTTTTCGTGTGACAGTTAAAAGTACAGGGACGCACAGCGCCTTTCCCACTGCTCCCGCAACAACCCCAAGTTCAGCTTTGTGCCAACCTCCAGAGATATCACCACCACTACATGCCAAATACCTCTTATCAGTAGAAACAAACTTTTCAGGCTACGCACACCTAAAACACCCAACACCAACAATACTCCACCTGAGCCTACTGCTGCTCATTCGGCCTCACTCCTACCAGTGACCTTCAAAGCGCCACCACTTCCTAGACTGCCCAGCATACCCATCTTTACCGCAACTACTGTGAAGTCACCTCCTACAGCTACACCTACAAGCCCACCCAAAGAGCCTCCCAAACCCATCACAACCACTAAATACATATCCATTATTAACAAAACCACCACAATAGAGGGCCCATCTCACATACAATGTGCACTCATCAATGCCAGGTCCATCCCTGCACATGCCACTGAAATCTTTGACCTCATCACCAATCACAACCTTGATATCCTGGCCATCACTGAGTCCTGGCTCCACGAAGCTTCAGGACCTGCCCTCTCACTACCCCTCCCACCAGGACACACAATCTACAGACAAGACAGAGTCCTAAACAGAGGCAGAAGAGTAGCACTCATAGTAAAAGACTGCCTAGAAATAAGACAAACAACCTCCAATCTCAGTGAGAACACAGACTCCCTCACAGTCAAGATCACCCCCTCACCTAAAACAACACTCACCATCCACCTAGTCTATCGCCCTCCAGGCCCCATGGTCGACTTCCAGGATAATCTCCTGCACCTCATTAGGGAAAACCTCAAAACATCCTCCAAAACACTCCTCCTAGGGGACTTCAACTTGGGACGCAATGACCCCACAGACAGATCAGACAAAGCTCTAGCTCAAGCTCTCACAGAGCTTAGCCTGCAGCAAAGAAACCTTACCCCAACACACAGCAAAGGTCACGCCCTTGACTGGGTGTAGATCACAACTGCGAAGTTGATCTCAGTTCCAACACATCTATTCCCTGGTCCGGCCATCACCTCATCCACTTCTTCATCCCAACTGGCTCCACTACACCTATTATTCGCAACCCCATCCCCCCGGCATTAGCCAGAAGTGCCAGGAACCTCACTAAGGAAAATATCCTCCCTTATCTTGACACGCCCACACTGCACCTACATAACTCAGCTGACCCTTCAATACTAGCAGATACCTACAATTCCAGAATGGTTAATGCCATAGACTCCATCGCACCACTGCAGAATAGAAAAGCCAAAAAGATAAAACACAACAACACCTGGTTCTCGGAGGAACTCACGGTTCTCAGTACACAACAAAGAAAAGCACTGACTAAATGGGCAAACTCCCCACAAGAAGCCACGCTATCTACGTACAAATCCATCGCAGTCAAATACAAAAAAGCTATAATCACTGCCAAATTCTCCTCTTACAACAACCGTATCACTAACGCCACATCTGAATCAAAAGAGCTCTTTGCAACATTCAGAGAGCTGTCCACCCCAGCCACCAAATCACAAGAGATCGTCAAAGACAAAGCATGGTGCACTAACGAGCAAACAGCTCTAATACATAAAATTGAGCTCCTACAGGAAAAGATCTGTGAACACCACAAAAACCTCTCTAAACACATCAATCTCCACTCCAACTCGACACTGTGCCTATCACGTACCCAATCAAACATTTCTCCTTCAGAGAAGTGACTATACCCGAAGTTTTAGAAATTGTCAACAAAATCAAACCTTCCAACTGCAAAGGGGACGCCTGCCCAGCCAAATTAGTCAAAGACTGCACTGAGACACTGGCCCCCTTCCTAAAAACCTTAATTAATGCCTCATTTAACTCCAACACTGTCCCTAACAGCTTAAAAGAAGCCTGGGTACGTCCTCTACTAAAGAAACCCTCTCTCGATCCGGAAGTAGCTAATAACTACAGGCCCATTACAATGGTACCGTTCCTGCTGAAAATTCTGGACAAGGTGACTTACATCCAAATCCAGCAATTCTTAGAAGAGAACAAAATTCTTGGAAAGAGACAATCGGGGTTTCGGCCTGGCCACGGGACAGAGTCAGCCCTCCACGACTTAAATATTCAACTCAGGGATATTATGGCCAAAGGCAAACCTGCACTTCTCCTCCTACTAGACCTCTCAGCTGCCTTCGATCTCGCCGACCACGAAATCCTCAGCAAACAACTTAAAAACGCAGCTCATTTCTCTCCACAATCCTCGGCTTGGATTGCTTCTTTCCTCAGTGGACGATTATGAGAGTTTTCTCCGACACAGACTGTGCCCCACCTACCACTATACACTGTGGAGTTCCCCAAGGCTCTTGCACCACCCCCACCGTCTACAACATCTCCACCCTCCCCCTGTTCAATTACCTTGATCGTCGCAACATAGCATACACCAAATACGCTGATGATACGCAAGTCCTAATTCCTCTCACTGGCATCTATGAACAAGATACCGCAACCCTTAACAACATTTACACTGCCATCCAAACCTGGATGTCAGCCAATGGTCTCTGTCTCAATGGAGACAAAACAGAGATTCTTGTCGTACGTACCAAAGAAACCCTCAACAAACTCTCCCCTCAATACAGCACCTTTACCGTAGACAACACCATCATCAAAGTATCCTCAGCAGTAAAAACTCTAGGTGTGTACATCGACTCTACCTTCTCCATGACCCGCCAGGTCAATGCCATAGCCTCTTCAGCTGCACTCACCACTAAAATCATTAATGCAGTTAAACCGTTCTCATTGCCTTTCTATTGCCAGAGCCACCATCGGCACAAAACTAGACTACTGCAATGCACCTCTGAAAATAATCTACACAAACTACAAGTAACCCAAAACAATGCTCTAAGAGATGCACTGAGCATTCCTAAGCGCGAACACATATCCCAGGCTAGGAAAGACGCTCACTGACTGCCTGTCAAACAACAAATTCTATTAAAAACACTGGCTATTACACACAAATGCCTGTCACTCAAGGCCCCTCCATACCTATCCGAAAGGATCACCACGTGCACCTCCTCCAGACCTAAGAGAAGCCCCCTCACCAACCAGATCTGCGTTCCCCCATTCAAAAGAGCCAAAGCAGGCAGTGCTAGCTTCCAACCCCTGGCAGCAAAAAACTTGAATGCCGTTCCCACCGCTCTCAGAAATGAAAACTCCTACTCCATCTTCCGCAAAAAGTTGAAAACCACTCTGTTCTATTAATCCTGATCCAACCATCTTTGTCTGCATGTGCTGCAAATTCCATGTTCCACTGTAATCAAGGAACTTGCTCTCCTGTCCTTTACTCTTTGTAAATGTTTGACCAAGCTCTATTGTTTAAAATGTAATCCTAACCTTCTGTAACAAGCGCCATGATGCCTTAGGGTCGCTGTGCACTATATAAATGTAAATAAATACATTTTAAATAAAAAAAAAATAGACCTCATTTCAGTAAACGGATTAGAGGTTGATGACCCAGATACAGGGGCGCCTGGGTAACGACTGTTGTCCCTTAAACGGTGCGATTCGTGGGTGATAATAAATGGAAGGTGAGTATAATGCAGCATGCTGTGTAAAATAATGGCTCAAGCATATTACTTTATATTGAATTTTCTTTCACTGTCAATACCTTTTCTTAAAAACCAAATGATATTGATTTTAGGTCCACATTATTTTGCAGGTTGCTACTGCAATGGGGCAATCATGGTGGTGAAAATGAAACTACACATCTCTTTTTGCTTGACCGATTTCTATAACAATGTATATAATGTCAGGTGGTTTCTTATGTGATTTGTGTACTTTTCAACGCATTGATAGAAAAACGAATTATTTTGTTTTTGGAAACCCAAACCTTAAGAAACATGTGTGACCCATCACTGGGAAGATATGTAGTCAAGTGCTTAAATCAGAGCCTTCGTCCAAATACTGATTTCACCACTTTAACAAAATGTCTGATCCTGGGCAAATCATTTGATCTCACTGTGCCTGATCTGCTAGAAGTGATTTAGTTTGCAATTTTTGCTATGAAGAAAAACCCTCATGGTTTACTAAACTATTGAGTGGTTGCATATTAATAATAGTGAATATTTATATCTTGCACAGCACATTATTCTCTTGGCTTACAGGTGAAACATCTTTTAAGGTCTTTAGCTGGACAGGTCCAGAAGACAACATTAGAACATTTCAGTGCCTTGTATGCCTAACAGTCCCACGATGTTGTGATTCTGTTGTTCTATGTTTGGGTTCAAGAACCTCAGGGCGGGGGTTGGGGGGAGGGGGCAAGCAGCTGCCTCTATTTTGTCAGTCTTACTACACATATTTCTTTTTTCAATGCATTAAATGCGCACTTTGCCTTGTGTGCATGCTACAGGCTTTCCTCTGCTGTCACCTTCACTGAAGACTTTAATGGCCTGATTCGTGGAATTTTTCCCACAGTTCAAAGCAACTTTGCACTGCTGAAAAGTGACTGTACTGCCGACACAAACCCTGATTCATGGAACTGCGCAAGTTGTATTTTGTATTGTAAAAATTACCGTGCTGACTTTACACTGGCTTTGCACGGCAAAAATACACTTTGCACAGTTCCATGAATCAGGGTTTGTGTCGGCAGTGCAAAATCACTTTTCAGCAGGGTAAAGTCACTTTGAACCATGCAAAGAATTCCATGAATCGGGCCCTATATGTGTGCTTTGCAGCAGGTTACAGACTGCCCTTGATAGAACACAGCATCCAGCAGTGTTATCACATCGTGCCTGTAACTTTGTTTTAGTCTGCGTTAGCACCTTGATGACAAAGTAATTACTAACCTTTCAGTGGCAGTTTAGTGTTTCAGCTCCCTTCTGGCTGCCTGCCCCTTAAGAGTCATTTGTATCCATTCTTATTCAAGCAACCCTACTCCCCCTAACTGTAGGCAGTGGGGGCCCATTTATATTGAAATGGCCCCCATGAGCCCTGACAGATGCTTATCCAGGCCCTGTGATCAAGCACTAAGAGGCTCTTTGTTATTCCAATCTGCCTGACTACCAGCAAGCAGGGATGAGGGCGTGTGTGTTGCGCCTAATGTGAGGAGATTGGGAAGGTGTCGGACCAGGATACTGCAGGGCCTGCTCCCCCTTTCTCCATCATCTGAGCGCTAAATCTGCCTCTGATTAGTGCACATGGGAGAAGAGTGTGCAGGAAGGGAGAAAGAGAGAGCTCGTGGGGAAAGCACAGAAGCAGAGGGAACTCACAACAGGGGTGCACATGAGGGTAAACACTGCACAGGGAGGGGAAAGCGCACGGGAGGGTAGAGTGGGTATCCAGTGGAAGTGCACGTGGAGGGTGGAGCGCAGAGTAAGGGAACTGAACATTGAGATGAGAGTGGAGTACAGAAGTGTAGGGATGAAACAGAGAGCGCGCAGGGAGAGCGCAAGGGCAAGGAACTCACAACAGCACATGAGGGTAAACACTGCACAGGGAGGGGAAAGCGCACGGGAGGGTAGAGTGGGTATCCGGTGGAAGTGCACATGGAGGGTGGAGCGCACAGTAAGGGAACTGCGCATTGAGGTGAGAGTGGAGTACAGAAGTGTAGGGAGAGCGCAAGGGCAAGGAACTCACAACAGGGGTGCACATGAGGGTAAACACTGCACAGGGAGGGGAAAGCGCACGGGAGGGTAGAGTGGGTATCCGGTGGAAGTGCACATGGAGGGTGGAGCGCACAGTAAGGGAACTGCACCTTGAAGTAGGGGAGGACACAAGTGGAAGAATGAGTGCAACGAAGGGGAGAGGGCACCGAATGGGAGAGAGTTCACAAGAGATAAGCGAGCACAGGGTGAAAACGACGTCTTCCCGCATAGGCAAAAGGGCTCGTGCCCTGGATGCTGCCATTTTAGAGGCCCCCAGTTTCACAATTTGGCAGGGCTTGGCAGCAGCCTAGGCAGTGAGTTTGCAGCACGGACTCCTCAGTGACGCCTCGAACACCCTCATGTGTTGACTTCGGTGGGGCTCAGGTGGGCACGTTGTGCCAAGCCCTTCTTTCGTTAGCTCTGACAATCTTGGAGGAGGGAATTGGCCTCCTGTAATGTAAATGATATATGGTCATAATCATTGTTCTGCTTGCAGTGGGATGTACAGCACGTATGTTCCTAACATCTGTACTTAATCACAGGAAGTTTAACCTTTTTAAATTAGATTGCTCTGACTTCAAAATGCAGCCAACTTCACATTTCCATGGAAAAGCATTGCACTCCAGGATTATTTTGGGGTGGGGCAGAGCAGGAACATTGCCCTTTTCAGATCCAGGCGGCTATTCTGTATATTCACCCGTGGAATGTTGCATCTGGTATTTACCGGCACAGCATGCAATATCCACGCTGGCATTCGCATAATTTGCTAGAACCACCGCCTGGGTGGTGACAGCACTCCGGCGATGCAGTATTGCCGGATTACTCAATGGTCCAGAGAATGCGCTCATTGCTGAAAAGCTCAGGCCCCCTTCTTCTCAAAGGTGAATTGAGCATTTCAGTTGACGCTGCACAATAGCGCAGCGCCGCGCTGTCTAGCCCCCGTGCCTACCTGCCGACACCAATGCATGACGGCTTCCCAGCAACCACGTGGCATTTCAGTCAGATGGGTCGTTAAAGGGCCCGTCTCTATTCAGTCAGATGGGTCGTTAAAGGGCCCGTCTCATTTCAGTCAGATGGGTCGTTAAAGGGCCCGTCTCTATGAAATTCTCGAGAAAATAAAAAAGCATTTGCGTCCCCATTTGGGGGATGGGAATTGAAGGGTGACAGCTACGGTTCAACCCGCCTACACTTCAAAGACAAATCATGACGGGGTCAGAAATGATCCCGCCGTGATACCGCCTCCCTTTTGCCAGCTCTGAACAGGTGCACGGGCAAGACCATCATTTCTGCTAAAAGCGCATCCATTTTGTGAATTCAGAATTTGCTTTTAAATGCGTGGCAATGCCTCCTTATTTGCACAAATGCGCAAAGGGGGGAAAAGGGCATTAAAATGAGTGCCTCTACCATGCACCTCTTAGATTCGCTCATTCAGATGCCCTTCGAGAATTGGGCTGCTCTCTTTTTTTTGGGCAAGTGTGGGAATACGCCAGCGCCTCTCCTCACTTGCGCCCAAAAAAGTTTTGAGAATCTGGCCCAATGTGTCATTTTGGAAAAATCTCAGGTCAGGATCCTTTCAAATTAAAAACTTTAGATGCAGCCCTGTTTGAGTGCTGGGAATGAAAACGTGATGTCACAATGAAAACAACTGCTCAAAGGGGTCATTAATTACCAATATATTCGTATTGTATAAGCGCCTTGCTACCCCTGTGGTCTCCCTTGCTACCCCTAAAACATCTTTAAAAATACATTTTTTCCTTTTTTTTTTACATTAAATTACAGCTCCTGGACTGTGGCCAGCAGCACGTGGCTCTTTGTTTCTGGAGTGGCTGGTTTTCTGATAGCAAAAGCTGTTAAAATAGCTCAGTGGGTTGAGCACTTGCTACTGCAAGGTGTGTGTGATCTGCAGGTTGCAGGTTCGACTCCTGGCAAGATCAACTCAGCCTTTCATCCTGCTGAGGTTGATAAATGAGTACCAACACAGGTTGGGTAATATTGTATGTATATTTGTTCTATATGAAGCGCTTAAGCGTAAGCGCTATATAATAACACATCATTATTGTTTGGCCCTGGACGTCTGCTTGCATTCACAGTAATTTGGTAATTAGGGCCTATACCCCACTGATATTAATGATACATATGGCGATCCATTCCTGTATAAATGCATATCACTTTACAGTAAAATCTTAACCATATTTTTCGTAGTGTACTTAGAAACAATGCTATGTGATGCCACTTTCTGTTTTGTCAAGGGGTGAAAGGTCGTGTTCCATCACTTCCCGTGATGTCACTTTGGGGTGGGGTCAAATGACATCACGTCCTGTGATGTCATCAGAGGTCAAGGGTCGTGCAATGTCATTTCCGCTACCCCTGGCATTTTGGTGAAATAACGTCGCTGAATGCGCATGGACCTAATTGCAATGCGTGCGGGAAGATGTGTTCCCACGCCTAAAATGAAGACCTGGGGCTAGATTACAGGAACTTTGCACCGATGCAGGTGGAAAGTTACACAGTATTAGCAATATGGCAAAGTTTGCGCTATTTTTTAAAACACAAGGACACATTGGAAAACCATTGCACAGCAACATGTGCAGTTTGGCATATTAAAAGCACCAGGGCAAAAATTGCCCTTTTGCAAAAAAGATGTATTTCCACTGCATTTTTGCACCAGAGCAAAGTTTGCCCTACAGCTAATACGTAATAGTATTAGCACAAGGGCAAACTTTGCCCTCGTGCAAAAAATGCATCAAAAATGTATCTTTTTTTGCATAAGGGCAATTTTTGCCCTGTTGCTTTTAATATGCCAAACTGCACTTGTCGCAGTACAATGGTTTTCTAATGTGTCCCAGTGTTTAAAAATATGGCAATCTTTGCCCTAGTGCTAATACCGTGCAACTTTGCACTTTCACTGGTGCACATTTCTGTAATGTGGCCCCTGGGCTCTTATCACGCCTTTGGCTCTTGACCAGAAATGCCTGGACTTGCAATGGTAAATAAGCAAAAAACAATATATGCTAAACAGTACTGTCCGAATTACACCAGCTCCAAATTCATGTTTAAGTAATTTGGGATAAAAACAGACCCCCCCCCAAAGGCAGGGCCAGCTGAATATGTGTCAGGACTGGTGGGGTAGGGGAGCCCATTTCAACGTGATGATTGGATGCCCCCTTGCCAACAGTTGGGAAAAACAGTCTGAGGTACCCATGGGGTGCTTAAATCATAGTGGAGTTAAAAGAGTGCATCGAGGGGGTTAATAAATGCAGATCATCACAGGACAGGCAATAAGGGCCTGATTCACAATCACAGACATGTATTATAATGGTGCAATCGCATAGGAAAACGCTCTGTGAAAAGGCCCTAAATGTCTGCTGAAAAGTTAATCATCCCTCTTTGCCAGCAAGGGGCTCACATAGACGAAACCAGGGTAAAAGGCGACAAGATGATAACATACAGTCTCAGAGTTATTCCTGCTACTATCGAATAAACAAAAAAAAAAGGTTGACGGCGTATCTATCTATTCAACCTACACACTGACTAAACCTGCTTGATTTCAATTGTATTCCTTAAGGTACTGTTCTTCTTCTGTCTCTCTGTACTGATTGTTTGTTTTGTCTGTTTTCTGTGCGCCCTCTGAGGCCTTCGGGCGTGTGGTGTGGTGTGCAAAAATATAAATAGATAAATAAATAATCAACACTGCTGGCGACTACCAGAGGTCAGAGGGAGGTGATGGCTGAGGGTGCCAGCAAAGGCAGTCTGTAAAATGCATGCGGCAAGGCACACATTTAATGTCCTCAAATAAAGAAGTGTGTTTCTGCGTCATAAGAATACCAGCATGGGGCATCTACTCAGTGGCCCACATAAGGGCTGGTCCCGTGTGAAAAGAGTGAAAGGCCCTGACGCCCTCCCGCCCCATAGCCCGTGCCGATCTACGCTCAGCACCCCATGTTTGCGATGCTCCTTTTGCAATGAAATGTCCTCTGTACAGCTCTCCTTGGAGCCAGGCGGAGATAATATGTGGGCACTGGGCACTGGCATCGCCTGCAAACAGGTGAAAAACTCAAGGGCAGTATTGCAACCGGCTTCCTCAGACACCTTCTACCCTTCTTGGTCGGAACTAAAATCCCCGACATATTTCTCCACTCGATTTCTTTAAGGGCTAAAGCCCGGGTTTCCCAACTCCCTTTACTTTCTCAAGCTGCCCCCTCCCTAGGCGCCATCTGGGAAGCATTATTCTGCTTTTTAAATATTGTGACATGGCTGCCTGCTGAGGTGCTAATTAAAAATAGATGCATAATATCAACACAAATATCTTTATTTCTTTTCTCTGTGCAGCTAGTATAGACATTATCCTGGGAAGGTTGCCAGCAGCAACCAAATCCAGAAAATGTTTTGTAATCAGACGTCCTCTTTCTCAGGCGGGCTACTATATTGGACCAGGTATTTATTTCCACAGGATATCTTTGGGCCTCGAAGAGGGACAGATTATTTATTTTTTAAATTTGCGCTAAAGATTTACCAAATGCACTGGACACCGATTTTGCTGCTTGTGTGATATGGAACCAAGCACACCGGGTTTTCACCAATGCATATTACTTACATTTTGGTAATGGAATTAAATGGTTTTGGCCATTTTTCTGCCAGTGTGGTAGGGAAAACAGAAAATAGGGCATGACCCAATTGTAATTAGGGCCCCATGTCATTTAGGGTGACAGGATGATGTGACGAATCCCAGGATGTCGTCACTGCTTCCGTAGGGGGAGCCCCTTCCCATGAGGCCAGGGAGGTGATGCCGCTACCCGATAGTCCCCCTGGGGGTGGGACACAGTGGGTGGATCTCATGGGAGGAGAAACCCCCTATGGGACCAGTGACGACTATAGTGGGAGACAGGGTCGGACTGGGACAAGAAATAGGCCTGGTCACCCAAAAAAAAGTGGCCTACCCCTGCTTCACGACCCTTGACCTCTGATGATATCACTGGAAGTGATGAAACACAACCTTTCACCCCTTCACAAAACAGGAAGTGGCATCAAACAGCATTGTTCCGAAGTACACTAAATTACTGTGAATCTAAGCAGACGTCCAAGGCCAAATGATAATATCTTATTGTACCGCACTTACGCTTAATCTCTTTTTTATAGAACAAATATGCATACAATATCACCCACCCTGTGCTGGTACTCATTTATCGAGCTAAGAAGGATGAAAGGCTTTTATGGAGAAAAAAAAAATCTTTTTTTCAAATTTCTTTTTTCCAAACCGGCCCAGGCATGGCCAGAAACCGGCCCCCACTCCCCAGGGACGATTTCGGCACGGCCACGGGCCGAAAGGCCGTGGGGCCAATCCGACCCTGGTGGGAGAATGCAGTATCCACCTTATAACCCCAACTCTCCTTCACCCCCACTCTCCTCACCCCCACTCTTCTCACCCCTACCCTCCTATACACTTCTGTAGTATGGAAGAAGTAAGAAGGACTGAGACGAGGAAGAATAGTGATGATTACAATGAAGATATGAAGCAAGAAACTGTGAGGAGGAAGAGGCGTGCAGCTGCGCGACTCACTCAGAGGAATCTATCTGAACGGTGTAGTCTTCAGTCACAGAGCTTACTGGTTTGGAGCATAAAGACTGACAACGGACTTACTCGATTGTCAGACGCTCTGGAAAGGAACTACGAGAGGGACCGAGACTCGCAGAGAAGGCCGGCAAAAGCAAACACAGGTGCGGAGACGCCAAAGGGGCGATCTCCAACGGTACCGCTAAACAAACAGAGAGGCTGGCTGTGGGGAGTGAGAGCAGTACAGCCCAACAGGAACACGCAGTCCGGTGAAGAGGGAGATGCCGAAGCAGGTCTGGATCTGTGGAGTCGCAGCGAGCAAGCCGACAGGAATGCCAGAGTAACAGCAAAGTAGAAAAGAACACAGGGAAGTCAGTGACCAACCGGAGGGCTGCAGCCAAGACCCTGGAAGTAACTAGGTGGCTGGGCCTGTGGTTGGAGGTCCCCAGAGGGTGAAGGAAACCCTAAAAAGCATAAGGAATGAAAAATGGGGAAAAGAGGGCCGCCCCTACGCAATCCTAAGGGACAGTTTACCAAGACATGGTAACAAGGGAAACAGGGTCTGTGATCCTTCTGTGAAAAGGACATATCTAATGATAATAAGGCATCATCTTCTTCGTGGCAGTACTTGGAGGAAAGGGGACCCCGGACTGTCAGAAAAGAGAAACCACAAAGAGAACTGCGAGAGCAATATATTTGAAGACAGTACTTGGCAGGAGAGAAAACCAAGTCTGTTTGTGAAATCACAAAATCATAGAGAAAACTGTAAAAATGATACATGTGAAGGCAGTACCTAGAAGGGGATTAAACCAAGTCTTTATGCAACATCAAGAGACCATAGTAGGAACTGTGAGGACAATATAAAGGAACACAGAGATTGGCAGGTTAGGGAACAAAGTCTGTGTTTGAAACTAGGACACCTGAGGTAGGAGGAAACCAGGTCTGCCAATCAGCATCAGGAACACACAACAGCTTGGAGGAGCACCCAAGATGCTCATCTCCATCGATAAGAGGAAACCAGGTCTGCCACCCACGGTCAGGGACCCACCACACCTTGGAGGAACATCCAAGCCACTCTTCTTCCTCGCAGTAACTGGTAGGACCAAACCAGGTCTGCCAACCAGGGTCATGGACGCACCACAGCTTAGAGGAGTATCCAAGCCACTTTTCTTTGTTGCAGTACTTGGCCAAAGGAAGGCAGATCTGCTAACCAGGGTCAGGAACACACAACAGCTTGGTGGAGCATCCACAATGCTCTTTTTCATCGATAAGAGGAAACCAGGTCTGCCACCCAGGGTCAGGGACCCGCACAGTTTGGAGATATCCAAACTCCTCTTCTTTTTCATAGTACCTGTTGAGAAAAGAACCAGGCTTACTATCCAAGAGTCGGGGATCCCAGAGACAGAGAAGAAGTTGAACTGTGTTGCAAGCATGAAGAAGGCTGGAGAAGGGAGACATCCCCAAGCAGTTGACAAACTGCTCCAGAAGCCCAAGAAAGGCTGGGGAATGGAGACATTTCCTCCACCATTTAAATGTACTAATACACTCTGAACTGTCTTTTTGTCCAGGTGAAGAGAGTCATTCCTCTGGGCCAGGAAGACCTCCTTTTCATTTAGTTTAAACTTAGAGTGTGAGGGACAAAGTTAGGATTCTGACATTGGACATTGAGACTTTTTGCTTTCGACATACTGACAGCGACATTAGTTATTTTGGTGGAGGCAGGAGACCCCCTCTTAGAGTTAGGGTAAGATAGGCTTTTCTTTCCTTTTTCTTAATATATTAAATGGTTATGGCAACCACTATGACCCCTCTGTGTCAGAGTCTTACTACTGCACCCTTACAATAGACAGAATCAGGTTTTACAGTGATTTAATGTTTGATTGGGATGAGTATACAAAGAGGTGGCCTGCATAAGAAACCTGCTGTTTTTTAAAATGACAAAATAGCGTTTCCATGTCTTAAGCATTTCATCCTGTTGCACAAAAGTCTTTGCAGCAATGCCTTTGCATCACGGATTGGCGCCTCTTTCAACAATGCTTTAATGAATTCTCTGTCACTTCTCTCAATTTGTAACGCTTTCTTGCTCCACCTTCCTGCTCCACCTTCCAACTCTAGTCAAAGATAATCCTCCTCAGAACACCCTTTGCCCTAGTTCCTCCTTGTTGGCCTCCTTTTTTCAAGCCTTCCTGAGACTTTAACTCAGATTCTCCAGCAAACACTGTCCCAAACTCCTCAGAGGCCTCTTTACCCTCTCTGTCTGCCTCTGCGCAACCGTACCAGATTCCACTCCAGGTTTCTCCTCAACCTCTTCACTGATCTTATTCTTAGGCTCACAAAACTTCTCTGATTCTCTGCAAAACACCTCACTACCGTCTTCGAAATCTTTCTCCATCACGTCACCAATCTCGTCTGCAATACCAGTGCCACCTTCTAGCCTCGCCACCTGCTCCTCGGTACTAATACCGCCCTCTGGTCTTGTTACCTCCTCAATGCGCTAGCACGTTCTTGTGTCAGCACCACCTTCTACTGGTCTTCGATACCACTGCCTACAATAGTAATATTCTCCACCTTAACATTGTCACTCCCAGCCCACTGCCTACTATAATAACACGCTCTTCCTCAAATTCTCTTACCAAGTGAATCTCCTCTTCTACTCTTCTTCCACTCTAACCTCCTCCGTGTTTTCTCGGCCCTTCCTAGATCCATCTCTCTACAAACTGCCTCCAACTTCAGCATCTTGGTACAAAAAGTCCACCCTGATTGAATATATGGCTGAGGTTTTATAGTGCTGTGGACTCTCCCGCTGGTCTGGACTGTTGGTGGAGCTGTCAGTCTAGATTGTCCATGGGCTTTGATTGGCTCCAATCCCAGCCTTAGATGGGCCAAGTTGAGGCTGAGGGGGCAGGACCAAACCTATACCAGGCCTGGTGGACATCCTGATTTTCATCTGTGTGTTCAGAGGTCTTGCAGGGGATGTGTGAGGAGAGGAGAGGACTGCCGTAAACACTCACCCTGCACAGGTAAGTGATGTACTGTGGAGGTAGGTATTGTATTCTTGTCCTTATAGCCTTTTCCATGGTATTTACGAACACTGGTTGACTATGCAGATTTGTGGACCTCTAAGAGTCCCCAGGAGGTAGGCTTGCGACACATTGCGACTACTCGGGACCCACGAAACCCCTTGTTTAAATATAAAGGTGGCTTGGAACCTCCCTTGGGTACCCGGCTTCTAGCCAAGGGAATCTGAGGGTCCCCCTTTGGGGGGACGGGTGTCTAGTTGCCATCTTGTGACAGGCTCCTGGCAAATGACGGGGACCAATGGAGGTTGACCAGAGGACCCTCCCAATACCGCCTCGGGACCATTATGTACTGGATTGACGAGCCCCCCTGCCACTTGACACCCCCTTTTGGCAATCCCCAAAAACAGCAAGGAGACTTTGTCACACTCTGTTACGTAAAATGTTGAGCCAAGGCAAGGAAAAGAAGCATACCAACAGATGTTCTATTTAGTTCTGTTTAGGCAACAAAGAGCAACAAATAAATGTTGCCCAGCTGTTCCAATGTAAACTGCTGGACTGCAAGGCAACATCTGCGCCTGGGTATGTCATACAGGAAATAGAGTACACAAATGAGACTGCTTTATTTTTTCCCTAAGTGCAGAAATCTTTAGGTGATATTTGTTATGGTAAATCTGTTTGTCTCATTCCATAGCGCACAAGCAGCACATCTGGGGCCAGATTACAAAAACCTTGCACCGCCGGTGCAAGTGCAAAGAATGCACGGTATTTGCACTAGTGCAAAGTTTGCCCTATTTTTAAAAACACTGGGGCACACTAAAAATCCATTGCACCTCGACAACTGTAGTTTAGCATATTAAAAGCACCAGGGCTTAAATTGACCTGGTGCAAAAAAGATTCATTTTCACTATATTTTTGCAACAGAGCTAATACGGAATGGTATTAGCAGTATGGCAAACTTTTCACTGATGCAAAAATGCATCAAAAATGTATCTTTTTAGCACTAGCACAATTTTAGCCCTGGTGCTTTTAATATGCCAAACTGGTGCCAGATTACGGAAACTGCACCGGCGCAAGTGCAAAGTTTGTACGGTATTATCACTAGGGTAAAGTTTGCCCTATTTTTAAAATCTATTGAAGAGTGCACGCTTCTATTCTTCCTTTGCGTGGTAGGAGTGAGGGGTCCTGCCTGATGTGAGTTGGTAGATTGGGTCATATTCCTTGGCATTGCAGGAGAAGCCCTGTTTCCTACTTCTTTCTTCCTTGCAGTACTTGACTTCCATCCTGGTGACGTCACGAGTTCTAGTGTGGCCTTAGCCTCCAGAGATCTTAGTTATTTTCAGCGAGGTAGGACTGGGCAGCGGTTCCTATTGACTTGCTGGTTATTCGGGTTCTTTTGAAGATGATTTAGGTTTCTTGAGGTAGCCATAATTCTCAGAGGCCTGTGGACCCCACATATCTCCCATCTGCTCCATGTTATCATGACCATCAATACTTTGGGTTCTGGAAGTTGTTGTTTGGCTTTCCCAGGATTAGAATTGGTCTAGGATTCTCAGAATGCAAAATAAGCCTGGACTGGCTGAAGGTGACCTTTGTGACACAGGGCAGAGTACAGCTATGCTCATTCAACAAAACTATCTTCCCCTTTAATATGTCCTTTCATTTACCTACACATTAATTACTTTACCAGCACATTGCTGAAGTTTTGGAAATAAGCTAGCACCTGCGATATAGTGCTGTAGAGATATCTATCTATGTCTATATTTGTGAAAGTGTTTTTGTATGTTCGGGGTTGGCTCCAGCCCCATAACAGTTGGTGGGCTGAAATTCTGGCCCATGGTCGGCATACCAGTCTGGTGTGGACTGGCGAGAGTGATATTTCAGCAACCCCACCCATTCGCCCTGCACAGAGTGAGGGACTGGCCCTGTGCTATCAGTATAAGCAAGTTCAGGAGATTGCCGATTATGCGATTGTGGGCACCAGCTCCACAACAGTTGGTGGGCTATCATTTTGGCCCACGGTCGGCATACCAGTCTGGAGTGTATTGGTGATACTGAAATCTGACCAACCCCAGCCCTTCGCCCTACACAGGGCGTTGTCTGGCCCTGTGCTATCAAGATAGGCGATTTCGGGAGGCTGCTGATATTGCGACTTTTCCAAAAATAGGAAGTTAGAACACAAGGTCGGCATACCAGTTTGGGGTGTACTGGCGATGGTGAAACTTGACCAACCCCACCCATTCGCCCTGTACAGGGGTGGAGCGGAGTCTGGCCATGTGCTATCAGTATCGGCGCTTTTGGGAGATAGCCGAATTTGTGATTCTTAAATAATAGGAAGTTATGACACAATAAAACATACACAAGGCTATAGCAGACCCCCCACAGGCATGTCAGCTACAGACCCGGGCAACATTGGGTGGTACTGCTAGTAGATGAACAAGTTACTTACCCCTGGTAATGTTCTTTCGACTGGATGTTCCTCCCACGTATTCCTCATCTTTGAGATCTCCAATATCCAGCTTCAACTGCTTCAGAATTTATTTCGGAAGAGGGTGCTGTGCCTCGATGCAGTCTACTCTATGTCCCTCGAGGGCCTGTGTCTCGAGGATGATGTCACCAAAGTTATATATAGCACACGCAGCACCCGTTGGCTTCCGGTCTGTTTTTTCGTGTCATTCTTACGGTAGAACTACCAGCATTAAACTGGTTTAGACCATACTACTAAACTCTGAAGGAGCATAAAACTGCAATAACATGGAAATTCTACTGCAGGGTAGGCTGGTTGGGGCGATGAGGAATATGCGGGAGGAACATTCAGTCAACAGAACATTACCAGCGGTCAGTAAATTGTTCTTCAGATGGATTGTGTCCTCCCATGTATTCCTCATCTTTGATAGACTTCCAAAGCAGTATTAGTTTTGGCAGAGCAAGTACGAATTTTGTCCTCAAGGGTTGTTGTGAACCGAAGGACTGATTTACCAAAGCTTCCATCGTGACTTAGGTGGAATCAAGGTAGTAATGCTCTGTATAAGTGTGAATGGTAGACGAAGTGGCTGCCTCACAATTATTTTTTATTAGAACACCTCTTTGCAAAGCAGAAGAAGTAGCCATGCCCCTAGTGGAATGGGCTCTCAAGCCTTCTGGGGGATCTTTCCCGGCCAGCCTATAGCATTCAGTAATAGCCAAAATAATCCATCTGGACAATGTTTGCTTAGTTACAGCCTGTCCGAGTCTATGACCCGTGTATCCTATAAACAGTTGATCATCTAAACAAAACTTTGATATCCTTGAAATGTAGAAACTCAGAGCCCTTCGTGGGCCAAGTCTGTTTAGCCTCTGCTCTTCCTTGCCAGGACGAGGTGGAGGTAAAAAGTAGGTAATACTATCTTTTGTCCCAAATGAAAGTCCGATATAATCTTAGGTAGGAATGAAGGTTTGACCTTAAGGATGACCTTGTCCTTATGAAAGACAGTAAAAGGTGGTTTAGGAGATAGTGCCTGCAACTCACTCACCCTATGGGCTGATGTTAATGCTACTAACCGAATGGTTTTGAATGTTAGTAGGCTCAAGGGACATTAATGTAGTGGTTCAAATGGTGCACACATGAGAAACTTTATAAAACAAGATAAAGGTCCCAAACCGGAACCTGAAAAGGAGATGGAGGGAACACATTAGTGGGTCCCTTTAGAAATTGTATCACCAAAGGAATTTTAAAACATGACGGTTCCTCAGATGAGCACTTGAAGATGGAAAGCGCCACCAAATAACCTTTAATGTTACCAACCTGGAGCCCCAGAATGGCCAAAACAGCAGAAAAGATAACATCTCTGGTGTTTTGCGTAGAAAAGCGTTCACATTCTTATCCCCGCACCAGCTGCGGAATGTATTCCAAAGGCAGCGGTACAAAGAAGTCATTGCTGGCTTTCTGGCCAAAATCTCCTTTACGTCATCCAGGATGTCCCAATCCTTGTACCTCAGCCCCTCAGAAACCATGCATGAAGGCAGAGTGTCTTGACCTCTGAATGGAGAACCCAACCCTCCTCTCGCGGGAGAAGGTCCTCTCTTTGTGGAAGACGTATGGGAGGGCAGATGGACATGTCCAGAAGGTCTGGGTACTACGTCCTCCTGGCCCAATCTGGGGCAATTAGGATCATGGATTTCCCAAACTTTCTCAACCTCCTGATCACGTGAGGAATGATGGGGACTGGAGGAAACGCATACAGAAGTGGAAACGCCAAGTCCACTATGAATGCATGCCCTAGAGCTCTGCTTGGGGGAAATTCCCTGGAGCAGAACAGTTTGCACTTCTGGTTGGCACTGGTCATGGACAGATCCACTTGAGGGGTTCCCCAAAGGGTGAGGATCTCTTGAAGTCCTTCCTGAGCTAGTTCCAACTCGTGGGAGACTGTGCTCTGCCTGCTCAGAGCGTCCGCCGCTGTGTTAGGTGAACTGCCGATAGGGAGATTCCTTCTTGAGTTGCATAGAACCGGAGCTGCATTGCCTCTCTGCACAGTGGTAGTGACCCTACACCTCCTCTCTTGTTGAGGTAGTACATGGCCACTGTGTTGTCAGTCATTATCAGGACATTCTTTCCCTGCACAGAGGGAAGAAAAGCCTTTAGCACAAGTCTGATTGCTCTCAGCTCCAAAAGATGTATGTGTAGTTTGGTCTCCGATGGGGACTATCGACCGCTGATTATCAGATCGTTGGTGTGGGCTCCCCACCCCGTGAGTGAGTCGTCCGTAACTACTATTATGTCCGGCCATGGTTGCCAAAAAGGTTCTCCCTTCAGAATGTTGTCCTCACAGGCCCACCACAGGAGATCATGTGCGACCCTGTTTGGAACCTGAAGTAGATCTGACATGTTGCCCGAGAATTGAGACCATTGTGTCCTGAGAGCCCATTGAAGGGATATAATTCCCAGATGATCCTCTAGCACCAGGAAATTACAGGATGGCTTGAGGCTGAGCAACCTCAAGAAGTCAAAGGCTGGGAAAATCTGGTCACTCTGAAATTTGGTGACCATCTGCAGAATGTCTTGAGCCCTCACCTCGGGTGGCAAGGTCTTTCCCAAGCATGCATCCAGTACAATCCCAATGAACTGGAGCTTTTGAGATGGTATAATGTAGGACTTCTTGTAATTGAGGGAGAAGCCCAGTCTGTGGAGAGAGTGGCAGGTCGAGTTAGATGTGAATCCCCCCTTTCCTGAGACACACAGCCACCAACGCGATCAATTTGGTGAAAACCCTCGGGCGGAGGTCAGCCCGAATGGCAGAACTCAAAACTGATAATGAGAACCGCCAATGGCGAACCTCAGGTACTGTCATGCCTGCCGGTCATACCTCTGGACCAGGAACAACTTCTCCATACAAGAAGAGTTACGCCCATAGATCCAGTAGACCTTTTTACTCAAAATGGAGGTTATTCGATACATTGCCCGGAAAACGACGTCTGCATTTTTCACGTTGTTAATTTTCACGTGACTTAGGTCGTCACGTGTATCACGGCAGTGCGTACATAAGCAGCGTGGAAACTCCATTCGCTGCTTCTGATTAAGTCAATTTTGACGTTTGTAGCTGAACTCCGGACCTGCGTTCTCGCATTCGTTTCAGCAAACTTCTGTGGCCTAATTTGAGCCTACTTTCCTCCACACGCTAATTCCTGGGTTGCGTGTATCCAGTTCGTGTGCCAAATTCCCCGCGGACGCTGTCTGCAAGCGCGGCTGTCCTGAGCTGCGTGAATCCTGTTCGCGTGTCAATTCCCCGCGGACGCTGTCTGCAAGCACGGCTGTCCTGAGCTGCGTGAATCCTGTTCGCGTGCCAATTCTCCACGCGGACGCTGTCTGCAAGCGCGGCTGTCCAGAGCTGCGTGAATCCTGTTTGCGTGCCAATTCTCCACGCGGACGCTGTCTGCAAGCGCGGCTGTCCAGAGCTGCGTGAATCCTGTTCGCGTGCCAATTCTCCATGCAGACGCTGTCTGCAAGCGCGGCTGTCCTGTGCTGCGTGAATCCAGTTCGCGTGCCAAATCTCCACGCGGACGCTGTCTGCAAGCGCGGCTGTCCTGAGCTGCGTGAATCCTGTTCGCGTGCCAAATCTCCACGCGGACGCTGTCTTCAAGCGCGGCTGTCCAGAGCTGCGTGAATCCTGTTCGCGTGTCTAAATCTTCACGTGGAAACGCTGTCTACAAGCGCGGCTGGCTTGGCTGTGTGTATGCTGTCGCGTGCAATCCTGCACGTGTTTTTCTGAACTACTTCGAACTTTTGGTACCTGTGACAGTCAACAGGTGAGATTCTTATTTTGTTCTTCGTGGGAAAGGAGGTATTTCATGAACTATTGGAAGGTGATTGTGCACAGTACATTGGACACTATCCTGTGGTGCACCAACCCGATATCTAGCGAGAGCCTCGTGCCGTTCGGGATAAGTCTCCCTTACTAATCTTCCCTTCCTTTGTCGTTTGTTCAACTCTTGGGACTCTTCAAGAAACTGTCCTGGAATTCTTCAGTTTAGCCTTAAGGTCAGTGTCTGAATTAATCTCAATTCTGTGTTTCTTAGTATTTGACTTGGGACAGTGTCTTATGATACTTATCTATTCTAGGCATACTTCCTATACAATTCCCACGCCCTTTCCAGTGATCCATCTCTCTGCCTGTTTTATTCAGTCAGAGAGTTGTATCATTTGGAAGGTCTAATTTGACCTGCCTACAATCAAGTCGGGTGAAGATAGGATCCAGAAAAGCCCTACCAAATTATATCCTTTTTGGTTACTGTATCCTTTTCAGTTGATACTTTGGTGATTTATGACAGAATCAGAAGCCATGGAGGGTACGGATCCTATAACTGTTTTGACTCAGTTAATTTCTGACTTGAGAAATGAAATGATTACGGCACAGGATATGCTACGACATCGAATGGATGTTATGCACGATGCCATGCATGTCACTCCTCAGGGAGCACAGATTCCAGTAGCCATTGCATCTGGATCTGGTACTACGGCACCATCATTATCACAGGAAACTCTTAAAGTGGTTATGCCCACACAGTTTCCATTGGCTCCTCCGGAAAGGTTCACAGGTGATCCTAAAACCTATAGAACATTTGTTAACCAGTGCCGACTTCATTTCCTTTGCCGGCCTAATTCATTTCCTGATCTTACTACTAAAGCAGCATTCGTGCTTTCCCATTTGGGGGGTACAGCTGCTGCTTGGGCAAATCCTTTATTGGAATCAAATAGCCCCTTGTTGTACGATTGCGATGATCTTCTGGCGGCTATGAACAAAGTCTTTGATATGCGCTATGCTACTCAAGCCACAGATCTGGAGTTGTTGAATTTACAACAAGGTACTCAACCTCTGTTGGCTTACATTGCACGATTTAACCAATTAACGGCCGAAACCCGATGGCCGGAAGACAAGAAGACGGCTGTTTTCTACAAGGGAGAAGAACTCAAGGACGCTTTGTCCACGGTTCCAGTGGTTCCTACAGGTTTTTCAGAATTTCTTGATTTAATTTTACAAATTGATGCCCGAAGAAATGCCCGCAAAGGAGAGAAAAAACCTTTTCTTCCGGCACCAGTTTGTTCTGATACACCGGCACATTCTTCGAATGATCCTGAACCAATGCAAATTGGTGCGGTGAGAGGCCGGTTATCTAAAGCCGAAAGAGAGAACCGAAAGAGAAACAACTTATGTATGTATTGCGGTTCCTCCGAGCATTTATTGGCGGCATGTCCTAAAAGACCAAATAAGCCTTCGGGAAACGCCAAAACTCGACAGCAGGAGTCCCTGTGTCGAGTGTTACATCGGACTCCATTACATTTCCAGCTCATGTACCGATAGCTGTTGAGATGATGTTACGTTTCAATGATCAAGACTTGGCTTCCAAGGCTATGGTTGACTCGGGAGCCACTAATAATTAGATTGATATCACATATGCCAAGAAATGTTCTATACCTCTTATAGACAAGAACAAACCTGAAACTGTTAAAACAGTGGATGGATCAATCTTGATTTCCGGTATGGTAACTCAAGAGACTGTACCTATTCAGATGACTTTATCAAATGGTCATTCGGAGGAATTAGTCTTCGATGTCATTGCGGCTCCTCAATACCAAATAATACTTGGACTTAATTGGTTGACTCTTCATAATCCCGCCATAGACTGGGTTACGGGATTGATCCAATATCCTTCCGCTTTTTGTAACGAACATTGCTTTACCAGCCAGGTGGTGTCAAATAAATCACATATGTTGGCCTCTATTGAGGGAATCTCTGCTATCAATGTGGTACATCAGAACAGTACGCATATACCAAGTGAATATGCAGATTTTACCGATGTGTTTGACAAAGGTCAGGCAGAACAGCTTCCTCCACATAGGCAATATGACTGTCCAATTGAATTGATTCCTGGAGCTAAAATTCCTACTGGTCGAGTTTATTCTTTGACTCTCAAAGAAGATGCTGTCTTGAAAGAATATATCGATAAAGCTCTGGACATGGGATTTATACGGCCATCTCAATCGCCGGCTGCCTCTCCTTTATTCTTTGTTCCAAAGAAGGAAGGAGATCTAAGGCCTTGCATTGATTACAGGGCTATTAACGACATCACCATAAAGAATCAGTATCCTTTACCATTGATTAATGTCCTGCTAGACCAATTAGGATCTTCCAAGTATTTCTCTAAATTGGATTTGCGTGGTGCTTACAATGTGGTTCGCATTCGCGAAGGAGACGAATGGAAGACCGCTTTTAAGACGCGGTACGGCCTTTACGAATATTTAGTGATGCCTTTTGGTCTTTGTAACGCTCCCGCCACATTCCAGTTCTTTATGAACGATATCTTCAAAGATATGATGGATCAATTCGTGGTGATTTACTTGGATGACATTTTGATATATTCATCATCTTTTCCAGAACATGTTAAACACGTCAGATGTCCTACAAAGATTGAGAGAGAATAAACTTTTTGTTAAAGTTGAGAAATGTGTTTTTCATACACAAGAAGTGGAATTTCTGGGTTATGACATTACCAATCATGGTGTTCGAATGAGTCATTCAAAAGTGAAAGCCATATTGAATTGGCCTATCCCACACAATGTCAAGTCATTATAATCATTTCTAGGATTTGCAAATTTTTATCGCAGATTTATTCGTTCTTTCTCCAAAACAGTGGCCCCATTGACAGCTTTAACTAGCTCTAAAATTCCATTCTGTTGGAACCAGAATGCTCAAGCTTCCTTTGAGAAGTTAAAAGAAGCATTTACAACTGCACCTGTACTTCAGCATCCTGATCCGGATGGTCAGTTTATCGTTGAAGCAGACGCATCCAGTGTCGCTACAGGGGCTGTACTCTCGCAGGTTTGTGCAGAAACTAAGGAGGAGCATCCAGTTGCTTTCTTCTCACGTAAACTTACCCCTTATGAACAGAACTATACTGTCACGGAGCGTGAGCTACTTGCAATCAAAGATGCTTTCCGAGAGTGGAGACATCATCTTCTTGGGGCCAAACATCAGGTGGTGGTGTATTCCGATCATAGAAATCTTCAGTCATTTAAAACTATGAAATGTCTCACAGCTAGACAGGCCAGATGGCATGTTTTTTTTGCTCAATACGATTTTCAAATTACTTATCGCCCTGCCAGACAACATGTCAAATCTGATGCTTTGTCTCGCATCGGTGAAGAAGTGAAAGAAGAATCATCAGTTCAAAATAAGTTGTTGGCAGATCACGTGATATGTAGTTGTTCTGCACAACCTTCTCTAAAAAACGACTTACAGGAGTGGGTGAAATTAAATCCACAATTGATTCAGGAATTGAACATTGATTTATACAATGGTTTGCCTTTTAAACAAGGAGTACTCTATCTACCAACTGATACCATACAGAAAAAAGCCCTCAGTTGGGGTCATGATTCTTTGATTGCCACCCATCCTGGACAGAAGAAGACTCTAGAGCTATTGAAAAGATGGTGTTGGTGGCCGTCTATAACACAGGATGTTATAAATTATGTTTCAACATGTTCGGTATGCAGTCAATGTAAGAATACTCCTGGCAAACCAGTGGGGTTACTCCAGTCTCTACCAGTTCCCAAAAAACCATGGGACATGATATCAATGGATTTTGTGGTTGAACTTCCAAGAAATAAAGGATACGATACCATATGGGTGGTGGTAGACTACTTTACAAAGTTGGCGCTTTTCATTCCCTGTATTGGTGTACCAACAGCTGCTGGTCTGGCTGATCTATTCATCCGGCATATATTCCGGTTTTTTGGTCTACCTTCAGTGATCATCACTGACAGGGGCTCTCAATTTGCGTCACGTTTTTGGAAGGCACTAAATTCGGCATTATTAATTGATGACAGGTTGTCTAGTGCTTATCACCCTCAAACGGATGGACAGACTGAGAGAGTCAATAGCACTATGGAACAATATCTGCGATGTTTGTGCTTACAGTTTCAGTCAGATTGGCTCAATGTTCTGCCGGCCGCAGAGTTCGCCTATAACAATTCCTATCATAGTGCTATAGGTACTTCACCTTTCTATGCTTTGTATGGGCAACACCCACGTTCCATTCCTTTTGACTCCAGTTTGTCTTTGGATACTCCTGCAGCAGGACGTACTTTTAGGGATCTTAAGAATCTACAGAAGAAAGTTGAGCAGCAATTGGAGCAAGCTAAAAAACGAGACAAGTACTATGCCGACGCTCATAGAATCCCTGCACCTGTCTACAAAGCAGGAATGAAGGTATGGCTGTCCACAAAGAACTTGAGAATACCCGGCAAAAGGAAATTGTTGCCTAAATACATTGGGCCATATGAAGTGCTCCAAATCATAAATCCGGCTGCTGTCCGTCTGCCTTTGCCACAACGGTGGCGAGTGCATCCCGTTTTCCACGTATCACTCATCAAACCGTGTTCGGATGCTACTAGATTACCTGTACGGCCTGTTGCTATTTCACTGAAAGGGTCAGACGAATATGAAGTGCATGACATTCTGGACATGAGGTTGCGGTCTGGAAAACCATTTTATCTGGTAGATTGGAAAGGTTATGGTCCCGAGGATAGATCCTGGGAACCTCTGTCTAACATTCATGCTCCTGCTTTATTAAGGCGATTCCACTCGAAAAGGGGAGAAGCTGCGCCTTTGGGGGGTGGCACTGTCATGCCTGCCGGTCATACCTCTGGACCAGGAACAACTTCTCCATACAAGATGAGTTACGCCCATAGATCCAGTAGACCTTTTTACTCAAAATGGAGGTTGTTCGATACATTGCCCGGAAAACGACGTCTGCATTTTTCACGTCGTTAATTTTCACGTGACTTAGGTCGTCACGTGTATCACGGCAGTGCGTACATAAGCAGCGTGGAAACTCCATTCACTGCTTCTGATTAAGTCAATTTTGACATTTGTAGCTGAACTCCGGACCTGCGTTCTTGCATTCGTTTCAGCAAACTTCTGTGGCCTAATTTGAGCCTACTTTCCTCCACACGCTAATTCCTGGGTTGCGTGTATCCAGTTTGCGTGCCAAATTCCCCGTGGATGCTGTCTGCAAGCGCGGCTGTCCTGAGCTGCGTGAATCCTGTTCGCGTGCCAATTCTCCACGCGGACGCTGTCTGCAAGCACGGCTGTCCTGAGCTGCGTGAATCCTGTTCGCGTGCCAAATCTCCACACGGACGCTGTCTTCAAGCGCTGCTGTCCAGAGCTGCGTGAATCCTGTTCGCGTGTCTAAATCTTCACGCGGAAACGCTGTCTACAAGCGCGGCTGGCTTGGCTGTGTGTATGCTGTCGCGTGCAATCCTGCACGTGTTTTTCTGAACTACTTCGAACTTTTGGTTCCTGTGACAGTCAACAGGTGAGATTCTTATTTTGTTCTTCGTGGGAAAGGAAGTATTTCATGAACTATTGGAAGGTGATTGTGCACAGTACATTGGACGCTATCCTGTGGTGCACCAACCCGGTATCTAGCGAGAGCCTCGTGCCGTTCGGGATAAGTCTCCCTTACTAATCTTCCCTTCCTTTGTCGTTTGTTCAACTCTTGGGACTCTTCAAGAAACTGTCCTGGAATTCTTCAGTTTAGCATTAAGGTCAGTGTCTGAATTAATCTCAATTCTGTGTTTCTTAGTATTTGACTTGGGACAGTGTCTTATGATACTTATCTATTCTAGGCATACTTCCTATACAATTCCCACGCCCTTTCCAGTGATCCATCTCTCTGCCTGTTTTATTCAGTCAGAGAGTTGTATCATTTGGAAGGTCTAATTTGACCTGCCTACAATCAAGTCGGGTGAAGATAGGATCCAGAAAAGCCCTACCAAATTGTATCCTTTTTTGGTTACTGTATCCTTTTCAGTTGATACTTCAGTGATTTATGACAGGTACTTTCTGAGCCTGAGATGGATTGGCACATGAAAATAAGCACCCTGAAGGTCCAATGAAACCATCCAAACTTGGAGCTGGAGGGCCTGAAGTATCTAAGAAAGAGTGAACCATCTGGAATGTGTCCTTCCTGAGGAACTTGTTCAAGTATCTCAAGTCCAAGATGGGTCTCAGTCCTCTGTCCTTCTTGGGGATTAGGAAATATGAAGAATATCATCCTTTGTTCCTCTCCGTTACAGGTACTGACTCTATAGCATCTTTTACTAGCAGGGTCAAAATTTCCTGCACAAGAAACGGATCTGGAATTTTAACAAATGGCGTCCCGGTGCATGATTCTGAGGTCTCTGAATGAAGGGGCGGCAATAACCTTGGGCTATGGTGTGTAATGCCCAAGCATTTAAAGTAATACTATGCCATTTTTTCAGATGCTGAGACAGTCTGCCTCTGACCGGGGTGTCTTAAGTCAAGATATCAGAGAGGTTTTGAGGCAGCTGAAGCAGTGGCTGATGGTAAAGATGCTGCTGCTTGTGCGGGCTTCGCACCTCTCCCTCGTCCACCATGAGGGAATCTTCTTTGGCCTCTTTGACCAGCCATTCCTCTCGCTCTTCCAACTGAGGAGTAGTAGCGAAAGGATCTACCCCTCTAAGACAGTCCGCTGGGGTGAAAGGGCTGGCGCTGCCTAATAGCGGCACCCAGAGACTTGTCTGCTGCTTTTGAGGTCTGCAGCTTCTCAGGGCTTTCGTCAGCCTTGCTGCCAAAAAGATGAGACCCGTCAAAAGACAAATTAAGGAGTCTAGACTGCACGTTCGGCACAAATCCAGACTGCCTTAACCACGCAAACCTCCATATCACAGTGCTTGCCGCCATGGATCTGCTGATACTGTCCAAACCCGACTGAAGAGACTCACACATGGCCTCTTTGCCATCTTTTACAATTGCCAAGAAGCCGTCTCTTTCGGAAATATGTTCAGCCGTCATGGATGCACAGTCCCATAGGGTGTAGGTGAATTTCGCAGGGGCACATGTAGAGTTGGCTGATTTGAGAGCCATGCTCCCAGCAGAAAAGACTTTCCTTGACCAGGCGTCAATACGTTTATCATCCCGATCTGGTGGGATGGTTGGATAGGCAGCCTACTTGGAGGTAGCGGTTGCTGCTCGTACCACCAGGCTGTCTGGGGTAGGATGTTTAGACAAGTAGCTGGTGTCACTACTTGATGGCCTATATTTTATTGTCACATTTTTATTGACTGCCGGATTTGATTCCCAATTTGCACTTACTCTCTTTTGTAGAGCGACATGAAAAGGTAGAGTAGGATCCCTTTGAGGACCTTTGTCCAGGATATCTGTGAGATCATCCTGTTCAAATGGGAGGGCAGGCCTGCTCCATCCCATAAAATCAGTGACCCTGGTCAGTAACTGTCTGTTAGACACATCTGGGTGATCATCTGGTTCTAGCTGACCAAAATCCATCTCTGGTGAATTGTCCACCCCTCTGGCTGACTGTACATTTTCATGCAGGTCCTGCAACCTAGATTCCTCTGATATAGAGCTGTCAGGGACATTAGGAGTGCCATATTGCAATCCAAAAGGTGGATCATTGTCATCTGAAGTCTCATTGACTTCATAAATGGATGGGAGTGATTGAAATAAATCCTTTCTAGGCAAAGGTGTGAAGGTTTTTGAATTACTGGTAAAGTCGTTGATGGCTTCAATGGTTTCGAGCCAGATGCCGATGGAGTCGTCTATGTCTTCAATAAAGACGTCTTGGGTGTCGATGGCACCGGTGGCGTCGATGGCACTGATGGAGTCAACGACACCACTGGGGTCGATGACTTCGACTTCAACTTGTCCGTGCACTTTGTCCGTGACGGACTTCAATGGCTCAAAGGATTCTTAGATGACTTTTCATGATGTCGAGGCCTCAACGTCTCTCAATGAGAATCTGGCTTCGTCCTGCGCTTGAGGGCAAGCAGGATTTGGCTAGAGCCCTTTCCTTACCGGCTTCAGTAGGCATCGTAGGAGCATGGCCTACTTGCTTCGAGGGTTTCAGGCTATCGAAAATATTTAGCATTTTCTGCCTGAATGATTCCCATTCAGCCAGAGTAGAGGCCTTAGTGGGGCAAGATATAGTCCTCTCTGGGGAGGAGTCGGACGAGGAAGACGAAGTAGGCGATTTATGATGTTTTTTCTGTGATTTCCTTGACGACGACGAGGAGTGGTGAGAGCCGCTCCCTTTCAGTCTTCTTCCGTCGAGGAGAGTCTTCTCTCGCTTCGTCAGAAGAATGTTTTTTTGACGGGGTAGGCGAAGGGGATTCTTTGGTCTACCTTCCGCAATTTCCCTTTATGCTCCTTCAGAGCTTTTCCGGTCATTGACTGACACTTCGGACAGGTCGAAGTCTTGTGCTCCACACCGAGACACCATAAGGATACCCAATGTGTGTCCGTCAGTGAAATTTTAAATCGTAGTCTTGGCATTTTTTCAACCTGGTCTTTGGGGTTGTCGTAGCCGAAGACAAAGACATTGTTGACAATTTTCAAAGAAATATATGAAGTGCGCCGTAGTTCACGAAGCAAAAGCTTACTTGGAAAAACAGAACTGAAGCCAACGGGCGCTGCACATGCTATATATACCGTTGGTGACATCATCCTCGAAATGGAGGCACTCGAGGGACATGGAGTCGACCGCATCGACGCACAGCGCCCTCTGCCAAAAAAGATTCCGAAGCAGCCGAAGCTGGATATTGAAGATATCAAAGATGAGGAATACGTGGGAGGACAGAACCCATTTGAAATATAGATATATTGTGCCTGACTTGGGAATGGCCGTTAATGCATAATGAGAAACCCAAAGATCAATACAGAGGGCAGATAATACCAAATAATGGCAGAAATTGCTTAAAATGGACAGAGAAGTCATTAATTGATTTTGAAAATGTACTATCAGTGCACCGAGGAAGGAGCTATGTCTCCTCGATGCAGAAATACATCCAAGTTAAATCTGTTATTCAAGGCTACATCCTCATGTGTTTGATCATGTAGTAAAAGATAAGAAATCTGATTTAAGATGGCAAATCCGGAAGCTCATGTATCTCCCCTTGCCAGAGAGACTAACTCAAATAAATCATCTAATATCAGTCTTTAAGAACTGGCTACGGGGAAGGAAAGCATTATGTTACCAGCAGGATAGTGAGCAAATGTTGGGTAAAATGCCAACCAAATCATCAGGAGTCATATGGGGACTATTAAATGAAGCTACCTATAAATTGCAAGCCTCTGTACAAATAAACCCTATCTCAGAGAAAACATGGTGTAATTATTATCAAGCTGTTTATTTGCCTGATTGCCAAAATGTTTTGGCTGGAGGCGATTGGAGTCATTCAGTGGTGTATGACCGGGAGGACTTACTCTATTACATCTCTAAACTGAGTACCTCCCGAGCACTTGGCCCCGTTGGCGTTGATAATAGCATGTTAAAGAAACACCCTGAGATATGGGCCTCCATTCTGAATAAAATCTTTAGTCAAGTGTTAGAAACAGGAGTGATACCGTCATCATAGAGAAGGTCAGTGATAATACCACTCTTTAAAAAAAGGTAATAGACTAGATCCAAGCTCATATAGGTCGATAGCCCTACTAGACTGCCCGGGCAACATTTCTGCACGTCTGATCTTAAGAAATTTCAACCAATGGCTCTCAAAAGAAAATCTAAGAGACCCATACCAAATGGGTTTCCTTGCTGGCCTTGGTACCAGTATTAATTTACTTACCATACATGCAATCATAGCTAAGCACCATCCATTAAAGCAACCATTGTACATAGCATTTGTCTACTTTTGAACTGCTTTCGACTCAGTACCAAGGGAATTGCTTTTTAGCAAATTAATGAATTACAATTGTCCATGGCACATACTAAAGTGACTAATTGAATTACATGAAAATACTGAAATTCAAATAAGATTAAATCAAGATGGTCTACTATCAAATCCAATACCAACATCAAGGGGGCTGAAGCAAGGTTGTATACTTGTTTCAACCCTCTTTGACTATTTTATATCCAACATGGGCTTGGACTTTGCAAACATCACAACGGACTCTCCCAAATTGGAGGGTCATGTAGTAAAATGGCAGCTCTATACAGATAATCTCCTGTTGATCTCCAAATCCCCCATGGGTTTAAGGAAAATGCTTCAAGTCTTGGAAATATATGCCTGTGATAACAAGATCAAAATAAAGACCAAAAAGACACAGATAATGCAATTTAGTAATCGGAAACAACGAAACTCTGCTAATATTTGGCAAACAGACCAAATAAGGCTACAAACAATTCCAAATTACATCTACTTCGGAGTAAGCGTGAATAATCACCCCAAGGATTTGCCATATGAAACAAGCTTAAAATTTAAATTAAATACACTTCTGTCACAAGCGCGGATCATAAAGGCAAATACAGTACATTTTCCATTTGTCCACTCATGGTATATTATAAGCAAAAGGTTCTGCCAATTTTGTTGTATGGCTCAGAAACAAAAGAAATGGAAAGCTATTCACTTTTGGAATTTAATGGAAGGCAAATTCCAGAGAGTTTTGTTAAAATTGCTGTCATCTGTGCCGATAGCCATGATCAGACATAAGCTAAGTCTAACTTCTTTATATGCAAATTATAAATGGAAAATATGTACATCATATCGAAAATGCATTACAGACGGCTATGAGAATGGTTTAGTGACAATTCTGTCAAATTATGTGAAACATTCTGAAGATGGTTTCATAAAAAATTGGAAATTGAAGGCACAGGAGTTCATATACGATGCTGATATTACAAAAGAACTGTTGATACATAATCCTGAGAGAGACAAAAAAAATGTGGGAAAATGATTGGATTCAAAATAGAGACCAATGTGTCAAATACAAGGCCTTTAAGAAAAATCCATTCTCACCAAAACGTTTAGGAACACTAGAACCCTCTCTTATGAAATCCCTCAGCATAGAGCAGGTATCCTGCGCCTGAGATTCAACCTTTGAAAAACCAGGGAAATTACAGCTAGGTGGCATCCTCTTGACCAAATAAATGTAATGTGTCGTTATTGTCAGAAAATGAAGGAAACCTTGGAACACATTATTGTTGAATGTGAAAATGTATTCATTTTACGGAATAAGTACTTTAAAAAGTTATTTGAGTTTCTAGTCAATGTGGATGCACGGAAATTATGCAAGTATATCTTTCATACACAATCTAAATCATTAGGCTATGCCACTGTAAATTATTTGCAAGAATTGAAACTGGGAAATGAAGAAACTGATAAGATTTGTATTATCAGGGATGGTGTATTGAATCATTGAAACGAGACAATTACTGGTGTGATAGGCTCTATCTTCCCAAGAATTTTGGGATAAAATGTATTAGATGTGATCTAATTTTTTTTAAAAATATCTTCGTACTACATATAGTTAATGTCCCTTGAGTATTATGAATAACATTATTTGTTAATCTTTTGTATAAAACTGTTGAAAGGTTGAATGTTTCAGCCAAATCAATAAAAAAATAAAAAAATAAAAAATAAAAAGATATAACACCAAGAAAGTTACGGTGGGTTTAAAAAGATTGGGGAAAAAAACCCTTTATCTGAATTGTAAAAGTAGGATAGTCCATTTGAGCCAAGTCACACATTCCACAAAGCCACCTAGTAGCCATCACTGGAAGTTCACCTAAGTTCTGAGCCACAACAGTGAGGCATTGTGGGTATGCAAATTAGCCAAAATGCAAACATTTTCTTCAGGAACAGCATTTTAATAGTGCATCATGCACAGTTTAAAATCCATAGACATATGGAGTTCCCACAGGCAATGGTTACCGAAAATTCGGTAGCATTACGCATTTCATGATTACCACGCCACTTGATCAGATTTGCAACCCACCATGCCAGTGTATATTTATAGGAGGAGTTACATGTAGCTTCAATGAACAACATAAAAAAGGGACTCATTCCCTTAGGATTTGCATTCGGCCATGTTGTATTTCAAACATAGTGTAGTCCTACGTGCGAGGTAAAAATAGCTACATCTTTTAAACACACGGAATGCGTTCCCACCAGAGAAATAAAAACAGCAATGTCGGAGAAAATCCAAATGGGAATGTTTTCCTATATGCACAGAAGTATCTGTCCATGTACTATGTATATTACCATCAAACTCCTGAGGCAGATCAATAAGCCCCCTATCACAGAATAGTCTCCACCCAGCAAAGTGCTGTGTTTGTATATGTTCTAAAGGTAACATTTCCCAGTGTAGACAGTCTGCGACACAATTATTACTACTTGCAATGCAACGCTATGCAAATACAGAACTGCGCATTAACAACCCAAAGTGCAAAGTGCTGAGCACCAAGGGATGAAAATAAAAATATACGAATGTACAGCCTTTCAATATTACACGACCTAGTGCAGCCCTGCAAGGTTAGCGGACTGTAAACATCGCAGCAGCTAATACCTGTATGGGAGCCATGTGGTACAGATATATATATATATTCTACAGACTCTCATAATTATGAAATGCACAGTGCCTTTGCAACAACGATGTAAACCGGACATAGGAAAACGCAGGATAAATGTGAATGTTCTGGATCTCACAGCTGGCAATGTACTTTGCAGATTCTAGTGTCCAGATCTCGGCCACTATGTACATATATCTGGCGAACTGTGTGTCCTACATCTCCATAAATGCAAATAACCTCAATACAATGTGGAGGAATAATGCAAAAAGCAATATGATTGAAAGTAAAAGGGGGACAGAACAGTGCATATAACTATTCACTGCGCAGTGCCTGGACCCCAAATAGGGGCCACACGCTATGGAAATGTGCATGTGCAAACTAGCATCTGTATGACATATGATATGACCCGAAACAATGTATGCCAGAAAGGCTGAATACTGTGCAAAACATTGCATGGTGATGAATAAAGTGCTGCTGCGAGGTCCAACTGGGCCTAGAGCAAGATAGTAAATTGCAAATGCAGAATAGACATAACATCAAAATGCAAAATTTGATATGAGGAATAAAGTGCTACTGTAAGGTCCAACTGTGCTTAGTGCAAGATAGTCAAGTGCAAACGCAGAATAGACATAACATCAAAATGCAAAACATGATATGAAGAATAAAGTGCTGCTGCGAGGTCCAACTGGGCCTAGAGCAAGATAGTCAGGTGCAAACGCAGAATAGACATAACATCAAAATGCAAAATTTGATATGAGGAATAAAGTGCTACTGCAAGGTCCAACTGTGCTTAGAGCAAGATAGTCAAGTGCAAACGCAGAATAGACATAACATCAAAATGCAAGTCATGATATGAAGAATAAAGTGCTACTCCAAGGTCCAACTGGGCCTAGAGCAAGATAGTAAAGTGCAAATGTAGAACATGATATGAAGAATAAAGTGCTACTGCGAGGTCCAACTGGGCCTAGAGCAAGATAGTAAAGTGCAAATGCAGAATAGAAATAACATCAAAATGCAAAACATGATATGAAGAATAAAGTGCTACTGCGAGGTCCAACTGGGCCTAGAGCAAGATAGTAAAGTGCAAATGCAGAATAGACATAACATCAAAATGCAAAACATGATATGAAGAATAAAGTGCTGCTGCGAGGTCCAACTGGGCCTAGAGCAAGATAGTAAAGTGCAAATGCAGAATAGAGATAACATCAAAATGCAAAACCTGATATAAAGAATAAAGTGCTGCTGCGAGGTCCAACTGGGCCTAGAGCAAGATAGTCAAGTGCAAACGCAGAATAGACATGACATCAAAATGCAAAACATAATATGAAGAATAAAGTGCTGCTGCGAGGTCCAACTGGGCCTAGAGCAAGATAGTAAAGTGCAAATGCAGAATAGACATAACATCAAAATGCAAAACCTGATATGGAGAATAAAGTGCTGCTGTAGAGTCATGACAGGCCCTAGGGCACACACACATATAAGTATATGTAATATTTTAATTTGCAAATCATTGGTGCATTTAGTAACGACCGTAATGGACATGGAGATCGATTATTACCTATGCAGCACTGCACGCGCGGAACCCCTCCACCAGGTCTGCACCAGGTGGTGAGGACAACCTCTGCAGACAGCAGGATGTCAGGTGCCTAACCAGTTCCTTAAATTAAATGGGGACTGTCCATTGGCCTCCACTCCATGTTCTATGGTTCACACGCGTGGTTAGGGCCGGAAATGGTGTGCGTAATTCTCATTTCCCTATTAACACTGCATGTGATTCTGAGCCAACCACAACAAGGATGCTGGATTCCACAACTCCGAGGCCGCTGTGCTGTATCATTCATTGTGAAACGGGTCGATGCGTAAGTCTCTCAGGGTTGGGTTTGTCAATCCACTGAAGAGTCAGTCTGGCCAGGTTTGTCGGAATCGCCAAACAAATGAGCACATAATTTCCATTGAAATATGCAACATACAGAATTTCTCATAAATGTTCATCCCGTATATCCTGCACACCTAACTATAGCTGGTCAGATAGCACAGTGAGCTAAGCGCTCGCACCTGATGTCGGTGTGCAGCCTGCTGTGGTAAGTTCGAATCCCGGCAGGGTCAACTCAGCCTTTCATCCTTCTGACGTCGATACATTGGGCCTCATTGCAAATTTGGTGGTAGCTTTGCTGCCAAACTTGCAATTGTTTCCGGCACCCGCAAATGGGCAATTACCGGGTCATTACGGCACCGCAGACCTGGTAATTGCCCATTCGCGGATGCCGTAAAAAAAGCTCCCCATTCCCATTTGAGCCCCATAGGGCTCAATGGGAATGGGGGGCTCGGATGCACCGGCACCATTCAGAATGGTGCCGGTGCATCCGACATGCTCTGCTCGCGAGTGCCGGTACGCCCGCCAGGTCAGACCTGGCGGGCGGGAAGGCACCCGCAGCAGAACTCGTAGGTTGCCTGTCCGGTAACAACGGTACCGGCAAGATTACCGGTACCGTTTTTACCAGACCGGCAAACTTCTAATGAGGCCCATTGAGTACCCCTCTGTGGGATAATAATGTCTTCTGTTATTTCAGCATTCTGAGACCTATGGGTGTGTAGCGCGATATAACAAATACATTATTATTATAGTGTACTAACCGGTGGGTTGATGAGTCCAGCAATTAATATTGCTTCATTTGAATGAAGTGGCAAGAGTTAATATGTAAATATGTATAATTCTGAATTGTTTGGGGGTGATTAAGGATTCTAGGGTACAGGTCTTTCATTGAAGAGATCATATCAAAAAGCTACAACCTTGGAAGTGCTCTCTACTAGCACTCAGCAGAATCACAGAGATGACAACTGAACCCCCCGCTCCCCCCTCCCCCACACACACACACATCACTGGCATTACGTTAGGCAGCCCTGGATTTGCAGCCAACACCAATCTGCATGCAGAGACTTTCAGTTTCTCTATTTCCATTATAAATAATATCAGCCTACAAGTCCCAACATGCAAAGGAATGTCCGTTTAAAAAGCAATTAATGGGGAAAGGTGATCCTAATGACATTGGCGCAATTGGCATCTTTGGAATCAGATGTAAGCAGCTGATAGTGACAGCCTTTGATAAGATCCAAAAGATGACACTTAAGACCTAATTCAGTGAACACGTGACGAGCATGGACCAATGAGGCTAAGTCCTTCCTCACTATAATGCATCTTCAACCACACTCAAGTGTGGACCCTCACCTATTTATGATGCATACGATTTATGGAATGTAGGCTCGTTCTGCATGTGTAAAGGTTATCCAGTGATAATGACGTCTGGGAAAAGGTCACCAGGGGGCAACATTTCCCCAAATGTGCACTCTCATGAAAATCAAGCACTTTCCCCAAATATTCTAAGACTGGAGTTAGAATAGAACATTGTACCCATCCTAGAATATGTGGCTTTTAGGGCTGCAGGGAAAAAAGTCACCTACCTTCCGACTTCTTCGCAGGGGACATTATTACATGGAACTGTGTAAAGTTCAACACCCGCCCTTTGCATGGCACCAAGTAGCTGACATCCAGAAAGAGCCTTATTTAAATGAGGCAGAGGAATCTGCCCATCGACTTCTGCGGCCGAGCGCCTGTGCACCGGATGCGCCTAATTATCCACCTGAGCGTATTCAGGCACCGGAATTTGGGTGGACCCTTGGTTTCCATGTCTAAATACGCTCCATGTGGATAATCCACATTGCTCGCTGCTATGTGTACATGCACGCATGGTGCATATCGGCAATTGTAGGTGCCATGAAAAATCATATGGCCCAGCATTACAATGAGCACATGTAGACTTCATGGACTTCATGGTACAACCCATGTGAATGTAATCTCTCTGCCAGTGGGATGCTGGAAATGCATTGGAGGGACGGGGCCTCCATGTCCTTGTCCTGTACTCCCTTATCATGTGTGTTCTGTGTTGCTTTCTGCATAGGAGTCCATGTGGGACTCCTGGTAGTGCAGCTCTACCTCTTTTTGGTTGTGGTGAACAGATACCCTTGGGATACCCTTATGACAGCCATGGGTGGGGGTACATCCTGTACTCCTTGTGTATGTGTTTGGGCCCCTGTGTGTGGCAGGTGCTCTGAGTATCCTCCATTTTGGGATACCCAGGCTCTGCCATAGGAATCAGTGGATTCCTGACAGAAGGCAAGATGGCCACTGTGGCCTCTTGGTTTCTATTACCTGTTACCTTATTTTCCCAAAATCCTGGGAAGCCCTGACTCTGTCCCTTCCTCTGACTGGCTGTTGGGTGGAAGAACCATATATGGTATTGTGGGGAAGTCCAGGTCAGACTGGGTGTAGCCTTCCCAGTGACTGTATGTTGTGGGTACACCCTTGGGGTGGGACCTGTGTGAATGGAGTGTGTGACTAATATGCACTTCATGTTATGGGTGTCTAGTATCTGTGTGTGTGACACAAATAATGAGACAGCCCTGCCTGAAACTGACATGAATGCAGTGTGGTGTGCTGAAAGGCTGGGTGCTTGCCCCAATCCACATTCCTTGTTATCGGTGTCTGGATGGAAGTGAATGGCCTGAATGCACTGTGAGCCTGATTGGCTGCCTGCCTGCATGAATGCCCTTCTGTCGGATTGGCTGACTGAGCTTGGCTAAGCAGTGTGAATGAGGGACAGATGTGTATATCTGGGGGTCCCTCCCTTACCAATATTGTTCAGAAGCTCAAGTTGAAACCTGAAGCTGCTTATCCTTGAAACCCAGCTGGAAGAAGAATGTTTGCTGCTGCTTACCGTTGACGAAATCTGAAAGCTGTCGAGACTGTCGAGGACTGATCCAAGAGCGGACATGGCTAGGAGACCTCTCCCCGAGCTACGAGGGAACATTGTGCAGAAATTGATCTTCATCGAGGCACCCTGGAAGCCAATCCCAAAAGGCTGTCGACCGGAGACAGGGTCAACCGAGAAATCTTGAAGTAAAGTACCAGGACATCGAGGCCATCGAAAGTACATCGTCTTTGACCAGCGTTCGGAGGATTTCTGTGACCGCTGGACGCCTGTTCAGTCGTGTTGCCCAGAAGTGGGGACAGCTTGATGCTGTGCTGCTTGACGACTGGAGCCACAACTCTCCACCTTTTGCCTAAGAACATTTTGAACAAAGGGCTTCCTTGCCATCACCATCGACCGCTTTGTCCCACCGGAGAAAGTCGAGAATCCGCCGGTGGGTTTCCGCCGGTGGGTTTCCCGCCACCTGAAGTACACAAAGACGCAGACAAGTGATGATCCGAAATCCAGCCGTGGTCGAGTCCCGATCATTGACGCTGACGCAGACACCCGACACCTGCTGCTGGGCCTGCGTTCTTCACCGAGTCTTCTTTGCGGCACCGAACTCTTTACATCGAGGTGCACTGCATTCCTCGTATTCACAGGACATCCACGATCGATTTTCGACGAGTACCACAAAGGTCAAAGCTGCTGTCTCAATGACAGTGTTCACATTTCTTCGAAGGAATCTTGACGCCCCGTCGCTTCTGCTTTAAAGGGAGTCCCCTCACGAGGGATCCGTCGACAAACCGTCGAAGAACTTCTCCTAACTCAGGTACATTGGGGAAGTTGAAAGTTTTGACCAGGAAACAAGACTATTTAAACATTAATGGACTGGGCTTGTTAATAGACTTTATTACAGGTTGCCCAGGTGAGGGGATCCTCACACAGAACTGTGTCTTGGTAGTTGGGAAAAGTATTCTGCCATTGTTTAAACGAAATTGTCTTCCTTCGTATGTCCTATGCTGATACACATTACTGTTTGATTTGTATGCCACTAGAACCTGTCAGCAGTTGATGCATTTTAAGGGAGTCAATAGCTTAGTGTGGTACCACATATACATTGTATATATTTGCCATATTAGATTTGCCAAAGTCCAAAGAGTGTTATTAATTGTGTATATATCTTGAACATTATTTATATATAAAGAACTGTGTTAGCACATAGCATAGTGTGTGGACATTCCTTTGTGGGGAGCTTGGGGACTACACTGTATTTAAGAACCAGCCTGCATCACCTCCTGAGAGCTTGGTGGCTCGTCCATTGCTACCACATAAAGAACCTTTGCTGGGCTGCGCTGTGCTTCTACTCTGCCATATAGAGGGCAGGAGTACAGGAGTACAGATAACCCCCCTCCAGTCTTTATAGCCAGTACCATAATGTTGATGATGCGGAGAAGCAGGGAAACAGGCACAGTGGATATTTGGCTTTGTTCCTGCTCCACATGGAGAATCCTTTGCATGGTGGGTGCAGGTGGGATGGTGCAGTTGCAGGTGTTTCAGCAGGATTTGACACCACTTTGTACCGTCACCAGGATGGGCATCAAAAGGGGTTTCGCTTAGGACCCATCCTGGGAAGTGGGTTGGGTTTTACAACTTTGACCAACAACCACACGTGTGTGGTCAGAGTGTGCAACGGGTCTTTCTGAGCATGGCTTTCTCACTGAGGTGTGGGTTGCGGTGGTGGGCTTTGCCTGGTAGGTGCTAATGGGTTCAAGTCTTGTGTTGGTGTTGCGCGTTGCGTGTTATAAGGGAAGTTTGGCTGTGAGGGCTATGAGCAATGTATTTAATGGTATGTTGTGTGTGGTTTGATGTTTTGGATGCAGTGTCTGCTTGGTGATTTACTTGAATTGGTTTTCATGACTGGTCTAGAGTGATGTTGGGTTTGAATCTGTGTGTACCTTGTGTCATACGTGAGTAATGTACTTTATGACTTGTAGTACCTATCATTAGCACAGATTTAGGATTATTCCCCTTTATAAGCAGGACATATTGGCAGAGGCTCAAATAGGGATGAAACTGATGACTTCTTGTATGGATCCTTGAAAGAGTATGGAGACTTGGGTTTCTGTTTAAATGCCATCGGTCCAAGGGACATGGAATTCTTGGACTTTGTCTCCTCACTGGCAACGGACCATTGTTTTATGGTCATCGAAGGTGTAAGCTATACATAAAACCCAAAGGCAAAACAATGCGAACTTGCATTGGTTGGTTCGAAAATTGGTGGACTTGTAGCCTTTTTTGTAGGTCCCCCAAAGATAAGAAGGGAGATACTATGGGCTAGATTGTGGATTTCTACTATTCATATACTTTGGGGACTTGGGTCCAAGATTGCAGTTGAGGATATAATTTGTCTTTGTAATATCTTGATGGACCGTCCACCCCGGCACAGTTGTACAGTTTGTATCCAAGAAGAACCCTCCCTGTTTCACCATGATGGCGTAATTGCTGCGAGCCAGAGCAGGAGTCGATGTTGAGGGGTGTAACACTTTGGGAACCTTCCTTTTGGCCATATGGGGGAAGAAATGCCACCTGCGCTCATTGTGAATAGGAACTGTTTTGGGGAGGATGCACTAGTGTAACAAACATATCTTTCATGATGAGTGATTGACTGAAATAATGTGTTCAGGGATGTGGGTCTCGTGCAGGCCAATCTGGAAGGCTAATGTTTTATGTATTAATCTAAGTGATGAACTGGGAGGTGAAGGTTTGACTAGCAATGTGGACATGTTTGCAAATTCAGGGCACCCTGGCTTTAATTCTGATTTTTATTTTTATCCAAAAACAATAACATTGATTTATAGGTGGGGTACGGATGGGTTTCTTTTGTGTGTTGCATGTGAAGTTGGGTTGTTTGAAGTCAGATGTGTGTGTTACCAGTGTGTGGTAGTCGTTTCTCTTTTGGAGACGTCTTGTATGGGTGGGGTGTGTCGTAGGGCCAACTCGAGGCTGATCCATGCCGCCGTTTCATAAAACGTATGACTTTTTCGACAGCATTGAGCTGTGTAATCATTTAAATATTAATGCATTCCTGTGATATTTGAACAGGAATTAGAGTGCCTTGTCCATTTTGGCCGAGTGGAGTGGTTTTTTCCGGCACTTTGTGTGCTCTTCCTTCTGCTGCTTTGCCGTGCTGGGGGAGAAATATGTAGGCAGTGCCTTTGCCTTCTCTTCTTATAGGCAAAAATTAGCTTGAGGTCAGAGAGACACCTCATGTGCTAATTAGGAGACTGCTGGCCCCAACCAGTCCAGTTGGTGGCCGTCCTTCAGTCTCTTATGTTGTGGGGAGATGTGTGCCCCCTGTCAGGCAAGTGTTACCTGCCAAGCCCCTTCCTCCGAGTCCAGGCGCCCGGTAGTCTGGTGTTCCTCTTTATCTTAGCCCGGACACCTCCCTGCGCACATTGGTGCAAAGGAAACAGGCGCTTGGCTACCCCCCTTTCCCCTTATAATGGGGCAGGCACTTCCTCCCTTCATTTCCACAGCCCGGCTTCTGTGCCTGTGCCCTCCACCTGCAGGGCTTTGCCCCTGCAGGTCCCAGTGTAATAAGCCTGGAAGTGGTATAGTGCGGGGAACTGTTGGGGAACAGGTAGGTGTATGCATAAAACCACCCCCCTAACCCATACATAGCATGCACATGTAATGACAAACCCAGAAACAAGATAAGGTGGGAAAACGTGGGCTGTAAGCTTTATCACACCAAACAAAATACTCATAATGAAAATCAACTGATAATAAACAACGTAAGTTATGCTTTTAGGAAACATGGGATCAGTTGAGCGGGGGCCCTGCTCCATCGTAGGGCCAACCCGAGGCTGATCCATGCCGCCACTTCTGAGAGGGTAAACGGCCACTCAGGTCCCCCCAGAAGTCCCTTATATCCATCCTCTTTCTGCTAATGTCCAAAAAACGTTTCTTGTGAAAATCTCCGCCCCGTCTTGATGGATGAAATCATTGTTATTCAAAGAAATGGCCCCGTGTTTGATAAACTTGAGGCCGTGTGTACTTGCAAAAATAACTTTCTTTTGCTTTGTTTAATTTCCTTCTGGATATTTCTATTGCTTTATTTGAGTCTGCTCCCTGCCAGTGATGCCTAGGTTAGCATCTCCGATTACATGACCTATGTCTGTCTCCAGCACCCTGCAATCCGCCTAAGTAAAGTGCACATTTCCACCAAGAATGCCTTCCTTCCCAATTTTGTCAAACGATTGCCCCCCTAAATGTATTATCAGAAATTCAGGGCGGGGTGCCTGACCCCTAAAAGGTCGGATAGCCTGTCGTGTAGGTCGCCCCACTTCACGCCAGGTGGGCCACAGCAGGATGTAATTGTTCTCTGAAAGTGTAGCCCCTCTTGGGTGTCCTCCAACCATCTGCCTGCTCTTGCCACAAAAGAGTGGCTCACAATCCAAGCTGACGTGAAGGGAGGGTGTTCTGTGGGGAGAAAGACCAGGGTTAAATTCATTCTTTCCAGATGTATTTCTTATAAACAACAGATCACCGGCCCCTAATTCCTTCGATTGCTTTCTCTTCCATTCCTCCCATCCAAGCTGAGGCTGCTGCCCCAATTCAAAATGAATGAGAGCCAAGCTCAGCTGGATCCCAGCCTACCGCCCTGATTGCTTTTTAAGGACAGTTTGTAATTGGAACCTGCTGAGGGCCTTGCCATTATTATGCCTACACAGTTGCCCACCAGTTTGTGGTCATAAGCGGAGGAATGCTCTGGCGGTGCAAATGGGGCAGTACCTCTTGTCGTTTCTGCAGTACAAATTCATTATTACCCCATCCCCTAGCTGATCTGCTTTGGATCTACTTAGTTTAATGGCCATGTATTATTTGCCCAAATTAATGCCACATAGTGCTAAACCTTACTCAGAGAGAGTGTTTTTGCCACTATTTCGCTGATCCTAAATACCCCAAAGCAATTTAATGTGAAGGCCAGCCTGAATAATGTTGTCTCATATGTGTCCTTGCATACTTTGTGCTAGATGTCTATTGTATTGTTTAGCTTCTCAAAGTATAAAGGGAGCCTTGTGTCTTTCTTAACACCCTCCAATTTGGCCCAGCTGTTACGCTCACCTGGCTCCCACAGGGGCGTCGATCTGAACTGGACAGCTGCGGTCTCCACCAATGTGATGCGTAGTGCCGAGATGACAGACTGGACTGGCCCACCTAGCTTCGTTTGCTTGGCCCGTAGGAGTATTCCTCTGCAAATGGAGAAAGGGAATTAACCACCCGTGGAGTTGAGCGCTAACCCCCACCCCCGCTGTTCTCCCCACTGATTACCATTAATGTCCCCTCTTATAGTCTCACGTGATGGTTTGGAAAGATGAGCTCTCCATCCTGCATTGAGCGCAGGGGCGCGTAGATAACCAGTTGCATCACTGGTTTGAAGGAATAGGTGAGTTCCAGAACAATATTGACTCTGAGATTTCCGGCAAGACGCCATAGGTATATAGTTCGTAAGAGTTCAAATGTCTGACTTTCACTCTTGTCCGATTCCTTGCAGGTTGCAGCTTGACCCTAGCGAAGAGTTCCTCGTGGCAACCGGTAACATTCAGGTAAGGATTTGTATTATCCAACACAGTTCGATAAAATAATGTCAGTATGTAACCTGTTGCTTTCTCCCTTATTCAGCTGCTGAGAGAAATTATGAAGTCTCGGGGAATAATGCCTCTGGCGGTAAAATTAGGTAAGTCTATTGTGGTGAGGAGGATTCCCCTTGTTTGTTCCTTTGTTTCTCCTTGCTGTCCTTTTGTTTCCCCTTAGGGGCCGGGGTACGGCGAAGATGCGGTGGAGGCTGCGCCGACCCGTGAAGAGGAATAGTACTCCCGGCGGTAAAATCAGGTAAGTCTATGGGGGGTAACTAATATTGCCTCTGTTTATTCCCTTGGCTCACCTTGCTGTTCTTGTGTTCCCCTTAGGTGCCGGAGTGCGGCGGGAACATGCAGAAGGATGCGGTGAATAGTGAAGATGCTGCGAAGGCCGGTGAGTTCAGCGCGGCACTGCAGCAGGCGAGGCAACGCGCATAAAATAACTTCTTTCTTCCAGCTCGAAGGTGCGGTGGATCGGAAATTCAGGTGTGGATCAAAGGTATTGCTCTTGTTCTAACCTTTTCTCCTTCTTTCTCCCTTTTTCTAGGAGCTCCAGACTCGAGGCGGGCATGGCAGAAGACTGGATGCAGACTTGCAGGCACGGTGAGCGCTACGCTGCTGGATGCAGAATAACGCGAAGCGTGTGCTGCTCTTCGGGCGTGGTTTAAATAGCCTCCAAAGTAGTCCCAGGTAAGTATTCCTCCCCAGCCCCACCCGAGTAAAAAAATAGTCCCTAAGTAAAGTAGTCTCTTCCAAGCCTCTTTTGGCTTGGAGCTCTGCAGCATGGTGTGCATCAGGTACGTTTGCAGCATGGTCTGCATCAGGTAAGTTTTCATCTATAAGCCTAGCGCCTATGGCACCAGGACTGACTCTCCATATGAGCCTGGCGCCATAGACGCCAGGACTGCACCCAAATGGCCCCTAGCAGGGTTTGTTGGGCTTGCTTGGAATAACTTGATGCCTGCTTCCGGGGCTGCTGGACTTGAGCTGGATCCCCGGGGTTAGGCATCATGAAAGCAGCCTTTTAGGGCATACCGTGTAAGGATGCTGTGTGTAGGGTCCGCGCCCTGCTAATTTACTTTAATAGGAGACTGCCGCCAAATGCGATGATACCAAAGCTTTTTTCTTATTTTGTTTGAATGACCATTCAAGAAAATCATTCACGTGCCTTTCCTGGATATCAATGATGTTACCAACCTTTGTTATTTCACAAAATGAGTTTAGGCATTTGCTGTAAAGCTTGGCTGTTTTTGGGCCAATGCATTTCATACCAGTTCCCCAAAATGCCTGTGGGCTCACCGGCCGCTGCTGGATGGGTCGCTTTGAGGCCTGCAGCCGCTGTGCCTTGGGTGCGGTCATGTGCATTTTTTTGCCTTGCTCCACTCTTTCTTTTGTACGGCTGAGAAATCAATTGGCTTTTTCTAATATCATCCATACTTCCTCTGGTACTGATGTCATCAGTAAATCTGCTTGCGGATTTATTGCTCTGAAGGTTTGTAGCTGAAAACGAGATAATGCATCAGCAGCGTCATTATTCTTCACAGCAATGTTTCGGGCTCTTATCACAATGTTGTACTTCATGGCATGTTTCGTTATTTCTCTTAGTACTGTTAGTACCAGCTGACACGAGGTGGACCTCTTGTCTATGACGTGCACTACCGCCATGTTGTCAGACCAGGTTATCGGCTCTGTATTGATCAGGGTAACACCCCATATACAGATAGCCATCCATATGGGAAAAACATCCAACAAAGGGATGTTTTTTGTCAAACCTCTTTTCTGCCAGGGAGTTGGCCAATGCCCTGAGAACCATTTGTTACCAAGGCAATCTCCAAAACTCTTGTCATCTGAAGCGTCCATGAATAGGTCTCTTTTGTTGCTGTCATTAACAGGCGTGCGCCAAATGACTTTACCATTAAAGTTTTTTCAGAAAATCCTCCCAAACCTCTAGATCCTTCCGGATTGCGCTGCCTAGCCTTATTTGATGGTGCTTTTATGTTTCCCCTCTCATTTTCATCTCAAGGCTTCTATGAAATACCATTCCTTGCGCCATAAACTGTGTTGCAAAATGTAGCTTGCCTGCTAGGAATTGGACTTCCTTCAATGTCGCCTTGTTTCTGTTTATTAGTTTCCTGATCGTGTCTAGTAAATCCACTACCTTCTCCTGTGGCATGCGACATTCCCCCTTGCCGGAATCAATTTCTATTCCTGGAAAGGACCGCACTTGTGTTGGCCCCAGTGTATTGTCGCTAGCTAGTGGGATCCCTAAACCTGCCATGATTTCCTCACATTTGCTAAGGGTTGTGTTACACAAATGGGATCCTTTCGGTCCTGCAAACAAAAAATCATCTAAGTAATGAACAACGTAAACCCCTGGCAGTGCCTTCTGTAATGTCCACTACAAAAAGGAGCTCACTTGTTCAAAATATGAGCATGCAAAGACGCAGCCCATAGGAAGACATTTAGCCAAATAAAATTGACAGTCAAATTGGAAACTGAGCCAAGAGAAAGCCCTCTCGTGTACTGGCAAAAGCCTAAAAGCAGATTGCATGCCTGCTTTCGACATCTGTGTTTTCCTCCCTGCCAGCCTCACTATGTCTACTGCTTCCTGGAAGCTGCTATATACTCTGTGGTGGAATATCCATCATTCACGGAGCTGCCCTGGGGGTGGGGCAGGTGGTGGATTAGCCTGAATTCTCCTCCTCTTGTGGGTACTGGACCCAATGGGGAGCATATCAATTCCCTGATAGGGATTTTGTCAAAAGGACCTTCCACCCTGCCCAGTTTCATTTCTTTATTTTTGTCCTAACTATTTCTGGATGAGCCATAGTGGATTTCAGGTTGTTGGGGATGAGCTGTGAGCCTTGACCTCTGAATGGTATAGTGAAACCTTCTCTAAAGACTTTTACAATAAAACATTTGGCTATGACATCTGGGAAATGTTGAAGCCATTGTGTTAATTTGTCCACCTTAACCGGGGATGCCCCTAGTGAAAATTTAGTGGGTGTTTTTCCTCTCTGGGGTTTTGGGGCCTGGACGTGGGACGGGATTTTAGTCCATCTTCCACTGCCATGGTCTGCCCCACATGTGCTGCATTGGTGTTTAAATGTTCACACCTTACCCCAACTGCCGAAACCTTTCTCAAAGTTCCAACCGTATGCTGTGTTACCCCGTGGAGCCCCTTGGTTTTGTGTAGGTGCATATGTGTGATCCTGTTGGCTATTTATCTGCCCCCTTGGGGTGGATTTCCGAAAGTGCTGCTTGGACCTGTTCTGAGGTGAGGTACTTCCTTGTGTTTTTTGCGTGTTGCAGTATCTCGTAAAACCCCCCTTCTGGCCCTGAAAATCATTCCTGTGCTTGTTACTATGCATGTTATGTGGGGCCTTTTTTTCAATACTTGAAACAGTGGTCGAAGTGTACGAAAAGAAGTAGTGGAACTATGTTCCCTGCTGGCCTGCACCCAGTCCCCACAAACCCCATTGCCACGACACCTCCCACACACAATACACCCCCAAACATTTGCACCTGCTGTTTAAGGGAACGTTCAGTGCATTGCACTGAAAGTGAAGGTTTCAACTTCTTCCTACACTTTTATTTTAAAATTAAACCATTCTGGAACGGTTTCTTTTTAAAATGAAAGTATAGGAGCTGTACAAGGTAATTTAAAAAAGTAGAGGAGCACCGCTCCCGACCGGTCCCGCTCACTTCGACCACTGACTTGAAACATATATAACTTGGAATCTTCCTTTTCCCAACCTAAGTCTGGGAATTTTTGTATCTCTTTCCTGAATTCCCTGTCGTAATTTAACCAGGCTTCCCCCCAAATGCATTGCATATCTAGGAGGATCCTGTGGTGGTATGCTACTAAAGCTGTGCCCTCCTCGGGGAATTGTTCTAGGATGATGGTGGATAGGATGTGAAAAGCTACTTCCCAGTTTTGTAAGGTTATTTCCACCTTAGGTCTCTTAGCCTCTCCGCCTCTTCCCCTTTTCTGTCTTTTTTCACCATGTCATAACCCTTTTCTTCATACTCTAGTAAGGAAAATAACTCAATGAATTGCTTTTTCCAAATGTTTCTATATGCCAGGCGATTGTCTTTTTTATTTTTTGCGAATGTTTTTCCCCGCTATCCACCTACTAAATTTGGTATTAGCTGGCCCTGGGCCCTCTTTGCCCCCATATGGCCCTGACCATGCTGTTAAATGGTGATGGCCATCCTCACTACTGGTGCCAGACTCAGATTCTGAACTATCTTCTTCACTGCTGGAGCTGTCCATGTCCCTTCTACTTCTCTTTTTATTTTGTCCAGCCACTGCACCCCCTGCTTTGTGCCAATGTAACAATTGTTCTAATAGCACCCCCCAAATCCTCCTGCACAGTCCCTGGCTTTTCCTTTCTTTCCCTTCTTGCATCGCCTTCTGCTGTTACAGGCACGCTGATCACGTCCTGCTGCTTATTTTTCCTAGCCTGTTCCTCGTGCTTGCCCTGGTCCTCTTCTTCCTCTCTGTCGTCTTCTGACCTGATGGCTGTTTCACCGATTCCTCCTCCCGGGGTGACTTCTGCAAGCTTCTTGCTCACGGCACCCATGCCGTGCACCAATTCTGCTTCCTGAGACCATTCCAGGAGTAGTGTCTCCGTTGGACTCAGGGTATTTGCTATCTTGCGTCGTGTCAGCCATTTCTATTTGCTTGTTGTACTGCCATGCTTATGTAGCTGTTGTTGGGTTGTAATAATTTCTCCCAGCCCAACGAAAAGGATCATTACAATTGTTCATAACAGCTCCTCTGCGGGTAGATAATATACGTGTCTTTTGTAATGTTCTTAAAATCAGCAAGCAGTGAACCACTTGCGATGCAAAATTTGATAAAAATTGTCTGCTGGCTGCTTATTCTTCAGCCGTTCTGTTGTTTGATGCTGTGCTCCTTCTACTGGGCTGTCGCCCGTTGCCAAGCAATTCGTTGAAGCCGAGAGGGCTGGGGTAGCGTCAGGCGTTGCTCTGCCGTATGCGGCCTTGCTGTCAAGCCCTTCTACTCAGCTCTGTGTTGTATTTCTTCATAATATAATCTGAATACCTTGAATCATACGCTGAGACCGGTTACACATCTATAATCCTTTATTGTTCCATTTTAACTGCCTGCTCTTCACTCCTTTTCCTTCATACCCATTCTAGTTCTATTCTCTCTTCATTCCACATTCTACAAGCCACAACACTCTGCACTTCCGCTTCCGCTGACCGCTCCTCCCTTGCCAGGCTCCCCAGACCACCAACTCTGGCCTCTGGCAGCTTGCGCCCCCGCTCTCCCAGGGGTTGGTCGCCTTACGCTCCCCGCTGTCTTCGCTTCCCGCAACAGCTCCAATCCACTTCTGAGTTAGCTGGACGGACGAGCCTACGCCGAAGCTGCTTGCCAAAACAACTTTTGTAGAAAAGAAGAACACAACCTTCCTCAATGTGGAAAACACGAGTTGCCGGGTTATTCGCCATCGGCCAGCGCTCTGCTGCAACAGCTGTGCTGTAAGTTTTTCCTGCACTTTGTGTGCTCTTCCTTCTGCTGCTTTACCGTGTGGGGGGAGAAACATGCATAGCGGTGTCAGCCCCCATTGCCCCCCCAGCACCTCTTCCATGTGGGGGATACCAGATACTGGACCATACTGTTACTAACCAAATAATGGACAGACAATAGTTCTACATTTTGGAAACAACAGGTCACAATTTATTGGAGCATAACAACAAGAGGGGCAGTCCCAGCCCTAAACACATCATGGTACATGACCATACTTTTTCCAAGTTGGCCCGACAGCAGGGCAATGTCAAAGTTCTGGATGTTCACGGTGTCCCCTTGCCACCCACGGCTTTCGCAAGGCACCGGACATACACTCCAGATTGTACTGCACACAGTACTCCTCCTCGGGCCACTGAAACTTGCAGGTGAGGAATCTCAAGTGTCCCTAAGGGACTCAGTGCCCATCGTCCGAGTTTGGCTCGAGTGCGGCCCTCGGGAACCCTGCCCGCGGTTGAAGCCGCGGAGTACTCCTCTTCCCGGCTAGGACTGCCCCGAACTCCGCCACGCTTTGGGGGTGGCCCGCCCTGCCACCCCCAATGCCTCCATGCTCCACTAAACTTGCCATCGTTGTAGCTGAAACCGACCTTCCAGAAGGCCCCCAGAATGGCTGTGATGAACAGGCCATTCCCCCATCCAACAGATGCACACCGTCTGCCATATAGTCGGGAGGGAAAAAGCAGAGCCCTGTCCGAGTTCTGAATGTTCCCCTGTCCCTTAGCCGCCCACGGCTTTGACAAGGCAGCGGACATACGCTTCGGATTGTAATGCATGTCGTAAACCTCCCTTAGACTTCTAAGGTGGCCCCATAAGCAGGGCAATGCCAAGTTCTGAATGGACACGCTGTCCCCTTGTCGCACACAGCTTTAGCAAGGCAGCGGGCATACGCTCCAGATTGTCTTGCATGCCATACTCCTTCCTCAGACAGGTGTGTCCTACAAACCCAAAGCCCTCTGCCTTGTACCTTTTCTGCTCCCTCTGTTGAGCCTGCGACTGGACTTCCCCATGCCCTGTGCGACGCTGTCCCGCGCCATTGCAATCTGGGCACCACCTCCAACCCGGTGATGTCGGTACCAGGCAAATCTTGCCAGTGCGCGCAGACCCATTTGAATATGAGCCCATGGTTAGCCCCTTCCCCTGGTGGCCAGATCCTGCCACCCAACTGCGCAATCGGCACCTTGTGGGATGCACAAAATGGGTGTCTCCCCTGTCATGTATGTGCAGGTTAGGGGGGGCTACTAAACAAGATCTATTGGTACCATTCCCGGGGCAGGGTGTTTTTTTGCCCACCTTACACTTGTCCCCTAATTTATGTCCCAGTTCAGCGCCCACCATCCTATAGCGTTCAGTCTCCTTGGGCCATAACCTGCTTTCTCCTGCTTACCTTTGTAAATCAGTACTGGCGCTCTAGTGCCGAAAAACTTGCTGGTGGCCCAGGACTACCTAGTCAGTGCTACACTTGATAGTCTATGTGCCCCCCTGCCCAAACCTGGTGGCAGGCCTGCCCTGTTTGTCGAGGCCGTTGAATTGTACACAAACCCTAATTTCAACCCTCGGTGTACTTTGTGCCATCCTCCTGTTTTGTCATGGCATTCCTCCTGAGGCCATGTCCCACAGCCTGCCCAACCTCACAGGGTCATGGTGCTGTGTTACTGGGCAGCTCTACCAATTGTATGCAACCACAATTCCAACTTACCAGTGTATGTATGCAATCACCCAGTCTTACCGCATGGAAGTACCAAGTGTAGGTGTCCGTTCTGGTGCATTCCTGTCCCGGGCATTAACTTGCACCCCAACCATAATTGAAAAACGATAAGTTGCTCATACAACCGTCCACTTTTTTCCCTGTGTATGCCATTGCGGGAGGTCCCACCATTTACGAAAACTTTTTGGAGGTCCCTGAGCCGTGTTACTGGACAAACCCTTCCGTTGTACATAAAGCAAACCTTGCACTTATCGTACCTTTCTGCCATCCTCCAGTCTTACCACTGGTATGTCATTGTGGGAGTTCCCCACAGCCTACCAAACCTTTTCGGGATCGTAGTGCTGCGTCTCAATCACACTCCTGAGACCAGGCGGAATTGGTCGTAGACATCCTCTATTGTCTTCATATCCTATGGTAACACGAGCACAAATCTGTTATTCACACCGCCAATCTGCAGAGCCATGCCCCCCCCATCTGGCCCCATCTATAAGTGACCACCCTTGGTGGGACCCCAAGTCCCCAACCTTGGTTCCCGTGGCCAATCAACTGCTGGTGGGCTAACGCTGTGGTATGAACTACGACGCTGCTGCCCGTGTGCAATCCACCAAGCCATCTGTTTTTAAAAACTGACAGTGAACCCGGACGTGGTCAGAGTTACCGCACAATTACTGTGGTGTTGGTTTACCCCTACACATTTCACTCCCATGTTAATACACCCTTCTATGTAGGTCTGTCTGCCCCACTGGCCTGCTAGCCCTAACGCGGACACTGAAAGCAGGCAAGTGGAGGGGCATTGAAGGCGAGATAACCACCCCCTATTTTCCTTTCCGTTTAGCCTTCATTCCTTTTACATTAACGTTATTCATTAAACCTAATGGAAACAGGCAATTTTCTTCACCCAGTGACCCTGAAATGAAGATTGAACCCAAAGTGCAGCTATACCGGGCTGGCCCCATCTGGCGGTGACCGTTCCCCAAAATTGTCTGACTATAACGGGCTGGCCCCGCCGTAATGGAACAGTTGGCGCGCAATTATAACTACCCATTACTTTCCTTTATGCCCCAGTACCAGTGGCACCCATTAACGATCAATAAGCTGCCACTCGTGTGTTTCAGAATCTGCACCAGCAACCCTGGTTGAACTCTGGACATATTCCAAAAACCATGACCACCTTACCGATGAGTATGCTCTGTTCACTGTACCTTGGGCCTAGTCACCTCAAGTTATGTATAAATGGATGTAAATAAGCAGACCCTTAAGTTATACGTGGAAGGTAATTTAAACTCATTGTGCATTCATGACACCCTTCAATCTTACCAAAAGCATGTCGTTGTGGGAGCGCCCCACAGCTTACCAGCCCTTTTGGGATCATTATGTCGCCTTCCTGGTCACACTCCTGGGACCAGACTGAGGAGGCCGTAGACGTCCGATATTATTCCCTATCCTGTGATAACACATAATCACACATCTGTTATTTGCATTGTACATTAGCAGAACCGTGTCCCCAGTTGGCCCATCCATCCACCTTATGTTCCCCTGGCCAAACCAGCCGCTGGTGCGGACCTCAATTTCCTGGGCATTCATTAAGTCTGCCTACAGCCATTCCCTTTTTAAGCACCATGGGTGCACTTGACTGGAGTCCTGTTAAAACAGACATTGACAAAGCCAAAAGTTTTTGGCCTGTGGACATTACTTCTTGCCAGGCGTGCTATTATATCCCCGATACTTAAACATCTTGTAGCTGCTACCACAAATATGGGCTTGGTCTGCAACAACCAACCCTCTAGCGCTGCAGGGAACAACAGAGAAAGAAAAAACTTGTGGCCCCAAGTTCACTTTACCAAGTTTTTGCCCTCCTGTAAAGCTACATAAACCCTGTAGCAAGGTGGCCTGTGAGGGAACACACAGCAATGCCCTACACATTGACTGCCACTGTATACATTTTAAAACCTGCACCCATTGCTTTATCAATGCAAAAAACCTTGACCCACCCCCTCCCACAAGCGAGCATAATGGATTCTACACTGTACATCCAGGTTTCTAACAATCAGGAATGGCGGAACAAAAGGAAACCTTACACTCCCTTGCGGCACGGAAAATTGATCTTGCCGAATACCAATATAGACATTACATTATGTAGCAATGGCACAGCGTGTTGACCTCGCTTGCTACCCATTCCTTTAAATGGCCTCTCGGTCGCCGGCTTTGTGCGACAACGCTGAAGCTAAAAGAAAAACTGCCCCAGTAACAGATTGCAACAGCCGCTAAATTACTAAATGCACGTACAAAAGGACAAACAGTCCTATCCCACAAAAGACTGGAACGTGCAGCGTATATAGACCACTTTCGCGGGCCTATAGGTAAACACCCTCCTAAGCGGGGCGCCATAATTTCTAACTCATCTAGTAAATCCTGTTCCTATTTCGTTATACATTTAAATTGAACACGTGGTAGACCAAGGAGCAAGCAACAGTACAACTCCAACGATGTTGAAGTGTACATACGTGCGCAACGCTGTCCGTGCCTTTTTCATTTGCCATTGTATGTCACTTCAAAACTTTGAGAGCATCCCTCTCTAACCAACTAGCGTGCGTGAATGAATAAATCCTTACCAACATATGCATAGCTATGCACACCCGAACAGATGTAGGCGGGGACGCAATGGGGCGCATCCAACACCACCCTTTAGTTCCAACTATTGCAACCCAGCAGTATATTAAATTGACCCCTGATAACCCGCTTACAGAAAGTCAGCAACACGAAACGCTAGGACAACACGGTGGCCACCGCAAGTGCTCGCGTCACTGGGACGTCTCTCCTTGCTTGTAATAAAAAGGCCCCTATCAAATTCATCTCTGTGCAATCAAAATAACCTATTAAATTCAAGTCTGGTGGAGTCAACGTTGAGTCCCTAAGAGCCAGCCTTCCAGTTTAGGAAAGGCTTTGCAAAATCTGGAGTTACAACTGAAACGGTGAATAACTCTACACTGACGTGCTTCAATAGTATTGCTTAGAGCTGTGGCTGGATTGGAAATCCTGACAAACCCTGCCCATGCTTTTATGACTGACAGTTTTACTTCAAATGTACCACTTTGCTTTAATAATCAGTAGTGATCATTGAAGACACAGACCCTGTTTATGAACTGCTCATGGCATAACAATGGTCATGAGTCGGGTGCTACGTGTTTGTCTTGAAAGCCCGAACACAACGCAGCATAACAACACAGGTTCGAATATCGGCGCGCGCGTAGAAACTACTGGCTACTATTAAGCACTCTAGCATGAACGATACATTAAAACGCTGTGTTGCCATAAGCCTGTCTCCACCCTGATCAAACAAATGGATCCTCAAGGATACTCCACTACGAGAATGGGGGCAGTGAGCAAAAATATGATCCAAATACAACCCCCCGTGCTGCATCCTAATGCAAACAACCCTGTGCCGAATCCCCCAATCCGCCCACACACGGTAGTACCATCCTTTACCTGCACGTGGCAAACCTAGGCCCGTCTTGGCAAAAGTACCCTTAATGCATGAGAAATCAAAACGCTGTGTCTTCACTAGACCCGAGGCGCGCATGCTTTGTAGAAAGCTCCATTCATGCGTGAGAAATGCCCCCAACACATATGTATTTGATTTGCAAGCAAAAGTCGTAGAAACTATACCAATCCGTTTCAAAGAAACAACCCGAAGTATTTGCATTTTAATCCTTTATTGTTCCATTTTAACTGCCTGCTCTTCACTCCTTTTCCTTCATACCCATTCTAGTTCTATTCTCTCTTCATTCCACGTTCTACAAGCCACAACACTCTGCACTTCCGCTTCCGCTGACCGCTCCTCCCCTGCCAGGCTCCCCAGACCACCAACTCTGGCCTCTGGCAGCTTGCGCCCCCGCTCTCCCAGGGGTTGGTCGCCTTACGCTCCCCGCTGTCTTCGCTTCCGCAACAGCTCCAATCCACTTCTGAGTTAGCTGGACGGACGAGCCTACGCCGAAGCTGCTTGCCAAAACTTCTTTTGTAGAAAACAGGAACACAACCTTCCTCAATGTGGAAAACACGAGTTGCTGGGTTATTCGCCATCGGCCAGCGCTCTGCTGAAAACAGCTGTGCTGTAAGTTTTTCCTGCACTTTGTGTGCTCTTCCTTCTGCTGCTTTGCCGTGCGGGGGGAGAAACATGCAGACTGTGCCTTTGCCTTCTCTTCTTATGGGCCTAGGTTAGCCTAAGGGCAGAGAGACACCTCATGTGCTAATTAGGAGACCAGTGACCCCAACCAGTCTAGTTGGTGGCCGTACCTTTGGTCCCTTTTTTTGTGGGGACATGTGTGCCCCCTGTCAGGCAAGTGTTCCCTTCCAAGCCCCTTCCTCCGGGTCCAGGCGCCCGGTAGTCTAGTCTTAGGCCGGATACCTCCCTGCACACATCGATGCAAAGGAAACAGGCCGTTTGACTGCCCTCCTTACCCTTTGTAATGGGAGAGGCACTTCCTCCCTTCATTTCCACAGCCCGGCTTCTGTGCCTGGGCCCTCCACCTAAGGGGCTTTGCCCCTGTGGGTCCCAGTGTAATAAGCCTTGTGTTGTTTCTGTGATGCTGTGTTGTGTGAAGTTGAAGCTGAGTGTAGGTGGTATCTGGCAGGTGTTTTCTCTTGAGGGGACTCTGGTCATATTCCGTTGGCCATCCCAGTGTCCATTTGCGATGTTAAGTTGTTTGCTTTGAACAGGTCTTCTGGGCGATCACTGTTGGTTGTCCAAGTCCAGGCTGTCTGGTGGGTGCCCATGTGACAAGCGGGTGGCTGTCAGGAATCTCTGTGCTGGAAAACCACTTCCCAGCGAGTGGAGTGCCAGGCCAAGGAGCACGCACACAGTGGAACGGCAAGTTCCCGCACCATTCGGAGAATGGTTTTCGGCGGGGGCCTCCCCTTAGTGCCGACACCCCTCATTGGGGCAAGACGGGAGCAAGGGGGGGGCGGGGCCATGGCCAAGCATGGCTCCGCCCACAGGAAGGGGTGGGTGACCTCATCACGGGGCGCAGGCGACAGCCGGGGATCTATAGAAGACGCCCCCGCACGTGAGTTGGGTCTCTTGCTTCCTGCTCCCATGAATTGTGCCCTCCCACCCGCCCTTTATATTGTGTTTTACTTATTGTCATGCTTTTCTCGCAGACACGCCCAGCGGGTGCTACATGGTGTTCCTGTTAGAAAGCACTGGCGGATACCACAAGTGGACCTGCACAGCCATCAGTTTATTATGAACGGCACCCAGGAGTATTAGACTCAGGGGAGGCCCATGCTGAAGGGGATGGTTAGGGGGCTTGGAAGACCTTCCAACTCCAAAAGTGGGTGGGGGAAATGGGAAGTGCATCGTTGGAAACAAAAATGGAGAGCAACAATGAAGTCTGAAAGGGGGGGGTGAAAGATTGTCAGCAAACGGGGCTCGGCCAAGTAGGTTGGAAACTGGGGTGGAGGGGCTCCGTGTGGGATTAGGGGTTGGTGAGGGGGGGTGTTAAGAGAAGTGGGGCATTTGCAATTGTCAGCTATAGGAGATGGGTTGAAACACTTGGGAGGGGGGTCCTTAGAATGCAGGGGGTAGGGGCCAAGAGGAGCAGGGGGGATAGTTGGGGAGGACCCCTCTTTAGCGAAAGGCAGGGGAAGAGGATGGGGATAAGAAGGCTGCTGGGCTCTGGGGTGAAGGTAGCGCTGGATGGGGCTCTTGGGAACAGGAGGGTGCGATGGGGTAAGAGGGGCCGGAGGGGATGGGACAACTAAGCTAGGCGGGGGGAGCTAGGGCAGCCCGGGGTCTCGGCGGAAGAGGGGGATCCCTGGCAGGACGGGCTAAGGGAAGCCCCTTTTGGGGGTGAGAAAAAATTAACAAGGATTAATAAGCCAACCAGGCGAAAGGGGAAGAGGGAATCCAGGGGTAAAGGGAAGCAAGAGGGGGGAAAAAAGAGACCTGAACGCATCCTTAAAAAAGGAGCCAAAGCGGAAAATGGAGAATGAAAAGAAAGTAATACATGGAAAGAAAATGCACGTAAATAGAGAGGGGAAACGAAAATGAAAAGAAAAATTGCAAAAGAAAGAAATGGCCAAAGGGTAGAGAGGACTGTTAGGGAGGGGTGGGGTGGGCGCCTGCGACGGGTCCCCCAAGGACCCGGAGGGGAGGGGTGTGTATCAAACGGAACACCTGTAAGCTAACTCCTGACTTTATGTATTTAATAAAGTTTGCTGTGGTAATTTTTCTCCCACTCAGTCAACTGGTCATGCTTCTCATTTGTTGCAGAGGGTTTGGGGGGCAAGGAGGAGGGTAGCGGATAGGGGAGAAGGATAAGGGGGGATTGTGTATGCAGCGTATCTATGAAGATGTGCCCCCACTGAGACTGTTGGCGCTAAGTGAGGCCCATCCTTTCGCCGGTGCTTGCAATTGAAGTCACAGCAACACGCTTGGTATCAGCAGTGGCAGCGACACGGTTGAGCGCGAAGGTCAGCTACCGGTTTAGGCGATACCAGCCCTGCAGCGCGACACAGCCGGGCCACGGTGGTGAAGAAAGACATCTGGGCATCGGTTGCGCTCTGCATGCTGGCTCTTCTTGCAGCAAGTCTATGTTTGCCTTCACACCCGATTGTGGGTTCCGGAGGCCTCACTGAAGTGCTCTAAGTACCACCATGGGAGGGGCGGTTTCTGTGTGCAGTAACACGGAGGCAAGGAGAGTGATCCCAAGTGGTTTATGTTTTGTGTTTGTTCCCTTTCATAAATGGACTCTGGAAAGAATTGAACACATGAGTTACGTGATTTCGTCTTGGTTTATGTTATGTCTTCCCTCCACCGCCAAGAGTCATGAAAGAATGATATGTTATGTTTTGTACTATAAGCTTGATTTATGTTACGTCTTCCCCCCACCGACAAGAGCCAAGGGGGAATGAACATGATATGTTATGATTGTACAGGAGGTGTCTTGGTTTAGGTTATGTTTGCATGTGATATGGTATGTCTACAGCAGCAAGGCATGTACTGCACGAGTCTGTGTTAGTACATAGCTTCTAAGGTTCTTACTAGGCGCTAGTTTGCTAGGAGGTAAGCAGTAAGTATAGTGTGCAGCTGGTGACTTTCCCTAAATTTCCCCTCACTATCCATTGTGTTTTCCCTAAACCTCTCTCTTTCCGGTTTCCCTACTACCCCCGTGCCTATCCACAACCTCTCCCTAACCCTCTTCCCCCCATTGCTTGCCTCGAGGTGGCCGCTGTATGTTAAGGAGGCATCTCGTGCCAACCGAGTTGGGAGGGTCATGCACATGCGGCTTCCCTGGTCACGTTGAGGGTGCGGCTCGCACTCAAGATGGACACGCCAGTGGCTGGTGCCCCATACCCAGAGTTCACAATGGGTCATGCGTCGTTGATATGAAGGCTGCACTGCTGGTTTGTGTGCCCCTTTTCCCCACGTATAGAGCATTTGATTCTGAGCAAAACACAAAGTGAGGGTGTGATTTTGGACAATGTTGGCGAGCTGCTAGAATATGTGTAAAAAAACCTACACATTTTGTTCACAAAGTGCATTGAGGAAATACTTGTTTTCCCCATATCTTGGCATTGAACAAAAACACAAGCCCATTACACCATTTGAGTAACAACATAGGCGAAAAATCACACAAGTAGTTTAGTTAGTATTCATAATTAGTACCCGGGACGCGCGGCTGAACAGGAATACTGTGTGGTGATTAGCTCATTTGCGAGCCATACCACACGGTATTCCCGTCCACGCCGTGCGTGCCGGCTACTCTGTTCCCGGCGAGGGGCGTGGCAGCCCCTCAGCCAATGAGGAGGCTCGAAACGGGGCAATCCCCGCTCCGAGCCTCCCCATGGCTGGAGGCTTCCCTCCTCCCCCGCCGCGGGCTTAGGTAAGACATTTATTTTCTTTCCCCTTTCCTCCTCCCTCCTCCCTACCCACCCCACTTACCTTCTATCTTGCAGTCTCCAGTGGGGGACGATGGAAACGTTAAGGCCCTCGCTACGCTCGGGCCTGTAACTACGGCCCCGGAGGCATTACCTGGGGCGGTATTGGCCCGCAGTCTCCTGGCTTATTGCCACAATATATTTCCAAAAATTTCATTGAGAACTTCCAGCCGAGCAGGGAGTTCAAGGCTTGTCTAGAAAGGTTTTGCGAAGTCAGTCGCCCCCTCTGCCTCTGCTATATCATAACTGTGCACATTCTTGGCAGACAAGGGCTGCTCTACTCTCATGCATCTGCTGCCAGCATCCATGCAGGAAGAATGTTCAATATCTGCTGGAAAAAAAGGGCTACTTTTCAGGCCAAGGTTACACTTCTGGAACAATGCTGAAAAATGTGCTGAGCCATAAAGGCCAACCAAGTTGTATCAGCGCAATAGCACAGTGGGTCAAAGCACCTGATGCAGAGAGTGTCCGCCTATAGGAGGCAGCCTCCAGTTTTCAGGAAGGTAGCTCAATCAGTTGATGCACCGCCTGCAACCTGCAGGCCGCGGAATGAACCCCGGCGGATTAATTCAAACTGTCATCCGTCTGCGGTTAGTGCAATGAGCATTGAAGAGTGATGCAAATAATAGCCGTGTGCTGGAGCTTCATTCTTTTTTTTTAATCATTTATTAACAAAGGTTATAAAATCCCACAAATAACTTAACAAAATAGGTCAACGTACGTAAAAAAAAAAAACTGATACTTGTGCACATATGTTCCCAACAATTAAAAAGTTTTGTACTGAGGACCCAATAAGCATCAGGTGCATTAACTGTTTTTGAGCCACCGTTACATTACTCCCCATCACCAGCTATACTTACACTTAACATTATGGAAAAAACCCTGCGGTGCTCAGAAAAGTTGCAACTAGGGCTAGAAGTCAGTACCCCCTACGTGGATGCTTGCGGAGCCTGCAGACTGCTTCGCAAACCCTATTTTTTACCCAATGGGACTACTGACTTTTTAAAGGAGGAAGGCCCTCAGCTTTTGCTAGCTTTAGAGGTTGGTGGCTTGTGGAGGTTAAGTGCTTCTATGAGAAATAAGAGTAGAGGTTTGATTTTGATTTGATTTTGAATATTTAGATCGCGCTTAGGATGGACTTAACTGTAGAGCGGCACAGCTGGTATCTAAAACAAGTCACCAGGCAACAGTACACACATAAATCTATTTTAAACAGAAGGATGAGCCCACCCCATCACCGCCAACCCCCTTATTTAAAATGAAATGTCTTGAGGGCTTTGCGAACTGCTATAGCATCTGAGGAGCCCCAATATCTGAGAGGGTGCTATTCCACAGCCTTTGCCAAAAACAGCAAAACACCTGTCACCCTTTGAAATAAATCCTGATGGGAGGGACAGTCGGTAACAGCTGATCTGTTGATCGTAAGAGCCTGGTAGGCGGATAACGACCAATTTTGATTCTCCAATAAGAGGGGGTGCAAGGCTATTTAAACATTTAAAAATTGGACATGCCAGCTTAAATTTACGTTGGTCCTCCACCACTAACCAATGAAGTGTTCGGCGAGAGGACGATACATGGGCAGACCTACCCAGCCAGCAGATCACTGAGATTTTTTAAGCCTATGTAGTTGTTCGGCCGAAATGCCCACCAAAAGACTATTGTAAATGTGAGTTTTCCATGGCACCCACCACAATCACATGGTCTTCGCCTGTTTGCCTGGAATGAACGGCAGGTCTTGACTTAGCAATCGTAATGAGTAAAAAATTATTGCCTGCACATTGTCACTCACTTGGCCCTCGCTTAAAAGGTTATCCTGCCAAATACAGTCCAAATTTGTAATCCTGGTAGCAAACCTCAGTTTAATGCCAAGGAGACTAGGGACAAAGGAATTATCTAACCGGAGTAGATGTTTAGGTTCCAACATGGCCAGCTCTTTTTGGTCGCAGTGAGCCGGAGCTGGTTATCCAACATCCACCCACTCACTTCATCAAGGCACCGTTAAACCTTGAGGAAGGTTTCCTCAATGTTTGTAATTTTATTGAAGATCTGGCTGTCATCGGCGTAAGAATGATAGTTCACCCCATGACTCCTCAGAATATCCATCAGAGGCCGCAAGTACAGGTTGAAATGTAGAGGCGACAATGAGGATCCTGGTGGTGCTCCACATCTTTTTAGAATAGCGTATGAGATATATCCCCCAATTTTGACCTGTTGTTGATGATCAGCCAAAAAAGACACACACCACTTGTTTGTATGCTTAGAGACGTTACCTTCCGCTTTCAAGGAGTTGAGCAGGATGTGGTGATCGACCGTGTCAAAAGCCGCTGAAAGGGCCAGCATCACCAACAGTGATCGCTCTCCTTGATCCGCGACCCGTGAAAGGTCGTCCTGCACAGCCAACAGTGCTGTCTCTGTTTCAAACCTGGGCTGAAGGCCTAATTGAAAGGGGTCCAACTACGACTCCTTTTCCACGTAGTCCTGCAACTGGCAGGTAAACCACCTTCTCTAGGATTTCCCCAGGCAACGGGAGTCCTGATACTGGCCGGTAATTCTGGAGACTGGGTCCAAGTTCGTTATTTTTTAACAGTGGCGTGATGATGGCATTCTTTAACTTCTGGGGCACTATTCCCTGGTCCAGAGAATTATCTATGAAATAGGTCATCAAATGAATAATCTCCTGGACCACACGCCTCTCCGCACATGCAGGCATTGGAATCAAAACATCATTCGTTGGCTTGAGGGCTATAATTATTGATTGCACATAATCCCCAGTTTCTGGGTGGAAGTCAAATGGAACGGCTTCGGTGGGAAGGAAAACCACAACAGTAACTCTCCAGCCTGTAGGAAAAGAAGAAAGACAAGCTTGAGTATATCCCCTAGAATACACTTCCCAGGAACCCCCAGAAAGAAAGACCTGTAGAATTACCTTTATCCTGGATGAGCCAGATTGGAAAGCTAGGGTAAAAATCATTCATAGCGGCAGACTAGATATGCACCGCACAACGGCATGAGGCCGCACCTGACGGTACCCGGACTTGACAACTACTGGTGAAAGCAGAGTTCATATGAAGCAGAAAATAAGTAACCAGCTGAAAACAGGTTCAGGTGGAGCTGATTTAAAATCCTGGTGGTAATTTAAGGCAAAGGGGAGGGCCCCAGAAAGAGAGAAAAGAACAGGAAGAAAATTATGAGGGGTGGGGGGCAGGGGGTAGGCTGGAAGACCAGAAGCACACCCCCAAAAAGGAATTGTAAAGGAGAAAAGAACCCCAAAACAAGAACAGAGAGTGCCTGCAAGAAAGATACACAGGAACATCGTAGAAGGTCTACGCAAAAAACAGAGGGGGTGTAACCCGCTTCCAGAACAGAAGGGTAAGTAGTATGCTGATATATATGTATACACCTTATTAAACTCAAAACATGTTTAGTGTTAGGTTGCTAAACCCACATGCTGCACTTACTATTTATCTCAGAAGACTGCCACCTGCTGTAGATGATTTTTTGTGAAGGCAGACTAGCTTCAAACTTGTGCTAACGTGCCTAGGCCGTATAGCACTCACAAACTTCCCATGTGCGCCTCTATTGTTGGGGTGGCTTTGTCAGGAACACCCCCATGTTTCAGGAGCTGCTTGGGTCTCTGAGAGCTGATGCCTAGAAACTCCAATGACTGGACTGTGCACTCTGCCTCTTCACAACAGTGCCTGACCTGAGCCAATGCCTTTTTCTACGTTGGTGTATTTTAGAAACTAGGATCCTAAGCCACAGCTGAGCTTTTTGTACCCCGCCCAGATCTGTCTAAACCACCCTTGAGGTGCTCCCTGCAGACTCCCCTAGGGCTTGACACAAGGCATAGTAGCGGTGTGCATTGAAATGGCTTCCCTCTTAGCTGGTGTCTTCCCTGTGAACTGGCACTATCCTGCACATGGCTTCTCAAATCAGGGCACATTGGGCGGTTCATTCCAGACACTAGTCTTGGCCACAAATACAAGTGCTGCCAGCTTTGTATTGGGGATTTTGATTTTCCTTTTTTCCAAGTCCAGGCCATTAAATCAGTAGCCACATCTTCTGACAGTCAGTGTTCAACAAAACTCCTGCGAGTGCTACTGCGCCTGACCTCCTCATAATCCACCTAAAACTTGCACATAGTGGCCTTGGCTGTAGTATCCACTGCTAACTTCGAGAGTTGGGAGTCCGATGGCTCAAAGCTCTTAAAGAGCAGTGCCATCTACACCTGTGGCTCAGTGGACTAATGCATCCACTGCAGTGCTCTGTGACAGACCTCACAGTCACAGGTTCAAATCCCAGCAGATGATCCCAGCCCTTCATCCTTCCAAGGTCAATAAATGAGGACCATTGGGCTGAGTACCGATGAGCCTTTGTTATCTGTCTTTCGCATGGCTAGGGCTGGGGTCAGCTTACTGTGGCTCACTCTCTCACAGGTCTTCTTTGCGCTAGCCCTGCTACACCAATGTTGCTCTGTACACTTCTTTCAAACTTTGGCTGGACCCCTGGACCTGCCCCCTTTCCTTTGCTCCTTCACAGCCCCACAAATGCTGTTTTCACCCGCCTGCAGCACTCTTACAACCTGTGGCTCATCAGACTCTGGTTACGCCCACTGCTCTTCTTCCCATACTTTGTCTGCTTCTCCATTTTTAATGTTAATGTTAAAGGTATTTGTACAGCGCACCGTCACCACCGGAGTGGTCCCCAGGCGCTCTGGAGGATCTTAAAAGGAGGGTGTGGAAAAAAGCAGGGGATTGGGGTTGAAGGGTTAGTAGGCTGTAGTGGGAATAGGAAAGTGAGAGTTGTGATGTCCTGTTGGCAGCTTCAGTTTGGTTTGCACCGTTCGCTGAGCTTAAGCGTGTTTTTCAGGTCGGTGCGAAATGCCCATGCGCTGTTGTGCCGGGTTATGTGTTGTTAGTCTGTTGTTCCAATGTGGTGAAGTATGTGCAGATTGCTGTGCAGAGAAGTGGTTGTGTGATTTTCCGTATGAGAAATGTATGCAGAAAGTTGAGGTTTTAGAGTTGGGTCAGCAGGTTTTCCTTACCTCTTTGTCTTTGATAGTGGGAGAGGAGCCTAGGTTTCACAAAATGGTAGACAATAAGAGAACACACCTAGATTTGAGATTCCTAGATAGTGGGAGAAAAGACCTAGGTTTCACCAAATGGTAGTGAGAAAAAACACCTAGCTTTGAGATTCCTAGATAGAGGGAGAAAGTCCTAGGTTTCACGAAATGGTAGTCAATGTGAAAACACACCTAGTTTTGCAATTACTAGATAGTGGGAGAAAAGGCCTAGGTTTCACAAAATGGTAGACCATGTGAAAGCACACCTAGTTTTGAGATTCCTAGATAGTGGGAGAAAAGACCTAGGTTTCACAAAATGGTAGACAGTGAGAAAAAACACCTAGCTTTGAGATTCCTAGATAGAGGGAGAAAGGCCTAGGTTTCACGAAATGGTAGACAATGTGAAAACACACCTAGTTTTGAGATTCCTAGATAGTGGGAGAAAAGTCCTAGGTTCACAAAATTGTAGACAGTGAGAAAACACTAAAGCGCTACCTATAAGCCAAAACTATTGCATTAGAGTACAGCTTGGCAGGAATGGGGCTGAGGGAATGAAGACTGCAGTAACTTGATCACAGCCGAGCCAAGATGCCTCCTCTGGGATAATGTGTGCTTTATAAAGGCCATTCTATTTTTTACCCATAAAATTAGCAATCATTAAATAAACTAATATCGGACAAGCAGTCTCCGGAACATTTCTCATCTGAATTGAGCAAAGGCGTCAACCGTTACACTTTTTTCCATCACTACACAAATTTAGCGCAAAAGCAGATTGTAATTTGTGAACAGACCCAGATCAATGCTCTTACCAGGTCATAGGATGTGTGGGAACCTGACATACTGGTTGTAGTGAACCGTAACTATTGACCAGTTGTCTGAATAGAAGACTATGCTCTTCTTGGCCAAATGGTCACTGGAATCTACATGGTACCAGTATGGAAAACAACCAGGAAGATGTTGTTGCCACCAACAATGCTTTCCTTCCAGCCAAGGTGTTACCCTCCAGCACACTAACCCAAAATGGCTCTAATCCCTAAAGCAGGGCTGGACTGGGAACCAAAAGAGGCCCTGGAAATAATTACTGAAGACCAAAAGAGGCCCTGGAAATAATTACTGAAGACCAAAAGAGGCCCTGGAAATAGAGTTCAAAGTGTCCCTATATGACACATTTTCAGCAAGCCCAATGCTTTTCCTAAGAGAAAATTTGGAAATGCCACAGAAAAGAGGCCCAGGGTGCAGAGGCCCACCGGGAAATCTCCAGAGTTCCCTAAAGGCCAGTCCACCCCTGCCCTAAAGTCCCTGATGCATCAATGAAGAGGTCCAATACCTTGCCACTCATCCTGGCCCCTTCTACGCGGGCACTTCACTGAATTGCTCCAGGAAATCATCCCACACCTCTAGATCATTTTTAAGGCTGTTTTTCTACCACCCTCTGTTGAGGACACTGTAACCACTGACCTTAATGGGAGCCAACATACCCGACAAGGAAGAAAGACATATTTCTCTTAATGTAGGTGGACAGGGCAAGATGATTCAATTCTCAGGTACGGGTAGCAGGTTGCCACAAAGGCACAATTAGTCTACTCACATCTCTCTGGACTATACACTAAACTGTACTGTACTGAAAAATAAATAATTTATATTAATCACATCGTCTGGCCAAATAGGTACTAAAGGTTTATAATGCACAGTATTAAGAAGATAACCATATAATATTTTGTATAAAATGTAATGGTCTTAAAAGACTCTCCTTACCCAACTGCCTATATGTGGGTCCACTACCACAAGTAGTCACCCAAGATAAATGAACATGGGCTGTGAAGAACAAGTGAACCACACAACCTAACAAGCCTATACAGCCCAACCCCCCTCAGTGTCACCAACATTAGCTACAGTGTTTTGCAGACACCATTAGGGAACTGCAGAGCTAGAATTTAACAATACATTAAATATCACAGGTAAGTGCTATCATTCTATTTCTTGGTCCAGAGCTCACTGAACCCTTTGTGGGCACAGGGACAATCCCCAGGGGTAGGTAAGTATCTCCTGAGCTAATTCAGGAGAGTTCCAACCTGTTAGAAAGTTCCATAGAAATCAATGGGATTAAAGACAGTGGGCCATCTGCTTTAATGGAAGTAAGTCAGTTCTACCCCCACAGTGTGTATTCCGCAGCAAATAGCCCCAGCAAAGGCTTGAACAGACCCCTAGGAGGGGTCCATAAGTTGATGGATGAACCAGAGGACGAGGCAGCAGACCAGGAGGACCCCCAACCCCCAATAGAAGTCTGTGGGAACTGGGGTATAGACTTGCCTCCAAAGAATGTCGACCCCGGACCAGAAGGACCTCTGAGGGTGAGTATCATGAATAATTACTCAGCCCAGGACCCAAAGGTATGTACTCATACTGGCAGTTTCAGCAATAATGGCTCCAGCACAGCAATAAATACCAGTAAGTAGAGGACTCCAGTGAGCAGGGGCTTGACCCCTGAGCCAACAATGACCCAGGCGACCCAGAAAAGGAAAAAGGCTTCAAACCCGCAACGATGAACTCGGCGAGGAGGACAAAGAGAAGGTGAGCAAACCTGCAAAGTTGGGCCTAGTGGCTTGGTGGGCAGAGGAGGAAGGCAGCACAGCTTCAAATTATCCCATGTTGGGGAAAACAGCTTCAGGCACCCTTGGACATCCAAAGCTAAAGATATGGTGGGCTGATGAAGTCTCAGCACCCCTCTGTACCCCTGCAGCGACCCACAGCCAAGTGGAATATCCTGTTGGAAAACATTGGGGGGCAGTGTTAAACGCCCCAGAAAATGGTTGCAGCATGGAAGGCTCAAACCTGCAGATGGGGGAGGCAACAAGAGTCTTCGGGAAGCCCTGGCAGCACATCCACGGACAAAGAGCCCTAACCGGGATATACTGAGCCACTGTCCCCAGCTCAGTATGACTGATTTAGAGCTTTAACATCAGCATAAATGGCTGCAATTGATAGGAAAAACTCCTTAAGCAGGTAAGCAGAACAGGAAACCCAGAGAGGGATGGCACCAGGCAGTGCCTTAAGTTCAATGCAAACAGGGGCTGGCCAAGGCCAACACACCAATCACTAGAGCGAGCTGGGGCAAAGGGACAAATAACCAACCACTCTGTTGGGCAATAAAACTACCAGTTAGCCAAAACCAACCCCACAGGGAGTGAGAGTGAGAGCTCAAGATCTTAAACTGGCCAGAACCATTTAAACCAATGTGGAGGCTGCCATTGTGGGCTCGCAAAGAGTCCAGGTTGTCAGAACGACCCTTTTAAGGCCACATCATGGTTGCCCTAATCTACAAAAGGGCCAAGGACATGATTTAAAAAAGGTGCACTGGTGTGCAAGTGGCTACCAAAGAGGCACACTGGGCGACCAATGCAGTAAAATTGATTGCACACCTGATGAAGTCAAAACTAAATTATATCTGTCACTAACCTACTCCACTAAAATATATAAAGGGGGATGCAATCACACTTGGGCACAAATGGGGTGCCGAGCGGTACCCCTGCGACAGGGTGACTTCAGAGCGACCCAATACCATATACCTTACAAAAGGTAAAGAGGGTTGCAATGGCAGGGGGCTTCGGGAAAAGTCCCTCTGGCCATCACAAAGAAGTCAATCATCCAAAAAAATAAAGAAAAACAAGCAAAAGGTTGAGTGGCCCTAGAATCCAGGGTCATTTTAAGCACTTTTGGGGCCCTTGGCACATACATCTTTGGCACCCCCCCGCACCAAACCAAAGAAATGAAGTGATTCAAAATAAGCATGTTTACCTTTAACTACCTTTACTCTCTTCATTCTTGCTCTAATCAGAATGATAAACAAGTAGCATTTGAAGGCCAACCTTAGCAGTCTACGAAGAGGTTACTTCTGTTCTAGTATAGATACAGGAGACTTTTTTTTATCAATAACATCCAGGAAAGTATGCTGTCTGTAGTATTAATGCAGGACCGTATTTAAAAGGTACATGTAACCCAGAATAGAGAATTCACATTATCTGCCTTACAGAATGCAAAAGTATTCAAGCATTGATAGAGGAGACCAATTTGAAGGAAGGAGAAAGCTACACATATCATAGCATGGATAGTGAATGGACGTTAGAAGCTACCACGATGGTGTCTGTATCCAGACAGCCTGAGATTAGAAGTGGGACATTGTTTTTAAATAGTGTTGTCATTAGAGATCGAAGGAACGTATGCCTGCATTGTGCAATTTATCAATGCTCACTATTATAGTGTAAGCAACACTGTAGCCAGTGAAACCATGAGTGTGGCTTTTTGAAGATCATATCCTGAAAAGGAAATCCCTCTACAGGGCTCACTATTTTGAAAGGTTTAGGGACTGGCAATTTTGAGAGGTTACGCAATACGAGATTAAATGAGATGCTCAGGAACACACATTGGTTAAGCGGTGAAGCTGTGATGTGCGCCAACTCTGCAATTTCTACATTTGAACACTTTCTTTCTTTTCCAGTTCTTACCATGAACAAAAATAATCTCATTTTATAAAACTGGCTTGCAAAGTACACAAATCACATTACCAAACATGACAATTTTTAAAACTAAATATTATGGAATGGTGTTATGCAAAATGAGATTGATTTTAACTTCATTCTCTCCATCATCAAGGGAAGTTTATAAGTACCAGCATACCAATTGATGTGATTTAACAGATTTAATCTGGGGTTGTCTTTTGTATTTTAAAGCATTAAATACTTCCAAAACACTGATTTGTGAAATTGTAATTTATAAATGTGCAGAAGAAATCTTTGACTTTTACAATAAGGCAGACCGTTTTTTGTGTCAAACGAGCAGATCTTAAAATATGCCTGCCTGAGGCCTGCAACATCCTGTCCGCTCTCTTCTGTCTACCGCCACGGATTCATGATTCTCACTAGAGTCCCGACGAGACCCATCCTTCCTCACTACCACATTGGATTGGCTGGTCAGTTCTATAACTGTGCCAATCAATAGCCGGTAGGTGTAGCCAGACTGTCGCTTCAAGGACCTTGTATTAAGGGCAACACCTGTCCCGTGCCTGTCCAGTGTCGTCAGTTTGCCTTCGCCAGTGACTGTGCCCAGACTCCCATGTAATTTTCGGCCAAGATTCAGGAGTAAGTACTTTCTCATATCCTACATACCTACATAACTTTATTGCTAGACAGGCCTCATTACAAGTCAGCCGGTCCGGAAACAATGGTGGCGGTAAATCCGCCGCCACTGTTGTTTCCGGACTGGCTGATTCTGAGTCCTGCAGGCGGGGGAGTAACCCCACCAGCCTGCAGGCGGACATGGAAACTCCGGCTCTGTCATAGACGGAACCGGTGTTTCCATGGTACCCATTCCCATGGAGTCCTATAGGACTCCATGTGAATGGGGATTTACAGAATTCCGCCTCCAGAATTACTAGGTCACCGGGATTGTAATGCCCCGGTGATTCCAGCAATCACGGAGGCAGAATGGTATTACGGGTCCGGCGGCAGCCTGCCGTTTTTTCCGGCACGGCTACCGCCGGACTCGTAATGAGCCCCATTATAGCAGGCATCGCATGCTATACGTATGCGCACTGTTCCGCAGTCGATGATTTCTACGTTCAGTAGCACATGTTCATTTAGCACCAGTCGCAGTGCTAAATCACCCCGTGGATTCCTGGAATCTAAACTTTCAACCAAAGAGATCATACGCTTGTGATTTAGGACACAGCCAGTGAGTGCACCAAACTGTCTGCATAACCACCCTATACTCGCTCTCTCAAATGCTTACCAACCAGGAACCAGTACTGTACTGTTGTTCAGACCCAGCTGCATTAATGCATTACCCTCTCATTATATCCGATGGGCATTGTTGATTCTACATATTGAGCAACCACTAATATATGTGTACCAATGCTCTGGCTACTTACTGTCTTTGCCCTGTCTAATCGGTTCTACACATCTAGCAGCCTTTAAGGTATGTGTACTACATATTGATTGCACACTGTGATTTGCCCTGTCTAGTCGGTACTACACACCTAGCAGCCATTAAGGTATGTGTACTACATATTGATTGCACACCGTGATTTGCCCTGTCTAGTCTGTACTACACACCCAGCAGCCATTAAGGTATGTGTACTACATATTGATTGCACACTGTGATTTGCCCTGTCTAGTCGGTACTACACATCTAGCAGCCATTAGGGTATGTGTACTACATATTGATTGCACACCGTGATTTGCCCTGTCTAGTCGGTACTACACATCTAGCAGCCATTAAGGTATGTGTACTACATATTGATTGCACACTGTGATTTGCCCTGTCTAGTCGGTACTACACACCTAGCAGCCATTAAGGTATGTGTACTACATATTGATTGCACATCGTGATTTGCCCTATCTAGTCGGTACTACACACCTAGCAGCCATTAAGGTATGTGTACTACATATTGATTGCACACCGTGATTTGCCCTGTCTAGTCGGTACTACACATCTAGCAGCCATTAGGGTATGTGTACTACATATTGATTGCACACTGTGATTTGCCCTGTCTAGTCGGTACTACACATCTAGCAGCCATTAAGGTATGTGTACTACATATTGATTGCACACTGTGATTTGCCCTGTCTAGTTGGTACTACACACCTAGCAGCCATTAAAGTATGTGTACTACATATTGATTACACACTGTGATTTGCCCTGTCTAGTCGGTACTACACATCTAGCAGCCATTAAGGCATGTGTACTACATATTGATTGCACACTGTGATTTGCCCTGTTTAGTCAGTACTACACATCTAGCAGCCAACAAGGTATGTGTACTAGTGTATTATCCATATACCGTGTTTGCATTGCATAGTTAATCTAAAACATTTGGTGTCCAATGTTTCCCTTGACCCTTATCCTGGTCAGCCATAATCAGACATTAACCGAGCCTGCCTAGCCATGTCAACAAGTTACGGAATTCTGCACTCTAAATTACTCATACCCACACTTACTATAGTATACACATTGCTGGCAGCAGTTCAATCACCAGCCCTACAAAGCCATCAGCATACCCACCACAGAAATAAGATGACAACAATTCCTCACCACCCTAATCTCTCCACACGCTGCCCCCAAGGGACATTTATCCAAGTAGGACAAGGCCTAGCACGCTTACTCTGCTCTAGACATCACTGCTTACCTTGCCCCAAACCATTTCTACCCAGGACACCAGCATTTACCACTGCAACACTCAACTGGCACACTACACCCACATCCAAACCCATACTAGGCAGAACCCGTTGCCTTCGGCTCAATACTAGAACCTACACCTCAATTCCACACTTCAAACCCATATTAGGAATGCAAAGAACAATCAGGCTATCCTCCCGCACCGCAAAGAACGCACCTCACAACACCCCCAGAGACACTGTCAATCACCATCATACAAACAACCAAGTCACCAATGTGATTGACAAGAAACTACTGGTGGCTGAGTCGCCATCATTTTCAAAGGAACTCTCAAGTTCAGAGAATGCAAAACAGAAATATTACCAGGCTATGAACTCCTATCCCTCAAACTTACCACAGACCCCAAAACTACTATCAACCTCCTAATAGTATATAGAACAACTAGTTCAATTAACAATCCAGACATTGACTTACCGCTACTTACCACTCCACTTATCAAACCCAATACTAAATTCATCCTCCTAGGAGATATAATTCTGGGATATGATGACAATTGCAACCACACAGCTACAGCATTCCATAAAGCCTTTCTAGAAATGCAATTCAAATAAACTGTAAATGCTCCAACCCACAGAAAAGGACGTACCCTCAATTGGATCCTAATACTCAATACCAAAACCCTCCTAGAAGACATTTTAGAGCTATCCTGGACGGACTACTCCCTTATCAGATTTGACATCATCATAACAAGAGACACTACCGCCCCCATTCCCACCACTGTACCCACCATGATGAGAAATTCCAGAAAACTCACCCCATAGAACCTATCTCCGCTTCTTAACAAACTACTAACTACCCAACCATCCCCCCTGCACAACCCAGATGAGATCTCATCACACTACCACACCTGTCTCAAGCTAGCTATCAATGAAATAGCACCACTTAGACCCAAACGACCCAAACATAAGCCTAGGAACTCTTGGTTCAACAATAACTTCATTGAATTAAGAAGGAAAAGAAGAGCTCAAGAACACCTATTTAGAAAAAAAACATCCAACGAAATTAAAAAAGAATTACAACTAATCTCCAAATCTTATAAAACTCAAGTTTACAACTAATCTCCAAATCTTATAAGACTCAAGTATACTCACAGAAAGCTAATTCCCTCAACACATGTATTGTTAATGCCTCTTCGAACAGCAAGGAACTATTCACCATCATCAAGGAATTAGAAACACCTTTCCATCATCCTAGTACAGTGGTAGCAAATAAAGCATGGTTCTCCACCATCCAAAATGCACTAGCCGCAAAAATTAACACGCTGCTAAACAAAATTGAATCACAAAGAAAAATACTAGGTACCTCTTCTAAGATAACTCCTTTGGCAGTCACTATCCCCATCCCCACTAACAATATACCTGAATTCCATTTCGCTGCAGTAACCACAGAACAAGTATCTAAAACAATAGCATCACTCAAACCTTCAAATTGCAAAGGAGATAGCTTCCCTGTCAAACTAGTCAAAGACTGTGCACCTACTCTAGTTCCCATAATAACCAATTTTGTTAATGCATCGTGGAAAGCAAATTCCATCCCTCCTAACATCAAAGAAGCGTGGGTCAAACCTCTTCTTAAAAAGCCCACTCTAGACCCCACCATACCCACCAATTATAGACCCATCACCACAGTCCCATCCTCCTCAAAATCATAGACAAAATTGCATATACACAAGTCCAAGCCTATCTTGAAAATAACCATCTACTAGGAGAGAGACAATCAGGCTTTCGCCCTGGTCACAGCACCGAAACTGCATTGCTGGATCTAAAAAATGAAATGGATGCGGCCAGGGAGTCAGAAAAAGTCTATATATTACTACTGCTGGACCTGTCCACAGCATTTGATTTAGTAGATGACAGCAAATTGTGCCAAACTCTAGCAGTCAACTTCCATTTCTCCAAGGAAGGATCCACATGGATCAAATCATTCCTCTCAGAACGCACCTCCAGAGTTGCCATAGGTGACATAGCAGCTGATCCCATACCAGTACCACTACGATTCCCCCAAGGAACTTGTCCTTCACCAACACTTTATAATGCGTATACCAAATTACTCTTTGCAGCCTTAGATGCAATGGGAGTAATTTATACCAATTTCACCAACGATACACAAATACTTGTCCCCATCTCAGGCAACCTAGAACAAGACACCATCATCTTGAACAAAATATATACCATCATCCAAAACTGGATGGCAGCCAACAGCCTCTGTCTAAACTGAGAAAAAACTGAGATCCTTATAGTAGGTTCTCCTACCCGACTAGCTAATCTCCACCCACAATACAAAAACATTATATTTGATAATACCCCTATCCCTATCTCAAACCAAGTGAAAACCCTAGTGGTTTACCTAGACTCGAGTCTCACCATGAACAAACATATCAGCGCCCTTGCATCCTCCACGGCGTAAACCACTAAACTTATCTTGTTAAGTCATCCTTTCCTCACGCAGCACAAATTCATTACATTAGCAGGAGCCCTGATCCTAACCAAAATAGACTACTGTAATATACTCTTACTAGGTACCTCCAAAAAAAATAAAAATAAAATGCAACTACTGCAGAACAAAGCCCTAAGATCAGCGCTAGGCATAAAAAAAGGGAGCACATAACACACCTTAGCAGAGAAGCACACTGGTTTCTCATCCAAGCAAGGATTCTCCACAAAACGCTCACACTCACACACAAATGTGTCACAGGCCATGCACCTATCTACCTCAATAAATGCCTCAGCCGTAAAGAGTCAACAAGGACTCTGAGATCCACTGCCAACTTACATCTGCACGTACCACGATTCAAAAACACTAGAACGGGCAGCTCTAGCTTCCCTGTAGCAGCCCCCAGAATATGCAATTCCTTGCCAGCCAATATCATCAACGAGCCTTCCCTGATCCATTTTAAGAAACTCCTCAAAACCTGGCTCTTTAACAAATACTAATTTCCGGCTCTTTAACAAATACAAATGCCGGGTTCACCACCCCCTTGTAAATATACTGTACCAATGTAAATTCTTGTATATACAACAACTAGGCCTAAGTGTATGTACAAAGCACCCTGTAACCAATATGTTTTGTACCATTGTAATTTATTGTAGATACAATAGCCAAGTCCAAGTATACATGTCAAGTGCTCCGTAATTATAAGCTTCTTAAGTATTCATGCAAATACACTGTGATACCCTCGGGTTTGGGCGTACAAGAAATGCAATAAATAAATACCACCCCTTCCACTCAAATGGCCTACATAAGAAAAAAGATCAACTAATGTCCAATGGACGAAGTGGGCAGGAGCATGTGGGAGCGCTGTTCCTCTTCTTTTTTTTTAAATTAAGATTTACTGTTCCTATACTTTTATTTTAAAAAGAAACCATTCTGGAATGGAAGTGTAGGAAGAAGTTGAAGCTTGCACTGCAGTACACTGAATGTTCCCTTAAATAGCAAGCACATTTGTTTGGGGGATTACAGTGTGCGTAGGACAGAGCTTGGCGATGAGGTTTGTGGGAGCATGCCAGCAGGGAACATACTTCCACTACTTCTTTTCATACACTTTGACCACTGGAAATGGGCTAAACAATGCCACCAGCAGGCGAGAAGGCAAACATGACAGAAGACAGCACAGTAATGTAAGAGATATTATAGGATTTGACCAGGATCACCGTATCATCTGCTGGCAAAGCCAGGATACAAGCATGAACGCTTTGGTTCCACAATCTTCAATTTGGATACTTATTCACCACTTGGTGTAAAAGTTTATGCTCATCATTGGAGGTGATTGCCTAGGTTTTACAACACCACATCTGAACAAACCAATTTCTAGACCTTCATCATACAGATGACATGTTCATTTTAATAGCAACTCCTATCTGGTGCAGGTACATTGCTAAGAATAGCACCTGTTGCTTTGCAAAACCAAGTACATATGCAGGCAGGTTAATACATTTCAAACATTGGAAAAGCTCAGCCAGCATTGCTGGAATGTGCTATTCTAATCTTGCACATGAACACATATCTCTGCAATGAGTGCTTAACACACTGAGCTAACTTCGGAACCATTGTGGCACTCAATTGATCAATATGCATTTCAACTTTGGCTATTGCACATAATCAGCATAATTCCCTCAGGAAGGAAGGAATGCTACAGGAGTTGTGCCATAAGGAACACATACTATGTATACCACAGTGAACACAGAAAGCATTACATGATGAATTGAACAAGGCAGAATGTACTTGTCAAAACAGAGAGGCAATAGGTTTAGAGCCTCAGCAGCACGCCATCAAATATCCTGATGTGTGCTATTTAAGTCTGGTAAACAATGGAATATCACCTCTTTCTATCAGGCAGCCTTGTGGGGCCCCCCTCCAAGGTGGGGGCCCTGGGCAAGTGCCCCTTTTGCCTTCCCACAAATACGGCTCTGCTAGAATCACCAAAAATAGAAATCCTGTTGTAACAGTCATCCTTTATTTATTTGCTCATGCTGGTGCAATGATGTGTGGTGCATGAGGCCCTTTGGAACATTCTAGAGAAGGGACACCCCAGAGGAATCACCAGAGATACAAAGTTCGGTTGCCCCACGAGTAATGGAAGCTCCACCTTTGTGATGTTCTTACACAAAAATCAGAATCTAATTGCAGGATGAGAAGAGACAACCTTCCCTCCCGCTGGCCTGGATAATTTCTCCACAGTATCTACCTCTACGTTCAAGAAAGAGGAGCATTTCTCTCGCTCCGTCACTGCCAGTGGCACTGCCATGAGTGACATTTTAAGCAAGTCTTCATTAATCTGCCACATGTTCCTGACCCAGCTTTGCTTATAAGAGGAAGCCATCATGGTACTGAAAACTCCTTCAGGCCTGTTCTCATTCTGCATCTCCCTTCAAGGACCAAACAAATCCTTCCACATGCAAGGTACAAGATTGCAAGTGCCAAAGTAATTCTCTGGGCATGCTGCCCTACCTAGGAAGATAGGAGTGGGGTGCTGTCCCCTCACAACACCCATTCAGAGCACCATCCATGGGGAACAGCCTTCATATCCGAGGCTTCCAGGGCAGACACCAACTGGGCACAAACCGTAAACGACAGACACAGAAAAGTACACCCTTGTGGGCCTGTGCAGCCGTCAATCTCTCCATGCCTTGAATCCCACCAGTCTTATACTGCTTGCCCTGCCAAGCAAACACGGAATATGCTTCTCATAAATGCCCACATTGTGGTCTGCCACACCACTGACTTCGCTGATCTGGTGATGTTGCACAACCTTGATGCCATTTGCATCATAGACACCTGACTCACCACCTCCTGTGCGGTGGTACTGGATGTCCTCATTTCCACAGGCTACAGCCCCCAACATGTGGACAGGGTGGGAGGGGCTGGTTTTGGCTCTGTGGCCATTCACTAGACGACATGACCTTGCGCCTTACAGGAAATGCTCAAACTCCTAACCATGGAGCTTCTCTGATGCCACATACCCTTTACCCACACACCCTGCCCTCAACATTTTACCTTCCGTACCGTCCACTGGGTGCAGTCACAGGATTTCAAGAAAACACCACCAACCTCATTTCACTAGCCTCCATCTCCAACACCAACAATATCTTCCCCAGCAACTTTATCCTCTCGCATTCCACAGCCACAAATTCCATCAGGCTGAGGGTATTGGACTTCATTGATGCCAAGATCACAAAACAGCAGGTCACAGTTCTCACACACCTCAACGTGGCGCCAGAACAGTGCAAGCACTGACAGGGAAGGTCGGTAGATGTTAACAGAAAGCTTGAGTGCGTTGCTTGTTGATTCTGCAGAATACCCTCTCGAAGATGGTGGAAGAAGGCAGTCGAGACGGTAGTAATGGCAGCAACTGCAGGCAGCAGAGAAGGCAGAGTAGAGGCACCGTAGAGGCACTGGCACCCAAGCACAAGGCAGTGAATTAATTCAGGCAAGGAAGGAGGGCTGGCGGGAGAGGGGTAGGGCGGCAAGGAAGGGACAAGAGGAGCTCCGGACCAGGACCAGACTAAGCCCAACCCAGGGAAGCCAGACCCCCAACCAAAGGAACCAGACCAACAGGAGAGGACAGGGCAGGGCAGGGACAACAGGAAGGGAACAAAGGAAGGCAAGTGAAGTCACCAAGAAAGGACAAAGTATTCCAGAAGCGAACGGGAGGTCAGGACCAAACCGCGTTGAGACGCGGCGAGTACAAGACCAGGAAGCTCTTTATAGTGACTCAGCATGGAAGCGAGGCTTGACCCGCAATCCAAGTCGGCGCATGCGCGGAATCAAGGCATTCATGGAAACGAGGCTTGAACCACAAGCCCGTTCCCTGCCGTTTCCGCGTATGAACGCATGCACCCCGACTCGCCCGGAGCTGGCACGCACCCCAAGTAAGTGAGGACCTTGGAGAATGCACCTTCGGCCAAGACGATACCGCGGGTACAGCCGCCAGGCATCTCCTCATCCGCGAGGATACGGATGTCCCTGTTCCCGGGTAAGTGTCCTAACACAGCCACCACTGGCTCCACTACCGACATCAGTTGTCTCCTGCTTCAACGAAAACATAGGTATTCTCGCCAACACGCAAGCGCCATTTTTAACTCTCTATAGAAAGGCAAAACCATTTGCCCTGGGTAGTCTCAGGAACTCATGGATAGCAGATGGCCACCCACCAGGCAGAAAAAGGCTGGCGCCAAAGCAAACCCACAACCTGAGCTCAAAGTACTCAGTCAATTGTGCCGCATCCAACCAACCCTCGTGAAAAATAGCCAAGTCTACATACAACACTGCCGCGATAGGACGGCAACCAAAAGCAAAGCCTTTTTCCAGGCAGAAAAGCACTGTTTCAATCCTGTTGCTGAACCCATAATTCTGCATGTCATTTCATCGCGGGATTAACCATCGCTGGGTTTTTTTCAGCAGGAGTTTTACCGAAAAAAACTCACCAAATGTTTTATTTTTTAATTTTTGGGGGGTTCCAAACCCCCTCCAACCCCGCTACCACCTTTAATTTTTTTATATTCCCGAAATCCCACACCCCATATATATATATATATTTGTAGCCCCCACAAAAATTCGATGAGTTTTATTTCAGTAATATTTCAGTGGAGAAAAAGCCAGCAAGGGTTAATCCCGCGATGAAAGGACGTCTGACCAGTGGAAAGATGTGACATCATCAGACCTTTCTGTATCAACCACATTTCTAAAATCAGAACAAACATAGTTAACGCTGCCCTTGCTATCCCAGCATCTGGGTTGAAACCCCTAAGCAAGGTGCCAAAATGGTGACAATGTGGGTGCATCTTGGGGCAGGGGGTAAACTCTCTCCCAATCTCACATCCCTCGGGCCTGCCACACACGAGTATGAAATCCTCTCCTCGTCCATCATCAAGCTCATTAGGGGACGATCGCTCCTTCCCCTCCTCCACCTAGTCAATATATCCCTCCCACAAGAGACCTTTCCATTCTTTCAAAACCAGCTCCATATATCCGATTCTCAACAAAGCGTGCTTAGATGCAGGTGGCTTGTCTATTTGCAGGCCAATTACCATCTTCCCCTTTCTGGAAAAGTGATCAAAAATATTGTGGTAGAACAGCACAAACAAGTAGCCCAGCAAGGCTTAGTGCAGGGCTAGTAGTCTGGGTACAGGGCCCTATGCAGCGGAGAGACATGTAGCCCAGCAAGGCTTACTAGAGGGCTACTAGTCTGGGTACAGGGCCCTATGCAGCGGAGAGACAGTGGTTACTACAGGGCTACTAGACTGGGACAGGACCCTATGCAGCGGAGAGACCAGTAGCCCAGCAAGGCTTACTACAGGGCTACTAGTCTCAGTACAGGGACCTATGAAGCGGAGAGACTAGTAGCCCAGCAAGGCTTACTACAGGGCAACTAATCTGGATAGAGGCCCGATGCAGAACCGAGAGAGCAACCATTTAGGCTGTGGATGACGCCCTAGAAAAACATGGACAAAGGGCCCCCCTGGTCTTACTCGATCTCTCTGCAGCATTTGACCCGGTCAACCATGTGTCTTTCTCCTCACATCCCACTATGAGAATGAGCTTCATAGGGTCTGCAATGGCTTGGTTCACTTACCAGTCAGGACAGGCACCAGCCTGTCCAGATGGGGAGCCACAGATCAGCGCATTGTCCTGTCACCTGCGGGGCTCCCCATGCTCCATCCTTTCTCCCACCAGTCCTCTTCAATCTCCGTATGGAGCCTCTGGGAGCTCTCCTACTCAAGCCCAACATCGCCATGCATCAATATGCACACGAGACACATCGATACCTGAAAGCCAGCTGCGTTGAAGACATTTTGCATGAAACAAGGGGGTCCTGCCACTTATTAGTTCAAAATACCAGGGTTGATGTATGTAATAATTGATCAGAGGTGTTGGCTAGAGTTAATCTGCCTTTAGAACCCATCCAGAGCCTGCTTCTAGGTTCATGAAGTCATAGGCAAATAATGCGAGCTAAGACAGCCCTCTTAAATTGGCTGCATCATTAACTTTATTCTGTTTTTGATTACATATGGTAAAATATTATGGTGCTAATTATTCCATTCTTAACATTTCGGCATATGCTTAACTCAACCTATTTATGCAAAAAACACAGAGTAAATCTGCAACAATTATAGACAGTGCAATGTGTGGGTACCGCAATTTACTTCAAAAGCAGTACTTATGTGCATTGTTGTGGATACACAAAACAATTAAAAAAACATATTGTCACAATTATTAGACAAAAATATGCAAATTATAATAGTGCAACATCATCAAAATGTCTATGTACAGGTCCTTGTCTACTACTTAACATAGGTCCAGCTGCAGGCAAAAAGTGACCAATCCCAGGTTTGCAGCTAACACTCTGCACATTAGTTTGTGCTTCTCAGAAACCCAAGAAGTCAAATACTTATGTGTCCACCTGTTGCACAGGAACAGCGCCGTTAGGTGGTCTGCGTGCCAAAAGCCTATACTTGGCACGATTTAAAAGATCAATTTTCTTCACTTTTTACTCAATACTTTCACGTTGATCTTCTGGTTGCCAGTGGGTACCTATGGGAAAAATTGCATCATAATTGCTAAGAGGATGCATTTGAAAACAAACCTAGTCTTAGGGTCTACTAATAGTGAAATAAGAGGCACCTTACTTGTCATGAATGCCTTATAGCTGTCAATTATAAAAGCGAGAATTATATACAGTAATGTCCTTAGAGGTAATATCGAATAACAGGGTGTGATAATGTGCTTGATCCTTCTGATTTCTTCAAAGTGCAGGTAATTTTTTATTGTGCAAGTGAGAATGTTTTCTTTGGGGGGAAAAGCTCACTCCAGCTGGTTAGTTCTCTCTGTGAGAAGAAAACAATGTCCTTAAAATTAGTATTTTCCTTGTTGCTGTTAGACCCTCGTCGCTTCTTCTTCGGTCTCGGCGTAAGGGGTTGACGGCCAGTGGGCCTCGCCTTTGCAGGGTTTAACATCGCTGAGGTGGAGCCAGGCTCTTCTTCCTTGTACCTTGATGGCAGTGCGTGTTACCTCCTACATCGCAAAGGGTCCCTCAAATCTTGGTTTGTGCCAAAGTTTGGTAAAGTTCTTTAAATAAATAAGATCACCAACGTACAGGGCGGGGGTTGGAACAAACTTTGCAGGTCGGATTGTTGGTTGTCTTCATCATTCTTCATCATTCTTCTTCGACTCCACCTGCCGTGTGCAAATCTGTTGGGATATAAAAGAAATACTTGCCGTCATAGCAGCCAAATATTCATGCATTTCACTTGCAAGAACAACAGCGGTACTATGGGTGTCTGTTCATGCTTTAGTGTCCGGTGTCCTGTCACCAGCTCGTGAGAACTCAGGTGATGGTCTGACCAGGCTGATTTCGTAGTGACAATAAGGCTAAGGGTAAACAGTGGAGCCATCCACTGTTCAGGGTAAATTTTAATTTGGTTATCCTCTCTTTGAGCTTCTCACAAATTCTGTTTGCCTGCGGGTGATAAGCAGAAGAGAATGTGTGCTTAATACCCAGTAGGATTGTGATGTACTCAAACAATTCATTCACAAAGTGCAGTCCGTTATCAAACCGAAGGATCTCACACACTCCCCATCTTGGGAAACCCTCTCTTATGAGTAATTTGGCAGCACAGGTGGCATTGGGGTGTGTGCATGGACCTGTTCAATCCTTCGGGAGAAAGGGCACACAACTGACACCATGTATCTGTAGCCGTTGCACTTTACTCTACTTAATCGATATGCAAATGCTGGAAAGGTCCAGTAGGACATGGTATTGCTCCTCTCACTACTTGCAGCATATGCCCTGCAGTATATTTCTGGCACACTGTGCAATCTACTAACGACAACATGCTCAGCAAGATTAGGCAAAAATCAATCCTCCGAAATCAAGGCGGCAAGACTCACTTGTGTTGTATGGCAGCATGGTGGAGCTGATCTAATGCTACCTTCAGTAATGCGAGGGGCATGACTGGTTTGCTGGTGCTGTCCTGCCACCACATGGCGTTAGTAGGGGATAATAAGCACCCATCCTCTTCCACAGCTCCTGCTCTTCTTGTGGTACACGTACCTGTAGTTCAATTATTTGGGCTATTGGTAGAGAATTAAACTCCTCTTTCATCATCATGCTACACGCTCGCGTGTGTTCATTAGGTGGTGTGTCAAATTCAGATACTTTGGGAAAATGTGCTGCTTTTGTGTCAGTGGCCTCGTTGCAGTGGAAAATTAAATATCTGCCCCATGTGTGGGCAGCGCACTTCACCACTGCGATGGACAATGGGAGTTGTATTGCGGCTATGAGCCTGTCCAATAATGGTGCATGCTGCACTGGTGTGCCATCCGCACGAAGGAATCCGTACCTTTTCCAATGTGACAGTCCTGCATGTACTGTTGGCGTCACGTAGGCGAAGTCCGAATACACTGTGAGCTCCTCGTCCTCATGCATTTCAAGGGCTACAATAAGCGCTCTTAGCTCGGCTGATTGCGCTGAACATTGTTGGGGCAATCTTACGCTCGCCACTACCTCAAATTTGCCATTTAGTTTAAATTTTACCACTGCAGTCCCAGTGTGTCTTTCCCCTGAATCCTGTTCAATATTCGATGAACCGTCAATAAAGGGCATCCTCCCCTCCGAGGGAGTTTTCTCTAACATGGGGTATGTCGTCATAATGTTCAGTATACTTTGTGCAGTCATGCACATTGTCTCCTTCCTCTATTGGCTCTGCTATGAACGTTACTGGATTCACTACCTTGCACCTTACTATCTTGATTGCTGGATTCAAGATTATCACTTCGTAGCCAGATGCCCTCTGTGTAGTCAATGTGCTTTTGGGTTTCTCAAGAATGGCGAACAGAGCATGCTCCACATTCAACATCATTTCACAGCCCATCATGATAGTGGCTGACTTCTCAATTGCAAAAGCTAGCGCAGTGAGTTATTGCTAACAGGCCTAATGGCCTCTCAGCACTGGGTCTAGAATCCCGCTGTAATAAGCTAATGGTTTGTGTCCCAAGGACATTTTCTGAGTGAGCACTGCTGTCATTACCACTCCATTTGAATGGGAAAATAGAAAGAATTCTGCACTGTAGTTAGGGATCCCTAAAACAGGTACTTTGCATACTGCTTCCTTTAATTCATTAAATGATTCTATCATTTCACCGGTCCAAACTACACTGCTGTTGTATTCCTGAGCTTCCTTGAGTCCCTTCAAAAGAGGCCTGGTATATGTGCTTTAGTCAAAGACCCATGCCCTACAATAGTTAAAAAGATCTAGAAATTGCTGCATCTCTTTTACTGTCTTTGGCTGAGGTGTTTTCATGATCACTTCTGCTCTCTCAGGGGTTACCTTCCTGACGTCTTGAGATATTAACTTTCCAATGTACAATACTTCCTCCTAATACTACTGTAATTTTTTTGTGTCTACCTTATACCCTTTGTCCACCATTGTGGCTGGATTTGGAACCAATGGACATTCTGCTTCAACAATATTGTTTAGGGGGCATACATTCTGAATAATTCTCCACGACCCCCCCATCGATTATTTCACTGTCATGTGATATTGTTTTACTCTCTGTAAAATGGCTCTCCATTTTAACTTGATCTTAACTGCACCTAATACTTTAAGCCGGCCAATGTCATAGAAACTGCTGGTCCATAATGTGTTTGGTGCTTGTTCCAAGTCTTCCTTATCATAGCTATCCTCTGTAGCACTTCCCTGTTCTCAATCTTCAACCCAATACATGACACTTATGAAGAATATTACTTCATCTGAATTTTCGTCTTTGAACAATTCCTCGTCTGTCAAATCAGTCAGTCTGTGTACTTCGTCCAAAGCTATTACTGCTCGCCACGCCTTCCCTTCATCATCAGTCCCGTGAATAACCACCCTTTCTTCTCTCACTATGATTGCTTGTAGCTCCAATGGGAATTTATTTATATATTTATTTATTGCATTTATAAAGCACACCTAACCCTTAGACATCTGGGTGCTTAACTTACATAGTAATACACAAGGTTGTACATAATTGTTCACTGAAATGTGGTACATTGTATTGCATCATTTGTTACAGGTTACAAGTATACAGAATACATGTCCGTCTTCCTCATACACAGGAAACTCTGGTTTGAATAAGAATGTAAGGGTAGTACTAATAGTTTGCCCCTGATCCCAGGAAGCCATGCTAACAGGAGATTCACCCCATATTGAACTACTTTGAAATCCATAGGCACACCACTCTGTGCTTACTGTCCTGGAAAGGCCAATACAAACTTGTGTGCATTCACATAATGAATCCCAGGAGTGAAACACACTATTCCCTGATCGGTAAATGAGATGGTCACGTTGAGTTTGCTCATCATGTCCCTTCCCAGGATATTGACTGGTGTTTGGTGAAAATATAATAGTGGCATGGACGAATCACGTTTCCTTATAGTAATAGGTAAATCGTCAGTGAATGGAACCAAATGTGTAGTCCCAGGAAAACCTTGTGCATTCCTGGCATTGCCTGACATTGAGTATTTTCCCTCCGTAACACATGACCAGGTCGCCCCATGTCAAGAAAGGAAAATATTTTGTCACCTATGGTTACTCCGATCCGTGGTTCCTCTTGTGGGTTAGGTGGAACAGAAAGGGTTGAACACATGAAGTCAGTCTGTAGGCTGTACTATTGTGGGTATAGATTAATTCCCGTCCTAGTGAAAGGGTTTCCTCCTACCACTGTCAGACTCACTAATCTAGGTGTGGGTGCATGTGTTCCGGTATTTGGGTTCCAGGTTTCCATAGTATTCTGTTGCACTGGCGCTGGTGTCTGTATCAGCGCTTGTTGTGTCTGCATTTGTGACAGTTATGCTGGCATCTGTGGCTGTTGTGCAGGTTGTATTTGCAGCGCAGGTGTCTGATACTGTGTATGATCTTGGACATAATATTAGGGTGGCTCTGTGCTATAATGTGGAGGATATGCTGTCCCCCTCTTGGACCCTGCCAATTCAGTTGCATCCCCCCCACACTTCTACACACTTGTGCCAGGTCTCCCATATTCCCACATGTCCAGCACTGCTTTTTTGTAACACCGCTATCTCTCCTGCTTCTGTATACATTGCCGATCCTCCTTCGTATTGCTGCTCCCTCACTATCGTCTGGAAGAGTGTGATTTTTCATTTTCTCTTCCATTTCTTTAAAGTGTCTTTCCAAACTTTTTTCTCCCTCTCGCTCCTGTTCTTCGCTTCGCTTTCTTTGACGTTTTTCAGTGTCCTTTTGTCGTCTCTCTCTACTCTGCTCTCTGTCATTTTCTTTCCTTTACTATTTCCCTCACTCGTTTCTTTCATTTCCCTTTGCCTCTCTTTTCCTTCCTTTTGCCTTCTCATCTTTTCCCTTTCTTCCCTTTTTCCTGTCTTCTCTCATTCAGTTCCTGGCATCTAGGCTCCTTTTCTTTGTTTACCTGATGCTCTATCTCCTTTTCTTCTACTTCCTTCATTCTGTTACCCCATTTTCTTTCTTATTCTTCTAACTTCCTCATTTGGCTCGCTTCCTCTTTTTCCTGTCTCTTTTTAGTTTCTCTATCTCTGTCTTTTGGCTTGTCTATATTCTTTCCCTCAAATTTAAGTAGTATTTGTCCTCCCACTCACTCATTCGATGAGATTGCTGTCTCTTCATTGTCATTCGGTTTATTCCTTTGCTTTGCATTCCCTCTTCAAGCTCTATCAATTTCACCTGTAATTTGCGGCGCTCACCGTATTTTTGCACATGGACACTGGGTTTTGATTATTTAACTTAGCTCCATTTAGAGTGCCCTCATTACTGTACGCCAGTGGCGCATATGTGGGGTTAGTGTACCACACTGCTGCTTTTAATTCTTTTAATGGATAAAACCCCTGTCCCTCGGCTGGTGGATAAATGCTCTGGAGAGGAGGAGGAGGAGGAACCGAAGGTGCAGTATCCTCCCCTTTATGCTGATTAAGGATCCACTCCTTTGGGGGTGGATCTTTCACCTCATCTCCGAACATTTTCGACAATTCTAGAATAGCTAATCTTTTCTGCAGCTTTTCCCCCTTTTATGAAATGTGTAAATATGTGGTCATGTGTTGCAGCACCGATTTCAAAAGGGTTCCCTCTTGAGGCCAAGGTAAAAACATCTTATCTGCTGTTGCTCGGACCCACTGCGCGTGATACTTTTGTATCTTAGCTTTGTATCTCAGCAGGGATTTGCATAGGTGCATAAGGGGATGTCCTCCCATAATGGCACGTCACACTCTTGACTGCCTATACTTACCAGATTTAAAACCAAAAACTCTAATATCTCCTCACTTTCTATTTACAATACTTACAATTTTCTATCAACAATTTTTACTTCACTTCCACCACTTTTCTATATTTTCTTCCAACTCTCTCTGCTTCACAGGCAACCATGTGGATCCACATCATAAACACTGTCTATGCTTCACAACGCTGCCTTTTAAGTCAAAACCACAACTCCTCCTGTCCTACGATATAAACCAATTTTCACAAAACCTCATTTTGCACACCCTAAAATAACTTTAGCCCCTACCGCTGGCCAGCAATCACATATATATATATATATATATATATATATATATATATATATATATATATATGGGAAAAAGAAGAGATGGACGGTACCACAGTCCTAGGTGTAGCGGCACTCAGGCAGAACCATAAAAATAAAATGTCATCCATATGGTAGACATGGTTGCTGTGCCAGAATAGTCCTTTATTCACAAATCATATATATGTGCACCTTCAAAGTCCAACAATCAAAATTCTCACAGCTGTCTTCTTGTCCTATCAAGGGAAACTTCTTATTTCACATCCCAACGGGATGTTTGTAACGCATTCTTCCTATCCCCTTGGCTAAGGATATCTCTTAATCAAGCCGACCTACAATACCTCGTTCCGAGGTTTAATGCATCACCTTCCACGACCCTTGTCACAGGTAATCTTCTCATAAATAAAACACTTTGGCATCACAGGTTGGGAGGTAAGCCCTAAAAGTGGCGTAATTGGAATTAGTGCTGCAAAATACCGCTCCACTGGATCACGGGCCGGTGCAAATTCCGCCGTCTGCAAAATAGCCGGCGCAATTAGCGCAGGCACAATTACCGCTGGCGCTATCACAGCCGGCGGAATCTGCAACGATACCATGAAGCGCAATCACTGCTGCATCACAAGTTCCTGTATGGCGGTATTAGAGCCAGAAAATGCCCCAGCCTTCAGGTGGAGGTAAATGAACACAGGTGGCAGAAATGAAGCCACAGGTGATCCCAATCCACTCCAGAGGGCTACATAAGGCACACGCCCACCCCAAACACAGTTACAAACACCATGCTGCCACTAGCCATTGCGAGGTGGGACATGCAGCTGCTCATGCTGCGCCTGGAACTACAGAGGCAGGACAACCAGTCCAGGGCACAGGGTGCACAGGGGAGGATGAGGAGAAGGAGGAGGAGGAGAGGAGGCCAAGCAAGGCAAGCACCAATGCCCAGGGTAAGGCCTTCTCCCCGGACCATCAATGACAGGCAGTTGGTCACCCTGTACTGCCTCAATAGAGAGACCATAACTGAGCTCATCAACACTATCCAGGCTGACATAGTGAGCAGGATCAACATCCAGACAGTACAGCTGTGCCCCCACAGCTGAAGCTAGTATCCGTCCTACAATTTCTAGAACCAGGCACCGTCCAGCACTCCGTGGCTATGCTGCACGGCATGGCACAGCCAACATTCTGTGTAGTCCTGGTCCAAGTGCTGGATTCTCTCCTGCGGCATGTGCCACGCCACATCTCACTGCTCACCACACTAGCACAGGTGTACGCCATGAAGGCACAGTTCTATGTCGTTGCCCAAAATGCCAAATGTAATTGCAGCCTTGGACTGTACCCACGTGGTGTTGGTGGCCCCCCAGGCCCATGAAGCAATGTACCGCAACCGTAAGCACTACCACTCCTTAAATATGCAGTTGACCTTCAATCCTAACCTGTCTATCACCCACTGATGTTATTGTTATTGTTGTTATTGTTATTTTGCATTTATATAGCGCCTTATATACCATTGGTATGGTCTGAAGGCGCTGGTAGGTTGAACGCCCTTGGGAACCGAGGTTCGGGTCAGTGGAGAGATTAGAGAGGGTCAAGGGTGCGTGTGCGCACCAGGTATGTGTGCAGCTGGTGCGGAATTTCTGTGGTAGCTGCTTCCTAGCGATAGGTGTGGTGGTTGAGGAATCAGGAGTATGTGTTCGGTCTGGCAGGATTATCCAGTCCGAGTGAGGCAGCGTTAGGCCTGACGAGAACGCTTAGCTGGGGGTGAGAAACCAGCAATGTTTACTTAGAGTGATGGGGAGTGAGCGGCGGATGTTGATATGAGAACAGATATACCGAATGGTGTCATAGTATCTCTGTGTTCTACTTGAGTGGTGGTGTAAGGAGAGAGTAAGCGTGGGGTGTGAAATGAAGTATGCTCTTACAACGGTTCCTTGCGTTCCACATCGAAGTCTGCACATTACGCAGACCGGTCCGGTCCGTGCGATGTGTTTTGTTTCTCATCTGCTCTTATGCACTATTCATCGGGTCGGCGAATTCTTCCGTATAGCGTACTCCTCCATCTAGCATGGAGGAGTACGCTAATCATGCGCTCTGGTCCATTCATTCATTTGTTTCGTGCGTTCACCCGCTCCCCAGGCTCATCTGTTACGCACTCAATCGCATCAGATGCTCATCCGCCACTTGTCAGTTCTGCATTCATCAGCTCCGTTCACTCTTCCGTACAATGTACTTAACTGTTTTGTGTACACTCGTTTTCTCGCTCTTATTTCTCGTTCGTTCGACGCATACCCGTTCTCTCGCCATACTCAGCCGCTCACTACACTCGGTCGTCCGACATACTCAGCTGCTTGCGATACTCAGCCGCTCGCTACATTCTGTCGCTCGTCAGATTCAGCCGATAGCTGTACTCAGCCGTTCCCTAAGCTCCTCCGCGGTCCATGTTCTTCCCCTCATTACACTCAACCGTTTTCTACATTCATGTGCTCTCCATATTCTTTCAGCCGCATTCTACACTCGTGTGTTCTCCACATTCATCTGTCCACCACATTTATTGGCTCTTCATATTCGTTCGCTCTGTACGCTCACCGCCCCTCACAGTCATCCGCCTTCCGCAGTCATCCGCCCTCCGCAGTCATGCGCCCTCCGCAGTCATCCGCCCTCCGCAGTCATCCGCCCTCCGCAGTTATCCGCCCTCGGCAGTCATCCGCCCTCCGCAGTCATCCGCCCTCCACAGTCATCCGCCTTCCACAGTCATCCGCCCTCTACAGTCATCCGCCCTCCACAGTCATCCGCCCTTCATAGTCATCCGTCTTCCACGGTCATCCGCCATCCACACTCATCTTCCAAAGGCATCCGCCCCTCCACAGTCATCCGCCCTCCACAGTTATCCGCCTTCCACAGTCATCCGCCCTCCACAGTCATCCGCCCTCCACGGTCATCCGCCCTCCACGGTCATCCGCCCTCCACGGTCATCCGCCCTCCCCGGTCATCCGCCCTCCCCGGTCATCCGCCCTCCCCGGTCATCTTCCACAGGCATCCGCCCTCCACACTCATCTTCCACAGGCATCCGCCCTCCACAGTCTTCCGCCATCCAGACCCATCTTCCACAGGCATTCGCCCTCCACAGTCGTCCGCCCTCCACAGTTATCTGCCCTCCACGGTCATCTGCCCTCCACGGTCATCTGCCCTCCACGGTCATCTGCCCTCCACGGTCATCCGCCCTTCACCGTCATCCGCCCTCCACCGTCATCCGCCGTCAACCGCCCTCCGCCGTCATCCGCCCTCCGCCGTCATCCGCCTTCTGCCGTCATCCGCCCTCCGCCGTCATCCGCCCTCCGCCGTCATCCGCCCTCCGCCGTCATCCGCCCTCCGCCGTCATCCGCCCTCCACAGACATCCGCTCTCCACAGACATCCGCTCTCCACAGACATCCACTCTCCACAGACATCCGCCCTCCACAGTCATCTACCACAGGCATCCACCTTCCACATTCATCCGCCCTGCTCAGTCGTCCGCCCTCCACAGTCATCCGCGCTCCACAGTCGTGTTCCACAGGCATACACCCTCCACAGGCATACGCCCTCTACAGTCAACCGCCCTGTCCAGTCATCCGCCCTGCCCAGTCATCCGCTCTCCACAACCAATCCGATCTCTACAGTCATTCGTCCTCCACAGTCATCCGCCCTCCACAGTCACTTTCTACACATAGCCGCTCTCCATACTCGGACCGCTTTCTACAGTCAATTGGTTTACACACTCATCCGTCACCCCCATTGATTTTGCTCGTATTATTCATCGGGTCTCCAGACCCAACCGTCTTCCAGACGCACTTGTCAACCGCTTTCATCCCCCACATTCACTTATACTTGTCTAGAATCATCTTTATTCATTCGCCCTTCTCACTTATCCGTTCACCCCACTCATCGGCTTTCCAAGCTCGTCCACACTCTCTTTTTCTTTTGTCCAGTGATCAATTCGTGTTATTGACTTCACTGTTTAGATCTACATTACTCGTTTTAATTTCTTTTGTGAACATTTGATACAATCCGTTTTTTTAAAAAAATTTTTTTTTGCTTTTGGTATCGCTTTAGGTGCTTCGCTGGGTCGGTGTTATTTTGATGATGCTAGCACGGAACCGGTTCCACCCACGATGCAATGGTCCTACAGAACAGTACAGAACAGTACACTGCCTGGATACATGGAGAGGCACAGAGGACAACAGATAGTGGGTGAATAAAACTGTCAGCCTGCAAGCGCTGTGATGCACCTGACCAAATGGGCGGGGGGGCGGGGGCGGGGGCGATACGAGAAACACCACAAAGCACAAAGCACGGCATGACAAGTGAATGTGAATGCAAAAGTCGGACCTGCTCACCTCCCGCAACAAAGTCACGGTACATACCAGGGGACATGCACATGTCGGACTTACCTGGACGGAGAATATACACATACAGTATCAACTTTAAACATGCACAGGTACCACAATGCAACTTACATAATGCATCCCAATGACAAAAGAAATGCCACATCGCATCACACAACATCAACCCTGTCAGTGCCACAGCCAAGAACCCATGTACACTCAGCCCACAATGCCGATCCGCAGCCCCCTGAAGCCTGGTGAGGGCCGATAGAAAACCCATCAGGACACAAGCATGAGAGCAATACACTGCCACAAGACAGCCACCATGTCAGATTGACATGGCACAGACAGACACATGATGTTACATCTGCTGCAAGGGAACAGGGTGCATGTTAAGTAAATACGATGCATGATACGAGGGACACAATGTGCACAAAGATCACAAGGAGACACGGCACGCAATGAAGCCCCAAGTGCATGCACATGATGTCCAGTGCCCTGATGCAGTGAAATGCCCCCCCCCCCCCCCACAATACACTGTGACTCATGATGTGCCTCTCTCCATTCAGGTGAAACAGATACCTGCAGCTGCCCTAGCTCAGGACACTTGTGCGGGATCCACAAACACCACAGGATATTGCTTACAACCACACTCAAAGCAGGAGCTGTGTGTGCATAGAGCAGACATTTGCCCTCCCGAAGGCCGGTTTCTGCTGCCTGGACCGTACAAGGGGAGCCCTGATGTACTCACCTGAAAAAGTGGGCAAAATAGTGCTTGTGTGTGCCATGCTGCACAATATCTGCTTCCAGCGGAATGTCCCTCTACCACCTGATGTGGCCATGCCACCTCCAAAGGATGAAGATGCAGTTCCTGTGGCAGAGGTGCATACACTCATTGCCAGAGATGATGTCAGGGATGGGCGACTGGCTCGTCAAGGACTGATAGACCATTTTTTTCTGAGATATACACATAGCACATGCCAGGCGCCACCGTTTGCCACTCAGGTCAATCAATAAACACAACCATGACACAATGAAGAATGTCCTTGCATTTATGAATTTCAACTATTGTAATGTGTAAAGGTGGAGCCAAGTACCCCCACCCAAAGCTCCTCCCCCATGCTGCCTATATGTTGGGAGCCAGAGTGTGAGACATGCTCAGTACCAGTTAGAATACTAATACTGAAAAGGATCATGGAAGCAAGGTTCCCATTAAGAAAGCCATATATGCATTCACGACAATATGATGGCCATCTGAATGAAATCCCCAAGGAAGTGGGAAAGATGAGTGAAAGTGCAATGGAGCAATGGAGCAAAGCTGATGCACCCAGGAGATATGCAGAGATGAGAGAACATAGATGATCCATAGGCACTTAAGAGGAAATGTTAAAGATGAGCAACATTTCAGGCTCGAGATGAAGATGCTCATGCTACAGAAATAATGAAGAGGATACCCAGGGACGTCATTTCACAAAAATGCCAGAGGTAGCGGAAGTGACATCACACGACCGTGACCTCTGATGACATGACAGGAAGTGATGTCATTTGACCCCACCCCGAAGTGACATCATGGGAAGCAATAAAACACAACCCTTTACCCCTTGGCAAAACAGGAAGTGGCATCACATAGTATTGTTCCTAAGTACACAACGAAAAATATGGTTACAATATCACTAATGTGATATACATTTCATACAAGAATGGACCACCATATGTATCGTTAATATCAGTGTGTATAGGTCTGTATTACCAAATGACTGTGAATGCAAGCAGACATCCAAGGCCAAATGATAATGATGTGTTATTATATAGCACTTAAGCTTAAGCACTTTATATAGACCAGATATACATACAATATTACCCAGCCTGCATTGGTACTCATTTATCGACTTCAGATGGATAAAAGGCTGATTTAGCCTTGCCGGTATTCAAATCTCTAACCTGCAGCTCACACACACACACATTGCGGCAGTGAGTGCTCACCTCACTGAGCTATCTTACTGGCTATAGTAAAATTAGCAATTACATGTCTGAATGTTCTTAAAGTCAGAAGCAAATTATACTCTGTAGTAGGTACCATTAAACTGGTAACTGAGATTTAATGCAGACCAGTTCATCTGCAGGTCTGGTGCAAAGTTGGCCACATTTCAAGCCTGCATGGATCTACTTTTCAGGCTTCAGAGGTTTGCAAAATAGGGAAAGTAGTACACTCACACGACATCCCATACTCTTGGCACTTATTACCTCATACATGCAAACAAACTTCCTGAACAGCATGCCATGGAGATAGGACAGAGACACATTACAACAAAGCGTTACTTGTGGCTCTCTGCTGCTGTGGTCATTTTTTACCTGCTTTGAGGCCAGCGAGATGTATTAGTTCGGTGCGAGAGAGCGAGAGACAGATAGAGGTAGAGATTGCGAGAAAGAGAGGAGAGAGATGGAGAGGGAGAGTGAGAGCGATGGTGAGAGAAAGCGATACGGTTCAGAGGAAAGTTCTTGTGGGCTTTAATTAACCTGCAGACTAGACAATGAGAATGCCTAGTTTACATCATCATCCATCATTGCAAGGTACAGTTGCTATACTCATGCTAACACATGCTCCAGTCCAGAGGTCTCATGAGGTCAGCAGAGGTCGCAACTGTGACCACAGAGGTCGCACTTGCGACCTCTGGCGACCCCCAATTTTCATCTGTGAGGATACAAAGTCATTTTACAATTATACAGTTGCAGCAATGCAAGCAGATAAAGTATTCTTTAAGGTTGGCTATATAGTGAATAGATTGCAGCAATGCGCCAACGTATTTGTATAGGAATAAATGGACTACAGCTATTGCATAATGCACTTTAGCAGAGCTGGACACTGTGAGCGGAAGGATTTCTCAGTGTGTCACATTTAGAAATTGAAAGCTTAACCATGGAGGTGAATCAAGCAAGGGTTTGGTTGGCCTAACACCAAGTAGTCAAGGCTGCTACAAGTCAGGATGTTCTTGCAGAAGATACAATTAACGTGTGAAAAGAACAAACTCTCATTGAGGTGAGATGTAAAAACACTGAAGACGTCAGAGGTTCTTCATTTAATAGAGTTTAATACACCAAAAGGTTCCGAATCATGGTCTGCATTCACGTGGTCGGATGAAAATAGACAGTGGACTGAGCTAAATCGAAACTGGGAGGCAAGGGATGCCTATACTCCCTCTTATTCCCAAGCACGAAGAACAAACTTGAGGCCAAACTTCCAAGGGCTAATTGACTGGCAGACAGAAGAGTGATGATAGATAGTGGACTAATTGGTGGGAAGCTATGGTTATGACCAGCCCACCAAGTACCTGGGTGCCAGCCTGTGTGCTGCTTATGCATGTGGAATATTACAGAGGAGTACAAGGGTGCCAATCAATTATAGAGACACACATAATAGAGGGCCCAATAGTTAATGTAACCAATGGGACGTCATGTATTTAATGACGTTCATAGTGACCTGCACTAGAGGAGGGCTTAGTTGCCCACCTGATGTTAAGATACCCAATCACCTTCCCGACAAGTATGGAACGTATACATAGATGTTCCTCTAACAGCCTATCACTGTCACTCATAGGTTTTTGTAGTTTGCAACATAGATTTATGTCAGTAATTACGAATTTTCAGTATAAAAATGCTGTTTTTCATATTATGTTTGAGATTGCTAGTGCGATGTCGGATGATGGCCATTGTACTCCCTGTTTTAGATAATTGACATTAAAACAGTTGAACTTTGCCAACTTCCTGAGTCAGTTTTATTATTGATGTTTGAGTATTTTCTGGATCACCATCCATCTCAAAGTATTGCTACCTCGGCTTAAAGGGCTGAGTTGGGCACCCCAGTTCACGTGGTAGCAGAGCTGATGGTTAATAACCCATCAATCTAGTAAGATTTGGGGTCCTGTTAATATCGGACGTTCTCCACCATTTAGGTGAAAGAACGTGAAGCTCCTTGTAATTAGCAGCAATTAGATTAAAATTAATCTTACAAGTACAGGTGGGACGGGTTCTTCGTTTTCCTACGGAATTCCCCTCCTGACTTCTACGAGAGGCTGAGCGAACTGAAGGCTGAAGCGGCTGGTTTAAGGAGGAGACGATCCCGAGATTCAGAAATCGAAAAAGCGAATGGTGAGTAGGCTGAGTGAGATGGCAAATTGAATGAGTATCGAGTGGGGAAAAGTGATAAAATAAGGATAGAGTACGGAGGGTTGGTTGGGGTATTTTATTTTAGTTTAAGACAAAGAGCGTCATATGTGTTTGATGATGAGCATCGCAATTTAATATATATAGACTAAGAGTGTTCTATATAATGAGCCCAGGATCCTACGTCAAGGACGTTCAGAAGGAACCCGTCCTAAAGTCCAAGTGGACAAATCTAGGCTACGAATGATCAAGGTATCGTTAAAGAGGGCGGTTTATACTCCATCAGAGTATTTTTTTAGGGGCAGAGAAGTCTTGAGGAGCGTTGACGAAAGTATATGTGTGCTGGCCAGTTTGTCAAGTTTGTCCTGATTGTCTGTATATTGCATATGTTGTATGTGGTAAAGAAATGAAATATTGAAAAAACGAGAAAGAAATAGACAGTGATAGAAATATTGAGATTTGAAAGTTAATTATTTATTTATTTAGTGACTAGTGATTTAGTAAATAAGTAGATTGAAGTAAAACGTGATATAGAGGCTTGGAGCTGCGATGATTGGTGCACACTCATATTGTATTATTTTTCTGGAAAGCATTTATCTGTATGAAATAACGGTGAACTGTGACTGTCGATTGTGGTTAAAATCATGATGGAGGCTATTACGCCACTTATACATTTGTGCAGACAGCTGCCAAAACACGTGCCCAAGTTGAAGCAGTACAGTGCAGAATGGGTTAAGGGTATGGCAGATAAAATGTTCATGCCATGGCCACAAGGGGGATTACTGTCTAAACGCCTTTTTGCAGCATATGACGACATTGCATGCAGCATATGCGGAGAAAAAGTTAGAAAAAAGGTTAGCAGGCTTAGAGCTCTGGCAAATGTACCAGGAGGAACGGGAAGACCCGCCTCCTGAGGATTGGATGCTTAACCAGTGTAACGAGGGGGGTGAAGAGCCTTCTGCTCCCCCTACCTCGCCTGAAGTAAATAGCGATATTACGAAAGATGAAGGAGTATATTCTTTAAGAGAGATTAAGGCAACAACTGGGCATTGCAACCCAACGTATAAGTCACCTGCATGTTGTATTAACAAGAGTCCGGAAAAGACTCCAGAGAGGGATGTAATCCCTAAAACCCCATGGGACAGGGAGAAATGGCACAAGGAGAGAAGTGATAAACCAGCTATGTCTTTAGACACAAGGAGAGAAATAAAGAGATGAAAAGGAGAGAAAGACAAAACTGACGAGGCAGCGCTCATACAGAACGAATGGATGGGTGGTCAGATATTGCTCAAACTTGATGGAAAGAGCATCGAGGAAGTAAGGCAGAAGGAAGATCAGGATGATCAGGATAGGAAAGATAAAGAACGAGAGAAGCGATTCAAAGAAAACGAGGCTAAAAGAAAGAATAGACAAAGGCAAGAACAGCTGTATCAAGATGAACAGTTGAAAAAACAGGAAAAGCAGAGGAACAAAGGAAGTATGATAGTAGGCAGAGGGCAATCAAAGAACGAGATAGGCTTGAAAAGAGAAGCGAAGAAGAAGAATAGATGATAAGAAATAAAAGAATTCAAAGACGCAAAGATGAAGAAGTGCATAGAGCAAACAAGAGAAGAGAGATGAAAAGACAGGAAGAGGATAGGACTAGAGAAGAATCTAGAAAACGAAGGGTAGTTGATGAAGAAATAGAACGAAAGAGAAGGCAAAGTGCACCTGATCTCGATCGCATAGAAAAGGAATGAATGGCGCCTAATCCAGTAATAGCATGGGAGGACCTAGAGGAACTCTCCCCGACACATGAGCCATTGCCAGGACCGTCTGGAATAGACCTAGAGGATGATAATGAGATGGGAGGTATAGGAGAACAAATTGACAAGGTCTATCACGAGATGAGGACCAAAGGCAAATAAAAAAAATAAAGGAAAAAATTATCGATTTGAAGGTGCACAGCCACAAGGCAAAGAGGGAGGTTTATTTAACCTCGAGCATAAATCCTTGTCTTTTGACAGGTTGAATCTGAATAGAGATGAGAAAGAGGGAAGCCACACCAGTTGAGGACAGGATTTGTCGGACCAAGACAGAGAAACATTCTGTAGGGAGGAGGGAGTTAGTGCATGTGGCCCCGAGGGGTGTTCTCCGACAGACAGAGAAGTGAGATGGTCAGATCTAGACCTACCTAAATCGAGGACGCCAGAATCACTGGCATGGCTAGATTGACCTAAGGGGCGATCCCATTGTGTAAGGGGAGACTCACCACCTTATGTGAGCAGGCTAAGGTCATTACCAGGAAGATGATGGTGCAGAACTATTGTCCCTGCTATGGACAGGCAGACAATGGGGGATGAATGCGATTTTAGATCTCGTAATTCCCGTTGTTAGAGAAAGGAGGGATCAGACCACAGTATATTCTTTGGCCCCAGATGGATAAGGATAATTTAAGGTGTAAACTCCTGAGTCTGATGTCGGGTGCGGCAAAATGGATCTATGAAATAGAGAAAATGACAGGAGGAAATGCGCTGGCTATAAGGGACATTAAGGGTCTTCTAGCAGCTATACTTGGGGAGAGACCAGATGACATTTGGTCGAGAGCAGGATATGCAGGTGCCACTGCACAGAATACTGCTCATGATGGAGCACCGTTTAACAATTGCAGATCTGCAGTTTGGAAAGCGCTTCGAGTACAGTATCCAGACATGTCTGATATGGGAGCTATAATGGCACGAAAGATGCAGGAAGGGGAAGATCCGTTGATTTACATTCAAAATTTCCAAGAGCAGTGGTCTTTGGAAACAGGGGAGCCATGGGGAAAATCGATACCTGTATTTTATCATATATTATGTTACGGGCTACAAGACAAGGTACAGAGGCAGCTCAAGAAGCTGGGGGGTATGGAGACGAAACCATGGCCAGAAATACAGCTGACCATTGCGCATCATTGCCGATTATTGCAAGAGAAAAACCAAAAGAAGGAAGATGGTAGAAAGCTTGAGGAGGCTAAGTTGGTACAGAAAAAGCTATCGAAAGTATGCTATAGAAGGAGTAATGCTAACAAGTGGAGAAGGGCCAAGAATGCAGCTAGCACCAGGTACGCCACACGTGAATAACCAACAGCAGTTTGATCAAGGAGGGAATGGATTTGTATCTCGAGGAAGGAGAAACTTCTGCAGAAGAGGAGGCTTTCAAAATAATCAGGGAAACTTCCAGAATAACCAGGGTGGGTTTCAGCCTATGCAAAATGATAATCAGGGCATGCAGGGAGGGCACATTCAGAGACTTCCTCCTGTATGTTGGACATGTGGAATGACAGGACACATAGCAAGAACATGTGGAAGCCAAGGGTATGTACAGATTGGACAATTCTCAAAAGGGGGGGACAGTTTATCCTTCCGCCTATAGCTCACAGAATAGGGATGGATTTGCCCAAGATCAAACAGTGTATCAGGCACAAGCGCTGAGAATGCAACAGGCTTTGCAATCACATCAAGCACCATTGAATCCGCCGCAAGGGCATTAACAACCCACGCCCATGTAAATACAGCAGAGCGCAAACACAGGATAGTTACTGACTCCCAGGATAGGGGGCGTCACCATGGAGAGTGGGAATCCTTTCACGGGCACAGGAATAAGTATGTACCCACAATAGGACAGCTCACTGGGTGACTTGATGTGTTCAGTACTATCTGTAATGCCTAATCCTCAAGAGGTACCAAGGGTTGACGTCACGATAGGAGGCAAATCCTTTTCTTTTTTAGTAGACATGGGTGCAACTCACTCATGTATATGAGGGGGGAATTTCTAATGTCGGGAAATGCCACGAATGCTCAAGGTTTCACAGGAGCTACAAGTAGAGTTCCTTTTACTGAAAAATGGCCAGTCTCTATAGGAGAATGCAATATGTCTGTTCTGTTGTTGTATTCAAAGCAGGCACCGGATAATATACTGGGTCGAGATTTAATGACGAAGTTAAATATGACAATTTATTTTACTGATGAAGGTATAGTGTGTTCAACACCAGGAATACATTATTTAAATGTGAGCGACTTTATCATGGCTTTTACAAGACAAATGGCCATACGAGGAGTACCATTAGAACCAGAAGTCTTTCATTATGGGGTGCACATATTGCTAACATGGCTGCCTGGTTTAGTGGGGAAGATTGTGAGAATACCTGACAAATTTTTCTTTAGGCCCGAGATGCCCATGGAGAAAGAGGGGGACGAGTATTTCCCTTGGAGCTGCAATCAGCAGTAATACGAGGAGTCTTGGCTCTGCTTATAGGATTTGATGACGAAGGCAGATCATGGAGCACAGTAATTGCTATTGGAGAAGGTTACAGATTGACGGACTTCACTGATGAGGATCTGTTTAAAGATGACCCATCTGATGATGAGGTAATATTTGAAATGAGCATTACATATTGGGTCAGAGCAGAAAGACGCAAGGTTCCACATAAAATGGTGATAGTGCTGCATCGTCCCACATTTTTTGATGAAGACATGGCAAAAGTGCGAGTTTCTTTATGGACTACAGGCCCTTATGACGTAGGCCCATTGAAGGGGGTTGGAGAAGTCAAGATTAAAATGAAGCCAGGAGCAATTTTACCTCAAGCACGACAGTATCCTATATCTTCAGAGGCAGACAAGGGTATTTTTAAGACAATATCCGCCATGATGGATCAAGGCATATTAATGATGTCAGAGTCACCATGCAATACCTCAGTGTATCCTGTGAAAAAATTGAAGGGTGGGCCGTGGCGTTTAGTGCAGGACATGTGACGTGACCAATTAACGAGATAGTAGAGGTCGCGTTTCCTGTAGTTCCTAACCCGGCGACAATTCTATGTAGTATCACTGTTGAAGCATGACATTTCACTGTGATTGACTTAAAAAATGTGTTTTTCTCAATCCTGTTGCATAAACATTCTCAGGATCTGACGCCATTTACCTTCCGCCAGACTAAGTCGAACAGCACAAGGTTACCCCAAGGGTACTGTGAGTCACCATCGATTTTCAATAGAGTCCTACAAATGGACTTAAGCAATATTGATTTGCCAAGTGTAGTGCTGCAATACGTAGATGATATTTTGGTCTGCAGCACATCGGAGGAAGAGTGCAGACATGATTCAGTTCAGCTAATGATTATCCTGGCAGAGAAAGGATATAAAGTAGACAAGGAGAAATTGCAGTATTGTCAAGAAGATGTGTTATCCATAGGTCAGTTAATCTTGCATGCAGGAAAGAAAGTCACGCCTGAAAGGGCTGAGGCAATTTTGAAAACTGCAAAACCACACACGATAAAGCATATGCAACAGTTCTTGGGACTGTGCAATTATGTGAGAGCATGGGTCTTTGATTATAGTTCATACACGAGACCATTGTTGCAGGTCCTGAAAAAGGCACAGCAGAATCGAGAAAATATTGTATGGACTGAGGAAATGGAGGAAGGATTTGATGAATTAAAAAAGGCAATTTGTATGGCTCCATTTTTCGGGATTCCTAATTATTCTGAGTAATTCTTTTTCTTCTTGCACACAAATGGAACAGTAATGACAGCAGTACTCGCACAGATAACTATGTCGGGGTACAAGCCTTTAGCATATTACAGTGGGATTTTGGACCCAGTAATGAAGGGTCACTTCCCTTGCGAACAATCGCTGGCAGCTGCCACGTTCACTATTGAGAAGTTGGCTAGCATAGTGATGGGGTGTTCCATGACAATGTTTGTTGAGCATGCATTATTTGCTGTTTTAGAAAAACCCAAGGGTACACTGACATCTCAAAGAGCTTCTGCTCATGAGGTGGTCATATCAAATCTGGTGATTAAAATCGTCAGATGTAAAACAGTGAACCGTGCCACGTTTGTAGCAGAACCACTGGCAGAGGACGAGCATGTACATGATTGCTCAAACTATGAAGAGTTCTATGAGGAGATCCTGATGCTGAAGGAAAACGCTTTGGTAGCTGGGGAGATTCTCTTTATTGATGGTTCCTCGAAAATTGATCAAACTGATGGGCGAAGATATTCAGGTGCCGCTGTAGTAAGGCACTTGTCTAATGGGGAATTTGAAGTCATGACAAGTTCACGACTACCGTCTCACTTTTCAGCACAGGCTTCAGAATGAGTGTGCTGATTGTCGTGCTCGAGAATCACGCAGACCAGGACGTAACCGTGTACAGTGGCTCTGCCTATGTGACGTTGACAGTGCACGCAGGGCTTGCATGTTGGAAAAGGAGGGGCTACCTCCGAGCGGACGGCACTCCAGTGCAGCACGCCTGTTTATTGGACAGACTTATTAAGTCACTGCAGCTCCCACTAGCCATTGTGATAGTTAAGTGCGCAGCGCATACTAAGCGAGCAGACTTTATCTCATGTGGAAACCAAGCAGCAGCAGACAAGGAATCCAAAAGTGTTGCATATTCAGAGGACATTATGAGCTTTGATATGTCTGATGTGAATGAAAGAATGGCGGTGATGATGATTGTAAATGAAAGCTTTAATAATTTATCAAAAACACAGTTGATGGAAGTCCAAGGTGAAGCACCACAGAATGAGAAAGATCTGTGGACAAGGAGGTGGTGTTCTTTATCCCCTTCCGAGGAATTGTGGTGACAGGAAAGCACTGGTAAACAAGTGATGCCTGTAGCTTTATTAAGGGTGACGTTGGAACATCTACGCTACCCTGCACATGTCCCTAGGGCAGTGGTATTCAAACTGTGGGTCGCGACCCCCTAGGGGTCCGCGGGTGCATCCCAGGGGGGCCCTGAGAGCTCAGCATGAAAAAAGATTTTTTTTTTTTTTTTTAGATTGGAAGAAATGGGCAGGGGTGGCCCACATGGGCGGGCTGAAGCATGAAACTGTCTCAGGCAACAATGAAAAAGTGGCCCACAGTTGTAAATGGATATTCATTCCTTTAGTCACAGACTGGGCCTCATTACTACTATGGCGGACCAGTAACAACGGTGCTGGTAAGCTACCGGCACCGTTGCTACCGTTCCGCCATAGTAAGAGTTGTGCTCGTGGGTGCTTGACAGCCCCCGCCAGGTCTGACCTCAGCTCGTCGGATGCACCGGCACCGTTATTAACGGTGCCGGTGCATCCGAGCTCCCCCTTCCCATTTGAGCCATATGGGGCTCAAATGGGAATGGGGATCTACCGGCACCTTCGAAAGGGCAATTATCATGTCCGCCTAACTCGGCATGACCTAGTAATTGCCCATTCGCGGGTGCCAGACCCGGATGCAACTCCAGTGGCAGCCGTGCCGGTTTTACCGGCACAGCTACCGCCAGAGTAGTTATGAAGCCCACTGTTTCAATAGTACCCAAAGGGGTGCTTTGTGTTAAAATGTAAGTAAATTGTGATATATTCAGCAACAATGGTCAACATTACTAACTGCATAGTGGCCCCTCACCCATTATGGAGGAGCTAAGGAGCCAGCCCAGTGAAACAGTGAGCACTCCCTCAGCTGCTTTATCCAGCTAATGGAGTGCTCCTGGGCTGGCTGAACTGTCAAAGGGAAACACTGTTTCCCTTTGACAGTTCAGTTTAGTTCCCCAGCCGCACATGCTCACTGAGCCATGCAAGTGCTGGGGCGTTTTGCTTCGCCAGCATTGCATAGCTCATTGGAAATGCTGGCTGGGGCACTGCATGTTTGTATGTCCGAGGGGGAGCTCCTGCGCCTCCTCGCACATACGGACAGAGCAGCTGGAGCAGCACCCACACACAGGCCAATGCAGAAGGTACATTTATGCTCATTGTTTTTATTTAAACATGTGTATGGATGCGTTATGAGTGAGTGTATGGTGATGGATGCTCATGTGAATGATAGAGTGATTGCTGTATGAATGTGCAGCGCCTTGCATATACACATAATCATGTTCATTGTGTTAGGACCAGTGGGGCCCAGGGGACAGGGATGGTATCTTTTTACCGGACATCTATCATTCAAAACCCTCTGCCTTGTCCACAAGGCTTTCTGGGGCCTCGGTCCAAAATACCTTCAGCTATTCCTCCGCAAATACCTCCCCTCTCGAGCTCTTCACTCCTCTACCTCCAACTCCCTCAGGGTCAGTCGTTTATCAAAGAAACGAGCTGGGGGTAGATCTCCGTCTTCGGCTGGGGCCTCCCTCTGGAACAGCGCCCTGCCACTCTAAAACTTGAGGAGAACCATCTTTCTTCCTGCACTTATCAGACCTACCCTGTCTGCTGCCTTAAACGTAGCACTTGCAAATTGCTGGCTGCACTACCACTGTTTGTTGCCTTTATTATTTATTTATTGTTATTTATCTGTTTCTCCTCTGCTTCGCACTTTCCACTTCTCCCCCCTTCCAAACACTTTTCCCCTCACACTTGCGCGTTCTCAATGTCACTGGGCCTAGTAAGATCGCTGTTTTATTCTCCTCTGTTCCCCTCCCTTGCCTTGTCACGCTCTGAAACACTTGTGTACGAGCGCGATAGAAATAAAATATCAATGCCTGCCCCCTGGACTCCCAGCAACAATTGCAAACTGTTTGGCTATTTACCCATTTTTTGTTAAAATTATGCTCTACAATGCAACATTTTAACCTATTATTTAAAAAAAAATTCACAGGGGGAAACCCCCCCGAACCTCCCCTTAATGCCCCTCCACTTAAAAAAGATTCACCAGCCGCCACTGGCCCTCAGACTGTGTTGGGAACGGGATGGGGGAACCGAGGGACTATGGTGGGAGCACAATGGGCGGGAACCATGGGATAGTGATGGGAGCAGAGTGGGGAGAGCCCTGGGTGTGTGATGGGGTGGGGAGAGACCAGCGACTGGGTAGGAGTGGGATGAGGGAGCCCGGCGACTTTGATGGGAGCAGGTGACGGCGCGCAATATATACTGTCCATTTGGCATTTCTGGGGGGTCCCGACCTGCCCAAATTTTGCTCAGGGGGGCCCTGGCCAAAAAAGTTTGAAGACCACTGCCCTAGGGGAAGCCTCACAGCAACTATTGCGGAGGAATGGTTTGTACTGAATTTATTGGAACACGTTGCATTTTGTGTAGTAAATGGCATTGTATGTCAAAAGTTTACTGCTGGGCACATGCTGTGAACAGTCAGAGGTGTTATCCCTCGACCTAATGGTCCATTTCAGCATTTACATATTAACTATGTTCACATGCTCTAGGTCTGTAATGGTTACAGATATATGATAGTGTTAGCGTGCCCTTTCGCAAGGTGGGTCGAAGCTGGTCCATGCACACATCCAGAAGCCACTTGCGCTGCAAACGTTTTAGTCTGAGAAGTATTTCCTAGATGGAGAATATGCGAGGTTTTGAGATCAGATAACGTCCCACATTTTGTGAATTTAATGTTTGAAGAAATTAGCTTATTGCTTAGTATAAAGCATATGTTTTCCTCAGCTTATCATCCGCAAGCGAATGGGATCTGTGAGAGGCTCAACAGCCTGCTCAAAGAGAGAATAGCCAAACTTAAGTTAACTCTGAAAAAAGGATGGCTGCACTGCCTGCCTCTTGCATTATATGCATTGAGGAATCAACCATCATCTTACGCCCATGAACTAGTAACGGGGAGGCAAATGAGAACACCTCTCACTCATCCATCGAGGACTAGAAGTGATGCCCAGACAACAGCAGAATTATTAAGAGATGAGCTACGTGCGTACTTAACATGTATGACTACAAGTGTCTCTGTCATTTCAGATCAGCTCAAGCGGACGGGGTGCAGGTCTCAGAACACAAATGAAGACCATACAGCAACCAAATCAAGTGAACTACTATTACCAACGTTATTCCCCGGTGATCAAGTTTTGATCAGGAACTTTGTCCGCAAATGTCATCAACCCAGGTTTAACGGTCCTTTTTGTCGTAGAGGACGTTACTCCATCAGCAGTGAAGGTGCAAGGGAGACGCGCTTGGATATTCCTTGGTGACATGTAAATCTACAACGGCGAGACCACTGCACCCCCACCCCATTTGGAAGCAAGCATCAGAGAAGAAGTTCAGCATGTGCAGACTAGATCGATGATGAGGAAGAAGGATGCAGCGACTGTCCAGTAGACAAAGTATTCATTGGACTGTGATTCGTTCTAGACACTCTTTGTAGCTGCTAAGCAAGGAGTGAAAAAAGCTATTGTTCTTGAGCCACATTAAAGTGCTGATCAGAGACTATTTGGGATGAAGTGAAGAATGTCAAAGTTGGATTCTTGTGCCAGCAATTGGAAGAGGGAACAAAATCCTGATTCCTTTCTTATTGAGTTTCTCTTTGGAAGCGCCCATGGTGCTGCCTAATGGCAATGTTCATCAGATCATTCTTGCTGTTTTCCTGTTCATTCTTCGTGGTTACCCTGCACTGGTTGGGAGAACTGTTGACGTTCACTTGTTTCTGCAAGATCCTAAAATTGGTCCAATCGTAAGGAGATTGCTCACAGCTATAATTGAGCAAATCCTCCAACTTCCCGAGTACTGCATGGAAAGTACTGATGCCCCTGTCTGATGACAATGCTCATGGACTAGTTGTAATGGTCTTTTATTACTTGATTGAATAATGCCCCCATCTTGTCGGAAGACAAACCGATGTTCGTTTCTTCCTGAGAGATCCCAGGAATCAAGTTGCAATCAATCAACTGCTACGTGATATCATTGAGCAAGTACGCCTGTATTGAGAGGCAATGCCTTGAGTTTCCTGATGGTGTTGACGAATGAGGACATTCATAATTTACTGGCCTTAGTCTTTTATTATCTACTGGAAGAACATCCTCATTTGGTTTGGTGAGAAGATAACTCTTTTGTGTTCATCAGGAACCCTATTAACCATCCTGCAATCAGCCAGCTGCTCGTGGAGCTTGTGGAGCAGATCCTGCAATTGCCTGCAAATTTCATGAGATTAACCCATTACATTTTGTTTCTTCCTTCCTTAAAAGTAAAACATTATGGGCAATATTGATAGCAACAATAATGTGGCAAACAACGAGAGAGCAGCACGACGTGGAACACGCTATTGTTGTATCAGGTGGACCTACTGGTTTATCATATACACATATCATATACACATGTGTCATGTTTATTAGTATTCTTCTCTCTCTAACTGTACGTACTGTCTATTATGTAGATCGAAACAAAGCAGCAGTTCCTGTATACCTTCCTAAACAGCAGGAGGGTACTGATGTGGCAACTACAAGGCAGCCAAGACCTTGTGTGATTGTTCCTACTCCAGTGGTGCATATAAAAAGCCTAGTCTGACAACAGATAAGTCTAAGCATCCTTATGGAGGTAGGACAGGGTTGCAAGTTTATTTATGTTATTTGGTTACCCTCGTATAATGCCAGAAGAAAGACACATTTTGTAACTGATCCTACACCAGTAGCACATGTAACAACACCAATTACACTGACCAATATCTCTATGATTCCCTCAGTAAGGAGGAATGATGGTGATATACTTCATGAGATGATCAAAAGAGCTCATGAGGTGAGATGGAGACTTAAGAGAAGTGCAAAAGAAGATGGTCATGACCTGAATAATTATTTACACAGCACAGCACATTTGAGGAATAACGTGTGGTATCAGTACATGAAAGAGGTAGGAAGGAGAACCTCAGAGGAGGAATGCTATGTATGTGCACTCCTGCCTTATGGTATGGGGAAGTCTACAATATTCATAGCTATTGAAATAGATGTTCAGACAGCACATTGTCTATCACACATTGCACTCTGTCGAGCAAGAGGTCAGTTCATGGGCTGAACATCCTCTTTGGTATGGGCAACAGAATGGACAGCTCCTGATGAAGATGATTATGTTCAAGACACAAAGACAAGAGCAAGAGTGCACACTGGAAATCACGTGATAAGTTATGAACAGCCTGGTGTGAAAGGAGCTGGAATCAGATGGGAAGTAAACAGAAGGCTTGCAAGCCCAGGAAAAACTGCAGTAGAAATTCAGAGATGTAAGGAAAGAGCCCAGATGCAGATCAGGGGTTCAGTGCTTTCTCCAGATGGATGTGAGAAAGGTGTAGTCGTATGCAGAGCCTAGGTAATAATTGGTTTTCGTAAACCAACTGTTGACCTGGTAGAGAATGGATGCAAACCTCTATGGCCAAGACTTGCTAAGCTATTGTCATGGGTCGAAGATAAAGGAGGGCCCCTTGCAGATAGTGCCTTTGTAAAGTGCAAAGTTGTGTTTCAGAAATAATGACACAAGAAAACTTGGAGAAAATCAGAATTGTGGTCGAAACTTTGACGTACCAGGAATGAGCATTGGAACTTCAGTGATAATGGATCACTACTGGGCCTGTGGGTCCAGAGCCTATATGAAGCTCCCCAAAGACTGGGGAAGACTGTGGTCTATAGTAAACGTCCATGTGCCAGCATTAGTGATTCCTAAAAGTGATGTGGATATTGGCGAGTTTCCAAAAGCAGATGCTCACCTAAGGAAGAGAGAGAACTATTTCTCAGCCAAATCAATAGAAGCTTTTGATGCTATCCCATATGAGCACAGATTGTTCAGCAAGACTTCATCTATATTCACTGTAATCTTCATGCCCAGGATCCAGACGGATGCAAACACTAAGTGGTTACAAATAACCAGAAGAGAACTGTTGCAGACGATCAACACTACCATAAAGGGGTTCAATGCTTTCAAGGAAGAGCTGAGAGCCATATGACTGATGACTCTTCAGAACAGATATGTCCTGGACATGATCACAGCTATGGATGGAGGTTTTTGTGCTAAAATTGGAGAATCATGTTGCACATTTACACCTTCTCACGACGATGAGAATGGCACCTTGACAGAGGCCATATCGATGCTGACATAATTACATGGTCAGATGATAGATGAAGTAGAAGACATTGCTGATGACAGTTGGTTTGGATCAATATTCTTGTGGGTTCCACAATGGATGGCAGATACATTCAAGTTCCTTGGAGCCCTGATAGTGATGATATTGCTTGGGTTTTGGGTGATCAGGATAATTATCTCACAATGCAAGAAGACTGCAAAGAAAGCTGTAGGAATGAAGATTATGATTGATGTTGAATCAGGATGGAAGACTAAGGAATTGACAGATGAAGAAATCAGAGATTACGTGAAGGCCAGCATACACGCACCTGAAGGAACGAAGTTCCTGTTTCCAAAGCACCACAAGAAGTATGTGGGGAAATGGATTTACTGCAGTCCCAGTGCACAATGCATGCTTTTGTCCTGGAGTACTGATGAGCATGTGAAATCAGCAGGAAGCCTGAAAGGGGTCATAAAGTTATAGGTTCCCAAGAACCCTTTTTTCAGACAAGTGTGTCTAAATGTGAAGATTGATGAGAGAGTGGTTGATGAATTGCCCAGAGGGGGGAGTGTAAAGGTGGAGCCAAGTACCCTCACCCAAAGCTCCTGCCCCATGCTGCCTATATGTTGGGAGCCAGAGTGTGAGACACGCGCAGTACCAGTAAGATTACCAATACCGAAAAGGATCATGGAAGCAAGGTTCCCATTAAGAAAGCCATATATGCATTCACGACAATATGATGGCCATCTGAATGAAATCCCCAAGGAAGTGGGAAAGAAGAGTGAAAGTGCAGATTGGTGAAGTCACAAAGGAGCAAAGCGGACGCAACTAGGAGATATGCAGAGGTGAGAGAACATAGATGATCCATAGGCACTTAAGAGGGAATGTTAAAGATGAGCAACATTTCAGGCTCGAGATGAAGATGCTCATGCTACAGAAATAATGAAGATGACACCAAGTCATTTTACAATTATACAGTCACAGCAACGCAAGCAGATAGAGTATTCTTTAAGGCTGGCTACATAGTGAATAGATTGCGGCAATGCGCCAATGTATTTGTATAGGAATACATGGACTACAGATATTCCATAATGCACTTTAGCAGAGCTGGACACCGTGAGTGGAAGGATTTCTCAGTGTGTTGCAGTTAGAAATTGAAAGCTTAACCATGGACGTGAATCAAGGAAGGGTTTGGTTGGCCTAACACCAAGTAGTCAAGGCTGCCATGAGTCAGAATGTTCTTGCTGAAGATACAATTCATGTGTTAAAAAAACAAACTCTCGTTGAGGTGAGATGGAAAAACACTGAAGACGTCAGAGGTTCTTCATTTAATAGAGTTTAATACAGCAAAAGGCTCAAAATCATGGTCTGCAGTCAAGTAGTTGGATGAAAATAGACACTGGACTGAACTGAATCAAAACTGGGAGGCAAGGATGCCTATACTCCCTCTTATTTCCAAGCACGAACAACAAACTTGAAGCCAAACTTCAAAGGGCTAATTGACTGGCAGACAGAAGAGTGATGATGGATAGTGGACTAATTGATGGGAAGCTATGGTTATGACCAGCCCACCAAGCACCTGGGTGCCAGCCTGCGTGCTGCTTACGCATGTGGAGTATTACAGAGGGGTACCAGGGTGCCAATCAATTATAGAGGGACATGTAATAGAGGGCCCTATAGTTTATGTAACCAATGGGACGGTGTGTATTTGATGACCTTCATAGTGACCTGCACTAGAGGAGGGCTTAGTTACCCACCTGATGTTAGATACCCAATCACCTTCCCGACAAGTATGGAACGTATACCTAGATGTTCCTCTAATAGCCTATTACTGTTACTCATAAGTCTTTGTAGTTTGCAACATAGATTTACATCAGTAATGACAAATGATCAGTATAACAATGCTGTTTTTTGATATTATGTTTGAAATTTCTTGTGTGACGTCGGATGAGGTCCGTTGTACTCCCTGTATTAGATAATTGACATTAAAACAGTTGAACTTTGCCAACTTTCTCAGTCACCATCCATCTCTAAGTATTACTACTTCGTCTTAAAGGGCTGGGTTGGGCACCCCAGTTCAAATGTAATTAAGTGTAGTAACTAACCCTCTTCCCCCTCCCACCACCAATACCCCAGCATACTATCTCCCCTGCCCACTCCCACCACCAACAGCGCAGCACGCACACTAACCCCCCCACACCCCCTCCACCCTCCCAAAACCCCAGCACGGCCACTGTGGGCAAAAGGTGTGTCAATGGCACTTCCATGGCCTCATCCCCTTAAGGCCGCCATCAGTGATTTTGGGCCCAAATTGTGCTTAGAACAGTGCCTGGGTGTGCTGGCTGGGACCCTTCAGTGGGGCTGTCTGAACTGGAGGGTACTGACTCTGGCCCCCGGATATGCTGCACAGTGAGTTCTGTGCTTTGATGAATTGCGTCAGCACAGGCTGAGAGCCCATCTGTCATATCCCTGACTCGCTGGCCATAGACAGTCAGGGCGGCAGTTCTGGCAGCTGCCTGTGCCCAGTTCCTGTCCATTGCACGCACAATCCTGCGGGTGTCCCCTTTTAGGCAATCGCGGATTGCCTGGAGGTGTTGGAAATGTGTGTGGCCAATGGCCTCCATCTCCCGTTGCTGCCTCTCCATTTCATCCAGCCTTTGTAGGATGGATTGGCCTGGTGGTGTGTGGTAAATGGGGCGGGGGGGCTGTGCAGAGGCTCAGGGCTGTAGGCCGGTGAGCCATATGATGGCGTGTCCCCATCCGGCTCAGGTGTCTGGGCACACTGGTGGCAGGTAAAGGCTCTCTGGGGTGTGTGATCCTTCATGAAGCTGTGACACTGGGCTTGTATCCCCTGTGACTCAACTTTGGCCCTGTCTCGGGAAGATAGTTTAGGGGCAACGTGCTCGCCTTGAAAGCAAGACGACACGGAGCAACACAGTTCGATCCCCGGGTCCACGCTTAGAAACCTTTGGGTAATAAGCATGTTATAAATAACCTATCATATCATGTGACTCCACTGCAGCTGCAGGAGTAGGTGCAGTGGGCGTGGAGGTCCTCCTGGTGGCTTGTGGTGTTGGCGCAGGGCCTGTGCTGTCACTTGCAAGCTTGGCCTTGGCAGGTGCAGTTGTTGCATGGCAGTCCTTGTGCCTTGTTGTGGCTTGTGTGCGCCTTTGTGGGGTCGTGGTGGCTGACCTTGAGGGTCTGGAGGCACCACTTGCCGACGGGCTTGCCCCCCATCCTCCTCAGATGCTTCCGGTGATGCGCAAGTGCCTGTATGGGACATATGAAATGTTGTTGGGTATGGTTCTTTCACGTGTGTTGGCATACAAGACACATTTGCTATAGTACAGAGTGGCACCCCACACATATGGGTGTGGTCCGTCAGGGTACATTGCATGCGGACACAGCTTTGTGTGTAAGGTTGCAGCCACGTGTTTGTGAAACATGTCCAGGTGGACTTTGGCCTGTGTGTGGGGAAGGCAAGATATCCATGCTGGGCAGCTGATGTATTGCATACATGCTACTGGTCCTTCATGTCCCCACATCTCCTCCCTGGGTGACACACGCCTTGTGGGAATGAGTGTGGTGGCTTTGTCTATGGCACTGCCATGCCTCAATGGGGTGCTGCTGTGCAGCCAGCAGGGTTGCACTGTGGTGTTCTGTGTTTGGCTTGCTGCACCCATTGTCGGTGTAGGGGGACATTTACTTCCAAGGGAATCATCTGCCAAGCCAACATGGGGCAGGCCAACTAGGCCTGCAACATGTTGGTTTGTCGGTTGCCCGGTGTCGTGGTTAATGTAATGAACTCATGGTGGCAACAAGTAAGACAGACACAAGTGATCACATTTCAAGGGTGTTTATTGAACAATGAACACAGGGTGGAAAAACGTTTAATCTAAACCTAAATATAAGATGGGAGCAAGCGTCAACCATAAAAAGAAAAATAAGGCAGTCCTAGTGGCGTTGAGTCAAATAAAAAGACGTATAGTAAGAAACCTATTGCCAAACCTTACACCTATACCAGAAAGGGCGTGTGAAAGTTTTCAAGAAGAGAAAGAAGTGTTCTCAAATAATACGTCATGATGCAGTAGCCTGGGTCTCCCTTCCCCACGTTTTGATCATGGGGTAAAATGGGATCTTGGAGCACAGTACTTTCTGGAGCTTCCCAGTATGAGATGACAGTTCGTTTTGGCTATCAGGGTTGTCGATGGCCAAGTCTCGTTTCTCTTGAAAGTCTCTTGCCTAGCTTATTCAAATAATCAAAAGTCCTTCAACAACTGAAAGTTTGTATCTTTCTTTTACTTGGGGGGAGGATTGTTCACCCTTGGGTCTTCCTCTTCAGGGCGCTGACCCACGTCAGGTTGTGATTTGGCGCTAATCCTGCCACATATCCTGGTGGTAGCGCTAATTCTGCTCGGCGGAAATTCGGATGAGATTCTGCCATACTCGTGATGACGCCTTTTATCACAATTTCCCAATCTATACAAACAATTCCCTCCCACCTTCGTTTATCACTACAATGCTCTCATACTTACATTATCTGTGGATCAACAGAGGCCTCCGATATCGCTCCTCCCTCAACAGGTCGCTCGCCTCCACCCTGCGGGGCACCTCTGCTGGAATCGGGGCAGGATTTTCACCAAGGGGGATCCTGACGACCGTCTCAAAGTTTGCACGTGATTCTCCGGTCTCCATGGGTTATTCTGCAGTCCTCAGGCTCGAGACGGGAAACAGTCTGATGGCTCCACCTGGGACCACCTCTACATTGATAATGGTGAACACATGTCATCTCTACACTACTTGATTTGTTAATGCAAATGTTGCAAAAGAACATCATTTGAGAGCAATGATTGGTTATGTTAGACGATCCTCTGCACGCCAGTTTACTACACATCAGAACACTGCTCACATTTCTTCACCATCCCCTCCCACGGTTCCAGGCTCAGGTGATTTGGTTAACCCAAAGAACCGGAATCCCCGTACCAGCTTTGGTGTACGGGCTCGATTGCAACCCTTTCTGCATTGGCAATTGCCTTGGAGAGCGTTTAGCAGAAGGGGCGGTGTTACGTCACCACGTCGGTCACGTGATCCAGAGTCACGTGTCCTTGTTGGACGTCACATGATCCAGAGACGTCACATGACTCCCAGACACACAGTATAAAGGTCTGAGAGACAGAACACTCATTGCTTCTCAGCTGGCTTCAGACCCTGTTTGGCGTTACTACTTGCTCCTTGCTATCTTGATCACGGAACTCTACCTCGGACTCCCTCGGACACCCCTTTTTGTACCTTTGCTTGGAACTGTTGACCTGTTGCCGGATTTTGGACTTCACCTCGACTTGCCTTTGGATCATCCCTGGTTACCTTGCTGAACTTCTACGCCCTTTCCCTTCTTGGGATTCAAGTCAAGCCTTCTCTCCTACAGGTGGCTAGCCCTTCATCCACGCTATCCTGCGGTTCTACCATTCCAGGGACCGCCGCATCAACTGAGTCTCGAACCTCTCTACTAGGTTACCTGGGTTACCCTTACACCAGATAGGTAAGACATTTTAGATCCTTTTGTTTATCTGACTGTGTTGTAATTGCCTGGTACTTAACCCCGTTCCTTCTCGACAGCAGCATCGGTGTTCCAGAGGCTCCGTGGATCTGGGAAGACATCTCCCACCTGTGGCCTCAAAGGTCGCACAGCGGGTTTCTATTAAGTTCCCCTGTGCGTCACTTGGGGACAGAGGACTCATCGGTCTACACGACACTCAAGTCAGAACAGACTGAGAAGCCGTATAGTCGTGTTTGACGATGCAGGGATCCACGGAAGAACCCATAGCTGCTTTAGTCCAGGCAATTACAATATTAAGGGCAGATATGGCAGCCGCGAACACAGTGATCCACCAAAGGTTGGATTCCATACAAAGTGTTCAGCATTCCCTTCCTGCAGACCCTGCGTTTGGAGATGCCAGCTCCTTCACTACACCCCCTCCCTTGGCTACTTCTACAGTCCCAACTCCAATGATCCTCCCATCTCCTTCCCCTCTGGCTGCTCCGGAACGCTATCAAGGTGACCCCAAGAAATTCAGAACCTTTGTTAATCAGTGCAAGTTACACTTCCTATGCAGACCTTTGGCTTTTCCTACTTCCACTACTAAAGCCGCCTTCGCCCTCTCCCATTTAGCCGGAACGGCTGCCGCTTGGGCTAATCCCCTGCTAGAGAATAATAGCCCAGTCCTTTACGACTTTGATTTGTTGGTTCTAGAAATGTCTCGAGTATTCGATACTCGTCACAAGGCGCAGTCTAGGGATTTGGAGTTTTTGGAACTGACTCAGGGTAGAAGGACTTTGATAGAATACATCACCCGTTTCAATCAGCTAGTTGCAGAAACATCATGGCCAGAAAACAAGCGGGCGGTGGTCTTTTATAGGGGGTTGAGTAACACCATGAAAGATGCTTTATCGGTGATCCCTTCTATGCCTACTCAGTATCAGGAATTGGTTGATCTCGTCTTGCAGGTAGATGCACGACGATCAGAGCGTAGAGCTGAATTGGGGGTCTCTTCCCATCCTACTCTTGCTAGTGCTCCTGCTTCCAGTACAGAAGAACCTATGCAAGTGGGAGGTTTACGTAGTCCTATCACAACATCAGAGAGGGAACGTAGAAGGGTGGACAATGCATGCTTTTATTGTGGCACCACTGGACATGTTGTGAAAGAGTGTCCTCGACGCCCCAAGAAGAGCCAGGTTTTTCGGATGGCTCGACCTTAGATCCGGAGAACAGGTCGAGTGTCCCGTCATCATCTCCGGGTACCTCTCTTGCCTTTGCTCGTGTCCAACCCGTCTCTGTAAAGGCTACTCTATGTCCCTCTACAGGCCTTCTTCATGCAGTCGATATCATCATTGATTCAGGTGCCACTGGTAATTACATAGATATTGACTTGGCCCATTCCCTCAACCTACCTTTAGTGGTCAAAACACGACCGGAACATGTCCAAGCCGTAGACGGCTCTGCATTGGTTTCTGGTCCTGTTAGACACCAAACTGCACCCCTCTTGTTGAACATACAAGAAACACACACAGAAACCATATGCTTTGATTTAATTACCACACCCCAATTCGGTATCATACTAGGAATTCCTTGGTTACGTGAACACAACCCACTGATCAATTGGCAGTCAGGCACTGTACTCTTCGAGTCCGAAGTCTGTCAGAATTACTGTCTCCCGGTCCATCAAGCCTCTGATACACCTTCTCGGGCCTTAGGAGCATTAGCTCAACTCACTGTTGATGATCCAGAGATTGTTCATTCGCATACTGTTGGGGGGTTGGTGTCTGGGATTCCGCCTGAGTACAATGCATTCGAATCGGTTTTCGATCGGGGCTCTTCCGAGGTACTTCCTCCACATAGACCATATGACTGCCCAATCGAAATACTTCCTGATTCCGCTATCCCTTCGGGCAGGATCTATTCTTTGTCCCCTTCGGAGGAACAAGCATTGAAAGAGTATGTACAGAACGCCTTACGTTTAGGACACATCCGTCCCTCCACTTCACCAGCAGCAAGTCCCATATTCTTTGTACCCAAGAAGGAGGGGGATTTACGCCCTTGTGTGGATTATCGACGTCTTAACGCTATCACAAAAAAGGATAGATATCCAATCCCGTTAATCACCCCACTTCTGGACCATTTAACTCATGCTTCCGTTTTCACCAAGCTTGACCTACGTGGCGCATACAATTTAGTACGCGTTCGCGAGGGAGACGAGTGGAAAACGGCTTTCTGTACTCATTACGGCTTGTACGAATATTTAGTCATGCCTTTTGGCCTATGTAATGCCCCAGCCACATTCCAACGGTTCATGAATGACATATTCAGGGATATTCTGGACGTTTACATGGTTGTGTATTTGGACGACATCTTAATCTTTTCTCGTGATCTTGATAACCATGTAAAGCATGTTCAAGAAGTACTATCCCGTTTGAGAAAACATTCCTTATTTGCCAAACCTGAGAAATGTCAGTTCCATAAAACTTCTGTTGAGTTTCTGGGTTTCCATATCACCCCTGGGGCGTTGTCCATGAACGAATCTAAGGTCAAAGCAGTATTAGATTGGCCAGTACCTCAAACACTCAAGTCCTTGCAGGCCTTTTTGGGATTCGCCAACTTTTATAGACGTTTCATTTCTTCTTTTTCCACAATTGTTGCGCCGCTCACGGCTCTGACTAGTCCTCAGGTACCCTATCATTGGCACGGGGAACATCAGGAGGCTTTTGAGGCTCTGAAAACTGCTTTCACTACCGCACCGGTACTCCAGCACCCCAATCCTGATCTGCCGTTCATAGTAGAGGCAGATGCCTCTTCTTTTGCTCTTGGTGCGGTATTGTCACAAACGTGTCCTACAACAGGCAAATTACATCCAGTGGCATACCATTCCCGTAAGTTCTCCAGTACTGAGACTCATTACACTGTTACGGAGAAAGAACTCTTGGCTGTCATGGATGCCTTTCGTGTTTGGCGCCATCATCTTCTGGGGGCCAAACATCCCATCACGGTATACTCAGATCACCGGAATTTACAGGATCTGGCCTCATTGAAGTGCATTAATAGCAGACAGGTCCGATGGCATCTTTTCTTTTCCTCTTTTGATTTTCGTATTATGCATCGTCCTGGCACTGCACATGGAAAAGCAGACGCCTTGTCACGTTCCCCAGGGGGGGTCGTGTTGCCATCCTTTCCTGACACTGTTCTCGGAAGGAGTCATGTGATTTGTCTGTGTACACCTTCATTGTCGTTATTAGACTCGGTCCCGTCTTCGACTAGCAATCACTCCGACCAGTTGCGAGAATGGGACCCCGTGTTTTCTGATGGGTTGCCTTTCGTACATGAACGTCTATTCCTTCCCACACCTGACACTCGTAATCTGGCCCTTGAGTGGTCTCATGATGCCCCTTTTAATGCCCATCCCGGTCAAGAGCGCACTTTAGATCTTCTCAAGCGCTGGTGTTGGTGGCCATCTATGAAGCGCGACGTAGACTGCTATGTCAATTCATGTGCAGTGTGTGCTCAGGCAAAACATCGGAGAGGCCGACCGGTTGGGTTGCTACTTCCGCTTCCAGTTCCTCCCAGGCCTTGGCATACACTGACTATGGATTTCGTTACCGATCTCCCCAAATCACGAGGCTTTGACTCCATCTGGGTAGTGGTGGACATGTTTACAAAAATGGCTCGTTTTGTCCCTTGTAAAGGTATTCCTTCGGCCCCGGTCTTGGCGGACTTGTTTTTTGAACATGTGTTCATGTTATTTGGCCTCTCTTCGGTCATTATATCCGATCGAGGATCACAGTTCACCTCTCGGTTTTGGAGGTCGTTGACTAAATTGTTGGGCATTGATTCCAGGTATTCTTCGGCATATCATCCTGAGACCGATGGGCAGACCGAAAGGACGAATCAATCTATGGAGCAGTATAGCCTCGCTGCCTTATATTGCAACATCAGACCTCCTGGTTGGCCGTGTTGCGGCTTGCTGAGTTCGCGTACAACAACGCGGCTCATTCAGCTACAGGTTATTCTCCTTTCTACGCCCTCTACGGCCAACATCCCAAGGTCTTGCCAGTCCCTGATGCTTCTAGTTCTTCGAATCCGGCGGCCACGACGTGTCTTAGGGATCTGTCTGCTGTACATGCTAGTACTGTGGTGCATCTCACGGAAGCGAAGACTGCCATGAAGGCCCGTGTGGATGGCAAACGTCTGGCTGCTCCCCCTCTGGTGGTGGGTTCTAGGGTCTGGTTGTCTTCACGTCACCTTCGCCTAGTGGGTTGACGGAAACTGCTACCTCGTTTTGTCGGCCCGTATGTAGTCTCACAGGTGGTGAATCCGGTGGCTTTTCGTCTTGTGCTTCCTAGTTCTTGGCGTATCCATCCTGTCTTCCATGTATCCCTCCTCAAGCCTTGCCCCGATTCTGTCCGCCTTCGTACCCCTGTTGCACCGGTGTCCCTGTCCTCTCCTGATGTCTTTGAGGTGTCGGCCATTTTAGGGTCCCGATGGTTTAGGGGTAGGCTCCAATATCTGGTGGATTGGAAGGGTTACGGCCCGGAGGAGCGTTCATGGGTTTCCGCCTTGGATCTGAACGCCCCTCGGCTGGTGGCCCGCTTCCATAAGGATCATCCGTCCTGCCCACGGGGTCGTGGGCCGTTGGGGGGGGCTATGTTAGACGATCCTCTGCACGCCAGTTTACTACACATCAGAACACTGCTCACATTTCTTCACCATCCCCTCCCACGGTTCCAGGCTCAGGTGATTCGGTTAACCCAAAGAACCGGAATCCCCGTACCAGCTTTGGTGTACGGGCTCGATTGCAACCCTTTCTGCATTGGCAATTGCCTTGGCGAGCGTTTAGCAGAAGGGGCGGTGTTACGTCACCACGTCGGTCACGTGATCCAGAGTCACGTGTCCTTGTTGGACGTCACATGATCCAGAGACGTCACATGACTCCCAGACACACAGTATAAAGGTCTGAGAGACAGAACACTCATTGCTTCTCAGCTGGCTTCAGACCCTGTTTGGCGTTACTACTTGCTCCTTGCTATCTTGATCACGGAACTCTACCTCGGACTCCCTCGGACACCCCTTTTTGTACCTTTGCTTGGAACTGTTGACCTGTTGCCGGATTTTGGACTTCACCTCGACTTGCCTTTGGATCATCCCTGGTTACCTTGCTGAACTTCTACGCCCTTTCCCTTCTTGGGATTCAAGTCAAGCCTTCTCTCCTACAGGTGGCTAGCCCTTCATCCACGCTATCCTGCGGTTCTACCATTCCAGGGACCGCCGCATCAACTGAGTCTCGAACCTCTCTACTAGGTTACCTGGGTTACCCTTACACCAGATAGGTAAGACATTTTAGATCCTTTTGTTTATCTGACTGTGTTGTAATTGCCTGGTACTTAACCCCGTTCCTTCTCGACAGCAGCATCGGTGTTCCAGAGGCTCCGTGGATCTGGGAAGACATCTCCCACCTGTGGCCTCAAAGGTCGCACAGCGGGTTTCTATTAAGTTCCCCTGTGCGTCACTTGGGGACAGAGGACTCATCGGTCTACACGACACTCAAGTCAGAACAGGTTAGCATTGGCTTCGCCCACCTTGATTCCTTTGCAGGTCATCAACACATGAGCAGCATTTTATGACAGGGGGATCAACATCCAGGTTCAGCCTTTCACAATTATAACCCACCATCTCTGATTTCCTAGGCCATGGGCCAGGACTTCTTCTTCGAATTGGGTTGTATCTTGTATCTTTTATTCTGCGAATTTGGTGGGAGTGAAGGTTTTGTTTTCTCTAAGTCTGGAGCTAATGAACAGCCTTTGTCCTCCAACTCTTAGTCATGTATGAGGAGACCACGTTTTGTATTATTATACTCAGATTTTACCAGGTTTTTAACCTATTATACTGTGGGTGCTGTTGCCCCCTCTGTCCACTGGAGACTTGTTCAAGCTATTTCTCTCTCATTATTAGTCTTAATTACTAAGCACCTGATCCTTGGAGGCTGTCTCTTTCTTGTTTTAATCTAAGAGAAATACGTCTTACGCTTGGGAACTGTTTATCCGATTTGCTCGTCTGTACCAGTCCAAACCTCCCTTTTCTATAATAATCTTGGTGTGCTGTGTAGATACTGTCCAGTATGTTCAACTCTGTGCTAATTCAGCAAGTTTGTTTTTCCTGCAGCTTTGATGGTCCTCTCCCATTCATTTGAGCATGGCAGTGCTGTCCATTTTATCCAACATGTCTGCTTTTCACTGTGGCGTTTCTGCATTAAGCAAGGATTATGTGTGTTCTTATGCATCATCTCTGAACGCGGATACATTCGAGTATTTGTTTCCTAGTGTCTATTGAGTGCAATGTATGTTTTTCATGAATAAATGCAGGTTGACCTAATGTCCGTGTAACTTTGTGATGAATGTATATCAGCGCCATGTCTCCTGCATCTACATGTGTCAGAAGTGGGATGACATTGCTTGCTTTCCTTATTCTTTAACTGCAGCATGTTCAGGTATGCCAGATCTTGTAGGCTCATCTCTTCTTCGATCGTTCCAACGTACGGCCGATAGGGCATCTTAGTGAATAACGCCTTTCATGTCTGCAGTATGGTGATGGAAGGGTGGCAGTTGTCAAGATTGATGCGCTTCTCTAATTTTTAGGATATAGAGGCAGGGAGGGGCCGACGCCATAGATGACGCATTCACCTGTCTCTCGACATTCATTTATTGCAAGTAACATAGACATAGTTGTCCCTTGGGTTAATCATGGCAACTTCTTTTAATGTCACTACACATGGTGCTCTCAAGTATAAAAGACAGATGGCACACTTCATATTGTCTTCTTTTCCGTAATATCACTGTTGGGTGATGTCAATACCTGAGTAAATTAGAGGGTCTGCAATTTTTTTTGCGCACAGGACTTTGGAAATTCAAGGACAGGAATTGGCATTGCCCTGTATGCATAGCAGTCCTACAGTGTGTTATGTATTGTGCTGTGTATGTGTTACAATCCCACTAATGCTACAAAGTGGATACAGGGAGAAGAGAGGAGTGCGAATCAGAGATGTATTTTTGGGAGGTCAAAAGGGGCACGTGCCCTGGGCCCCAATTTTCGGAGAGACCTCCACCTACCTGACTGATGAAAATAAGTCAGTGAACATTTATTGCAAAACATACATTACATATACCATGATATTTTCTAATGAGCTGCTGAGGCTATGAACGTGCTGCCTCACAGTTGTCTACCACTGAGGTCTGACATGATCAATTCCTCCTGTGCTGCGTTCTGCGTTCACCATAGTACATATAGTTTGTGGGTCGACTAAAGCACAACTTGTATATTGTTTGCACCTTTCTTTGGGGAATATATTGATTGCATGTAATAACCAAAGTTAAAACGTATATTAATAAGGTTGAGTGCCACAATGTTTTAGAAGATAGCTCAGTGTGTTAAGCACGTGTTGCAGAGCCTGTATTCATATGCCATATCAAAGTACCAAACCCCAACAAGGCAGACTTAGCCTTTTCTCTCTTGCTAACGTTGTTAAAAGCTGTGGTGATAATAACACCTGCTCTGCTACAAAACAATGTACCTGCACCAGAAAGTGCTTGTTAAAAAACTAATATAGCATCAGTGGTGTGCAGGTCTGGAGCTTGATCTCTTCAAATGAGGGTTGCAAAAACTGTGCAGCGATCTACAATGAAGAGCATAACGCATTAGTCAGGAGAGGTGATTGGACAGCCAAACGTGGCTCATATCCCAGCTTTAGGAAACCAAGCTGCACTGCACTGAGGAGCCCCAACAAGGCTGAAATATGTCTGGGGTTGCTTGAGTTTTCATGCAGAGGGGACGTAGCCTTGCAGTTTGGGCTGAGCTGCTGACTCATTTGCATATGGCTGGACCCCTTCCGCAATGGCGCAGACAGGCTAAATAAACAGTGGTGTGGGAGGCTGCCCAGAGCAGGGCAAGTGGTTCAGATTTATTTAAAATCTTCCACCCATCACTTTTTTGGTTGTAGTTTGTCTCTCCATGTGAGTGAGGATATGCCCAGACGTGGGTCCCTTGTTCGCTGCACCATATGGAACCAAGATTCACCTCACTGAGGAGGTCCAACAAGGCAGAAACATGCCTGGGGTTGCTTGAGTTTCCGTGCAGAGGGGACCTGGCCTCGCAGTTCGGGCTAGGCTGCTACCATTGGTGGCAGTACCTGACTGATTTGCATATTGCTAGGCCCCTTCTGGAATGGCGCGCACGGGCAAAACAAAAGTGGTGTGAAAGGTTTCCGAGAGCAGTCCCAGTGGTTCAGATGTATTCAAAATCTTCCACCCATTTCTTTTTTCGTCATATCCCAGCTTTGCCATAAGCGATTCTGTGATCCTAGACAAATAATCTTATCTCACTCTTTAGTATTATCCTGTCTTCTGTGAAAAGGTTAGCCTCCTCACTGTCTGGTGGCACTACTTAACACATTGGCCCTCATTACGACCCTGGCGGAAATCGGAAAACGATGGCGGAAATGCAATACCGCCATCGAATAGCGCTCGGTGCGACTATGACCCGTCACCGCAAAGTACGAAGCCATTAGCGACACCGTAGTGAACGCCAACGCTAACTGCACCAAGTACGCGCGCGCGCGCCATGCCAAACCGTAAATACCACCATGGCGCAAGGGTACGCTAATTCCGACCCTAGCGGACATGTACCTAACGCCATCAAGCATGGCGGAATGTACCATTCCGCCATGGTGAGAAGTATGGCATCGCGAATCACCCGTAAACGGCCCCACTGAGTGCCTGTACACCGCTCCCTGGCCACAAAGTACAACTCCCCGTAGGTGCATTGAAGTCACAACAACCAGTGAAATGTACAAGTCACCCATGCATGCCAACGAACAAAAGAAACACAAGAGGGGCCAATGGGAGCAGCAGGGCACAGATGGCACGAATACAGAAGCCAATCCAATGGACATGACCACAGTCCCCCCCCCCCGAAACGCACGCAAACACAGGCACCTGTGACCAGCAATATTCCGAAATTCACATCATTCCACCAGTCCACCTGGCTGACCGGCATCTGTTACACAAAACCCAATCCCCCGCCCCTGAGCATGACAACATTCAAACAGTCATATTGGCAGCCCCCATCCCTGACCTCACTGGGCTTCGTAGGCAAACGCGCCCAGTACAGTACCACGCAACTAGACTCCGAAGCTGGAACCCAATGCAGATCTCCTCCCAATACATCGCTCCCCAAATAGGAATATGCCACATCACTTGCAAAGAAGAACGCTACACGGGCCAAATCAGAATAGAAATTTAATGCACAACAAAATCACCAAGCCCATACAGCCACTAGGCCATGAACTCCAAAACACATTTCACCATTGTGGGCTGCATCCGCAAGAAATGACCAGCCACTACTTGTGTGACGCCCTGTTCCATCATGGTACACAGAGCCACATCCACGTACGAAAAGGCAACATGGAAGCGCACAGAACCGCCGGGCCGTCCCAATGGGGAGGCACTAGTCCAGCTGAAAGGCCGAAATGTTGCTCCGAGCCACCAGTACTGCGTAAGGGCATGTGGCCCATTGGCGATCGTCCCATAAGATCGTAATGCTGCTCCACTGATTAACACGAAGCAGCAGGTGTCGGGAGTAAAAGCCATCTGCAGGAGTGGCATACAGATGGCAGTGGCAAAAGGGGAGGAGATACCTGTCAACCAAAAGAAAAGAAAAAGAACAGAATGGCAATCAGAACTACATCCGAACAACTCACTTCAATGATCACACTAAATCCACAGCCATATGCATGCTAGCCCACTCCAAAGGATCATCACCACCCCAAAACCACTTGCGACTCATAACCATCTATATCGAGGTGTAAACACCATCACAAACGAGTGTACCTGTGCATGCGTCTGTCAAAACAGAATCCATCAGATGGGAATGTTAACGTGCATGGACACAAGTGGCTGAAGGCGCGTCGAGACAGGGAGGGCTCAACAAGGCCACATAGACGATGGTCCCACTATGGCAGCCCTGCATCACATAGCGCAGGGGAGGCGGATAAATTCCAAGAAGCCCTGTACATGGCAAACTCTGTATGAAATCATCTGTCCATGCATCCATACATCATTCCCTCATCCCGTAATGCAAACGCCTGTTTCCATACTCACATAACATGTGAAATTTCCATTGAGTCTGTGCGTTATGCAGCCTGCAAAATCCACTGTGCCCCAGCCCGTAATTCCAGTGTTGTGAAGTAACATGTATTTGGGAACGTCCGGCCTCATCGCCCACGTCGCTATTGCGCATCCCAAACTATTCATATCAATCATTGCACCCTCGCCATGGCCCCTGTCTCAAGGACATTGAACAATAGAACGTTATATTTGCAGTCAGACCTGTGGGCATCTCCTCGCCGCTAGCTGAAAACCGAAAGTGCCGCCCTTCGAATTCCTCATTTGCAACATCACGTCGAAGAGGCATCTGTGGCCATTTGAAATCACTAATTAATCCATCTAGTGCGGCTGTGTGTGAAAATGGCAACTGCCTTCACCCACAAATGGGACGCCCCGCCCGTCGTTGCAACTCGGTACAGTGATGCATGAGGGCCCACCGTTACTCGAATACTACGTTCCACTGACCCTTCACAAGTCTGTTCGCGACTGCACAGATAGTATGTGAAACAATGGGACCACAGCAGAATGAACATATCAACCAATGTTACACGGCCGTCGGGTACAAATACATGATTGCAATAGCAAGATGCCATTACTCGAATTGCAGCGTTGTGTGCTGGACGTGCTCGGCCAAAGGGGAGAGCAGTTTGCACAGGTGGAATGAATCACCACAGGTGGAGGCCATACAGCCTGAAAACACATAAATTGCACACCCAGTCTCCTCCCACAACCACACCCACTCCGAAATGCTACCGGCAGGACTCGCGATGTTGGCCCTGGGGGACCTGATAGCACTGCAAGTACTCCAACTCCAAGAAGAAGACGAACACCAACTACAACCGGCCGCACGGATGAGACGCAGGAGGAGGAGGAGGCCAAGGCAGGGCCAGCAAGGGCCGCCAGCACAGCCACGACCACCACGCAGGCAGCCCGCAATCCCACGCCTCCGAGCACATCCGTTCAACCTCACTGATGAGCAGATCCACACCCTCTACCGTTTGGACCGGGACACCATAGCCGCCATTGTGGACATGACACAGGCTGACCTTGTCAGCATGATAGATAGCCCAACCGCCATCCCACCCCTACTGAAGGTGGTGTCTGTACTCCACTTCCTGGCCACAGGCACCTACCAGCACACAGTCGGACAGCTGCATGGCATTTCTCAGCCACTGTTCTCACGGACACTATTGCAAGTGCTCGATGCCCTCCTGCAGCACGCAGACGACTACATCTCTCTACCACGCTCGGAGCAGGAAATTACCAACACAAAAGTGGGATTCCATGCACTTGCCGGATTACCGGGTTGCATTGGTGCCATCGACTGCACCCATGTGGAATTGGTCGTCCCACATGCCATGGAGGCCCAGTACCGCAACCGAAAACAATTTCATTCCCTGAATGTACAAATGGTGTGTGACTCCAACAGGATCATTACACATTGTTGTGCCAGATTCCCTGGATCAACCCATGATTCTATGGTCTTGAGGAACTCTACAATACCACGCTACATGGAGCGACACGCAGGGAACAGATCCTGGCTACTCGGTGAGTCTCATTTCATGCATGATGATGTGGGGTATGTGATGCGGCAATGACCTGGCAGGAAGGGGGGGGGGTGTGCGTACGTAGCAATGGCATTCCACATCATACGTTTCTCGTCCACATACAGGTGATGCTGGGTATCCACTGAAGAGATGGCTCCTCACACCAGTCCGGAACCCACGGGACCAGCATGAGGAGGACTACAACCATGCCCACTCACGTACCCGTGTAGTCATTGAACAGGCATTCGGCCTACTGAAGACCCGTTTCCGCTGCCTCAGCAGGTCTGGCGGGGCACTCCTGTACCGCCATGAGAAGGTTGCAAAGATGGTCATGGCATGTGTCATGCTCCACAACATGTGCGTACGTAGAAATGTGCCCATGCCCCCTGACGCAGAACTGCAAGCACCTGATGATGGTCATGATGAGGGTGGGGATGTGGCAGCACCTCAAGGAGTCTGCGAGGCACCGGAGGCCCGTGACATTCATCAGCATCTCATTGATGCATGCTTCTAGCACTCACGCCTGGTGGCTGATACATGGACACGGGACTCGTGGCACTGTGTGTGTCTGGTACATGCACAATATGGACTGTACGCCTATGATGGCCTAGTACACAAAGATCAATGTCCACACATCTCATTGGTTGATCGTGCACTGTTTATGGCATATGTGATATCATGTTGAACACCCTATCGACCCGCCACCCAAGTGAGCCCAACACACCCCCTCCACCCTCCTACCTCCCCCCCGAACACCAGTGTCCAAAGATGCTCATTGTCAGTGGGCTGTCGCTATTGCAAGCCCCCTCTGCGGGTATCAGGGGCACCCCTGCCTGTGGAGCGCAGGTTCCTCCCAGATCTACGTTGGGGGCTGCCCTGGACGGAACTTGCAACGGATGATGTCTCTGCCTGCTCACGTCCATGCATGTCCCTAAGGGTTTGCGAGAGCTCAGTGAGCACACGGCGCACTGCGGCAAGTTCGGCACATACGTCTTTGGACGTCGCATGCAGTTCCCCCCTCAGGCTCTCGGTGCTTCTCTCCATTTGGACTCTCAGGCTCTCGGTGCTACTCTCCATTTGTGCCCTTAGTGTCTCTGTACCTCTCTCCATTTCTGCCCTAAGTGTCTCAGTTGATGTTTCTATGTCTGCCTTAGTGCCCCCACATTCATCGGCATGGTCCTTGAGGAGCGTGGCCAGTCGCTGCTGTTGCACGATTAACTGGTCGAGGGACTGTTGCCTCTGCTGGGCCATGGCCATTTGCGGGGGTGTCACAGAGGGGCTGTTGACCTCATGTTGCCTTGCCACGGGGCTTGTGGGGGATGGCCAGTCGTCGTCTTGTGGGTGCCCCTGCGTGGTATCCTCATGTTGTACGGGATGGGACAGACAGGGGGATTGGGACAGGTCATGGATGGATCTGACTTCGACATCCCCGTTTTCTGTGTCCGAGCATGCTGCCATCAATGGGGTGTCACCTATGGTGCTGCTGCCACCAGAGGCAGTGCCTTCTGTGGCATCCATTGGGGGGACCTGTGGTGGTGGTGTTGTGGGCATGCTGGCTGCTGGGGTGCCTGTTGATGTTCCCTCCTCTGTGCTGCCACCTGATTTGTGCTGCTGCCGTGTCTTGATCCGTGCAGCTGAGGTGGAGGGTCTTTGGCCGTTGGTCTTGGCCCTCTTTGCAGGTGTGCTGGTAGGGGTGTCGTGGAGCTCGTCGTTTGGATCGGACCCTGTGGTGGAGTAAAGGAGGGCGAGGGTTATTTATGGGTCTGTGGGAATTGGAATGGCATTGTATCACATGCATTGGGGTGGTACCTGAGGGTGATTTGGGTCGGGGCCTTGGAGGTGCTTTCATTTGTGTGTGGAGTGAGGGTGCAGTTGTTTGGCAGCCTGCAGTTAGGGTGTGCCTGCTGCACGTGTAGTGCGTGTTTTAGGGGTTTTTAATTAATTATGTATTTATTGTGGGTTTTAATGTGCGCTATCAGGCCGATGTGTGTGGACGTTCTCCTGGACATGTGTTTCTGTTGCACTATGTGGACACATGGTACTTCGCATGATTGGACATTGGGGATTTAGCATTGTTTTATCTGGCCCACCTACCTGAATCTTCAGATGTCTGCACTCCTTTCTCCATCCCTCCGACTCCCTCAATGCTCTCCATTCCGATGGTGGAGGCACAGATTTCTTCCCAGGGGGTCAACTTGATGGGTGATTCAGGACCTCCCCCGGTGGCTGTGGCAATGTTGCGGTTGGCAGAGAGTATGCTGCGGACGCGTATCCGCAGGTCGTCCCATCGCTTTCTGCATTGCTGTGGGTTGCGGGGTGCGGTCCCCACCGCACTTACCCGCTGTGCCACCAGAGCCCATATGGCCTACTTGTTTGCAAGTGCCGTCCTGGTCATTTGCGTGGAGAAGACGACGGCAGCTTTCTCCTGGAGGGTCTCTGTTAGCACGGTGAGTTCCTCACGGGAGAAGTGGACCTGCCGCTTGCGGTCGCACGCTTTCTTCGCTACTTTTCCCATTTTTCTTGGTTTCGCTAGGGTGGATGACGGGTTGGGGTGTGTCTCAGGGTAGTGTTTTTGGTGGTTGTGTGGTTTTAGTGGTTTTATAGGTGTACGGCGGGATGTTTCCCGTTCCGGGCCCATGTTTTAACTTCCGTTTCCGTATATTTCCGGTCACCGTACTTTCCGGTAGGCGCACACTGCGGTGACCGCTAAGAGGGGTGGCGGTATTGCACCTAGGGCGCCGTACGGCGGCGGTGTGGGCCGTTTTGGGGTCATTTCCGCCATCGCGGACTTTGCACTTCCGCCATGGCGTGGTGCTCGTGCCCGATGGGTCGGAATGGGCCGCACTTTGCTCCTTCGTGCAATGGCGGAAACGCTATTTACGCTGTGGCGGTCCGGTCAGTCACTTTCCGCCAGGGTCGTAATGAGGGCCATTGCCTATTCTTTCTTTTCATGTAGGACATTTGAGTGTAAGGGTACCTAGACAGGGCAAAGATAATCAAATGTCGCAGGCTGCTAGCAAGCTGACTTTCAGGTCGGCTTGTTTGACAATTTCCAATGTTCTTCGCATTGTGAATCACAATCTGCCACTCTGAAAAGTCTCTATTCAGATGAACTTATGACACAGTTTATATTAGTGGGTATTTTTAAATCTTTGAAATACATGAGATTTTTACACACATCCATTTATTTCTGGTACTTCTACACTTCTCATGATGAAAGCGAAAATAAAGCTATAGAAAAATCACTCTCCTTTTGCATAACTTGTTTCTATAAGGATTTAAAAATATATATATTGTTGTGTTGGGTTATGTCGTTGGTGTACTTTTCAAGTCAGGTTTACAAAACAGGGTGCAATTATAGTTTATATAAGTCAGGAATAATAAGGTCTCAAATTGCAGACACCCATCAAATCTCAGCTTCTCTATTTAACCAAACTGTGTGATGCTGAGAAACCCATTCAATCCCATAGTGCCTAGCCTGTTATTTAAAAAAATGTCAGCCCCTTAGAGTGAGTTAGTTTCCAAGGTACATTCTTCAGAAAAGCCTCACTCCTGTTTATCTGGCTATAGTGTTGCTTCATCTATACTAGTGACCATTGAAATATCCCAAAGCAGTCATTTGTTTCTTTGATCATTCAAGGCGCCACCACTTCAAACCGATGGCCCTCTTCTAATCTGCTGCTCCAGACCTGTGTCCTGCTTCTGTACTACAGCCCGTACCCCTTCCTCGTGGCTGTGATGGTTAAAATGTGCCCTGTACCCATACTAGAACACAAGTACCCTATTTGTGACTGCTAATGTTGCCCATGACAGGCCCCTCGTTAATTATTCTCAATCCATCACAGATCAAGGGAAGGAGTGGACTTGAAGGGATAACCCATGCTTATTGCAGCCAGAGCTGCATATCAAGCTATGATTTGTGATCACCATGAAAAGGCGCAGTGGCAACAATAGATTGTTGGCCCCTTAATTTCTTTGGTTTTGGGTGGGGAACAAAATGTGTGTGCCAAACCCCCCCAAAATGACGCAGTATGGAAGTGGACGTGCCAGCCCGTAGAGTGATTCTGGTGAGCCTCCGTGCCTAAAGTTTCAAATTTTGTAAAGTTGTCCAACCTAGACACGCGTCTTGTACCATGACTTTCAATTCGATCAACTACCAGTATGGGTTTTCATGTAATGACGTTAGTAGTGAGCACTTTGTGATCACACACCTGTCAACTTAACCACTTTGTGCGGTTCACTCACCGATTAGCCCCATTGGGGTTCAATATCACCTGCAACAAACAGAGAGTATAGGAAAATAGCTTCTGCAGGGTTTATATTCCCTTTCATCTGTGCCGACTCGATGAAGGAGATCCGCGCGACATCTATTATCGCGAGCATTTGCTTCCCCCTCCAGCTCTGGCTTTCTGGAACAGCGAAGAGTAGGCCTCAAGCCAGGCTTGAGTAATCGGGCCTTTGTGCGTGCTTCTTCCGCCCTGTGCTGGGGTCTCTCTTAGCTGGGCTATTCTGGGCGGTGGCGGGGTGACGCATTAAACCTCGGGGCTTTGCAGGCCAGGCCTTATGTAAGTTCTTGGTTAGGCGGGTCTATTTATGGAAATCTCTTGTGACAGGGTGGTTTGCACCGGGATGTTCCCTTTCTCTGCTGTATTCACGTGAAATTGAGAAATCTCCTTCCTCAGCACTCTGTGCTGCTGCCCCAGCAAATAATAGCACATTGTTATCTTCCATTTTTCCGGCAATGCGACGGTATTCTCAGGTACTTTGCACCACCGTCTGCATTCGCTTATTGCATCTACATTTTATTGGCATGAATGGTAAAAATGCTTCACACCCACACACCCAGTAATTCCAAACATGTTGCAAGTTAGTGTTTGCAAACACATAACATTAGCAAAACCATGAATCAGGTACTCAGACAGGTACAGATAATGAGAAAGGAATACCAAGAGAGGCTTTTTTAGCAGTAATGTTTCGAAAAGCTCTTATATATATAGTTAAAAGTTAAGACGAAGTCTCTATGGCATTTCATAAAATGACTTTCCTTAATACCTTTTGAACGCTTGTATGAAAAAAAAACGAAAATATTCCAGAGCAATATTTCAAGGCAGCCGTCTAAATTTCAGATTTCTACATGAACAGCTTCATGGTTTAAAAAATGTTTACTTTGATCGCATTTTGAACAGCTTTTAACATGGGGTTTTCAGAGAGGAAAAATCTTATTGTTTTGCCCAAATATAAAAAAATGTGCTGCTTTGGTTTTTGAAATTTGTTGCAGGTGTCTAGATTATAGTTGGAATTGGTGCACCCAAAAACATTTCTGAGAAGCTACTCACCCAATTTTGAGATATTAACCATTGAAAATGTATCTATACACATGCGAAATAACAACCAGGCTTTTCACAGAAAAGAATACAAAATAAGTAAAAAATACATGCCAACCATACACTTAGCAACCACACCAGCCATAAGAACAGCAGCTATGGCCACACCAAGCATATGCACTCCCCCCACAGTGTGCATATTACAAACATACACTCTCAAAATAAAATAAAATACAATTCCTGCAACAATATGCAGCCAACATGATCATGACCACACAAAACATACGCACACCCTCCACTATGTACACATTACATATACTCAATAAGTTATAAATACACGGCAAGCATATGCTCAGCAACTATGCCACCTACATGTACAGCAGCCATAATCACACACAGCATACATACTCACACCCACTGTGTACACATTCCAACATACACTGAAGCAAATAAATACATAATTCCATCAACAATATGCAACCAACATTATGACCACACACAATATAAACACTCACCCACACAACAGACACACTCACCCCATAAAATACACACTCATCCCATTATCATAACCCATTATAATAACCCCACACAACATGCACAATCACCCACACAACAGATACACTCACCCCATAACACACACACACTCACCCCATGATAATGAGACACACTCACCCCATAACATGCACACTCACCCTATTATCATGACCATACACAACATATAGACTCACCCCATTATCATAATCACACACAACATAGGCAGTAACCCCCACAGCGTACACATCACAAACATACCACACACAGCATGCACACTCATCCCCACTGGGTACACTCACCCCGTTATCATGAGCTTACAGAACATACACACTCACCTCATTAGCATAAGCACACACCACATACATACTCACCCATAACATACACACATACCCCATAACCAGGGCTTTAAGTGGGCCGGGGCCTGCCGGGGCTGGCCCCCGGCAGGCTCCGAAATTTCGTTTTGAGGCGGGGCCCTGCCGGGGCCCACTAATCTCCCCTGGCAGGCCCGGCCACTACACGAAAAGGCATTTTTTTCTACAGCCTGAAGCTCTCGCTCGTGTGCGAGAGCTTCAGGCTTTAGAAAAAAATGCCTTTGAGCCATAATGGTGGCGCCGCACCTGCGCGGCATCCCTTTAATGAAGTGATGCCCGTGGGCCAGCGCCACCATTATGGAGAAAACGTGAGGCCGCTGGAAGCAGAGGCCTTGCTTTCTAAATACTGAAGCTCCCGCGGATTCGCGGGAGTTTCAGTCTTTAGGAAAAAGGCCTCTTCTTCCAGTGGCCTCACCCTCTCAGCCTTAATGGTGACGCTGCCCCTCCCCAGCTGGCGAGGGGCAGCGCCACCATTAAGGCTGAATAGGCGAGGCACTGTCCCCTGCCAGGCAAGCCTATACCAAATAAATGCTGAGATCAGCAACCTCTCCCCCATAGGGGAGAGGGTGCTAATCTCTACAAAAGGCTGCCTGGCAGGGGTGCCAGTAGCCCATTGAGCCGGGTAGCATCGAGGGGGCGTGGCCTACTGGGAAATCAAGACCCCCGTTGTTAGGCCACGCCCCCTCGATGAGCCCGGGCTCGATTTGTAGTGCCACTTAAGGCACTGCCCATAACATACACACTTACTCCATAACAGACACACTCACCCCATAATCATGAGACACACTCACCCCATAACATACACACTTACTCCATTATCATGGTCACGCACAACATACACACTGACCCACAAAACAGACACATTTACCCCATTACCATGAGGCACACTCACTCATTGTATCGGGAGGATAGCTTAGGGGCAACGTGCGCACCTTGGAAGCAAGATGACGCAGAGCAACACAGGTTCAATCCCTGGGTCCGACCTCTGGGTATTAAGCACGTTATAAATAACCAATTATATAATTATATAGCATGGCCACACACAACTTACTCACTCACCCTCACCCACATAACAGACACACTGACCCCATAATATACACACTCAACACATTACCATGAGGCACACTAACCCCATAAAAAACTCACCCCATTATCATGACCATACACAAAATACACACTCACCCCTTTATCATAAGCAAACACCACATACATACTCACCCCATAACAGACACACTAACCCCATTATCATGAGACACACTCACCCCATAACATACACACTCGCCCCATTACCATGACCATACACAATATACACACTCACTCTATTATCATAACCATACACAGTAACCCCCACTGTGTACACATTACAAACATACCACACACAGCATACACACTCATCTCCACTGCACACACATTGCAACATACACTGAACAAAATAAATACATAATTACAGCAACACTATTGTGCCAACATTAACATAACCACACACAGCATATGCACTAAACCCCACTGCGTATGCATGAAAACATACAGTTAAGCAAGACAATACATAATTTAGGCAAGGAAAGACAACACTTTATTAACAAAAAATTATATGCTGTAGAATAAAACAAACTAAAGCAGCACATTACTGCAAAATGAATGCATTTTAAACGTTTTAAAGATTGTTTGGGAATTTAATCCTTGCATGTCATTTAAGTTTCTAATTTTCTTATATGTGAAATCGTTCTATGAACTAACTGACACATTATATTAAATACAAAATAAAATGAAAAATTAAAACATAACATTTGCCTTCAAGAATATTGCCTAAAAAAACCTGATCCCTTCATTTGTCAAATCTACTCCATCCAAAAAATACTGTCAATTTGACTCTTAATGTTCTGGTGAAAAATAAAATGTAGGGCATGTTCAAATGAAAATGTATATATACATCTATTTACAGTTGTGTGAGCTTGATACATTTTTCGATGATTAGACTTCCCTGCATCCACACTTTGCATGATGCCGAACATTAAAACATAATTTTTGTTTCTGGAAGTAATCCTGCCAGGTGTAGCAGATCAGTGTTAATGTTAACAAAATTTCAGTTCCTCTTTTGTAGCCAAGATCATTTCCACCACCGTGGATTAAAATAAAATCTGTCAGCTTGACAACACAAACACAATAAACAAAACGTTTCTGAAGAATTTCTTTCCATTTGTCACACCGATAAGCATTCCACCTTCATTTTACCAAATGGTGAAAGACTTAGCAGTCAGTATATGTAATGCTCTAGCCAATTATGAGAAACCAGAAGTTGTCTCACCAGCTGCTCCAAGGGCATCAGTCATCCAGGTGGCCAGGACACGGCCATCGCTTTTGGATCCAGTTCCTTGGGGTGGACTAGCGCAGGAGGATCACCTTGGTGAGGGGGTTTCGGGGAGTGGGACACCGGATGGCGAGATGCGGTATCCCTCCCCCGTAACACCTTTGTCCCATCCTACCAGGAAGGACATGTGGGATCTTTACCCCCCTTTCCCTTCACAAGCACTTCCACACAGACAGCCCGCTCTGGGAGAAAACAGACTCACACCCGAAAAGTGTACCTGACCTGTCCCACTACTATGGTCAGGCGAAGTCAAGCAATTACTGACAATCATTCACACCTGACTTCCATTAAACTTCCCCACATGACTAAAAGGCAGAGCACGAGAGCACACTCAGAGCGAGGCAAAGCACACAAAGGTACAACAGTTTTGGGTCAGCAGCTGAACGAGAGGAGACAGAGGGCAAACCAGTAAGGGTCCGCAAGGAGGGACATACCCTTAACCTTTTTGACAAAAAAAACTTTACTTTCAAGAAACCTTCGAGTCAGAAAGCGTAAGGCCAGGAAACCAGACTGAAGAATCCTGCATTGTGTGTCAGAGATATCAGAGGCCCTGCCGCGTGACTGATGAAGGCGGGGAGGAGCAGCAGCCACTGTGGTATCGTCCTTGGCTTCAACAACAAAGAAGTACCAGAGAGATCAACACAGCCGGTGAGTTGGGGAGACTGATGAAAGACCGGTCTGTGTTGAAGTTAAGGTTGCAAGTGGCAACATTGTATAACAAGCGCTGGGAGGAACATTGTTAAACGCGTGTGATGAAAGACACAAGTAGATCTAAACGGCTGATGAATGTTTGAAGGTGAGAAGGAAAGGTACGATACCTTTGACAGAGTCGCCTGGCACCATGAACATGCTCAATCAAAGGTCTCTGTTAGGTATCCCACCAAGAAGGGGGAGAAATGAAAGTAGAAGATTGATCAGAAAATTGTGCAAAGTGAATCAAAGTGGTCTTGCATATGGTTTAATCAAAACCCATCGCACATTCCAAAGTCTTTGTTTTTTGCTATGAAGAGGAAATGGCAGAACGTGAGATTGCATGGTCCGAGCCTGAACGAGGGAGACCAAATGTGAACATTGTCCAAAAGAGATCCCAGCCCAAACGAGGGAGATCCATAATCCGAGCCCGAACGAGGGAAATCCATGATATGAGCCCGAATGAGGGAGATCCATGGTCCGAGGCCGAACAAGGGAGACGAGGGAGATGAAGTGTAAACATTGTGGTAAAAAGGGGGTTCAAGCCTGAAGGAGAGAGACCCAGGATGAACACTGAAATTGAGAACTTGTGCATGTGAAGATCATGATAAGAGTGGAACTTTGATATGTGTTTGTTACGACAGGCCCTCTCAGTAAGAGACTGTTATTGGAAAAGAGGCTTTGGCAAACAGCCCTATAGCTATGCTTTGAACTCTATCCTTGTGGCAGAGAAGCCAGAGTGTGTGCGAAGCTTGAACGTGCTGCCTTGACATATTATTTCTTGAACACTTTTCTTTTTGCATACACAATTGTCCCACACCATTTTGTATATAGAAGTAAGGATTGGCAATGCGTTATTGTTATTTGATGGTCGTAGCTTGCTCCCATCCTTAGATTTAGGCTTAGATAGGCATTCAATCAATCCATTGAAGTTCAATAAACACTCTTGAATGGTGATCACTTGTGTCTATCTTCACTGTTTGATACCATGCCTTCCTTACAGAATACACACAGGAGTCTCCAACAATCAACATTTTATTCCCTACATTTGAAAAAAAGAGGTTTAAATAACCACTTGCATGTGAAAAATGCATTTAGAAAGGCAAGTGTAATAATGCACACATAGATATAAATTTACAGACAAGAAAGCGAAATGTAAACTACAATCATTTTCATTGCATACAAAACAACATACGTGCATGCATGCCGAACAAACAATATGCATACTTTCGTGCACAAACATTGCACGCATATATACTGTAATAACGCTGCACCTATACTCATTCTCACATAACTGGAGTAACGCTGCAAGAGTACAAATACGCACGCATGCGTAATGCCAAATACACTTACAATGGGGATGTAGAAGAATATTTTCTTATAAAACTTCCACAACTTAATATTGAAAAATACATATAATACATACACAACACTTTTGCCTATACACTTAACTGGTGTTTCATTTTGAAAAAACTGCAACTTGCACATTTTTGCCAAAAAAAGCCAACTCTTTGGTTTACAAACGGCACGTGCATTATGTATATTAACCAATCAACATACAAAAACACTCTGTCAAACTTGCAGTACAACAAATGCACGTGCCATTTGTGCTTTAGGCCACGTCCAAACACACAACGTATTCAACCACGCCTATTAACAATATTAAACACTTATTTAAGACAGTGACCAGTGCAGATGGAAAGTAAGTACCCTTTACAAACTTATATACATTTTTTATAATAATAATGTTAAACTTGTAATTTTTAAATGTTATATGTAACTTATTACAATTTAATTGCAGCACATTTGAAAATGCCAACAACAACCACTTCTTTACAGCCTTTGACGTAGCCAGATAAGTACATTATTTTTTATAAAATCACCTTTTAACAGTGAATGGAACTATTATTTAAATGTGAACATTGTGAATAATAAAACCAAGTGTGATGAATCTCGTGAGATCATCACTAGAACCCAGGTGTGGTTCTCCTCTCATGTCGCCAGGGGAAGGCAGCCGCTACCTCATCCTGGGGATGGTATGTTGGAGGATCACATGGGAGGGGACTCATGCAAGGGTAATTGGTGACCTCCTTATCTCACGACTCTCCTATACTTCCTAAAACGTTGATGGCCTATTGTAAAACTGAACAAACTAATAACAAACAATTTCATATGGACTTCATTAACCATAATGCTTAAGGTACTGAGACGAGGACGAAAGGATCCAGAGGTACTGAGGATTCAAAGTGTTGTTTGTAAAAAGGTGCAGTCTAGTTGTTATAGACTGAGGCACCTGAGCGGGACATTTAAATCCCAAAATGAGGCCCAGCTGGAGAGAGCAGAATGGAGATGAAGGCAATGTTGAAGACTGTGCAGGAGCCGTAGCTGCTAAAGCAGAAGTCATCCATGGTGCAGGAACAGCCACGGAAAGAAGAACGCCAGTGAAACCCGTCATGAAGGGTGAAGTCGAGCAAAAGTGGAGTACACTCAGCGGGAAGCGGCGTGTCAAGAAGAGACCCAGCTGAGGAGGATATGTGCTCCCAGCTCAGCATGCAGCGTGTCGGTGAGAGAGAAGCCGCAGAAGATCAATGAAGCTGTCAGACCAACACGCAACTCACCGAAGGTATGCGGAAGCCGGAAAGAAGGCAGACAGGAGACTGAAGAACCGATGCAACAGCTGACTGTGAGATGGAGCTGCAGAAGAAAGCCAGTGAGTTGACTAGCTTTCAATGCTGGCCCCTGGGGCGCTCCGCATAAGAAAGCCATTGAAGTTTAATGAGTTTGAATACCAAACAGTTAATGAAAGAAAGCTGAAATCACATAATTGTGAATGCCGAACTGTTAATGAAAGAAAGCAGAAACTTCATAATTGTAAATACCAAACAATAAAAGAAGCAGAACACAGGTGGCAAAAACGTAGGTTCCCTAATAGGGGACTACAATTGGGGAAAGCTTACAACCAGCATTGCCAACAGCAAGAGGCTGTGAGAAAACTACAATAAAACAACAGAGGCATAAGTCCCCTTTCATGAGACACACGTGGTGTGCAGAATCTTGGAATCAATATTGCCATCAAAATTGAATGTTGTTGTAGGAGTTTTCTTCCTGGACGGCGAGTATACCAGTAAAGGGATTATAGTAGTTAGTCCTGGCAGACGAGTATACCAGGAAACAAGAAGATGGTTTTATTAAATATATCTGTGGTAAAAAGGTGTGGCGAAAAGACTGTTGTTGAAAACAAAGAACCATTAACTTTATCGTTTGTTTGACGAACTGTGCTATCCTGAGAAAAGTTGTTTATTTGAAGAAGGAGTGCCAAGAGAAATTGTTGTGTTATTCTGGCAAAGGTGGTTCATTTGAAGAAGGTGAAATCAACTAAAACGTGTTGAACATTTTGAAAAGAACAATTGATTTGGTTTTGATTTTGTGTCATGGAAGAAAGACACTGCCAAGTGTTGACTGTGTTGCTACCCACTGGAGAGAGCAGTCGTGCTACCAGTTACTCTCCCTAACGCTGGACATTGGAAATTGGACTGGGTTCCTTTGATGAACTACTTTATTAACTGCTTCCCAACGCGAAGTGTTGCAAAGTGTAGCAAAGTGTTTACTGTGTTACTACACGCTGGAGAGAGCAGTTGTGCTACCAGTTACTCTCCCTGACGCTGGACTTTGGAAATTTGACTGGGCTCCTTTAAGGAGCTACTTAACTGCTTCCCAACGCGAAGCATGGCAAAGTGTTTACTGTGTTTACCTGTGGATAGGTGGGGCGATCCCTCCTTCTCGTGCAGAGCTTACTTTCTAGGACATGCACATGGATTTTCTTCCTGTGACCGATCTGCCTGTTTGGAACCTAGCACAGCGTTCACACTGTTGCATGAGTAGTTCCTGTTACAACTTTTGTCTTTCACTTGAGCGGGCACTAACATGAAATCTGGTTAACAACATAAATACACTTTACGCAGCGCAATGAGAAATGGGGGCAAGCGTGTTCATAGTCCAACTATTGCCGGCTGCCACTTGTAAATTCCCAAGCCTAAAAAAGATAAGCCGGCCCGTCCGATATGACCCGTCCGACAACCTAAAATCTCTGGTTTCCTCTTTGTCCCAAATAAAGGATCAGAATGAGGCACAGCTTCTATCGACTTGCCGGCAATCCCCACGCCTTCTAACCACGAGATAGTAGTGGGAAACTTAAGCCCTGGCTCCATGTCCATCGATAATAATCACTCTCTTTTGAACATGTGCTTGGACTACTGGAGGGACTAATTAGGTAGTGCAACAGCACTTACGAACGGGACTGCTGGGTTCGACAACATCATATGTTCCAATTTATCAGCTAGCCCCGACCTTCAAATGCTGGCCACGTCATCAGACTCTTCAGTTTCATTTAGTGACCATGAGAGTATTTTATTATTTTAGACTATATCTTTCATAAAAGGTACAATGGATTTGGACTACCCACCTACTTCCGATGTTAACTATATGCCCAAACTCAATGCACTGTTCAAATTAGGTTCTGGTATCGCAGAAGAACAATGAGAACTAAAGTTTATTTTGGCTGAAGTTGTTGACATTCTTTTGGACTGCCAAAATAATGCCTCTCAAAGTGACATTGTTCCAGGAGCTACAACAGTAACCAATGAAGTTACCACTATTACAGATTCTAATCTGTATCACTCAGCTTGCCGCAACGTAACGATACCCATTCGACAAAAAACCAAAAAGGCCTATTAGGCAACACTTCCTCACCCGCAACTGATATAACAACTCACTCTGCAGTCAAAGAAATTTCAGATTTGTGGTATTGTTACCGCAAGCCCCGTAGGAGGAAGCATATGAAGCACTGTAAGCCAGCCCGAGGTACGGCCAGTAGTAACATTTGGTCCAACTACTACTAATATGCAGCAACTTAAACCTTCTTCCATTATTAACTCTGTCTTGCCAAAGAAAGTGGTAATAACGAAAGACCAAGGAGATGCTACGACGCGGCAGGGTCTGCTGCATGGTCCTTTGGATAAATGGCTGTCCACCAACGAGCCTCACAGCGGTGAGATGCAGCCAGGAACATTTGCAACAAGCAACCCCGTAGCACCTGATACCATCGCTGAGCGATGCACATCAATGGGCACCACCCATCAAGGTTCTACCGATCCCACGCAAGTTACAACATCTCAGCCTGAGTTACCGCTATTCACTATTCCCAACTTTGCTAACCAGGCTTTCCATTCTATCAATGTTACAAACTCTTTCGCCCCTAATATACCCTTGATCAAGTGCCATGAAGACCCGCTTCCTATCGGTAAACGGTTAAATTATCCAAAACCAATCCTGGATATGATGGCCCCTTTTAAATAACACCTTTTTAATGGAATTGTGGTCTCTTGTTAATATGTCAGACTTCAAAGAAACTTTCCCCCCTTCCTCCTCACCTTGATCCTCGGAGGAGCTTTCTTGAGTGTCTGTCTTCCTTCCTCTGCGGATGTCTTTCTTTTCACTGGGCTTCTTCTTGGTCTTCTTCTCGTTTAAATATGGACGTGCTCCGTTGGTGGCCACGTGACTATGGGGTAACCCCGGAGCAAAGCCCCTGACAGGGAAAAAGCCTCCTGGCTAAAAAAACCCTGGTAGAGTCTTGTCAAAGGGTATCCAAATAGAATGTTTGCGGTGCTTCAAGTTTAGTGTTCCAGTCTTGGATTCCAGGAATGGTAGACACACAAGTTGTGCCTGGAAGGGACGTTGTTGCAATTGTAGGCTGGGAATAGCAGATTCAGGATAGTCTGCACATATTGTCTCCTGACGAGTAGACAAAGGCAAGGAGTCAGCACTAAGAAGCGCAGCAGTGTGGAGCAGCAATAAGTAACTAAGAAGTACGGAAGGCAGGATGAGTAGACCAAAGGAAAACAATATACCAGTAAACTCTGAATAGGAATCCGGAAAAGAGAAAGAGCGCAGGGATGAAAGCAAGAGAGACCCAAAGCACTTGCACGAGCGCGAGAAGGAAACATAGCCGGGGCACTCGCACAGACACGAGTGAAAAGAACAGCTACAGGCGATGGGACACCTGAACAGGCATGAACCCCAAAGTGTGGAATGGCACGCAGCGTTGGCTCAAAGGAGTAAAGAAACTAGCATAACGTACGAGCGAAAGACCGAAGGTGCAACGCACCGTGCAGCAGCAAACAGAGTCTGTATACTGAGGTGGCGGTCATCTTACTGATAACAACTAGACCGTTACTCAGAAAACGGCTGGGAAACGTAAAAGAACATTCATTAGTTGCTCCAGTGGTCCCATTGTTTCCATGAGGGGTGCATGACATAATATGAGTTCTAAGGACATGCTCCATATCGAACTACCGACTGTAGTAGGTACAGTCGGTACAGTCAGTAGTAGGTACAGACTGTTCGTAGCCCATATAATTGGGCCTTAATTGAATTTATCTCCCAAGCTGTTGCATCATTGTTCTGTTCCTGCACCACTGCATAATTTAATCTAGGCTTTGAACCTACTGTTTGTAGGAAATATACTACCTACGCTAGTAGTGTTATCGTTATAAACCCATGACCACAAAACGTCCTTCTTCCATTGCCCCTGAAGTTTCCGCTTCTGAAAGATCTACCCTTAAGGCCTCTCTGTTGTGCCTAAAGGCACCCGTATTGGCTGAGCAAGAAATGGTTCAGTGGTTTCCCGATACGCTGAGAGTGTATGGTAACTGACTCACTACTAAACTGAAACATATAAACTTGTTGTGTGGGAACTCTAACGCATCATGAGGGCGTTTCTCACATAAACAACAGTGAGATATTTGTATTGCAAGAAACATGGCTCACAGATAGTTTCCATCTTGATGGGTATCACATCTTATGCCACAAAGCCATACAGCCTGCTAGAGGTCGCCCTAAGGGTGGATTGGCAATTGGAGTCTGATCCCACTTTGATATTAAACCCTTTCCGTCCGATCCTAAATCCCTATATGTATTACTTGCGATTGTTTCTTTTTCGAGAAATGCATGTCAGTCTATACTTGTACTAAATGTATATTTGCCAATTGGTATCATGAGACAGCAAATAACCTTTGTACCCTAGTCAAACTGTTAACTGACTGGGAGGAATTATGTCCAAATGGGTCTACAGTTATTGCAGTTGTGAGGAAGGCATGGTATCAATAGTAGGCACAGACACAATGGATACAAGTATCGAAAACCTTTATTTTGGTATTTTGGTTGGGTTGGTAGAATTCTCAAATGGCCCTAACTCCAGAATGGGATTAGTCTCGACCATTAACAAACAAAAAAAGAAAAAGGTCTAGTCAGAAATAAAAAGGTCTATACTAAAAAGCCTAACTGTGCCCTCCTTCTCAAATAACAAATGTGTTAAGGGAATTCAAAAGGAACAATAGTGTCTTAACCCCTTTAGTGCCAAGGATGAGGTATCTCGTCCTTGGAATTCCCTACAGGGTGCCAAGGACGAGATATCGTCCTTTTTGGCACTCTGTTTTGAGCGATCCCTGAAAAGCAGGTATCACTCAAAACTGTAATCCAACCACCAGGGGGCTGGATTACCTTCAGTTTCACGTCGGCGTGCATAATGCACGCCGGCATGAAACTGAAAGTAGATTCACAGCTGCAGCCATTTTGGGCTGCAGCGGTGAAGAGGGAAGGTGAGTGCCCTTCTCCCTCTACCTCGATCTCCGGCTGTATTTCAAGCCAGAGATTGAGGCACCTTCTCCCCTTTCCAACGACACCCTTTGTGTAAGCATTGCTGCTCACGGAGAGGGCGCAGATCGCTCGATCCGTGGGCAGCAATGGCACTAGACCCCAGGGATGTCTTTTCAGTATGGGGGGGGCTGCTTACTAGGTAAGCGGCCCCCTCCCCCCGAGGCCCTGGAGCATGGGGCCACATGTATGGAGACCCCTGGGGCGGGTGGGTGACCATCTGCCCCCAGGGGTGGGGGGCAAAAAATAATAATAAACCGCCGGAAAAAAAAGCTATGGGAAGGAGGAGGAGGTTGGTAACCCTAGGCACCAGGGAATTTTTTAAAGATGGTGTCGTTGAAAAGGGGAGATTCTCCCCTTTCCACCGACACCATTTGTGTGAGCATTGCGGCTCCTGGATCGGGTGCAGGGCGCTCGATCCGTGGGCAGCAATGCCACTAGACACCAGGGATGTCTTTTCAGTACAGGGGGTGGGGGGCTACTTACTAGGTAAGCGGCCCCCTCCCCACCCCGAGGCCCCAAAGCATGGGGCCACATGTATGGAGACCCCTGGGGGCAGATGGGTGACCATCTGCCCCCAGGGGTGGGGGACAAAGAAAAATAATAAACAGCCTAAGAAAAAGCTATGGGAAGGGGGCAGGGAGTTGGGGACCCTAGGCACCAGGGATTTTTTTGCGATGGTGTCGTTGGAAAGGGGAGATTCTCCCCTTTACAATGACACCATTTGTTTAAGCATTGCTGCTCCCGGATCGGGCACAGGGCGCTCAATCCGTGGGCAAAAATGCCACTAGACAACAGGGATGTCTTATGACCAAAAATTGTGGGACAGGCCCCCCAGTGGGTGGGGCAGTAAGGTTTGGGCACCCTGGGGCCAGATTGGCACACCAATGTGCCCCTCTGCACCAAGGGGAGTTGGGTTACCAAAGGAAAATGGTGGACCGCATTTTAGGGGGGGCTGTGGGGCACCCCAAACCAACTGGGAATTTTCTAATGGGACGGGGTGGTGACCCCCTCCCCCCACCCACAATGGAGTGGGGGCCATGTCATGCAGCCATCCCCGGGTCCAGATATCTGCTCCTAGGAAGGGACAGCTGAGCCCAGGGAGGAGGGCAGAACTGCCCCCCTTATCGGCCCCCATTGAGGGCTACATGAGATGCGCTGACCCTCCAATTGGGGTGGGGGTGGAGAGGTGCACCCCCCTTCACATTACAAAATTCCCCGGCGGTGTAGAGTGCCCCTCAGCCCCCCCACCCCCCCAAAGTGCAGCCTGCCATTTTCCATTTTTTTCTTTGTTTACCAAACTTGCATTGGCGCAGAGGGGCACATTGGTGTGCCAATCTGGCCCCAGGGTGCCCACACCATACTTCCCCATCCGTTGGGGGCCTGTCTGACGTTTTGGGTAGGGTTCTCCCTCCACCCCAAATGGAGTGTGGGGGGCACCTCATGCAGCCCTCCCTGAGGGCAGATATCTGGCATATGGGTTTTCACTGGGGGAGGGGGGGACTGAGGTTCAGTAGACCACCAGGGATGGCTTGCAAGGGGGGGGCATTCTTGGACAATATTGATTTGTTTTTGCTGGTGTGACCATAGGTAACAGATGTTTTTTTGTTTTGTTTACAGCTTTTTCTACGAGAGCAGCTGCAACGTTATGTGAGTACTGTTTTTTATTATTCTATGGTTAGGGACCACTGTCAGTGGGGTGGGTGAGACAGGGGCTGGATTGTTGGTGGTGTGGGTGGGAATGGGCCGTCTGGGCAGATACTTTGGTGGGCTGGGACACAATTGCAGGGGCAGGCCACAAATTGCCCCCCATGCCAGCAGAACATCAGTGTTTCCATGGGAGCGGATGCCTCCCATGTGGGTTGTCCGTCTGCAAGCCCAGGCTGCAGCTCTGGCTGTGCTACGTTACAGGTGTCACCTCCGGGGAGGAATGGGGATCCTGCCGGGGATCACTGGAGCTGCTGCTGTGCTTAGCAGACGGTACACCCACATGGTGCATGGATGTCCAAGGCCGGGGACATCACCTCCAACCGTCCTGGAGTTGCGGCTGGGCTGCATTACAGCTTTTCCCTTCGGGGAGGTATTGGCACACTGCCGGGACTCCCTGGTGGGGAGAAACTGTACCGCAGGCCAGCCAGAGGTCCAGCAAAGTCGGCGGTAATATCCCTGGCCTTGGGCACCCTTCTTCCATGTGGGTCTTTGGCGGGGCTTGTGGGTAATACATTCTGGGGAGATTTGCGCAAGTCAGACATCTTTGGATTCCCACGGGTGTCTTCTTTTCCCACACGTGTCCCGATGAAAACGGTACTGCACATGTGTGGGTGCACCTACCTGGGGCATAAAAGGAAAAGGCTAACCCACTGGTAACCCCAAGCCGTTCGGCACCGCCCATTTTGTTCATGTGAGCAACCTACAGATTTGGGCCTAGGGTGTCAAAGCCAGCAAGGAAAACAGGGAACCCCATGCATTTCTGTAAAGAGGACACCCTTGTGAACATGAAATTAAAAAAGCTGTTCTAGCCTGTATTGTCTCGAACCCTGTGGGTTTACACAGAAAATGAAGTCTACATTGAGTAAGGAACATCATGTATTTCCAAGGGTCCCCAGAGGTTTGTCTTGCGCAAATTGCCCCAGTTTCTATTAGCCACAATCCACGACAAAGTGTGATATTTGGTGGGGAAAAAACACAATGTTCACTTTGTCTCGGGATCTGGGTAATAAATTCTGGGCCGCTTTGCGCAAGTCAGACCTCTGTGCATTCCCACGGGTGTCCCCTTTTGGCCACCCACCGAAACACACCACCAACAATACATGGCCTACCTTCCCGTGTCCCCACACGTGTCTCGATGAAAACGGTACCGCATATGTGTGGGTGCACCAACCTGGGACGCAAAAGGAAAAGGGTAACCCACAGGTAACCCCAAGCCTTTCGGCACAGCACATTTTGTTCATGTACGCAAACTACAGATTTGGGCCTAGGGTGTCGAAGCCAGCAAGGAAAACAGGGAACCCCATGCATTTACAAAAAGAGGACACCCATGGCAATCCACAGAGGTCTGCCTTGCACAAATTGCCCCAATTTTTATTAGCCACAATCCCCGACAAAGTGTGATATTTGGTGGGGAAAAAACACAATGTTCACTTTGTCTGGGGTTCTGGGTAATACATTCTGGGCCGCTTCGCACAAGTCAGACCTCTGTGCATTCCCACGGGTGTCCTCTTTTGGGAAATGCATGGGGTTCCCTGTTTTCCTTGCTGGCTTCGACACCCTAGGCCCAAATCTGTAGGTTGCCCACACAAACAAAATGTGCTATGCCGAAAGGCTTGGAGTTACCTGTGGGTTACCCTTTTGCTTTTGCCCCCTGGTAGGTACACCCACACATGTGAGGTACTGTGAGGTATCAGCATTCCTTGAGTGAAGGCATTATGTACTGGGAGCAAGGCATCAGGTGGTGGTGGTAACTAATCACAAGGATTTGCCCAAACCCTCAGTCCTAGACAATTACGGTGGTCCCAGTACTTCAATGAAATTGATTTTGTGGTGACATTTAGGCCAGGGAGTAAGAATGGAAAGGTGGATGCTTTATCTCGGCAACAAAGTTTGGATAATGCAATAGGTGAAGTGAAAGAAATCATTCCGCCAGAAAAAATTATTGGGGCTATTACGAAGCAGTTCATTGAACAGGTTAAGAAAGCCTTACCATCCAGGCAATTGCTGAAGTGACGGAACAGTCATCCGACACGAACGGTACGGGAAGGGCTGCCTTATCATCAGGGTCATTTGTATTTACCAAATAAAGTGTTACAGGATAAGGCTTTATACTGGTGTCATAAGTCTCCATTGGCAGGACATGCAGGTCACAGAAAAATGCAAACGATGTTGGAAAAATATTTCTGGTGGCCCACGTTAAGCCAGGATATAATGACATATTTGGTACAATGTGAAAATTGTTTATGTAACAAGGCAGATCATGTTAAGAAAAGAGGGTTGTTACAACCATTACCCACCCCTGAGAAATCACTGACTCATATTTCAATGGATTTCATCACAGATCTGCCCCCCCCGACAACCAATTTGATACCATTCTGGTAGTAGTGGATTTCTTGTCTAAACAAGCCCATTTAATTCCCTGTGTTGAAATACCAGGAGCGGACCAGTTGGCAGAGTTATTTTTACAACATGTGGTGAGACTGCATGGTTTACCAAAGAGCATTGTCTCAGACAGAGGTTCGCAGTTTACTTCCAGATTTTGGCGTGCTTTTTGTCAGATGTTGGGAATCAATTGTGGTCTATCCACCAGTAATCATCCCCAAACAGATGGTCAGATGGAAAGGGTGAATCAAGCACTTGAGCAATATTTGCGAGGGTATTTGGGAGATGGCAGAAGATCCTAGGTGCAAGCCCTATGGTTAGCGGAATTCACATACAATATTACATTTCACAGTTCTTTGGGAATGGCACCCAATTAATATCTGCATGGTCGTGAGCAGACTATGATACCAGAACATTTGCCAGAGGTGGAAATCATGCCAGTGTTGCAAGAGCGTAAACAGTTGCTTCTCGAAGTCAGGCAGAAAGCATGAGCAAATTTGGAGCGAGTAAAAAGACAATGGGCCTCATTAGGACCCAGGCGGTAAGGGGTTTACGGCGGCGTAAACAGCGCTGACCCTTACCGCCTGATTCCGAGGTCCCTTAGCGCCATGGAGGTTTTAACACCTGCTTTTAGCAGGTGTTAAAATCCATGGCGCAAAGGGACCTTGTTGTTAATTACGCCACCGTAATTTACGGTGGCGTAATTAACGCCTTCCCCACTCCCATTATGCCCTATGGGGCAAAAATGGGAATGGGGAAGGGTAAATGGGTTAATGGGGACTTACCGCCCCACTCACCTCAGAATGGGGCGGTAAGTCCGCCAACCACCATGGCGTAAACTACGTTTACGCCATGGTGGTAAAGGCACGACCCAGGCGGTAACTTACCGCCTGGGTCGTAATGAGGCCCAATATAAGAAACAAGCTGATAAGCATAGACAGAACAGTCCTAAATATCAAGTGGGGGACAGGGTGTGGCTATCAACTCAGAATTCATCCATGGTAGGATCACGGAAATGTATGCCTTGATCGTTGGGCCATATGAAATTATTAAATGTGTGTCTGCAACTGCTATAAAATTACCTTTGCCTAAGAATTTAGCTATACACTCGGTATTCCATGTATCTTTACTTAAACCCGCAGCCCCTGGGATGACTACTAAACGGCCTCCAGCGATTATGAAAGAAGGACAGTGGGAATATGAAGTGGAATGTATTTTGGATGTCAAGAAAAGGAACCAGAAGTTATGGTATTTGATTCAATGGAAAGGTTATGGTCCTGAAGATTGTTCTTGGGAACCAGCAGGAGCTGTGCATGCTCCCAGGTTGATTACACAATTTCATTTGCGACACCCGTCTAAACCCGGCCTTGGGAAGGGCCCTGGGAGAGGAGGTAATGTCAGGAATAAGGGTTGGTGTAAGAGGGGAGTGTGCAAAAGACTTTGAAAAGGCTAGAGACATGAAATATATGGAAAAACTACAATTCCCAGCAGCACTTGGGAAATATGTAGTTGTGAAGCCACGCGCGCGTGTGACCAGCTGTTAGTGATTAAGAACAGCTTATTACAGGCCAACGGCGCGTGGCAGGTGTGGCTTATTTTATTTTCAGCAGGGAGCGGGCATTGGAGGACAACAGCAATCTGCAGCCTAATAAGGATTTCAGCTACGGAAGAAGATTATGCAGCGGCGGTGGGTGGAGAGTACGCTGTAGGCTGCTGTTGGCATGACACTACTGCATCCGGGACGGCTTGTGGGCCTCCCGGACATAAGATAAGTGCGGGAAGGGCTGGTAGGGTTGGCACGGTGTAGGTGCTTGTAAAGACCACATGAACTTGCTACAATGGATGGGGGCATGATGATTAAAGCATAACAGGATCAGTATTGGTACTATGAACTCTGTCCAGTCTATTTTACGAGTGGTAAAGGCTTTCGGACATGACAAGGTTCAATCCTGTTCGTATCTAATCCCTCCCAGGGGCTCTAATCTGTTTGGGTCACAATATACCTCCAACCAGTGCGGTAACTGGGTTTTGGGGGTGATTTCAGGATAGGATTGCACATGCTGCCTATGTTTATGTTACATGTCAAGGTTTTGTCTTATGTTTGTGCTCGTTGCTTCTGCTGGCCCTGAGGGCCATGTGTATTGTTTATCATTGTGGGAGTTCTCCCAACGGTTTATGTTCATCCTGCTTGCTATATATGTGATTCATGCATTAAGGAAGAGTCAGTACAATTATTAAGGTGTACCTATACTGGGTTCTACTAAGCAGGAATGGTTATGAATGGAAATTACATGTATAGAGTATTACAAGGTACTATGTTTAAGTGTTAGAAGTTAGTTTTCTTTCCCTGTTGCTTCCCCTGTCCTATCCAAACTAGGTGTTCCCTAACCCTCTATCCGGTGTTCCTAAAATCCCCTACCCTATCCACAACCTCTCCCTAACTCCTCTTACCCCCATTGGCTGCCACGTGGTGACCTGTTTATACTATCAGGTACCTGTGCCAACCACGGTGGGAGGGTCGAATTAATTCGGCTTCTGTTGTCGAAATAGAAAGTATATCGTGCCTCCTATTGTAATAAATATATTAATATTGGCCTACGCCAAGCTGCTCGAAAGTCGCTTGCAGTAGAAATCTGTGTTGCAAGGTCCTGACCTTAAATCCATGTAAGCCGCCATTTTAGGCCAAACCGCCATTTTAGGATTTGTTGTGTAAAAGTCACCCTGTGAGCTAAAATGGTGGACGATGTCATTCCAGAATACAACATGGCCGTCTTGACCTCTGTACATAGCTAATGTGTAATTTGCCTGCAGGCCACTTGTTGAGGTCGTGAACGGAGACCTTGTCCTTCGTTGACCTATGTGTAGAAGGATTACTCGTGCAATGAAACTAATCCACGAGCATATGTTGAGACAATGTATTCAAATAATGAACGAAGAACATCTGTTTAACTACACTGTATTAATGTTTAAGAAGGCCTGCATGGAAAACTTTAGAATACACAGTTATTGCATAAGCTTGTTGATACATGTATTAAAGGCAAACCAGTTATATGCGGTTATTTGAGGCTTGGCACGAACCCTAGATCGGTGATCTATTAAAAGGAATATTAACCCAAAGTGGGGCTGGACATCGCGCCCACCAAATGTATAAAAAGCGAATGCATTCTAATGTACAGCGTCTCTCACTAAACACACTGAACCACGCTGGAGTTCGTTGTGTTGTACTGAGGGCTGATAGCTATCTGATTTTGCTCAGTTTTTGTAACTGGATTCAGTATAAAATAAAGTACTTTGTATGTTCCTTTGTAACCCGTGTTCGGTGTATTTCCTTTTGGGGTACTCAGCCTCGATATTTTATTTCTGTTTTCACAGTTGGCGCCCGAATAGGGACCCTCAAGATTGATGCCGGATTGTTGAAGGTTGACACATGCTATCGGACCGGGATCGGACGGTGTGACATAAGGGGCCCCCTGAACGAGACGCGACACCTCAGCAGCGCTGCACGACCCGATCCTTGGACGATAAGCGTGTGGTCCGAGACGGCATCTTGACGAGGGTCCACTTATCGAGGCAGGTAGATTTGCCGAAATCACCATACACGAGGTAAGATTAGTTAGGTAAGATTCTTAGAAGTACCGATCGGTCCACCTTAGGTTTGGTCAGGTGAGTCATGACCCGATTCTTAATTTAACCCTGACAATTTGAATTTTGGCACATTGTATCTGCAGACACAATTATTGACCAGGTAACACCAAGAATTTGAGATATGCCTGGGAAATTGTCTACCTGCTTTAGGGCATTATTCCGCAGTGATAGACAATCTTTAGAATTTAGTCGTCCCGCACCGCAGGAGGGGTCGCCGGCATGGACTATGTACTGTAAGCATGGCATTGGAAGTATAGTATTTAATGATATTTGGCACAGACAAACCAGACATGCCTCCGAACTTCAGTGGCCAATCAATGGTAGTTTTGAGATCCCTCGTATTGAATATTTGGAGTCAGTCTTGTTAAAGAAAAAGGCTAGATCTGCAGCATTTAATGTTGTGCAGAATTGGAAAAAAGAAGCGTTGCAACATTTTAAAGGTAGAGAGAAACATGCACGCCGTCATAAAACGTACGCTGAAAAAGCGCTGTTATATGACCAAGACAAACAGTCTGAGGCGACTAAAAATATGGATAGGGCTTTCTCACTTGGAATTCAGAAAATCTATCCTTCTAAAGATCTTCATATTTCTGATGAGTTTATTGACAAAATATTAAATGAACGAAGGCCTGGTGCCTCTGCACCACCTCCGTATGTTCCTCTTCCCACTGCTGTACCTCTTCTTGCTGTTATTCCTGTTCTTCCTGCTCAACCTGCTGTTCCTATTCCTCCGGTTTTTGTCCCTCCACCTGCTCCTCCGCCTCTTTTTATCGCACCAGTTATAGTACCTCCATCGAATTTGCCTGCTCCCTCTCTTCCAAGTGGTCCTGAGCCGCTTGTAATCGATTGAGGTACAGGAACAAAGGTTGTCACTCGCAATACTGTACCGCCGGAGAAGAAATGTGAGTTGATTGCATGGGCTAAGCATTGTATGGAGAAGGATGATCAAGCTAGCGTTTTTGCCACACTTTGTAATTCGGATAATTTTCCTGAGAAAAATGTTTTTATTGAAGGTTTAGGGATTCAGTTATGTATAATGTGGCGAAGATTAAATAATGCGGATGTTCCACAAGGGTTAAGGGATCTAAACACTCCAGTGCTTTCTAGAGACACTGTGGAGAAGGTAAATGAGCATGTCGAGAGGTTATTTGGGTATAGAAAGGAGTTACAAAAGTTACAGAATGAGGATGATGAAGAGGAAAATATGTATGTTCAGAAACGGTTCCTTCCGTGTCGTAAACCAATATCGGAGGAAATGCGAATTTGTAAGAAAGACGCCATTAGATGGATTTCAGACATATCGATAACTCCAGTTGAGGTATATGACACATATAGTCAATATACGTTAGAAATGCAGAGGAAAGTGATACAGGTAATGGTAGAATACTCGCAGGATGAATGTGTAAAAAGGAAGATTAGTTGTCCCACAGAGTAATTGAGCATTTATAAGAGAGCTTTTTCACTAGACACTTCTTCGACTGCTTTAGAGCTCAACTTGGCTCTGTTGCTAAGCAGGCGTTCGGAGTCACCTATTTCTCAGTTGCCTATGAGAGAGGTTGCGGCCGATGCTGTAAATAATATAGTCGCTGTGAACATTCCTGCTCATTATGTATCACAGTTTGTTCACATTCCATTCTCAAGACAGGAAGTGAATACTATTAGGCAATCTATTCCTGATATTAGGAAAAATCCGACAGGGTTCTATAAAGAGATAGAATCCGCTTTGCAGTCCTCAGTGTTCACCTTAGGTGACATCGATTTGTTGTTTCCTGTACTCCTGCCCATAGATTTATGGAAACAAATTAGAACTATTGACGATGTACCCGGGTTGGGAGATACATGGGCGAATATAACTAGACTCGATGGGGAAAGGCCACCTGGCGAAAGACCGCAACAGGTAATATTAACTCTGCCTGATAGAATCGTTGCTAAATTAAAAACCATAATTCCTGAAAAAAGAATTATTTGGGACAAGCTTACGGCCTGTGTCCAAGGAAAGTCTGAAGGTGCTACCGAGTTCTTTAATCGGTTCTAACAGGTATTCTCGGATTTCAGTGGACAAGACTTAGGCACAGAATCTGGGAAAAGATTATTTGTGGACAAATTTGTACGTGGATTGCTGCCTGACATCCACTCACAAATGATGTTTTCTGAGAGCGCTTGGCAGGCGAAATCACAATCAGAAGTACTGCACATGGCTCAGTACTATGAGAACTGTGTCAATAATGAAAAAGATAGGATTGAAAAACGGAAAGGCGATTTAAAAACTAAAGTGCTATTGCAGCAAATTGTTAGTGGCCCCAGAGGGGGTAGTTCTCAGGTTAGAGGTCAGTATGTCCCACAGGGGAATGTGCCCTTGGGTCCTGTGAACATTAACCAGTGCGCTTATTGTCGTCGAGAGGGTCATTGGCGAGCGCAATGCCCCGTACTTCAACAAAGGTCGAATAATACATTTGGTAATATGGGTAGGCGATCCAGAGGTCGCCCGGGCTTAGGGGGCCCTGGTAGAGGTCAATTTACACAGGACCCTCAGCGACCTTTTACGCAGGACAATCAGACTCCGAGTGTAACATATTTGATCATCCTTCCGCTGCATATTTATCTGAAGAGCTTCCTTTTGATGATATTCTGTTTCGTTAGGATTGCCCGAAGCAGGGTTTGGAACCTACACCTATTCCCGTCAATCAGAAAGGTCCCTACGTTGAAATGGTGGTGGGAAATAGGAAACATCAGTTTTTGTTAGACACTGGAGCACAGAAGTGTTCCATTGATCATTCACGGGTTGCAAACATTCCACTGTCAGGGCAAACTAATGTTTCTGTAGGGTTTTCTGGTGCACCAGTTGTTTGCCCGGTTTCTATGCCGATACCTATTTCTTTGGGTCCCTTTACGGACCAATGTCCATTTCTGTTGACTTCGGATTGCGGAGAGAACTTGCTGGGGTTGAATTTGTTAAAAGAATTAAATGCAGTGAATTATTGTTCTTCTGATGGAGTGCGCTTGACGATTTCACCACAGAAATTTTCTGCCTCGCAATTTTTGACTAGACCTTTGCCTTCAGAATTCATTAATGTACCAGAGAGCTTGTGGGCTGTTGACGACAATGATGTCAGTATTTTACAGATTGAGCCTGTCAAAATAGTTTTGAAACATGGAATTGAGCTGCCACGCATTCCCCAGTATAAGATTTTGGTTGAGGGCGAACGAGCTTTGAAATGTATTGTTTCCATTTTGGGCATCGCGGGGTGATTGAAGAAATTTCAGGAAGTTTGTGTAATAGTCCGATTTTACCCGTGTACAAGAAAGGTGATAATGTAATTCCATTCCGTTTTATAATTGATTTACGTGCCATTAATAAAGTTGTGGCACCGCAATTTCCAATTGTGCCTGATGTACCGACAATCCTAACCATGATTCCAGCTACAGCTACTTACTTTTGTGTTGTGGACTTAAAGAATGCGTTCTTTATTATTCCTATACACAAGGATAGTAGATATTTGTTTGCATTCACCTTAGGGATTTGATTTATCACCAGGTACGAGAAGCTTTACCTGTGCGATACGAGGGCCCGGGCCACGGCATACGGCCTGGGAGTTGGGTGCTCGTCAAATCATTTGAGCGCACCTCCTGCCTCGCGCCTCGCTGGCGTGGGCCATTCCAAGTCCTGTTGGTCACCCAGACAGCGGTGTGGGTCGCTGGACAAAAGAACTGGATCCACGCGTCACACATCAAGAAACTTCATCGCCCTGTGCCACACGCTACAGAAGAAACAGAACCCCTCGCTGATACTGCAACCAATGATCCCAAAGCAGTAAGCAGCACTGAGAGTGTGTCAGAGAATATCTCTGAGCCCGGGAAGCTTGAGGCAGCTGCCATTTTGTCTCCGCACTTTCCACAAATTGTGCACCCGGAAACGGCTGTTTCAAATTCAGCCCCTTCACTGGCCTCCGACACGTTGCTTCCAGCAGGAAGTGACGACATATTGTTTCTGGATCAATCAGTACCAGGAAAAGTATGATATAACCTACGACCACGAAGATAGACTTACGGCACGGTTTTGCTGTGCATCTGATAGACTTACGGCACGGTTCGGCTGTGCATTCGGAGAAGGAAAAGAGTCATCGAGGGCTTGCTTTTTGCCCATATTTGAGAAAGGGGATTCTGTTGGCTGGGGTGGTGGAAGGACTAAGAAGTCGCTTGACCGAGAGGTCATCAGCAACAAACTTTGGAGTGTTCGTTTGAAGACTATGATGCCCGCCACCGCTACCGCTTGTATGGGACTTGTAAATAAGGGGGTGACCAACCGGGACAATGGACAAAATGCCTGGGCCCCGAAAACGTATTGCTGTATTCTTATAATGATATTTGTTTTTTTAATAGTCGCTGCCTTAGGATTATGGTACCTTGAGGAAACTCACTCTTTAGAACTTTTGTTGCCTACTGAAAGTGCACCCATTGTTCCTACTCCTTTTGTACATTTGCATACTTTATCCCCACGGGATTCCCAGCACAGACAAAGGTACCACAATAACACTCTACTACTTATCATGAATGCTACACATGCCATTTTTAATAAATCCAACTGCTGGGTCTGCTCACATTTACCGCAACACAGGGATAAGGAGCTAGGTTGGTATATTCATCCTTTCCCATTGACAACTGCCTGCTATTCTTCTCTTAGAGCACTGTTCTTTGGCCGATGGAATGATAGCATCTCAGGGAACTTTGATGGCACCAATTTGAATAGTTTTGAGAAACGTCTTTTGACTCCCCTGGGATGCTCCCTTTTTGCAAATAGGAGTAAACCGAATGTTGCTTCTATTAGGCCTTCTGATAAACTGTCTCGTCCTTCCAATCTTTGATTTCCTTTAAAATGGCTCCGATAGGCAATAAGGATGCCATGCCTCCTTCTTACACTGTTAACCATAGCCCCGATTCAGTTTCTTTTTGCATACAGAGGAATGGAACTCAGTCAATGGGAGATTTTCTAGGTTGTGCCAACGTTGCAAATTTGACTGGGGAGAACAGACCTTTGTATGTAGGCGAACCTGTTTACTTTGTCTGCGGTAATGTAGCATTCCCATGGTTGCCCAGGGATTGGCAGGGAACCTGTTATTTAGGGATCCTGTTACCTGGGGTGTTTATAGCTAGTACAAAAGAAGTTTTGAAGGCTCGTCCACGGCGGGATGGGAATGGCGACACCCCAGCTCAAGTCTTGGGAGATATAGCTAAATCAGTTGTGCCATTTTGGGGGCAGATAGCGAATTCAGAAGATATCAGAAAACTAGCGAGAGTACTGGAGAGAACCATCAACCGGACCACGGACATACTCTATAATATGGCGTAAGAACAAAAGGCGATAAGATTAGTAGCACTTCAAAATCGAATGGCATTAGATGTCATTCTAGCTGAATGTGGTGGAGTATGCAAATTAGTGGGGTCCGCTTGCTGTGTTTTCATACCAGATTCCTCCCCAACTATCTTCAAGGCAATACAGAATCTGCACGTCCTTAATTCCGAAGTGCATGTTACCGAGGGAAACTGTGATCTGAGCGCTTGGTTCTGGGACTTCTTGCGATCTTGGGTTTGGAAGGTACTTTCGGTCTTATTAATTATTTTGGGAATACTGTTGTTTCTTTGTTGCTGTATTCAGTGTCTGCCTGGTATGTATTCGATGCTAGGGGATGTTGCGCACAAGCGATAGGTTCGATAGGACATAAAGTGTATGCCTCAGATAAGACTTCCAAAGAATATGTATTGAAGGATATTTTAGCAAAAGACCTAATGGCAATAGATATTTCCATTAGTGATTCAGGGTGCATGGACAATGATGCATGGAGTTATTTGCAAGGAGATCCAAAGTAGTTTTTAGCACTTGGCATAGGCCAAAAGGAGGGTTTGTCGAAATGGAAAGTATATCATGCCTCCTATTGTAATAAATATATTAATATTAGCCTACGCCAAGCTGCTCGAAAGTCGCTTGCGGAAGAAATCTGTGTTGCAAGGTCCTGACCTTAAATCCATGTAAGACGCCATTTTAGGTCAAACCGCCATTTTAGGATTCGTTGTGTAAAAGTCACCCTGTGAGCTAAAATGGTGGACAATGTCATTCCAGAATACAACATGGCCGTCTTGACCTCTGTACATAGCTAATGTGTAATTTGCCAGCAGGCCACTTGTTGAGGTCGTGAACGGAGACCTTGTCCTTCGTTGACCTATGTGTAGAAGGATTACTCGTGCAATGAAACTAATCCACAAGCATATGTTGAGACAATGTATTCGAATACTGAACTAAGAACATCTGTTTAACTACATTGTATTAATGTTTAAGAAGGCCTGCATGGAAAACTTTAGAATACACAGTTATTGCATACGCTTGTTGATACATGTATTAAAGGCAAACCAGTTATATGCAGTTATTTGAGGCTTGGCACGAACCCTAGATCGGTGATGTATTAAAAGGAATATTAACCCGAAGTGGGGCTGGACATCGCGCCCACCAAATGTATAAAAAGCGAATGCATTCTAATGTACAGCGTCTCTCACTGAACACACTGAACCACGCTGGAGTTCATTGTGTTGTACTGAGGGCCGATAGCTATCTGATTTTGCTCTGTTTTTGTAACTGGATTCAGTATAAAATAAAGTACTTTGTATGTTCCTTTGTAACCCGTGTTCGGTGTATTTCCTTTTGGGGTACTCAGCCTCGATATTTTATTTCTGTTTTCACAATGTAGTTCGGGGAGAGTGTCGAACTCTCTTCCCCCTTATTGTATGCACTTGACAGGAACGCAGTACGGTAGGCCATGTGTTGTTGGCGGCGTGTTTCGGTGGTTGAGCCGAGTGAAATGTGCAGGAATTGGGTTTATTTCGCCACATTTCGGACTTTGCCAGGGTTTCTGGGCAATACATTCTGGGCCAATTTGCGCAAGTCAGACCTCTGCGGATTCCTACGGATGTCCTCTTTTCGGAAATGCATGGGGTTCCGTGTTTTCCTTGGTGGCTTGGACACCCGAGTCCCATATCTGTATGATGTGCCGTCTGCAAAAATCGTGAAATTCAGCTGTCGGAAAAGACTTGGGGTTAGGGGTGTTATAGGCTTTCCCCTTGGCGCCCAGGTAGGTGCACCCACACATGTGAGGTACTGTTTTCATCGGGACACCTGTGGGAACACGGAACGGTAGGCCATGTGTTGTTTTCGGCGTGTTTCGGTGGGTGAGTCGAGTGAAATGTGGAGAAATTGTGTGTTATTCGCCACATTTTGGACTTTGCCAGAGTTTCTGGGTAATACATTCTGGGCCGATTTTCGCAGGTCAGACCTCTGCCGATTCCCACAGATGTCCTCTCTTCGGAAATGCATGGGGTTCCCTGTTTTCCTTGGTGGCTTGGACACCCTAGGCCCATATCTGTATGGTTTGCCCGTCTGGAAAAATTTGAAATTCAGCTGTCGGAAAAGACTTGGGGATAGGGGTGTTTTAGGCTTACCCCTCGGCGCCCCGGTAGGTGCACTCACACATGTGAAGTACCATTTTCATCGGGACACCTGTGGGAACGCTGAAAGGTATGACATTTGTTGCGTTTGTGTGGTTTTCATAACGTTTCGACCCATTTGCTGGTGCCCTTTGCCACACAACCCTTTATTTCCCAAATGTGCCCTACATTTCTTCGCTGCTTTAGGCACCATACACTTTTGTAACCTGCACAAGTCACCTACCCTTGAAAAGGTCTGTCTGTGCTCTTTCAAAAAATGTATGCTTGCCGTTTCCTCATTTACACATGCTAAGTACGTCTATTCAGGCCGTAAGCATAAAACTCCTGTGTACCATGGCTCAGTGTTTGGCGTGTGGTATTGCTTGTTTTGTGAAACACTACAAAAAATGTGTGCTTTCCTAACTGCAAGAGTCGGGGGAATGTTTGCTTTTCTCAAAATTCATAGAAGCCATTGCCGTACCAAGCCAACCATGTCCACCACATACCTTTTTTTCAGTCATTTTCCCACTTTTCCCCCAATCTATGGCATTCCCTCCCCACTCCCCTGCACACGATTCCCTCCCCTCCCTCCCAAACCCACTTACCTTTGTATGTCTCCTGTCGCCCAACTCCCCACATTCCCTGTGTCCATGTCCACAAGATCCCAGTGCCCAGTGTAGTACTAACACAGAACCATCAGCATCCCTGTGGTTCAGAAGAAATCGTCAATCAGTGATTGGCGCACAGCACGGCCATCTTGTGCATCACGAACTGCCAGGGGTGCTGCTTCTCCATCATCATTCTCATCATCCTCACCCAGTGCATGCAGGTCAATGTCAGGTGGCAGTTGTACGTTTCTCCGGATGCACATGTTGTGCAGCATGACACAGACCATGGTGATCTTTACCACCTTCTCAGGCCCGTAAAGGAGTGCTCCACCAGACCTGCTGAGGCAGCAGAACTGTGCCTTCAACAGGCCAAAGGTCTGCTCAATCACAACACGGGTACGGGTATGAACCCGATTGTACTCCTCTTCGTGCCTGTTCTGGGGGTTCCGTACAGGGGTAAGTAGCCACGGCTTCAAGGGATAGCCACCATCACCTGCATGGGAGCACAATGAGGTATGTGTAAGTCAATATCTGACCTGACACCATTTGAAATCACTGCCATGGCTCTAGCTATTTGGTGTTGACATGCACATGTCCCTGGATGTATGCACACAGGTTAATTTGATGCAATGTGTACTGTACTATGGTCTGCTGGTGTGGATTGCATTGTCCAGATGATGCAGGGTGTTCACTTGCATGCTGATGTACATGTACTGTGGATGCGGAACAATGTCTTGCCACCCATATTGGCGATGTATGGTACTCTGTATGTATTCCCACTAGCTGCATTGCCACGGCTGTAATCATGTTTTGTCATCCATCGCTTGACATTCCCATGGTGGCCTGCTTGTGCGTCTGGCATATTGTCATTGCTGTGCAGCATTGGTCTTATGTAGGGCATTGATTTGTCATGTTCAGATTGGGATGTTCAGGGCAACAGTGTTTTGTCTCACCCAGGTAGAGTATGCATCCCCTCCCCCCAATCTCACCCAGGTGGAGTATGCATCCCCCCCAATCTCACCCAGGTGGAGTATACATCCCCTTCAATATCACCCCCCCCCCCACTGAACTGCCATGGGCCAGTCAGGCAACTTATGGAGCATCCAGGCACGTCGTCCAGCATGTCGCTCCATGTAGCGGGGTAGCGAGGAGTTACGCAGCACCATTGCATCATGTGTGCATCCGGGATATCGGGCACAACAAAGTGTGATCATCTTGCTGGAGTCACATACCATCTGCACATTGATGGAGTGGTATTGCTTGCGATTGCGGTACACCACCTCATTGGCATGAGGGACCACCAATTCTACATGGGTGCGGTCGAGGGCACCGACGCAATTGGGCATGCCTGCCAGTGCATGGAAGCCTACTTTAGTGTCAGCGAGCTCCTGGCTAGTCCGTGGTAGGGATATGTGGATACTTGCATGCTTCAGGAGGGCATCCAGCACTTGGGTCAGCATGCATGAAAAGAGTGGTTGTGATATGCCATGCAGCTGCCCCACTGTGTGCTGGTAGGTGCCTGTGGCAAGGAAGTGGAGCACAGACACTACCTTCAGTAGAGGGGGGATGGCAGTGCGGATTTCTATCAGGCTGACAATGTCGTCGTGTATCATGTCCACTATGGTGGTGATGGTGTCCCGGTCCAAACGGTACAGGGTGTGGATCTGCACAGGGGTTAGGTTGAATGGACTAGCTCTGATGCGAGGGATTGGTGGCTGCCTACGTGGTACCACTGGCTGCACTGGTGGGACTTGCTGGGCCTGTCTCACCCTCCTTCTCCTCCTGCGTCTCCTCTGTGCTGCCTGTTGTTGTTGTTGTTGTTCTAGTTGTTATTGTTGCTGGTGTAGCAGTGCAGGCATGTTCTCCAGCCCCAGGATTGCTACAGCAAGTTGGATCATTTTGGTGTTGGAAGGGGTGTGGTGTGTGGGTGTGCTCCTTTTGTGCTGGGACAGGCTCCATTGGCTCCCCCTGTGGTGATTGAGTGCACCTGTGGCAGCTGGGTACACAGCAGGTTGCTATTTACGGGTGATCCTCGATGCCTGTAGTAGCGCCATCGCCCAGACCCTATTTAACGCCTTCGGGATGCCGGTAGGTGCATGCCCGCCTTACTTGTGATGTCCTCCTGTTAGCGGCATCCCAGTATTGCCGCCGCCAAGGGTGCGTGGACGCGTGCATGCTGGTAAATAGGGGCACGGTACAGGCGGTGGCGGTAATGCCGGGTTTTGAGGCTCGTAATGGGCCGGACCGGTACTCGATGCCGGTATTACCATTCCGCCTTCCTTTTTTCATTACCTCCATGCTCGTAATGAGGCCCAATTTGAGTCTGATTTTGCAAAGCAACTATCTAAACTCGATCTTCAGTAGCATCTTGAAAGTGTCGCACATTGGAACAAGTGACTATCCTTTGATTAACAATGTCACATCAGAACCAGAAAGTAACCTTGAGGATAAATTGAAAACCACCATGGTGTCATTTACCCCTGATATTTCCTGCTACAGGTTTGAAACAATAGCGGGGGCGGAGGCGGGAGAGGAACATCAAAAGCTCTTCTATTATTTATTTTTTGGCCCTGCCCTCGATAGTATTGGCCTTCACTTTCTAAATCAGAGCCTGACGATGTATCCGAAAAGGTGACCGTTTTTCTATATGGCTGCCCATAATGTCGCCACCTGCTTTGTTCTTGATTGTTCTAATAACTGAGACCTGCATATTTGGGACTCAAATATGGATACGTTACCTCCTTACTAAAATTCAACACGTCCTTTTTCAACTTTTCCATTTTTTTGTTAGTTGTTATTTCGATAACTTCAGTTACCTGTTTCTGGATAACTTCCAGTTTGTCTTTAGCATTTTCAATAGCATTGTTTGACAAAATGGCTTGTTCAGCCAATTGCAGTCCCTGCTCTATTTATGGACTCGCCTTCTGAGCAGTGTTAATGAACAGTAGCATCCAGTCCCTAGTGCATTTAGTGGAAATGCATGAAAACAACGATTTATGTTCCTCGTCATCAATAAAGAGGCAGGGATCATTCCGTGCTTGCAGACCTTGTGGGATAATATTACCTCTTAAATGTTCTGTCACCAAATTACTGTGCATCTGAGTGGGGAACAATTTATTCTTCAGCTGTAATCGAGAGTCACTATTCACGTTGGACATAGATAGATAAGATCTACATTTTCAAAAAAGGAAGGCACTCTAATAGCCTCTGCCAATTGTTCTTCAGAGAAGGACAAAATGTCCAAATTAGCCATATTGCCACCAAACGTAAATGTGACAACACAAGGAAATCAGGGCAACCGCTTGGCATCGACTCCTGGCAGGGACACACTGTAATTTCTCACCTAATAACCGCTCAGTAATGTGCTGCACTAACATCTAGACACAAGGGACGTGGATCCCCATACCTCACTGACACCTGGGGAACTTAACATAGACAAATAACAACAGGCTGGTGTCACATGAGGACTGATGGACATACCCCAATTTCCCAAAATACCAATGGGTAAGTCACCAGTCATGCTCCTACCCAACCAATGCACACGCTCGAAGGTCATGGAGTCTGTCAAAAACATTCAGTCAGCTCATTCCTTTGATTTGTTTTATTCATCACCTTATCGACATAGCGGAAAAGTCCTAGGTCAGTGTGTTCGGATGTAGGTAGACTATGGCAGCAGAAGTCATGGATGGCAGATGATAATCTGTATTGCAAAATACATCACACTGTTGAAGAAAAGAGGGAACATGTGCACAGTGACAGGAATACATAATTAGAAATATGAGAGCAGGTAAAGGAAAGGTTGTGAATAAAGGTGCCATGCACAAAGTGAGGCAGAGGGCCAAGTGGTAAAATGCAATATCAAAAACAATAAATAAAATAGAGCACCCACTTGGCACGGTGAGTAAAATGGGATGGACACATTAGGGTAAATCATAGAAGCTCACATGTCACCCTCTGACCCTTCAGCATCACGGTTCCCCAGAACAAGCAATTCAATCTCCTCTTCATTCATCTCACCATGCCGGGGCCACTGGCCACCCCAGGCTGTAGAAGAGTGAAAGAGAGCGAGAGCGCGGTGGATGTGTGAGGCGAAGGGGCTGTGGCAGTGACAGATGTAGGTGGATGCCACGGACGGTTCCATGTGTTAAAATCGTGGCAAAAATGGCCGTGGACACAAAATATCGTGGCAAAAAGGCTGTGGTTGGCCGCCGCAATCCATGTAAAGGATGCAGCGGACACCCCCGCAACCACCAGACCCATTATACCATTTAAGAGGAGCGGGGACACCCCCTGCAACTCCCACTCCCCTTAAATGGTGTAATGGGCTACACATTTAACGGGTCAAATCACAGCATTTTTGCCGCAATTCTTTTGTACAGGTGACATTTTTGCCACGATTTTATCACTGCATACCCCACGGACAGCATCCTTAACCTCACTCAGTTCCCTTCTGGCACCCCTCAGTTCCGCTCTCAGCCCTGCAACCTCCTCCCCCAGAGCCCTCTGTTCCTGCAACTATCGCTCCCCTGCTTGCATACAGGCAAGGGGTGGGGGGACAGGTGGAGCAGGTGGAGGGTCATGAGCCACAGCAGACAGAGCTACACTAGTCTCTTGGGGGCTAAATGGGCCTGCATGCCCTGTCTGCTGCTGCTCCTGTGCCACCTCGGACATCTCCATCTTTGTCAATCCTCCTCCTTGTTTGCATCCTGTGGGTAGGTTGCAGCTCTGACATAAGATGAGGTGTTGGGCGGTGCTCTGGGCCATGGGGTCACTGGCAACGGAGGCTGCAAGAGAGTTGAAAGGGACACACGAGATAAAGCAAACACCACGGGCCATACAGCACATACATGTGGAGGACACAATTATTTATGTACCTGTAACCTAAGATTTATTTCTTGTAAGCGCCCAGTTGCTTAACGGTCCGGTGCGCTCTATAAATAAATAAACAATACAATACAATTACGTCTACATGGGCACCAGACACAACCCACACTAGCACAAGCTGATACCAGACAAATGATATCTTGCCTTGGAGGCACAGTGAATATGCATGTGGCAAGTGCTTCATCGACATGCGTTAGTCGCCGAGAAGCTGGAGAACACCTACTGGGCATATGCAGAGGACTTTCCATGCTTACAACCCTGTGGCAGTCCTCTGGGCAAATCTGGCTCAGTACCGGAGTACCAGGGGGTTGATGCAGGCCCGTAGCATGGGCCACGATGGATCATCTAGCCCTGCCACCAGCAAGGTCCGTGTCTTAATGCCAGTGACCCGCCTGAGGTCGTCCCATCATTTCTTAAACTCTTTGCATTGTCCTGGTAGACCCCAATTGTATTGATGTGCCATAAATGTTGGCCAAGAACTGTGCCCGTGCTGCCACCTCTGTGTGAATCGAGCTGTGACCAATAAGGTGCCCAATAAGGTGCCTATACCTACTGAGCACCTCTACCCCAAGGACCTCCACCTCCTGTTGGGTGAAGTAGGGTTTTTGCATCCCAGGAGGTGGAGAGGAAGAGTCATTCTGTGGAGGGGTGGAGGTGGGGTAAGGTTGGTGGGTGGCGCCTGGAATGTGCTATCAGTCATGTCTGGTAGTGAGGCAGGAGCGACATCCCCACTGGGGTTCCCCAAAATGATTCCCTCTCCCTCGTCTGGAGTTGGGGGAGGTCATGTCATTGTCTTTGGTAGGGGCAGTGGGGACATAGTACTCGGCAGGGTGCATGAGTGCTGGTGGGCCTGGCAGGGTTCTGGTAGCCCATGGAGCACCCTTCTCACGGACACCTCTGGTGGTTGATGCATCAGCATCCTCTGCAGTGGTCTGCCTGCCCCTGCTCCTCATGGTCAACCTGCACAGACCGGATGATCCCTTCTGTGGGTCTGTGTCGTTCCTGCATCCACTGTGTTTCCTGCTCACTTTCATGCCAGCTGTCAACCATGGGCACTGGCATGGTCCGTCTTTACATGGCGTAAGAGACCTATGGTTTCTAGGCACGCTCACAGCTGTTATGGTGCCAGAGTAAGCCGGAAGCTACAGTATGGGGTGGCAGGGATTCTGCTTCGGCCTGGTCGTGTTCATGGCTTCCACACATGTACCAGGAGTATGCATGCACTTGCCATGGGAAGCATGTGAGTCCTGAATGCAGGGAGCTTGGACTCTCCCATGCAAGGACGGTGACATACACACGCACGCACATCCAGATTCACAAGGGCACGCAAAGCAGCGTTGACATGTTCGTGTGCCACATGTGTACATTGCTCCTACTTGGAATCAGTGCTTTGTGTCACTGATATTGAACTGACAGGACAGTACTGTGTACTGGGCAACCTGTGCACAGGCTGGGGACAGCTTTACCCTGTGAGACGGGAATGTGATGCAGGGTACATACATGGGTACTTGTGTGATGCAACGCAACTTGCATATGATGGTGTGTCACTCGTATTTTTCTGCATGTGTCATGTGTACCTATGAGTCGGACCATCGAGCATCAACTGTCTTTGATAAGTGGCATGTAGCAGACATAGTGTGGATGCCTGACACCATTGTCATTGCATCCACTCAGGGGGATGACTGTTAGTAGTGCCTGGGTGTGTTTTCTCTGACTCTGCAAATGTCATGTAAGGATTCCCATGGGACGCAGGCCCACATATTGATCTCTGGAATCATGACATGCCCATTAGGAGACATTGGGGGTCATTACGAGTTAGGCAGTAAAAATCAATTTTTACCGGCATGGAGGCAATACCGGGTCCGTAGATTACGAGTATGTGTGCACGCACGCAGCGGCATGCCAGTAACGACATTGCTGGCTTCCCGCTAAAGTCCCTAAAACATCCCTTAGCAGCATCATAGAAAGCGTTTACAGTACTACCGCCTCCGTCCACCTCTAAATAACGGGCCCGGCATAAATGGGTCTGGCATTAGCGGGCCCGCTGATAACAGTCCCGCTAATGCCGGGCCCGCTAATAACGGGCCCGCTAATACCAGAACCGGAAGTAACGTCATTGCTCCGGAACGGAAAATGGAACGGCGGCCATCTTGGAAAACACAATCCATTGCCATCCTCGATACACAGGACCCTGAGCCTCAACACCAGAACATCAACCACACTACCAGCACCATGCCAAAGGCGATTAAGAAAGGGGCATCCGGCAGCAGAAGGAGCGGTTCTCCGAGGATGAACTGAACATGCTTGCGGACACTCTTGCTGAGAATGCAGAGGTGGTATTTGCATAGGACCTGAAAAGAGCAGCACAGCTAAAAAAGAAGGAGATATGAGAGCTAGTGGCCCAGACAGTGAGTGCGGTTGGCACCACCCCCCGCACAGTAAAGGACATGAGAAAACATTAGGACGACCTGCGCCTCAGAGTGCGCAATATCTTGTCAGTCAACCGGAGCCAGAGCCTGGCTACTGGCAGTGCCTCAAACTCACCAATCAAACTGAGCCACTGGGAAGAAACCTGCACAAGCACAATATGTATGAAGATAGTCCACCAATGTGACCGTGCCATGAGGCAATGCATGGCCCATTACACACACATGGACACATCCCTGCCTAAGACAGCGAAAACATGCCTTCAACAGGCAAAATGTCTGCTCGATGACCACACGGGTACGGGTATGGAAACGATTGTAGTTCTCTTCGTGCCTGTTCTGCGGGTTCCGGACAGGGGTGAGGAGCCACGTCTTCAAGGGATAGCCACTGTCACCTGCATGGGTGCAAAAAAAGGTATGTGTAAGTCAATTCCTGATGGACACCTGTACTTATCACACATGCCTGCAGATTTTTGTTGTTCACATGCACATGTCCCTGGTTGTATGCACACATTTTACCTTGCCACAATGTGTGCTGTGCCATGGTCTTATGGTGTGGGTTGCGTCTTCCAGTTGATACAGGGTGTACACTCCCTTGATGTTCTTCATGCACTGTGGATGTATTCTGCGGTGTTTGTTATCATTATGTGATGTGTAGTGATTTGCATTATTTTGTTACTGGCAGCGTTGCCAGAAGTCTCAGCATTATTTGTCATTCAGCGCTTATTATTCCCATGGTGACATGCAGCGATACTGTGCTGGTGGCCCTGTGACAAGCAGTGTATACCCTTGGTGGAATTGATTTGTACACTCTCATGGATGCTTGTCCTGTGTTGTGAATTGCTGCGGACATTGTGAATACTCACAGCATGTTGCTGGATGTTGAGGTCTGATGATGGGTGGTGGACATGTTGTGGGATGTGGACTGGTTGTAAGTTAGGTATGCTGTAATTGGTGTGCAGCTTCCATCATTGCTATGGGGATGGGTAGTCATGTTCAGTTTGGGATGCTTTGGGGCACAGTGTTTTGTGATGTGGACTTTGTGCTGTCACCACAACAATGACGCCATGGTGTTGTGTGCATCTCTCCCCCCATTACACTGTCATGTGCCTGTCATGCAATTTACCAAGCAGCCAGGCACGTCGTCCTGCATGTTGCTCCATGTAGCGTGGTAGCGTGGAGTTCCGCAGGACCATTGAGTCATGAGTTGATCCGGGAAATCGGGCACAACAATGTGTGATGATCTTGCTGGAGGCATACCATCTGTACATTGATGGAGTGATATAGCTTACGATTGCGGTACACCGCCTCCGTGGCATGCGGCCCACCAATTCTAAATGGGTGCAGTCAAGTGCACCAATACATTTTGGCATGCCTGCCAGTGCATGGAAGCCAACTTTCGTGTCAAAGATCTCCTGGGCAGTCCATGGTAGGGATATGTAGTTCCTTGAGTGCTTCAGGAGGGCATCCAGCACTTGGTTCAGCATGCGAGAAAATAAGGGTTGTGATATGCCATGCATGTGTCCCACTGTGTGCTGGTAGGTGCCTGTGGCCAGGAAGTGGAGCACAGACACTACCTTCAGTAGAGGGGGGGATAGTGGTGCGTATTTCAATCAGGCTGACAATGTCGTCGTGCATCATGTCCACAATGGTGGTGGTGGTGTACCGGTCCAGACGGTACAGGGTGTGGATCTGCTCAGGGGTTAAGTTGAATGGACTGGCTCTGATGCGAGGGATTGGGGACTGCCTGCGTGGTACCACTGGCTGCACTGGTGGGACTTGCTGGGCCTGTCTCACCCTCCTTCTCCTCCTGCATCTCCTCTGTGGTGCCTGTTGTTGTTGTTGCTGGTGTAGCAATGCAAGCATGTCCTCCAGCCCCATTATTGCTTCTGCAAGTGGAATCATTTTGGTGTGGTAAGGGGTATGGTGTGTGGGTGTGCTCCTTTTGTGCTGGGCCAGACTCCATTGCCTCCACCTGTGCTGATTGTGTGCACCTTGGGAAAGTTGGGAACACTGCTCATTGCTGTTTGCGGGTGGTTCGCGATGCCGGTATTTGCATATCCGGATGACTTGTGATGTCCTCCTGTTAGCGCCATCCCGGTATAGCCGGAACGAACGGCGGGCGCGCATACCTGTATGGGGGTGCATGGTATCAGCGGTGGCGCTGATGCCGGGTTGTTGGTTCGTAACAGCCCGGAGCGGTATGAGGTCCCGGTAATCCCTTACCGGCATCGTTTTTTCATTACCGCCAACCTCGTAATGATCCCCATTTGGTGTTGAAGTCTTTGCTGAGCCCTGGACTAATGAATGGCTGTGAGTCTGGACTGAGCACCTGCTGGCCCTGGGTTAGTCTGATTGAAACATGTTTGTCTGACTTTGGCCCTGATGGTGTTCCATGTGTGCCTTTTATATATGGTAGAACCTGCATCTCCATGTATGCACACATGCCATGGACCAGTCACAGCTAAGTGGGTCACACGTGGGATGTGAATGTTGACTGTAGGTTGTGCGGCCTTGGATGTGGCATCATAGTGTGAGGTGAAGACATGTCACTGAGTTGTCAGAGTTGTCACTCCTGTATGGGACATGTCGTTAGTCCAAAGTGTGTGTGTGTGCGCGTGCGTGCGTGCGTGTGTGTGTGTGTTCGGTATAATGGAGTTAACATGCACAGGCATGGAACTGGAATACTGCACTTCATTGCTTGTCAGATGACTGATGCCTGGATGTGTTTAATGGATGCATGACATCAGCAACAAACACTGAGTACCTAGATGGACCATTGCGTTGAGGCAGGTTGATGTGTGTAGTGATGTTTAATGAGAAATATACATGTATCGATGTGGCAACTTGTTCACAATGTGCCTCACACCAACACATACCATTCCACAGTTACAACATCCCTCCACTCACAAGCATTGCATGCCTTTGCATAATGCAAGTCATGACAGACAAGTAGTACTGATTACAGGTTTGTTTATTTGGTGCAGTACGAAAATGTAGTTTTATGCAAGTGTGTGGTGCTGTATAAGTGACAGTGAGGGATGTGCATGGGTGAGTGTGATGACGCCATGTTCTAGTGTGTGGTATCAGGATTTGGGGGTAGGTGGGGCAGGGGCAGAGGAGAGTGTGTAGGACGAGAGGAATGAGGTGAGTCTGAGGTGGGAGTCAGGGGCTACTTTCTGGGTGTCCCACGTCGCAGTTTAGCCTTGGCTCAGCCTGGGATGCGGGGGAGGTCAAGCTGTCCTCCCCAATGGCTTGGCTGCATCCAGGTGAGTGGGTGGCCCGTGGACAGACTGTGGCACATGAGGCAGGATGCCAGTCACCTGCCCGGCCCTGTCCACCTTCTCGAGTCTCCTCCTCTTTGCGCCGTGCCTCACCATCAACTCCTCAAGACTGTTTGACACTCCAAAGTGTGCCTCAGTTGTGGTATCCATGGCGGTGCTCAGCCCGAATATTTCTTGGCACATGTCCCTGCCAGTGTTGTTAATGGCATCAAGAGGGCTGGACACGCCTGCGAGTTATGTTGTGCCCTAGCACGGACACTGTCTCGACCATCAGCCACTGTTGCTCCAGGACAACGTGAAGCCACTCTGGCTGCTCCACCCTGATGGTTCCACAGGCTGCAGTGGTGGTTGTGCAGCCTGAGGACGGGGCCGGGGGGCAGCAGCAGCAGGTTGGGCCGAGGTCCTCAGCCGCTCCACGGGTGAGGCACCCTGGTGGGAGTGCTGGTCCTTGAGGTACGTGGACTCTCCAATGCTGGTATATTCATCATTGAATTCCTGCGCCTGCATGAGAGGCATGCTGTCTGGGCTTGCCTCCTCTGCAAATGGGGCGATTTGGAGGCCCACACACCTGTGTCCCGATTGCAATTTTGCACTGCGGTGCTCCTGTGTGGGGGAGATGTGTTCCTCCCAGTCCCCCTCCTCCTGTGCCTCCTCGGTGAGTGCGCTGCGGACAGGCAGATGTTGTTCTCCCTCCTCATAGCTGTCGGAGCACTCCACAGGGTCTCCTTCCCCTGTAATCATGGCTGCAAATCGGAAAGGGATGATGTCACTCCGTCACATGCTAACAATGTGTGCACATGAGTTAAATTAGTGTTGAGACATGTTGCAATGTATTGCGATGCATCTTGACCTCACACATCTTGCCATTGCACCGCCAACCCACTGTTGTCATACATGTATGAATGACCCCCAGAGATGTATTGGTGTTGCCATTGGCTGTGTGTGATGCATGTGAAGGCAACTTGGGGGATGAGTCAGGCGTTGTGTGTGTTGGTGTGGTAGCAGCCCCCATGACACATTGGATGGCCATGCATATGGAGGAAGGTGCATGGCATGTGTTTGTCGTGTCCCCTGTGTCCATATAACTGAATGTCTGATGGTTATTGAGCATCAGGGCATGGATTGCATGTGTGCATGGCTCGTATGGTGGTGGTGGTACTCTAGTAGGGATGTGTCAATTGTTGGCAGTGCACAAATGGCACATGTGGTGTGGTGGTATTCTCCGCTTTGGGTGTATCTGAGATGTCCATGTGACAGAGTAGTGCGTGGTTTTGTGTAGTGGGCAATGCATGTGTCAGTGTTGTCTTCTGTGAATGGGAATGGGTGTCCCGGGGAGCATCTGCATTCAGGTCACTATGTGGTGTTTGTGCTGTGGCATGTTCTTCACGCCATTAGATGATGTGGTGTACTGGGAATGGGTATGGGTCATGGCCTGTGTGCCTTCATGTTGTGTTCCCTTTGAGACAGCTGCAATCAATATTTAAGTGTTGAGTGCGTGGCGGAAACGCAGATGTGAGTGGTTATGTGAAGGTGATGAGCTTAGCACAGAAATCCATGCCTGTCGCAGTGCCTGGTATGCCAGTGCAGGCTTCCTCTGGGATCAGGCTCCGGTCATCTCTTCACTGGGCATCAGTCGCAACCCGGGGCATGGTTGGTTTCCTACGAGATGTCGGGCGACAGTGAATTTGGTGTACTTCAGCTTCACCAGCCACTTTTTTCGTCCCGGGTGCATTGCTTGATGACCAGGGCATTTATCTCCTGCGCGAGTCCTTCCAGAGTGTGGACCCGCTGGCTCTCACTGGTGTGGTGTCCAGGTGTCCGGATGATGGTGTTCTGGTTGCGGTTGGTGAACTCCACCATCATGTCCACCTCTCTTTCCATGAAGTTCATCTTGCACCAGATCTCCTTTGCTGTTTCCATTTTGCTGGACACCACGACCTCTGCAGTGATTGGTGATATGATTTATATGGCATTTATAACGTGCCTATACACAAGTGTTTCAAGGCGCGACAAGGCAAGGTAGGGGGAACAGGGGGAAGACAGACAGCGATCCTACTAGGCCAGGTGTAACTCAGATCGCGCAAGTGCATGGGAAAGGGAAGGGGAGAGTGCGGGGGGGGAGAGGGGAGGGGACAGTGTAGTACATAGGATAAAAGAATAAATGACAATAGTCGAAGTGCCAACACCAGGTGGCAAGGGTAAGTGCAGAAAACATGTGTCAAATGCTGGAAGTGGGACGGAAGGGATACAGAAACAGTCCCCAAGTTGCCAGGAAGGCAGTGCAGGTGACCGACTGGCTGGGGAGGGGACCTGGGCCCGAGATCAGCAGGTGGCCAGGTAACCAGTGCATGTTAGGTTTCAACCAGGAAGTCAGCAGGGAAGAGGAGGAGAAAAATCCGAAGAAAAGAGGAAGGTTTTGAGGTGCTTCCGGAACCGGAGATGGTTTGCCTCAAGTTTCAGGGAGGCAGGGAGGCCGTTCCAGGGGGAGGCCCCAGCCGAAGAAAGAGATCTACCACCAACTTGTTGCTTGGAAAAGCAACTGACCCTGAGGGAGTTGGAAGCGGATGAGCAAAGAGCTCGAGAAGGAAGATATTTAGGAAGAGAGAGTTGAAGGTATTGTGGCCCCAGGCCCCAGAAGGCCTTGTGGACAGTGCAGAGGGTTTTGAACTTAATCCTTGCAGCCACAGGGAGCCAGTGCAGAGATTTCAGTCCTGGAGAGATACGATCCCTGGGCTTGAGGCCAAAGACAAGTCTCGCAGTCCTGTTTTGGATGAGTTGCAGAGGGCGGAGAGTAGAAGCAGGCAGATTTAGAAAGAGGCTGTTGCAATAGTCCAGCCTAGAGAGAACCAGAGCTCTGGAGACAGTGAGCTTCTGGGGGAAGGAGAGGAAGGGAAGGATACCTCTGAGGAGGTGCAGCTGATGACCAAGTTACTTACTTTCCTGGTAACGTTCTTTCGATGGGATGTTCCTCCGACATATTCCTTATCTTTGATGTTACCCATTCCAGCTTGCTGGCCTCGGAAACGTTTTCAGTAGAGGGCGCTGCGTGTCAACGTCCCTCACGTCGGTGTCCCTCGACAGCCTCCGTATCAGCGCTGACGTCATCGTGCATATAAATAGACTCGCGCAGCGTCCGTTGCTCAGTTCCATTTTGAAGTTTAAATTTACTTTGCATGAATTGGTTAGTAACCTTGAAGGAGCGTAAGCTGCAACTACAAAGGAAGTTTTACTGCGGGGATGGATGGAAGGGGCGATAAGGAATACGTCGGAGGAACATCCCATCGATAGAACGTTACCAGGTAAGAAAGTAACTTGTTCTTCGAAGGGATTGTGTCCTCTGATGTATTCCTTATCTTTGATAGACTCCCATAGCAGTAGTGTAAAGAGGAGGTGGGAGTAAAAATGAAATATTTCCCTTTATAAATGTACAGAATGCAACACAGCTTTCCCAAATATTGTCTCCTGGCTAGAGGAGGAATCCAGGCTGTAAAATGTGGTAAAGGTATGTGCGGACGACCATGTGACAGCTGCACATAGGTCTTTAATTGGAACCCCTCTTTGGAGAGCCGAAGAGGCTGCGATACCCCTGGTTGAATGAGCCCTAAGATGTTGAGGGAGTTCTTTTCCTGCCAATTTGTAACATTCTAGAATGGTTAAAATGATCCACCTTGAAATGGTCTGTTTCGTGATTGGCAATCCTAATTTGTGCCCTGCATATCCTACAAACAATTGGCCTGCTTGTCTTATCCTAGCAAGTCTGCTAATATAAAAACTCAAGGCACGCCTTGGATCCAGCCTGTGTAATCTTTCTTCCTCTTTCCCTGGATGGGGAGGAGGATAGAACGAAGTTAAAGTTATTTTCTGAGTAATGTGGAATTCAGAGACCACCTTTGGGAGAAAATAAGGTTTCACTTGTAAAACCACCTTGTCTTCATGAAAGATTATGTAAGGAGGTTTGCAAGATAGAGCTTGTAATTCGCTCACTCTTCTGGCAGATGTTAGAGCCACTAAAAAGTCTGTTTTAAGAGTGAGAAATCTTAATGAATAGGAATGGAGTGGTTAAAAAGGAGTACCCATCAGAAAATGTAAGACTAAATTTAGGTACCACAATGGAACTTGAAAAGGCTTTGGGGGATAAACATTAGTTAACCCTTTCAAAAATTGGATTACCAAATTTGAAATATGAAGGCTCCTCAGCAGTACGCTTAAAGATTGACAGCGCTGCGAGGTAGCCCTTGATCGTACCAATTTGAAGACCTGAATTTGCTAAGTAAAGCAAGAAAGATAACACCATTGGTGTATTGCATGAAAAGGGTTTGATATTCTTTTCTCTACACCAGCTGCAAAATGTGTTCCAAAGGCAGCGGTATAAAGTCTTTGTTGCTGGCCTTCTGGCTGAAAGCAACACCTCCATGATGTCATCTGGGAGATCCCAATCCTTGTATCTCAACCTTTCAGAAACCATGCGTGAAGGTTGAGGGTTCTGATGTCTGGATGGAGAACCTGACCTCCCTTCTGCGAGAGAAGATCCTCTCTTTGCGGAAGACGAATCAGAGGGCAGATGGACATGTCCAGAAGGTCCGGGTACCACATTCTCCTGGCCCAATCCAGGGCAATTAGGATCATGGCTTTCCGGAATCTTCTCAACCTCCTGATCATTTCAGGAATGACAGGGGCTGGAGGAAACGCGTACAGAAGTGGAAACTCCCAGTCCACTACGAACGCGTCTCCTAGAGCTCCTCTCGGGGGAAATTCCCTTGAACAAAACTCATCGCACTTTCGGTTGATACTGGTGGCAAACAGATCCACTTGAGGGGTTCCCCAAAGGGTGAAGATCTCTTGAAGGACTTCCTGAGCTAGTTCCCACTCGTGGGAGACTGTGCGCTGCCTGCTCAGAGCGTCCGCCCTCAAGTTCTTCTCTCCGGCAAGGTGAACTGCCGATAGAGAGATTCCTTCTTGAATAGCCCAAAAACAGAGCTGCATTGCCTCTCTGCACAGTGGCAGTGACCCTACGCCTCCTCTTTTGTTGAGATAGTGCATGGCCACTGTGTTGTCCATCATTATCAGGACATTCTTTCCCTGTACTGATGGCAGAAAAGCTTTCAGCGCTAGTCTGATTGATCTCAGCTCCAACAGGTTGATCTGTAGTCTGGACTCCGATGGAAACCAACGACCGCTGATGGTCAAATCGTTGGCATGGGCTCCCCACCCCGTGAGTGAGGCATCCGTGACTATCGTTATCTCCGGCTATGGTTGCCAAAACTGTTCTCCTTTGAGGATGTTCTCCCGACAGGCCCACCACTGAAGGTCTCGAGCTACTCTGTTCGGGACTTGAAGGAGATCTGACATTCTCCCTGAGAATTGTGACCATTGGGTTCTTAGTGCCCACTGGAGGGATCTCATTCTCAGGCGAGCCTCTGGCACTAGGAAGATGCAGGATGCCATGAGGCCTAGCAACCTCAAAAAGTCGAAGGCTGGTAGACGTTGGGCATTTTGAAACTTGGTGACCATCTGTAGAATATCTGGAGCCTTCACCTCTGGTGCTGAGGCTTTTCCCAGGGAAGTGTCCAGGACTGCTCCAATAAACTGGAGTCTCTGTGATGGTATCATCTGTGTCTTCTTTAAGTTGAGGGAGAAGCCCAGCTTGTGAAGGAAGTGGCAGACATAAGCCGGGTCTGAGCTTGTTACGGAGATACTGCTCTGATTAACCAATCGTCCAGGTAGGGATAGACGTGGATCCCTTCCCTCCTTAGACTTGCAGCCACTACCCACATTAGCTTGGTAAAGACCCTCGGGCGGAGGTCAGCCCAAATGGCAGAACTCGAAATTGCTAGTGGGAGTTGCCAATTGCGAACCTCAGGTATTTCCTGTGTTTGAGATGGATTGGCACATGGAAATAAGCATCCTGAAGGTCTAGAGATACCAACCAGTCCTGAAGCTGGAGGGCCTGAAGAATCTGAGAAAGGGTTACCATCTTGAACTTGTCTTTCCTGAGGAATTTGTTCAATTCTCGAAAGTCCAAGATGGGTCTCAGTACTCCGTCCTTCTTTGGGTCTAGGAAGTAGGAGGAACACCAACCCTTGTTCCTCTCTGCTACGGGTACCGGTTCTATGGCACCCTTCTCCAGCAGGTCTAAAATCTCCTGCATAAGGAGCGGGTCTGGAAGCTTCAACGAGTTGTTCCCGGTGGATGACTTTAAGGAGTGTGTAGGAAGGGCAGGCAGTAACCTTGGCCAACTGTCTCCAATGCCCAAGCATCTGACGTAATAGCCTGCCATTCTGCCAGATGTTGAGTTAACCTGCCCCCTACTGGTGTCTTGTGAGGAGAGACCTCAGAGGGGTTTAGAAGCAGCTGACGCAGATCCCGAGGGTAAAGTGCCACCTGTTGCTGTGGCTTTTGTACCTTTTCCCCATCCACCACGGGTGAATCGTTTCTGGCCCCTTTGAGCTGGTTGTCCTCTGCCCTTTCCGAATGCGGAATAGAAGCAAAAGGACCTACCCCTCCAGGAAGCTCGTGATGGGCAATTTGGAGTCTGCCGAATTGCAGCCCCAAGAGATTTTGCTGCTGCCTTGGATGTTTGTAATCTCTCCAGGCTGTCATCAGCCTTCTTCCAAATAAAGAAGTGCCGTCAAAGGGCATGTTCAGAAGTCTGGTTTGCACATCTGGAGCAAAACCAGACTTCCGCAACCACGCAAATCTGCGGATTGTGGTACATGCGCCATGGCCCTGCTGATGCGGTCAGCAGAATCAATGCCTGTTTGGAGGGACTCGCACATTGCATCCTTTCCATCCCTGATGATGTTTAAGAATGCTTCCCTTTCTGCTCCTTCTGGGAGACAGGCAGCCGCAGATGACGCACACTCCCAAAGTGTGTGGCTGAATCTTGCTAGCGTGCAAATGGCGTTGATAGATTTAAGCGCCATGCTACATGCCGAAAATACTTTTTTTGACATGGCATCAAATCTTTTATCATCCCTGTCCTGTGGAATAGTAGGGTATGCCGACTTACTGTTAGATGAAGTCGCTGCTTGTACAACTAAACTCTCTGGAGTTGGATGCTTGCTCAGATATTCAGGATCTGAAGCTGATACTCTGTATTTAGCAGAAAGTTTCTTATTTACTGCAGGGATAACTTCAGGAGTTTCCCAATTTGCAGATATTTTTCTTTGCAGAGCAGTATGAAAAGGAACAACAGGATCTTCCTGTGGACCTTTATCTAAGATATCAGTAAGGTCATCCTGCTGAAAAGAAGGTGTAGGAGTACTCCACCCCATGAATTCAATTATTCTGGCCATCAGAACCCTATAAGGGGTTTCAGCATGCTCTCCAGGGTCTGGCTTAGCAAACTCTACTTCTGGAGAAGTATCTAAACCACTTGCCTCATGTAGAGATTCTTGAAGGTCTTTTAACCTGTTCTCTTCAGAGATTAATTCCTCTGGCATGGGTATTGTAGTTCTTTGTAAACCAAAAAGTCTTTCATTATCGGAATCCTCCCCTTCCTCATATATAGAGGACAAGGCTCTAAAGTAGTCAGACCTAGGATATGGTTTAAAACCCATTTCCAGAGCAGAGGGAGCTAGATTAGTTGTCACTGCCTGAGAAAACATCAAAGTTGTCGACGTGGACGTCATAGGCTTCGACAATCCTGAAAAAGGCGTCAAAAAAGTTTGAAAAGACCTCGATGGACTTGAGAGGATCAGAATCCTACTCGGCATCATCGAGATTGTCGATGGCATCCTCGACGTCATGGTCGGAGCTTTTGACACCTCTACTGCCTGTGACGTAGTGCCGGTTGTAGGTTTGTCATTTATCGGGGTCGACAATGGCGTCGAAGACGGCGTAGATGCAACTGATTTATGCGTCGAAGGGCCCTTCGACAAAGGCGTCGATGACGCAGATTTGTGAGTCGAAGAAATCTTCGATGATGGCGTCCATGACGCGGTTTTACTGCTTTTACTCGGAGGTTCATGACACTCTCGAGTACTTTCTCTTGCTGGGTTTGACGACTCGCCGCGTTTTGATTTTTCAGGTCTTTCACCCGGGGTATCACCTTTAGACGTCTCCGAGGGGGTCGAGGCCGCTTTCTCAAAGACACTAAGCATTTTTTTACGGAATTTCTCCCACTTAGCCGGAGAGCTGTGTTTCGTGGGACAGGTGACTCTTTCTGGGGAAGTAGAGGAAGAAGAAGAGGGAGATCTACGACGCTTCTTCTTAGAGTGTTTTGATCTCGAAGACTGATGTAACCGCTTTGACATCTCGAACTGGAACTTTTCTTTTGTCGACGAGGAGACGAATGTCTCGACTCAGCCGAAGAAACCTTCGAAGGAGTAGAAGTTTTAAAGTCCTTACCTCTTTCCAACTTCTCCTTACACTCCTTCAAGGCTTTCGCCGTCATGGACATGCAGTCCTCGCATTCCGAACAGTGATGCTCCGATCCCAGGCACCACAAACAGATCCTGTGAGGATCCGTTAACGATATTTTCTTCCCACAGTCACGACATTTTTTGAAACCGAACCGTGGAGTCGATGGTTCGGATGAAGAAGCCATCGTTGAAAGATAATAATCTTTGAAGAATAAGAAGTGTTTTTCCTGAAGAAAGGAACCGAGCGTTACGTTTCCGAAGAGCACGAAGTACGGAAAAACGGAACTGAGCAACGGACGATGCGCGAGTCTATTTATACGCACGATGACATTGGTGCCGATACGGAGGCTGTCGAAGGACACCGACTCGAGGGATGTCGACGCGCAGCGCCCTCTACTGAAAAAGATTTCTGAGGCCAGCAAGCTGGAATGGGTAACATCAAAGATAAGGAATACGTCAGAGGACACAATCCCTTCGAAAGTGTGACTTCTTAGAGACATCAGAGATGTGAGGAGAGAAGGAGAGTGTGGCGTTGAAGATGACTCTGAGGTTTTTAGCCTCACAGGTGAGAGCAGGAGGAGATCCAAGAGAGGCCGGCCAGAGAGTGACAGAAAAGGAGGGAGCGGGAGTGCCAATGAGGAGAATCTCAGTCTTACTGGCATTAAGGCAGACATTATTGGTGGCACACCACTCCTGGATGGTGAACAGGAAGCCAGATATGAGAGAGGGAGAAGAGGTTGCTGAGGGTAGCCGTAAAATGAGCTCAGTGTCATCCGCATAGCACTGGAAGTTAGGGCAGAGCGCTGCAATGCGGTGGCCAAGAAGTGCCAGGTATTGGTTGAAAAGCCAGGGAGAGAGGTTAGACCCCTGGGGAACACCACAGGTAGAGATAGAGAGAGAGGAGAGGAAGGAACCAAGTTGAACCTGGGAGGGTCGATCAGAGAGCAAAGAAGTCAGCCATGCCAGGGCCTGACCGGTGATACCGAGTGATACCGAGGTTATCACGGAGACAGTTGAACAGGATGGCATGGTGGTTTCTATTGATTGTCAGTGGTGGAAGTGAAGGTATTTGACAATAACTGTGATGGATGCACCATTCTGTTTGGGTGTAGCAACTGCGTGCAATACATTCATTGAGTGAGTGCTGTAAGGGGGCATGAGTAAGACTCGGACACAGTGGCATCCTGAGTGTAGGTTACAAACCTTTATTTATCACAAAAGAAAAGAAGGTTGGAGCACTCCTATCTATCCCTAACCCTAAGAGGGGGGTTCCCAACCTCAACACAACTAAGGAGCGTCTTTGTCAGGATTTTAATCAATTAAAGCGTCCTCTGTCCAAAATCCCTAATCTGACCCTTACATGCTAAACTAAATACAATGTGTAAATGGGGATCTCAGCAAAGTTCAAACATTAATTTACTAAAGTGCCAAAAAGAAAAGGAACAAAGTTCCTCTAGGAACGGGAACTTCCCTTCCCATAGATTTTTTCCATTGGTTTCGAGAAGCTTTTATAACAGTTCCAATTTGCTCAAGGGGGAACACTCTTCCCTTGAACTTCCTCAAAAGTATACAGTTCTCTGGACTCCAAACACGTTTACTTGAATCACAACACAGTTCATAACGGAGTTCTCTACACATTTGTCTCGAGGGATAGCTCAGGGGCAACGTGCTCGCCTTGGAAGCAAGACGACACAGAGCACCACAGGTTCGATCCCTGGGTCTGTGCTTAGGAACCTCTGGGAATTAAATAACCTATCATATCATATCAAAAAGAAGCAATTAGTACATATGCCCCATATATTTTTATTTCTCTAAACATTAACCAGATGTGCTTATTCATTTTGGAGCAGAGAGCTGTTCACTTAAATAGGGCGCCGTCACCACCACAGCTCGGGCAAGCCTTCCAAGGTTGCATCATGCTGGTGTTGCAGTGGTCTGCTATTAAAGTTGAAAAGCTTCCCACTCCAGCACTAGAGCGAGGAGATTTTCACTTAAATAGAGTGCTGCCACCACGCCAGCTCAGGGGAGCCTATCAAAGTCTGCCCCGTGCTGGCATGGCAGCAGCGCCCTGCACCATGCTGGAGCACCTGGCGCCAGCACGAGAGCGAGATACTTTTCATTTTAACATGGTGCCTCCACCACGCCGGATCGGGGGATCCCTTGAAAGGCTCTCCCGAGTTGGCGTGGCAGCAGCGCCCTTTGTAATAGAAAAGCTGCTCCCCATGCTGGCGTGGCAGTGGTGTCCTAAGTACATGAAAACCTACTCCCATGAGGCGCGCGGGGGGGGTTTCACCTACGTAGGGTACTACTGGAGCGCCAGCATGGGGGAGCATTTTATTTTGCATAGGGCGCCATGGCCGATGTCGCACCAGCATGAAGGAGCTTTTTCAAGGCTCCTCCATGCTGATGTGGCAGAGGCTATTGTGCCTTATGTAAATGGTATTAGTTTGGTGCCCTGGGCAACCACCCAGGTCGGCCATGCTTAAGACCGGCCTTGGCTGTGTTTAAAGTATATATTTCATCGACTGAGGCATCCATAGATGACTTCAAGTTGAAGTTCTCTACCTATTGTATTCTTAGCATACTAGGTATTCGGCTTGACTGAACCAACAGGGACAAGGTTGAAAGTCTAGTACCGTACCAAACTGGAGCTATAGCTTCCTTTGTGACCAGGATCCTCAGACCTTTCCTATCTTGATTGAGCTGAAGGCCACCTCACAGGTGGTTCAAGCAATCACTCAGAGCCCCTGAGATTTTATAGTGCCCCAAACACTTCTTCCTTGACTGTCTCTTTAATGGCTGGTGCAGGACTACTCAGGTCATCTAGGGCTACACTACCAGGCTCCACCACCAAGCGGCAGAAGGTCGACTGATGAGGGTCAGACGTTGGGCACAGCATATACAGTTTGGTCCCAGGCTGCTTCAATGTTAGGCTTTCATAGAAGTCACCACTTTTGGGTTCTGGGCTATTACTTGTCCTCTGATGCAGCCAGTCTCCATCAGTGTACAAGTACTCTTCTAGCAAAAGTCTTGATGGACCCTACTCCCTTTTCTCCCCAGACTTAGTGTTCTTTCTTTATTGAGGCTCTCTCTTCCCTACTCCAGTTGTGTGTCTGCTTCCTCCTCTCTGACTCTTCCTAACCGTCTTGATGTTCTCATTTCTCTGCTGTAGAAGGAGGCCCTGCCTCCCTCCACCATCTTTCTCTTGTCTACTCGTCTCACCGCCTCGCCTTTCTCTACCAGCATGTGATTTTCTTTCACCTCTGCTCCTTTCTAACTTGTTTGATGCTACACCTCCTCCTAGGTCCTCTCTCATCCTACTCGTCCCTTACCATTTCCTAGAGTGGTGCAAATGTATTCGCAGACTTTTGGACATAGCTCTAAAAGCTACGAAATTACATATTTTTGGGTCACGTGGGCTCATTTGATTGCAGGGTAATTTACAAATAAATCCATTTGGATGACATTGGGATTATTTCTCAGAAGATTGCAGAAACGTGTGCCACGTGTCATCGCACTCGGCTTGAATCAGCACTTGCAGAAATGCATCACACGTTGAGATTTGGGCCTTCAGTGGGCATTTTGGAAGCCCCCCACCCCCCAACCATGTTAGAAGAACACCATTTAAGGGATTCACCTCTGCACACCCGACATGTGAGGTGGAGATGTTTGAGATTTCAGACTCCCTATAAGAATGCAGTTTGTCTGCCTGGTGGAGGAAGCTGGTCTTTTATCACTTTGCCTCCTCATTAATTATGCAGATTTTGCACTTCAGCGGATCACACGTTTACGGTGTCATTTCTCGCCGGTATTCTTGGCTGACAGTGAATGCCTAATGTTTGCACCTCTGCAATGCCTCTGTAGGAGGTTTAGCTGTCTATGTTATACTGCTCATCTTCTGTGCCGCACCAGTCACTACTTCAGAATAATCATGATTTGGTGGTACCTTAGCAGTCTTTACAGATTCAACTCCTGCCCTATTCTAACGTGTTGCTCTCCTGTCTCAGCTACGTTGGAATAAATGCAGCGCAACTATCACGCCATTCCCGATGTTCTGGGCACTTGCATCAGTGTAGAGTGTGTGTGCAGGAACGGTTATTGGCAGCATGTTCTTTCATACTTTTCTATGACAAATATTTATTTATTTTTTTATTTTATTTTTACATGTGTATAGCGCACACGCAGCCCTTGGGCATCGCGGCGCTGATATCTTCTCAAGTGTAGATGCCAGCCGTAGGCAGGGTTCAACTCTTGTCGTGGATTATAATGCCGGGCCAGCCCGTCCAAAGTACTTTCAGACGTTTAGTGTGTGGTCTGGGCAGGAACGGGTTAATAATAGCGTCTTATACATATTCTTCTCAGTTACAGTGTATTTGCTGTGGCTTGCGCCAGATACTTTCACCCTTTTAAAACAAGGAGCATAGCAAAAAAGGTGAATGAGAGCACAATATGTTTTGTTTTAATATTATAATTGTAAATGGGTTATCACCTTACTAGTTGGTTCAACTAGTTCCCACTATTTTGGGGAAATAATAATAATAATAATAATAATATCATTTTAACATCATGATACATGCGATGGAGAAGTCACATGCACGGTAATCTGAAGTAGAAGCATTGAGATGTGGTCCTAAGCAATGGAATAGTTTGCCTCGGGTGGTCAACACAGAATCCAGGCTCAATCGTCAAAGATGATAGGAACAATTTGAAATGAGCATTTCGATCTATGAACTGCAGTATCATACTGTGCAGTAGAGGGCAGTATACACCCAATAATGGTGTCCCAAGTGCTGTACGAAAAGGATTGCTAGGAACACACTGCAAGTCAATTCCTCTCTATGGCTCTTCGCCATCAATGTGATGGTGAGTTTAAAAACTGCAAGGGGGAAAAAGTCTACCTATAATCTAAGCATTTCTGCGAACAAGCCACGCATGCCACAGCGCCACTACTAGGCAGCCCTGGGCCTTCACCTCCAGTTCAAAGCCAGAAAACAATTGCAGGTATGCAAATTAACTGAAAATCTTGCGTTTTTAGCTTTATGTGAAATAGTTGTGATGTGTACCCAGAAAAGGGACATCAGCCAATCAGGTGGCTGGGACTGCAGACGAATCTGCCAGTGACCACCTGTGTTCTCCCAACTACCCGAGCCGCCCTTTCCCCAGATGTCAACATTTATTTTCTTTCCCTTCCGTCAGCCCCTTTCGCTTTGCCCCTTCATCACCCACACCTCCGCCCAGGAGCGTTGCTAGGGGGGCTAAGCTCCGCCCCACCATTGACTTAACTGTTGGCCTGACGCTTCTCCCTCCAGTTTTCACGTTCCCTCGCCACCTGTGCCGTGTAGAAATAGAAATGGTACTCTCGTAGCTCTCAAATCACGCGCTTTTGGCGCGTGTCACCCGCCTTGTAAACTGCTGACTCACCCGCCAAGACTCCTGCACGCTCATTCATTTCAATGGGCCTCTCACCCGCCAAAAATAAATTTGGGTGTTTTCACCCGCCTTTGTGACACAAATGGTTGAGAGCTATGTGACTATCTTTGTTTTTTTGTTTACGGGAGATTGGACACATGCAATATGTGTGGAGCCCATTCCGTATCATAAAACAAATCTTGTAACCTATTTGCACCCTGGAGGTAGCTGCGTGGCACGGATAGATGTCACCCCCTTGATGGCCCGCATGCCCTAGCCTAGGTAGGCCTGTGCACACTGTTTAAGCTAATTTGAATACGGGCAACACATCACTTTGAGGCTCTGAACTGGAGAAAACTTCCAGGAATGGATACTAAGTGGCACTGTGTAGCTTGGTAACTGGAATGGCCTTTTCCCTCTACAACTCACAGGATATGCTGTTTTCATTTACCAACTTTGCAACAATCCCACAAAGGATGGTGACAGGCCAGTGTAGGTTCAATGCTCATCAATCTTTGCCCACTTTGGTGCTTTCACAGGTGGCCTCCAGAATTGCACAACTCGTTGAGGTAAGTTCAAGGATTTATTGTTAATGATCACAACTGGCTTGAAGCTGGACGGATGGAGGGCCAGTCTAATAGGAGTCTCTTAGCCCCCCACTGCCCCTCTACATTGTTGCTCCTTGAAACACCATTTGCTGTATAGATGCATTATAAATACCCAATAAATAAAATAAGCTTCAACCTCCCATGGGCTCTGTCCTCCCTAGCCCAGGTTTCTATACATTCCAGATGTAGAGTGGTACTAATATAGCAATAATCACCTGTTTGTGGGGCTTCACCGGCTGGTGATGGCCTGGGACCCACGTTACATGCCTGGTCTCTCAGTCCAACACCTCTCCTCCTGACCTCGCCTGAACCCCCTTCATCCACTTCTGGCCATTTAGGTCTGTTATGCCCGGGCCTTCCTGATTGCCTGTATCTTCCCCAGCTCATCTGTCCTCTCTTCCAGCTGACATCTTGGGCCAATCTTGCTCCTCTATTTCCCCTGGGGCCAGGTTAAAGTTTCCCAAATCTTTAACACCTCTTCTTAGCCCCGCCCTGCTTTTCCTGCTGCAGCGTTCCTGGTGTTGCTGTTGCCCTGTCCCAGGCTTTCTGGCCTCCCACGTCCCTGTCCTGCTGCCTGGGGAACTCAGCGTTCTGGCTGGTACCCTGGAGATGATGATGGAAGTGAGACTCGTGTGTGGCGTTGTGTCACCAATTGGACGTACTATGAGGAACCTGAGGGCGTCATCACTTCTTTTCCCCCAGGATCCGCTTCTCAGGTGGCCAGGGAAAGGCCATCGCTTTTGGATACCAACCCTGAGGGTGGATATGCGAGGGAGGGTCACCTGGGGGGAGGGAACTTGGGGAGTGGGAAGAGGACCTCCTTAGGTGAGACACAATATCCCTGTTCCCCTTCCAGAATGACTCCTGTATCCCTCATGCCTTTGTAGGCTACTGTCAGCCCTTTCCATTTGCTTTCCCCCAAAATGCCCCCCAAAACAATATCTCAACACTGGGACGAGGAAGAGACCACTGTGAGGACACATCTTCATGTTGGTGAGATAAACACAGATCAGCCTTATATTGGTAATGCAGACACATATCAGCCAAGTAGCAAGACAAGGAGAAGACAACACAGAGTTATGCACACTTCCTTTAATTCAAACCTCCCCAAACACCACTCTGGTACTGAGACGAAGAAAAGGGCTATGGAGGAGTATCATTGGAACAGCCAGACATATCCAGCTATGGTCAGGCAACTGAACTTAATGACCCACACCTGTGGCCATTTAGAAAGCCCAATGAGTATAAAAAGCCTGGCCGTAGAGCACATGGCGAGAAGGAAGCAGGCTGGAGAGAAGCGGACTGGAGAGAGAGGCTTGGAAGACACAAGAGCTGGAAGCCATATCGAGCAGCAGAAAGGGACTCCGAGGCCGGCCGCAAGATGGTCTGGAAGTCCTGCAAGCCGTCCTTGCTGGATGCCTGCAGCTGGAGCTGTGGGGCTCTGAATCACTCCAGTCGCTGCAGGGCACACAGAGAGCGAGCAGTGCTCTCTGTGACCCCCGCAAAGGAAGAGCAGAGCTATTGCAAGTCAAAGGGAGCTACTGTATACAACCGGTGAGTGGAGACAGGGAAACACTCCTACTGGGATGCTCCGGGAACGTGAAATTAATGCTTTTGAATATCGAACGAACTGAAAGTTGTTGTTAGCACTTATGAATAACGAAACAAGTACTTTCAAATACTGAATGAACAGAGAGACATTGTGGGCAATTTTGAATGCGGCACAGCCCATAAGCAAGTAATGAGCACTTGTGTATGAAGTGAAAGCAAGGTGGTGAAAGTAGCAGATAACACAGAATTAATTGTTCGAAATACAAATGTTGGCAAAGCCAAGAGAATTCAGAGAAGGGTGAGAGATGATAAACAAAGTATTGGACTAAGCTAAAGAAGTACAAGGAATTGCAGGTTAATAGGAAACCTGTAGTGGCAAGAGCCAGAAGAATACAGAAGGTGTAACATTGTGCAGGGAGACCAATCAAGCCATGGTAAAGTGTTGAAAGAGTGTGACCCTCATGAAGGAAACAAGCTTCACTGCCAAAGGAAAGCAGTGGACATTTGTTGATGCAAAGCAAATAAGAAGACGTATCGGTTGCGTGACCTGTAATGGGTGGACCATGTGGTCCAACAACTGCGCCTAGACCGAGTACCCCCTTTATGAAAAAAGCCAATGAAAGTATTCATAAAGAAGCTTGTGTTTTGAAAAAACCTCTTATGTGATTTTGAAGTCAAGAAAAAGAACTACCTATGTGAACCAGTGACAAATATTAATGATAAAAGAGCTGGAAGATTTGAACTCTTGGGGAAGAGAAGCCTGAGACTTTGTGAACTGTTTTGAATTTGGGGAAGGAGAAGGTGATTACAAGCCAAGAGCTGGAAGAAGCTTGGAACTATTTTGAACACTATTCATTTTGATGCTGACATCCCTACGCATTGTATACAGTTAGTTGTGAGGGCAAACATAGGATATGGACACAGACAGACGTTTGATCTGGACTTCCTGACACAGACTATCCTTAGTTTTCTTTAGGTGGGGAAATCCCACCGTAGAATAGGTCAAGTTAGGGCTTACTCCATCCTGACATTTAAGTTAATAAACCTTTGTGAACTAAAACTTGAACCTGTTTTCTGTGTTCACTTCATGATGCTTTCACAGTGCCTGTGACCTTGATAGATGTTTTTTGCTCAGAACAAGCCTGTCTCTATTGGAAGCCACACTGCCTACAGGGAAGAACACTGGTAGGTAAGTGGCCCCCAAAAGCGGCAGCCAAAGGAAAACCCTTGCAGGGATGAAAACCCTTTGGTGGTGCAGTCGATGGATGGGAGGCAGGACTTCAATGCCGTTCCAGCAGATGATGGAAAATGTCTAGGGTAATTATCAGGAGGCAACAACAGAAAGGGACAAGCCAAGGGAATCTTAGGGGAAGATAGACCCAGGAGGACTGAAGAGAAGGACAGTCGAGACCAAGAACAAGGCTGCCAGGAACAGAACAGAAATGATTGGCAGGAAGGATTTAGGAGAACACAACTGAGCATCTGATCGCTATTGAGATGCACCAGCGTCTGAATCCTATCCCCGTAGGCTCAGGTTCTGGGCGCCATCTTGGGAAGGGCAGAGTGATATCAAGAGCACAATGTTGCGGTGCCACTCAGACACCATCTTAGAGTAGGGCAAAGAAGGGCTCGTACAGAACGCCCATGATGCAGAGAGAAACGCCAGTGGTGGCACACTGACCAGTGTTGGGGTATGTGGTGACCACGAATTGTGACATGTTGGAATTCTTGCTACTCAAGCTCTCTGCTGGTGAGAAACTGCATTCTGGAAATAGTCCTGAAATAAACAAGAAAGGACTTTTGCCAGAAATTAGGTAGTAAGACATGGTGTAACAGATAGCGGTACCAAGTTTACAGGCAGTCCAGGCACAAAAAAGCTGGTCTAGGGACTAGGGCCCTTCGCAACTCGCTCCCCCTGCCTCTGGGGTAGGATCTGGGGTAGGATCAGCTCTGGCGTATGCCCAGGTAGACCAGCTTTAACAGGGCAGTAAGAGTTGCTGTCCACCCTTGTAGGGTCAAGACCCTGACCATGTTGCAGTGCGAACTCCAGCAAATGTGTCTACCAGTAGCAAGTGTACTAGAAGACCTAAGAAACCGGGGACACAATCTAATACCACAAACGTATTTCTCATGGACCAGTAATTAGGTCTGAGATGTGGATATTATAACACTATGGACACCCAAAGCGTTTCAGTACAGCAAAATATATGATAGGAAATGATGAACAGGATTAAAACAGTGGTACAAAAGCAGGTCAAGCAAAGGTCAAGGCGTAAATGCAAGAAATATTTTGATAGCTTACATTATGTTATGCAACATTAGAAAAGGCAAAGACTAAAGTGAGAATTTCCTGCACTGCACGCTGGCAAAATCTCCTTGCAGTCCTAATTATTGAATCCCCAGATGGGGAGGCTGTGTCTTTGCAGTCAGAGTGCCTCACGTACAGTGGAGTAACTTTACTGAAATTGTTGGGGGGGATATGACACCTGAAGAAAAGGTGCCCCAGCCAAATTAATGGGGACAAAATGGTGTGCCATGAAAGTTGGGGGGGGACAAACACCCCTTTCCCCCCCTAAAATTATGCCCATGCTCACGTATGCAACTTTCTATCACCAGACCATATTAAATTTGAGCAGGTAGAGGAGACACGGTTGTTTCAACAACGGAAAGTCTACACAGTGACAACATTTGTAGACCAAGGGTGGGGTGATTATTGCATGACAATGACCTGCTTAGCCTCGGCACTAAGTTGGGGAAGGGTCACAATCCCAAGCGATAATGATCCTTTGCGAGGTATATAAGGACAAATGAAGTTTGCAGATAAAAAGTGTTTGTATTGTGGAGAAAAAAGGAAACACAAAAAACATGTAACGTAAATTTAATGAACATGGATGAACATGGAACTAGTAACAATGTACTACGCATTTTGTGTTTCATTGCAGTGTATTAGTTTGGGGGATTGAAGTACACATTCTCCTCTCTGGCTTTATTTATTTATTTAATTGTGTTGGTTTGTAGTAAACCTTTACAATATAATACAAAAGATACATAGTAAATACACACATTTTCACAAAAAAATCCAGCCAAAAAATGTTCACATAAAAAATATACAAGTATCAACTATTTCATTCATAAAAAAGGTACAAATATCACATATAATACAGTTTCAAAACATCACAACAAGCACTGACCATCACTCTAAGAAAGATCACAAATATTTTTGAGAAAAGCGGTAACACGTAATGTCAAAGTTACTGAGTTTTCGTGCATCATTCTATGTCAGAGCCATTCTCTGTTAACACAAGCAGTCGAATTCACAATTTGAGCAAAGTACGCAATACGTTGACCCATAAGCGCGGGACAAATAAGCAATAAATGTTGAAGTGTTTTCTCCGCCGCCTCTTTTCTACAAAATGGACACCATTGCCAACCTCCCTCAGCTTTCATTCTTATAGTCCTGATTCGATTTGTCCGCATCACATTCATTCTACAACGCACACATTCATTCCAAGTCGTCCTAGAAGGATACTTCAAAACATACCCTTCCATTTCAGGAAAATAATTCCATGAAGAATAGGTCTGATTATACAGCTCCGAGTTGGACACTACATTTAAAGTGTCTAGCAAATCATTGGCCTTAATTATTCATTTGATCTTATTGGGTTTGTTGATTAAAGTGGTACGTGCAATACCCGGATTCCTAAGCAAATTCTCACCCTCAGTAGGCAATTCCTTCATAAACATACAGGATGTAGCATTTCCAGCAGAAACATATAGATCATTTTCCCTGGGCTAAATACATTTCCTCCATAAAAGGAGTCTTTTACCAATCACAAGTGAATACAAAAATTGGATCCCAAATTCATATCTAATAGCTTCAATAGGGATACATTTGGGTAGAAAAAATAAAATACCCCTCCATAGTCTACCTTCAAACATCTTCAGATAATCCATAAAATCGGAGGCAAAAAATCCCATACCATATAATAGCCTCGGAATCAATTTCATAGTGTAAAATTCCATCAAGGGGTTTCATTGTAAACTTGCCAAATTTCTTTTCAATAAGACACAATTGTCTCAAAGCAACTTCAATCTTTGCAGTGAACTGGGTGCTAAATAAGGAAAGCGAACCTGTACCAGAAAAACAATAACCAAGATAATTGAACGCTGATTGTATTTTGATATGTTTACCCTCACAGTACCATGTGTAAGCGTTCTCACTCTTACAAGGTTTACCCATGCAAACAATAATAGTTTTTGTTGGGTTAATTTTTATTGTAGCTGAGAGATAAACTTTTCAAATTCTTTAATAAGACATTGTAAGCCCACCTTAGTGTTATCCAGTAACAGGAATCGTCCATATAAGCGAGCCAGGAAACTCGGACGTTGCCCACTTTGGGTGATACCAAACCTTTGTTGGTCAGAGCATTTCAGCACCACTTACATGTAGATTAAAAATTGTTGGCGCTAGCATGCAACCTTGGCGTAAAACATTAAATGTAGGTATCTCCGATGAAAGCAAACCCTCTGAGATTAAGCGTACTGAAAGTCTAGTATCTGTATATAAATTGATTACAATGTCCAGGAGATGTCACGGCATCCCCAATGCACTCATTTATTTCCATAATGTAACTCTGTCTACTAAGTCAAAGACTATACTCAGGTCCATTGACGCAATAAACGTTGACCTCGCTCCCTTTCTCATTGTTTGGCTTTGTAAGCAGCATAGTATGAGACCCCCACAATCAGTTCCACAATTTTCCTTAAAACCAATTTGTTTAATATCAAGAATATGATTATTCAAAATCCACTCTTGAATGTCGGCTAAAACCATTGATGCAAAATATTTAGAATCAGGGTCAGCAATAGCAATCAGCCTATAGCTTGTTGGACACATACGGGCGCCTTTTTTAAAAATTGGTAATTTATTTATTTATTTATTTATATTTATATAGCACACAGACAGCCCAGGGGCATTGTGGCGCTGTTACTTGCAGTACCTTAGTTACAGGGGGTACAGGATTGATAGCAGTCGTTGGCACATTATGAATACTACAAACCGATTAGTCATTACAGCATATGCATCTTTGGTTATTACATTACAGACAGTTTATTGGCAAACATGGTGGTGCGAGAGACCTTATGTGAAGAGGATGGTTTTCATAGCTTTCCGGAAGGCAATGAGGGAGGGCTCACCTCGGATTGTGGGAGGTAGGGCATTCCAGTGTTATGGTGAGAGATAAGGGAAGCTGGATACTCCAGCTCTGGCTCTTTTTACTAGTGGCACACAGAGCATGTTGGTATATGGTGACCTGGTTGGCCTTGAGGAGGAGACGGGGCGGATTCTTTGTGAGAGGTAGACCGGGGCGGTGAGGTGGATGCACTTGTGGGCCAGTGTCAAAGCTTTGAAGCTGAGTCTTTCCTTTATTGGTAGCGAATGGGCTAGTTTTCTAGCCCAATGGTAATACAATAGAGACCCTCCAAGAGCGAGGAATACTCTTAGTCAACAGCACATCACTGAATAACATAGTTAGAATTCTAGCCCAGTATAATGGATTAAGTTTCCGAATTTAGTTTGAGAGATTGTTAGGTCCTGGAGCCCCCAAGTTTTTTGATTTTCTAATGAATCCACTAACTATTTCAACAGAGTTAGCAACAGACCATGGTTTATTTAGATCCAAGGATAGAGTGTGCAACCCTACACCCTTTTTGTATATACCTGAGAAGTGACCTTCCCAAGCCTCCTCTGTAATAGGGTTCAGGGCCAATGTTTTCTGGCAACGTTCGGTATTATTAATAAGGTTTTAAAAAGTTTGCTGAATTATTGTCCCTTAATGAATTCAGCATCAATTCCCCATCTAGTTGCGCTCTTATACTTCTATGGTTAATCAGCCAATTTCTGTAGTGCTGTTTGAGTTTTTCCTTCTTTTTCAAAAAACCTACATCAAACTTACCCAATCTACAGAGGCTCTGTAACTCTTTCTGCATTAAAGTTTTACGTTCATGGACCTCATAATCTGTACAATGTCTTTTACTTTTCGCAGGGTTACTCCTAACTACCCGTGACCTCTCCAGGGCATTTGTGTTTTTAACAATCTAAGGTACAAAGTTCTTTGCAGAATACCTTTTTATCTGTTGGCTCAAGGGAGACCGATCATATTCCTTTATCATCGTCGACGTGAATCTCTGGGCCTTGAAAAAGGACCATTTAATTCGATTCCCTGTAGGATTGATGAGAATACCTTCTTTATAATAACTGGGTACCTGTTGTGGTGTCTTACACACTATTCCAATAGATAGCATGCAGTGACCACAGACTTGTACTGCTTCAACATCAAAATTAGATGTATTATAATTCAGTTCAGCAGACAGAAAAATATAATCGATTATTGAAGAAAAACCCCTTGCCTTCCACGTATAGTGATCATTGTGGACCAATTCCAAGCCCCATAAATCCCCAAAATGTAACCAGAGAATACCTCTTAATTTCGTGTTCCCACCCCTCGAAACATAGGAGCTTCTATTTAAGTATAGGACGTCCCCAACCGCCCTGTCAACCAAACAGTCAGCATTTAGGTCCTCGGCTATCATGATTTGGCCTCCTAAGTTGTCAAATAGCCACAAATCAATCTTTTCCCCTAAAATAATCAACTCACTCTCCAGCTGAGCATCTGTTTGCTCAAGCAGATTCCAATAAACATTAGCAATAAGAAGTGGATAGCAGCCACCGCTGCCTCCAGTCATGAACGTGACAACCAAAATTGATTGCATACTACTCCAGCCCCCTGCTTTTTTAATATGCACATTTTCTTTGTGAGCCAGCACCAACCCACCCTTTGGGCGTCCCTTAACACCACCTGTTGCACATATTTCATCCACCGCAAAACCATCCCAGCCCAACTTATCTCGAGCCCAGGTCTCCTGTAATAAGACAAAGTCGAAGGTGGAAAGTTTATCAGTCCAGCTAACATTATTCAGTAAATGATAACACCCACATGAGTTCCAACTGACTAATCTCCAGTACAGCCCACCTGCTAGAGGGGTTTCCCCAGCTATTTCAAAGTGTTGATCGATTCTCTCAACGAAAGGGCCAACCACCTCCAATCCTGACGTTCAGGCTTCTTTTCTCGCTTGGTATAATTAGAACCAGCTTTTGTCTCATAGGACACACCGTTCCCATTTTTGGGCCCATTTCTCTGTGCTCCCACAGCAGGGATTGGGGCGGTGAATGTAAACAAATCAAATCCTCTGCTTTGGAGAGATTCCGCTTCATCCATTAGAAGGGATAATACGACAGGTGACGGTATAATCAATCTTACAACGTCATATCTGCACTTATGGATTAAATCAATCAGCAATATATCCACTGAGGCGATAAGACTTAATTCAGGTATGGATGCAAAAAGTGAGAGAATAAATGGTCTATTTAAGGGCCACTGCCCACCCTCATTAAACATTGCGCATAAAATGAGACCAGGAGTTTCGGGATACGCAGGTTTCCTTAAATTATTTGCACAGTATTCAAACCAAGTTTCCTCCTTCCCAACTCCCCCCTCATGAAGATAAACTAATGGTTCAGTTGTATTTAAGTTTACTTCAACATCAGTGGTTTCACAGAAATGTAACTCTTTCATTTCATTTGGTTCATTACTCATAGTCACCATAGGCTCTTTTAGGCCTTGACTTAAGGCTAAAACCTTCCGTACAGCCTGCATCAGTATTTCTTCATTTATACCGCTTTCTACAATCAGTTTGTTAAGCGACTCATTTTTGTCCATCTTCACAGTTGTTTTTACCCCTTTCGTTTGAGGGTTGGGCTTCGGGGCAGTAACTACAGTGTTATTCGTGAAGGGATTGGTATTTGGTTTAATACCATCCTTTTGGCCCAAGCCTTTATTAACTGTTGAGGACTGCTCTCGGGACCTGGATGCGGCTGGCACAAGGTTAATCTTTGAAGTCAAAGTCCTAATTGCTCCGCCTTCATCGACAACCCCCGTTCCAGTCCCCTCCATATTGCCTTTACCACTCAGAGCATCCATCTGGGACTCCTTACTCAGGTCATTCGCTGGATTTTTAAAGATCTCGAAAATGGCATTCAACCCATTCTCAAGAGACTTTAGTTGTTTAACAGTGTTAACAGGATCTCTTTTTTTCATGATGTGAAACAGCTGATCCCCACTTTCCAAGTATTCACTCTGCGTAGCTTGGTCAATAGAGGACAATTTAGGCTGCAAACCTTTACTCTCCGAACTAACAACCTGGGCACATTCAGGGGAACCAGCAGATGGTACAGGGGGTACAGATGATGCCAATACCTCCCTCTTTTCCTCCTCTATTTTATGTTTAAACCCATAATCTCTCAAAAATGTTCTCGATGATTTTTAATGTAACTCCAATTTTCTTTTTTGTTTAGTTATTTCTTTTTCTTTTTTTTTTAGCGGATTTGTTTTTGTTTTTTACCATCCGTTCAGGTATAGCTGGCATCCACGTCCCCTCACCCGTGCCATCCAGGCCCTCAGGCAGTATAATTCCATCATGCATGACCTCCGCACGACTGACATTTTCAACCAATGAGTCTGGAATTGTAATCACTTCCCTTGGTAATGCTGTTGCCCAAACATCCTTTCCAACTCCATTCATATCCCACTTGTCCACCTTACATGACTGCTCACCCAGAGTACCCCACTGTGTGAGGACTTTAGGGCACTGACCAGCCTAGATGGTAACAAAGCAGAATCCTCCGCTAATTTTGTTAGGACTTCGGTTTGCTTGCACAATTCAGCAAGGATTGATCTGTTAAAGATGCCGAGCATCGTTGTGTGCTCGTCCCCCCTCTCCCTCCCCATTTCTTCTTCACCACACACCCCTAACGTTTTAACCGGAGTAGAATTCACAGGCAGGAAAATCATTGGAGTGCCATTAAAAGATTAATCTTTACTATAGTCACCTGAAGATATAGGGTCATGTGCTGGCAAAAGACAGTTGGCGTTGATATTTACATCCTCTATTGCACAATCCTCCACAAATAGAGGTTGCGAGGGGTCCCGAACTCTTCATTACACCTCAGTGCTGCCGAGCAGTCCTGTGCACACTGCAAGAGCTCCTCCTCCTCCGCACCCGGTGGGGGAAGCGCCGCAGCCTGTTCCAAACTAGCCTGCCGTGTGCTAACCGCAGCAAAGAAGTCAGCCCTGGCTCTTTCTTAAGAGATGGCATTTTATTTCTCCTCATACCTCCAAACCGAATTCACCCCGAGGGACCGTTATAATGATCAAATATTATTTAGACCTCAAGAAAGACACTGAGTTCACACACTGTTTCCAATGTTAGTGTGGCAGTTACCATTAAAACTACCTGTCTAGAAAAGATTGGCAGCCCCCTGCCCCATGACACCCCAACAGCCAAACAGTCATAGCACTTCCATGCACTTCCAGTGTGCACACAGTGTGCATGCACAGAGTTTTTATGGATAGTGGAGGCCCGCGGGCTGGTCCGGTGGGCGGGGCAAAGGGGGCTGCGCATGTAGCAGAAGGCGGGACTGCGGAAAAAAAAAGAGAAGCAGGATTTGATAAGTGGAAACCCAATATGCTGGAAGCACTGCAAAGCACTGCAGGAAGTATTTACTTTAAAGTCCTTGGCCAATATTCATGTGACGCTTGTCGCGGTTCGGCTTCACTCGTGCTTCCTCTTGGCGACGGGACCTTGCAGGGTGAAAATAAATGAACCGTTAGTGTCCACAAAGTTCTACAAAAAAGATCAACACCAGAGCTCCCCGCCAAACAGCCACAGCACTTCCATATACTTCCGGTGCGCGTGCGGTGCGCGTGCCTGGAGTTTTTATGGATAGTGGAGGCCCAGGGGCTGATCCGGTGGGCGGCGCAAAGGAGGTTGCGCACGTAGCTGAAGGCGGGATTTAAAGTCCTCGGCCACTATTCACAGGCCGCTTGTTACGGTTCGGCTTCACTCGTGCTTCCTCTTGGCGACGGGACCTTGCATTCCTTTGGGAGAAACCATTCCTTCGGGACTAGGGAGGCAAGCCCATTATGCTTAACACTCCCCTAGGGGACAGAGTAAGCGGGATCCCTTTGGAGGTGACTCCCCCTTGGAGGACAGATACGTCAGCAGGGACATAAGTCTCTACCCATCAGGCATTAACACCCTTGTAGGGTATGTGGGGGTTGGATTTTGCGATGATCATGTACGCCTTTTACTAATGGCTGACTTGGCTTCCTTCCCTAGGTTCACCCAGTTGTATACAAAGCATGTTATTTCAAAGAAAACCATATTTCGAAAATAATCACTATTTCTGACAATCAATAAAGTACATGTACATCATAACATGATATCCACAATTTCATAAATTCAACAGAACTATGTTCTACATGATTCGGGACCGCTGTCCCGTCCTCAGGAGCTTCATTTTGCAATATGTGATGTTTCTCAGCCTCTCCGGTGTTCAAGAGAATCTAATAAAGAATATTAAGAGAACAAACTCTTTAGTATGCTCGATATCACTAAATCTGTCCTACAAGTATTTGTGTGTCTTACCTAAAAATATTGGAGTGCACTCGCGTACCAGATATTAGGTTACGTAGAAAGGCAAGACCTTCTGGGTGAATCTCAATCTGGTTAAAAAAATACAGAGGCAACTGTATTATCTTACTATGTATCTAGTAATGCACTAGAAATTGCTAGATTTGGTAGATAGAAGGAGACCTTCTGCACTCATTTTAAAATGTAAAAGGAAACATAGGTTCCTTAAAGCTATGAAGTCCAGTTGTCGAGAACGTTTTTTTTCCTAATGTATGTAGAGACATTAATTTAATCAGAGAAGTTGACCCCAGCATCGAAAATGGATTCTTTGTATCGTGCTTCATCAAAAATGTATTCCTTGTCTTGTTTGTATTATGGTTATTCACTGCATGTTTTGCATACATTTATCACTTGGCATCTCTATTTATTATTTGATTTGAGAGAATTATAATATTAACATGTATTAGGATTAAAATAACAATTCTATTTTTGATAACAAATTGGTCGTATAATTTGTTAATAGTGATGGATTTTTTCATTGAATGTGATAGTCAGTTGGCTGTAATATTAGGATGCACAGCATATAGGTGAAATATGGGTAAAATAGGTTAGCATTCATTTTACACCATTAGGAACATTTTCACGTATTTTGCACTAAATGTACAAAACTTGTTGGCTGTTTTCGGCACTGCGGACCAAACATTTCTTTTTCCACCACATGGCCAATGTAATGGGAGCTAAAGGCTCAGCCTTAGATTAGATTCATCGTGTGAGGAATTCGACCATCCACATTGCCTGGGCTTTTTTGAAATGTTTAATTAAATGGAATTATGGAATACCGACCTAAGGAACATGTGTGGGGCTTATCCATACACATTTCCCTATGCTCAAACCACGACAAAAGCATAGACCTGTGTACTCTGGGATGGACACGGCCTACAGGCACAGTCCACCCCTGTCATATTTAGTTGGAATGTGACAGCCAAGGAGGGTGCAATGTCATCCAAGGAAGGGAAAGGACCAACGTTCCCCCTGCCATAGTCAGCTTGATTAACTGACAAAGGCTCCATGAAAACACTTTGCTCTTTTGTTAGGCCCTACAGCTGGCGGCAGTGACTATCATATCAACAGTGGGTATTTTGAAGAGGTCCACATGGGTCTAGCTGCAGAGGATAACAAAGGAGACAGAAAACCCAGCAACCATTCATATGTAACTGTGTGAACCTGAAGTCAGCTTCCACCTTCAAGTATCAATGGCAGTGAATTGTCATGTCTGGGTCTGTTGTTACAGAAGGCCACCCCGCTAGGGGGACCCCATTCATAGGTACGAGAATGTGGTTTGCAGGAGTCAGAGAGTCTGGTCTCTCAGCAGCTTCAAGGAAGACCTGCCGCTTTAACAGGAACCACACAGGGAGGACCATTAACCATAGAGCCTCTTTGAACACAACAGACGCAAAGATGGGTGGGACTTAGTAGCACATGGAAATTAGTTCAGAGCTCTTTCTGATGAGAGAAGGGTTCTACCATATTAGTTCTGGGGCACATCTTTTTCCTGTTTTCACCCCTTTGCCTTTCCTGTAGAAAAGCACTCTGGTTATGACCTCATACAGAAGATTGCTTGCAGGGATCCCAGGATTGGTTCACTTAGGTATGCTTAGCCTACACCAATCACTGTTGCCCACTTGACTTTAAAAGAGGGCTGAGGCACTCTTTTGGCAGATCAACCGAAGACTTCACAAGAAGTAAGAAAGAAGAACTCAATCCTTGGATCCTGGTTGAAGGTGTAGTCTACCTTACATCTTCCGCCAGAGAAGGAAGGCCAGGATAACCAAAGAGGGAAGCAATATCTCTCCCCTCCCTGCTAGGTTCTGCAGCAAGCTTCCTGGATAGTGAGTGCCAGAAGGTCTTTGAACTTACAACTAAGGAAAAGGCAGCTGCCTGCAACACACGCCACAACTGTGGGCCGTCTGCCTTAAAGGACGACACAAGCCCATTGAAGAAGATATGAGAAGTGCCTCGAGGAGCACCTATTGCCGTCCGCCTTACAGGACACTTTCGAGCCAGTTGAGTTTCTCAATCCATAACCAACTGCAACACTGACCGTTGTCAAGCTTCAGTCACTTAAAGACATCCAAGACGTATCAACCAGTGCTTCAGAACCTCTGATCAGCACTGAGACAGTAATTCCTGATCCCGAGCCGGTGTGTAGGCCAGCCTGCAGCCGTTCATCCGGCTCCGCTCACCAAACCGTCTTGCCGCCTGATACCTGCAGTTGACTCCTGTCTTGTCACAGAAGCCTGAAAAGTGCCCTGAAGCTGCCTCGGCCCTGTCGAGCACCAAGAACACCAACAGCTAAATGTACATTTAGGTTCTGTCCCCCCGATCCTTCCCAGAAGGCCCCTAGAGACATTTTAAGACCCTTTTCCCCTTTTGCTGAAGCCAAGAAACGCTTACCAACTATTGTGGTTATTACCCATACTGACCACCCTCCTGTCAGTATCCAGAGTGCATCCCTTTTCCTTCTTAGAACTGTCTGTCCTCTGCATTCCATTATAGGGTGGGTTGTATTTCGTAGTGTTGTTAGATTGTCTGTTGTGTAATAATAAAAAAGACATTTTTATACACCCTTGACTGGACTCTACTTTTATCATTGTGTAATAATTGTATTTTTGCTGTATTCTAACTAACCAACAACCCTTAGAGGAGATAGGCCTGCCTCTCCAACCACATTACACAAATTGGACAAGGAGGTTTATTATTTTAATTGTATGCTTGTTTAATTCAATCTGTTCAGATCCATTCTGGTGTATTAGACGCATGGGGCTGATTGATGGTTTAGAAACTGATATTCAACCCCTGGACCACCGGTGCCCTGGAATTTGATTCATGGCAGACGGTTGGATCAAGTTGGAGCCTTGTGCACAGTTTAGTCACCCAAAAATAAACGCAGTTAACGTTTAGAACACCGTCAGGTATTGTTTAATAATCATGTATCTTAACATAGAGACTTTGAAAGGCATGAGCAAGGATGTCCTGCGCGTCCCATGTCAAGAGAGGCGACTTCCTCACAGCAATAGGATTAACCTGAGCTGCTGATCAGCCTCCAAGCTTGGGTAGAAACTAGGGCTGTTGGGGAAGAGACCCCAGAGGACGGGCTAGACCCTGTGTACCCAAATGGAGAAGACCTTCCAGAAGGGGTGGTGGAAGATGTCAAGGAAGTCAACCTGAGTAGTGTTTCTCACCAACTACCCCTCAGGGAGGCATGTTTGGTTTCTCAATACTCCAGAGTGTCTGCAAGGTCAGGGGCTAGTGCGGCATCCCGCATTTTCCAGGCCTTGGCACAGCCTCTAAGTGGCCGAGTAATTGTTCCAGCTGTAAACGATGTAGTGGAGAGAAAGCTCCTGTTGGAAGAGAGGAGACTAGCACTGGAAGAACAAACAGAGCAGAACAAGGTCACCATAGAGCTGCGCAAGCTGGCACTCGAAGAGAAAAAGGCGGCCAACAGATCCACCTCTAGTGAAAGCAGCAGTAGTGGCTCAAACTGAGGTGCCTGGGATAAGCCCCTGTGCCACACCCCCAAAGATTTAGTACAGGCTTATGAAGTGGGGAAGGACATTGTTGACTGGTTTGAAGTGCCCAAGCTTGCATTTCAGCTACAGGATGTGGAGGAGGTAATGTAGGGTGCAGCCCTGATGAGTCGGTTACCGACCCAGGGGACTGATGCAATTCTTCAGTTAACTCCTGAGGAAAGGCTTGTTTATGAGAGCATTGAAGGCGGTCCTTCTCAGAAAGTTCTATAAGACCCCAGAACAGTACCTTCAGAGAGCTCGGAAAGAAAAGTGGGCGAACATTTGAAGCGTTCACACACTTGTTGTAGAAATATCTGAGCGAGTCGGTGTCTGGTAACAAAGTTGACACATCTAGGGATGTACAATTTGATTGCGTGTGAGCATGTCTTGAATAATTGTGAGGTTGACCTACACCAGCATCCTGTGAACAAGACCTTTACAGGCCCTGGGGAGCTTTCAAAGGCTGCCAACAGGTTTGTAAGTACCCGAGTTCAGAAAAAGGCTCTACGAGCACACGCAAGCCAGACGACAAATGCTCTGACAAGTAACAAGGATGGTAAGGACATAGGCCCAACCCGCTCCTCTTTTAAGTCAGGTCCCCAAAAGCATGAAGGGAAATCCCACGACTCTAGTTCAGCTGTGCACTCAGAAAAGCAGAGCGTGGGCACCTTTAACACTGGGACAACTATGTTCTCACAACCCAAAGGATGTTTTGTGTGTAAGGAGCTGGGCCATAGGAAAGAGAATCCTGCTTGCAAGGGCTTACCCAAGCAAGCCAAGGTTAATGTTAGACTCATAGAGGAGGCCATTATTAGTTTGGGTCTCCTAGAGGAGGGCTTCCCACTAGGTCAAGGAGTGACTGAATGTGGACTGGTTAAACTGAGTGGGAACTGTACCAGATCTCCAGAAGAGGGTCCAGTTGGCAACAATATTTAGCTGTTCCTAGAACAAGAGTATATCAATGGACACAAAACTCCTGTGGTCAGAGACACCGCAGCTAGCGTCATTGCTGTCGCACGGCAGTGGGTACAGCCAGGGCAGTATATTGCTGGGCCTGATTGTAGCATCAGTGGATTTGACAGAAAGATTAAGTGCCTCGTGGCAATACAAGAGTTCAGTTGGTGAGGTGAAATGACCCAGAGCCGTGTAGCGGCTAAAGACTCCATCCCTGTCCCATGCCTGTTGGGTAATGACCTTCCTGACCCTGAGACAGTTGCAGCAGTCACCAGATCAAAGGCCAAAGAGGCCACCATATTGAAGACTCTCCGAGTCTTAGGGCCTATAGTGCTTCCAGTGGGCTTATGTGAAGGACCACATGGCCGGTTGCCCCTGTCCTGTTCCACAGACTACTGGTTTGCCTACTCCTGCAGGAGAGGGGCCAGTAGCCACTGAAAACACTGCTTTGGTAGCAGCACAGGAACCTGAGGTGGAGGACCAGGTAAGTTCAGACCTGAAGGACCTGCTAGCGGAATTTACATCAGCTGATCTCTTTAAATCCCAGAAAGAGTGTCCCTCTCTGGCAGAAGCTGGTGGAGTAGCCGGCCCAGGGCGAGGCCCCTGGACTGTTCAAAGTGTACTGGGAAGATGGACTCCTGCACAGTGAGCCATAAGACTCTGAGGGTGAGGGCATCAGAAGGTTGGTGATTCCCCAATGCCACAGAAAGTTCCTTTTGGATTTGGCTGACCAGATCCCTTTAGCGGGTACGTTGGGAGTCCGACGGTGCTACGAAGGCCCCCTTAATTTCAATACCTGTGGTTGGGCAGCCATTCAAGAGAATAGGAATGGACATTGTGGGTCCTTTGGATCCTGAAACCAGCTCAAGAAACAGGTACATCCTGGTGGTGGTAGAGCATGCCCTAAGACCCTTTTCTGCTTTGCCAAGAAACCATTACCAAATGTTATGGTTATTAACCATACCAACCACCCTCCTATCAGTATCCAGAGTGCATCCTTTCTTTCTTTGAACTGTCTGTCCTCTGCATTCATTTACAGAGTGGGTTGTATTTTGTAATGTTGGCAGATTGTCTGTTGTGTAATAATAAGGTAGATATTTGTATGCAACCTTGACTAGACACTCCTTTTATCATTGGGTAATAATTGTATTTTCGCTGTGTTGCACCTAATCAACGATCCACAACCTTTAGAGGAGATAAGCCTGCCTTTCCATCCACGTTACCAAAATTGGAGAAGGAGGTTCATCATTTTAATTGTATGCTTGTTTAATTCAATCTGTTTGAATTCATTTTGGTGTATTACACGCGTGGGGCTGATTGATGGTTTAGAAACCGATATTCACCCCTAGACCACTGGTACCCCGGAATTCGATTCATCACACATCCTTTTGTGAAGGAGAGGAGTCAATGGGTGCTATTTGATAGTTACATCTTGCAGACCCTCTCTCAATTACTTGTGAGAGCCACAGGTCCGCTCCCTTTCTCTATTGTTATTTAAGATCTACATGTGTCCATTGGTCTGAGTAGTCGAGGGTTTTGGTCTACGGTGTCAACTGCAATAATTATTGGTAGTGATTAGGGCACCAATTTAGATCTGTATGCATTGTTACTCCATAAAGGTATATATATATATATATATCTTCCAGAAAAACCGATAAACACAATGTGGGTTGAATACCATGTTGTAGTTGACATCAAGTTGTATCTTTTATAGCAACCTGATCAGAAACAATTTTCAGTATTCTAATAATGAACAAGCAATACTATTGTCTGTGATACAATGAAGCTTCGATACATGTTTTAGGATTCGTTGTATATAAGTTAGCCTCCTCTCCATCATCTCATGAATATCATATGTAACATGGTCATACATTTTGTTTTCCATTATCTAATTGGTTTTATTTATGGTTACTTTTAAATCAATACCTATATGGACAAATGTCATTGTGATTTATGTTTGATCATAGACCACTTTCTGTGCCTTGAAGAAGACTGATGAGGTCGAAACACATGTCGGCACAATCAGCTCTGACTGTGGAATAAAAAGCTCCTTGGCATTTCAGTCACTATATGTTACTCATTTTTGTTACGCTGTTACAGGTATTTTGTTAATGCCAGCGCAAGTATATGGAACCAACTTCTTTTTCTTGGCCGAAACACATGTTGGCAAGAATGGACATGAGCGGCATTAGTTCAAATACCATTATAATTTTTATCGGGATAGTGATCTGTGCTTCAAATTGCAGAATGGTAATTCCTGGGTGCCTTGTTGCTTCCAGTGAAGGGCTCTAGCCTCGCAGCTGTGATGACATTCAAGGTTTGTCTTGTGCTGCTCTTGCAGGACTATTCATGGAAAAACAGAAAATAAACAGGTAGCTGTGTACGGTGGTCTTCAAACTGCGTGGCCAGCCTGCCTAGGGGGTCCCAAGGGAAGGTGTGCAAGGCTCTTTAATATGGGTTACAGTGACTGATTGAATTAATTAATTAATTTTCTATAACGTGTTTAACACCGGAGACTAGTCTCTAAGCGAATGGGTGTAATTTTAGGGGGGACAGGGGTGTTTGTCCCCCCAACTTTCATGGCACACCATTTTGTCCCCATTCATTTGGGTGGGGCACCTTTTCTTCAGATGTCATGTCCACCCCAACATTTTCAGCAAAGATACTCCACTGTCTAAGCTCAGGACCGGGATTTGAACCAAGACAAACCCTTAGCCCCTGAACTATCCTCCCGGCCCAACTGTCGCCGTTTTAAACCTGGTCAGTTAATACCACAACGGCAGTGCCTGGCAAACGCCTTTCCCATTCCTGTGCAAAACCCAAACTGTTGGCATTGCCAATGGTCCTCTTTACTTAGTCCAGCGCGTATTTAGATATTAGCAAAGTGTGAGTTGTCGTTAAGGCTGTAATATGTCTACGGTATCCTCATGCAGCGGCCATGAGCGTGTCTCCAAGTGTTCCTCTCCTTATGCTCCCGCTTTTCACGCTCGGTGTCGGGTTACTGAGCGCTCTGGTGGAAGGATTTCCCATGGAGTGTTCTCTATTTTTGCCTCTTTGTTTGATGAGTTATTTTAGTGTTTCCAGATGTGCGACCCGGGTTCCCTCTGCATGGGTCACGTGACGGAGTGTTCTGGGCCTGGGCCATGTGTGATGACGAGCGGCGCAGATTGTGCTGCTGTAAAAGACGCGGTTTATTCTAGAGGTGCCTAAAGTTCGATTTTTACCAGTTTCCCATTATTTTCCATGACTGTTCTCTTTGGAAATATAACTTTCTCTCTGGAATGTACGGATTCCGTTTTAGTTGATGTGGACAAGGATGTTGCCTTGTAGAACTAGGGAGGGGTCATTATCGCTGGATAATGCCCTGTCCCCCAAGGTAATACTTGAGGCAAAGCCAACCAGTGGGCAAGGGTCTGTTGACCTCAATACGAGCATGGCAGTCATTCTGTGATTTATTTCAGTAAAATGACTGCCAAACCCGTTTACTATTACCGCTGGTCGGTCCTACGGATCTACCACTGGATTACGAGTGGAGTGGTGGTGGTGGCCGTCGCTATTTCTGGAGTCCACAGGACTCCATGGGGATTTCTGCTGATTGGCCACGGCCAGTAATTTGGCCACAGTTAATCCACCAATTTTTTAAGGTAAATCCTGAACTTCAGCTCCAAACTCAGAATTCGGCAGTGTGGTAATGTTGGTGGTAATTCTGTTACCACCCAAAAAATTGGCGGTAATGGAATTACAACTAATAATCTACTGCATCGCGAAACTCATAATGAGGACCCTTGCCCCAAGAAATAATGACTCCTCCCAAGGTCTATCAAATTATTAAAACACGGGCAATTCTCAGTCACACTGCGCCAAGGTGTGCAATATAAAACATATGTTGCAAATAATTGAAGGGGAGATATGATTCTGAGTCCGGGGCCGTTTTCTTCAGTTCACATTTGCCTTTATGAAGCGCTGTACATCCACAATTGCGAAGCCGTGAGAGAGTTGTCCTGGTATTGTCCTGCCTTAATCAACATTAGGCCCCCTCCTCAATTTAAGCCTCGGATGAAGAGTCGGTTTTGACTCGAAACACGTGTCAGGCTACTTCGAGATTAAATCCGTTAGACTCAGAATCATATCTCCTCTTCAATTATCTGCAACACATGTTTATATTGCACAGACTTGGCGCAGTGTGACTGAGAATTGCCCCTGTTTAAATTTGCACTTACATCAGTGGATTGCATTTGGCAGTGCTCGCACACCTCTCAGACACCTGCTGCCTATGTGTTTTTTCAATTTGTCTTATACAAGCGCTGTGGCCAGTGACTTATTCTGCCAAACCTGTGTCTTCCTATCAAATTATTAGCTGGCACGCCAGTGCTAGATTGTTTGCTGAAATGGCAAGCCACTTCTCCATGGCATTACGCTTCTCCAATCAAAAAGGATCTTTCCGATTGTATGGCTTGGCTTCTGATCGACCAAACAAAAGAGTGGAATGAAGCGCTCAGGTCCCGTCGCCATCCACCAATCTACTGATGTCATCTAGTACCACCACCACAGACCCAGTATCCCCAGCTGGTCATCTCAGAGGACCCCTGCCTTACAAAAAGGTCTGAAGTTGCTCTGTAGCAGTGGATCTCAGAAGATTCCCCGGGTAGGGTAGGTGTGATATGAAGGACCTCTGGGTCGACCAGTAATGGTGTTTTGCTGTTTAAGCAGAGGAGTGGCTACTTCACTACTACGACCTCACCCATGGCAAAGGCTTCATGGATAAGAGTTTGCAAATCATGAACCCCAAGGACATTGGCTTGCTTGATCAAACAAGGTGGACCAGGGTTGTGTGGAGACCCAGTGGATCTGCGAGAAGCCATAACCCTGAGAACTGCTCAGGTGTAAAACAGATGAAGGTTGAAGGCAGATTACTGACCTCAGCATTTGCAAAGATATTAGCGCCTGGCTACGCTCAGCTAAGATTGAAAGTGTGTGATGTTTTTCAAAGAAGTGATGGGAGGGTTTGTTGCACAGCTGCTGTGACAAAGTTAGGACACAATCCAATTCCTCAGGTGTTTGCATTTCTTGAACAACTCTGAAGTGCTCTTGGGTACATTAGAGTTACAAACAATTATGGATGAGTAATATATGTGTTGTTGCTAAGAGAACTTCTTACATATGCTCACAGTCGGCCGCAGTGCAGTTAACTCTGCAATTTCATAGTTGGGGGTGATCAAAACGTTTGCACGCAAATTGACAAGTGCAGAATTGCTACTGTAATCTGCTTCTGCCCGATTCGCGAAATCAGCATTATGGTTACGTCGCCACTGAAATTTCACCCGTTTTTTGGTGCTGTTTCGCACAGAGCAAGTTTTTCTTTTTGATCCATGCTCGTTTCGTGCAGCGACACCAGAAACTTCATGCAGGTTTCGCCGTGCTAGTTTTGCGCACTCCTACGAGAAACTTTGCGTGTTTTTTTTTTCCAACATAGACATTTTATTTATTGTCAAAGAAAAGAAACGACAGACAATCGACATCAGTATTAGCATAAACATAATATATAGCACAGTTCATTCTTTGCGGCATCTGGCACTAGAACAGGGGGACCAGCGGTGGAGCGCGCTGCCTGGAAATAGTACTTCATCTCGTGGCTCAATCCAGCTAGCGAGTGGTTGGGGGTTTTTACGTAAGTCCCGGAAAGCGTTCTGCGTAGGCCATGAATGGAGCCCATGTGTTTCGGAAGGGGTTTAGATTGCCCATGCGAAGTGCTGTAATCTTTTCCGCTGTGACGATGTCCCAGCACTTAGCCCACCATAGCGGGATAGAGGGTCCTTCGGGGTGCTTCCAAAGTCGGGCGAGGGCTATCTTGGCTGCTTTTAACAATTGTATGCACAACGGGCCATGTTCCGCGATAGTGGCATGTCCCCGTCCCCAGTGTCCCCCAGCAGAATAATTCCGGGGTCCCAGGGAATGGAGAGGCCCGTGATTGTCTGGATGTGATTCAGCACTCCTCTCCACTAGTGTGCTGCTTTCGGGCATTCCCAGAGAAGGTGGAATAGCGATCCCACTTTGAGACAGCCTCTCCAGCAGTTTGGTGAGGGACTGGCGCCAGATTTGTACAGTTGGGTTGGAGTGATATAGTACCTGTAGCATACCTTATATCCCCCTTCCCTGTTTGGTAACACATTGGGTGCTTTTGTGAAGCCCTGTCCATATTCTGCTCCATGCCTCTGGCTCTAGGGGGCGCGTCAGGTCTCTCTCCCAATTCGCCATATATCTTTCCTTTGCCTCTGGGTTTGTCTTTTCCAGGAGTTTGTAGAGAGCGGATATCTTACCCCTCGGAGGGGCGGATGTTAATGTGAATTCAAGGGGCGTTAAGTCTCTAGAGCCACGCTCTTTGATGATGCGCTGAGAGATCCAAAGGCGGATTTGTGAGTAGCAGAATCTTTCCTCCTCAGAGATTTTGAACCTTGTCTTGCAATCCTTGAACGAGAGGGGCCGGCCCCGCTCCAGGAGGTCCGATATCCTGTGGAGTCCGCCTGCCTTCCACTTGGCGAAGCTGCGGTTGCAGAGGTCTGGGGAGAATCCCGGGTTATCCCAAATCGGAGTCAGTGGGCCCAAAGAGCTCATGATTCCCCATTTCCTGGCCGCAGCTCTCCAGCTGTCCACCGTGTTGCATGTTGCTGGTAGTGGAATCAGGGTGGGGGGAGCTTTCCAGGACTGGATATGCGGCAAGTCGGTCAAGGGTGGCTTGCACCATGCTTTCTCTAGTTGCAGCCAACATGGCCGATCCTCGGTGCAGGTCCAGGCGAAGGCGTGTGACAGTTGGGCTGCTCGCTTGTATCTAGAGATATCCAGGACATTAAGTCCGCCCAGATGGCGACTCTGGGTCATTATTTTCTTTGCACTACGAGGTCTTCCCCCCCAAAATAAACTTCATCATTTCCGGGTTTAGAGTTAACTATGATAAGTCCTCAGCCTTGCCGATCAACGTACCAAAGCGACAGAGAGGCATCCTTATCCCCGAACTCCCCATCCCATGGCAGCGGTCAGCCTTGGCGGGTTCCTCTAGATATGGGTATGGCCTCCGATTTTGTACCGTTGATTCGAAGCTGTGTAGATGGGGTTGCATACTTTGCCATAGTCCAAATTATGAAGTTACGGCCCAGTCCCATGCTTGTGAGGGTGCTTCGAATGTTATCCCATTTTACTAGATCAAACGCTTTGTGTGCGTCGAGGGAGATAATCAGTAGTACAGTCCCCATTCTGTTCGCGGATTCAATAATGTTTAATGTTCGTCTGATATTATCATGTGTCCCTCTACCCGGGATAAAACCAGTTTGATCTTTGTGTATTAACACAGGGAGGATCCTACCCAGTCTAGCTGCTAGCACCTTGGAATAGATTTTCCCCTCTGTGTTCATTAGTGTTATTGGTCTATATGAGGCCGCCTGTTCGGGGTCCTACCCTGGTTTCTGGAGTAAGATAGTGGTTGATTCGGCCATAGATTTTGTTACTTTCTCGGTGGTCAGAAAGGAATTAAATAGTACTGTTAGTTGGGGAGTTAGGACGCGTGCAAATGTTTTATAAAACTTGGTCGTCAGCCCATCCGGGCCTGGGGCGGTGTTCTTTAGTGATTTTATGGCCTCTAGGATCTCCTCTGAGGAGATCAGGGCTTCTAAGGAGTTGAGGGGGGCAGTAACAGCTGGGGCGCGGAATGGCAGTAGGTAGTGTTTCTGCTTGGTCATTTCTTCCAAAGAGGAAGGCGGCCCTTGCATAATCGACCTGTGATGGCTCACTAAAATCTCTGTTATGTCCGGGGTGGTGTATTGGTTTTTCCCATCCGGCCCTTTGAGGCTTATGATATTATTCCTGCTGTGCGTCTTCTGTAGTTTGGATGCTAGCATACGGTTTGCCTTATTATTTTTATGATAGTAAAATTGCTTTGTGTACGCCAAAGCCTTTGTGGTGTGGTCGGCCCAATGCATCTCTAGAGCCCTTCTGGCCTTTTTTAATTTCCTATCCACCTTTCTGGAGTGTTGGGCCTTTAGTTCCTTTTCTAGTGTAGAGACCTTGGATTCCAGGGCCAGTGTGTGGAGCTTGGAGATTCTGAGTTGCGCAGCGGCTGCGCTAATGGACACTCCCCTAAGTTAGACGGAGGCAGTGATTTATCCCTTACAGGGTCCGGGACTGCATTGAAGTCCCCCACCAATGAGAAGGTATCCCGTGGTGAAACTTAGCAGTGTTGGGAGTAGTTCTAATAGAAACTTATCCTGGTTTGTATTGGGGGTATAGATCCCCGCTATTGTAATTGGCTGTTCGGCAATGCGTCCTTATAAGAGGAGATATCTGCCTGCTGGGTCCTTTTTGAACGAGGGGTAGATCAAAGGGAATTTATCGCTAAGTAGGATCGCCACCCCCCGTTTTTTCTCACCACTGCATGCGAAAAAAACCCTGTTTGAAGCGCTTAAATTTGATTCAGTGCTCATCGGCTGACAGGAGGTGAGTCTCTTGGAGAATTACTATGTCCCCGTTTAGTGCCACTAGTCTATTCTCCACCGATTTAGGCTTCCTAGGAGATTTAAGACCTTGGACATTCCAGGTTAAGATGCGGACATCTCAAAATTTGTCCGGGCCTGTTGGTTATAGGAGATCACCTGATTCTATGCGGATAGCCTTGTGCGGTAGAAGGGGGGCCTTGAGAGTGTTCCCGGGTGTATGTGTCAATGTGCCACAATTACTGATGTCTGCGTGTGAATCTTTAACTGTTCACCAAGGTCTCTGGGATTCTGAACTGTTCCCAGGCCTCTTAACTACCCACCCCCCAGAAACTGTTGGGAACCAACCCCGCCGTCGGTTAATTGTGGTTTGCAAATAATGGAGAGCATCTTCAAGGCCCAGGCAGCGGCGTGAGATGAATTGTTCGCTATCCTGGGCACAGGAAGAGTACGGTTGGAAATTAGTGTGGTATTATGCTCCTAGCTGCACATGTGGGAGTACATCATGGATGTTAGACCCCCCCTCCTGCACCATGATGAGAATAGGGCCCAGTGCGAGCGGTGCTTGTGCATCCTAAGGGTGTGCAGAGAGGTGTGGCACTAACCTTCTGCAACGGCTCCGGGCAGACCGCTGCAACCTGCCCAGTCAGCTCGGGTCATACCATTTCTGAGGGCTTGCGGCCTCTGCCGGCTCATGACCAAGGGCCAGATGATGGCGACCCGGGTCATGACTGGGAAGGTGTGTCTGGCTCAGAGCCCTCGTCGATGGATCCTTTCCCCAGAAAACAATCCGCCTCCTTTGGGTTGTGGATCTGCCTGCGGGTTCCTTCCCATACAAAGTTTAGGGCCAGTGGGTGGCTTCAACGATATTGCACTTTCCGTTCTTGCAGCCATTCCGTTAGGCTACGGAGGGCCCTGCGTTTCTGAAGAGTTATACTTGCTAGGTCCTGGTATAGCGCGATGTTAGCTCCTCTGAAAGTGATTTGCTTCGAGGATCTAGCCTCCCTCATTATCTCCTCCTTGACTCTGAAGAAATGGATTCGGGCTAGGACGTCCGGTGGAGAGGTTGACGCTTGTCTTGGTGCTGTGCAGTGGACTCTATCGATTTCTAGGGGGGCGCTGTCCGGTAGTGTTATTATAAACCTGAACAGGTCTTTGGTGAAGCCCTCGAGCTCAGCGGTGGTTACTGTGGTGGGGATCCCGCGGATACGGATGTTGTTATGGCAGGACCGATTCTCTGAGTCCTCCTGCTTGGTTTCGTGTGCATCGCATCTGGCCTCCAAGGCCGCTATTCTGTTTAGACCGTTCTCCAGTTCAAATGTGTTGTCACATAGGCTGTTCCCAACCTCCTCGGTGCGTTTTTCCACTTCCTCTACTCTCCTGTCCAGCGATGCAATCTTCTTGGTGACCTCATGTGTGCCCTTCTGGATCTCTTTGGTAAGCGCCAGTAGAAGATCTTTTAGATTGAATTTGGTAGCGAATTGGTCAGCCTGCGATTCCTCTGTTGTGTGGGTGCCCCCAGGTGTTACACCCGCTGCTTGATCGGGCTTTCCTGCTTTACTGTGGTTGGTGTTGTTCATCATTGCCGCGATGTCCCCTTGTTTTGGTGCTTTGCCGCTTTTTGCCATAGTGCTGTCAGTTGGAGGGTGGAGACTGTCGTGGCCAGACTTTCCCCGTGGGCTCAGAGCTCTGGGGCGTCCCAGCGAGGCATATGCCTGGGCGCTGCTAGGTGTCCCCCGCGCGGAGGAGCACTTGCTCTCTCCCCCCTGGTGCTGCTTCAGTCGGCCCGGTGTGGGGAGTGGGGGCTGCTATGTGTGTTGGATCCATTCGGCTTTAGCCCGGTGTGCAGGTGCTGTTCACTGTGCACGCTGACTGGCCCCTGCGGCTCCTGGCAAAATGCAGTTTCTAGTGGAGGTTGCTTGCGTTATATGTTGCTACTTGGTGCTGTGGGTCAGCGCTGGTGGGGTGCCCCCGGTGAGGTCTTCGTCTGTGGCGCTGCCAGTGTGGCTCCGCAGCGCACCAGTCTCCAGTACCCCAATTTTCTTGTCGGTCCCGCCGGGTACTGGCTTCTGTACCTCTGACCCAGCTACGGGTAGGTTGTGCAGGGCCTCGTGTCTTGGGTGCGGTTAAGATATGGTGGATTGTCCGTTGCACTCGTACCAGGAAGCGCCACCAGCCGACCACTCCTGGGCTTGTCACAGGAGCTTGGAGTTGGGGTTGCAGGTGCAGGGGCTCCTCAGTCCCCCGTTTCGCAGTACTGAGTTTTATGGGGCAGTGCCCAGCTGTGGCCCCTCCAAGCGTGTAGAGATGCCCGCTTCAGATGGGGAGCTCAGAAGTTCCCTCCAGGCGTGGCACTCTTGGGAGTCCTCTACGGCCCGCCACTCCAGGCGGCGTGTCCGGTCCCAGCAGTCCGGGGAGAGGAGGAAGCGACTCGGGGGCCCTGCTCCCTTAATTAGTCCACGTAGGAGATCCGGATGCCGTATCCCAGGGGCAGGTCAGTTACTTATCAAAGGGGCACACATGCAGAGGAGATCCCCCCGAGTCTTCTGTAGCTCTGATGGAATGGGGTAAGCTGTCGCGATTCTACCAATGAACAGAGCTCAAAGCCTGGGTGTTATAGCAAAGACACTGGGCTACCATAAGACACACCATGTAAGAAGGGCTTGCGTGTTTTAAGTAGCAGGGCCAAGCAACACAGTGTGTGAAATGTCCAGTAGCAATCAGCTGGGCAGCTCAGAATTGCACCTCCAGGGAACACCTTTCCAGGTATTGGAAAATGCAGAGCCAAACAGGACTAGAAAAGGGTGTCTAGAAAGAAATCGCAGGTGAACTAAAGGAGCGGAGCGACAGATGCCTGCAGAGCAGTTTCTAGACAATATGGCACCCAGGGCGAAAGACTAGAGTGCGCCTCACAACCAAAGACCTTGCTCCCACACCCTAAACCCAGTACAGCAGTGCCTCCCCAGTAACAGCAAATCATTGACATTTAAATCATCTTTTATTGACGTTTCTTTTCACATAAACAGACAATATCGTAGACAATAATATTACATACCAGAATTCATGTTCATTGTTATCTCATGTTCATCTTCATTTTCTAAATGAAGGGCACTCTCTTAGATTGCATCTGTTGTTTCCGTATATTCTATTATTCTGACCATATGTTTCTCACCACTCTCCTCTCTTAGTTTTACTTTCAGTTGATGGTCCTCTTTGTTATATGTTTTTAGTAATTTGTTCCCCTCCCTTTCCACTTTGTTGTGGATATTTTACTCCACTGAACTTTGCATACTGCTTGCTTTTTATGGTACCCCTCCTGCCCTTTTTTCATTCTTCTAGTTTTCGTTCCCCACTTCTCACTCTTTCATTCATGGTTTCTTCTGACTGCCTTTCTTTTGTTTCCATTTTCAGGCACCAGCAGCAATGTTCTTGGGCCTTATGTTATGATCTGCCACTGCGGGAATCCACCCGGGCATTGGACTCACTGGTAAAATCACAGCTACCATTCCATTCTATGGGCAGCGGGTCCTGCCACACATGCCAACCCCTCCCGATTTAGGTGGCAGACTCCCGGTTTTTCGGTGAAAAATATTGCTATTTCCCTGTGGAAATCTCCCGCCCAGGTGCGTCTGAATGTTGCCATGTATGGCGGGTTCCGGTGTCCAGTCAAAGTTTCGAAACAATAGTTATGAATGACAAAAGTTCCGAAACAAAAGTTTCAACAACAAAAAATGTCGAATGTATTTTTTTCATATTATGGTTTTTTTTTTAGTTTCGTGCAGAAAAAAAGTTAGTTAGTTAGAGGGGAACACCCCATTAAAAAAAAATCTTTTTAAAAATGCATTCAAAACTTTTTTTCAATGCTTTTGTGTCGGAACTTTGGTATGTCGAAACTATCACTATAAACCGCGGGTTCCTGTTTGTGTGGCAGCAAAGTACCAACTTGCTCGCTGCATCCAAGAAGGACAATCGGATCCTATTGCCGGATTAGGCTAGCTCCAAATAGCCTGGAGTTCCAGTCACTGAAAAGACCTGCAGCTAAAGGCCACAAGCCTCCACCACAATCTCTAAGAGTTAGATACTACAACCCAGGTGAGATCCCCCACCCGCTGTTTAACAAACACACCATACCTCTTATCTATATTACTAACTATTTTGCTCCTAACTCAGCTAACTCAATCTCCTCTTCCCCCTCTTCTTCCCTTGTGCTTCATGCTCTATTTACATGAATATAAATGACAAATGTATAAAACAATGTTCCGCTAGGTTTTTTGTTTTTTGTTTATGAATGAATGAAAATGTAATGTTCACCAATACACAAACTCACTGATCACACTGCACATGTCACAAAAATGGTGGGCACTCTGATCATATGATAACCTATGAACTCATGTAACTATGGTAGCCTTGATAAGGACCTGTCTTTGGTCGAAACACATGTCGGCACCTCCTGATGATTTAAGCATTTTTCATAAAATAAAAAAACGCAGGTTAAAAGCTAAACAAGAACGTGTGGACTATACCTACCTCGCACAACGGTGTGAAACAAGCGAATGTATATCACCTGATGCACCAGGGCCATAGGACTATAAACCTCAACCGAACTGCATTGACCTACACTCTGGGCACCCAGAGCATGGGTCCTAAAGTTTCTACCAAACGGCTGCAAGGGCAATAATAACCTGATTAAATGTAGTGGGTAAGGCGCGGCAACCAAGAGCCCTTTCTAACTGAAGCGAACTGGACTACATAAAAATAACCTTGGCTACCGCTTTTTAAAACCTAATAAGAAAACATGGACCTCAATTGCTAAAAGTGCAACATTAGTTACTCTCCAGATGAGCCCTTGGAAGTTTTAAGGGTGAAACACGTGTAGAGAGTTTTAAATGAAAATATGAATTAAATAAATAAATAAAAATTCACATTTGAAAAACTGGATGGAATGAAACTAAGTTAACTGGCTCTCATCACACAACTACTTTAATTGCCTTAATTGGTTTGGCACAATTAGGTATATACAAATCTTATAAACAAGGTACCAGCTGGGACAACAATGTAGAAGCTGACGCGAGCCCCCAACATCTATGTAGAGGATGTTAAGAGGAATAGGGGGCCTGGGGGTATGTATACATTAACGTTTGAACACCATTACATTAAGCCTGTACATTAAAAAGACAACCGTTCATTGTGGTGCACGAAAGTCTCTCTCTTATGTCTATGCTTAATGCATTACTGTGCAAATCCTAACTTGCACACATTTTGAAGCTTTCAAAGATATTTACTTGCTACATGCACATTATTGTCAAATTACTGTACATTTTGAGACAGTGATGTCATCATCTCAGAACGATCTGTAATTTGATGGAGAAGACTTAAATAAAGCCTATAGGGCCAGTGGATGTTATCGTCTAACCTTCGGTCCTGGTGGGATTGTAACCTGTCAGGGCGCAGGCAAGCCCTGTGGCAGCTAAACACACGGGCAAGCTACAAGTCCCAACACGCCTGTGCAAGGCTCTTACGTGAGGGGAGTCATGCCGGCCGGCCATATGACATGGAAGTACTGCGGCACTGCTACGAATGCGTAGGGCAGACGTTAAGAGAAGGGTCGTGGCACTCTAGAATGCCCGTAGATGAGCATTCCTGAGCGCTGGTCGGTCCTCTGTCCATTGCTTGTTTACCGTTTCTCTTGTCCCTTGCTGCCCCGTTACGCTGTTATGTTAGTCTGGTCCCTCGTTCGTTCCTTACCTGTGGACCGCCTCGTGTACGTCTTCCTGGTTTTGGCATGTATCTCCTGTGTACCAGTCCATGCTTGCCTGTTTACTGGACTACGCTTGGCTTCTGCTGTGTCTGACATCTGGCGACTTCTCCGTTAGAGATCTTCTTTCTCCACTACTAGAAATGTGACTCATTTTTAACATTTTGGATTTTGGCTTGAACCTCAGACTGTTTTCAGGGATCTGTATTTGGATTTTGGAACTGGCTTCGGCTAGTGCTGTGCTTTCTGGGACTGTTGCCATGTCCCTCCTAGTGTGACCCTCATGCCATAGATCAAGCCTCTGCCAACCATTCAAGGTTTCTGATCTATGGACTCAGGAGCAATGTTCCCTCTAATAATTATTCTCCATGTGCGGAACTGGTTGGCTGTTGTGCGCACATTATTTTTCATGTGCGCAACTGACTAAAGAGGTAAGCCTCTTCGTGAGCATGTGTATTTAGTGAACTACCATCGCAGAAGAGTTTGAAAAGGAAGTTCCTCTTCCCACCCACTGCAATTCTTGACAAATCATACAACATTTTTTGCAAACACATAGGCTAAAATAAAATATGCCATATGTGATTATACAGAAAAATCATCAACCAGTCCAAGACTTCAACATCTCCCACAGTACCGTGAAAACCTTTTAGGCCACTGGTAAATCACACATGAGTACTACAAAACACAAATATCTCTTGTCATAACTGATGTGGCTGTCAAGAAATTCAGACAGCATACAAAATATGCCCATGGATTAATGGCAATTAAATGAAATGTGTCAAAAACATGCTAATAGGAGTTCAAGTGCGACTTTAATGAAGCAATTCAAGGGTCAGGAGAACATGTTTCTAATCATTTGTGGAAGGATGATAATTACATCAGAATGACTGCACCTCAGAATATGATGATCATAAATTCCTGTGCCTCTGCTTACTATCGACATTACGTGATTCTGTGGGTAGTTAGAACACCAGCCTACAGCTAAGAGACATATGCACCATCAATTTGTACTCCCTAATAAATGAAAATGTGCCTAACAAAACCGAGGAACAATGAACATATCGTTGTTTCAACCCACGAAGCTCCACTGATATTTTTTCGAATTAGTGACCAGTAAAGCACTGCCATAGGAAGGAACATTAATGCCCAAGCTCGAGAGGAATTTTAAGGGGAAGAACATCTTTTAATAAACAGAAAGTATCCCTATTGGCAAAGCTAATTACTTTTTTACTCTCTGAAAAATCATTTGAATCCAAGTAGGGAGCAAAATCTGATTAGAGCCCCGACATAGGAAGTGAAATGACAGGGAACATAATAAAGTCCTTAGTTTTGCCCAGCTTCTGCACCACAGCCTAGAAAAAATTAAACAAGAGCCTTACTGAGGTTTATTATGGAGCCCTGCTGAAGAATCTATATGCCTTTTAAGTTAATAGCATCAATTCATCAGAGATTCAACTGATTGAGTGCCTTCTTCAGTAACTATGGATCCCTCTCCTATTATTCTTTGTGATCAGTTAAATAAGATGGAGGGGGATGCTAGAGATGATACACACAACACATGGTTATATTGTAAAGCCCTCAGCAGCTGAGCATAGAAAGAAAAATAAGGTGCTGTTGTCTAGACGGGTACTATACTTTCCTATCCTTTAGCAAACAAGCAACACATTTCCTTCAGTGTGCTGCCGAAACGTATGACTAGGTTTTTAAAAGTGCTGCTTTGTTCATCATCTCCAGGGAGTGATGACCTGTGCTCTTCCACCCATACCCTTCCCCAGCCCCTGTGCTAGCCTCCAATACTAGTTGAAAGAGCACTGTAAAAAGTGAGGGATTGTAGTAGTGAACACTCACTGGGATTTGCAGACCCACAAAACTTTGTAAGCAAGCCATATTTAATGCCTCAACATATTATGTGCATTTTAAGAATGTCAGGACTCTGCATGTACACAATTATTTTGCAGCGCATACAAGATTGTTTGCAGCATACCCCACCCTTATATCATTGTGTAGGAAGATGCAGTGGTCAGGGAAACCATTTTTGGATAGCAGCGAGTTGTCATATAATGTGTGAAGGTCTATAACCAAAGGAACTCTGAACACGATGCATATTGTGTGAAAAGCATTCTCCTGTTTGAATATCCGGTGCCATGATACTATGGACAAGTAATCCCAGGCATAGTTCATACCCATTATCCATTGTGGGCAAAGAAAATGATATTGCATTGTTGCTCTCCACTTATAGGGTAGTGTTAGTGATGCTAAAGTAGGACACGCTGAGCATCACATTTGTCTTCTCAAAATCCTAAGAGGGCAAATTAATATTTTATTTTAATAATGCGTTAACTTGCAAGGGGGCCACTTCAAAGCACGTGCGTGACATATGTACAAAGAAGAGGAAGTATGGGATAACGTTACACATCCAAGTAGCCTGCTTACTTGCAGTCATTATTCGATATTTGAGCTAGTACTTCGATTGTATAGTGTGGGTGACGCTTTTGGTAAAGCACAGTGAGTAACAGAAAGGCTGGCACGTGAACGTTATTCATATTACAACAAACATAAAACATGTGGATGTAGGTACACGTCTGCTAACCTTTCACAGAGCCAAGAGAGGAAGAGTCAGGGTTGTTTGGTAGTATCATAATGTGTTCTGGGGCAGAAGTTAGAGTCATAAGGTAAAAGTGTGGTAGAGTCAAGTTTGGGAGTCTTGGGTGGTGAGGGAACGTTATTTGGTTAATGGGTGCAGGCATATCTTGGTTAGATTCTTCTGTTCATGGAGCCAGTTTTTCTTATTAGTTTTTAACCTCTTGTGTGTGTATTTTGCTGTTAGAGATTTTAGGTGCCTACTGTCACCCTTGCATAATTGTGTAATGCAAATGAGCAGAATATCAAGACTAGTTGCTTATTTTAAGAGAAATAATATTTCAGCTAATTACTGTGGCTTGTGCCTTATTAAATCTTTTTGAATAGGTGAGAATTGTCTGTGTGCGCTGCTAAAAATCTTCTGAGCGGCACCCAGAAGGAAGCTGGGCAAGCGCACATGCGCACAGCTTAGAGGGAACATTGCTCAGGAGTTAAGGAGGGGTATCGATCTCCGAGTAGGTTTACCAGCAACCTCATTTGTGCCCTATGTAGGTGTGTGTCTCTGTTTCCCTAAACCTGTACACTACTCCTGGAGAATCCATACTCACACTGTGTCCTTTTCTTTGCAGCCTAGGGGTCATTATTGTCAGTGATCTAACACTCTCACTTTCCGGTTCACTCTTGGGTCAACAGTACTCCTCTACACAAAGTAGCATCCTGACAGTAAATATTGTTTAAACCTGAAAAACATTTGCTCCTCTGACAGACACCCATAGTTCTGCAGCTGTCTTATGTGATGAAATGCATGATTACCTTGCTTCGATGATGGCTAGTGCCTCTTTTATCTCTCGACAGCTGCAGTCCCGGTGGGAGAGGTGAAAGAAGGTTGAGGAAGACAACACACCAGAAACGAACTCCGAGCGACTCAAGCAGCCACTTCTTTATCCAGGGGACTCTGTGTATTTGCGAACATTTGTTAGCACTTGGTTCAAACATAGGCTTGAGGGACCTTTTGCCGTAGAGCAGGCCACTGATCGTGCAGTAAAATTAAGTGGCAAGAAAGCCTGGAACTACATTGGAGACGTCAAGCCATGCCAAGGTGAGACCTCCTTCTGCCAGCACGAAGACGATTTGATGCAAGAAGAAGAACAAGGAGAAGCCCCACAACTTAGATTGACTTGATCTAAGACCTGAGTAAGGGAAAAACAAAACACAGAGCTAGAATAGGCACACTATCCTTTCCCCAAACTAGGTATTTATTGTAAAAGTGAAAGGACTGCCTTAAAATACATGGTTTCGTACCTGCACACATCCTTTAAGAAGCGCTTCCTTAGCCCGAACGGATGATAGCACCTAGAGTGTTCTTTTATGCCTTTATTCTTTATGTGGCCAAACATACCTGTTTCTGACCCACGGAAATCCATCCATTATCACGTTATTAAACAGTGAAAATGTCTGTTTGTTGTGGGAAAGATTGTTTTTCACAGCTCTTGCGAAGTATTATAGAAGTAGAGCTTAACTAACACACTAAAACAATAATAACGCATTTTTTAGGCTTTTCAGGTGACTTTATGGACTTTTTGAACAGTACAAAGGACATCCAGTACTGCATAAAATGAGAACTGTAATTCAAACTGCTGTGCTGATGTTTTGTGGCTTCTGTTGTCTCTACTTCTTTACCCTCTTTGCACTACCAGGATTTTATTTTCGCATGCATATGCTTTGATTCATAACGCAACCCCAATCCATGCTCTTACGGAAGCCATATCTGGTCAGATGATTAATGCTGCCAGAGACGTGAAAAGATTTAGACGTAACACTGAAGTAGACTTCGAACAGGTAAATTCATATATAACAGATTCACCCCATATATCTAATAACACGTGGTATAAGCACGTGAGCAAGGTGGGGAAAGACACTACGAAGGAGAGCTGCTAAGTGTGCTCTCTCATCCCCTATGCCATGAGTACATCCAGAACATTGGTAGCAACTGAAATTCCAATCGCCAGAGCACAATGCCTCATGCACTTGTCGCTCTGCACAACCAGGGGCCGATTTCAGGGGAGACAATTAAGTTGGATGTCAGGGAAGACATTACAGTATGAAGACAGCTATATCAAGACTCAAGAAATGATAGAAGACTACTGGACCACTGAGAAGACAATAAAGTATCTCTCTAAAGGCCCACACAAAGGGGAATCCAGAATCATGACACAAAAGGAATTACAATGCCCCAAGACAGGACAAAAGGAGATAGGATGAATGCCAGGATGCTGGGACAGACCACAATTACTAGTACATGGACAAATATACAGAGCTGAGGGGTGGAAAGAGGGAATGGTTGGGAGCAAAGCACATGTGTTTCTAACAGTTCCAGTAGAAGTGGCACAAAAGAAAACAATTGCCTGAAGTAATGCGAAGAAAGTGCAAAGCTGCTCACTTGGGTAGTGAATGAAGCAGGTCCTATGGCAAGTCTACCACTCACAAGTGCTTTATTGTCTTTCTAGAATGATGGTCCAGTGAAGGTTGGAGAGAATAAAGGATGCAAGTGAATATCAACGATACCAGGCATGAGTGTCGGTACCGCAGTACTAATGGACCACTACTGAGCCTGCAGGTCAAAGGCGTACACTGCCACCGAACTGGGGAGGAATATGCTCTACACACCAGCATTAGTAGTACCTCGAAAGGACATACAAGTAGATGTGTTCCCTAAGATGGATGCTCACCAGAGGGAGACAAGATCTGTATATCCGACAAGAGTGAAGAGAAGAAACTATGCGTCATCAAAGATTGAAGATGCATAGGATGCAATAGCACCAGAACACAGACTGTTCAGCAGGACCAAGATGTTCTTTGAGTCCATCATTCCAGCGATTCAAGCTAATGTGAATGCCAAGTGGCTCCAGATCACATGATGGGAGCTGATGCAGACAAGAAGCTCAACCATCAAGGGGTTCAACGCCATGAAAGAAGAACTGAGACCTGTCAGAGTCATGGCCCTACAGAATCGATATGTTATAGACCTTCTCACGCTATGGAAGGAGGTGTTTGTGCCAAAATTAGGCCTTCCTGATGTACATACATACCCACCCGTGATGAAGAAAATGGGACCCTAACAGAAGCTATCACTCAACCATCAGACCTGCATGCTAAAATGGAGGCAGAGACAAAAGCTATAGAAGAAGACAATGACTTGTTGTCATACATCTTTTCCTGGATACCGTTGTGGATGGCCAACGGACTGAAAATACTGATAGCAGCATTGATCTTAGTGCTATTTGCCTTTTGTGTCATCAGAGTACCAATATCACAATGCTGGAAGGCTACTGAAAAGACTATAGTGATTAAGGTATTACTGGACGTAGAGACAGATGAGGATGAAGACACAAAGACACGTAACACGTTGATGTCACAGATGACGTGCTGTCCTCTGTTCCTGCCAGGCACAGTGTTCACGTTGCCTTATAACTCGCGCAACTATTGGGGAAAATGGATATGGTGCGCCCCTGATGGAGATTGCAGTGATATGACCTGGAGACTGGACGACCATTCAAAGTATCAAGGACATATAGGAGGAGTAACAAAGCTCTGGGTCCCGAAATTGTATGTGAACAGGGAGGGTCGTCTGGGGAGTGTGGTCGACTTGTTCACATGGGGGGACTGAAGAGGGAAAACCAAGTGTGGCCGTCATGACCACCACCTGACTCGCAGCCCAAAGGCAGAGAAATGAGAGATACACATCACTCCTAGGCCCTTCCTTGTCATTGTAGATGTATTGCAGATGTGAGAAACACTATTTGCTCCGACAGCCATGCATACCGTACCTCACTGACAATATGGAGGAGATACCGTTGTCATCAATTGAACAAGTTGACTGACTTTAACATCGAAGAAGCTGACGAAGTCACTATTGCCATGGCATAGATGAGTTAAACATTAAGCATATAGGCATCCATGCATAAAGCTACACAAACACGATATGTTATTGCAGATAGATACAAAACAATTGTTTATGACTCATATAGATAGAGGACTGACACATACACAAGTATATCCTTTGCTAAGCGGAACCAGCAAGACGCCAAGAATGCGTACAACTAGCTTGTTTATGCTTAATTGCGACTAATATGGACAGCCATAAGAACAAAGATGGAAGCCATAGGTGCATTGGAGTCAATGGGGAAAGGCTGACATATCGATCCAGTTGAAGCAGACAGACAGAGCTTTCAGCGCAGACACAATGCACACCCTCGCCAAGGACGAGTAGAGATGGAAGGTTTCCAGTTCACCAAGACGATAAGCCATCTGCAAGGAATATAGCCTAAAATCCTCATAATTACAAGCAGAAGAGATCAATTTCGTGGTCCCTACACATGTGAAATGAAGGCACGGAACAGAGCATATTCATTCGAGATGGACGTGGAAAGCTGTTCCCATTGAACCAGAGGTGGAAAGATACAACTATTATACAACTTCAAAGCCGAATGTTCTGTCTCAGGGCCTAGGCGATCAGAGATGGCAACTTGCTGTCAACATGCAGCACCTTCGGGGATCGTTCCCAACCTTGTAGAGGTTCACTTGGCCTGGATGCTGTCCAAGGTTCCAATGCCGAGAAGACCTGTTCTGCCCAATTCCTGACTGCCTTTCGTGTTAAGCACAACATGTTGCTATAGCCAATTACCTTTAGGGTAACCTGCAACTTTTTTTCCTGACACTTAGAGGTGGTCCTAAGAGGAGCCACTAGATATGGTGATCCAATAACCAGACTCACCCTTATAGGTTACATATATAGTTTTCCTCGTATAACCATTGCCCTTCCCTGATAGGTTTTCTGGGATGCAACTTGTTTTTGTGACATCACTAGCAGTTAAAATGATTTGACACACGTTTGAAGCATGAGAACTCTCTGAATGCCACATGCTGTTCTAGTGTGATCCCTGTCATTTTGATTGATTTTAAAGACAGTAACCTTTGCCCTATGGTTGAGTCTTCTGTTCTTGTGGTGGGGATTCGATGGGGCCCAAGTACCCTCTTGCTTGTAACCGGGGTAGCTGCTAAGAGTGCCCCTGTTGCTCCTTTACAGCATAATCAACCACAGCAGATTCAGGATTAATGAAGGCACAGTCTATAGTGTTTACGTTGCCTGCTGCTAGTATAGTCAGTGTTGGCTTATCAATACCCAACAGTTTGTTGCACGGGCTGGCCACATCAGTTTGTGAGCAGTGTTCAAATTTAGATTCAGATGGCATGAGAAAGCATTATGGGTAGAATGCTTGAAAGAAGGGGAGGAAAGTATGTGACCAAAAGCAAAGAATATAAAAGTGGGCCATCAAGTGTATAAGGTTGACGTATTCTGGGCAAACACTTTCCAGAATTATATAAACTAATAGCTGGTCTAATTGCTGGTGTTATTTGGAGGGGTCACTTCCAGGAGTCCTTACGATTCGTTAAGGAAAAGTCACAGGAGTCTCTAAGTCATTCTGTGCACTGAGGCCTATGGGCATGCTGCGCAATTAAAGTAATGAATAATAATAATAATTCTCCTAAAAAATAGCCTCTTTCCAAGGACCAGAATATGATGACTCCAGAAGGGAAGCAGCTTTAAGGGCCTTCTTCGTCACTGCCATTTCCTTTGTAGCGTACAGTACAAAGGTCATGCATACCCTTCTCACAAGCACCAAATCTCAAAAGATGTGCTCTTTTAGAGCACACATTAAACAAAATATAAACATGGTCCCTGGGTAAACAGACAACAAAAAAGCTATGCACTGGTAAAAGAAATTTGAACAGTAAAAGGGTACAATGGGAAAGAGTGATGCTCAAGAAAAGGGTGGTCAAAACTTAATTCAAAAATAGGTTGTAAAAAGTTCACAATTGTGATTGTGAAATTTTAAGGGAGCAGCCTCTGCAAAATCTAGAGACACCAGGACTCAATATATGTCACAAACAAAAAAAAATAGAGTGATGCTCTGCCTCTTGGGGCGTTGGGGAGAGGAATTGGAATGTCCTCCACAATGAAGATGCCGAATAACACATGCATATTCCATGCAGGGATGGGTGTTGCTTGCTGGGGCCTGGGTGTTATCATAGTATGGTTTGCAAAAGACCACGTGGACACATACCTGTACTACAGTAGATCCTACTGTGCTGCTTTTAGTACAGAACTAGTCTCCAATCCTAGAATATTTGGGGAAACTTTTTGATTTTTCTGAGGGTGCATTTTATGTTAATGTTAAAGGTATTTATATAGCGCACCGTCACTAACAGAGTTGGTCCCCAGGCACTCTGGCGGATCTGTAAACAAGAGGCGGGTGGGTACAGTTAGTTGGGAGGAGGGGGGTAGGAGAGTGGGAAAAGTGGTGTGCTGTTGGCGGCTACAGTTCGGTATACACCGTGCGCTGAGCTTTTGGTGTGAGTAGCGAACCTGGAGAGACCACGTGTGCTGTAGGTGCTGTTTGTGTGGTATTTGTTTGTTGTTGATGCAGTGTGGTAAAGTACTTGCGGTTTGCTGGGTGAGAGATGGCTGTGTGAGGTTTTGGGTGGGTCGGGTATTGAAACATTTGGAAAGATTGGGTTAGTGGGGTCAGTATCCTGGTTCAAGTACCTCTTCTTCTCTTCTTCTTCTCGTCAAAAAGTCCCGGAGTTCTTATTACTTAGGCCGGATAGCACGGACTCAGCGTCCGCCTGGCTTGTCTTGTTAAGGTTGTTTCATTGCCAGTTTTGGAACGGCGACAAGATTTTTCTCCCTAAGCTGTATAAAGAGTTGGGCGAAAGATCACCTCTTTGCCTCAAGAGTCTGAGCTCTCGTCTCAGCGATCTTTTCATGACCACTACTTCTTTGTTGTAGACATGTAGTTATTGCTTTGATCGGAACGGTTTGCCCCTGCGCCTTTGACTTTGTTGTCCTCGAATTAGTCCCCCTGTAAAGTCCTCAAAAATATTAGTGTTAACAGTTTCCAATTTGTCGTTGCGTTTTCGAGAACCTCATCCAGGGTGTTATTCACCCACTCAGCCAATCTCTGATTCCAGACAACACGAGTACCTGAAGGGTAGATAGCAAGATTGACCAGAGCCTCGACCCCTTCTTGCATTTCCAGGCCTTCCAGAGTGAATAGGGCTGAAAGCCTAGCATGATCGCTGAGTGAATTTGGCTTAATGGTCAAAGAGTGGCATCTCTTGAGGAGCCAGTCAGTGGCAAAGATGTAGTCAATGGTTGAGTGGGAAGATCCATTGGTCCTAGTGTGATTTTGAGGGATGTCCTCCCTTGAGCCCCCCATTAAGGGGTCATAAACCCAATCCACCCAGACTATACAGGCATTGCGAGCCCCTAGATTTATTTGTCCTTCCATGTTCATCAGATCCATAAAAGCCGCCTTGTCCAGCTTGGATCACGCATTCTGAGTTTAAGTCTCCTGCAAACAATACTTACCCGCCCTCGTTTGCACACCAATCACTAGTACAACTCACCAAATTATCCAAGACTAAGGTGTGCTCTCGTACCTTCTCATGTCAGTAGACGTTAACGATCAGTAATTGAAGACAATGTACTCCAAGCACTTCCACATGGATTAGGAGAATGCCAGTGTGCGCCTTATCTGTCTATACAACTCTCCGTTTATCTGTAGATTTTACCATTGTTTGTAGAGCACCAAAGGGGAGTCCCTTCTACCCCTCCATGCAACCTGCCCAGTTAGTATGAATCCATCCATCACGGGATTAGTAAACAGCCAGGTTTCCTGAAAACAAACTACCCGGTAAGATTTAAGCTCCTGCCCCATCAATGGATTGTCAAACAGTCGTGTGTGGCCCTGTGTGTCCGCCTGCTGTCAACCTTCTGGGAGGGCAGTCAGTGGGTTGTCGGGGGGAAATTCTCCCGGGGTCGGCTGGGCCGTCCGCAGACCTCCGGGCAGGGAGGCCCCAACTCCTCCCGTATGTCCCAAAACAACAGAGTATGAGACACACGCAAGAAGCAAGGTGGTTCTGCTGTTTATTAGACAAAACGGCAGGGATGGGTCAAGGATCGTACGCGTCCGTCCTGACACACACCTAATCGTGGGGCTCGCAGGCCCTTTTTACCTTAGTATGACGCGCTACTTGCGTCACCTGGGAAAGTTAGCCACTCTGGATTGGTTGCTCGAGTGGTAGGGTTAGTATAGCATACGTATAGATAGTATTATTAGTGGTCAAGGGTTAGTCAGGTGGTATACTTGGGTTGTCCCTTCAATTTGATACATGAAAATTGTTACATGAAGACCCCTGAGGATTGGTCAATGTTAATGGCGTCAGTGATAAGAGCCCCATGTTCTAATTGGTCCACTCGCGAGCCCCCCAGTATGGGACCATCGCTGTTCCCAGCTCGCGGTGCACCTGTCATTTGCAACAATGTTTCACTATGGGTATGTGCAGACAATGTGAGGATTTATTCATATGCTGGAAGGCCGATTACTCCCACCGCCGCAGATGTTCATTGGGTCGCTTAATTGTATCTGCCTGTGTCTTGAAACGGGGGATCCAGGCGCCTCCCTCCTCCTGGGCTTGGCACCCTGTCAGGTTCGGCTTGGTCACGTGAGGTGGGACCGTGGTTGAGGCAGAATTCTGCACAATTAATATTGTTTTTTCCACTGTGTGCCTGGTTTAATTTGCAGGTGTGACCTTGGCGTTGGCTTGCGGCATGCGAGTTTGCAACATTGTGCCCTTGGCTGTCTGCTTTCGGCGGGCTCATTCTGCAGGGTCAGCAACCGAACTCTTGTTCATTTAATGTTCATGGAAGCTCTTGCTTGCGGCCTACTTGGGTCTGGTGTATAGGTGGAGCCGTTTGATACACAGGCGCTTTAGGTTATGGTATCATATTGCCTTATCCCCAGTATCGTGTCTTCGTTATATTTCTCATTATGGCGCATGAGTTTTAGGAGAAGCGTGAGCAAGCTTTTTAGATGAGTTCATTGTGCGTCTTGCGTTTCTGTATTTTGAAAAGCCTATGTGAAAAATAATAAAGATGCACGTCCGTGGGTGTGTCCGTCACCTACATCATAGCACTGAGTATGTTCTTCGTGTGGATTGGTGTGGGAGTGTCCAGTGTGCATGTTTGCACAGGTGTGCTGACCATTGGCTAGGTCGTCATGGCATCTCTAACGATGTGTTGGTTTAGTGCTGGATGGTTTAGTCGAGTTCATCCATGCCGCAGGTGTCGGCATGGGCAGGGCAGGCTGCTGGGCAGGCGGGTGGGCACATCCGTATGTTCCTGTACCAGGGTATTTGGTCGTCTGGTAGATGGGCAAACTCCTCTCGTGGCGGGTGCCTGGGCCGTGATCCTCTAGGCCACGGGCGAGAGGGGATTGGTGGGAGCCTTTTGTTCCATTCTCCCACTTCAGTCCCCCCTCTGGTCGACTTGTCAACCACAAACATATCCTTTTCCTTATCTCCTCTCACTCTCCATATTTTAGTTACTCCTCCCAAATGCCCATAGTGGTTAACATGGTCTTCAAATGACCAATACATATATACACATGTTCCTCCAGGTGTGCAGTATACCCATTTCCCTATGTAGCTCCTTGGGTTTCTTGGGTTTTCGAGCTTCACGGATGGTGGGTCCAGGTGGTTGGTGATGATCTGGTTGCGCAACTTCTCTCTCTCTTTTATTATTGTGCCTGTGTGTTGGCCATCATCTGCTGGTATCAAGGGGTGCATACCGACCATTTCGATCATCTCGTCTGTGGTGCGTGCCTTCCGGGCCTTCCAAAATCTTGTTATGATCAGTGCAGCTCCACCCAAAATAATGCACCCAACTATAACCTTCAGTCCATCTGACATCCAAGATGGCATCCATGACCATAATATCGAAAACCAGCTCTCATCCTTTTCCAAACTTTTACTTTCATCCATCATTTTGGAGTGCATCTGGGCCAATTGTGACACTGCTTCTGTCAGTGTACCATTGTCAGCATCTTTGGCAGGGGTGAATGTGCAGCATGATTGTCCTATCTTTGCACAAACTCCTCCTTCCATTGCTGTGAGGAGGTCCAGTACATATCTGTTCTGTAGTGCTACCATCCTTACTGCTTGCAGTTCCTCTTTTATTGCGTTGAATCCATTTACTGTAGAATTAATTGTCATCATTAGTTCCCATCTAGTTATCTGGAGCCATTTTGCGTTTGCGTAAGCCTGTAGTCCCGGATGTATGATTGAGGAGAAGAACATTGCTGCTCTGCTGAATAGTCTGTGTTCTGGCGGAATTGAAGTGAGTGCTGTTTCCGACCTTCCCCATAGGTAATTTCCTGTCAGAGGTTCTCCTTGTGTTTTCTTTCTATTCAGGACAGTGTTGTTGCCGTTGTTTTCGTTCTTTGGCCCCTTCTGGGGCTGTACAGATCTCTTCTTCCTCCTGTTCCCTTCATCCATTTTGGGGAAGTTCGCCACATTCACATGTTTCTGGGGCACCACTAGTGATGGTACATTAACGTGCACCATTGAGCATATACCATTCCACAGAGGGGGCAGTGTGTGGTATGCCTTCTCTCCGCTGGCCCAGTAATGGTCCATTAATACTGCTGTTCCTGCTGTCCCCTCAGGTAACTCCGTCACGCTTGCACAGTTGGTGTTGTATCCCACATCCACTTCTCCTTTATGTTGGTAGCATACCTTAGGTGCAGTCAGCGGCAGTATTGTTATTGGGTCTTCATCCTTCTCTATCCACGTTAGCATGGGTACGTACTTGACCCAGGTCATCCAACATCTGTTGTTGTGTTCAGCAATAGTTGTAGTATCCTCTCTCATTACCATGTTGCTGCCAACCACTCCTGTGTCCCATTTGTCACCCAGGTACACCTTTCCTGTTATTATTATCAGTGGTCTTTCCCAACATCCTTGTTTACCAGGAACTTCAGTGGCGTACCAATCGCATGGTAGGTACTGTAGTGTTACTTTCTTTGTTTCTCCTTTTTCAGGGCCACCTGTTATGTATCTGAATGCTTCAGCATGTAAACTGGCCTTGCTGTAACTCAAATAACCCTTGAGGAAGTTATTTTCGTACGGGTATGTGTCTCGTGTTTTCCATACCAGGTGCACCGTGTTCCCTTGAAATCTTCCTTTCGTTTGGAACAGTGCCAGGTATATTATACATCGTGCTGTCTTTTCATCTATTTCCGTGGCAACGAAAGTTCGGGAAGCGCTCATGGCGTAAGGGATCAGTGAGCAGACGTAGCAGCTGTCTTCTGTTGTTTGTTTACCTATTTGAGTCATGTGTTGGTACCACATGTTGTTCGAGACGTGTGCTGAATTTTGTATGTACTTGTCAATACCTTTATTATCTGAGTATGTGCTGCGTTTAACTCTATTTCCCTTGTGTGGAATTTTGCTAGTACCCCCTGATGTAACACCTGCTGCAGCCGGGGGTGGGGGTATATTAGGTTTGGGTACAGCAAAAATATTGATAGCATAACTGTTCTGCCATACAGAGGCAGCCAAGAACCCGGTGATCATCAAAATCCCTATCATCTTTATTACAGAGGCTAATCTCACCGGCATTTTGCTCCTACCTTGCTGCAGTCCGGCAGCTTATTCTTGCGACGTTAAAGTTGCCCGCCTGAAAATTCTCAATATGCTTGTTATTAGTGTTAGTTGTTGTTTTCAAGCTCTCCCTATCAAGTAGTCGTTCAGTGCCCAGGCGAAGAGTTGTTCCCACGCCAATCTAAGCGATCTATCTCTTAGGACAGGCAAGTATGGGTGGAGGTGGGGCATTGAGTGTTCTATGGCCAAGAGAAATGCTGTGTAGTAGACACGTACCCTCCTCCTTTTCAGGTACTTTGGCCTTTTTATGTGATATACAAATTGGTGTGATAATTCTTCAGGGTAGTTATCGTCTGAGGGTACCATCTACTCCTGGGCAGTGAACTTGTTAGTTATCTGTTTTCTTAGCAGTACAATAATACGCTGTACCTGCATGTGCGAGAGAAAAGAAAGAGAACATTCAAGTGTTTACATGTGTATATGTGCAAGACAATGTCCTTCAGTTGAGTTATTACTGCAGTGGGTAGGGGGTCGATGGGCAGAGGGTTTGGGGCTCAACTGGCGGAAGTCTCTTTACTCTTTGATCGTGTGACCATGGGGTGGGCGGTATGGGGATTACCCCTTTCTTTTTCAGTAGTTGTCTCTGGGGAATCTGGGGGGTGGCAGGGTATGGAGACACTTAGGCCGTTATCTGTGGTAGAAGTCTCTTCCTCCGTTGGTGACGCTGTTGTTGTTGGTGACGCTAGGGCGGGTCTGGAGTTTGCAGATCTTTACGTCGTGCAGGTGATTCCAGGCACGTTTGTCCTGTAGCTTTACTGCTCTCGTTGATACCTCCTCTACCAGGTGGGGGCCAGTGAAGCGTGGGCTGTTCCACTTTCTGTTGAAATTGCGGAGTAGTACGTGGTCACCTTTAGCAATTTTGCACAGTCTTTCCTTTTCCAACTCTTTATCCGCGTCTTCTTGTTGATCACTCTTAGACCCGCCCTGCGTGTGCTCGAGCTGTTGAGACACAAACACTACACTAGTAATCAAAGAAGACACATATTGGTACATTTCATCACCAAGAACAGTTGCAGTGTTTTCGTGGTCAGTGAATGCTCTTGATGCTGGCATCAGAGGAAGGCGCATTTGACGTCCGGTCACCACCTCGTGAGGGGTGAGGCGGTGGTCTTAGCCTGGTCTATTCCTTAGCTCAAATAGGGCTAGCGGTAGGCAATACAACCAACTCTTCTTTGTTGCTTGCTGTATTTTTGCAATTGCCTCCTTTAGTAGGCCATTCAGGCGTTCGCATATACCGTTGGCCTGCGGGTGATATGCACATGCAAATTTATGCTTGATGTTCAGTAAGGATGTGATGTGCTGGAACATTTCATTGGCGAAATGCGGGACATTATCTGACCGCAGTACCTCGCACACTCCCCACCTGGGGAAGAATTCCCTCACTAGGAATTTAGCTGCTCTGAATGCATCTGGGTGTGAGCAGGGCCCTGCTTCAATCCACCTCGAGAATGGGCATACTACCACAATCATATACCTATTTCCTTGACATACGTTGATCATATCAACATAGTCAATATGGATGTGTCGGAAGGGTCCCTCTGGCCGGGGTATAGTACCTTTTATCACCTTCAGCGTGTGACCGGCCGTGAACTGTTGACATGTGAGACAATTGCTGATAAAATTTGACACATGGGAATTTAACTCGGGGCAGAACCAATCTTCCCTAATTCGTGCTGCAATTACTTCCTTGCCTGTGTGGGCTGGGTGGTGTAGTTGGCTCAGGGCGGTGTTCAATAGTGCCAGTGGCATTACAATCTTTCCAGTGTTACCCTGGCGCCATAGTGCGTCAGTTGGTGACATTGTGCATCCTCTTTTTACCCATATTTCTTTTTCTGTCATTGGTGCAGCCCCTTGTAGCTCCATTATCTGTGTGGCTGGGAGATGGGTGTACCCTTCTCTTATCAACATCTCCTTAGCTATTCCCCTCCCTCTCCCTCTCTCTGACTCTGGGGGGTTCCATATCTCACCAAAATATGCAGCATACTTCGTGTGTGCGTCTGCTGCTGCATTCCCTCTTGAGATATGATCTTCTCCATTAGTGTGTGCGGTACATTTGACCAAGGCTAATTCTTGGGGGTCATTTATTACTTCAATTAGTTCAGCCAATAAGAGAGCATGTTGCACTGGAGTGCCGTCAGCTCTCCTAAACCCTCTTCTCCTCCATTTGGACAATCCTGACTGGACAGTAGACGTGACATATGCGCTGTCAGAATATATGGTCACTCGTTTGTTAAAGCTTTCCTTCAACGCCAAGATCAGTGCAACCACTTCAGCTGCTTGAGCAGAGTAATGCTGTGGCAATTGTACACATTTCATCGCCACACACACCGGTGCCTCCGTCATTTTTACCACCGCTGCCCCAGTTCTCCTTATCCCATCACTTTGGTCAATTGTTGATGACCCATCAATGAACAAGAGCTCACCTCCGTCTAGTGCGTTCTCTTCAACCTTTCTAGTACATGAGTACATTTCAGTAGTCTGCGTACAATCATGTGCATAATCTCCTTCCTCAATTACTTCTGCTAAAAACCTTGCAGGGTTGACCGTGCTACATCTAACAATTGATAGTTCAGCTCTAGATAAGATGATCTCATAACCTGATGCCCTCTGCGTGGTTAGTGTGGACTTAGGCTTGTTCAATATTGCAAATAGTGCATGTTCCACAAATAGTGTGGTTGGGCACCCCATGGTGATTGCTGACGCTTTCTCTACCGCAAAGGCAGCTGCGGCGAGACCTTGTTCGCAAGGGAAATGACCTAACATCACAGGGTCCAAGTGGCCGCTGTAAAACGCTACTGGTTTGTAGCCCATGCTTGTTTTTTGAGCCAACACTGCTTTCATTACTGCTGAGTCGCAATGTGAAAATATAAAGAATTGTCGTTCATAATCTGGGGTGGCCAGTACCGGAGCAGTTGATATTGCATCTTTCAGTTCATCAAAAGCATCTTTCATTTCCATTGTCCACCCCAACTTTTTCTCCCCTTTGTTAGCTTCTTTCAACGCCTCAAGTAGGGGTCCTATGTATGAGCTGTAATCAAATACCCATGCTCTACAGTAGTTGCACAGTCCCAGGAACTGCTGCAGTTCCCTCACTGTTTGTGGCAATGGCGTTTTTGAAATGGCCTGTGCTCTTTGTGGTGCAATCTTTCTTCCATATTGGGATATGAGCTGACCAATGTAAAGTACCTGTTCCTGACAGTACTGTAACTTTTCCTTGTCTACCTTGTAACCTTTTTCAGCCAATATTATCAGCATCTTTAATGAGTCCTCTCTGCATCCTCTTTCGTTTGTGCTGCAAATTATTATGTCATCGACATACTGCAACACTGTGCTTTCCACTTCAATGTTACCCCAATCCATCTGTATTACTCTGTTGAAGATTGAGGGTGATTCGCAGTACCCTTGTGGCAATCTGGTGTGTTTCCACTTTGTGTTTCTGTAAGTGAAGCTTGTCAGATCTTGTGAGTCTGGGTGCAGTGGTATTGAGAAAAAGGCATTTTTAAGGTTGATCACTGTAAATCGTGATGCCTCTGCTGGAATGCCACACAATATTGTGGCCGGGTTTGCAGCTATGGGGTATTCTGCTTCCACTATGTTGTTCAAAGGCCTGAGGTCCTGTATGAAGCGCCAAGACCCCCTCTAGCCTTGCGCACTGGGTATACAGCTGTGTTGCATGGTGATTCTGAGGGGACCAATATGCCATTATTTATAAGGGCCGTTATTGTTTCATATATGCCCTCATCTGCCTCTTTTGATAGTGGGTACTGTTTCACTCTGGGGAGTATTGCACCCTTTTTCAATTTTATTCTTACTCCCCCTATGCTTTTTATGCACCCCACGTCATAGGGGCTAGTAGTCCATAATGATGTGGGTACTTTTGCCATATCCTCCTCAAGGAAGGGAACTGGGGTGGATGTGGGTGCCTCAAGTGCCATTGCAATTTTCTGTGCCACTTGTTTGTACGTCACTCTTAGCCATATTTCCACACTCATCATAAACACCATTTCACCTTCTTCTTTTTCTTCTGAGAAGAGCTCCTCATCTGACACCTGGGTGAGTCTACATCCCTCTGCTAGTGCTATCACTGCCCTCCATGCTCTTCCTTCTCTGTCTTGGGCATGTACCGCAATGTAATCAGCTGTTGCTATAATGCTCTCTATGTTCACTGAAATCACCTTTCCTTCTGGTTCATTGGCTGGTGATTCTGGTCTGGACAAATAGGCTGCTGGCCTCCTCCAGATCTTTCCTTCTATCCCTGGCATCCATGCAAATGCCATGTCTGTCCCGTACTGGAACAGTTCACCATCTACTGGCTCAGCCCTAATCACTGTCTGTCCACAGTATGCTTGCATAATTTGTCGTACAGTGAGCATGTTAATTCCTGGGGTGGAGCAAATTATGCCGTCTTCCGTAAAGGAGATCGTCATATTCAACCTGTTCATTATGTCTCTCCCCAGTATATTTACTGGTGAGGCCCTAGAATATAAAAGTGGGACTGACATGTCATAATCCCCTATTGATAAGGGAATGTTATCAGTAAAGGGAACCAACCCCCTAGCCCAAGAGAATCCTTGGGTGTTCATGGCTTCGCCTGACATCTTAAATTTACCTTCCCTTATGCAAGACCGGGTCGCCCCGGTGTCAACAAGGAATGATAATTTTTTGTCACCTATCGTTACCTCTATGCGTGGTTCCTCCGCACTATTAGGTGTTACCGACAGGATGGGACACACCAAGGCCGTCTGTGGGCTGTCCTATTGAGGGTTTAATGATTGACCACTTCCTGTGTAAGGGTTGTGTCCCAGGACCGTCACCCTACCCAGTTGTGTTTGTTGTGCTTGGGGTTGTTGTGTTATCGCTACCTGTTGTTGTGGCAGTGAATATGCCTGTGGCTGTTGTTGTGTTACTAGTTGCTGTTCATTTTCCTGTTGCAATGTCTGCTGTTGCTGGATGCCCTGCTGTACCTGTGTGGGCCTTTGTTGTCCCTGTTCGCTCCATGATGGTGTGCCTGGTCTCACTCTACACGTGCGTGACATGTGCCCTACTAATCCACAAATCCAACACACTGGTGGTTCCCTGTTCTGCCATGGAAAGCTTCCTGTGTTGTCCTGGTATACTGGTTGCCCGGTGGGGTAGGAATTTCTAAGTCCTCCCACCTGCTGTTGTGTGTTATATCCGTATCCTCTCCCCCTCATCATTCCTCCCCTTCCCCTGTTGTAATTATAATACCCAGCTCCTGGCGTTGAGTATCCTCCTCCCATGTTAGTCGTGTATGGTTGGAGTGGCGGCATCTGTTGTGTTACAGTCTGTGATGATTGTATTTGGGAGGGATCTTGTGCAGCCACTACTTGTGTGGGGCTTTGAGTCATTGTTGCAGGTGTAGTTATTAGTGCGCCTTCCATCGTGTATCTGGTAAGTTTTTTCTGTACTAGTTTAGCCTCTTCCGTTTTCCTATTCTCTTCGTTTTGTTTCATTTTTTCTTGCCATGTCCTACAATGATGCACTATTGTCAGTTGTATTTCTGGCCATGCTTTTGCTTCCATCCCCACTACTTTCTTCAGTTGTTTCTGAACTGCTTCTGGGAGCCCTTGTATTAGTATATGGTAGAATATTGCTGGTGTTTTGTCCCATTGTTCTCTAGTTTCCATGCGCCACTTCTCTTGAATTTCCTGGATATAATCAACAGGATCTTCCTTCTCACGCATCTTGCGCGAGGTAATTGCTCCTATGTCTGATGTGTCTGGATACTGTACCCTCAGTGCCTGCCATAATGCATGTCTGCAGTTCGCGAATGGTGCCCCATCGTGTGATGTGTTTGTTATTGTGACCCCAGGGAAGCCCGCTCTCTTCCAGATGTCATCCGCTGCATCCCCTAATATTGATATTAGAAGGCCCTTTACATCCCCCACTGCCAGTTTCTGTCCTGCGGTGTGTTTTTCCATTTCATATATCCATTTACCCGCACCTCCACTTAATGATGGGAGCCTGCACTTTATATTTTCTTTGTCTGCATGCTTCCAAGGGACGTATTGTGGTCTAACCCCTCCCCTCTCCAGAAGTGGCATTAAGTTGTGTCCCGTTTGACCCCTTGGGTTCCACAAAATCGAGTCCGCGCACCCCTCCTCTTCTTCCGTGTCTCCTACATCGTCAATTTCGTCCGTATTTCCCCTGCTCGTAACTCTTTCTCCTCCCTCTCTTCTCCTTCTTTCATCATTTCTTGTATTTAATGTGGGCGTGTGTATTCGCTCTCCCTGCCTGCGTCCAGGAAGGTCTCTAAGCCTACCTGCATAGGGTGTCAGTTCGTTTGGGAAGGGCGCGAGTTTAGATGGGCACGTTGCACGTAATGAGCGTGAGGTGGTGGAGCATGTAGGACGGGATGGTGACGGTGTGGCTTCACGTGTCTGCCTTTCCGCTATTCCTTGCTCTTCCTCCTCACTTCTCTCCAGTTCATCCTTTCTCCTGCAGATCCATGGTGAGTCTCTATTTGTCCGGGTGGTGTATAGTTTATCTAGGCTTTCCCTTTCACTATTTCTTCCTTCCTTCTCCATTCCTTCTTCTTCCTCACTACAAAATTCATTCGTAAATGGCAACCCCCAATCTGTCTTTTTCCCCCTAATCGTTACTGTTTTTAAGTCTATTAGGTCCGTTCCTTCCTTTTCTTCTTTACCAATCGCTCCCCTTTGCGCTGATGTTGTTGCTACTTCTGTGTCTCTATATACATACCTCCTTACTTCACTCTCCCCTCTCCTATCTTCTCTTTCCCCTTCATTTCTCTCCGCTATCTCTCTACCAATTTCCTCTCTTTTCTTTTTTAATTCCTCCATTACTTCACTACTCATCTTTTCCAATATCCTTTCATCTTCTTTCGTCCTTTCCCATCTCACCCTCTCCCGTTCTAATATATTCTCTAACATCCTCCCTTCTTCGTATTTCTTTGTCTTTTCTGATAGTAATCTCTTCTTCCATATTGCCATTTCTTTTTCTTTCTCTTCTTCCTCTCTTTTCCTGTCACGCAGTGCTGCTCTTGATACCCTTTCTGCTACTGCCTTTACCCTTTCGGCTTCTCTCTTTTGCTCCTCAGTTCGTTCCCTTATTTTTTCCAACTCATTCTTACCTTCTTTCCTTTCCCTGGCTCTCTCTCTTTCCTCCCTCTCGAGCTGCTTGATCAGTGCATTCTGTTCATCCCTTAACTCTACTAGTCGTTCCTCCAAAATCTCTTCCTTTTGTCGTAACAGCTCTTCCCCTTTCATTTCACTCTCCCTGGTATTATCCTCGTCCATTTTCCTTACTACCTCCTTCTCTTCTCCTGTTAATGAACCTCGTAATTTCAATAGTATCTGCGCAGCTACCCACTCATCATGTCCTATTTCCGCAGTCTGCTCTTCTCCAGTCCTCCCCTCCCCTGCTGGCATCTTCCTATGAGCTGATCCCGTCGTACTAGTCCGCTCCCCTCCCGTGTGGCCACCTGTAGCTGTATATGGTGGCGGGCTGTATGCCGGGTTCGAGTACCCCTCAGCCGCCCTTAATTGTTCTCTTGCTATTTCTCCTAGTTCTCTTAAAGGATACAACCCCCCTCCCTCTGTTTTCACTACCTTTGCTAGAGGTATATCATCGCTCTGTTCCTTTTTTATTTCATTTTCTTTTGAGTTGTTACTCTTTTCGCCTTCACTCTCTTTTTCCCCATTCTCTCCTTCCTCCTTAATCTCCTTTTCTTCCGTTGTTTCACCCACAATGAACATTCCGTTTGGTCCTGTTCGGGACCCTTGGAACATCCTCCATAAGTTAAACGCCTCCACGTGGTGTGTCAACTTCTTCCTCTTGTATGTGTTATGCAGATGGTTTAATAGTGAATGTTGGGTATATGGATCGAAGCTACCATTAGGCGGCCATGGTGTTGTCATTTTGTTGTCCGTCCCCTGTGTCCATTCTATGCTATACTTGATCAGTTTCTCCCTATGGGGTGACAGTGTTTTACATATGTGTTGTAGCGGGGTAGTGAGGGTGTTCCCTCACCCTCCCGATCCTGCCCCGTATGACATAGTAGCACTCCACTTGTTATCCTTCCCCTATTTGGTAGCGGTTATCTTACTAACACTTTACAATACACAGCCTTATACCTTTACCTGGCCCCGTAAGTTTGGGGACTTGCGATAGTCCGCTAAGGAAAATGATTAAAATATAGTATTTACATTTGTATATTCTTTTCTTTCTTTTCTTCCTTTACAGAACACCCTTACGGCCCCCTGCGGCCGAGGCGCACGTAGCCCCCTGCGGCTGCGTGCCCCTTGTGACGTTCTTATACAGCCGTCCTACTTTCACTTGCTCCTCCTCCCTCTTCTACACTTGCCGTGGCCGGCGTTCTCCGTGCACAGCCACGTCCCCCTTTTCGCCTTCCCCCCGATCAACTCATTACCGTTTACCTCCGTTTCCACTCCCTTACCACAACTCTCCTCCCCACCACTCTCAAAAATAAAAATGCCTTGTACTCGAGGTATCCTATGAAAGCCCTACTGGTGACATCACCGATCTCTTCAAACTACTCATAACTTCTTAATACACTTGCAATCTACCCCCGTTAACCCCACAGCTGTCTTCCTGTCACGCCTGGAACAAGGTAATCAATAATATAAATGGACTGCGCACGCTGCGTCGCCTCGCGTGTGATACGCCCCTCGACAGGAGGGCTTAACCAGCCAATTATCTTCCGTAATGGGCAACCAGCTAGCTACCGCCTACAGGGAAACGTCATCTATCTATCGAGTTTCCTGCTAGATCAATAGGGATCCTCATCTACTCATTGATCAATAATTACCAAATCGTAGGAAATTGCGCACACACACACCCTTACACGTAGTCGCGACCTAGGCCAATCAGTGTCTACGAGCGGCCACACGTGATATTTTCGTGCTCCGCCCCCTTCTCTCCCGTAACGTAGCCGACTGCTCTCGCACTCGTCCGGCTACCATTCATTTCATGGCTAACACTAAATTGTCAAACCTTCGCCGCGCACCTGTGCAACACCTCCCACCTCCCGTATTTAATTCCTCCCCCCTCCCTCACAATTTCACGTTGCTTGTTGGGCGTGGCATACTCACCAAGTTCTCCTGATGCGGGGCCGCTCGACTGCGTGCACCCCTCCAAGCGGCTCGCCACCTCCCCTCGTCTGGACCACGTCTGGACACTCGCCAACCGCGGGCGGGATACTTCTCAACTGGCTCCCGAAGGCCAATATCCGGATTGCGCTGTCCGGTCGTCTCGCAGTTCCGCGATGGTCCTGTAGTCCTCAAAAGGGGGCAGCAGCAGAGGGGGCCGCGCCACCGGGCCTCCTTGCAACGGGAGCACTCGGAAAAATAAAATAAAAGCAGATCTTAAACAGATCTCAGCGGTGCCTCCAACTTGTCGGGGGGAAATTCTCCCGGGGTCGGCTGGGCCGTCCGCAGACCTCCGGGCAGGGAGGCCCCAACTCCTCCAGTATATCCCAAAACAACAGAGTATGAGACACACGCAAGAAGCAAGGTGGTTCTGCTGTTTATTAGACAAAACGGCAGGGATGGGTCAAGGATCGTACGCGTCCGTCCTGACACACACCTAATCGTGGGGCTCGCAGGCCCTTTTTACCTTAGTATGACGCGCTACTTGCGTCATCTGGGAAAGTTAGCAAAAAACCTATCGCCACTCTGGATTGGTTGCTCGAGTGGTAGGGTTAGTATAGCATATGTATAGATAGTATTATTAGTGGTCAAGGGTTAGTCAGGTGGTATACTTGGGTTGTCCCTTCAATTTGATACATGAAAATTGTTACATGAAGACCCCTGAGGATTGGTCAATGTTAATGGCGTCAGTGATAAGAGCCCCATGTTCTAATTGGTCCACTCGCGAGCCCCCCAGTCTGGGACCATCGCTGTTCCCAGCTCGCGGTGCACCTGTCATTTGCAACAATGTTTCACTATGGGTATGTGCAGACAATGTGAGGATTTATTCATATGCTGGAAGGCCGATTACTCCCACCGCCGCAGATGTTCATTGGGTCGCTTAATTGTATCTGCCTGTGTCTTGAAACGGGGGATCCAGGCACCTCCCTCCTCCTGGGCTTGGCACCCTGTCAGGTTCGGCTTGGTCACGTGAGGTGGGACCGTGGTTGAGGCAGAATTCTGCACAATTAATATTGTTTTTTCCACTGTGTGCCTGGTTTAATTTGCAGGTGTGACCTTGGCGTTGGCTTGCGGCATGCGAGTTTGCAACATTGTGCCCTTGGCTGTCTGCTTTCGCCGGGCTCATTCTGCAGGGTCAGCAACCGAACTCTTGTTCATTTAATGTTCATGGAAGCTCTTGCTTGCGGCCTACTTGGGTCTGGTGTATAGGTGGAGCCGTTTGATACACAGGCGCTTTAGGTTATGGTATCATATTGCTTTATCCCCAGTATCGTGTCTTCGTTATATTTCTCATTATGGCGCATGAGTTTTAGGAGAAGCGTGAGCAAGCTTTTTAGATGAGTTCATTGTGCGTCTTGCGTTTCTGTATTTTGAAAAGCCTATGTGAAAAATAATAAAGATGCACGTCCGTGGGTGTGTCCGTCACCTACGTCATAGCACTGAGTATGTTCTTCGTGTGGATTGGTGTGGGAGTGTCCAGTGTGCATGTTTGCACAGGTGTGCTGACCGTTGGCTAGGTCATCATGGCATCTCTAACGATGTGTTGGTTTAGTGCTGGATGGTTTAGTCGAGTTCATCCATGCCGCAGGTGTCGGCATGGGCAGGGCAGGCTGCTGGGCAGGCGGGTGGGCACATCCGTATGTTCCTGTACCAGGGTATTTGGTCGTCTGGTAGATGGGCAAACTCCTCTCGTGGCGGGTGCCTGGGCCGTGATCCTCTAGGCCAGGGGCGAGAGGGGATTGGTGGGAGCCTTTTGTTCCATTCTCCCATTTCAGGGTAAATGTAGTAACCCGTTCTTTAGCTTATAGATTCCTACGTTCCTGATCTTCCACATTCATCCTTCCAGACTCCAGATCCCACTGCAAAGGCCACAGCATAGCTGATTCCAGATCCCACTGCAAAGGCCAAAGCATTGCTGACTATCCCAGCAAGGCCTCAGCCCAGAGACCCCAGATCTAAAAATCCCAATACCCAAAGGGAAAGCTGTGGAGTTCTTTTGAGAAGCCTCCTGAAACCAGACCGGCTTTTTGCCCACTAACTGCTTGCCCTGCTTACCCGTTCCATCCCGCTGAAGTGTCGCTGTGCTGTGATCAGACCTTTGCCCTGCTGTCTTTTGCCAGGAGAGTCCTCCATCCGGTGACCCGAGCCCTGGAGTCCAGAACCCAGTTGACTGTGCCTAATCCCAAATTTAAGAGTGGACTGTGAGTATCCAAATCCCATCACACATAGTCTACCCCATCTTGATTTTTGACTTTGTTCCACTCTCTAAGCAACCCTGTCCATATCCTGATAACTTGTCCAACTGTCGGAATTCTCTGTGCAACTTGTCCCTGATCTCCAAGCGTTGGCGCCACTTTTCTCTTCATTTCTGTCTTGCATAGCTCATAAGTCATTAGCGATAATTTGATTAAATTAATTAATTTTCCCTAAAGAAAAGGGGTACACTGCGAGAAGGGTTACAACTGCAGCGTAACTTTTATATTCACGGGTGGCGTTCCTCTTTTCTTAGCCATTAAATCTAGTTTAAGTAAAATGTGCCTTTCATTTTAAAACCGATTTTCTCTTTTTAACTGCTCTATTTTCCTAAAAACTAACCTCATTCTACCTTCCAAATCCCTCTCAATTCACCACCTATAGCTCTCCTTTCACTTCCATATTGTCCATGTGCTGTGCATCCATCACCCTGCCCAGAAACCGCATTCCAATTGCGTGTTTTTCACCCATTTTCTGCAAAAACCGTTTTTATATTTAAAACTGCAAACTAGAAAAAAGAAATGTTCCATGTGTGAATTGGCTGCACTGGGAAATCCATTTCAATCTGCTTTGGGAACTGTATGCTTTTGTGATACTTTGCCTGATGGTTGCTAGTGATATAACATCCTTGATACTTTGATAAAACATATGCATATCCTTATTTAAACACGCATATAATTAATTATTTATCAAAATCCAAGTGTCATTTTAGGCTTTTGCAAAGGGCTTAAAATCTGTATTTCCTCTTATTTTGTGAGGGTTTTGATTCTTTCGGCTGCCTCTTAAATCTGACTAACTGCTGCTTCTTTCTATCCACTCAGAATTTGATTATTTGTGGGTTGATGGAACATTGCAGGGGGAAACCTTAACTTGGGTGCTTATCTATCCTAATTCAAAAAGTGCTCCTATTCAATTGTGCTTTGGATATGTTCATGTAGAAGGTTAACCAAGGCTAGTTCAGTAGTTTTTATTGTAATTATCACCCCATTGGTGATTGCTGCCCAATATTAAAATTTGTGTGATTTTTGTGAATTCTAAAAATAAATAAATATTTTATTTTCACCAACCGGCCTGGTTCATGGTCCATCGTGACCCAGGGTATTTGTAAAAGGGGATGTGAAACGGGTCGGGTATCGGCTCAATTTGAATTAATTGAAAGAAAAAGCATTCCTATTCAGTGTCACATCACAGTAAAAGATCAAGTGTCCTGGTACGGTGTGTGACGCCCGATTGGTATCCTTAACACGACTGCTGGTCGCATCTTGTCCGAGGCGGGAGTGCCACCCTCCAATAAGATGATTCTTTCGCAGGGTGCACTTTGTTGTATGTCATCGCTTATTGGGACTTGAGGTTGGATCTCGCTTGCTCCAGTTGTTGAAGTGTTATTTGCTGGTGCCGATTTTGATTTGAGGCCCTTGCTAGGATGATTCAGGCCTTGCGAGAACAGCAATTCATTACATGTTGCGTGTAGTTTTAGATTGTCAAATTTAAACAGTAAGGATTCCAACGCCACAGCATTCGATTTAGTTTCCTTTTGAAGGCTCTTGAATAGAGACACCAGGATAAACAAAACCTGGTTAATTTCCACCAGGGAGTGAGTCCACGGTGGGTCATTGTCGGTCTGCCTTTTGATGGGTGGGCCCAGATTCTCCTTTAGGATAGTCATAGACCTAGACCCGATGGAAGAAAGAGAAGAGTCAAAGTCAGACCCATATCGTTGTCTCACATGCAGAGGTGAGTCCAGATAACTTGAGTCCTCATTACCATCCAATGAAGAAGGAGGCACTGAAAAGATGGCACGGTGGGCTGGAGTTACTCAGCCTGCTAACTCCTGATCCTGTGATGCAATTTTAGGATGGGTCAGCTTTGTCATATTCTCTTTTCGAAGAAAGAAGGAGGTGATTAGTCCTTCTGAAAGTGGAGTCGGGGACAGCTTCCTGCCGGACACATGTAGTGAACCAGAGTGATGATCCTGAGATGCCAACCTCTGTCTCGGGCCCTCAGAAAGAACGATTATCATCTCATACTGAGGAGTGAAGGGCAGTGGCAAATAGCTGCAGCTAGAATATCTTAATCTGTAGTGACCATCGAGGTAGAAGGCATCGTCCTCTTGCCGTTTCACAAACCAAACATGTATGTATCAATCCCATGGTGGACACCAACCAAGCTCAGAAGAACTTGGATCAAAACAGTAGTGATTTTACTAGTAAAGATGATGACCCAGAGAGATCGACATGCTGCAAGAGGGACCACCCCCTCCCCCTTGCAGGCACTAGGTCTCGTTCCCGATCTCAAGCCTCGACCGACTTGTCGGTGAGATGTCAAGGAAATGTAGTCCACAGGACTGGAGCTTTGTTCTAAGGTTGAGCGTAGAAGAGATAGAAATGTAGAAATGAGAATGATAATGTCTAGATCAAAGGGGCAAGCCCCCACAGACTTTAGGCCTCGTTCTGGGCTCCAGACAGAGTCGCCACAAGGTTGCTAGGAAAGTTAGAGAGTACTCACCCTGAGGGGCATATCGCCTGTGACTGTGGCGGGCCGTCTGAGGATGGAAAAGGACGAAAGGTGGAAGAGTCACCCTTCCACTTGTCACCACACTTTGCAGCCTGCTTCGGTTTACAGCAGATATTCCGTTGACCAAGGGGGGAGGAGCTCCAGCCGCAGTGTGAGAGGAAAGACCAGGAGCGGAATAATCCGTACAGCAGACTGCACACTTGTCACCACACTTTGCCTCTTTTATTAAGTCTGAACGATTTGGGCAACAATTAATAATTGGAACACAGGCATATGCCCTGGTAAGAGTGACTGTAATTATACACGGTACATTGGATGAAAAATATTTTAACTGGATATTCTTGAACGTCTCTCCCAAATAAAAAGCATTCTGTCATATGTGTGTATGCGTGTGGAAAGTTTAATACGTATATCCAATTTTCATTAATTCTTTGATATAATTGTGCTAAACGTGTTTAAAAAAGAAATAACATGTACAGTCGGACATTTATATAATGACGTGATAATTATATAGCGCCTTAATCCAAAGCACTTTACAGAGCACATAGTTACATACAATATCACCCAACTGAAATTGGGACTCATTCATCGACCTCGGAAGGATGAAGTGGCCTTACCGAGATGCGAACCTGCGCTCTGCAGATCACGCTCAGATTGCAGCAGCAAGGGCTCACCCCGCTGAGCTATCTTCTAAATATATCAGTCTGTAAACATAGACTATAACAAGAGACCGATTTTTATCTCTACAAGATTGAAAAGATTTAAGTTGTGCCATTTTTTTCGAACTGGTGAAAACTTCAATTGAATAGTGTGGCTCTGAGATTAATAATGCATTCATGGGATTATTATGCTTGAAACTAGACTAAGCATTTAGTTTATTTGAAAAAAAATCCGAATTTACACTCACCCAAGATGGCCGCTTCACTATGATTTCCTAAAAAAATCGTGCAGTTTTGGGTTTCCTATAAAACTTTAAAAACTCTGAACGGGAAATTCTGGCACGTCACGTTTCTCCTAAATGACCCCGCCCCCGCCCCTTGAGGCGTGCCGCCTTAAACCACGCCCCTTCGCATGACTGACAGGCTCTGAGGGCGCGGCGTACCCGCCCCTCAGGCCAGGGTGTGAGCTCGCGCTCCAGGATTACGGGTCGCGCGCCGTTGAGCGCCGCTCAGGCTGAGCTCGCGCGCCGCTGCTGCCTGCCGCTCCTGCCGCTGCTCTGGGAGCCGCTCCAGCCCGTCCCGCGCGCCGCCGTCCTGGAGCCAGTGGGAATAACATGAGCCGATGGGCGCGGGGCTCCCGGGACAGACATGGCAAACGTCAAGGTGGCCCTCAGGGTCCGGCCCCTGAGCAAGAGGTGAGGATTAGTATTCTCTGGCACTCTGTCTCTGCACGCAGCATCACCGGCACAGCGGAGTGTGCGGCAGCACTCACTAACTGTGCACTGCCACACCGCATGGCATACGGGCAGCAGGAAGCAATGCCACTGTTTGCATGGCACGGGAAAAGTTATAGCGTACAGGCACTTCATGCGAATGCAATGTGTACTGGCACTTTCTGCAGGGAACAGTGAGGGTCAGTCGAGTGCGCAGCAACACTGACTGCCTGGCACAGTATCACACTGCCACACTGGTCCTTAGCGTTTAGGGAAAGGAAACGCAGGCACACGCTGCATGGCAAAGGCACCGGGGCAACTGAGTGTGCCTTAACACTAAATGCGTGTTGTTGGGTGGGCGAGGGGGGGGGCTCTGTACACGTGTGCACAGCATGGTAGACGGACAGATATGTGCTTAGAGAAAGGGGGAGTAAGGCGCTTTCCTCCTGGATGGCAAAGAGGCACTGCCTGGGGACCTTCGTGTGTACCTAAGCTGGTTTACTTATGCTGATATAGTGCGGTTGAGCTGGGCATCGGTATTTTCTTTGTTTTTGCAGTCCTTAAATGGTTAGTTTGTGTGTGTATTTTGCTGTGCTTTATTTGACTTTGCAGAAACAACAGGATTCGTTTGGCTGTGTATGTTTCAATGTGTCATTTTTGCTGTTACACAGAATAGTTGTTTGGATTGCAGATATGCTGACAGTATTCCGCTGCTTGACCTTTTGTAATACAAATATACATCGTTCCTACCTAAAGGAAAGTTATTTAATCAGAACGCCCATACAATGTAGAACTGTAAAGGTTTCATAGAGGATTATAGTAGTTATAGCAGAGAGCACATGTGTGTTTCACTCAAGTGATCTTCACTCTATCAACCTTGCAAGGGTGAAAGCTGAGCCGACCCTGTCGGGACTCGAACCTGTGACTTTTAGGGCGCAGCGGCTGCTCCACCCACTGATCTATCCGACTAGCCTTTTAATGGTCGGGACCACAACCCTTGCTTTTGCAATCGATGTATGGGGGGCAGAGGGCGGCTCCCCTCCATTTAATGTGCAATTTGGGTTCTACCAAAATCTTTCCAGGCTTCCAATATGTGGTGTCCTTGGACACCCTAAGCAACCGTGAGCACATGGGACCGTTGTGACCGTGCTTTCGTTTTTTTAAAGTGTGTGTACATTTTCCTCTGGCAATATGTATTTGATTTCTTCTATGGCAGAGGCACTAAATAAGGAGTCCGAGGTTCCAGGAAATGGAAATTAAAGGGATTAGCATTGAGTCCCTATATATAGTCAAGCTGGGAAGTTGGGACTGGAACAGATTTTCTGGATGCCAGAATGGACAATTTAAGTACTAGATGCTGCATGTTGTATTGGACATTCAAAGTTAAATCAACATCCTTCTGCAGTGCACTCCGTTAACCGCCCCAGCACAATACTTCTTATAATGTAAACCACCACAGTCTCTTTTTGGTGTGTAGGGGGTGCGGGTGAGGAAACCCAGTGACCCACTTCAGACAGCCATATAGCATTTTAAGGAGGGCGAGTGTGACATCATTCCTTCCCCATGTTGATTGGCTTGTTCTGAGGGGATGGCCAAATAGATTCCTTCGAATGAAGTCAGTAACTCCTTGTAGTAGACCTTCCCTGGAGTCACTCTTCAGAAAGCACAGCTCATTCCAAGCACTGACAATGAGCAGTGGCTGTGTGACTGTGTGGGAGTAGAGAGACAGCATTGAGGCAACGTGTGGTGGTGACACCTCTGCCATATGCCTGTGTTGATAGAGATATTAGTACTGGGCAATAATGATTGCTATTAATGACCAAGCTCCTCTGTCAACAGAGCCTCATTCACTTGTATTGTCAGTGGTTTGAAAGGGCTCAGTAGACAAAATCGTGATGTTTCATTCAATCCTCCGAGACAGGCCCCAAAAATAGGGTGACCAGATTTTCAAAATAAAACAATGGGATGGCAACAAACATAAAGGTGGGACTAACCCCCTACCTGTCCACCCCGCCCTCTCCCGCCCTCAACCCATGTCCTCTGCTCCCCCCACTCTAGTGATCAAACAGTAAATAATAATTACTAAATTGTTAACAATGTGTATTTGTGTTTTACATCGTATGTTAAATTGTTGGAGCTCACTCTCCCGTAGCCCCAAAACCGGGATGGGTTTTTAATTAAAAATACCTCTGGACATGGGGACAAGAGGCCCAATTCCTGGACAGTCCCTGCAAAACCGGGACGTCTGGTCACCCTACCTAAAAAATAAAGGAACGTTGCCTAACCTAAAAAGAAAGGCAGATTTGAAAGTTACAAAAAAAACAAAATAGACGTAACGTTCCCAAACTGGCAGAACGCCTGGAAGGTATTTGGGTAAATTGATCTGCAAGAATTCATTGCACAGATGTTCTGCCTTTGCCTCTGTTCTGGGCTGAAATCTCTCAATAAAGGACCGCTGGGCCCTGGCGACTGTATATTTGTGATGGCCAATTGCGCGGTTGTTGGACGGGTCCATATACGACGCCAGTGGGAATTAGTTCCCAGAGTCGGTTTCTCATCCTTCAAACAAAGGGATGAACTATTCCGGCTCTTGGCGTTTTGGGGGATTCCATTTTTTTATGAGAATGAAGACTTCAAGGGGTACAGAAAACAGGCGGCTGTTGTCCCCAGCTCTGTATGACTTGGGGGCAAATCACTTCTTTAGGAATAAAGGGTTGAGCCGCTCCTCTTAAAGGGCAAAGAGTTGTTAACGTAACTGCATTCATCTCTATATGTGTAAAAGGGAAATTTTGGAACATGTGTGTGTTTCCGTTCGAAGTGTTTAGCATACTTCCCAACATGCGACACATCTGGAATTTGGCATTTGGATAGGTTCCATGGTGTAGACAATGTAAACAGTATAAAATATACATTGTTCTAATTTCTCTTTTTTAAGCGGTCTGTAATGCTTACCCCCGCCATATGGCTCCTCGCGCTGTAGTTCTGCCGTAGTTCTATGTAAAGTTCAACAGTTCATTGTCCCCAAACCTTCCACACTATCAGCATTCTAGCTGACATTAGCGGCACTCACGTTTGAAGTCATGCGGGTGACGCAAAACAGTGGTTTTGTAGCAATGCGGGTGACAGGAAGAGGTGCATGTCTTTTCAATAGTGTCCACAGTGCCGTTGTCTGTCACATTGTGGCAAATATCTCATGATAATTACAGGCACTTAATTTCCCACAGAAGTTGATGAATTTATGCCATCTCCACGGTATGAAGTTTACATACTTCAGCTGTACACAAACGGGTCCGGCACTTCAAGCTTACATGCTTCAGCCCTGCATGTACAGCACTTATGTTGAGGTTGCTGCTGCCTCGGCTGTAGATCCAGACACCAATAACGTTGCTGTCCAATCTCAATGCTCCAACTGAAAGTAGATGAAATCGATTGCGTTGTTATTCGGGTAACGTAAACAGCCATGCAACATCACCATCTGCATTCGTTCGTTGAATGAATTTCAAACTAGGACTGAAGTGGGAATTACTGCGCAACGCGTGCAGAAACAATATTTCTACTCATGGGGGGCTTGGTATGAACATGTTTGAATACCACTGGTCTAGAGTCTCAGGGGTCTGCAATCTGGTCTACAAGCCACAGGATCTCTCATTATTGACTTTGCTGGGTTGGGCTGATGGGAGTTGTAGTCCACAGTATCTGGATGGACAAAGGATGCTGACCCTTGATTCTTGATCGATCAACCACAATGCAGCGTACACTCTCTCTAATTAGTCAATTGAGCTGAGGGCAAAGACTGCACAGAAATGTGAATGTGTAACTATTTCTTTTTTGGGTCTTTATAATGCACCAGCAATGGGCAGTGTCTTTTGTAGCGCCCCCAGAGCAAAACGTAGGTTACTGCCTAAATAAACCGCTGGATGGTTAGTATTGCATGACATAACCTAAATTCAGCATTCAACGATGCCGAAAGGACTACAGTATTGTAGATTGCTTTACATCTTTTGGATGCTTTTCTTCTGACAATTCTTGCAAAATTGTATTTTTCTACTGTTTAGGTGTCACTTGGCATAAAACCAGTGTTAAAAAGGACTTTTCATGTACGTGAGTTTTCCTTGTTTTTGAAATAAGACAATGGGCCTCATTACAAGTGTGGTGGGCCGCCACATTACGAGTTCTGCAGCGGGTCCCGCTCTGGATGCCTGGCCAGACCAGACGTGCAGAGTGGGACCCGCTAGCAGACCAGGATGCTAACAACAGGCCCGTCATTAACGGGCCCGTTTTTAGCATCCTCCCCATTTCCATTGAGCCGTATGGGAAAGGGAAAGGGAATTACCGGGCCCTCCAAGGTCAGAATGGCCCGGTAAGTCCCCTTTTGCGAGACCCGGACCTGAGTTTGGGGGTAGCCATACCGCTAAGAACAGCATGGCAACCTCCGAACTCGTAATGAGGCCCAATGAATTGGTTATTTAGGTGTGTTAAACATATGTTCACCTTTTTATACAGTTTCCTGTTTTTCTCCCGTTTGTAAGTACACTAATAATTGAGCAATACAGCCAGAGGAGCTCGGCTGTACTGCCCCGTAACAACCCACCAGCACGAAGTGTCTGGCTAAGTGAAGCGAGGGCCATCGCTGGGGCTAAGGGCGATGATTATGGTTGCTGTGGCCCGTACCCAAATGTCTATTGCTATTAGCACCCAAGTGTCATCTGGGGATACCAAAAGTAACATTTCTTCAGAGCGAAAAAAGGCAGCCATAGCCCATGCTGGGACTATACAAGAAGAACTAAAAATAAGATGGCCACTATGGGAATGGCAGGCGTGCACCAAGTGGAGTCCCTTTTCCATGTCCACTATGAACTGGTGGGTGGAAAATGGAGCAGTATATGGCAGCTAGGGAGTGAGGGGGGACCTATCGGAGGGATCGAAATTAAGATTGGCAGGTGCTAAAATTAGCACATGGGTGTAACCAGTGAGCAGGAGTTACACTGGGGAACTAGGACCTAGTACATAGCATTCTGCAAATCTAACTCCGATATGACATGCAAATATAAGCTTTTGGCCAATTATACATGACCTCTTATGCTTTGTACGCTAGATAGATGTGTCCTAAATGCCACATAGGTATGTTTGTTCGCCATCATTAGGGCGGTGGGGTGAAAAGTAGCTCCAGGTAGCTGTTGGTGTCAAGCAAACCAGGCTCTTCTGGGCCATAAGCAGGAGCTAAATAGCTCTCAGCTCCCCTCAACGTTTAACCCTGCATCCTGACAGGTAGGTGGGCCTTGTGCTTTTTAATCACAAGTTTGATGTGCAGTAGGATGGGCGCGGTGAGCGCACGGCGAGCCGGGGGAGGTCTGTTAAGCCAGCGATCCAATGAACCTGATTGGTTGCTGGCCCAACCCCAGGTGCCAATGGAATGTATGAATGTGATGCGAATAAGTATGAAAGGGAGAGGCTGAGCTGCCAGGATGCAAACTTGCAAAGTGCTGTGTTTGAGCGTGCTGCCCACCCTGGGGCATATTGATATTAAAGAATGGGTACATTTGCTGCAAACATGTTTTGCAGTAATTTGTGTAACAGAAAAATTGGTGCTGCACTCCCCTTTAACGCAGCCCTTTAAGAGAACCCATTCTTCTCCCCAAACCACAAGGTTCATTTTCCTAACAAAGTGAATTAAAGGGGGTCCGAGCCTAGCCAGCCCCCCAAGTCCTAGACCAGCAAAAATGCACACATGCATCTCCTAATCCAAACTCTTGAGAATCTTCCAGCACACTGACGACGGTCACCGAGGGCGTTCCAACCGGAAAAAGCGCATTGAGGCCACACAAGTGGGTAAAGAGCGCTATATAAATAACCAAATACAATACAATTTGTAACTCAGCAACCGGTGGACTGGGCCCGATCACTTGTGTGGTCCAAAAGAGCGCATTGGAACCGCCCTTAAAGCAGGAATTCCTCGCTGATATGTGGGCTATGTAACCATCCGAGAGATCATTTGATGTGTGCAGTGTTTGGTTTGGTGGTTGTTGATTTTTCCAACCACAACGGATTCAGTTCCTTGTTGGGGTCTGTTGGAGGGTCCCCCAGTAAGTGCTTCCCTTAAAGGCATGGGTTGATGGCACCCATGCTTCACCCAAAGGGGATACACAGAATTGAGGGGACCCTGATGTTTGTGTTAGAAGGGACTTTTTTGATCATTCGGAGCATGCGGCTTGGTGACGTGGAACAAGGGGAATCCCAGGGACTTGGTTGTGACAGATAAGGCGGATTCGGTTCAACTCACAGAACATTGTGAGCGCTTTGAAACACTTGCTTGTGTATAGGCGCTATATAAATAAACATTACTATACCATACCATGCCATTATTTATCAGCAGGTAAATAGGAAATATTATAGCAAATAACGCGCAGTGGCACTCTGTCGGCAAATGAGCAAAGTGCTGAAACACCGGGGATGGTTAATGCAAATTGTACGCTCTAAAGAGGAATGGACCAATCAGAGTGCGGGTGATCACTGGGTTACCCTACTGATTTCAACATCACCCTACCCAATCGCAGTCTTTGTCGGATAGGATAAGATATGTTATGCTGTTGATAATTTGTATCATGCACGCTTAACGTATACTGGCGCTGTATCGCTGTCAGGATTTGAGAACCGCACTGTATTTACTTTGATCCTATTGGGTAGCATCCAGGATCATAGCAATCTGTGCAGTGTTGTTTGTGTTAGAAGGGACTTTTTTCATCATTCGGAGCATGTGGCTTGGTGACGTGGAACAAGGGGAATCCCAGGCACTTGGTTGTGACACATAAGGCTGATTCGGTTCAACTCACAGAACATTTTGAGCGCTTTGAAACACTTGCTTGTGCATAGGCGCTATATAAATAAACATTACCATACCATACCATGCCATTATTTATCAGCAGGTAAATAGGAAATATTATAGACCAATCAGAGTGCGGGTGATCACTGGGTTACCCTACTGATTTCAACATCACCCTACCCAATCGCAGTCTTTGTCGGATAGGATAAAATAAGTTATGCTGCTGATAATTTGTATCATGCACGCTTAACGTATAGTGGCGCTGTATCGCTGTCAGGATTTGAGAACCGCGCTGTATTTACTTTGATCCTATTGGGTAGCATCCAGGATCATAGCAATCTGTGCAGTGTTGCTAAGTGTAAGGGGGGGGATTCTGTGACAAAGGGCCCTGCACGGAGAAGGCGTGGCCACATAAGCGGGTCTTTTTGAAACTGCCATTGGCTATCATAATTTGAGTGGCAGATCATGAGTTACTTGTACGTTGATAATTAGCCAGTCTCGATTTAATAAAACCGGAAATATGGCTTCAGAATGTTCCTGGGTGATACAGGCCCATTTAAGCGCGGAATTTCGGAGATGTTGTAGCGTACTAGCAATTTGTAAGTATATTTAGATATTTGCTACTTATTTAGTTGGTTCTTGACAGAAATAATGCTCCACACATGAGCACTTTTTGTAGAAAAGGTAGATAAGAACATATTTTTTATTTTGTTAAGGTGTAAATAACGTGGCTACACGACCCGGTTAATCTGTTTCTTAAGACTGTTTGCCGTTGAGCACAAGCTCCATATGTCTTACCAATTTCTTTAGCATTTGGCGGAGACCAAGTAAATGAAGCCACCGTATTGGATATTAGCCGTCCACCAACATTTTTGTCTTGTTCATGTTTGGTTTGAGCCAATTATGTCCCGTCCATTTGTCAATAACGTATTGTATTGTGGTCGTCATTTATATAGCGCTATTTTCCCATTTGTATGGCCTCAATGCGCTTTATGGTTGGAACGCCCTCAGGGAGCGAAGTCCAGGGATGGGAAAGGTTCTAAGAGTAGACTTTGAGATGCGGGTGTGCATTTGTCCGAGATTAAGATTTAGGAAGGCTGGGTAGGCTGTAGTAAGCAACACAGTAGGTCAGGTATGTAGGTGGTCATGACAGAGCCCGGTGCAGGAGACTCTATGTGTACCCAGCTAGATCGAAGTTGTTGTAGCTTGTCGCTGTATGTTGATGCGAGAGGTGTTGAGGCAAGTCTGGTGTTTCGGTGCACGGCGGTTATGTGACCAGCGAGACCGAATCCGTCATAGCCGTAGCTGCATTCTAGAGTGCGTGGATGGAGAGCCGTGCCGGCGGCTGATGCCCACTGAAGTGGTGAGTTTACACATACCTTAAACTCGGAGGGGGTTTATCTTCAATGTCACTGTGTCGCATTTTTCTGGCACTATGGGCCGGCTACCCCTAAGTCTCCCAAGGAGATGGACTGGTTGTCTGAGAGCATCTTCTTGTATAAAGCTTTTGTGGAGTTAAGGTTTTAAAGCTGGAGAATTATATGAACATCATATGTTTGATTATAGAATTCGATCTCTAAGGCTCAAATGCATTGGGTCAGGGATCCAAAAAGCCTGGGAAAGAGTGACGAGCACGTCTCTGGTGGTTCACAGACACTGCCTCTATCCACCAGTCTAATCCGGTTATCAAGAGCAGCCAGTAGCAGTGACTCTGTTCCATGGCCTGGTCGATACCCGGCCTGACATGTGTCTCGTGTGTAGTTATTTTTCAGGAAACGTCATGGCCATTGTTTTCCAAATTTCGAGACAGGAAGGGAGAGCTGGCTGCCAGCTATGATGAAATGGGCCACGCCAACACTTCTTTTTTTTACATAACTATGGAGGCATAAAGAGCTGCAGCAAATGTTTCTTTTTTAAATGTATTGCTAGATGCTTGAGGTTTATAGGCATAGCTGGGGGTTGGGCTGGTCGTTTCTTCATCCGAACTGCTGAACATGTAGGATGGTTTTGGTGATCTCCGACTTTATTTGCAACTTCTCTGATTTTTATTTGTAACTCAAACTCCTTTATTTTTCTTCCGGGTCATGTTGACTTAGAAGTGGGAAAGACACTATGAGATGTTCTGGGTCATGGTGACTTAGAAGTGGGCAAGACACTATGAGATGTTCCGGGTCATGGAGACTTAGATGGGCAAAACACTATGACAATATGAGATGTTCCGGGTCATGGAGACTTAGATGGGCAAGACACTATGAGGTGTTCCGCTCATTCTGCTGTTTTCCTCCTTGCAGTCTGGTTCATTTTGGCGATGCATTGCTCATGAAACATGTATAGTTTAAAATATACATGTGTGTTTGTATGTCACCGTTTGCATACAGCTGATAGATATCGTGTTGTGTTCCAAACTGACTGGTCACTGGGATGTGCTCACATTCTATGCGTTTCCAAGCTGCCACCTTCCACGTGGATGTTTGGGTGACCCGTGACACTCGACTAATAACACTCGGTGCCCATAGAAATAAGGCTCTTGTTTGTCATTGCATTCTGGCACTTGACAGCCGGCACTCACAATAGGAAATGCGAAACTACGAGCACAGAAATGCAAAGACAACCCCAATATTGGGTGAGCCATCTCTGTGTGAGGAGTGGTGTTGCATCCAGGATGGATGTGTGCATGCTGACACTGACCAGTCTGCGGGCTGACACTGACCAGCCTGCATGCTGACACTGACCAGCCTGCATGCTGACACTGACCAGACGGCATACTGACACTGACCAGACGGCATACTGACACTGACCAGCCTGCATGCTGACACTGACCAGCCTGCATGCTGACACTGACCAGCCTGCATGCTGACACTGACCAGACGGCATGCTGACACTGACCAGACGGCATTCTCACACTGACCAGCTTGCATGTGACACTGACCAGCCGGCATGCTGACACTGACCAGCCTGCATGCTGACACTGACCAGCCGGCATGCTGACACTGACCAACCTGCATTTGCAAACCTGCCTACGGGATAGTGACCATTAAAACGTCTTGGAATCTTTGTATTCTGTGGTCATTGGGCACCAGGATGGCGTCCTGGAATCTTTGCATTCTGTGGTCATTGGGCACCAGGATGGCGACTGCGTGGCCTTCTGCTGCTTCATTAATATTGTATACAGGGAAGGGAAGATACCCGGTGAGGCAGCAGCTTCTGGGGATGTTTAGAGCTGGCGCGCACTGCTTGAATTCTACTTAGGTCTAGTGGAGTTAGTGGCTCCGCTTTGCCCGGCAACCCGATAAGCATAAATAACAGGGGGCTATGGTAAGCCTTCCGCAGGGTTCCAAACTGAGATTCAACGAGCACGATCTAAAACCAGCTCCTGGGTGTCAGGCATCATCACCAAGTAGGGAGGAGAGCTACCGCAGGGGGAACCAGGCGTTACCAGAGAAGCTCCTTTAAAGTGTTATGCATTTTGTATGAACCATTGTGTTTAAACAACGTATGTTAGATGTGTTCTAATTCTTCTTTATCAAAGTTCTCAAATACTCAAAGTTAATGTCATATTTACATGTCTGGAAGGCCCCAGTGGGCCCTAAGAGCCAAAAGTAGCTGTCAATTTCAAGCTAACCAGCCTCTATTATGCAAGAAGCAGGAGCTAAATAGCTCCCAGCTCCCCTCAATTTCGAACCCTGCTTCGTATGGATCTAGTGCATCCCCAATTGAGACGTTTAGTATCCATTGCAGCCTAAACAAGGACCGTGACGTTGAAACATGCGCTGGCTGTGTTCAGCATATTAAAGCTTGTACTCCTTGCTGACATAAAACTTCGATTAGGTTTTTTTATTTTAAATTGTTTCTTTATGTGGCTTTTTTTATCTTTGCCTTTACTTTAAGGTGATTCAAGCCTTAGTTTGTGTACAAACAAGTATGATACGACAATTGCTTTGCTGGTTTTGGAGCCCTCCTCTGAATTCTCCTGTTGCAGATAAAGCATTGCTTTAGCCCAGGGGGTCTGCAACCTGTTTGCCTCACCATGATGCCTCTCCATTGACTATGGGAGCAAGGGCTGATGGGAATTGAAGTCCAAAACATCTAGAGATCCAAAGGTTGTAAACCGCTGCGTTTTACAACACTGGCCTAGAACATAAACCCATCTTACCAGGCCCCTGGTAAATTCCGAGCCGCAATCCAACAAAGGGGCTTTGAGTTTATCGGCCTAACTACGGTTTCCACCTATCAGAAACTATGTTTAGGGGCATTTTGCGGTCAATGGGAACATTTCGGGGACGTGGGTAAAATGCCATTTCAGTGTATCGCATAAGATCCAAAACTATAAGGGGGCGACCTACGAAAATGTAGCTAAAAAAAAGAGCCTTCCTCTCTGGGATCAGACCAGCATTGGGGTCTATCTCGCTTCAGGTGACCAGCTTTTCAAAATAAAAAGCCGGGGCAGTTAAGAAGGGCTGTGACTGTACAGCAGGCTGAACACACACGAGCCTGTGGCCTGCAATTATTACAGGTCGGGCGGCTGGCCGTGGCACTACCAGCTAATGCATGCGGCCACTAACTGAACATTTCTCGGCTCCTGCCAGGGTGTGAGGCAACCCAAGGGCGCCCGAAATCCGCACCCAGCAATAATGACTTTTATTTGGTTTAAACCCATCATGTGGAATTGTTCGCGACCTGGCTGTGTGTTGTTTTAGACTGCAGGGCAGTGTTTTTCTACTTTAAAAAAAACTCTCTGGAAAGGGGGACAGTCCAGGCAAAACCAGAACATCTGGTCCCCTAAATCTCCCTCGGAAACTAAATGCTTTTGTTATCCGATTCCTGGAGGTTGGCATGCCAAGTGCCGGCCTGACCTGTGACTGACTCCGCCCCAGCCCCAGTGAATGTACTTTAGGGCGCCAGTGGAATGATGTTAACTGGGTAAAGAGCTACTGCTTCAGAAGCGAGAAACCGCACTGCCCGTGACGGGCATTTATAATATACGAGTACATGGTGCAAGCCAGTCCTCGCGAGAAGCCCAGCGCCTTCTGCGTTCCGTCACTGGGTACTCTCCATCACCAAGGATACCGGCGGGAGTGGCGCGGAATTACCAACACCTGAGCTGGAGGTTATGCATAAGAAAAGGCTGCGTGAACCCTCCATTCTTTCTCTCCTGAGAGGAGGGCAGGCCGCCACCACTTGCCGCCCTTTGTCCCGCCCCCCCCCCGTAGCTGTCATGCAGATTAGCGGAAGGCGGGGGGGGGGGACACTGGCGGGGCCTGCCGAACCTGCCTTTGTCATTCCTTCCTGCCCGCCCTGCTCCTCAGTCCTCACCCAGCTCTTGCACTTGGACGCGCGCGGATCCGGTTACCAGCCCGTGACAATGGCCCCCAGCGCCCCCACTGTTGCTGCTGCGCTGCATCACGGCCCTGGCCTTCCCAGGGCCGTGCCCACCCGTGGAACTATTTACATGCAGCGCCTTTCCCTGGGCACATCTGACCATGTAAAGAAGGGGACCCCATGTTGGGGATCCATTAGGGCACGTTGCTGGATGTAACAATGTACCCTGGAACCAGCAGAACGGAGGGCGCTTCTTTGCCGCCGCCGCTGCGCGCATTCTAGGCGCTACACTGAGGAAACTGCTGACTCAGCAATGACATCCGGTTTCGCATTCTTCTATAGCCTCATCCTGTGCTCATTGTGTCCTCCGCTGGGAAGGCTGTCAGCCCATGGCGAGTCCGGTTCTGGGGGGTTATTGAAAGGCGCGAATTAATTGAGCCCCCCCCCCCGCAAGGCCAGTCTTAAAAGTGGGGGGCAGTGCGGCAGAGGTCAAGGGTGAAGAGAAGGATGTCAGCAAGGCACGCACATGCCTCAAGGCCTGAAGAGACTGCATCTTTGGGAGGGTTGGGCTTGGGGGTAGGTGGCAATCAGGGCCGCCTTTAGCTTTGGCAGCGCCCGGAGCGAGTCAACAAAATTTGGCACCCCTTCCCCCGGCGCACCCCCCATCCGTGCGCTGCCAATGCAAAATAGAGCGCTGCCGCATAACCAGCAGCCGCGCTCTATTTAATTAAGTGCCTAACTCCCTGCTCCCATGCAGGAGCGGGGAGTTAATCACTCGCACTGTATTGTAATGAACGGTATCCCGCTCTCCGCTGGCGCGCCCGGCGCCGGCAGGAGAGTGGGGCACATTTCTTTACAATAGGACGTCAGATGCGCCTTCACCCACCACACCAGCTCGGGACAGCCCTTGAAAGACTGCCCTCGAGCTGGCGTGGCGGGGGCTAATGTGGCCCTGCCCGGCCCGGGCCTAAAGCTGGACCTGGTGGCAATTTTGGGTTGTCTAACACTTCACTCCTTCTGAGATACAGAGGGAGTGTAATGGCAGCGAGCGCATCAAACATCGGGAAGCTTTGGTGATCACCGCACTTAGAAGCAACGTCCACCTGCCCCGAGGCTAGAGCCTGCCACCTCCTCTGAATTCAAAGGCAGAATATGGGTTGAACTCAGGACTGGAGTGGGGGCCCTGCCAGCTGGGACATCACTATTGTAATAATTAGGGTATTTATTGAGCATGGACCTAGTTACAAGAACTAACAGCAAGCTTTATAATTCATAGAGGGGAGTACAAGGCGAGGAAAGCAGATCACAGGAGATCAATGCAAGGGGGCAGGGAGCAAACGGCGAGGGAGCGAGGGCAGTTGGCAGCCAGGGATCTACACACCCCCAGGAGAGGAAACAGGGGAGCTGATTGCCCAGTCTCAGATCAGGTGGGGGGAGTTGAGGCGGTGTGCCCGTAGGTGTTAAGGGGGAGCCACCCATTGACGAGAAGGGTCTTAGTGTAGAAGCAAGGGGGTGGGTCTGCTATTGGTGCAGAGGAGGTTCCAGAGTCTTGGGACCTAGATAGAGGAGACCTGGCTTCTGGTCCTTTCCTTCCTCCACCAGCGAAGTTCCACTGAGCACACGTCCGCGCTTCTGCTGGACTGTAGGCATCCAGAGAATGAGATGCTTAGCTTCATAGCGAAGTAGCTTGGGGGACTTGGGGGGTGACTGCCTTGTAGATGATGCAGTAGGATTTGAAGGTGCTTGCATCGGGTGCCAATGCAGTTTGAGGAGGGTTGGGGTAATGTGGTCAAATTTGCAGAGTCCTTCTGCAGCATGCAGGGCACATCTCAGGATGCCCACTTTCCAGGACAGGAGGAGGAGAGGTGACCAACGTGTGGACAGCGGATCTGAAGTTGTTTGCTGGGGTGAAGTGATTGATTTTCCGCTGTCGGGAAAGTTGCGACCAGGCCATTTCAGTCTTCCTTGCTATGTGCTCCTTGAAGGAGAGGTGTCTGTTGATGAAGGACCCACCAATGATGGGGCCTTGTATTAGTGGAGGGGATTTGCATCCCCAATTTAAAAGCAGCACCCAAACGTAGACAGCCCTCTTTCTTGCACACAGCAGTGTCCAGGAATCCTGAAACCGCAACGTTAGTTACAGATCTCCTGTAAATTGTATGTATGCACGCAGGTGAGTTCTAGAGCACAAATCTAGCTCCGGAGCAACGCAGCGCAACTTGTTAACTTCTGCCAAAATAAAGCAGCTTCGGCCTTCCTACGACGGTTCCATGTTCTTACATCCCCAGATTTATTTTTGCAGAGTCATCAAAACTCATCAAATTATTTTCTTTTTAATATTTGGGGGGGTCCCCACTAAACCCCCACTTACCTATTATCTAGTACCTATTCCCCACACTCCCCTACCCCTTATATACCCTTATCCACCCCTCCCCATATTTTTCGATTAGTTTTTTTCAGCCGAACATTTTCAGCAAAAAACTCAGCGAAAAACATGCTGGCGTTGTAATAACGTTGTACCCTTCCTACCCGCATATATTGGTCTGAGTCTGTTATTCGGTAAACAGCAGGGTTGTAGGGGCAGTTGCAATGAAAGATTGTGCCGCTGGCAATGGCACAGGGTGCCTATGTTGTGTGCCCAGAAGGGTCAAGTAAGGGCTGTCGAAGGCCAGAGAGACGGTGGATGTGAAGAGGTGGGCTCAGCCTTAAAAAAGCAAGTTTGTTTAAGGCTAATATGGTGAAATAGTTATACATTTGCACAAAAATCATGGACTACGGTCCCCAAGGGCGTTCCCACCACAAGCGCATTGAGACGATAGTAATGGGAAAAGGCGCTATATAAATGACGACTGCAATACAGTTACAATAAAATGCAGTAAAAATCATAATGATAACCTTTCATGCAGAATGCATGCGCAACAATGAACACAAATGAAAGAAAGCTGCTACAAAGGCAACAAATAGTCATTCATCTGTTGCCAAAAATGTACATAATTTCCCAAGATTATGACCACGAAGGAGCAATTAGGGGAAAAAGGAGCCAGCCAATCTGACAATAAGATCTGGATACAGAGCAAAGCAGATGACGATTGGACCAGTGTGTCCCAGACCAACATCAATTTCATACACTCAAAAAAAGGAAACAGACAGAAATGTCATAGAAAATATTTTTGACAGCCATTGTGAGAAGGAACTACTGTAAACAAGTGAATACGTGAGATCCACATTCGCTGTCTCGTGCGCTCAATTTCTCCCATAAGCCTTCATTTTTTTTATGAAGACATTCTTATAGTGTTTGGACCACTCAACTTGATATTTGCAGTTATTTGGCCAGCCTTGACGAGCAATCACTTAGCCTTGATGATGTCATTAGACAAACTATAGAATTCTTCAAGTCGATTTAATTGAGCTGCTCAGTAATACAATTGGAAACTCCATAGAAAGTACTCCCCACCTTTCAGTCGGGGGCGTACCCAGCATTGCAAGGTTGAGGGGAGGAGGCGAGCCACGAAAATAGTCCTGCTATTTTTCCCCCCAAATGCACCTTGTGTAATGATTCTGTTCAGTTTCTTTCGTTTCCAGTTATAATTATGTTTCCCTATAAACATGCACCCACTGACCTGATCCTGTAGCCTGGACGGGTGGAATATGAGAAGCCCCCCCGGGGGAATCCCCTCCTATCCCGTGATAGTTAACACCAGGAAGGAGTGAACTCCCCAGGGAAACCCTCTGGGGAAGAAAACCCTGTCCGCCTCAGTTGTTGGAAGTCTTCTCTGTGAGCAGGTAAGGACAAGTCTTTAACACATTTCCAGGTGACTGGATGCAGGTTCCATAAAGAAAAATAAGAAAGGCACAGATTAGAGAAAGGTAAGTTAGTGCTAAACAAAGAGTAGGAGCGGATGTCAGTAGCCTAATAGTTACCAGTGTAAGAGGATAGAGATCTATATTTCCTCAAGATTGTATCCGTTCGGATCTCATCTGTGAAACGTTGAGAGTGATGACTCGTGGATAACGCGATGTAATTTCGGGAGCCTAATATATATAAAAGGAAACGTGAGGAGACTAGAAGGGAGGAAGTGCGGGCAGGTAGTTCTAAATAATGAGGAAGAGAAGGAGAGAAGGGTACCTGGCAGCAGATTTGAATCAAAGCAAAAACCTTATGAACAATGCGGCTGGTAGATGAGTGAACCAGCTGACTCGAATCAAGGTGTGAACACGGTTCAACCTGGTGTGAATGGAAGCGGTTGTCGGAGAAAGGAGAGGGATCTGTTTTGATCAGCACTGGAACCCGTAAATAGAGTTTAGGAAGCGGAATCTCTGTCTTTGAAGTGCAACAAGAAGGTTTCTATACAAACAAAGACAGAAGAAGGTTTAGTAAGAAGTAAATGAGAATACAAACAGTGGTAAGCCTAGGGACGAACTTACGAAGCGCTGACTGGGAAGAGTAGCAACGCACTCGAGCGTTGTGCCTGCCGTAAGATATCCGGATCTCTGCTGAGGAGGAAGAGCCTCCACAGCCCGCAACTCTTGCAAGACTGGAACACCTCCCTCGGACGGCGCCGCCATCTTGGGAGAAAAAATGGCCGCCACCCGTGATTGGGCCCAACGGCGCCACAATGACCATCTTCTTCTATGGAATATGACACCTTGGAAAATGAATGCTAAACTGGCACACAATCGTTCTTGTCCCCCATATGATGACTTGACTCCGTACCCTCTCCTGCAACATTCGGAGAAGAGTGGGACACGGACCTGTGTGTTGCTGCTCTGTATCTGGTTCTGCCCCTTATTGGGCCTGCAGTGCAATCAAAGGCCTGGAGTGGAACACAGAGTGTGCTCCTGCAACGTCCCTCATTGTGCATGGAGGGTGCAAAGCAGGAGCATACGGCCACACTGCTGTCCGTGTCCTGCTCCAGACCTCTGTTCTACAAGCAGCCAGGCCAAGCAGGAGAACAAAACAACACTGCATTCCCAGACAGGATGCCAAGAAAAAAAGGCATGCCACAGTAAGTAAGGGCTAGACTGTCCACCCCCAAATGCCAGTTTAGCCATGTAATAACACATACATACAAACCTCCTAATATGTTATCACGGCGTGCACGGGAATGTCGAATCCGAAAAGACAGAGTTTGAAATGGAGGCGCGTTGTGTTTGAACATAAGGTGATACATGTACTTTAAGACAGAACTGTTCATGTTTTTGCTGGATTGCTTACCTCGGTTCCGATGGCTCGACTGTTCTGCGTGTAGCAGACCTGATTTCCTTATGCCGTAAGTGGGCAGGAACTCCTGCGATGGCCTGTTAAAAAGAAAAATACACAAAAGAAACAAGTTATTGTCATCCCTTCGTGCAACTGTTTCTGCCCTCTGTATTGGAAGCGGGGGACACCACTGCAGCCCCCGAATTCTGTCGCTGTGTATTTGCCCCGAAAGTGGAAGCAGGGGACACCCCCGCAACCCCTGACTTCCTTGGCAGCGGTACAGGGATTCAATATTTTCGGTAGCGCATAAGTCGCAGTATTGGTTTGTTAGGGATTTTATTTCCGAAATGTTCCTTGTGTAACTACTTTGCTAAGGGATTGCACCAACAGAAGTGACTTCACAGAAAGGGACAGCGCAAGGCGCCTCATCAGTCTTTGATACTTGGAGGTACTATGTAAGTTACTTTAGAATAAGTAGCCAAGTGGCAAATAACTTTGGGGTGCAAAACACCCAAAGTGCACTATTATATATGGAGCTACTCTAAAGTCATTGGGCTTTTTTTTAATAGTAGCATGATATAATAACATAAGCTATGAAGTGAATCACTTACGGAGCTGCTAGTAAGACACAGTGCGATTAAATGATTTGCCCAGGATCACACACTTTGGTTAAATGGTGAAACCGGGATGTGTTCAATTTAAGCAAATGAACACATCTTCACAGGTTTAGTGGATATAGATATTTATTAAGGTTTTGCTTTGCATTTCATGTGCTTAAATAATACTTTATAGTAATTGGAAGAAAAAGGTCTGGGAGCCCCTCTACCGATAATGAAAACGGACAAATAACCTGTTCTATGGGAAGGTGCCCACTCGAGATGGTCTACAACCACGTTTTAGCTCACTGTACCTTTCACAGCGGAGGAATAACCATTTGCATATAAGTCTGGTCTCACCCACTTGGGCAGTCCAGCACCAAAATGCTAGGCAGGGGTGTTACTAGGTCTGGAAAAGGCCGGGGGCTTGGCCAATGTCAGGACGGTCGGGGCGCAGGGATAGCGAGCCTTTTGGTTGTAGCCCCTGAGCTTCTATCCAGGGCTACAACCAAAAAAAGACCCGGGGCTATAGCCCCTCAACCCCTCCTCCCCCCCAGTAACGCCTCTGATGCTAGGCAAATCTCATTTGAACAAGAGTACCAACAGCATCCCCAGGGTAATTTAGGATGAAACCACAGATTCCTAATCTTTTAAAAAAGCTCTGGGTATTTCTCCTCTGACCCACACAGTCAGTGAATAATTTTGCTAGGTCTCATGGCTGGAGTGGGACACAGAGCGTGCTCCTGCTACGCCCCTCAAGTGGCACAGCGAGTAGAGCGCTCGCTTTCCCAGCAGGGCCAAACTCAGCCCTTCATCCTTCCGAGGTCGATAAATGAGCACCACACACCGTGGGTAATAATAAGCAGCGCTCAGATGCCTGAGGGTTCGTAGCGCTATATAAATGCTGAATTATTATTATTTATTATTAAATGTGACGCTGTGGACCGTTCCATCCCCTTAAACCTTTTTACAGAATGGATTTACGGCTAAGACCATCATTAATTAACTTTCTTCCTTGAAGTTTGGAGGCGGGCGGTTGTTCTTCCAGCTTATTCTTCGCTGCTGGTGCCTCCTCACTTTAGGGTCCCTCAGAGCCTGCGCTGTCATCGGGGGTTTTTACTACTTGCTCATTGGTGTTCGCTTATTGCCACCTGTGTGAGTCAAGCATAATGCCATGGATTGTAGATAGGGGAGGTTGTCATTTGCAGACTGATACAAATCTATTGGACTCCCTGGCCCTCTCCAGCCATGCTGCACAGGCACGGGGGTGGTCCATGTCAACAAGACCCGAGCAGCAACACCATTGGCCATTTGGTGCTGTCATGTGGATATCGCAAGGTTGAGATTCTGAATATGGCATGTGACAGGAAAATGGGGCCACCCTCCCTTGAACGGCTTCGTTTTCAGTAAAAGAAACCCAGCCGGTTTGGCCACAATATGGTTCCAGACTTCATCAGCATTCAGTGGGGACATCTTTAGAATGGGCCAACTGCTGGGCCCATGGACACATCGGAAAGATTTCAGTCATCAGCCAGGTGCCAGTGACAGGTACTGCACACGCTGTCCTCTCTCATGCGGGTGTCCTGGGGCTCTGCTGGCTTTTGGGAGGCTCCATGCTGCACAGGGCTGCTTCTGCTACCTCCCTCGGCAGACTCTTCTCGCCGCTCCTGGGACACGCTTTGCTGCCTCTCCCGCAGTCCTCAGCAGCCCAGCGTTCAAGCCAAGCGCTCGGCAGCACCTCGCCGGCTCCACCACTTCGCCATAAAATGGCACCTGTGACGAGCAGGATACATAGATCCTGGCAGCCGCTGCTCTGCCCATTTAAGGGAGGGGGAGGGGCTAGCTAGAGGGACTGCCCTACTCGTGGAAGGACTAAGGGGTACACTAGGGCGTCCTGCCACTTATAGTTTTGAACTTACTCTGATTCGTGTACGTTTTTATTAATTGCAGAATTTTTGGCATGAAACAATCTGCCCAATTACACCCTCGACAGAGGTAACGTTCCATTCGCTCATCCAATCAACCTACAGAAACACCTACAATTTGTGGGAATCACAACAGCATTTTTAATTTTTAACAGCATTTTTAATTAGCTCATATATTATTCTTTCTTTTTCACTTGTTTTTTATATATATATATATATATACACATAAAGGTGCAGAAAAGATGCAAGTAATCTACATTGCTTGTTCGTTGACAAACGGGAGGATAGCTCAGCGGCTACGTGCTCGCCTTGGAAGCAAGACGACACGGAGCAACACAGGTTCGATCCCCGAGGAGGATAGCTCAGGGGCAACGTGCTCGCCTTGGAAGCAAGACAACACGGAGCAACACAGGTTCGATCCCCGAGTCTGCGCTTAGAAACCTCTGGGTATTGAGCGCCTTTATAAATAACCCATCATTTCATAATGCATATGTACAAAGTAATACTGCACATCGACAGTTACATATATACAGACGAGTGTAAGCCAAACAAAACAAGGCGCAGTGCAAAGACGGGAGCTAACAAATCGTCAATGTTTCTAGACATATTTGTAAACATGGTCTTGATCGTGCTCAGAACGGTGTTAAATTAAATGGACTAAATATATGTCGTCTTTTGCGACCAAACATAGGTCAAATACAGTCAAACAAGTGACCAATCCATGTCTCTGCCCATTTAATCATCTTTGATTCTGTGTCTTGACGGTGACCTAGATTTTGCACCAAGTATTCACCTAAGTAGCTATTTTAGTAGGAAGATTTGCCTGTGCCCTTGGGGTGACAGACAGATCTCTGCCAAACCTGCTCAAACCAGCAAGTGATCCGAAACTCACCGGCACAATCTCACATTCATCTCGCTTGGTGCTTTCTACCCCGACCAGTGGCAAACAACCACAAGTATCCCTTCTTTCCTACCCTGACTTGATCTCTCCATGCCGAAACATCAACCATACTGTGTCTCCAGCTCGGCTTTTCTTCCTACATTACGACTATCTTTCTTATTGCAAGATGAATAGGTCACGCAATACAAGCACTCCAGCTGTCCCTTCTGGGTGAGTAGCTCATTCAGTCCTGATTTTAGCATGTTCCCCCCTGTGGTCCTAGTTCTGTCTTTTTCTAATAGCAATGCAAATGTCCCAGAAATGAAACGAATAAACACGTCTGGAGACATTTCTCAGACATGAAATGAGATCACAAGGGAGCACTGACAGAAGTTACTGCTGCCAGGCAAGGACCCCCCTGTCTAAACAGGCAATGTCTCACCCAGCTGTGCAACACAATACAGTCTGCTTATCCACCAACTCTGACTTTACTTTAACGCCAGTGACTTGGGCAAAGAGGCGTTAACCATCCCAAAGCAACTCAGCGTACATCTCTGCTCAGAAGTGAGCCCTGCAACTCTTGCACAACATTTTATGCAACACTTCTATTTCTTGGTGGGGGGGGGGGGGTTTCTAAATTGTGCCTTTTCATGCAGATACGTATATTTATCTGAGCCGCCCTAGGATCCTTCCGGTCTCTCAGGCTGGTTTGGGAAAAACACAAACATCCTGTATGTTATTCCTTGTATGTCTTTGGATACCAATAAGTCCTGCTCCACTGAATATGATCATATCATTGCTAATCATATACGTTGGACTCAAGAAATATGCAATTAGCAACATCTGCTCATTAATATTTTCATAATAATGTATGCCTTGCATCAGTTGGTGGACAGTGTGAGCACTTGGGTATATGATGGCAGTGCCTGACAAATGTCTATGCAATGCCTATGCAAATACAAAAGAAAGCATTGGCTTTGTCAATGCTTGTTACTCTTTAGGCCGGACCCTCGGCTTCCCTGATGTCCTCTCACAACTTCCAATGCAGTATTTATGTGACTACATGCACTTCTAATCAGACTGGATGGCATCAAAGAACTAACTGCACACAAGACAGAGGTGGTGATATTTGAGACCAGTGAGGTTAATTGCTCTTTTGGTGCAATTCTAAGGGTGAATGGCCAAACCTGGTCCTAATCGTGAGACATCTGGGCTCCTTATCGATAGCCCAGTGTCCTTGATTTCCATCGATCAATGCTGCCCCTGAGATTTGATTTGTCCACCCACAAATCCTCAGAGCAGGGATAAAAATGTCAACTTGCAATTTCAAGTCTTACTTGCCAAGACTCAGTTATCACTCGCCAGTGGTGAGTGCACATTTTGAGTCCTGCTGAAGGTGTTGGCTTATTCCCTGGTGCATCATAAAAACAAAGTTACTCACCGTAGTGACTAATGTACTCCTACTCCATAACTCCCTTTCCTCTATACTTGTGGGGATATTCCGTCCTTCGGGATGGTACCGGAGAACTTTTTGATAGCATAAACAAATATTGTCCTTTTTATTTTTTTACGCAAGCCAGTGTGTGTGGCTTTAGCCCCGCCTTCCAGAGCCCCACTTAGCGCATCGCCCTTCAGTCTTTTTTCTATCGCCAAGCTCGTTAGACATATTAGCAATATGAGGGACCTTTTTTAGAAAGGAAAGTGGTGGGACGTATGGAGGAAAGGGCACTATGGAGTAGGACTACGTTAGTCACTATGGTGAGTAATTTTGTTTTACTCCTACGTCCCGTCCCCTTTTCTCCATACTTGTGGGAGATGTATAAAACTTGGTGGATGGAAAAACTCCCTTACTTAAAGAAGTTTCTGAGAACAGTCTGACCGAATTGAGCACCCGCTCGTGAACTAAGGTCGAGGCAATAATGTTTACAAAACAATGAAGGAAAGACCCAAGTTGGCGTCTTGGCAATGGTTTCACAAGGAACGTATTTTGAAAAGCTACTGCAGCAGCTTTGCCCCGCACCAGGTGTGCATGGATGCCCTTGGGGGCCTGCTGTCCCTGAACTGTGTAAGCTTCCGAAATGCAGGAGGCTATCCAGAAGGAAATAGGGGCTTAGAGGCCTGTGTTCCTTTCGGATTTCCGAATGTTACAAGCAGATGAGAGGAGGTTCTGAAATCTTTAGTTCTTTCCAGATAGAACTTGAGAGCCCTCCTAACGTCTAGGTTGTGAAGGACCCGTTTAGCGTCTGACGCCAGGTCTGGAAAAAACACAAGTAAAGAAAAAGACTGATCAATATGAAAGTCTGAAACTGTGTTCGGTAGTAAGGAAGGATGTGTGTGTAGGACTACCTTGTCCTTATGGAACGCCAGAAAAGGTTTTCAATAGAAAGAGTCTGCAGCTCCCCTATTCTTCTGGCTGAACTAGCAGCGACCAGAAAGGCCACCTTCCAGGTGAACAGTTTCCACACCACTGTCTCGCCATGGGTTCAAAAGGTTTATGACAAAGTGCTTCGAGCACAACATTGAGCTCCCACTTAGCCTGAGGCAGCTTGACGGGAGGAAACCGGGGCAGAAGACCAGAGAAGTGTTGTTTTATCACTGAATTCGTGAGGGTGAACGAACATGAGTCAGTGTTAAGGTAAGCACTGATAGCAGACAAGTATGTTTGACATGAATGTATATGAATGCTTGTGGATGCAAGGTCCGATATGAAAGAAAGGACGCAATCCATTGAGGCCTAACAAGGTGTCAGGAATCAACCTCATGCTAGTGCCTTTTCTTGCAATAAGTTCCGTGCCAACCGTGCACTTCGTTTGTTGTATTCACGGCTCCAGCTGCGTTCCCCATTCCTGGCGCATTATAGATTGCCATGGAAACGAGGAACGCGTACAGCAACACACCATGTACCCGGAAGAGTCCCATGGAAACAAAGAATGCGGGCTACGCCATGCCGCAATTCCGGTAGACGTTTTCCAATCACAGGTTGCACTGTCACATGACGTGCTGCATTGGCTTATAGCCACCTCCTACCTTCTTTCAGTGCTTCTGATTGAAGTTTTGGACCTGCATTGCTTCGTCTTCGCTTCGCGCCGGCCATCTAGTTTTCTCAATTCTGAGACCCGTTCTGCCCTACGTTCTGCTCTGTTTTCATCGGTCTGCTTTCTATCCTGCTCTCTGGACTTTGTTTCGTCTCCAGCTTCCCTAGTTCCTCGTTTCCCACTAAAGTACTTTTGGGCTTTGTCTCTCCGTTCAACCTCTCTGGACCCTTCCCTGTGCCCCTGAACCTTGCTACCTCCTCTCCCCTCTGGTAATTACGTTTTGCTAATTGACTCTTTCTGCTGCCAGACCCGGATTGCACAAAGGACTCCTCTTGCTTCATCCTTCTGTACCATTACAGCCCGCGCATTGCCAGACCTGGATTGCACAAAGGACTCCGCTTGCTTAACCCTTCTGTACTGTCACTGCCTGCACACTGCCAGACCCAGATTCCCCAACGGACCTCTTCTGCTTAGTGTTTGGGATTTTCTACAAGCATCTTACCTGATCTGGATTGTTTAAAGGATTTCTTTCTCTGTTACTCCTCCATCATGGGGTTCACCTGGCACTAGGACTAGAGACGCTATGCAGCAAATGCCATAGGCGTCCTCGTGCCGTCGGGATAGGTTTGAGACTTGGGAACCATTAGGCGTCCTCGTGCCGTCGTGATAGGTTTCCTTGGATACTGGATCACGTCCATCAGTTGGAGCAATCAGAATCATCAAGAACTCTTCGGTCCCCATCTACAACAGGTATCGGTAAGAGCTCTGTCTGTATATCTTTCTGCCCTAGTCCTATGGAGTTCTACCTTATTTGTTCCTCCTATAGCCTTCCTTGTATTATGTTTTGATCTACTGGTATTTCTTTTAGAACCAAATCTTGGCTCCAGGAGACATACCAGCTACACCCAAGACTGACCTGCACCTTTCAGGAAACCACAAGGTGGGTCAACTACAGTCACCCTAAGCTGTTCTGCTGTCTTGCCTCTCGTTTCAATTGCGTGACAGTTTTGTTTTGCTTTCCTGCAGACGGTGATTCGTGGGTGGTCTCCTCTTCCATCTGCTCGATCTCTTTGTCTGTCTTTTATTTGAACAGCAGTGAGGTATAACGGGGGGAAGAATTCTTCGTCTACTGGTCAGCCTTCTGAATTCCCTCAACCCATCGTAGAAAACCCTGGTGGTCTTGGGTTCTTGACACAAGGATCAACCTCTTTATCTAAACCCGAGTGACAGAAACAGAGCCATTTACTCCTGTAATGAGCTTGGAGTTCCCCCACTCAGAAAGAATCTGGAACAGAACTTGAACATTTAATTCCCACTCATGGTTTGCTACAGAATGGCGACTAAGGGAGTCGGCAGCTATGTTCTCTTGGCACAGGATATGTACGGCCTGCATTCAAATAACGTCCTGCACTGCCCATTCCCGAATCTGAATGGCTAGGTTTAGTAGAAGCAGAGATTTGGTCCCGCCCTGCTTGTTCATGTAGAACATCGCAACAGAGTTGTCTGTCCGAATCCGAACAACTTTGTTGAAGAAACTGTGCTGAAAAGCCTTTAAGATTTCTAGAAGCTCGGGGTAGCTGATTGTCCAGGGCAGAACCTCCAAGTGGTCCAACGTTTCACCCCAGCCAAGCAGGGAAGAACTGTTGTTAACGTAACCTGAGGGGACAGATCCAAGAATGACGTCCCCACTGAAAGATTGGTGAAGTACAACCACCAGGAAGGTCGGCTGTCATTTTCGGAAACACTGGAATTAATTGAGAGTGTGGATCCCTTGCCTGGGACCAGCTTTGTCTGAGTGCTAATTTGCATCTCATTTTCAACCTCACTAGAGGGAGGACTAAGACGCAGGATGCCATTAGTCCTAGGAGCTGCTGAAACCACCATGCCGACCTGTGGGTAGAAGTTAGGAATAGGGAGCATATAAACATTAAATCCTTCATCCTGTCTCTGGTCAGAAAAACCCTGGCACTGACTGAGTTCCACCGAAAACCTAACCAAATCAGGACCTGCGAGAATGTCATTGATGATTTTCTCCAATTCACTGACAGTTCCAGCTTGAACAGCAGCTGGAGTAGTGTGCCGCTGCTGTACAGAGACAGTGACTCCTGAAGAGCCAGTCATCCAAATATGGATAGACATGGACTCCTTGAAGCCTGAGGAACGATGTTATCACAGCCATGATCATTGTAAAAACTCTGCGCTGAGCTCAACGCACACACCCTCTTTCGCTGGAAGGACTCGTTCTACCACCCTAAAGTCCAAGATCTTCTGAACCTCTGCGCGGAGAGAGGGCGACCCTATCTGATATAGGGGAGGCTGGGATGGAGGAATCGTCAGAAGGGGAAGGCGGAAACCTGAACGAGCCACTGACATGGGTGTTTTGTGATGGTTCGCCAAGCCTCTAGGTGAAAGGATATGCTTCCCCCTACCAGAGTTGCATGGGACTATTCTAAAGGGAACTGGATTGGGCAGTGGAAGCAAAGGAGTGGGAGAAAAATCAGCTGCTCTGCCTGTGCTGCTTTTGCCGATGTCGGCTTGGTGCTGAGGTCCGTTTAGTGAACGATCCAGCTGACAAGTCTTGCGGTCCTGGAACTCCCAAAACCCTGAAAAGGATCTGAAGCAGAAATCAGACTTTTTGGGTAAGAAGACCTTGCAGCTAGAAGTTTAAATAGGACCAACAGGGATTTGGCTGTTAAAGGGCTAGCTTTTGATTTTGCCAACTCAACATCTGTGGAACTGTTGAAGAGTTCTTTACCCTCAAAGGGAAGATCTAGAACCTTCTCCTGGACCTCCTTGAAAACGTGGTTGTGTGATAGCCACGCCTGGCAGGTGATAACAATGTGATCATAAGGCCGCGCACCGAAGTATCGACATGATGCACGGTGGAGTCGAGCAGATCCTGGGCCAGGACTCTGGCATCGGAACAAGCCGGTCTTGAAATCTTCAAGTATGTCATGGGGAATTAACTGCTTGAATCCCGAAAGCTCTCTCCATAATTTCAGATTATATGCAGCAAGCACCACTTCCTAATTTGCCTCACAAAGCTGAAGTGCTGCCTTAGGAAAGACTTTCTTCCCTACCCATTCTAAAACCTTATCCTCCTTACACAACACCTGGGAGGCAGAGGAGGACAATGATAAAGGCTTGTACTGGAGGGTTATCGCAGCAACAACACTGGAAGGGTGCATGTAGCCAGGGGACTTTCTTCAGATGCTTGCAGCTTGTAACAAGCGTATATCCTGTTTGTGTTGGCCCGCATGTGGGTTTTACCACACCTTGTGGGCCTCTGCCAAAAAGTCCTTTTGAAGTAAAATGCCAGACCCCCCACTGAGTCTTCAATGTAAGGGCCCCTGATCAAACCCCCACCTGCAGCGCCAGAGGATCAAGAGTTGGAATGTCCAAAAAAGCCATAAGACCAAGCACCATGTCATGAAACGCCTTGATGGAAGAAGGTGGATCCTATTCTCCTTTGGGAACATCCGGCGCCTCCCTTTTGGCAGGATCATCAACAGGCGGTGTGGAGCGTGGAACACTGAGCACTGGCTCATGTTCCTTTGGCTACGCAGGCCGCTCTGCCAGAAGAGGGGGTGGGGCGATAAGGGGCTTTTCCACTTGCCTGGGAGGAGGACGTGGAGGAGGCACCTCCCTTGGTGCAGGAGGCTCTGGTGGTCTGGGGAAAATGTACGTGAAGAGGTCCTTAAAGTGTGCCTTTATAGGGTCGGAGTGTATCAAGTTTTGGAAACGACTGAAGAATGCCTCCTCTAAAGATGTTCTCACCTGTGGATTAGGGACCGCATGATCGAGCGGACTGTGCTTCCACAAGTCTGTTGAGACTGGTTGCAAAGAGGGTTGCCAATCCATGGGTCCACATAGTGCAGTGAAGCCGATGTCGGAGGAAGCGATAACGCTGGTGGAAGGGGTATTCTCGAATTCCATTCCAATGGAGGATTGGACATATTTTTCCCCACGGATGCAGACAGCAATGATTTGGGCCTGGCATCCAAACCAGATGCCGCTGAGGGCATTGAAAAAATGGCCGTCCCCGAAGGCACTGTCAAAATAGCTGGCACTGTCAGCACTGGTTGAGGCGCCATTTTGAGACACTCTGTGGTGGCATGTGTCACAGGTCTGTCAGAGGCCATTGTGCATTTTGTGGGTTATTTTAGGAGGTTTTAATTGATCTTTTGGCCTTCCTTGAGGGATCTTCGGCAGAACCGGTAAATTAGGACTTTGGACGCTTCCCCGTCCAATGCGCTACCTCAGATTGGCCGGTAGTATGTTTATCCCGTGTGAGGGGAATCTCTGAACTTAATCCAGTCTTATTAGCCCCAGAACGGGAATATTTGGCCTTGCTGATACCTCTTTTAACCCCTTTCAGGGGAACCTCGGAAGAAACCCCATTACTTTTACCCCCCCAGGGGGGAACCTCAGGAGAGAGCCCAGTACTTTTATCCCCCAGGGGGGGAACCTCGGGAGAGACCCCAGCACTTTTAGCCCCCAGAGGGAAAAAGAAACACAGTAGAGACCCCATTACTTTTACCCCCCCAGGGGGGAACCTCGAGAGAGAGCCCAGTACACTTAACCCCCAGAGGGGGAACCTCAGAGGAAACTCCAGTATCCAGTTTAGACCCTTCTTGGGGTACCTCAGGGCAAACCCTGGTGATGCTGGATCCCGTAAGACTCCTCCCAGAACCGGATGACGCCAGGAAGGAGTCAACCGGACGGGGTACCCTGAAAAGAAAGGTACTTACCGGGCGACTTCTCTTTTCCTCAATGAAATTTCGTAGGTGTACGTGAGGAAAGTTGTGGATGACTCTTCTCACCTGACAAGACTTCCTTCGAGTGCACAGACTGAGAGGGTAATGGATGTCCCGGGAGGATAGCACAGCGGCAGCGTGCGCGTCTTGGAAGCAAGACGACACAAAGCAACAACAGGTTCGATCCCCGGGTCCGCGCTTAGAAACCTCTGAGTGTTTAAGCGCGTTATAAATACGTAACTAAGACAAAGAAAAAACACAATTACACAACTAAGAAAAACTAACAATTCCTGTAACAGCGCCTCGATGCCTGCGGGCTGTGTGAGCGCTTTATAAATGTAAATAAATAAATAAATAAATAAATGTGAGGGTCCACTGCTGCATAGTGATGCCCACAGGAAGTACACAAGGCAAAACCCTTACACTCCAGCATAGGCGAAGGAAAGGAATACGACCGCAGTACCGGGGCAGGAAGACAAATTTGAAGGACAAAAGCAGGTGAGACCAAAAATCTCCACGACACTAAGTTCGTCCGATCTCGACCCCATGGAGGAAAGGACTGAAGGGCGATGAGCTTGGCGGGGATCAGGAAAACGGGGCTAAAGATTCTATCAAAAAAGTGCTCCAGTCCCATCCCGCGGAATATCCCCACAAGTATGGAGGAAGGAGGACAGAACGTAGGAGTATGTGGAGATGGTGACATTCACATTAATATTATCTGCTCACCTAGATTATTGGAACCTAGTGTATCTGAGGAGGCCAGCGCTCCCACGTGCCACTGGAACACATTACAAATGCTTCAGACTGTTTAATAACAGGTACAAGAAGAGACAGGTAGATCTGTGTTGGCGTACTTGCATTGGCTGCTACCAGCTGTCTGGATCCAGCGTACCGAGAGCTCTTCGAGCAGCCTGTGGTTAGAAACCCCTCGTTCCTTTGCACCATCCTTCCTCGATATAAAACGGACCATTCATCAAGCTCTTTTTTAAACTAATTTTTAGAACATCTTAAGGTCATTCCCCAGTTCACAAAGATATGTGCAGGAGGCCAGGTCTTCTCTTTCACTTCTGCTGAATTGTGCACTTCACTTCTAGTGAGGACCCCCTCCAACTCTCCTGCCCTAGTGGAACCGTCTTTAGCGAGAGCCCCCTGTTCTTCTGCTGAAAACGACCTTTATTTGTTATGCTGCTTATTTAAGATCGCATTGTTTAGTGCCAAAAGAGAGAGCTCTAGTAAACATGCCCTTTAGTAAACCTAACATGAGGCTGAACACTGAAAGATGTAGGGGAAATGCAACACACTTCCCATTTATTCCATTTTAGGTTTATAATAGTTTAAGTTGGCCTTGCCCATATCTGAATGTTGCCAGCAATACAAACGGTATGCAGTCGTGCCATCCAATCTCGCGTTCATAGAAGTCCTGCAGTACCTCCGCTTTTATGTTATTGGGTTGTATATATGGTGCACATCATGCCATTTTCAGGGTGTGTTGGTGCTTTGAAGAAACTACCCTTTCTACTCCAACCTTCTCTCACTGTGGTAGAGTAAGGATGCAGAAGGAAGAGGCTGACACAAAGGTTGCATATTTGTGGGCAAAGACTTTTATTCTGTGAAAAAAGAGAAAGGAAAACCTATCTATCACTATCTCTAGAGGGGAGTGGGGGTTCCTGCCCAACTAAATGATCAAAGGTGACTGCCAGGATGTCTTTCAACTCAAAATGTCCACCATCCTGTGTCATGATAATCTTGCTTCTGACCCTCACACGAGAAACTATAAAGTAGTATCATCCTTCTCTTTGGTTGAAGTTCCTGGTTTCTTGTAATAGTAAACAGTCTTGTGTCTCACATGTTGTGAGGGGGAATAGCTCCCATCCCCTGCTGGTAATGTTCCAAACAATATATCTCATGTGTTACCTGGAGGGTTGACTCCCTTCCCCAGGCCTTCATGGACTTTATTGTCGGTTCTGGCTACCAGGAGAATGACTCCTTTCTCCTGGTATCTTGCTCTCAGTTCATCAGAACTAGGGGTCATGACTACCTTCCCCTGGTCTTCTTTCCATTAGTCTTCACACCTACATCACCCAATTCTGGTTTCACCTCTTCTTTGACTTGGCCCACTTGGTTCACTACCCCGCCAAATATTGCCACGAGGAAGATGACTCGTATCTTTATCTTGCTGTCTATCATTGCGGTCTTCGACCCTTTTCTGACAGTTAGTGGCCCTGGGGCTAGCACCAACATGAGGAAGACATCCTCAGATGCAAAAGTCACACACTCCCACATTGGGGTCCTTGACCCTTCACTGGTGGTCAGTGGTTTTGGTTCTATCACTGACACAAGGATGATTTCCTCTCATGCACAGTTCACGCGTATTTCCTTTCAAATTAGGGGACTGGTGCCTGCCCCGGTTTCCCCATATGTTCGGACCTGGTTGCCAGGACCCTCTCGTGCCCCCAACGGTGAAGCCTGCTCTCTCCCGTACCTTCTGGGATCTTCCCGCCAGGCTCTTCTAGGGTCTGTACTTGCCTTGTCTCGGTCTTCGGCAGCTGCTGGCGGCTTCTGGGTCGCTGCAGTGCCTCAGCAGCCTTTGGCTCCTTGCAGTATCAGCATCTGTTACGGACCGCACGGTCCACCTCCTCCTGGAGGCAATGCTACTGCCTTGCCAGCTTCTTACAGGGTCATGTGTCAGACCTGCTAGAGACTTGTCTCTTTCTCCGACTGCTCCCTGGTCTCCAGCCCTTTGAATCACCCGCACCAAGCATCTTCCATGAACGCTGTTCCTTGTGTCAAGTCCCACTTTGGTTTTTAAAGTCCATATATGTACGTTTCTTCCTGGAAGGCTAGAACGCTGCTCTGAGTTCATGGACGTGCTCTTTCTGCATCCGTGGATCCTCTTTGTGTCAGTTTTATTTATTTATTAGTCTGTAATGCGCCGAAAGCCTGCAGGCATCGGGGCGATGACATGAAACAAGGTACAGACAACAAACAAGACAAGACATGTAGTAAATTAACCAGGTGCTACCAGGATGGACAACTGGGTCAGTGCTTTCACTTGAATAACAGTGTCTTCAAGTTTTTTCTAAACCTAAGCTGTAGGTTGTTCCATTTTTGTGCTGCCATCACAGGAAACGCCTTACCAAGGCCGTTTGCAAACTTGTTGGGTGGGCATGTGATCTGTCCCAGGTATTATTCAACATCTCAGTATTAGAGTCAGTAAATGGTATATTGCCACAATAGCAAAAGGAAGTGCTAGCAAGTGGCAGGTGGCTAAAAGATGGTAAAGGGTTTGGGAAGGTTGTGCCTAATTCTACCCAGGTGTTCATTCTTCTCCTAAGGGGGACAGCCCCCTTGAGATCCTCCCACATTGTACCACCCCCAGGGGAACTATTGGGTAGCAGCCTAACCGCCCAGGCCTCATTGAAAGTGGCTCCCCCTCGGGGAGAAGTGACAATAGATGAATTGTCACAGTAGATACTAATGAAAACAAACCATAGACAGCTTCAAATAGAGGTAGTATGGTATGATCGGTTATTTATAACGCGCTTAATACCCAGAGGTTTCTAAGTGCGGACCCGGGGATCGAACCTGTGTGGCTGCATGTCGTCTTGCTTCCAAGGCGAGCATGGTGCCACTGAGCTATCCCCCCAAGTGGGTTTAATACATTAGCAAAACGAATGCTAAAACCCTAAATGACAGAAATGCGCTAGTTGGGAGGGCTGATACCTGACTGAGTCTTAACTGGGGCTACAGGCTCTTTTGCGACACCGGTCTGCCGGAGAGATCCCCCACCCCCAGAGCCAGTCTGCTATCGTCTCCTTTTTGTAGTGTTCAGGGCTTGCCTGCTTCTGGCCCGTGAGCGCACTGCCATTGTGTTGGCTGTTGGTTGAAAGCCCTCCAAGAGTTCACTCACTTCAGATGTAACAAATGTGTTTACCTGCTCCTGTGCCAGGAAGGAGTGACTGGAGCCGCTTTGTTCTCGTTGCAACTCTGAATGGACCTGCACACAAGAACTCTGCAGCTCTCCCCACCACTCCGCGGTCTGGCGCAAATACTGCTCTCGTCAACACCTTACGTCAAAAAGTAATGCAGGTTTTCCATGTTTGGATCTATCAGCGCTTTTTTGCTCCCCCTTTTTTTTACATATAGTATCACTGCTTTTATGATTCCAGCCAAAATGAAATCTCTGAGAAATAGGCAAGGAGGCTGGTGAGCCACATTGTATATAATGAAGGCCTCGTGGCTGCTATTACAAATGTGAAAATGAGGGTTTCTCCTCTAAATATTAAGTTGAATAATGGAATTGATCTCAGGCTTGCCAGCTTCAGTTTCTGGAGATTGTCACCTCCTATTGTCAGCCATGTTTACAGTAAACCGGAAGTGTAAAGCAGTTCTGTATGCTCTCTGTCCCAAACAGAGGTGGCGAGGTATACACACAACTGTTAGGATTGGGATAGAGTTAGCTGTATGTAAATGTCCATGCCATCAGCATTCACTCTCTCTAGAGCAGAGGTCTGCAACCTCTGGCTCTCCAGATGTTCAGAACGACAATTCCCATCAGCCCTTGCCAGTGTAGTGAATAGTGAAGGATCGTGGGAGTCGTAGTCCTTAACACCTGGAAAGCTACAGTTTGTAGACCCCTCCTTTAGAAAGTCTTATTCTGCTCTGAATTTGTCAATAGAAATGTTTTAGTTGGTTAACATATCGCTGTTCACCTGCTCTACTGTAATGTATAGGGTGCTGGTAGCCAGCGTGGATGATAGCTGCTACTCTTCAGTCTATGACAGTAACCTGGAACAGGGTTACTTAGTTTTCCTGCATTATCCAAGCCCTGCACATATTGAGAGGTAGTACCTTCCATTAAGCTGGCATGTCCGCTTCAAGCTCGCCTTAGAGCGACCCATTCACAATGCATTGTGCCACTGGACATACACGTCTGATTGGTCCTTCAAGGGTTGTGCAAATACTTCACTTAGTTCCCAGAAATGTCTAATATTGCTCTCCGTCCTTCAAATAATTGGGCAAACCTCCAGGACCGGTTGCACGATTAGGCTTCTTCAGATCACTGGCCACATCTGTATCGTTACAAATAGAAGAGTAGGCTAAGATCACCAGATTGCTATTCCAATAGCCCTATGTTGTCAGTGATTTAACTCTTTGCAGGTGTGTGAGGATGGGGGGTGCTGCCTTCTCTGACCCCCCCCATAGGGTGCCTTCCTAGTGAGGCACACTCACCAAACTGCAGGCCTGTTTGGTTCTAGGATATGTCTGCAAGGAGAATAACAACACCCGCGTATGCTTCCCACTCAGGGACCGTTATGGTGGACAACCATGAGAAAGAGACTAGCCACTGGCCACGTATGTCACACATAAGTGACAGACATCAAAAGAAGAAGGCTTGCTTCTTGGAAAATCATGAAAAAAAGCTAAGTATAGAGTGGGGCACAATAAATAACGTCCTTTATTAAACACACCCCTCTCAACTAGTTGAGTAAAAGACAGTCTCCTTCTAGTAAGGCGGGGGCTTTGTATGGAGGGCAGAAGTTCAAAAGACCGCATGGATTGTGTCTATTGGATAAAGATGTCATGGGAAGGACCATCTGGAAGGACTTGCTCCACTTCAGTGGCTCCTGAAGCAAAATGTTTGGGTGCCACTTCGACATTTTGGGAGCCGTCTTAAAGATCAAATAGGTATCCTAAAATCACATCAGTAAATACAAAACCTTTGACAAAAATCAATGGAAACAAAACTGGGTTGTGAACATTGTCTTTCTCTCTGAAAGAACTGCTCTGCTTTCTGGGCATTCCCACTCAATAGTTTGCTTGTGATTTCATACACTAGGCCCAACAAACTCACATCCTGCAGGTTTATATAACGTTGTCCAGTGTCTGCTTTCTCTTTAACAGTATTAACTGGTTCTCTTCAGTAACTAAATTAGCAACGCAGGTATCTTTGAGCGTCTGCACTTTGAATTTTTGCGTTTTCCGGGGTTTCTGGTTTGCAGGGCACTTTCTTGAACCATTTTTTAACAATTACACATCAGTCCAGAAAATTGTTTCCCAGATGCTTAGGAAGCCATTTGCATCAATGCGAGCAGAACTACTCCCATTTTAATTTGCTCATCCATCTCTCGACTGCCCCCTCTGCCAAGTATTGTCATTGCAATACATTCTCTGAAGAAACAATTGAAGGGCATGCAGCTCCATGTCTACCTTCCGTAGCATCAGAAATGATTTCAGCTCGTGGCTGCGGTGGAACAGACTGAAAATACATTTTAATAAAGGGATCTTGACTCTCGTGGGAGGATATGTGGTCAGTGTAAGTGATGTCAAGTATGGGTGACATTACAGTATCATTTATCCATGAAAGGTAATATTCTCCTTGCTTCCTTTTACCAGTAAAATGCCATCAGTGAACTCAAGTTGCCAAATTGAAAAACTCAAGGAACGGGCTCTCTCAGTGGTGTATTTAGGCTTTCTGCTGCCCTATGCCCGAATAAGTGCATGACCCCGCTACCCCCAACATTACTCCACCTCTTCCAGACTCTGCAACTTCACTGGATGGATTCTCTGTCCGCGTTATCCAAACTACATCCCATCATCCCCATTTTGTCCCACATTTTTGCTCCATAACATTATAAGGACGTTTTAGGGATGCACGGATTACAAAGTTATTGCTTCCTTTCTATTAATTCGTCCTGTCACCTTTTGCGTTATGCTAGTTGAAAGAGTGTTTTCAGAATGCTGCTGCCCAAGATTTGGAGAAGGCAGTGTGTTCTACAGTTGCCTGCACTATAGGTAATTGTTACGGCTGATTGTCTACTTTCGGGTTAAGTTCAAAAACAATCTTTTAGAGGAAGTGATAAGAACATAAGCTGTCTGCCAACTGGACACAAGTGAGAGAAGGTTGGAATGAGGAATTTTGGTTTCAATGAGCACCTAGAATGGTCTGTAATATGAATGCAACATAATTAAATGCCTATATCCAGTCTTGTTAAATGGTAAAGTTTACATATCAAATATATAAAATATATAAAATTGGTACAGGCACATTTTACACAAATGTTAAATAAAACAAACTCAACCCCCCTCGCATGGTTACAGTTCTGATGTTATCAGTAGGCAAATTGGAAATAAGGCAAGTTACCTGCTGCAATCAATGTACCTCCATTCCCTTGGGCTGGAACACCATTAATATATGGCAAAATCCCAAGTGTAATTTGTAAACTCTGACTGGGCATAAACACCTCAGTAAAGACAGTTGGAGAAGGTTCTTAGAATCTTTCGCTGTGCGTTCTCACTGTGGAGTAATGGATCAGGGAGACCCTGAACATTCATGTGTGGGAAGCAACAGCATTCCTTGTAGCTGCACAATGCAGGCACCTTTTCTAACAAATGAAGGGGTACATCCAGTTTACATCATTGCTGTTTGTGCAATTGTGCAAAATACCCAATACTCTGAGAGTAAAATTGAGCAACGGATCGGTTGTTCCAGCACAATATTACCTTTGTGGGTGTGGTTTAGGGCATCGTTCTTGGCAGCTTGCATTTAAGGTAATTTAAAATATTTGTTAACTCTGTAGAGTTGGTTGGAGTGTACAATGCATAGGAACATTTTGAGATGTGTGCGTATAGATATAGATGTCCTGCTGTCGTTTGACGTACTGTTTCACAGTAAAGGTCATTCCATGTATTTAAAATATAACAAAGTAAAGATTATGTATAAGCATCACAGTTATGCATTGCGTAACATACTTTGCAGTTGGTTCTCCTGGTAGTACTGAGCGTGCAGCCGAATGTCATGAAAGACACATGATAAACCCAGCAGGGATGCCATTGGGCTGCTTAGCACCGAGCAACCTCTGTAAAGATAGCTGACGGGATGTCTTTACGGGACACCTTTACACCTGTGAATCAGTGTGTACCTTTCGCACGCAGTTTTTGTTCTCTCCCTTCTATTGCTTTGGGTATCTTTTCATAGATTTCTTGATGCACTTGCACATTCAGATTTAATCTTTGCCATTTAACTTATCTACGATCTATTTCATGCTTGCACATTTTGGGCGGCCACAGAACTCTGAAATGTGAGGCCCGGGGAGGGAAATAAGTGCTTCTTCTGAGCATCATTTCAGTGTCACCTGTGGGAACACTGTGCTTGACTTTAGCTTAGGCATGCGTTTAATATCGTAAAATGATGCATCGTTTTTATCCTTGACCTTGACTCGGAGAAACAAAATTGGCTTTATTTTTAAAAAAAAGGGAAACCTGTCAAATGAAAATATGCTGCAATAAAATGCTGCTGCTCCTCTGGCAATCTGCCGCCCTAGGCCTGGGCCAAGTCGGCCCTGTTGTAAATACATCCATGGGCTCTCTAAGTATTCTTATGTATCTCCAGTCACATGCTGACACTAGATTATTGTAATGCTATCTTGGCGGGAGCAAACAAGCGATGCATTCGAAGGATGCAGGTACTGCAAAACGATGAGGTCTGCATCCTAGAAATCATCCCTAGTGGTGATCCAATCACTAAACACAGAAAAGAGTGGCTACTGAGGAGAGGATTAGCTTCAAATCAGTATCATTACTCATAAGTGCCTACATGGCTCAGCCCCAGTACATCTCCGAGATAGTGTACAACTACAGCAGGCTGCTAGGACTACAAGGTCCAGTGATACTATGCTCCTCCGCTGCCCCCGTATTAGACGAGTGAGGGGTGGCAGTCGTTCCTTCCCGGTGCAAGCAGCTACTAAATGGAATAAGCTGCCCATGGAGCTGAGAATGACCCCAGATTTACATCTATTAGGAAAATGTCTGAAAACAATTCTGTTTAAATAAATTGTATAAACCTTGCCTCCAGATCGGTCTGCTTCCAGCAAGCTTTTTGTGCACAGATGCCTGTGGGCTTCGGCACATTATAAGAAGATAAATAAATAAGTTAATTAAGTGAGCTGCACAACTTAGATATTGTGGTTTCTGCAGAATTTCCTTGTGCACCAGATTCATGGAAATTAGCAGGATTTCAATAAGAAGTGGTGCGTTTTTAAATCGGTGAAAAGGGTTCTGTTTATTGTCTAGCCTTTTCTCAAGCAGTGCCTTCATGGTAAAAGTACACACTGTTCATTTTACTTTTTACTATTGAAACGTTTATCCATTGACAACGCTTTCCTCACATGGCTAACACTGCACCGAAATAGGCTACTCAAAGTAGTCTCGTGACACGCCATCATTTTGCCATGGGTCATGCAGCTTGCACTGCCATACAAAGTAGTTCAGGACAATGCCTACCTTCGACCCAGAATTATATTGCCTTCTTCACTTTACTAGGTCGAAGAAACAAAATGTGTGCAGGCTAATACGGAGTACACCGTCAATTTTCACTGATGGTCTTGACGCTTGAGAATGGTGCAGCCTGGATAACCACCTTTCAGAAACAAATTCAACTGCTTAGGCTGCTAAACACAACTGTTGCAGCAGCGCTTACACTTTGGCTGTTTGTCTTGCATTCTTTGGGCCTTATCACGAGTTGGGCGGTATCCCGGCTGTAATACCGTCCAACTGTAATTGCGTTAGCGCCAACCCGGTATAGCACTATTAGCGCCGGATCACGGGTTGGGCGTTAACGGTAAATCCCCATTCCCCATTGGGTCCTTTGGATCCAATGGGGCATTTTCAATACAAATACCGCAAACTAATACAGCCGACGGTAATTGCGCCGAAAACAGGGTGTTAAATTGGATTTTCACCTCCAGAAAAAAGCTAAAGGTAAAACAGCCCATTTAGCGCCCAACTCGTGATAGGTCCAGCCCTTAAATGCAGCAGTAATAGCGTTACCGCCACATTTAAGGGCTACCGCTCAACACGTGATGAGGCACGTTAGTATGTTAGAAGTTAGCCGTATAGAACTCGGTCAGTTTAGGACAAGCACAATGAGGAAGGCCACTTACTGAGAACAGACTCTTACCCGAGATATAGGCCGGTAGAGAGACACTCCCAGAACCCCCCTTACTGATGCCCGAGAATTGAGACCATTGACTTCTGAGACCCCATTGAAGGGATCTCATCCTCAGGCGAGTATCTGGCACCAGAATAATGCAGGATGCCATGAGGCCGAGAAACCTCAAAAAATCGAAGGCTGTGAGACGCTGAGCACTCTGAAATTCGGAGACCATCTTCAGAATGTCTTGAGCCAGGACTTATTCGGTAGAAGGTGCCCTGATCAGCCACTCGTCTAAGTAGGGGTAGACATGAAACCCCCCTCTCCTGAGACTCGCTGCCACCACCGCCATCAGCTTGGTGAAAACCCTTGGGGCGGAGGTCAGCCTGAAAGTCAGAACTCAAAACTGATAATGAGAACCACCAATGGCGAACCTCAGGTACTTTCTGTGCTTGAGGTGTTTGGGTACATGAAAGTAAGCATCCTGAAGGTCCAATGACACCATCCAATCCTGGAGTTGGAGGGCCTGAAGGATCTGAGAAAGTTTGACCATCTTGAATTTGTCCTTCCTGAGGAACTTGTTCATGTAGCTCAAATCCAAGATTGGTACTCAGTTCTCCGTCCTTCTTGGGTATTAGGAAATGAGGAGAGTACCATCCCTTGTTCTTTTTCGCTGCAGGCACTGGTTCTATGGCGCCTTTCTCTAGCAAGGTCAAGATTTCTTGCACAAAGAGCTGATCTGGAACCCTCAAAGAGTGGCTCCCTGGTGGATGGTTCTGAGGTCTCTGAATTAAGGGAAGGCAGTAACCTTGGGCTATGGTTTCCAATGCCCAAGCATCTGAATTAATGTCTCGCCATTCTTTCAGATGCTGAGACAGCCTGCCTCCCACTGGTTTTTTGTGACTCAAGACCTCAGCGGGCTTTGCACCTCTCCCTTGTCCACGATGAGTGAATGTTCTTTGGCCTCTTTGACCAGCAATTCCTCTCACACTTCCAACTAAGAAGTAGTAGCGAAAAGATCTACCCCTCCAAGGCTGTCCACTGGGGCAAAAGGCTGAGGCTGCCTAATAGCGGCACCTAAGGATTTGTCTGCTGCTTTCGAGGTCTGCACCTTCTCAAGGCTTTTGTCAGCCTTGTTGCCAAAAAGGTGAGACCCGTCAAAGGCATGTTGAGGAGTCTGGACTGCACATCTGGCGCAAATCCCGACTTCCTCAATCATGCAAATCTGCGTATCCCGGTGCTTGTTGCCATGGCTCGGCAAATACTGTCAGCAGAATCCAGACTCGACTGAAGAGACTCACACATGGCTTCCTTGCCATCTCTAACAATATCCAAGAACCCGTCTCTTTCCTCCCCCTCGGGAATGTGCTCTGCTGCCATGGAAATACAGTCCCATAGATTGAATGAGAATTTTGCTAGGGCACATGTGGAGTTGGATGCTCCCTGCAGAAAATACTTTACTTGCCCATCCAGATATTCTCTTGTCATCCGTATCTGGAGGGATAGTTGGATAAGCTGCCTGCTTTGACGTTGCGATAGCTGCCTGTACCACCAGACTCTCTGGAGTGGGGTGTTTTGATAAGTAGTTGGGGTCACTACTAGATGGGCGGTATTTTTTTGTCAGGTTTTTGTTTACTGTCGGATTAGTCTCTGGTGTTTCCCAATTTGCTGCCACCCTTTTTTTGGAGAGCGATATGAAATGGTAAAATAGGATCCATTTGTGGACCCTTATCAAGGATGTCCGTTAAATCATCCTGCTCAAAGGGGAGGGTAGGCCTACTCCACCCAAATAGTCTACAACTTTAGACATTAGTTGCCTATATGAAGAATCTGCATGCTCACCAGCCTCAGGTCTACCAAAATCCAGCTCTGGTGATGTGTCTACCCCACTGGCCGTTTGCAAGTTGTCATATAGATGTTTCAATCTAGACTCCTCCGAAATAAAGCTCTCAGGGACATTTGGTGTACCATATTGAAGGCCAAATGGCGCATCATTATCTGATAGCTCATTTTCCTCATGAATTGAGGTGAGAGAGTTGAAATAATCTTTCCTTGGTAAAGGAATAGAAGTCTTGTCTGGAATATGTATCGAAGGCTTAAGAAATTGTGAACGCGACACTTGAGGAGTCGTTGAAATATTTTTGGCGCCATTGGTTTAGATGGCGCGGCTGACGTTGAAGGCGCAGCTGGCGTCGATGGCGCTGCTGGCGTCGACGGCGCCGCCAGTGTCGAGGGCGCCGCCAGTGTCGAGGGCGCAGCTGGTGTCGAGGGCGCAGCTGGTGTCGAAAGCACAGCTGGCGTTGATGGCGTCAATGGTGTTGATGACCTCGATCTCGACTTATGTTTGGACTTTCAGCTCAAGGGATCCTTCGATGATTTATCATCGCTTCAAGGCCTCAACGGCTCTCGTTGAGGATCTGGCCTTCGTCCCGGGCTTGAGGGTGCGCAGGATTTGGCTCAGGCCCTTTCCTTACTGCTTCTTTGGAAATCGGAGTAGGAGCATGTCTTGCCGAGGGTCTTTGTTTTTCAAAAATGTTTTGCATTTCAGATCTCCATTCGGCAGGTGTGGAGGCTTTTGTGGGACAAGATACGCTCTCAGGTGAGGTGTCTGATGACAAAGTCGAAGAAGGCGACCTGTGGTGCCTCTTTTTTTATTTTCTCGACAACGATGTGGTGGGAGCCACTCCTCAACCTGGATCTTTTAACCTTCTTCCTTCGAGGAGAGTCGCCTCTCGGCTCGTCCAAAGAAGGTTTCTTCTAAAGGGTAGCCGATGGGGATTTCTTGGGGTTTTTACCTAATGCCAATTTCCCCTTTCGCTCCTTCAGAGCCTTTCCGGTCATTGACTGGCATTTGGAGCAGGCTGAGGTTTTGTGCTCCACACCGAGACACCACAGACAAACTCGATGTGGGTCGGTTATCGACATCTTAGAGTCGCAGTCCCGACACTTCTTGAACCCAGTCTTTGGGGTAGTAGGTGTTGAAGAAGAAGCCATTATCGTGACTAGAACAAAAGAAGCGCGCCGTCGTTTCTCGGAGCATAAGCTTACTCGGAAAAACGGAACTGTGAAGCCAACGGGCGCAGAGCTTGCCATATATACCTTCGATGACATTATCCTCGAGACGGGGGCCCTCGAGGGACTTCGAGTTGACTGCATCAACGAACAGCACCCTCTGACGAAAAATCTTTTTTGAAGCAGCTAAAGCTGGATTTCGAATATCAAAGATGAGGAATATGTGGGAGGACACAATCCATTCGAAGAGAGTTCCAGAGGAGGGGAGCAGCTACCAGGAAGGATTGTTTGGGAAACACAGACTATTGTAATGCAAGACAATGCATTACAATATTCCACAATTTAGGGAGGAGAGTTCCAGAGGATGGGGCAGCTACCAGGCAGGATTGGTTGGAGAAAACAACCCTCTTCAGCTGCAGAATATTATAATGCAAGACAATGGCACCAGAGCGACCATTAACCTACTGGATACCTGGTATTACTCTGGGGACTAAGATAGGCCAATAGCCCTAAATGCCAGAGAGTGCAATGTAAACTAAACTTGAAAGTCCACTGTAAATTGCTTTTAGTTTGTGTATCGAAAAATGTTGACATTTATTCTGCCTACTTTTATTTATTTTCCTTAGACCTGATCCACATTTTTTGGAGGAGAGATCATCCCAGGCACAAGGCTCTGCCGTCTGGAACTCACTTCTGCTGCCGCATCATCCTTCATTCTGACTTAATATTATTACCTTGTCCTGTAACCCCTTCCCAAGCCACCCGGAAGCAAATACATTAAAACATCTTTACAAAGTAAAACCTAGAATGTTGGTGCAATATTCTCTGACGGTGTGCACTTTCAGTTGGATTTTAAGTTAGTTGTTCGTGTGAATCAAAGAAAAACACCATTTGAAATTAGATTCACTGCTTAAAATAAGTATTTTTATTTGGCCTGTATTCAGCCTGCAGGGTGCTTTGTTTCTCTCCAAAATGTAAGTAAATCTAAGGAAAAGGAGGCGAGAGCTTTGTCTGACCTCTGCAGTGTGTGTGTGACAATGTTGTCATGCAGCAAGAGATAGATGCCCTATGGGAGTATGTTTTTCCATTGTCAGCCTTTTCTATCTTATCACAATGTAACACAAGGAAGAACTCCGACTCCCCCGGGGCTGGCGATCTAGTCATAGCATCTGTTTACCTGGCATCCCAGATATAAAGTTCTGTCGTTTAAGGGAAGAGCCGCCACATGAGAATACCCACCTCGTTTCTTAGCACTCTGTAGCACAGGTCCCTGATCATTGAATATACTGGCTTCTGCTGATGGGAGCTGTAGTAGAGAAACATATTCTTGTGAATTACCCAGTGACATTTGCCTAAGGAAATACGGGGCTCAGAAGCCCTAAGGTAAGGAAAGGAGAAGAAGAGAATCTGTAGGGGAAAGGAGCATGAGTCACGACCCTAACCTTGGAGTCTTACATTTGTGAACATTGTTTATTTTCATCAGTTTTGATTACCTGAGAGACTGGGAACTCTTCTGTTGGTTGGAACTGCAATGAACACATTACTTTGGGAAGAGATCATCCTTGCACAGTTGATTTAAGTTATTAGTGTTAGGGACAGAGACACGACAGTGACAGACTTTTTAGTTTTGGACATCCTGACAATTTCACTAGTTTTCTTTGAGGAAGGGAACCCCCTCTTAGTTTTAGGGATAAAGGGGCATTTCCAACCCTTTCTTGAGCAATACAAGTTTCTTTCCAGAAACATGCCACCACTGTGTCCGCATAGCTAGATTGTGGCAGCAGCTTCATGCAGGTGATTTACTGTCACCATGATTGGCATAGATAGGTTGTGGCAGCAGCATCATGCAGGTGATTTACTGTCACCATGATTGGCATAGATAGGTTGTGGCAGCAGCATCATGCAGGTGATTTACTGTCACCATTGTTGGCATAGATAGGTTGTGGCAGCAGCATCATGCAGGTGATTTACTGTCACCATTGTTGGCATAGATAGGTTGTGGCAGCAGCTGCATGCTGGTGATTTACTGTCACCATTATTGGCATAGATAGGTTGTGGCAGCAGCTGCATGCAGGTGATTTACTATCACCATTAATTGGCATAGATAGGTTGAAACAACCTATCTATGCCGGTAACGATCATTGCAAATCACATGCCCCTCCCGCCCCTGAACGCATTTGGTTGGTAAAGGCTCCCTCGCGACGCTCGGTCACTCTGGCATATTTGTGGGAAATATTTACTCAACTCCATTAAAGAATTCACCAGCCGGTGCTGGATGTGGCGCCAGCTTCGTTCATGTGATTTAAACTGAACACAACAAGCATAGATAGGTTGTCCTATCTGTGCCAGTAATGGTAATTGTAAATCATATCCATGAAACGCTTCAGCCGTCACGCATGTGATTTAAAGTGACCAATAGTTGCTGCATAGAGAGGTTGCACCACCTATGCCAGTAATGATCACTTTAAATCATATCCATGAAGCGTTTCATGCATGTGATTTAAAGTAACTCTTACTGGCATAGGTAGGTTGTGGTAGCAGCCTCAAGCATGCAATTTAAAATGACCGGGAGCGGAGTGCATTTAGTAACAACCGGGAGCTGCATTGCCTATTGAAAATGTTGCACACCCCCATGACCAGGGGCACGCTGGGGCAAGGAGGGGGTGCCATGTTTTTGCTTTGCTGCCCAGGGCGCTACGTACTCGAAGGCCTGCCCTGCTCGTTTCGGCTCATACACCTCCTGACTCCCTCACTTTTAGCGGTACTGACAGTCCTTGCCCACGGAAGCCATGGGATACCGTATCCACTATAGTGATACCTGCTGGGGGACAGTTCAAATTCAGGCCTCCCTCGCTGGGCCCCATATCATGTAAAGCAGGGTTGTCCAACTCCAGGCCTCGAGGGCCGGAATCCTGATGGGTTTTCAGGATATCCCCCATTAATATTCGTGCACACATTTAGAATCGTTGAATTCAATTTTATCTCATGAATATTAATGAGAGGTTTCCTGAAAATCCGACATGTTTCCATCCCTCGCGGCGTGGAGTTGGGCAGCCATGTTCAGTATGCGTATGCACTCTAACCACCTCACTGGGTGGAGGGCCTTTCCAAGCACGTGGCAGTAGAGACAAAGTGCTTTGCCGGCTTCCCTCTGGCTCTCTGGGTGAGAGGGGGGCTCCCTGGAGGAGAGTGAGGCTCTCTGGATGAGAGGGAGGCTCTCTGGGTGAGAGTGAGGCTCACTGGGTGAGAGTGAGGTGTCTGGACAAGAAATTGTGAGAAATTAGCAGTCTTCCAAGTGGTCCATTCTAGACGTTGAAGAGTGCAAAATGGGGCGCGATGGACCGCGATGTACCTCATATAAAGGTATGTTTTTCCATCATATCAGTCTAAGTTCTCCCCTTTGAGATTAGTGTGGAGTGACCCTCTTACCCATCAGGTTGCCTGCTTGTTGGGTAAACACATGCTGAGCTGAGGCACCCTGTCCTGGACCGGGGCGCGTTCCATTGGTCAGCGCCACCACGTGTTCTGGCTGCCAGCCTGCATAGCAGTCAGGCACAGCTGTCTCTGCAGGACACGTCCTTTGCCTTTTAGAAATATGAGGGCAAACAGGTGGAGCCGGGCCGACCTGCCTTACTGCTGGAAGCAGCGGATGACAGGCGTGGCAAACGCCAGGGAACTCGAAGGACGACAAATAAACTGTAATAGGAATTGAAGTCACCTTTGCATTCCTAATAAGGATTCCAGGGTTGCCGTTTGTTTGATGATTTGCATTTTTTTATTTAGTGTTTCTCGTTTCCATGTTAAATATAAAAGTCACACGATTCAGGTGGAAGCAAAACATCAAGATATGTTACTTAGACAATTCATCATAAAACAGAGGGCTTCATCTTGTGACAGTGTTGGTTCCAGAGAGAAGATTTCGAATGGAATCATCGCTGATAGTTTATCATTTTTACATTGGATCTTTGTAACGTCTTTGAGAACAAGTGAATTAGAGTGTGTACAGGAGGGTCTCCACCAGTTCAGAGCCACATGTGCAATGCATTATGGGTATGCAAATTTGGCATGGGCTTTTGCCCAGGTTTTGCCTGTAATGGTCATGCTCATATCCTTTTCAGGTGTATTTGGGGTATTTTGAAGCACTGCATGTCTTCAAATAAGAGACTTTGCATACAGCGCTTAATTTGTAAAAAAACAATTGCCAGGGCCCAAATATTTTCTAGCACTCCTGTGACAATGCGGGCGAGCAGGGCACCACCACTGCTGCCGCCAGCCATAGTCGCTCCCCACAGTGCCGACATATTTGGGGTTACACTGCAGCTTGCACCTACTCACTGTGGTTGATGGAGGACTATCACCACTTCATAATTAAAGTGAGTCTGGGGCTCAGAAACAAGTGCCAGGGCTCAGCCCTGGCAAACACCCCCACACATTAAGCGCTGCTTGCACATGGATGATGCCTTTCATGGCAAGTGCCATTTGTATGAAGACAACATGTCATTTCCGTTTTCTTTTTTTACTGTCAGAAGCATTGGTCCGATAATTTGAAGCAATGTGCGATAATGTTTTATTGTGAATGGTTTTTCATTAAAACCTTAGAGAAACCTAAAAATAATGAAGATCCAATAAAGGAAGTCACTTATCACCAAAATACATGCAATTAATATAAAACTTACATCACAAAATAGAAAACACAGGACGATAAAGTAAATAAATTCACAATTCCAACAATCCATAAAGTGTTTTTAAAAACCTGGTCAATGCGGGTATCAATAAAATAGGGTTGCCCCACCCCCCATCAGCCTAATCCACAACCATTCTCCTGCATGAAGGAATTTGAAATCAGAAAATCTTTCGCCGCAAACAAGCCTTAAACAGATGTTTCTGGGACAATAGGTCACACAGTGCTTCATTCTTTCACATGCATCAAGTCGGCCATTTTGTTTCTTGGGCAGACCAAAAGGTCATGAAAGTACCTTTGAACACCCCAGTGGGATTCTCTTTAATTAATTGACCAACATTCGTGATTCTTTTGCCAATCCAAAATTCTCAACATATGTTGTCCTATCCAGTTGGCATGGCATGTTCTTCCCTGTCGGGGAGTTGGCAAAAGATGCCTCGGCTTCTCTGCTTTTTTCAAGACTTGTTTGAACATTTGACATGTGTCTCTGGCAGCTTTCAGGAGCTGATGCACTGGAAAGGTGTGTTTCCCAAGTGGGGATGCTTGTACTCTACAGGAATGTTTGTCTAATGTGTTCCTCTACACCCACCCAGCTTGGTGTATCCGAGTTGTGGATTTCTTGTAACCGCTTCATCCAGTGTCATAGCAATGTCTGGTGGGATTCTCTCAAGCATTCCAAGTTGAGGCCTCTATATCTTTTGGGAATGTTCAACATTATCGCCGAAATTGCTGACTTCCTTTGAGTGTGCCAGAGACAGGTCTTCAGTGCTAATTCGACCTTCTATAGACCTTGATCTTGCCCACCTGTAAGAATCTGGGGGCTTTGCTGGACCAGGTTTGCACTGGGTAAACTATTATGGCCACATAATAAGGAATGACAGACTGATTTTGTGCCACTTCTCCAATATGAAAAGCATAATTTTTCATTACTCAAGATCGGTTTGCTATATTAATTGCCACAAAAGCAGCACACATAGAGCAACATGGATGTAATCAATATTTGGCATGGGGCATACCCTTGACATGGCTTGGAGGGAAACACGTGGTCTCTGTTTACGAGCAGAAATGATAACATGGATTAGCAGTATTTTCCCCCACGCAAACCTTTGTGTTCTTTGCCTGTGCACTCACAGGCTAGTCATGTACATGTTCAGGGGGCGAGTGGGGCAAAGTAAGAAGGGCATGTGGCATCGGGGCAATACATCCATTGTGACTTTGTGAGAGTGGCAGATAGTGCTTGCTTCAGAAGCTGCCATTTTGTAGAGCTGTAAGAGTTAAAAAAAAAATGTGCACAGGCCCAGTGGAGTAACTTTGCTGAAAATGTTGGGGGGGACATGACAACTGAAGGAAAGGGGCGGGGTGAAGGGAGAGCGGATGGTTGCCCTGAGGGATCGTTTCGGCCAAATTTTTTAAAACAATTTGGTCGAAATGTAGATTTGACCACATTCGGTCACCACCATTAGTTCGAAGCCGAAGATACTGAACATGAAGAATAGTGGCTGCAGGCGTGGCCCCTCTCAGACCATGTTCGGTATTTTTGGCTTCGGCAGTTGCATGGGCGTCCCCAGTTTCCTCAGCATTGGTGGCAGGGGACCCAACAAAAAAAAAAAGAAAAAAAGGGACGCTTCAGCGTCAAATCTCACCAGCATTAAAGGGATGGATCTGATGCTGCAGGTTACAGGAGAGGAAGCGGATGGAGAAAAGGTAAGTGGGGGATTTATGGGTGCACTGGGGGTTTGAGGGGACATGGGTTTTGTTTTTTGTACCAAAGTAAAAACGTATTTGCAGCGAAAATGACTACAGTTAATTGCGCCATGATTTTGTACGTCGGTCAAACAACCTAAATCCCTGAGGGATAACACTGAACTACTACACCACAAGAGTCCATTGCTGACACAACATAACATTCACAAACTTAATTCCACTAGAACATACAAACAATGCATTATTTATCATTCATTCAGACGCAATAGTCAACACACATATGCTTGCACACAAATGCACCAAGCATCTCCACTGACATACACAGTGTGCACACAAAATGTATATGTACATTTACAATAACGCATGGAAACAGTGGCGCAAGGTCTATTAAGCAGACCAGACTTTATCACCCCCTGATACCTGAAATTTTGGGCTACGTTGACTTGACCTAGCTGAACTATAAAGCCATGGCTCAAAGGACCAGATTCACTGCAATGTCAGCATTTTGCCTGATTTTTCCATCCATGCAAAGGCAGAAACCATTGGTTAAAGCAGTGCAGTGGGTGACCAAGTATAATTGGCATAGATGTTTAAATGCCAAACTTGGGTTCTGCACAGCACCTTATATGTCTACGTGCTGATAGATTTTTTCTACAAGATTCTGACTGATTCAAATTAAGGTATGTTTTGCTGTGTGCAAATGGCTCCAAGCAGTGGAGTATCAAGCGGGAGCGTCTCAAGGGGGTGGTCAAGCTGCTCCCCGTAGCTCTTTTAAGAGCCAGACCGGGACATTTGTCATTGTGACACCTCTCCCTTTCAGCACCTCAAAGAGGATGCTGAGCAATTCCTGCTCAGCACGCTCATTGTCCTGGCAGCAAGACACCGTACCCGTTCCGAATGGTAGAGGTGTCTTGCTGCCAGGAAAATGTCTCAAGGTGCTCCAGGTAGCAGAGGGTATTCACGTTGCTCTGTATCAACAGAGTATTACAATGTGAGTCATTAGGCACTGACAGGGGAGGTGGGTACTGTTAGCAGGGACTTTTGTCTCTGTAGAAATGTGATTGGGAGGGAGTGATCAGAAGTGAGAAGGGTGCGTAATGTTGCATGATTTATGAAACAATGACGTTGGGTCTCATTATAAGTTTGCCGGTCCGGTAACAACGGTACCGGTAAGCTTGCCGGTACCGTTGTTACCAGACCGGCAAACTACGTGTTCTGCTCGCGGGTGCCTTCCTGCATGCCAGGACTGGCCTGGCGGGTGTACCGGCACCCGCGAGCAGAGCATGTCGGATGCACCGGCTCCATTCTGAATGGTGCTGGTGCATGCGACCTCCCCATTCCCTTTCAACCCTATGGGGCTCAAATGGGAATGGGTAGCATTTTTTTCCAGCGCCCGCAAATGGGCAATTACCAGGTCCGGCAGGGCCGTAATGACGCGGTAATTGCCCATTCGCGGGGTGCCGGGAAAAATCACAAGTTTGGTGGCAGCCTGCCAGTTTTACCGGCGAGGCTACCGCCAAACTTGTAATGAAGGTCCATGGCTTTAAAACCCAAAGAGGATTTGTTAGGCTCACATTAATCTGCATGATGCTATTGTGACTTTGCATGCAGAATGGGGAGAATGAAACTAAAGCCATACTCCCATTGCTCAACATATTTCTATGACAATGTATATAGTGTATGGTTAGTTTACTATGAAAGGCTAGTTTATTATGTAATGTTGTTTGCTTCCAATGCATTGCTATAAAGAATTATATGTTATATGTATTATATAAATAATAAGCACATGAAATGTTAAGCAAAACCTTAATAAATATCTATATAAACTAAGCCTGGAAAGATGTGCGTGGTCACTTAAATTGTCCATCTCCCAGTTTCACCATTTAACCAAGTGTGTGATCCTGAGCAAATTATGTAATCACATTGTGCCTTATCTGCAGCTCTGTAAGTGATTCTGATTCACTTCAAAGCGTATGTTAATGTATCATGCTATTATAATGGAAAAGCCTAATGACTATAGAGTTTCTCCACATTTAACAATAGTGCAATTTAGGTATTTTGCACCACAAAGTTATGCGGTTTATTTATGGCAACTTATTCTAAAGTCACTTCCATGGTGCCTCCAAGTATCGAAGACTGATGATGTGCCTTGCAATGTCCTTTTCGGTGAAGCCACTTCTGTTGGTGCAATCCATGTGCTAATTAGGAAGTTTGCATGTATTTTGCCTCAGAGGGCTTGGACAGAGCTCACCAACAAACATACACAAACACAATTTAAAAAATATATTTTTTTAAAAGTACCTCTGCTCTGCTTTCAAATGCCGCCCGGGCCACGTCTCACGTTACACCGACCTAACCTCTTCGCACTCATGCGCCTCCAGACCGAAACCAGGAAGCTGAATGAGCTTCCTAGTTCCTGTCTGTGTGTCACACGAATACGAAGCAGGAAAGCGATTCTCTGCGCTGCAGCCACTGGAAGTGCTGCTGCTAGCGTGACAGCACAGGCACCAGGTCCTGCAGCACACAATTCAGCACCCTGGCTGCTGACTTTGAGTCAGGCCAGCCAGGGTGAGGGACTGAGCCATGCAGGGCATGCCAGCCCTGAATGTGTTGGCATCTCTGCATTATGTAATGAGACAGCGCAAGCCTTGCTGAGCACCCCAGCTGGGCTTGCGCTGTCCAATTCCATAATTGATGATTGCGGCCCCCCTGCCCTCCCATCAAAAAGATGGGGGAGACAAAAAGGCATGCCACAGAAGTTGGGGGGGACAAAGCCTCCTGCCCCCCCCCCTATAATTACGCCCATGCACACGCCCTATAGATAGTGGGCTTCAGGGGGGAACGAACAACAACACACAGGGCCAGACCACTTGCCGGGAGCTTTTTCTATAGAGTTGGAAGCAGTGGTTGAAGTGTAACAAAAGAAAGCAGGGCAACTATGTTCCCTCACCCCACCCCCTTTCTGCCCACTCCCCCTACTCACCATCACACCCCCACCACCTTCCTTCCCCCGCCAAATCCACAAACAAACCCATACCCCATTCAAACCCCAGTTCTGGGTCCTTCCTTTCCTCCACTGCACCCCGGAACGTTGTGTTTTGCAACCGTTCTGGTAAAACTGAAGAGAACACAGTGAAAGAAAAAGGATTTAAATGACCACCATCAGTGCATCATTGTCCCGCTCGCCACGCGCCTACATGCAGCCTCCCCTTCACTGCCCACATCTCTTAAAGAACTTGGCCACCCACGGACACACCGCTCCCGTTTCCAACAGAGAGGTCTGAGCCTAAAGCCATTCATGTGCAGATCCAGATCACTGCACAACTGGGATTTTGGGATGCTTGGGAAAGGGTTGTACATCCCAAACAGTCCTCTTCAGACACTTGAGAGATAGTGCAGTGCAATGTTATACTGGCTTGATATCAGGTGGGCTTGGGTTCGAATCCCCAGTAAGGATGAAGTTTAAATCAAAAAGGTTTTTTTTAAAGTTGCTGTCCTGGAACAGTATTCTGGGACCCATAAAGTAAGGAAACGATGACGGGTTGCCCCGAAAAGTAAGGGAACCTCGTACCCTCTAGTTCCTGCCCACTTTGACCTCTGGGTGGAAGAAGTTCCCAAAGGGAGAGCATTGTGTTGGCAGTTGCTTGTAGAGCGCTTATGTCGATTTAGGGTCGCTTCAAAGCCCTGTGGGCAAATGGAGGAGAAGAAGGGAGAGAACACGACTGGGGAAAGGAAGGACGTGATGTTTTTTTCGTCGCTTGTATAGGGGTTTTGCCGCTCTAAGGACACTTTAAAGCACTGAGGGGATACAGGAGAGTGCCAGGACTCAGGAGGTAGAAAAGAGGGAACAGGGGAGGGCCTAGGCCTGTTATACTTTGTAAAGCTCGTATGCCGTCCTAAAGCCAGCTGGAGAGAGGCAAAGAGGCAGCAGAAATGGGGAGGTGGGAAATGTCATGTTGGGAGCTTGTATATTTTTTGTGCGGCCCTAAACGTGCTTTAAAATGCTGACGAGGAATGTTTCATATTTGAGGAATGCATAAAGTGCCACTTCACCCCGAGGTCTCATGGCGCTAGTAAACGCAGAAGCCAGCCTGGTGAGACCAGGCCTCATGTATTTACTTTTCTGCTGAATACAAGAAAATCCCTGCAAAGGGAACACGTGACGTCAGGGGAGTTGCTAGGTCTGGAAAAGATCCGGGGCTAAACTGATGTCGGAACTGTTGGGACTGGGGGCTAGCTAGCCTTTTGGCTGTAGCTCCTGAGATTCTATCCGGGGCTACAACCAAAAGACCAGGAGCTATAGCCCTCTTAGCCCCCCCCCCTAGCAACGCCCCTGCGTGACGTAGTAGGGGTCATGTCGAGGGTCTGCAGGTCCGTTGAAGTGATGCGGTTGTCTTTTTGGGGCACCTTTTATGTTCGCTGGGGATATTTGGGAACCTGTTGAGTGCCGTGCAAAGCCCACTGCAGGGGTGTTGCTAGGTCTGGAAAAGATCCGGCGCTACGTTAATGTCGGAACTTTCGGGACTAGGGGCTAGCTAGCCTTTTGGCTGTAGCTCCTGAGCTTCTATCTGGGGCTACAACCAAAAGAACTGGGGCTATAGACCCCTCAGCCTTCCCTTAGCAACGCCTCTTGCCCACTGGTAGTTGAGGGTCTGTTGGAGGGTGCGTCAGGTCCTCATGCACACAGGTGCTGCCATTAGGCTGCTGATTATTGGTGTTCATAGTGCTGGCACCGCTGCCAAGGGGGGCAGCTGTGGGTGCAGCACGATAAGGCCGCAATTCATGCCCGAACACCAGGGGATGAAAGCGCCTATGCCAGCTGCAGACCTGTTTAGGGAAGAGGGCGCTGTGGCATTCATGCCGATCCTTGCCTCTGGAACCCCTTGTCGTCGTGTTTTTGGCATCCGCTGCGTCTAATCAATAGCTTGCATCGTCCTATAAAGGCTGCTCTTTGTAGATTGATACCAATGTCTGATTTATTTGCTCTATTTCAGATCTTGAATGCTGTGTGGAACTGTTTGTACAGCGCCTCTTTCATTCGAGGAGCTGAAAGCCGGGCTTTGTAATGTTAAAACACCTCAATGGAATTATGGGAAGTATTCCTTCTTTAATGTATAAAAAATTGTGCTTCTATAGTGTACTAGCAACAAGTACCCACCCGTACTACGCGCAGGGTCAGTAGACAGACATGATAACACTCTCTCCAAATGTTGAAAATCAATGATCCTGTAGGTGGCTGTTCCGAGGCGCTTATCGCTTGATGTGCTTTGCGCTCTGAAGCAAACTGCACTGAGAATGGGCGCCTGTGGCCGGCTGACATACCGCGGAGCAGACGTGGAGGGGAGGTGAGAGTTGGCATGCTGCAGCATACTGGGACGTTCTGTGCGTTCTCCCCACCTGTCGCGTCACCCTGGCTCGGTGCAGTGCGATGCAGTAGATTGTGGTGCAAATATCTCAGAAACGGTGTGTCCTTGGGCCTTGAAACGTGGTTTTCAAGAAGTTGTGTGCCTCGCGCTGAGATGCTTAAAATGAGCTTTGTCCAGTCCTTCTACGACCACATTGATGTTCTGCCAATTTCAGGCAACTATGTCATGAGCAAAGGCGCTGCTAGGGGGGACTGAGGGGGCTATAGCCCCTGGTCTTTTGGTTGTAGCCCCCGATAGAATCTCAGGGGCTACAACCAAAAGGCTAGCTAGCCCCGAGTCCTCACAGTCCCGGCATTAGCGTAGCCCCGGACCTTTTCCAGACCTAGCAACACCCATGCTCATGCGTGATGGGGCTGAAATCCATAGAATGCGGTGGGGTGTCCAAATGTCATATAGCCAGTATGTACAGATGGTTCGAACAGGAAACTATGCACAATTTGGTGCAGATTGGTGAAACGGTGTGGAATTGTATAAGGAACCAGCTAACTGGTGTTCTTCTTGATATATAGAGAGATATCGCTTCATGCCAGATTTCTCCTGCTTCTTAGCACTGCAGTCACAAGTGTTATTAAAACCCCATTTATTAGCGACCAATTTATTGGAGGTTGGTGGATTAGCCGTGGGATTCGAACATGCGATGAAACTGGCAAAGTGAAGGCTGCCCCACGTCAGAGACCCGTCCATTACTCTTCAGGTGTCCACCTGGGCATAGTTTTCTTTTTTTTTATAGCAACATTACCCATGTCTGACCTAACCATTGCAGGGAACTACTTAAACATAAGAAAGGCTATTTTCCACAATAATCAGATGATATTGGCCGATTCACGAGACAAGCCTTCCTTATTCTGCTAAACTAGTTTAGTTCCATAATCAAAATACCCCTTCATTTCAAATGAAATCGTATCCTGTCTAGATAGGAAAGTGGAATTGAGTGTGTACTTTTTGCAGCCTTGCTGAGCAGTCGGGGATTATATAAAATGGCTGCCATCTCTTTCAGGCGGCTGCGTGTCTCCGGAGGAGCTCATCCAACCTTCGAGGCGGAATTGCCCTGGATGCATCTTTCAGTGAGCAAATCTTGGTTCCAGACATCTGAGAAATTGTGTAAACCTCTATTGTTTGTGCAACTTATTGATCTTTCACATGTTTGGCAAATTCCACCAATCACATCCAGCCAAACACAGTCACTCTGATGAGTTGTGTTGTGTGCAGGTTGCCCTTTTGAGACTACTGTTGTCTCCTGATGAGTTTTTGTTCATGGGATGAGCAGAGAAGGCGACATCATCCTTTACATTTTTTTTTATGTACTTTTTGGATAGATCTGATTTACTGCTGGGATTCTATGCGTTTCGTTCCGTCACAGTAACGCATGAAGACATTATTGCTTTACAACTTCCTTTAATTCTATAGGAGTTTCCTTGGAGTCATCAACTTCGTGTTTTGTTTGTTAATTTTAGGGAAGGAACTAAGGGTTTCCTTTAGCCACAACAAAAAGCAGGAACTGCAAGGCCATTTGAACAGATGTTAATATGTCACTGTAGTTCCGGCTGTGGGATATCGAGGACCTGGCACCGGTTGTTGCTGTTTTAGAGGTTTATTTTGCTTCACAATAACACATTGATAGTCCTCCCTTGTTTTCTTCCTCGTAGAGTTGGTCTAGAACTGAGGTAGGGTTGGCTTCTTCTGACCAGTGTCCTCCTTCTCTTCCGGGTTCCGAATCTAATAAGCCCCGTAAAATTGAGCGCTTCCGTCACCAGTGTCTTCCTCCTGGAAGTAAGAAACACAGTATGATATGATAGGTTATTTTTAACGTGCTTAATACCCAGAGGTTTCTAAGGGCGGACCTGGGGATCGAACCTGTGTTATTTCATGTCGTCTTGCTTCCAACGCGAGCCCGTTGCCGTTGAGCTATCCTCCTGGGACGAATAACTCAAAGTATCGTCTCTCTCATATTTATACCAGACAGTGTTACTTGTAACCAATCAGCCTCGAGTTTACACAGTCCTTCTTCCTTGTCTGTTATTCTATAGGCACACACCCTTTTCCAGTCAATCGAGTTCTTGGATTCGGCCGCCATGATGCCTCCCCGCTTCTTAGGATTTCATTGCGGAGCTCTGTTCCCTATGTGCAACGGGACAGAGATTTCCTGATTTTCCTGCACTACCCGCATTCAGCGGGTCCCTTAGTTCTCTTGCAGTAGGTGCCTCCAGCTTTCTCCATCTCCTGCACACTGCTGCAGGTGAGACCGCATTCCGAATGAGGGTTGGCGTCACTGAACATGCCATGCTCGGGCTCAGCAGCTCTCCCCCTGCACCCTGAAGAAACCAAACTGGGTGGGCCGGCTCGATGATGCATCTGGCCAACTCAGCCAGGGATACTGAGTCCTTGGCACACCCATGACTCCTAATGCAGACGGTGCCCCGGCACCGTCCGCAGTCAGGCCGGCACACCGCATGCGTTCCGCCTCACACCGGCAATAAAATATTTCCTAACCATATTGCAAATATGGCACTCTTGGCTCAAGTACTCTCTTCTTTTGAGAAAACCATAATTTAAATCATCAAGATCCATTATACATGCGGGCACCTTTGCCTCTTGTGCCTCTGTGACTGAAATAAGACATTTTCTTGAAATACAAAAAGTTGTATCTCTGGCCCGCTCTTTCAGTCTTGTGATTCATGATCAATTGGGAGCTCTTTTGGGCTCTTGGGAATTCTCATCTAAGCTGCTTGCAACTGTCTCGGGAGAATAGCTTTGGGGCAACGTGCTCGCCTTGGAAGCAAGATGACACAGAGCAACACAGGTTCAATCCCCGGGTCCATGCTTAGAAACCTCTGGGTGTTAAACGTGTCATAAATAACCTATCATATCAACTAAAACACTTGTTCATTGATTCAAACTCTTCTTGATACTGGTCAAATATTTCTAAAACTGCCTGCTGTCCCGATGAAGGTCAACAAAACAAAAGATACTAAAACATTTTTTGCTTTGTCTGAATGTTCCATGCATTGACATTTGGTAGAATAGCTCCTACACAGTTTCGGCGGTTTTGCTATATTGCTACCTACCTATGTCGTTTAAACAAGCAGCCATGTATGATTTGGTTATATGCTACCTTCCTGCTGAAATTAAATTAGTAAAACCGTGTCATTGCTCAGAACATGGGTAGTTGTGATTAAGTCGTGCGCAGTGGTTCGGTCAGCCACTACATACTGTCAAGAGTAAATAAACACCCGGCCTCTTTTCAGAGCCCTCTCGAGTTGATAGAACCAATAGAACTTATTTTCGAGCATTTTGAGGGCACGGGTCTAGTTTCCCAAAAGTCACCATGCCTTTTAGGAACCTCTGTTTACACCTGTGTTTCTTGTTGTGCTCACGAAAGCCATCTGACAAACCTTTCGGGTTGCTGCTTTTTTAAATAAAATGGGGCCTCCAGTTTTTCAACGCCACTGTGTTATGAACCTTGCATATACCTGCCAGCATGGGAAAGCAAAGTCACAAAATGGCCGCTGTGCCCGTGGATGCAAAGGAGCCAAGAGTAAACCTTCGCCGCATTCCCTCCTGTTCTTGCTTCGGAGAAAGGCCTTTTCTCTAAGCCGGAAACGCATCTCCCTGCTTCCCTGCATTACTTGCTGCGACAGTCACCTGAATAGCTTATGCAGTATGGATCTGGAACTCCCGAAACATATTTTTGACACTAGAAGACATACCTGATGGTTGAGCGTGAAATAAAGTGACTTGCCTGGAATCCCACAATTTAGTTCAGAACTCTGGTTCCTTCCATTCACACCCAACAAAAGTGGCTGGCAGGACGCATGTCATGAAAAGTCGCACATTTTTGCTACTTGTGAGGCTCCTATCAGGCGATTTAAGTGGGCCTGCGCCAACCTGGACCTGGCAGGGTCTTACATTCCACCCGAAGACAGGACCCTGCTGGTGTCCGACCACGGAAAGATTCTGATTGTATGTATGTGTATTTATACAGTGCCATTTGTTCACCTTATGGTAGCTTGGCGCTATGTGATGAAGAACGGAAAAAGGAGAGATTCTGTTATATTGCTGCATATTACTTGTATAACCAGGACTCTACAGATGTTTTAATGCCAGGGTGGAGAGCGTGACACACCTTAGCAGCTTGGCAAGGGAAAGGCTCTGCCTAGAATGCACTGTAGAATTAGGAGAATTTGAGTGCTGGAGCGAATTCCCCTGGATTAGACCAATGACGTTTATGAGCGAAGAAGGAAGGGCGCTGTCTGTCTAAGGGCTTTTGCACTAAACATACTACCGTAGGCTGCTCTCTCGTGTGGACTAGGCATACTACCTTATGCTGTCCTCTCTTATGCACAAGTCACTCTACCCTATGTTGTGCTCTCTTATGCACTAGACATACTACCTATTGTTGCCTTCTCTTTTGCACTAGGCATACTGTCTTACGCTGTCCTCTCTTATGGACTAGGCATACTACCTTATGTTGCCCTCTCTAATGCACTAGGCATACTACCTTATGCTATCCTCTCTTATGCACAAGTCACTACCCTATGTTGTGCTCTCTTATGCTATAGGCATACTACCTCATGATAACTTCTCTTATGCACTAGGCATACTGCCTTATGCTGTCCTCTCTTATGGACTAGGCATACTACCTTATGGTGCCCTCTCTAATGCACTAGGCATACTACCTTATGCTATCCTCTCTTATGCACAAGTCACTCTACCCTATGTTGTGCTCTCTTATGCTATAGGCATTCTACCTCATGATAACTTCTCTTATGCACTAGGCATACTGCCTTACGCTGTCCTCTCTTATGGACTAGGCATACTACCTTATGCTATCCTCTCTTATGCACAAGTCACTCTACCCTATGTTGTGCTCTCTTATGCTATAGGCATACTACCTCATGATAACTTCTCTTATGCACTAGGCATACTGCCTTACGCTGTCCTCTCTTGTGGACTAGGCATACTACCTTATGTTGCCCTCTCTAATGCACTAGGCATACTACCTTATGCTATCCTCTCTTATGCACAAGTCACTACCCTATGTTGTGCTCTCTTATGCTATAGGCATACTACCTCATGATAACTTCTCTTATGCACTAGGCATACTGCCTTATGCTGTCCTCTCTTATGGACTAGGCATACTACCTTATGGTGCCCTCTCTAATGCACTAGGCATACTAACTTATGCTATCCTCTCTTATGCACAAGTCACTCTACCCTATGTTGTGCTCTCTTATGCTATAGGCATACTACCTCATGATAACTTCTCTTATGCACTAGGCATACTGCCTTACGCTGTCCTCTCTTATGGACTAGGCATACTACCTTATGCTATCCTCTCTTATGCACAAGTCACTCTACCCTATGTTGTGCTCTCTTATGCTATAGGCATACTACCTCATGATAACTTCTCTTATGCACTAGGCATACTGCCTTACGCTGTCCTCTCTTATGGACTAGGCATACTACCTTATGCTATCCTCTCTTATGCACAAGTCACTCTACCCTATGTTGTCCTCTCTTATGCACTAGGCATAATATTTTATGTTGCCTTCTCTTATGCACTAGACATACTACCTAATGCTGTCCTCTCTTATCGACTAGTCATACTGCCTTATGTTGCCCTCTCTAATGCACCAGACATACTGCCTTACGCTGTCCTCTCTTATGGACTAGCCATACTACCTTATGTTGCTCTCTCTTATGCACTAGGCATACTGCCTTAAACTGTCCTGTTTTATGGACTAGGCATACTACCTTATGTTGCTCTCTCTTATGGACTAGGCATACTACCTTATGTTTCCATCTATTATGAACTAGGCATACTACCTTATGTTGCCCTCTCTAATGCACTGGGACATGCTGCCTTACGCTGTCCTCTCTTATGGACTAGGCATACTACCTTATGTTGTCCCCTCTTATGCACAAGTCACTCTACCCTATGTTGTGTTCTCTTATGCACTAGACATACTACCTTATGTTGACTTCTCTTATGCACTAGGCATACTGCCTTACGCTGTCCTCTCTTATCGACTAGTCATACTCCCTAAAGTTGCCCTCTCTAAGGCAACAGGCATGCTGCCTTTCGCTTCCTCTCTTGTGGACTAGGCATACTACCTTTGTTGCCCTCTCTAATGCACTAGGCATACTGCCTAACGCTGTCCTCTCTTATGGACTAGGCATACTACCTTATGTTGCCCTCTCTTAAGCACTAGGCATACTACCTTATGTTGCCCTCTCTTATGTACTAGGCATACTGCCTTATGTTGCCCTCTCTTATGCACTAGGCATACTGCCTTACGCTGTCCTCTCTTATGGACTAGGCATACCATCTTATGTTGCCCTCTCTAATGCACTAGGCATACTGCCTTATGCTGTCCTCTCTTATGGACTAGGCATACTACCTTATGTTGCCCTCTCTTAAGCACTAAGCATACTAACTTACGTTGCCCTCTCTTATGCACTAGGCATACTACCTTATGTTGCCTTCTCTTATGCAATAGGCATACTGCCTTACGCTGTCCTCTCTTATGCCTTTGGTATACTGCCTTAAGCTGTCCTCTCTTATGGACTAGGCATACTACCTTATGTTGCCCTCTCTAATGCACTGGGACATGCTGCCTTACGCTGTCCTCTCTTATGGACTAGGCATACTACCTTATGTTGCCCTCTCTAATGCACTGGGACATGCTGCCTTACGCTGTCCTCTCTTATGGACTAGGCATACTACCTTATGTTTCCATCTATTATGAACTAGGCATACTACCTTATGTTGCCCTCTCTAATGCACTGGGACATGCTGCCTTACGCTGTCCTCTCTTATGGACTAGGCATACTACCTTATGTTGTCCCCTCTTATGCACAAGTCACTCTACCCTATGTTGTGTTCTCTTATGCACTAGACATACTACCTTATGTTGACTTCTCTTATGCACTAGGCATACTGCCTTACGCTGTCCTCTCTTATCGACTAGTCATACTCCCTAAAGTTGCCCTCTCTAAGGCAACAGGCATGCTGCCTTTCGCTTCCTCTCTTGTGGACTAGGCATACTACCTTTGTTGCCCTCTCTAATGCACTAGGCATACTGCCTAACGCTGTCCTCTCTTATGGACTAGGCATACTACCTTATGTTGCCCTCTCTTAAGCACTAGGCATACTACCTTATGTTGCCCTCTCTTATGTACTAGGCATACTGCCTTATGTTGCCCTCTCTTATGCACTAGGCATACTGCCTTACGCTGTCCTCTCTTATGGACTAGGCATACCATCTTATGTTGCCCTCTCTAATGCACTAGGCATACTGCCTTATGCTGTCCTCTCTTATGGACTAGGCATACTACCTTATGTTGCCCTCTCTTAAGCACTAAGCATACTAACTTACGTTGCCCTCTCTAATGCACTAGGCATACTACCTTATGTTGCCTTCTCTTATGCAATAGGCATACTGCCTTACGCTGTCCTCTCTTATGCACTTGGTATACTGCCTTAAGCTGTCCTGTCTTATGGACTAGGCATACTACCTTATGTTGCTCTCTCTTATGGACTAGGCATACTACCTTATGTTGCCTTTTCTTATGCACTAGGCATACTACCTTACACTGTCCTCTCTTAGGCACTAGGCATACTACCTTATGTTGCCCTCTCTTAAGCACTAAGCATACTAACTTACGTTGCCCTCTCTTATGCACTAAGCATACTAACTTACGTTTCCCTCTCTTATGCACTAGGCATACTACCTTATGTTGCCCTCTCTTATGCACTTGGTATACTGCCTTAAGCTGTCCTCTCTTATGGACTAGGCATGCTACTTTATGTTGCTCTCTCTTATGGACTAGGCATACTACCTTACACTGTCCTCTCTTATGCACTTGGTATACTGCCTTAAGCTGTCCTCTCTTATGGACTAGGCATGCTACTTTATGTTGTCCTCTCTTGTGCACTACGCATACTACCTTATGTTGCCTTTTCTTATGCACTAGGCATACTGCCTTAAACTGTCCTGTCTTATGCACTTGGTATACTGCCTTAAGCTGTCCTCTCTTATGGACTAGGCATGCTACTTTATGTTGTCCTCTCTTATGGACTACGCATACTACCTTATGTTGCCTTTTCTTATGCACTTGGTATACTGCCTTAAGCTGTCCTCTCTTATGGACTAGGCATGCTACTTTATGTTGTCCTCTCTTGTGCACTACGCATACTACCTTATGTTGCCGTTTCTTATGCACTAGGCATACTGCCTTAAACTGTCCTGTCTTATGCACTTGGTATACTGCCTTAAACTGTCCTCTCTTATGGACTAGGCATGCTACTTTATGTTGTCCTCTCTTATGGACTACGCATACTACCTTATGTTGCCCTCTCTTATGTACTAGGCATACTGCCTTATGTTGCCCTCTCTTATGCACTAGGCATACTGCCTTACGCTGTCCTCTCTTATGGACTAGGCATACCATCTTATGTTGCCCTCTCTAATGCACTAGGCATACTGCCTTATGCTGTCCTCTCTTATGGACTAGGCATACTACCTTATGTTGCCCTCTCTTAAGCACTAAGCATACTAACTTACGTTGCCCTCTCTTATGCACTAGGCATACTACCTTATGTTGCCTTCTCTTATGCAATAGGCATACTGCCTTACGCTGTCCTCTCTTATGCCTTTGGTATACTGCCTTAAACTGTCCTCTCTTATGGACTAGGCATACTACCTTATGTTGCCCTCTCTAATGCACTGGGACATGCTGCCTTACGCTGTCCTCTCTTATGGACTAGGCATACTACCTTATGTTGCCCTCTCTAATGCACTTGGACATGCTGCCTTACGCTGTCCTCTCTTATGGACTAGGCATACTACCTTATGTTTCCATCTATTATGAACTAGGCATACTACCTTATGTTGCCCTCTCTAATGCACTGGGACATGCTGCCTTACGCTGTCCTCTCTTATGGACTAGGCATACTACCTTATGTTGTCCCCTCTTATGCACAAGTCACTCTACCCTATGTTGTGTTCTCTTATGCACTAGACATACTACCTTATGTTGACTTCTCTTATGCACTAGGCATACTGCCTTACGCTGTCCTCTCTTATCGACTAGTCATACTCCCTAAAGTTGCCCTCTCTAAGGCAACAGGCATGCTGCCTTTCGCTTCCTCTCTTGTGGACTAGGCATACTACCTTTGTTGCCCTCTCTAATGCACTAGGCATACTGCCTAACGCTGTCCTCTCTTATGGACTAGGCATACTACCTTATGTTGCCCTCTCTTAAGCACTAGGCATACTACCTTATGTTGCCCTCTCTTATGTACTAGGCATACTGCCTTATGTTGCCCTCTCTTATGCACTAGGCATACTGCCTTACGCTGTCCTCTCTTATGGACTAGGCATACCATCTTATGTTGCCCTCTCTAATGCACTAGGCATACTGCCTTATGCTGTCCTCTCTTATGGACTAGGCATACTACCTTATGTTGCCCTCTCTTAAGCACTAAGCATACTAACTTACGTTGCCCTCTCTTATGCACTAGGCATACTACCTTATGTTGCCTTCTCTTATGCAATAGGCATACTGCCTTACGCTGTCCTCTCTTATGCACTTGGTATACTGCCTTAAGCTGTCCTGTCTTATGGACTAGGCATACTACCTTATGTTGCTCTCTCTTATGGACTAGGCATACTACCTTATGTTGCCTTTTCTTATGCACTAGGCATACTACCTTACACTGTCCTCTCTTAGGCACTAGGCATACTACCTTATGTTGCCCTCTCTTAAGCACTAAGCATACTAACTTACGTTGCCCTCTCTTATGCACTAAGCATACTAACTTACGTTTCCCTCTCTTATGCACTAGGCATACTACCTTATGTTGCCCTCTCTTATGCACTTGGTATACTGCCTTAAGCTGTCCTCTCTTATGGACTAGGCATGCTACTTTATGTTGCTCTCTCTTATGGACTAGGCATACTACCTTACACTGTCCTCTCTTATGCACTTGGTATACTGCCTTAAGCTGTCCTCTCTTATGGACTAGGCATTCTACTTTATGTTGTCCTCTCTTGTGCACTACGCATACTACCTTATGTTGCCTTTTCTTATGCACTAGGCATACTGCCTTAAACTGTCCTGTCTTATGCACTTGGTATACTGCCTTAAGCTGTCCTCTCTTATGGACTAGGCATGCTACTTCATGTTGTCCTCTCTTATGGACTACGCATACTACCTTATGTTGCCTTTTCTTATGCACTAGGCATACTGCCTTAAACTGTCCTGTTTTATGGACTAGGCATACTACCTTATGTTGCCTTTTCTTATGCACTTGGTATACTGCCTTAAGCTGTCCTCTCTTATGGACTAGGCATGCTACTTTATGTTGTCCTCTCTTGTGCACTACGCATACTACCTTATGTTGCCTTTTCTTATGCACTAGGCATACTGCCTTAAACTGTCCTGTCTTATGCACTTGGTATACTGCCTTAAGCTGTCCTCTCTTATGGACTAGGCATGCTACTTTATGTTGTCCTCTCTTATGGACTACGCATACTACCTTATGTTGCCTTTTCTTATGCACTAGGCATACTGCCTTAAACTGTCCTGTCTTATGGACTAGGCATACTACCTTATGTTGCCTTTTCTTATGCACTAGGCATACTGCCTTAAACTGTCCTGTCTTATGGACTAGGCATACTACCTTATGTTGCTCTCTCTTATGCACTAGGCATACTGCCTTACGCTGTCCTCTCTTAGGCACTAGGTATAATATCTTATGTTGCCTTCTCTTAGGCACTAGACATACAACCTTACGCTGTCTTCTGTTATGGACTAAACATACTACCTTATGTTGCTCTCTCTTATGCACTAGGCATACTACCTTATGTTGTCCTCTCTTTTTTTTTTTAAACATAATTTTTATTGTTTTCTGATGCAAAAATAAACATTAACACAAATTATTTCTCCCAACTCCCCCCCCCCCCCTCCCCGGAAGAGTGGGTTCTCATCAGTTTTCAGTTCTGGAACATTTACGTACTGAACATGTCTGATATGTTAATGTTATGTGGACACCATTGGTCCATGTAGTCTGATTTCAAATATTCTAGGACTTGTCCCCATTCCTTCATGAACGTGTTGTTTTGGTCCTGGAGATGGTGCGTAATCTTTTCCATGGTCATTTGGGACCACACCTTTTGCAGCCAGGTGAATACCAGCGGCGGGTCTCGTTTCTTCCAACTTTGGGCTATCGTTGCCTAGGCTGCAATGACTAAACCCATGAAGCTCCTCCATTGTGCTTTGTGGAGTCTCCTGGCCTGTGGGTCTTTAAATCCGCACAACCACACTCTTTCCCCCATTTGGTCTGCCTCTGGGAACATTTTCTGGATTTCCAGTCGCACTTCCTTCCAGAAGCCCTGTACCCCCTGGCAGTCCCACCAGATATGCCTCCAAGTTCCTGCGTCCGGGCACCCCCTCCAGCAGCGATCCGACATTGCCGGGTACATTGATTTGAGCCTCTCTGGGGTGTAGTGCCATTGTGTGGTTATTTTCAACCACATTTCTCTGGTTTGGACTGCTCTGGTGAGTTTTGGGATGCCCGCCCAGAGTTCTTCCCATTGTTGCCTGGTTATTTCTTCCCCCAGCGTGGCTTCCCATCTCCTCATATATGCCCATTTTATTTCCTCTCCTTGTGTGTTAATGTGGGTATATAGGGTTGACACCAGTTTTTTGTCTCCTGGGTTGGAAATTATGTATTGTTCAAATGGTGTAAGGTCCCTTGAGGCCGCCTGGAAGATCTCTGGTGTACTTAGCCAGTGTTTTAATTGCTCGTATCTATAGCGGTCGGTCTCTGTTAGTTTCCACATGTTTTTGCATTCCTCGAACGATCGTATTTCATTATCCTGGATCATTTCGCCTATTTTCCTGCATCCAGCTGTTTCCCATTTCTCAAAGGCGCCGAATTCCTGTCCCGGGGGGAACTGAGGGTTTCGGCAGATTGGCGTGAAGGGGGCCAGTGGGGTGGTCATGATTCCCTTCCTGGTTTGGTCGTCCCATGCGTTGAGGGTTGCTTTCATGACCTCACTAACTCTGAGGTTCTGGTGTCTGTGTTGTTTTTGTTTCCATAGTAGGTCCTCCAGGGGGGTCCTGGCCACTGCCCTGTCTTGTGTTGCCCAGATCGTCTGTTGGTCCCCCCCAACCATTCCTTGAGGATCCAGAGTTGGGCTGCCTGATAATATTTTTTGAAGTGGGGGAGGGACATACCGCCTGCCATGGTGGGTGCCGTGAGAATGGCTCTGGAGATCCTCGGTGGTTTCCTATTCCACACGTATTGGGATATGGCTTTGGAGAGTGCTTTGAAGAAGGAGTTAGGGACTGTCACTGGGAGGGCATGGAAGTGGTATAGCACCCTGGGGAGTATATTCATTTTTACTGCTTGGATTCTGCCCCACCACGAAAACCTAAGCGGGGACCATCTTTCTAGATCCTGTCTGACTTTAGCCAGGAGATGTGTGTAGTTGTTCTTATAAATCATGTCTACTCTGTGTGTTAGCGTCACCCCCAGGTATTTGATACCCTCTTCCACTATTTTTAGACTTAGTATGCCTGCAACTGTTTCTGTTGTCTCCTTGTCTCCGGCAAGGAGCATAATCTCTGATTTATTCTTGTTAATCTTCAGGCCTGAGATCACCCCAAATTCCTCCAATATTTCTATGGATCTTGTCAGGGAGTTCACAGGGTCTTCCAGGGCCAATAGCATGTCGTCTGCATATGCAATAACTTTATGTTGCCTGCCCGCCATCTCGATTCCTCTTACCCCCACCGTTTCCCTTATCTTGATTAGGAGAGGCTCCAAAAATATGGCATATAGCAGAGGTGATAGGGGGCATCCCTGTTTCGTACCCCTCGTGATCTCCACCCTCCCAGTGACCTCTCCGTTTATTGCTATTCTTATCGATGGGGAGTTGTAGTTGGCCTTAACCATATTTATAAACTGCTCTCCGAACCCCATATGCTTCAACGTTTTAAGGAGGTAGGACCATTCAACCCGGTCAAAGGCCTTCTCGGCGTCTAGTGAAAGTAGGATTGCTGGTGTGTGGGTGATGCCTATTTTTTCTATAAGGTGGATGACTCTTCTTAGATTGTCGTTGTTTGCCTACCTGGGATGAAGCCTGATTGATCTGTGTTTATTAGGGTCGGGAGGAGTGGTGATAGTCTGGCAGCTAGTACTCTAGTGTAGATTTTGGCGTCTAGGTTTATTAAGGCTATCGGGCGGTATGAGGCCGGGAGAGTGGGATCTTTACCTTTTTTGTGGAACACAAGGACTTTTGCCTCATTCATGGAGAGAGTGACGTTCCCACTGTCCTTGAATGTGTTTAGCAGCCTCGTCAGGAATGGAACTAAAGTGTCTGCATATTTTTTGTAAAATTGGGCCGTGAAGCCATCCGGGCCTGGTGCCTTTGACCTGGGGAGGCCCGCTATTGCCCTGTGGACCTCTTCCTCTGTAATCCTTGATTCTAAAGCCTGTTTGTCTTCTTGTGGTATTGCCTGAATGGGAATAGATTGCAGGAACTTGTCTTGTTTCTTTTCGTCCGGGTGTTCCGTTGCATATAGATCTTGGTAGAACGCCTTAAAGGCCCCCCCTATGTCCTTTGAGTTTGTATGAGGTATGCCTTGCACATCCTTGATGTTCAAGATTCTCATTGCTTTCTGTTTTTCTCTAAGTTGTCTTGCTAGATATTTGTCCGCTTTGTTGGCCTTGATGTAGTGTCGCTGTTTTAAATATAGTAGGGAACTCTCTGCTTTTTTGTTGCGGAGCATCTCAAGTTGACCATGCACGTGTTTCATTGCTTTCTTGAGAGTTCTAGTGGGATGGAGTGTTAGCTCCTCCTGTATGTCTGTTAGTTTCTTCTCGAGCGTTCTTTCCCATTCTTGATGTTGTTTGTCTTTGGCTGCCTTTTGTGCTATGACATGACCCCGGGTTACTGCCTTAAAGGCTTCCCATACTGTTCCCAGTGGAACTTCCCCATTGTCGTTTAGGTCAAAGTATTCCCTGATTTTGTCCCTTAGATCCTCTCCCTGCACCTGGTCCGTTAGAATGTCGGACGGCATTCTCCATCTCCAGAGACCTCTTCCCCTTCCGGGGGCCTGTACATCGAGCCATAGCGGGGCGTGATCTGACAACGCTATCGCTCCCTTTTCGATATCCTGGATCCTACCCATCAGTCCCACCGACACCCAGATATAGTCAACCCTCGACATCGTGTTGTGCACGTGCGAGTAGTAGGTGAATCCTGCATCTTGTCCTCTTATTTCCCTCCATGCGTCTCGTAGTGCCATCTGTTCCATCCTTTGCTTTAATCGTTTGGAAGGGGTCCCATGTGGCTGCGTTCTCCCTGCACTCCTATCTATGTGAGGTTGCCAGGCCAAGTCTCCTCCCAGGATTATCTCTCCCTTCGCAAATTCCTCCAGTTTCCCCAGAGTATCCCGGAGAAAACCATCCTGCCCAGTGTTCGGCGAGTATATTGCCGCTAGGGTGAGTCTATAGCCTTCTAAGGAGATATTAACAAATGCAAACCTCCCTTCCCTGTCTACTCGAGTGTCTGAGGTTTGCCGTCAGACCCCCTTTCGCAGCAATCAGTACTCCTGCTCTTTTTTCCCCAGCATTCGCCTGCGCCCAGATCGTATATCCTCTGAGGTGTACTTTCTTTTTGTCCTGTGCCTTAATGTGTGTCTCCTGGAGGAGCAAAATGTCCGCCTTTTCCCTTCTCAGCAGGGCCTCCATTTTTTTCCTTTTCACCGGTGAGTTCAGCCCCCTTATATTTTGTGAAAAAATTCTGAGCTTCCCCATCTCTTCTACTCTGCATGTACAATTATCGTTCCCGTATACTGTGATCCCTTCCCTCTTCCGGATTGTCCCCCACCCTGCTTCCCCCCCCCAACTTCCCAACTCCCCCCCAACTATTAACATGAGTTCAACTTCGATCCCGAGGAGGGCCCAGGCACCTAAGGTTGCTAGGGCGTTGCGCCTATCGCTCCCTGCCCTCTCATAGTTCGGGATTAACTGTGCGGGGGGTCCTAAACCCCGCTTCATCCTCTACCTAGGGTACTTCCCTCCCATTCCCCCGCCGGGCCTCTTCTACTTGGTATTCCGAGGTTTTCTAGTTAATCTTCTTCCGCCCTCTCCCTTCAAGGGGGGACGAGCCGGTGGCCCTGTTGATCATCTCTAGTGGTCTCCTGCTGGTTTCCCCGTTTTCCCCCCGCCATTTGGTTTCTTCTTTTGTCTCACTACCTCCCATCCTCTCAGCCTTTTGTGGGTCTCCCTTTTCGTCATGCTATCCCCTGTGTCCGTCTCTTCCATCTGCTTGTCCATTATTTTGAGCCCTTCCTCGCAGGTAGTCACCCTTCTCTGCTTGCCCTCCCACTCGAATACTAGGCCGAATGGGAACGTCCATTTGTATCTGATTTCTTTCGCCACCAATTCCTTCACCAATGGGGCCATTTCCCTTCTTTTTAGGAGTGTTCCTGAGGCGAGATCTTGGTACAACTGTATTTCCACTCCATTCATCCTAATGTGGTCAAGGTGCCTCGCTTTCCTTAGGATCAGTTCCTTTTGTGGGTAAGAAGCGAGTGCTGCTAATAAGTCCCTGAGTCTCTCCCCTGGGGCGCCAGTTCTTCTCGGACCCACCATGTGGACTCTGTCTATCCCAATGTTCTCTGATTCTTGTTCTTCGATTATATCTCTGAACACCTCTTGTATCGCTGTTTTAAGGTCTTTGTCCGTCACCGATTCGGGCACATTCTTTATACGTATGTTGGATCTGCGGGAATGGTTCTCCAGATTTTCAGACTGGATTTCCAGGTTATGGGTTAGCCAGATCAAGTGTTCTTGTGTTTCGCTGTTCTGTTTCATTTCCTATTCTATATTTTGTACGATTCTCTCTACTGTGTCTGTCCTTTCCTCCAGCTTGGCCACATCTATTTTCAAGTCCTGTACCGCCTGCTTCACCTCGTTTTTCATGGAGGCGAATTGGTCCTGGACTGTGGACATAAACTTGTCCTGGAGCTCCGCAAACCAGGCCTTCATATCATCCTTTGTCGGGGGGAGAGCGCTCTGGTTTGGGAGATACGTGTCGGAAGGGAGTTCTTCTCCTGACCTGTCCCTTGGGACTGCCTGGGCTTCTGAGGACCACATTTGTAGCAGACTTGTGTCCTGTTTGTGAGATTGCGATATGGATTGAGAGGGGACCCCTTTCCCCTTTGCTTGTGACATCCTCCTTGTTTGTAAGGGGGGGGGTGACTGGTGGTGTTGTGGTCCCCCACAGGGCTGCCAGAGATTTCTTATCGGGGGGTTGTTGCCACCTCCCCTACGTCATCCTTGAGTGCGGGGGTTATATTGCGGTCTTATTCCCCCTCTAATGTCGTTATGGGGCGGGGCACTCCTCCGCGCCCAAGCCGGCGTCTTGTGTATGTGCCCCCGCCTGATCGTGGCCTTATGTGCCGGGGATAGTGTACGGAGGAGGGGGGGCGCGCTCACCTCTCGATCTCCTCTCTTATGCCAGCGATGCCCGCCGTGCCGTGTCTGTGAGTGCCAGGATGGTACCTCCTCCTCCTCTCGTTGCTCTTCTCCCCCCGTCTGCGGTGATGCGGGGATTCTTCTTGGTGCCGGACCGGGTCCCGTTCCTCTTTTCTGTGTCGGGATAGTAGCCGGCCCTCTCCCTGGGACTCTGTTCTTTCACGGGTCCGCCGCTGCGCGGCCTCCTCCGCTAGGCCGCCCTCGGTGGGGGAGGGGCGGTTGCTTCTTTCCGCGGCGGGATCGCCGCGGGCTGTGTTGCCGGGGCTGTCTCCGGTCGCCACCGTGTCCACTGTCTCTTGGGTGTTGCGGCTCTGATTCCAGTGCGGGAACCGTCGGAAAAGCTCGTTTGAAGTGCTTTTTTGTTTAGGCCCTGCGGGAGCGCGATCTAGACGCGACCTCCACTGCTGGCGGCCATCTTGGATCCCTCATGTTGTCCTCTCTTATGCACTGGGCATACTGACTTGTGCTGCTCTCTCTTATGAACGAGGCATTCTACCGTATTTATTTATTTATTGTATTTGTTGGTAGCGCCCAGACCCGGAGGTATCACGGTGCTAAGGGTACATAGTTGTGAGTCGATGGAAAGCAGCATGGTAATTACAATACATCATAACATGAAGAATAGGTAGTTGCATTACATTCATAGATTGTGCATCAGATTCGTCCAGAGTAGGTAGGGCAAACCAACTGTTTACAGATATTTGTTGAACAATTAAGTTTTTACTTTCTTATAGGTAGGTTAGTCTTGGATCTGCTGAGGGACGGTGTTCCACAGAGTGGGAGCGACGGTGGTGAAGCAGGAGCCCCCTGCTCTCTTTCTGGTAAATCTGGGTATGTTCAAAGCTGCTGTGGTGGAGGAGCAGAGATTACGCATGTTGTGTTTCATGGTGATGCGGTTGGTTAGGTAAGAGGGTGCTGTGTTGTGTAAGCAATGATAGGTGATAGCCAGGAGTTTGAATTCGATGCAGGCTTTGATGGGAAGCCAGTGTGCCCCCGTCTGATGTGGGAGATGTGGTCAGTACTCTTCAAACCCTAAACTGCTGTGAGAGCGTTGTTTTCGAGCAGTTGTGAAGTTTAGTGATTTTTTGTTGGAGGTCACAGCTAGGATAGCATTGCAGTAGTTTAGTCTACTACCTATGATGGCTCTGGCTAGGGTAAGACAGTTGTTGGGGGTAAGGCGTTTCCTAGACAGGTTTATTAGTTTTGTAGAGTAGGAAGAAGAGGAGGCGATAGCTTTGACCTTATGTTGCCTTCTCTTATGCACTAGGCATACTACCTTATGCTATCCTCTCGTATGCACTAGACATAATACCCTACGCTGTCCTCACTTATGGACTAGGCATACTACCTTAGGTTGCCCTCTCTTATGCACTAGGCATAATACCTTATGTTGCCTTCTCTTATGCACTGGGCATACTGCTTTATGCTGCTCTCTCTTATAGACTAGGCATACTACCCTATGTTGCCTTCTCTTATGCACTAGGCATACTACCTTATGTTGCTCTCTCTTATGGACTAGGCATACTACCTTAAGTTGCCCTCTCTTATGCACTAGGCATACTACCTTATGTTGCTCTCTCTTATGCACTAGGCATACTACCTTATGTTGCTCTTGCTTATGCAATAGGCATACTAACTTATGTTGCCCTCTCTTATGCACTAGACATACTACCTCATGTTGCTCTCACTTATGCACTAGGCATACTCCCTTATGTTGTCCTCTCTTATGCACTAGGCATGCTCCCTTATGTTGTCATCTCTTATGCATTACATATGCTCCCTTATGTTGTCCTCTCTTATGCACTAAGAATACTACCTTATGTTGCTCTCACTTATGCACTAGGCATACTAACTCGTGTTGCCCTCTCTTATGCACTAGGCATACTACCTTATGTTGTCCTATTTTATGGAGTAGGCATAGTACCTTATGTTGCTCTCGCTTATGGACTAGGCATACTACCTTATGTTGCTCTCGCTTATGCACTAGGTATGCTAACTTATGTTGCCCTCTCTTATGCACTAGGCATACTACCTTATGTTGTCCTATTTTATGCACTAGGCATACTAATTTATGTTGCTCTCGCTTATGGACTAAGCATACTACCTTATGTTGTCCACTCTTATGCACTAGGCATACTACCTTATGTTGTCCTATTTTATGGAGTAGGCATAGTACCTTATGTTGCTCCCGCTTATGGACTAGGCATACTACCTTATGTTGCTCTCGCTTATGCACTAGGTATACTAACTTATGTTGCCCTCTCTTATGCACTAGGCATACTACCTTACGTTGTCCTATCTTATGCACTAGGCATACTACCTTATTTTGCTCTCGCTTATGGACTAAGCATACTACCTTATGTTGTCCACTCTTATGCACTAGGCATACTGTCATATGTTGCTTTCTCTTATGGACTAGACATACTACCTTATGTTGTCTCGCGTATATGCACTAGGCATACTGTCATATGTTGCTTTCTCTTATGGACTAGGCATACTACCTTATGTTGCTCTCACTTATGCACTAGGCTTGCTCCCTTATGTTGCTCTCGCTTATGCACTATGCATACTAACTCATGTTGCCCTCTCTTATGCACTAGGCATACTACCTTATGTTGCTCTCACGTATGCACTAGGCATACTAACTCATGTTGCCCTCTCTTATGCACTAGGCATACTACCTTATGTTGCCCTCACTTATGCACTAGGTATACTAACTTATGTTGCCCTCTCTTATGCACTAGGCATACTACCTTATGTTGTCCTATTTTATGGACTAGGCATACTACCTTATGTTGCTCTCGTTTATGGACTAGGCATACTACCTTATGTTGCTCTTGCTTATGCGCTAGGTATACTAACTTATGTTGCCCTCTCTTATGCACTAGGCATACTACCTTATGTTGTCCTATTTTATGCACTAGGCATACTAATTTATGTTGCTCTCGCTTATGGACTAAGCATACTACCTTATGTTGTCCACTCTTATGCACTAGGCATACTACCTTATGTTGTCCTATTTTATGGAGTAGGCATAGTACCTTATGTTGCTCCCGCTTATGGACTAGGCATACTACCTTATGTTGCTCTCGCTTATGCACTAGGTATACTAACTTATGTTGCCCTCTCTTATGCACTAGGCATACTACCTTACGTTGTCCTATCTTATGCACTAGGCATACTACCTTATTTTGCTCTCGCTTATGGACTAAGCATACTACCTTATGTTGTCCACTCTTATGCACTAGGCATACTGTCATATGTTGCTTTCTCTTATGGACTAGGCATACTACCTTATGTTGTCTCGCGTATATGCACTAGGCATACTGTCATATGTTGCTTTCTCTTATGGACTAGGCATACTACCTTATGTTGCTCTCACTTATGCACTAGGCTTGCTCCCTTATGTTGCTCTCGCTTATGCACTATGCATACTAACTCATGTTGCCCTCTCTTATGCACTAGGCATACTACCTTATGTTGCTCTCACGTATGCACTAGGCATACTAACTCATGTTGCCCTCTCTTATGCACTAGGCATACTACCTTATGTTGCCCTCACTTATGCACTAGGTATACTAACTTATGTTGCCCTCTCTTATGCACTAGGCATACTACCTTATGTTGTCCTATTTTATGGACTAGGCATACTACCTTATGTTGCTCTCGTTTATGGACTAGGCATACTACCTTATGTTGCTCTTGCTTATGCGCTAGGTATACTAACTTATGTTGCCCTCTCTTATGCACTAGGCATACTACCTTATGTTGTCCTATCTTATGCACTAGGCATGCTACCTTATGTTACTCTCGATTATGGACTAAGCATACTACCTTATGTTGTCCACTCTTATGCACTAAGCATACTACCTTTTGACTTTGAATACTTAGGGCCAGATTTGAGCATCATTCTTGCCGCCAGATTTTAGATTGGTGAAGGTTTCTCTGTAGCTATTATTGGTAAGCCCTAGCTATTATTGGTAAACCCAGATAGATGGCATTATTGGTGGGGGCTCAAAATGCCACTGTCTGGGCAAGCTTTGTGCCGTTAGATCATTTCGGTGATGACTGGCACAGTATAAAGAACTCTGAAGATGGCATAACATAACAGAACCCCAATTTTAGGGTTATAAATCCATTTAAAACGATAATCTGGATTGGCTGAGAGAAACGTCAGACTTTTCTGTAGATGTTAGATGATAAAAGCCAATTTTAGCAACTTCTGAGATCTGTTCGCACAGAGGTTTTTTTGACCATGCATAGCGGGCATATGTAGTCTGATCGCCCCGCCCCTCATCGCACCGCTGGCAGATTCCCTTATGCTGTCCAGAGATGCTGCAGCAGCAGGGATGCACGCCCAATGCCTGGCTGTACTGCAAGACGAAAGGGAGCCAGCTGGACACATTAGCACTGCACCGATCACTGCAGACTGCTGGTGCTGCTGCTGGAAGGCAACTCTGCCGTGTTAAGCCGTGCCTTCCACCTCAGGAACGATGTTTCCAATGGGTTTTTTACATGGGCAGTGTACGGGAGAATACATGTTTGAGGTTTCATGGGTAGGGGCTAGGGTGGTAGCAGTGGGGCCACTGTTCTGTTTTGGTTGAGACATATTTGTCTACGTGCCTCTGCAGCTGGCACACACAGGGAATCGTACCAAAATGTCGCCCTCACAATTACGATGGCTGAAAATGCCGACTTCTTCTTTCTTGGACCCCCCCTTTACACCCACCACATATATATGTGTGGGGGGAATAGAATATAATATTAATATGGGGGGTTGCGGTTGGTCTCCCCCCGCATATATATATGGTGTAAAGGGGTTTAAAAAAAATTCAGCATTTTCGGCCGTCGCAATAATCACATAGATCCAACACACAGTACCCCTTTAGCGAACCTACAGTCGTGAGAGATTCGTGGTTCCAGTCCATTGTTGTGACTGGCAGTTTAACTTCATGAGTAATTTACCTGACACTGGAACTGGCAATGAACTATTTTGATTTAATTTCTTTTTTTATTTTAATGATTTTTATTTCATTTTTTGACTGCTGATATTTTTTAACACCTTTTTTCTGTTTTTTACTATTTATTTGTGTATGTTTTTTAAGACATATAATTTAAAAAGACTCGGAAGGCTACACACCGGAAATGGTGTGACTATCTGTACCGTACTGTATTGCTGCCTGCCCATCAACTCTCTTGCCAGTTAACCTAATCCCACTGTATAGCGCTTCGCTGCTTCCAAGCTACGCTTGCGCTATATACATTTAATATAATAAAGAAAAGCTGATATACAGGCAAAACAGGTAAATAGAATTTAACGTAACCCAATATGAGAGATCCGAGATGCGCCATATGTCCTGCTTCCTCACCCCCGTTCTTTGCTAGAAACTCCACATTTCAACGATATGTCTGCAGTCTATATATTCCAATACAGAGTCAATATTGACTGGCATGTGAGTTGCGGAATCACCATAAATGCGAACCTTCCTGATTTAGGCGGGAGACTCCCGATTTTTTCATTAAAAACAGTGGTATTTTTGACTGTCTCCCGCCTAAAATAACAATATCCCCAATGCATTCCTATGGGGAAAATGCATTCTCCCGATTTCGGTGCTGAAACCTCCCTCTCGGGGGCTTTGGAATTGGCATGTCTGAATCACGTTCCGGGACTAAGTTTTAGGAAGCGAGACCCTGCACGCCTCTTTTCCTGGAAGCGTCTTAGGCCTCTCTTTAAAATTGCGGTTCTCAGGCCCACTCCCCAAGTGTGTGACTTATTGAAGCCCCCCTCGGTTTCCCGTCCCTCGCTGAAGCTCGGCTGCTGCCGGCCTAGGGGCCATTTCCGGCAGCGTTTGTCATGCTCCGCTCCCGCTCGGCTAAGATGGCGGCCGTGGATTCCGCGCCTGCGCGGCGTGTGTGTGGCCCGGGGCCGCTTCTGGTGTTTGTGCCGCACGAGATATGTGTCATGTAGGCCGGAAATGCCTGCATTTCTTAATCAGCCCAGGGAATCCTCACGGGCTGCGGCCGCGTTCGCATCTCCTCCGTGTCATCTCCACCATCGATCCCCCAGTGTGGGGGCGACCTTGTTATCCTCTGGGCTGCCGTAATGCCAAGGTTCTTCACCTTGCACACCTGCAATTTAGCTCCCAGAGGTCAACCACGTATATCTCAAGCTATACTGAAGAAAAAACGGGGTGCAGGATGTCAGCACGGCACAACCTCGTGTTTAAGTCCAGGGGGTCTGTCTGCAGATTGGTATTGAGGCCAAAGTCCTTATTTACAAAACCATTTAACAATGGTGTAATCCCATTGAAAAACGCTTTGTAAATCAGGCCAGTTTCCTAAACTGCACTGAAAAGTGCAGTTTTTGATACAGCGCAGTCCTTCTGCCCTCTTAGACTTTTTATAGATAACATAACATAACCAGTACACAGGAAATCCAATGATTTGTCCAGGGTCACAGTGTTTGGTCAAATGGGGAGGCTGAGATTAGAACTCGGTTTTTACTGATTCCACTAGACCCCATCTCATCACATAACCCTGCAGTGTATGTCAGTGTTAGACCCCTTTGGCCCTAGGGAATAACGGACGCACGCCAGCAGTGTAAAATGCAACCTCTTTATTCAACATTCGAACTGGAAGTGCCTCCACGTCACATCCGCCTGTGACGTTTACATTACGAGTGAGATGCCTTAAAGGGCACTCACCCGTGACAACACCCCCGGACAAATGTCCTTTCAAGTGACGTTCAACGGAGGCCTCTTAACATAACATAACTTGGCCTTGTGGCAAATACAGTCAACACTCCTCCACTAACCTGGGAGGTCTCCTCACATTCCTCTGAGGTCTGCCTCGCGTCTCTGGGTCGGAGCCACCGCCAGTGTCTTCATCGGGGTACACCTGGCGTTGGACTTGCGGTCCGAGGGGAACCCACACTTTATCTTGGATATCTCTCTCCTCCGGGTCGCATTCCTCTTGAGGTAGTCTCTCTTCTGTCCCTTGCACGACATGCTTGAACCTTGAGCTGTTGCGGGTTACTTCCTGTTCTCCGTTCGCCGCAGTTATCATTGTTCCTTTGATCGCCACTACTTGGAGCGGTTCAGGTATGAACTGCGAATCAGTTTTTTTTGTTACAGCCCTTTGTACCCACACTTCATCACCAATTTGGAATTCCTTGGAACGGGCTCCCCTTCTCCTATCGGTCTGTTCACGAGCTTTCTCCTTCACCGCTTCATCTCTTCTGATGATTTCATGGTCTACTCTGGGCTTCCTTGCTGGGTTGTTGATGACCCTGGTTCTCACTTGATATTTCATCATGAGTTCTGCTGGGGTTCTGTTGGTGGCTTCATGAGGCGTGTTGCGATAGTCACGCAACATTCTACATAGCGCTTGATGCGGGTCGGTTCCTTCCAGGCGTGCTCTTTGCATGGTCTTCTTGATAGACGCCATGAACCTTTCCGCCATTCCATTTGCTTGCGGCCATCTTTGTGTTACTCTTTGGTGACGGAATCCCATGTGCTTTGCGAACACCCCGAATTCATGACCACTGAACGGGGCACCGTTGTCTGATTTAAGTGTCTATGGTATTCCCCACTCACCGAAGACTTCATCGAATGCTGCTGCGACATGGGCAAATGCTGTTGACTTGACGCGTTTTACAATGGGGAAGCGTGAATGTTCATCGATGAATAGCAGTAAGTAGTCTCCTTCCTCTCGTGGCCCATAAAAGTCGACCGCCACTCTTTCCCAAGGATGTTCAGGAATTGAGGTTATTCTGAGTGGTACCGGCGGTTCAGGTTTTGCTGTGCACTGGCATGCTGTGCAGTTCTTCACCCATCGGTCGACCATATCGTCCATGAAGGGGAACCACACATTGCATCTTAGCTGGCGTTTAGTGTTCTCTGCTCCTCGATGTCCTTCATGCGCTGTCTTGATGACTTCTGCGCGCAGTGTGGTAGGAATGACTATCTTACATCCTCGTAGTAAGATGGACTTGTCCTGGACTGCTAGCTCCGTGTGTATTCTCGCCAAACGCTCCATCTCATCCCGACATGCTCCTGGGTGACTCTGGACTGCTCTGCGAAAATCTTTCCATTTGTTGTTTTCCGTCAAGCTGATCGCTAGCGCCATCGACAGATCTGCAGCGGACGTGGCAGCAACGGTTTCAATGGATATGGCGGGCGGTAGTGCGTTGGCAGTGACGTAACTTATGTATTCTGCATCGCCCTGTCTTGGAGTGTGGTTGCCTGCTGGGTGTCTGGAGAGATAATCCGCCGGGTTGTGCTCACCCCCCGGTCGATGGATGATGTCGAAGTCATATTCTTGTAGGCGGATGCCCCATCTTTCAATCCTGGGGGGCATTTTCGTGCGAGGACTTCCAAACAGCGATGACAGGGCTTGATGATCCGTAATTAGTGTGAACTTTTTGCCAATGATGAAATTATGGAAATGTTCGCACGCCCAGGCGGCTGCCAGACTTTCTTTTTTCGCCTGAGAATATGCCGATTCCGGCAGAGCTAGAGCTCTGCTGGCGTATGCCACAATGTGCCTCGGCCGAATGTCTTGGCCACTGGTTTGCGCCAGAATTGCACCTAGGCCTACCAGACTTGCGTCTACAACTATCTCGGTATGCCATTCGGGGTCGAAGTATGCCAGCTTTCTTGCCTCCGCCAGAGTGTGTTTGATGGTATCGAACGCCGACTGACACTCCTCCGACCATATGAACGGAGTATCCTTTTGGAGCAAACGCCTGAGGGGGTTCAGTGATGGAAGCAAAATGCTGGATGTTCCGAGCACAGTATCCCGCCATCCCTAGAAATGACCTGACATCAGCAATCTGGGAAGGCTTGTCAAGGTGGAAAATGGTGGATACTTTGTCCGGGTCCGGAGTCATGCCATCCGCTGAGAATATATGGCCAAAGAACTTGAGCTTCGTTTTGCTGAAACAACACTTGTCGATATTGAGGGTCAGTCCCGCTTCCTGTACTGCTCGGCATGCTGCACGGAGCGCTTCGTCGTGTTCACTACGAGACTTCCCAAAAACCAAAATGTCGTTGCTGTAATTAAGAGTTCCTTTGATGGGACGTATGACTTGTCGAATTGTTTCATGAAAAATTTCGGCCGCCGAAGAGATACCGAAATTTTGCCTCTTGTAACGGAATAATCCGTCATGCGATGCAAATGTGGTAATTGGCCATGGCTCGGGGTGAAGTACCAACTGATGGTACCCCTGATTTAAGTCCAATTTGGAGAAAAGGACAGCTTTGTTTAGTTGGACTATCATGTCCTCAATCTTGGGTCCAGGGTGTCGCTCCCGTTGTATGGCGGTGTTGGCCACTCGCATGTCTACACATAATGTCAGGCGGCCCCCTTCTTCTGGGACAATTACAAGAGGGGATACCCACAGCGTCGGTCCTGTGGCAGGCTCAATAATGTCATCTCGGAGTAACTGGTTTAGTTCTTTAGACACTGCCTCCTGTAGGGGAAATCCTACCCTGCGTGGGTGTTGTGGAACCGGTTGAACTGCCGCGTCTATGTGTAGCTTTATTGGTGGACCCTTCGGCTTTCCTAGCCCCTGACACAGTTGCGGAAATTCTTGGACAATGTCATCCTTGGTGATGGCTGAGGTGTCACGAGACGTCACGCCGTGAACCTGACCTTGCTGTGTGACTTGACCATTCGACGATCTGACGACGTCTCCCTCACGAACTAGAATGTTGATTAGTCCTAGACAAAATGCCGTTTTGTAACTCAGCAGGCATCGACCCTTAGTGGGGCTTCTGATGACATGGATCACGGTATTGGTGGTTTTGTCAGCAAACGTTAGTCTTCTTTTGAACGATCCAATACTCTGCAGCGGAGTGTCCGCCCCCCATTGGTAGATTTTGGACATTGACGAGTTAAGTGTCGGTTTATGGCAGAGTGTTAGGAATTCCTTTTCCCCCCATGACATTAACTGTCGCTCCAGAGTCAATCAGAAAACAAAATTGTTTGTCGCAAATGTCTATGGCTATTCTAGGTGCTTCCTGGGCTTCCTGTTCATCCATTATGAGATTGACAAACTCATCATGTGCATGTGGGTCATATGCGTTGTCATAGACATGGTCCCTCGGAAATTCAGCAAACGACTCGCGGTGTGCCATTGGCGGTCCATCATATTCATCAATTATTTGCGCAATTTGTCCCTGTGGCATGTATTCCTGACTGTCATCTTCCGGGTATACTTCCTCTACCACGCGCACGTATCTCCTTGGATTCTGTTGGTAGAACCGTGATTGTTGAGGTGGGGTTGTGTAAAACCTTTGAGCTGGCCTGACTTGCGAGCTGGCTGTTCCACGTGGGTTGGGAAATGGCTTTCCTTCCCTGCATACAGATTGGAAGTGGCCTTCCCTACTGCAGTTGCCACACTTTTGAGAGAGAGCTGGGCAGGATCCTGCGTGCAGAAATGCCATCCCACACCTGTAGCATTGTCTCTGCATGCGTGGGGTGAACGTGTTACTTGGATTGATGTTTTTACTTCCAGCGTGAACTGCAGCTATCGTTTCGTTATTGTCGTGTTTCCCAGTGGCGTTGCTGGCTATGTGCGTAGCTTGCTTTTCCACCCTTTCGAGTATACGTGCCATTTCACTCACTTCTTCGATCGTGACGGGTTTCTTTAGAAGTTGTTTCTGTAGTGTCACCGACACACAGCCCTCAATTACCCTGAGACGAAGTGCTTCATCAAGCGAAAACGCGTCAAACTGGCAATGTGCACCTTTGACGCGGAGTCTCGTGAGGAATTCATCCACCGTTTCATCACTGCGCTGTGAGCACTGGTTGAAAACATATCTTTCATAGTCTCTGTTGGGGACGATTACAAGGCGTTTGTTCAGGGCCGCTATGAGGGCATCAAAGTCAGCCATTTCCGTTGGTGGAATGGTTTTGATTAATGTTTTTATCACTCCCACTTGCTGTGATAATGAAAATGCTGCGTAAGCGAGGAGAGTTTTCTTCCCCCGCGGCATCAATGAAGTTATTAAAGTCTTCTAACCACTCCACCCACCTTGCTCCTTTGTCTGCTTGTGGCGTCATGGAAAATGGGGGTGGTATGCGCCATGCTGTGGCGGTGGATCTCGTGATTGTTGGCGCTGGTGGCGGTTGTGAGCTGGATGTTGCCTGGGCAGCCATTCTACTCATGGTGGTGTGCAGGACGTGACCACAGCGTCGAGTGGGGTGCTGAGGGTCGTCTTCCGAGCAGGTATGCTCCTATCCAAATTAGTACTGGGTCGAGGAAGAAGGTCGCAGCAGAATGAGGATTAGTAATGTGAGAGGGGGAAAAAATATATATATATTTTTTTCACAATAGCTGGCTGGCACTGGATATTGCGTGGGTGCCTCGTGGTGGCACTCCCACTGATGGATGGCAGTGAGCGCCGTGTCTTTCCAGCCTCAGGACACGTGGGTGCAGGGATCGCTGATATGCCCTGGAGATGCGTGGTTGGATGAAGTCGGCGTTCGGCGCCCAGTGGGATCACTGGCGCAGAGACAAGGACGCGTGGCATGATTGCCAGTGCACGTAGGAGGAGGACACTGGTGTGCAGGAGTGACCTCGTCGCCAGCTGTTAGACCCCTTTGGCCCTAGGAAATAACGGACGCAGACCAGCAGTGTAACATGCAACCTCTTTATTCAACATTCGAACTGGAAGTGCCTCCTCGGCAAACTTCCTTCCCCCCTCCACGTCACATCCGCCTGTGACGTTTACATTACGAGTGAGATGCCTTAAAGGGCACTCACCCCTGACAGTCAGTACCATGCCCTAAGCCAGTAAGGTCGCCCAGCGAGTTAAGTGTATGCGTCTGATATATCTGTGTGTGACGTACCATCACAGGTTCAAATCCTTCTGGGGCCTACCCATTTCATAAGCATGGAACGCAATCATTCTCCTGAAAAGGATATATTGATTTCCACTGAGTGGGGTAATAACACCTGTTGTTTGCGCCATGGGACTAGTCATCATTTGGTGTGTCTATATGCAGAGTAAATATTCTCACTTCCGTGGGGGACAATAAGGATTTGCTGGAATGAGGTGATTTCATTTATAACAAAGGCTTAGGGCCCGTTTCATGGAATTTTTGCACGGTTTAAAGTGAGTTTGCACTGCTGAAAAGTGACTTTGCATTGCCGACACAAACCCTGATTCATGCAACTGTGCAAAGTGGATTTGTGCAGTGCAAAGTCATTTTGTACTTCAAAAATGACTGTGCACTGACTTTGCACTGCAAAGGTCCACTTTGCACAGTTCCATGAATCAGAGTTTGTGTCGGCAGTGCAAAGTCGCTTTTCAGAAGAGCAAAGTCGCTTTTCAGAAGAGCAAAGTCACTTTTCAGAAGAGCAAAGTCACTTTGAACCGTGCAAAGAATTTCATGAATCGGGCCCTTAGATATGTCCCTTCCTTTCCTCACCCCAAATGTGCCTCGCATAGACTTCTCAACGAGGGTTGGTGGTCCGCAAGGCTCACACCCTCAAAAAAGGAAATGGATGGTAAAATACAAGTCTAAAATGAAGTGCGTTCTAAAGCACAGTTGGCCAAATATATTTCCCCTAAAAACGCTTCTGGTGGTGTGTATGGAGACGTTTAGGTGACTGTAATGCTTTTAGTGCGATTTGGGTATTATGTAAAAAATAAAATACCAATTAATCAACAACATAGGACGGTCGGGAATAATCTAATTTGGTCGCGAATGGAAACCGGGATTGGCGCTCCAATATTCTGGTTCTACAGTCGCTAGGTAGCAAAGTCTTGCTTGGTGTGTTCATTCTTTCTTCATCTTAAGCACAGTTAAGTGCCTCCATGTGAGAGGAACAGGACTAGAAGCTGAATCTGTGGAAGTATGCAGGCAGCCGGGTGCACCGAGCCTGCCCATTCATTGGACCACAGATTAATCTGTGGAAGTATGCAGACAGCCGGGTGCACCGGGCCTGCCCATTCATTGGGCAACAGATGAATCTGTGTAAGTATGCAGCCAGCCGGGTGCACCGAGCCCGCCCATTCATTGGGCCACAGATGAATCTGTGAAAGTATGCAGACAGCCGGGTGCACCGAGCCCGCCCATTCATTGGGCCACAGATGAATCTGTGGAAGTATGCAGACAGCCGGGTGCACCGAGCCCGCCCATTCATTGGGCCACAGATGAATCTGTGGAAGTATGCAGACAGCCGGGTGCACCGAGCCCGCCCATTCATTGGGCCACAGATGAATCTGTGGAAGTATGCAGACAGCCGGGTGCACCGAGCCCGCCCATTCATTGGGCAACAGATGAATCTGTGGAAGTATGCAGACAGCCGGGTGCACCGAGCCCGCCCATTCATTGGGCAACAGATGAATCTGTGGAAGTATGCAGACAGCCGGGGTTCACCGAGCCCGCCCATTCATTGGACCACAGATGAATCTGTGGAAGTATGCAGACAGCCGGGTTCACCGAGCCCGCCCATTCATTGGACCACAGATGAATCTGTGGAAGTATGCAGACAGCCGGGTGCACCGAGCCCGCCCATTCATTGGGCCACAGATGAATCTGTGGACGTATGCAGACAGCCGGGTGCACCGAGCCCGCCCATTCATTGGGCCACAGATGAATCTGTGGAAGTATGCAGACAGCCGGGTGCACCGAGCCCGCCCATTCATTGGGCCACAGATGAATCTGTGGAAGTATGCAGACAGCCGGGTGCACCGAGCCCGCCCATTCATTGGGCCACAGATGAATCTGTGGAAGTATGCAGACAGCCGGGTGCACCGAGCCCGCCCATTCATTGGGCCACAGATGAATCTGTGGAAGTATGCAGACAGCCGGGTGCACCGAGCCCGCCCATTCATTGGGCCACAGATGAATCTGTGGAAGTATGCAGACAGCCGGGTGCACCGAGCCCGCCCATTCATTGGGCCAGAGATGAATCTGTGGAAGTATGCAGACAGCCGGGTGCACCGAGCCCGCCCATTCATTGGGCCAGAGATGAATCTGTGGACGTATGCAGACAGCCGGGTGCACCGAGCCCGCCCATTCATTGGGCAACAGATGAATCTGTGGGAGTATGCAGACATCCGGGTGCACCGAGCCCGCCCATTCATTGGACCACAGATGAATCCGTGGAAATATGTAGACAGCCGGGTGCATCAAACCTGCCCATTCATTGGACCACAGATGAATCCGTGGAAGTATGCAGACAGCCGGGTGCACCGAGCCTGCCCATTCATTGGACCACAGATGAATCCGTGGAAGTATGCAGACAGCCGGGTGCACCGAGCCTGCCCATTCATTGGGCCAGAGATGAATCTGTGGACGTATGCAGACAGCCGGGTGCACCGAGCCTGCCCATTCATTGGGCAACAGATGAATCTGTGGGAGTATGCAGACATCCGGGTGCACCGAGCCTGCCCATTCATTGGACCACAGATGAATCCGTGGAAATATGTAGACAGCCAGGTGCATCAAACCTGCCCATTCATTGGGCCACGGATGAATCTGTGGACGTATGCAGACAGCCGGGTGCACCGAGCCTGCCCATTCATTGGGCCACAGATGAATCTGTGGACGTCTGCAGACAGCCGGGTGCACCAAGCCTGCCCATTCATTGGACCACAGATGAATCTGTGGAAGTATGCAGACAGCCAGGTGTGTATGCAGACAGCCGGGTGCACCGAGCCTGCCCTTTCATTGGACCACAGATGAATCTGTGGAAGTATGCAGACAGCCGGGTGCACCAAGCCTGCCCATTCATTGGACCACAGATGAATCTGTGGAAGTATGCAGACAGCCGGGTGCACCAAGCCTGCCCATTCATTGGACCACAGATGAATCTGTGGAAGTATGCAGACAGCCGGGTGCACCAAGCCTGCCCATTCATTGGGCCACAGATGAATCTGTGGAAGTATGCAGACAGCCGGGTGCACCAAGCCTGCCCATTTATTGGGCAACAGATGAATCTGTGGAAGTATGCAGACAGCCGAGTCACCAAGCCTGCCCATTCATTGGGCAACAGATGAATCTGTGGAAGTATGCAGCCAGCCGGGTGCACCAAGCCCGCCCATTCATTGGGCAACAGATGAATCTGTGGAAGTATGCAGACAGCCAGGTGCACCAAGCCCGCCCATTCATTGGGCAACAGATGAATCTGTGGAAGTATGCAGCCAGCCAGATGCACCAAGTCTGCCACAGATTTTACAGAGTCTCCAGCTCTTATAGTTTTCTCAATGCTTTGTTCTCCTTCCCAAGAAGGCTTAACGGGCTTTAATTGCTATTTCACCAGCTTGATCACGGCGCTTCTTCTTTTCATGCACTCCATTTTCCTGGGGCCATATCTCACCCCCCCCCCACCCAACTCCCCCCTCCCAATACCCCTCCAGCCTCACATCATCAATTGATGCTCTGAGTGTACGATTCTTTATTTTCTGGACCCGCATCCGTCCAGGGTCAGACTGGGGCATACAATTGTCTCAGGCACCCATGAAAACGTGGCCCACGGTTGCAAAAGGCAATTCATTCCTTTTGGGACGGACCGCTTGAGTAGTCACCAAGGGGGAGGGTTTTGATAAAATGTGCTGCAAATTGTGCATTTTAAAGAATATTCATTCAGTAGCACTGGTCACAACTACTAGCCGCATGGTGAAGTAACTTATCAAAGTGGCCCACATGGGCCAAAAAAAGTGTGCCATTTTCACCAACAGAACTGGTCCACACCAGCATTTTGCGTTTTTGGTTCGGGCATTGCCCTGTTGCCCTATAGGCCAGTCCTCGCTCGTATCCTTCGCGGTGCACACGTTTATAATCCGGTCTTTAGCCGTCTCCCAGACTGGGCCTTGTACCCGAGGGGTGGCCAACTAGTGATATAGAATACACGATTCATCAAATCTTCTTTGAATTTGTGTCTGCGATTTATCAGATTGGTTTTGAGAAACAGACTATACAACGAATCTGCTTTTCCTTGGTTTCTGCTCTGTCACTGTGCATGTTTTGCTTCTCTCCTCACTGTACAGGGCAATTGTCCCCCCAGGCTTTTATCTGTCCAACTCATGTCACACTTTTCCTTTCAGTTACGGAGTGAACCCCCCTCGACCCCTCAACAACTTTACTTGCTCTTCTAAATCCTTTCCCACTATGTACCTCTCTTATTTAAAACACGTTTTGCCCCTTAATTCTGCTTTAAATCTCCCTGCCACGTTTCTCATCTGTCCCCATATATATGATATTATATAAAATGGCATTTATAACGCGCCTATACACAAGTGTTTCAAAGCGCGACGAGGCAAGGGGGGGGGCAGAAGGAAGACAGAGACAACGATCTTACTAGGCCAGGTGACACTGAGATCGTGCAAGTGCAGGGGAGGGGAAAAGTGCTGGGGGAGGGGACAATGCAATACATAGGATCAACAGTAAAAAATAAATACAAATAGTAGGTAAAAGTGAGGCCCGCTTGTGGCAAGTGCAGGAGTAAGTGCAGACATCAAGTGGCAAGGGCAATTTAAATTGGCAAGTAAATCTTTGTGTTAGAAATATGATTTACAATCGCAAAAGTAAAAGATATTACTCTATAAAATCACATTATGCAAATAAAACCCTTAGTACATTGGAAAAGCATAACATATACAAACAATAGTTGAAAAATACCTAAAAATGCAACACACAGTGCAGTGCGTTCACTGGACAGGGGGTGAGTAACTTCCTCTACAACATTTGGCTCACTACACCTCCCATCAGCCTTGGCCAGCATAGTCAATGGTGAAAGCTCATGGGAGTCGTAGTTCAAAACATCTGAAGAGCTGAAGGTTGCAGACCCTTCCTACAAGGACATGGAGTACCCGTGCTACCCGAGGCTTATTCTCTGTCAGGCAGCAATATAAGCTCCCTCATACACAACGGGTCTCCTTCATGTACCCCAAGCTCTCCATATGTGATGCGTTACAGCCGACTGGTTTCCCTGGTAAACACAGGTCACGTCCAACTTTCATGGTAGCAGCGGCGTGTCCAGGGAGTGGCCTTTGGTGGCATGTGCTACCCCTGGAATCTGATTGGCCACCCCATTATCCTAAAGTATGGTCATTATGTGTGTGTGCCCTCGTACTTTATGTCATCCCTGCATAAGTCTGTGCCCCACTTGGGCCACCCCAGTCAGAAGACTCTGGACGCGCCACTGCATGGTAGTAAGCTCTGGAAGAGTGGCTACTAAGAACCGCAGACTGAGGATAGAACAGGAAGCACGTGCCACTGTTTCCTGTGCCAGTCCTCCCACCACACGGCCTCGCAGCCATTCCCACAACTCCCAGTGAGAGCACGCAGCCGCAATCAAGGCGGCCTTCGCTGTAAAGAAAAATGTTGCCTTTAGAGCCAGACCCCTCCCCCAGCCCCGAGTACCATCTCTGCCCCGAAGGTTAGGGTGACCAGATTTCCAAAACGAAAAACCGGGAAGACCAACAACATAAAAGAGGGACTACCCCATCGCAGCCCACCAATTACTGCCCCTCCCCCAACACGCCCCAACAACCACCACCCAATCATATTTCCAGCACTTCTTCTTTCTACAAACTGTATATGATCTAATTTCTGCAGTTTTGTCTGTGAATCTTGGCATCTTAATTCAAAACTAGTGTTTGCTCTCATTGATATAACATGGCTTGCTGTACATTCGTCTCCAAGCCAGTTTCTGTAGCACAGTCAGTAAGTGCTGTGACTTGTAGGTGAAAGATTGGGGGTTCAAGCCAGTCCTCCAACTTCAAAATTCTGGAAGTGTTGAAATAAATTACTGCAATTTTAATTACAGTCTCCAGCCATGCAAACCGCGGACGGGGTTTCTAAAATGAAAAATCTCCTGGGAGTCTGGGGCAGAGGGTGAATTTCCCCGGACAGTGCTGGGAAAACCCGGACGTCTGGTCACCCTACCGAAGGTTCCGCGTATGGGAGCACACGTGCTCGTTCCCATTGCCTTTTAAACCCCTGAAAGCAGTGCTTTCAAACATTTTAGTGATGTGTTATCATAGCACCAATCTTTTCACCTTTTACCGAGTTGTGTAGAGTTGGAACACAGCCCGTCCCTTGCCCATCCTGTGCATTCCAGCGGCCCCTCCTCTCCCTTTGTTTACCCGCTTGGAGGTCAGCATCAGATACGCTCACCTGGCTCTTGTGTGGTGACCTTTGAGCTCTCGCCTTGCATCCTGCTCCTTCGGGTTTTGTGTGCTCAGCGCACAGCTTTCCACACAGCGAAGTCGCCACCTCTCGGATCACGGCCACGGTTTCTGGAAACCCCGAGTCAGGTTATGGGCCATCGTCCCCAGGACGACAGGGACCTGCGCAAAGCCACCTCCCCAGACATCCCATGTGCCACTCCTGAGTCCTTGTCCTCGGAATGCATGCATGCCAACGTGCAGTCCGTCTGGATGATGCTAGTCTTTCTCTAAATTAGTAGGTCATCATGTGGTTGGGCACAGGAGTAGGTCCTCATGTGATTGGCCACAGGGGTAGGTCATCATGTGGTTATGCACAGGAGTAGGTCATCATGTGATTGGCCACAGAGGTAGGTCATCATGTGGTTAGGCACAGGAGTAGGTCATCATGTGGTTTGGCACAGGAGTAGGTCATCATGTGGTTGGGCACAGGAGTAGGTCATCATGTGATTGGCCACAGAAGTAGGTCATCATGTGGTTAGGCACAGGAGTAGGTCAGCATGTGGTTTGGCACAGGAGTAGGTTATCATGTGGTTGGGCACAGGAGTAGGTCATCATGTGATTGGCCACAGAAGTAGGTCATCATGTGGTTAGGCACAGGAGTAGGTCATCATGTGGTTTGGCACAGGAGCAGGTCATCATGTGGTTGGACACATAAGTAGGTCATCATGTGATTGGCCACAGAAGTAGGTCATCATGTGATTGGCCACAGGAGTAGGTCATCATGTGGTTGGGCACAGGAGTAGGTCATCATGTGATTGGCCACATAAGTAGGTCATCATGTGATTGGCCGAAGAATTAGGTCATCATGTGATTGGCCACAGGAGTAGGCCGTCATGTGATTGGCCACAGGAGTAGGTCATCATGTGGTTGGGCACAGGAGTAGGTCATCATGTGATTGGCCACAGGAGTAGGTCATTATGTGGTTGGGCACAGGCCTAGCTGGGTGAACAGTATGACCCTTCACTCAACGTATGCAGACGGCCGGGTGCACCAAGCCCGCCCGTTCATTGGACCACAGATGAATCTGTGGAAGTATGCAGACAGCCGGGTGCACCAAGCCCGCCCATTCATTGGACCACAGATGAATCTGTGGAAGTATGCAGACAGCCGGGTGCACCAAGCCCGCCCATTCATTGGACCACAGATGAATCTGTGGAAGTATGCAGACAGCCGGGTGCATCAAGCCCGCCCATTCATTGGGCCACAGATGAATCTGTGGAAGTATGCAGACAGCCGGGTGCACCAAGCCCGCCCATTCTTTGGGCAACAGATGAATCTGTGGAAGTATGCAGACAGCCGGGTGCACCAAGCCTGCCCATTCATTGGACCACAGATCTTACAGAGTCTCCAGCTCTTCTAGTTTTCCCAATGCTTTGTTCTCCTTCCCAAGAAGGCATAACGTGCTTTTATTGCTATTTCACCAGCTTGATCACAGCGCTTCTTCTTTTCATGCACTCCTTTTTCCTGGGGCCATATCTACCCCCCCCCAATACGCCCTCAGCCTCACATCATCACTTGATGCTCTGAGTGTACGATTCTTTATTTTCTGGACCGCATCCGTCCAGGGTCAGACTGGGGCATACAATTGTCTCAGGCACCCATGAAAACGTGGCCCACGGTTGCAAATGGCAATTCATTCCTTTTGGGACGGACCGCTTGAGTAGTCACCAAGGGGGAGGGTTTTGATAAAATGTGCTGCAAATTGTGCATTTTAAAGAATATTCATTCAGTAGCACTGGTCACAACTACTAGCCGCATGGTGAAGTAACTTATCAAAGGGGCCCACATGGGCCAAAAAAAGTGTGCCATTTTCACCAACAGAACTGGGCCACACAAGCATTTTGCGTTTTTGGAGTAGGTCATCATGTGATTGGCCACAGGAGAAGGTCATCATGTGGTTGGGCACAGGAGTAGGTCATCATGTGGTTGGGCACAGGAGTAGGTCATCATGTGATTGGTCACATGAGTAGGTCATTATGTGGTTGGCCACAGGAGTAGGTCATCATGTGGTTGGCCACAGGAGTAGGTCATTATGTGGTTGGACACAGGAGTAGGTCATCATGTGATTGGCCACAGGAGTAGGTCATTATGTGATTGGTCACATGAGTAGGTCATCATGTGGTTGGCCACAGGAGTAGGTCATCATGTGGTTGGCCACAGGAGTAGGTCATTATGTGGTTGGACACAGGAGTAGGTCATCATGTGATTGGCCACAGGAGTAGGTAATCATGTGATTGGCCACAGGAGAAGGTCATCATGTGGTTGGGCACAGGAGTAGGTCATCATGTGGTTGGGCACAGGAGTAGGTCATCATATAATTGGCCACAGGAGTAGGTCATTATGTGATTGGGCACAGGAGTAGGTCATTATGTGGTTAGCCACAGGAGTAGGTCATCATGTGATTGGTCACATGAGTAGGTCATTATGTGGTTGGCCACAGGAGTAGGTCATTATGTGGTTGGACACAGGAGTAGGTCATCATGTGATTGGGCACAGGAGTAGGTCATTATGTGGTTGGACACAGGAGTAGGTCATCATGTGGTTGGCCACAGGAGTAGGTCATTATGTGGTTGGACACAGGAGTAGGTCATCATGTGATTGGGCACAGGAGTAGGTCATTATGTGGTTGGACACAGGAGTAGGTCATCATGTGATTGGCCACAGGAGTAGGTAATCATGTGATTGGCCACAGGAGAAGGTCATCATGTGGTTGGGCACAGGAGTAGGTCATCATGTGGTTGGGCACAGGAGTAGGTCATCATATAATTGGCCACAGGAGTAGGTCATTATGTGATTGGGCACAGGAGTAGGTCATTATGTGGTTGGGCACAGGAGTAGGTCATCATATAATTGGCCACAGGAGTAGGTCATTATGTGATTGGGCACAGGAGTAGGTCATTATGTGGTTAGCCACAGGAGTAGGTCATCATGTGGTTGCTTTCTGTCTGTTTCAGAGAGTGGTGTTGTCCGGTGTTTAGTATGTGTTGGGATTCACCCTGCAAGAGGCTATGAAGCCTCTGCTTGGGATTGTAATCGTGTAACCTTCCTTGAGTAGTTGGTTCTGTGACCCTTTTTATTATGAATTATGTTTTTATTAAATTACAGTGAATTATACCTAGCTCATAGCAGGGGCGTAGACTTTTGGTGTTCCCTGCAGGAGATGAAAGGGGTGGGGGGCGAGCGCAACAACAAAAAAGTCCCATTGTAACATATGGGGACTTAAATGTAATTGGCCTTTCCCAGGGGGCCCAGTCCCTGGAGCACGCGCGTACTTGGCACCCCTAGGTCATAGCTTATAGAACCCAACAATAGTATTGGACTCAATCCCATCAGGTCTCCTCTTCCCCTACCCTACCACTTACCCCATGCGTACTTCTGTACACGCCCAGCTCGTGGGACCGGACCCAGTGCTCTCCCCTGATTCATGGATTGGCTCTTACAAAGTAAGCTGGTGAAAGCCTCCACACTACTAGGGCCTGCTGGAGGGTCTCCCATCCCCATCACATAATCACTCACCAAGTAGATCTAGTACCATGCTTAGTCGGGTCTAGATATGGCCATCACTGCAAAGCTGTGCCTTCCTGAGTCCTTCTCTCATGCATCCCAATAACTAAGCACAGTTAAGAAACATGCACCCTGCTACTGCACCATATATTTCCCCACACATTCCAACTATTTGCCCCCTTCATTTGCTCGTTTTATTGTCTAATCCCCCTTTCCCATCACATTCGCCTCTATCCATCCTCTCCCTTATCCCCCCTTTCCTTTCCACAGGGTGGGGCCCCAATCAGACAAACCCAGGCACCAAAAGACTACTACAGTTGTGTAGAGCTCGCTGAAAGGGATCCCAGGAGAGTGTCCTTTGGCCGGCGAATGGCAGTTAGCAGGTGGGAAAGGCCAAGCATGGTCATGGGCAGTCAGCGGATGAGTAGCAGTCAAACAACACCCACAAGCTGCTCGTCCCACCCCAAATCCCATCCTGTCGTATCTGTTCTCCAATGCAATAGTTTTGGCTTATAGATGGTGCTGAAGCGCAACCTAATAGCAAAACCTAACCAGGAAAGAACTATCATCTGGCTGATCCAATGATACTTGTCAGGTATGAAAAGGCAGCGTGTTTACTAGCACTCTGCGGCTCACATCTCATGCTCAGACAGTTCTTAACCCAGTTTGCCAATATGGCTCCCATTCCAAGGCTGTAAAAGGATTTTTATGAGTCTTTAAAGGGGCACAGTAACCAAAATGTTATTAAAACGCATACAGATTACACGCATCTCTCTGCTGCGACCAGTGTGCCTGGAAATCTCGCCAGCTTGGTAATAGCCGATTACTTCTCTGTAATCATCACACCGGGACTTCCTTATCACCGTCCTTGAGATCCTCCGTCCTGAGACCCAGTGTGATGTTAAGCTATCAAGTACTGCTTGATGGCGAAACAGAAGGTCCCTGTGAGTCAGCAATGCTTTAATCACCAGTCTCTCCAAGCACGGGCAGTCTGTGCAGTGGCCCAGGGCCCCGCGGTCAGAGGGGCCCCCCCAAGGCACCAGTGTCCGTCTCAGCTGCTGTGCAGCTCCATGTATAAAGTTTGCGTGAGGCCACAGTGTCGCCTCCCAACCTCCTGTGGCTCTCTGGAGAGACGCCCGTTCCCAGCGGCCCATCCTCCTGTGACTCTCTGGAGAGACACCCGTTCCCAGCGGCCCATCCTCCTCTGCCTCGCTGGAGAGACACCCGTTCCCAGCGGCCCATCCTTCTGTGACTCTCTGGAGAGACGCCCGTTCCCAGCGGCCCATCCTCCTGTGACTCTCTGGAGAGACGCCCGTTCCCAGCGGCCCATCCTCCTCTGCCTCTCTGGAGAGACACCCGTTCCCAGCCTCCCGTTCCCAGCGGCCCATCCTCCTGTGACTCTCTGGAGAGACGCCCGTTCCCAGTGGCCCATCCTCCTGTGACTCTCTGGAGAGACACCCGTTCCCAGCCTCCCATTCCCAGAGGCCCATCCTCCTGTGACTCTCTGGAGAGACACCCGTTCCCAGCCTCCCATTCCCAGTGGCCCATCCTCCTGTGACTCTCTGGAGAGGCACCCGTTCCCAGCGGCCCATCCTCCTGTGACTCTCTGGAGAGACGCCCGTTCCCAGCGGCCCATCGTCCTCTGCCTCTCTGGAGAGACGCCAGTTCTCAGCGGCCCATCCTCCTGTGACTCTCTGGAGAGACACCCGTTCCCAGCGACTCATCCTCCTGTGACTCTCTGGAGAGACGCTCGTTCCCAGAGGCCCATCCTCCTCTGCCTCTCTGGAGAGACGCCCGTTCCCAGCGGCCCATCCTCCTGTGACTCTCTGGAGAGACGCCCGTTCCCAGAGGCCCATCCTCCTCTGCCTCTCTGGAGAGACACTTGTTGCCAGCGGCCCATCCTCCTGTGACTCTCTGGAGAGACGCCCGTTCCCAGAGGCCCATCCTCCTGTGACTCTCTGGAGAGACACCCGTTCCCAGCCTCCCGTTCCCAGAGGCCCATCCTCCTCTGCCTCTCTGGAAAGACACCCGTTCCCAGCGGCCCATCCTCCTCTGCCTCTCTGGAGAGACACCCGTTCCCAGCGGCCCATCCTCCTATGACTCTCTGGAGAGACACCCGTTCCCAGCGGCCCATCCTTCTGTGACTCACTGGAGAGACACCCGTTCCCAGCGGCCCATCCTCCTGTGACTCTCTGGAGAGACACCCGTTCCCAGCCTCCCGTTCCCAGCGGCCCATCCTCCTCTGCCTCTCTGGAGAGACGCCCGTTCCCAGCGGCCCATCCTCCTGTGACTCTCTGGAGAGACACCCGTTCCCAGCCTCCCGTTCCCAGCGGCCCATCCTCCTCTGCCTCTCTGGAGAGACGCCCGTTCCCAGCGGCCCATCCTCCTGTGACTCTCTGGAGAGACGCCCGTTCCCAGCGGCCCATCCTCCTCTGCCTCTCTGGAGAGACACCTGTTGCCAGCGGCCCATCCTCCTGTGACTCTCTGGAGAGACGCCCGTTCCCAGAGGCCCATCCTCCTGTGACTCTCTGGAGAGACACCCGTTCCCAGCCTCCCGTTCCCAGCGGCCCATCCTCCTCTGCCTCTCTGGAGAGACACCCGTTCCCAGCGGCCCATCCTTCTGTGACTCACTGGAGAGACACCCGTTCCCAGAAGTTCCCAGCGGCCCATCCTCCTGTGACTCTCTGGAGAGACACCCGTTCCCAGCGGCCCACCCTCCTATGACTCTCTGTAGAGACACCCGTTCCCAGCAGTTCCCAGCGGCCCATCCTCCTCTGCCTCTCTGGAGAGACACCCGTTCCCAGCGGCCCATCCTCCTCTGACTCTCTGGAGAGACACCCGTTCCCAGCGGCCCATCCTCCTCTGACTCTCTGGAGAGACACCCGTTCCCAGCAGTTCCCAGCGGCCCATCCTCCTATGACTCTCTGGAGAGACACCCGTTCCCAGCAGTTCCCAGCGGCCCATCCTCCTATGACTCTCTGGAGAGACACCCGTTCCCAGCAGTTCCCAGCGGCCCATCCTCCTATTACTCTCTGGAGAGACACCCGTTCCCAGCGGCCCATCCTCCTGTGGCTCTCTGGAGAGACACCCGTTCCCAGCGGCCCATCCTCCTGTAGCTCTATGGAGATGCGCCCGTTCCCAGCAGTTCCCAGCGGCCCATCCTCCTATGACTCTCTGGAGAGACACCCGTTCCCAGCGGCCCATCCTCCTGTGACTCTCTGGAGAGACGCCCGTTCCCAGCGGCCCATCCTCCTCTGCCTCTCTGGAGAGACACCCGTTCCCAGCGGCCCATCCTCCTGTGACTCTCTGGAGAGACACCCGTTCCCAGCGGCCCATCCTCCTCTGCCTCTCTGGAGAGACACCCGTTCCCAGCGGCCCATCCTCCTGTGACTCTCTGGAGAGACACCCGTTCCCAGCGGCCCATCCTCCTCTGCCTCTCTGGAGAGACACCCGTTCCCAGCGGCCCATCCTCCTCTGCCTCTCTGGAGAGACACCCGTTCCCAGCGGCCCATCCTCCTGTGACTCTCTGGAGAGACACCCGTTCCCAGCGGCCCATCAGACGCTGCAGGCCCTTTAATGACTGCTCATCACTTTCTTTCTTCAAGCAGCGCATTAAAGTGGGGGCCATTTACAAATAACGGCTCATTTAAGAGACCATTGTTTTGGAGGAGATGTTCCTAACGTTTCTGTGTTAAGAAATGCAGATAGGTATTTGACTCCTGTAAGCCCAGACAGAGCACCAGTTAGATGACTAAATCTACGCTCTCCTCCAGGTTAATGACAATATAGCAAATAAAACAGTTGAACATTAGCTACATTATTTTCAGATGTTCATATTTAACGCACAAAAAAGAGTTTATTTTTGGTAGAATGTGATATTTTCATCAGGTCATATATGAATCCTTCATTTGTCAAGCACTGAAACACAATGAGGTAACCCTTTCACACATTCCATGTTATACGTCTTGAAAATACATTTTCAAAACCCAAAGGCAATTTTTTAGAATTTTTCAGATTTGCATTCTGGGATGTGTAGTCTGCCAGTCAAGATGGGGGAATAATGCCACAATTGTGCACTTTTTGCTTAACATCTTTCTCTAATGATTTATATATTTGAGTGGGTACCTTACTATGGTATGGATACTTTTCAAGTCATCGTTATAAAGCAGAGTATTGTTGAAAGCTGGACGTGGGGTTGAGGAGGGGGCATGACGAGGGGGCAAGTGAGTCCTGAATATTTGCCCAGGATGTGGCAAGAGAGGTTGCAATCCAGGAGACTGGTGCTCTTATTTTTCCCCGATTGTGACCATGTGCTGCTTTTCAGGGTACAAGTAAAGGATACATGTGGGTGGACAGCGCAACGTTTTTCAGAGGGACGACGCAACCCCCTTGCCTGTTTTTGAGGTTGATAAGCTTGCTCAAACATCTGACTACAAGGATTTCACCCAGATTGTCATGTTTCCAGTGCACTTACCCACAAGACGCATAAAGTGATCATCAAGGCACATGCTCGTATTGGGATTTTGTTTTCCAGGGAATATTTCACTACATATTGTTGGGTTAAAAATGTGAGCACCTTTTATACTTGGCCTGCATATTTAACGAAAAATGTCCTCTCTCATGTTATTTTTCTGTTGTTGATTACTTTTTTTGAAAGGCCAATGCTCTTTTGTCTGGCGCACTTTCTTCTAAGGGGAAAGGTCAAGTGAACTAAATGTGTATCTTTCACTTTAAGAAATCTTTACTTACTGTGCTTATACTGTGCTTATATTCTTGGGTGGCAGCTTTTGATTTTCGCTATGGGGGCAAAGGTTCCCACACTGAGTGAAGCACAGGCGCCGTACTCATCCCCATGTCAAAACAGCACACTTTACAGCACGTTTATATATTTATTTATTTTTATATTTGTAGAAAACTCACAAAGACCATCGGCATCTAGGCGCTGTTGCCGCAGGAATAGGAAAGAAGACATATGATTCATAGGCAGTTCTAAATGTATCATATCTCAGCAACAGTCTCCCAACCTGCTCAGTTGCATTTGCAACTTTCAGCTATAGGATCCACTGCTATTCTACATGCGGCAAACAGCTTTGGCCTACTCCCTCCCTCCAATCAAGGGTCAGGGGGTACATTAATGTGGCTACCTTCTCATTTTGTAGTGAGAACTTGATAAACGTAGTTATTGCTATTATTTCTTTTGACAGTGAAAATAATCCTTATCTGTAGCTTCTGAAATAAAAGCTTATTGCTAATTTGAACTATATGCCCAAATTTACACACAATAAAAATAAAAATACTATTGTGAAACTTCTGCAAAAACAGCAGGTGGTTTCAGTTAGCAAAACACAATCCCCATCCTTTTGCAATGCCTTTCAGAGATAGTGTTTTAAACCAAAATTTCAGAAGAGCTTTTGCAAACAGTATTTCTATCAATTACATCTGGGAAGAGCTGTGTTCCAGTTCCTGAAAGGCAGACGGCTCTCAAATCCGGCCTTCGCCACTTAACCAAAATGAGCGCTCCTGCAGCTTTTACCACACTGTGCCGTATCTGCCAAAATTAGAAGTGTGTCCAGGGTATTCAGCTGTCTGCTGCTTCAAAAACATGCCTCACTCCTGATACTGCCACATAGGTAAATGATAATATTGACAATTCAAATACTGGACGCCACAGTGCACCTGTCTACTACCTTACTTACACATGGCAACATAATTTAACTTCCCATGAGACCTTTGCATCCCAAAACCCATTCTGTGATATAACTAATGTCATTATTTATGCAAATTAGGGGGCCCACACATCTTTTGCCGCCCACGGCCCTGTAAATCCTAGGGTCGACCCTGTGTTTCACAGCATACTAGAGTAAGAACTGTGACGAGGAAGATGGGCGGGCAGGTAATGGCTGGCACGTCATCAGTTAATTAAGCAATCTTTAGATGGTGCTGGACTTGGAACATCAATGCTCCGCTTGCAAACCTCCTTTCCACCTTCTTCCCCAACTTCCAGTGTTACGCGGATGACACACAACTCTTCTTCAAACTTCCCTCTGACCCTCTCCTTACTTCCTCCATCATTCCTGACTGCCTATCTGCATCCAGTCCTGGTGTACTTCCAATGATCTCTGCCTCAACACCAGCAAGACTGAGACCCTTCCTATTGGGGCTCCTGCTCCCTCTTTCTTCCCCACACTCTGGCCATCTTCTATGGGCTCCCCCTTCTCCTTCAGCTGAAGCCAGAAACCTTGGAGTCATCTTCGACTCCTCTCTTTCCTTTCTCCCTCACATTTAGGACCTTGCCAAGAAGGCCCACTTTCTACTGCACCTCCTCAAAGGAATTCTTCCTTTCCTCACTTTTCCCCAGAAGCCCAATATCTCCAGAGCTCTGGTTCTCTCTAGGCTAAGCTACTGCAAGAGCCTTTTCTTTAATCTACCCTCTTCCTCTCTATGTCCCCTCCAGGGCATGCAAGACTTATCCTTAGCCTCAGGCCCAGGAACCACATCTCTCCAGCCCCAAAAAACTCTCCACTGGCTCCCGGTTGCTGCAAGGATCAAATTCAAATCCTGCTGCATCATCCACAAGGCTGTCTGGGACGGGGACCATGCTACCTACAACTTGCGATGACTAAATACTCCCCCTCCGGATCTTCACGTTCCAGCACCAACTCTCTGTGTGTCAAGCGCTTCACTAAACAGCGAGCTGGTGGCTGATCTCTTTCCTCAGCAGGCTCCCTCCTATGGAACAGCCCCCCTCCCCTTCCTCTTCGTCTCGAGCCGGATCTCCTCAAATTCCGGAAGCGCCTCTAGACTTTCCATTTCACCTCCTCCTTCCTTTCCTCCCTCCTCTGCTAAACCCCACAGTTACCGATATTGGTGGACACGCACAATGATTCAAGTTGCTCCAAAAGCAGGCTATATAAGCCTAGTGAGTGAGGCATATCTTGGTGATGAGACATGGGCCTGATTCACAGAAGCATTTTTAATGGTACAATCCCATTGAAAAATACCCTGTGAATCAGGCCCATATCACGTAAGTGAGCGTAGCATATCTTGGTTATGAGACATATCACGCAAGTGACTGAGGCATATCTTAGTAATGAGACATATCGTGCAAGTGACTGAGGCAGATCTTGGTGATGAGACATATCACGCAAGTGACAGAGGCATATCTTAGTAATGAGACATATCGTGCAAGTGACTGAGGCAGATCTTGGTGATGAGACATATCACGCAAGTGACAGAGGCATATCTTAGTAATGAGACATATCGTGCAAGTGACTGAGGCAGATCTTGGTGATGAGACATATCACGCAAGTGACAGAGGCATATCTTAGTAATGAGACATATCGTGCAAGTGAGTGAGGCACATCTTGGTGATGAGACATATCACGCAAGTGATTGAGGCATATTTTAGTAATGAGACATATTGTGCAAGTGAGTGAGGCACATCTTGGTGAGACATGGGCTTGATTCACAGAAGCATTTTTTTAAAAATGTGTTTATTTATAATTCAACACATAGGAGAGCTCATACATTAACATTGCTTATAGCTTCTCAGAACATATAAGGCACGAAATCCCCTCCTCCCGCCCCATGTGATCCACAGAAGCATTTTTTAATGACACAATTGAAAAATGCCCTGTGAATCAGGCCCATATCACGCAAGTGACTGAGGCAGATCTTGGTGATGAGACATATCGTACAAGTGGGAGAGGGATATCTTGGTGATGAGACATGTCATGCAAGTATCTGAGGCAGATCTTGGTGATGAGACATATCATGCAAGTGACTGAGGCATATCTTGGTGATGAGACATATCGTGCAAGTGACTGAGGCATATCTTGGTGATGAGACATATCGTGCAAGTGACTGAGGCAGATCTTGGTGATGAGACATATCATGCAAGTGACTGAGGCATATCTTGGTGTTGAGACATATCGTGCAAGTGACTGAGGCATATCTTGGTGATGAGACATATCATGCAAGTGACTGAGGCATATCTTGGTGATGAGACATATCGTGCAAGTGACTGAGGCATATCTTGGTGATGAGACATATCGTGCAAGTGACTGAGGCATATCTTGGTGATGAGACATATTGTGCAAGTGACTGAGGCATATCTTGGTAATGAGACATATCGTGCAAGTGACTGAGGCAGATCTTGGTGATGAGACATATCGTGCAAGTGACTGAGGCATATCTTGGTGATGAGACATATCATGCAAGTGACTGAGGCATATCTTGGTGATGAGACATATCGTGCAAGTGGGAGAGGGATATCTTGGTGATGAGACATATCGTGCAAGTGACTGAGGCAGATCTTGGTGATGAGACATATCATGCAAGTGACTGAGGCATATCTTGGTGATGAGACATGTCGTGCAAGTGACTGAGGCATATCTTGGTGATGAGACATATCGTGCAAGTGGGAGAGGGATATCTTGGTGATGAGACGTATCATGCAAGTGACTGAGGCATATCTTGGTGATGAGACATATCGTGCAAGTGACTGAGGCAGATCTTGGTGATGAGACATATCGTGCAAGTGAGAGAGGGATATCTTGGTGATGAGACATATCATGCAAGTGACTGAGGCATTTCTTGGTGATGAGACATATCGTGCAAGTGACTGAGGCATATCTTGGTGATGAGACATATCGTGCAAGTGACTGAGGCATATCTTGGTGATGAGACATATCGTGCAAGTGACTGAGGCATATCTTGGTGATGAGACATATCATGCAAGTGACTGAGGCATATCTTGGTGATGAGACATATCATGCAAGTGACTGAGGCAGATCTTGGTGATGAGACATATCACGCAAGTGACTGAAGCATATCTTGGTGATGAGACATATCGTGCAAGTGACTGAGGCAGATCTTGGTGATGAGACATATCATGCAAGTGACTGAGGCATATCTTGTTGATGAGACATATCGTGCAAGTGACTGAGGCAGATCTTGGTGATGAGACATACCACGCAAGTGACTCAGGCATATCTTGGTGATGAGACATATCGTGCAAGTGACTGATCTTGGTGATGAGACATATCATGCAAGTGACTGAGGCAGATCTTGGTGATGAGACATATTGTGCAAGTGACTGAGGCATATCTTGGTGATGAGACATATCGTGCAAGTGGGAGAGGGATATCTTGGTGATGAGACATATCGTGCAAGTAGGAGAGGGATATCTTGGTGATGAGACATATCGTGCAAGTGACTGAGGCAGATCTTGGTGATGAGACATATCGTGCAAGTGAGAGAGGGATATCTTGGTGATGAGACCTATCGTGCAAGTGACTGAGGCATATCTTGGTGATGAGACATATCGTGCAAGTGACTGAGGCAGATCTTGGTGATGAGACATATCACGCAAGTGACTGAGGCATATCTTGGTGATGAGACATATCACGCAAGTGACTGAGGCATATCTTGGTGATTAGACATATCGTGCAAGTGTCTGAGGCATATCTTGGTGATGAGACATATCGTGCAAGTGACTGTAGCAGATCTTGGTAATGAGACATATCGTGCAAGTGTCTGAGGCATATCTTGGTGATGAGACATATCACGCAAGTGACTGAGGCAGATCTTGGTGATGAGACATATCATGCAAGTGACTGAGGCATATCTTGGTGATGAGACATATCGTGCAAGTGACTGTAGCAGATCTTGGTGATACATATCGTGCAAGTGACTGAAGCATATCTTGGTGATGAGACATATTGTGCAAGTGACTGAGGCATATCTTGGTAATGAGACATATCATGCAAGTGACTGAGGCAGATCTTGGTGATGAGACATATCACGCAAGTGACTGAGGCAGATCTTGGTGATGAGACATATCACGCAAGTGACTGAGGCATACCTTGGTGATGAGACATATCGTGCAAGTGGGAGAGGGATATCTTGGTGATGAGACATATCGTGCAAGTGACTGAGGCAGATCTTGGTGATGAGACATATCGTGCAAGTGTCTGAGGCATATCTTGGTGATGAGACATATCACGCAAGTGACTGAGGCATATCTTGGTGATGAGACATATCACGCAAGTGACTGAGGCATATCTTGGTGATGAGACATATCGTGCAAGTGACTGTAGCAGATCTTGGTGATGAGACATATGAGACATATCACGCAAGTGACTAAAGCATATCTTGGTGATGAGACATATCACGCAAGTGACTGAGGCATATCTTGGTGATGAGACATATCACGCAAGTGACTGAGGCATATCTTGGTGATGAGACATATCACGCAAGTGACTGAGGCATATCTTGGTGATGAGACATATCGTGCAAGTGGCAGAGGGATATCTTGGTGATGAGACATATCGTGCAAGTGGGAGAGGGATATCTTGGTGATGAGACATATCGTGCAAGTGACTGAGGCAGATCTTGGTGATGAGACATATCGTGCAAGTGAGAGAGGGATATCTTGGTGATGAGACATATCGTGCAAGTGACTGAGGCAGATCTTGGTGATGAGACATATCACGCAAGTGACTGAAGCATATCTTGGTGATGAGACATATCACGCAAGTGACTGAGGCATATCTTGGTGATGAGACATATCGTGCAAGTGACTGTAGCAGATCTTGGTGATGAGACATATCGTGCAAGTGTCTGAGGCATATCTTGGTGATGAGACATATCGTGCAAGTGACTGTAGCAGATCTTGGTGATGAGACATATCGTGCAAGTGTCTGAGGCATATCTTGGTGATGAGACATATCACGCAAGTGACTGTAGCAGATCTTGGTGATGAGACATATCACGCAAGTGACTGAGGCAGATCTTGGTGATAAGACATATCACGCAAGTGACTGAGGCAGATCTTGGTGATGAGACATATCACGCAAGTGACTGAAGCATATCTTGGTGATGAGACATATCACGCAAGTGACTGAAGCATATCTTGCTGATGAGACATATCGTGCAAGTGACTGAGGCATATCTTGGTGATGAGACATATCATGCAAGTGACTGAGGCATATCTTGGTGATGAGACATATCGTGCAAGTGACTGAGGCAGATCTTGGTGATGAGACATATCACGCAAGTGACTGAAGCATATCTTGGTGATGAGACATATCGTGCAAGTGACTGAGGCAGATCTTGGTGATGAGACATATCATGCAAGTGACTGAGGCATATCTTGGTGATGAGACATATCGTGCAAGTGACTGAGGCATATCTTGGTGATGAGACATATCGTGCAAGTGGGAGAGGGATATCTTGGTGATGAGACATATCATGCAAGTGACTGAGGCATATCTTGGTGATGAGACATATCGTGCAAGTGACTGAGGCATATCTTGGTGATGAGACATATCCTGCAAGTGACTGAGGCATATCTTGGTGGTGAGACATATCATGCAAGTGACTGAGGCAGATCTTGGTGATGAGACATATTGTGCAAGTGACTGAGGCATATCTTGGTGATGAGACATATCGTGCAAGTGGCAGAGGGATATCTTGGTGATGAGACATATCGTGCAAGTGGGAGAGGGATATCTTGGTGATGAGACATATCGTGCAAGTGACTGAGGCAGATCTTGGTGATGAGACATATCGTGCAAGTGAGAGAGGGATATCTTGGTGATGAGACATATCGTGCAAGTGACTGAGGCAGATCTTGGTGATGAGACATATCACGCAAGTGACTGAAGCATATCTTGGTGATGAGACATATCACGCAAGTGACTGAGGCATATCTTGGTGATGAGACATATCGTGCAAGTGACTGTAGCAGATCTTGGTGATGAGACATATCGTGCAAGTGTCTGAGGCATATCTTGGTGATGAGACATATCGTGCAAGTGACTGTAGCAGATCTTGGTGATGAGACATATCGTGCAAGTGTCTGAGGCATATCTTGGTGATGAGACATATCACGCAAGTGACTGTAGCAGATCTTGGTGATGAGACATATCACGCAAGTGACTGAGGCAGATCTTGGTGATAAGACATATCACGCAAGTGACTGAGGCAGATCTTGGTGATGAGACATATCACGCAAGTGACTGAAGCATATCTTGGTGATGAGACATATCACGCAAGTGACTGAAGCATATCTTGGTGATGAGACATATCACGCAAGTGACTGAAGCATATCTTGGTGATGAGACATATCACGCAAGTGACTGAGGCATATCTTGGTGATGAGACATATCGTGCAAGTGAGAGAGGGATATCTTGGTGATGAGACATATTGTGCAAGTGAGAGAGGGATATCTTGGTGATGAGACATATCGTGCAAGTGAGAGAGGGATATCTTGGTGATGAGACATATCGTGCAAGTGACTGAAGCATATCTTGGTGATGAGACATATCACGCAAGTGATTGAAGCATATCTTGGTGATGAGACATATCGTGCAAGTGAGAGAGGGAAGCATATCTTGGTGATGAGACATATCACGCAAGTGATTGAAGCATATCTTGGTGATGAGACATATCACGCAAGTGATTGAAGCATATCTTGGTGATGAGACATATCGTGCAAGTGAGAGAGGGAAGCATATCTTGGTGATGAGACATATCACGCAAGTGATTGAAGCATATCTTGGTGATGAGACATATCACGCAAGTGACTGAGGCATATCTTGGTGATGAGACATATCACGCAAGTGACTGAGGCATATCTTGGTGATGAGACATATTGTGCAAGTGAGAGAGGGAAGCATATCTTGGTGATGAGACATATCACGCAAGTGATTGAAGCATATCTTGGTGATGAGACATATCGTGCAAGTGAGAGAGGGATATCTTGGAGATGGGATACATCTTACCAGTGTCTTGGTGGTATCTTGGTCGCTGATCATAGCATGTGAGTATGGGAGAGAGATCTTGGAGATGGGATACATCTTACCAGTGTCTTGGTGGTATCTTGGTCGCTGATCATAGCATGTGAGTATGGGAGAGAGATCTTGGAGATGGGATACATCTTACCAGTGTCTTGGTGGTATCTTGGTCGCTGATCATAGCATGTGAGTAGGGGAGAGATATCTTGGAGATGGGATACATCTTACCAGTGTCTTGGTGGTATCTTGGTCGCTGATCATAGCATGTGAGTATGGGAGAGAGATCTTGGAGATGGGATACATCTTACCAGTGTCTTGGTGGTATCTTGGTCGCTGATCATAGCATGTGAGTAGGGGAGAGATATCTTGGAGATGGGATACATCTTACCAGTGTCTTGGTGGTATCTTGGTCGCTGATCATAGCATGTGAGTAGGGGAGAGATATCTTGGAGATGGGATACATCTTACCAGTGTCTTGGTGGTATCTTGGTCGCTGATCATAGCATGTGAGTAGGGGAGAGATATCTTGGAGATGGGATACATCTTACCAGTGTCTTGGTGGTATCTTGGTCGCTGATCATAGCATGTGAGTAGGGGAGAGATATCTTGGAGATGGGATACATCTTACCAGTGTCTTGGTGGTATCTTGGTCGCTGATCATAGCATGTGAGTATGGGAGAGATATCTTGGAGATGGGATACATCTTACCAGTGTCTTGGTGGTATCTTGGTCGCTGATCATAGCATGTGAGTAGGGGAGAGATATCTTGGAGATGGGATACATCTTACCAGTGTCTTGGTGGTATCTTGGTCGCTGATCATAGCATGTGAGTATGGGAGAGATATCTTGGAGATGGGATACATCTTACCAGTGTCTTGGTGGTATCTTGGTCGCTGATCATAGCATGTGAGTAGGGGAGAGATATCTTGGAGATGGGATACATCTTACCAGTGTCTTGGTGGTATCTTGGTCGCTGATCATAGCATGTGAGTAGGGGAGAGATATCTTGGAGATGGGATACATCTTACCAGTGTCTTGGTGGTATCTTGGTCGCTGATCATAGCATGTGAGTAGGGGAGAGAGATCTTGGAGATGGGATACATCTTACCAGTGTCTTGGTGGTATCTTGGTCGCTGATCATAGCATGTGAGTAGGGGAGAGATATCTTGGAGATGGGATACATCTTACCAGTGTCTTGGTGGTATCTTGGTCGCTGATCATAGCATGTGAGTAGGGGAGAGATATCTTGGAGATGGGATACATCTTACCAGTGTCTTGGTGGTATCTTGGTCGCTGATCATAGCATGTGAGTATGGGAGAGAGATCTTGGAGATGTAACTTATTATCTTAAAGGATAGATGTTTGTGGCACCTGTTACATTGTGAATCATTGGCAATCAATTATGCTGACATCTTTCACTGACATTGTGTAACACATATTTTTCTAGTTATATTTACAATAACTCGTGTAAGCCTGAATTTCGTCACCTCACCTCGCAGCAGTGTCTGAACCCTTTGCTTTAACCCCCCCCCCTTCGTACTGCGATTGCCCCCCCCCTGTACCCCAGATGCGGCTACATACATTTCATATTGTTCTTTTTCTGATTTCAGAGAGATTGCCGAAGGAACCAGCATAATTGTCCAAATTGACGGCAATGCAGCCCGGCTGAGAAACATCAAAGTAAGTGGCACCCTTCCCTGCACGGCTGCCCGACCCTAGACATGTTTGCAGAAGCGGGAGGAGCTTCGGGCGGGGTGTGTGTGTGTGTGTGTGTGTGTGTGTGTGTGTGTGTGTGTGTGTGTGTGTGTGTGTGTGTGTGTGTGTGTGTGTGTGTGTGTGTGTGTGTGTGTGTGTGTGTGTGTGTGTGTGTGTGTGTGTGTGTGTGTGTGTGTGTGTGTGTGTGTGTGTGTGTGTGTGTGTGTGTGTGTGTGTGTGTGTGTGTGTGTGTGTGTGTGTGTGTGTGTGTGTGTGTGTGTGTGTGTGTGTGTGTGTGTGTGTGTGTGTGTGTGTGTGTGTGTGTGTGTGTGTGTGTGTGTGTGTGTGTGTGTGTGTGTGTGTGTGTGTGTGTGTGTGTGTGTGTGTGTGTGTGTGTGTGTGTGCGTGCGTGCGTGCGTGCGTGCGTGCGTGCGTGCGTGCGTGCGTGCGTTTTTTACCATTTAGGGTGCGGAAATGCCCCCCGCCTTCGAGGGACACGCCGCCATTTGTTCGTGACTGGCTGCTGAGCCGAGTCTGTGGAGTCCCCGTTTTCCGCGGCCTTGGGGCTTCTGGGGCCATCTTGAGACACTGCATGTAATCGCTCACGGCTGTCAGTAAACATCCAACTGCCAGAGATAAATTCTGCATCACATGTCTGGAAACATCTGGACGGCGTTGGCCTTGTGCTCCCCTCCTCCCCCACTCGCAGCCAGGCTGACAAACGGGGCCCTGGCTCCTAAACTGGTAACTGCAGGATTTATTTATTTATTACATTTATAGAGCGCGCTGCAGCCCGCAGGCATCGAGGCGCTCTGGTGATGGGGGCCTGGGACAAAGGCGCATCCAAGGACAAGAGACTGAAAAAAAGTCAAGGGAAAAGAGTGCGCCAGACATTTGAAATGTCTGTTTTGATTGTATTGAAAAGCTGCCCTGCAGTTGTTTTGAGGGTTTTTGTAAAGTGCTAGCCTAAACGCCACTTTAAAGTGCTTTGGGAGGTGGCGCATAAAGTGCGAGCAGGAAACAGAGTCTAGAGCAGGGTTGTCCAACTCCAGGCATCGAGGGCTGGATCCATGTTGGATTTTCAGGATCCCCTCATTAATATTCATGGGAAATTTGCATACAATGATCCTAAATGTATGCAACATTTTTTCCTCATAAATACTCATGAGGAATATCCTGAAAACCTGTCAGGTTTCTGGCCCTCGAGGCCTGGAGTTGGACAACCCTGGTCTAGAGATTGGATCTTTCTAGGCCATCAGAAGTCCTCGGTGCGAGTCAGGAGATGGTGCTAGCGAAGCTTGGTCCATTTATTTGACGAGGAGCCAGAGGCAGCCATAATGTGGCGGGGCGTAGGTGAAGACGGGATCTCAAGCGACTACAGTAAACTCTGGGTAAGGCAGCAGTCTTCAGTACTCTGCAGAACCTCAGGAAGTTCTCAAAGCCTTTTCAGGGCTCTGCAACCTGAGGCTCTCCAGATGTTTTGGACTACGGCTCGCACAAGGCCTAGCCAGCATAGTCCATGGTGAGGGATCATGGGAGACATTGTCCAAAATATCTTGAGAGACACAGTTTGAAGACCCCTGGTTCGGGGAAGGGAATTCCAGAGGGCTGGACCCTACATTTCTAAGGACTTCACTCCTCAATGTACTTGCCACTCAGCCTACGAAATGCAAAGGATTTGGGGTCACATCCTTAAAGATCCGGGATTCAACCCTCCGGAATTCACTTCATGTTTACTCATTACATGGCCCTCCATATATGCTGGACTGTCAATCCCATGAGCCTTCACCATTGACTATGCTGGCTAGAGCTGATAGGAGTTGAAGTCCAAAGCATCTGAGGGCCACGTAAATGAGCAACCATGGAAGCCTTGAGGGAGGGAGGATAGCTCAGGGGCAACACGTTTGCCTTGGAAGCAAGACCATGCTGAGCAACACAGGTTCGAACCCCTGGTCGTGCTTAGAAACCTCTGGGTATTAAGCGTGTCATAAATAACCCATTACATATGCACTGATTCTAGAAGTCGAGGTGGCTGGAATGTCGGAAAGGCCTTGGGGACAGCTATGCAGAGCCTATTTGCGAGTCCAGGGCCTTGAAATTACCTTTGTTTATTTGCCAGCCGATATAGTGCTGTCATTGGCGGCATTAGGTGTTTATAATCTTGGAGGCCAAAAATGGGTCTAGCCGCAGTTCCTTGGAACGGAGCAAGTGATTTACATGTTAACATTTTTAAATGCTTTTTTATTCAGAGTTTCTCCGTCTCTTGTCCGTTCACTCCCGCAGAGCTGCAGAGCTGTTGCTGTCGGCAACACATTAGATGTTCTGTTACTGGGATTCATACAATGCATCACTTATTTGCATGGTCTGCAGGTGCATGGCGGATGGGAAGGAGAGTGGAGTGGGTTCGGTTAGTGGGGAGAGCAGCAAATGAATTGGGCCAGAAAAAGACAGAATTGAGCTCTGGCACTTCAGGAGGCTAATCAGACTCTGTTCCCGAGCTGTCCGAATTAGTGTAGTCTTGCAATCTACAGGCATGCTTTTGTTAGGGTGAGTAATGTGACCAATCAAAAGGCCAGAGTTCAACTTCCATTACTTGCTGAATCGCAATCACCTACACGTTTCACATTTAAAAATTGTTGGCATTCTTATGTTCCCAAAATGCTCTTTGCTTTTATGCAAATGGCCATGCTTGGGTTTCATGAAGAGATACTGACCTGGATTTGAACCACGCCCCCTTATCCCCGTCCAATCGCTCTGCGCCTCCCTCAACACCTTTCCCCGGGAGAGGGTTCCCAGAGTAATTCTTTTCCATTTCCAGCAATGGGGGAGAAAGGCAAAATGCAAGAAAGCTCTGCTGCTGTGTGGATGTGTGCAGACCGAACAGCACCCAGCACAGTGAGTGGGTGTGTTTCTAGGTGGTCTGTGTCGTGGTCAGTGTCCAGATGAAAGCTTTGTGTGCCCAGATGTATCATTAAGCCACACCAACATGAGTTGTGAGGGTCACAAAACTTTGAGATACATTTGCCCCTGCTTGGGGAACTTGGAAATAATGCAGTGAGGCTAACATGACAAGCAAGGCATGCAACTACCACAAATGTAAGAGCCATGCCACTAGCAAGACACGCACGCACAGTACACATGCTGCCAGAGACAATAAGGCCGGCTTGGTATTTATAGGTTCTGTCTGATCACAGTGTGTATAATGTATATATTGCGGCCAAGGATATAATTACTTTGTGCATAGGTCAACCAGACACAAGCTGTAATCACTGCACTGCGCGTGGTCTGTGATCACAGTCCCGCCACATAGAATATAAATGGGGTTTGTACCATGTGTAGTGTAGGCTGTCAAGCAAGGAGGCTGTAACAAGTGTTTGTGTGTCTTCTGCTGTACTGCCTACTTCCGGCGCATGGTGAAGTCCGCGTCCTGCCATCACTGCAATCATCCTGGGCCTGCACCGTAGCAGGAATTCCTGCCGCAGCTCTGCGGTGTGGTAGGCGCACATAGGGAGACACTGTAAACACTGAATGTTACATGGGATTTTTATTGTAACCCACTGACGTTTATATATGATCTCCTTGTGCGATCGCGGAATCGAGAATTGTGGTGACAAGACAGGTGTGTCTAAGGGGGTGCCGAATGCACATACCAGCCCTCCCTATCGCCTTCCGACCTGGGGGCTCTCTCCATCACCTTCCAGTTCCTGTTTGTTCAGGCAATGTCTATGGGTCTGTTGAGTTTTTGTGGTGGTGTGATAGATGGTTCTAGCGTGGCGATGAGGATCTTCTCAAGTAATCGCTGTGGGCCGAGGCGGTGTGTGTGTAGGTTTTCCTTCTCCTTTGAGTAGGATGATGTGCGGGAAAGGGTATCTTTTGTGGGAGGACAAAGAGGAAGGGCCATATTTAATTCATGGATCTGATGAAAAGCTCTGCATCTTCGGCTCCGATGTGTGCTTCCAGGAACAGTGTTTCTTTGATCCTGAATGCAAAGCTCTTCCTTTGATCTCTTAATATAACGGTGGTGCAAGATTAGTCTACGTTGAGGACTTTCTTATGGATTCTTGGTGGTCCTACAACCCAACACCTCCACATCCCAAACACCATAAGCAACCATGAGTCTTGCCTTGTCTGCTTCCACTCCTATTAGTGATGCACTGAAGAAGCCGATCAGTCGTAGCTAGTATATGTTCCCCTGCAAACAAGGAAGCACAGACAAAATTGCCTGCCTTCTAGCAGAGACCCAGCACCTATATGTCCCCAAACCATCCCGACCTGGAGCCCATGGACCTCATTACGAGGTGGGCGGTAAGGGGTTAACGGCACCGGTAAAAGTGCTGGAGCCGTTAATCCCTTACCGCACTATTACGAGGTCCGCTCGCCGGACCCGCTCTGAACGCCTGGTTTTACCAGACATCCTTAGCGGGTCCCATGAGCGGCCCAGCATGCTAACAACGGGCCTGTCATTAACAGGCCCGTTGTTAGCTTGCTCCCCATTCCCATTGAGCCATATGGGGGCTCAAATGGGAATGGGGATGGTCTGGGTTCCCTGAATGGGGAAATACCAGGCCCTCCAAGGTCAGAATGGCCGGGTATTTCCCCATTCAGGGAACCCAGACTCGTAACGAGGCACCATGCCTATTAATAGATACTCCATATTAGTTAGCTTGATTTAGTGTCCTATATTTATAGAGGCCAACATTTTCCCATGAATAATGTTGGCACCATCTGGGAATTATACAGCCTGCCAATGTATCACTAACTCAGAAGCCTTTTCCCAACATGGACGGCTGGCTTTTGGATGTGCACAAGCAAGAAGAATCATATATATATATATAACTAAGCACTACCCTGAACTTGCATACATCGGCATGATGAGCAGCATGGGTTGCAATGGCAGAGCGCGCAACCACAGAAGAACAATTGTTACGACCCATTATGGACTTCAAACACATTGATACCAATCTATGGCAGCTGGGTCCAAGAAATCAACATCTGGAACGTTTCCTGCTTTCTGGAGATCAGGGTGGATCTTCGCGATGAGCACTGCTGCAAGGGGCCTCAATGAGCAAAGTGAGGCGCATACCTTAATCATTCAGGAATCTCTCTGTGACTCGACAGATTTCTAGTAAATTGGTTACAAGCTACTGTTTATGACTAGTCTGCCTCATGCCCAGTTATTTTACACTTACTGCAAATGATGAGAGCTAGAATTCATTAGAGAGGGGCTGGAAAGTTTCCTTGAAGGAAGGTTTCCTGATTGACAAGCTTCATTCTTTGTCCTAAACTGAGTGTGCTGACATGTGCATTGTTGGTGAGTATATATGAACTCAGTAGTGAGGGGGTTGTTGCTTTCTCTTGGGTGTGCTCTTTCTTAGCAATGCTTGCTGCGTGGATCGGAGATGTGTCTGTAAGTGGTAGGCATTGTGCCTGCATCAGTGTAAAGGGTAAATGTGCAGTGTCTGCAAATTGAGTAGAGTGTTTGTGAGTGTACATGTGGAGAGTGTAACCCACAGACTAGTCGAAGCAAAAGTGTGGAAGGGATATTTGTGCAGCATGTGCGAATGAGCTCATGTTTCCGGAACACTGCATTCCAGAACTGGGCTTTCTCTTTACAAAGTAATGCGTTGTGGGAGTTGTAGTGTTTGCTCACTCCAGTTGAACAAATTGGACTTAAGCACCTGATAGCAATCACCGGACCAGTTGTCATGCCAACCACGAAGACTGTTTCTCCAAACCCCTTTTTTACTGTAGCAATTGTTTTGGTGTTATTTGGTGGTTTGCTCCAGCAAAAAGCGCCACAAATGAAAAGCACCATCTTTTCAATGTCATGGAGTCCTCTGGTTTCCGGAGATGTGCGTGCCAGGGCATACTGCATAGGGTGCGTGTGATGTTTCAGTGGGTGGCGATGTGTGCCTATGTGTGATGGTTTGGTGAGGCGGTGTAGAGAGTATCGTTTCTACGGGCAGAATTGCGTTTGTTTTTGGGCATTCATTTGTGTTTGCCGATGTACATAGGATACGCGAGCTGCATACGGATGCGGCAGAGGGCGAGAATGCACGTTTGTGTGTGTGGTGGAGAGAAATAGCAATGGGTTTCTTTTGCAATCTGGGCAAATAGTAAAATAAAGAATGTGAGATAGGAGGTTGGGCACACCTTACCAATGGTGCCCACAAGGCTTTCCCAAGTCACGGTGGGCATCGGCGGCGACTGAATGCACCACCGAGTACCACGTCATGGGCACACATCAGCCAAGGATGTGGAGGGCTGGAATGTGGGAGAGGCAGGCAGGGAGGTGGCTCGGCTGGCAAGGGCCAGGGATATATACAAGTGAACATGGGTCCTAATTAAATGTTAACCACCAAAGGTTTACAAGTCTGTTTACAATGCATGCAGGAGGTTGCCTCAGCCACGCTGCACTCTTGCAGCAGTAGCCATCTTCAGGGCAGTGTTCTTTAAGGAGGGGTACATTCCGTCAGGATCCCCCCCCCACCCCCAGGAACTCCCAATAAAGAGGATTTGTTCACAATGAATTGGATGAGCCCCAGCACATGGTGTCATAATGTACACTACAAGGCCTCCAACCGTAACGCCCAAGCACAATGCTCTATTCTAATGTTATTTATTCAGCCTGGAGCGGCCTGGGAGCTCAGAAGGGGGCACAGAGGATCGGCTGTGCCACCCTCCAAAGCTGGTATCCTTGGTAAAGTCATACAAAAAGCAAGCACAAAGGCCTCGGCAGTACTTTCTAAGCGCCTGTAGCTGTTTTGGGGCATGTACAGTAGAACAGACATATAGGGCTGCATTACGAGTTTGCCGGTAACCTGCCGGTAGTACCTGTGGGTTACCGGCAAACTCGCCTTAATGGAGTCCCAGAGGGCTCAATGGAATGGGTTTGCCTCGATCACCGGCACCGGGAGTGCCAGAGCTACTGATTGGGGCAATTCTTTGCCGGTGGGCGCCTGAAATCCTGCCAGGTCAGTCCTGACGATAGGTCACTGCAGTGTGCCAGTAAGGTAAAGATGCCAGATCCGGCATTTTCTTGGGCATTTGTACCGGACCAGCACACTCGCACTGAGGCCCTGTGCCGCTCCTCAGCAAGACCCTTCTAGGATCCTCATTCCATGCTCATATCGGTAACTGCTCAAAATGTAGAAAAAGACAGAATGTACAAAATGTCTAATGGAAAAGATAGAAAACACAAAAATCTCGAATTTTAAAATGGAGAGAGTAAAAAAGAAAGTTGGATTTTTTAAATAAACAGCCATTTCCTGCATGAAAGCGGGAGAGTGATTAGGCACACAGAAGCGTCAGAGTAGAGCAGTAGGCTCTAGGTCGTCCCTTTTCATGACATATTAAGTGTATTTATAGCGCACACGCCCCCCCCCAGTGGGGCATTTTGGCACGGATAACAGATATTTAGTGCTACCCAACTCAATGGGGCCCATTTGACTGACCTCGGGAGGGTGAAGGGCTGAATGGGCCTGCCGGGGTTCGATAAGCCTCAGGTCTGGCTTCCAGCAGAAGGTTGGACTGAAGCAAAGAGTTCATGAGGGCTTGAGATCAGCAGGGCAGGCCTTTGGGGACTCATTAAGTGTTATGAGAAGACAACCCCAAGCTCGTTTCTGTTCAAACGACTGTACACTGTGGGTGCTATTGAGAGAAAGAGCAATTCGATCATTTGAGAGTGGGCATTTATCTATCAACATCTGGGATGTGCAAATAGTTATAGGCCCTTTCGGCTTCTTTCTCGGTTTATTTTCCCTCATTCGCTGCACTCAGGCCTTTTCTCGACATGCTGATTTTTTAGCAAAGCAACGAATTCGACAGCTCTTGACCCATAAAGGCACCCAGGGCAGTCGAAGCAACCCGCCCCCCTGCCACCTCGCAGACTGGACACAGTCTCCGGCTCTACCCGAGCGTGCCAACTACTCTCCTGTGCTTTGTAGCACAGCCTTTTTCAGTTCAGCTGCTGGCCTTTGTCTCTAGCACTTCTGTGGGGTGGGGGCTTCATGCGGCTGATACCCTTTCCATGGAGGAAAAAATATATAGTGCCCATTAATTTCATGCATAACCTATACAACGACAAGATACTGTAGCTCAGTGGGTTATGCGCCAAACCTCAGAGACCTGCACGGAATGTGCAGTCACAAGTACGAATCGCACCAGGGCTGACGCTGACTTTCATCCTTTAAGTGTGGCTGAGGCAGGTGAACATATCATCTCTTATTGCAGTGCTCAGAGGTTAGAGAGCTGCAGCATGACGTGGTATATTACAGTAGGATTATAGAAGTATTGACCATGCGTTCTGCACACACAGCTCACTGGCAGGAGCAAAGTGCAAAGGTCTACACTTCACTAGGCAGTTCCATAGGCATGAGCGGGGCCTTTCAAGTTTTTATTCCTTCTACATATAGCTCCTGGAATCCATTATGGATGGCCCTATACCTCGAGGCGTGGCTCTCAAGTTTGGTTGTGTTCTGTTGGCTACCTTGAAAGCAGTGGGACCAGGAGACACGTGTTCCTATACCCGCTTCCACGTTTGACCACATTGTGAAATCACCTTATGCCCAGGTCCCCGGCGCCCCTTTTAATTGGGAGCTCCTAGTTCCTAGCCAACCTCCAAAGCGGTGTATCAGAAACTCGTCATCTTACTCTGTCTCCAGCATAAAGCCAGGGGCTCAGGGTCGCGATGGGGGCACACGTCTCCTGGTGGGAAAACCTCTTCCACCCGAGACTGTCGCGTACACACTAGTGTCTGTCCTGAAATGTTTTTGGGTAAAACAGAGACTCGCCCACTTCCGGGGGAACAGGAACCCCCCCCCCCACACTCGGGGGGAGGTCTTTCTCCTCCAGAAATCTCTGCCCGGAGTTGCCGGCCGGTCGCACCTTCTGGCCGGACTTCCCCAATCCTGGTTCTTCCCATTCAGCCGCGTGGGATGAGCCTGTAGGCCTCCCACGGCAGCCTGTAGCGCTCAGGAAGTTCCTTGGCGTGTTCATCGCGGCAGAAGCCATCCGCCCAATGTAGGAGAGCTCCAGAACATCCATAAATTAGACTGAGCGCTCTTGTTCCATCTGGCAGAAGGTCTGGAGGGGCTGCAGCAGTGGGGGTGCGGCGGGGGCTGGAGCGCTCTCAGCCCTGCAAGTAAAACATGAACGCTGCTTCCTCTGCTCTGAAACAGCTGTTCCCCGCCCCTTTGGCAGCAGCCGCTTGCAGTATGGGGTACTTAATCCGTGTCCATTTGATATACATTCATATCTACGCTGCACCCTCCCATAGGAAAGCAACGGGATTAGATTCAGAAGGGACCTGAAAAGGAAGTGATTCAAAGAGGCCTTCGAGGCTCAAGGATCCCCCAACGTGCAGCCTGGCGATGACCCTGGACCATGGGTCAGCGCCCAGGGGCTCTCAAGATGCTGTGGTTGGGCACAGCCCCTACTAGCTCTAGCCATCAGAGACAGAGTCAGCAGTGAGGGATGGTGGGAGTCGTAGTCTAAAACATCTGGAGAGCCAAAGGTTGCAGACCCCTGCTCTAGACCATGGCTGCACCTGCCACTAGCCATCCTTTTCCACCATCGATGTAAATGGTGAGTAGATGTTGCAATCCACACCCCACCCCCTTTCTTCATTGCACCCCCACCCCCCAGCTACTCCTTCCTGCCTTACGGAGCTATGGGTTAGGCTAAGAATGTACTTAATATTAATGTAGAAATAACTCGCTGGTACTTACTCTCTGCTGAGAAAAGTCTAGTATTGATGGCATATTACTGACTCACTTACACCCCCTCTATCCACCTTCTTAATCTCCCCTAAACCGTACCCCTACCCTTTCTTGACACCTCGAAGCAGTTCAGAACAAATTGGAGCGATATAAAACTTCAAATATGGAATAAAATAACACAATTAAAAGATTAGGAAACAGTATTAAAAGGGCATAGGGCCGACTACCTCCTAAACATGCTCACAGTCCAGGGGTCTGCAGCATTTGGCCCTCCAGATGTTTGCACTACAACTCAAATCAACTCTGTCCAGTATAGGCAATGGTTTGGGATCGTGGTATTTGTAGTCCAAAAACATCAGGCGAGCCGCAGATACCGCAAATCCTCTTGATTTAATTGTATTGATTTTATCGTGTGGAGAGTGCGCGCCCACCTCCAGTTCTCTGGGAGCTATGAAGAAAGTACAGAATTATGCAAACATTAGAAAAGGAAGGCAACCAAAAAAGAAAGATAACGCTCAGAGCAAACCCCAAGATGGAAAGTAAGAAGCATCCAAATGGACCGACTAGCAGGCCAACAGAAAGGTTCAACAGAGGGCCCGGTGGGTTCCCAAGTGCATCAGAAACTGTAGTTCTCATTAGATGGAGATGTGGGGGCAAAACCAGCTGACCTGAATCCCTGTAAACTACAGGTGACTGCCAAAAACACTAACAGATTACAAATTGCACAAAACGAGGCGCTTAGAGCAGCCCTCAGTATCTCCAGAAGATAAATAATAATACATAAATAAATAAATAAATAAATAAATAAATAAATAAATAAATAAGAGAACACATCTCTCAGGCAAGACAACAGGCCCACTGGCTCCCAATCAGAGAGCGCATACTATTCAAGACACTCACAATCACTCATAAATGCCTCTCGCAATCAGCACCTTCCTACCTAGTTGAACAAATACACCAAGCTCAAACACTCAGACCCAAACAAGACATTTACTCACACCAGCTCACAATCCCTGCCTTCAACAGAGCCAAAGCAGGTGGATCCAGTTTCGAAGTATTAGCACCAAAATCCTGGAATGCACTACCACTTGAACTAAGATCTGAAACTTCTCTCATGGCCTTCAGAAAAGCCCTCAAAACCGAACTGTTTAAGTAGACCCTGCTCGCTTCACTGTTCCCCTGTAACCTCGGAACATGAGTACTGTATATGCCTAATTTGTATACCTGTGCATAAAATGTCTATTAAGTGAATATTCTGTAACAGCGCCTCGATGCCCGAGGGCAGTTTGTGCGCTTTATAAATGGAAATAAATAAATAAAATTTCCCACCACATGTCAGAGATTTCTGTAATTATACCTCAAGGTGAACAGTGCTAAGCGGTTGTGCTACCATAAAACAGAAAACCGCATATCAGAGTGTGACGTATGGAAGTGCCCAGGAGTCACCAGGAGAAAATGGTGACGGGTGCTGATACGGGTGCTGATATGTACAGCGGCAAAGGCGAGCAGGTCTGGCAGGTACTATGCGCCATATTGATGCCCTTTCACATAATCCAGAGATGGAAACAAAGAAGGGGCATCGCGCCGCTGGCACGAAAGTGCACCGCAAACCTTGAGAGTACACCATCCCTCACCGTCATGCAACACACATTCCGTGATGCAGCACTGCCTCCAGTGATGTCCCATCTTGCAGGATTCATGTGCACTGCTCACTTCGCCACCACCATATAGCATCATTAGCATGCGTGGCTGCTCTGGATTTCAGTGACACCCAAGGTCTCAGACGCCATCATGCCACACACATTCCCTGATGCAGCACTGCCTCCAGTGATGTCCCCTCTGGCAGGATTCATGTGCACTCCTCACTTCGCCACCACCATATAGCATCGTTAGCATGCGAGGCTGCTCTGGATTTCAGTGACACCCAAGGTCTCAGACGCCATCATGCCACACTCATTCCCTGATGCAGCACTGCCTCCAGTGATGTCCCCTCTGGCAGGATTCATGTGCACTCCTCACTTCGCCACCACCATATAGCATCATTAGCATGCGAGGCTGCTCTGGATTTCAGTGACACCCAAGGTCTCAGACGCCATCATGCCACACACATTCCCTGATGCAGCACTGCCTCCAGTGATGTCCCATCTGGCAGGATCCATGTGCGCTGCTCACTTCGCCACCACCATATAGCATCGTTAGCATGCGAGGCTGCTCTGGATTTCAGTGACACCCAAGGTCTCAGACGCCATCATGCCACACTCATTCCCTGATGCAGCACTGCCTCCAGTGATGTCCCCTCTGGCAGGATTCATGTGCACTCCTCACTTCGCCACCACCATATAGCATCATTAGCATGCGAGGCTGCTCTGGATTTCAGTGACACCCAAGGTCTCAGACGCCATCATGCCACACTCATTCCCTGATGCAGCACTGCCTCCAGTGATGTCCCCTCTGGCAGGATTCATGTGCACTCCTCACTTCGCCACCACCATATAGCATCATTAGCATGCGTGGCTGCTCTGGATTTCAGTGACACCCAAGGTCTCAGACGCCATCATGCCACACTCATTCCCTGATGCAGCACTGCCTCCAGTGATGTCCCCTCTGGCAGGATTCATGTGCACTCCTCACTTCGCCACCACCATATAGCATCATTAGCATGCGTGGCTGCTCTGGATTTCAGTGACACCCAAGGTCTCAGACGCCATCATGCCACACACATTCCCTGATGCAGCACTGCCTCCAGTGATGTCCCATCTGGCAGGATTCATGTGCACTCCTCACTTCGCCACCACCATATAGCATCATTAGCATGCGAGGCTGCTCTGGATTTCAGTGACACCCAAGGTCTCAGACGCCATCATGCCACACTCATTCCCTGATGCAGTACTGCCTCCAGTGATGTCCCCTCTGGCAGGATTCATGTGCACTCCTCACTTCGCCACCACCATATAGCATCATTAGCATGCGTGGCTGCTCTGGATTTCAGTGACACCCAAGGTCTCAGACGCCATCATGCCACACTCATTCCCTGATGCAGCACTGCCTCCAGTGATGTCCCCTCTGGCAGGATTCATGTGCACTCCTCACTTCGCCACCACCATATAGCATCATTAGCATGCGTGGCTGCTCTGGATTTCAGTGACACCCAAGGTCTCAGACGCCATCATGCCACACTCATTCCCTGATGCAGCACTGCCTCCAGTGATGTCCCCTCTGGCAGGATTCATGTGCACTCCTCACTTCGCCACCACCATATAGCATCATTAGCATGCGTGGCTGCTCTGGATTTCAGTGACACCCAAGGTCTCAGACGCCATCATGCCACACACATTCCCTGATGCAGCACTGCCTCCAGTGATGTCCCCTCTGGCAGGATTCATGTGCACTCCTCACTTCGCCACCACCATATAGCATCATTAGCATGCGTGGCTGCTCTGGATTTCAGTGACACCCAAGGTCTCAGACACCATCATGCCACACACATTCCCTGATGCAGCACTGCCTCCAGTGATGTCCCCTCTGGCAGGATTCATGTGCACTCCTCACTTCGCCACCACCATATATCAATGTTAGCATGCGAGACTGCTCTGGATTTCGCGGACCACCAAGGTCTCAGAGTCTGGAGCTCTGCCTCGCAGGCTGCGTCTACAAACTGGGTGCCTCACTCAAAATACGGAATCAGTAATTCAATTTCCATCTGGTATTTGTATAGCACTGACGGCCTCATGCTATCCAACTCTTCATCTCCCTGCCAGCTTCCTGTGCCACGTATGAGAAATACTTACTAGCTTTTGTGTGTTGCAGGACATTTCAAATACATTGCTGCTTTCTCCACTATAATCATCACAGCTTCCCTTTCTGCCTCATACCAAGGCCTTGGGGGCCTTCGTCGAGCAATGCTCATCACGCAGGACCCATTAAACACCCCGATAACACTGACAAACACGGACGAGCACCAACCATTTCTTGTCCTCCAAGTAGCTGGCTCTATTGCAGGAATCTTCAAACTGTGGTTCTGCAGATGTTCTGGACTACAACTACCATCACCCTGAGCGAGCACAGACAATAAAGAGGGATCATGGAGGTCAGGGCCCATAGCAACGAGGTTCTCACGCTAACCACCTGCTCCGATTTGCTTCATCTGTTGGATATCGGCAAGTCCTGCAGTCACCCAATGGCACGTATGCATAAGCAGCCTCTGTAGGGCCTTGAGTCACAGGGAGGATCCATGCTGCCGGGGTCTTATGCATAGCTGTAGGCATCTGCTTGCTGCACCACGATCAGGGGACATCTCTGGCCATCAAGCACGACATCCTCTGGCACTCGATAGGAGACAAGTCCAACTCGCGCCATGTTCCAAGCTCTCCTCCAGTTTGGCTGGACCGCGCAGAGGCGTCGCTAGGGAGGGGCTGGGGGGGCTATAGCCCTGGGTCTTTTGGTTGTAGCCCTGGATAGAAGCTCAGGAGCTACAGCCAAAAGGTTATAGCTAGCCCCGAGCCCTGACATTAGTGTAGCCCCGGATCTTTTCCAGACCTAGCAACATGTTTCTATCATTCACCTAACATCGTTCTTACCAGCGCGGGCACATATTAGATGCCGCAACAAGAGCGCAATTTGCACAATCAAATCCCTTCTCCGGCTCTCGTGCCCGGCACCCAACATAATCCTCATACACCATATTTCAGTCGTGCAACCACCATCTACGCACCAAGACTCTGCGCAGTAACCTCCAGACGAGCCATTTTTAGTTTTGGCCAGAAGGTGGCAATTAGCTGAAACTATTGCATTAGAGTACAGCCAGGGAGAAATGGCATATGCGGAAGGACACAAAGCTTGTAGGTTTTCCATGGTTATTTAGCCACCCATTAACTGCCCATGGCCATGCTAATCCCTATGCCCATTCCCACCCAGTTCCTGCTCCTCCCCACCCAAAACACACCCTCCTTGGACATCTTTGAGCTAACTTTACTGAGCCTTGGCATGAAGCTTTGTGCTCGAAGTGCCTGTCAGCGTTTTTTCAAAGCAGTCTTCCGAGAGTGAATTACTTCATTGGAGTTCTATATGTGCTACTGCAGTAATAAAAATGTCTAAACCAGGTCTGCCTTCAGCCACGCGAGTTATAAATACTATGAGTGTGTCCTTCACTGATTCTGTTAAAAACAAGCATTGACAAAGCTAACAGTTTGGGCTTGTGTGTAAGTATTAGGCATTTTCTAGGCACTGGCCAACACGGTTGGCATTGCCAATGCTTCTTTAAGCTGGAGATAAAGCTTCTGTAACAGGGGGCTGAAGTCACAAAAATTGAGTTAATGCCATGTGTTGGAGGAATGTCGGATTTTCAAAGTGTCAATTTTGCAAACGGACACATTAGCCCCATGCCCCCAAAATGCCTTCTTTGATTCTTGCATTCCTGTGGCTGCTGTTTTCCAGATGGTTGTTGCTTCTCCCTCTTATCTCTTTTCCTGTCCCGCACAATTACCCTGTGCAAATGGGGACTCCCTTTATAGTACTGAAAACACATATCTTTTTGTACAATAGCCCAAAAGCTCTGTGTTATGAAAAGGCTAAGCCTTTAAACGCCCGGCTTCAATAGTCGTACTAAGAGGCAAAGTGGCTCTGGTACTGATGGTTGTGTTCATGATCCGGTGCTGCTGGTTGTGTTCATGATCCGGCGCTGCTCGTTGTGTTCATGATCCGGAGCTGCTGGCTGTGTTCATGATCCAGCCCTGCTGGTTGTCTTCATGATCTGGACCTGCATGTTGTCTTCATGATCCAGCCTGGCTGACTGTGTTCATAATCGTCACTGGTGGCTGTGTTCATGATCAAGCCTTGCAGGTTTGTGTTCATGATCCGGCACTGCTTGTTGCGTTCATGATCCGGCACTTCTGGCTGTGTTCATGAGCCGGCCCCGCTGGTTATGTTCATGATCCGGCCCCGCTGGCTATGTTCATGATCCGGTGCTGCTGGTTGTGTTCATGATCCGGCCCCGCTGGTTATGTTCATGATCCGGCCCCGCTGGTTGTGTTCATGATCCGGCTCTGCTGGTTGTGTTCATGATCTGACCCTGCTGGTTGTGTTCATGATCAAGCCTTGCTGGTTGTGTTCATGATCCGGCGCTGCTGGCTGTGTTCATGATCCGGCTCTCCTGGTTGTGTTCATGATCAAGCCTTGCTGGTTGTGTTCATGATCCGGCACTGCTGGCTGTGTTCATGATCCGGCTCTGCTGGTTGTGTTCATGATCAAGCCTTGCTGGTTGTGTTCATGATCCGGCCCCGCTGGTTGTGTTCATGATCCGGCCCCTCTGGTTGTGTTCATGATCCGGCCCCACTGGTTGTGTTCATGATCCGGCGCTGCTGGGTGTGTTCATGATCTGGCCCCACTGGTTGTGTTCGTGATCCGGCCCCGCTGGTTGTGTTCATGATCCGGCACTTCTGGCTGTTTCCATGATCCGGCTCTGCTGGTTGTATTCGTGATCTGACCCTGCCTGTGCGAGCTTAAGTTTTAAAAGTTCTGACATGCTTCTGTGCAAGCTCTTGTTGACGGCCGGGGCAAACGCCCACGTTGAGGGCACATTTACATTGATTTGAAATCAACTCCTGTGTTCATGATCAAGCCTTTCTGGCTGTGTTCATGGTCCGGCCCCACTGGTTGTGTTCATGATCCGGCCCCACTGGTTGTGGTCATGATCCAGCCCCGCTGGTTGTGTTCATGATCCGGTGCTGCTGGCTGTGTTCATGATCCGGCTCTGCTGGTTGTGTTCATGATCAAGCCTTGCTGGTTGTGTACATGGTCCGGTGCTTCTGGCTGTGTTCGTGATCCGGCCCGCTGGTTATGTTCATGATCCGGCCCCGCTGGTTGTGTTCATGATCCGGCGCTGCTGGCTGTGTTCATGATCCGGCCCACTAGTTGTATTCGTGATCCAGCCCCGCTGTTTGTGTTCATGATCCGGCCCCACTGTTTGTGTTCATGATCCGGCGCTGCTGGCTGTGTTCATGATCCGGCGCTGCTGGCTGTGTTCATGATCCGGCGCTGCTGGCTGTGTTTATGAGCCGGCCCTGCTGGTTGTGTTCATGATCTGGCCCGCTGGTTGTGTTCATGATCCGGCCCCGCTGGCCGGTTCATGAGCCGGCCCTGCTGGTTGTGTTCATGATCCGGCGCTGCTGGCTGTGTTCATGATCTGGCCCGCTGGTTGTGTTTGTGATCCGGCCCCGCTGGTTGTGTTCATGATGCGGTGCTGCTGGCTGTGTTCATGATCCGGCACGCTGGTTGTGTTCCTGATCCGTCCCCGCTGGTTGTGTTCATGATCCGGCGCTTCTGGCTGTGTTCATGATCCGGCCCGCTGGTTGTGTTCGTGATCCGGCCCCGCTGGTTGTTTTCATGATCCAGCGCTGCTGGCTGTGTTCATGAGCCGGCCCCGCTGGTTATGTTCATGATCCGGCGCTGCTGGCTGTGTTCATGATCCAGCCCCGCTGGTTGTGTTCATGATCCGGTGCTGCTGGCTGTGTTCATGATCCGGCTCTGCTGGTTGTGTTCATGATCAAGCCTTGCTGGTTGTGTACATGATCCGGCGCTTCTGGCTGTGTTCGTGATCCGGCCTGCTGGGTATGTTCGTGATCCGGCCCCGCTGGTTGTGTTCATGATCCGGCGCTGCTGGCTGTGTTCATGATCCGGCCCGCTAGTTGTATTCGTAATCCGGCCCCGCTGTTTGTGTTCATGATACGGCCCAGCTGTTTGTGTTCATGATCCGGCGCTGCTGGCTGTGTTCATGATCCGGCGCTGCTGGCTGTGTTCATGATCCGGCGCTGCTGGCTGTGTTCATGATCTCGCACAGCTGGCTGTGTTCATGAGCCGGGCCTGCTGGTTGTGTTCATGATCTGGCCCGCTGGTTGTGTTCATGATCCGGCCCCGCTGGCCGGTTCATGAGCCAGTCCCGCTGGTTGTGTTCATGATCCGATGCTGCTGGCTGTGTTCATGATCTGGCCCGCTGGTTGTGTTTGTGATCCGGCCCCGCTGGTTATGTTCATGATCCAGCCCCGCTGGTTATGTTCATGATCCGGCCCCGCTGGCTGTGTTCATGATCCGGTGCTGCTGGTTGTGTTCATGATCCGGCCCCGCTGGTTATGTTCATGATCCAGCCCCGCTGGCTGTGTTCATGATCCGGTGCTGCTGGTTGTGTTCATGATCCGGCTCTGCTGGTTGTGTTCATGATCTGACCCTGCTGGTTGTGTTCATGATAAAGCCTTGCTGGTTGTGTTCATGATCCGGCGCTGCTGGCTGTGTTCATGATCCGGCTCTGCTGGTTGTGTTCATGATAAAGCCTTGCTGGTTGTGTTCATGATCCGGCACTGCTGGCTGTGTTCATGATCCGGCTCTGCTGGTTGTGTTCATGATCCGGCTCTGCTGGTTGTGTTCATGATCAAGCCTTGCTGGTTGTGTTCATGATCTGGCCCCGCTGGTTGTGTTCATGATCCGGCCCCACTGGTTGTGTTCATGATCCGGCGCTGCTGGGTGTGTTCATGATCTGGCCCCACTGGTTGTGTTCGTGATCCGGCCCCGCTGGTTGTGTTCATGATCTGGCGCTTCTGGCTGTTTCCATGATCCGGCTCTGCTGGTTGTATTCGTGATCTGACCCTGTCTGTGCGAGCTTAAGTTTTAAAAGTTCTGACATGCTTCTGTGCAAGCTCTTGTTGACGGCCGTAGCAAACTCCCACGTTGAGGGCACATTTACATTGATTTGAAATGAACTCCTGTGTTCATGATCAAGCCTTACTGGCTGTGTTCATGATCCGGCCCCACTGGTTGTGTTCATGATCCGGCCCCACTGGTTGTGTTCATGATCCAGCCCCGCTGGTTGTGTTCATGATCCGGTGCTGCTGGCTGTGTTCATGATCCGGCTCTGCTGGTTGTGTTCATGATCAAGCCTTGCTGGTTGTGTACATGATCCGGCGCTTCTGGCTGTGTTCGTGATCCGGCCCGCTGGTTATGTTCATGATCCGGCCCCGCTGGTTGTGTTCATGATCCGGCGCTGCTGGCTGTGTTCATGATCCGGCCCACTAGTTGTATTCGTGATCCGGCCCGCTGTTTGTGTTCATGATCCGGCCCCGCTGTTTGTGTTCATGATCCGGCGCTGCTGGCTGTGTTCATGATCCGGCGCTGCTGGCTGTGTTCATGATCCGGCGCTGCTGGCTGTGTTTATGAGCCGGCCCTGCTGGTTGTGTTCATGATCTGGCCCGCTGGTTGCGTTCATGATCCGGCCCCGCTGGCCGGTTCATGAGCCGGCCCTGCTGGTTGTGTTCATGATCCGGCGCTGCTGGCTGTGTTCATGATCTGGCCCGCTGGTTGTGTTTGTGATCTGGCCCCGCTGGTTGTGTTCATGATCCGGTGCTGCTGGCTGTGTTCATGATCCGGCCCGCTGGTTGTGTTCGTGATCCGTCCCCGCTGGTTGTGTTCATGATCCGGCGCTTCTGGCTGTGTTCATGATCCGGCCCGCTGGTTGTGTTCGTGATCCGGCCCCGCTGGTTGTGTTCATGATCCAGCGCTGCTGGCTGTGTTCATGAGCCGGCCCCGCTGGTTATGTTCATGATCCGGCGCTGCTGGCTGTGTTCATGATCCAGCCCCGCTGGTTGTGTTCATGATTCGGTGCTGCTGGCTGTGTTCATGATCTGGCTCTGCTGGTTGTGTTCATGATCAAGCCTTGCTGGTTGTGTACATGATCCGGCGCTTCTGGCTGTGTTCGTGATCCGGCCCGCTGGTTATGTTCGTGATCCGGCCCCGCTGGTTGTGTTCATGATCCGGTGCTGCTGGCTGTGTTCATGATCCGGCCCGCTAGTTGTATTCGTGATCCGGCCCCGCTGTTTGTGTTCATGATCCGGCCCCGCTGTTTGTGTTCATGATCCGGCGCTGCTGGCTGTGTTCATGATCTGGCGCTGCTGGCTGTGTTCATGATCCGGCGCTGCTGGCTGTGTTCATGAGCCGGCCCTGCTGGTTGTGTTCATGATCTGGCCCGCTGGTTGGGTTCATGATCCGGCCCCGCTGGCCGGTTCATGAGCCGGTCCCGCTGGTTGTGTTCATGATCCGGTGCTGCTGGCTGTGTTCATGATCTGGCCCGCTGGTTGTGTTTGTGATCCGGCCCCACTGGTTGTGTTCATGATCCGGTGCTGCTGGCTGTGTTATGATATGATATGATATGATATGGCATTTATAACGCGCCTATACACAGGTGTTTCAAGGCGCGAGAATTCATGATCCGGCACGCTGGTTGTGTTTGTGATCCGTCCCCGCTGGTTGTGTTCATGATCCGGCGCTTCTGGCTGTGTTCATGATCCGGCCCGCTGGTTGTGTTCGTGATCCGGCCCCGCTGGTTGTGTTCGTGATCCGGCCCCGCTGGTTGTGTTCATGATCCGGTGCTGCTGGCTGTGTTCATGAGCCGGCCCCGCTGGTTATGTTCATGATCCGGCGCTGCTGGTTGTGTTCATGATCCGGCTCTGCTGGTTGTATTCGTGATCTGACCCTGCCTGTGCGAGCTTAAGTTTTAAAAGTTCTGACATGCTTCTGTGCAAGCTCTTGTTGACTACCGTAGCAAAACAAAGTCCCACGTTGAGGGCACATTTGCATTGATTTGAAATATTGTTTTTAATAAAACCAAGAGTGCTTGTAGAACGTAATATCCTTGTAATCCCTCTACCTATGCCATCTCAACTGGTTGATACAATCCTCTGTCTTTTACATCACAACTGTCCGATAACACACTATCCTTCCTGCTCTTCCACCTGATTCTATTGCTTTTCCTCCTTCTCTGCTCCCTATTTCTCTCTCTGCCCGTAATTTAGGCCTCTACCTTGACTCTAAGTTTACATTCTCCTTTTCTATCTCTCTACTTTCCTGTTACTGTTGTTTTTGTTCCATATTCGCAAAGCTCGGCCATTTCTCACTTTGAAGATGGCAGAACTTGTAATATCTTCTCTAATCTCGTCCCGTTTATTTATTGTTCTTGAGCTTCCTTGGGTCTTCCTGCTTCACGATTAGCTCCTCTTAAATCTATTTTCAATTCATCTGTTCGTCTTCTCTGTTCCTTGTCACCTTGTGACTCTAATTCTTTATCTTTCGGATCTCTTAGATGGTTATCTTTTCATTCTTAAATTCAATTTTCTCTGTATGGTCTTTAAATCTCCTTCTTATCTATCTTCTTTGGTTTCCTTTTATGTTCCCTTGCGAGCACTCCGTTCTCAGTCTCTTTTTCTCTTAACCGTTCCACGTCCTCTGTGTCTGCTGAGTCTCGTTTTCGCTCTTTTTCTCCTCTACTCTGGAACACGTGACCTCTTTCTCTCCCCTCCATTTCTTCCTATTCCGTTTTTCGTTCTGCTCTTAAAGCCTATCTTTTGTAGTTGATTTTATGACATTTTAACTCACTTATTTGTACTGTGATGTGATGTGTATACCGCGCTTTTGCGTAAAGCGCTTAATACATATCAAATAAATAGGAAAATGGAAAAATAATTGTGATATAAGTCACCATTTACTGACAGGAAGGGACGCTCATGGAGATGTCTGGAGACCCTTGTGCCTGTTAGGACACCACCTACCTGCAGGCAGTCTTTGAGGGGGTCCCCGGGTCTCGGACGATCTTGGAGATTGTATCCCCGTTACGGCTGGGGGGGCCCACGGGTGCATAGGGCACCGCCCCGCGTCAGCCCATCTCGCCTACCCCTGAACGCTGCGCATGCGCAGTCAGGCGGCGGCGCGGAGCTTGCGTGGCAAGCCTCGCTTTTGCGCCGTGGGCGCGTGCGAGGAGGCGTTGCGTGCCAGGCCTCGTTTTGGCAGGGACTTCCTTATTATGCGGTCGGGTCGGGAACGAGTCGCGTCTCAACGCGGCTTGGTTCCCGACCCGCCGCATCGCTCCGTGTGAGTCCTGACTCGTTCAGCACCTCGCATTTCCCCTGCCCTGCTGGGTAGGGCCCCTGTCTTGCCTTTTCTCTTGCCTTGTTGGGAGATTGTTCCCTGCCCTTCCAGTTGCTCCTGCCCTGGTTCTGCCCTGGTTCTGTCCCTTCCTGACCCCTTCCGTCCTGCCCCTGTTCTGCTCCCTGTGCCCCCTCCTTGTCCTGGGTTCAGTTTCCTGTCCTCTCCTACCTCCTGGTGGTCCTGTCTTGGGCTCACCCCTTGTTCCTCTGCCTGGTCCTGACTGCCTGATTGCCCCTGGCTTGGGGTCCTGTCTATCCAAGGTTCCTGCATCCTCGTCTTTCCTTCCTGGTTTCTCATCTGGACCTGAACATCTACCAGCCCTGTACTTCGTTGGAACAGCCTTCCCTGTCAGTGCTTGCACTGTTCTGGCGCCACATTAAGATCCAGGGAAGTGCCTCATTTGTGGCGTCAGGCGTTGGCTCCCCTTCAGCCCTGTGCCATTAGGGCGGGAGTGGGGCTGACTTCAGGCGTTACCTCTCTTCGGATTACCCACCAACCGACAACCTGGCATCTCCTCAACGAACAACTCCTGGAAACACAGGTATGCAACGTCCCAGGGACGTACACCTTGACAGATTGAGATGCCTAGCCACTTGTTCCGATTCCGAGATGGACGACACTCAGGAACTACGAGACAAAATGAGGGCCTTGAGATTGGAGATGACCGCTCTACACCAAGAGAATGTGAACTTGCGACAGATGGTCGTTCACGGGGCCGGTACTGCTCCCCAAGCAGAGGCTGCCATGGCCCATACTGTACCGCTGAAGTTTGACGGTGATCCCAGACGCGTGGCTGAATTCTGCAATCACTGTAAAATCCATTTCATGTACCGATCTTCACAATTTAGTCAAGACAAGGCTAAGATTGGTTACATTCTGGGAAACCTGACTGGAAACACCCTGGCATGGGTAACGCCTTTGGTTGCGGCTAACAGTCCCATTCTTAGTGACTTTGGTGCATTCGAGAAGGCCTTTTTGGAGGTTTTTCAGTCTCCAAACCTCGCGGCCACAGCACAGAACCAGTTGGTGGATCTCAGACAAGGATCAAGGGACATAATCTCCTAAATTAGCTGTTTTCGCCAGATTGCCACTGATTCATTGTGGCCGGAAATAACCCAGAAGACTCTGTTTCGGCGAGGACTGAGGGAAGAGTATAAGGATGAGCTATTACACATACTGGAACCTGACACCTTACAGGCCCTCCAAGACCAGGTGCTTCGGATAGACCATCGATTGGTGGAAAGTAAGGGTGAAAGACGACGGTATGAAAGAACCTTCCCAAGGCCCCCGCCGATACCCGTAGGAGTACCAGGTACCGCCGAAACCGGTCCAGAACCTATGCAGTTGGGCGCTGTAAGAGGGCCATTGTCAGAAACTGAGAAGAAGCGCCAGAGGGATCTAGGGTTGTGTTTGTATTGTGGAGCTGCGGGTCACTTTTTAGGGACCTGTCCCCTACAACCCTTGAGAAAATCGGAAAACTGAAGGGCCTGTCGTGTATTGGGAAGGTTACGACGGGCCTTTCAACTGCCACAACCCTTCCTGGTTCTGAGACAATCCTACAGCCCATGGTCTTGATGATGTTGAAACCTGAAGTATCCTGGCAGAACAAGTCAGTGGATACGTTCGGTCTCCTGGATTGTGGAGCCTCTGGAAACTATTTGGATCTTGATTTTGCTGTCAGGAACAGCATACCTCTTCTTACCAAGGAACAAGTCTCATTAGTGGAAGTGATCGACGGAACGCCGTTGGCTTCCGGACCCATTCGACAACACTCTGAGCCTTTGCAGCTCCAAATCAATGGACATCAGGAAATCGTGTCTCTGGATGTGATCAAGTCCCCTGCGTATCCCATCGTCCTTGGGCTACCCTTGTTGCTGCAGCATAATCCCAAGATTGACTGGGGAACACGAACTCTGACTTTCAATTCCACTCATTGTGTTCAAAATTGCTATATAGCCAGGGCTGTTCCAAAGCCCTTGACAGCTACAATGAGCATTGAAGGAGATAAAACATCTAGGGTCTGCTTGTTGGAATCAGTTCCGTCGGAATATGATGCGTTTCAAGATGTATTCTCGGAGCCTGGGGACATACCATTACCTCCCCATAGGCCTTGTGATTGTTCCATCGAGTTGTTACCTGACATGGTCATCCCGCACGGAAAAGTGTACTCTTTGACTCCCAACGAGAGAGTGACACTCCAAGAATATCTGGAGGAATGTCTGCGTAAGGGTTACATAACTCCTTCTAAGTCCCCAGCAGGATTCCCACTGCTTTTCGTTAAAAAGAAAGAGGGCACTTTGCGTCCCTGTGTGGACTACAGACAGCTGAACGACATCACACGAAAGGACAGGTACCCCCTTCCCTTGATCCGAGACATCATAGAATCTCTGCGCACAGCACGTATCTTTTCTAAGTTGGATCTCCGTGGGGTCTATCATTTGGTGCGGATTAAACCTGGAGACGAATGGAAGACGGCCTTTAAAACACCATCAGGGCATTACCAATATCGGGTAATGCCATTTGGCCTGTGTAATGCCGCAGCCGTCTTCCAGCGGTTCATGGACGGGATATTCTGGGATTTGTTTGGAGTCACCGTCTGGGTTTACCTCGATGACATTTTGGTGTTCTCTTCCTGTCTGAAGGACCATGTCTCCCATGTGAAAGAAGTTCTCAGTCGACTATCCTCAAAACATCTGTATGCCAAAGCCGAGAAATGCCTTTTTCGCCAGGACGGTATTGAGTTTCTCGGTTATGTAATCAGTAGTTCAGGCATTCAGATGGATCCCGCTAAAGTACGAGCTGTTCTTGAGTGGAGTCTGCCACACAATGTGAAATCCTTGCAGCGTTTCTTGGGATTTGTTAATTTCTATCGACGATTCATTCCTCACTTTTCCCAGTTGTCCGCCCCCTTGACACATCTAACAAGCAGCAAGGTGCCATTCGTATGGGAGTCTGAGACCACGGCAGCATTTAGGAGACTTAAGGAAGCTTTCAGCACATCACCTATCTTGCATCATCCAGATGAACAGAAACCATTAATTGTGGAGGCTGATACAAAGGGACCAAGAGTCGGGGATGGAATTCCCTGTGGCATACTACTCCCGCAAGTTGAATTCCAGCGAGCGCAACTATGCAGTCGTCGAGAAGGAGCTCCTGGCCATAAAGACAGCTTTTGAAGAATGGCGACACCATTTATTGGGCGGAAGGTATCCGGTAGAGGTCCATACTGATCACCGTAACCTGCAGTATCTCCGTTCTTTGTAGTGTCGGACCTCCCGCCAGGCAAGATGGGCCTTCTTCTTTTCCCACTACGATTTCACCATTACCTACATCCCCAGCTCTCGGAATCTGAAAGCAGATGCGCTTTCCCGCTCTCTCGAAGACGACATTGAACAAGACCATCTGGACCAGTCTCTTCTCGCCTCAAAGCAGTTTCTGTTGTACGTCTCTCCTTTTCTGCGTTCAGTTGCTTGAGACACCTTGGCCAGCCCTGAACGGATAACATTGAGGGAACTACCTCTTATCAGAGAAAAGGACGGGATGCTTTACTATGACAACAGATTATACATCCCTACTGCTCCACTACGGTCTGCTATCTTACAGGGATTCCATGATTCCAAGATCAGAGGACATCGAGGCATTCGATCCACCCAAGAACTGATAGCGAGACAATTCTGGTGGCCCGGGTGGGCTAGTCAAACCAAGCATTATGTGGAGAGCTGTCCTGTTTGTGCTCAGGCGAAGACACCACGACGAAGACCTTTGGGACTTCTGAAACCCACAGAAACGCCACCCATACCAATTGGTCAGCTCATCTGGATCTAGCCGAGGTGGCTTATAACAACGCAGTACATTCAGCTACCGGAATGAGCCCCTATCAATGTACTTTTGGCTTACATCCCAAGCTTTTGCCACTTTGTCCAGTCTAGCCCAGTGCCGTGCCTTCGGCTGATTCGCTTGTGATCAAGATTCAGGAATTCCATGCCCTGGCGACGAATGTTCTTGCTGAGGCTCGCGAGCGCATGAAGGATCAGGCAGACAGACGGCAGAGCCCTGAACCCGCTTTTCAGGTGGGGAATCAGGTATGGCTTTCCTCCAAAAACTTGCCGGTCCGTAACTTGCCCACCAAGCTTGCTCCCCGCTTCTTTGGGCCTTTTCGGATTGTGAAGAGGACCTCGTCTGTGGCATTTCAGTTACAGTTGCCTGCCTCCTGGCGAGTCCATCCCGTTTTCCATGTTTCTTTGTTGAAACCTTACCTACCTGATCCCTATGGTCGTTCTGGCTCTCGTCCCTCCGCTGTTGATGTGGAGGGCACACCGGAGTTTGAGGTTCAGGAGATATGCGACTCACGGGTCCGACGGGGAGTGCTCCAGTTCTTGGTAGATTGGAAGGGCTATCCTGCCTCTGATCGTACCTGGGAACCTCGGGGTAATGTGCATGCCCCCCGTTTGGTTCGCGAGTTCTTTCTTCGCCATCCCTGGAAGCCTGGGGCCCCTGGTCTTTCTGGGAAGGGGCATAGTGTTAGGACACCACCCACCTGCAGGCAGTCTTTGAGGGAGTCCCCGGGTCTCGGGCGATCTTGGAGATTGTATCCCCGTTACCGCTGGGGGGGCCTACGGGTGCATGGGGCACCGCCCTCGTCAGACCATCTTGCCTACTCCTGAACGCTGCACATGCACAGTCAGGCGGCGGTGCGGAGCTTGCGTGGCAAGCCTCGCTTTCGCGCCGTGGGCGCGCGCGAGGAGGCGTTGCGTGCCAGGCCTCGTTTTGGCAGGGACTTCCTTATTATGCGGTCGGGTCGGGAACAAGTCGCGTCTCAACGCGGCTTGGTTCCCGACCCGCCGCATCGCTCCGTGTGAGTCCTGACTCGTTCAGCACCTCGCATTTCCCCTGCCCTGCTGGGTAGGGCCCCTGTCTTGCCTTTTCTCCTGCCTTGTTGGGAGATTGTTCCCTGCCCTTCCAGTTGCTCCTGCCCTGGTTCTGCCCTGGTTCTGTCCCTTCCTGACCCCTTCCGTCCTGCCCCTGTTCTGCTCCCTGTGCCCCCTCCTTGTCCTGGGTCCGGTTTCCTGTCCTCTCCTACCTCCTGGTGGTCCTGTCTTGGGCTCACCCCTTGTTCCTCTGCCTGATCCTGACTGCCTGATTGCCCCTGGCTTGGGGTCCTGTCTATCCAAGGTTCCTGCATCCTCGTCTTTCCTTCCTGGTTTCTCATCTGGACCTGAACATCTACCAGCCCTGTACTTCGTTGGAACAGCCTTCCCTGTCAGTGCTTGCACTGTTCTGGCGCCACATTAAGATCCAGGGAAGTGCCTCATTTGTGGCGTCAGGAGTTAGCTCCCCTTCAGCCCTGTGCCATTAGGGCGGGAGTGGGGCTGACTTCTGGCGTTACCTCTCTTCGGATTACCCACCAACCGACAGCCTGGCATCTCCTCAACGAACAACTCCTGGAAACACAGGTACGCAACATCCCAGGGACGTACACCTTGACAATGCCCCACCTTCCATTCTTAGGAAAAGCGCCTGGGTGCATCAACTCTAAAAGCAGAGGCTGGCCTTCTAAACACTGCAATGTTTTCCCAACTTCGAAACACTAATGGGCTACTTTAAAATGTTTAGTCCAGTTTTGGCATTATACAGAGCAATGTATCCTTCATCCGGTGCATTTTAAGCATGCTAGCACCGGGGTCAGAACGTTGGAATCCTGGCAGCCAATTAGGATCCAAGTCTTCTGGGCCATGTTTGCTGATGTAGCCGTAGAGCCCGATGCCTGCCAGGATGCCAATCTTCATCCTGGCGCACAGATCTCCCCGCTCTAAGCACCAAAATATACCTTTTGCAGGTGACGCCGCCCGGACTCGCAAGCGGCTCCTTTCTCCCTTGACCGCTCCAGTGGATCGGCCTTCTGTTTGCGTCCCCAGCGGCTCTGCCTCAGCAGCCGAGGAGGTGAAGTCTGTTCTTCATATCCATGACTTGGAGACAGAGCCATGGTGAAGTCAGGGAGAAGGTGACCCACTATGGCTGCATCCACCTTGCATGTGACCCCGGTGCTAAAACCATTATTACCCACCTCAGTGGCATGGTACAACGTCCTTTCATCGCAGGATGTTTTTTCACTGGGTTTTTTACCACAAATTTTTCAATGAAAAAACCCATCTAATTTTTTGGGGGGTTAGAAAATGATATATGTATGGGATGTGGGTGTTTGGGAATGGATAAAAAATGACAGGCAATGGGGGTTTGCAGGGGATTCCCCCAAAAATTATTTAAAAAAAATTCAATGGGTTTTTTCATTTGAACATTCGTGGTAAAAAACCCAGCGAAAAAACATCCCAAGATGAAATGACATGGAACCCAGTGGTATATATATGGCCTCATATATATATGGTAAAAAAAAGGACTCAGACTGGAGACAGCGCCAAATCCATTGGTGAAACAAAAGGTTTTTATTACATTATGCCCTCTGTATGACACGTGTTTCGGCTAAAACCATTAGCCTTTTTCAAATACGGGCTTTAGTATTGAAGTAAGCAACAGAATTAAACAATGTAGGATATAAAACAGAACATTTTGAATAGTATAATTATATTATTTCACAAAAAACACAAAATTGTTGAGTCAAAATCATAGAAAAAATGGTCACAGAGAGTAAAGGGTTGCTGAAGGGGAGGATTCATAGGGTAAACAGGAGAGAAAGAAAATAAATTTACAATCATTAAATTGAACCGAAAGAGAAAGAGATAAAGAAAAAGAAAAAGTGATTCATTAGTCCCGATACTTTGATGAAGTATAATTTCCTAATTTATGGTTATGACATCATTCAGTTGTTGTTACCTGTATAACTGTGTATTCTCAGGCTTATAATATACGGTTGGTGTTCATGAATTAATGGGTTCAATCCCTGATGAAAGCAAAAAGATATACAAGTGCAATGTTCCAGTAATTGCTTTCTATTAAGAAAGACCGCACGTTATGTCCTGACTCATTTAACTCATTAGTAAGAGTAGCAGTGGTTTAGTCTTGTACATTATATTACCGGGTCAAAGTATTTAAGATGCACTCGAGGTCTTCGAGCCCATTATTGTGCAACAGAATCACTGCCTAGTGCTTTTCAATAAATTCCTAAATGCAAGTGGCCGCATGTATGAGTAGTTAACGCCACTTTAAAATTCCTATTTCATACTTTCTCATGCTCGTGTTCGTCGAATCTAAATTTTAGACTTTTCATTGTAATAAGCGTCCCATCAATCACATAGAATGCGTGAGCTACGCAATGTGTTAGGAGGCTTGTGCAGAATCCTGTGAGTAGTACTTTACAGACGGTCTCTTACCTGTACACTTATCTCGAGGTGCTCTCGCGTTTAGTTCCGTTCTACAAAGGCGCCGTGCGGCGTCTGAGTTAAAACATTGTTTGTTGCCAACATCGTCATGGCGACAATGAGTGGATAGTCCTTTCACTCTTTCAACTATGAGCGTCGCGGATGGGCGCCATCTTATAAGAGCTAATCTACCGTGTTATCTATACCTGGTGACTGCTGAATGCCCTATTTACTGTTGTTTATATGCGAGTGATAATGCTAAATTTATAATTCACATGTTTGATTAGTTTTACCAAAAATTGTTAAATGCACTTGATGCGTGTCTTTAGTTTATTGATATTTTATATCGCTTACCTACAATAATAAGGATTTGTCGCGGTAGTATTATTGATAGCGATATGCTATTAAATAAGTCCCTTGTTATCATTGTGTAATAGTGTTTCCTATGGAATGGAGCTGCTTGGGGTGAATTATAACGAAAGCGCTCCTGTGAGGATATTAAATCGTGTTATTTATTCTAACTAATCTCTCGAATATTAATGCACTATTATAATTACCCTCTGAATTTGTATATGTGGGCCTATGTATTGATGTAAATGGTTGAGATAAGGTTGATATGACATGGTGGTTCCACAAATAAAAGGATTCTATAGAAATGACACCATTTCATTGTCCTTATTAAGACCTTGGACTGTCGAATTAAATTTGCATATGATCTTGGCTTCCGTTTGTCGTAACTTTTTCTCCTTATTGCCTCCTCTTTTGCCCATTGTGATTTTCTGGAGGCCCAGGTATAGATAACACGGTAGATTAGCTCTTATAAATGGCGCCCATCCGCGACGCTCATAGTTGAAAGAGTGAAAGGACTATCCACTCATTGTCGCCATGACGATGTTGGCAACAAACAATGTTTTAACTCAGACGCCGCACGGCGCCTTTGTAGAACGGAACTAAACGCGAGAGCACCTCGAGATAAGTGTACAGGTAAGGGACCGTCTGTAAAGTACTACTCACAGGATTCTGCACAAGCCTCCTAACACATTGCGTAGCTCACGCATTCTATGTGATTGATGGGACGCTTATTACAATGAAAAGTCTAAAATTTAGATTCGACGAACACGAGCATGAGAAAGTATGAAATAGGAATTTTAAAGTGGCGTTAACTACTCATACATGCGGCCACTTGCATTTAGGAATTTATTGAAAAGCACTAGGCAGTGATTCTGTTGCACAATAATGGGCTAGAAGACCTCGAGTGCATCTTAAATACTTTGACCCGGTAATATAATGTACAAGACTAAACCACCGCTACTCTTACTAATGAGTTAAATGAGCCAGGACATAACGTGCGGTCTTTCTTAATAGAAAGCAATTACTGAACATTGCACTTGTATATCTTTTTGCTTTCATCAGGGATTGAACCCATTAATTCATGAACACCAACCGTATATTATAAGCCTGAGAATACACAGTTATACAGGTAACAACAACTGAATGATGTCATAACCATAAATTATTAAATTATTCTTCATCAAAGTATTGGGACTAATGAATCACTTTTTCTTTATCTCTTTCTCTTTCGGTTCAATTTAATGATTGTAAATTTATTTTCTTTCTCTCCTGTTTACCCTATGAATCCTCCCCTTCAGCAACCAAGCCAAGCCGCCCTACTTCTCCTCCTCGACCTGTCTGCAGCCTTCGATTTGGTTGATCACTCTGTCCTATGCACACACCTCCACACCTCAGCTCACTTCTCGGCCGAGTCTATCACCTGGATTACCTCTTTTCTTAATGATAGAACCATGAGGGTCTTCTCACCTACAGCGGCGGCAGACCCCATACCCATCACTTGTGGTGTCCCACAAGGTTCCTGTGTCTCCCCCACCTTATACAACATATTTACCAAGCCCCTTTTCGATGATCTGGATCATCTCGGTATCACCTACACTAACTACGCAGATGATACCCAGATCCTCCTTCCGCTTTCTGGAGATTATGGAAAGGATTTGGCCTTGCTAAATAGGGTGTACATCATCATCCAGGCATGGATGGCCCTACATGGACTATGCCTGAATGATGATAAAACTGAACTCATCATTCTAGGCACCACATCCAGTCTAAAGAAACTTGGCCCTACCTATAACTCTTTCATGATCGATGGGAACAACATTAAGGTTGGACATGAGGTCAAAACTCTGGGCTTTTACCTGGACTCTAACTTCTCCTTCAGAAGACAGGTGAGCTCCTTGGCCTCTTCCACGGCATATACATGTAAATTAATCCGCACAGCGAAACCATTTCTGTCTGACACTAACTGCCTTACCCTCGCTAGAGCTCTTATTCTATCCCGCCTTGACTATTGCAATGCCCTTTATCTCGGATCATCAAAGGCTACCACTAGCAAACTACAAACTCTCCAGAATAATGCCCTCAGAGCGGCCTTGGGCATCTCCAGAAGAGAGCACATCTCAGGACTCAGCGAACAGAACAACTGGCTATCCATCAACGACAAAATTCTCTTAAAAACTGCATCACTCACCCACAAATCCTTAAATAATGCTGCCCCTACTTACCTTATAAATAGATTCCACAGACAACCCTCCCTGAGACCCACCAGAACTGCCTATAAAGACTGCCTCACAGTCCCCAACTTCAAACGAGCCACCATAGGGGGCAATAGCTTCCCAGTGAAAGCAGCCAAACTGTGGAACTCATTGCCACCAAATCTCAGAGCAGACCTACCCTACCAGAATTTCCGATCTAAGGTAGTTTCTTGGTTGAAAACGTAAGCTGTCTAAGATACTCATGCAACCCGCACAGACTGTAACCACGTGCATACTGGCCTATATGTATATTTCATTTATGTAAATCTTTGTTGACTTGTATTTAACTTTGGTGTGCCTTTCTGTACATTCTATGACTATTGTAACTAAGCTTTGCATATTCCTGAAAATGTTGCGCCCTGATACCCTCGGGTACGTTCGCGCATTACAAATAATAAACAAACAAACAAACAAACAAACCCTTTACTCTCTGTGACCATTTTTTCTATGATTTTGACTCAACAATTTTGTGTTTTTTGTGAAATAATATAATTATACTATTCAAAATGTTCTGTTTTATATCCTACATTTTTTAATTCTGTTGCTTACTTCAATACTAATGCCCGCATTTGAAAAAGGCTAATGGTTTTAGCCGAAACACGTGTCATACAGAGGGCATAATGTAATAAAAACCTTTTCTTTCACCAATGGATTTGGCGCTGTCTCCAGTCTGAGTACTTTTTTTTTTACTACTTACCATAGTGGTTTGAATGGGTTTTTTAACCACAACTCGGCAGAGACGCGACATAGTTCCTATTATATTTTTTCTTGAAAAACCATAGCTTGCGAAACTCATTTCTGTCGCCTAGACAGATTGTGCCTACAAAGCCATAAATTGAACACAACTCATATATACATGGCCTCTGCCCTCTTTATGGGCCCTTGCTTCTCTCATGCCCATAGACAGGTTTGCAGGCATATAATGTAGCCTTTGGACTGAGGCAGGGGTCATTATTACAAGATAATGGCACACCACCAAGTTATGGCCCAGGCAAAGCCGAGGGTCATAAGTTGGGGGAAGGGCCATTATCCCAAGCGATAATCACCCCTCTCCAAGTCTATAAGGCTATTAGTACATGGTGGTGGTAGCAATACATGTTTGAGGTTTTGGTGGTGAAGTAAAAAGATTTAATTTTAGAATGTGTAAAGTAAATAGACCAATTGAGTTAGTACATTAAATTTGGTTTTATTTTGAAGTATTTAAATACCCTGGCTGTCTTCATACGGTAAGCATTGCAACTTTGTGAAACTGGGGGTTTAACACGAGCATGCATTCGGTGTCGTGTAAAAGTAAATGGTTTCTGTATGAGAAAGTGAACGCTTTTCCCAATGCTTTATGTTTACGTTTATTAAGTTTATGTAGCGCTTTAATCCAAAGCGCTTTAGCTTTCTCTTTGGTGTGGTAACCAGCTTGCCTGGGTAACCTGATTGCCTGGGAGGAAATCAATAACCATCTACATCTGCTAATGTGGCATTAAGGCCCTGTTCCAAGGGCTGAAACGGGGTAACGAGGGCTCTGGCCGTTACCCCCTGCTCCAGTCCTTGGAATGGGGCTTAAGGCCATTAGCACCCGGGTTACCAAGGAGGTAACACGGGGTGCTAAAAAAAGTCTTTGAGTCATTCAACAGTATGCCTCGAGGGCACGGGTCCAGTTCAATGAATGAAAATACTGTGCTAAAATGGCCACTCTGGAAAGGCAAGCTGGAGCTCCATACAGAGCCCCTCTTCCATTTCCATAGCTGAGGCCGCCGCAACAAACAGGTTAATGGGGTTGGGATTACACTAGAATGATCCCCACAGTAAAAGGTAAAAAGAGGGCACAGAAGATGATACGACCAAAACAGAAAAAAGCAGCCATGGAAAAGAAAAATAACATGAAAACGAGCTGCAGAAAAGGAGCAGGTGGCGACTGGGGAAAGGACCAAAAGGGTTTGGGACGGGTAGGACATGATACAACCAAATATATCCTAAAAGATAAAAAACTACCACCAGCTGAAGCCTGCAGGCTAAAAGGATGTGGCAAGTCACCGGGCTGCATCCACGTGCCACAGTGTGGCTGCAGAGCTCATCAGAGCGCCTGGAGACTGCCCCTGGGTGGTAGCGGTGCATCAAGGCCTTAATGTCCTTATAATGCACAGCTGGGGGTTCTCTATCCGGCGGCATAAAGTGAAGGGTGTATCCCCCAGCAGTGGGACGTTGGGGTCTCACAGCAGACGTGGAGACGTGTCTATGTGATGCACAAGGCAGTAGGCGGAGCCAGGCATGGCCACCCCTCCCCACTATCCCGCATTCCTGTAGAGACACAATGAAGGTGTTATTATGGGGCACAGTAAAGCTTTGTCCTCTGTTTGTTCTCCCATCAGCAGGATGGCAGGCTTGAATACTCTGGGGAGAGCAGAGAGCGCATTCTGGAGTTTGGCTTCGATTACAGCTATTGGTCGGTTGACACCGAGGACCCCCGCTATGCCTCGCAGGAAGTGGTGAGTGCTCTTTCTAATTACTTTATTGGTTCCAATCCTGCCACAGAGGATTAGGGAGAGGTGATTGCAGTCGTCTTTCTGTTGGCATTGTAGAGTATTTCTGTGTACTGGTACACGTTGCTTATCGCGGGTGTGCCCCACCTTCCACACAATGGGCCTCTAGTCAGAAGTTGCCATCTGTGAAAACAGGGAATTTCACGCGCAATGTTTCAGGCACAAGTGGCATAAATGAAGCAAAGATTCAGAACATCACAAAACCGCCCATGTGCCGAGGTGTTGGCTGCATACAAGTCGCATTCCAGTTGGGAGATGCTAACCAGTCCTCTTGTTTTCTTTGCATTCTGGGACTTGTAGTGCCAGGCTGAATGATTCAAGAATATCAGCAGCAGAGTGCACAGTAAAAAAACAGGTCTGGGCTTGCTGGCACGCATGTGGCCGCCATATGTTCCTTTTAATATATGTCCTTCTGTATGGTTCAAGGATAAAGAAGAGTACAAAATGCTGATTGACCCGGAAGTGATAGGTTGTGCAGCTTCATGAGGGCCTGGGACCACCCCAAGGACAGGCAGCATCTGTCCCCACCTCCCACCCTATTACTGCAGAATGCTGGACACTGAGGACATGCTGGAATAAGAGGATTCTGGATCCAGGCCTCCACACTTCCTGCCCAAAGGCCTGCCAATGTCTGATGCGAACCCTATGACGCGCGTGCCTTTGTACTGGTTCCATGTAATGATGTCCCCTCGGAAATATCGGCATGCAAATAAATTGCCAAAAAATGGGACATTATTAGATGGAACATGCGGGGGGCACCCCCGCCACCCCCAACCCCTTTTTTTCTCAAGGGGAGCTGGGAAAACCCCTGCAACCCCTGCTCCCCCTATATAAGGTCACCTATATAATGCTGCCAAGACCTTTTCCCAGCGACCATATATATAGGGATATTATTACCTGATACCGTTGTACTATGGCACGGTGGTGCAACGTCATATGTGACATTTACATTTGAATTCCTTGGCTATAAGTCCCATAACACAAAAGTGTGGTTGGCCAAAACAGCTGGACTCGCTAAAGCTGTCATGGCAGCACAATGGTCACCAGCTTAAAAGTATTTTCTTAGCACTCAGCAGTCTCATCAGTGATGTCATACCCTGTTATCTCTTGCCATATTATATCGTCTTACATTATGTCACGTTTGCAATGTCATGTCACTTTGTAGGAAGGCCTCGGAGCCTGTGCGTAATGTGCTAGACCGCCTCTGCGTATGGGCCATATCATGGGCTGTTGCCCCTTAGTGCACTGCCCTTATAGCTTGCTGTGCATCATTCCACAACTCTGATTCAACCCTCGCATATTGCACTCCACTGGCTTATTTACCAAGTCACTATTATATGATATGGCATTTATAACGCGCCTATAGACAAGTGTTTCAAGGAGCGATGAGCTGTTTAATCCTTAACTATGTGCGCTCTGCATTCTTTGCACAGCAGACAACTACATTGTTTCTACACTGTTCTTTTTTCATGCTGTGAGTCTCCAGGACACACAAGAAGAATAAAGCTGGGCCGCCCTACTGACACTTGATACATAATCAGCCATTGGGGGTATTGTCCTTTGGAAAGAAACACCCCTGTGGCAAATGGGATTACCATTTCATCAACACATTCTACCTGCTGTGGCCCACACGGAGCGACAGTACTTGGAATATGTGTTGTGTTAGCTTAGGGTCCAGAGTTGTGAAGGTTTGTTTTCTGTCGCTTGCTGTTGACATGCATTGTCCGCCATTTCCGCTGATAGCCCTTCCCCGGGCAAGCCGAGGCTTGTGGCATGGCATCTGCTGTTTACCCGTGTACTCTGTCTGAATCCACTAAGTGTCCATTGGATACACATTGTGCTGGGTTGGGTGTCCTGGGCTTGCCAGCCATTGTGAAGAGCCATGGTGTTGTGCTGGTATCCAAGGAAAGACAGACACAGGGAGGATTGCCGGGTGTTGCCGCTTCTTCTGGTCTATGAAGCACTTGATCACTTTCGGACACTGGCGCCCATTTGGCGAAGGCATTCGCTGGTACAGAATTGTTAGCATGAATCGGACTGACATTGCTACCTAGGGAAAAATAAACGATTCTATTGGCAAATGTGATTGATGCCACTACCTGTACAATGTAAAACCTGCAAGTTGAAACCAGTGTTCGTCTGAGTCAGCCTTTCATGACAAATGCAATGATTGGCAGTTTGATTTAGCTCATTTCTAATTTATGTGTACCTGCTCCCATAATACATACATAACTAATAGTCTAAGACAGTCCTGTGGGTTTTAGATTGCACAGGTAGTGGCGACAAACAGTCACCGATTGAGTCGCTGGGCAAGAGCGATGCCTCAGTAGGCACTACCTGTGCCATCCAAAACACACTGGTTGATATTGGTGTAAGTCCAAGCCAACCTATTATGTAATGACTAGCAATACACACATTTAAATCGTCAATTTGCAATGTTTATGTACCCATTATCGTAAATATATATATATATATATATATATATATATATATATATGTTAAACAGAAGGGTAAAGGTGCTGGGGAGGAGAAAGCTCTCCCACAAATACCTACCAAAAAATGCCCAAGCACACAAGACTACAAATTGTGTTCAAAATTTCTTTTTATTTATCCAAAAAGAGTGAACATAGTATAAAAAGCATACATAACAATACCTAAGCAGACCAGGTGTCATGCAGCACTCACCCACAGCGGGTGGAAAACGCCACGCGTTCCGCTCGACTCGCGAGCTTCCTCAGGCTAGTATGATTCCAAACGTTTGTTTCCTTGTGTTTGTATACCCTTGCACTGAAGGTGATTGGGTCTGCACAGCTGTGCAGCTTACATAACGTAAAAAAAGTTTACATTTAAGTAACATGGAAAAAAAAACCTTAACAGTTAATTGTTTAGAACTCTATGGTTCTGATTGCAACAAATCCGCCATTGTTCAGTGTGTAAATACATAGTTGCCCACATTTGTGAGTTGCCTAATTCCCCATTACTATACTGCGTGTATGCCAGCTGACGGTAAGCCATAACAGCCCTTCACCTTCACTTGCTTTACAATGTTAAAAGAAGTGACCACAAGTAAAAGCGCTAGTGCGCCTATTTGATTTAATTCTGCACCGTGATAGAAAAAATGTCTTCATGGTGCTGCTCTCTTCCTGCTAGTGGCATAAAATGCCCTGAAATGAATGTGTGCTGCTACTGCCCTGAAACCACAGTGCCCGCTTCCGTATAGTAAAATAAGCCTTCAAGTGAAAGCCCCCTATATATGCACACTATAAATGCAACATGGCAATACCAGTGTATGGCCATATAAAAACAACAATGGTGTTCACTACACGGGGCGAGCATCTGTGGTATAGACAGTCTGATTCTCAATGACAAATTAAAACAATATCACGATTGGTGAAAAGTCACCATATCGAACAAAGTGACTAATGCATTAAAATACAATATAAGACAAAAGCTGAGACCTGAGTTCCTATTCAGTGCAAAAGTATGGCTGTAAAACATCCAGATATCCATAAATTTAAATGAGTATCGAAGTGTGTTGATTCATATAATACACACAGCCAATTAGAGGGAGGGTCTACCTAGATCGGTATCATAACTATAGACAATAGTTTGTAAACTTGTGATAATCATATATGCAGAATGGATGGACATATCAAGGTGTGTTGGTTAATATAGATTAGCACCTGGATATCAATGTTTAATTCCTCATTCATATAGGAACACATACATCTCTGAGTCTATATCTAGACCATTGGGTTTCAGAGTATCATATTTGCATATGAGCTTGGCTTCTAGTTGACGTAACTTGAGTTCTCTATTGCCAAGTCTTTTATGTTGTGGTATATGGGCTAGTCCCTGGAAACTCATTTCTTTTACATTATTGCTGTGTTGTTCAGCAAAATGTGTTGCCAGTGGATAGGTTTGATCTCCATTTTTTATAGCCCTATAATGTTGCAAGATGCGCAGTTTGAGCGGGCCTATTGTGGATCCTATATAGTTCAGGCCACAACTACAGGTAATGGCATACACAACGAACTTCGTTTGACATGTTATTCTATGTTTGTGTTTCCATTGTTTGCCATCAACACCAATAAATGGTCTCTTAGATACAAAATTGCACATTTTACATTTACAACATTTTCTGAAACCCATTTTGTTCTCTCCTAAGAGCCAACTTGACGATTCATTCTTAGTCACTACCATACTTGGCGCCAAGATGTTTTTTAGTGTGGGGGCTCTGCGGAAAGTAACACTCAGTCTTATCTCTAAGACTCTACACAGATCTCTATCGGTGGTCAGAATGTTCCAATGTTTTTACATTATGACTCTTATTTGTTGGTTGAAGCCTGTTATGAACCTGATTTTCTCATCTTTAGGTTTAATTTTGGGTTTGAACAGAATACTTCTAGAAAGTTTGTCTGCTTTTTCAAAGCATTCTGTCACTGTATTTTTAGAGTATCCTCTGCTTACGAACCTTCTGCCGATATTTTTGGCTTCTTCCTGGAAATCTTTCTCCTGACTACAGATACGTTTGGCTCTCAAGAATTCTCCATATGGTATGGATTTTTTGAGTGATGTGGGATGATGACTGTTGGCATGGAGGGTAGAGTTGGAACTAGTTTCCTTTCTATAGAGTGTAGATTTTATCATGTTTTCTTCTATTTTAAACAACACATCTAAGAAGACCAATTCTTTTCTGCTGACAGTACTAGTCAATTCCAGATTATATGGGTTGCAATTCAAAATAGAGATGTATTTTTCTAATTCATTTTCAGTACCGTCCCATATTAGAAACAAATCATCAATGAAACGATACCACATCACTATGTGTTTGGTGAATTCTTCCATCTCCTCACTCCATGCCATTGTCGTTTCCCACCATCTCATATATAGATTTGCATAGGTTGGTGCCATGCATGACCCCACGGCCGTGCCTTGTATTTGTCTATAGATAGCATTATCGTACAGGAAGTAATTGTGTTCCAAGCAGAATCTCAACATGTCTAATAGCATGAGATTGTGTTGGCGATAGCTCACAGATCTACTCGCTAAAAAGTGCTTGCATGCATTTAACCCATACTGATGATGTATCGAGGTGTAAAGAGAGACTACATCTAGGGAAACCAAAAGAAAATTAGATTCCCAATTAACGTCATTAAGCTTTGTTAGCAAGTCAGAAGTGTCTCGAATATATGAGTTCAAACTCAATACAAAAGGTTGGAGAAAATGGTCTAAATATCTCGAGGTGTTCTCCAAAAGGCTGCCTATCGAGGATACAATAGGACGTCCAGGAGGACCTATAAGACTCTTGTGGATTTTGGGATTAAAATAAATGGGAGGAGTAGTGGGATGGACGTTCTTCAAATAGAAATACTCATCCTCATTTATTAAATCCTGTTCTTTCCAAATATGTAACAGAGTGTGGAATTCTTGATTAGTGGTATTAAGGATAGATCTGTCAACTTTCTCATAGCATGATGTATTGCTACATATATATATATATCTCTAAGCACTGGGCATGCACACATACATCCTTGCCCAGCTTTTCCTCTTCTAATATGATGGCCCAATGCGAGAGATGCTGTAAACAGTTTACCTTGACATCCACATCCTGAAGCTTTCTCAATGAGTATATGGGGTATATATGGTGCTTGATTACTTCAGTGTTAGGGTCTGTGTTGTGACGGCAGAGAGAGAGAGCTAGATCGTCATATGGTAGGACGGGTACAGCTACTATTGTTATATTATAAACCAGCTGTCCCCGGGAACGCGTTGCTGTGGCTCAGTCTGGTTAAATGGAAAAGAAAGAAAAGTTGAGGCAGTTTAATTTTCCCAGCGGCGCAACACATTCCTTTCGTTTCTCCATTAAATTTCAGAGCCTTCCAATAAGGACACACTTCAGTCATGGCGCTGATGAGAACATGCCGGCTTAAACCATAATCATCAGCTGGGTTGTACCGGAATGCAAGGCCATTATAATCGCTTGATTGCTGAGCACGGAGCCGTGTGTGACACTGATCTGCTGTTTCTCGTTGACGTCTTTCAGTCACTCTTAGCCTGTCGCGTTCATTCTGTTGAGAATGAAGCAGATCTGAAGCTGCAGAACGCGATCGCTGTGCTTGCAACGTGCATCCTCAAGTCTGGCCGCATGTCGCTCTGCTGCTTCCTTGGCATGTATTTGAGCCGGGGAAACATTGAAATGGAGTCGTAAAATATTTATCATACCGTGTGTTGCTTTTACGTCCAACAGATGGCGCTGTTTTGCAGTAAAATGTTTAGTATAGCGTGTGTTGCTTTTATGTCCAACAGATGGCGTTGTTTTTCAGAAAAAGCATGTTTTTACCTGTCACAGGTGTAACATTTATGTATAGTAGGTACATAAATACACGCTCCTATTCGAATGCAACGTTGTGTCAAAATTTCAAAGCAATCGGTGAAGAACTTCCGGAGATTTAAGATTTTGAAGAAACGAACATTTACATTTTATTTGTATAGATGAAATCAAAAGCTGATTTTTAAAAATTCTTTGGGCAGAGTGAAGTGTAGTGTTTGGCCTGCTGTGCTTGTAATAATCAATACATGAAACACACCTCTATAGCCTTACTCTCAGTGCAGCGGACTGAGCAATCTTGTGACTTGCCAGTCAGATGCCACGTCGCTTCCCTAAGATGTGGTGGTCTCTTCTCTCTGGCACATTACATTGTGCACCTCCATAGCCCAGTGCGCCGGCCTTGGCGTGTTGTGGCCCATCATGCACATTTGCGTATCACCGCGGTCAATGCACTCCTTCACATCGTAGCACCACCACCCTTATTCATTTGCCTATTGAAGTGTTTTGTATAGTGCTACATGTTGCCCTTTGGTCACTTCAAAGCCCTTGTTTGCCCCAAGGATGATGTCATGGTGGACGTCTGGCCTTAAATTGATTGACCTATCTCCCTTATAGCAAATGACGTTTCAAGGAGAGTGGCCAGTGCACTGGTATCAATAAGATTGGTGGATCCCGGCCCCTCAGCCGACGGGGGAGTGGGGGTGTGTGCTCCTGGTCAAGTCTACTGCAAGGTGAACGCTATGTTTCAAGTCCCCTGTCAGCAAAAAAGATGGGTAGAAATAAAGAAGGGGTTCCTGCCCAAGCAGAAGGAGGCAATTTGAGACCTCTGCCAACCGTGCCATGTTTTGCCGTGAGCCTACCCCAGCTGGGAATGCCCAGGCAAGAGCATAGCCATAGACGCTAAAGCGCTATAGGTAGGGAAGCTGACTGCACTCCTAAATAAGGCTGGCCATGGCCCTGCAGCTCCTCTGGAACAACCCAATATAATATGTGTAATATCTGTTTTTTATGCAGTGGTTCAGCTTCTACACACTGCAATAGTGGGTGTTATTTGTACCCCATTTTGAATGGTACCCTCATGCCAGAGACCAGCGCTTTACCCGTGTAGCTCTCCATCCATGGGCAGGCCCTGGAACAGGGGGCAGAGGCGTAGACGGGGTAGAGCCTGAGCGGGCAAGGCCCACCCACAATCTCTAAATGCCCACTCAGCAGCGCTGTGTGGGCATTTACAGACGTTAATGTCACTGCGGTGGGTCCTACTACATTAGCTTCAGGCCCCACTTGTTAGACAATCCTGACTACACCTCTATGGGGTAGGGGGGACGATTGGGGGCGAGGGGAGCTACTATATTCTGATGAACTGCCGAAAAGAAGATGCCATTTGTTGAGTGCCTGTCTGATGTAGACTTGGCAGAACCCGGGGCAAGTGGCACGGCGAGGTAACTGTGTGGGTTGATTGCAAGATCTAAGACATTTCAGCGGTTGTGAGGTAGTTGCTATAAGCAGAGTGCAGTGTGAGGTCCTGGCCAACAGTCTGGAAGAAACAGCACAAGAGCATTCTTCGACTCCCACACAAACGCCCCTTTTCCCAAAACACACTCTTTCCAGCCCGTCTGATCTGCCACCACACCGAAGCAGTTATGCATAAGTGCGGTGGGCTGATCAGGCCGGTGATATGGGGAGCCAGGTGCACATGTACATGTGGTCATGAACGCCCACCTCCCCCCTCACCTTCCTTGTGCGTCAACACCAACAAAAATCCATTGTTGTCTGCGCATCCCAGTACTAACGTGCCCTCCTCAGCTCTTGCTTCTCCACTTGATCGTGGAGCAGGCCCAAGTCATTTCATTAAGAGCTGGCACCAGGCTGCTATGCCAGGGCACCATTTGCAGAATTACATTTTCTCAAAGGCCAAGAATTCAACACTTCTAGCATTACACAATTAGAAGATGGCCTTTTGCTCAGTAGCTGTAACATGTAGTCAAGGGAACTCCAGCGGTAGGGTGCCTGCTGAAAAGCCAACTGTTCTATTGTATTGTATTGTATTGTGTTTTATTTATATAGCGCACCGAGCCCTGAGGCAACTGGGCACATTTCTTAGGTACAGACAGATATGCATCTATACCGTTACATGAAATAAAAAAAAAAACAAGGTTACCAGCAGGGACGGTAAACAGAGTGCATAGCGCGTATTTAGGGCACGTGTGAGGGCATAAAGCGGATGAGTGCCTGGAGCGAACGAGCGCCTCGAGTGAACGGACGTGTTGCGTAGTGCAGACGAGTACGTAGAACGAATGAGCACCGACTGCATCCAGTACTGATGAGTACGTAGAATGGAGGAATACGTAGAGCTGCGTAATGCGTAGAGCATGGGTAGACAGGAGTGCATGCCTGGGGCAGACAAGAGTGCATGCGTGGGGCAGACAAGAGTACATGCGTGGAGCAGACAAGAGTGCATGCGTGGGGCGAACTGGAGTGCGCGGGCGGACTGGAGCACGCGCGGCAGGCTGGAATGCATGAGTGCGTGGAGCGGACCGGAGTGTATGGAGCAGACTGGGGTGCATGGAGTGGATACGAGTGCATGGAACGGACTGAAGCGCATAGAATTGTGTGACGTATATAGTATGGTTTGGATTGCAGAGAACGTTTGAAAGAGCATGTAACCCATCATATCACACCAACACGCTTATTCTCTCCTTTACATCACCACTCAACTAGAACACAGAGATACTATGACACCATTCGGTATAACTGTTCTCATACCAACATCCGCCGCTCACTCCACATCACTCTAAGTAAACACTGCTGGTTACACACCCCCGAGCCAGGCGTTCTCTTCAGGCCTAACGCAGCCACATCCGGTCTGGATAAATCCTGCCAGAACGAACACATACTCCTGATCTCTCAACCACCGCACCTACCACTAAGAAGAAGCTGTTAGACGAATACTGTACGAGCTGCACACATACCCGGTGCTCACACACACCTTTTGACTATCTCTACTCTCTGAACTTCCGTTCCCAAGGGCGTTCAACCTACCAGCGCCTTCAGACCCTACCAATGGTATATAAGGCACTATATAAATGCAAAATAACATAACATAGTATAACCTGTTATTTACATAGGTAGCCTAGAGCACAGAAGTATTTACGAGGATTGCATGGGGTACGAAAGTATCTATAGAGAGATTGTAAGTGTTGTGGATTAGTTTTCATTCTGAGTGAGCCAAGATTTGGCCTTGTTGCGGAATTTATGAATGGAGGGTTCAAGCCTGATGTTGTGCGGTAGTGTGTTCCAGGTTTTAGCTGCGAGGACTGGGAAGCTTCTACTCCCTTCTTTTTCCAGTTTGTACCTTGGTACGGTAAGGAGGTTGGAGTGGGAAGATCTGGTTTGTCTGACTGAAGTGTTGAGTTTGAATTTGTCAGAAAGGTATTTAGGTGCTTGGTTGTGTATACATTTATGTACAAGGGAGAGAGTCTTGAATTTAATTCTTTGGTTGATAAATAACCAGTGGACGTTGCGTCTCAGATCTGAGATGTGTAGTTTTCTGGGGAAGTTGGTGGCTACCCTGAGCGCATTGTTTTGATAGATTTGTAGTTTGTGTAGATTGTGTTGACTGGTGCCTAAGTATATCGCATTGCAGTAGTCCAACTTGGTAAGTACCAGAGCTCTGGCCAAGGTGATGCAGTTTTCAGTTGTCAGGAAAGGTCTGCAGGCGTTAATGAGCTTGCATGTATAGGCCGTAGTGGATGTTGTTGTGTTGATTTGTTTTCCTAGCGAGAGGGTGGCATCAATATACATACCTAACGTTTTGACGTCTTTAGATACTTTGATGTCATTGCCGTCAATATTAAAGGTGTTGAATTTGTTGTCCAATTTATTGAGTCTAGCTTGGGGTCCCACTAGGAGAAGTGCAGTCTTGTCGTCGTTGAGGAAGAGACTAGGTTGTGCCATCCAAGCTTGGATGATAAGGTAGATATCGTTGAGTCGTTGTGAGTCATAATCGTGGTTGCCTGTGATGTGTTTTAGAATTTGTGTGTCGTCGGCGTAGTTAGTGTAGGATATGCCCAGTTGGTCAAGTTTGTCGAAGAGTGGTTTGGTGAATATGTTGTAGAATGTGGGGGAGATATATGAGCCTTGTGGGACCCCGCATGTGACAGTCGATGGGGGTGCAGAAGCTGATGGTGCAAACACTCTGGTTGTTCTGTCGTTAAGAAATGATTGGATCCCAAGTGATGGCGTCATTGGAGAAGTAGGCAATGCACTTCGCAAATACCTTACTGTGTCTTATAAGGCACAACATAACATAGAAAAACAGCATAGATATGCATACCAAGCATAACAACATAGGATAACGCAGCAAATCAACATAGCATGTCACAGGACACCGGACACAACATAACGTTTCATATATCTAGCATACCAAACACGGCAGAATGTTACCTAGCATAGCATTACCACATGGCATAGCAGAAAATGACTTAGCAGAACAAACCTTAAGGGTACATGGCATGGCATAAGACAGCAGGACATAGACCATAACACGGCAGAATGTTACCTAGCATAGCATTACCATATGGCATAGCAGAAAATGACTTAGCAGAACAAACCTTAAGGCTACATGGCATGCCATAAAACAGCAGAACATCGACCATAACACGGCAGAATGTTACCTAGCATAGCATTACCACATGGCATAGCAGAAAGTGACTTAGCAGAATAAACCTTAAGAGTTCATAGCCTGGCATAAGACAGCAGGACATAGGCCATAACATGGCAGAATGTTACCTAGCATAGTATTACCACATGGCATAGCAGAAAATGACTTAGCAGAACAAACCTTAAGGGTACATAGCATGCCATAAGACAGTAGGACATAGACCATAACACGGCAGAATGTTACCTAACATAGCATTACAGACAGCAGGACATAGACCATAACGCGGCAGAATGTTACCTAGCATAGCATTTCCACATGGCATAGCAGAAAATGACTTAGCAGAATAAACCTTAAGAGTTCATAGCCTGGCATAAGACAGCAGGACATAGGCCATAACATGGCAGAATGTTACCTAGCATAGGATTACCACATGGCATAGCAGAAAATGACTTAGCAGAACAAACCTTAAGGGTACATAGCATGCCATAAGACAGTAGGACATAGACCATAACACGGCAGAATGTTACTTAGCATAGCATTACCACATGGCATAGCAGAAAATGACTTAGCAGAACAAACCTTAAGGGTACATAGCATGCTATAAGACAGCAGGACATAGACCATAACACAGCAGAATGTTACCTAGCATAGTATTACCATATGGCATAGCAGAAAATGACTTAGCAGAACAAACATTAAGGCTACATGGCACGCCATAAGACAGTAGAACATAGACTATAACCCGGCAGAATGTTACCTAGCATAGCATTACCACATGGCATAGCAGAAAATGACTTAGCAGAACAAACCTTAAGGCTACATGGCATGCCATAAAACAGCAGGACATAGACCATAACACGGCAGAATGTTACCTAGCATAGTATTACCATATGGCATAGCAGAAAATGACTTAGCAGAACAAACCTTAAGGCTACATGGCACGCCATAAGACAGTAGAACATAGACCATAACACGGCAGAATGTTACCTAGCATAGCATTACCACATGGCATAGCAGAAAGTGACTTAGCAGAACAAACCTTAAAGGTACAGGACATAGACCATAACACGGTAGAATGTTACCTAGCATAGCATTACCACATGGCATAGCAGAAAATGACTTAGCAGAACAAACCTTAAGGCTACATGGCATGCCATAAGACAGTAGGACATAGACCATAACACGGCAGAATGTTACCTAGCATAGCATTAGCACATGGCATAGTAGAAAATGACTTAACAGAACAAACCTTAAGGCTACATGGCATGCCATAAGACAGCAGGACATAGACCATAACATGGCAGAATGTTACCTAGCATAGCATTACCACATGACATAGCAGAAAGTGGCTTAGCAGAACAAACCTTAGCAGTTCATAGCATGGCATAAGACAGCTGGACATAGACCATAACACGGCAGAATGTTACCTAGCATAGCATTAGCACATTGCATAGCAGAAAATGACTTAGCAGAACAAACCTTAAGGGTACATGGCATGGCATAAGACAGCAGGACATAGACCATAACACGGCAGAATGTTACCTAGCATAGCATTAGCACATTGCATAGCAGAAAATGACTTAGCAGAACAAACCTTAAGGGTACATGGCATGGCATAAGACAGCAGGACATAGACCATAACACGGCAGAATGTTACCTAGTATAGCATTACCATATGGCATAGCAGAAAAGGACTTAGCAGAACAAACCTTAAGGCTACATGGCATGCCATAAAACAGCAGGACATCGACCATAACACGGCAGAATGTTACCTAGCATAGCATTACCACATGGCATAGCAGAAAGTGACTTAGCAGAACAAACCTTAAAGGTACAGGACATAGACCATAACACGGCAGAATGTTACCTAGCATAGCATTACCACATGGCATAGCAGAAAGTGGCTTAGCAGAACAAACCTTAACAGTTCGTAGCATAGCATAAGACAGCAGGACATAGACCATAACACGGCAGAATGTTACCTAGCATAGCATTACCACATGGCATAGCAGAACATGGCTTAGCAGAACAAACCTTAAGGGTACATGGCATGCCATAAAACAGCAGGACATAGACCATAACACGGCAGAATGTCACCTAGCATAGAATTACCCCATGGCATAGCAGAAAATGACTTAGCAGAACAAACCTTAAGGGTACATAGCATGCTATAAAACAGTAGGACATAGACCATAACACAGCAGAATGTTACCTAGCATAGCAATAGCCCATGGCATAGAAGAAACTGACTTAGCAGAACAAACCTTAAGGGTACATAGCATGCTATAAGACAGTAGGACATAGACCATAACACAGCAGAATGTTACCTAGCATAGCAATAGCCCATGGCATAGCAGAAACTGACTTAGCAGAACAAACCTTAAGGCTACATGGCATGCCATAAGACAGTAGGACATAGACCATAACACAGCAGAATGTTACCTAGCATAGCATTAGCCCATGGCATAGCAGAAACTGACTTAGCAGAACAAACCTTAATGGTACATAGCATGGCATAAGACAGCAGGACATAGACCACACACGGCAGAATGTTACGTAGCAAAGCAGTAGCATATGGCATGGCAGAAAATGACTTAGCAGAACACACCTTAAGTGTACATAGCATGGCATAAGACAGCAGGACATAGACCATAACACGGCAGAATGTTACCTAGCATAGCATTAGCACATTGCATAGCAGAAAATGACTTAGCAGAACAAACCTTAAGGGTACATGGCATGGCATAAGACAGCAGGACATAGACCATAACACGGCAGAATGTTACCTAGCATAGCATTACCACATGGCATAGCAGAAAATGACTTAGCAGAACAAACCTTAAGGCTACATGGCATGCCATAAGACAGTAGGACATAGACCATAACACGGCAGAATGTTACCTAGCATAGCATTAGCACATGGCATAGTAGAAAATGACTTAACAGAACAAACCTTAAGGCTACATGGCATGCCATAAGACAGCAGGACATAGACCATAACACGGCAGAATGTTACCTAGCATAGCATTAGCACATTGCATAGCAGAAAATGACTTAGCAGAACACACCTTAAGTGTACATAGCATGGCATAAGACAGCAGGACATAGACCATAACACGGCAGAATGTTACCTAGCATAGCATTACCACATGGCATAGCAGAAAATGACTTAGCAGAACAAACCTTAAAGGTACAGGACATAGACCATAACACAGCTGTCGTTCATTTGCATACACTCCGCTCTTTTCACTAGACCCAAGAGTAGTGCAACCGAGGTGTACACATTTAGACACCCCAGATAAGCCGAGAGTGTTTCGAGGCATTACATTGTCATATCAGTGCAAAACAAATATGCTAATGTTGCATAGCATACCGCTCATTTGATGACAAATACAGTCTGAGACTTCATTTGTGCGTAGTCTTTCATGACCCTGATATATGGTAACATAGCTCTGCGACATAGTCCCGGAAGCTCTCCTGTCCTCTGTGCACCTCATTGTCATGCTGGTGTTTTGCAAATCCAACAAACAGCGCAAGAATTCTGGCTGCTCTCGCCACACAAAGTGCTTGCTTGACCCAGTGTGTTGGTAGCTGCCGGGAGGCTACAAAGACGTTTTATTTGCTCAACAAGGTAATATGGGAAGCACATACCGATGCCAGTGTAGTTGGGTTGTGTGTTGGCAGTAAAGTTCATAGTTGCCAGTGAGGTAGCCCCTTGGTTCAAAAGCATGGCAGTAAAGTTGGTCTGAAGTCAGACTTTCTCTATACACTGAGTGACTTGGGAAAGATCTAGGTTTCAAGATAAGGGTAGTTGCAGGTGATTGCTTGGTTTACAAATGCCTGAATGGGCTGGCACCGGCCTAATTGATCAAGAAACTGAAGCGATACCAACCACCCAGAGCCCTTAGATCTAAAGATCAATTTTGTCTTGTTATTCCGAGGACAAACTACAGATCAAGAGGTGACCGATGTTTCTCAGTGGCTGGACCCCGACTATGGAACAGCCTTCCGTTGAGCCTGAGACAGGCAACTTCCCTGCTGAAATTTAGAGCAGGCTTAAAGACTTACCTATTTAAATAAGTCTGATGATTGTCTAGGTTTGTTTTTAAGTTCTGTGTCATCTGTTCTCAGTATGATTATGTATTCCCGCTATAAATGTCACCATCTGCGACAGGATACGATTAAATTTTGTTGTGTGCGTGCTACAAATACTTCAAATTCATTGTCCAGGGTACTTGTAGACACCAAAACAGGTTTCAAAGCTGTGAGGCTAGGACTGAGAAGTCCCCTCCACTCACTCTCCCCACCCCCCCAAGCTATTAGAAATCTGGGTGTTGCTGACCTAAGAGTCTGAGTAGCTACTTGTATGTGGAGTTCATATGCCACAAACGAGGGCCCTCGTTTGTGCAACCCTTTATGAATAGTGCACTTGCTTCTGAATTGTTCTGCGATACCATAACTGGTGAGGTGGTAATGAATGCTATGTTGTGAGGTCTGTCTCCCCGTAACCATGTGATGTATGCCTGTAACCTGTGCTGATGTGCAGCGCTCTGTTCCCATTGTGAGTAGCTTGTGCAGCTGGAAGGCAGTGCAGAGCAACACAGAGAGGGGTGCGCTCTTCATCTCTTGGCTCGAGTGAGCCGATTGGCCTGCAGCACTTTGTATCTGTTGCGTCTGATGAGACTCCTAGCCTCAGATAAAGACTGCTATAGTAGCTGCGTGATCAAGAAAATATCAAGCAGTGACCACAGAAACTCTGGGTGGAGAAGAAGAAACATGGTAGGACTTTCTTCTAGAGTTTCACATGAATAAAACATCCAACAGCAATGGCTTTCAAAAGAGAGTTGAGTCCGCGAGAACAAGCAAGTTCCTAAAGGCACATGCTGGTGGTGGACACTCATGGATTCAGGGAAGCAAGTGCCCGCACCCACCTTCGAATGGTCTCTGGCCACATCTGTCTTTGGTGAAGTGCTGGGCATTTTTTAATGGCTTGGAGCAGCAAGTTGTAATGGGAGCATTGGAGGCAAGGTGTCGCTCATGTGGACATGTGTGGTTTCAGGTTATGTAAATGGTTTAAAGAGTTAGGCAAAAAGAAGACCACTCTAGAAGGTCAGAGGGCAATCAACAATACTGGCAGTAAGAAGAGTGGAGATTGGGTCGGTTTGTAAGATGAAAGCAGAAAAAACCTATTTCTGTCTGCCTTTAGCCAGTTGGATAAAGAATGCTCCATATTACTGTATGGTCGACCGCTTCAACCAGCACTGGCAGACCAAAAAGAGTAACAGGGTGTAGACCAACGTCAAAATCTGCTGCTATTCACATGCCCTTCAGGGGGTACTCAAGGTCTGGTTCAGTGCCTAGCAGTGAGTGGTTGGAAGCCAACTTTGCAAAATACAATTGATGAATCTTAGAAAGTTGTAAAATTGGCCTCAAATTAGCTAAATTGGTTGAAACCAATGTGGGCTTTTCAGTGTAAGGGCAGGTAGAACACCCTCTGAGTGCCTTTAGAGTTCGTGCCAAACATGGTACATAGACTGACATGTTGGACCTCATAGCTAATCTAACCCATATTGTGGATTCGGGACGGATAGCCCTACTTTTGCTGCTTGATCTCTCAGCGGCGTTTGATCTTGTTGATCATGGCCTGCTTCTTGAGAGATTAGAAAAAATAGCTAATAGTTTGAAACCTGCTCTCTCTTGGCTGGCTTCCTTCTTAGGACCTAGATCAGCAAGAGTGGCTGTGGGAGAATTTAAGTCCCCACCAGAGACGCTTCTTTGTGGCTTTCCGCAGGGAGCTAGCCTCTCGCCTACCCTTTTTAATCTATACACCCGCCATCCCTTCGACCTCCTGAATGATCACGGCATTATATACACAAATTATGCCGATGACACCCAAGTGGTCCTAGAACTGACGGGTGATTATAAAAGAGATTGTTGTGTTGTTGAACAGACCTACGATATTATACAACAGTGGATGAATGCAAACTCCCTTGCCTTAAATGGGAACAAAACGGAGCTCATATTGGCGGACACTAGCAAACGCAAAGCTAAACCTGAGCCTAAATACGACCAATTTATCATCTGACTGTGTCTTTAAAACAAGCCCATGGGCGAAAACTTTGGGCGTCGTTCTTGATGACAACCTCAATATGAAAACGCACGCTTATCACATGTGCATACACCACTAAGCTCATACAACAGATGACGCCATACTTGTCTGATTGCAGTGTTGCCACACTGGCTACAGCTCTTGTCAATTTTAAAATTGACTATTGCAACAGTTTATATGCTGGTACCTCCAAAACCAACACCAGGACACTGCAGGTTGTTTAAAACAATGCAGTTAGAGCTGTTTGTGGCATTGCTAGAACAGGACATATATCCCAGGCGCACAGATCTCTGCACTGGCTCCTGGTTAAACACCGAATTACCCACAAAATGTTATCTCTGACCTACAAATGCCTGTCTCCTCAAGCTCCCGGGTATTTGACGAAAAGAATTCAGAAGGCTTCTGTTACTCGGGTCCTTCACTCTAATGTTCTTGAAAAGCTTCCGAACTTTGGCAGTACTAGCTGTGATGTTTGTTCCCCGCTCATCTGGAACTCGATTCGATCTTAGAAATATTCCTGACTTTTGTCACTTCAAGAAAGCCATCAAAACTTTTCTCTTCAATTCCAAGGATTAAGGCGTTGTAGTTCTCTGCTATGTTTCTCTGGTTTGACTTTTTATTTTATTTTATTTTTTCCCTATAATCACTTCTTCAGTGCCCACTGATGCCTTTGGGTGCATTGCGCCATGGCTACCGGGTGGAAATGTGGCACGTGTGGCTTGCTAGCTGACATGGAGACCACGAAGGGCATGTCACAAGGTGGCAGAAAATGGCCAGGCAATTTAATTGAGCCCACATGGCTTTTGGAACAAGCTTGAAAACCAAGCAAACACAATTTTGACACTCATCCTAGAAATCATACCACATCCTGTAAAATTGTAAATTATTTGAAAAACTAAATTAGTCAACCCCACCGTACTCCTGAAAGGCAGCCCCTCAACCCCCAAACCCTCCTGTGTGCTTTAACTTGTCAGAAAATGTCAGAAGAATATCAACTGGCAACCAAAGGGAGCCACATGGCAAAAACAGATGCCTTTTCATACCTTTTGGAATTGGCTTTGAAAATTATGCAAACACAATTTCTGACGCTCATCCAAGAAATACTACCAAACTGTATAAAAGTGTAAATAGGTATCAGACCATCTGATCGCAGCTGTATCTCAACATTTGGTGAAATGGCAGTTTTTCTGCTTTTTTCATGGTCTTTTTTTTAAGTGGGGTTAGAGGTACAGTTATACATTGTGGAAAAAAGACTGGTTTCATATCTTGTACCTGATCCTTGTAAATATTAGGACACAAATCAGTCATCTCCATATTCGCCCAGAATAGTGTCCTCTCTCCCCTCTGTTACTGGGTGAGGCAGTAGCTTCCTGGGGCCAAGAGATCCCCATGGTGACAGATCACACTGTGTGCATATAGCAGATGGTCCCTAAATGTTTTTTCGTGAGTTCTGCCCTGATTCTGGATTGGTGCATCTAGTTGTTCTGGATTTGTTATTGTTTCTACGCCCTTATGCCTAAGGGCCTGGTTTTGGCACCATATAAATGATAATAATATAATTAAAAAAAATAATCCCTGCAAGTCCCACTTCCTCTAGAACAGTGGTCTTGAAACTCCTTAGGCCTGGGCCCCATCGAGCAAAGTGTGGGCAGGCCGGGCCCCTCCAAAAATCCCAAATGGACAGAAAGTCCAAATGGCTATGAACTATCATGTGCTGCCGTGCTGCCATTGCACCCTACTCCCAGTATAGTCCCTGGACCCCCCACCTGCTCCCATCACAGTCTATGGCCTCCCTCATTCCACTCCTACCCAGTCCCTGTGCTCCCCCACACTGCTCCCAGCACAGTCCCAGGGCTAGTGGTGGCTGGTGAATTTTTTAAGTGGAGGGGTATACATATTTCCACCAGATATGCCATAGCGAGCGAGCCGAGCGAGGGAGCCAGAACAATCAAGGAGGTGTTCAGGGGGTTTTCCCCCGTGAATTATTTTTAAATAGCGGGTTAAAATGTTTTATTTTAGAGCATACGTTTACAAACAAATGGGTAAAAAACCAAACAGTTTGCAATTGGTGCTGGGAGGCCCAGGGGGCAGGCATAATATTTTTTACCTGACATCTTTGATAGATGTCCAGTAAAAAGATACCATCCCTGTCCCCTGGGCCCCACAGTGCCTAACACAATCAACATGATTATGTGTGTATTGAAGGCGCTGGGGGGCCAAGAGGGAAAGCATGGTATTTTTGACTGGACTTCTATGATAGATATCCATTAAAAAAAATACCATCCCTGTCCCCTGGGCTCTACAGCACCTCAGAAGGAGAGCTGATTTCGGCAGGTGGGTAGGGGGATTGTGCAACAAAGGCATTTTTAAAATGCCTTTGTTGTACAACCCTCCTTCACCCCTCTACCCCCCCACTCGCCAAAATCAGCTCAACTGACCAAAACAAACACACACACATTCACACGGCAATCACTCTATCAATCACACGAGCACCCATCACCATACACTCACTTATAACACAAGCATACATGCAACCATACACATATTTAAATAAAAAATAAATGACCATAAACGTGCCTTCTGCAGGGGCCTGCGCGTGGGTGCTGAAATGCCCCAATCCAGGCTGCTTTGTCCGTATGTGCAAGGAGGCGCAGCAGCTCCCCCTCACACATACAGACATGCAGTGCCCCAGCCAGCATTTCAAATGAGCTATGCAAGGCTGGCGAAGCAAAACGCCCCCAGCCTCGCATGGCTCAGTGAGCATGTGCGGCTGGGGAACTGCACTGAACTGTCAAAGGGAAACAGCGTTTCCCTTTGACAGTTCAGCCAGCCCAGGAGCACTCCCCCAGCTGGAAAAAGCAGCTGACGGTGTGCTCAGTGTTTCACAGGGCTGGCTCCTCTGCTCCTCCATAATGGGTGAGGGGGCCACTGGGTGGACGGCCCCTCACCCATTATGGATGAGCTGCCAGGCTCAGACTGGCCTGTAAGGCAATTGGGCAATTCCGTACCAAAAATGCAAAATGCTAGTGTGGGCCAGTCAAAATGGGCCCATTTTTGGCTAATGTGAGCCAGTTTGATGAGTTACTTCGCTATGCAGCTAGTAGCTTTGACCATTGTTGCTGAATAAATATTCTTTAAATATCACAATTTGCTTACATTTTAAGAAAAAACACCCCCTTGGGTACTATTCAAGCAGTCTGTGACTAAAGGAATGAATATCGATTTGCAACTGCGGGCCACTTTTTCATTGGTGCCTCAGACAGTTTTTATGCTTCGATCCGACCATGTGAGCCGCCCCAGCCCATTTCCTCCAATCTAAAAAAAAAATGTTTTTTTTTATAGTTCATGCTGGGCACTCGCGCCCTGTGGGGATGCGGCAGGGGCGTGCCCCGCAGTTTGAAGACCTCTGATCTAGATGGACAGCCCATAAAATGAGATGAATACTGTATGCCTGTTTTTACCCATGTTTCATTTTTTTGCTGTTGTGCAAAGCTCTCCAAAGGAGCTTGGACAGCGATCATTAACTAGCAAGGGGCCGAAGAGATTGCAAATTTGAGATTTCTATGTTATTGGACTGCATGTCTTATCCCCCCCGACCCAAACAGCCTTCCTTTCACTGTTAGCATGCTTCTCTTCACCTTATTACAGCCCCTGAACTCCTTTTAGATGAAGGGATAGTAGTCACAACTTTGTGGGGCTCTTTGAGAAATCCACACGCCACCTCTTATCTTTCCTGCTCCTGATTTCATCACGAGGAACGCTATCTGCTTTTTAGCATCATTTTCCAACTGAAGATATGGAACTGACTCAACACCTGGTGAGAGGGGGCCGGAGGATTCATGGTGACATTTCATTTTGCCCTGTGTCTGTGTGCGTGCATTGGGGTAGACGTCTGGGAACAAGGACCAGCGATTCTGGTCCCTGCCCTGACCACCTGATGAATGCCTGACAAATGCTGTTTGCTGCTCTGATTAGCAAATGGTCAAGATGGCCACTGAACATAGCACCTAAGCAAGTTAGAGTGAGGTTTGGGGAAGCTCTCAGCCTGCCAACCAACATCCTATGAAGGTGAATTCGGGGCCTGGGATCCTCATATTTATTTCTAGAAGCTCTTTCTTTGAACTATACGTTCTTGTCTCCCATAACCCTCTGCGTGTAGCTTATGTTAATGAGTGGCGTCTCCTCTCCACACAGCCCCCTTGCATTATCTGCCAATTCTCAGATGCGTGTTGCACAAGGGGTACAGTATATCTTTATGATAGAGAGAGAGAGAGACAGAGACAGAGACAGAGAGATAGAGAGATAAAGAGAGAAATTTTCCAGTTATGGTAAGGTAAGCAGCCATAACTTGCGCCACCACCATGCACTGCTAAGGCCAACACCCAGCACATCAAAGATGACATCACAAATGTCAAAGATGACATCACTGATGACATAACATATCTAGGCCACTTGTTTTTGTTCAGTTCACTGACATATGTAGGACAAGTGTTTTTGTTCACTGACAGTCAGAATATGGAAATTCAAAAGGTGCTATATATCTAGACGTTAACCATGTCGTATGTTTTTAAAGTACTTTCATTAGGGTTTGGTCTCAGTTCATGGTTCACATACATGGGGCAATAAGCAGGCCTCAAACACACGATTCATTTGTATACATAAAGATGAACTTTAATGTTATTGACATTTTCTGGTGCTGCTTTTTCTTTCTCCCTTACTTTAGTTTCCCTCTGTGTGCCGCTGATTTGTATGCATTGTGGGTCTTCACATGTATTCTTTGTACTAACATAAGTGTGTAGTAAGTCTTAAATTGTTACCTATTTATTCTACGTTTAGCATTACTAAAAACTGTGATAAGATGCCATTTATTATGTTACTATCCAAAATTACTAGATAAAAAATATAGTAGTTCTATAGTGCATTTTGCAGCCATTGCCTATGTGAATGTATGATTAGGTTCCTGTATTAACAACAACAATCCAATATAATGTGTTGTTTAGATGAGTACATTCTTTAATATATTAAGTAGTTCATGATAGGTCCCCCGATCACCCCTGACATCTTGTTACCAACATTATAAACACACACCCTTGTAGGGATTTTTCATCAACATTAATTTGATATGTGATGTCATCAATTACATTTGTGATGCTATCTTTGATGTCCTGGGTGCTAGTCTTAACAGTGCACGGTGGTGGCGCAAGTTATAGTTACTTAGCTAACCATAACTTGCAAATTTCTGGGGGTTTTCGGTTTTACTGTAACCATAATGTCTCTTTAACAACGTATTTTTTTTTTTCACCGAATTTCATAGGTTTTTACCAGTGCATCCTAGTTTGCTACTACTTCCTAATATCTTACTGACCCCCAATATAGCAGCGTTTTTGGCTGCTATAGAAAGTTTAAACTTAAAACTGTGCCATTCCTGACCTCCAGAAACTTTTTGTAACTTTTTCAACTGTTTTTGTGTTTGCCGATGTCATCGTAAACTTTCCAGACAGTGTCACGTGACCACACGCTCACGCGCCGCATGATGATATGTTCACAAATGTGTCTGTGCTTTGCGAACAGTTTGAAACTTCCTTTCCAGCTGATCTAAAAACGTTTGAAGCTAAAAATGAACCCTTGCACAGCTCCTACACCTATGTTTACTCATTATCTGTTAACAATCTAGGACATAGCACATGCTTGGAAGAATATTAGCAAAACTGCTATTTATCTTCAAAAATGGCATCAGCTTTTCACATCCCCCCTCCCCAGGAACCTCCACCACTAGCTGGAGGACCTAAACAACGGAAGAAGCACAATACTTCAGAAAACATCGAAGAGGTCCAGGACGATGAGGTAGAAGAAATGCCTACCTCTAACATCCAAAGAGAATCATGGGCCTGGCAGCTTTTTACCATACTAATACTACCTTTCCTCTCCTTCACACACAAAACACTCACTATCGTCGGCCTCATCATGTCAAGTATCGACTATGCAAACAGCCTCTACCTCGGTATACCGGAATACCTACTGAAGAAGCTACAACGGATCCAAAACACAGCAGCCAGACTACTCCTCAAACTATCCAGAAGAGACCACATCACACCGGCCCTAAAAACACTAAACTGGCTCCCAGTAAAACACTGTATCATCTTCAAAACAATGTGCATAACGCACAGGGCAATCTGCGGACAAGGAGCAGAATTCCTGCAAAAGAAAATAACTATCTACAAGCCAACGAGACCGCTCAGGTCAACCAACGAAATCCGACTGGAACAAAAACCTTACATCAAGAAGAAACTCGGAGGCACCGCTTTCTACCACTTAGCCCCAAAAACCTGGAACAACATCCCAAAAGTAATAAGGAACACCAAAGATCACCTTAAATTCAGAAAATTACTAAAAACCTGGCTCTTCAACATCAGAGACTAAAACCGAAACAACAATAAGACAAATGACTCAACAGGAAAGGACATTGACAAGCCCCTAGAACCGACAGAAGTACTTTGAGCACCAGTAGGGCTGACGCTGGACACAGGGGTCCACCTGCGAGACCCAGGGAGACGGAGGCAACAACTCCAGACAACACTTACCATCCCCCACCGCCCGTACAGCCACAACTAGGTACCACAGGGTTGTGGAACGGATGAGATACCACCAATCACCACACAATCGGAGGTATGGACACTAGCAGGTGCGCTAGTCATGTGGGTGGGGGTGAGGAGCATGCAAAGTTATTAAGGGAGCGGACGGAGGGGACAGCTAAATGCTCAAACGGCCTCCAATGCAAAAACGGGCACGTACCTCCTGAGGCACAGGGTGCGCAAGCACCCCGTCTTGTAAGATTACACGAGCCCAACCGGTCAATCCAGGATAGAGATACCAACTAACCAATACCACTAACAATTTCCTTCTCTGCATACACCTCTCAAATTCCAAACCAAACACAACCACAAACCTCCAGCACAACAAACCGCACGAACTTCACTACACTGCAACAACAAAACAAAAAACACACAGACTCGCACATCAGCACACGATGACTACCGGCCGCATACACCCCAGGCCCAGCCGACGGAACCATCGGGCTGAGGCTGCCAACAGCACATCACTGCAATCTTGCACTTTTCCAGCCTCCACCCACTAACCCACCTCTCCCTCCCTCTTTCAGAGCCGCCAGAGAGCCAGGGGACCACTCCGGTGGTGATAGTGCGCGGTACAAATGTCCTTTAACATTAACATTAACATTAACATTAACTGTTGGGGGTGTACCAAAGGCTAAGGCTACCAAAGTGAAATGCACTGAGTGCAACGTTCTAGTCAGTTGCGGACAACCCACCCACATGCACCGCCACACCAAATCCAACCACCAGGTTGCTCTTAGAAAGCCTGTCCTTTCTCAGGAAGTAGTAGGCCGTCTTCCTCTACCTCATCTTACTCAACCAATAATGCAAACACACTGACTAGTCCTGTGGAGCTCAAAATCACACCAGCTACCTTGCAGGCCATAAAAGATGTGGTTGATCTGTATCTTTTGAAAACAACAGTACTCTGTATATACTGCCTGCAACACACCACTCTGCATGGGGGAGCAGTTTTAAAGTGCTTTCGAGGCAGTAATCAAGGAGCATGAAAAACACTGCCCCTACCTTAAATGTAATGCACACCCAACATCTTCCCCTGTTCACCTGCCCCTCCATAGCTGTGCTTGCTTCCCCTTCCCTTACTTCTCTCCCCACCTTACTTCCTGCCCTCTCCTGCAAAAAATAAATAAATAAATAAAAAACACCTAAATATTTTTAGTTTGGGAACCACCTTTCGAAGTTAAAAAATAGAAGTTAAAGAAAAAAGCTTATAGACTCTATCCACTTTACATTTTTCAGCAAAGTAGTTAGATTCAATAAGATTCTCCAACATTCCCATTAGCATTTTGTACCAGGCTAATGGAAATAATGGACAATCGTGCACTAGATAAAATGAAAAAAAGCACAGAAACAATCTTCTGTCCCAAATACTTTTCTCTAGCATACAATAAGGGCCATAATCCATGGCCGTTCATGACTATCTCCACAGTCCCCTCTCTAGGCCATGCATTATTAAAAAACCCATATTGCACGTGAACACCATCGCACAAGACAGCCCTTCTACCCTTTTTACTGTTATCTTTGTAGCACTCCCTCGTTGCCTGCTTTGAATCCATCACACATATATTCACCAATCAGTTCAAAAACTCTACATATAACCCTGTCAACATATTAAACTTGCACACATCAACTGCCACTTAAAAATGTTCTACAAATCTTTTGCATTTCACTTGCTTATCCCAAAAAACGGTAAACACTGCTGCTATAGATGCATATGTGTATTCTGCAGTAAAAGAAGTGCATGAATGGAAAGAGTAGTAGGGATTACCAAGTGCTCATACAACCCCATAAGGGAAGTGCCAAGACATGCCAAACTGGGAGGCCACTAGCTACCTGCTGGGGCAGAGGAGTCCCAAGTGTGTGGTAGACATCCGCAAGACGGTAGACCCGCAAAGGCAGTGCTTATGGGAAGGGCAGTGCAGGGTGGGGTTGTACTGGTGTCGACTAGATTTCGGACCGGGAACCAGTGAGGTTCATGAGGGACCATGCCACCAGTCTCAGTGGGAGTGGCATGAGTTAGCAGGGAAGGGATTAAATAAAATAGGAACACAAAAGTAGAGTTTTCATAAGTTTCCGTAACTTAAGGAAGTCCAGCTCAAGTATAAGAGGAACAGGAAGGCTGTTCCAAAGACAAGCACTGGCCGCTTCCCGCTCTACGTTTCAAAAAGCGTTTGACAAGCAGACTAATGGAGTTACAGCAGCGGAGGGCTCTAGCAGGGCAGTATTTAAAGAAACAAAGTTGGACATATTGTAGTCCTTGCAATTATCAGGAGCAAATGTACACAGGGTTGCAGCGATACGATTCTTGGGCTTGAGGCCAAGCATAAGTCTTGCAGCCCTATTCTACATTAGCCAAAGGGGCCATCGACAACAAAGGGGGACGTTAAGGAAGAACCTGTTGCTTAAGTCCAACCTACACAGTACCAGGTCTTTACATACGTTCAGCTTCTGGGTGAAGGTGAGCAACAGTACAATACCTGTAAGCAGGTCAAGCTGAAAGCATGGGCTTTGTGTACAAGTTCCAAAATGTAAGGAGGAACAGAGTGAGTAGACTTACAGATAACCCCAAGGTTTTAGGCCTTACAGGATGGTAAGAGTAGAGGGCCCAGAGACAGCGGCAAGAGGGTAAGAGAAAAACAGGGCACAGGTGTCACAGTAATAAATATTTCCGCCTTACTGGGACTGAGACACAGATTGTTAGCCGCACACAATGCCTCGATGGCGGTCAGACAATTAGAGATAAAAAACGAGGACAATAAATTAGTTCAGGGAAGTTTAAAAACAGCTGTCTGTCATTAACATAACACTGGAAATGAAAAAAGAACAATATCAGGTTAGCCAGAGGGACGTAATAGATATGGAAGACCCACAGTTATAGGATAAAACCCTAGGGTACTCGCCAGGTAAACAGTGAGGTGGTGGACTACACACAGCCCAGTTGCAGCTGGTAGGGGCGGTTAGTGAGGAAAGCAAATCAGCCAATCCGGCACTTGCTCCATGATGCTAATGGTATCATATAACCATTTGAGAATACAATAGTTGACCGTGTGAAAGGTGCAGGCGACATCAAGAAACACTGTCCTCAATTGTACTGCAATTAGTGGTCGAAGTAAACAGCAGTGGTTGGGAGCGGTGCTCCTCTACTTTACTAAATTAAGTTGTACTGTTCCTATACTTTTATTTGAAAAAGAAACCGTTTCAGAAAGTTTTCGTTTTAAAATAAAAGTGTAAGAAGAAGTTGAAACTTGCACTTTCAGTGCACTACACTCAACGTTCCTTTAAACAGCAGGTGCATGTGTTTGGGGGTTTGTATTGTGTGTGGAGGGGGGCGTGGTGATGGAGTTTGAGGGGAGTGGGTGCAGGCCAGCAGGGAACATAGTTCTACTACTTCTTTTTGTACACTTAGACCACTGACTACAATTATAAATACCATATAAACTTATATCATTCCACCATATTGCCAAGACTGTATACTCCCACAACATTACCTATAATTACTATACATGTTACTATTGTGGTGGTTGTGGCCAGTGGGCAGATTCTTGGCCACACTCCCAAGAATCTGCCCACTGGCCACAACCACCACAATAGAATTAAACCACATAACAAGTACGTACAATACATCTTCAAATACATTACATCATCAGTTTATTTCGGATTTGCATACAGAACAATTCATAAAAACAGTACAAAATACAAAGGTATATGATATGATAGGTAACTTATAACGCGCTTAATACCCAGAGGTTTCTAAGCGTGGACCCAGGGATCGAACCTGTGTGCTCCATGTCGTCTTGCTTCGAAGGCACACACGTTGCCCCTGAGCTATCCTCCCGAGACCAGTTATGCCAGTTATAACATAGTAAAAAGCATACAATCATAAGAACTTCGCTAGGATTGACAGTTAAAATAAAAGATTACAAGTACAGTTCAATGGATGATATATGTAGGCTCCCTTCAGGGCAGTATGCTTAGCTGTCGTTTCCTGAGATAAAGTGCTATTTAAATAAATGGAAGAAGGACCAACCAACTTGTGGTGAATCCACCCACAGCAAATATATCAGAGCAGACCAATATTGTGCAAAGCCCAATTCCTTCAGTAAAGGTACTATAAGCCATTGTATGGCTTGTACATATGCAGGACAAAACGAAAATCAGTTGTGCTAGGGCCTCATATGGAGCTTCGCATACCGGGCATGATCGATCTGCACCCCCCCAGGACCATGCTACCAGCACAGCCCTTAGGTGAATGCAGTTAAACCTTGACCTGGATACGAGACACGATCAATGGGGAATTCCGCCCAGAGCAAATAACACTGGACACCCGGGGACATAATGGTCATCATCCCAAGATTTTTGGCTTCATAATTTCTATGCTTTCTCTGTCCATGTTCACAGATTCATAGAAGCATGCGGTTCATTGCTTTATTTCTCTCCGAGAGAGCAGACTGTGTAGTCTTCATCACCTTCAGCTGTTTCTTAATATGAGACAGCCGTGGGATCTTGTCTCCCGGGTCCTTATCTATCAGAAAAAAGATCAGTTCATGGGTAAGTGTCGCTTTGTCGTTGCCCCATAACCTGAGCCAGTGCAATACTGGCTGCAGGGAAATCATGTCACCATTTAGTGTACAGCCCAATTCCATGTGAAATTTGGGGCCGAGGCTGGCAGCCCCGACAGGTTCTTCAGGAATTGGTTCTCCAGAATTTGGACCGCACTAGTATTTGAGTGACCCCATAATTCCATCCCAAATTTAGCGACCAAAGCCTCTTTTCCCTTATAGAACTGCAACAAAGGGGTGATTGGCTTTGCTTTGAACATGGAAATCACCCTAGAGACTCCGCCCAAAGCTTGCTTGAACTGCCGGGCCTGTTTGGGTGCATGGGCCTTTGGGCCAATGTGGGCGGAGAATCTAGCCCCCCAAGTAGTCAGAAAAGTCGACCCTGGCGATAACACTGTTCCTACAGTGCATGGTCCTAAAATTGATCCTCTGTCTCCCCTTCCAGCAGGCCATCACCGCTGACTTTGCTGCATTTACCACCACGTCCAGCCCCTCCATAAAGATGGCATATTCTGAAATGAGGGCCTACAAAGCTCTTGGTATGCGGGCCATCAGTACAGAATCATCAGCATACACTAGGACCGTTAAGGGGCCAGCCACCCAGTTTTGGGATGTCGGGAGAAGATTTTAAAAGGTGCTTGTAAAGACCATTTATATATAGGCAAAAAAGGAGGGGCACCAACACACTTCTCTGGCGTACCCCCAATTCAACTGGAAAGAAACACGTACAATGCCCATTGGCACCACTCCTCACACAAGCTTGCGTTGTACCATGTAACCTGGCCAAAAGGTTCACCAGGGCCCCCAGGCAATTCTTGGATCTGAGCATGTCGCACAGCTCTGCACGGCTGACTTATGATGTGCTCAAATCCATGAATGCCAAATAGATGGGCTCCTCCTTCAAGTAAAGTCACTGCGCCATTACCAAGTAGAGGTTAGGTACCTGCTCGGCTGTGCCCAGCCCTGGCCAGATCCTAGCAGACCAGAGTGAGGAATGTGCTACTCACTCCCCAGTCCTCTAGTCGAGCCAGAATGGCACGACCCAATATTTTAAACAGAGAATCCAAAAGTGATATAGGTCTGTATGATGCAGGGGAAGCCCAAGGTCCCTTCTTATATATTGGTTGAATAACCACCATGGACCTTGAGGGTGGGATACCCCCATCCGCACATATTGCGTTGAACCCTTGTGTAAGTACTGGAGCCCAAATGTCCGCGGCCATGATGAATAAATCTGCCGGGACATTATCTCGGCCCGGAGCTCGATTGCAGTGTTGGCAACCAATAGCCTTCTTTATTTCCTCCACTGAGAAAACAATACTTGTCACAGTGCCCATCCCGTCACTGCATCCAAAACTGCCCCTACTTGCTTGTCCCTTTTCATCAGCCCTGCTCCCCACACTATATAACAAAACTCGCCCTGAACCCACTGTAATCGAAATAATGTCCGTAGACATCAATAATGACCGCGCACTCAGTGGCATCGGAAAACCATTTTTTCACCTTCAAAAACTGCTCCAAATCATCTTTATTCTGTGCCCCTACCCTTTCTACGCCCTCTTTCAGCCATCAAATAACCCCAAATGTGTTTCCCAAGCTACTCATTCACAGCGATGTCCGTGAACTACCATGCTGTTTGCAGAGCGAACGGCACCCGTGCCCACTTTTTTCACCTAGACAAACTGCTCCAAATCATCTTTATTCTACCCCCTCCCTTCCCAACCCCTCTTTCGACCACCAAATAATCCAAAGTGTGTTTTCCAAACTTTTTCTCCACCGTGCTATCCATGGACACCGTGGCTGTCCGCAGATCCAACATGGTGGCCGTTTCCAAAAATATGATGCACCTCACACTTTTCACCATCCAATCAGTGGGTGTGTCTGATGTCCGCGGGCATCACGCCGCCCCTGGTTGGTCCAGGGGGCTGTCCGCGGACCGAATCGGGAAGTGAGTCTGCGCATCAGACCCAGATATCACTAATGTCTTTGCACCTACTTTTTGGCCATTTTAAAATGAAATACTGGAGGGATTTACACCAAATTTACAAAAGCACGCTTTTGGAACCGAGCCGCCGCTCCTGGCACAAATTTGGTGAAAATCCATCCAGTAGTTTGGTCTGTAAGCGTGAGCAAAAATGTTTTCCCATTGCATCTATGGGGATTTCAACAAATGTTGGGTCCCCCCTGTAACTTTGACCCCCCCGTATGAAACTGCACCAAACTTTGCAGAATCATTCCAAGGGGGCCATATACCTTTTTTTTAAAATTTGGTGAGGATTCGTCCAGAAGGCGTGGGGGGAAGTTATAAGCTGCCCCAAAAAAAACACTCTTTCTATGAGTTGAGCAACGTAACCATAACAACACGCCCGCTACCACAGGCCGTGTAATAGATATCTCCATCTACGATCTCAAGAGTCTGAGCACTTCCCCTTCCAGGGATAAGAGAGGACTCCTGTGCTAGGAGATATTTTTTGCCAGAGTTTGTGGGGACTTGGGTGGGGGGGGCGGAATATTGCTTGCTACCCAAGACTCTAGGAATTAGGATATATGTCTATAGATATAGCTACTAAACATGTGCAATATTAAATTTAAATAAAATAGTTAACAAAGACCACATTGTTCTATGTATTGTCTTTTTGCCTTGAGAACTTCTAGTTCTATCTATCTCACTCTATATGAACCCCGGAAGGGAAACCCTCATACCCTTGGGAGCGTATATTGTTATTTAGCCCAGAGAGATAGTATGAGAGAGATAAAGAGAAATAAAGCAAAACCTGGGGCATGTAATATTTAAAGTTGATGTAACAGGCTTTGCTTGAATAGCAAGGTAAAGGACCATATGCAAATAGCAGTGCATTGAACGGGCACAGTAGCATATGGCTGTAATCATTATTTGTTTACAGATTGCATACAAAGTGTGGCAATCATTCTATTATTATAGTAACAACTTTGAGCCTGCTTCAGTTTAGCTCATTGCTCTTGTAGTTGCATTTTGTAGTAGACCGTATACCTCAGTGGATATGACTTCCTGCCAAGGTTAGAAGTCCTTGGACCTTCTGTTCTACATAGCGTCTGTCCCTGCGTTTGCAGCATTCCAGGACTTCTACAAACATTGGGGCTGAAAGTTCCATGCAGCAGTCTAGTTTCCTGCATGTTCATAACACTGCTGTTTCCGCTTCCTGTTTCAGCCTTCCAAATAATTGCTGCACGGAGACCGCCATTGCGTCTCAGTGCTAGGATTCCGTTCTTAGCTCAGCGCTCAGGTATCGTTTCTGTTCCTCGTAATTATTCCTGGCTCCCTCCACTCTGTGGTCCTGCTTGGCAGCTCCTCTCTACCTTCCACCTCAGACTGTTTCCCCCTTGGTTTTGTTTCTCCCTGACTCGCCTGTCTTCTGTTCTGGCTCCTGTTGTTCTCTCTTCTTGTTACCTTGCAGTCCTGCAGACCCAATACCCTGCTTTCTTGTGTCTTCTGACTCCTCGTTCTTAGCTACATTTCCCGTCCTGCCTCGGACTGTGCTCCATAATTGTGATCATTTTGCATTCGAAGTTTGGAACCCTGCTGTATATTCCGGGAACTCAGTGCTGTTCTTCACCTTTGGAAACCCTTCTATTGCACAAGATCTTCAGGTTTTCCCCTTCGTGTGAGGGTTTTTCCTGCAATACCTGGTGGTTTCTCCATGGGTTATTCTGCCAGGTACCCTTTGGGAACAGGCAGGGTGGCTTGAGGAGAGGCTCATCCCTATCTACAGGATTCCGGGACCAGGCGTAAACCCCCGAAGGACCCAGTCTCCTGCAACCCCCTCCAGCTAAGGAGTTCGACACTTCCTCTGTTTAACCTTCCTTTGTTTTTATCTAACGCTAGCACCTAACGCTAGCTCCTGTATGAGTTATTTGTTTTGTATCTTGCTTGCAAATGAGTGACACATGGTTTTTGAGATAGAACCTTATTGCATGCTCCAGACAAGCAAGCATAATATCTAGATACAACATTGAAGGACCTAGAAAAGCAGGCATAATATCTAGATAAGAAATTGGAGGATCTAGAAAAGCAAGCAGTATATCTCGATACTACATTGAGGGCTCTAGAAATTGAAGGACCTAGAAAAGCAAGCATACTACCTTGATACAACATTGGATGATATAGAAAAGCATGCAGTATATTTAGATGCTACATTGAGGACATACAACATTGAGGGATCTAGAAAAGCAAGTAGCATATCTAGATACTACATTGAGGGCTTTAGAAAAGCAATCAGTATATCTAGATACTACGTTGTGGGCTCTATAAAAGCAAGGAGTATATCTAGATGCTACATTGTGGGTTCTAAAAAAAGCAAGCAGTATATCTAGATACTACATTGTGGGCTCTAGAAAAGCAAGCAGTATATCTAGATACTACATTGAGGGCTCTAGAAAAGCAAGCAGTATATCTAGATACTACATTGAGGGCTCTAGAAAAGCAAGCAGTAAATCCAGATACTACATTGGAGGCTCCAGCAAAGCAAACAGCGTATCTAGACACTACATTGGGGGCTCTAGAAAAGCAAGCAGTGTATCTAGATATTACATTGAGAGCTCTAGTAAAGCAAGTAGTATATCTAGATACTACATTGAAGGCTCCTGAAAAACAAGTATCATAACCAGATACAACATTGAGGGCTCCAGACAAGTAAGCATCGTATCCATAACAAAATAGGTGAATCTGTACAGCACTTATTCACCCCCTGAGGGGTATCTTGGTGCATTTGACAGATAGCAGATGTTTATCCAACTCAATGGTGCTCATTTTATTAACCTTGCAAGGATGAAAGCCTGAGTGGACCTGCCAGAATTGGAACTTGCAACCATAAGGTCAAACACAGGGCCCTGTAGTGGATGATGTAGTTGATTGGTCCACAGACCCTGCTAATAGCTCCAGGCAAGCAAGCATTATATCTAAGTATAACATGGAGGACTATAGACATGCAAGTATCATATCCGGCTACAACACTGACAGCTCCAGACAAGCAAGCATTATATCTAGGTATACCATGGAGGACTACAGACAAGCAAACATTATATCTAGTTACAACACAGAGGGCTCCAGATAAGCAAGCATTAATATCTAGGTAGTACATTGAGGCAGGCCTTATAATTAGGTAGTACTTTTAGGGCTACAAACAAGCAAGCATTACATCTAGGTATAACATGGAGGACTATAGACAAGCAAGTATCATATCCAGCTACAACACAGACGGCTCCAGACAAGCAAGCATTATATCTAGGTATAACATGGAGGACTATAGACAAACAAGTATCATATCCAGATATAACACTGACAGCTCCAGACAAGTGAGCATTATATCTAGTTACAACACTGAGGGCTCCAGATAAGCAAGCAATAATATCTAGGTAGTACAATGAGGAAGGCATTATAACTAGGTAGTACGTTGAGAGATCCAGACAAGCAAGCATTATATTTAGGTAGTGCGTTGAGCGCTCCAGATAAGCAGTTTAGATACTAGACAGAGTGCCCCAGATAAGCAAGCAGTATACCTAGATACTGCATTGAGTGCTCTAGACAAGCAAGTTTATCGATCTGGATATTAAAATGAATGCATCACACAATCAAGCATTGTAAATAGAACCAAATATTGAGTGCCCCAGACATGCAGGCTATATGCCTGGATAGTACATTGAGGGCTTCAGACAAGCAAACTGGATATCTAGATACTACATTGTGGTTGCTCCGGAGAAGCACACATTATATCTAGATGCTACATTGAGGGTGCTCCGGAGAAGCACACATTATATCTAGATGCTACATTGAGGGTGCTCCGGAGAAGCAAGTATGATATCTAGCTGCTACATTGAGTGTGCTATGGAGAAGCACGCATTATATCTAGATGCTACATTGATGGTGTTCCAGACAATCAATTATCTCCAGATGCTACATTGAGTGCTTCAGACAAGCAAGCATTACATCTAGCTAAAACATTGAGGGTGCTCCAGAGAAGAAAGCATTATATCTAGGTACCATATTGATGGGGTTCCAGGCAATCAATTATTATCTCCAGATACTACGTTGAGGGTGCTTTCAGGGGTGGACTGGGAACCAAAAAGAGGCCCTGGAAATAATGTTCAAAGTGGCCCCATATTACACATTTTCAGCACGCTCAACCCTTTTCCTATGAGAAAGTTTGAACATAAAATAGGTTCCCTTTAGGTCAGTCCACCCCCTGGGTGCTTTAGACGGCCATGCATTATATCTGGGTACTTCACGGGCTGCGTCAGACATTCAGCACTCTTCCGTGGCCCTATGTTCTATGAAGTACCACCATTTGCAGAGGTTTGTCACGTGCATGCATGCCCAATTTGTGCCCTGATAGATGTTCTCCTCGTCTCCTGTGTGGTGTGCGTGGTTGTGTCCATGTGTGTCCATGCGTGTGTCCATCTGAGGCAATGGGAGGCTTGCCCGGGATCTCCTTCGTTGAGTAAACGGCTACTTCTCCTCTTAGGCCATGCCCTTTATGGGAAATATTTAGAAAACAAGCCCTTTAGTGTCCTAGCACGGGGAGGTTTCAGCTGTTTCTCCAACTGAGCTTGTGGGATTTAAATGTCACGCATTGAACAATGGAATGCTGTGATTTTCCTTCTCATAATCTCATACATGGGCACAGCCAGAATTCTGCTTTCTAACAAAGGATCGGGCTTTCGGCTGAAGCCTGGGTGAAGAGTTTTAGTGGGTGGGTGGTGTGGGTGCTTTGGTTGTTACTTAGCGTTGTCTCATAAAATGAAGCTTTCAAAGCTAACATTTCACGTCCAGAACAATGAGACTGTAGGCGAGAGCAAGACTGCGCCCCGCTTGTAGAGAAAGAAGGCCTACTTGCGCAGTCATTGGAGGGAAGCAGCCTTTTAAAGGGCCTGTATCTCAGAGATGTGACCTCATTCTTGCTAATCCCAAGCAGGCTTGAGCTGATCATACTGTGATTCTTAGTGTGAGCTCTATGGTGACTCATGCCTCAGGCCACAAGCCAAGGAAATATGTGTGTTGCTCCATTTGCATTTGCTTGCACTAACATTTGTGATTTCTTGGCATAGGTAGATCAAATCCTTATCTTCCATCCTTGCACGTTTGTGCCCCCAAGTGTTAGGCTTGAGCATCAGATACACGTGGCCGCCTGACGAGTTTTGTGGTATGGTAAAAAAAGGGGTGGTAAATTCCTTATTGGCACTTTTACCGCACCTCCAAACTACGCGCTTGGTGGTGAAGTGGGGGAGATCTCTCAGTATGTTGGATCTACGTGATCACCTGAAAAAAAGTCACACACAAAAATGCTGATTTTCTTCCCCCAAACATTTCCCTGCAATTAAATGTGTAGGGAGACCCCCACAGCACTCCCATACTCGCCTTATATTTTGTAAACCCCCTACCGATAATTGCTGAGAAATGTGCCCCTCGCAATTCGGCATTTTCGTGTTGGCCGTGTTTTGCCGCGCAGTCATGATATGATACGAGTATGTTATAGTGCATCCACTTTACCTGCAGAAAATGGAGCATTTACTGTAGGCTTAATCACCCAGGTGGCAGACTGGTACGGGTGAGGCACCTAGGGTGGGTTGCCTTACCTTCTCTATCATGTCTGTGACTATGACATCTGATTTCACCCATCCTGGCAGCTACGCAGGTTGAGAGGTATTGCGCAACAGCCTCTGCCTGGAACAGCCTCCCTGCCTCTCTCAAACTTGAGCAGAACCACCTCTGGTTCCGGAAGCAACTCAAGACCTTCCTTTTTGCTTCTGCTTTCTCTCTTCCTCTCCCCTGCTGATGCCCCTGACTGCTCCGCGCACTGGTCACCTGGTCAACCTCTGAACTCGGACCCAGGCCCCTGCATGTCCAGTTGTCCTCGCACTGCCTCTGGGCTCCCCAGCACTTAAGGTTCTGTATCTGCAACCCTGCAGTCCCTTCTCTCTGCACTTATCAGCCACCCGCTGGCTGCACTTGTGAGTTAACTGCATTTCCCCTTCCTCTTGCCCTCCCCCCTGGCACTTCTCCCATTCCCTCTTCCCCCCACTTGTGCGATCTGAATTACACAAGGCCTCGTACGATTGTTATTTTGTCCTCCTTTGTTTCCCCCTCCTTGTCTTGTTGCGCCTAGAAACACTTGTGTACAGGTGCGTTATAAATACCACATCATGTCATATCAGTGGGGAGAAACAATGGTAAATGGCATCTTTCTATTGGCTCCAGGGACGGTGCTCCCAGCCCACGTGGTAATCCACTGACAGGATCATTTGCAAGGCACAATTAGGCATCACAAATGATGTGCCAATAGAGTGCACCAGTTATGGGGTACCACACCGAATACTTGGTCATACCCCGGAACATTGGTATCTGCGCTGGCAGCAGAATTGCCAGGTATCCAGCCCTACAGATAAGGGGTGTATCGGACACGTTTACTCACTAAAAATAGGCACATACTGCCAACAAATAAAAATAGGGAATAAAAATACTCCCAACAAAAAAATAGGAAACAGACATGTAGGGCCTTTTGCCCCTGTTTATTTATTTATTGTGCATTTGTATGGCGCTTATACAGCAAGAAATTGTGTTTCAAAGCGCCACAGCACTCCATGGATATGCATGGAAAAGTACTTGTTCCACAGGTTGAAACTACTATTATTAGTGCCTGATCGGAAAAGGTCAACTTGTATCTTTTAATGTGTATGAATAAGTAGGTCCAAAGGAATAATTATTACAAAAACATTTCCATTTTCCGGTTAAAACATTTTTACCCGCTTATAAAATACTCCCATTGGGAATTGGACTCACATTTTTACTCCCCAAAAAATAATTTTACTCCCAACTTTAAGATATAGGCAGTAAAATACTCCCACTTCCGCATCTTATCTGGAGCACTGCATGTATGTGCAGTGTGTGGGGATGAGTTCCCTCTGTAGACATTCCGCAGCCAGGCCCAGACACAGAGGAGAATGAGGTTGGTACATGTGGAAGGCCTACCTCCAGACCTTCCTCACATCTTCATGGTGGGGCACGGGGACCTAAGTGGACCTCATTTCCCTGCTCTCAGGGTGCAGTCTGACGGTATCTCAATGGTTGTGTCTACACATAAAATGCCAGGAGACCCTCCACTCTTCCCAGACATAACTCTGCTTATTGTTGTATTCTCGCTCCTCAATCTAAAAATATGCATCCTTCCTTTTCAAAACTTTTCTATAGCGCGAGGTAGGCCGCGGATGGACCGGCTGTGCTCTTAGGTCTGCCTTTTATGAATAGGATATCATTTAATTAATATATATTGAATCGTTTAGGGCGACACGCTTGTCGGCGTATGACATTCATAGCTAAAAATATTCAAGTGGACAGTCAGCTGAGCATGTAGTTTGTTATTGAAATTAATTCCGATATTGACTAAAATGGTGTATTTCATAGGGTCTTGCTATTGCAATTATTTCACAGTACAGAAAAAGAAAATAAATTCCTTTGCAGGTTCGCAAGGTATCCAGTCATTGTATCGAATAAAAAGCATTGAATGCCAAATGCATTGAAAAAAATGCATCAATAAAAAAGAATCGAATGCATTTTTTTCAAAGGTAAAGGTTTTATTTTAATTGTAATGAGTTTTAAGGGGTAAAAAACAGGGGTTGGGGGGACACCCCATTAAAAAAAAAAGAAAATACATTTGATGCTTTTTTTCATTGCTTTTTTTAGATGCTAAGGCATTCGATGCAATCATTATAAACAGTTCGCAAGGGGTTCATGTTTTGCATACCTACGACACATACCATCATGGGAGTGGACCTCTTTCCGCAGGCAGTATTTGGTAGTACAGTGGCCTGTGATGAGGTTGGGCAATCATGAGTTTCTCTTAGACCAAAGGTCTGCAATCAGCTGCCCTCCATATGTTTTGGACTACTACTCCCATGACCCCTCACCGTTGACTATGCCGGATAGCGCGTGTGGGAGCTGTAGTCCAAGGTTGCAGACACCTGCCGTAGACTATCCGATGCCCCGGCTGCTGCCACTTTGGGTCTGCCTCACTGGCTGCTGAATTGCCTTACATTTTGTGAGTAGTTTTTAATGTGGGTGTAATGCTTGAGAAGGCACTGGGGGCACAGTGCTTACAAATGAAATGTCGAATCTCAGGAATTGCCCCAGAAGAGCAGTGGAACACAATGCCCTGTGCTCTAGCGAGGGAATTGTTCCCACATGGCTTCTATTCCAAGCCTGCATTGAGCGTTATGTGTGTGTGTGAATTTACTTAAGTGAAAAGTGTGTGTGTGTGGGTGGATTTACGGGGCATTTCCCACTCTCAATTTAGAACAGGGCTAGACAATCTGCCACCCTCCAGCAGTTTTTCCTAAAACTCTCGTCAGCCCCATAGAGCATGCTCAGTAGGGAGAGCTCATGGGACTTGAAGGCCAAAATATCTGGAGGAGCACATATTGGAGATCCCTGTTATAGAAGGTTCCAGATGATCTCTGCAGCAATACGTCAATGAGCTTCTAACCGTGTTGTCTGATAGCCTGTTTGTGCCAGATTGCCTGATTGTGCCAGATAGCAAGATTTCACATTTATCCGTATTGTGCCAGACAGCAGCATTATACATTTAGCTTGATTGCACCAGATCGCAGCATTTCACATTTAGCCTGATTGTACCAAATAGCCTAATTGCGCCAGATCGCAGCATTTCACATTTAGCCTGATTGTACCAAATAGCCTAATTGTGCCAGATAGCAGCATTATACATTTAGCCTGATTGCACCAGATAGCAGCATTTCACATTTAGCCTGATTGTGACAGATAGACTGATTATGCCAGTTCTCTCACATCAAGATAACTATTAGTGAGTAATATCTCACAGCTCGCTAGACTATACTCTGTGCTAGCTAGTCCAGATACCATTTAATATATGAGCAAGCGTCACAATTTGATAGAATTGTGAAGATTTGCATTACATCATATCTAAACAGAACTGTAATACTAGCTTGCGTCATAGTCAGACCGAATTGTGAAAATTAGCTTGCGTCATATCTAGAAAGAACAGTAATACTAGCTTGCGTCATATCTAGACAGAATTGTAATACTAGCCTGCGTTACATCCATGCAGAATTGTGAAGATTAGCTTGCGTTATATCTAGACAGAGCTGTAATACTAGCTTGCATAATATCTAGACAGAATTAGGAATGTCAGCTTGCATCACATCAAGACAGAATTGTGAATGTCAGCTTGCACCACACCTAGACAGGATTGTAAAGATTAGCTTGCGTCACATCTAGACAGATTTATGAATGTCAGCTTGCACCACATCTAGACAGAATTGTGAAGATTAGCATTGTGTCGTATCTTGACAGAAATGTAATACTAGCTTGCATCATATCCAGGCAAAATTGATAAGGTTATCCTCTGTCACATCTGGAGAGCATTGTAATAATAGCTTGCGTCACTGCTAAACAGAATTGTGAAGATTAGCATTGCATCACATCTGGACAGAATTGTGAAGATCAGCATTGTGTCACATCTAGACGGAATTGTGAAGATTAGCCTAGCATCACATCAAGACAGAATTGGAAAGAGTGAGTCATGTCACATCCAGGCAGAATTTGGGAAGACTGGCATTGCTTCACATCTAGACAGAATTGTAATACTAGCTCGCATCACATCTAGAAAGAATTATGAATGTCAGCTTGCGTCACATCAAGACAGAATTGTGAATTCAGCTTGCACCACACATAGACAGGATTGTGAAGATTAGCATTGCGTCATATCTTGATAGAAATGTAATACTAGCTTGCATCATATCCAGACAGAATTGTGAAGATTATCCTCCATCACATCTGGAGAGCATTGTAATAATAGCTTGCGTCACTTCTAAACAGAATTGTGAAGATTAGCATTGCGCCACATCTAGAAAGGATTGTGATGATTAACATGTGTCGCTTCCAAATAGCGATGCCACTAACCAACCCCACTAAACAATCTCACCCCTCTGCATACATCTCTTACACACAAACACAACTACAGCTCCAAAGCACTACAAACCACATGCACTTCACTACATCGCAACAACAAAACATAACGCACATAGCCTCGCACAACAACACATGACGGCTACCAGCTGAAAAGCACACCTAAGCTCAGTGCTAACCGAACTGAGGTTGCCAACAGCATGTGACATCTCTTGCTCTTTTCCCGTTCAACCTTACTAACCCATCCCACCCTCTTCCCTTCTCAGATCCACCAGAGCCCCAGGGGACTACTGCGCTGGTGATAGTGCGCTGTATAAATATTGTTTAACATAACATTATCTCTCGGGAGGATAGCTCAGGGGCAACGTGCTCGCTTTGGAAGCAAGACGATTCAGAGCAACACAGGTTTGATCCCCAGGTCCGCACTTAGAAACCTCTGGGTATTAAGCGTGTTATAAATAACCTATCATATCATATCTCTGTGTACACACGTGTAGTTCTTTTGGCTTCTTTACTACTCATGACATCTGTATTTCCTTTTTCCTATAAACATGGCTGATTACAGCTAATGTATTTTCTGCGGAGGTCCATCACCCGCCCCCCCACTCCCCACCCCTATTTCCAAACACCAAACCACATCCTCCCGGCTCTGTGTGTCCTGCTTTCCCTCCTTTCCAAGTCACGTGAGTAGCAATTTTGGCTCCTAAAGTTGGGCTTACCCGGCAATAGCTCGGCACACGGCGGAGCGGTTCTCAGTGACAGCAGGGGTGTTCCTTGAAATGCTTTAGGGGGTTCAGAGCGTACACGTACCAATATGGTGTCGGCACTTTTAAAATAGGGATTAGCCTTAAAATAGTAGCTCAATGGCCTCCAAAACTGGGAAATTCCCATACCGTCTTCAAATCATGGCCAAATCCCTTAGAAGGGTTTTCGTTTCCGAGTGACGTCATTGCCGGACAGCTGCCTCGCGCTCTGTGGGGACTTTGTCCGCATAGGCTAATGAGGCGTGGGTCCTGCAGCAGCTGCAGTAAATGAGGAACGGAGCCATGAACAAAAGCAACCATTTCAGATTCTATTTTGAATTAGTATCGTTTTAAGTGTTATGGGTAGTGCTGTAAACACGGCCTATAATGTTACGTTCGAAAAACTTGTTGAGGGCACGTGCGCCCAAAGGCATCATGGCGCTGGTAGCCTGAAAGGAGATTAATAAGATATATAGCCTTCTAAAAAAGTATTGTTTTCAGTAGCCGACGGAAAGCAAGGTGGTCCCCGGTCCCCCATAATACCGAACCATTGTTATGTGACGTAAAGATAGGGGAGATCGGGTGTGAGGAGGGGATACAGTGCGAGTTCTATTTGAATTTGTACCCACTCATTGACCGTTCCTGGCCTGGCCATGTGAGTCCCTGTGGCCGTTCCAAACCCCACCTGCCTAAAACACATCCCCTGGCATTTCTTTGAGCTAGCTCAGTATTTCAGAGCAGCCTTCTGAAAGGTAATGACTTAAAAGTAACTTTAAAGAAACTCCTGGTGCAATCAAAATGTCTTCACCAAGTCACCTTCAGTATGTAGGTCCTGGCATCTGTTCCTTGCACGGATTTCCTGTTAAAAAGAAGCACTGGCAAAGCCAACAGTCCAACACTTTTGACTCTTATATAGGCATTAGCCAACTGCAAGATACTGTCATAATATACCCAGGTACTAACACCATGTTCCTGTTGTTGGCATCTTTTGGTCAGGTGGCACCATTAAGAAAGTCTTTGTAAATTGCTGATCAAAGGGAATACTTTTTAGGAGAACATTCTAATTAAAAACTCAGGGTAATCAATCCTTACTTACCTCTTTTTCTAGCTCTACCGTGCTTGCCAAACACAGACTTTAAAAAGAAATTCAGTTTTGGAATATTCGAACACCTGCTTAAAAAGCTGTTTTAATACATTTAGCATGTGTTTGCTCAACCAAAGCATAAACTCGCTCGTAAGTACACATTTTGGGATTTAATATTAATGCTAAACTGAGTAGAGTATTTTCTTTTGTACTCAAACGTGATTTTTCTTTAGGGTATGCGGCCTGATGATGTATTTAGCTCATTCAGTCATTAAATGCCCCATCACACATCTATGACCTTACTCCATCTTTTATCGTTAAGGATCGAAACGATGATGCCGCAGCTACTCCTCCGAGAGGTGTAAAGACTTTATCAATGGGCGTTATGACACAGATCTTGAATCTGGGTAAATTCTGTAACTTGGATCCATCAGAGTCGAGTGGTGTATAAGACCTGCTAGTCCTTTCTTGGAAAGGCTGTTGAAAGGATTGAGCTCCTGATCTCCAGGTGGAGATTGACGGCGCGATCTTCTTCAGTCGTATCAGCCTGGATTCCGGCGCTGCTGCAGTATTGAGACAGTGGCCCATCAGGTGCGGGACGACGCGGTGGATTAGTCGGGAGGCTCCTGGAGTGGATTTCATCTTCTGTAATGAGTCATGGTCAGTCTGTTCAGATAGAATCCTGCCGACCCTGTCTCTCCTCCGTGTGGAGTACGGTGTGCCCCAGGGATCAGCCCGTTACCAATGGGGGAACTACTGGCAGGGTGCGGGGTCTCCATCTTTCAGTATGTAGGCAACACACGTACCTGAATGCGTCGTCGGGATTGGTTGTCAGCTGCCTCCCTTCAGGCTCCCTTTGTTGAGGCCTGGAGGGCTTCGATCCGTCTGGAATTGAATTTGCTTATGACAGAGTCCAAGTGAAAGCATCAGGGGAAGATGAAGAACAAATCCAAGCCTAGATAAGTACCATAAAACCGACCGATTCCTTTCCACCCACTCCTGGCAAAGGTGCTACGTCCTGAAGGTCCCGTATGGATTCCCATCTTGATTCTCAAACTCATGTGGAGAAGAAGACTCAAACGTCCTATCACAGCTACCGTTAGACGATTAAGCCAAGAAGGAGTGTCGGCGCCAGGAGCCCTAGCAGATTAGTGGGGTGGGGGTGTAACGTGGCGATCACGGGGAGCATCGGCAAGGGCGAGTGGCAGGGGCCTGCCAAATAATGGCAGGGAAGGGCCTTGGTTAGCTGGTAAAACGTGGGCGGTACACTGGCAGTTCTCACCCGCATTTTCAGAATTTCCAGCCACGTGATTTGCTGAGCACCCCTTTCCGGGGGCAGAACTATAAGCAATACTAATAACAGAGCGAATCAGAGCACTTTGCTGCTTTACCTTCGCTCTTCCTCCACCCAAGATTCTATACTTCCCCAGTCTGCCTGCCGCAACACCACGGCCTAGTGGACTGCCATCATTCTTTCCCTCCTTCCCTGTATTATAGCAGTCGAATGGTTCCCAGATCACAGTGCGTGGGCCTGTTGTCTTTTGCATTAGATATTAATGTTATTGGAGCTTTGTATAATTTAATTATGTGGACTTTGGAGAGAAAGCAAACAGGACTAGGTTACCCAAACATTGCTGTGTGGTAAGATTTTCCAGAGAACGCTTTTGGGTGTAAATGAATCCAGCTGCTGATGTGTGCTAGGGACCCACATAGCAAGCAGTGCAAGCACATAGAAGATACTAGCCAGTCTGTATGTTATCCACTCTTTTAAGAAATCCAACTGGGAAGATTGGAGTGGACGCTTGGCCATAACTGCTCCCACTCTTGCTATGTGCAGAGGCCTGCAGAAAGCAGGATTCAAGTCACATGAAACGTGAGCTGAGCTCACAGACTGAAACTTTGCTCGAGGTGCTGGGAATGCAGGTGGGACCAGTTCAACCTGCATGGCAACTACGAGTTAAAAGACGTAGGGTCCAGAAGGTATAAAACTCCTGGAAAAAAAGTAGTAGTATACTAATGTGTAGGTAGCGCCAATGCACAAATGGCCTTAAGTTGTCTTAGAAGTGCTTATGGTCAGGGATCGGCAAATTCGGGTTACCCAGATGTTTTTGACTACAACTCCTATCAACACTAGCCAGCATAGTCAATGGTGAGGTGTCCTGGGAGATGTAGTTGAAAACATCTGGAGAGCCACAGGTTGCAGACCCCTGATTCTAGGTGTAAGTGTTGGATGTGATGTGTAAAAGTGAATGAACGTGTATATACTTATCTATGATGTGTTGACTAAGAAGGGATATGTGGTGTGAAAAAGAGAGGAAAGAAAAGTTGAAACTTTTTTTGCAAAGTTTGAATTTTTGTCCTGTCTGACAAGGAGTAAGTTATTCCATGGCAAGCCACATTTTCTGAGTGTATGTGTTTTTGGGACTCGTATGTAACTTACACAAGGTTTCTTATAGCAGTAAGTTAGACCCGTGTTCCTTATTATGCTAAGTTTTTTTACTGCGCCAATCACCAATATACCGCTCTAGCAGCACCAAGTCTCGTCTGGAAAGTGGCATAGTGTGCCCCAGCCAGGAGTATCGCTCTAGAGTAGTCTGCATAGGAATGGAAAAGGGCTCCAGAGGAGAGGAAAGAGGAAGGGTGAAGGGGGAGCAGAATTATGTAAAAAAGCATGAACGATCTGTACGGATAAGAGAAAGATGGAAGGTACGGGAGGAGATTGTGATCGTATGCATGCGCCAGTGAAGAGTGTTCAGACCACTGCGAAAATCGTGGCAATGTTAGGTGCCCGCGCTGTTGCAAACGGCTTCTCAACGGGTGCCGGCTTTAGCTGCCGTGCCAGGCGCAGGGGAGTGCCCTTGTAAAGGGGAGGTGTAGGACGCTTGGGAGAACTTCCAACTCCAACAGCACAGGCTTGATTTGGGAAGATTATGAGAAGGGGAACGAAAGACAATGGGGAATGTTAAACAAGGGGGAAATGGAAACTAATGGGGATGGGTGGAAAACGGGGATGGGAAGTGTTGGGGAATCTAGGATTGGGGGTAGGAAAGAAATGGGGATTGGAGCTTGGGAGAAGAGGAATGGAAAGAGTTGGGCAAGGGAATGAATTGGGGTAATGGAAGGTATCAGGGAAGGGAAAGAATTGGTAATGGAAAGAATTGGGGAATGGAATGCAGTAGGAATTGGGACCAGATGTGAGAATTGGAAAGAATTAGGGACGGGTATGAATTGGGGAATGGAAAGACGATGGGGAAAGGTATTGGGTAATGGGAAGCATTGGGGATGGAAGAAATCTCGAGTTGGAATTGGGTATGGGAAAGAACTGGGGAATGAAAGGGGCTGGGCAATGGAAACGTTGGGGGGGGTGAGCAGAGGCAAAGCCTTAGGGCATGGGTGCACAACATACGGCCCGCGGGCCAGTTGCGGCCTGCCATGCTCTTTTGTCCGGCCCGCAAGGCACAAAGACTTTCCTAATGGAGGGCGGCCCGCGGCCGCCTTCCATTAGGAAAGTCTTTGTTGTCTTCCGGGCCGGACAAAACACTGGCCCTCATTGGCTCAGCACACACGCACCACGTCGCTCCTACGAGCCACGTAATGCGTGTGTGCTGCACCAATGGAGGGCCAGCACTACGGCTGGCGTGGTCCATAAGGCTTGATGCCGGAAGGCATTTCAGCCTTGGACCACGCCAGCCGTAGTACGATTCCAGCGATCCAGCTTACCTGCCTTCCAGCACGTCTCCGGTAAGTGCTCTGTTTGTGTTTGTGTGTCGGGTTTGTTTTGCTTTATGTTTGTGTGTGTATGTTGAGATGCGGGGGTGGGGGGTGTGTCGGATGTGTATGAATGTTTTGATTTGAATGTTTTTTGTGTGCTGAGTTGGGGGGTGGGGGTTCGGGTCTGTATGGGTGCATGTGTGTGTGTGCTGAGTTGGGGGGTGGGGGTTCGGGTCTGTATGGGTGCATGCTTGAGAGTGTGTGCTGAGTTGGGGGGTTTGGAGTTGGGGGGGGTTGGGTCTTTATGGGTGCATGTTTGTGTGTGTGCTGAGGTGGGGGTTCGGGTCTGTATGGGTGCATGCTTGAGAGTGTGTGCTGAGTTGGGGGTTTGGAGTTGGGGGGGTTCGGGTCTTTATGGGTGCATGTTTGTGTGTGTGCTGAGTTGGGGGGTGGGGGGTTCGGGTCTGTATGGGTGCATGTTTGTGTGTGTGCTGAGTTGGGGGGTTCGGGTCTGTATGGGTGCATGCTTGAGAGTGTGTGCTGAGTTTGGGGGTGGGGGGATTGGCGTTGAGGGGGTGAGGGGGTTTGGGTCTTTATGGGTGCATGTTTGTGTGTGTGTGCTGAGTTGGGGGTGGGGGTTCGGGTCTGTATTGGTGCTGGTTTGTGTGTGCTGATTTGGGGGGTGGGGGTTTGGTTGGGGTGAGGGGGCCATGGGGTGGGGGGTTTGGTTGGGGGTGAGGAGGCCATGGGGCATAGTGTTTGGTTGGGGGTGAGGGACATGGGGCATAGTGTTTGGTTGGGGGTGAGGGGGACATGGGGCATTGTGTTTGGTTGGGTGTAAGGGGGCCATGGGGCATAGTGTTTGGTTGGGGATGAGGGACATGGGGCATAGTGTTTGGTTGGGGGTGAGGGACATGGGGCATTTTGTTTGGTTGAGTGTAAGGGGGCCATGGGGCATAGTGTTTGGTTGGGGGTGAGGGACATGGGGCATAGTGTTTGGTTGGGGGTGAGGGACATGGGGCATTGTGTTTGGTTGGGTGTAAGGGGGCCATGGGACATAGTGTTTGGTTGGGGGTGAGGGGGACATGGGGCATAGTGTTTGGTTGGGGTGAAGGACATGGGGCATAGTGTTTGGTTGGGGGTGAGGGACATGGGGCATTGTGTTTGGTTGGGTGTAAGGGGGCCATGGGGCATAGTGTTTGGTTGGGGGTGAGGGACATGGGGCATAGTGTTTGGTTGGGGGTGAGGGACATGGGGCATTGTGTTTGGTTGGGTGTAAGGGGGCCATGGGGCATAGTGTTTGGTTGGGGGTGAGGGGGACATGGGGCATAGTGTTTGGTTGGGGTGAGGGACATGGGGCATAGTGTTTGGTTGGGGGTGAGGGACATGGGGCATAGTGTTTGGTTGGGGTGAGGGACATGGGGCATAGTGTTTGGTTGGGGTGAGGGGGACATGGGGCATAGTGTTTGGTTGGGGGTGAGGGGGCCATGGGGCATTGTGTTTGGTTTGGGAGTAAGGGGGCCATGGGGCATAGTGTTTGGTTGGGGGTGAGGGTGCCATGGGGCATAGTGTTTGGTTGGGGGTGAGGGGGTCATGGGGCATAGTGTTTGGTTGGGGGTGAGGGGGCCATGGGGCATTGTGTTTGGTTTGGGAGTAAGGGGGCCATGGGGCATAGTGTTTGGTTAGGGGTGAGGGACATGGGGCATAGTGTTTGGTTGGGGGTGAGGGGTCCATGGGGCATAGTGTTGCACTCCAAGAGTGAACCCAATAATAAAGCTAAAACAGGCACAGTTAGGAGATGTTCATCTTTGGCTTTTTGAGGAAACCTGACTCAACGAAGGCCATACTCCACTTGGGCAACCCAAATAGCAAACTGTAGCAGTCCAAAATAACGGCATGTCCAATCTAGGGTCAATAAAATATATATAAGTTAATTAAACAGGCGAGATACAATAACTAAATAGAAATAAATTATAACAATGGAAAATGTGTAGTACAAAATGTAAGTTTGAAATGCAAATAAAAATTGTTACCCCTCAAAAACATTCTTTTTGCATGTGTTTAGTACAACTTGGGGGTTTAAAAAGCCTCCTGCCACGCCCGCCTACCGCCCCGCCCACATTTACTTTTCGGCCCACTATAGCCCTCATGTAAGGTACTTTCGGCCCTCTGTCAAAATCAGTTGTGCACCCCTGCCTTAGGGGATGAAGAGAAGGGGAGGAATGAAGGACATGGTGAATGGGAAAGTTTGGCCACAGAGAAGAGGGGTTTGAAAAGAATGGGGGGACGCCAAGAACTGGGGAAGGGACAGAATGGGGCAGAGGACCAAATTGGGGAAAGCATAGGATTGGGGAAAGAGAAACAGCTGCGGGGTTGTACAAAGACAGGGAAATGAAAGAATGGGGTAGGGTAAAGAAATGAAAAGAAAACGTTGGGAAATGAAAAATAAACGTTTGGAAACAAACACATGGGGACGGCAAGAAAAAGAAAGAATAACAATGGCCATGGGTAGTGAGGAAAGGTCTAGGTATGGAAAGGAACCACTTGACAGCGACCTCAAGGACCCTGAAGGGGAGGGGAGGGACTAAGGAAGCCGGACACAGCGCAGAATCCTGCCGCGTGGAAGAGAAACTGATCACCTGTAAGATAACTCCTAGCTCTATGTTCAATAAAGCTTGCTGCAGCAATTTCAACTTCCACCCAGCCAACTGGTCCTGCCTCTTTATCGATGGGAACTATGCTATGCTATAAGGAAAGGGATGGGATAAGGGGAGCGTGAACGAGGTGGCATGTATGACTGTTAGTGGTATGTTGGGAAGGGCCACAAGTGTGGGCTGTCAGCACTAAGAACTAACACATAGTGCACCTCAGGAGGGGAACGATTGATATTTTATTTCTATCGTGCTCGTACACAAGTGTTTCAGAGCGCGATAACTATGAATGCTGTTCCCAGGAGTAAAGTACACCCAGGCGAAGGGGTTAATTACGCCTGGCTTAATAGGTACCAGAAATGGGATTCTTTGCAAATTGACCCCTTAATGTCAAAACCAAGATCATTATTTTAAAAAGTCTCTTTTTTACACTAGTAACCACCAAAATGTTCCAAAATTAAAACAAAACGAAAAAAGGAGAGTTGGGCGTAGATTTGACTGTTTCTCATTAAAGAGATTGGGGCCAATGGCTCCATTGGGAGTGAATGGAGGTCTCTCATAATGCGGGTTAGACGGTCAATGGAGACCTAATTCACTCTATAGAAAGTCAGAAATAACAGTGGCGGTAAACCAGCCACCACTGTTAATTCCGGACCGCCTGATCCCGACTCCTGCGGGAGGTGATGTTCCCGCCAGGTTTGACCCGGCGGGTTGAACACCTCCCGCCTGCAGGCGGACGTGGAAACACCGGCACCATCACGAGATGGTGCCGGTGTTTCCACTTCCCATTCCCATTGAGTCCTATGGGACTCAATGGGGCTCCCTATGGGACTCAATGGGGATTTACCGAATTCCGCCTCCGGAATTCCCGGAACACCAGGGTCGTAATACCCTGGTATTTCCGGGAGTCACAGAGGCGGAATGGTAATACGAGTCCGGCGGTAGCCAGGTGGTTTTACCGCCTCGGTTACCGCCGGACTCGTAATGAGGCCCTATATGTTCTAAGTGTTATTGTGTCTTCTTTCCAGTGCGAAACGCCGAAGTATAGGCTAAGCCGAAAGTTAAATACCCAAGCTTGTCGCTCCTTGTTGATGGTTGTGGAGAACAAACCAGGACACGCTCCACCGGTCTTCAGGCAAACGCGAATAGAGGTTCCATCACATTAAATAGGCTTAGCAAGAGTTCTCAGGGAAAGCTGTCCCAGGCCGAGTCCAGCAGGGTTTCCACAACACCAGAGAATCCAGATGAGAGCTTGTGTGAGGAACCACACATTTAAGATCAACACCAAACTGCTTTTTCGTGGCCATGGCAACTTCTTGGAACCAAAGCAGGATTTGAGGCCTCAGTATTCACTCTATGAGTTAGGCTCAGCCGGTTCTCAGAAGATGCAGTTTCCTGACCTCAAACCTCCGCAATGGATGCGAGTAGCAGATGCCGGTGTTCCATGAGTTCAGCCTGAGCTTACAGTCAAGTCTTTGAGCAGAAGTAACGACTGCCTGAATCCCAATATGGGTGCGCCCTTTGGTAGGCAGACAGTACCGGTCGGCTGTGCTTAGATGTTGAGCTGTGAGCAATATTCATTGGTGGGTTTTATGTGGTATTAGTATTTTGCAAGCGCGTGGGGTGCTGAGTACGGTGGCATGTACAATCAACATGCCACCCTGATGGGGCCCTGATGCCGAAGGGTTTGTGCGCGCTTTACAAATGAAATAAATAAACATATGGTTCTCATTCTGTACAATCAGGAAAGGGGCACCTGGGTCAATGCGCCAGGTTAGCGGGAGTCTCTGAAGGTCCATGGGCATTTTGTTCCAGGGCACATCAAGGCAGGCACAACCAGTGAGAAAGGCATTGGTAGCGGGGTTCAAGGCCGGCAACAGCCTCCCTCCACTGATCATGTATGCATAGGATACCTTACCCCCCACCCCTCCCCAGCCCCACTCCCTTTTGTAGACAATCTCTTGCTGCCGAGCAGAGAACAGCTATTCTAAAGTTCCTTGGCAGTAAGGCAAAGTTACCTCCAGGATGCTAGACTGTAAGTGGTCTCCTCTTTGACTTTATAGTCCTAATCTCTGTTCAGGATTGGATGGTTCCAATCCTTCTAATGGGGGGGGGGTCCATCTTCTGTTCGGCTATCCAGAAATCTCCATCTACTGTCGGTTAGTTTCAGGCAAATGGAACCTCATGTCCAACTTCCTACTTAATCTAAAATGCACTTCTTGTCCAGAGAGAGATTCTGTGGTCCCATTGCCACCTGCTTCAAAGCTTCCCTTTCTCACACTGATATGGGGGAGTCAGCCGCACACAGAGGCAAGAGTCACAATCACAGGCTCTTGGAATTGGCACCCACCACTTCAAGAGCGATGACCGCTACTCTCTCCAGGTAAGGGAATTTGCAAATATCATGCAAGAGCGATGACCGCTACTCTCTCCAGGTAAGGGAATTTGCAAATATCATGCAAGAGCGATGACCGCTACTCTCTCCAGGTAAGGGAATTTGCAAATATCATGCAAGAGCGATGACCGCTACTCTCTCCAGGTAAGGGAATTTGCAAATATCATGCAAGAGCGTTGACCACTACTCTCTCCAGGTAAGGGAATTTGCAAATATCATGCATTGATATTTGTTGGTGAGTTTTTTTAAAAATGCAAACCTATGCCTTTTGGCATCTTGGAATAATAGAACAAAAAGAGCAGCGACTGACAGCAAACACAGCCAGCATCAGACACTAAGGATCAGGCCACCGATCTTTGCGTTCCTGAAGCTGGGAACGCTCAAAGTTCAGGCAAGATGCTGTCTTGTCAGTACATTACAGCGGATTCTTGTGATAAGCACTGGTAGAAGTGTACTGAAAAAAGTAGTGGAACTGTGGTCTCGGCAGGATAGAGGGTAGGTGGAAGCCTAGTGCAACATGTGACAAGGTGTCGCGGCCGGGGCATTGCAATAGTCTAAGTGACTCGTAACTAAGGTTCCTGTTACAACTTTACACTTGTACAGGGACACAAATGGACAAATCCTTTGTATAGAATGGTGGATATGGCTGTAGAAAGTAGAGGAATGGTGAACAGAAAAAAATAAAAGTAGCGGAACACTGTTCCCGACCGTTCCCACTCACTTCGCTCACTGGAAAAGGGTGTTGGTGTCATCCCATATAAAGATTTATGGATCCAAAAAGTTTACTTTAAGGTCACTCACTGCTTGACCTGAAGGTAGTAATGGCACTAGCCCCAGCGAGATACGATGGGCACCAACCACCATCTTCAAAACTCAGCAAAACGACCTGGTTTGCCTTTGTGCAGAGCACATATCATTCATGGAGAGCTCCTTTCACCAGTGTCGCATGCTCTGTATTGTATCTGTTATGGTTCCTTATTGAGCAAGAATCTGCCATCAGGAAGAGTGGCACACCGCACTCCTACAGTAGGGATTACAGGCAGACATTAGATGGTTACATGTCAGAACAGTCCTTGCATTGCCCCATTGATTTCTGGCCTACCATCTAAGGTGGAAGGCAATAGTTTGTGGGGGACCTGTACCGGTGGCGTGGAAGTGAAGCCGGGGTTGGTATCCATCAGGAGGCCCAGTGGGCTGTGTGGATTCGGGTGGGTGCATAGTTTTGGGGGCATCGGGGTACCGTTTGAAGCAGATGGGGGGGCGAGTCTGGTGGGGGTGGGTAGGAGGATACACTATCTTGCGATTTTGATTGATAAGGCTTTTTTCCTACTTCTTTTTTCTGTGTCTGTTGTCTAGCCAGCTCCTGGCGATGGGCTGTCTGGCCAGCTCCTGACGATGCCTGGCAATGGGCTGTCTGGCCAGCTCCTGGCGATGGGCTGTCTGGCCAGCTCCTGACGATGCCTGGCAATGGGCTGTCTGGCCAGCTCCTGGCGATGGGCTGTCTGGCCACCTCCTGGCAATGGGTTGTCTAGCCAGCTCCTGGCGATGGGCTGTCTGGCCAGCTCCTGGCGATGCCTGGCAATGGGCTGTCTGGCCAGCTCCTGGCGATGGGCTGTCTGGCGACCTCCTGGCAATGGGTTGTCTAGCCAGCTCCTGGCGATGGGCTGTCGGGCCAGCTCCTGGCGATGCCTGGCAATGGGCTGTCTGGCCAGCTCCTGGCGATGGGCTGTCTGGCGACCTCCTGGCAATGGGTTGTCTAGCCAGCTCCTGGCGATGGGCTGTCGGGCCAGCTCCTGGCGATGCCTGGCAATGGGCTGTCTGGCCAGCTCCTGGCGATGAGCTGTCTGGCCGCCTCCTGGCAATGGGTTGTCTAGCCAGCTCCTGGCGATGGGCTGTCTGGCCAGCTCCTGGCAATGCCTGGCAATGGGCTGTCTGGCCAGCTCCTGGTGACGGGCTGTCTGGCCAGCTCCTGGCGACGGGTTGTCTGGCCAGCTCCTGTTGATGGGTTATCTGGCCAGCTCCTGGCAATGGGCTGTCGGGCCAGCTCCTGATGACGGGCTGTCTGGCCAGCTCCTATCGACGGGCTGTCTGGCCAGCTCCTGGTGACGGGCTGTCTGGCCAGCTCCTGGTGACGGGCTGTCTGGCCAGCTCCTGGCGATGGGCTGTCTGGCCAGCTCCTGGCGATGCCTGACAATGGGCTGTCTGGCCAGCACCTGCCGATGGGCTATCTGGCCAGCTCCTGGCGACGGGCTGTCTGGCCAGCTCCTGGTAACGGGCTGTTTGGCCAGCTCCTGGTGATGGGTGCCTGCCAAAGATCTGGCCTTGTTTGCCAGGTAAGAGGGAGCATGCATGGTGACCGCTTTGTACATGACACATCTGACTTTGAAAGGGATTCGTGCTTGTATGGATTGCCAGTGAAGTTTGATGAGTGTGGGTGTTATGTGGTCCTAATGGCAGAGGCCTCTGTGGAGGCAGGTGTGATATGTCTCACAGGTGCAAAGATGATGGTATGTAGACCAGTGAGCAGGGCGCTTCCTCCACCCACTTGAGATGAAGCTGGTGTCTGATAGGATGGGCAAAGGGGCTTGCGAAGGCAGCTTTTGAGCTCTTCCCCTGTTAAAAGATGGGCGGGTTACATATGCTGCTGCGTTTTTGTAAACTAGGCCTGGCCAGCAACACTAGGAAACGGTTACATTAGCATTCATCCGCAGCCCACCAGGAGTGAGGCACAGGCCCCAGTCCTCACTAGGGAACAGGGTGCAGAACAGTGAGATCATGCTGGGATGTCAGGAGATGGGGAGGCCCATGGCGTTCCTCACAGCTGTGCAACCAGCAGACATGACTTTGGAGCCAGGCTTCTTCAGTGGGATTCAAAATCACTCTGTCTTCCTGTACCTCGATTTGCCTCTCTATGCCTCGGTTTCCTTATTTGGCAGCCTCTGGGAGTGATGTCTAAATAACTAAAGGTTAATATACCTCGTCCTGTCACTTCAGCTCTTCCAAATAGGGCCCATAAAAAGATCCGGGATTGGAAGGGAACAATCGGATTGTAAAGAACGGTGGAGCCCACCTTGCACGTGCCACACAGGAAGTCACGCTATGGGAGCTGCAGAGATTAAAAAGAAGTAGGAAGCACTGTTACATATGTAAGAATAGGATTCCTGTTTTCAGTACAGAAATGCTCTGCCAAATGATTCATGACTCTGTGCTAATAACTACTTCCGGTCAAAGGACATCACATGAATGGAAAAGGGACCACTGTCCTGTGCTGCCAGAGAAACAGCAGCAGCTTCTGCTGTTTTGAGATGGGCTCGAGTGTAGGGACCACCAGACCTACCTGGGTGGAATTCTGGTGTTATACCTGGCCCAAGACTCAATGTAAAGCTCTCCTAGGTATCTAAGGATGCGTGCCATCCAGAGATTGAATTATCAGCTGTAGAACATCAAGTCCTGGATTCTAATCCCGACTCCTCTACTTGGCCCCATTGGGTTGTTCTCTGGAAATGACTTGGAAGCAACAGCGCCTATTTAGTCTCTGCAGCTCCCATAACCTGATTTACTGCGTGGCACGTGCAAGGTGGGCTTCACCGCTCTTTACAATCCAATTGTTGCTTTCCAATCCCTGATCATTTTGCATGTCCCACAAAACAACCTTCAACAATTTACAGTGGATATAAAAGGCAGCAGCTGCTTTATTTGGCAGGAGTGCACTTACAGGTGACCCGTAAGTGCCTGCACATCATCAGACCCTCCACTGAACTGCACGTGGGAAAGAGAGCGTGGAACTGTGCATGTTGCCCTATTCGTTGATTTCTGGCCTTGCCCCTTCCTGTTATGACCCTTTCCTGAACCGTCCACCCCTTACCTTCCCTTCTCACTCTCCCTTATTCTGACGCTCCCCTCCTTGTGTTGTACCGCATTATAGTTCTGGAATTCTGTTCCTTCATCCGTCTGTGGTTGCCTGTAAGCTGTATAAGCCTCAGTATTAATGTTTACTTCAAAGACTGGCATTTATTGCGTTGGTTCCCTGCCTATGAAGAAGTGCGTGTGGTATATTCCGAGCAGGACCATACCATATCTTGGTGAGAGAGTCCCTTCTGCTCTTTGGTAAAGTGCTGACCAACAAGAGAGGCGCATGCCAGGAAGTGCCTCTCTTTTGGTGCACTTCTTTATCCCCTGAGTCATGCTTTCCAGGCTCATTTCCAGTTTAGGCAAGGCCCCAAGGCAGAACCATGTGTGTGTTAGCCTTTGTCTCTCTATCTGGGGTCTGCTTGGAGGGGGACAAAGATGCCCTCTGTTCACCCACTCACTTATTGCTGCTTGCAGCATGCCTCTTTGGCATACCCAGTGAAATTCCCCAAGCCTTCATTGGCGTGGGGCTTAGTTTCACCCACAGTGACTTCATGTCCTGCACTATTAGCCGTGGTGCTTCTTCATTTTTGTCAATCGCTGCAGTTATTTCTAACCGAACAACCACAATGAAATAGCGAGTATCTAAAATGGAACCCTCTTAGCTTTCGTACCCGCATGTACACGCGTTGCGGATTAAGGTCAGATATGGAGGAGATACAATTCTTCCTACAGTTTCCTGACAATGGCACCAACATACTACAGTAGAAAATGGCACCACAGGCCATCAGGCTGCCGCTCATGGAAGTGACGCTTCAAGCCTCTGCGAGGCAGCTGCTAAATCAAAAAGGCTGTATAAGCACAAGTGAAAATTCCAGCCGAACACTTGCAAAGGAATTCTACTTGATCCAGTTGCAGACATACAGGGTTTAGGGCATCTACTGAACTGCAACAGAACACATTCTAGTTAAAGAACTATTATCCAATATTTTATTTGAAAACATTGAAGTAATTACAAGTGACACATTAGAGAACGACAATAGCCATCTAAATAAAAGTAAAAAAGTCCGACAATATGAGCCCTCCAGCTGTAATCTTTCCCAACGCCTCGCGTGGTACCATGGCCCCTGTTGCAAAGTATCAATAATAGACTCCACTGTTGAATGCACACGACTCACTTTCAAATGAGACCCACTGGCCTCTGTGAGACTGCATCAATGATAGACCCGCCTTTAGGAAACAGTTTTCATCTCTAAGGGGATAGGATACAATTCTGAAGTTGACCGATTCACAATAATGCTATTTTGCAATTAAATGCTAGCTGTCTTTCCTGCAGTCTATCGTCAATTTTTCTTCTATTTTTTTCTATTTCTTTCCTTTTTTCTTATTAATGATTTTCTTTCCCCGATTTCTTATTTTCCTTCATTTCCATTTCTCCTTCTCCTCCCTTTATTCGTTTTTTCTTTGTATCTTTTCTTCTGGCTTTGCAAGTGCTTCCTTCCCTTTCCCCCTTTCTTTTTTTATCTTTTCCCTTACCTCAATTTTGTCATTCTCTCTGTTCTCTTTTTATCTTTCTTTGTATTATTGTTCTTTATTTCTTTCGTCCTTGCATTTATCCCTTTCATTCGTTCTTTCCTTTTTCTTGCTTTCTTTCTTCATTTAATTCTAACCATTCATTCAGGGTCGGTCTGGGGCATATAAGTGGCCCGGGCACCAATGAGAATGCGACCCACAGTCGCGAAAGGCAGTCAGTTCCCTTTGTCACGGACTGTTTGAGTAGTACCCAATCTGGAGATTTTTGGTAACATTTGTTGCGAGTTGTGCGTTTTAAAGAATATTTGTTCAATAACACTGGTCAAAATTGGTGCTTAACAGTGAAGTAACTCATCAAACTGGCCCACTGTTACCAGAAAACTAGCCCACATTAGAATGCGGGGCCTGGCCTTCAGCATTGAAGGCCATTCATTTATTTCCCTCTTTTCTCTTTCCAGCTGTCTTTCTTGCATTCTTTTCCTCCATTTCCTTCTTTCCTTTTCTCTTTCCTGCCTTCTTTTCTTCTTTTAACTGACAGCACAAGCTCCACCACATGCACCTTTCTTGCAGGGTTGTCATGACTGCAATTATCTGCAGAAAAGCTGATGAATCCGAGTGAAATTGAAAGTCCACCAAGAGCTATTCAAGTACCGATCCTTCTTATGAGTGAGTTGGTCTGGCTCGGGGAAATTGCAGTGGACAAAGCAAAGCTGCAGAATTTCACCTTAAATGTCACTTTGATCTTTGTGCATAGACAAAGGGGTTCTACAAATGGTTCCACGTCATTTCATCGCAGGATGTTTTTTCATGGGGTTTTTTACCGCAGATTTTTTTACGAAAAAACAAATCACATTTTTTGGGAAGCCCGCCCCCATCCCCTTAAATTTTTGTATATATTTCCGAACACCCACACACAATTTATATATTTTTCTAAACCCCCACCAAAAAATGTGATTGAGTTTTTTTCGGCTAAAAATCTGTGGTAAAAAAACCCTGCGAAAAAACATCCTGCGATGAAAGGACGCTGTACCCTACAAAATGACCACAAAGTTGTGAATATTCTGTGCAGGAAGTGGCCTTTTTTGTTCAGGGTTCAATTTGGCGAGGTGGCTGAATTTCTAGTTAATTCCCATTACGTTTTCTCTGAGCAAAGGCGCAGGAATTCGTCCACTCCACTGAATGAGAATCTAATGGTTGGAATTGTTCCAGAAACATATTCCCTAAATCCCCCCATATTAACTTTATCCAATTCTGATTTTTTACACAACACTTTAACTGCCAGAGCGAGTAGTCTTGTTTTTTTTCATTGGTAGTATGGGTCCACTATCCCAAACACTTTATTGGCTAAACAGCCCAAACTGGTTGAAGGCCGCTGTAATGACAGAAAACCAGTTAGTTGGCAACTAAATAAACACCATAGCACTTAATAGAAACAAATAGAAAATATGGGCAAATACCATTCATTGTAATTCTCAGAGCGTTTCTCTGTGGGTGTTTTCTTTCTATGGGTGTTTCACATTGTTATTTGCCTACTAAAAGCCAATTCACGTGTGACAGAATGCCATCTGTGAGGGCGGAATAGCCTGAGCTTTTTTGATTTTTACTATAAAATGATACAGGTAACTCTGTCTCTGAAAGTGAGACCTGCTAATCGGACCACACTTTCAGAATGATCCATGCTGTAACGCGTGGCGCAAACATGTGACTCTGCTGAGCCTGTCTGACACCTCTCTGTAGCTGAAAGAACAATCCCAGGCATGCTGTTGCCTTTCCCCTTTGTCCTTATATTTGAGACCAGAGCAACTGTGGTCATTGGGCCAAAAAATGATCATTACTACTTCACTGGTGACACAGGGCAAAATATGAGGATTTCGAGAGCATTGTGGTCATAGGGCGTATGTGTGCATTAATTCAGCATTATTGGCACTGGACAAAATATGTCATTTTTTTGTGCAATGCCCCAGTAAACCTGCATTAGCAATTTCCCCAATGTTACCATAATGCCTACCACGTTCAGTGCTGCGGTAAAGCACGCACGCTTTACCGCAGCACTGAACACAGTAGGCATTATGGTAACATTGTGGAAATTGCTAATGCAGGCTTACTGGGGCATTGCAAAAATGGTCAGTGCCAGGTAGTCAGTTCCTCAAATGGTGGTAAGTTTTTCTGATGGGCTATGGTTTTGCGCCATCTCGGCCCATTATATGACCCCATAGCATGAGCGCACGTTTCGGTTACAGTGTGCATAGCAGCACTGCTATGCACGCTCCCTTGTCTTGGGAGGATAGCTCAGGGGCAACGTGCTCACCTTGGAACCAAGACGATGCAGAGCAACACAGGTTCGATCCCGGGTCAACCGTTAGACACCTCTGGGTATTAAGTGCATTATAAATAACCAATTATAATTAAAATTATAACACACTGCAGCCAGCAAGCTATTGTTTGCGAATATGCATCGCAGAGCGCCTGGGCACTGATTTTTGTGGGCACTTGTGGACGGCCGTTGTGTGGCCAGTGTGGGGCTATCTTAGATGTAAAGGTGGTTCCTAGGGCTGTTCATGGGGAGGGGTCTTTGATGTGTCCCAATACCCAACATGTGCCCATCAAACTCAAATCCCGTTTATAGCCCCCTTCAGATTCTCATTGATGCTTTGAGCTAAATGTGCCATGCAGTTCATTTGTTTATTTATTTATGACATTTGTATAGCGCACAAACAGTCCTTGGGCCTCGTGGCGCTGTTACTTGAGGGGCACTTAGTTACAGGGGAGGGTACAGGTGAAGTATACATTTACAAGATTTACATTTATACAGTTTAGGCACAGGTTTAAATACATTTGCAGGTTTTATATTTTTAAGTCTGCAGACATGCGTGGTTAGTAGATAGGTTGGTCAGGCGAAGAGCATAGTTTACATAAGAGAGAAGCCACAAACCTCCGTGTAAAATGTTCTTTACGTTTTACCTAGTTTTGACCCCGATTACACCAGTACGTATACAAGTGCGCCCTGTTAAACCTACAGTACAATTCTCTTTGGAATCTGATTGGCTCCTTTCAGTGTTGTACTCTGTTACTGAGCTAAGCTTCAGCTAGTACATTGGAATGTGGGCCACTTTATTTGTGTGTGCTTGGGTATTGTTTTGATCTCAGTCCGACCGTGGAAGTAAATGTCATTGCACAGTGCTGCCTTGCCACTCTGCATTCTCTATGCCCATGTCCACCACCTAATTGCCCAATCTGGGAATCAGGTGCCTGGGTGCACCCTCTCTCCGTGCCTGCTCTATGTGGCTTTGCTGTCTGCTTACCCCCGGTACCACACAGGCACAGACCAGGAAGAAGTCTGCATCTCTCATCACAGTGCACTCTGTATTCGGTATCAGGTGAGCTGGGTTACAATGCTAGCTTCCCAGCATGACCGTGGGCCAAACACAACTCTAAATACCCTCCCTATCCACAGGCTTTGCCTCCTTTTTCGTTGATTTAATCCTTTTATGTTCTCCCTTCTAACAGACGCCCCCATTATTAAATTTACTATATACATTAAATGAAGCCACACCAATACCCACTTTTTTCAAATCTAGAATATTTGAATTGTTTGAGCATGTGTAACATTTTTAAAATAGTGCCCCGGGTAAGCCATGTTAGTGATGAGAAATGACATGTATCAATCATAATGATCCAGAAGTGAACCACGAGCTGAGTGATGACACTCTCTGTGTTAAAAGCTTGTCTGGTGCTCATCTGGCTCAAGAGTGATATCCAGCTCAAGTCTCGGGAGGATAGCTCAGGGGCAACGTGCTCACCTTGGTTCGCCAATCATACAGATAAGGGTAGACGTGAATCCCCCTGTCACCAGTGCCATCAGTTTGGTGAAAACCCTCGGGTGGAGGTTAGCCCAAATGGTAGAACCCGCAACTGATAATGAGAACCACCAATTGCGAACCTCAGGTACTTTCTGTGCTAGTGATGGAGTGGCACATGAAAGTAAGCATCCTGAAGGTCCAATGAAACCAGCCAGTCCTGAAGCTGAAGAGCCTGAAGGATCTGAGAAAGTGTCACCATCTTGAACTTGTCCTTCCTGAGGAACTTGTTCAAGCTTCTCAAGTCCAAGATGGGTCTCAATCCTCCGTCCTTTTCGGGGATGAGAAGTACCAGCCCTTGTTCCTCTCCGCTACAGGTACGTGTTCTATTGCACCGTTCTCTAACAGGGTTAAAATCTCCTGCACAAGGAGCAGGTCTGGAATTTTTACAGAGTTGGCTCCCGGTGGATGATCTTGAGGTCTTTGATGAAAAGGAAGAAAGTAACCATGGGTCACTATCTCTAGTGCGCAGGCATCTGACATAATGCCCCGCCATTCGTCCAGATACCGAATGATTCTGCCTCCCACCAGTGTCTTGTGGGTGAAGACCTCAAAGTGGCTTTGCAGCGGCTGCAGCAGTGGCTGAGGAGGTATTAGCCGCTGCTGTGGCTGATCTACCACCTCTCCCTTTTCCACCACGAAAGGGTTTTCTCTGTTGGCCTCTCTGACTGTCCTGCCCCCTCCCTTTTCCAAAAGAGGAATAGAGGCGAAAAAGGGACTCTTCCAGGAAGATGACCCTGTGTAAGAGTGTTGTTGAGGTTTCCTTATAGCGGCACTAAGTGATATTGCCGCCGCTTTTGAGGTCTGCAGCTTCTCCAAACTTTCATCCACCTTGCTGCCAAACAACCTGAAGCCGTCAAAGGGCATATTAAGTCATCTAGATTGCACATCAGGTGCAAACCCAGATTTTCTTAGCCATGCAAATCTGCGCAGGACCATGCTAGATGCCATGGACCTGCTTATACTATCCGCAGTGTCCAGTCCTGACTGAAGGCTTTCTTCCATAGCCTCTTTACCATCCTTCACTATAGCCAGGAAACCATCCCGTTCCTTACCTTCCGGGATGCGTTCAGCCGCTGATGACATGTAGTCCCACAAGTTATAAGTAAATCTTGCTAATGTGCAAGTGACATTATTCGATTTAAGGGCCATGCTACCCGAAGAAAAAGCTTTCCACGAGCCTATGCAAATAGGAACAGTGAGAGGACCCCTATCGGCAGCAGAGAAAGAGAGAAGAAAGAGTTTGGGACTATGCATGTATTGCGGAGCCTCATCTCATAAGTTACGAGATTGTCCTTTAGTTCCTCCCCGACGCACTCCCGCTAAGGGGTCGGGAAACTTCAAAGCCCTACTGCAGGGGGAACAATGGTAGGGGTGCAAGATTCTGATTCCCCAAAGAGAATCCCTGTAAACGTGGACTCAGTGGCAACCACTCAAAATATGGTTATTATTTCTGTTACTCTCGTTTTTCACGCTCAGATGGTACAGAACGTACCTGCTCTGATAGACTGCGGAGTTGCAGGGAATTTCATTGATGATCAATGGGCCAATAAACAAGGAATTAACTGTATACCCAAAGCGATGGTCACTCCTATCCAAGGAGTTGACGGACATCCACTAAGTTCCGGTCCTATCCGAGAACAGACAGAACCTGTTGTCTGTCAAATTGCCTCACATAAAGAGACCATAACTTTCGATATAATCAAGGCAGCCCATTTCCCCATTATATTGGGTCTCCCTTGGTTAAGGAGGCATAACCCCTTTATAAATTGGACAGCAGGTACTCTCTTCCTCGGCTCGGAATACTGTGTCAGCCATTGTTTAGCCAAGGAATCAGTTGGCATCTACATTCCAACTGAAAACTCGATCCCTTCACCAGTATCCTCAATAAACAACTTGGAGATTGTTCCGGAATGCTATTCTAAGTATCAGTCTGTCTTCTCCAAACCCCAGTTCCCTACTCTACCACCTCATAGAAGAGATGACTGTCACATTGAACTTCTTCCTGACAAACCCATCCAGTTTGGGAGAATGTACGTCCTTTCCCAACAAGAAAAGGTAGTCCTTAAAGAATATCTCCAAACCAATTTAAGGAACGGGCTCATTACTGAGTCGGTTTCCCCAGCCGGAGCCTCTCTCTTCTTCATCCCAAAGAAGGAGACTAATGAACTTCGACCTTGTATCGACTACAGGGGTCTTAACAAGATCACAGTGGCAGACAAATATCCTATGCCATTAATCCCTGACATCCTGGAGCAGTTCGAGGAGCTTCCTTTTATACTATGCTGGACCTTCGCGGAGCTTACCATCTCATCCGTATTGCCCCTGGAGATGAATGGAAAACAGCATTTCGAACCCCATTTGGGCATTTTGAATATCACGTCATGCCTTTTGGATTGGTGAACGCACCTGCCGTGTTCCAGCGTTTCATGGACCATCTATTCGCAGATATTCTATTCCATTTTGTAATCATCTACTTAGACGACATCTTAGTATACTCCTACTCCCAAGAAGAACACCTGATACATGTAAAAACTGTACTTGAACGACTGCAGTCAAATCAGCTTTACTGTAAAGCATCTAAATGCGAATTTCACCAAAGACAGGTAACCTATCTCGGGTTTGTTATGTCAGCCCAAGGCATTTCCATGGATCCAAAAAAGATCTCCGCGGTGGTTGAATGGCCTATACCTTCTAACGTTAAGGAGATCCAACGTTTTTTAGGTTTTGCTAATTTTTACAGGAAATTCATCCCTAACCTTTCGGATATTATTCTGCCCCTTACTCGACTGTTAAAGAAGGGAATTCCGTTTGATTGGGATAAATCCACCGAATTCGCATTTCAGACTCTTAAATCCGTGTTCACTTCTGCATCCTGTTTGATAACCCCCGACCAGAATAAACAGTTTTTTGTGGAAACTGATGCATCCCATCATGCTCTAGGCGCGGTCTTACTTCAACAAACCGACCAAGGAGATGAAAGACCAGTTGCATATCTTTCTAAAACCTTCAGTGCCTCGGAACAAAACTATTCAGTGCTCGAAAAAGAATTGCTGTCTATAAAAAGGGCGTTTGAAGAGTGGAGACACTTGTTACTTGGTTCACCCTTTCCTGTAGTGGTACGTACAGATCATCAAAATCTCAGGGTCCTACAGAATGCACATACAACCAACAGTCGACAAGCACGCTGGCCGTATTTCTTCCTTCCATTCCGGATCGAATTCACCATACTTCCAGGAAAACAAAACCAGAGGGCGGATGCTCTCTCTCGTAAGGACGTTCCAGTCTCCCAATTCAGCTCTGAACAATTGTTTCCAAAAGCAAGATTCATCGCTGTCATCACCGACTTCTTAAGTGAATTGAGGACTGCATCGGTCTCTAACCTAGATGCCTGCAAAAAGATAGCCAGTACTTACCATCTTACCCAGAACGATTCTTTTTTCTTTCACAAATCACTACTTCAGAGCTGCAGCATGAAGTATTACGAATGTGTCACGACTCTCGGGCCGCTGGGCATCGAGGCGTTCAAGGCACTTTTGACCTAGTGCTAAGATATATTTGGTTGCCAGAAGTCCGCAATGATGTGCAATGATGTGCAGGATTATGTAGCAGCATGCATCGTTTGTTCCCAATCCAACAATCCCAGGACCCCACCTTTGGGGCTGCTCACCCGGATGCCGATTCCAGAGAAACCTTGGCAAGTGATCTCTACCGACTTTATAGTAGATCTTCCTCCCTCACACAACAAGACCGCCATAATGGTCACCATAGATTATCTTACGAAGTTGGCACATTTTACTCCCTTGAACAAACTGCCAGGGGCTGGGGAAATGTCTAAGATTTTTCTTTCGGAAATCTTCTCCAGACATGGCCTACCGGACACAGGGGTCTCCGATAGGGGCCCTCAATACACCTCCAAGTTTTGGGAAAGGGTTTGCCAAGTCTTGGGAATCAAGCGGGCTCTCAGCTCGGGGTACCACCCACAGACGAACGGACAGACGGAACGCCTTAACCAAACCTTGGAGACCTATCTACAGTGTTTCGTATCAGCAGCCCAAGACAATTGGTTGGACTTGTTGCCCTTAGCCGAATTTGCATACAACAATGCCCTTCATACAGCCCTTCATACTAGCCCTTTCCATTGTACTTATGGATTTCATCCGTCCTTTGTTCCTTCTGTCACTTTATCCCCTTCTAACTGTCCAGGAGTGGATGGCCTCATTTCCGAAATACAAGAAGGACATAAATTGGCTAAAGTCTCTTTACGAATGGCTCAAGATAGGGCCAAAAGAACTTCTGATAAACATCGCCAAGACATCCCACCATTAAGCCCGGGAGATACTGTTTGGTTGGCTTCTCGCTTTCTTCCCCGGCACTTGGTCCCTTCTAAGCTATCCCCTAGGTTCTTCGGTCCCTTCAAGATCCTGTCGATGATCGGTTCTGCGGCAGTCAAGCTCGATTTGCCCTCGTCATGGTCCCGGATCCATTCTGTTTTTCACCTCTCCCAGATTCGGTTGACAGTACCGGACCGATTTCACCGGTCAGACTGTACCCCTCCTCCTCCTATCTCTACCGATGCTGGCCCAGAATATGAAGTCGCCAGTATCTGTGACTACCGTTATCGGAGGGGGAAACTACAGTTCTTGGTGGACTGGAAGGGGTACTCCCCTGCAGAAAGAACTTGGGAGCCAGCCTCAGGAGTTCATGCTCCACGCCTGGTCCGACGTTTCTTTAGGTTACATCCTGGGAAGCCTGGGTCGCCCCCCAGGAGAAGGGGGCATACTGTTACACTCACGAAGCGCTGGTCCCTTTGGTCTAGAAGCCGGCTCTGTGGCTCCATTCGAAATGGTACCTTCAAGATGGTGGATCGCAGTACGAACGGTTCTGCTATCACCGTTCCAGTCCTCTCACGTTCGCCAGAGGTACGGCGAACCGCTCACATGACTCCTCATAGGACACAGAGACTTCCAGCTCTTCGCGTCGCTACTGTTCTAGCGGATGCTCCATTCTCTACTCAGCATTCTTTGCGGACACAAATCCCCGGATTCATCTTGCGTCTCATTCTGAAACGCCGCCTTTGAGTTCTCGAGCTACTGTATTCTGGACTTGTGTTCCAGTCGCCCTCTCTGTGTCCCGTATTCTCGGCTTCTCTCCTGGTATTTCCAATCCGGCTGGTTAAGAGGTCAGGGGAATTAGTCTCTTTCCTGTTTTCCCCATTTCCCTTTCTGTACTTCTGCTATTCATCACTTCGCTTCTCATTTCTTCCCTCTCCAGAAGCAGTCTTCCGATACTCAACGCCACGATCGAATTGGCGACATCAGCCTGCGAACCGCACTCCAATCTTCGGATCCTGTGCTCGACCAGGGTTTTCTTCCCCAGAGGGTTTCCCTGACTGGCGCGTACCTCTCGCTCTGGGTTTTCCTACCGGGTAAGAGGCTGACGCGTTGGTCGGGGAGATTCTTGAGTTCAGCATTTGCTTCCCGTTGAACATATCAGTCTGCTCAGGTAAGACCTCCAAACCTATTTAATCGGGGGTTTCTTAAAGATCCATTGAACCTAGTCTAAGGATCTAGTAATCATTAACAAGACCGCTGTGAGAGGACTAGGCTGGCTGGGCCAGGAAAATACCTCAAGCCTTGGGGAAGACCTCTGCAGGAGGCCTGGATCAGAGACAGCAACTCCAATATAACCCTAGCAGCACACCTGCTTAATGTGCAGAGAAGGGGCATACAGCAAGGGCAGGAGCCTAACATTTCCACAGCCGCTGCCAGACCGCTGTGAGAGGACTACACTGGCTGGCCAGGAAAATACCTCAAGGCTTGGGGAAGACCTCTGCAGGGGATCTGGATCAGAGACAGCAACTCCAATATAAGCACACCCGTGTAATGTGCAGAGAAGGGGCATTCAGCAAGGGGAGGAGCCTAACATTTCCACAGCCGCAGCCAGACCGATGTGAGAGGACTAAGCTGGCTGGCCCAGGAAAATACCTCAACCCTTGGGGAAGACCTCTGCAGGAGGTCTGGATCAGAGCAGTCATGAAGACAGCAACTACAATATAACTCTAGCAGCACACCCGCTTAATGTGCAGAGAAGGGGCATTCAGTAGGCGCAGGAGCGTAACATTTCCACAGCTGCAGCCAGACCGCTGTGAGAGAACTAAGCTGGCTGGCCCAGGAAAATACCTCAAGGCTTGGGGAAGACCTCTGCAGGAGGTCTCGATCAGAGACAGCAACTCCAATATAACCCTAGCAGCACACCCGCTTAATGTGAAGAGAAGGGGCATTCAGCAAGGGCAGAAGCCTAACATTTCCACAGCCGCAGCCAGACCGATGTGAGAGGACTAAGCTGGCTGGCCCAGGAAAATACCTCAACCCTTGGGGAAGACCTCTGTAGGAGGTCTGGATCAGAGACAGCAACTCCAATATAAGCACACCCGCGTAATGAGCAGAGAAGGGGCTTTCAGGAAGGGCAGGAGCCTAACATTTCCATTTGCTAGCTCCCCTGGTTTGCAATCGTCTGTTGGCACCCAGAGCTTGCTGCTCTTCAGAGGCTCTGCCCGCTCCAGCACCATCTCTCTTCTGAGGAGCTTCCTAAGTGTCCAGAGAGCCATGCCATCTGCTGTCATGGGGCCCAGCATGGATTAACGGACTTCCCTGCAAGAGCAGGGCGGGGGCATAGGGGTCCCCTTAAGCATGGGGCCTCTGGTCAGAAACTACACATTAACCCTTAGCTGTGAACGGCTCTAGTTTACACGAAGCAGGATCACTCCACTTAATCTTCCAGTGGATTCATGTATTTTTCTTTCCTCATTTGCATGACAGTGACCTAGATAGCCTGCCACGCCCATCTTCTGGAAAAGACTACACTGCCCTGTCACCTAACTCTGGCTCGTGGCGGTTGCTAGGGCAATGACGTCACAATTCTTAACTAGAAGCAAAGAGCATGCAGAGATGCACAGTTTGCCTAGGGACAAGAGGCAGCCCGGGCATTCCCCGTCTGCCACAATCTCAATGAGTAAATGTAGGGGGGCTTACACAAGATTCCACATTTTTTGAGGACATGGGCATGACACCAACACTGCCCATGGGCAAGCAGGTTTACCAGGGACAAGTCGATCATGAAAGAGTGCAATGAAGTGCACAAGGAGGTCAACCCTGCCCTGAGGTGGTCAGAGAGGTGTGGGAACCGGTTTGTCACGATTACACAGGATGTGAGAAGGAACCGCTAACAATGTGGTAAATGAGAGCAAAGTGGTTTGGGAGGCTTTGTTGGGGACCGAGAAGTTTATAAGAAAAGAAAGGGGCACGTAGGGCCTGAGTGAGGCGAAAATCTCTCTGACTAGAAGTGAAGGAATTTGCGCAAATTCCAGAGGGGGCTATGGCGTGAAAGTCTGTATAGGCAACCGGAGTGATAGTCTCTGTGTACAGCCCAAATCAGGGCCAATATACTTCGCTGAGAAGGCACTAAGTGAAATCCTTGAGTGAGTGGAGGGCCTGACAGCTATCGGGGTAGATTTGAACTTGTATGCCAACTGGGAACGGGACAGACTGGCGCAGCGGGAAGTAACGGGGGGAACAAAGACCAAGGGTACACATCAATTGAATCAGCTCACGGAATCAAGTGTCCTCTGCGATCCATTACTCGGAAAAAAAGGGCCTTCTCCTTCTTCTCTGCACCGCACACCACGCACACAAGAATTGACATATCTCATTGGATAGAGGGCAGGTACACTGTGCCCTGCAGTGTGACATGCTAAAAGTAGCCTGGGCAGATCACAAAATGAGAACAGCACAAGTCAACATAGCGGACCTCATCAAAATAGACAAATCATTTTATATTGAAGGATGGGGTCTTCCTGAGCACCCTCAGGGAACAGATAGTCTTTTTTTTCCAAGGAACATGACAGTGGAGAGGTATGGGCTAGTGTTGGGTGGGATGCAGCGAAGGTAATGATCAGGGGATTCATTATAAGGGAGGGAGCAAGAAAGCAGCCATTGAAATGAAGCTAATGAGGGATTTAAAGGAGTTGGAGGAACACAGAATGTGTGGCTCACATAGGAGGGAGGACCTCCCTTTGGCTATGGAACAGAAAAAGCAGCAGTTCAAAACTCTGGCCTTGGGGGAAGTCATTCAAAAGTTCTGCCTTCTAAAACAAGTGCTTTACGAGAAGGGGGACAAGGCCAATTCCATGTTGGCGAGTAGGCTCAGGGCCCAAAGACGTGACAGGAGAATAGACACAATAAGAATGGAAGAGGGGAGGATAGTTAGCACCCCATCTGAAATAAAAGAGGGTTTCATGGATTTTTACAAACATCTATGTATGGAGGGGGACAAAACAATGATGGAATTCCCCCTCACATATATAGCAACCTTGCACTTGCCAAAACTGAAACACGAGAAGGCCGCTTGGCTCAACGACCCAATGTCGGCAGAGGAAGTGTTAATAGCAATTTGCTGAATGGTATTGGGAAAGGCCCCGGTGAGGACGGCTTTACGGTGTCCTCTGCCCTTGTCCCACACATCGTACCGCTCTTAAATGGAGTCTCAGACGAGGGCGCCATTCTTCAATCTTTTAAAAAGGCCACGTAATGTGTAAAAAGAGAGGAATGTATGGAATGTACAAAACAGTTATCAGAGATAAGTCCTTTGGACAGTTTTTTTCTCTCTCTCACACACACACACATATTGAAAGTATACATACAAATGAGCTCCTTGCACAGGCCCGGCTGAAGATGTGTGGATGTGTGGGTGTGTGGGGGCCTATTTCAACATGATGGTTGGGGGCTCCCCTTGCTTGGAGCGGAAAACAGTCTGAGGCACCCATAAGGTGCATACCATACAATGGAGACAAAAAAAGGTTAATAGCCGCCGTTTATGGCTGGATAGTGAGCCAGCAGGGAGCTTTAACGTTAAATGCCCACTGAAAAGCTATACATCCTTCTTTGTCAGCAGATGGCCTATGTGCAGGAACCCGTGTTAAAAGGCAAAGGGGTGATAACACTTCAGTATGCCCTGTGGGAAGTGAACACCGGATGTGCTCCAGCAAGAAGGTGAGCGCTCCAAAGCACACATTTTAAGCCCCAGAACGAAAGTAGCATATAAAGGAATATATTGCGTTGTAATAAGATTGCTAACTGGCAACATGTGTACATTTTCTGGGGGCTCCACTGAGACTCGAGGCCCCTTTCAACTGAAAAGGTTGAAAGCCCTGGATGCCGTCCCTGTCCATGCAAATAATAGTTATGAAGATGCCATAGCAAGTGCTTGACGAGAGACCAAACGGCATGCAAGTGTCTGGTATGTGTCAAAAGGTGTGATGAAAGCGGTGAGTGGTCGGGATTCCTTGTGCAGACTTATCTGGTGATTTGCATCACATGTTTTGAAATGTACTTATCTTCCTTCATCATAAGTATCAGTTCATTAATGCTGTTATCACTTCCACGTTTAAGCTGCGAATATCGATGCACACCCTTATACCCTTTGTATGTTGCTTTTTGATAAGTACAAACAGGCTCAGCCATTTGGACAACTCCACTCTCTTGATGGTGCCCTCCCTGACCATCTTGTCTAGCTGTTCCTGTAACACACTTCTTGCCGTGGCTGGCACCGGCCTCACCTTGTGCTTAGCTGGTATTACATTGGGCTTGAGCCAAATCCTGTGGACGTCGTTTTTGATCTTTCCAGGGTTCTGCAGAAAACAAGGCAGAAAATGTGCTTTTCAACCCTGACACTCCTACTGTATTGATCATCAGTGCTTGATCATTGGTGCTAGGGTCTAGACTTATGTTCCGCGTGTGTTCATCATCCCACCCCAACACCGCTGGACATTCTTAAGAGAAGTGGACTTTGGTCGTGGTCTGTCTTTGAACTCAATGTTGGCATTGATGTATCCTAGAAGATTCTCCGACGCTCCCCAAAGACATTTGGTTTGTGTCTAGTTCTCCTCACTTCCACAGTCTGGCGTCCTACCATACACTTGTACGTTTGGGTGGGGCGGATTGTCAAGTCGGAGCCTGAATCAGCCATTACACGGGTCTCATTGCCATCTACTTTTATCACAATGCGGTTTTTCTCTTCTTGCTCGGGAACTGTTCACCATGAAGACCGTTGTCCTCTCATCGTCCTCATCTCCGCTTGCACATTTTTCTCCTTCAACCATTGTGACTTTCTTTGCTCTCCATCTGCAATCTATTGCGATGTGACCAAACCTCCTGCAGTTTTAACACTCCTTGCTCCTCACAGGACCATCTTTGTCATTGTACAGGTGTTTTGTGCTGGTACACATGTAACATTTCAGGGATTCTCTTAGTTTCATCCCTTTGTCGTCAACAGCATCCCTCTTGGACCTATCACGTTGCCCTATCTATGTACAGCTGACACGTCGTTGAATGGTGCAGGTCCCGCCATTTCTCTCCGTCTGCATGAGGTTTCCTCTACTGTACAAGCTATCTGCATAGCTTTGTCCAAGTGCTACTCCTTTTGTAGGATAAATGTATCTTGTACTTTTCTGCAATTGGTGTGCACAACCAGCATGTCGCAGATGACATTCTCTACATTGCTGCCAAACCCACACTGTGCTGCCAACTCCCTCATGCGGGTGATGTAGTCGTCCATTGGCTCGGCATTCTCCTGCTTTCTGGTGTTAAATGTTAGTCTGTGTAGCACCACGTTCTCTTTGTTTCAAAACCTTTCCGCGATGCGACAAACATCCTCTTTGATCACATCGTCATCCTCTAGAGGCTCCGGTTTTTAGGCCTGCAAATATCCTCTGCCCTTCCACGCCCATGGCATTGAGTAACAATTCTTTCCAGGTCTGCGTTGCCAATTATGCAGTGGCGTGTACATGACTTAACAACGGATTGTGGATGAAGAGCTTCATTGATAGTCAAGATTGATTGAGAAGTGAATTCTTGAAAAGGTTGATAATGGTTCCCCGGGTCTTACACAGCAGTAGCTTCAGTGCTGTAACCAGAGGACCGAAGAATGCGTACTTGATGTCCTGCTTGCAGAAGTACATGCATATATCCATATGGGCAGGGTGCTCGTGTAAAGGAGGAGCGCCGGGGAGCCCTTCTTCTCTCCCGTTCCTCTCCGTCTCTCTCTCTCTGGCAGTGTGGCGCGTTCTGCGCGCTTCTCGCGAATGCGCCATCGCGTCTTGTGAGATCCGCCGGGTGCCGAGATCTCGCGAGGCTGCTCCCGACAGGATGATGTCCATGTTCAACTTCAGACTAGTGTAGGGAAATGTAAGGAGGTGTGTGTGTGTTAACCATTGTACTGTGCATTCATCTGCACACAAAGCCATTGCAGAGAGAGCAAGCTATTGCACTCCTCTGTTGGTCACACTCTTATTTTACGAGTTCACGTGTGATGCATAGATCTCAACTCACCCGCTTTTGGCGGGTGTCACCCGCCTTGAAAGCAAATGAATCACTCGCCAAGTCCCTCATACGCCCATTCACTTCTATGGGCCTCTCACCCGGCAAAAAGAAAATCGGGTGTTTTCACCCGCCTTGCTGACAAAAAAGGTTGAGAGCTATGGTGATGGAAAGGCCAAAGAGTCGTTGGGAAGCCCAGGGAAGCCTGGCCGTTGATTGTTTGCATTTGATTGTGTGGATGAAGCGGCGTGGAAGTTTAATTGTTTACGTAGCCGGGTGTAGAACGAGTGCGGGAGGGCGGGCTGCTTGTGAAATCAGACTGTAGGCCGAGCCCGGCGTGTGCGTCTCTTTGTTGTCACGGTTGCCTCGTAATTCCACGTGACTGCCAACGCGGGCTCACGTTCACACAGGAGTGGGTGGGTTGGGGCCACGCCCACCGAGCTGCGGGTTCATGGAAACCAGATGTCCACGCCAGGTGCTCGCGGGGACAGCGCAGCGCGTGGCCGGTTCCTGCTTTCTTTCAGCAGCCGGGGTTCCCTGGTGCAGCATTAAGAGGGGGTGAAATACTCTCGGAAACTGCGGCCTTTCAGGGCACACCACTGGGGCAGCACAAGTGTTCTAATGGCCGAGTTTTCAACTGTAATTTGTCAGTTTAGTACTGATTTTCAATTGCATTCTGTGATGTTTGCCTGCCGGGCACGGCAGGCGTGATGGATGCGAGGTGAGGGCCTCGCGCGGGGCTCGCGCTGTTCTCGCAGTGCGAGGGGGCGGCGCAGCAAGGAATCACAGGACCACACTCGTTGCTGCATAAACCCGGACTGGCGTTAAGACGCCAGTTCCGGTGATACCTTTATTTCGCACTTCCTTTCCCCGTGTGTCACGTGACCCTGCGTCTCGGGACACGTGACACCACATTCCTCCCCAACTTGGAGGCAAAATTCTCACGGGTTAACATCAACATTTTATATCGAGTCTTACTTCTGAGTAGGTGAATGTCTCTGTCTCTGCTGCTGTCTTCTTTGGCTTACTTCGTCCACTATATACCCTTGAAGGCGGGAAGATGGTCTGGGCTTTTCTCTCAGACTGTATCGGGTGCTTCTTTCTCGTAGCGCGTTTTCCGCGGCGGCCTCCACTTCACCGTTTGCTTCTTCCGGCGCTTCCGTGACCTGCTGTGGCGTGGGTCTTTGGGGTGAGTGCACTACTTTTTCCCTTTGGGGTGACCGTTGCTCTTCCCACATTTCTTGGGGCACTTTTCTGAAATGGGAGACGTTTCTGGTTACAGTCTCTTTTCCGCGGGTTGCCGTAATCATGCTGTGGTTGGTGGTCGTGACGGTCCACGGGCGTGTTTCGAAATTGAGGGACATTTTCTTCGGTGGTGCCCGGTTCCTGACGAGGACTGCGTCACCCGGGTTTATTTCTCTGTGATGTGCTCGTCGAGCAATGCTTTCTCGCTCGTTGTGTTTTTCCCGTCTTGCTTCTATCTCGATGATGTCTGGGTCTGGCGCTGTCCAGTCTGGGTGTATCGGTAGTTCTGCCTGGATGGGAACCCCAAACATGAGGGCTGCTGGACTGACTCCTGTGGCTGAGTGTGGGGTTTGTCGGTGTGTCCTCAGAAATCGATACACGGCCTTCAACCAGGGGTGCCCTTGTTCTTTGGCAATCCTGATGGTCTTGTTCAGTGATCCCATGAAGCGCTCTGCGTCACCATTCGCTTGAGGCCATCTTGGGGTGATGCGTTGATGTTTAACGTTGACCTCTTTGAAAAATTCTCTTAGTTCTTGGCTGGCGAACGATGGGCCATTGTCACTTTTCATTTTCCTGGGAATACCATGTGTGGCGAATATTTTCTCCAGTGTGAGGATGGTAGTTTCTGCGTTTGTCGAGGCAACATTCTCTACTACAGGGTATCTGCTAAACTCATCTATTACCACTAGCAGGTATCCTTCCCCTGCGATGGTGCAGTGGTCCATACTGACGGCATCCCATCGTTTTTGGCTTCGTGGAGCGCAGCTGATTGGTTCGGGGTTTGCTGGTCTCCGTGAGGCTTGGCATGCTGTGCAGGATTCTACGAGTTCAGTAATTCTCTGGTGCATGTTTGGCATCCACATTCGGGATTTTAGGTAGGCGGTCGACTTGACGATCCCTTGGTGTCCGCTGTGGGCCAGCTTGAGCGCCCTGTCTTCGAGGGATTCTGGCAATATGATCCTGTGTCCTTTCAGTATTACTCCTTCGGGGGCTACAGAGAGTTCATGTCTGATGCCGAACAGGGCCCGGAGTTTGGCTTGGGCTGTGGTTGTTCGGTGAGACATTGACATGAGGTAGGTCTTCCAGTTTCCTGACTGTATGGCTGCGGCCGTATGTTTTAGGACTGTGTCCTCTGCTGTTTCTTGTACCACTTCCTGCAGTGTCAAGGCTCGTGGTCGGGCGCACGCTACCACGTGACAGACGTGTTCGTCTGTTTCTGTTGCATGGTGCTGTTCTTTGTCGGTGGCTGGCCGCGGATGGCGGGACAGGTAGTCTGCCGGGTTGTCCGATCCTGGGCGGTATTCTACTTCAATGTTGTAAGGTTGCAGCTGCAACATCCACTTTTCAATGCGGGCTGGTGGATGTGGGGCGGAGCCTCGGAATATCGGGACTAGGGGCTTGTGGTCGGTGAAGACTTTCGCCTGTTTCCCTAGCAGGTAGACTTTAAAGTGGCGACATCCCCACAGAATAGCCAGGGCTTCTTTTTCGATATGTGCGTAGTTTAGTTCAGGTTTGGTGAGGGCCCTGCTGGCAAACGCGATTGGGAATATCGTGCCATCTTTGTCCGTTTGAGTCAGTACGGCTCCCAGGCCAACTGGGCTGGCGTCGACGAGAAGTTCAGTCTGTCGGTCTATGTTGAAGAACGCCATGGTGGTGGAGGCGGACAGGGAGTCTTTTATTTGTTGAAAGGCCTGTTGGTGAACCTCCGTCCACTCCCACTTTTGGTCTTTCTTAGTTAGCTCTCTGAGTGGGCTGGCGATGCTTGCAAGGTCAGGAATGAACCGTGCACAGTAGGTGGCCATTCCCATGAAACTTCTCACTTCTGAGGCTGATTGTGGTGGTTTAAATCCTTTTATGTCTTGTACCTTTGATGGATCTGGGGACACTCCTGCTGCACTGAATATGTATCCGAAGAAACAGAGTTCCTTTTTGTTGAATTCGCATTTGTCTGCGTTGAGGGTCAGTCCGGCATCCTCGAGTCTCTTTAGGACTGCTGCTAGGCGTTGGTGGTGGTCGTCTTTGTTCGATGCATATACGAGGATGTCGTCACTGATGTTTGTGGTCCCCTCGAGTCCTGTGATGACTCTCCGGATCTCATGCTGGAATACTTCCGCCGCCGACGATATCCCGAAGTTGAGTCTCTTGTATCTCATCAGGCCAAGATGGGACGAAAATGTTGTGATGTATCTGGATTCTTTTGATAATTTCAGCTGGTGATAGCCGGACCGGAGGTCGAGCTTGCTGAAGATCGTCACTCCCGTGAGGTCCACGATGAGCTCGTCGATGGTGGGAGTGACATGGCGTTCACGGCCAATTGCTATGTTGGGGAGCCGCATGTCGATACATATCCTTACAGCGCCTGGTTGTTTTTGTTTCTGGGCTACTACCATCGGCGAAACCCACGGGGTTGGTCCAGATGTTTTCTCGATGATTCCTGCGTTTTCGAGCTTGAGTAGTTCCTTTTCTATGGCCTCTCTCAGATGGAATGGGATTCGCCTGTGCCGTACTGCTTTGGGTTCGATGGTGGGGTCTATGTGTAGCTTGACCGTTCTCCCTTTTAGGCGCCCGATGCCTCGGAACAGTTTTTTGTGTCGCCCTAAGAGGTCATGTAGTTCATCGTGTTGCGCACTGAATGCGAAGTGTATTAGCTCCAGCTTTTCGGCTGTTTTGCAGCTTAGGAGGGTTTCGCACCCAGCATCTACTACGTATATTCGTGCCAGGCTATTAAGGGCACGAGTGTTACAATAGTGTCTGGGAACTGCAAAGCACCGAGCGCAGGGAAAGCATTCCCCTTCAACATGATTGGAGCATATGGAACTCTACCCAACTGGAATACATAAGGAAATGTGCTTTATGTCCAACTAGCAGATGTGTACCCCTTTCTTTCTGACTGCCCGCCACCTGCAGTTTACAGGAACAATGGGGATACATGGAGCCGCCCTCTCTTCTTGGTTCCAAGGGGAATGCTTCTCCAGCTGTTTAAGCGGATCAGCTCCAGAAAGGCAGGAAGTCCTCTTCTCTGCCCACTAGAGTCTACCTATGTCTTTGCAACAGGCAGAAGAGGTCACTGTGCACATCCCTGGCGCTCCTTGTGTAGCAGGACTGAATGTACCACATTTTTAATGTGCGTTACTCCTGGTATTTATGAAGGAGAGCTGGGATTCTATTAACACCACAGAGGTGAGTAATATGCAACACTCTGCTTACATTTGCCCTATTATATAAAGCAGAGAAACCTATGCATCTGTGTTTATTAAAGGTAAAAATGATATATGTTATCTGCCAGGGGGTAAAGGGGGGGGGCTAAAGGTGGTGTGGTTCTGCTCAAATTCATAACCTAGGTAGGGAGAAGAGGGGGTCATCGCAAAGGTTGCTGGGAGTGGGGAAGGGGATGAGAGATACGCAGGGTAAAGCATAACATTATGTTTTAGGTGGAAAATTAAGATATGGAAGTGGTGTAAGCGGTAAGGTCGCGACCCCCGAATGTGTGGATTACTTTGGGCTGCCGGCGTATGAGCTTAGACGCAGAACTGAGCGGCATCGCTTTGATAACGGTCTATATTTTTGCTAAGTACACTAGGAAACCCGCTCAAAGTATGTTTTCCATCCAGGCTCACACTCGCCTATAGGGCAATGCCCGAAGCGCAGGTCCAGCATGCTGCGGGGGCCTGTTTTTTGGTCAAAGTGAGCCTGTTTTTTTCACAACTGTGGGCCTGTTTAATGAGTTACTTGTGGAGCCAGTAGTGGAGCTAGTAGTGCAGCTAGTAGTGCAGCCAGTAGTGCAGCTAGTAGCTTTGATGATTCCATGCCTTAAAATCGCAGCATAAATGGCCATGAATACAAAATATTGCGGCAAAAATGCAGTGTTTTTATGCGCCACAATCATGTACAGGATGCAGGGGACACCCCTGTAACCCCCACTCCCCTTAAATGATATAATGGGGTGCACCTTTACCGGGTCAAACAGATATTTTTTACCAGCAACATTTTTTCCGCGATTTTATTACCTGATACCGTTTTGGCCAGTGCTACTGAACAAATTGTGCGATGCCTTTAGCAATTACAAACACATCACTCTTTGGATCCTACTCAAACAGTCTCACAAATGGAACAAATTGCCATTTACAACTGTGGAGCACTTTTTAGTTGGTGCCCGAGCTAATGTTATGCTCCAGCCCGACCCTGTTCCCACCCTCTGCTTTTGGAAATTAAACAACTCGTGACATTAATGGGAGCCGGGCCATTGTACCAGAGGTATTGCAAGGCACCCCCAAGCCCTGTAAAAATAAAGAGCCGTATATAAAATGCCCTGCCGGAAAGCAAGCTAAAAAAACAGAGCTTGTGTAAGCAGAAGTTTTTTTTAAATAGCACAGGCTGCAAAGGAAATCCCGCGAGATGTGGCTCTGTTTATGCGTCTTATTGTTCAAGTATTTCCGGCCTCGTTCCGCGGCCACTGGGAATAGATTTGTTTTGCTCGTTATGAGCGAATTTCCGGTCTCGGGCTGTGAATCACGAGCCTTTAACGAAAGCGTCGCAACTTGGTACTCGAGGAAGCCGCACGTCTAATGTTTACATGTTAAAAGTGACACCTGGGCCTCATTAGGAGTATAGTGATAACGGCAAAAACGTGGTATCTTAACTACCTCCTGTTTTTCTAAAATGACACCCAATTAGGAGTTGTGGTCTCATGAGATATTTAGTGCATGGATTCACAGGAAGTCCTTATATGCTGTTAATACCCCCACCCGATACAGTTGTGTACAAGAAAAGAAGAGATACTTTAAGAGGAAAGAAGAAAGAGAAAGGCACAGAAGGAGAGAAGAGGAAGGGGAGGAGCGGGAAGGGGAAAGGGTTCTATGTATTAGGGCAATACAGAAGATGGTTACACCCTACAACGTCTCTGTGTATTTGTAAGGGTAGTCCACACCCTAATCCCGGCACACCTCTCCATCATAAACAACCCAACAACTGGCGATGAAGGAGAAACAATCCTGCGGCCCAGCCCAGTCGGCAGCAGAACAGCTGTTTATTGGCCCGTGTCTTGGCAAAGGCATCCACCGCCAACCACTGGTTCTCGGTTAGACCCTGGACCCCTGCAATGCGTCAGTCTCCCCCATCCCTCCAGGGCCTGACAGCCCATTTGACACCCGTTGTGCGGTCTACAGCAGTCTCCTCCAGGGCCTGACAGCCCCACCTCACACCTTGAGCTGGATGCTCAAGTCAGCAAAGGAAAAGAACAATCACAAAAGAGGAACGGCTATACGGTGAGCAGCTTCCCCCATATATAGTAGTCAGTCCAGCAGCACCAACCACAAAGCGGACCCCGCAACATAACACATTGCCAAGGCTGCCTGCCTGTTAACACAAAAAACGATCCACTCCACCACCCTCGCCACACCATGGAGGAGGAACACGCTGCTCAGTTCCTCGCCCAAGCAACATCAGCACCCAGAGCCTCATTGCTCAGACAGCCACAACCTTTCCAACTACAACCCGGGAGATGACAAATCACCAACACTACTAGATATCTTCAACAATCTGGCCAGGAAAGAGGTCAAGACAATCCTCAAAACAATCCCTGCACAACAAAGAACATCCTATGACATGACCATTGCTGCCCTCAACAGGAAACTAATAATACAACCAATTCGCCATTATGAAAGGTATGCCTTCAATCAGTGTCATCAATTACCCTACGAGGGGGTAGATTAATTTGTCATCCAATTACAAAATAAATCGCATACTGTGAATTCGCAAACTTCTCAGATGAGGAAGCAATCTGCATGAGGATAATAGAAGGATGTACGCCATCAGCTTTCCGGAAAGCACTAGCCCTGGAAGAAATAATAGACTTGGCACACATCTATGAAAGGGTGGGCATCCAGGCGGCCACCATTACAGCACTCAAGAAAGGAGAAATAGTTGCCGCCATCCACATTACAGACCTCCAACACAGCCTCAATACAATATAAGCTTGTTGCCATACCAACCAGCGATCCACAGAAACCAAGGGACGCGAATATGCTATAGGTGTGGACTAACATTTCCACACGGATGACCATACCCAGCCATTGGACAACAATGCTTTAAGTGTGGGAGAGATAACTACTTCCAGACAGTATGCAGAGAAGGGGTGCCATTCCCACAGGGTCCCTATCCACTTGCATGGATGAATACGCCCACAATATCAGAAGCATCAAGAACGATGCCCCCCCACAGACATTGGCTCCTGCCAGCTCTCCCAAGAAGAATGGTAAGAGCGTTAGAAGGTATCTACATCCAAGAACATGAGAACTAGAAATACCCAACGGCACAAAACTCCAGAGAATATGTACGCCTAATCAGCGAGGAACTGGAAGATGACACTGCACCAAGAGTAACGCTATAAATACAAGGTCAAAATCACCAGTTCATTGTTGACACCAGCGCTACTGTCAATGTTATGAGTGAGAGTGACTACACCCCCATCAGAGGGACACATCCCCTCATGAAACCCACAGCCAAAATATACCAATGGGGTGCGACTCTTCCGCTGCCTTCCTCAGGACAATTCACATGTCAACTTTGACATAAAAAATATAAATTTCAGCAACCATACATGTCCTCCAAAGTCCACTTGATGTCTGCTAAGCTACAAAACGGCGAGAGCCCTTGCCCCCATTGGCAAACGCTACAACAGTTCGGAAATAGTGCAATGCCGATCAGTTACCCTAGAAACAATATACACTATAGATGATGACCAAATGTCAATGAGCTACATACACACAATAGGCTAGGAAGGTTAAAAGACATGGTGATCAAGCTACTCACTGACAAATCAATAAGATCCTTGCCACAACTACCCAGAAGGGTTAGCTTTCACCTTTAAACAAGGGTCTCGGAAGAAATACGCCTCCTCCTCCAAGATGACATCATCCAAAGAGCGGAAGGCCCAACCGCGTGGTGATCACTGCTAGTACTATTACCAAAGGATAATGGCCGCATCTGTCTGTGCGTAGACATGCGCATTCCCAACATGGCCATCCAACGGGAGAGACACCCGGGTCCAAACATAGAGAACATGATCGTCAGACTCAACAAAGCAGCCAGATTCACTAAACTACTAGTTTTTGCTACCACCATGTCCTACTGCAACCAGAAGTCGATGTGACTTAAAATGTCTTCCAAAGCAATTGACGCACACTTAGATGACTGATAGTTTGGTGTTTAGTCATAAAGCCAGGTGGGCGGGGATGGGGACCCATTCCTTTGTTGACAAGCTGCTTTGATGATAAATACAGTAGGAGGAAAGACCATGAAAAACTGTTTGACACTAGTAAAAATAAAGCTTGGTGCAGAAAACGAGAGAGAACAACTAAAGGATGAGATGAAAAGTGTCTGTGGAATGGGGGTAGGTGGGGGTACCAGGGAACTGCCCTCCCCCTCCTTTTAGACCAAAATTAAAACAACTCTTAAAAAAAGTTTTAAAAAGTTTTCTGCAGTTTTGTCAGACCTGACAGAGCTGCCATTTTGACATACAACCTGATTGTTTAAGTTAAACCCATAGCAGAGTATCGTAATGTTCGTTTATTGTCACACGCTCCCTCTGGTTTGGCGATGGCAGAAAGAATCCCCCCCATAAAAGTGTGTATCTTCTTAAGAAAGGTTTTTGTTGCTCTAGGTGGGGTAGGCCAAAGATTGTTCCTTCGAGTTTAAACAAGCATATAGATCTGTAACTGCCTTAGGTCCCAAATACATGCATTCACGTACTGTCTGGAGTCAGTGGTATCGTGGTGAATTATTCAAGTTGCAAGCTACTAACTAGGCATTTAAAGTCCCTCAACGACTTGCATTAATGCCAGATCTTCAGATTCACCCAGCACATCATTTCCTACTCCTGAAACGTAAATTATTACTCGCGGATGGCCAGTGGCAAGTGCAAATTAGGAAGCCTGGTGGTATTTTGAGCAACTGTAGTTCATCGTTCAGCCATGGGCATGCAATTTAAGGCTCTTCAGACTGTTTTGGCCTGCAGTACCCATGATTCCTTATCATTGACAATGCTGGCTAGGGCTGATGGGAGCTGTAGACTAAAATATCTTCAGATCCACAGTTCTGGAGTTAGCCCAATAGATTGGTACAGCATATTTGCTTTAAAAATTGTGTTTTCAACCCCATACGTCACCAGGTTACTGCAACTCCACTCCTGGGCTTTCTTTTTTCAAATAGCTGGTGTCCGGTGTTTAAAAACAATTGAAGTCAAGACCAAAACCATCCCACAATGCCCTATTTTGTTAAATAAATGCCTCTGGCTGGCAAATTGGTGCTCTGGTTCCATGGAGTCATGTAGTCAACTTCAACAGTTGTAATCCAGTTAGTGGATGAAACTGGTTCTAGAACATCTTAATCTGTATCTGCATAGAAAAGTGCCTACTGATAGCCGGAAATCAAAAAGTATACAGACATACATTTTCATTTCTCATGTATAGAACGTAAAGGGTACCCATGCCCTAAAAATGCTTCTAGAGAAGTTAGTGTCACGAAGAACACCATGACCCAGCCCTGGGCTTAATTTGGGGAATTGGACTCTTCAGTTGACTAAAATGGACAAACTAAACGTAAAGGCAAGCAAAACTCAGGACTGGAGTGGATTACCATGAAATGATCGAAAAGAAATGACCTACAGAGAAATGACCAAATTTGTTTTGATCAAATTTGTTTTAATACTGCGAGGGGAGTCCCCCCCGCAGTCCACCCCACTTGCCTCTACCTTAACCTATCCCTGTATCCGCCAATAAACATGAACAATAATCCCTAACAAACTCGACCCAAAAAATCTGGTCGTTTCTCATTAGGTATTTTTGTATTCGATCATTTCTGCAGATACCGACTAGAGTAGGTGGTGCCTTCATTATAACCCTGGCGGTAAAACAGGCACAGCTGCTGCAGGAGTTGCATTTTTTCCGGCACCCATCAATGAGGAATTACTGGGTAATTCCGACATTGCCGGACCCAGTAATTCCTGCATTGCCGGGTGGCGGTGCCTGTCAGTCCCCATTCCCATTTGAGCCCCATATGGCTCAATGGGAAGGGGGACGTCGGATGCAGCGCTTGCAGGTGCCGCTCGGCCCGCCAGGCGAGACCTGGAGGGCTGACAGGTGCCCGCGAGCACAGCTCGTAGTATGGCGGTCCGGGAACTACGGTAGCAGCATGCTTACCAGTACTGTAGTTCCCGGACCGCCATGCTTATAATCAGGCCCAGCATGCAATCTGGTACTAGAATAAAGGACATGGATTTTAATTTGTATATCAATTACAATAGGACATCCCCTCAGATTTGCATTTGGAAAAGCCACGCCAGCACATTGTGCTCTGGTGCCTGACTATAGCGAGTCTGCTACTAATGGTTTAGAACTTATTTAGTTTTCATTTGTTTGAAGTTTTTAATGGTGTGTAATGAGGTTTGGTTAGACTTTACTGCACAATAGAATATCAGTTGGAAATTATGAGACAATATAATTTTTCGAGACAAGGGTGATTCCACTAAGATCAATAAGAATGATCCGCGTTGAATGATATGTGTGAGAGGACAAAAATAGCGCTTCTGTTTTTTATTTTTGTTTTTTTTATTTTTTTAATTATTTGGTTGGCTGATAACATCAACCTTTCCAATCATCAAATTTAAATTGTTTGACAAAACAAATCAAATGACAGTATAAAATATTCGCAATAAAAATATCAATTACAAACACAATTCATTTAGATTTCTAAAAACATGATATTCAAAGATGACTAAGAACAACTGCTAAAACATTATATGCATTTTTGATTTTACATAATACAGTATTAAATGTAAGTATAGTAATTATTTCCACCATGGACTTTGTTTAGAATGGAATGTTGTCCATGTGGATTTTAAAGCATTTTAAAGGTGTGTAATTATGTACAACTTCCCAGATGGCAACTATGGTGTTTCAGGTTTGACAGTCAAAATTGAATCAAGGAAGTGCACTTCTGTTTTTTGAAATATAAATACATTTAGGTGTTCCATTTAATATGTAGGAAAGCCTCAACACATTTCTTTGGTGTAGTTGAACCCTGTACAGAGAGTACTTGTTGATTTGTGTATCTAAGTTCAGCGGACAAACATATACATTAATCCAAAGCCTGAGCTAGCCTGGTGTGTGACGAACAATTTATTTAAAACATTTATTTCAATAGTATTTGGTTTTAAATAAAAACCTTTTACCAGTTACAGACATGAACATAAGTCCTGTACCGTCTGTTAAAATTGACAAGCAGAGCAGAAAAGAAAAAATGTTACAGCCATTATGCGTTCATTGCAATTTGAATACTTAATATTAAATTGAAAGTTTCTTTTAAAAAGTGTATCAAGGAGAGTGTTAGTGACAGTCTTTCCCCCTGAATCAGTTGGATCCACCACTGGTCGGCCAAAAGTGATGGTTGGTTGTTGATGTATTTTCCGAGCCATTTGGTCCTCGGTTCTGTTGTTGCCGAGCAGAATAGCACCAAGTGCTGTAGAGATTCCTTGGAGTCTTTGCAACGGCACAGTCTACAACTGAAGTCGACTTCATTCCCTGCCACCCTAGCACCCAAAATCTCTCTGGCTCTGGTTGGGAGTAGGTTTAGCCGAAAACGCATAAACTGGGCGCGATAGTAGCTGCTTGAGAATTTTGGCAAGTATTTAGGCAGTGATTTGAGCGAACGTGCTTCGAAAAGTGCTTTCCCATAGCAATTGAAGCTCGATCTTTCCTGCTGTGTTTGGATCCAATACATTGAAAAAGAGGCGCTTGTGGCGATCGGGAGACTTCAGCTGGCAGCGTCTGCAATAATGAAGCTCTGCTGCCAGGTTGGCTCCTATTGATGTGCATTTCTTCAATAGTGCATGTGTTGTAAATGGACCCACTATGACAGGGCAGGCTGCCAACACACAGAGAATGGCTTGAGGATAGTCTCTGTTGGCCTCCTTCTGGGCACAAAGAGCCCCTCAGCTGAGAGCTACTTGGCATTCCCTACTGGCATAAACACACAGCGAAGAGAAAGGCATTGTTAACCCAGACGGCTAATTGAGTTCTTGTCTCTATGCCTCTTTGTATCTGAAGAAAGGGGAAGTCAGGATGTGTGGCGCACGTGTTTTAAAAAATGGCTTCTACTGTAGGACATGTCGAGAGTAAAAAGAGTTTGTGACCTTCACGCCTTGTTTAATTGTACTATGCTTCAAATTAAATGCTTATTCAATTAACTAGCAGGAAACTCGGTGTGAGTTGCATCGCCGAATTAAAAGAAAAAAGCAAAGGAAGGATAAAGAACGATAAAAGATATACACATTGACAGCACGAGGCCAACAAAAAAGTGTTTCCCCGAGAAGTCAATTATGCTGTTTGGCAAAATGTTAGTGTCCTCTCTCACCGGCGCATAATACCGGTAATGCTAATGGGGGCCTGCTAAAATATTGGCCTTCCCAGATGCCGGAGGTGCCCTTAAAATGTGTGGTGCAAATCCTAGATTGCCACTTCCCAAATCAGCAACGGCGAGAACTGGGCACCGTGAAATAGACGCACAACCCACCATAGAAACAAAACAATCTGTGAAATGGACCGGCGCCCAGGGCCCGAGTCGGACCCAGGTGGACGTCTGTGGCATACCGCCTAACGTATGTGCTGAACGCGCCACCAAAAACACAACATTCCATACATACGGCCGTTCATGGTCCGGTGCAGCTCAATGTAGGAGATCCGTTTCCAGGAACATGGTAGCAGGTAACCCCGACTCTAGCAGGCTGGGGGACCGACCGGGGCACAAACTCCGGAATGCAATAAAGAAAGGATTGTTGCTAGCAATTTGGGCTTAAGCTGTCACTTTTTTGGGGCACTGTAGGCTGGGCGGGACACTCATTTACTTCCTCTATTTTGTGTGCCGTTTCTTATTGAGTGGTTCAAGGAATGCACATCATTTTGGTATCTGCAGGTAGTCCTCTGCTCTCTGCGCTCTATGTTGTTCATGTGCCTGATCTTCCAGTAGTTGGTATTCTTCATGATGTGAATAAGTACCGGGACGAGGAAGAGGGACGTGCAGGTAATGCTAGGATTACTTACCGGTAATCTTCATTACTTCTAATCCAAGTGCTTGGATCTCAACTGCTAACGATCCCTGACCATTTGTTTTGGCTCCTAGTGAGGCTGTATAGTTTTGGCCCCTTGGTGCCACAGAGGGAGTCAAGGATATTGTTGCGTATACATGGGACGCAGCATGCCACAGACAGTGCAGAATGAAAGCCAGTCGAGAGGTGGGGCAGACAGGACAGGGAGGTTGGCCGAGCCGGGGGGCGTTTCATTACTTTCCCAAAGCAGTGATACTTCGACCATGGCTGCCGCCTACCGGATCTCTTTATCCGGGACCTACGGGCAGGCCTGCGCGACAGAGGTTCGATTTGAGAAAGGTCAGCCACTGCTCGTTTTACTGGCCAGGACTTTGGGGTGGCTTGGGAGTGGATCCCTGTCTCTCTACGCTGCTTTAGAAGCGATGAAAGATCCATTGGGATTGGTTAGCGTCTTTGGGAGATGTGTGTCTCCCGCTCTCAATCTTGCATCAATGCAGGGGGTTCCCATTTTCCTTTATTAGCCCACATTTCACTGTGTTGTGAGCCCTCGACTTCCTCTCTCCACTTTGCTAGGTCGATTATGACTTATCTGTGGTGGATCCCGCCCCTTCAGACGACCTCCACTATAGCCTCCTCGTGCCCCCGCTGTGGTCTCTAACCGCGGGTTTGTGAAATGTTGGGCTAATAAATACCGCTTTCAAAACAGGAAAATATTCAGAGCTTTGTCAAGCAATTGTAGAAGATCAAAAGTAGGCCTGCCACTTTGCATAAGTGCACGCGCGGAGTGCTTATGCTGCTGGTGGTAAGAGGTGACCATGGTTAATGTTTGTTTATATAGTTTAGCATATTTATATGTCTAGAGTAATGGGTTATTTATAACACGCTTAATACACAGAGGTTTCTAAGCGCAGACCCGGGAATCGAACCTGTGCTGCTTTACGTCATCTTGCTTCCAAGACGAGCGCATTGCCCATGAGCTATCCTCCCGAGACAACCCCAATTTTAGTGAATTTAAGTCAACTCGGCACTACTAGATCCACATGAAACTAGTTTCCTTTCTAAAATGTTTTGGTTAAATGTTAGTAAAATTGCACACAGCCTGAATCCTGGCACTTCAGGTTAGCCGGCAATGGTCTGGGCTGACAGGGCAACATGGAAAGTTGTGCATGCAATGTTTTGTATTTCTCATAACCGTTTTTATTTTGTGTTGTACTGGTGCTCCCATTGCTGCAAGGGCCTGCGCTGATTTGCACATGATTACTCTCATTTTGTCTGGAATGTAAGCCGGCATTCCCAGTGGTTGGGATCAATTGAAAGCTCTCCAGCTGTTGTGTTTGCATCAAGCCCCCTTAGGGTATCTAAGGCCCATCGGAACGAACCTCCCCACCCCCGACAATAATGGAAGACTCCGCCACGGGGCAAGTTGTACTTTTATTCTCCAATAGACAGGGATCCTACAGGAAACAACAAAATCTCCAACAATCTCAGTGTCTGAGCCTGTGTCACCCGGTTTTGTATCGCGGTGATGCACAAACCTTAACACCATCCCCAAAAACCTATGGCAACCCCCTATTGGTTAGCTCGGGCATACTACCCATAGAACCATATACATCTGGATTCTCACTGGTCTTCCCATGTCAGGTGGCTTCGGCTGAGACTTCCCCACAAAACTATCTATTACTTTGTTTTTGGGTCACATGAAACCATTGGCCCGTGCAACATTCTACACCACCCCATGATGTGAGCTTCTGGATTGGCTGGAGTGGGTTCCGCCAGGCCTGGGACCCTGTTCTGTTCACAGTGCTCGGTGTACCTTTTCATGGTAATGAGAAAGACTATGTGTCCCCATTGTTGCCACTGGTCTGATCACCTAGCCTGAGAGAGTGCCTGCAAGTTGCAGTTTTTGGTGGACAACGCATGCATCAATCTTGTCTGCTTCGCTGGGAACAGCTCCTCCTCTCACCATGAGTAAATAGCCATTATTTGGCTCTGCTGGGTCACGTGTGCGAGGACCACAAAACTGAGCCTTTCTGTCTACAATTATGAGGATTTTGTTCTGTATTTCGCAGTTGGCTCACCACCTCGGGAATCAGGAATTTTACACCTGCCCTTGTCCTTGGCTTGCAAACACTGTCTCTGTACTTTGTGCTGCAGGGACTGCACTTTTCCCTCCATGTATTTGAGGCCTTTGGTTTCACGTGTATTCACTTCAGTCATTCTATGGTTTCCCTCTGCGTTCTCATATCTTCTAAGAGGTTAGTCGTGATAGAGCCCATACAGGTTCCTTATACGTTCCCATAGCTCCTTATGATTAGTTGCAGTAAAGCGGTTGCAAGCTCGGTCCACGTATGCTTGGCTTTCTTGTGTTTCCACATTTGGCTAAAGGAAAGGAAAAGCTCTTGACAGTGTGTGTGTGTGTATATATATATATCTGTCCTCTATCTATAGAAGGTGTAAGCATGTTCTTTGTGTATACGTGTGTGTGTCTGTGTATCTTCGTGCAGGAAATGCAAATTTGCTTCGTGACTAACGCTGCTATGTCGTGTTGTCGCCAGTGATGTCATTATTGCTGGACCTTGTCATCAGTCAAACTGATCCATCGATGAGGCACCTGTCACTTCGAAACCGTTAACTGGATAAGGTTTAAAGGGTCATCTGAGAGAATATCTCTTTGCATATGTGGGATATACTGGTGATTGGCCGAACAGTGAGATGCATCTTTCGTTTCTCTTTCTTCGGGCGGACATTCGCATAGGGGACATGAGGGCCATTCCAGGGACCACCTCTTCACAACCATGATGGCTGCTTGTCTCTGAGCTCTGTTGCACCGGGAGAGCAGCGTCATAAATCCAGCTAAATCCTTTTCCACCCGATATGAGGAGGATGTGGACCTTTGCTCCTGAGGACCTGTGGCAATGATTGATGCAGAGAACAGGTGGGTCAGAGCTCCGTTTGGGATAGTGCCAGCTTGCTGGTCCGGCCCCGCCCGCTGCGGCAGAAGAGTGGGGGTTGGCAAATGCAGCCCTGAGTGGAGAGAGGCGCAAGGTGACTGTGGGAGCTGGTGGGTGTAAACGGAGGGTGGATGCTGTGCTGGTGTGACCCAGGGAGCAGCCGTATCTCGTTGAGCCCCAGGGCCCCTGAAGAGTGCCAGAGCGTTGCAGCGGCACTTCACGGACACTACACACCCCATATCCAGCGGTGGCACCGGACCGCCTAGACGCCGGAGGGCACTTGCCTTCGGGCACAGGGGCGTGTGCTCCACCGGAAGGTGCTGGCTGGACTTAGCAGATGGCGAGGTGGCGTTGCTGGCAATTCAGTGTCCTGTTATAGAGGGTTCAGGCCTGAGGAGAGAATGTGAGGAGGTTGGGATCCTGGAAGTGGGCTGACACTCCTTGCAAGTCTCATTTGGCACCCAAGGAGGTAGGAGGCAGAGGGGTGCTGGCTGCGCTCATCATTTCAAGACTTCAGGAGCCAGGTTGGCCACGTTGGAGTGGCAGCGGGAGGAGGGAGATTGGGTGTGCCAATCAAGGCATTCTCAGCTGATCTGGAGGGGCTCCCTTCCTCTCGTTACACTGTGGGGATTAGTTCACTTGAGGCCAGTATGTGGGGAAAGGTGCACCATAACAAACATTGTACATTGCCTGCCCTGACAGTGTTTGAAGTTCTTCATACCCCCTGGGGGACGTACTGCGATGAGGAACATGACTTAGAACGACTACAAGAGCCACAGCAGGCATAATGGTTAACGGGCAACAGCAACAGAAATTCAAACAGTGCCTGAGGGGAGGAAAGTGGGGGGGCTAAAGCAGCCTAGATCAAAAGTGCCCCCAGTGGAGGAGAACACAGTTCTGGAGCTGACAGATGTTGAGGCGACAGTGGGTCAGCTCCTGGAGGTAATGGAGGACTCACAAATGTCCTTTGAGGTCATAGTACAGGCGGTGGCTGTTGACCTCACGTTGGTGTGGGCAGACATCAAGAAAATGGGTGAGAGAGTGACAGAGGTAGAACAAAGAGTGGAGAAAACAGAAGACACAGTGAACTGGAGGCTTCCAGCCCTTCAAGTTTGACTGTTCTCTGAGAATTTTTAAGGAGTATGGGTACTATCAGGCTTCTGTGCGTAGGTGTGACCATCTCGTCCGTCCAACTTTCTTCCATCACGTGACTGCACACCATGAATTGAGCCTTTTTGTGTATTTGATTTTATTCTTCAATAGTCCTTTCATGTCTTTTGTTTTCGCTTGACCTTCTTGAACAGGAGCTTCTGTTCTTTCACGTTAATTGTATCCAATGTCAGCCACCTCCTAGTTTGATAAGACCTTGGCTCTCTTGGCTCAGTGAACTCCTTAGCTGAATTGGATTCTGTTTAATTCAATTGCTTTTTGTAACTGTGACATTAGGCATTCTTGCGTTGTCACTACTGCTTTATACATAGTGGAAACATTCATTCTTCACTTAATCCATATGTGTCTATGAGGTATATAGGTATATATTGGCGCTTGCCGCTGTCTAATCTATTTAAGCATGTGGCTAGCTTCATGATTGCCTTGCTGCTTGTGTTTCATTGCATCTGTACACGTTTAAACTAACTAAATATCTTCATCACGTTTGTGGCATAGGTTTCTTCATCTTGATCCCAAGATGTCACTTATCCTTGGTGCTTCTCTGTTCTTTATAATCGTCTGCCTCTCTAGTCTGGTTATCTTTCTATCTGTGTGTCGATTCACTTTGTATGACGTCACCATTCATCCTGGTCATTCAGTTTCTTTGTTTCATCAGGAATCTCGTTCAAATGGCCATCATATCGTCTTGGATGCAAGCATGGTTTCCTCAATGGGTACTTTACTTCCCATATTCTCTTAGGTATAGGTATTCTTATGGGTACTGCACAGAGACCTCTCTCTTTTCTTTGTTGGTTTAACTGCTCAGTATACGTCACATATTTTGGTTCATATGTTTCAGGTAATGTAGGCGGGGTAATTGAAGTGAGGGTACTTGACTCCTCCTCTACAACTTTGAGGGTGTTGCAGGCCTGTGTTGAGGCACTCACAGTAGCCACAAGGGTACTAGAAGTCCGGGCTGAAGATACAGAAGGCTGCTCATGACGCAATAATATCCGGGTACTTGGGATTGCTGAGGGGGAAGAAGGTTGAGCGTGGAACTATATTTGGAGCAGCTCTTCATGGACACACTGAAGATCAAGGGTCTCTTGATGTGTTTTATCATTGAGAGGCCCCACAGAGTCCCTGGAAGGAGACCCCCTGACGGCACCTCACTGCGGGCCATAGTGGACAAATTGCTGGATTTTCGTGATCGGGACGCGAACCTTCAGGACACCAGAAACAGCATGGTTTATAATGTTGGCGGAATTAAGATTTTGGTGTTGCCTGACTTCACGCAGGAAGTACAGAAACAGAGGAAGTCATATGATGTTGTGAGAGAGGGTTGAGGGAACTTGGTGGGACTGTGATAGTGTCAAAGGGTTTTGGGAAGAGGTTTATGAGGAAATGTCTCACTTGGTTGATGTAAGGATCCAAATCGTGATAAAGCACTGTATGTTGGGTATATGGCCCGTTAAGAAGAGTGAGCGGGATTGGGCTGCTCTTAGAGTGGCTCTACTGGGATTTATATTGTCCAAAAAGGCAGTTGCAATGGCCTGGAAGGCTAGTGTGGGACCCAGGATAAGTGACTGGCGGAGAGAAATGCACAAATGGGTGCAGACTGAAATGGATTATGAGCAATGGAGGAGGAAGGGACACAGTATACGGTATGGCATGAGGTCTGGGACAGACTCACAGTGCGCTCTGACCTCGTCCATCATAGATAGCAGGGGAACCCTGATTGAAATGAGAGGCTTGATAGTATTCGGTGTGAGCCAATGCAAGGCATGGGAGGATGGATGTGGGAGGGTGGCGAGGGTAGGAGTAGTGGGCAAGGGGGTTGATGGACGAGAATAAGCATTCTTCCTCTGTTGATGTTGTTGTTACCTGGAAAACTGTATTGATATTAAGGAGTGAAGATCAAATATTCGAAACGACAAGTTGTATGGTTTAAATGACAAATAAAAGGTTAAAAAAATAGAAAATGGATCGAGAAGTGTTAATTATGGGATGAAAGCCTATCAGGTTTTCAACAGGGCATGGATAATTCAGTGCCAATCGAGGGTTGTACAAAGGTCCACCTATGTGGCGTTTATACACCTGACACAAGCTTTTGGCAGAGTTAATACACATTAGTACCCGGCACGCTCTGCGCACCGGGAATACAACGTGATGATTGGCTCATTTGCGAGCTATACCACACGGTATTCCCTTGTACGCCGTGCGTGCCAGGTACTCTGTCCCCGGCGAGGGGCATGGCAGCCCCTCAGCCAATGAGGCGACTCGACAGGCAATCCCCGCTCCGAGCATCCCCATAGCTGGAGGCTTCCTTCGTCCCCCGCCAGGGAGTCAGGTAAGACATTTTTTTCCCCCTTTCCTCCCTCCTACCACCCCACCCCACCCCACACCACACCACTTACCTTCTATCCCTTGGTCTCCGGCTGGGGAATGATGGAAACCTCCAGCCACGTGGAGACTCGGAGCGGGGCCATCCGCCGGAGACCGCTGTATGTTTTTTTTTCTTTCCCTTCCCCTCCCTCCCTTCTGCCCTCCCAACCCCACTTACCTTCTTTTTTCTTCTGGTATTGGGAGCGAACGCGCTAGAAACACTTCTGTTCCCAGCGTGTCCGCTCCCGATGGCCACCATTGAAAGGGAAAACGGTTTTCCCTTTCCCGGCGGCCATTTTTGGTCCCTTTTTTTTCTGTTTCGAAACGTGCACAACAGAAAAAAAATGCCATTAGTACCCCGGTCTAACGGGCCAGGGTGCTAATGGCAATAAGACCCTCGGCGGCAGGCCAATACCGCCCACGGTAATGCCCACGGGGCTTCGCTGTAACTATGGCCCCAGGGGCATTACCCGGGGCGGTATTGGCCCGCCGCCTCGGGTCTTATTGCCACAATATGGGCTGCCCATTGTCGCTGATTAATGTCTTGATATTTCTACACTCAGAAACAGTCAAACGTTTGCCTGGACTCCAAAGGAGCTTTATAGGAAGCCATTCCTACTTATCGTGGTCTTCGGCAGGGGGGCGCTTTGGCCCCGACATTAATTTATACATTGCCGGCCTAGGAATAGTTTGCGATCTCGAGATGCTTTTCTGCCTAAATTGGGGTAAAGTTGGCCTTTGTGCTAATATGAAATGGTATTAGCACTAGGGCAAAGTTGGCCCCGGTGGAAAAATGCAATGAAAGTGCATGTATTTTGCACTAGGATAATTTTTTGCTCTAGTGCTTATACCTTGAAAAATTGCACTTGTCCTGGTGCAAATGTTTTCTAATCTGGCCCTATTGCTTTTTGCACTAAGGTAAACTTTTCCCTAGTGCTAATGCAGTGCAATTGTGCACTTGTACTGGTGCAAAGATTCTCTAATCTGGCCCCTGGTGTTCGAGTCAGAGGTTCCAGCACGGTTCTTTCTAAAAACTACTGGTCAGAGATCGTAACATGATTTTGCTGTTCAAACAAGTGATGGTGGGCACATTGGCGCGACCAACAACATAGGTTGCAGGCGTACAGATCTATAGCAATGTTTAAACAAGTTTTGGCAAAGCCAAAGGTTCTGGCTTTTGTGTAGGCATAGATAGGAATTTCCCAGGGACTACCCGAATGGTACTACCTGGCCAGAAGATGGCAAGAGATGAACACTGGTGTCATTACCAACACCTATGAAAGCAGTGTCTGGCAAACCCCTAATTCCTATAACACAAGGTAAACTGTTGCTTTTGTCAATGCTTGTTTTTAAATGGACTTCAGTGCAAGGAACAGATATAAACCAAGTGGCTGAAGGAATACTTGGTTCAGACCTTTTTATAACAGCAGTAGCACGTTTACAGTTGCAATTAAGCCATTAACTCTCAGCAAACTGCTTAGAAATAAAACTGCCAGGCCCAACTCTGATGCTACTGCTTGATAGAGCTATCTAAATGAGATCCCAGCAGGGTGCGTTTTGGGCGGGAAGGGGCAGGTTGTGGGTGGGAATGACCATAGAGATTAGCATGGCTGTGGCCAGTCAATGTGTGGGTAAATAACCACACAAAACACATAAGCTGCGTGTTCTTCACATGTCCGCTCCCTCCTAGCTGTACTGCAATGCAATAGTTGTGGGCTCTGTATGGTCACGCACCACCTAATAGATGGAATAAAAATGGTCTTGGGACAGATGCAGGAAGGTAAAAGCAGAAATAGCTGAGGCGTTAGTAGAGCGCATGGCATTGCAGTGGGCAGGGGAATGGGCAGCAGTGCAGCAGCCCACACCTGCCAGTAATGGCTCTGTATCCGAGCAGTCCTTTTGCTGAAATGCAGTGGTTTCCAGATGTCTTGGCACATAAGTGGACATATACTCGGGCTCTTGTATCTACAGGTTGCTGCATTAATATGTGTTATCGGTGAAGAAAGGCACGAATATTAAAAGCGCCACAATTGCGGGAACTACAATTCGTGAGTCATCCAATTGGCCCCTTCTCACAGAGTCCTCTTGTGCTACCGCGAGCGGCTGTTGTGTGCTTTCTCCGCGTTCCCAAGAGACAAAAGCCCTCCTGGCCCCAGTACTCAGAACCGTGAGCTCCGCGCTTTACCTGCTGAGCAAATATTTAAAGTCCACCGATCCACCCTGTTTGTACACAACACGACGTCTAAGGTTTGCATAGCTGGATTTCAAACAACGTTGTAATCTTCGAGCAATGCGCCCAGATGCCTTCGGGTTAAGTGCGCTTTACAAATAAATAAATAAATAAACAAATACATAAATAACGTCTTTCCCAGGCGTACTTCTAATCTTTAAATACCTTGGCACTTGCTTTTCCTATGTTGAACCAATTGTCTAGGCATAATGAAGTGCGCCCGCATTTATTTCTGTCAGTTGTGAGTTGACACCCGCGGGTGCTGGCTAGGCGGTGCTGTGTGTACACGAAGTAGAGTAGAGTTATGACAACGTAGCAGGCAAACCGGTTTGTTTCGCTGGATGACTGGCTGTGTCCAGGCCGTTCCGGCTTCAATGGCCAACATGTGTCGGGGTGACTGGCTCTGTGTAACCCCTGGCTCCGTTGAGCGTTATGCTGCTTCTGTGGTTACCAACTACCTGTTACAGAATAAACACACGCACATTGTTCTGCTTTGTTACAAGCATCCCTTTCTTACATGTAAAGAAACGGCCAGCTGTTCTTGCTTAAAATGCTAATGCCTGTAGTTTTGGGAGCAATGTTGGACTTCAGTGGTCTGGGGAAGCAAGGGGGTGCGGTTTAGAGCCTTTAGGCAGCTGGACAATGGGCGGGGCTTCCCCCTGATGCCCAGGACAATTGACTGGGCGTGTCAGAGAGAGAGAGGGCGTGTCAGAGATAGAGGGCGTGTCAGAGATAGAGGGTGTGTCAGAGATGGAGGAACACAAGGTTGCAGGGATGAAGCGATAAGGGCATCTCAGGAGCAGCTGCTGATGGTGGTCCCCAGAGAAGGCCCACTGAGCCTGCCTAAAATCCATTGATTTGCTCCCTGTGATCACCGGGTCTGCGTTGGGGTCCATGCCAGCCCAAGTAGAGGGTGGCTCGTCCCACCCCGTACCATCTCATCTGTGCTGCGTGAGTGTCTGCAAGGAGCCCGAGACTGCCGGCCACCGCGCTTCCCTGTGCAGATGGAGCACAGAGTGAGGAAGGAGAGGCAGAGCTGTGAAAGGTGTATGCAATGCCTCCCACCCAGTGTACCCGTGTGCAGTGAGATTGAGTGGTGAGCCGGCTGCTGATACAAGCAGGGCTAGGCTACAAGTGGGCTGGGGCTAGCCAGGGCTGAGCCCCTACAGTCTCGCAAAACCTCAACCCAGCCGGTGCTCACACTACCCCAACAGCCCTGACAATGCCAACATCTAGGACAAGCCAGTGTCACATTGCATTGTGCTATTCTGTAGATGTTAGGTTTCTTTTATTTCATTCAATAGACTGACTTGACAGGCTTAATATGTTAAGCATTTTATTGAATGAAACAAAAGAAATCCAGCACCTAGGAAACAGCACAGTTACTGTGCTATTTCGTAGGTGCTGGATTTATTTAGTTTTATTCAATAGACTGCTTGACTCATAAAGCTAATTGGGCTTTATAGGTCAAGCAGTCAGTTGAATACAACAAGGGAAATTGAGCACCTATGAAATAGCACAGTGCGATATAACACTGGCTTGGCAACAGCGGAGCTCGGGGTGATTCGCCAACACGGACAATAAAAATAAAAAAGCATCTTTTTATTGCCCCGTGCTGGGGATTCAAACCCGAGATAAGCCAGTGACAAATTGCACTGTGCAATTTCTGACATGCTGGATTTCTTTTGTGTCATTAAATATACTGCTTGACACATAAAGCCTTTCTATTGAATAAAACAAAAGAAAATGAGCATCTATGAAATAGCACAGTGCATTGTGACACTGGCTAACCATGGCAGGGTTCCCCAGCACGGAACAATAAAAAAAAAGGTAACCCGACAGCGAGGAAAGACACGTGTCTCTTTTATTGTCCCATACTAGGGACACTTCAGGCCCACGCCCATCATTGAGGCCACACCCCCTCGTTACTGCCCACCCTTGATTTCTCAGCCCACTTAAAGCACTGGAGCAGGGTGAGCGGTGATTCCAGTTTGGTAGCCCAGCATCGGGAGGCCTGTTCTGGGCCGGCGTGGGCAGTGGAAACATTAGATGGCGGGGAGGAAGGAGCACCCGCGGAGACCAATTAAGGTCCCTCCCAGAGCGTGCAATCATAGGATATGATATGATGAGGTTTCTAAGCACGGACCCGGGGATCGAACCTGTGTTGCTCTGTGTCGTCTTGCTTCCAAGGCGAGCACTTTGCCGCTGAGCTATCCTACCGACACAGTACTGTCTGTATTGTGGAGAAGGGACTCAGCGAGGCTCAAGCTTGGGCGTGGCACCTCCCCACTGTATTGTTTTGTACTTGTCATTTGTATAGCGCATGTTACCATTATTATAGTCTCAATGCGCTGTTAGTGGGAACACCCTCAGAGGACTGAAGTCCAGCGTGCTGGAGGTCATGGGGTAGTATTAGGATGCATGTGTATATTTGGCCAAAAAAGGCTTAGCAGGGCTGGCGAGGCTCCAGTAGAGAAACAACCAATTTTTATCAGCAGCCACAGTCTAGGTTTCAACTATTTGCCACAGGAGGCGCACGGGTTGTGCTTCCAGATTCTTGAAGGTGGGTCGGGTGGCGAGTCTACCCAGATATCTACCCAGATATCGAATGTTTACTGATCATTTTAAGGAGGTACGTTTATCAAAGGCTGCCCATCCTATGGTTCATATTTGCCCAATACCTGCCCAACACCCCATTCCTTCCAGTTGTGTTGCACAGGGGACCCCCACCTGGCCTGCTGTTTCGGGATATGGTCATGGCGGCCCGACTTCCCATGAATTCACTGCAGTGCATCTTAATCTGTACGATTGCGATGGTGGTGGCTCTATCACACCACTGTCCCTCTACCTCTAATGTTGTGATTTGCCTGTTTTCCGTACATGCCTGGTGCAGCCATTCATCAACCTTGTGACATTACATATACGAGTGTTATGATTCAGCTATTGGTGCTTGAGGGGAAGCAGGGTAATGATAGGTGTATGATATAAACAGAGGCAGCACCTTCTGCTGTTTGGAGGCCAGTGACGCCACAAACGCAACTGGCACCGCCTGGGGAGAGTGTTCATATACTTGGGATTTGAAGTTTTAGGGGATTATCAGGATATTGCAGTAAGTAGCCAGGTTTTGAGGGCTTTTTTGAAGGAAGGGTTGTTTTTGGTGCGGCGGATGTGTGGGGGAAGAGTGTTCCAGATGGTGGGCACTAAGATATAGAAAGCCGAGCTGACATCTCTGGTGCAGTGGTGTGGTGGAATAGCCAGAAGGAGAGCTGAGCCTGATCTGAGGTTTATGGGGGGCTAGTTTCCAAACCGCCACACTCAGAATGAGGCCCATTGTCTCCAGTGCAATTTTGGTTTGTTCCACCTTGACAGTTGGTCAGACCACTTTCTGATGACAACACATTAACATGTATTATCAAATCCTGCCACTTTAAGTGTCATCCAACAAGTGGGGGGCCCTACACATTGCACAGACTTCCATTTAGACCTAACATGTGTGCAGCGAATGCACAAATACAATTTCCTTAATTGCTAGTAATTTGGTCAATTCATATGACCATTTGGTTCCTTGTGAATCTTAGGATCTTAGGAAAAGAAAATGCTTAAAACCTAATGAGTTTCAAGCAAACCCGGAAAAACTTTATTGCAGTTTGCCTATAAAATGACCTTTGCTTACAACACTGTGGAGCAAAGCGTGAATATCAATACTAGATACAGACATGAAGCAATGCAATTGACAAGACGCTAGACACTGAAATATATTTTATAAACAATCTACTAGGGAAAATTGCCCCATCAAGACAGATGGTACTATTTGTATTCCCAAAGCAAAACAGAAAAAGAAACAACTTTAGCAGAGATGGAACTCAATCAGTGATGAAGACACGGCACTAGAAATTAAACAGCACATCCAGTACCACAAAGGAATAATAGAAACACTAAAATATTCCTACACAAAAGAAATCCTACACTCGCCATAGCAACAAAATACTCGTTTATATTAGTGGATTCTTTGCCTTCCCTGGTAGTTATCACCTTCACAATAGCTCTTGAACAACATCACCACCTTTCAGATACAACAATCTAAGTTACTCTCACTTTAGTTTCAGCTAAATTGACATGTGGTGTACGTTGGAGAGGCACTTACACTCCAGATCAAGGCATACATTCCATAAAGGTTCCACCCAGATTAGAAAAATATATCCCGTATAATCCACAGTCACACTACAAAATATTGTTAAAACTTGCTAAACATCAGAATCCCCAAAAGAGCCTTTGCAAATCAAACGTTGGACATTTTAAAATGGTCACTTGCATCAGAGGAAGTTCCTACAGATTTAAAGGAAGCTGTAATCACACTGAAATCCAATGTAGACCCTAAAGACCAGATGAACAACTGGTGTATTTGATCTCTTCCACTTCTCTACACAGTGTTATGAAATTATTTTACTTCAGATCTTTTATTGAAAGTATAATAGTGGACGGACACGAGCGGCGCAGCCAAGACGTGCCTCCCACATGATCATCCAGAAACAAGGTATGGGAGGCCTGGGAAGCGCTGCAATCCGCAATCGGCCATGAGTTGTCAAAGTGTGGCAGCGCAGTAGCAGGGACGGAGCGAGCCACAGCGGTGCCAGCTCGATGCATGTTCTACAAGAGGCCTGAGTGTATGCTGCGAACTATGGGTCTGAAGAGCCCCTGGCTGTTAGTGACCTGGCAAGGTGTGGGCAAGGAGGCAGGGGTGCTCTGGGGCACAGTGATAGGGGAGACTGGCCCAAGCAGTGGCACTGAAGGATCATACGATCACTGGAGTGGCAAGCAACCTCCGAAAGATGATGCGTTACGGACAGGTTATCACTCACCTGCTGGGTCTGTTTGGGGCTGAGAAAGACTGCTGAGGGAGAGTAATCCACAGCCGCTAAGCCTCCGGTAGAGGCGGGGGACCCAATTCAGCAGAAAACCATTGCAGGCTTCATGAGTGAGTTGCCTGAATTGGGGGGGTATGGGGGACGTTCAGGGGTTGGGGTGGTGACACGTAAGTGAGATTCTGTGAGAGGATAGGTGTCCCCTCACCTATCCTCCTTCTGCCCTCTATACTCCTGAACAGGCAACATAATCTAACTGGAGAATTGGAGCGGTGTTCCACCATGGACGTTTGGGAGGGCTTAGTTGGGCCCCCTGCTGCAGAATGTGAAGTGTGTGAATGGGCAGGACCATATGAATAATGTGAGGGCTTCTGTAGGTGGTGGTGGCCTGGATAAACAGCAGAGATTTACTTGTGTTCCATCTCCAGACAGGTAAAGCAGGTGAGGAGCAGACTGCGCAGAGTAAGAATGAGAGGGCCACTAAGCAAGAAATCAAAGCTGTCCTAAAGGAAACACAAGCTTTGCAATCAAAAGTCCTGATGACTATAGTGGACTTGGATGTAGAGTCGAAAAATCTGAGGAGAAGCTGGAAGCCCTTGAAAATAATCAGCTCTCCGCTGATTTATTGGAGAACAAGAATGAAAAGCCTCAATATCCCGAGGTCCAAACTACAAACAGCAGGAGGAGCAAGCTTCCCAGTTCTAGCTGCTAAATGCTGGAACTCTCTCCCTCTCACGATCAGAGCTGAACCCTCCTTCTGGTCTTTCAGAGCAAAAGTGAAGATCTGGCTCTCAGACAAGAAACACTAAGAGGCCCTAGGCTCACCCTGGTCCACCCCCTGCTGTAATTCTAGTCCCTTACACACGTCACACTGTACTAACATTGTTTACCCGCACTGTCGTCCAAAACTGTAACCATCAGCGACTTCTCTATGCACTTACCTGTATCAATATGCAAGCCGACCAACCTGTAACCTATGGTCGACAAGCATTGTTGTATTATGTACTCTTTATGTATGCATCTGTAACTTTCTCACAAGCTCAAGCGCCCAGTTACCCCAGGGTTGGGTGCACATTACATATAATAAACTAAACTAAGCTGAAGGAATTGGACACAAAGGCCAAGGAGATGAAGCTAAAAATGTTAGCTGTGTAATAAAGCAAGGAAAGGCAGCCATTTGATTTTTGGCTTGCAGGTAACAGACAAAAATAACAACAGGATTCGCTAGAACAGAAGATGGTTGATGCCCTCCTTGAGGATAGAGGAACCGCTCCGTCTACAATTTGAGAGATAACACAGAGGTGGAATGGTTGGTTCTGGACCGAAATGTATTGTCATTAGGTTCCCCAGCTATAAAGAAAAGGACAGGATCCTGAAGAAAGCAAGAGTACACTTTGACCACATTGCACGACGTATCAGCCCTCGCGTTGGTTAAAAGAAGAGAATGTAAGGCGCTTACCTCCGGCTTGAGAGAGAGAGGAGTGACATACTGATAGCTCCACCCCTTTGCTCTGAGTTTTGAGCCTTGGAATGACTCCTGTAAACTTTCGAATTTAGAGTACATTCTCCATTTGACCCATGAGTTGATTGGAAGAAGTGAGAGCAAACAATGGGAAAGAGTGGAAGCACAGATGGTTAGGCCGCGGAAAAATGTCACAGAGGGAAGCAAATTCAAAATTCCAGTGTCAAAGACATTTCTGAAACGTAATAACCCACCGCCGAAGAGGGGCAGTGGAGGACATCATCGCACTTAGATGGAGCTGAGGGAGGAGTGGGGGGCAGAGTATTGGCAAATCATAATACACAGTCACATTAAAAAAATATTGTTAAAACTTGCAAAACATCAGAATCCCTAAAAGCTCTTAGAGGTTGACCCCGGGTGACCTGTCAAAATCACACAATAATGGAGGAGAGAAATCGACACTCTCCCCTGAACCACAGAAGCCGAATGAATTCGACCCTCCCACCGTGGTTGGCACCGGTGCCTGACTTAGTACACAGGACACCACGTGGCAGCCAATGGGGGGAAGAGGAGTTAGGGAGAGGTTGTGGATGGGGTGGGGAAGTTAGGTACACCGGAAAGAGGGTTAGGGAACTCCTACGTTGGATAGGGAGAGGGGGAAGCACCAGGAAAAACCCTCCCTATCTGATACCTGCCTACGGTCACCTAACTGAACAGAACTAGACTGTACATCAACACACCTTAATACGTGTGAACATGAAGCATACACAGCACAGGGTAGCGCAACAAACACATGTCATAGCAAGCAGAATGAACACAGGACAATGGGGTATCTCCCATATATGAAGCACAATACGCATGGCCCATGGGGCAAGCTTTAAGCAACATATAAACACATAGACTTCTCTTCTCTGTAATCACATTTATGAAAAGGGAGGCGCAAGATGATTCACATAAAAACTAAACCATGTAGTCCTATCACCACGAGTTAGCAGCACTCGTTATAGCAATACTGCCGGCCACGAGTAGCAGCATTCGTTATAGCATTACTGCCGACATAACAGTTCTGTGGTTTTCTTCCCAGTTAATACCCCGTAGGACACAGACTTTTGCCGTTGTATTATTGCAGACAAACTACTCCCTACAAGGTACGTATGAATGACCTTAGGGCCTCCCCGCAATGTAGAGATCACTTATCTGAACTCCGAGAGCCCAGCGGGACTTCTCGGAGTAAAAGTAGCACGCCGATATCAGCCGCCGGCCCGCTCGCTTAGTCCTGTGGACGCGAGCGTCTGCAATTCCAAAGTCAGCTTGTCCTCAATTCCGACAGTGCTTCGCCGTCCATCAGTTCCTGCCGCGCTCCACCGTACGGCTCCAACCACCAACCGCACCCACAAACAATAAGCCACACCTGTTCCCGAGCCGTGGCTTTTTTATGCTGCCGGAATTTACTGCAGCTGCCCAAATTCCCTGCAGCTGACAACGCGCACGTGATCACGTGCCCGTGTCTGAACTACATACTCCCACGGGCTGCTGGGAACTGTAGTCTTCTCTCTTTATGCGCCATCCTCGTTTCAGGAGGCAAAACTTGTTACTCTCATGTGCCTCCATCCCTTATTCCTCACATGACCCTATGACGATTCTTGAAGGGTGTCTCAACAGTAGAGGTGAATTGCCCACCTTGGGGGCATCTCGCAGAAAAAGCATGTAGAGGCTTCAACTCACAAAAGGAGGCCTTGTATAGGAAAAGGTTTACACTTTCTTCACGAAGACCCCTTTTAGCAACTCTAGGATTTAGCTCATTTTACTAGAAATTCATTAGGGCGCACCCTTATAAAATATCTGAAAATTGTCCCAATATCGGACCATGATATGAACAAATTGAAACTCTGGTTGCCCAGTGCCATAGTATGTAGGGGGAGGGCGGTTGGTGCTTTAATGAAACCTTGGTGAAGGAACCTGTTCTTAGAGTGATGTTTGAGGAGCAAATTGATTTTTTTCCCCATGTGAATGAAAAAAAAGGTGCTGAACCTTCCATCACGTGGGATGCAGCAAAGGTAGTTTTTAGGAGGCTCCAAGTTAGAGAGGGGTGCGTAAAAAGAAGATAATTGGGAAGAAGGAGTTAATACTGATAGGAGTTAGCTAGTGTAGAATGTAGTATGAAGGTTAAGGGCAAGGCAAGCAGGAGATCCAGCCCTGATCATGGAAACTAGGCACCTGGGTGTAAATTCCTTTTGTGGGTCAAGCCGCTTGAAGCAAAAAACTATGGCAAGGGGGACAAGACCGACTCATTGCTAGCACATAGATAAACTCGATAGAGCTGTTACAGGATCAAGATCGGGTCAAGTGGGTAGCAAGGGAGGTGGTAGTAGTAGCGGAATGCTTTGCAGAATATTACAAGAAGCTGTACTCATATGATGATGGAGGGTCCACCAATCAAATTAAGGGGTATCTGAGCTTTCGGCATCCTACCAAGATTGTTGAGGCATACCTCCAAAAGCTGGAAAACCCACTAACAGAATCTGTGGTCAGAGGGTTATTAAAGAGATGACGGTGGGTAAGTGCCCAGGGAGGGATGTTTTACGGTATACAGTGATTATAACAAAATTAAAATAACAAATAAACGAACAATAAATAACAAAAAATATCAATTTCTTTGTTAAAAGTATATATGGGGGTGGGGTAAGGGATTAAAATGGGTATGGAGGTTGGGGGTGGGGTAATAAAGCTAGGGATCTAGGGGGATTGGCAGGGACCACCCAAATTTAAAAAGAGAAAGAAAATCGATATGACCCCCAAATTAAAAAAGCGAAAGAACATCAATATGTTTTCGTTATTTATAATGGGTTTAAAAAGTTTTCGTTATTATTTCATTAGTTATTATGACATGGAACCATTTTACACTGTTTTATTATAAGAACTTTGTGGATCTCCTTTCTCCTAAACTGATGGTCTTTACCACTGTGTTAGAGGGACATTGGGGGTCATTCCGACCCTGGCCGTAAGGGGTTAACGGCGCCGGTAAAGGTGCCGGAGCCGTCAACCCCTTACCACCTCATTACGAGTTCTGCTTGCGTAACCCGCTAAGGACGCCTGGTAAAACCAGGCGTCCTTAGCGGGTCCCGCAAGCAGACCAGGTGCTAACAACGGGCCCGGTATTAACAGGCCCGTTGTTATCACCCTCCCCATCCCATTGAGCCCTATGGGGGCTCGAATGAGAATGGGGATGTACCGGGTCCGGGTTCCTTGAATGAGGAATTACCGGCCCCTCCAAGGTCGGAATGGCCCAGTAATTCCTCATTCAAGGAATCCGGACCCGGTACCCGTTATGGGGTTAGCCATGCCGCTAATAGCGGCATGGTTACCTCCATACTCGGAATGACCCCCATTGTCTCCCTCCGTCATTCTCAGAGATATTAATTTTTGTCATCCATAAGGAGGGGCGGATCCCCAGCCTCGTTGCTCGTTTCGGTCTATACCATTGCTCAATGTGGACATGAAAATATTTACGAAGGTCCTGGCCTCGAGATCAAAGTACTGCACACGTCAGTGCGTCCAGATCAGGTTGGGTTTGTGCACAATAGACAGGGGACAGACAACGTCTTTAAGACCATGGACTTGATACATGCAGTGCGGAATCTCCCAGATGGCCCGGTGCTACTGTCATTAGGTGCTGAGAAAGCTTTTGACCGCGTTGACTGGGAGTTCCTTTGGGGCATATGGAAAGTCTTTGGGTTTGGGCCCTGTTGGCTTTGTTGACTAGATGAGTTGTACTCTAGGTCTGTGGTGTTACAGGTCAATGGGGTGTCTCTAGAAAGATAGAATTGCACAGGGGTGCTCGGCAGGGCTGCTCCCAGTCTCCGCTGTTGTTTGCGTTAGTGGTAGAGTCACAGACGCAGAAGAATGGAAGAAGCGGGAAGATTGATGCCATTTGGATAGGACAGGCAGAATACAAACTCAGGCTTTACGAGGATGATGTCTTGCTTTATTTATCTAAACCACGGGGGTCCCTAGAGGCTCTCCTGGAACTATTGGAGTCCTAAGGGAAGCTTTCAGGCTATAAGGTGAATAGGGATATCTCTCCGTTGCTCCGTTACGGCCTACACTGGGGAGCATAAGAGATGAGATAGCAGGACCCCCAATTAGGGTTTGAGAGGGAAGGAAAAAGTGTTTGAAGGTTGGATAACTCGGACTTATAGTTTGAATTAAAATATCTATCATAGTGGAAAAGTATAAAAACAGACCTTAACCGACAGTGACTCCTTATGGCAATTCAGGACTAACATACTCACCCTTCGCACTTAACGTGTTGATAGATTCCATAAGCTAGATCTTGGGGTCGATGGGGCGTCCAGCGAAGATTAAAATTACCAGGGTCCTGAGGCTGATTTTACTGTTTGCAATGTTAGTGCTGCAGAACTGTAAACCATTTCTGGGGGGATAAACCTTGCTTTTCTCTGAGATGATACACGACTGCCTTAGCAACTCAGCAATGGTCTACTGGAGCTATTCCCCACACATACCAATGGATTAGCTCATTTGATATCACAAACATTAGCCGCATAAGTGGACCAGGCCTAACCCAGGGACTCTTGGTTCTTTTGCTGTACTCCTGCCATGTTGCCCGGGGAATCTTAATGTACTCCTCCTGGCTGCTGCAACTAAGTTTTGAACTTGGCCATCTGGCGGGGTCCATCATCTATAGATAAGAATTAGCACCCAGTAAATAAAACCCCTTACCTATCCCTTTATTAGGGGTTTTAATAGGGTTTGATCTGGGCCTCCTGACAAACAGCATAGCATTTGGATTTGGAGGTGGTTTAATAGTTCTCTCCTTCGACCACAAACTCCCTCTAGGTCCTGATTATTTCCAGCATCTTAGCGGGGCGCCCATCTTTCACCCCCACCTTCTGTACCCATCCTGTGCATCTTTTCAGGTCTGTCTGTATCCGCTGTTGCTTCCTCCCCGGCCGGTGCACAGACTCTGGAGCGTCACGTTTCTGTTTGTTTTTGGTCTGCTTTTGTAACTTTTTTCTTTGCTTATGTTATTTCTATTTCTTACTCAAGGTTTTCGATCTGAAATTATTTTAGTCGGTAAAGGAAGCGATCCTGCAGGCGAACCTATGCAGCCACATGAGATAGAACAGGCACTGGGTGGGTGAGCCCAGTGCTGGCTATCACATTATCCTGCAGGAGTAACACATAGGGATCCAGTAGGAAAGGAGACCACCACACACATCTCCCGCCACCGAGATCCTACAGGGGAACATATGCAGCCACATGGAAGAGAACAGGCACTGGGTGGGTGAGCCCAGTGCTGGCTATCACAGTATCCTGCAGGAGTAACACAGAGGGATCCAGTAGGAAAGGAGACCACCACACACATCTCCCGCCACCGAGATCCTGCAGGGGAACCTATGCAGCCACATGGAAGAGAACAGGCACTGGGTGGGTGAGCCCAGTGCTGGCTATCACAGTATCCTGCAGGAGTAACACAGAGGGATCCAGCAGGAAAGGAGACCGCTGCACACATCTCCTGCCACCGAGATCCTGCAGGGGAACCTATGCAGCCACATGGAAGAGAACAGGCACTGGGTGGGTGAGCCCAGTGCTGGCTATCACAGTATCCTGCAGGAATAACACAGAGGGATCCAGCAGGAAAGGAGACCGCCGCACACATCTCCCGCCACCGAGATCCTGCAGGGGAACCTATGCAGCCACATGGAAGAGAACAGGCACTGGGTGGGTGAGCCCAGTGCTGGCTATCACAGTATCCTGCAGGAGTAACACAGAGAGATCCGGCAGGAAAGGAGACCTCTATACACATCTCCCGCCACCCAGAACCTGCCGGGGAACCTATGCAGCCACATGGGAGAGAACAGGCACTGGGTGGGTGAGCCCAGTGCTGGCTATCACATTATCCTGCAGGAGTAACACAGAGGGATCCAGTAGGAAAGGAGACCACCACACACATCTCCCGCCACCGAGATCCTACAGGGGAACCTATGCAGCCACATGGAAGAGAACAGGCACTGGGTGGGTGAGCCCAGTGCTGGCTATCACAGTATCCTGCAGGAATAACACAGAGGGATCCAGCAGGAAAGGAGACCGCCGCACACATCTCCCGCCACCGAGATCCTGCAGGGGAACCTATGCAGCCACATGGAAGAGAACAGGCACTGGGTGGGTGAGCCCAGTGCTGGCTATCACAGTATCCTGCAGGAGTAACACAGAGAGATCCGGCAGGAAAGGAGACCTGTATACACATCTCCCGCCACCCAGAACCTGCCGGGGAACCTATGCAGCCACATGGGAGAGAACAGGCACTGGGTGGGTGAGCCCAGTGCTGGCCCTCGCAGTACCCTGCAGGAGTAACACAGAGGGATCCAGCAGGAAAGGAGACCGCCGCACACATCTCCCGCCACCGAGACCCTGCAGGGGAACCTATGCAGCCACATGAGATAGAACAGGCACTGGGTGGGTGAGCCCAGTGCTGGCTATCACATTATCCTGCAGGAGTAACACAGAGGGATCCAGTAGGAAAGGAGACCGCCGCACACATCTCCCGCCACCGAGATCCTGCAAGGGAACCTATGCAGCCACATGGAAGAGAACAGGCACTGGGTGGGTGAGCCCAGTGCTGGCTATCACAGTATCCTGCAGGAGTAACACAGAGGGATCCAGTAGGAAAGGAGACCGCCGCACACATCTCCCGCCACCGAGATCCTGCAGGGGAACCTATGCAGCCACATGGAAAAGAACAGGCACTGGGTGGGTGAGCCCAGTGCTGGCTATCACAGTATCCTGCAGGAGTAACACAGAGGGATCCGGCAGGTAAGGAGACCTCTATACACATCTCCCGCCACCCAGAACCTGCCGGGGAACCTATGTAGCCACATGGGAGAGAACAGGCACTGGGTGGGTGAGCCCAGTGCTGGCCCTCGCAGTACCCTGCAGGAGTAACACAGAGGGATCCAGCAGGAAAGGAGACCGCCGCACACATCTCCCGCCACCGAGATCCTGCAGGGGAACCTATGCAGCCACATGGAAGAGAGGAGGCACTGGGTGGGTGAGCGCAGTGCTGGCTATCACAGTATCCTGCAGGAGTAACACAGAGGGATCCAGCAGGAAAGGAGACCTCTACACACATCTCCCGCCACCGAGATCCAGCAGGGGAACCTAAGCAGCCACATGGGAGAGAACAGGCACTGGGTGGGCGAGCCCAGTGCTGGCTCTCACATTATCCTGCAGGAGTAACACAGAGGGATCCAGCAGGAAAGGAGACCGCTGCACACATCTCCTGCCACCGAGATCCTGCAGGGAAACCTATGCAGCCACATGGAAGAGAACAGGCACTGGGTAGGTGAACCCAGTGCTGGCTATCACAGTATCCTGCAGGAGTAACACAGAGGGATCCAGCAGGAAAGGAGACCGCTGCACACATCTCCCGCCACCGAGATCCTGCAGGGGAACCTATGCAGCCACATGGAAGAGAACAGGCACTGGGTGGGTGAGCCCAGTGCTGGCTATCACAGTATCCTGCAGGAGTAACACAGAGGGATCCAGCAGGAAAGGAGACCGCTGCACACATCTCCCGCCACCGAGATCCTGCAGGGGAACCTATGCAGCCACATGGAAGAGAACAGGCACTGGGTGGGTGAGCCCAGTGCTGGCTATCACAGTATCCTGCAGGAGTAACACAGAGGGATCCAGCAGGAAAGGAGACTGCCGCACACATCTCCCGCCACCGAGATCCTGCAGGGGAACCTATGCAGCCACATGGAAGAGAACAGGCACTGGGTGGGTGAGCCCAGTGCTGGCTATCACAGTATCCTGCAGGAGTAACACAGAGGGATCCAGCAGGAAAGGAGACCGCTGCACACATCTCCTGCCACCGAGATCCTGCAGGGGAACCTATGTAGCCACATGGGAGAGAACAGGCACTGGGTGGGTGAGCCCAGTGCTGGCCCTCGCAGTACCCTGCAGGAGTAACACAGAGGGATCCAGCAGGAAAGGAGACCGCCGCACACATCTCCCGCCACCGAGATCCTGCAGGGGAACCTATGCAGCCACATGGAAGAGAGCAGGCACTGGGTGGGTGAGCGCAGTGCTGGCTATCACAGTATCCTGCAGGAGTAACACAGAGGGATCCAGCAGGAAAGGAGACCTCTACACACATCTCCCGCCACCGAGATCCAGCAGGGGAACCTAAGCAGCCACATGGGAGAGAACAGGCACTGGGTGGGCGAGCCCAGTGCTGGCTCTCACAGTATCCTGCAGGAGTAACACAGAGGGATCCAGCAGGAAAGGAGACCGCTGCACACATCTCCTGCCACCGAGATCCTGCAGGGAAACCTATGCAGCCACATGGAAGAGAACAGGCACTGGGTAGGTGAACCCAGTGCTGGCTATCACAATATCCTGCAGGAGTAACACAGAGGGATCCAGCAGGAAAGGAGACCGCTGCACACATCTCCCGGCACCGAGATCCTGCAGGGGAACCTATGCAGCCACATGGAAGAGAACAGGCACTGGGTGGGTGATCCCAGTGCTGGCTATCACAGTATCCTGCAGGAGTAACACAGAGGGATCCAGCAGGAAAGGAGACCGCCGCACACATCTCCCGCCACCGAGATCCTGCAGGGGAACCTATGCAGCCACATGGAAGAGAACAGGCACTGGGTGGGTGAGCCCAGTGCTGGCTATCACAGTATCCTGCAGGAGTAACACAGAGGGATCCAGCAGGAAAGGAGACCGCGACACACATCTCCCGCCACCGAGATCCTGCAGGGGAACCTATGCAGCCACATGGAAGAGAACAGGCACTGGGTGGGTGAACCCAGTGCTGGCTATCACAGTATCCTGCAGGAGTAACACAGAGGGATCCAGCAGGAAAGGAGACCGCTGCACACATCTCCCGCCACCGAGATCCTGCAGGGGAACCTATGCAGTCACATGGAAGAGAACAGGCACTGTGTGGGTGAGCCCAGTGCTGGCTATCACAGTATCCTGGAGGAGTAACACAGAGGGATCAAGCAGGAAAGGAGACCGCCGCACACATCTCCCGCCACCGAGATCCTGCAGGGGAACCTATGCAGCCACATGGGAGAGAGCAGGTACTGGGTGGGGGAGCCCAGTGCCGGCTCTCACAGTATCCTGCAGGAGTAACAGAGAGGGATCAAGCAGGAAAGGAGACCGCCGCACACATCTCCCGCCACCAAGATCCTGCAGGGGAACCCATGCAGCCACATGGAAGAGAGCAGGCACTGGGTGGGTGAGCCCAGTGCTGGCTATCACAGTATCCTGCAGGAGTAACACAGAGGGATCCAGCAGGAAAGGAGACCTCTACACACATCTCCCACCACCGAGACCCTGCAGGGGAACCTATGCAGCCACGTGGAAGAGAACAGGCACTGGGTGGGTGAGCCCAGTGCTGGCTATCACAGTATCCTGCAGGAGTAACACAGAGGGATCAAGCAGGAAAGGGGACCGCCGCACACATCTCCCACCACGAGATCCTGCAGGGGAACCTATGCAGCCACATGGAAGAGAACAGGCCCTGGGTGGGTGAGCCCAGTGCTGGCTATCACAGTATCCTGCAGGAGTAACACAGAGGGATCCAGCAGGAAAGGAGACCGCCGCACACATCTCCCGCCACCGAGATCCTGCAGGGGAACCTATGCAGCCACATGGAAGAGAACAGGCACTGGGTGGGTGAGCCCAGTGCTGGCAATCACAGTATCCTCCAGGAGTAACGCAGAGGGATCAAGCAGGATAGGAGACCGCCGCACACATCTCCCGCCACTGAGATCCTGCAGGGGAACCTATGCAGCCACATGGAAGAGAGCAGGCACTGGGTGGGTGAGCCCAGTGCTGGCTATCACAGTATCCTGGAGGAGTAACACAGAGCGATCAAGAAGGAAAGGAGACTGCCGCACACATCTCCTGCCACCAAGATCCTGCAGGGGAACCTATGCAGCCACATGGGAGAGAACAGGCACTGGGTGGGTGAGCCCAGTGCTGGCTATCACAGTATCCTGCAGGAGTAACACAGAGGGATCAAGCAGGAATGGAGACCGCCGCACACATCTCCCTCCACCGAGACCCTGCAGCGGAACCTATGCAGCCACATGGAAGGGAACAAGTGCTGGGTGGGTGAGCCCAGTGCTGGCTATCACAGTATCCTGCAGGAGTAACACAGAGGGATCCAGTAGGAAAGGTGACCGCCACACACATCTCCCGCCACCGAGAACCTGCAGGGGAACCTAAGCAACCACATGGGAGAGAACAGGCACTGGGTGGGCGAGCCCAGTGCTGGCTATCACAGTATCCTGCAGGAGTAACGGAGAGGGATCCAGCAGGAAAGGAGACCTCCGCACGCATCTCCCGCCACCGAGATCCTGCAGGGGAACCCATGCAGCCACATGGAAGAGAGCAGGCACTGGGTGGGTGAGCCCAGTGCTGGCTATCACATTATCCTGCAGGAGTAACACTGAGGGATCCAGCAGGAAAGGAGACTGCCGCACACATCTCCCGCCACTGAGATCCTGCAGGGGAACCTATGCAGCCACATGGAAGAGAGCAGGCACTGGGTGGGTGAGCCCAGTGCTGGCTATCACATTATCCTGCAGGAGTAACACTGAGGGATCCAGCAGGAAAGGAGACTGCCGCACACATCTCCCGCCACCAAGATCCTGCAGGGGAACCTATGCAGCCACATGGAAGAGAACAGGCACTGGGTAGGTGAGCCCAGTGCTGGCTATCACAGTATCCTGCAGGAGTAACACAGAGGGATCCAGTAGGAAAGGAGATCGCCACACACATCTCCCGCCACCAAGATCCTGCAGGGGAACCCATGCAGCCACATGGAAGAGAGCAGGCACTGGGTGGGTGAGCTCAGTGCTGGCTATCACATTATCCTGCAGGAGTAACACAGAGGGATCCAGTAGGAAAGGAGATCGCCACACACATCTCCCGCCACCGAGACCCTGCAGGGGAACCTATGCAGCCACATGGGAGAGAACAGGCCCTGGGTGGGTGAGCCCAGTGCTGGCTATCATAGTATCCTGCAGGAGTAACACAGTGGGATAAAGCAGGAAAGGAGACCACCGCACACATCTCCCGCCACCAAGATCCTGCAGGGGAACCTATGCAGCCACATGGAAGAGAACAAGTGCTGGGTGGGTGAGCCCAGTGCTGGCTATCACAGTATCCTGCAGGAGTAACACAGAGGGGTCCAGTAGGAAAGGAGACCGCCACACACATCTCCCACCACTGAGATCCTGCAGAGGAACCTAAGCAGCCACATGGGAGAGAACAAGCACTGGGTGGGCGAGCCCAGTGCTGGCTATCACAGTATCCTGCAGGAGTAACACTGAGGGATCCAGCAGGAAAGGAGACCGCCACACACATCTCCCGCCACCAAGACCCTTCAGGGGAACCTATGCAGCCACATGGGAGAGAACAGGCACTGGGTGGGTGAGCCCAGTGCTGGCCCTCACAGTACCCTGCAGGAGTAACACAGTGGGATCCAGCAGAAATGGAGACCGCCGCACACATCTCCCTTCACCGAGACCCTGCAGGGGAACCTATGCAGCCACATGGAAGAGAACAAGTGCTGGGTGGGTGAGCCCAGTGCTGGCTATCACAGTATCCTGTAGGAGTAACACAGAGGGATCCAGTAGGAAAGGTGACCGCCACACACATCTCCCGCCACCGAGACCCTGCAGGGGAACCTATGCAGCCACATGGGAGAGAACAGGCACTGAGTGGGTGAGCCCAGTGCTGGCTATCACATTATCCTGCAGGAGTAACACTGAGGGATCCAGCAGGAAAGGAGACTGCCGCACACATCTCCCGCCACCGAGACCCTGCAGGGGAACCTATGCAGCCACATGGAAGAGAACAGGCACTGGGTGGGTGAGCCCAGTGCTGGCTATCACAGTATCCTGCAGGAGTAACACTGAGGGATCCAGCAGGAAAGGAGACCGCCACACACATCTCCCGCCACCGAGATCCTGCAGGGGAGCCTAAGCAGCCACATGGAGGAGAACCGGCACTGGGTGGGGAGCCCAGGGCTGGCTATCACAGTATCCTGCAGGAGTAACACAGAGGGATCCAGCAGGAAAGGAGACCTCCACACGCATCTCCTGCCACCGAGGTCCTGCAGGGGAACCCATGCAGCCACATGGAAGAGAGCAGGCACTGGGTAGGTGAGCTCAGTGCTGGCTATCACATTATCCTGCAGGAGTAACACAGAGGGATCCAGTAGGAAAGGAGACCACCACACACATTTCCCGCCACCGAGATCCTGCAGGGGAACCTATGCAGCCACATGGAAGAGAACAGGCACTGGGTGGGTGAGCCCAGTGCTGGCTATCACAGTATCCTGCAGGAGTAACACAGAGGGATCCAGCAGGAAAGGAGACCTCTACACACATCTCCCACCACCGAGACCCTGCAGGGGAACCTATGCAGCCACGTGGAAGAGAACAGGCACTGGGTGGGTGAGCCCAGTGCTGGCTATCACAGTATCCTGCAGGAGTAACACAGAGGGATCAAGCAGGAAAGGGGACCGCCGCACACATCTCCCACCACGAGATCCTGCAGGGGAACCTATGCAGCCACATGGAAGAGAACAGGCCCTGGGTGGGTGAGCCCAGTGCTGGCTATCACAGTATCCTGCAGGAGTAACACAGAGGGATCCAGCAGGAAAGGAGACCGCCGCACACATCTCCCGCCACCGAGATCCTGCAGGGGAACCTATGCAGCCACATGGAAGAGAACAGGCACTGGGTGGGTGAGCCCAGTGCTGGCAATCACAGTATCCTCCAGGAGTAACGCAGAGGGATCAAGCAGGATAGGAGACCGCCGCACACATCTCCCGCCACTGAGATCCTGCAGGGGAACCTATGCAGCAACATGGAAGAGAGCAGGCACTGGGTGGGTGAGCCCAGTGCTGGCTATCACAGTATCCTGGAGGAGTAACACAGAGCGATCAAGAAGGAAAGGAGACTGCCGCACACATCTCCTGCCACCAAGATCCTGCAGGGGAACCTATGCAGCCACATGGGAGAGAACAGGCACTGGGTGGGTGAGCCCAGTGCTGGCTATCACAGTATCCTGCAGGAGTAACACAGAGGGATCAAGCAGGAATGGAGACCGCCGCACACATCTCCCTCCACCGAGACCCTGCAGCGGAACCTATGCAGCCACATGGAAGGGAACAAGTGCTGGGTGGGTGAGCCCAGTGCCGGCTATCACAGTATCCTGCAGGAGTAACACAGAGGGATCCAGTAGGAAAGGTGACCGCCACACACATCTCCCGCCACCGAGAACCTGCAGGGGAACCTAAGCAACCACATGGGAGAGAACAGGCACTGGGTGGGCGAGCCCAGTGCTGGCTATCACAGTATCCTGCAGGAGTAACAGAGAGGGATCCAGCAGGAAAGGAGACCTCCACACGCATCTCCCGCCACCGAGATCCTGCAGGGGAACCCATGCAGCCACATGGAAGAGAGCAGGCACTGGGTGGGTGAGCCCAGTGCTGGCTATCACAGTATCCTGCAGGAGTAACACTGAGGGATCCAGCAGGAAAGGAGACCGCCACACACATCTCCCGCCACCGAGATCCTGCAGGGGAGCCTAAGCAGCCACATGGAGGAGAACCGGCACTGGGTGGGGAGCCCAGGGCTGGCTATCACAGTATCCTGCAGGAGTAACACAGAGGGATCCAGCAGGAAAGGAGACCTCCACACGCATCTCCTGCCACCGAGGTCCTGCAGGGGAACCCATGCAGCCACATGGAAGAGAGCAGGCACTGGGTAGGTGAGCTCAGTGCTGGCTATCACATTATCCTGCAGGAGTAACACAGAGGGATCCAGTAGGAAAGGAGACCGCCACACACATTTCCCGCCACCGAGATCCTGCAGGGGAACCTATGCAGCCACATGGAAGAGAACAGGCACTGGGTGGGTGAGCTCAGTGCTGGCTATCACATTATCCTGCAGGAGTAACACAGAGGGATCCAGTAGGAAAGGAGATCGCCACACACATCTCCCGCCACTAAGATCCTGCAGGGGAACCCATGCAGCCACATGGAAGAGAGCAGGCACTGGGTGGGTGAGCTCAGTGCTGGCTATCACATTATCCTGCAGGAGTAACACAGAGGGATCCAGTAGGAAAGGAGATCGCCACACACATCTCCCGCCACCGAGACCCTGCAGGGGAACCTATGCAGCCACATGGGAGAGAACAGGCCCTGGGTGGGTGAGCCCAGTGCTGGCTATCACAGTATCCTGCAGGAGTAACACAGTGGGATACAGCAGGAAAGGAGACCGCCGCACACATCTCCCGCCACCAAGATCCTGCAGGGGAACCTATGCAGCCACATGGAAGAGAACAAGTGCTGGGTGGGTGAGCCCAGTGCTGGCTATCACAGTATCCTGCAGGAGTAACACAGAGGGGTCCAGTAGGAAAGGAGACCGCCACACACATCTCCCACCACTGAGATCCTGCAGAGGAACCTAAGCAGCCACATGGGAGAGAACAAGCACTGGGTGGGCGAGCCCAGTGCTGGCTATCACAGTATCCTGCAGGAGTAACACTGAGGGATCCAGCAGGAAAGGAGACCGCCACACACATCTCCCGCCACCAAGACCCTTCAGGGGAACCTATGCAGCCACATGGGAGAGAACAGGCACTGGGTGGGTGAGCCCAGTGCTGGCTATCACAGTATCCTGCAGGAGTAACACTGAGGGATCCAGCAGGAAAGGAGACCGCCACACACATCTCCCGCCACCGAGATCCTGCAGGGGAGCCTAAGCAGCCACATGGAGGAGAACAGGCACTGGGTGGGCGAGCCCAGGGCTGGCTATCACAGTATCCTGCAGGAGTAACACAGAGGGATCCAGCAGGAAAGGAGACCTCCACACGCATCTCCTGCCACCGAGGTCCTGCAGGGGAACCCATGCAGCCACATGGAAGAGAGCAGGCACTGGGTAGGTGAGCTCAGTGCTGGCTATCACATTATCCTGCAGGAGTAACACAGAGGGATCCAGTAGGAAAGGAGACCGCCACACACATTTCCCGCCACCAAGATCCTGCAGGGGAACCTATGCAGCCACATGGAAGAGAGCAGGCACTGGGTGGGTGAGCCCAGCGCTGGCCCTCACAGTCGCTGCAGGAGTAACACAGAGGGATCAGGCAGGAAAGGAGACCGCCGCACACATCTCCCGCCACTGAGGTGTTCAGTAATCACTCGTCAACGCGTTTCTCTCTACCCGAAGAACGTCCTGAAGAAATGTTGAAACGTGTTGACAAGTAGTTAGTAAACCCCTGGGAGCCTGGGGTCGTGTGCAGCGATCCACTGTCTTGCTTTACAATGTCTGCCATGTGATGTGACTGGAAGCCAGACACTTGGTGGGAGACCTGCCATCCCAACGTCGTCATATTAGAGAAATGAGTCTTCATAGGTTTTATTTTTAGCATTCTGGGGTTTCATAAATGCCCAGCTTCCCTCAATGTATTGAGGTCTATGATGTTTGGCTCTGTTAAGCAGAATACGTGCAAACCACAAAGAGCGTGCTGACCTATTGTACATAAAGTAGGCTTGGTAGTGGCTAAGACATGGTTGGGGCAACGCGCTGGTCTTGGAAGCAAGACCACGCAGAGCAACAGAGGTTCAAATCCCGGATCTGTGCTTAGACGCCGAACTCAGGTATGGCACTAGGTGCTATATAAAAAAAGAAACAAGTACATATATAAATAAATAAATAAATGGAAGCGACGTGGTTTCTCATACAATCTTTCCTACTTTCCCAACGTCCCTAATCATGGGGACCCCCTTCATGTCAAAACACCGCAATTAACCGGAGTGCTTAGAAGCAGACTACACCCCCTTTCCATGCTATTAAGTACCACCTGTGGTTCTGGTCTCTAGCATTCTGTTTGTGCAATGTTATATTGTCTGAATCTTTCCTGTAATGTGTGTTTGCCTGAGAATAGCTTCTCTGAGATGAGGTCATAACTGAGTAACATATTTAGAACTTGTTGTTCTATGAGCTGTAATGCTGGGCTGCAGGATGTGTCCACTGCAAGGCAAGCGGGCATGTTGTGCCCATTCCAGCCATGGATCTAAAGCTGTGGCGCAGGAGCACGTGTGTAAGTTTCTTCCCATAAATAGGAAGGAAGCTGCTTCTTGTCATGACCTTGAAAGAAAACCCAAATGAAAGTATGATTGCCAGCATTTTACTTGATTTCTTTCATTTGCTTGCTCTGAAAAACCCCCTCTGCGCTTAAAAAAAAAAGATTGTAGGGAATCTTCAGTTGTGTTTTGTTAATTCCTTCCTGTCTTCTTGGCCCCATGATCCCCGTCACATCTGTTTATGCTCTCTAGACACCCATGCCCACCTACTCTCTATGCTCTCTAGCCACCCATGCCCACCTACTCCCTATGCTCTCTAGCCACCCATGCCCACCTACTCTCTATGCTCTCTAGCCACCCATGCCCACCTACTCCCTATGCTCTCTAGCCACCCATGCCCACCTACTCTCTATGCTGTCTAGCGACCCATGCCCACCTACTCTCTTTGCTCTCTAGCCACCCATGCCCACCTACTCTCTATGCTCTCTAGCCACTCATGCCCACCTACTTTCTTTGCTCTCTAGCCACCCATGCCCACCTACTCACTATGCTCTCTAGCCACCCATGCCCACCTATTCTCTATGCTCCCTAGCCACCCATGCCCACCTACTCCCTATGCTCTCTAGCCACCCATGCCCACCTACTCTCTATGCTGTCTAGCGACCCATGCCCACCTACTCTCTTTGCTCTCTAGCCACCCATGCCCACCTACTCTCTATGCTCTCTAGCCACTCATGCCCACCTACTCACTATGCTCTCTAGCCACCCATGCCCACCTACTCTCTATGCTCCCTAGCCACCCATGCCCACCTACTCTCTATGCTCTCTAGCCACTCATGCCCATCTACTCTCTTTGCTCTCTAGCCACCCAGGCCCACCTGCTCCCTATGCTCCCTAGCCACCCATGCCCACCTACTCACTATGCTCTCTAGCCACCCATACCCACCTACTCCCTATACTCCCTAGCCACCCATGCCCACCTACTCACTATGCTCTCTAGCCACCCATACCCACCTACTCCCTATGCTCCCTAGCCACCCATGCCCACCTACTCACTATGCTCTCTAGCCACCCATACCCACCTACTCCCTATGCCCCTAGCCATCCATACCCACCTATTCTCTGCTCTCTAGCCACCCATGCCCACCTACACTCTATGCTCTCTAGCCACCCATACCCACCTACTTCCTATGCCCCTAGCCACCCATGCCCACCTACTCTCTATGCTCTCTAGCCACCCATACCCACCTACTCTCTATGCTCTCTAGCCACCCAGGCCCACCTACTCCATATGCCCCCTAGCCACCCATACCCACCTACTCCCTATGCTCCCTGGCCACCCATGCCCACTTGCTCCCTATGCTCTCTAGCCACCCATACCCACCCACTCCCTATGCTCCCTAGTAACCCATGCCCACCTACTCTCTTTGCTCTCTAGCCACCTATGCCCACCTACTCTCTATGCTCTCTAGCCACCCATGCCCACCAACTCCCTATGCTCCCTAGCCACCCATGCCCACCTACTCTCTATGCTCTCTAGCCACCCATACCCACCTACTCTCTAGGCTCTCTAGCCACAGATACCAACCTACTTCCTATGCTCCCTAGCCACCCAGGCCCACATACTCTATGCTCTCTAGCCACCCATGCCCACCTATTCCTTATGCCCCTAGCCACCCATGCCCACCTACTCGCTGTGCCCGCTAGCCACCCATACCCACCTACTCTCTATGCTCTCTAGCCACCCATGCCCACCTACTTCCCATGCCCCCTAGCCACCCATACCCACCTACTCCCTATGCCCCCTACTCTCTATGCTCTCTAGCTACCCATGCCCACCTACTCTCTATGCTCTCTAGGCACCCATACCCACCTACTCCCTATGCTCCCTAGCCACCCATGCCCACCTACTCCCTATGCACTCTAGCCACCCATACCCACCTACTCCCTATGCTCCCTAGTCACCCATGCCCACCTACTCCCCATGCCCCCTAGCCACCCATACCCATCTACTCCCTATGCCCCCTACTCTATGCTCTCTAGCTACCCATGCCCACCTACTCTCTATGCTCTCTAGCCACCCATACCCACCTACTCCCTATGCTCCCTAGTCAACCATGCCCACCTACTCCCTATGCCCCCTAGCCACCCATACCCACCTACTCTCTATGCTCTCTAGCCACCCGTGCCCACCTACTCTTTGCTTTCTAGCCACCCATGCCCACCTACTCACTATGCCCCCTAGCCACCCATACCCACCTACTCCCTATGCTTCCGGGTTAAGTCTAGTGCAGAAGTCACATTCTCCAATCACAGCCTTCCATCACACTATCTTAATAGCTCCTTTTTTTGTCCTTTGTTGTCCTGGAAGGGGACTGTTGCTCACATAATCTGGATCTCATGACCAGTCACTGGACACCATTATGGGTCTCCCCAATTATTCTGTTGTAATTACTAACTCACCTACAATGTCCTTCTGAATGGTGTAAATGCGCTAGGAGACTCCACACATCCACCCCGGTCTGATGAGGGCAGAGAGGTTCCTGCCGGGTGCAGGATCCCCACACTGAAACGGTTCTGGCATAGTGCAGGAACTCATCGGGCTGGTATATGGCCGCATTGTAGTGATCACTCTTGACTTGCTAAGTCATGTTGTCTTGCAAATCCCCCCTGTTGTTTCTCAGTGTACGTCAGCGAGGGCCAGGAAATCTCATTCCAAGAACATGGAGGTGCATTGGAAGGAGATCTCCTAGCTAAGAATCTGCTCGGTGACTTTGAAAAGGCACCTGGATGTTGTGTGGCTAATTGGAGGACTTACACAAAACATCATTACAGTTCCCTTTACGGTACTGTGTGTGATCTTGTTATTGGCAGTCATCTTTGCAACAATGGTAACTACTGAGTCCATGTAGGGTGCATCTCACAAGCCAAGTGATGACATGCCAGCCCTGGCACCTCAGCGACATAACCGGACCGTTGACCTGATAAGAGATTACTGTATGATTTATATAAATAATCTTTTTTTTAAAGCTCGAGGCCACATTATTTTATGAATCGTTTTTTTATACTTGAACAGCTCACCGTCGTAGTGTCTAAAAGTACGCAGACTGTGTCAGAGTTAAGGTGCATTAAGTTCCGCCCAGGGAGAGCAGGACCATAGTCTGCTTAGGATGCATTGACCTCCAGCCCAGGGGCAACAGGGCCTTATCCTGCTTAGGATGCATTGAATCGCGCCCAGGGGCAACAGGGCCTTATTCTGCTTAGGATGCATTGACCTCCAGCCCAGGGGCAACAGGGCCTTATCCTGCTTAGGATGCATTGAATCGTGCCCAGGGGCAACATGGTTTTATTCTGTTTAGGATGAATTGACCTCCAGCCTAGCGACAGCAGGGCCTTAGTCTGCTACGAATCCTGCCCAGGTACAGCACAACCTTAGTCTTCTTAGGATGCAATATGTCCTGCCCGGGCAACAGGAACCTTTTCTCCTTAGGGTGCATTGAATCCTGCCCAGAGGCAACAGGACTGTATTCTGCTTAGGGTGCATTGAGTCACAGCCAGGAGAGCAGGACCTTAGTCTGCTTATGATTCATTAAGTCCTGCCCAGGTACACCACAACCCTAGTCTTCTTAGGATGCAGTATGTCCTGTTCTGGGCAGCAGGACCTTTATCTGCTTAGGGTGCATTAAATCCCACATAGGAGCATCAGGCCCTTAGCCTGCCTAGGATCCATTGACCTCCAGCCTAGGGAACAGCAGGACCTTATTCTGCTTAGGATGCATTGAGTCCTGCCCAGGTACACCACAACCCTAGTCTTCTTAGGATGCATTATGTCCTGTTCTGGGCAGCAGGACCTTTATCTGCTTAGGGTGCATTGAATCCCACCTGGGGCAACAGGACCTTGGTCTGCTTAGGATGCACTGACCTTCAGTCAAGGGACAGCAGGACCCTAGTCTGCTTAGTATACATTGACCTACAGCCCAGGGACAGGTGGACCTTAGTCTGCTTAGGATGCATTCAAGCCTTCCCGGGGACAACAGCACTTTATTCTGCTTAGGATGCATTGAGTTCTGCCCAGGACAGCAGGACCTTAGGCTGCCTAATATGCATTTACCTCCATCCTAGGAAGAGCAGAACCATAGTCTGTTTAGGATTAATTGAGTCCTGCCCAGGAACAGCAGAACCTTAGTCTGCTTAGGATGCATTGAGTCTTGCACATGCATAGCAGGAGCTTAAGTCTCTGTAGGCTGCATTCAGTCCAACCCAAGGGTAGCAGGATCTTAGTCTTTTTAGGATGTGTTGTAACCTGCCCGGCAATTGAAAGAGAGAAGATTCTACCTAGGAATCCTCCCGTCCCCTGCACACTTTCAATTGTTTGGACAAAGGTCCAATACTGAAATTCGTCCAAAAATATATGATATTGTCTTATACAATTTCAATATAAAGAAAAATCAAAGTCTTGTACACAGACATTTTTAGAAATAAGAGTCTATATTTCAGTGAAGAAAAATATTCTTTTAGTTTACTAATAGGTAAACAGTCCAACATCCTAGTGTACATAAGATAATAGAAAAAGTGAAGTCCGTTTGATTCGGAGACGCGTTTCGAGGAAACTTTCCTCTTCTTCAAATGGCCAGTACGAACTCTTTAGAAAAAAAGACAATAGTGTACAGAGTTATGTACAGATTTTTATACAAGGTATTCACAAATCCAAATGCATTAACCCAAACACCTGGATAGTAAGGGCTATTGATCTTTTAGAATTTTAACAGTCGAACATATTTTTTCTAGCATTAAGTGATTCAAAAACAACAATCTGGTGTTCAATTTAGATATAATGGTGGCGTTCAACTGTATCGGCCCAACAATTTCTGTTAGGATCAACTTATAGAATAGGGAATCACCTAAAGTGACTGAAACACAAGTAGGTTCACTGATGTTATTCCAAATGGTCCCAAAGGATGGCGCTGTATTAGGTTAACGAAAAGTTAATAGTTAAAACTGATTAAGGCTTCTCCTATGCGAGGGAGACTCAAGGAGAAAAGGAAGTATAATGACCATATATAGTGCGTGAGAAGGTCACCGTGTCAGAGGATATACAACGATGTGTCTTGATGATAAAAGTGCGGCCGGTGTTTGTCCCAGCAGCCTCTTGAATGGTCAAAAGAATAGTCCAAAAGCGAACTAAAACCTGGAAAAATAATGGTATGCAAATCAATGTAGGTAGAAGAGATCGATCAAGTTCCTCTATAATATGTATCAAGATGTTAATGGAATGCGAGTATCGGGACCTGCCCGGAAAATGTCTAACAATTTAACGATGTTCCTCAATAAGCCCATTCAGGAAGTGTTCCTAAATGTATAGATCGATTTCCACATGCTCATATAGTAGGTTACCGAGTTCCGCTGCAATTACTACTTAATCTATAGAGTACTAGACATAAATGGCAGTCACAGAGTAAGTATAAAAAAAATCCACGTCAAGAACAGCAAGGCCGATAAGTGCAACATAAGGACAGAGGTATCTACACACCAGTAGTTACATTAGAAAATGCACCGAGATGTGCGTGGATTCAGTTACTCCTGGTTTTTTAACTGTAGCTGTTCATCAAGCGCGTAGCTGCACTATTGCACCATGCAAATTCTATGGAAGATACAAGCAATATTATAAAAAACCTTGTAGTTTGTAGAGGGTCCCTAATGGGCTAATAAGTATTTGCGAAAGCGCGTACCTTAAGCTCGAGTGAGCGCGATGTAGAAGGTCAGCGTTTACTGCCGGAGTCTATGCCAGCTGCTATGGAAACCATCTGCGCCATTTTGAAGGCGGCTATATAATGCATAGAAAGTCGCAATAGAAAGCGGACTAATGACATGAAAATACAAGGTCGTCCATGATGGAAGTACTGCAGATGTATGAAGCGTGTATGAATGATAGGTAGACAATGCCGCAGCAAAGGTTTAAACATGTTTAAACCATTCCAAGTCGAATATTGCACAAAGTGTGTACCTTTCTGAATACAATTACTAAGGGATAGTTGTAACTGCCAAAATACACGAGAAAGTTCAATGATAGAGTGATGAGCTCATATGTTGTAAAGGCTCATGTTGGTTCGAGTTTTAAAAGCAAAAATGAGATGGGCACGGATATCCATGAAATAATTTTAAGATAGTCGTGATGAGGTGTCATGAAACTCCCTTATTGAGAGTGTCAAATGGAAATAATCGCTAACCGCTGCGCTGCGTTATGATAGATAGTATGATGTACTGAAGTAAAGGTATTATAGGGAAAACAGGATCTTAGACTGCATAGGAGGCATTAAATCCGCCCCCAGGCAGCAGGATCTTAGTCTGCTTAGGTGCATTGAATCCGACCGGGGGACAACAAGACCTTATTCGTTTTTAGGATGCATTGAGTCCTGCCCAGAACATCAGGTCCTTAGTCTGCTTAGGATACATTGCCTTCCAGCCCTGGGATTGCAGGACCTTAGTCTGCTTAGGATACATTGCCTTCCAGCTCTGGGACTGCAGGACCTTAGGCTGCTTAGGATACATTGACTCCAGCCCTGGGACAGCAGGACCTTAGTCTGTTTATGATGCATTGACCTTCTGCCCTGGGACAGCAGGACCTTAGTCTGCTTACGATGCATTGACCTCCTGCCCAGGGACAGCAGGACCTTAGTCTGCTTAGGATGCATTGACCTCCTGCCCTGGGACAGTAGGACCTTAGTCTGCTTAGGATACATTGACCTCCTGCCCTGCGACTGCAGGACCTTAGTCTGTTTATGATGCATTGACCTTCTGCCCTGGGACAGCAGGACCTTAGTCTGCTTACAATGCATTGACCTCCTGCCCAGAACATCAGGTCCTTAGTCTGCTTAGGATACATTGCCTTCCAGCCCTGGGATTGCAGGACCTTAGTCTGCTTAGGATACATTGCCTTCCAGCTCTGGGACTGCAGGACCTTAGGCTGCTTAGGATACATTGACTCCAGCCCTGGGACAGCAGGACCTTAGTCTGTTTATGATGCATTGACCTTCTGCCCTGGGACAGCAGGACCTTAGTCTGCTTACGATGCATTGACCTCCTGCCCAGGGACAGCAGGACCTTAGTCTGCTTAGGATGCATTGACCTCCTGCCCTGGGACAGTAGGACCTTAGTCTGCTTAGGATACATTGACCTCCTGCCCTGCGACTGCAGGACCTTAGTCTGTTTATGATGCATTGACCTTCTGCCCTGGGACAGCAGGACCTTAGTCTGCTTACAATGCATTGACCTCCTGCCCAGGGACAGCAGGACCTTAGTCTGCTTAGGATGCATTGACCTCCTGCCCTGGGACAGTAGGACCTTAGTCTGCTTAGGATACATTGACCTCCTGCCCTGCGACTGCAGGACCTTAGGCTGCTTAGGATGCATTGACCTCCTGCCCTGGGAGTGCAGGACCTTAGCCTGCTTAGGATGCATTGGGTTCTGCCCAGGGACAGCAGGGCCTTAGTCTGCTTATGATGCATTGACCTCCTGCCCAGGGACAGTAGGACCTTAGTCTGCTTAGGATGCATTGACCTCCTGCCCTGGGACTGCAGGACCTTAGGCTGCTTAGGATGCATTGGGTTCTGCCCAGGGACAGCAGGGCCTTAGTCTGCTTATGATGCATTGATCTCCTGCCCAGGGACAGTAGGACCTTAGTCTGCTTAGGATGCCTTGACCTCCTGCCCTGGGACAGTAGGACCTTACCTTAGTCTGCTTTGGATACATTGACTCCAGCCCTGGGACAGCAGGACCTTAGTCTGCTTGGGATACATTGACTCCAGCCCTGGGACAGTAGGACCTTAGTCTGCTTAGGATGCATTGACCTTCTGCCCTGGGACAGTAGGACCTTAGTCTGCTTAGGATGCATTGACCTCCTGCCCTGGGACAGTAGGACCTTAGTCTGCTTAGGATGCATTGACCTCCTGCCCTGGGACAGTAGGACCTTAGTCTGCTTAGGATGCATTGACCTGCTGCCCTGGGACTGCAGGACCTTAGGCTGCTTAGGATGCATTGGGTTCTGCCCACGAACAGCAGGGCCTTAGGCTGCTTAGGATGCATTGGGTTCTGCCCAGGGACAGCAGGGCCTTAGGCTGCTTAGGATGCATTGGGTTCTGCCCAGGGACAGCAGGGCCTTAGTCTGCTTATGATGCATTGACCTCCTGCCCAGGGACAGTAGGACCTTAGGATGCTTAGGATACATTGACTCCAGCCCTGGGACAGCAGGACCTTAGTCTGCTTAGGATGCATTGACCTCCTGCCCAGGGACAGTAGGACCTTAGTCTGCTAAGGATACATTGACTCGAGCCCTGGGACAGTAGGACCTTAGTCTGCTTATGATGCATTGACCTCCTGCCCAGGGACAGTAGGACCTTAGTCTGCTTAGGATGCATTGTGTTCTGCCCTGGGGCAGTAGGACCTTAGTCTGCTTAGGATACATTGACTCCAGCCCTGGGACAGCAGGACCTTAGTCTGCTTAGGATGCATTGACCTCCTGCCCTGGGACAGTCGGACCTTAGTCTGCTTAGGATACATTGACTCCAGCCCTGGGACAGTAGGACCTTAGTCTGCTTAGGATACATTGACTCCAGCCCTGGGACAGTAGGACCTTAGTCTGCTTAGGATGCATTGACCTCCTGCCCAGGGACAGTAGGACCTTAGTCTGCTTAGGATGCATTGGGTTCTGCCCTGGGGCAGTAGGACCTTAGTCTGCTTAGGATACATTGACTCCAGCCCTGGGACAGCAGGACCTTAGTCTGCTTAGGATGCATTGACCTCCTGCCCTGGGACAGTCGGACCTTAGTCTGCTTAGGATACATTGACTCCAGCCCTGGGACAGTAGGACCTTAGTCTGCTTAGGATACATTGACTCCAGCCCTGGGACAGCAGGACCTTAGTCTGCTTAGGATACATTGACTCCAGCCCAAGGACAGCAGGACCTCAGTCTGCTTAGGATGCATTGACTGAAAGATTATGTGAAATAAAAGAAAAGAAATATATAGAAATAAAATCTGGTGAGAGCATGAGAAGATGGCTAAGCGGGTGATAGGTGGGGATTACTTTATTGTAAATATATATGTAGAATCTGGGAGGGTGAGGGGCTCGAGATGTGCTCAGGCTATCATAAGTATTTTGTGGGCACGCTCATCCCTGTGGATAGGCATGGCACACGGACTCTTGAAAAGTCAATAGATTTGTTATTTAAATGTCTGATTTTTAAAACTGTTTGCAAGCAGTGACATAGGAGTTGCTTCTCCCAGGTGACCCCCGTGGTGTAGAAGCATTAGTTGCCCAGCATTTACATTTTGCAGACAGTGTGAATGCCCATTTGTGCCTCTTGGATTTGATGAGGCAGTAACGTCAGCCAGCCTGAGAGATGTACAAGCTAATCAGTGGGTTCGTATCCAACATGTGCTCGTGAGTCTGTTCCCCAAACCTCTGTACCCGAAGCCGTGCGGCGGCAGATGTGCATCTTGGCGGCACGAGGAGATCTTTTGGCCCAGAAGCCATTTGCGGCTGAGTCTGGAACAGCTTCTTAGCCTGAAAGAAGTTTCAAGGGAGGCCCTTGATGTGGGAACGAGCAACTGGACTGAGAATAAAGGCAACTTACACCACTAGGAGAACAATTTATGTTGGAAAAAACCAGTGCGAAGAAGTGAGTCTTGCAGCAGGACAGGAGATGTGAGGAACTTGGAGAGAATCTCAAGTTGAGGCGGCGGGAGTGGCAAAGCACCATAGCCATGTCGAGTGACATCTAGCGTAGATTCCAGAACCCGGAGCTGATATGGCGCACAGCCTCTCTAGATGCTGTGGTGCAGAGGCTGACCCTCTGGTGTACCCCACAAGACACTATAAGCAAGTGCTCAGCACTCTTCGTGCTTTGTAAGCCACTATTGCCTTCCTAAATTGCTGATTAAACCACAGGTAACCACCGCTGATCGTGCAAGGTGGGGATTATATGCTCAGAGTGTGAAGCAGACTACAGCTTTCTGCACTCATTGGAGCCATTTCATCACGAGAAGCCTTGCTCAGTCAGGACATCTGTAGACCAGACTTGTTAGCACAAATGTGGGAATTAGTGATTCAAGATCCGTGCCTTATAGAAGCAGGCAAAACCCCTAAGCATCGCCAAGTAGAAATTCCCAGTACAAACCATTGCACCTCAAGGAGCAGCCATGTTAAGACTGGGGTCAAAGTGGACACCGAATTTGGCCATTTGCGTGCAAATAAGTTGACATATCTCATCAATTAATGGCCCCTCGCTCTTCTCCTGTCTCAAACGTATATGGCTTTCAGAGTCTATGGTCATCAGTTCCAGTTTATCCGACTTGAGCTTCAGACACTTTGGGACTCATTCTGAGCCTGCCGGTCCGGAAACAATGGTGCCCGTAAGCTTACCGGCACTGTTTTTTTCTGGACCGCCATATTACAGGTCTGCATGCCGGAACCGCTGTGCCTGACAGGTCAGACCCTGCCGGACACAGCGGCCACGGTAAGCAGACTGGCACGGAAGCACCGGCAACGTTATTAACGGTGCCATTGCTTCCGTATTCCCCATTCCCTACGGGACTCTATGGGAATGGGGAATTACAATTTACCGGCGCCTGACTTTCCGGAATTCCAGCTTTGCAATCCCCGGTGTTACCGGCAAGTCAAGCGCTGGTAAATGTTTACGGTCTGGCGGCAATCCGCCGGTAGCACCTGTACGGTTACCGCCGGACCCGTAATGAGCCCCTTTGTCTCTGTTCAGGAGGTCGCTTTGGCCAGGCAATTTGTCAGGAAGGCTAACGCTGTTTCTGGGTTACCTTCCAATGTGAGGTAGACTTTGATGGAACTGCCAAGCTTGCCCTTTTATGATCTCACACAGCAACCGAATGTATACAGTGAATACAAGGGATGTCCGCACAGACCAAACCCCCAAAAAGTGGAGGATTCCACAAATGGGAGCCCATGCCTATCTGTGGTTTCCTGTTCTGCAGAACCCAGTGATCATTTGCAAGATGGCCCTCCTTATACTTGTCAGGTGCCACAGCACCCAAGACCAACAGCATCAAAGGCTGCTGCTGAGTTCAATGTGGAAAAATCATCTGCCACCGGGACCAGGGTAGAGCCATCCCATGACCAACTCTAAAAGCCTTAGACGTGCAATCAACCAAGCCAACCCCTTCCATGTAACCTTCTAGCTTGACATAGAGAACATTCTCCGAAACCTTGGCTGAGCAGGGCAGGTTGGAGGTGTGGCAGTGGGTGGAGCGTTCATCGGCATCCAAAGCTGCTTCCTACAGGAGTGGACGCAGCTTGTCCGAACGTCCACCGTGGAGTGGAACAAGACGATGACCCCCACCAACTATGGGGCCACCCTCTTAATAGGCTCCCTAAGGAGCCCCCCCCCCGAGGGACAGGGCTCTGCATCACAAAGGATCCAATTCATCCCAGTGATGAAGGTCGGGGAAGCTGGGATGAATATTAGGCTGAAGCCTTCAAGGCCGAGAGACAGGGCTCTGCATCACAAAGGATCCAATTCATCCCAGTGATGAAGGTCGGGGAAGCTGGGATGAATATTAGGCTGAAACCCTCAAAGCCGAGGGACAGGGCTCTGCATCACAAAGGATCCAATTCATCCCAGTGATGAAGGTCGGGGAAGCTGGGATGAATATTAGGCTGAAACCCTCAAAGCCGAGGGACAGGGCTCTGCATCACAAAGGATCCAATTCATCCCAGTGATGAAGGTCGGGGAAGCTGGGATGAATATTAGGCTGAAACCCTCAAGGCCGAGGGACAGGGCTCTGCACCACAAAGGATCCACTTCATCCCAGTGATGAAGGTCGGGGAAGTTGGGATGAATATTAGGCTGAAGCCTTCAAGGCCGAGAGACAGGGCTCTGCATCACAAAGGATCCAATTCATCCCAGTGATGAAGGTCGGGGAAGCTGGGATGAATATTAGGCTGAAACCCTCAAAGCCGAGGGACAGGGCTCTGCATCACAAAGGATCCAATTCATCCCAGTGATGAAGGTCGGGGAAGCTGGGATGAATATTAGGCTGAAACCCTCAAGGTCAAGGTCCACTCGAGGGTTGGGACGGCCTGTAGGGTTCTGCATTTGGTGTTTGGAAGCATCTGTTAGCCTCTAGTTTTCTGATAGATTCCAGTGACTCCTGGGTGCCTATTACTATTAGCTGCTCTTTGACTGCCTGATATCACTCTATAGGTGTGTGGTGGGGGGGAGGGGCAGGGGGCTGTTGCTCATTGAATCTCTGCATGTCTACTGTATTTTGGGGCTCTTGATAAATGGTAGTGCTTCTTGTTCTTTGGGTGTCCGGTAGTTCCCATTGGCCTTAATTGTCTGATAGTGTGTGTCAGTCTGCTGCTATGTATTTGTGCACCTTTGTGTCTGTTGGTCTCCTGGTGAATGGTACTGTCTGTTGTATCTAGTTGTTTCATAGTATCTGTTGGTTTCTCGCTGTTTAGTAGCAGTGTCTATTGCTCTCAAATTGTCTAGTAGCCTCTATTAATTTCTCGTTGTCTAGTCATTGTTATTGGCCTCAGGTTTTCTAGCACCCTTTATTTGTTTTTAGTTGTCTGTTTGTTTCTATGTATCTAGTAGTGCCAATTGATTTCTAATTGTCTAATAGGCTTTTTTGTCTAATAGGCTGCCGCCAGTATAATTTTTTTTTCCGGCTCCCGGGAATAGGCAATTACCGGGGCATTATGGCATAATTGCCCATTGGATGCATCCGACACGGTCAGCTCGTGGGTGCCGGTCCGCCCGCCAGGTCATGCCTGGCGAGCATAAAGGCACCCGCGAGCATACCTTGTAGTTTGCCGGTACGGTAACAACGGTACCAGCAAACTTACCTGGACCGTTGTTACTGTATCGGCAACCTTAGAATGAGGCCCATTGTGTCGTGTTTCTTCCGTAATATCAGGCTGGGTTTTGCCCACAATCAATTGTAGATGTTAATTTCATTTTGCAACGCTGTTTTGTTAGTGGTCCCTCTGGTGAGTTTCCCTGCTCTAGTCTGTTTCTCATTAAGGGATGTGAATGAGGAAGTAGCGCTTCCCCTGCACAAGGCCTATTTGGTCTCTCTTTGGCCATGTGAGCCTTAGAATTCCAAAGAACCTTAAAAGATCTCTGCTGGGTAGCAAAGCATATTAGGTATTTGATTGGACCAAAGAGTAAGGTCTTCCCATAAATCCACCTGCCTCTACATTCATGCATCCATCCATCTGTCCACCCTCCCCTCTTCATCCCTCCCCACATATACACCTACGCACTCTGTTGCACACTCCCAAGCAAACTATAGAAGATAGGCCTTTGGCTTTGCCAATGCTTGTTGAAACAGGCCAGGTACACACCAGGTATAATTTCAGGAGCAGGAAGGGTGCCAGACATTATTGCTATTTACTGGTATTGGCCTAGTTAAAAACACTAAAATACATTCCGGTGTTCCTTTAAAGGGGGCCAGATGATGTTTTGGGGGCAGTCTTATGCAGCACGGAACATTCGCAAAGCTATTGCTTATGTATATGGTTTAATAATGACCAGTTAGGTTCGGTTAAACACAAACTGAATTGTATTTTGCTGCTTGAACAATATGTGTTGTTATTGACCACAAAAAGATGGTATCAGGTAATGATGTCCCCATACATAATATGGCCGGGAAAAGTCATTGGTGACATTATATGGAGGGTTGTGGAGATGTCCCCTGCTCCCCTTGTAAAAATAAAAAAAGTGGGCGTTTCAAGGGCGTCCCCTGCATGTTCAATGTAATAATGTCTCTGTAAAAAACAGGAACTTTTTTGTCAGGACACATTTTTGCGGGGACTTTATTACATGGAACCAAAAAGATGCAATGCTGGAATGCAAACTATGTCCCAATTGTCACACTAGGTTGGATCCATAATATTCATTGACACATTGTGGTGAACCCACGAGGCATTATGGACTTTGTACACTTGAAATAATTCCAAGAGAATCATAACATTCATTTTCCATGCCCTCCAATCATTTTACACTTTAGCACCAAGGGCGGGGACACAAGCCAATCAAGGAGCTTGGAACGCGGGCTGACACTAATAGTGCCAGCCCGTGTTCCAAGCTGCCTGATGGCCAGTTCCCCCGTCTGCCACCTTTCCCCCACCGACCCTGCTTTTTTCCCCGTCTTGTCTCCCTATCCCACTTAGCTGATTGTAGCATCTCATCTCCTGTCCCAGTGTGGCCGTTATGAAAATGGAAAAGGGGCTCCATACGCATCCCTGCCGTCATATTTCATGGCGTCCATGTTGGTATAGTATTTTCTCTCTGCGTGAATGGGCTGTGCTCGGGCCCTTGACTTGGGCGGCGGGCCGTTTCCTACAGTGTGGGCCCCCCACTTCGGGGCATATCGCCTCAGCATATGGCTGTGCCCCAGGGATTAAGGAATAGTTATTTATGCTGGCTAAGCAGAATTGAGTTGCTTCAAATGTCTAAGACTCGCTCATGAAATTGCATGTGTCCTGTGTGTGTGCAGCTTGCTCACAAAGTGTGTGTTCCGATTGTGTCTCTCCAGGTGTTTCAAGATCTCGGAACATCGGTGCTGTCTGGGGCGTTCAAGGGGTACAACGTCTGCCTCTTTGCATATGGGCAGACGGGCTCGGGAAAGACGTACACTATGATGGGAACTCCGGTGAGTAAGATGCGGAACAGCGTTACAGCTTCCCAAAATGTTCCACATGTGCAGGAAGTGGCCGATCCCAAGAGAAGGCTTATTCACAAGCGTTGCCACCGCTGGAGTTGCCAACGGAGTCATAATATATTATTTTCTGCTGATTGCCAGGAGTTGTCATAAAAGATATCCCATCAATGAATAAATAAGCTAAATTTATAAAGCACTACCAACTATAACCAGGTGACTAAGTGCCAACTACAGCATCACTCCTAAACACAAAACGGATCAAAGAAAGGATGTCCGGAAAGATTAGAGGGAGAGGCTGTGCACCCGCTTGCTAAGGATATTAGAAATGTATTGGGAACCGCCACTAGCGACATTGAGGTATTTTTTCAGTCTTGCTTAAGCAGGGTTGTCCAACTCCACCCCTGTCGGATTTTCAGGACACCCATCATTAATATTCATGAGATATATTTGCATACAATTATTCAAAGTGTATGCCCATTTTTCTCATGAATATTAATGACTGGATGTCCTGAAAGCCTGTGGGGTTTCCGGCCTTCAAGACCTGAAGTTGGACAGTCCTGTGCTAAAGTAATGCAGAGGGTGTCTGGATCCAAAGCATGGGCTATAGTGTCAATGATTCAGAAGCATCAGATGCCAAGCTGGGAATGTGCAGGGTGAATCGTTTGGTAGCAATCGCCCAGCCTGTTGTTTCGGTTACTTCTAAGGTTGCAATCTGAATGTTCATAACTGGGCTGAAAGTGACATTTTGGCCCAATTATAGATAGAAGATATTATGCCAATTGATTGGGTGATTGCTGATTGCCAAATTAACGTGTCCCCGGGAAGGGAATACCGACCACATTGTTGGACCACTTGGACAGGCCCAACACAGAGAAGACTGTTGGGTTATTGCCAATCGTTGGGGAGGTGGTGGGGAGGGAGGGGGGGTTGTTTACACCTTCACTGAAACTGCATGGATCTTGCAGACATAAAGGAAGGACCACATTTCTGTAAAAATAAAGGATGATTTTCCATTCATATAGTCATGGTCGCAGTCATATGAAAGGCTTATCGCAGGGGCACGAGTAAAGCTTTGTAGAGCCCGCCTGAGGGCCACTACAAGGCACTATGGGCCCTGCAGACTGAGAAGGCATTGAACAAGAGGTACATGGCCATAATACCTGCGAGGGCCCAAAGGCAGGCTCTACAAAGCTATCACAACCGTGATGTTCCTTCCTGTGAAACAAAAATAGTCAAAAGACATAACATGTGGATGAAAGTTATGCCTTTGTAACAGGGGAATTGGCGCTCCCCACTTCCTGGGGATAAGGCCTACTCTGGCTTTGGTAATAAGATTAAAATATCGAATTTGGACACCATGCACTCCAAATGTGTGATGTTATTTTGGTAAAAATGAATTTAGATCAATGTCAAGACTGGTTTGAGGTGCAGAGGAGAAAAGAAACAGCCCTGGCATATGGGTTGTCAATACAATAGAACACAAGTAAGTTCCCAGTTGGGGAACTCCCGTCCCCTGCACACTATCAATGGCTAGAGTAGCCCAGTAATTTTAGAATAGTAGAAGTAGATATTTAGTAAAGGTAAATATTACAATTAAAGTCACTGTCTTCTTTAAGGGTCTATCAGTCAGATATGACCCTGAGTCCACCATTCACAAAGTCTTTTTGTTCTTTTTCAAAGATGATTTATTCCAAATATAAGTGCCCAACGCGTTTCGAGATACAATCTCTTCATCAGGGGCTGTGCGCTGAATACATTTTCATTTTCATTTTTCATATATCTACAAATATTCAACAAAAAAGTACGAATTAGTAAATGTAAATTATCCCAAAGAAAGGTTGTAGCTTATCGTGTTAATATTCTAACCAAGTTCAAATTGTGCAGTCAGAGAAACAGATGCAATCATCTTCCATAAAACCCAATCAGGTTTCTTGTTGGTAAGAACAATTAGAGAAACATAACACGTATAGATATTTTTACCATTATTAAGTCATCATTTTCAATTTCAAATATGGTTCATCCTTGTAAGAACAGTAAAGGAATTATTGACAAAAATCAGCCTAAAACCCATGTCAATAGAGATAAACAAACAGGCAGACATTGTTATAAAAAAGCGTACCATATGTTGATAAGGAAGTATTCCTAAGAAGTAAATAGCAAATGAGCCGTCTGACAATTGAAATGGCTTGCAAGTAGTCTACCTAAAGAGTGTGAAATAAAAGAAAGGAAAAGGTAACTCAGATTGAACCAATGTTTTGGTTTAAGAAATGACAAGGAGCAAGAGGTTAGCATACTTACTAGAGTATGGTATAAGGCCCGGTTCCCAAACTAAGTGTGGAAAAAACGGCCGTGAGTGTCTTGCATGTAGGCAGAAAGTCTGTTTTCCTCTGTACAAATAACAGGGTAAAAGTAAGCCAATGTCAATTCTCAGGGCTAAGGGTATGTCTAAATGAAGTGAAAAAAAGAGCCTGTGGGTACTTACAATGGCTTGCTATACGAGTAGTTAGATTCCAGCCGTGTAAAGAGCTAGACAACATGGCGGTGTAAATACACGTCATGTAAGTGACGTCATCACGTGGTTTACGCGTGTGCCGTCACGAATGTCAAACCTCGTAAGGCGGCTGCGTAGGTGACACTGTGGCTTAAAATGTAGAGGCTGTTTCTAATATTTCAGTGGATAAACAAAGTGGGGTGTTGTACAAGATCTGTAAGCACAAGCAGTATGTAAGGTACTGAAGAACTTGTTTTTATTGATGTATATAAAAGAGAATCCCGGGGTGGGGAGCGTATAATGGAACTAAAGGTGATGGGTAATGGGGATACCCTGGAAAACGGGAACCCTGTTGGTCTCTGTTAAAAGAGGATAAGATGGATGGGGTAATAGGAGTACACTGAAGGGTTCCTAGGATGTGTAAAATCATATTTTTAGAGCCGACTGATCCTGTCTCCTAAACCGGAGTGCACAATCTAATCAGGCACTTGTCAATATACAAGTAAAAACCATAGAGTATGTCACCTACGCAGCCGCCTTACGCGGTTTGTTGACATTCGTGACGTCACACGCGTAAACCACGTGATGACGTCACATACATGACGTATATTTACACCGCCATGTTGTCTAGCTCTTTACACGGCTGGAATCGAACTACTCGTATAGCAAGCCATTGTAAGTACCCACAGGCTCTATTTTTCACTTCATTTAGACATACCCCTAGCCCTGAGAAATGACATTGGTTTACTTTTACCCTGTTTATTGTACAGAGGAAAACAGACTTTCTGCCTACATGCTTTAGCAAGACACTCACCGCCGTTTTTTCCACACTTAGTTTGGGAACCAGGCCTTATACCATACTCTAGTAAGTATGCTAACCTCTTGCTCCTTGTCATTTCTTATACCAAAACATTGGTTCAATCTGAGTTACCTTTTCCTTTCTTTTATTTCACACTCCTTAGGTAGACTACTTGCAAGCCATTTCAATTGGCAGACGGCTCATTTGCCATTTACTTCTTAGGAATACTTCCTTATCAACATATGGTACGCTTTTTTATAACAATGTCCGCCCGTTTGTTTATCTCTATTGACATGGGTTTTAGGCTGATTTTTGTCAATAATTCCTTTACTGTTCTTACAAGGATGAACCATATTTGAAATTGAAAATGATGACTTAATAATGGTAAAAATATCTATATGTGTTATGTTTCTCTAATTGTTCTTACCAACAAGAAACCTGATTGGGTTTTATGGAAGATGATTGCATCTGTTTCTCTGACTGCACAATTTGAACTTGGTTAGAATATTAACACGATAAGCTACAACCTTTCTTTGGGATAATTTACATTTGCTAATTTGTACTTTTTTTGTTGAATATTTGTAGATATATGAAAAATGAAAATGAAAATGTATTCAGCGCACAGCCCCTGATGAAGAGATTGTATCTCGAAACGCGTTGGGCACTTATATTTGGAATAAATCATCTTTGAAAAAGAACAAAAAGACTTTGTGAATGGTGTACTCAGGGTCATAGCTGACCGATAGACCCTTAAAGAAGACAGTGACTTTAATTGTAATATTTACCTTTACTAAATATCTACTTCTAATATTCTAAAATTACTGGGCTACTCTAGCCATTGATAGTGTGCAGGGGACGGGAGTTCCCCAACTGGGAACTTACTTGTGTTCGATAAGATTAAAATAGACAGGCATGGAGGGGCCTGTTGTTATATTTTAAATTGTCCTGGGCAGTCGCAGGGATTTGGGTGCTGCCATCTAGGTATGGTCCATTAGCAGTACATCAGCTGCCTGGGCAGTTGCGTGGAATTGGCTGCCAATGGCATTCGGAACAATCTGCCGGCTCTAGCAATTGGTTGAGCCGGCAGATTGCCCAATGATAATGCCAAAGGAACGTTCCAATGGTCATGATACGCATCATCACATCACATGGACTGGATCTCTTTCTCTCTTGCGCCTTGCCGTACGTAGCATGCTTGGACTCAAGAACCACCACTTCTACCACTTTCATCTTAACTGTAAACAATATCTCAAAGTTGCCATCCTGTCTCCGATTGGTTGGTTTTTGAATGCTTTCACTCAAACCTACTTTAGCTGGAAAGTGGCCAATGATCGCTTTTCTCTTTTTTCAGGCATCTGTTGGACTGACACCACGAATATGCGAGGTAGGTGCTGCTTCTTTGCCCGAGTTACCAAACACTTTTGTAACCTCTCCTTGTTGTTAATAATCTAACCTGCCATCCCCATTTTGGTCCATGCAGGGGCTCTTTGCAATGCAGGACGATTACGAAGGAAGAGCACCGTCGTCCAGCAGAATAGAAGTCAGGTGAGAGTGGGCCCCCACACACTACTAGACATACTTAGCACTTTTTTGTCTCATGAGGATTTTGGTGGAATTACTGCGAGTGGTAATTTCGCTGCAGTAATTTCACAGATTTTTGACTTTAAAGTGGACGATTTACCTGCAGGGCTATGTTGGAGGTAGATCCTCCACTTTAAGGTCAAACTGGGAATTCAGCAGTGCGGTAAAACCGGTGGTAATTCCATTGCTGCCACAAAATATGACGGTAATGGAATTACCGTCGCTTTCATTTACCGTACCACTGAACTTGTGTCGTGAAGAAGTGGTGTAGTGTAATTTAAGGCTGAATTTGCTGTGTGGTGCACTTTGTTTAGACTGAGGTTTCATGGTAGCCTTGGCAATGGCATCATCAACAATGGTAGACGCTACTTCTTCTTGGTAGTAACCCCAACGCCCTTAAAAGATTGTATTCAAATAATGTTCTGTTTCTCTTTTTGTGTGTCTGTGTGAATGCATGCTTGCTGCTTAGAGACTGTGTGTGTGTGTGTTGTGTCGTGAATACATGCTTGCTGCTTAGAGAGTGTGTGTTGTGTCGTGAATGCATGAATAGATGCTTGCTGGTAAGTGTGTGTGTGTGTGTGTGTTGTGTCATGAATGCATGTTTGCTGGTAAGAGAGTGTGTCTTGTGTCGTGAATGCATGCTTGCTGGTAAGAGTGTGTGTGTGTGTGTGTGTGTTGTGTCATGAATGCATGTTTGCTGGTAAGAGAGTGTGTCTTGTGTCGTGAATGCATGCTTGCTGGTAAGAGTGTGTGTGTGTGTGTGTGTGTGTGTTGTGTCATGAATGCATGCTTCCTGGTAAGAGAAGGTGTATGTTGTGTCCTGAATGGATGCTTGCTGGTAAGAGAGTGTGTGTGTTGTGTCCTGAATGCATGCTTGCTGGTATAAGAGAGTGTGTGTGTTGTGTCGTGAATGCATGCTTGCTGGTAAGAGTGTGTGTTGTGTCGTGAATGGATGCTTGCTGTTAGAGTGTGTGTGTGTGTGTGTTGTGTCATGAATGCATGTTTGCTGGTAAGAGAGTGTGTATGTTGTGTCCTGAATGCATGCTTGCTGGTAAGAGAGTGTGTATGTTGTGTCATGAATGCATGTTTGCTGGTAAGAGAGTGTGCATGTTGTGTCCTGAATGCATGCTTGCTGGTAAGAGAGTGTGTGTGTTGTGTCCTGAATGCATGCTTGCTGGTAAGAGATGTTTGCTGGTAAGAGTGTGTGTGTTGTGTCGTGAATGCATGCTTGCTGGTAAGAGTGTGTGTGTTGTGTCGTGAATGCATGCTTGCTGGTAAGAGATGCTTACTGGTAAGAGTGTGTGTTGTATCGTGAATGGATGCTTGCTGGTTAGAGTGTGTGTGTGTTGTGTCATGAATGCATGTTTGCTGGTAAGAGAGTGTGTATGTTGTGTCCTGAATGCATGCTTGCTGGTAAGAGAGTGTGTATGTTGTGTCATGAATGCATGTTTGCTGGTAGGAGAGTGTGCATGTTGTGTCCTGAATGCATGCTTGCTGGTAAGAGAGTGTGTGTGTTGTGTCCTGAATGCATGCTTGCTGGTAAGAGAGTGTGTGTGTTGTGAATGCATGCTTGCTGGTAAGAGAGTGTGTGTGTTGTGTCGTGAATGCATGCTTGCTGGTAAGAGTGTGTGTGTTGTGTCGTGAATGCATGCTTGCTGGTAAGAGAGAGAGAGAGAGAGAGAGAGAGAGTGTGTGTGTGTGTGTGTGTGTGTGTGTGTGTGTGTGTGTGTGTGTGTGTGTGTGTGTGTGTGTGTGTGTGTGTGTCCTGAATGCATGATTGCTGGTAAGAGTGTGTGTGTTGTGTCGTGAATGCATGCTTGCTGGTAAGAGATGCTTGCTGGTAAGAGTGTGTGTGTTGTGTCGTGAATGCATGCTTGCTGGTAAGAGTGTGTGTTTTGTGTCGTGAATGCATGCTTGCTGGTAAGAGATGCTTACTGGTAAGAGTGTGTGTTGTATCGTGAATGGATGCTTGCTGGTTAGAGTGTGTGTGTGGGTGTGTGGTGTGTCATGAATGCATGTTTGCTGGTAAGAGAGTGTGTATGTTGTGTCCTGAATGCATGCTTGCTGGTAAGAGAGTGGGCATGTTGTGTCCTGAATGCATGCTTGCTGGTAAGAGAGTGTGTGTGTTGTGTCCTCAATGCATGCTTGCTGGTAAGAGAGTGTGTGTGTTGTGAATGCATGATTGCTGGTAAGAGTGTGTGTGTTGTGTCGTGAATGCATGCTTGCTGGTAAGAGATGCTTGCTGGTAAGAGTGTGTGTGTTGTGTCGTGAATGCATGCTTGCTGGTAAGAGTGTGTGTGTTGTGTCGTGAATGCATGCTTGCTGGTAAGAGATGCTTACTGGTAAGAGTGTGTTGTATCGTGAATGGATGCTTGCTGGTTAGAGTGTGGGTGTGTGTGTTGTGTCCTGAATGCATGCCTGCTGGTAAGAGAGTGTGGGTGTTGTGTCGTGAATGCATGCTTGCTGGTAAGAGTGTATGTGTTGTGTCGTGAATGCATGCTTGCTGGTAAGAGAGTTTGCATGTTGTGTCCTGAATGCATGCTTGCTGGTAAAAGAGTGTGTGTGTTGTGTCCTGAATGCATGCTTGCTGGTAAGAGAGTGTGTGTGTTGTGTCGTGAATGCATGCTTGCTGGTAAGAGATGCTTGCTGGTAAGAGTGTGTGTTGTATCGTGAATGGATGCTTGCTGGTAAAAGAGTGTGTGTGTTGTGTCCTGAATGCATGCTTGCTGGTAAGAGTGTGTGTGTTGTGTCGTGAATGCATGCTTGCTGGTAAAAGAGTGTGTGTGTTGTGTCCTGAATGCATGCTTGCTGGTAAGAGTGTGTGTGTTGTGTCGTGAATGCATGCTTGCTGGTAAAAGAGTGTGTGTGTTGTGTCCTGAATGCATGCTTGCTGGTAAGAGAGTGTATGTGTTGTGTCGTGAATGTATGCTTGCTGGTAAGAGTGTGTGTGTTGTGTCGTGAATGCATGCTTGCTGGTAAGAGATGCTTGCTGGTAAGAGTGTGTGTTGTATCGTGAATGGATGCTTGCTGGTTAGAGTGTGGGTGTGGGTGTATTGTGTCATGAATGCATGTTTGCTGGTAAGAGAGTGTGTATGTTGTGTGGATTCCAGATGCAATCCAGATTTGTTATCGATATTTGTAACCATGGCTATGCCTGTGCATGTTTAATCCCATTCCTAAGCATGTTTTCGTCACATTGTCTGAACACTGCAGGATGTGCTGCATTCGTAACTTGCCCTCAGAACTGTGTTTATATATTTGCATTTACGTGTTTATTTTGCACCTGCATGCAGAGGCTCTGTTTCATCCACAATTTGCATTTGTGAGCTTGTGCATGCATGTGTGCATGATTGTGTGTAGCTTCCCCGCTGCATCCTACGCCCCATTTATAGGGGGGCCTCTTTATGAGTTTGGTGGTATTAGCAATTCTAATACCGCCAAACTGAGTTGCCGTTGCCATAAACGGTAATGGTAATCGCCTGCCTGAACATGGGGTTTCTGTACTCCTCTTCCAGTCCTGGAAATTGGAAAACATTGCTCTGGAATGTCATGTGGGGGGAGGAGAGGGGGCGGGGGTGGGGGGTGGGGGGTGGTGATGGGAGGAGAGCTGGCAGTGGAATCCTGGCAGACCAATGACAGGCTCGTAGAAAGTGTTAAAAAAACAGGGCCAAAATAACAGGGATGATTTGTAATGTGCAGAAATGACGTAATACACCCACCTGACACTAGAGTGGAGCAAAAGAGTATGATTCTTGCTTTATTTTTGCACATCCTGAATGGAAGCCTGCCATTCCCAGCACGCAGAGTAAAGTACAGCTGAAATATACCCCGGAATCCAGAAGAAAAAGCAACAGCTTGTAGTCAGGCGTCACAGTGCACCCGCCCTTAAAGCAGGCGATTCAGTGCATACTCAAAATCTGGAAAATGTAAGCAAACAATGTGTTGATATTTCTCCCAAAAGGGCGGGGTGTGTTGAATCTATAGAAAACCAAATAAAAAAAAATAAAAAAGGTTTTGTGCCTTACTTTTTTTTTTTACATCAAAACATAAAACGTTCCTCAAATGTTACCACATGTGACATGTAGGTTTGGAGATTGCTAAATTTGTTTGCCAAATGTGGTCTTCTACATGTAGAGCTTGCAAGTTACCGAGGAAAATGTTTTCTCATGTACCTGTGTGATGTCTCATGGCACCCGAATTATAGCATTACCAATAGGTTTCTATTAAAAAACGAATGTTCTTTTCTGTACTAAAGAACCCCTTTCACACACTGACTGAATGTCCTTCGCCCCTTTATAGGCCTTCCGTGGATCAGAACCGCCAAACTTGCTGCGCAAAATTCGGTCCTTAACCACATTTCTTGCACTACCAGCAACTTCCATGGAGAGGAACAAAGGGGGGCGTATGGTGTGAGCGCACTGCCACATTTCTGTGGTTGTGCCGTTATTTCCATTCCAACCAGTCATCGCTTGTTATGAACCCTTACCTTCCTTAAGTCCCTCGCCTGCCTCTCAATACAAACAAGTCAGGCGAGGAACAATAACTAGTGTTATTGACTGGATTAGTGGGCAATAACGCTACTTTATTGCCCTTTACTCCTCTTGTGTGCCATCAACAATGGCTCCGGTCCATAAGCGAGATGTGGGCCAATACCATGGAAGGCGGCACATTCAATAATGCTTCAACATCCACTTGTAGCCATGAGTAGGTTGCTGCTCCCAATATATTAGTGTTCTTATGTTCTCAGAAAGCATGGATTGTTATTCACGAAAGCCAGGCTTTGCTATCAAGGAAGGCACCCCCCTGCTGTGTCTGCTGGCCTGCAGATGCTCTTGCGGCTCAAAACGCTCATGCTTCTGGTCTCAATGAAAGCACGTGTTGACTAATGGACACACTGCTATGCAATGGTGCAAAGAGCACCAGCCAGTGTTGGCAAATGCCCGCATCACATCTGCATGATTGATCTTGGGCTAGAGTCCAGGGTTTGCTTTGAAAACGGCTGTTTTTGGTGTTCACAGTGTGTCCAGTATCTCGCCATGGGCACATACACACATGCGCGCTGACCAGCCATTTCCCCTCATGGATTTGATTTCTGCTCTAACGCCACGGGCTCACTGATAGTAAGAAACGATTCTGAATCGCAACAGCGTGAAAAGCGCGTGTTCCTAAGGATAGTTGTTGATGGTCATGTCATAGAAAACAGCAGCTGCGCTTGAGCAAACTGCGGCTGCGCACCTTCACATTGCAAACATTGCTCTGATATGTAACTTCTCTCCTCTGCCCACTGATGCCTTTGGCGGGCTTCAGGCCCAAAGTCAATTTCCACTTGTGAGTAGCCCCAAAATGAGACTATTGCAAATGGTGACCCGGCAAGTGCTGGAAATGGACAAAATTTGGGGGAAATGGGGGAACTCCACCCCCTACTTCACGCGGGGAGGAGCGGGTAGCAGGCATTTGGGGGAGGATTGCCAGTGGCGTGGGTGGGACTGAGGGGCAGAGCTAGGTGTCAAATAATGTAGGTGTCCTGAATATAGGATGCTGGCTGCTTTGCATAAAAACAAAGTGCATCCTGGGAATGTAAGAATGACCACCAATTTATCGAACATGTCTGTGATAGCAATTCTAATGTGCATTCCTTCTGACCATGCAATACACACTTGGTATGGTGCTTATTTCATCTGTCAGAATTGTCACCCTGACAGTAAAATGTGTGCAAAGTATGAGACATGTGTACAGCTTTGGACCACGTCATTGAGATGAGCTGTCCTAGTGACCACAGGATGAATTTCAGATGCGGGTTTGTAAACTCGCTGCAGCACATCGAGACTCCAAACGCACAGTGTCCAGGAGACTCAAGGCTGTCTGGTGAGAGAGTTTCTTCAACTTGGGAGGTTTGGGCCTTGGAACGGCGTTCTGGCAAGACAGTTTTCACCAGATCACAGCTCTGTCTTGTTCTGGTCCAATTCCTTCCCCGGACCCGGCAATATATTGTGAGTGTCAAAACTCTACCAACCAACAAAGGAATAGGGATTGTGGTTTCTGTAGTACAGTGTCTGGATTGTCAAAAAGAGGTAAGTGGAGAAAATGGGAAGTGAGGTCTGGATGTATGGGATTTATGAAGCAGGACCCTAGTTGGGAAACAGTGGGGTGCTGTACAGAGGGGACATGGCCATGGCGTTACAAGTAAGGGCATGGGGAACCCATTTGAAAAAAGAAACATTAAACAAATTAAGAAGCTTTATTGTTAGTGAGAAAATGAACTGGGGCCCTAGGGTTGGAACCGTCCTGGCTAACCTCTGTGTATTGTTGTGATGCCCTCATTATTAGTGCTAGGTCACAGGATGCGTTTTGAGGTGAAGCCCACACCTCCTTTGTTGTACGATAAGGGGTGTTCCTGGATACCTCGCAGTATACTGTTTTTCAGAAAGTAGATTTTCCGCGCTGTTTTGCGTTCAGTGATAAGTGCAGGTTTTTATTCATCAATTGTGGTGTGGGCTCATGGTCCCAGTTATGGTCAGCCGACACGTGTTTTGACCTTGTGGGTCTTAATCAAGGCTAGAGGTGGTGGTGTCTTGCCCCATGTGAGCTCCTGTGTTATTATTGGCGGTCAGTCTTGTGTATGACAGCTGGGCTCCTCTAAGGCCCTGTTATTCAGTTTTGTGTGGTGTCGTTGCGTCCTCGGACCGAGGTCGACCCACGAGGTCGAAACACGTGTCGGCTGACCATAACTTATTGTTAGTGAGTGCTGACCTATATCAGTTGACTTGTAGACTAATTCTAAAAAAAAGAAAAAGTTGACCATAAGAAGGCCTACTTTTATTAATCAATCTGTAATGCACAAGACTGCAAAGTTTTGTCGCACAATACAACTATTTCCTCAGGAACGTGTGTCCTATCACCATAGGAAGAGCCAACTATTGTTATATTTCTCTCCCATCTCAGCTTCCTGGAAATCTACAATGAACGAGTGAGGGATTTGCTAAAGCAGCCGGATCGGAAGAAGCCGTACACTCTGCGGGTTCGAGAGCACCCCGAGAAGGGGCCGTATGTCCAAGGTGAGGCAACTCCTCAGATTACATAGAAAAGATGTGTGAGGCAAGTGTGCATTCACCCAGAGGCGTTGCTAGGGGGGTGGGGGGGGGATTAGAGGGCTATAGCCACGGGTATTTTGGTTGTAGCACCGGATAGAATCTCAGGGTCTACAACCAAAAGGCTAGCTAGCCCCGACACTCCCGACATTAGCGTAGCCCCGGATCTTTTCCAGACCTAGCAACACCCCACCTGTTGCCAAGCGAGGAGGAGGCGGAGCTTGCATTTTAAACTGAAAAATGTTAATCACGAGCCATTTGGTAGACACATGTACTTTAGAAATCATTCTTCATTTCGTCTCTATTATTTTATTTTTAATAAGAACTAAATTCCAGTTGCAGCGTTGTGGCTGTGGGGGAGGGTTTTTGGAGGGGGTTTTCGTTGGTGACTTTTGTGGGTGGTGCGTGGGTGCCGCGCGTGGTTGTTCCGGTAACGGGGGGGTTCACTGATGCTAGGTGATTCTGCGTGCAGAGGCACTTCAGTGGCAGCGTGCATGCTGCTAACCGGTACCTTTGCCTTCAAATTCACCCCCTTACCCCTGCCATTACCCAGTTTACCTGCCCCCCAGGCTTTACCCGCCACACTCATCTAGTCAGACTGTCCTCTAGTTGTGTCTTCCAGAGGCGTTGCTAGGGGGGGCTATAGCCCTGGGTGTTTTGGTTGTAGCCCCGAATAGAAGCTCAGGAGCTACAACCAAAAGACTAGCTAGCCCAGACAGTCCTGACATTAGCCTAGCCCCAGATCTTTTCCAGGCCTAGCAACTCCCCTGGTGTCTTCCATTTTTTCGAGGAATGATTCGGCCCAGGGAGCAGGATACAGAGTGCTTCGTGGACTCTTTTCTGCTTCTACCTTTCCAGCTTGCCGCTGCCATCCTTCCATGTAAACAAGCACTGGCAAGGCCAACTGTTTGGGCTTGTGTGTAGGCATACGATTGGTATAGGCCACACACTGCCATAATGGTACTACCTGGTCTGAAGATGACAGCAGCTGAAAAATGGTGTGGGTCTCTGGGAGTATGATGCCTGTCAAATATCCATGTGGGCTTCGTATTCATGCAAGGTGTGTTCTTCCTGTGTTTGTAATCATTGGTAGATAGCTACATGGGCAGTCCTGCCTGTTGCAGGGGAGTGCCCAAGGCTTCATTGGGGGCAAGGATTCTAAGAGGCCTTCTCACCAGTCCATACTTGGTCGAGGAACTCTTCTCGGCTGTGTGAGAAGGTGGCACTGCCGCAGAGCACTTCTGAGCCCCCCATACGCATGCACGTACCTGACGTTCACGCAAATGCAGAGCGGCACCTGAGTTTTTAGGGCGCACAATACACATCCACATTGCTTAAATTTGTGGTTGATGGGTTTTGTCCTGATTTTGCGACACTCAACAGTGTTTGTAACAATTGTGATTCGAGAGAACCTCTAAAAAGACGCACGAGCCAATTTTCTCTTGGAAATGTGACCATGAGCTCACACATTAACCAGACAACGCCCACATTAACCAGACAAGTACCAATCCTTGACCTGCTCCTCTGTGTCATTGATCAAGTTAAAAGGGCCATACTGTGCATTACGCGCTTAACTGCTCGACTATCATGCATTCCTAATTAAATAAGGCGAATGCGCTGACTCTTAACACTAGGAGTTCACCTGTTTTCTGAACATTGCTGTTTCGTGAGATGGGGAAGGGCTTTGGTGAATGGATTTCAGTGGGTGAGCAGCAGGACGTCTACCACACCTCCGCTCACGCATGATCCTCTCCAGATGCATGCTGGCGCTAACCTGTTTTAAGCATGTCTGTGTGAATTCGAACCCTTTGGCAGCCTTGGGCCACGCATGGTGTTTGCCGGGGGCCTTTGCACGCTTGTTATCAGCGTCCCTTCATGATCGGAGACCCCCAGGGTCTCGTACTGCATATTGAGGTATAACCTGGACTCCCGCCCGTGCCCAAAAGGACTGCCCTTAGAAACCCCGCAAAGGGCCCTTGGAAGCGGGCTTCTTCTCCCGTCATGACTCCAGTCACTGGTTGCTCTTCAGGGCAGTTATTTCCTTTAGCTGGAGAAATAGCCCAGTGGGTTGAGCTGTGTAGTTCGGTGTAACCTGCAGGTCATACAGTGAGAAACACAGCAGGACCCACTCATTCGTTTATCCTTCTCAGTTCCATGAAATGAACACTGTTGCACGTTGTTGTGATTAGTGAAGTGCAAAGACACAATTCATCCTTTTTTGGAATCTGCCTCAAACACGGCTAATATTCTCCTAAGCCGAGCTTCCTGCTGGCGCCAATAACAGAACGGGACAGATACGCACCAGGCCCATCCGCGTGCTCCTTTCCCTGCCTACTCTTCACACACTACGTGGTCTCTGGCTCTGCCCGGGAACCCATGTGAGTAGATCGAGGCTTGACCGAGTATGGGGAATAGCACTCATGGGGCACAACTTGTGTCCAGTTTGCTTGCCTCCTTTCTTTCTTTTTTCCTACCCCCAATGTTTGCATCTTGGGGGCGTGTCTCTTCCGGGGAGGAGTTTGGATTGGGTTCTCTTCCGAGGATAAGCTGATCCTGTCCTGACTCCTTGAATTCTCTGATTCCCATTGAACTCTCTGTCAGTCAGAGGCCAGGCGCGCTCTCGGGCTCTTGACGAGACATGTAAGCATGTGTCAGAATGAAGATGTGGGGACATGTGTGCCAGATGTGGCGTCCCACTGCTCAGATGGTATTAGCCGATTTGACCGAAAACAATTGACCTAATGACCAATTTGGTGGAATCGTGCATGGGTGATTTGGCCTTCTGGGCAATTTGGTCGCATATATTGCAAAATACCAACCCTGGAGAGAAGGGGTTTGCTGGGGTGTACCCCGCTCACTCTTTTGATATTTTGCAATTTTGGGGATGCGGGGGTGTCCCCCGCTTCCTTAAAATCGGAGGCAGGGGACAAACCCCCCCCCCCCAAAAAACGCATGTGCATTTAAATTGGGCCCCGAGCAAATAAATGGCTGTCAGTTTGCCGCAATAAAAAACAATTTGTTCAAACATACCCACACCGCTCAGATATTGTTTCTGTTTTGCACTGGACTTGGAACAGTGAAGCACAACACTTCTGGGGCTGGTTGGGACAGTGAAGCACAGCACTCTGCTGAGGCTGGTTGGGACAGTGGAGCACAACACTCTTCTGGGGCTGTTTGGGAGTGTGGAGCACAGCACTCTTCTGGGGCTGGTTGGGACAGTGGAGCGCAGCACTCTTCTGGGGCTGGTTGGGACAGTGGAGCACAACACTCTTCTGGGGCTGGTTGGGAGTGTGGAGCAAAGCACTCTTCTGGGGCTGGTTGGGACAGTGGAGCACAGCACTCTTCTGGGGCTGGTTGGGGCAGTGGAGCACAACACTCTTCTGGGGCTGGTTGGGACAGTGGAGCACAGCACTCTTCTGGGGCTGGTTGGGACATTGGAGCACAACACTCTTCTGGGGCTGGTTGGGACAGTGGAGCACAGCACTCTTCTGGGGCTGGTTGGGAGTGTGGAGCACAGCACTCTGCTGAGGCTGGTTGGGAGTGTGTAGCACAGCACTCTTCTGGGGCTGGTTGGCACAGCGAAGCACAGCACTCTTTTGGGGCTGGTTGGGAGTGTGGAGCACAGCACTCTTCTGGGGCTGGTTGGGACAGCGAAGCACAGCACTCTTCTGTCGCTGGTTGGGACCGTGAAGCACAGCACTCTTCTGGGGCTGGTTGGGACACTGGAGCACAGCACTCTTCTGGGGCTGGTCGGGACAGTGAAGCACAGCACTCTTCTGGGGCTGGTTGGGACACTGGAGCACAGCACTCTTCTGGGGCTGGTTGGGACACTGGAGCACAGCACTCTTTTGGGGCTGGTCGGGACAGTGAAGCACAACACTCTTCTGGGGCTGGTTGGGACAGTGAAGCACAGCACTCTTCTGGGGCTGGTCCGGACAGTGAAGCACAGCACTCTTCTGGGGCTGGTTGGGACAGTGAAGCACAGCACTCTTCTGGGGCTGGTTCGGACAGTGAAGCACAGCACTCTTCTAGGGCTGGTTGGGACAGTGGAGCACAGTACATTACTGGGGCTGGTTGGGGCAGTGAAGCACAGCACTCTTCTGGGCTGGTTGGGACACTGGAGCACAGTACTCTACTGGGGCTGGTTGGGGCAGTGGAGCACAGCACTCTTCTGGGCTGGTTGGGACACTGGAGCACAGTACTCTACTGGGGCTGGTTGGGAGAGTGGAGCACAGCACTCTTCTGGGGCTGGTTGGGACAGTGGAGCACAACACTCTTCTGGGGCTGGTTGGGACTGTGGAGCACAGCACTGTTCTGGGGCTGGTTGGCAGAGTGGGGCACAGCACTCTTCTGGGGCTGGTTGGGACAGTGGAGCACAGCACTCTTCTGGGGCTGGTTGGGACTGTGGAGCACAGCACTCTTCTGGGGCTGGTTGGGACACTGGAGCACAGAACTCTTCTGGGGCTGGTTGGGGCAGTGAAGCACAGCACTCTTCTGGAGCTGGTTGGGACAGTGGAGCACAGCACTCTTCTAGGGCTGGTTGGGACAGTGGAGCACAGCACTCTTCTGGACTGGTTGGGACAGTGAAGCACATCACTCTGCTGGGGCTGGTTGGGGCAGTGAAGCACAGCACTCTTCTGGGACTGGTTGGGAGAGTGGAGCACAGCACTCTTCTGGGGCTGGTTGGGGCAGTGAAGCACAGCACTCTTCTGGGGCTGGTTGGGAGAGTGGAGCACAGCACTCTTCTGGGGCTGGTTGGGAGAGTGGAGCACAGCACTCTTCTGGGGCTGGTTGGGGCAGTGAAGCACAGCACTCTTCTGGGGCTGGTTGGGAGAGTGGAGCACCACACTATTCTGGGGCTGGTTGGGGCAGTGAAGCACAGCACTCTTCTGGCTTCTGGGGCTAGTTGGGAGAGTGGTGCATAGCACTCTTCTGGGCTGGTTGGGACAGTGAAGCACATCACTCTTCTGGGGCTGGTTGGGGCAGTGAAGCACAGCACTCTTCTGGGGCTGGTTGGGAGAGTGGAGCACAGCACTCTTCTGGGGCTGGTTGGGGCAGTGAAGCACATCACTCTTCTGGGGCTGGTTGGGAGAGTGGAGCACAGCACTCTTCTGGGGCTGGTTGGGGCAGTGAAGCACAGCACTCTTCTGGGGCTGGTTGGGGCAGTGAAGCACAGCACTCTTCTAGGGCTGGTTGGGAGAGTGGAGCACAGCACTCTTCTAGGGCTGGTTGGGAGGGTGGAGCACAGCACTCTTCTGGGGCTGGTTGGGACAGTGAAGCACAGCACTCTTCTGGGGCTGGTTGGGAGAGTGGAGCACAGCACTCTTCTGGGGTGCTTCCGGACACTTTCTGGGAAGACTGGAACTGCAGGACTTGCTGGGTCCTTCTGAATCCCCACCCCTCCTTCTTAACACGTGCTCTAAAGAAATTCCCAGCGGGACCCAGAGCCCTGCCAATAAAACATGCAGACATTCTTGCTCCTCTTAAAAAATAAATAGTTGCAGACCCCAATAAATAGAGTGCACAATGGAACTTCCTCCGGGGCTCCTCTTTATTGCGCCGGTCCTGCTGTCCACGGTCCGCCTCTTAAACCCACTCGGCTCTCGGATATGAGCCCCAGGAGGTATTCAATGATGTGAAGGGAGACGGGTGATGTCCAGTGCGACACTTAATAAGAACACTCCAGGGACCAGATCATTCCCAGAAGTGGAGCTCCAGGCCCTCTCCTCAAGACTCACGTGGAAAACTAGCCTCTGATTTTGCTTGAAGAGCAACTCCAGAATGTTGTATAAATAAATAAGTCCTGCGGAGGCTGTTCCTTTTATCATGTCGGTCGTATCTCTGGGCTGCCCTCCATTTCAGGGTGCATTGCTAGGTAGTAAAGGGTTCACATGCTGGAACTCCAACAGGGACGCATATATATTTGCGCTGGTGACAATAGCTAACCTCCCTCGGTGAGCAGCTTTCTGGCCGCAGGGGGTCTTTGCCACGTCACTGCTGATCCTTGGCACTGTGGCTCAGGAGAGAGTATGGTGTCTTGTGCTGGGGTCGGGGGAGACGCCTCTCAATTGCTGTTTTCTTACCTACTGGCCTGTAAGTCATCAGCACAGGCTCTGATAGTGTTCCGCCAACACCCATTCATTTGGCAAAGTCTATGTGGGTCGATGCTTGCAGGTTTATCCCAGGGACTGCCATTTGTTGGCAAATACACATTAAACTCTGTTCATGGAAAAAAGAAATGATAACTTAAAGGTGACTTTACTATGATATCTAGTCATTCCATCTAATACCATTCCATCTAATACCATTCCATCGAAATGTTTCCATCTAAAAAATGTCCATCTAATGCATGTGGGGTAAAGGGTTCATTTTTGTTCAGGTGTATTTTAAAGGGTAAAAAACTGGGGTTTGGGGGGGGGGGACCCCCACCCCCTCCAAAAAGAAAAGAAAAAAAATGCATTAGATGGAAACTTTTTAGATGGAAACATTTTGATGGAATGGTATTAGATGGAATGGTTTTAGATGAATTGACCATAAACCCTTTACTATATTCGTAGCTCGGTTTGCAGGCACTTGATCCAAAGTAGACACATGCTGGCAACCATTGTCTTTTGTCTGGGCAAGTAGTGAAATATTGCTCCCTGCAGGTAAATATTTCAAAGCCTTGCCTTGTGTGTCATCATCAGGAAACTGATATCTGCTCACACCGCTTATAAGACTCTACTGAGCTCTAACCATACACCGGTGCAAGTTGATAAGACTGCACCTCTGCAAAGTCTCATTGGCTCGGCTGCTAGAAAGATACGGTTCTCACCGTTAAGGTCTAAAGGATCTTCTTCAAAAGGATGGATTTCAACATTTGACCACTTTGGATCTTTGATGTGAATGATTTGAAACCTCAGAGGGATAAATATATGATCGGCACCACTGAGAACCTGCAGCAGAGATGTTTGTTTACTAAAAAATACATGTTGGTAAACCTAAAAGCTACTTGGGTCTGATCAGTCTGATAGTCTTCACTGTAGGCTAGACACCTCCACGCAGCAGAAGAGAAGTCCAGTGTCGCTAGAGGTAACACTGGCCAGGAACATGCAGAGGCTGCTGGGGTACACCTCGCCGCTCACCTGGCGATGAGAAGTTAGAAGAACGCTGGGTGTCCCATGTGCCCAACATGGAGAGGGTAGTCAAACTGCTCTGGTTCAGCAGGAATTGGTGCTGTTTTGCACAGGGATGTCATTGAGGGGTTGCCAGAGGTCGCATCTGCGACCTCTGAGGTCTCCCTTGCGACTTCTAAAAAAAAGAAAAAACTATATATTTTTTTGTTTCTTTTTTTTGTAATGCAAGCTCCTGGGCTGTGGCCAGCATCATGTGGCACTTTACTTCTGGAGTGGCTGGCTTACTTGTTCAGGCCCCTTAAAAAAAAGAAAAATAAGAACAGGAGTGCCACAAGTCTAACACTTTCAGCACTGACCCTAAATAAGAACGAATAGGAATACCAAATAATGTGTCTTTCTGGAATTCTATACAATAATTGCAAGACTCATTAAAGGTTTATTTCAGGCACACTTCAGGGGATGAGTCACTGATGTAGTCTGTTCTTAAACGCCTCAACTCAGCCTTTAATCCTTCTGAGGTCGATAAATGAGTACCAACACAGGTTGGGTGATATTGTATGTATATTTTTTTTTATATAGAGTGCTTAAGCGTAAGTGCTATAAAGTAACACCTCATTATCATTTGGCCCTGGACGTCTGCTTGCATTCACAATAATTTGGTAACATGGGTCTATACACACTGTTCTTAACGATACATATGGCGATCCATTCTTGTATGAAATGTACATGAAATGTACATCACATTATAGTGATATCGTAACCATATTATTCGTAGTGTACAATGCTATGTGATGCCGCTTCCTGTTTTGTCAACGGGTGAAAGGTCGTGTTCCATCGCTTCCCGCGATATCACTTCAGGGTGGGGTCAAATAACATCACTTCCTGTGATGTCATCAAGGGGTCATGGGTCATGTGATGTCACTTCCGCTACCCCTAGCATTTTGGTGAAATGGCATCCTAGGTTTTGCAAGTTTTCACCTCTCATTGCACAGGTTCGGTCCAGGCTTCTGGCAGTGGCTGTTCTCTGCAAACCTGAGAAATGAGTTTGGGGGGCTCAGAGCAGCTCCTGGTTCACGTGCTGACCTTCTTTGGATATTGGCGTGCAGCTCCATCACAAAGAAATAGGCCACCAGCGTGGCAACTGCAGCAGCTGCATGAGCATGTGCTTAACTAGAGGGGCTGACGGATGCTGTGCCCAGAAGAGCAGGTTCACCTGTCTACATTATAATGGGCTCTGTCCATTCGTTGGTCTTCAAAGCAGACAACATATGGCAAAGGTGGGCTGGGGCGACTCGTCACATCCTTCCGGCACGTAGCAAGAGGCATGCAAAGCCACTGGGTAAGGGACAGTAGGCCCCTGTGTGAACTTAAAGTAAAGCTTTTCATTAAGTAGAAGGGAAGCCCTAATGTGTGTAAGCTTTTTGCTAATCTCCTAAACTCTTGCTGACAAGTGGAGCACAGCACCAGATCATCCTGTGCTCGATTACGTGTAAAAAGCCATTGTGTTCCAAGATCTTTCCGCAGCGCCAGCAGCACCCCATTTTTTATTTTACTAGATTCCTGCAGGTTCTTTGCTAGGTCACTGGTGCCGGAAGTAACATATGTGTGGCCTAAGCAATCACCAGACAATAAATAACAAGGTTCTGCCTTGCAAGGTGCAAAATTAGTGGTATTTGGTGTAATTTCAGTAATACTGGTAAAATCACTGATTTTCGGTGCAATTTCAGTGATAAAGGCAAAATCAGTGTTGTTGGGTCCAATTCCAGTGATATTGGTAAAATCAGTGATGTTGGGTGCAATTTCAGTGATACTGGTAAGGTAAGGGATGGGTGCAATTTCATGGATATTGGTAAAATCTGTGATATTGGGTGCAATTTCAGTGATACTGGTAAGGTAAGGGATGGGTGCACTTTCATTGATATTGGTAAATTGAACCCTTCAGAATCATTATTATAGGGAATGGCAGTTCATCTAGGAAATGTTAGTTCAGATTCCCTTGCACGCAGCCCACCAATGAATGCACGTCTCTGTATCCTGGAGCGCACACCGGGGCGGGCACAGGGATCTCACTTTCACTAGCCAGCTCGGCAGTCTTTTATTTCACTATCTTGCTCTGCCGTCTATTCTCGCACGTGGATGCTCTGCATTTTTATGCAGAGTTTCTGATCTTGAAACAGTGAGGGCATCTCTTCCGCTCTGGCATAAAGTCTGTCACGTGACGCAGGGAAAATACCACTGCGGCGCCACATGAATGGCAGTATTGTGAGCGGGGGTTCAATGCCCGGCCTTGTCTACATCGCTGGTAGCAGCAAATAGGGGAGCCCAGGACAACATCTGAGCTACACAATCGTGCATCTCGCTATACAAAGTACAGGGGGAAGGCTTGATTCTTAGTTTTTTTTTAAAACTTTTATCGAAACTTATGCTTATTTAGGAGGTATACTTCCTAAATTACATGTGTTTAGTGTTTTACACGGCACTAACTGTCTGAGCACTTTCGGACACTACAGCATGCTACAGTGAACAGTGCAAGCACCACTGCAGCAAATGGACTGTGCTGGGGACCTGGGTGTTAGGCTCCTGTGAAGGCCCAAATGCCCAGCTAGGCCTGTACTATAAGCGGGCGAGCTTGGAGGCCTGCAGACACTCACACGAGAGGGTGGCCTTGGCTGAGTGCAGTGCCCTGTGCCCGCTCTTCCTGTTGCCCTCCCATCCTGTAGCTTTATTTGGGGGCTCCAGAGGTGTTGTGAAGCCAGTGCTGACCTCCTCTGGGAGTAATCCGCAGAAAGCACTCCTACCCAAGCACCATCCCCTGTGCAGTGTGTTCCTCCATGCATGACAATGTGGAGGCACAGGGAAGCATGACTGATAACATGGGGTACTAAATGTTGGGAGCCCGGCGCTTCACACACACACACATCTCCAGGGCTGCGATAGCGCCACGTCTGCTGGGGAATAACACAAGTAGAACTGGGAGAGTGCATTTCTACATGTGTGTGTGGGGGTGTGTGTGCATTTAGTGAGATATTTGGATAGGCCACTGGCTTGGGGAGATCTGGTTGCTAGAGATTGAGCGCATGAAGGTTCTCTAGATGTTTTGGAATCACTGTGCAGCCACTTGGCCTTCTGGATGGTGTCCTGGTGAAGGTCCGCGCCTCGTGTTCTTATGCACAGTGATTGCCCGATCAGCCGATGGATCATTTTTTCTGACATTAAAGGGGAGTGACCGGTGGCGAGATCTCCAGTGATGGGGTACCTTCTCTCAGCCAATCAAGTGGTCCCTGCACAAAGCAGACAACTAAGTTTGCTTTCTCACTATCTTAGCCACCAAACGACAGGTTCTCTAGCGAAGAAAGCTGGATGAAATTCAGGGCGTTCCCAAAAATCAGGGCACACTATGGTATAGTATAGCCACATAATCTGACAAAACATCATAGCATAGCCAGAAACAGTCATTTCGTAAACTCTCGCGGAGACTATCATAACAAACAAAACAACATATCGATTACTAACAAACTGTACAAATGAGAACATAATCAGTATTGACCCCTTAAGTGCCAGGACGAGTATGCTCGCCCTTTTCGCATAGACTTGCATAATAGTCTGGCACTTTGGCACAGATGGGAAAACGATGGAGAATCCCAAAGGTACAGCTTATTTATTTACTCATGAATTATGATAAGATGCCAAGAATGTCAATGAAATTAGGCCAAATATGTTCTAACTGTTTATGATAATATCATCCTGGCAGGTGTCAGGCACTGGGTTCACGTTTTTCAAAGGATTCCCATGAAGAGAGAATGATACACTGTAATCACTGAAAAGCGGATGGATGTCCATGAATTTGGATTCTGGTATTTTCCATATTGTATCCAAAGGACTGGCCTTTTAGTCTGTGTAAACTGGTTAGGAAGTAACAAGGGGGTGGGGGAAGACTGTGGTCGAGATGATATGTCTTGTCTGTTCTGTCTGCAAGGAGACATATAATACAAGACTATCACACAGCAATCTTGTACCACAACATGGGGGATGCCGCATGAGAGAACCCCACAGCTGCTTCATTGTCTAGACGTGTCAGACACATGACACTGACAAGCACTAAACATGCCAAGACTACTCAGTGATGGCTGAGCATAAACTGACATGGTGTCAAGACTACTCAGTGATGGCTGAGCATAAGCTGACACTAAACAGGACAAGACTACTCAGTGATGGCTGAGCATAAGCTGACATAGTGTCAAGACTACTCAGTGATGGCTGAGCATAAGCTGACACTAAACAGGACAAGACTACTCAGTGATGGCTGAGCATAAGCTGACATAGTGTCAAGACTACTCAGTGATGGCTGAGCATAAACTGACATAGTGTCAAGACTACTCAGTGATGGCTGAGCATAAGCTGACACTAAACAGGACAAGACTACTCGGTGATGGCTGAGCATAAGCTGACACTAAACAGGACTAGACTACTCGGTGATGGCTGAGCATAAGATGACACTAAACAGGCCTAGACTACTCAGTGATGGCTGAGCATAAACTGACATGGTGTCAAGACTACTCAGTGATGGCTGAGCATAAGCTGACACTAAACAGGACAAGACTACTCGGTGATGGCTAAGCATAAGATGACACTAAACAGGCCAAGACTAGTCAGTGATGGCTGAGCATAAACTGACACTAAACAGGCCTAGACTAGTCGGTGATGGCTGAGCATAACCTGACACTAAACAGGACAAAACTAGTCGGTGATGGCTGAGCATAACCTGACACTAAACAGGACAAGACTAGTCGGTGATGGCTGAGCATAAGCTGACACTAAACAGGACAAGACTAGTCGGTGATGGCTGAGCATAAGCTGACACTAAACAGGACTAGACTAGTCGGTGATGGCTGAGCATAACCTGACACTAAACAGGACTAGACTAGTCGGTGATGGCTGAGCATAACCTGACACTAAACAGGACTAGACTAGTCGGTGATGGCTGAGCATAACCTGACACTAAACAGGACTAGACTAGTCGGTGATGGCTGAGCATAAGCTGACACTAAACAGGACAAGACTAGTCGGTGCTGGCTGAGCATAACCTGACACTAAACAGGACAAGACTAGTCGGTGATGGCTGAGCATAAGCTCACACTAAACAGGACTAGACTAGTCGGTGATGGCTGAGCATAAGCTCACACTAAACAGGACTAGACTAGTCGGTGATGGCTGAGCATAAGCTCACACTAAACAGGACAAGACTAGTCGGTGATGGCTGAGCATAAACTGACACTAAACAGGACTAGACTAGTCGGTGATGGCTGAGAACAACCTGACACTAAACAGGACAAGATTAGTCGGTGATGGCTGAGCATAAGCTGACACTTAACAGGCCTAGACTAGTCGGTGATGGCTGAGCATAAGATGACACTAAACAGGACAAGACTAGTTGTTGATGGCTGAGCATAAGATGACACTAAACAGGCCTAGACTAGTCAGTGATGGCTGAGCATAAGATGACACTAAACAGGACAAGACTACTCAGTGATGGCTGAGCATAAACTGACACTAAACAGGACTAGACTACTCGGTGATGGCTGAGCATAAGCTGACACTAAACAGGGCAAGACTAGTCAGTGATGGCTGAGCATAAGCTGACACTTAACAGGCCTAGACTAGTCGGTGATGGCTGAGCATAAGATGACACTAAACAGGACAAGACTAGTTGTTGATGGCTGAGCATAAGATGACACTAAACAGGCCTAGACTAGTCAGTGATGGCTGAGCATAAGCTGACACTAAACAGGACAAGACTAGTCGTTGATGGCTGAGCATAAGCGGACACTAAACAGGACTAGACTAGTCGGTGATGGCTGAGCATAACCTGACACTAAACAGGACTAGACTAGTCGGTGATGGCTGAGCATAAGCTGACACTAAACAGGACAAGACTAGTCGGTGCTGGCTGAGCATAACCTGACACTAAACAGGACAAGACTAGTCGGTGATGGCTGAGCATAAGCTGACACTAAACAGGACTAGACTAGTCGGTGATGGCTGAGCATAAGCTCACACTAAACAGGACTAGACTAGTCGGTGATGGCTGAGCATAAGCTCACACTAAACAGGACAAGACTAGTCGGTGATGGCTGAGCATAAACTGACACTAAACAGGACTAGACTAGTCGGTGATGGCTGAGCACAACCTGACACTAAACAGGACAAGACTAGTCGGTGATGGCTGAGCATAACCTCACACTAAACAGGACTAGACTAGTCGGTGATGGCTGAGCACAACCTGACACTAAACAGGACAAGACTAGTCGGTGATGGCTGAGCACAACCTCACACTAAACAGGACAAGACTAGTCGGTGATGGCTGAGCATAAGCTCACACATGGCTGAGCACAACCTGACACTAAACAGGACAAGACTAGTCGGTGATGGCTGAGCACAACCTCACACTAAACAGGACAAGACTAGTCGGTGATGGCTGAGCATAAGCTCACACATGGCTGAGCATAAGCTGACCACATCCGAGTCTCGGCTGGCGCCATGTTGCAGCCCATGGCTTTTCTTTTACACGAGTCCAGTTTGTTTGCAGTAACCACGGACGAGATTAGGTGCAGCTAAGCAAGTTTGCCGTAGAGGAGTGGCAGGCCTCCCAGGTCCAACTCCGAGTGCCGCTGACATGACAATATTCCATTGAGATGTCAAATGATGGCGACATCAGTGAAGCCCATTGCTGGTGTCCAGTTGAAGTGGAGGGTGACTGTGCCCCCCCCCTCAGAACGCAGTGACAATCAAAGGAAAGCCAAGGCCTGGAACATGGAGCCATCTGCTAAGATTAGTTTAGCGGTAAACTCTTTAACGCTGCCCATCCTTTAGGTCGCCAAGCTTATGAGCGCTCACGTCGCCTATGGGTGGGTTTGAGGGAGATGGGTCTGGAGGACATTGCAGTTCTAATCCCAGCTTCGACGCTTCAGCAAAAATAAATAGGTATTTCTGGGGGAATCACTTTATGGCCAGTGCCTCAAGTTGTACATTTCTGTAATGTAAATATATATGAAAAAATCAATACTGTGTAGTTTTACCCGAATTACACACATCCGCCCAGGGTCATTATATCCTAGTTTGTATTGCTCTTTTAACGCGCACGATGCTGCTGTTCGGTAGCTCATTTTCGGGGTCCTCCTATTACAGTAAATGGCTTGCGTAAAGCGCTCCTCTTGTAGCTAAAAAAAAAATACATGAACTCATTGCACTCATCAGGACGGAATTATGAACTTCAGAAGTGTGCGCTGCTATCCGCCGTACATATAAACACCAGCAGAGGGCGCGCGCGTGCTTCCTAACCTCTCCAGAGAGAAACCCCAACAAGGCTACCATGAACCCGGCAGTAGCATGAAAGGGAATCGCAGCCAGGAGGGAAGAAAGCTCTTGCTTTTTCCTGGCGGTATTCAGAGAATCTTTTCACAGAGTAATTTTTAGAAAGGGATGCGCGCTGTCAAGATTTGGTAGAACAGTTTGACCCGGTCTCGTTTAAATGACCATGCTGTTACCCCGGGCTAGGCCAGGGGCTGTGTATAAAAGGGACGCACAGCCGGAGGATTTCAATGCAACCTTCTTTATTCGTAAGATTCCATCAACTGGCGCCACACGCGCCTTCCCCGATTAACGATCGTGAGGGGTTTCTTGAGGAGTTGCTTCTTGAGTGATGGAGACAGGCAGCCTTCGATGATTCTCAGGCGTATTGCTTCGTCGAGGGAGAAGGCGTCGATTTGGCAGTGGGCACCTTTCACTCGCAATCGAGTGATGTATTCATCAACAGTCTCTTGTGGTTTTTGCGAGCACTGGTTGAAAAGATATCTCTCATAGTCGCGGTTGGGTTCGATAATGAGTAGCTTGACGAGAGATTTGATGAGTGCTGGAAAGTCATTTTGCTCAGCTGCTGGGATGGTTTTTAACAATTGTCTTTGTCTCCCCTCCTACTAGGTTGAGGAAAATGTCCCTTCTGTGGGGAGAGTCGCCGTCTCCTGATCCCCTAACAAAATGATGTAAGTCCTCCATCCACTGGGTCCATCGTGGACCTTTCGTGGCTTTGAGGGTTGTGGTGAACAGACGCTGCATCCGCAGTTGAATGGATTTTGAGGCGTGGACTGGTGGGGGCGACGGTGGATTGCTGGGGTTACTCTTGATGGCGATAGGATGTGTTTGCCAAGGATGACGGGCGTTAAGATTGTTGTCAGGGGGCTGACATCCGTGTCACCCCTGGTGGATGGCAGGGCAGGCTCTGCGCGACTGGTGGGTGTTAACTGTGGAACACCCTTGGGAGGCAGTTGTCGCTGGGGTTGAAGTGTCTGGGCCTGCCTGTGGCATGTTAATAACACTAGAGATGGTGAGTTGCAGCGTGTTCAGGGGATCGAGGGGCTGCTCACCGTCATATGCGCACGTGCTCTGCAGCGTGCGGGAGATCGTCCCATGTGGAGGCTTCGATCCTCGTGGAAGCTTGAGGGGGTGGGTTGCCCTTCTCTCAGGCAGCGTGGCGCTGCAGTTCTGTGCAGGCTGCGTGTTGAGTCGTGGAGCGTAGGGCTGCTAGGAGCAGCTGAGGGAAGATGCAGGAGGAGGCGGAGCGCTGGCGCGGTGGGATCACCGGGCGCGTTAGAAGGAGGAAGCCTGGTATGCTACCAGAGAGTAGGAGCACTGTAGGCCTGGTGGACTGCAAGGGATCAGGAGAGTTGGCGCGGTGGGATCACCGGCTGCGTCATGGAGGAGGAGACCTGGCGGACTGCCGGCAAAGGAGGACTCCGGCATGCTGGAGAGACACCTCGTTGCCAGTGTTACCCCGGACTATATAAAAAGGATGCACAGCTGGGGGATTTCAATGAAACCTTCTTTATTCATAAGATTCCATCAACTGGCGCCAACCGCGCCTTCCCCAATTAACTCCCCCCAACTTACTTAAGCAAGTCCCGCCCCTCTGTGGGCAGACCTGCTTCTTAAAGGTGCGGTGGTTGCTAACACATGCCTGTCTCCCATGCACTTTTGTACTGATGTTCCACTTCCGGGTTGGACAGCCGTTTCCGGAAATTGTATTTATTACTGCAATTAATGCCATAACTTTTCCTACAGGTCTATTATTATTATATTATATTTTTAAAGTGCAAACCTAGCTTGGGAGCAATGACAGTGCTCTGTACAGGTCATAGAGCAAAACAGTGCTATCATATCACAGTACCATTTTTAATTTTTTTTATTTTATTGTTCTGGCTGATTTAATCAACTTTACAATTTTAATTTTTTATCATACAAATAGCATAGAAACATAAAAGCTTAATGAATAAAAAAAAGGTAACATTTGAGCATGAACGAGAAGAAAAATCGACATAAAAAATCAGTTTCCATAAAATACAACAAATATGTCAGTTAGAGCTCGTTGTGTTTTCACTGAATATTTACAAAAAACGATGCAATTTTCTAATTCAGATGCGACCTGTGATCAACTAAAATGTAACAGATATCATGGCAGATAGAATTCATCAGGTTTTCATTAAACATTGACAAAAACAATGCACTTTTCTAGCACAGATTCGGCCTGTCTTGATCCCCAAGTCGATGTTCACATTTTAGCATATATTGTTAAATTCTTTCATAGTTTGTCACTAAAGGAATCAGATCACTCTCTGTTACATGACGAAGCACAAGAGAATTCTATTTAAATCAACTGAATGCGTCTTCTTCTTCCAATTTCAATGCATGTAAGAATTAAATCGTGCCAATTCCACGTGCAGTTAATTAAGCATAACATATGAGTTTCCAGAATAGCTCAAATGAGGGTTCCCTGTACTCTTGACCAGTTGGCTTTAAATATTGAATACGCATTGTCATCAGTGCTTCACACTTACCCAGCAGATTTTGCAAAGGATGGGGCTGTGCACAAGATAGCTGGAATCTAGGTTAGACCCAGGTGTTGTTAGAAGAGCCAGGTCTTTAGTGCTTTCCGCCAATGAAGGAGACTTGGATCTGGCGGTTTGCCACCAGGAGTTCCAGAGGACGGGAGCATAGCATGAGAAGGACTGTTTGCTAGGTTTCTCCGTGCAGCGCAGTCTGGTCTCCAGTTTGGTGCTGGTATTACTGCGAGATGACCATGTGCTACACAGTGCTTTTAGCTTGCCCATCAGGTAGGCCAGCGTAGCAGCGGTAGTTGTCTTGTAGGTGCGGCCAGTGGTTTTAAAATAGATCCTCACCGGGATGGGAAGCCAGTAACGTGCCAACGTTGGCTCAACTTTCGGAGAGCCGGTCATGAGGCGAGACATTGCATGGTGAGTCCCTTTGAAGAGGGCGGAGGATCAGTTGAGCACCCAGGAGCCCTGCGAGGTGGGCTTCATCTCCATGGATATATTTATTTATTATTTATTTGCATTTATAAAGCGCCCAAACAACTCAGGGGCATCGTGGTGCTGTTACATGGAATTGGGTTAGTTACATTTGCAGGTCGGTGTGCATACAGAAGTACATGATACGGGGGTGATATGGCTACACGTAGGGGGTTACAAGGTGCATAGCACAAATATAACATCACTAGGGCAAGCACCACTGTTCCGAAGTCCTGCGGCAGAGGAGAAAGGTCTTGTTTTTGCAGATTAGCGAGATCCGATACCAAGGCATAAGCACATTTTTAGCGATTTGTTGTTTGAAGGATCGGTTGCTATCCGCAATGAAGCCTGGGAATTTTGATGATTGGGTAGGTTCGGGGGTGAACCCATACACGCGCATTTCGACCAGCCACCTTGGAGTAGGCTGCTGCCCGAAGGCGACTGAGGAGTAATGATTTCAGTCTTGGAAGAGTTAAGCCATAAGTAGGCACTTGTCATCCATGTTTGAATGGTTGCAAGGCATGAGCGAAGGCGAGCGATATCTTGTGGGCCTTTGACTTTTAAATACAACTTTGTATCATCGGTGCACTGGTGTTTTACAATGTTTGGGTCATCTTGGAGTGAGCTCGGAGGTTCCATGTAGAGGTTAAAGGAGACTGGGCAGCTAGTGGAACCCTGACAGACTCCTCAAGAGACAGAGCTGCATTCAGACTAGGAGAGCCCACCTGGACAACCTGGTGCCTGCCAAGTAAATAGGATGCAAACCATTCCAGGATGGTGCCTGAGAAGCCCATCCCGTGTGCAAGGATGGGAAGCAGCATGTAACGTCGATAGGGTCAAATGCAACCGAGAGGTCCAGGCAGACTAACAGGCAGCCCTTGGATGATAATCTGAAGGAGGGCTTTGCCAATAAACAGGAGGCTTGTGGTCCTCAACATTTAAAATCCACAGCATTTGGTTTCTTGGAGGGAAAAGTGGAGCCTCCTACAGACAACACATTACACCCACCACTTAGTCTTTTCATGATTATGATCATCAATAAGGCCATACAATAACACGCGTGCATTTTCATGTAACTGCAGCTGGGCATTGAACACATTAATGCAAGCCTTACACATTTCACAATTTGAGCTTTGTCTGATAATGTCACACGTTCTAACCTGCAGACAACACAGATGTCTTTTATGGGAGTAGGGAGTGTGTCTAAGGTCAATCGCGATTCATAGGCCGTGCCCCCTAAAATCCTGCATACGGAAGGCTAGAAACATTAGGCCGCCTCCCATACGCAGGCCTGGAGGAGGCGCAGCCTAGGCCATAGCCGGGAAAGTGGTGCCGGAAGCTGTCTGAGCTCATCGAGTAAGCGGGCTGAGAGTGCAGGCAAGGCTTTGGGGCTGCGCAGTGTAGGTGAGGAGCAGGGGGAGAGGGGTTGACAAAATGCTGAACGTTTGGGCGCAGCTAGAGGCGGCGGTGCTAGTGGCTGGTTTAGGGGGCTATAGCCCCAGGTCTTTTGGTTGTAGCCCCGGATAGAAGCTCACGGTCTACAACCAAAAGGTTATAACTAGCCCCGAATCCAGCCAATCCGGACATAAGTTTAGCCCCTGATCTTATCCAGACCTAGCAACACCCCTAGGTGCAGCCTTTCGTAAGAAAATCTGTACGTTCGTCCTTTCGTGTCGCCCCCATTACACCCCCTCCATAAAGCATAGTGGGCACAGTAAATAGTTGAATACTTAAGCAACACATCTTTAATCCCGCGTGATGTTGCGTCTGGCTATGACTAAGCTCCTGGTGCTCAGAGGATGACTGAGAAGGCTTTGTTATGGCCCACCAGCCTGTGGGGTCACTTGTGATGTGGTCTCATTATTCCTGAACTTGTAGCGTTCCCTTAATGAATTGGTGTGCAGAATGCACTCCACATTCTCATGCACTCTTTCTGAACTATGTTCCCATCTTACCTTGAGCCTGGCACTGCCCATGAGCCTCCGCCCTGTTGTGTCTGTTCACTGCTCAAGGCCCCAGACTCCGCACTATGTAATTTTTCCAGAGCTCAGCCGGCTCAGCTCTACTTTTCTTGCACTCCGCTGGTCTCTTACCTGTACACTTACCTTTCTGGGCGCAGGACCTGGCGGCAAGGTTTCCGAGCCCTGCAAACGCGACCTTCCCATGCACGCTCCTCCTATCGCCTCTGCATATAGTACACACAACCTCTGGGCCCGGGGCCTCTATGTGGGGCCACTCAAAGCTCTGCTTGGAATTCCCGGCTACAGCAAAGGCTGACTAACATAAAACACATTGCTGCAAAAAGAAAAATGCACTCAACACCTCGCCTAATGTGCTAAGTAGATGGAGTACTCAACATTAACTGGGGTTTACTTGTACCCAATCTAACCCCTCGTGGGGACCATATTCATGCATGGTGTAAAATAACCACATCTACCACAACAATTTCAGTGTGTGAATTATAACATTTTTATATATATTCTTTTTTAGTGCTCTGAATAATAAAACAACGATCTATTGGATTGTAACTCAAAAAATCAATTACATCATGAACTTATATGGAGAAAGATACAAAAAAATCTTTTCTTTCATCATTTTTCAATCACATATTTTCACATAAATAGTGTGAAAAGGACAGAAGAAGACAAGAGAAATGTAAAAGGTGGAAACGTGGAAAATCACAACCCAGTGCTTAAAAAGGGGGAAGAGCAGTAGAGGATAACCTCTAATAGGAAGAGAAAAACTAGAAATAAAATATAACCATAATATGGTCAAAGTTCCATATATTCAAATTATGGAGAAAATCCTAGAATTTTCTAGTTGTTTTAAACATTTTTTTCCAGGACTTTTTTATGGGAAACCCCCACTGGGTTTGCTACGCATGTAGGGGGAGCATGAGAAATGGATATTTTCGTGATACCTTCCTGGTTAGTTAATATACGCCAAACGAGTGGACAAAGTTCAAATGTTTTTTTGAAAACATAGAGATTGGAAGCCGGGGCCCCTTATCCTTTTGCGTTTCGGTGGTTATATGTTCCCACCTTCATCGGGGCAGTTTCATGGTACCCTTTAGGGGTTGGGTCGAAACAATCTCCAGAAGTTAACGACTGGAAACTGTAGTGCTGATCTGTGCCGACTCAGTGGCCCTGTAGCTTAGCTGCCGGGAGACATCAGGCGAGTCTGAATCCACTAGGTATGGGTATCCAGATGCTGTGGCATACTGTTGAAACTGGAAGTCTGTCAATTCTGCCTCTTGGAACATCTGGAAATACTCCCCTGGGAACTCACCTGCACATGTCCTGCTGAGAAATTTCATTTTTTACGAGGACATAAAAATGCAGCTCCAATTGGACAGATCTAAGATTCGTCGACAGCTGGAAAAAACAGTTCTGGGCACCTTGGCTGAAGCTGATTCAATGCAGGAAACCTTGAAAGAAAACCCTGGCTGGTTTCCTCCTCTTTCCTTCTCTTGACTCAGAAACCTGGATCTTCAGCAGGTAAAAGACGCCAGGCGTTCAAAGTATGTCTGAACTCCTTTCTCTGAAGCAGCACTTTCCCCTACCCCATCCCCTGCACTTGCGTGATCTCAATGTCACCTGGCCTAGTAAGATCGTTGTCTCTGTCCCCACTTTGTCCCCCCCTTGCCTCGTCACGCCTTGAAACACTTGTGTATAGGCGCGTTAAAAATGCCATATCCTATCCTATCATAACATAGCCCTCTGCCAAAAGCAGATTAGGCAACGGTGTCAGGAAAAGGAGCTGGGCCGAGGTACAGAAAACTGATTATTTACTTTCAGGGGGTTACCCTTTTTTTATTTAAAAAAAGGCCAGTGCAAAATTTAGAATAACTTTGGTTCTGTAAATGCCAGCAGGAAATCCTTTGGAGGGCACCTTCCTGGTGTATTTATTTATTTGCATTTTTAAAGCGCTTACACAGCCCGAGGGCATTGAGGCGCTGTTACAGAAATATGTCTTTGTTGCGTATATATAACGTGCTTAAAATACCCAGAGGTTTCTGAGCGTGACCCGGGGTTTGAACCTGTGTTGCTTCGTGTTGTCTTGTTTCCAAGGCGAGCACGTTGCCGCTGAGCTATCCTCCCGGGACAGTGTAGATTTAGCAACCAAAAGACAGGTTTGCACTTTTTAGTGAACAAATTGGCGTGGGCACACACTGCATAAAAGTGGCGCCGCATTGCTTAACATGCTGCCGGCATGCCAATTACTGATGCCCAGCAGCAAGTATGCAGGGTGTGTCTTACGTATGGGTGATGTTAAGTTCAATGATACACCCAATGGCTGGCAGGACAATCAGCGGATGACTCCACCAACACCAGTTTGTAAAACACACAGCGCTGTCTGAAGCGTAGCCTGTTCAGCAGATCTGACTTCCATGGCAGAATCCATTTACTTGCCATGTTCGCTGCACTCTGTAAATATGCGACTGAGAATACATTAAGCATAAACATGGGTAAAAGCAAAGTCCTAGTGGTATCCGCAAAAAAATGAAAGAGACCCACCATTAGTACACCCTTGGGAAATCTAGAATATGTAGGTTCCTACCCGTACTTGGGCCTTGACATAAGCAGCACTAAAACATATATGCGAGTGGTAGATACTAAGAAAACCAAAGCCCTAAGCATGACCGAGGTGATATTGAAATTTGCGATGGATACAGCTGAATTTTCCTTAGATGGAATAATAATATTATATAAACAACGCTTCTTCCCAATGGTGCTGTATGGGTTGGAAGCCCTTGCAATGACAGACCTTGCCTGGCTAGATGTGGTCGAAGGGAGATTCCGGAAACTGGTTCTGAGGTTTAAAGCTGCGGCTCCTATCCAATATATTAGATTGGAATTGGGCTTGACATCTCTTAAAGGTGAGCTGTTGATGAGGCGTGGTCTCTTACATATGAAAACCTATGCAAAACCTAAATGCCAACTACTCTGGTTGCTCGACGCCCCTGGCTGTGGCAAAGATAGTTTTGAACGCCTGGCCAAAAACCTACTTTATTGGATGGTGCCCTGACTACGCAAGGGGCTCGATCTATGAAACTTTGAAACGTGTTTTCATAAGGAAAATTAGCCGGTCCGGTAGCACAGCGAGTAGAGAGCTCGCTTTGACATCTGTGCAGAGCCTGCTGATGTAGGTTCGAATCCCAAACTCAGCCTTTCATCCTTCCAAGGTCAATAAATGAGCACCACACCCTGTGGGTAATAATAAGCAGTGCTCAGATACCTGAGGGTTTGTAGTGCTATATAAATGCTAAATTATTATTATTATTAAGAAATGGAATTGATTGGCTAATAATACCCATGTTGAGGCCCTGCGTAGTCACACATATGTGGCGGGAGTGATGTATAGATACCTCCAGCTGGAACAGTATCTCAGGCAATGCCCAAGTTCAAATGTACGTTCCTTCAGATTGAAGTTGCGTACAAACCAGCTACCAATACTGGCACTAATTGGCCCTCAGTTAGGGCTGCATCAAAGAGAAAGATATTGCCGCATGTGTAAGACCCCTGAACAAACGGAGACAGCGAAGCATATTTTGACAGAGTGTGGAACTATGGGCAATGCATATATGATACCATGAGGCCCTTTTGTGCATGAATACGACTCTATCAAGAGCGATGATTTATGGTTTTATTGCCTGAATACGGACAATCAAAAAGTGCACATTGCCTTGTACCAGTTGTGGGTATTAATTAAAAAACGCTTCTAAACTGCGAACATAATGGGGTATGTTGAGCGACGATTAAGTAACCAGTCTCCATATTAGTTTGATTCGGATGCTGTTTTAAATGATGTTTTAAGCTTTTTTATTGTTTTTAAATACAGCTCATCACATAATCACTGTGCCCGGAGATTGCAAATGAAATGAGAAAGGACAAATGCAGATTATTTTGTGAACGTTATATGTCATTTAAGGAAATATGATTTTTAAGATTTTCTTGTGAGATTTTAGATTCCGAGCTTTGAGAATATAATGTAATAAGATGTGTTAAATGTATATTTTGTATGAAACTAAACAAACAAATAAATAAATAAATAATTTACTGGATGCAAATATTCCCCCAGCAGATGCAAATCCGTCACACTCCTATGCAAGGCTATCCCGCAGTGTGGCGTTTATTCTTTATTGATCCCCGTTTAATGACTTTTCTGTGCTGTTTGATTTTGGACAGGCTTGTCTCAGCATGCTGTCACAGACTACAAGCAGGTGCTGGAACTTCTCGAGGAAGGCATTGCCAACAGGTAACAAAGCAACACATCGCCTATTTGTGTGGTTTCTCCTGGAAATTACACAGATTTCTTTCAAAACCTAATCTTATCACTGTTATGATCACGCCATCGTTTTTTGTGATCTCCGATCTCATGACCACTATTGGAGGGGTAATACAAGACGGTCAAATGATCATGTTATCTATTTCTGTGATCTCTGATCTGATGTCCACTTTATGAGTGATAATCAAATGCATCAAGGTGATCACATCACCTATTTGTGCAATTGGGATGAGACGTCAGGTATCCGAGGTGAAAGCTGGAAATTTTGTAATGGCAGGACTTATTAACCACAATATTCTTGGGTAAAAATACTTGGTCTAGTCAGTAAAGCAATGGTCTATATCTAGCTTCACCGGTTCTATGTGAACATTTTGCTTGGAAAATGTAGTAAGCAAAAAGTATTATTAAAAATTTAGTCATTCAATACAAGCAATGCAAAGTGTGAATAGCTAGGGGGTTTGATGTCCATTTTGCTATTTCCATAATGGTGATTTCGCCCTTATACTGGTTTTTACATAATTGATCAATCAGTCATATCGCTAGATGAATTGAGGTGGAAGTAAATTGATTTAGCATATACAGACTAAATAAAGCACAAGAAAATTATATTTGTCATTTCCAGCTCTATCACTGCACACTGTATAGCTTAATTATGTATTACTAAAGTAGATTCATTGTTACATAACTATAATAATGTGATGCATACCTAGATTAACTATTACATAGGTAGATCGATAGTTGCATAGCCAGACCCAGTGATGCATAGCCAGATACATTTTTCATGTTACTTGATTTGGTATTTGGCTAGATTCATGTCTTCACTACTAAACTATTGCTTCTTAGCCAGATCAATAGTTTGACACCACTAGGTATATTGTTGCACAGCAACAACTATCATTGCATAGCCATGGTTATTGTTGCATAACCAAATGTATTGTTAATTTGGCAGATTAACTGTTGTACAGCAAGGTTTACTTGTGCATACCTAGATGAATCCTTTCAGATCACTAGATGTATTGTTGCATAGTCAAAATAATTCCACACCACTAGTTTAATTGTTGTGTAGCCAGATTTATTGTTGCGTAGACAAACTTGCTGTTGCATAGCCAGTTTAATAATTTCATATCATTAGATGTATTGTTAATTAGCCGGGTACATTTCACACTAGATACCTGTTGCACAACCAGATTAATTACTTCCAAACCAGGTCTATTGTTGCATAGCCAGACTTACTGCTGCATAGCAAGATTAACATGCTCATAACATTACATTAATTCCTGCATATACAGATGTATTGGTGCACAGTCAGGGTAATTCTCTTTCATACCACAAGATGAATTGTTCCAAAACCTCATCAATGGTTGCATAACCAGACTTATTGTTGACTAACCAAATTCATTTCAAGCCACTAGATTAATTCCTACATACCAATATTTATTGCTGCCTAGCAGATACATTTTCACTAGGTGTATTGTTGCGTAGCAGATTTGTTGTTTATTTTAATTATTTCATTTGTATAGCACGCAAACAGCCCAGGGGCATCGTGGCGCTGTTGCATGGCCGGATTTATTTTTCATACCACTCTATTATGTTTGTCAGCAAGATTACTGTTGCTTAGACAGCTGTATTGTTATGTTACAGATTAATTATTGAATATTGCATAGTCAGATTAATTGTTGCATAGCCAAATGTATTGTTGCACAGCAAGATTAATTTATTTCACACCATTAGATTAATTATTGCATAAGCAGATTGTTACATAGCCAAATCTAGTGTAGCATAGCCAAATACATTTTCCTGCCACCAGATTTACTTTTGCATAGCCTAATTAATTGTCTGATTGCATAATATTAACTGTGTGGTATGGCTAGATTGTCCCTTATACTGTTAGACTGATTTTAGACCCAACTGTAACATGTTCCTGGATTGCTTAATATGAACTGCTGACCTCACGCCATCCCTGGTTCTCCAACTATACTTCGGACTCTGCAACGCTAGAGTGTCTCATAATATACTTAATTCCCTGATTGCATATAAATGCTGTTTCTGCATTGCATGACTGACTGCTACTCTGCTAGACTGATTTGCACTGCTTGAATGGAACCACTCAAATAGCTCACTCAATAATTGCATAATATTAATTGTTTTCTATTGCTGAATTGAATACTGTATTGCTAGACTGGGTTTACATAGCTTTAAAACCTCTTTCCAACCATTCCATCTCCTGGATTCCATGATATTGACGGTATTGTACAAAATTACCTACTCCCAAAAGTTCGACCCCCAATTTTCCGCATATATATATGTGGGGGGTAAAGTGAATAAACAATGTATAGGGGTAAGGTGGGGGAGCTGTGGGGGGTCTCCCCCCACATATATATTTGTGGAAAATTGAAAAATTAAAAAGAAATTAAAAAAAGCGACTTTTGGGAGTCAAACTCGGTTCGGTAAAATCACATAGATCTGATATTAACTGCTTTCCTTTTATAAGAATGAGGGCACTGCCTGATTAGTTGAGACTGCGAATCACTCATCTTAACCTGCTCAATCTCAAACACATCCACACTAATCTTCCATCTCATCTACAGAGCTTCAGCTCACAACCCTACATTTGCCGACAACCTGGTTGACATAGTTGCTAATATTTCCATGGAAGGTGGTCCAATTGGACATCTACCCGGAAAAACCTGAAGAATCCAAAGCCCATCCTACAACTGAAACCCATACTGGAACACCAGACAACCAACTCAATGACATCCACAACTCGATAAACACCTTTACCTGGATAAATAATACCACAAACTAACATCAAACCATCTAACAGATGTCCCCAGAAGTCACCAATCACTTTAATCCTGAATTGCTCCCAGTGCATGCATTACCCTATCTACATGTCTACCCCTCCTTGTCCCCAACTTCCTGACTTCCCTATAAAATCTCTCATCACCTTGACATTACAGTCAAACTCACACACAGAGCCACTGTAGGAGTATCTGTAAAACATTAATCAAGTTATGAATATGCTCACTCTTTTAGTCCTAGCCCAATCCCCCAGACCAGTGGGTAACCAGGCCCAAAGCGCTTTAAACTATCAGAGATCGGGCTCTCCCCTTTGGATAACATAGTCATAGGTACTTAGGATTTGGTTGCTTCCAACCTGGACTCATCAACTGCACAGGTTTAATATCTGCCTCTCCCGCTATGACTTTCGTCAGCAAAACAAATGGCAGAACGGTCCTGTATAAGACCATTTTACAACATTATATAACAGCACCAGTGTCCCTAGGGCACATTTATGATTTTAGATTATGAAACTCACCCTGTGATAGCTTATTATCCATCAGAAGAGCACAGACGTCTTTTTGCAATGACATTCCTTAAGTGTATTGGAGGTGTACCCCTGTTTTAATGAAGCAGTTGTCAAAAAAGCAATAATATTGTGCCATAATATATTTATTTTTTGGCATAAATTTAAAACCAAAGAAACCATGTGCTGGGAAATCATTCTTGCACTAGGAGTTTTCTTAAAGTGGAACATGCTTTCCCCAACTGATGTGTCTGTAGTAGCTTTAATAACTTAGTGTCCCTCTCATAGTCCCTATTCCTCATTTGAACCAGAGTATACTTGTTTGCATTCCTAATGTGAAGCTCCTTAAGGGGACCCCATGTCCAGTCCTCATAAGACCTAATTACACCAGGTTTTGAATTTTGAATCTAGCTGCATTTGACTGCTACTGCAATTTGTTTTCTGGCTGTGCCCTTTGGTTGTACTGGTTGCTTTTTCTTTTGAACTTGGTCTGGGCCAGTGACTGCATTGTGCTACTCTGTCCTGCTGTCCTTTCCTGTTCCTCCCCCTGCTCACCCCCCCCCCCTCTCTCTCTCTACCTCACCCATGGCGCTCTCTGTTTCGCTTATATTTTCTAACTTCTTCTCCATCAACTATCCTTCCCTTCTCACTAAGTCTTGCAGGAAGAAGGACGTTTTGGTCTCTGACCCTGGTCTCCCTATCTCTGACACCTATACCAGCACTTCGTACAGACAGACCCTCACTGACATCCTCTTTGGTGTTCCCTCACCAGACCTATGGACTCTGCACATGGTCTCTGTGCTCTCTCCTTTCTCCTCTTCTCGCATTTAATGGTGGTACCCACTAGGTGGCCCTCCCGGCCCCCTTCGACTCCTCTAAGGTCATCATTAATGTCTACCTGAATGGCACTGTCTTGGTCCAAGGCCTTCAGGCCAACCTCCTCCTCTTTGACAGGCGCTTCCCACTCCTCATCAACTTCCTTTCATCTCCTGCTGCCCCCCTCACCCTTCCCCTGCTCCCTTGCCTCACCCCTCAGGTTCCCCCTTGGCTACCTTGCCCTCTCTTCCTCCCTCTCCTGCCCACCCTCAGGCTCCTCCTACACCTCTGCAGGGCGTACCTCTGATTTTCACCCCTCCTCGGAAGTCCTTCAAGGTTGGAAACCTTCCCCATATTGCCACTCTCAACTCTCTCTCAGCTGTCAAACACTCCTCTGGCATCTGTCGCATCCTGGAAGAACTTGACCTCAATGTCCTCGGTCTTACTGAGACATGGTTCACAGCCAGCTCTGTCACAAGCTTTGACACCCTCCTCACTGATGGCTATAAGATCCTCTCCGTACCCAGATCCACCCAGTCCGGAGGGGGAGTAGCCCTGATCTTCCCTTAGTGAATTCCTGCCTCTTTCGTTCCTACGTGCACCTACTCCTCTATTGAATGCCTTGTCTGCAGGCTTTCTCTCTCCTGGCCACTCTTACTGTGGCTACTATCTATCGGCCAGCTGGTCAGATTACATCCTTCCTCTCTGAGTGGGCGGACCTGTCCGCCTCCCTCCTGGCCTCGACCACTCAACTCTTACTTCTTGGAGACCTCAACATCCATTTGGATACTCCCTGCTCCTCCTCTGGACTCTTCCGTGACCTCTGCGATTCTTTCTCTCTTTCCATTCTCCCCTCTGGCCCGACTCACTCTGCAGGGCACACGCTTGATGTTTTGATCTCCTCTGACCTCCGCCGCTCCATCCCTCTGACCACTCCTCTCTCCTGGAGTGATCACTCCCTCCTTTCCTCCCCATCTCTCCCTCTCTACCCCGCAGGCCAAGCCAACTCCAACACTGCCACCTACCTTTTCGGTCATCCGACCCATGAAGAGGGCGTCAGTTGATGCTTTCGCCACCACCTTCTCTTCCCCTACCCCTCCTCTGGCTGACTCACATCCTGACACAGCCCTTCCCATGCTCTTCTCTTCTATCTCTGATACTCTTGATGGTCTTGCCTCTGACATGAGGATCCGCTTGAAGCCCAGAGCCAAGTGCAACTCTTGGTAGGATTCCGACCTAGCTACCCTTAAACGCAGGTGTAGGGGTGCTGAGAGGAAATGGCATGCTTCTTGTGCACCCTCTGACAGACTGGCCTGCCGCCTGCTCCAAAGGCAATACCGGCTTCTTATCCAAACCAAGAAGAGAGCACACATCCAAGCCCGCATCTCTGCAACACCTAACAACTCAGCCGAACTTTTGTAAAATCTGCAAGGCGCTGGCCAACCCTGCTGCAGTCCCTACCTCTCCTGTCGCCTCCCAGGCCCTCTGAAAAGCCCTTGCCTCTCATTTCATCTAAAAAAAACAGGACATCCTGTCCACCCTCTCGTCCTCCCCTCCTCTTCCCCCTTCTGCCTCTGCAGTTTCTGACCCTCCTGTAGCCACCCCTCCCTCTTTCTCTTCCATTCCTCTGTTCTCCTCTGACAAGGTTTCCAGACAAGTCTGATCTATGAAAGTCTTGTCAAAACAGGTTCTTCCCTGTTCGTCCACAACCATCAAGAACCACATTGACACCCTTGCTCTGGCCGACTTCTGCAACCACTACTTCGACTCCGGAGCCTTCTCATCCCCTCTGAAGCACTCCGTCGTGCACCCTCTTTTAAAGAAATCCTCAGCCGAATCCCTCATGCCCGGCTACCCACCGCCTGATCTCCATCACTCCTTTCTTGGGCAAATTCCAGGAAAAGCTGGCCATCTCCCAGCTTAATCTTCACACTGACTCTGTTGGTTGTCTCCATCACCACCAGTCTGGCTTTAGAGCTGCCAGAAGCACGGAAACCACTCTCCTGAACATCTGTGAAGACCTGCTCTGAAACCTTGACTCTAACATCCCTTCTGTCCTCATCCTACTCGATCTCTCTTCTGCCTTTGACACGGTCAATCACGCCATCCTGCTCATGATAACCTAGGTGTCACCGGGCAGGCCCTGGCTTGCCTGACCTCTTTCCTCTCTGATCGACCCTCCCAGGTTCAACTTGGGTCCTTCCTTTCCACTATCTCACTCTCTACCTATGGTGTTTCCCAGGGTTCTAACCTCTCTCCCTGGTTGTTCAACCAATACCTGGCAGTCCTTGCTCACCATATTGCCTCTCTCTGCTCCAACTTTCAGTGCTATGCAGATGACACTCAGTTTGTTTTCAGGCTCCCCTCTGCCACCTCTTCTCCTTCTCTCATCTGTGACTGTCTGTCTGCTATCCAGGTGTAGTGTGACGCCAATGACCTCTGCCTTAATGCCAGTAAGACTGAGATTCTCCTCATCGGCACACCCACTCCCCCCCTTCCTCTTACTCACTGGCTGGCCTCCCTTGGCCTTTCTCCTGCGCCCACCTGTGAAGCTAAAAACCTCGGGTCATCTTCGACTCCACACTCTCCTTTTCTCCTCACATCTCAAAAGTCTCTAAGAAGTCAAATTACCAGCTGCACCGCCTCAGAGGTATTCTTCCTTTCCTCTCCTTCCTCCAGAAGCTCACTGTCTCTGGAGCTCTGTTTCTCTCTGGGCTGGACTATGGCAACAGCCTCTTTCTAAATCTGCCTGCTCTCACCCTCTGCAACTCATCCAGAACAGGACTGCCAGACTTGTCCTTGGCCTTACGCCCAGGGATCGTATCTCTCCAGCACTGAAATCTCTTCATTGGCTCCCAGTGGCTGCAAGGATTAAATTCAAGACCCTTTGCATTGTCCACAGGGCTTTCTGGCACCTGGGTCCACAATACAGTCAACGTTACCTCTGTAAACACCTTCCTACACGAGATCTTTGCTTTTCCACCTCCAACACCCTCGGGGTCAGTTGCTTCTCCAAGCAACGAGTTGGTGGCACATCTCTTTCCTCAGCAGGGGCCTCACTCTGGAACAGCCTCCCTGCCTCTCTGAAACTTGAGGAGAACCATCTCCGGTTCCGGAAGCACCTCAAGACCTTCCTCTTTGCTTCTGCCTTTGCTCTCCCTCTCCCCTGCTGATCTGTCTGCTTTGGCACAGGCTCATGCCCACTCAGCCACTCACCCGCACCGCCCCTGGTAACCGTTGCACTTGGGTCTGTATCTGTGACCCTACAGTCCCCTTACCTGCACTTACCAGACACCCCTCTCCCTTGGACTTTCCCCCTTTCCCTCCCCCCTGCACTTGGAAGTTCTCAATGTCACTGGGCCTAGTAAGATCATTGCTTTTGTCTTCCCTTGTTCCCTTCCTTTGCCTCGTCGCGCTCTGAAACACTTGTGTATGAGCGAAATACAAATAAAATATCTTATCATATCATATCAGGTTGTCAGGATAACCACTGACTGTGTAAAAAGCTTCCATTCTAATTTACTGTGTTCAGATTGATTTTCTGTGGATATCCAAAACCGTGGAGTGGATTTTGCTCTCGAGGACCTGACATCGAGACCAATGAGGATCTGTTTCCGTTATTTTATGGAGTGCCTATAATCTTGTTTACTATCTGAATTGACAATTTTAACTCTTTGACTGAACCCCTCTATCAGACGAAAAAATAGACCAGCTGCCCTCTCTCTTTCCCTACAGGATTACAGCAGCCACACATGTTCACGATGCCAGCAGCCGGTCTCATGCCATCTTCACCATCCACTACACACAGGTTGGTACTTGGAGTTTCTCATTACTTTGCTTCCTCTTTGAGTCAACAACCTATTAAGCATGTTCACAAAAGTTCCTATTTTGTGTGCAACCTGCTTCTTGCAACACCAATGGCATGTCTCTATATTCTCGCCAGCCTCTAGAATTAATGCGTCAGTTAAACCCTAGAGTCAAATTAGCAGAAAATCAACAGCCGTTTGTTCACAAAATGAAGGCTTTATATCGATAGCCATTCAAGATATTGTATATGCATAGCAAATGTACATTTATCATGGTAACAATACTCTAGGGGCCTCATTACGACTTTGCAGGTAGCCATGCCCTTAATAAGGGCACGGCTGCCTCTAAAACCGTGTCCGGGTTCCCTGAATGGGGAAATACCGGGCCATTCCGAGTATGGAGGTCCCGGTATTTCCTCCTTCCGGGAACCCGGGCCCGGTCCTTCCCCATTCCCATTCCCATTCCCATTCGAGCCCCCATAGGGCTCAATGGGAATGGGGAGGGAGCTAACAACAGGCCCATTACAAGCGGGCCCGTTGTTAGCTCCCTGGTTCCCTCGCGGGACCCGCAAAGGACGTCTGATAAAACCAGACGTCCAGAGCGGGTCCCGCGAGGGAACCTCGTAATATTGCGGAATGGGTTTAACGGCGCCGGCACCATTAGCGGTGCCGTTAAACCCATTCTGCAATAGTTATGAGGCCCTAGCTGTTTTTCCTTATTTTCACCATATCATTTAGGTTGTTGTATGTTAGCCTCCAAGCATGACAGTTAGATCACATAGACAAGGAGAAACTAGGCCAAAATGCATCTGTCTGTCTTTGCCTGGCATAGCCACATCTAAAGGAGCACTGTCTTCACATAAGAACATTATTATGAGTTATTGCCTATGGGTTTTGAAGAAAAATAAGTGGTTTACAGTGTCAAGTACACACCGAAAGCCCCTGAAACCAAATACCATGACAAATGGCTTCAAGCTGGCTTTGTGGGTGGATCTTTTTTTTTACAACACAGGTAAATTGTTTACATTTTTAAGCATTTTTAGAAATGTTAAGCATAAGCCATGATATGGCATTGTTACGATCCAGGGGGCGGGTTGTATTTTGGCAGGAAAACCAAGATAGGAAAACAGCTTATAGTAATTCCTTCCCGTGGTGCAACAAAATACTTATGTTTAATTCTGATTGTTCTTATGTATAGCAATATAGTCTCCCATCCTATGTGAAGCTACCACTGTACTGGTAATGTAAAGGAGCTTGTGGGGTCACAATGCCAAAAGGGATCAATACCCGGCAGGCCCAATTATAGGCCATGTAAAGGGTTATTATAGATAGTTACAACTTTGGGCCAGAATAAATATAGTGCCTCAAAACTACTTGCCACGACCCTAGGATCTTTCCTGAAATGACTAACAAGGTTAATTAATGGAATGGTCTCTCTTGGGTATCAACTCAATGTCATCGAAAATCAAGATTCCTTATCATTGAGTTTACAGAAAAGGTCCCTGAGTTTGGCAACTCTCAGCTGGGGGAACCCTTTCCCAAAGGTGTTGCCACTTCTGAATCACTCACAGTCTTTTAGAGGGTTTGACTGTCCACTTCTTTCTCGGTTCTTTGTTCTGTAGATTCAGTGCTCTGCTTCTCGTCCTCACTTCCTAAGTGGACCCCTAAACCCTGGTTTTATGGCCCTATATTCTGTTTCATGTTAGGCTTGGACAAAAACACAAGTTGAGAGCCAGTGATATTGGGGTAATCCCTACAGCGTCCACTAAGAGGCTGACTGTTAGGGAGTTTTGCAAAAGTCTACCAAAAGGTCATCTTCAGAAAACTCACCCTTTGGACACAGGGCTCCAACACGTAGTATAGGCCTGAAGCACACAAGTTTTGTTGGTAGCAATGGCTGAGCAGCCAGGCTTATTTTAGGAGGGAGAAAGGGTTTTAGGTGGTACAAAGAACTATACACATAGGCCCAAAGAAACACGACATACTAAAGTTATATAAAAATAATGTTTTATTTTATATATACACTGAGGCAGAGGTAAAAGGTAAGTACTATACCACACAATAGGTAACCTTAGAAAAACAATGCATTATTCACAGTCGTAAGTTACTTTTGTAATACTTTTTAGAATGGCACTATGGAATTCAAAGGTAAGTAAAACCTGTGTAATAACTTTTCAGAATATTTCTATCAGGTAAAACTGGATGAAACAAAGCCAACATAAGGTAAGTAAATACTTGTAATAATTTCACAGAGGCCTACCACTTTAAAAGACAGTCCCTATCTAGTTATGAGGGTCTCAGAGTCAGACTGGAGGGCAAAACACGTAGGCACAAGCTGTAGAAAGTCCAAAAGTTCCAGAGGAAGTCTTCAGCAGCAAGTAAGTGACTCTTTGTTGGGAAAATGGGGTCAGGGGCTTCATAGAAGGCTCCCTGAGGGCACACGGGCGTTACGCCTAGGTGACGTGTATGGGTGAACTCCCAAACACACAGACCAGCAGTCCAGCAGCACAGGAGCAGCAGGATTCTTGGTCCGGCAGGCTGACGAAGGGACACTGGAATGGATCTCATAGCAGCAGTTGGGTGAAGGGGCTTCCAGCAAAGGATTCTTCAGGTTCTGTGATTTTGGCACCTTTTGGGAAGCACCAGGGAAGAATGATTACTGCCTGGTAGATTCATCTTGCTTTCTCGTTCCTGCACTCTGGTGAGGGGACCTCAAGGAGTGGAATCTTGCCTCTGGAGGTCCGGAAGAAGTCCACCAAAGGTTTTCAAGGATTTGATCTTCGGAAGAGGATGCACTGCACAGTGGCCACAGGGCCCAGGGTACTGGCGGTTTGTAGCCTGCGAAAGTCACAGCTCGTTGTGGGATGGCTTGAAATGCAGGTTGTCGCAAGACCGATTGGCCGCCCCAGTCTAAAGGGGAGCGTTGTTCTCTTCGGAGTTCTCCTGACACTTGGAAGAAGGGGTCGGGCAGCAGCAATTACTCAGAAGGCATCTCCAGTCATCTGGAAGTGGCTGCAGACATCTTCTCCTCTTCTTCCTCATCAGTTCTTCTGTTCCAGGGGTCAGCTTGTCTTCAGCCCCAGGATCCATGCCTTTTATGCAGGAACCCAGTAAATCAGCACCCTTGCACCATTCAAACTCTGGCTGGTGAATGCCCTTCCAGGACAGCCAGCACCCCAGTGCAAACGGATTCCAGGTTGGCACACCCGAAGACAAAGAACAGCAGAGTTTTGGATGTCCTCCCCTGTTTCCCATCCTCACAGACACACTGGAGTCTTGGCCGGCTTCACAAAGGATTCCCGCCGATTACAAAGGTCAAGCCAGGCCCTCCCCACTCAGCACAGCAGAAGAAGGACCAAGAAGGGACAAGCAAACAAGTAATGGGTAAAAAAAGAATACGTCACCATTTTAGGTCAATGGTCCAGGGGTCAAGTCCTAAAAATAGAAGTGGGGGAACTCATTAACATACCAATTGAAGTTGTGTCACGAGTAATTAGTATCTTAAGGTGCCCTCTGAAAAAAGTGGGGGAACTCCATAAATAAGTGGGGGGACTCTGTGTACCCCCGACTTTAGCCCTGACGGTGACCCTTCTGTGCACTACCGCAGATGTGAGTACAACCTGGAAGTAAGAATTGCACAAAGGTAGGTAGAATAAAAACTCTGCCACCAGCCATTCAGTTTAGCTTGCAACTGTAACCCAAATGTTACAGGAGCAGTGCGAAAGGGGATAACATGTAGCCCCTCAGCACCCCACAGAAGGTGGGTGTGCTGATCTCACAATATAAAAGATAGGAAGGATAAAACTATCCTCTAACAGAAAATATAAAGGGAAGCCCAAAGGGCTTCCAGCAACACTGCACAGAAAGTGGTGTGTGATGAAAAAGTCAAAAGACAGATGCCATAAGACTTGGAGGAAAGATAACTCCAAGGAAAATGTATAAAACGAAATACAAAGTATCCCAAAATGTAGGGTAAAAGAACGACCGAGTGTGGAAAAAGGTTCCGACTCACTCTGGGGAACAGACCAAAAATCCATAGGTCCAGCAAAAAGTGCTGGGGGACTGGCATGTGGAGGAGATTATACATGAAAATGAAAATCTACCCTAACACTGACCACCTGAGGTTCTCTACTGGTTGGGTAAGGGCACCTTACCACCTCTCTCTCTTAGGGTCCTTGTTCTGGTCCTCAACACCCCATCCTCATCCACCGCATTGCATAGCAGCGGCCTGATTCCTATTGATCTTTCCTGCACCTCCGGTCCTCTTGTCTCCTTTCTCGCTCCCTTCCTCCTCCTCAATGCCTTGCCACTTGCTCATCCCACTACCCCTTCTCGACTCACACATCCCAGTCTTAAATGTGCGTCTGCTCTTCCCTTAATGTTATTGAGTTCTTTGGTGAGGGACCCGGGTTCGTTCTGTTGCTGCCAGATGGTGAGAGTCTGGTGGGTGTGTGTGCATGTGAATTGTTGGTTGAGTGATATTGTCAAGTTATGCATTTAATGAGATAGCAATACTAACACAATAAAGTGAGTTGGAACTGTTGTGCTCAATAACGTTTTGAATGCATTTCCCCTTTAGGCAATCCTGGAGAACAACCTTCCCTCTGAAATTGTCAGCAAAATCAACTTGGTGGACCTTGCAGGAAGGTAATTTGCTGTGCAATGAGGTTATCCACATTATTGCGGTGATGACGCAGAGTGCTGTTATGCTTCCAGAGTTACTTCAATATTTTGAGAATCTAATTTTTCATGTGGGTTATGTTATCGTCTGACTTGGCAACACAATCCAACGATTACAACACATTTCACCACACCCTCCTCTCTCGCTAACTATGGCCGACCTATGTCAGAATGGTAGGTGCCCAGGCTACCCAAAAACAGTCCCCCTCCTGAATAAACCCCCTTTGTTCCTGCTTTCGCATCCTTCATACTTTGCCCTGATTATTCTTTTCCCTAGCATACTGTTCTGGATCCCCCCTCCCCCGATGGAGTCACAATACGCCACCTCTCAGACAAGCCTGCAGAAACTATTACGGTGCTAATTTGACACAGTATAAAATCATAGTAGTATAGCAAGATATATTATTATGTGACATCAGGAGTCACTTCCTAAGCGTCTAAGATCCACATGTCCAAAATAGCTACCGATGTGTTATCGGTCTTCTTTTCATTATAAACATGTTGTAAAATGATTCACAGAGCTGACCACTGACAGAGTAGGGACACCTCCGCTCATTGTCCCTTACTTAACTCATAAGTCTTTGTGCCATATCAGTTGTGGCTTTGTTTTAGAGCTCAGCTACGAGCAGATACAGGAATTTCACTTCTAACATTCATTATGTTAAATATTAATGTATGTTAAACTATAGTAAAATTAATCCCCAAATAACAATCTAGTCCTAACTAAGCACTGAATAACTCAATCGGAAACATTTCTCGAACAGAGAAAAAAGTAGCAGAAACCTGCTTGGTGCCTGTATTTAATAATTGTGCTGTACGTGGCTCCTGCAGATTTCTGCAAAACAAGATTTTTATGATAAAAGGTTAGCCCAAAAGATCATTTTTAACACAAATATTTTAAAATCATACGGACATGAGGAAGTTTTAGGAGTTTTTGTGAGTTTTTGTTGCCAAAATTGCTTTGTGTTATTATTGAAATTTGTTATCATGTATAGCGCAAATAAGGAAATGATTTGTACTTTTCATTAATGCAGATCAACTGCGGTAAATCTTACATCACACAGGGATTTTCCTCCTGTCCCGGGAGGATAGCTCAGCGGCAGCGTGCGCGTCTTGGAAGCAAGACGACACGAAGCAGCAACAGGTTCGATCCCCGGGTCCGCGCTTAGAAACCTCCGGGTGTTTAAGCGCGTTATAAATACGTAACTAAGACAAAAAAAAAAACACAATTACGCAACTAAGAAAAACAAACAATTCATGTAACAGCGCCTCGATGCCTGCGGGCTGTGTGAGCGCTTTATAAATGTAAATAAATAAATAATTTCCGTGTAAATCACAGTTTAGAAAATGCCCAGAGTGGAAATAGTTTGGGCTGTAGCGTGTTTTAGTTATTTAGGCTATTTTGTTGTGGTTTTTCCCAAAGGGTGCAGTGACAGCCCTTTCACTATTGCCCAGTTTCCCGTCGCTGGATATTACATCAGTGTGGGGGACCTCAAGAATCGACTCTGGAGCTGAAAGTCTTACAAAGCTAAACAGCAAGCTCACTCCTCCTCCAGGATAATGCATGGTCATATTGGTCTGAGCACAGGTAGATGCTTTCAACAGAATAAGAATAATGGGCCCCAGACTATGACCTGGCCTAATCTCAAAGCTGCTGCCCTGGCTGGCATTAGCTGGCACGCTAGATGATAGTGGACTGAAAACAAACCACCCTCCATTGTCCAAATGCAAATTCCACCAGAACACTGCTGCCTGGATGTAACCTCTTGCTGGAAAATAATATATTTCATTTCATATGTAGCACTTGCCGAGACCATCATGCCGGCCTGCAACGTTGTAAATAAGAGTTCCACATTTAAGCAATAGGCCCAGAGCAGGGGGGGCATTACCACTTCAGGTAATGCCCGGGGCCCATATTTACTGGCCCGAGTGAAGCGAGATAGTGGTTGAGGAAGTGAATAAAATGTTAAGAGCGGACATTATCAAACCCTCTTCAAGCCATGGTCCTCCCCTATCGTATTAGTCACCAAACCTGACCATTTCTGGAGGTTTTGCATAGATTTCTACCAAGTTAATTCCATTTCCGACATTGATGCTTTTCCCATGCCACGCATCGATGACCTAATTGATAAACTCGGAAATGCCACCTTCCTATCAACCCTTGACTTAACAAAAGGGTACTGGCAGGTCCGAGTGTATGGACCCGATAAGGAAAAGACAGCTTTCTCGACACCCCTAAGATGTTTTCAGTTCGAAGTCCTCCCTTTTGGCTTACCCAGGGCTCCAGCCACTTTCCAACAGTTTATGGACATATTATTACAGCCCGACTCTGATTTCTGTGGAGCTTATGTTGACGATATCGTCATTTATAGCAGAACTTGGGAAGACCACCTTTTCCATCTCTTTACCATTATGAGAGCTCTCAGAGAAGCTGGACTCACTGCCAATCCATCCAAATGCAGACTGGCCCAATCAGTCGTGAAACACCTCTGCTTCTTTGTAGGGAATGGTAGTGTGCAACCTCAACGCGAGAAAGTAAAAGCTGTACTAGATACCCCTACACCTAAAACTAAAAGAAATCGCAGAGACTTTCTAGGGATAATCAGTTATTAGCATAGGTTTATCCCAAACATCTCGGACAGAATAGCTAGGCTGACAGATAAACTAAAGAACGGCGAGCACCAGAAAATTAATTGGACCGACGAAGATGATATATGTTACAACAACCTAAAACAAACCGTGTGCCAAAACCCGATCCTAAAGGTAGTAGATTTCTCAAAAGAATGTGTACTGCAGACAGATGCCTCCCTTACAGGGTTAGGAGCAGTCTTATCACAAATTTGCGACAGATTGGAACATCCCACCCTGTTTAAGAGTCGCAAACTTTTCCCACGTGAAATAAATTATTCTGTGATGGAATTAGAGGCCATTGCCATCAAGTGTGCCATTATCCTTCTTTGATACTACCTCCTAGGAAAAAATGTCACACTCGTCACTGACCATTCTCCACTAGTTTGGATCAGCCAATGAAAAGACCAAAGGAATGTGGATTTCCTCTCTCGGTTCCCCTGTGAAACCGATGTGGCTACATCGCATAGGGGAAGGGTTTGTGAGAAACCTGAAGGTGTCTTACCCGCTAGTCCCCCCGGCATCTGTCATACAGGTGGCCAGGACACAGCCATCGCTTTTGGATCCAGTTCTTGCCGGTGGACCAGTGCGGGAGGATCACCTGAATGGGGGGTCCTCGAGTGTGAAAGTGGGACACCGGGGTGAGACGCGGTAGCCACTTCCCAGTAACACCTTTTCCCCATCCTACCAGATAGGATACGTAGGAATTCAAACCCCCCCCCCCCTTTTCCGACACTAACACTTTCTCACAGACAGTTCACCATGAGCGTCAACGGACTAACACCAGAGCCGTATACCTGACATGTCCCAACACCATGGACAGGCAAGGTCAGGCAATTACGGATCATTACACACACCTGACTTCCATCACACTTCCCCACCCACATAAAAGGCAGAGCATGAAAGTACACTTGGAGCGAGGCAAACCCTATGAGGGAACAGCAGTTCCAAGATGGCAGTTTAATACAAGGAGAAAGACGGCGAGACCAGAGAGAGTCGCAAGGAGGGAAGTACCCGTGACCTCTAAAGTCTGTTACTTTTGTGAGCCCTGGAAAGTGAGAAACCTAAGACCAGCAACTAAGGCTGGTCAAACCTGCACAGTGTGTCAGAGGTACCTGGGGCTCTCCTGCATCGATAACCAAGGCGGGGAGGAGCGATTGCCACTGTGGTACTGTCCTTGGCTCCTACAACAAAGCGGTGTCAGAAAAGACAGCACAGCCGGTGAGTCGGAGAGACTGATGCCAAACCAGCTTGTGTTTTGAACCAGGGTTGCAATGGCCACATTGGACAAAGAGAACAGTGTGTGGGGTGTTTGCAAAGAGCAACACAGATATAATTGGAAACCAAAAGGCTTAGTTGAACTTTATAATAGAACTTTGGGAGAAAAGATACCATACACAGAGTGATCCGGCGCCACGTGGGTGCTCATCCGAATGTTTCTGTTGGGTATCCAACTGATGCTGAGTGTGAGAAAGGAATATTGAGATCAAAGTGGTCATGCAACGGGTCAAGCTAAACGCTGTGCACATTCGAAAGTCTTCGACAATATAAAGTGCATTACAATTGGTCCGAGTCCGGCTAAGGGAGACTAATTGAGCGAAAGAAAGGGATCTAAACCTGGCTGAGGCAGGTCCAGGGTGAACCATGAGTCACCCGAGAAATAGTTCTCTGATATTGGCATGAAAGAGATCTGAGCCCAGAAGAGGGGCATCCAAAGTTGAACTTTGTTTTTGAAAGGGATCTGAATCCGGCCAAGGGGGATCCAGGACAAATAACCAAATTGAATATTGATAAAAGGAAAATAACGTTTACGTGTTGTTTTGTGTACACCAGGCCCTTTGAGTCAAGAGATTTGCAAGAAGCAAAGAGACTTGGACACAGGAGGTAAAGAACTGTGAACATAGAACTGTATCCTCGTGCCGCAGAAGCCAGAGTGTGTGCTTGATGCGTGTGTCCTGTGCTAAAAACGCGGGGAAGGGAGGCCGATGGCCCGAGCATCCTGACTTATGATTTTGTGAACACTTCTTTCTTTTCTTCATGAACTTCACCCCACATTATTCGCAAATTAGTATTAAAGATTAGCAATAGGTTTTTTTTAGTATAGGCCTTTTTATGTTGAGAAGACTCCACTAGGATTGCCTTCTTATTATTTGATGGGTGTAGCTTGCTCCCATCTGTAGATTTAGGTTTACATAGGCGTTTATATCATCCATGTGAGAGTTTAATAAACACCCTTGAACTGTGGTCACTTGTGTCTGTCTTACTGTTGATACCATTCCCTACTTACACACTTCAAAATCTTATCTAGAGCACTGGGTATTATTAATGTATGTAATATGTGCACATCATGTTTACTCAAAAATTCATCAGAGTGCATGGTTTATATATATATTTTATTTTCATGCGCACTGACAGTAATCAGGATGGTAATTTACATATGTGAGTATGATTTTTTTTTAAATAAAATGCAGAAAAACGTTTCTATGCTTTCTTATTCTTCCTATTGACTTTAACGGTGGGCTTGTTGTTTTAAAAGGGCTGTAAACAGAGTTCTGGAGTGTTTTATGTTTAAGCGGAGGGTTTTTCTATTAGTAAATTTAGGGCCTCATTACACGGTAGGCGGTAAGGGTTAACGGTCACCGGTAATGGTACCGGTGACCGTTAACCCTTACCGCCTTACTACGAGGTCCCTTAGCTTTTAGCAGGTGTTAAAAACCAACCCGCTAAGGGACCTTGGTGCCAATTACGGCACCGCAAATTTGCGGTACCGTAATTAGCACCTTCCCCATTCCCATTATGCCCTATGGGGCAAAAATGGGAATGGGGAAGGGCAATGGTGGAAGGGGGAATTACCGCCCCGCCAACCTTGGAATAGGGCGGTAATTCCCCTTTCCACCAAGGCGGTGCCGGTATTTTACCGGCATGGACCAAGGTGCTATTAGCACCTTGGTCCACCACTTACCGTGTAATGAGGCCCTTAGACTTGCTTTCTGACTGCTTTCTCCTCCACGATCAGTAGCAATGTTGGGACTGCTCTACCATATGTGTACAGCAATAGCCCCTTTTTATGTTCACTCTTTTTTTCAACCAGCGACAACACGATTGCGAATACAGCTGTGTTCTCGAACGTCACGTCTTGCCTGCGTTTGCAGGCCAGTTCTTTTGCAAATCGGGGTTGGAGTGAGCAATAAACCTCTTATTTTGTAACTCCCAGAATGCAGTCTCAACGGCCAGTTCATCCCAGGGACCCACAAAGTTTTGTTGCTCGTGCAAATGCATGCGTGCCCCCCCAACAGTGCTATGTGTATACATGCAAACTGCGGGTGATCCACAAAAGGGAAATAAGCAAATGTGCATGCAGGTCCTTGCACTGCGTGTGCGCAGGCTGCACGTATGTCATCTTCTGTTAATGGTATTCATATAGCGCACCGTCACCAATGGAGTTGGTCCCCAGGCGCTCTGGCGGATCTGTATAACAAGAGGCGGGCGGGCGCGTAGGTTAGTCAGGAGGAGGGGGAGTAGGAGAGTGGGAGAAGTGGTGTGCTGTTGGCGGCTTCAGTTCGGCATACACCATGCGCTGAGCTTTGGTGTGAGTATCGGATCGGGCGACACCTCGTGTGCTGCTGGTGCTGCTTATGTGTTGTTTCTTTGTTGTTGATGCAGTGGGGTAAAGTGCGTGCGGTTTGCTGGAAGAGAGATGGTCGTGTGAATTTGCGGGTGGGTTAGGTTTGCAGAGATTTGGAAGTTGGGTCAGTGGGGTGTGTATCCTGGTTCTAGTACATCTAATTCCATTTAAGTTTCGTTCCTATGGGTGGGGCTATTGCTGCGGTCCTTTATTGGTCGTCTAACTGGTGTGTGTGGTGGCGCGGCGTGCACCCACGGATGGGTTTGAGAGTTACAGGGGGAGTACTCATGGAGAGGCACACGCACATAGTGATTCATGAAAGGAGAAACTCCCTTGTGTTGTGTTGTATCGCACATCACAATTTCCCTGCTTCCACCTTTCTTTGGGCAAGCCTGCCGGCACTGTTTCTCATGTATGAAAGTGTTTCACATACCTAGTGCTTGGCGACACTTCCACCTAAATATGTTTGGTTTACATTGTTTTGCTTTTCCCCTTCCCATGTGCAAGTCCCCTTGCCAGGGACTTTCTCCTGGGAATTCCTTCCTTTGTGAATCCGAATTCTGTTTCAGAAGTAATTTGGGAAGAGCCTCAACTTGCTCACTAATGGCAGGGGACTCTTTCTGAAGTCCCTTGTACCCGTAATTTGCACACCGGTACAACCACAAGTGCTGGCAATTGCAGTTTGCTCCTGGTCAAAATAAAGCCCTGGGAATTGTGCCCAAGCTCTTTACCTTGTACACAGGAATGTTTGCAGAACCTACAATCTGCTCCGGGAAATTGCAGTAAATATCTTATGTTGGGTAAAGCTGAGCAGATGTTGGTTCTATTATTTGAAGACAGATCACACACTGTTATTTATTTATCTTTTGTGCTGTTTTATATTCCAGTGAACGAGCCTCTCCCAGTTACTGCAAAGACAGAATTACCGAAGGGTCCAACATCAACAAGTCTTTGGTCACCCTGGGAATTGTCATCTCCACCTTGGGTATAATTCAATAGCCACATTACTTTATTTCAGTAAATGCATTTTCCCGGTTTATATCCTCACTTTGCTCACTATTCTCTGCTCGGATATCATAGGCCCGCCCAGGCTTCTGACCATATTTTAAAATTTGGCTTAATATCTCGCACCTTATTTTACATAGAGTAAAAAAGGAGAAAATAAGACTCCACTGAATCCCCATCCGTCGTACATTATACCCAAATCGAGCCATGAGTACTGTAAATTCCACTAGCAAGATTCCCCTGTTTAGTGTTCCAATGGAATGATCATAATGTTATCAAAAGAACTGGGTTGTGGGTGAAGGGCCAATCTCTCTTCGTCGTTGCGTTGAAATTCATTATGTAAGTGACACAGAAGTCAGTTGCTCGATATTTCTGGATGATCAATATTTTCTTTGGTAATTTGACTCAACCGTCATGTGTATTATTTTAATGAGATTCAATGTTATGTTATGTTATAAAGACTTGTATAGCGCAGAGGACTCACAGGTATTAATGCACGTACTGTGTGTACATTCTAGGGCAGTCAAACCAGCATCTAGCAGAGGGATTTTGTAAACAAGTTTCTCGGGAGGATAGCTCAGGGGCAACGTGCTCGCCTTGGAAGCAAGACGACACGGAGCAGGGTCCGCACTTAGAAACCTATAGGTATTAAGCGTGTTATAAATAAACTATCAAATATCAAACCAGTAGGTTTCAAGATGTTTCCTGAATAAAATAAACGCAGGGAGGGATCTCAGTATAGTAGGAAGGTGGTTCCCGGGGCAACATTTAGAATTGTTGCATGCATGCACGCATGCACGTTATGATCTTAAGCAAGGTGCTTCCTGTTTAAGGCAAGATAGTCAAGCAATCAAACCACCAATCATTTCATGTAGCGCTCTTAAGGGAAGTTTCTCTGACTTTCCAAGGAGAGATTCAAGAAAGTAATGCAGACATTTTTAATCTAAAGACTTCAATCTCGTTAATCTCCTGTTTTTAAAGGGGGCCGCTTTGCTTTAGGCTGGACATTACATTTCCCCGTCTTTCCTTTGAGAAATGCCGAGTAAACAATCACATTCATTATGTAAACAATCATTGAGAAAGCCAATGTCTTCACATTATATAGATTGACCCGTTGCCAGATATTGCCGTTAAATAACCAGGCACTGCCGTAATTTGCTCTGGCACTCACATCATATGCCAGGGACTGCTGCTCAAACGAATGCCTGGGTACCCCCATCATTGGTCAGGCATCGTAATGCTGGGGTGACACGCCAAGAAAGGCCTTTTCGACTGCAACATCTCTACACCCTGCATACTGATTATGATTGATTATGATAGGTCATTTATAATGTGCTTAATACCCAGAGGTTTCTAAGCGCGGACCCGGGGATCGAACCTGTGTTGCTCTGCGTCGTCTTGCTTCCAAGGCGAGCACGTAGCCGCTGAGCTATCCTCCCGATACTGTAAAGCCGCACTCTCCTCTATCTCTCGCTCTTTCTATTTCTCTCGCTCTCTCTCTCTAACTTTGGCACGCATGCACTGTGTGCATTCTTTGCATGCAAAAGGTTACACATAGCATAGACTGTTTGGGATTTGCACTGCACAGACTAGTCCATCTCCTCAGCCCAGGTACAGGAAATCACTTAACAGTTGGTGACTGTGCCAGCAATACGCCAGATGTAAAAGCAGATACCCAGTGACACAGAGGGCTGTCGCGATGTAGCGGTAGTTGGTTGCCTTGCCTACCAAATGTGACAGATTGCTCACATACTCATGCTATAATCATGTCTCACAAAATTCTATTTAAATAGGGGAATAGAGAACACACATGAAAGTAGTGTTTTTGCTGTGTGTATTAATTCGGAAACAAATTGTAGACAACTTCACCTTCAGCCTCAACTTGAGATTCATATAGACCTTTCTGATTTATTTATTTATTTGCATTTGTATAGCGCACTTACAGCCAAGAGGCATCGAGGCGCTGTTACATGAAGTTTGCAAGAAATTTCTGTCTGATTGGGGCATGGTACTTGATGCATTACTGTTCCACTGGGAACACCTGGGCAAATCGGACATCTCTATTTTACAAAGAATTTCTTTTGGGACACTATTCTGTCCATGCGTTTGTGCGTATTCACTTTTTTTTATGAACAAACACAAAAGTATGGGTGAACACTGGCTGGAACTTTTCTTTTTTTTTTTAAAAAACAAAAAGAAAATAAACAGACAGATACTGATACTAGTTGCAAAAGAAGACATATGGACATATGCAGGTGAAGTTAGTATTTAATCTACCAGACATGGGTAATACTAGAATTCATGGGCGAAAACTGGAATCAGACGTTTGCACTTATCTGAGTTATTTCCTGAGAGATCATAGTGTTGACAAACCTGCCTCCAAAAAACAATTCCCAGCTCAGATTTTAATCAGAAAAAAGGGCAAATAATTCCCTCTAACTGATTCGAAATATCTGTCATGCGTTGGAGAGAGCGCTTTTGGAAGATATCCAAACCAAGCTGCACCATAGGGCTGCAAATAAGGAGCTCAGAGCAGAGACTGTGCAGTCGTTGCTGAAGATGGTTTGCTCATTGTGTCCGTCCTCTCTTTTCATTCTAGCTCAGAATTCCCAGATGTTCAGCAGCTGTCAGAGCATTAACAGCATCGCCAGCGAGGGGGACAGCTCCAACCACTCGAGCGCGGGTTCCAGGAGGCTCCCGTACATCCCCTACCGGGACTCCATCTTGACTTGGCTGCTGAAGGACAGCCTTGGAGGAAATTCCAAGACTCTCATGATTGCAAGTAAGCGCTTTCCCTTGGCCGCCTTGTGTGTGTTTGGGGAGTGAAGCCAACTCGACATGTGACTAACTCTTCCACAGTCCTACCAGCCTTGCAGAGGAGCCGGTCTTATAATCTTGCAATGTCCGAAGGGGGGCAATTCACATTCGTAAATGCTTCTGGAATTCGGATTGAAATTCTTCCCTTTACATCCTTATGTCCAAATATATCAATGGAAAAATAGCTTTGTTTGTTTGTCTTTTTTAGACTACATTTCTCAACTTCATCATAACAAAATAATGTACATGGAAGACAGTACTAGAGAAGTATGTCACCAGAGTATACATGTGACCGACTCCATAACATGATGACTCAAAACAACCAATATATTTTAAATTTCTATTCTAGTTTTTCGCCTTCTCGGGTGGTTTATGGTTCTAGTCTTTAGGGCCGAGGTGTCTTCTTTGTTCTTCGCCTGTTGCCTGGGAGGTCCCACAATCACCAGAGGAGGGATCTGGGGTGTTCTACCCACCCCCCCATCTTTACCCAGTAGGCGGATTAATGGAGTCCCACCAGGTCTAAAGGTGGGCATTGGGGCCAGAGCTGCCATGATTAGGCACCCTGTTTACAGTTGCATCCTGTGGTTTCCATTGCAGCTGTGAGTTAGCGCCCTATTGTCAGGTAAGGGCTGTCCAGCAGGCACCAATTCATGGGAAACGGGGCAAGTCCATCTTTGGCGACCTTTTCATGTGCACAGTTACACATCTTCATAACAGCAACTGAATTGTTAATTTGTGCAGAAAAGTCAACTAAGACTTTTTAAAATGTAAAAGCTGCCTGCTTCTTCAACAAGCAAAATGCAAATATTTGTTAGCAAAAACGCACATTTTATTGACATAATCTCAAAACAACATGTTGCCGGCTTGTTTCAAATGATAACAAATTAAGTGACCTTTCCTTTCCTCAGCATTCAAGCAGCCGGTAGAGGATTACACAGGCTTCTCAAGTTGTCCCAATATCACGTGTGAATAGGTCACCCAGCCCCACCTCCTTTTCCGGGATGGTCACTTGCAGCTCCGCCTTTATGATTGAAAAGCAAAACTGAGGGTACCAGCATGCACAGAAACACACAGCAAGGGATGCACTCCGTACACCGGACACCGTTAGATTTCTGGCTTAGATCCCTAGGTGCTCTGAAGCAATAGTCGCATATGGCACCCTACATAACAAATAAAGAAATAAACGAACCTACTCCGCACACCATCACTTTAATGGTGCTCTGCACCTTGATGTGCAAATCCTGCAGACAACTCAAGTTATCCAGTGTGACGTGTAAGAAGTCCACCCCAGTCCAGATGTTCTGTTTTCTTTGCTCTGCGGCACCTATAGTTCTGGACCTTTGCTGGAAAAGGCAGACAGAGCTGGCACAAGAATGCAAAGAAACAAAGAAGGAAAGGGCATGGGGTAGGGTAATATGTATCGCTGCCCCACAACCACATGTACAGTAAGTGGGTAATGGTGGCACAATAGTTACAAGTCTAAGAAAAGGCACACAGCTGTTGACTGGAAGGTCAGGGCTGGATTGAGTTGAGGTGTAACTCATGTCACGGGACCAAGCAGCCATTCTTAAAGGTTTTCTAGGGCAATAGTTCTCTCTCTCTCTCTTTCTCTCTCTCTCTCTCTGTCTCTCTCTCTCTCTCTCTCTGTAGACCTGACTGCCTGCCCACTGCCACGTGTTAGCTATTTCACATGTCCTGGCCTCCATGTCCTCATCACCCTACACATCTGCTACTTGTAGATCTTCGTTTATATTGGGGCATTTAAACTTCTCTATTGTACAAGGGAGACAAAGTATAAGCTGGAAAACAGGACCAGCGGAAAATCTCATGTCTGCATTGGACAATACAGAAGTTCTGGTTCTGCGCGGTTTCGGAAATTAGAGTAAATGAAGGAGTGAAGCCAGATGGCAAATGTGGCCATTGGCTTATGACCATCACTGACCCCCAAAATGTTCTCGCTCATAAGTGACTTTTTTATGAAGCCTACTAAGCAATCAAAGTTCTACTGCTCCCCCCCATTGCTAGTTGGGAAATAGCATCATAAACACACGCTTGGCTGAGCTATGCCAGGAGTTTACACGCTAGGGATCTTCCCTTCTGGGTTTCCAAGTGAGCAAAGGGGATGGCATCCAGTAGGCAGCAGTTTGCTGAAAGGTTTTTGCTGAAGAACAGTGGCAGAATGTGGGCTTAGTATAATCAGGCCCCCAATTTGTATTCTCTCTGCGGGGGTTAAATGGTGTTATTATTACTTGGCGCAGTAATGGCTTTATTGCCCCCCCCCCAACCTCCCGAAGGATAAAATAGCATGTATGCCCGGCCAAGATTTAAATTCGCCTTGGAGAAGTCCCACACTCTCTCTGCTGTTGTGTCTATCGAGCAGGCACTCTAATACATCACTAAGTTACATGTGAAAGTATGAGTTTATCAACGTCTCAAATAGTTTCTCTTGGTTAATAAATGTAGTTTGCTAATTTTAATATTCTCAGTATGCAAGTACACATTTTCTGATGTGCCATTTTGCACTTTGAGGGTCAACCACTTTTTTTATTGTCGAGCTGTTTTACCATGTGCTTTGCTGGTTTGTTCCATCCACTTCCCTCTACACGCCTTTGTAACTTCGAACTCCCACGTGCCTTGCTGACAACTCTTTTTACATTGATGACAATAATGACCCTTCCTTTCTGTTTGGGGGGCATTTTCTTCTCACCACAGTTTTGCAGAGAGGGTCACCTGCCCATAGGGACAAACGACTCCTGGCACAGTGTTCTGCTGTAGTTCCAGGGGGTCAGTTCACACACAGTTTACTGCTGTTCTTTAAGCAAATCTGCTCATAAAGCAATCATACAAGAAAGAGTTATCTTCAAGTACATGGAGGCTAGCATGAATCATATAGGGTGTTAATAGTTCTCCGGACCCACAAGATATATATACTAAATTCTAGGGAAATGTCAACTACCCTTTATGTGGCCATAACAAAGAGCACAAAGATTCAGCTAATTTATCATCATGTATAAGGAAGTCCCAAGAGCTGGTCCCATGTTGAAATGGTCCTTCTATTCCCCCAGTACCTGGCCAAACTTCTTTCACTCTGAGTTTAGTGGTAAGCAGTGTAATACTCCATTTACGTTCATCAACAAAAGCAAGAGCAGACGCTCAGTTCAGTAGGTGGAACACTAATGTCAATTAGCATCCAGGCAGTGCGGCTCCACCCATCTGGTGTCTTGGAACCCAGGCTGGTATAGTGCAGGAGTCTCTGATAGCCCTCACTCACGTTCCCACTCCTCCCTGGTATTGCGGACCTCTGTGGCAGCGGGCATGCATCTGCAACTCGTGCGCCCACAATTCCCTCTACTTACTCCCTGCATGGCCCGCCGTCGCCTCTGTGGATGTTTGTGGGTTCCTTATGTCACATTGAGCCAGCCCGCTGATGGAACTGTGTTAGGGGCCATTGCCAGACCCTGGTAACTGTTGCCTCCATTTCCACCTCCCCATCCTTAGTGCTTCCTTTTGCTCTTTGGTTTCCTCCTTCTCTACACACTCCTCTGACCGTACCACCATTTCTCTCGCAATGTTCTCTCTCTGTCGTTCCTGCCTTGGTCACCATTCCCCTGCCCCTACGCCAAGTGGCCATTCCCTAATTGCTCCCACTAGCGCTAATAGCCCAATTGAACAATCCATACATTAAGGTGACCCGGAGACTGCGTTACATGCCTTTGCTCCCACTCTGGCCTTTGACTTGTTCACCAGTCCATTAACAGCCAGTATAGCCTGCTCCATCAGTCTATAAATCTGTGTAGTATTTTCAAAAGAGTTCACATTACCTGGGCCCAAAAGCCTGCCAGCCATGGACATTTCTTAGGTAGATGACTGAAGTTATCAGGGGCATAATTACATTGTCTGTAAGCTTTGCTTATCAAGGCTTCATTCATGCTTAACTAAGCCAGAGTTTATAATATTTCATATAATATAGATGCACATTTGACATTCATAACTCCCAACTAGGCACTCGAAATATCTGTGATTGGTGCAAATATTGCCTTCCCAGATCTGCCTCCCACCACACTCTGGAGATCAGAATATTCTTTTGCTGTCTTTGGACAAAGGCACAGAAAGTGGGGATCAATTCAAAGCTACCCTGAGAATCCAATGTATATTGTACCACCTTGGAAGCTCAGGGGTTTCAGGAAATCTGTTAATAAATATTTCGTAGAGTTCGGAATCTTAAATGTTATAGGTTTCCAACTACTCTGAAAGTGACACGTGATTTTGAAGCCAAATGTTCTCTGAATCCGAAGTCTGGTTAGAGCTGCGTTTCCTTTGTCATTTGTGGCAAGACCCAACATTGCATGTCTACAGCCTTCATTTCTAGAGAAGGTGATGTTCTATTCCCGGCATCCCTGCAAAGCGTCACGATAGGCTGTAACACCGCCATTTAAATGGTGCAAAGCAAACTTTCAGGTCTCATGCTGAACTAGAAAGTGGAGGTCTGGCTATTCAATAATAGAATCAGGTATCAGGTAATATTATCCCCACCAAAAATATCACCGTAAATATGGTAGTCGGGAACTCACATAGGCGATATTTTTGCGGGGATATTAACACATGGAACCTAGAATTATAAGTCTGGTATCTGGCTGAACCAATATCTTCAAAGATGCCGGAGAGGAGCACCCACTCACCGGCAATGTCATCATGACTATTGCCTCTGCTTATCACATCGCTGTGAATTGTAGTAAGCACTACCAATAGGCACAGATGGCAAAGCAATGATTGTGATCAAAAAGACCCTTTTCTGCTCTGGGAATATGGCCATTTATCTGCGTCCAGCTGCTTATCATTAATCAGGATGCGAGCCAAGTTTCTGCAAATCCCCCCAGGAAATAACTGCAGATTGAGCACAGGCCCTGTGCCAACAGTCACTTTCATCTATCCCACTCCTTTAGTCCACAACTCTTTGCATGCTGGGAGTTGTAGTTTCGCTTTTTGCATTATACATATACAAATCCGTGCATGTAAAGCACTGTTGGGTAAATATACTGCGGCTTCATTCATAGACAGTGTACACTGGTGCAGATGCAGTGTTTCCCATTGCTCACACTGGGGCAAAAACTGCCCTATTGCAAAAAAATAATATTCTTGTATTTTTGCAACAGGGCAAGGTGTGCCAATGTGCTAATAGAGAGCTGTAAAGAATACATGTTTGCACCCGCGCAATGTTTGCTCTGGTGATAGATAATACAGCGCAAAATTGCCCTAGCACCGGTAAAGATTCTGTAATGAAGACTCAGAACTGTAAAAAAAGGGGACCTTGAAGGAGGCCATTTGGGAAGTTTGTAGTTCCAACTTGTCCCAAATAATGTGAGACCAAAGAACCTATTTCTGTATCTTTGAAGTTGTAATAGCTGATGAACAGCTGAGAGATGTATATAGAGCTCCCGCTGCCAAATGGCTGCTTCAGGGCACTGCATGAAGCGGGGATGGCCAGAAACTGGGGAAGCAAACTCAAGAAAGTGGGGGTTCAGATTGCTTCTGAATTTCAGGATGCTGGGTTCCATGCTGAGGCACACTGGGTGGGTGGTCCACAGTGCGGATCCACTGGGCTGGAAGTTCCCAACCAGTCTGCTTCTTGTGGTGGGCCTCCCCCTGTGGGATATGGATTGCAGGGGTTTTGGCGTAGAGCGCAATTCCACCCACATAATAGCGATGCGCAGCCGCGTTTAAATGCCGCACACGCTGTTCTCGTTGCTCAATGGGGTGAAATCTGGCACTGATTAAATGGGCTTTATTTAACTGAACTCCGGTACGGTATTAGGCGTGTTATAAAAAAAAAAAGAATAAAATCAAAATAAATAAATAATATCAACAGTGCCACTGATCATTTTCTTTTTGTCATTTCAGCGGTGTCTCCATCAAGTGCCAGCTACAACGAAACCATGAGCACCCTGCGTTATGCTTCCAACGCAAAGAACATCATTAACACGCCCCGAGTAAATGAGGTGAGAGAAGAAACAGCGTGGGGTTTCCTGTAGCATCATCTAATGCCAAAACAACATGATTGTTTATTCTTTGTTTAAACCCCATCTACTGGAAGTCATAGACATTGTAAATGCTAATTATGAAAGTGACTAGTCTAGTAAAGTTGCATTGCGCACTACTTGCTGCATCTGTGTTCAAAGTAATTTCACAACAGCCTAGGACCAGATCTAAAAGTGGGCTGCCTGCAATTTGGAGAAGCCCCTTTGGACTAAGGGCCTCATATTGGAAGAGTGATTCCTTCCAGAGGATGGCCTTTCATTCCAAATCTGTCAACCTATTGAAATATGTTCCGCAGGGTAAGTCTTATCTATTTACGTCACCTCAGTACTTATATTGGGAGTGGTAGTACCTTTATTGAATTGGATTTCTCCATTAACATCAAATGGCGTACGTTATAATATAACTATAACAACATACAAAACCCTCTGAGAGAAAAGACATCTGGGAATAATAACATACAGACTAAGATATGGCATGAATTCTCCCATCCAAAGTGTAGCTTTCTCAGAAGTGATTTTAATATGGGTGGCCCATTTTCTGTTCTTAGCAACCGTGAGACCCAGGTAACAATACGGGGCCACTACTGCTATTCCTTCACCATTCAGGTGCCAGGAGTGGTCAATTATTTCCTTACCAAAAACCATAATTTAGTTTTAGGCATATTGAATTTTAACCCATAAGTTGGAAAATATTGGCCTGCATAAACAGGCTTTATTGTAGAGCCCCAACTACAGAGCAGTATCATCGGCGTGTAAAAGTGGGTCATGTGTAGCATTGTGCAGTGTTGGGGGGTTAAATCCTCAGGATAGAGGGTTCAAATCTGACAAGAATAAAATGAATAAAAATGGAGCCAGCGAACACCCTTGCTTTACCCCTTTGTTAGTTGGTAAGTCCGCTTAAAACTACCCGCTGTTGAGTACTCCACTGCTGCATGTGCGTTCGCCCCCCAACATACCTGGATGAGGTTTAAAGGACCTGGGGAACCTTCAGAACTGCCATTTTCCACCACATTGCGTAACTGTCTATTGAATCAAATCCTGCTCCAGGTCCAAAAAGGCTACACACAACTCACACCCTCTAACCAAGCAATATCTTTCTACAAGAACATTGAATACAAAGCCATGATCTAATGTAGAAAAGTCCTTTCAAAATCCAGCTTGGTAATCGTTCAGGATATTGTTAGCGAGGACCCAATGCTCAAGTTTATGCATTCAACATTTAGTGAAGATCTTGCTTGCCGTGTCTAGGAGAGAGATTGGCCGGTAGCACTGAGGATCCCCAATAGAACCTTTATTAATGACAGGAGTACTAAGGCTACCGCACCACGACTTTGTCATGACTCCTGCCTGGCTAATGGCATTAAAAAGACAGGCCAAGATCGGGGTCCACCATTTGAGGCATCATTTAAAAAGGTCAGAGGGCAGCCCATCCTGGCCACGCTGCTTTCACATGGGCCATAGATTTGATGCGTAGCAAGACGTTCTCCTCAGAGAAAGCAATAGTGCTTCCCTGGAAGGGCATAGCTGTGTCAGTTCCTGTTAGGGAATGATAGGACTATAGAAGACTCTCTTTTTAGTGTACAGGGCTCCAACTCTCAGTATAGGCCTGAACCACCCAAAAGGTTTGGAAGCTATGGCTGAGCAGCCAGGATTAGTCTAGGAGGGAGAAGGGCTGTAGTAGAGTACAAAGACCTTTCAGCACACAAGCAGTCAAGAACACACTTACACACTTGCAGTTATATATATAAATATTATTATTTATTAAACATACTAAGCAATGTTAAATTCACTTTTCAATTAAGGTAAATAAGTGAAACGTATGTACATATATCCAGTCAGACTTTTGCAGTTGTACCTCAATTCAATGATAAACCTTACGTTGGAATGCAGGTAAGTGAAAGAGTTGCTTCAGGTTAGCAAAAATATTCATCAACCAACAATCATAAATGATATTACTGGTAAGTAAAATAACTTAAAGGATAGTTCCGGGACTTTTTTTTTATTGTCCCTACGGTTCGGCCATGTGTTTTTAAGCATAACTCGGTAGATCGTAGAAAACTTTCCTATGGACCTTACCCGACTTTTTGTCCATTAACGCACTCGAAATCAGCCGCCATTTTCTGATAATCCTATAATTTCCCCCCATCTCCCTGGCTCACCTGCTTTTGCGGCACTAAATCAAATCCCCCGCCCCTGAAACAGACTTTATCAAAACATTCATATTCCCCGCCTCTATCCGTGACGTGACTGAGCTGCGTAGGCAAACGCGCCCAGGCGTCTTCTACGCGACTCCACACAGAACCCGGAAATCAACACAGATGAGCTCACACAACACAGCGCGCCACAATTGGGAATATGAAACTGTACTTTTAAATTAAACCGCAAGATTGTAAATTTGGTAAAGTACATTTATTTGACATCAAATGTTTTGAGAATATTCAGCGATTTGCATTTTTCTTTGCTCTCGATCCAAAATAGTTCGTCTTGAGGCAAGCGATGTTCGTGTGCAGTACACAGGGTGTTGGTTTACGATAAAATAAGCTCTTCGCACTGATAATCGCATGGCTGTTCCAACAACGAGGCACTAGGCCACCACAACGGTCTGTATGTTGCATCTAGCCGTTAGTACCGCGTAAGGGCATACTTGTACTTGGCGATCGTCCCATAAAATGGTCAGGGTGGTAACGTTGTTCACGCGGAGAAGCAACTGGTGGTTGAAAAACCCATCCGCCGGTGTCTGGTACTCGTGACACATGCAATAATGAACGATGTACCTGTTTGAAAAACATAAAAAATGAAATTAGTCTCACCATCAGATCTTTATTAAAATGATTCATTTTATATATTCGGTCGGGAAATTATTTCATAGCTAGGACAGTGCAACTGGGTATTATACGTCAAGGGGGGGCTGTAGGATACTGAGACAGTCCCCCAGTGCAGGGGTTGACAGGGAGACAGTGCAGGTGGAGAGTGGAAGGGCCCAGGACCGAGGTCGCAGACAGTGGACCAGTTGTAGCAGGGGAGAGGGAGAGAGAAAGCAGAAGCAAAGAGGAAGGTTTTGAGGTGCTTCCGTAAAAGGAGATGGTTCTCCTCAAGATAGTGCGCGGTACAAAACAATATGCCACATAGAACGAAGAAGTTTAAATTGCGGTATAAACTCATCTAAAGAGTTACTTACATTATATTTGCATTTTCCATTGTTTCTGTGCGTAGGGCAGCCCCGAAATACCAGGATATCCGCAATATCGGACCCATTCTCTTATCTGATCTATTGTCTTAGGGAAAACGTGCATTATAGTACCTTCAGATTTATTATGGGTCTTCGAAGGGCAACCGCCAATGGAACAGGCAGGCATTGTGGAAAGTTCTGAAAAGTAAAGATCAACAATTCTCTATGAATCCCAATGTAAACTCAGAACATGTGACTAGTTCCTTGCATGTACTGTCTTGAACGAAAAGAAATTGGACGCAAAAAAATGATTATGGTACATGGCCTTACCTTGACGAACAAACAGTTAGATGCAGGGATCAGAGTAGTTTCTTGTCGTAGAACAGGGAGCAGTTCACAGGTTGCAAACTGACGAGTTTCCTCGAAGTGGTCACGGAAGTTCACAGAGACGAAGAGCAGATAACCAGCACCTTCACGGGTTGACTAGCAAAGCGCAAAGAAGTTCACATTAGAAATATGAAGTGGGTTATAAATAATTCGAAACAGGGGTGTGTTTGTGAATGAATGACGTGTATATGTCGTGGCATTATGCGGTTTGCAGGGGGCCGCCCAGCGTGAGGGGGGATGCTTGGCAGGAGACACGGGGTCTGGAGGTAGACATGGGAACAACAACCCATGCTCTATAGACCACTTTGAAGTGTACATGGTCTTTGGCACCTCTTGGCCTTTATCGCTCCCTGACAGCTCCACTTGGCAGCACAAGTACCCCGGTGCGAACTGCCTTTGATAGGGCGGGGGGTGGATTGGGGCGGTGGTCGTGCAGACAAGACACAGGAAGACTCGTGAATGGAGACACACTTATGTGGATTGCAGGGGGCCGCCCAGCGTGAGGGGGGATGCTTGGCAGGAGACACGGGGTCTGGAGGTAGACATGGGAACAACAACCCATGCTCTATAGACCACTTTGAAGTGTACATGGTCTTTGGCACCTCTTGGCCTTTATCGCTCCCTGACAGCTCCACTTGGCAGCACAAGTACCCCGGTGCGAACTGCCTTTGATAGGGCGGGGGGGGTGTGGATTAGGGCGGTGGTCGTGCAGACAAGACTCGTTTGCCGCAGGGCCTCACCAAGGAGAGGCCATCTTACTGCATGTAAGAGGCAGGCTGCAGGATCTAGTACATGGAAGGCAGGGGGGTGAGTTTATAAATACCTCACCCTCCCAGGAGAATATATGGGTGCAGTTCACCCTGGAGACCCTGGATGCCTAGGCAGTTAGTCAGCAGCAGGCTGGCCTGTGGTGGCAAGGCGGCACGGGCCAGAGGGGGTCATCTCTGTACCCGGTGCCCAAAAGGATGATTTATTATGATCAACCATATTGATTATTTACCTATAACCATGTTTTGTATCAATAAAATCCAACGGCCTTCCTTTTATTGCCAACGCTTGAACAAAGTGGTGTGGTAAGTATTTTTGGGGGAGGAGGCAAGGCCGGGAGGCTTGATGCCAACCCGCAAAATAACATATGTATGTCTGCTGCATATGGGTTCAACGGTTATGTGGATTGAAGGTGGGCGGCCAGCGTGAGGGAGGATGCTGGCCGGAGACATGTGGTGTGACAAGACAAGGCACAGGAAGACTATTCAATGGAGACACACTAGATTCATTTAAAAAATCAAAACAACCATTGTTAAAATATATGTTGGGTTTTATTTTAGATCTTAATTTCAATTGAACATAAATAATAAACATTACACATTGTAAAGTTGCGGTTGCAGCACATCCAGGGAAAATCCGCTGTATTGTCCACTGTCGCTGGGGAAATGTTGTCTAATGGCAAGTACCGCACAGGCAGGTATTACTCTCCGAACGCGGTGTCCGAGCCTCCCGTGAAGCCACCAAGTGAAGCAACGAAAGGCCACCAGCCTGTACCACCTGTGAAAACGAAAGATGCAAACTGTATTAAAATGACAAAACTTTCTTATCACTGTCGATTCAGGTAAAAAAATGTCATTCTGCTTTGAAAAAAATTCTATCTAGAAAATGCACAATATGGAACCAATTTACATGCATTCGAATGATATGTAGATGTAATTTTATATGTGGGAGACGACCATGACATAGTAGTGGCATCACTGACATCAAAACCAGAGTATACTTACTCGTTACTCGGATTACGCGGACGAACAGTGCCGCGAAGTTCGTGCATAAGCACCATCATCATCCTCAACACGGTCCGTGAGAGGCAGGCTTCCCTGAACTCTGGCAGCTCGGTGATGCATTGCGGACTTGGCTCGCCTTCCGAAATGTAGGCCAAGCACCCGGAATTTTCACGGCAGCAGCAGTTCTCCTCCTCAGTTGGCATTAGCTCGCACCGATTGCACGTGCACCAGGCGGAGACGCCGTCCATGCGACATGGTCCAGGCTCTTCATCCGTTGACTGGTCCTCCCAACTGCCGTCCGAATCCCCATCGTTTTCGCGTGCTTGCCTTTCCAGTAATTCTTCCTCGGTGTACTCGGGCTCGTACATATACGGCATTATTGTAGCCATTGTGTGGTAAAGAAAGTAAAATAATTTACAGAGATGGTACAGGTGTTCACAAGGCCTAGAAGCGGCGAAGGTAGCTGACCAGAGCACAGAAACGAGTCACAGAATACTCAAAGTAACACAGAGAGAGTAATGGAATCGAAAATCTGCTGCTGTGTGTTGTGAAACGGTGTGTTTATACTTATTGAGGAAAGAGGCGTCCTGCCATTTCCATGGCGACACTTCATTAGCTGAGGCGCAGCGATTGTTGACACGAAACGTGCTTTGGCGTTGGGAAATGGGCGGTACGCGTCTGCTGATGTCAGGCTCAGGGGCGGGGGAATTGATTTAGTGCCGCAAAAGCAGGTGAGCCAGGGCGATGGGGGGAAATGATAGGATTATCAGAAAATGGCGGCTGATTTCGAGTGCGTTAATGGACGAAAAGTCGGGTAAGGTCCATAGGAAAGTTTTCTACGATCTACCGAGTTATGCTTAAAAACACATGGCCGAACCGTAGGGACAATAAAAAAAAAGTCCCGGAACTATCCTTTAATACACACTTGTAGAATAGTTGGAAGCAAGATACGTAAAGCACTTGGCAAATAATACTTGGAATCACTGGGTCAAGGAAGAATGAATGAATTAAAACCAACACAGAGCGGGTAAGACGTGCACTTACACTCACAGAGGCCTTAGGCTTTAGTAGTCCATCCCCATCTAGTTATGAGTGTCTCAGAGTCAAATTAGGGGGCAAAACAGGTAAGGCACAAGCTGTAAAGAGTCAAGAGTTCCAGAAGAAGACGTGTAGCAAATAAGAACAGTTTCTTTGTTGGGATCAAAGGTCAGGGGCTTCGGAGAAGGCTCCTTGTAGGCGCACAGGCGTTGGGTCTCGGCGAACGTGTATGGGCAAACTCCCAAATGCGCAAATAAACTCCAGCCACACAGGAGCAGCAAAGCAACTCTAGGTAAGTTCTACCTGTGCGTGAAGAAAGAGATACAGCACAATGCTTCCACGATGCAGCAGCAGCAAACCCGGTCACCAGATTCTTGGTCAGGCAGGCTGAAGCAGGGATACTGGAATGGATCTCGCAACAGCAGTGGAAAGGAGAGGCATTCAGCAATGGATTCTTCTCAGTTCTGTTGTTTTGGCGCCCTTTTCAAAGCACCAGCGAATAATTGATATCGCCCGGTCGATTCAGCTTGCTTTCTCAACCCAGCCTTCAGATGAGGGGACTTTAAGGAGCAGTATCTTACTTCTGGAGGTCCGAAAGGAGTCCACCAAAGTTCAGACAACGATGCACTGCACAATGGCCACACGTCCCAGGATATTGCACCCAGTGAAGGTCTCGGCTCGTTGTGGGATGGCTTGAAATGCAGGTCTTCTTCAGACTGGTTGGTCCCACCAGTCTAAGGGAGGAAGTTGTCCGGATCTGAGGTTCTCTGACTCTTGGAAAAGAGGGCTGGAGCAGCAGCGGTCACTCAGGGGGCTCTGGCAGTCTCTGGAGGTAGCTGCAGACAACCTTTTTCTTCTTCTCCTCTTTGGAATGTATCTTCCAGTGGTCCCCTTTTATGCAGGGACCCAGCCATTCAACGTGCATGCTGTCAGTCAAAGCTCGGGTGGGGGCTGTCCTTTCAGAACAGCCAGCCTGCCAGCTAGAACTGGATCTAAGCCGGCACACTGGAGGACAAATACCTGTGGAGTACCCCCAGCTTCCTGTCCTGCCAGACAAACTGGTGCGTTCGGATGGGCTTCACAAAGGAATTTCGGCAGAGACAAAAGACACACAAGGACCTCCCCACCCAGCACAGCAGAAGAAGGAACGAACAAACCATTGTGAGTTGGGGAAAAAGAATACAGGAACCATTTTGGATCAATGGTGTCCCATGTGTCTCTTACCGTAGCTGCAAACGCAGCCTGCATTGCAAGTGCGCCACACAGTTAGTAGAAACAATATCCACTGCCACCAGCCACTCAGATGGATTTGTTACTGTAACCAAAAAGGTACAGGAGAATGGAGAAAGAGACACATGGTGTCCCCTTCACACTCCACCTAAGGTGGGGGTTGCTGGTTTCCCAAGAAAAGTTTAGGTAGGATAAAAAGTACCTTCCTGTTCTTGGGAACAGTACTTCCTGCAAGGAATTAAAATAAAAACAAAGAGGGAAGCTCAAGGAGCGTCCAGTTACACTGCACTTAAGGTGCAGCGTGCTACAATAAGAAATTACAGATGCCATAGAAAATGGGAAGAAAGTAGAGTCCATGAAAATATACACAAAAAGGGGCCTCCAGAGTACAGAACAAGAATAGGTGAGTGAGGAAAAGGATTCCCACTCACTCATGAGAGTCAGAAAAGATCCAATAGTCCAGCAAAAAGAGCTGGGGGACTCACCAGGTGAGGGGAATATCATACAAGATGGACATTCAACCTAACAGTTCAATGCCACCCTGGATTAAAAAGAGGTGCTGAAAGTGGCTATCTACCAATCTAGGATAATAGTACCTTCAGTAGTTTCCCTTGGGCCTTCAACGCCCTAGCTCTCTTAAGATTAGATAGTTGTCCCATTGGAAATTTACCTTCCTTTACAGCTTTATTTAATACACGTTTCATTGCCTACATTCAGCGTCATAACTGAGAGCATCCCTAGTCCTGTTCAAGTTTGATTGAGACTGGCCAGAATATGCGGGAATGTCATTTACCCACAGTGTTTCAATAAAAACCTCGCAATTGCTTACCATTGCTTTTCCTTGATGATGATTCTTCATAATGATCATTTAGTTCTAGCCCCCAACTCTACAGTATCTCAACCTAGGCGAGCTAATGGCCAATAACAAATCCAGTTGGACCAGATTCAGGGAACAAAAACGAATGGGCCATAGCTAACAAGTCACCTGTGAGCCGTAAACAGTGTACTGGTTACACCCCCTGACACCCACTAGTATCTTTACTGGTATATCCACATCCATGTATAGGTATGAGGCTAAGAACTCAACGAGCTAAGAGCAAGCAATAAGAGTAACTGTTCTTAAAACCTAACAATGGTTCTGGGTTTAAGAGGGAATTTCAGCATGCAAAGGTCAAGCCCAAAGGTCACCTAAACAAAGTGTTAACCAGGTAGTGTGACCAGAGCGCTACTCCCTTATATATTTCTAATTGTTGCCTAAAACACTAATCCATAGTCAAATTGTCAAGAGTTGTTTTCAAGAGATATTTGCAATAACCACAAAGTTCAAACAGTCCCACACCTGAAGATTAGGTTCAGACGCACCCACCAATCCAAACTATACTCAATAGGATACAGTTGGATCAGCGCAACACCACCAAATCGAGTCGCCCACGAGGAACCAGCAACATCAGAACTCACAGGTATACAACTCAAACGGAATCATAAGTACCTGAACCAGGATACACAGCCCACTAACCCAAACCTCAATCTTCTGCATACTTAAACCCACACAAAGCAACACAACCATCTCTCTTCCAGCAACCCGCATGCACTTTACCACACCGCATCAACAACACATAAACTTCACCCACAGCACTCGAGGCCTTCATCCGATCCGATACTAGCACCAACGCCCAGCACTCGGTGTATACCGAGCTGAAGCTGCCAACAGCACACCACTTCTCCCACTCTCCTTCTCCCCTCCTCCCGACTAACCCTACCCCAAGCTTCCTGTTTACAGATCCGCCAGTGCGCCTGGGGACCAATTCCGTTGGTGACAGTGCGCTATACAAGTACCGCTAACATAACATAACAAATCTTGGTATGCTTAGTCTTTGTTCATATATGATTTCCTTTGTAAAGGTTAACCAACACGCGTTTCGACCTGAAACCACAGGTCTTCGTCAAAAATAGATCCTTGCAGCTAATCAAATTCACACTTCATCAATAACGGTTAATCATTGGCAAATTAAGCTCTTGAAGTAGGGAATAGTGTATTCCCAAAATGTCAATGGCCTCCTGGCTAACTCATAAACTTCCCAAAAATTGTGACCTTGGTTACTGTTAGGTAGGTTCACAAGAAGAATTCAAAAGACATCAGTCTAGTTTACTTATTCAATGCTGCAAATTTTTAAGTATGGAGCTCCTTCCCTCCAACCATGACAGTTGGAAACATTGCGGTGCTCCGCGCACTTCAAAACCATTGTTATTGATGAAGTGTGAATTTGATTAGCTGCCAAGGTTACATCCGTATCCACACACGTGTTCCCTCGAGCCTGCCCACATGCTGCTTGGACCTTCTTTGTCGAACTCGACTGGACCGGCTGTCCCAAACAGCTAATTGGTATCCTTATACCCCCTTAGCAACGTACTCATGGAACCCCAGCTCCTCACACAGACCTCAATTACGTGCGGCAGGAGGATGCTGGGTGGCAAAAACACGGACAAATGGGAGATGCTACGCTCCAGGGACAGACACAGATACCCTCAGGCTGTAAGAGACTAAGCAGAGCGTATTGCAGGGCCCTCTCGAGAAAAGCACCTTCGGACATCAGCAGATGTCAATCGTCAGGTGTTAAGCCGCACCAGCATAGAGGAGAGCATTTTGTTGTGTTACCTACTCCAGCTGGCCGCTTCCGACACCAGAGTATATTGGGGGTTTGTATGGCACTACAATGCAATCTTAAGGCCACTTCAAAGCGCTGCACTGTCTCATTCACAGTGAATGTGCCACAACCGAATGTTGCACTGTCTTAAATATCACAAGACTGTAAACAGGTTCAGAAATTGTGACATGAGTTCATAGCCTCTACATTCACTCTCATATTGTATGGCAAATGGAGAGGGGAGACACTTCATGGTCTGTTTGTTTATCATTTTAAAAACCCACTAACAATATTGTTCTGCATAGAAATGGGTGAAGTTTTTAAAATGTGTAATTCTTTCATAGAAACGGCCAATCAGCCGAGCAAACCATTAGACACTGTCCAGGCAGCATGGTTCCTTAAAGCCAATCAGCCGAGCAAATCATAAGACACTGTCCTGGTAGCACGGCTCCTTAATGCCAATCAGCCGAGCAAATCATAAGACACTGTCCTGGTACCATGGCTCCTTAATGCCAATCAGCCGAGCAAATCATAAGACACTGTCCTGGTAGCATGGCTCCTTAATGCCAATCAGCCGAGCAAATCATTAAACACTGTCCTGCTAGCATGGTTCGTTTAAAGCCAACCAGCCGAGCAAATCATAAGACACTGTCCTGGTAGCATGGCTCCTTAATGCCAATCAGCCGAGCAAATCATAAGACACTGTCCTGGTAGCATGGCTCCTTAAAGCCAACCAGCCGAGCAAATCATAAGACACTGTCCTGGTAGCATGGCTCCTTAAAGCCAACCAGCCGAGCAAATCATAAGACACTGTCCTGGTAGCATGGCTCCTTAAAGTGGACCAGCTGAGACAATCATTAAACACTGTCCTGGTAGCATGGTTCCTTAATGCCAATCAGCCGAGCAAATCATAAGACACTGTCCTGGTAGCATGGCTCCTTAATGCCAATCAGCCGAGCAAATCATAAAACACTGTCCTGGTAGCATGGCTCCTTAAAGCCAACCAGCCGAGCAAATCATAAGACACTGTCCTGGTAGCATGGCTCCTTAAAGCCAACCAGCCGAGCAAATCATAAGACACTGTCCTGGTAGCATGGCTCCTTAAAGCGGACCAGCTGAGACAATCATTAAACACTGTCCTGGTAGCATGGTTCCTTAATGCCAATCAGCCGAGCAAATCATAAGACACTGTCCTGGTAGCATGGCTCCTTAATGCCAATCAGCCGAGCAAATCATAAAACACTGTCCTGGTAGCATGGCTCCTTAAAGCGGACCAGCTGAGACAATCATTAAACACTGTCCTGGTAGCATGGTTCCTTAATGCCAATCAGCCGAGCAAATCATAAGACACTGTCCTGGTCGCATGGCTCCTTAATGCCAATCAGCCGAGCAAATCATAAGACACTGTCCTGGTAGCATGGCTCCTTAATGCCAATCAGCCGAGCAAATCATAAGACACTGTCCTGGTAGCATGGCTCCTTAAAGCCAACCAGCCGAGCAAATCATAAGACACTGTCCTGGTAGCATGGCTCCTTAAAGCCAACCAGCCGATCAAATCATAAGACACTGTCCTGGTAGCATGGCTCCTTAAAGCGGACCAGCTAAGACAATCATTAAACACTGTCCTGGTAGCATGGTTCCTTAATGCCAATCAGCCGAGCAAATCATAAGTCACTGTCCTGGTAGCATGGCTCCTTAATGCCAATCAGCCGAGCAAATCATAAGACACTGTCCTGGTAGCATGGCTCCTTAATGCCAATCAGCCGAGCAAATCATAAGACACTGTCCTGGTAGCATGGCTCCTTAATGCCAATCAGCCGAGCAAATCATAAGACACTGTCCTGGTAGCATGGCTCCTTAATGCCAATCAGCCGAGCAAATCATAAGACACTGTCCTGGTAGCATAGTCCCTTAAAGCCAACCAGCCGAGCAAATCATTAGACACTGTCCTGGAAGTATGGTTCCTTAAAGCCAATCAGCCAAGCAAATCACTATACACTGTCTGGTAGCATGGTTCCTGAAAGCCAATCAGCCGAGCAAAACAATAGATACTATCCTGGTAGCATGGTTCCTTAAAGAGGACCAGCTGAGACAATCATTAAACACTGTCCTGGTAGCATGGTTCCTTAATGCCAATCAGCCGAGCAAATCATAAGACACTGTCCTGGTAGCATGGCTCCTTAATGCCAATCAGCCGAGCAAATCATAAGACACTGTCCTGGTACCATGGCTCCTTAAAGCCAACCAGCCGAGCAATTCATTAGACACTGTCCTGGTAGCATGGCTCCGTAAAGCCAATCAGCCAAGCAAATCCCTGGACACTGTCCAGGCAGCCTGGTTCTTTAAAGTGGGCCAGCTGAGCAAATCATTAAACACTGTCCTGGTAGCATGGTTCCTTAAAGCCAACCAGCTGAGCAAATCATAAGACACTGTCCTGGTAGCATAGTCCCTTAAAGCCAACCAGCCGAGCAAATCATTAGACACTGTCCTGGAAGTATGGTTCCTTAAAGCCAATCAGCCAAGCAAATCACTATACACTGTCTGGTAGCATGGTTCCTGAAAGCCAATCAGCCGAGCAAAACAATAGATACTATCCTGGTAGCATGGTTCCTTAAAGCCAACCAGCCAAGCGAATCATTAGACACTGTCCTGGTAGCATGGTTCCTGAAAGGCAATCAGCCGAGCGAATCATTAGACACTGTCCTGGTAGCATGGTTCCTGAAAGGCAATCAGCCGAGCGAATCATTAGACACTGTCCTGGTAGCATGGCTCATTAAAGCCAACCAGCCGAGCAAATCATTATACACTGTCTGGTAGCATGGTTCCTTAAAGCCAATCAGCCAAGCAAATCATTAGACACTGTCCTGGTAGCATGGTTCCTTAAAGCCAATCAGCCAAGCAAATCCCTGGACACTGTCCAGGCAGCATGGTTCTTTAAAGTGGACCAGCTGAGCAAATCATTAAACACTGACCTGGTAGCATGGTTCCTTAAAGCCAACCAGCTGAGCAAATCATAAGACACTGTCCTGGTAGCATAGTCCCTTAAAGCCAATCAGCCGAGCAAATCATTAGACACTGTCCTGGAAGTATGGTTCCTTAAAGCCAATCAGCCAAGCAAAACAATAGATACTATCCTGGTAGCATGGTTCCTTAAAGCCAACCAGCCAAGCGAATCATTAGACACTGTCCTGGTAGCATGGCTCATTAAAGCCAACCAGCCAAGCAAATCATTATACACTGTCTGGTAGCATGGTTCCTTAAAGCCAATCAGCCAAGCAAATCATTAGACACTGTCCTGGTAGCATGGTTCCTTAAAGCCAATCAGCCAAGCAAATCATTAACACTGTCCTGGTAGCATGGTTCCTTAAAGCCAATCAGCCAAGCAAATCCCTAGACACTTTCCAGGCAGCATGGTTCTTTAAAGCGGACCAGCTGATCGAATCATTAAACACTGTCCTGCTAGCATGGTTCGTTTAAAGCCAACCAACCGAGGAAATCATTAGACACTGTCCTGGTAGCATGGCTCCTTAATGCCAATCAGCCGAGCAAATCATTATACACTGTCTGGTAGCATGGTTCCTTAAAGCCAATCAGCCGAGCAAATCATTATACACGGTCTGGTAGCATGGTTCCTTAAAGCCAATCAGCCAAGCAAATCATTAGACACTGTCCTGGAAGCATGGTTCCTTAAAGCCAATCAGCCAAGCAAATCCCTAGACACTGTCCTGGCAGCATGGTTCTTTAAAGCGACCAGCTGAGCAAATCATTAAACACTGTTCTGGTAGCATGGTTCCTTAAAGCCAACCAGCCGAGCAAATCATAAGACACTGTCCTGGTAGCATGGTTCCTGAAAGCCAATCAGCCGAGCAAAACAATAGATACTATCCTGGTAGCATGGTTCCTTAAAGCCAACCAGCCGAGCGAATCATTAGACACTGTCCTGGTAGCATGGTTCCTTAAAGCCAACCAGCCGAGTAAATCATTAGACATTGTCCTGGTAGTATGGCTCCTTAAAGCCAACCAGCCGAGTAAATCATTAGACATTGTCCTGGTAGTATGGCTCCTTAAAGCCAACCAGCCGAGTGAATCATTAGACACTGTCCTGGTAGCATGGCTCCTTAATGCCAACCAGCCGAGCGAATCATTAGACACTGTCCTGGTAGCATGGCTCCTTAATGCCAATCAGCCGAGCAAATCATAAGACACTGTCCTGGTAGCATGGCTCATTAATGCCAACCAGCCGAGCAAATCATTAGACACCGTCCAAGCAGCATGTTTCTTTGTCAAGAGCCTTTCTTCTGACAAATATTCTCTCCTCATATTTTGAGAGTCTTCATACCGTTTATCCTGTCCTCTGCCAATGGCTTCTTCCTGATTTCGACTATTTTTGCAACATTGCAGCTCTGTGGAACTGAAGGATCTGAACAGCAGATATCCTCCAACATATCTCGCCTCACGTGCAACACCATAAGTAGGCAACACCACCACTATACCAATCCTCGCCCATGTATCTTTCCAAAATGGAGACACTCTATTACAGGTCCACAAGACATTGCACATCAGCCTCTACAGTAATCACAGCCCAGCAAGTACGATGTCTCAAAGACCCAGTTTGCTGATCCTGACTGGTATCCGGCAATATCTAGAAAACCACATGTATGTAGCATTTTGCCTCCCAAGTGCTCTTTGCTACATTCTTTGTTTGGTCAAAAAGGCCACAAAAGGACCCAGCGCTAATGCCAAAAGTAACAAGGTTCTAACACAGGACCTCCCTTTAATCATTCGTCTGCCGGAAGGCTGTTACTCAAATTTGCAGTTGCAATTGCATTTGGTTATCAGAAATCGGGATTATAATTAGAATCGTCCTTACTTCAAGGAATTGCTCATCCTAATTGTACAAGGAACTCTGGCCTCAGAGGAAGAGCTTTCGCTCGAAACACGTGTCAGGCTGTCCTGTATTAAATCGCAACATACCACACCAAATCACTTTGGTGTAATCTTTGTAACTTACCGCAATTCACTGTTTAACTTTCTTACATTCTTTGTTTGCCTAGAATTCTGTGGCTTCCATCTTAAGAGACAGGAAATGAAAACTCCTTTATCTTAAGGCATTGCCATAGGCATAGATGTTCCAACATGGTTGTAGCCTGTTGTCTAGCATGCATCCATTTTGCAGCAGAATGTCTTTCTATTTAAATTAGAACATTGCTAGGTGCGTTTCGTTAAGCAAAATGAAAGGATGTAGCTAAGAAGCCACTGGAAAACGGAAACCACGAACAATACAAAACATGGGTGGGGTGCAGGTGCGTAGAGGGACAACATCCAGTCCCTCCCTTTACTCTTAAATCTCTGTTGACAATCAGAGAATCTTTGTGCATAGCGATATGGGCTGAAGAAGAGGCATGCTGTGTGCCTCGCTCTCTCTGTACAATAGTATTTGCGAATTGCCCCATGTGGTTAAAACATTAAAAGTGTTGTTATTATTTGATGACTGCATAACTTTGTTGAGCTGCAAAATGAAGGCAAGAATGTTGGGGGATGCAACTGGTAGTCTTCTTACTTTGGTTCACTATTCTTTGCTTATTGCTCTGTGAAAAGCTGGTGTCAGTGTCTAAAAAGTGATACATTTCATGGAACCTCTGTGAAATAACGTGTTTGGATATAAAATTGTTGTTTACCTTGTTGGAAGTTGATGTCATCAATATTTACCTTTTCTTTGTTGCAGGATACAAATGTGAAACTGATCAGGGAACTGAGGCAAGAAATCGACAGGCTCAAAACAATGCTCATGACCTTTGAACTAGTACGTATATATTCTAGCTGCAGCCAAAAATGTAAACATTTTTGACACAGTTAATATTACACATCAGTAGTTAATACTGGGGTGACAACAAATACATTTAGCATGTGACTGGGCTTTAAACAGGGGTGCCTATTGACCCCATTCTTATTTTTGAAAACTCTTTTTATTGGACTTTTCAGATTTTAACATCAAGGCAACAATAAAAGAAAGAAAATCCCCCCCCCCTACCACCCTCCCCAGGACGATGAGCATTCAAAATCCCTCATAGTCCCTCTCCCAGACAGTTCCCTCACCCTATTGTAGCTCAAGAAGTCTCAATCACTGAGGACACCATATCACTCTGTAGTCATCCTTGAGAAAAGACATAATCTCTCCCCATTCGGCAGCAAAACTTTGTGCTCTATTTTCCATGGCATATGTTGCCCACTCCAAGGCTACTATGTCCCAAACTTTCCGCAGCCAGTCTTGTTCCTTTGGAATCTCTGGGCTCCTCCATCTTTGGGCTATCAACAAAAGGGCTGCCAGCGTCAAAATTACTCTTGCTTTCTCCCTACCCCCCATCCTCCCCTCATCAGAATTCCCTCGGACGCTTTGTATCTCGGCCCAAAAAGAAGCAATCTTGGGACATTGCCACCAAACGTCTTCTGCCGTGCCTACCTGCCCACACCCCCTCCAGCACCCATCCAGTCTCGTGGGAAACATCTTATACAGTTTGGCTGGGGTGTAGTGCCATCGGAATAGGAGCTTATACCATGCTTCTTGGAGCTGGGGGGCTCTGTCTAATTTGGGTATCTTCTTCCAAAGACTTTCCCACTCCCCTCTACTGATTTCCCTCCCTATGGCCTTTTCCCATTTCTGCATATATGGCCACTGAAGATCGGAATCAGAACTATTCAGGAACTTATAAATATTGGAGATAAGGCCTTTCGCACCGTCATTGGTCAGCAGAAACCTTTCAAATTTTGTCAGACCCCTAGTTGCCGCTTTCCTAACTCCCGGATGTAGTACCCAATGTCTTATTTAAGCGTAGTGCAATCTTTCCTTCTCCTGTATTGCAAAAACCCTCTTGCAGTCCTCAAATGATAACAATGCCCCCTCCCGGAACATGTCACATAACTTCCCACATCCCCCTTCCTGCCAACACACAAAATCCCCCCTCTACAAGCCCGGGGTGAAGTTGCCATTTCCAAATAGCGGCGTAAATGGAGACGGGAAAGAAGTAATTCCCTTGGCCCGCACCATGGCATCCCATATGTCCACCATTAGTTTGGTGATAGTGCTTTCATATAGGTGCCGCAGCCTATGCTCCTTCGGGAGCCATAGGACCTCCGAGAGACAAAGGTGGGCTACTGCTCTATCCATTTTCACCCAAATTTTTTGTTGCTGGCTCTCCTCTCCCTGCAGCCATTCCCTGATGATTCGTAACTGAGTGGCCTCATAATACCACCGAAAATTCGGCAAAGCCATGCCCCCCTCCTGTCTAGATGCCATTAACAAGCCGCCCCGCACTCTCGGTCTTTTCCCTTCCAACACAAAATCCCTCGTCAGAGTCCCCAATTCCCTAAAGAAGCTAGGTGGAACAGGTTGTGGGATAGCCTGGAATAAATACAGCAGCCGCGGGAGCACAACCATTTTCATTGCTGCGATCCGCCCTAGCCACGACACTCTAAGGCTCCTCCATCTACGAAAGTCACTGCGAAAAGCTCTAATGAGCAGGGGGAAATTCGCTGAGTACCACCCTGAGATTGTTGCCGTAATCTTTACCCCCAAGTATTTAATCCCACCCGGACTCCACAATAGGGGAGTACCTTCCTTCATCTCCTCAAGTTCTAGTCCCCTAAGCGTTAAATTGAGGATTTCTGACTTGGTAGCGTTAACCTTGAGACCCGAGGCCTCCCCAAATTATTCTAATAAGGATAGGCTAACCTGAAGCAACTCTTTGGGCACCGTCAACATCAGCAGCATGTCGTCAGCAAAAGCTGCGACCTTCTGCTGTTCCCCCCCCAAACGGGATGCCTCGTATATCCGGTGTTTCCCTAATCGCATGCAGAAGGGGTTCCAGGCACAGAGCATAGAGAATAGTAGATACGGGGCAGCCTTGCTTAGTCCCTCTCTGTAAATTGATCCTTCTAGTAACTGACCCATTAACCATTATTCTAACGGATGGTGCTTGATAATTGGCCTGGACCATCGTGAGAAATTCTCCCCTAATGCCCATCCTTTTCATTACGCGAAACAGAAAAGGCCACTCCACACGGTCAAAGGCCTTTTCCGCGTCAAGCGCCACCAAAACCGCTGGGGTAGATGTCCTTTGGACTTTTTCAACTAAGTGAGCCACCCGTCTGATATTATCTGCTGTCTGCCGGCCTTTGACAAAACCTGTCTGGTCGGGATGCACGAGAGAGGACAAAATAGTGTTCAACCTATTCGCCAAGATTTTAGTATAAATCTTGGCATCTATATTAATCAAAGCAATGGGGCGGTAAGCCGTTCTCTCTTCTGGATCCTTATGCGGCTTGAGGACGAGGGTCACCTTTGCTTCTTCCATCGACGGGGACATTTTACCAGTCCGTCGGAACGTGTTGAATAGGGAGGTCAATTGCGGTGATAATTGTGTAATAAACATTTTATAAAAGGCAGCGGTATAACCGTCGGGGCCGGGGCTTTCTTTACTGGAAGAGCCCTGACCACCCCCCTTACTTCCTCCTCCGTGATTACTCTGTTTAAGGCTTCCCTCGAGTCGCCATCTATTTCCCGCAGCTGGACGGATTGTAGAAACCTGTCTTGCACATCACTAAGGGGGTTCTGGGACGTATAAAGGGAGTCATAAAACTCTGCAATAGCCTCCTTCAATTCTTCCTTCTCAGTTATCATCACCCCATTGCCCAGTTTCAAGGCTGTGATGGCATTTTTCGCCCTTGCTCCCCTAAGTAGCCGTGCCAGAAGCGTACTCACTTTATTCGCCTTTGCATAATACTTTTGTCTCACGGCTAAGAGTGCCCCTTCCGCCTTCTTGGTACGTAGCAATTCTAACTGGCCCAGCGCCTTCCTATATTCCCGCATAGCTTTCCGGGATGGAGTTGCCCCTGCTATCTGCCTAGCTGCCTCAACCTCCGCCTCCAATTGTACCGCCAAAGCTCTTAACTGCTTCACTCGAAAAGCGGATGCAGCAATTAAATCCCCTCCGATTGTCGCCTTAAAAGCGTCCCACCGTATCCCTTCTCCCGTGTCCTCCAGCCTATTTATAGCAAAGAAGGTCTTAATCTTCTCCTCAATTTCTCCCCGAACTACCGGGTCCCTCAAAAGCGCACTAGGAAACTTCCAGCCCCACACACCCCACCCCCTTCTACCCAAATCCATCACCACTGATACTACCTTATGGTCGGCTATTCCAATCGGTCCTACCTGTACCTCCCGAATATAACCCACTAGCCCAGCTGAGACCCATATATAATCTATTCTAGATTGAGATCCATGGACCCCAGATAGAAAGGTATATCCCTCCGCATTTCCCTTTATCTCCCTCCACACATCCCGCATCCCCAGGTTCCTAATCTTATCCTTCAATTCTGCCGACAGCACTGCCCCTCCACCCCAGGATCCATAACCACTTCTATCCCGTACCCCATCCCATGCGATATTCAGGTCTCCCAATAGGACAATTTGCCCCCAGGACTGTTCTTCCAACACTTTCAACAACAACAGTAGAAATTGCTCCTGACCAGAGTTGGGACTGTATACCACCGCTATTGTGTAAGGGGTATCCTGGCATTCCCCTCTAACCACCAAGTATCTCCCCTCTTTATCTCTCGTGACCGCTCCCACTCTGAAATTAACTGTGTTCCGGATAGCCAGTGCTACCCCCTTTGCTTTACTATGACCTGAGGCATGCAATATCTGATCAAAGCCTCTCAGCTTCAACCGACCCTGGTCTTTGGATAGCAAGTGCGTTTCTTGGAGCCCCATAATATCGGGTCTCTCCTTTCTCACAAAAGAGTTCCAATTTTTTCCTTCTCAGGGGAGAGTTTAATCCACGCACATTATGCGTTATCCACTTAAGAGGTTAATAGTTACGACTGAGATCTTCCTCTGATCAACTGTCTTCCCTCCTTTCTTCTCCTTGAATGTCGCGCCCCATTCCTACCCCTTCCCACCCCCCTTCCACCTTCCCTCACCAAACCCCTCCTCCCCCTCCCTGGAAGACCCCCCCTTCCCGCCTGCTCACCACTCCCAACTCGGGCATCTCCGCCCTTACCGTACCCAAAATGGTTGCTCCTCCTCCGACCCAAGTCCTCATTTCTCCTTCTAGAGGCCCACCGCCCCTCCTTTCGAGTCAGATTTATAAGACATTGGGAGAGCTACGCCGCTCTTCATTAGGATTTCCGTTTTGCCTCCTCATACCATCTTTGCCACTTTTCCTCTTCCTCTCTCCCACAGTCGACCAGCTCCATGGTTTCGGCCTGTTGCGTCCTATTGCTCCCCTAGCTCCTGAGCTCGTCAGAGTTTCCTCTAGTTCAATGTGAAGTAAGTCGGCCCCTTCCTGCAGGGTTGTTACTCGCTTCTGGGCTCCCTCCCATTCAAAGAGTAGCCCAAACGGAAAAGTCCACTTATATCGAATGCCCTTCTCGTTCAACACTTTCACTAGCGGTCCCATTTGCCTCCTCTTCACAAGAGTGCTAGCTGCCAAGTCCTGAAACAATGCAATCTGCTGGTCTTCAAACATAAGGGGTTCGTCCTTCTCGCCGCACGTAGGATTGCTTCCTTCTGGGCATATCTACCAAACGCCGCCAGAACGTCTCTGGGTCTCGCTGTCTGGCTTTTGACAAACCGCCCGGTTCTGTGAACCCGGTCCAACTCGATCTTCTCAGGGTTCCCTTCGCCCAAGATGCCCGCAAAGATGCCCTGGAGAACCTCCTTTAGATCCTTATCTGAGACAGATTCTGGTAACGATTTCACTCTGATGTTAACCCTACGTGATCTGTTCTCTAAGTCCTCGAGTTGGATCTCCAGATTCCTCGTAGCCATGTCCAATCGCTCTATGGCTTCACTGTTGGCTGTGGTTTCCTCCTCTATCTCTTGGAGGCCCTTTTCCAGGGTATCTGTCCTTTCCCCCAATTGGCGCGTTTCCTGCCTTATCTCTCCCAGGGCCTCATTCAGATCTGTTCTTATTAGTTGAAATTGATCTTGGTCTTGGCTAAATTCAGTTGTAAGGCATGGAGCTCCCCCAAGAATTCCTGTTTAGTCATCATTGAGCGCCCCTCCCCCATCTCCTGATCTGCATCGTCGCCCGACTTCTCCCGGGCTGCTCCAGGGCCATCTCTTGGGGTATGCGCCGGCCAAATTGCAGGTAGTGTTCCAACTAAATCACCTCCGGCTGGCGCCCCCTTCCCAACTTTGTTTTTGGATTTGGTGGCCATGTTGTAGCAGTCCCTGCTGTCCCCTCTGTGTTGCCAGACCCAAACAGGGCTCGTGGATGAGCTTGAGTCCACGGATCCCACCTCTTAACCCACAGGGGACCAGGGGTAGTGTCATGAAGAAAAATAAAACAGGCAAGAGGTCCTTCAAATCCTTAAATCCTTACGGTCGCCAGAGGTGCCCCCCTGCCCCCCCTCCAGTAGGACGACAGAACCACTCGGGGCACCACCGATTACACTGACCCCCGTGGCAGTCTCCTTCAAATGCCTCACTGAAGTCCTCACAGTTCCCTCTGGGGGAGAGCCGCTCTCCAGCCCGTCCCTTGTAGTAGGAGCACCTGTATCTGCGGGGAGGCAAGGGTATCATCAGGGGCCCGTCCCCCGGGTCCCACGTGGGCCGCGCGACACCGCAGACCGCGATCCAGGCTCCCTGTGAGGCGGCCTCTGTCCCTCCACCTGCCGCTTCTGGTGCCAGGGGGGTGATTCCACCAGGGGGCAATGCTCCGAACCCCCCCCTTCTGCAAATGGATCCTCTGCAGTGACTGGGAGGCAGACACTTCCCCCAGCCTGCTCCCCCTACACAGTGTCCACTCTCCGATTATGGCTACGTCTGCCCCTCAGCTCACTCTACTCTCGGGCAGGAGCCCTGCTGGAGCCCCGCTCGCATCACGAACACTCGATCGTGCTCGGAGGCACATCGATTCGCCCATGCTGCAGGAGCAGCTGGGACACGGATCCGCTGCCATTTCCTACCATCCCGAGCGCACTCTCACTTGCAGCATCTGACTGCCTGCACCCGTAGTGCACGGTGCACCCCTGGCCATAGACCTGGCCTCAACACCGACGAGGCAACGCAAAACCGACGAGATCCCGGCCACAAGATGGCCGCCGCACAGTTCGTCTCTCCGACGCTCCCTATGGTTGCCTAGCAACCCTCATCTGCATATCGACAGCGCCTGGCGACCGGAGGCGGAAGCCGGCCCTAGCTGCCTAAGGCCCGTGAGCCAAAGGCCCCTCCTGTCTGCCCCTCAGCTCACTCTACTCTCGGGCAGGAGCCCTGCTGGAGCCCCGCTCGCATCACGAACACTCGATCGTGCTCGGAGGCACATCGATTCGCCCATGCTGCAGGAGCAGCTGGGACACGGATCCGCTGCCATTTCCTACCATCCCGAGCGCACTCTCACTTGCAGCATCTGACTGCCTGCACCCGTAGTGCACGGTGCACCCCTGGCCATAGACCTGGCCTCAACACCGATGAGGCAACGCGAAACCGACGAGATCCCGGCCACAAGATGGCCGCCGCACAGTTCGTCTCTCCGACGCTCCCTATGGTTGCCTAGCAACCCTCATCTGCATATCGACAGCGCCTGGCGACCGGAGGCGGAAGCCGGCCCTAGCTGCCTAAGGCCCGTGAGCCAAAGGCCCCTCCTGTCTGCCCCTCAGCTCACTCTACTCTCGGGCAGGAGCCCTGCTGGAGCCCCGCTCGCATCACGAACACTCGATCGTGCTCGGAGGCACATCGATTCGCCCATGCTGCAGGAGCAGCTGGGACACGGATCCGCTGCCATTTCCTACCATCCCGAGCGCACTCTCACTTGCAGCATCTGACTGCCTGCACCCGTAGTGCACGGTGCACCCCTGGCCATAGACCTGGCCTCAACACCGACGAGGCAACGCGAAACCGACGAGATCCCGGCCACAAGATGTCCGCCGCACAGTTCGTCTCTCCGATGCTCCCTATGGTTGCCTAGCAACCCTCATCTGCATATCGACAGCGCCTGGCGACCGGAGGCGGAAGCCGGCCCTAGCTGCCTAAGGCCCGTGAGCCAAAGGCCCCTCCTGTCTGCCCCTCAGCTCACTCTACTCTCGGGCAGGAGCCCTGCTGGAGCCCCGCTCGCATCACGAACACTCGATCGTGCTCGGAGGCACATCGATTCGCCCATGCTCCAGGAGCAGCTGGGACACGGATCCGCTGCCATTTCCTACCATCCCGAGCGCACTCTCACTTGCAGCATCTGACTGCCTGCACCCGTAGTGCACGGTGCACCCCTGGCCATAGACCTGGCCTCAACACCGACGAGGCAACGCGAAACCGACGAGATCCCGGCCACAAGATGGCCGCCGCACAGTTCGTCTCTCCGACGCTCCCTATGGTTGCCTAGCAACCCTCATCTGCATATCGACAGCGCCTGGCGACCGGAGGCGGAAGCCGGCCCTAGCTGCCTAAGGCCCGTGAGCCAAAGGCCCCTCCTGATTGCCCCTGTCCGCACCTGGCGGCACGGCGCGTAACACTGCTTCGCTTCTCATACTGCGACCCGTAGGAACCCTAGCTGCATCCGGAACATTGCGTACGTGCTGCCCTCCGCAAAGCAGGCTTTGCCTGGCGAGAGCTTCGTAAACACTCTGGTAGGATTTGTGCCTTTACTCTTGCACACTTACAAAGCCCCTCCTGTGCCTATGTCTAGGTCCCCCGCTCATAACACGCGGATGGCACATCCGTTTATCACATGTTGGTCGATCGGGGCCTGACGTAAACTCTTTGCCAGGGCAGTCCTAGCTCATGGCCAGTAATGTTAGATGCCTTTTGGTCGCCTATCTGACCACATTTACTACTGTGCTGTGCCTTTTGGTCGCCTATCTGACTACATTCACTACTGTATCGTGCCTTTTGGTCGCCTATTTGACCACATTTACTATTGTGTTGTGCCTTTTGGTCGCCTATCTGACCACATTTACTACTGTGCTGTGCCTTTTGGTCGCCTATCTGACTACATTCACTACTGTATCATGCCTTTTGGTCGCCTATCTGACTACATTCACTACTGTATCGTGCCTTTTGGTCGCCTATTTGACCACATTTACTATTGTGTTGTGCCTTTTGGTCGCCTATCTGACCACATTTACTACTGTGCTGTGCCTTTTGGTCGCCTATTTGACTACATTCACTAGTGTGTTGCGCCTTCTGGTCGCCTCTCAGACCACATCTACAATTGCTGTGCATTAGTCATCCCCGTCGCCCTGTGTACCAGCATCACCTTAAACATCATGTATTGGTACATATCAACGCTCATCCATCTACTGTATACTTATAGTAGTTATTGGGCTAGTCAGTCTATACACCCTAAACAATATACCCTCACCAGACTAGATATGGCACCCACCACATCCTCCCTGAGGCCTAGCACCATGACCCCCGCAAATTTATACTTGGACGATCCAGCACTCTGGTTACTCCACTTTGCCACCAAACCAACACCTAACCAGCCCTGTACTATCTCCATCAGAAATTCCAGACTGAACTCCAGAACTAGACCACCCACTCACCTAGGTTCGATCCACCTTAACACACTGAAGAGAAATACTTGTCTAAACATCCGAACCAGTCCTTCTACCCCCCCATATTCTCACCACCCCAGTATCTTAAACAGGAACACTAGACTAAGGGCCCGGACTATGAAACACTTGCATCTCGCCCATAACCACGTTGCTCCCCTCTCTGACGCCAATAATCCAGCCCATAACCCACCGCCTACATCTGAAAAAAATATCAAAAAAGATAAACTTATCAAAGCAGCACTTGTGAATGCCAGGTCCATTCCTGCCCATGCTCTCGACATTGCTGACTTTATAACCTTTGAAAACCTCGATGTCCTCGCAGTCACGGAAACCTGGTTAAACGCTGCATCCGGACCATCTCTGGCACTCGCAATACCTAACGATTATGCCATTATAAGATCTGACAGAAACACTACTCAAACAAAGGGAGGCGGACTTGCCTTCATATATAGAAATACATTCGACATCAAAATCATTCAAGATGCGCAAATCCCGTCTGCCGAATCCCTGTCAATCAAGTTACCTCTCTCACCCAACCACACTGCCACCGTGCACCTCATTTATCGACCACCAGGACCCATCTCCTCTTTCACTGAGGACATTGCATCACTTATATCTATAAATACCAAACCCAACTCGCAAACTATCTTACTTGGGGACTTTAACCTCGGTTTCAACGATCCCAAAGACATCAACGCCCTTGACTTAGCTAATTCCCTATCTGATCTGGGTCACACACACATTATCCACGAACCCACCCATATCAGAGGTAGAACTCTAGACTGGCTCTCACACAGCAACTGCTCTATCGACCTCCTATCTAATGACCCATGCATCTGGTCGGACCACCACAAACTAACCTTCGCTATTAAAGCTAAATCTACTCACCTTGCACCTATCATCGCCCCTGCCATCCGCACGCGAAACAAGAAAGATATTACTCCTGACAAACTTCTACCTATTCTACTCCCTATTCTGAATAATATTGATTCAAACGCAGACCCAACAGCTCTAGTGGACACTTATAACCAGGCTATACTTAAAGCCTTGGACTCCACTGCCCCTCTAAAACTGCGGAAACCGAAACCACAGCGTCACCTCAACTCATGGTTCTCGCCACAGTTAAGAGAATTACGTAAAGCCAAAAGAACCGCTGAGGCACTATGGAAAAAATACCCCACAGCTCCTAACAAAGCTGAACTAACCCTAGTATCCTCTAGCTACAAAGCAGCCATACTCGCAGCCAAAAAAGACTCCTATAACACAAGGATCACTCAAGCTGAATCCAACACTAAAGAACTTTTCAAAATACTCAAAGAATTAGAATCACCTATTGCCCCAAGTGACAAAGGTATAACTGACGCACTATGGTGTAGCAACATCCAGAAAGCCTTATTAGATAAAATAGCTCGCCTACAATCCAAAATTACCGCTAAAAAATCCCTGTTATCTGCTGACCCCAACTACAAACAACCTCCCAACATACCTCTAACCTCTCAGACGAATTGTAAACCTTTCAGCTTCTCACCCCTCTCAACATGGGAAGTAGAAAACATCATCAGGAAACTAAAACCTTCAAACTGCCAAGGGGATGCCTGCCCCGCCCCGATTGTTAAAGCAGCAGCACACGATCTGGCGCCTTTCATCACCAACTTCATAAATGCCTCTTTCACATCCGGAATAGTCCCTGACAATCTTAAAGATGCCTGGGTCATTCCACTCCTCAAAAAACCTACGCTTGACCCAACCAACCCGTCTAACTACAGACCAATAACGACAGTACCATTCCTATTAAAAATACTGGACAGAGCAGCCTATCTACAAATACAGGATTATCTAGAAGCTAATAATCTCCTAGGGCTCAGGCAATCAGGCTTCCGACCAAGACACGGTACGGAAACCGCACTTATTGACCTCACCACCCAGATCCAATCCTTGAAAGACCAAAGCAAACTAGCAATCCTTCTGTTGCTTGACCTGTCAGCAGCGTTTGATCTGGTTAACCATCAAACACTCTGTCAACACCTGAAATCTGCAGCCCACTTTTCAGATGCAGCCACGGCATGGATCAGCTCCTTCCTGGCGAACAGAACCATGAGGGTCTTCTCTCCCACAGATTCCGCCGAGCCGGCCCCAGTACCCTGTGGTGTCCCGCAAGGCTCCTGCGTGTCCCCGACACTTTATAATATATTCACGAAACCCCTCTTCGATATCCTAGACTATCTGGGTGTTACGTATACCAACTATGCGGACGACACCCAGATACTCTTTCCTATCACGGGTGACTATGAAACTGACAGCACAACCCTCAATGAAATCTACTCAGTTATACAAGCATGGATGGCACACCATGGCTTGTGTCTCAATGACGATAAAACTGAGTTGATCATCCTGGGCACTCCCGCTAAACTTAAAAATCTCAATCCTTCCTTCAAAACCTTTACCATAGATGGCAACCTCATTTCAGTCTCTAACAATACTAAAACTCTTGGTATTTACATCGATGCTACCTTATCCTTCTCTAAACAAACTAACGCAGTAGCGGCATCAGCTGCCTACACTTGCAAGCTTATTACAGCATGTAGACCATTCTTATCCGCTCCCAACTGTATCACCCTCGCGAGAGCTCTAGTCCTCTCCAAAATAGACTACTGTAACGCCCTTTACTTGGGCACCAGCCACAAAAATATCAATAAATTACAAGTAGTCCAAAATAATGCAATCAGAGCTGCCCTTAACATCCCCAAAAAAGCACACATATCTGAGACCAGACGTAACCTGCATTGGCTCCCAGTCAAGCACAGAATATCCCTGAAAACGCTTGCCCTCACACACAAAGTTAGAGCTAACCTTGCTCCAGCATACCTCACTAACCATTTTACACCACACTCCGCCTCGAGACCTCTTAGAGCAGCCCAAACTAACACCTTGACCACCCCGAGATTTAAACTCCACAATTCGGGTGGAGCTAGCTTCCCGGTACAAGCTTCTAAACTATGGAACACCATCCCCCCACATCTACGTGCAGAACCATCATTTAACCGATTCAAATATAGCACGAAGTGTTGGCTCCATAACATGGACTCATGACAGCTTAAACCTTAACCTACTGAACATGACCAATCACTCGGAATATGCACTTGTTTACTACGCCAGCTCCTACCTGTAACCATTTTTGGAACCTGGTTGTCTGTATTGTTGTTATTGCACATTTATGTAACTGTAACCTTCCTGCAAATGTAACTGTAACGTAACTCATTTAACTGTTCCTTGTAACCAGCTTCACATTTACGCGCCCTTATGCCCCCGGGCCTGGCTGCGCTTTATAAATAAAATAAATTACAAAATTACAAATTACGTGGAGAAGAAGAAGAAGAAAAAATAAATAAATAATCACTGCAGCTGCCGCCTTATCTTCACGGCATCTCACCGTTGGCAATCTTCTTCTGGGTTCCGTTCCTTCTCCCTGCACGGCACCCCGGTCCGACTCGGAGCCGCTCCACCGCCACTCGTCCGCTCGTCACACGCGAGAGGGGGGGCCACGCACTCACTCCCCCGCAGCTCCTCTCCCGTCCTCCGCGGAGCACACAGAGTGAAACCCAGATCGCGGGTCCCGCTCTAATCCGCCCCCGGCCCCGATCCTCGTCGCCTCGCGGCTCCTCCTCGCGAGCCCTCAACCAACAGCTGCACCCGCGGCCTCCAACCTCTTCCGCGGCTGGACCCGTAGGAAGTGGCAGCCTCACATCGAAGACCTCCAAGGGATGCCGCCCAGGGTTTGCGCCGGCTCCAAGTTGCTCTCCGCACTCCCCTCCCTCTCCGGGGAGGCGTCTTAATCGCCAAGGACACTTGTGAAAGGGGCGGTGGGCACCCCTATGCTGCTGGGTCCGGAGAGCGCCGTTGGCACGTCTACATAGTGCCGGCGGCCATCTTGAGTCCCCGACCCCATTCTTATTTAACCTCTTCGAGGCTGATCTGACCTATATCTATGATAGATTTGATGCCGAGACAAGAACATACCTTGGAGACAAGTTGATGCCATGAATAAATACTCAATTTAGAATGAGTTGGAAATGTATTGTATCAAAACATTACAAATAAAAAACATAATTGAAAACTGAGGCATCAGGTTTTTGAAGGGGTAAGGGTATTTCGTTATTTAGGCATACTTTATGATAATAAACTTAACTGGTTGTGATTTGAACACAAATGAGTCACATCATGGGGAAGGTTTTCGTGTACCTTAGATACGGGGGGATATGGCAAGGAAAACAATGTTTGGCTAGATAAGACCAGACCTGAGGGAACCCTGAGTCCACACATAAGGGCTGAGATGGGAAGCATGTCCTTGGCTACCTTACTCAAGTGCAGGGCAGGCATATTTGACTCTCAAATATTAAATGCCAGAGGCTACACATTGATGTGCAAATGAAGGGAAACTTGTATGCCTAAAAACGTAGCTTTGCTGGTTGCTTTGCAGATTACTGCATCTCATTGCATGGAGCTAATTCACTTCCGAGGGCATCAGGAATATCCGGTTCCCCGTCAGATTACAGAAATAAACAATAGATTTTCTCAGCTGGATCTGCAACTTAATTATAAACATCTGAGAACTAAGATCATGGCTCAAGGATATATCCAAGTATTTTCACTAGTACATGTTCCTCGAGGACACTTGGAATGCTTTCCTAATCAGGATAATATACAACTGTATTTGAAATATTATTTTAATTTGCTTGGGTCTTTAGAGATCCTGGGAGCTGGACGGGAAATTCCACTAGATAGTGGGAGCCGTAGAATTTGTGAAATAGATAACACCATAGAGAGAATAAACAATTACTAACAGACCGTCAAAGGCTTAGTGAAAAATGTTCATTGCATTTCAGGACTCACGCTTAGAAACACTTGTGTACAGGCGCATTATAAATGACATATCATATCATATCATTTGTTGATGAAATTGCCTATAAGGATGCTGTAGGGGAGAAAGAGATGTCATTATGGTTAGCCATATGCAACTTTTCGGATATTATTCTGCACAATTTCTCTAAGCAGCAGTTCATTTTTGCACTATTTAGTTATTAATTATTGTGATTTGATAATGTAATGATGTGTTTACATATGTATTAAATGCATACTGAATTTATGTTTTTATGTTTTTTTATGCATGGAGGGTTTGCTTGTAATCAAAAACATACCTAATTATTAAAAATTAATAGAGACATGGAACTGTTTAACCTTTACAGGCAGCTAGAGGTGAAGTGGCCATCACCACACCGTCTATTCTATATTTCCCATATATTGTTGCTACAATAATTGTGGCTGTTGTGGCAAAGCCTGCTGCTTAGCGCCTGCTCCAAGCATTGTGGTGCTCTTTGGGGACAAGGACCCTCCTACCCCCACTGAGCTTCAGAATGGTGGACCCAGAGGAGACAGAGAATACCCCTGAGCTTCCACTCAGCTCCCACTGCATTCCCCTCTTTATAGCAGGGGACAGTCAAAGAAATCTCTGCCTTGTCCGGACCCCCTTTTCACACAGGAACCCTGCTACAGATACCCAAGCGATAGGGACCCCCAGACAGACAACTAAAGAGACAAAAGACATTGGGTCTCATTATAAAAGTTAGGGTGCCTGTACCCTCAGCTGCACCCTTGTTTCCGGACCGGCAAACTACAAGTCTGCCTGCCGGAGCTGCTGTGCCTAACAAGTCTGACCCTGCCGGGTGCACCGGCCACGGTAGGCAGACTTGTCACGGTAGCACTGGCACCGAGGTTGAGGATGCCAGTGCTTCGTGTCCCCACTCCCATAGAGTCCTATGGGAATGGTGATTAACAAAATTACCGGTGCCTGACTTCCCGGCCACCAGACATGTAATAGCCCAGTAGCACCAGGAAGTCAGGCGCCAGTAATTGTTTATGGGTCCGGCGGCACCCACCGCCGGTAGCACCAGCAGGGTTACCGCTGGACCGGTAATGAGGCTCATTGTTTCCCTTTAATACCACTGCCAGAGAAGAGAAGCCACAGCATACTTTGTTCTCTTTAAACAGCATTACTGGCATACAAACACCACAATGAATTGAACAACATTGCCACTTTTAGAAAAGCTGCAAGGGAGCAGACACAGAGCCAACGGGCATACACGCTGCCCTGCTTCGCCTGGCAAGCATTTCTAGTTTACGAAAGCACACATCGGGTACATGGCAACATTGTTCATATGATTTTCAGTAAGTTCCATTTACCAAGAGAAACGTCTCCACACGATGGTTGCAATGTAATTCTAAGCCTTTGTTGAACGGAGTTCAAGTCCTGAGCATTTTCAAAAGACGTTCCTATTTCTGGAAGTCCCATATCGGCAAGAAAGTTACTTTTGCGCTTGGAAATGTAAACGAAGGCCAAAGACAACGCCTCAGAAAGAAAAGCACACTTTTGAAAATAGTCCCCAGTTTGAACAGACGCAATTACAGACAGGTGAAACCCCAATGTAAATGCATGTTTTTTACCATTTCAGGCCAGGAGAGTGCAAAGCAGCATGCAGACAGTCCTTAGTCACATCTCCAAAATGGCTCCCTGCGTTTCTATAATGCCGGGTAGCCTACAGAAAGTTAAAGGGCCCACACCTGGAATATTTAGCAAGCACCAATCACCCAGCCAGGATTCAGGGAACTCATAACTGCAAACCAAATTCTCAGCTTGAAGCCCGCCCCAGGAGGTGGGGCTTGCACACCATTAAAACACCGACATCCACATCCTGGCTCATTGGGAGAGCCGACTTGAACGGGTATGAAAAGAGCCGGAGCCTGGAATGGAGCAAGGAGGAGGAGATTAGAGGACCAGAGGCGAGTTAGTGAGATTTGTGAGAGGAGGAGGTAGGTGAGTCCATGTAATCCAACACTACTCAATCCCACCAGCTCTAACACCAGTGTTAGGGGAGTTTTCCTAAAGTCTACTTGAGGTAAGACTCTATAAAATGATCCCTTGGTATACAGGTCCCCAACTCTTAGTAGAAGTCTGTACTACCCAAAGGTTCAAGTAGAATGGCACAGCTGCAGGCTTATAGGAGGAGGATCTGAGCTGTAGGTAAGTGTACTCAACCCAGTCAATACAATTGCCCAACGAAACACTTATACACTTGAAGTTATATCAAAATATATTCATTGTATATAATATACACAAGGCAGGTACGCAAATACTCCTTTTAGATAACCAAAACACAAGAAATATCAGCAATACTTTTCAATGGTCACTGCTTCAATTGTAGTTGCTCGCCATTACAATTGTTACAAGGAATTACACTAATGACAGTTCTACCGTATTACTAGTAAAGACGCGCACTCGCCTCGATTACAGATAAACAGTAATGACATCCAGATCATAAAGTCACAGCAGACAGTCTGTGGCAAGGAAAGGGATGGTTATACACACTTTAACAATATTATTCGTTCTAGTAACACTTTCCAAGGCTATCGAACGCTTTAAAAGTCCAATCCCTATCTATCCAAAAGTGAGTGTAGGAGTGGAACAAAAGTCTTAGGTTGCAGCTGAAAAGGCAGAGTGGTTCTCTAGTCACTAGAATAAAAATGCTCAGCAAGATAACACAAGTTATAGGGACCCTGCAAGGGACACAGTAAAGGACACGAGCTGCAAAACCCAGCCCAGAGGTATGGGTGGGCATCCAAACACCTTGTAACGCTCTCCAGTCCTACTGGAGCGACTCTTCGGCTTAAGGTAAGTCGTATCTTTAACCCCACAGTAACTTAGGTTAGAAGAAGCAAACGTACCTGGATTCTCTGCTGTGCAGCAGTGACGGACCTGGTCTCCTGTGTCCTTGGTCTGGTGACAAAAGGAAGGACTCTGAATGGGGTGTCATAGTAGAAGTTGTGAGAGAGGACCCTCAGCATGAATTTATTCGGTATCCCTGGTCGGTTTGCGGTTTTGGCTCCTTTTTTATCAGCTCCAACAAAGGATGGTTTTTGCCCGGTTGATCTTCTTCGATTCTGAATTCTTGCCCTCTGGTGCAGGGACTTAGATGAGTGGGACTGTGCCTCTGAAGGTCCAACTGGCATCTAGAAACACTTTTTGCTGTACAGTGTGCCTTATAAACACTATAAATTAATACAAACTGGAGCTCACCAAAGTTCAAGATGGATTACAATTGGGTCGAAGGTCCCCCAGTATTCGCGGTTGCAGCCCTGGAAGGTCACGGCACCTCGGATGGCCCGATCTGCAGTTTGCCTCAGGGCTGATTGGTCCCACCAGTGAAATGGAAGGAGTTGTCGTCTTCGGAGATCCTCTGTCGATAACAACAGCAGTGGTCGCTTCACGGTTACTGGAAGGGTCTGCAGGCATCTCTGATCATCTTCAGCTTTGGATCGTCCGTTCCAGTGGTCAACTTGCCTTCTACCTCCAGAACCTCACCTTATGTTCAGTTTTCCCACCCACTCCTCTGCAAACCCTCTCAGCATTTACAGAAAGGGGCGGCTGGATGTCCAATCAGGGCAGCCAGCCCCCCCAGTGGGAACTGGTTCCAGTCAGGCACTCTGGCAGACAAAAGGGCAGGGGAGTGTTAAACTCCTCCCCCACTTCCTGCCTTCACAGACAAACTGCAGCCTAGGTGGGGCCACCCAAGGGTTACCACCAAAGGCAAAATATACACACAGGCCTCCCCCTCCCAGAATGGTAGAAGAAGGAGGGCAAACAAAGGACAACCACACGAGAAATGGTGAAAAAAGAAAGAAGCCACCATGTAAGAACATAGGTGACCCTGTTGTGGATAACCGAGATTGTGAACACAGTTTGAGGTAAAAAAAAGAAAAAAAAGCAAAATAGCACAATAGTTGGTAGGCCACGCCCACTGCCACCAGCCATAACTTTAGGGTTGTCACTGTGACTAGAAAGCCACTGGAGCAGAGAGACAAGGGATACTGGGTATTCCACATAAGGTGATGTGTGCTAATCTCTCATAAATAAAGTTTTAGGAAGAATACAAAGTATCCCTCTTTCCTTAAGAATAGTAGCTCTTAGGGAAGATGAAAGAATGTAAAAAGGAGAACCCAAAGAGTTCCCAGAAACACTGCACAGAGGATGCTGTGTGCTGCAAAAGTGTAACACAGATGCCTCTAAGATCTGTGTAGAAAGGCAGACTCCATAGAAATGGGTGAAAGAAGAAGAACAGAGTTCTCAAAAGTCAGAACAAATAAGAATGAAGGGGGTGGGGGGAGCTTCTCTCATTCAGGATAGAGAGAACAGGGTCCAGAAGTCCAGCAGAAAGTGCTGGGGCTCTCACTAGGAGAGGGGATTAAGCATAGCAATGATAACAAGCGTGTATTGTAGCAGAGAGCAGGGCAGAACCAAAGGAGTGGCTAGGGCCAAGTTAGGTGGAAAAGGAAAACAGCAATTATGTTTAGTCCTGTGATCCCGATGACAACCTTGACACACAAAGCTAGAAATGATTATCGGTACAAAGTGCATTCGCCCATAGGTTGCTTTGCATTTTCATGTTTGCAAACACGCCACCACGTTTAATGACAGTTTCCAGGATGTTCTAGCATTGGAGCTTTTAGAAAAGATGGACATTGACTCCATGGGGCCCTCTCTTCTTTCTTCACACAGAGAAACTCCAGCCCATCTTTCAGCGATGACCGAGATGGAAGCCTATCAGACCTGGTTCTGCAGAATGAACAGAAGGTTTGACAAAATATGTGCCCTTCTTTCATTTCTATAGATGTGAAGTTTGTAAGATTGAAATTACAATATTTTCCTTTTTGATTAATCGTTCTGCTTATGAACTCCAAACACCCATGTGGCCTGAAAAATATTTTAAGTTTTGTTTTTAAAAAACACTCTTAAGGTTAATATGTATTTTGTATTCCAGAAAAATCAAAATTTAAGATTTAGCGCACTCTAACCCCTAAAGGACTCGTTATCAGTATGATTACAATGGTATGGACATGGTATTGAATTAACACTTGCTTTTCTTTTAAAATGCTGCCTAATTCTGGGTCAGAAATGGGGACAACTTTGTAAAGAGTTTTCAGTTCTAGCCATTCTATTAAATAAAACGGTTGGATAAACGCCTCACTATCCTACCCTGACAAGGATTTCCCTGCCTAAAATAAACTAAAGGAAACACTCCAACAAAAGAATATCTGTCCTTCAAACTTGTACATTCAATAACGCAATAAGGAAATATATGGCAATTCAATTCAACAACGATATAGAACATAGGATTGAATTCACAACATAACCAATGTCTCTTCTCATAGCCTGGATGAGTCTGCCTTCCCCAGGTCTGAACAAGGGTTTACTCCACAGTTCAAAAGAAACAAAGAAATCCGGTTTGACACAAAGTTCCAATATAGTTTTTAAAGTGTTCTGTTGCTTCAATAAGATACCAAAATTAATAGTAGGTTCCAACTTCTCCAGGAGTAAGAACTGTCTCACATTTGTCTCCTCCAAGTAAACAACAATAATTGTCTTTGTCATGATAATTTGTCACAACTTTGGTTTCAAAAGGAAATAGTGGGTTCCAAATCCTCCTGGAGTAACAATAGGTTTCAAAAAGAATTGTAACTTTTCCACAACAAGTTTTCACAATTCTTCTGATGGCACAATTTAACATGAGGTGTCTCTGTTAGAACCACAGTTCAGCACTTGCATCAACTACTACCTGAGGCAAAGACTTTCTCAGGACCCCCCGCTGCTTCAGGCGTCACAGTGGTCCCGTCGTCTTCTTCTGCCTCCGGCTTCACTCTCAGCTGCAACCACGGCCCGCACTGCTTCTTCCTCCTCCGTTGCTCTACTACTTCTGTTACCTGCACCTGAGGGGGCTTTTTAAGCCTCTCAGTCCTCTTCAGGGGTAGGTCATTCACACTAATTGTTTGACCGCACCCACAGTGGTATTCCTCTGCATCCCTCTTCCTTGTCCCATTACTAAGGGAATTATGGGACTTGTAGTCCCTCCAACAAAGTTAGTTTTCTAACTCTTTCTGCCGTGTAATAGGCTAGGATTTTGGGGAAAGTTAAACAGGGGAGTTTCCCCTTCATCCTGACGCGTGTACTCCCCCATGTGATCTTCCCGCTGAACACCACCCCCAGGGTCAGGATCAGGAAGCGTCTGCCTTCCCCTGGCCACATGAGAAAGGTCCCAGGTCGAGGTTTTGTGGGGAATCACTGCAGATTCATCACACATCATAGAATTAAAACAAATCTGTGTAGCTGGCAGAACCTTGGGTCTGTAATAATGTATCACTGGGGTAACTGAAACTTCCCCCCCTTGCAGTTCAATTGGACACATTTCGACCTTAATTTATTAAAATGACCTGTTTATTTGGAACCATTATAAATGGAGAAGCCCAAATAGATGTAGCTATCAACCGGTCTAGCGTGGCACCTTTAAGGTGCCAATTGAAAAAGGGTTTCTTTCCAGTGCCACCACAAAGCATGACCTTGGTTTTAGCAGTATTTATTACAAGGTCATTTTGGTCCATGAATTTTACTAAAGCATTTAGTGATCTTCATAGCCCAATTGGTGCCTGGTGGAAAATTACCAAATTGTCAGTGTAAGCAAGGAATTGTACTGGAAAAGAGCCAAGGCGAGGGGGATAAACATTTGCATTACAAAGATAAGTTCCAAAATCGGACAAGTAAAGGTTAAAAAGCACTGGAGCAAGTAGGCACCCTTGGCACACACCTTTCTCTGTGTCAACTGGAGCAGACAAGGTGTCATTCCCGTCAAGCCTCACTCCTACTTTAGTGTCTGAGTGCAGTGTTATCAAAATCTCTAAGCGGTGAGTTGGAATCCCCTTAGTGTCTGCCGGGGCTGTAATGCAACGGTAATTGCCCATTCCCAGGTGCTGGAAAATTCATGACTCCGGCGACATCCGTGCCAGTATTTACCGACACGGCTACCGCCAGGTCCATAATGACCCCCAATATCATGAATATTGAAGTCTACAGCCCATATGCTCTCATTAGGTATCATTAGGCACTCCCCTTAACACACGATCTGTCGCTGAACACAGAGACCAACAACTCCAACCAAACATCCTCGCAAATGGCATTTAACAAAGAGGCAGCCTGTTTAGCTGAATTATCATTAAACAGACACCAAAGAACGTTTAAGTCCTTTCTAATCAGAATTTGGAGCATTTCTTCACATGCCAGTTGGTAAATTCTAGCTTTCCTGCCTCACAGCCAGTTTTTGAACTGTTGACGAAGCAGTTTACATTGCTGCCAAACCAATTCAATACCATTTTTCCTATTTCTTAAAAGGCGTTTCTGGGACTTGAGAGACCTTTTGGGCTTCTGAATTTTAGCATCAAAGTTAGATCTTGAATCCATTAAATCGCCAAACAGCGCCTATGTTGACAAACCATATGTTTATTTTTATTTATTTATTTGTTTATATAGCGTTAAAGCCCGCGGGCATCAGAACGCTTACATATAGACTGGACAACAGAAAAAGAGACAGGACTAGGCGAAAGAAGGCCTAAGTTAACTCAAATTGATTCAGTATGTTACCAGGATTTACTTAAAAAGTAAGGTTTTCAGTTTTTTCCTGAAGGTAAGGTAGTTAGGCTCAAGTTTTAATGAGGTGGGTAGGTCATTCCATTTTCCGATGGCTAATGTCGGGAAGGCCTTGGCAAGGCCATGTTGTTTTTTAGTTATAATGGTTTGTAGTTTGCCTGTATTTGATGATCTGAGCCCTGACCCCTGTGACCCCTGCTTTAGTCTTAAAAAAATGCGGGAAAGTCAACACTAAGAAGGTATCGGCTGCCCCCCCCCGCTCCTCAGGTGTGTCTAGAGTCTCCTGCATTATCCTGTTAAACTTATTGATAGAAGCATTGTTCCATTTAACTCTGGGACCCAAACTATTAATCAACCATTGAACAGACTTCTCTTTTAGAGCAGGGAAAATACAAAAACAACCCAAAACTAAATGATCACTTTTCTCAGTTTGCTGTATGTAAAGATCAGTGCAATTGTCATACATATTTTGGGAAGCAAAAATGTAATCAGTTGTTGGGTCATAAGGTCCTGACCTCTAAGTCTTCTCTAGCTCCCCCCTCCGCAACCCTTAATCGATTCACACAACAGTAATTCCAGTTACCCACTAAATTCCACCAGTCAGAAGAATTCTCACTGCTCTTACGCCGCCCTCTGTGTGATCCAGACATTGTGCCTCCACAATAACCCTTCAAATCACCTCCAATGATCACATGGCTATTGCCTTCTCTTTTATGAAGTGGAAGTAATTGAGGAGAAAGAACATAACGTAACTAGCGTTTAGTTTTCCAATCCAATATACTTTTTTTTTAATGGCGCCCGAATAGGGACTAATCCAATATACTTTGAATTCTTTGTTCCACTAACTTGACACAAAAAGAGAGCAAGGGAAATATGCTGTGTTTTTCTTTGTTGAAATTTTCCTCCAGATTGAACAGCTGACCAAAGATTGGACGGATAAATGGTCAGATGGTGACGCGATGACTGAAGAGCACAACGTGGACATCAACAAGGGGAAAGCCAGTGTGGCCATCGACTCCAGCCTGCCTCATTTGATAGCCGTGGACGAAGACATTCTGAGCACGGGAGTGGTGCTGTATTACCTCAGGGTAGGGCTGATATGTCTTTGAAACTGCTTCTGCTATCTCAGGGTGGACGGCTGTAGCAGAAGTAAATAGCGCTTGAATGCATGGCCATGAAATAAATGTAGCCACCGAAAGGTGATTGGTGAGAAGCTTTGAGGTGATCCCCACCTCTGGGGATTGCTCTGGGCAGCTTCCATCCCGTTGTTTCTTAGCCAATCTCTTCCAGAAGTCTCCAAACACATGAACATCAGTCTTGCTCTCGACCTCAACAGAAACAGTTGAGCATCAACAGCTGGCCAGGCCTCATTTGCGGTTTCCTGTGTTTTCCTTGCGGCTATTTCACCCATTTGCATATTTGCCGTGGTGTTTTCACGGTTACCGTTTTTGACACTTTTATTTTTAATGGGGGTTTACCCCCATGCCTCTCTAACCCACCCCACCACTGATCCCTGCGAACCACCCCCCCATCCCCTACGCCAAACACACAACACATGTATGTATTTGAAAACAAACACGGCGAAAACTGCTGAAGTGAAAACAACACGGCAAATATGCAAACGGCTAAAATAGCTAGGGGGAAAACAAAGCGCTTGTTTACATGAAAGCATGGGCGTAATTTTAGGGGGGACAGGGGTGTTTGCCCCCCCCCCCCAACTTTCATGGCACAACATTTTGTCCCCATTCATTTGGCTGGGGCACCTTTTCTTCAGATGTCATGCCCCCCCCCCCCCCCTACATTAGTTACTTCACTGCATGAAAGTACAGACATCCGCAACCATGTTGCGGTTTGGTTTTCTCTTCCTTGGTCAAATGCACCCATCCTCTTCTGAATGGTACAGTCAAGTTAAAATCAGTGGAACAAAAGCTGTCAGGAGCCATTGCAAGTGGTTATGATTTATCCAAAGCTTTGCGCCTAAACCATTTTTGGTGTTCTTCATTAAAGGAATAGTGTTGTTTTACTGTAAGTTGTTCACCGTATGCCTGTAAAATTCGGTTGCCAGCAATATGAATGAGTGTATGTCTTCTCATGGTAAGATCGGCCTTACTGTCCCACCGTGTATGTGTTTTTGGAGGGCATGAGTACAGTGTTTTTGATATTAAGCACAACATGTTCCTGTACAGCTTGCGCAATTATCCATCGATCGATCAGTTTCTTTCACTCCACATATGTATTCATATTGATATAATCTTTGATTTTCTGCATGCCCTCACAAGACCTCAGGTAAGAGTGTTCGGTTATGGCATTACGGATGTATTCTCAGGATTTCACAGTGTTCTTTCATGTCGTGCGTGATGGCCCCCGGGCAAGTTTATTATGTCTATGCTATTATGTAGCTTATTATTGCATAATGTGCATGTGCCTTTAACATAGTGCCTGTCATCCCACGGTATAGTTTCTTTCTGTGATGTTATGCTGGTTTCCGAGGGTGAAGGGCGTGTATTGGCATGATCGTGTTGTGTTTCTGCTATTGCCCAGCTCATTTAAGTATCATTTAGTCCTGTTTATGTCATGACCCATTCTGGAATAAAATGTGTAGGTTATCGTTATGTTTTTCACCCTAGAATAAGGTTTCTATGATTAGAACGTTATACTCCTCTGTAATGCTATTGTAGGGTAAAATGGTTGTCTCTGTGACATTCTGCAGAAGGTTAATATGGGTGTATTTGTCATGTTGTTTACATCACCTCTGGGTTAGAATGTTGTGTTTTGGATCCGGTCCATTTAACATTGATTGTTATGTACTCAGAATTAAACTTCAGCTGGGTGTCCTTGAATCTCTATCACAACAAATTCACACTTCCCCTTGGGCCTAGTCTTATACACAGTTCAGAGGCTTCGAGTAAACCTCCACTGGTTTGTCACAGAGCAAATTCCAGCGAAGCGGAACAGAACGCGTAAATTGAATTATACAGTTAGTTGATGTACATTTTGAATATTCCCCTGAAGAACGGCCACTATACAATGTGTTGTAGGACAGAAACATACTTGGGTGACTCCATATTCAAGTGAAAGGATATGAAACTCAATAACTAACTAATTTCAGTGATACTTGCACCTGCAAATCATTATAACTTACTCCTGCATTTTCAAAGTGAACTCCTCACGATTCACAAAAGAACTTGTGGAGCGGGTGTACATTGGACATGGGGTACATATATGTGCCGTAAACTAACGCCCGCCATCATGAAGCTATAGTACACCAACAAGCAGCAGAGATCCCAGTGGGGGGTGCATAAGATCTATGCGTGTCCAAAAAGAAAATTCAGGTCCAGCGACAAAAGTTCAAAGATGTCCTACACACTTTCATATCACCAGTACACATTCTAGGTGTAAGTGACGAATGGAAGGTATGAGAAATAATGAAAAGCTGTGTAAAGGTGTGGGATGAGCGATGCAAGAAGGGATATGTGGTTGCACATATTTTTTACAGAAAGGAAAAAGGTTTCATAAGGTTTTTTCTTACAAAAAGTTCTTTTGATTCAGTCTTTGGCAAGCTGTATGTTTACGCTAGAATACACCATGTCAGGCGTTCAGTATTGGGCTAAGTGGCCCACTTTTTGGACTCTGGTGTACGGTCTGTGTTTTCTCTGAAAATTCACATAAAACTTGTTTATTTGGTTTGATGCAAAAGTTACAACCAGTTTTAGGCGTAAGTTACATTTGGAATAATTGACAACTCTGTCGGGATTTGATGGGAATTGGTCCCCGCTTGAGGACTGTGTTCTCTCACGGCAGCTTTATTTGCACCATTGCTGTGCATTACATCTCAAAACAAGCTTGTCTTCGGTGGCCTTGTGCATCCCTTTAACAGGGGAGATTGGCATGTTTATGACATGTTTGGCTTCCCAGGTGAAATGCTTTTATGTATGAAAGTGACAATGTGGTTTATAGTGATTTGGTCGAACACAAAAATGTCGAAAGTCAAAATGTCCCAAAAAAAATGTCGAAAAAAAAAAGTCGAATTTCAATACTTTTTTTTCGAAATGGGGGGGGGTTCCCCCCAACTCCCCTTTTTTCTATTTTTTTTTATTTTACCCCTTTTTTTTACTTACCGAACCCAAAAAAACATAAATAAAAAAATAATAAATTCGACTTTTTTTTCGACTTTTTTTTTTCCAACATTTTTGTCATTCGACTTTTTCTTTGGACATTTTGACCGACCAACGCATGTGTATGTCATTTCTTTCTTATTAACTATCGCATTCAATTATTGCAATCAAATCTGCCACTGTTGGCCTCCTTCCTTTTGGTGCATAGCCAACAATTAAAGGGCAAACACGTGCACGTGTTAGGTTTTATTTACAGAAATGATCAGGCGGAAAGTGAAGCCAGGCACCATTGCCTCCTCAGGACTAGGTGTTCCAAATAATGGCAAGGAAGACGTATTTCCGCAAGGAAAGAATACACAGGCAATAAACCCCATGCACTCCTGCTGACACATCAGCAATCCCACAAAACACGCATCTCCCAGGCATTCTCTTCCTTCAGGCGTTGAATCTCAATTCCAAATGTCCGCAAGGACCTAGTATCTGATGTCACGAGAACGCCTTTACAGAATGTAGGAGATATCCACAACACAAGGAAGGACAGCAGTGGTTCCTCAAGAGGGCAGAGGCAATCAGGCCACTAAAGGTGTGCCCAACCAGAGGTGCAGAGAAGAAGGCAGTACCCACAGTAGACTCAGTAGGAGACAGGACAGGAGCTCTTTATGCACCATACAACCGAGGTAATAGTCAATCCAAAAAAACAAAGGAATGCGGAACAACAGACCGGGTCAGCAACAAAAGACAATCCAACCGAGATGGACCACAGGCACACGCTGAGCGTAGCAATCCTGACAACAGGCCAAAGAATTAGGTTCATGAGCAAGAAACAAGAGAATTAGTGCAAAAACATCACTCATCAATGTTGAGAAGCCCCGGAGCTGCATTTTCGGAGGGTTTCAAGTTCTCCAAGCTTCTGCAATGCTCTGCGTCTAGAAACGCCGACAGAGACGTAGCGTGGGTGTGATGCTGTCATGTCATAGCACAGAGGAATGCCGTGAATTGCAGTCGCCCGAGATCCTGGTTACCAAATCCTCCATGGCAGGCGCCAGCGCTCGTATGCAAAACAAGCAGGAGGTAAGCCTCCTACACAGCCTCCTACGTAGCCTGGCATATACCCACATTTTTCAATATTGGAAAAATCCATCTTTTTCTGGTTTGGGGTTGTTTGTTCGGCTGATAATTGTTAAATGATGTTCGTTCACCCATGGTAATAGGAGTCAGGAAAAAAAAAACATTTTTTAAAACCGTCTGGAGAGAGCATCAAGAATCAGATATCAATGAAATCAGTACTCGTCAGCTCCTGTTCAAGTCCCCCTTTTTGGTTTATCCTACCCGTCCGTTGAGGCAGTAGAGGTTTGTGTCCAGCCCAGATGGGAATATTCCAGTTCTCCAGGTCCTGGGCACTGCACATAAGTACATGAACCTTGGTAGCAACCGCCAGCAAAACCACCCAAGCCAAACCGTGCCAACCATCACTCATGGGCCTTGCTGCGGGTATGGTGGTGGCCCTCTTGAGAGTGGTGAGGGCTGACATCCTAGCTGCAATGTGCTACAAGTACATTGGTTCCTCCCCAACACCCAGCTCTGACCTCCAGGGACACAGCACTCAACAGTGCCCTTTGGGCGGGCTTTGCCGCTAGCTTGGTGGCGGCCCTTTTGACAGTGGTGCGGGACGACGTCCCACCTGCAGCATACTCCAAGCTCGTACCTTCCTGCCGGCTCGTACCTTCAGGGGCACAGCATTTAACAGCACCCTTTGGATAGACTATAAGCAGAGCCGGCCTGCGCTCTTGGGGGCTCTGCAGCTACCTGCTGCCGTGAGTATAAGAAATAGCGAGGGCGGGGCTGCTTCCAGCCACAGGGCTTTTCTTTGTGCCTGTTTTAGCAAAGCCATGCTGTCAGCTCCAACCCCTGTGACACGCTTCTGGAGGCAAATACCTCCCGCTTACCTCCGCAGTAGCCTATCCGACCCGTGGGGCCTCACAGTTAGGGTGTATCACGCTCTTTGTTTGAAGTAATGGTCCATTTAAGAACCTTTGTTTTGGACAAGGGGTTACAAAGGGGCAATTTATTCTCAAAGCACATACAGAAAAACGAGTTGCCGCTCAAATCTTTCTGAAAATTAAAATCTCGATAGCATTCATATGTCTGAGACCTATGGGTGGGTAGCGCTATATAAGAAATACATTATTATTATTATTATTATTATTATTATTATTATTATATCCAGGTGTTGAATACATTTCTTTTATTTAGGTGAATGTCACATTTCACTCGCATCATATAACGCATGCCTTTGTCAAACGTAGCAAAAGGCTACCATTTGCACACTTTCTTTTGTTATGATTAAGTCTTGAAAGACAGCCTACAAGCCATTTTTTAAATAATTTTGTGAATTGCATCCTGGTATTTGTAGTCTTCAAGATGGGGTGACAATAACACGTGTAAACAAACAAAAGAAAGGTCACTATCTATCAGTAACATACATATGTACCCCTACTCATACCCAAGGACTCTTGCTATCAACCTCTAAACAAATACAAGGAGATAACATTGGGTCAACAATGATGGTTCTTATATAAACACATATCCATTTTATTAGTACATCAGAGCGCAAGTATAACCACCTGCTGAATCGTACCCAAAGACATTTAAAAACCTATACAAAATTCATTGATTCAATACATCAATCTAAATACATATACAGCATAAAGTCACACTGACTCAAACCAACACAGTGATGTTTAATTAAACCTAATTTCCTAATTTTAACATCGTGAGCAGAGGCAGGTGAGTGGGCAGGGCCAGCGAGCCTCCTGGGCCTGGCTTTCCCCCATTTTGCCCAGGGAAACCCAGCAGAGCCGAGGCCCGCTCCCCCTGTAGCCCCCAAGCTCCATTCCTTCTTCCCTCCTTCGTCCCGCCTCCCGACCGGACCCCGACCCTGTGATTGGTTCAGGGCAGAAACTGTGGCTGGTGTAACCAGCGGTGCCTCCCTGCATGATCTCTTAACATCGTGAGCAGAGGCAGGTGAGTGCGCAGGGCCAGTGAGCCTCCTGGGCCTAGCTTTCCCCCAGTTTGCCCAGGGAAACCCAGCAAAGCCGAGGCCCGCTCCCCCTGCAGCCCCCAAGCAACATTTCCTTCTTCTCTCCCTCCTCCCGACTGGACCCCGACCCTGTGATTGGCCGCCCGATTGGCCCTTCCTCCCCATATCTTGAATCCTCCCAGGGCAGCCCCCTGCCCGGCAGCCCCTGCGGCGAAGGGCCCCTAGACCAAGGGCGGCTCCGACATTGGCGGCTCCAAGATGTGTCTGCAGGTGTCAGCAGGGGAAGCCAAGGAAGCCAACAGACACCAACAAACTGAGTGTGGCATGAGTGGGGTGTAGAGCAATTACTCTACTCCAGAAAGCCCCTGTCACTCTACCTTACCTTCCATAGCGTAGACTGCCATAGACTCAGACAGTACATACTTAGGAAGACTTGTGACCACTATAAATGGATTGTAAATGTTGCCTTGTGATGCATATTAACTTACTTGTCAATTTTAGCTAGTGCCACACATGTAGGGAACAGAACTTTAGCTTGCACCACATTTAGACAGAAATGTGATTGTTAGCATGTGCCACAATCAGGATTCTTAACTTTAGCTCGCGTCGCATCTAGATAGAAATGTTATCCTTAACATGCACCAGACTTAGAACTCTGAACTCTAGCTTGCGTCGCATCTATACAGAAATGTGATTGTTAGCATGTGCCACACTCGTATGGAATTCTGAACTTTAGCTTGCGCCGCATCTAGATAGAAATGTGATTGTTAGCATGCGCCACACTCATATGGAATTCTGAACTTTAGCTTGTGTCGCATCTAGATAGAAATGTGATTGTTAGCATGTGCCACAATCAGGATTCTTAACATTAGTTTGCGCCGCATCTAGATAGAAATGTGATTCTTAATATGCTCAACACTTAGAATTCTGAACTCTAGCTTGCATCGCATCTAGACAGAAATGTGATTGTTAGCATGTGCCACACTCGTATGGAATTCTGAACTTTAGCTTGCGCCGCATCTAGATAGAAATGTGATTGTTATCATGTGCCACACTCATATGGACTTCTGAACTTTAGCTTGTGTCGCATCTAGATAGAAATGTGATTGTTAGCATGTGCCACACTCAGGATTCTTAACATTAGCTTGCGCCGCATCTAGATAGAAATGTGATTGTTAGCATGTGCCACACTCATATGGAATTCTGAACTTTAGCTTGTGTCGCATCTAGATAGAAATGTGATTGTTAGCATGTGCCACACTCAGGATTCTTAACATTAGCTTGCGCCGCATCTAGATAGAAATGTGATTGTTAGCATGTGCCACACTCATATGGAATTCTGAACTTTAGCTTGTGTCGCATCTAGATAGAAATGTGATTGTTAGCATGTGCCACACTCAGGATTCTTAACATTAGCTTGCGCCGCATCTAGATAGAAATGTGATTATTAGCATGTGCCACACTCATATGGAATTCTGAACTTTAGCTTGTGTCGCATCTAGATAGAATGTGATTGCTAGCATGTGCCACACTCAGGATTCTTAACTTTAGCTGCGCCGCATCTAGACAGAAATGTGATTGTCAACACACATCAAACTTAGAATTCTGAACTTTAGCTTGCGCCGCATCTAGATACAAATATGATGGTTAGCATGTGCCACACTCGTATGGAATTCTGAACTTTAGCTTGCGTCGCATCTAGATAGAAATATGAATGTCAGCATGTACCGCACCTGGATGGAATCCCATAATTGCAATGGACAGCAATGCCAACTAACCAACCAACTAACAATTTCCTCCCTCTGCATACGCCTCTCAAACTCTAACCAAACAGAACCACAAGTCTAAAACTCAGCAATCTGCACAAACTTCACAACAATGCAACAACAAAACAAACCACACATAGACTTGCACAACGACTACCGACCGTAAAACACCCCAAACCCAGCCAACGGACCCACCGGGCTGAGGCTGCCAACAGCACATCACTGCTCTCTTGCACTTTTCCAGCTTATTCCCACTAACCCACCCCCTCTCCTCCCCTTTTTCAGAGCCGCCAGAGCGCCAGGGGACCACTTCGGTGGTGATAGTGCGCGGTACAAATGTCCTGTAACATTAACATAACTATGTTCATATTAGCCCGACTTGTTTCTGTCCTGTATGGCTGATAATAACCAGACATTCCTCAGGGGCAGAAATGTGTAGAAAATAAGTGTCTTGTAGGTGGCAAGGGATGAAAATAACACAACATTTGTACTCTTTTTCTATAGCATATTTCTACAAGGATTCCTATATTGCTGGAGTACTTTAATTATGATGTATGTACTTTTCAAGTCTAATTTATAAGTATTGTTGAAAGCCAAATGTTGTGGTGAGGAGGGAAAGGATCAGAGGGCACATGTTGTGATGATTTACCATGGAGGAAGGATAGCTCAGGAGCAACATGTTTGTCTTGGAAGCAAGAAAATGCAGCACCACACAGGTTTGAATCCCGATCCCATGCTTAGAAACCACTCCTGGTATTAAGCGTGTTATAAATGAACAATTATAATTAAATTATAATTATAATGGATGTGGGAAGAGAGGTTGCTAGACTGAAGATGTTCTACATGGCCTTGTGCTGATTTTCAAGGTACACATAGATATTACATGTGGGTTGACAGCATCTGCCCACTTTTTTCACAGTGCCGACTCCATGCCCCTTGAGTGTTTTTGAGGACAGCATGCAAAAAAGCTTGTTTTCTCAAGTTTTCATCACCAGGATTTGAACCCACAAAACCACATGAAAGTGTCTTCAAAGTGCACGTCTTGTATAGTTGAGTCCCCTGTGTATGTTAATGAACCCCCACAGTTTTTTCTGGACTTAAGCCCTTTTGATGACATTTGAAGACCTGCAGAATTGCTTACTCTCACTGTTTCAGTACCTTTCTGGTAGACAGGCTTTGTTACAATTACACCATCCTGCAGCAAAAGCACTTTGTCCTGGCTGGCCCAGGGGCAATCCCTGCACTTGCATCGTCCATGGAACGTGCAGTCACATTACGTATGTATGGATTACTTATTGGTGATCTTCATTACTCTTTGTCCTGCTCTTCCTCGCCACAGTACTTTTGCCCATCTCTACAAATGATTCAGCTCACTCCAAAATAAGCCTTGCTCCTGACGTTACTACAACCGTAATATTAACAGTTCAAATTCATATATTGAACGTCAGTTTATTTGATCTTCACGGATATTAATGACTCATTTTGTGGCATCATTTTCTGCGATGCAAATAAAGGAGCCTCAAACATCTTTTGCCACCAGGGTCCCGCAAATCGTAGGGCCGTCCCTGACTGGAAGGGTACACTGGGTAGGAGATACAGATAGTTACAGGTTAGGAAGGGAAAGGTGGACCAGACTTGATTCGTTTGTTGGCGGATCCACAGCTGTGCCTCTTTGAAGCTGAATTCATGTGAGGTTCATATGCTCTGACCTTTCTAATTGCTCTGTTGAATCTCTTGCTCCAATCATCAGTTCCCTCACTTGCCTTCTTTTGCTATGAGAGGCAAAGCAAATTGTGGTCCTTTTTAATACCCTAGAAGATCCCAAGGGTGGCAAATTGTTAAGCAAGTCCTCCTACCAGGACAGGCCTTAGGGGTGGGCCGCCCGTGACACTGCCCGTGGCCCCCTGCCATTAGAGTCCCCACCAAGGCTGCTCAGGGGAGTCTTTGAAGGTCTATCCTGAGCTGGCGGGGTGGAAGAATGCGTTGACTTTTTTAATATTTGGAGGTCCAGGAGTGAAAAAGAAGTTGCACCTCCTCCTTCCCTTCCTCCCCCCTCTGCTAAACCCCACAGTTGCTGAGATTCGTCACCCAGGCCCTTATGTGACCTCCTGGGTCCTGGCCTCCCACACCCAATCGCCTTCAGCCTCCGCCCGCTCAGAGACGTAGCCAGGATTGTCTAGCAAACGGGGTCTGATGCTAACGTAGTTGGGCCCACTGCACTGACAAAAATATCTGTAAATGCCCACACAGCGCTGCTGAGTGGGCATTTACAGATTTTAGGTGGGCCTTGCCCATCAGGCCCTACCCTGCCTACGCCTCTGCGCCCGCTCCAAGCACTTGCCTTGGCACCCACTGGCCTGTGCCACTACACGCCTGCACTTACTTATTGGCAGCTGGCCACTCTCACCAAGTCACTTAACAACGGCCTACTCCGTAGCACTTCCCTCTTTGCTACATCCCCTCACCCCTTTTCTTTCTTTCTCTCTCTCTCTCTCTCTCTCTCTCACCAAGTCACTTAACAACGGCCTACTCCGTAGCACTTCCCTCTTTGCTACATCCCCTCACCCCTTTTCTTTCTTTCTCTCTCTCTCTCTCTCTCTCTCTCTCTCTCTCTCTCCCCTCTCTCTCTCCCACCTCTCTCTCCTCCCCCTCCACCCCCCCTGCTCTGAATGCTCACAGGGCCTAGTGGGGCCGCCTCTATATTTTATTGTCATATTGCTTTTCCTCCCTGTTGCCCTGTGGGCGCTTTGAAACACAATTTACTTGAAGTATAATCGACTTACAAATGCCCAATAAATAAAAATCTCTTGGTTCATCAACATCCAGTGAGATCTATGTCTTTGAGCCTCATTACGAGTGTAACGGTCTGGTAACGACGGTAAGCTACCGGCACTGCTGTTACCAGACCGGCATACTCTGAGTTGTGCGGGCGGGTGCGTATCCGCCCGGCAGGTCTGACCTGGCGGGTGAAACGGCACCGCCTGCAGACTTTGACGGAAGCACCGGCACTGTTGCACACAGTTCCTGTGCTTCCATCCTGCCCATTGAGTCCAATGGGACTCGAATGGGAATGGGGAGTCATTTTTTCCAGCGCCCGGCAATGAGGAATTACCGGGACCACCGGGGCTGTCATGCCGCGGTAAGTCCCCATTGCCGGGGCCCGGAACATCTTTCTTACTTTCTTCAAAGTTACTGTTAATGTCTCGCTCTCTCCACCATGAAAAGGCACTGCCAATATTGCTGAAGTGTGCCTGTGCGCGCACCCTGGAAGTGCCATACATTTCCAAGGAAGGCGTCAGATGGTGCCCCCGAAACGTCATGTGGGTGTTTTGTAGTCCAGATACAGCAGTAGTCTCGTGCGTATTAAATTACTTTTAATGTTAATTCCAGATAGATCTCTGGTACCCCCCGCAGGCTTTTTCAGGAACTACCGGCAAGGGCAGGATTATGATGCCTTTAATTACACACTGTAGGGTTGTGAAAAAGGAGACAGCATAAGAACGCACCCCGGCACAAGGAGCTAGCATAGCACGGTTCCAACAAATGAGAACATATATTGTTGCCCTACAGGCCTAACTTAAGGAATGTGAAGGCGACCCTTTAGATGTATTCAACAGTGGAGGCAATCACAGGCTTAGGTGCCCTTTAGTTTAGGTCCCAGAATACAGCTGAAACTATAGCAGGGTGGTCTTCATAGTGTCCCAAGGAGCATCAACCATTTCTCAAAACAAGTATGCAGTATTTACATCATTTTAGGGTCGGAGAGTACATTTGTAGCCAGTGAATCCCAGGTGCTGGGTAAGAAGAGATAGACACGTGTATGGTGAGCCTCCCAGTTTATGAAAAAAGGAACCTACCAAAGCAATAAACAGCCAAGACCTTAAATTACCCCCTCTTGGTTTATGCAGAGAAACACCTTGTGTTTCTAAACGGTATTCTGTTTCACTGTTATCGGGTTCAATCGAGACCAACCAGTTACTCTGGTATAGTCCACTACACTTAGAATAAGGGCAGTAACGTGAGTGATTCTCCAGGAATAGGTTGTTCGATAATGCTGCTCACAGCAATATCCTATTACAGCAATACAAAGTCTCCCAGGAAAAAGCAAATGCAGCAGCACACAGCTGTTATTCAGTAGGCAATGATGGTCAAATAAAAAGCCATACCTAGCAATTAAATATGCCAATTTCCGAACGTATTAATTATAATCCGGTTCTAACTAAGCAAACACTGCTTCATAAATTAGAATCATTCTGTTGGATTCCCAGGCTTTCCTCACCATTACATCAAGGTGAATAGCTCAGAGAGGTAAGCGTCAAGGTGAATAGCTCAGAGAGGTAAGCGTCAAGGTGAATAGCTCAGAAAGGTAAGCGTCAAGGTGAATAGCTCAGAGAGGTAAGCGTCAAGGTGAATAGCTCAGAAAGGTAAGTGTCAAGGTGAATACCTCAGAGAGGTACGCGTCAACGTGAATAGCTCAGAGAGGTACGCGTTAACTCAAGGTGAATTGCTCAGAGAGGTAAGCGTCAAGGTGAATACCTCAGAGAGGTAAGCGCTAAGGTGAATACCTCAGAGAGGTAAGCGTCAACGTGAATACCTCAGAGAGGTAAGTGTCAAGGTGAATACATCAGAGAGGTAAGCGTCAACGTCAATAGCTCAGAGAGGTAAGCGTCAAGGTGAATACCTCAGAGAGGTAAGCGTCAACGTGAATAGCTCAGAGAGGTAAGCGTCAACGTGAATAGCTCAGAGAGGTAAGTGTCAAGGTGAATAGCTCAGAGAGGTACGCGTTAAGGTGAATAGCTCAGAGAGGTACGTGTCAACGTGAATAGCTCAGAGAGGTAAGCGTCAAGGTGAATAGCTCAGAGAGGTAAGCGTCAAGGGGAATAGCTCAGAGAGGTAAGCGTCAAGGTGAATAGCTCAGAGAGGTAAGTGTCAAGGTGAATAGCTCAGAGAGGTAAGCGTCAAGGGGAATAGCTCAGAGAGGTAAGCGTCAAGGTGAATAGCTCAGAGAGGTAAGCATCAAGGGGAATAGCTCAAAGAGGTAAGCGTCAACGTGAATAGCTCAGAGAGGTAAGCGTCAAGGTGAATACCTCAGAGAGGTAAGCGTCAACGTGAATAGCTCAGAGAGGTAAGCGTCAAGGGGAATAGCTCAGAGAGGTAAGCGTCAAGGTGAATAGCTCAGAGAGGTAAGCGTCAACGTGAATAGCTCAGAGAGGTAAGCAGGTGAATACCTCAGAGAGGTAAGCGTCAACGTGCATAGCTCAGAGAGGTAAGTGTTAAGGTGAATAGCTCAGAGAGGTAAGTGTTAAGGTGAATACCTCAGAGAGGTAAGCGTCAACGTGAATAGCTCAGAGAGGTAAGCGTCAACGTGAATAGCTCAGAAAGGTAAGCGTCAAGGTGAATAGCTCAGAGAGGTAAGTGTCAAGGTGAATACCTCAGAGAGGTACGCGTCAACGTGAATAGCTCAGAGAGGTACGCGTTAACTCAAGGTGAATTGCTCAGAGAGGTAAGCGTCAAGGTGAATACCTCAGAGAGGTAAGCGCTAAGGTGAATACCTCAGAGAGGTAAGCGTCAACGTGAATACCTCAGAGAGGTAAGTGTCAAGGTGAATACATCAGAGAGGTAAGCGTCAACGTCAATAGCTCAGAGAGGTAAGCGTCAAGGTGAATACCTCAGAGAGGTAAGCGTCAACGTGAATAGCTCAGAGAGGTAAGCGTCAACGTGAATAGCTCAGAGAGGTAAGTGTTAAGGTGAATAGCTCAGAGAGGTAAACGTCAACGTGAATAGCTCAGAGAGGTAAGCGTCAACGTGAATAGCTCAGAGAGGTAAGCGTCAAGGGGAATAGCTCAGAGAGGTAAGCGTCAAGGTGAATAGCTCAGAGAGGTAAGCGTCAACGTGAATAGATCAGAGAGGTAAGCGTCAAGGTGAATAGCTCAGAGAGGTAAGCGTCAAGGTGAATAGCTCAGAGAGGTAAGCGTCAACGTGAATAGCTCAGAGAGGTAAGCGTCAACGTGAATAGCTCAGAGAGGTAAGCGTCAAGGTGAATACCTCAGAGAGGTAAGCGTCAACGTGAATAGCTCAGAGAGGTAAGTGTTAAGGTGAATAGCTCAGAGGTACGCGTTAACTCAAGGTGAATAGCTCAGAGAGGTAAGCGTCAAGGTGAATAGCTCAGAGAGGTAAGCGTCAAGATGAATAGCTCAGAGAGGTACGCTTTCACCCCTGAAATGGAGACATCCTGCACCTAGAAAGTTTGAATCGAAAGTCAATACATTGAGTGCCATTAAATCAAGGAAATAACAAAAGCCATTTTAGAAGTAGGAGGAACCCAGCATGAAACACTAAGGTCTGCAACGAGTTGGCATCATTCAGTGCTGAGTGCAGTCCACACACTTTTCCTCCCAATGCGCAGCGTCCAAAATTGATTTTAGCGAATGCTGCACCTGTTAAACCTCCCGTAACACCTGCCAAAAGCTACTGCCCTTTCTGACAAGGGCAACAGGCTGTGGGCATTGTTTTCAGATATTCATGTCATTGGCCTTGTGTCTTCCAAAACATGACTGTTACCATCATTGGACATATCGCCCCTGTTAGGGCCCTCGCTGTTCTCCCTTCTCGTGTCCTTTGTGGAGGCTAGGTTAGCAAATGTCTTTGTTCCTCGAGGAGGGTCAAATGATATGTTGGCAGTTGCTTCTATACTGCTGGTCACCACTACCATGCTGTCACAAAGTGCTAAGGGTTCAGAGAAGAGACAGGTGAACATTAAGTTGGCAGATCAGTACCATCGTCTTGTCTAACCTAAACCAATCGGATTACTTCTACCCTACCACAGTTGGTCAAATCATGTTGAGTTTCAGGAGGATAGCTCGGGGGCAACGTGCTCGCCTTGGAAGCAAGACGGCAGGGTTCAACACAGGTTTGATCCCCGGGTCCGCACTTAGAAACCTCTGGGTATTAAGCACGTTATAAATAACCTATCATATCTTCAGAATCACCCTTTAGCAACTAAGTCCCATCTAAGGAAGCAACCGTTGTCGGCTCATATGGGACAGCGTTTGCCCCATAGAGTCAATGGGTGGTAAACTGACGGATGCCATAATTTAGCGCTCTGCCATACCATCCATAAGCATTCAGAAAGCTTAGAGCGCGGCTCGATTTGACAATATAATCCCGGATTTTAATCTTTCTATCAGATGCTTACTCCCACTGCTTTCATAGTCCCAGGTTTTGGGGTGCTTAAGTAGACGACTCCTCCAAAACCATGGAAACAGAAAGGGGGTTCTTCATTCAGTAATAGTGTTCCCTTTTCCATTTCCTGTGACAATTTTTTTACGGAATGTGATCTCTCTCAAGGGTGCAGATCGGTTTAGTTCAAAGTAAAGAATTTGCCAGGGTGATCGGCTGGGGGGGTTGAGGGGGGGGCAATGGCAATAACGCCTGTGGCAGTGGACTGTACCGGCCTCTAACGCAACCACAGCCCACATGTAAAGAGTCCGCTAAGCTTGTCTATCGATATTGAATGGCGAGCCTTACCAGGTGCCACGTCCCTCAACCATGGGAGGTTATTTATTTATTTGTTGCATTTGTTATACGCCCAATCCCGGAGGGATCACAGGGTTGGTTACTTGGAGTTGTCGTCTATGTAGCACCTTTCAACATTTGAATGCTGCCGCTCTACCTCTGCTAATTTTATCATGGCTGGGGCAACTTGTCCCAAGTTGGATTTGAATTTTCTATTTGCATGTACTGATTTATAAAGCGTTTTCCCCCAAAGTGCATTATTGCAAGTGAGAAGAGAGCAGGGAATTTTAAGAGTGGAAAGGAAAACAGGCAAAGTAGGACACGTGCGAATAGAAAGAGGTAAGGAACTCCAATATTTGGGAGCAAGGAGAGAAGAGTGGAAACAGGATTGGAAACTGTGAGAAGAAAGAGGGAATGAGGGCATAAGGAACAAGAGGGCACAAAGGGACATAGAGAGAAACAAGAGAAGAGGGAGAAGGAGGAGTCAGAACATGTAAACATTTGAAGACAATGCAGAAGAAGTTAAAGAGCAGACTCGATTCAATGGAAAGCCAGGAGATTGATTGAAGAGAGGAGACAGACGTGCGAGCAGAAGGAGCGCCGGGGGGGGGGGGGGGGGGACGCGAAGCGTTTCCCCCCGGGGTTATTTTGGGCACTGCACATGCCAACGAGCTGGCCTGCGCATAGCGCATCCCCAGGGGTACTCGAGGGGGCAGGGCAGGTTCTGGGGCAGGCGACGGTTGAGGATGATCGTTTGTAGGTAAGGAGGAACGTGAACTGATTTAATTATTTAATTGCTGGGGAGAATTGAAAGTGTTTAATTATTAAATTTGTTTGGTTGTAAAAACATTTTGTGTTACTCTGTAAGGCCAGGGAGCCAGGTTAGTGGTTATTGTGAGCTTTGGCCTGTCACATTAAAGCAACCTTTTCCACTACAAGCGAGTCTGGGTGTTTTTGTGCAGTAAGCCCAAAAGAGAGAAAAGGTTGTTAATAGCAAAGTTGAAAATAGTGTGAAAGGGGGCGAGTTGATAGGCTCGAAGGCCTACACTAAAAGCAGAACTATAATCGAGCAGTGAAAGAACGCAGAAGGATTTTGTGTTTTTCCCCGCTGCATGCTGGTGCATGTAGTTTTCCTTTTCGCATTCTAAGCTAAGGACTACAAGCAGCCTCCTGAAAAACAAGAACACATAATTGCATGATGTATTAACACCACATAGGAGAAATGTGGATTTTCTTTGGTCTAAAACTGCAAAATGTTCTATAATGTCCATATGTTTTGATGCTGTGCCAAATCACTACTGGGGTGCTTTTAGAGCAGGTGGTCGTGTCTGTAGTGGCATACCCCGCCTCCACATGCAGTGCCAGGCATCATGTCACTATTCATTACTTCGCAAGATATTAGTATGTTCTGAAAGGTGCAGTGCCTTCTTTATCTGAACATGTCTTCTAATTTAGGATGGGAATACCAACATTGGAAGAAATGATTCGGGGCAAGAACAGGACATTGGTAAGTACGCCGGGAGAGCAATAACTCTAAATAAAGTTCATGTGAGGTGACCTCCAATTGCACAGTAACATCGAAACAGGGGATTACATTGTCAAACTGACCTCATTGTAAAGCACGGGTGTCTTGTACTGGGTTTGTGAACCACTAATTGACCCAAATCTCAATAAGGTGACATTTAGTAGGGCAAGGCGCATGTGTATTTAAATAAACCTAAGCAGCTGCATTTGTAAGAGATAAAAATGGAGAGGGGTGTGCATGAAAGCAACACGGGTAGTATAGCTCAGTGGCAACGCGCTCATCTTGAGCAACACGGGTTCGAATTCCGGGGCCGCGCTTAGAACCCTCAGTATTAAGCACGTTATAAATAACCAATTATAATTATAACATTGGGCCGCTTATTGTAACCCTCAAGCAAGCCTTCTTAAGTGTCCTTTAAAGCGCCTCGATGCTTGTGGGCTGTAGTGCGCTCTACAAATCCTAAATAAATAAATAAACAGTGCAGTGCATCCGGGTTCTGTAGGATACAAACACATGCAGCAGCCCTCTCCCAGGAACCCCAACACTGTTGAACATTTCAGCCTTATGGTAAAATGGAAAATAAAACCATCTATGGGATGGGATGGGATGGGATGGGAAAAGGAGAAGAACATAGTCCCCATCCCCCACTCCCAGCTGTTTACATTCTGCCCAGCTCGAGCTGGACATTAAACTGCAGAGTGGTAAAATGCCTAAGAAACCTTGTATTGCCTGACCTTGTCAGAGAGGGCATTTCTTTGAGCAATCCCAGTATGTCCTTGAGTCGGTATTGCTTCCTTAATTTGGCTATTCTTTAGGAGTTTAGAAGGGGCAGAGAGAATTGCACGAGAATGTCCTTCCCATAGGTAGGACTCAAAGAACAGCCTCTCAGCTGGGATTGGAAAGATTCAGAAGAGTTTTAGAACGAGGAAAGGCACGTCAGTTCCACAGCACGAGACAATAAAAGGAAGGTGAAATTACACAGAAAACCAAACAAACTTCTCAGCCGGGTTGATAGGATAATCCTGCCCGATAGCTGAATACAAAGAATTCCTTAAGTGAATAAAGTCAATAAGCAGCAGGTGTGCTAGAGCAGGGAGCTGCAGATGACTTGCCTTGTGATGCTGTAAAACATGCAGCAACCATCTCCAAAGGGCATGAAAGGCAAAGCAAGGTGACCTTACTGAGAGGAAGGGGTGTCCTGAGGATGAGGCAACAGTCCCAGGTGGACAAGGGAGACGAGGATCTGGGGCTTCAATTGGCAAATGCTGACAGACACCAGTGAATCCCCAGATTGGTATCCAAGTAGCCCTGTGGGTACATGGATGTGCTTCACCTTTCTGTAGGGTTGTCATAAAGGGTGGTTGGGTACTGTACTGGAGTCCAATGGTTGCACACGTCCAAATGGCAGAATGACCGTTCAATGTCTACCGCAACCATGTGTGTGTGTGAGAGAGAGAGATTCTTTTTTCTCTAGTCATTCTTTTCGGAGTCCTGTCTTATCCATCATTATTTACTCCTTCTGGTGAATTAAGGTAACATAGTCACACCAACTATACTCATAAATGGATGCAGTTAACGAAGAAATAAGGTTATGTATTTTATTAGATGTTTCTTTATTTAAAGAGGATCTAAAAGGTAGTAGGTGGATACACAATAATTAAAGAATAATTGGCCTAAAAGAGAAGAACCACATAAAGTTGCGTTTGGCACTTGCTCGGCACAGCTCAGCACTTTATATAAATTACAGCTACTTTTTCTTTTTTCTCTGCGTATCCTTTATCTAAAAATTGCAAAATAGGAATTTTGACTGAAGCTGTTCCCTGCGAGCATGTGTTATCATGATACCGAAACTCCTTCTTAAGATGCGTGGACATTATTGGGATAGGGCTTTTATGATGAACTAATAATGGTCCATTTTGCTGCTAATTGGCCAACTTCTGGACATTCTGCTTCTCCTCTGACTTGATATGATATGAGATGGCATTTACAACGCGCCTAGACACAAGTGTTTCGAGGCGCGTCGAGGCAAAGGAGGGGGAACAGAGGGTAGACAGACAACGATCCTACTAGGCCAGGTGGCATTGGGGGAAAAGTGCAGGGGGAAAGGGGAGGGGGCAGTGCAGGGTAATTGCAGACATCAGCTGTTGTCGAGTGCTAATAGGGGCTGTAGGGATACAGAAACAGTCCCTGAGTGCATGGCTTGCCAGGGGGGCAGTGCAGGTGTGCAGCTGCCGGGGGAGGGGATCTGGGCCCGAGATCAGAGGGTAGCCAGGTAATCAGTGCAGATTCAGATTCAGCCAGGACTTAATGAAATATCTCACTTGTGTAGGTATTTTACATATTTGTAATCTGTCCACTGTTTATATTCTTGTGTAAATAATTTGAATTGTACGATATACACCTGCGGTCTGAACTTATATGTTATTCCGGCTCACCATTGGGCTCTCTAATTGAACGCACTATGTTCAGTTTTGCCAGGTCAGTGGATCGAAAGGCACCATTGCATGATCGAAAACACAAATGGAACGGTGACCCTGCGGCCGGTCCAGGGAGCGCAGTGCATTGTCAATGGCCAGCCAGTCACAGAAGCATGCCGCTTATCTCAAGGTAAGTGTGTACACCTTGGCGCTTTCCGTTGGCTTCCCCACTACTGCTGCCTTAAGGTCTATTCATCCAGGACATTGCTAAAGATGAAACTTGAAGACACTTTGGTTAAGGCACATAGGTAGCAAAATGCTGAAATGCGCTCCTAGAATTCTGGCCATAGGTCTTTCAGTTAGAAGGTGTGGCAGGCAATGGTTGCACCACTCCTCATTTTATAGGTTGTTTCCTCCCCACCGAGTGGAACCAAGGAGCATCTCCACTAATAGATGTTATGCTTTATTAATATATTGGTGGTGTGGTGTATTAACAGGTTGTCATTACATATTGTTGTATTTGTTTTGGTTGAGCAAAGCGTTGAGCACAGTATTGAGTATTGCTCAATGCATGTCTATGGCCTTCAGGCCACCATATATAATGACATCTAGGTCACGTGCTAGAAGAAATGACTGCAGTCCGATGGCTGCGTGGTCCCCAACCAATGTATGTGCAGAACACGTATGGCCTCAAGCTGCGCCTTGTGAATTATTTTTCATCCCCTAACCAGTTTTTTGGCAGTGCTGTCATGTTTCGATGGCAGGAATTTTGTAATTTCCATAGTATTTTACGAACAGTTCACAAACACAGGTGCAAAAACCTCTATTTATTAGGCCTAATTTTGGTTTGTTTAAAACAAAGACAGTGGTTGGACATTCACCAAATCAAGCAATAGACGCCTGCTTGTCTTCGTGCTCGGACATAAACTTTTCATCTACGCTTCAAGCCAACATATCCAGCGTGCCACACATCAGTCAAAAATGTCCCTTAAGATAGTTTGAATGGCATTTCATATACGAGTCCCAGCTCGACCCACCTCTACTGCCTTATGGTTTTGAAACCCCAGTCTCTCCTGCGATGGAACACAACAAACAAGCGTGTGTGCTGTATATTTCTGAAACATTTTTCCGTAAATATTGGTCACCTCGGGCCAAAGTTAAACCTGTTCCAAAATCTCCTTCCTAATACAAAAGCCACCTTACCCATAACTGCAGAGGAGCTCACTTACAGCCTACTGTGAGCATGCACTCTATAAAGGGAGGATAGATAGCTCAGGGGCAACGGGCTTGCCTTGGAAGCAAGACGACACGGAGTAACACAGGTCCGATCCACGGGACCGCCCTTAGAAACCTCTGGGTATTGAGCATTATAAAGCAGTTGTAACATTTCACATCACAACTTTTTTATTAAACATTATGACACTTTTTTTTAGCAGAAGTCTCCACCTGTCACTTTTTTACTAGAGGGGGGGGGGGGTGTGAGAGAAAGGTAGTAAAGAGAGGGAGAGAAACAGCCTTCCTTAAAAGTTGAAATAAAGTTGAACTATAATGTTGTGAAATGTAAGGTTATAAAGGGTTAATAGAGTGCACATTCGGAGTGGGTGGCCTCTGGGTGCTGGAAAAGCAGCAAGACCACCAGCATAAGAGTCCTAACGGGGCACTCTCTATGGTTCACAGACCTCAGCTCGCCAGCTGTTTATGCAACCATGGTTGGCCTTGAGTGAAAGGGGGTTTGTACTCCATCATTGCAGTGTGTTGCCCCTCAAGGGCCGACTCCCCAAGCAGACTTTCCTACGAGCGTCTGACACCGCTGTTAGGGCGTCGCTCAGCTTAGGCCTTTCTTTGACGCATATTTACCAGCTGGGATCAGAGCAGGTGGGGCCTGAACTGTACAATGACGTGTCTACTCTGCCCGCTGCAGGGACTGACATCGTTGGGAGGTGGGAGATGTGCAGCTTCTGTTGGTAGCCTGGCAAAGTCTGCTTGGCTTGACACCAACAGCTACCAGCAGAGGCCTTGCTACTGAGGGGGCTATAGCCCCGGGTCTTTTGGTTGTATCCCTGGATAGAAGCTCAGGAGCGACAGCCAAAAGGCTATAGCTAGCCCCGAGTCCCGACAGTTCGACATTAGCGCAGACCCAGATCTTTTCCAGGCCTAGCAACACCCCTGGCTACCAGGGGCTTTCTCTGGCTGCCCAGGACAATTGGCGCCATGGAAACGTACCCATGTGATCCTAGCTGTGTCTGTTTGGGAATGTGCATAAACGAACATTGGGTTAATATATAATTTACACAATATTGATGTGAATCACGCTAGGCACTGACCCCTCGTTCGTCAGTGGTAGCTCCTGCTTCCCGGGTTCTCCCTGATACCCAGGGGCTGATCATTGCTCCCGCTCATACACATTTATCTGGAACCTTGGCGTGGGCCAGAACTGGGGGAGATGTGTTATTCCTCTGGGTCCAAGTCAGCAAATGAGCAGCTGGGTTCTGCAAGGTTGTAAAGTCTGTTACCATAGTCAATCTTGATGGGGTTATAGGTAGAAATTCCTTTTAGTGGGTACCAAGTATAAAAAGGCAACATTTTCTATTTGGGCAGCCATAGCACCTTATTTATTTATTTATTACATTTATAAAGCGCACAAAGCAGCCCTGGGGCATCGGAGCGCTGTTACAACGAGCTTACTTAGTTACAAGAAACATCAGGACAGCCTGTCTGTAATTCGTGGCTACAAGGAACCTGGTAGCAGACAGTTTGTGGTTAGTCGTGACATTGTTGGTTAAGAGCTTTCATACCTTAGCGGCAGATCGCTCTCCATTAATACACCCAAGTGTTTCTACAGTGTTACCACGGCTGAGGGCAAAGGCATTGCATCGGGAGCCAGATTTATGATAAAGGCTGGCAGTAAGATTTAGATGTTATTTGGATGATATTTGAGCCAGTTATAAACCAGGCATTTTTCAATTGCAAGCACACAGGAAGCAAGGCATATTCAATACTTCAGGTCCGTCATTAAATAATTGACCAAATCCAACTAGAAAATGTTGAATATGGTCTCCAATGTCTAGAGATCGAGTTAGAACGCGGGAGGAGTGTGTTTAGTGTTGGTCTACCATGCAGTTTATGGGTGATATGGGGGGTAAGGATTGCATCCACTTGTAGGCACTAGCACAAAAGGCCAGAATCACCAAAGTGGGCCCAGGAACGTGCAATGGTGAACAGTATTGGTAGCTGCAAAAAGATAAGATAATACCAATTCAATTCAATATTGATTGATTTCGGCATTACAACCTAAAAGCTTGTTAGATATCAAAATAATCACACAAAACATCTTCATCATTAAGGATAACAACAACACCCGAATTCATAAAATCATGACATTGCAATAACCTCCCCAAAGCTGATTCAATTTCTGATGCTGTTTTGGCACTGGGACACTTCATGCATAAAATGAATACATATCTCATAACAAACGCATATGGTCACAGCACATCAACACTGTACATAACTAAACAATTGCAGATTCATCAAAAAGAAAAAAAAGACAGCACTGTTCAATACATCATTTAAAATCCAGAGGCAATAAAGTGCAGCGCAATAAAATAAAATTGCCCACGACAGAGAGATCATTGTGTGAGGTCATAATCAACAGGCCTCGATTGCCTAATGTGCACATGTCCTCTCTGAAACTTCCGGAAGCACCTCTAGATCTTCCTCTTTGCTTCTGCTTTCTCTCCTCCTCTGCCCTGCTGATCTCCTGATAGAAACTGAAGCTGTACTGGTTACTTGGCTACCCTCTGATCTCGGGCCCAGGTCCCTTCCCCGCCAGTTGCACACCTGCACTGCCCGCCTGGCAACCCTTGCACTCAGGCACTGTTTCAGTATCCCTACAGCCCCCTACCAGCACTTGACACCTAATGTCTGCCCTTACCCTTGCACTTGCCACCAGCTGGCCGCACTTGCCACCAGCTGGCTGCACTTTTATTTATTGTCTTTATTTATTTTATTCATTTATCTTATTTATTTTTAATGGTTATCTTATGTACTGCACTACCCCCTCTCCCTTCCCCCGCACTTCTCCCCTTTCTCCCCTTCCCTTGCACTTGCGCGATCTCAATGTCACCTGGTCTAGTAAGATCGCTGTATCTGTCTTCCCTCTGTTCCCCCTCCCTTGCCTCATCGCCCCTTGAAACACTTGTGTATAGGCGCGTTATAAATGCTATATCATATCATATCACATGGTATGCCGTTCTCAGTGACGTTCAAGAGGCTAAATGTTCTTTACACTGTTTGTCTAATTTTGGCCGATCTTCTCCTCCAAAACCTGTAGAGGTAGGTGGCTATTGTGTGCACTGCTAAGCTATCCCTTGATTGGCAGCATAGGGCCATGGCTTGGGCAGTAGTTCTAACAAATCTTTTGTTGAATAAAGGTTTTAAGTATCTCTTCCACAGGTCAAGGCACTCTGGGCATAGCAGCAAGACGTGGAGTATACTTTCAGTTTGATCACCACAAGACACACACGTGTCTGGGGAATCGCGGTTCCATTTATTACACAACGAGCCACTGGTAGAATGCCTATGTGTAACTTAGTGTATAATAATATCATCGATTTCGGTCGCACATCGTCCAAGTACTGCTCGTACCCTAGGGCCTGCTTTCACGCCCAGTATATTTTTCAACAGTGCAGTTCTGTTGACCAAACTCAACAATTCCTCATCTGCCTTCAACAAAAATGTATTCTTAATCATGAGCTTTGTCATGTTGTTCATTCGCTCAGGTGAGGTCCAACACTCACTAAGCCCAATACCATAAAGTAGTTTCTTAACGTGGGCAAGCAATGGCAAGGAAGTGCCTGCTAGCTGGGCCATGCCATCCAAAAAGGCTTCTCTATGTCTGGATAATCTCATGGTTGTCCCGACCCTAACCCAATAATACAAGGTTTAGATTGGCATATTGAATCTATTCTCTGGAGATCTATTTCCAGATAAATAGGTAAACTAGACGTACTAGTCGGTAAACATAAGATGTTTTTGATGAGCTTATTTTCAGTTGTTGACAGGCTGCTGCAATTAGCAGTCGCCCGCATTTCAGCTGCAGATATTGCAGCTTGCCTTGCCTGCGATTTGTAGGCTTCGACAGAGACCCTTACCGCCCATTTCCATGTTCTTGCGTGAATCTAGCTATGGCCCGATATATCTTGCCAATGTTAATCCAGACCGCGCTATATGGACATTCCACCTGCAGTCATCCTTAACCCTTAGCCCCAGGTAATCCTAGCTTTCGACCTGCTCTATTGGTACGCCATCTAATTTTAGCAAGATCTTCGCTTTTTTCTTGTACTTATTCCCCCTAAAGGCTAACACCTTTGTTTTTCTGAATTGATGGTTAATACATTCCCTGCATTGATGTTTAATCCATTGATGCTACAGAACTAAACAAAAAACATAATATCACAACCCAACACCATCTCCGTCCACCATCCACTTGAAATCATCCAAACCGCAACCCACATTCAGTGACGAAAGGATGTACTTGACCGATTACAATTCTTCCCAGCATCTTAGATGGAAATGGCTAATAGGAAAATGAGTGAAAATGGAATAGTCCAATGGACCCAACATTTTCTTTTCCAACACACAAGTTACCACTGCTTTTTCTGTACCCTCTACCCTAAGGAAAGACATATTCTGAGTATTTACATGCCAGAAACACCATGACAAAGGTACATAGCCAGCCAAACCAGTATCACTACAAGTAAAGCTGTATTCAGAGTGTTTAGCTTCCCAGAAGCACCATAACAAAGATAGAGCATCACTCAAACCCGCATACCAATAAGGAAAGAAGTATTCAGAATATTTAGCATCTGAGAAGCACCACAACAAATGTACAGCACCAATCAAACCAACCAGTAGACATGATTAGTGTCCCAGAAGCACAATGACAAGGTTATAGCATCAATTGAACCCGTATTACCATTAGGGGATCAAGAGTAAGACTCAGACACAGAAATCGGTATCAATCTGCCTTAGTACTTTTTTAAAAAGAAATAAGAGCGGGGGGGGGGGAATTATATCTATGCTGGATCCTAGGAGGGATTCCCTGACTCAACAAAACTAAGGAACGTCTGTGTCAGGATGTCAAACAAAAGAGCGTTCTCCGTCCAAACCCTAAGCTGACCCTTACACTCTAAACTCAATATGATGTGTACAAGGGGATTTTACATAAGCTATCCAGTTGTAGCTTTTCTTCAGAGTTCCAAAGCATAAAGAGTTTTAACGTGAGGAAGAAAAGGAATAACAAATTTCCTCTTGATAAAGGGGTCCTCTCTTCCCCTACGTTTCTTCTGGTTATTTAATGTCTGGCAGGCATTTCCAGATAAAGATGTAACAAGGTTCCCCTTTTCAACAAAGGTGGGGGTTCCACTTGTCCACCCCTGCTTTCCTTCCGGCCAAGACTTTACTGTACAACTTCAGTTTAAACAACCTCTCCCTTGAGTCTTCTCAACTTTTTAGGTTTCCACAAGTTTAAGGAAAATTCCTCTTTCCCTTAGCTCCTCTTATTTTCCACACTTCTCAGTATTCTCAATCTCAAGGGGTACAACTTCACCTCATGGGTATGACCTCTCCCCTGAGTTTCTCCACTTTTTAGGTTTTCACAAGTTAATGAAAATTCCTCTTTCCCATGGTTACTCTTACACACACGGTTACTCTTATGCATTCAATTTCTGATACCCTGTATTTCATTTGGCTTCAAAGGGTTACAGTTCCTCCCTTCTCCACTGATCATTCCTCTTGCTATTCCTAGTGTATTCACCTTGCCAGGATATTTCTGACTTTCTCATTGATCCTCCACTAAGGGGTATGATTCCTCCCTGTTACTTTCACTCCTGGTTTACTCTCCTGCCAGGCTATTAATGTTTCACAAGTTCAATTACAAGTTCCAGTTTACTTCTCTTCCCACTCCTGGTTTACTCTTCTGCCAGGATGTTACTGTTTCACAAATTCAATCACAAGTTTACTTCTCTTCCTGCTCCTGATTTACTGTCCTGCCAGGATGTTACTGCTTCACAAGTTCCAGATCACTTCTTTCGCTCGTGTGCAGACTCATGGTTCGCCTGGTTCACTAACCTGCTAGGGCTTTTACTTTCTGCAATTATTCTCTCTTTTATCCACAAGATAACATGTAACCAATGCTGGGTGACTGACCATTTCTTAACAAATGTTGTCTCAGTTTCAACACTTACTTTCAAATGTTGGGCCACTGTCCTTTTTCCAATACAGTTCACATTCACATTAACTTCTCCTGTTAAACACTGGGTCATCGACTCCTTCTTAGTTCTGTTCACAAATGTATCAATTTCTTCACATGTTTCACTTTGCCTCTCTTGCACCTTTCCTGAGACACATCATTCACTTGCAGACGCTCCAGTAACACATTTGTTTCCTCTGGGCTTACCAGGTGGTTTTCATGATCCTCGCATCTCCCTTTCTCTGTCCTCTTCGGCTCGCTGACTCAGCTTACGTCCTGTTAGCCGATTAGCCCCGGCTTTGCCTTCCTCTGCAGCGTACTACTCCCACTACTTCAGGTTCTCAAGCGGTGAGCTCCCTTCAGTCAGACTTGCCTGCACGCTGCTTCTTATGGTTTTATTGCGCTAGGCGTTCTGACCGGTGTCAGAACAAATTACCATTTCTTTCAGTTTCTACCACTCTCTCAACCACTTCTCTCTTGTTGGTCTGTCGGCTGTGGCAATTTTAAACTTCCCGGGATTTCTGAGCACTTTACACAGACTAGACCACGGTGTTGGCTTCCTGGTCCTAGTCATCTTCATTGCTACGTCCCTCTTCGCTGTCTCAGTACAAAAAGGGGGGGAGGGAGAACAGGCCAACAAGGTACTTAACTGGAAAAACGTGGACATTCTTCATCTACATCACAATAAGCCATATTGGTATGTGGCCAGGTTACATGGCTGTCATTAAAAGTTGTGGTTGCAATATTATTCTGGTCCAATATTTTGTGGTCCCTCTGGAGTTTGTCTTCCCCCACGTGGTCCTCCCGCAGATAGCCACCCCAAGGGTCACAGTCAGGTTGCTTCTGCCTTTCCCTGGCCATGTAAGAGAGGTTTCCTTCCAAAGAATCAGTGACGACATTGCTAGATTCGTCACACTCCACAAAGGAAGTGGTTCTCAGAATATTTAGTATCCTAGAACCACCGTGGCAAACGTATGATACCAATATACCCAGTATCACTACAAGTAAAGATGTATTCAGAGTGTCTAGCATCCCAGAAACACCCTAACGTCAATAAAACCGGCATACCAATAAGGAAAGAGGTATTCAGAATATTTAGCAACTGAGAAGCACCACAACAAATGTACAGCACCAATCAAACCATTATAACTACAAAGAAAGACATATTTAGTATCTCCGAAGCACCATGACAAAGTTATAGGGCCAATCAAACCCTTATCACCTCATAGAAAGTGGTATTCAGAATTAACAATATCTTCCTCCTAGTCTATAGTCCCCTTTCCTCCAGACTTTTGGGACATTCCGTCCTTCGGGACAGGACCGGAGCACTTTTTGAAGCATCAAGAATATTATTGGCCTCCTTTTATTTTGTATGAGGGGACATCGCGCGTGGCTGTAGCCCCGCCTTCCTGAGTCCCGCCCAGCGCATCACCTTTCAGTCCTTATCTATTGCCAAAGTCGAAGGACAATTTAGCAAAGCGAGGAAACGTTTTAGAGGGGAAGGCGGGCGGGTGTATGGAGAAAAGGGGACTATGAACTAGGAGTAAGGTAGTCACTTCAGTGAGTAACTTTGTTATACTCCTACATTCCATCCCCTTCCTCCATACTTGTGGGAGATTCACAAGCACTGACTTATCAAAATGGGTGGATCGAAAATTCCCTTACAGAAAAAGGTTTTTTAAGCACTGCCTGTCCAAACTGGGCATCAGCCCGGGAACTGAGATCAAGACAATAATGCTTATAAAAAGCCTAGGGTGAGGCCCATGCGGCCGCTTTGGCAATTGTCTACCATGGAACATATTTTTGGAACGCTACAGCTACAGCTTTCCCTCGCACCAACTGTGCGTAGATGCCCTTTGGAGCTTGAAAGCCTTGTACCGAATAAGCTTCTGAAATACATAAAGCAATCCCACGCGAAATGGAAGCTTTGGAGGCTGGGGTTCCTTTAGGATTCCCAAAGGTAACAGAAAGTTGAGAAGAGCCTCTGAAGTTGTTTTTTTTGTAGGTAAAACTTCAGTGCCGTCCCGACATCCAAATTATGGAGGATTCTTTCTGTGTCCGAAGCAGGGTCTGGAAAGAAAACCAGCAAGGAAATCGACTGGTTAATGTGTAAATCAGAAACAATCTTTGGAAGGGAAGAAGGATGTGTTTGGAGCACCACCTTATCTTTACGAAAAGTCAAAAAAGGATGTTGGGGTCTGTATCTGTCCCCATACAGCCCACCTCCTTTTCTTCCTGCACTTATCAGACATACATTGTCTGCTGGCACTTGCCACTTGCTGGCTGCACTACCACTGTTTGTTTCCTTTATTATTTATTTATTATTATTTATCTGTTTCTCCTTTGTTGTGCACTTTCCACTTCTCCCCCCTTCCTTGCACTTTTTCCCTCTTCCATGCACTTGTGCGTTCTCAATGTCACTGGGCCTAGTAAGATCGTTGTTTTATTCTCCCTGTTCCCCTCCCTTGCCTTGTCGCGCTCTTAAACACTTGTGTGCGAGCGCAATAGAAATAAAATATCAATGCTCGATAGAAAGGGCTTGTAATTCACTTATATGTAACAGCTTTTAAGAAAGCCACTTTCCAGCTCTGTAGTCACCAGTGGATCAAACGTTTTGTGACACAGAGCGGTGAGGACAGCGTTGAGATCCCATTTAGGGGGAGGTAGCTCGTCAGAGTGAAAGAGCAATGATCTGTGCTAAGGTAAGCGTGTATGGCAGACAAATATGTTCTGCATGACAAAAGGTGGATTCCTATTGCCGCTAGATCTGATATTAATGACACAACACAGTCAATAGAAGCTTGACGAGGGTCAAGCTGTTTGGCAAGGCACCAGTGACAGAATCGAAGCCATTGCTTTTGGTTTGAGCTTGTGTTGGAAGGCTTGAGCGCTGCCTGAATTATACGCATTTTGTCTTCTGAGAGACTAAACTGTACTAGGGATTTGAACTCAGGAATCATGGAGCTAAGCTGAAGGATTGTGGGGAGGGATGCCACACCTGTTGACTGTTCTGGTGCAGAAGATAGGGGCTCGGCAGCAACCTGATCGGATTGTGTATTGACAGATGCTGAAGTTCCGAGAACCAGAACCTGACTGGCCACCAAGGAGCTATGAATAACAGAGTGCAATTGCTGGCACTCCTGAGTTTCAAGAGCGTACGATCAATCTCGAGAGCATCCCACAGGGAAAGATGACCGAGTTCCTCCCTGGAAGGATGGCCCAGAAGCTTCTTGTTTGCCGATGTCGCAAAGAGGTCCACTGTCGGAGTGCCCCACTGCGACAAAAGGTGGAGAAGAACCCTTTGTTCATCTCCCACTCATGGTTTGCCAGAGACTGATGGCTGAGAGAATCTGCTGCAATATTGTCCCGCCCCGGAATATGTACTGCCTGTTGCCAGACATTGTTCTGCACTGCCCATTCCCAAATCTTAATGGCTAGGTCCACAAGTGGCAGAGCCCTCGTACCTCCCTGCATGTTCACATAGAACATAGCCGAGTTGTCTGTGCGTATTCGCACTACCTTGCTGAAGATGGAAGTTCGAAAAGCTTTCAACGCCAGAAAAACTGGCAAGAGCTCAGGGTAATTGATATGTGACATTCTGTACTGGGTGACCACAGATTGAAAGCCTCTAGGGGATCCAGCATAGCACCCCAGCTCAGAAGGGAGGAGTCTGTCATTATTGTGACTTGTGATGAGGGCTCCCAAAAGGAGGCTTCCACCGAGAGGTTGGTGGGGTTCGACCACCACTGCAGATCTGTAGCCATAATGGAGGGGATTGGATTCAATTGGGAGTCTGGGTGTGAAGCTTGAGACCAATTCCTACTTAGGACCAGTTGCGTGCATCTCATTTTCAACCTCACTAGAGGATGGGCCAAAACACATGAGGCCATCAGCCCCAGAATCCTTTGAAACCACCAAGCTGACCTGTGGGATGAATTGAGAAACCGGAGGCACGTGACTGACAAAATCTGTAATCCTGTCCTTGGTCAGAAAAATCTTCGTTTTGATGGTATCCCAGCGAAAACCTAAGAAAATCAAGTCCTGAGAAACCTTCATGGATGACTTTTGCTAGTTAACCGACAGTCCAAGTCGGAACAGCAGTTGGAGAGGGAACTGAAGATTGGGCGCTGCAGTCTGCGGACAGTGACTCGGAAGTAGCAAGTCGTCCAAATATGGATAAACGTGGACTCCTTAGAGCCTGAGGAACACTGCACTAACCGTCATCATTTTCATAAAGACCATTGGGGCTGAGCTAAGACCAAAGGGAAGGATTTGATACTGAAAATGTTCTGTTCCACTGAGAAACAAAGGAATTTGCGGTGTTGAGGCCATATTGGAATATGTATGTAAGCATCTCGGAGATCTAACACGCAGAGCCAATCATCCTTCAAGAGGGAGGATTTAATCTGGTTGGGGGTGATCATCTTGAATTTCTCCTGAGGAAGGTGAAGGTTGAAATTGTATAGGTCTAGAATAGTGCACAGGCCAGCCCGGTTGGGTTTGGGTACTGGGAACAGACGGGAATAAAACCTCTTCCCTTGATCCGATCGAGGAACACACTCCACTGCCCCTCGGCCCGAAGAGAGGGAGACTCTGTTGAAAAGGAGGATGAGAAGGTGGGGTATCTGAAAGGGGTAGCCGAAATCCCACACGGGCGACGGACCAAACCCACCGGTCATCGGTAATGGTCCTCCACGCCTCCAGATGGGAAGAAATCCGTCCTCCAACCGGAGACTTGTGGGACTGATGAAAAACATCATTTTGCAGACTTATCGGTGGCAAGGGCATGTGTAGCAGAAGAGGAGATAGAGATCTGGGAGAAAAAACAGCTGCCATGTTCATGTTGCTTGCGTCGAGGCCCACTGGAGGAACGATCCGGTCGGCACGACTTTCGGTCCTGAAGCCGAAAAAGTTCTTGATCGGGCGTCTGATTTCCAAGGATAGGACAGTTTAGAAGGAGCAGTTTTTGCTAAAACGGGCAAATACTTAGCTGTTAGCGTACTAGCTTTTGTTTTATTTAGCAAAAAGTTCTTTGCCGTCGAAGGGCAGGTCAAGCACATTTTCTTGGACCTCCCTTGAAAACTTGGTCGTATGGAGCCACGCCTGGCGGAAAACATCAGTCACAATAATGAGGTCGCAAGCTGATGTATCCACATGATAAGCCGCTGCCTCCAGCAGGTCCTGAGCCAAGACCCTGGCATCAGAAAGACCTTCTTTGAAGTCCTCTAACCTGCCCTGAGGAATGCAGTCCTGAAATTCAGACAATTCCTTCCATAATTTGAGGTTAGCTGCTGCAAGTATCACCTTTGTGTTGTCCTGACATAGCTGAAGCCCTGCATTGGCAAAAATCTTTTTTCCAATACTATCAAGGTTTTTGTCTTCTTTAGACAATACCTGAGACGCGGCGGTGGAAGAAGAGGACGAAAGCTTAGACTGAAGCGTAGCCACCGCCACTACTGTAGAGGAAGGACACGGACAGGAAACCAAAGGAATTTTTCCAGATGACTGGAGTTTGTAACAAGCCTCAGTTTTTCTGTTAATGTGATGCCCTGTGGGGTTTTTCCCAAATTTTGTGGGCTTCTGCCAGCACGTCCTTTTGCAGAAAAAGAGCTGAGCGCTCCTGTGATTCCAACGTTAGGGCCCCCGATAGAGCTCCCTCCTGCAAAGCCGGGGGTTCCGGAGTTGAAATTTCTAACGCCATCAAATATAGCACTCTGTTATGGAACTCCCTGACAGAAAAGGGCGTGTCCTCATTATCTTCGCTCATCTCACCCTCGTCCTTTTTGGTGGGAACTGAAGGCTGTTCCGAAACGCGTGGCAGGTCAGAAACTCTTGGATCTGGAGGATTCACAACAGGAGCTGGCAGCACTGAAGGCATTGGGGGCACTGGAGGAGGAGGAGGAGGTCCTGCTGGAAGCGGCAGAAGCACTGGAGGAGGAGGAAGCCCTGCTGGAAGCAGAGGGGGCAATTCAGGTGCATCCGGAGGCAGTGGACGAGCGGGTTGAGGCTTGAGATGCATAAGGCACAAATCCTTGAAGAGGTCCCTCAAATACATCTTCATTGGATCAACAGAGTGCATGAGGCCTTGAAATTTGCAAAAGAAAGCATCCGCTGGGAATGCCCTAATCTGGGACGTGGGCAGTGGTCGATTTCAATGGACCATACTGCCACAATTCTGTTGCAATTGGCTGCCAAGACGGTCCACCCCTGACTGGATTAGCATAATGCATAGGGGCCGATGTTGGACGCAACAACACTTTTGGCGGATGAGGGAATCTCGTACTCGAGTCGATTGCTGGACGAAAAGGATTTCTGCTACCCAGCTCGGGCAATGAAAATGGAGGCCTAGCCTCTACCCTGAGTCCTTCTGATGAACTCGTTATGCTGGTGGATTTGGGCGGGCTCAACAAAATGGATGCCTCCGACAGTGCAGGCTGAGCCACCATTTTGTGACATTCGGAAGAAACATGTGTCACAGGCCCATCTGAGGCCATTGTTATGACAGGATTTCTAGGAGCCTTGGAATCGATTTTAGTCATCTGTGAGGGAACCTCGGCCGAGCCAGTTTTCGAGGACCTTGGACCTTTGCCTGACTTCTTTGCTCCCTCAGCAGAACCGGTATGGAGTTTAGGCCCTTTGAGGGGACCCTCAGGCCGACACCCGGTGTCAAGACTCCCAGAATGGGGACCCTCAGTCTTGCTGGTTTTCTTTTTAGCAAATATTTGGGGATGCTCAAGAATGACCCTGGTACTTTTAGCCCCTTTCCGGGGAACCTCAGGAAAAATCCCAGTACGTTTAGCCCCTGACTGGGGAACCTCAGGCAAATGGCCCATACTATTAGTCCTTGTACGGGATATCTCGGAAGTTACCCTGGTATTTTAGGCCAAATCAGGGGAACCTCGGGAGTGGCCCTGGTACTTTTAGCCCATGAGTGGGGAACCTTGGGAATTACCCCAGTATTTTTAGCCCCTGGAAGGGGAACCTCAGGTGTGACCCCGGTACGCTGAGCCCCTTGTAGGGGATTCTCTGAGGCGACTCCGTTATGCAGATTAGATCCCTTCCGGGATACCTCAGAGCGGTCCCTGGTAAAGCTAGAGCAGTTAAGGCTCCTCCCAGCACTTGACGACCCCGGTAAGGAGTCACCTGGCCGAGGTGCCCTAAAAAGCAAAGAACGTACCGGGTGATTCCTCTTCTCCTCGATGAACTGCTCAAGGTTAGCCAGAGGCAACCGATGGAACATGTCCTCCCACCTGACGAGCCTACACTGAAGTGCCCAAACGGAAAGAGAGTTGCAGTAAAGACAGGAGTCCCACCGATGTTCCGGGCCCAAGCACTCTAGACAAAGAGAATGAGGATCCGTACTCGCAAAGTGATGCTCGCCAGAAGAACAGGATACAAAAAAACCCTGTCACTCCGGCATAGACAGAGATGAGATGACTGCCGAACCGGAGCAGGAAGTTTGAAGGACAAGATGGGCAAAAAACTAAAACACCAACGATGCAAGTGTATCCGACCCTGACTGCGTGGAAAATGGAGTGGAGGGCGATGCGCCGGGGTGTGGGGGGGGCCTCGGGAAGGCAGGGCTACATCCACGTGTGGTGGCCCTGCATACAAATAAAAGAAAGACAATAATATTTTTGATGCTTCAAAAAGTGCTCTGGTCCCATCCCAAAGGATGGAATGTCCCAAAAGTATGGAGGGAAGGAGACGGGATGTAGGAGTAATTTGATATTCCAGAACCACCATGACAAAGGAATGGCACCAATACAACCAGTATCACTACAAGTAAAGATGTATTCAGAGCAGTTAGAATCCCAGAAGCATCATGACAAAGGTACTGCACCAATCAAACACGTATCGTGACAAGGAAACACGTATTTAGCATCCCGGCAGCGTCATGACAATGGTACGGACACTAACTAGTATAACCACTAAAGGGAAAGAGGTATTCAGAGTATTTAGCATCCCAAAAGAATCATGATAAAAGGTACGGTGCCAATCAAACCAGTATCACGACAGGGAAAGATATATTTATCATCTCAAAAGCGTCATGGCAAAGGTTCAGTGCTAACCAGTATCACCAGAAGGAAAAAGGTATTCAGACTATTTGGTACCCCAGAGCACCATTACAAATGTACCACGTCAACCAGTATCGCTACCGCAAGGAAAGAGGTATTCAGACTATTTAGTATCCCAGAGCACCATAAGAAGTGTACCACGTCAACCAGTATCACTACCACAAGCAAAGAGGTATTCAGACTATTTAGTATGCCCAATGTACCATGGCAAAGGTGCTATGCTAACCAGTATCACCTGAAGGAAAGAGGTTTTTCAAATCCTAGAAGCACCATAACACAGTTACAGCACCAGTCGTACCAGTGTCACCACAACGAAAGAGGTATTCCGAATATTTAGAATCCCAGTAGCACCATCACAGCAGCACAGCGTCAACTAGTATCACCATCACACAAATGAGGTATTCAGAATATTTAATATCCCAGAAGCACCATGACAGCGGTACAGCAACAACTAGTAGCAACACCACACGAAAGAGGTATTCAGAATATTTAATATCACAGAAGCACCATGACAGCGGTACAGCACCAACTAATAGCACCACCACACGAAAGAGGTATTCTGAATGTTTAGCAGCCTAGACGCACCATAACACAATTACAGCACCAATCGAACCAGTGTCAGTCCAAGGAAAGAGTGTATTCAGACTATCCCTTCATCAGGTCTCAGCAGAGGAGATACGTACTATCGTCACTAACCTCAAACCCACATCTTGTATTGGCGACACTTGCCGGCTCAAACGGAAAAGACTGCCTTGACCTTCTGCTTCCTTCCATGATGCAGATGGTCAGCACATATTTTCATGAGTCATGTGTGCCGGAGTCACTTAAAGAAGCATGGATCACTCCTTTGCTTAAAAAGGAACAATTGGATCCAGGGATGGCTAGAAACTATAGGCCCAGCATTAATAATATATTCCTTATGAAGATCCTAGACAGAGTTGCCTATATACGAATACAGGAATATATCAAGCCACACAAGGCATGGAATGAGCTCCCGGGTGCCTCACGCCAACTTCCATGCCTTTTGAAGTTCAAAAAGGTTCTGAGGACCTTTCTCTTTAATAAAGGGATCGACTAATGGCCCCCTCTCTTCTTTTGTGTTTTGTCTTCGTCGGATCTTTTTGGAAAGCGAACTCATGGCTCTGGGGGAGTAGCACTCTATAAGAATTGAAATTTAAAAAGAAATTGAACCTCTCAGAAGCACCATAACAGAGGTATAGTGCCAACCAATATTACCACAAGGAAAGAGGTACTCGGAATATTTAACATCCCAGAAGCATAGCAGAGGTATAGCATCAACCAGTATCACCACCACAAGAAATAGGTATTCAGAATATTTAGTATCCCAGAAGCACCATGACAGAGATATGGCACCAACCGGTATCGCCACAAAGAAAGGGGTACTCAGAATACTTAGTATCCCAGAAGCATCATGACAGAGGTACAGCACTGACCAGTGTCACCACAAGGGAAGAGGTATTCTGAATAGTTAGTATCCCAGAAGCATCAAGACAGAGGTACAGCACCAACCAGTGTCACCACAAGGCAAGAGGTATTCAGAATACTTAGTATCTCAGAAGCACCAAGACAGGGGCATGGTGCCAGCCAGTATCACAAGTAAAGCGGCATTCGGAGTACTTAGCATGCCAGAATCATCATGACAAAGGTACAACGTCAAAGAGATATGTCCAATGAACAAACATCCATCAGACCGTGGGTCGCCAATGGTGTAGTGAAAACTACTGCAAATTTAAATCCTGTTCATTCACTGTTGAAAAAATAGTCCATAAATAGCCATTTCTCTGGCTGAATTAGTAGACTGAAACAAAGTCTTTTATACTTCTTTTGATGATTTTAATATAAATAGTTCATCTTAGAATGAGGAGGCAGAATTCCAGCAAATTGCCATTGCCAATGCATTTCGGACCATACTTCTGGTCCTTCGTCAGGGCGAATTCTATTAACAAAACAAACAAAAAGTACCTTTTTTAGTCCAACAAGAGTATACCAAATTACACTGTTACATACATTACACTTAAGAATCAGTAGGTACAACGTCAATCAAACACCGGTATCACAAAGTGACATAAGGTCTCCAAAGTCACTACGGTCAGGTGCAAAAATAAAAATTGCGACCCCCAAACGTGTTTTTTTCACAAAGTACAGGCAAGTCGCAAATGTTTTGAAATGGTAACATAAAAGTCACCATGCACTCTTCACTCACCCTCAATAATCAACAACAGCAGTCAATATATGAAACTTTTGAAAGTCATTTTTGGGCTGACAAGGGTATTCATGTTCAAGGTTGAAAAGAGCACTGCCTTTACTGCTATACATTAGTATTATTTGTTGTGGGTATGTGAATTAATAGTTTCTCAACAACACAATTAAGTAATTACATATGAATTAGGGCCAGTTAAGTTTGTAACAGGTAGCCACAAACACTGAGACAACACAGACCATGGAACAGAGTTGTGGCAGGGTACCCAGCTTAATGTGCCCCTTTCCAATTCACAATGATATTGTTAGTTTTGTTTCTTTTATTGAGCACAATGAATACTGGGTCGCTTCTCAGCGCAGATCCAGACAACTGTAGAGGCTTAACATGGAAGGCTTTAGGGTTGGGTAATGAAAAGATGTTTTTTAGCAGTTTCTTAACGTTGCAATGTTCTGAGGTGTCTTTGAGGCAAATTATACCAATCACTGTGTCAGGGGAAGAGGCATACAGATCTGGTAGTGGCCAACCAGCCTAGGCCCCCCGGGTAGGCCTAAGAGAAGCAAGGGCCTCATAGAGGACTCAGGGTAATTACAAGGGGGTGATAGCTATTCACAACCAAGAGGCTTGCACATGCCCAATCTACCATCCAAAAAAAGAAAAGAAAATGGCTGCTGCCATTGTCAATAGAAAAGGACCTAAGTCCCTCTTCGATTTTTGTGGTGGGGCCCAATGGGAAAGGAGGATGGGAGCCAGAGTCGGCAGCACAAGCCAGCAAGGAACGGGGAGGGAGTGAGGGATAGTGGTTGGGGATGACATTCATGTGGGTCAGAAGGGAGGGGTGGGAGCTGGCAGAGGGTCCAGGGTGCAGAGGCACCGAAACATGGCGGCACGCTAGGATAAGCCCTGTTTCTTGGCCCGGGCGGAGTGGGCGAAAGCACGAGGCGCAGAGCTAAATAGCTCAGGGGGGGCAGCAAGGGGCCCACCGAGAAAGCTTCTTCTGAGCTTGCCGGACAACAGATTAAGCAGCCTGCTGTGCCGGTGAGTGTTCTGCGATGTGCGGCTGGCAGCTCTCTGCCGACTTGTTGATGACTGCGATGCATTGGGAATAGGCAAACAAAGAAAGGCATATTCCAAACGCAGCATGTGAGATGCTCTGGAGTCACACACCCTGTGCCCCTCATTCTTTGTGCTGACAACCTTCCAAGTGGGGCAATTTATAAGTGATGGCCCACTTAACAAGCCATTGTTTTTACACAGTATGTGCTTAACAGTTAAGTGTTAAGAACTGAACATGGGGCATTTTTATTCACCAGGCCAGCATAAATATCAGTTAGCTGACCAAATCTATGCATTCTTCAAAGAGAATTAACGTGCCACACAGAAAAGTTTTAAACTATGTCCTTTATTTTGATGTCTCTTTATTTGACATATTAAAACGTTTTTTGTGTATATTACTGATCACTGGTATAGTCCTAAAATGCTCTGTGATTTAATGCAAAGCATACATGAATCCTTATTGGTGCTATTTGTCCCCTTTCCCACTCTCAGAGAGGTATTTTGAAAGAGTACAATAAGAGTGTACCAGACTGTCCATCTTGGCATGATAACCTTCTATTAGAAGATAATTCATTTGGTTAGTCTAGTATTGCCCCTTGTGAAATACAAGTGAGGTGGTACGAACAGAACACCTGCAACACAGGGCCAGTGGGCTCTCAGACCCCGGTACACTGGTCACACCGTAGTGTGCCAATACGGACAGTTTCAAACTGCATTCAGGCAAGGCCTTCCCTAAGAGCAGGTGACAGAAAAACCATTTACTTGAGCAGCAACCGCAGTGTTTTCACATTAGATTTCTTCTGTAAAGTACTTGCATCACAATGTAATGAAACCAGCCTCATTTCTATAGCAATTATTTATTCCAATTGAGGAGGGGTTTTGTCGTACAACAGATGTATGGTTTGGGAGTGATGTGTGCCAGTCGAAGGATTGGGGGGGGGCACATTCTGATGTTTCACCCTGGGCACCAAGTTGGCTAGAAACTGCCCTGCCGGGAATGAGGTGCAGGTGGCTGCTGGAACGTGGGTGGGGCACTGGGAGCTCTCGCCCGCGTTTCCAGCCACCTGATTGGCTGAGTGCCCTTCCCTGTGTGCAGATATTCCAAAGATATGGGCTAGGAAGTAATTTGTCAAAAACACTTATGCGTGGAACAGAGCTCTGCCCTTCCGAGGCGATGCCTGCACTTGTTATGCCTAGTTTGCCTTCCAAAAGCAGGTGTTCCCCTCCAAAAAGAAGCATACATGTCATGAAAAACTGGAGCTATGGCTACAAGCTAAATAGGGCATTAGAGTCCCCACTCTTGAGCAGTAGAAACGGACATATAAGCGTGTCATTATTGTAGCAGAAGTAAAAAGTATTCGTAAAATGAGATCTACCATTAAGGGTCATTTTAACACCTGTTATTATTGCAGCGCTTAGAAACTGTAGGAATTTTGGATGAGGCGCTTTGTAAGAACACAACACATTATTAATATTCTTACCATGAGCGGGACAGATAGCACTATGAGCAGCCGGAAGTGCAAATGAATGCAGACCACACATATATGCATTTCATATTTTCCTAATCATGTGCATTTCACTTCAGGAGCCGTTGTTGTTTTGGGGAAGACACACAAGTTCCGGTTCAACCATCCTGCGGAGGCAGCCCTCTTAAGACGAAGGCGATCAGTAGGTTTTGTTATGTCATATGTTTCCTTTGTTCATCTCATGTTGTGCTTTACTTTGAACCGTCTATGACATGCATTGGGAGTAATGAAATTTGGAGTGGCTCATGAAAAACAGTTGAGTTATTTTGGTGTTCAATAGAAAATACACATTGCCTGTGAACAGCTGCTCACCACCCGCCAGTGCCACCCTTGCAGTCTTCAGCCGAGGCGCACACCATCTGGAGGAAATGAGGAGAGGCACATTTTCACTGAACCACTTTTTAGCTTTGGCTATTAGGGGCTGCAAACGCGGCTCCTATAAACTCGAAACTATTGTATTCGAGTACAGATACAAGGTAGATGGGATGTGAGGAGGGACACGCCCATTTACTGCACGTGGCCATTCCCACTCAGAACACACCCTCCTGGGATCGCTCTAGGCCTGCTCTTTCATGCAGTAACAGTAGCGTGTGTGCTGTATGGCCTGCCAGAATGATGTCAAAACAAACATTCTGCTCAGAGTTAATGGCCTGATTGCAGCAGCGCCTGGTTAAAAAAAAATCTTCACCAAGTGTGCCTTCAGCTACTTGATTTATGTGTACACGTCCGTCCTTGCCCTGAAGTCCTGTTGAAAACAAGCACTGAGAAAGCCAACAGGTGAGGCTTGTATATTGGCATTACAAAGGCATTTTCCAGACACTGACATCATTTATATGCAATATCTTTCTCTGGTGAATCTCAAACTGTATCCACCTGTCCTTTCGAATCAGATCCTGTGCCTGGTAATTGCTGATTATCTCAATGCTCTTCACTCAGTTCCCTGCTTTTCAATCTCTCTCAGATCCTGTGCCCGTTAATTGCTGATTATCTCAATGGCTTTCACTCAGTCCCCTGCTTTTCAATATCTATCAGTTCCTGTGCCCATTAATTGCTGATTATCTCAATGCTCTTCACTCAGTCCCCTGCTTTTCAATATCGATCAGATCCTGTGCCCGTTAATTGCTGATTATCTCAATGCCTTTCACTCAGTCCCCTGCTGTTCAATATCTATCAGTTCCTGTGCCCGTTAATTGCTGATTATCTCAATGCCTTTCACTCAGTCCCCTGCTTTTCAATATCTATCAGTTCCTGTGCCCGTTAATTGCTGATTATCTCAATGCTCTTCACTCAGTCCCCTGCTTTTCAATATCGATCAGATCCTGTGCCCGTTAATTGCTGATTATCTCAATGCTCTTCACTCAGTCCCCTGCTTTTCAATATCGATCAGATCCTGTGCCCGTTAATTGCGGATTATCTCAATGCCTTTCACTCAGTCCCCTGCTTTTCAATCTCTGTCTGGGGCTTTTGATGCGCTCTTTGGCCTAGCCTTTCACATGTACGTCAACAACAGCCAGATCGTTCTTCGGCTGGATAACACTCTCTAGATCGCTTTGGCTCTTGCATGGAAATGGTGACAATTTAATGCCGCTAAAATCCAAGTACTTTAATGTGGAAGTACGAAAGCCATTCTTTCGACATTCATTTCTGTAAAAGGAACATGCGTGATTTCTGGACATTGGCCCTCGGTGCCTGTCCATGAACTGTAGAGGTGACAGTTTACTCCGGAGAGACTTTAGATCATGCTTTTTCCACCTACAAACGTTGCACTGTTTCCATGATGTCCTACTCTTTCTCTGACAACTCGTAGCTGTTGAAGGATTCTCTTTTCTGGCCTCGACTTCTGCAATTCAATCGATCTTGGTGTCAGTAACGACTCTGCAGAAATTGCAGGTTGTACAGAATGCCGCTGCGTGACCGTTGTCAAGAGGCGGATACTGGGAACAAATCTCCCAGGTTCTGCGTTCCTTGCCCTGGATGACATTAATACAGAGAGTAACATTTAAAGGATTTTGATTGGCCCAAAATGTTTGTTTGTTTGTTTGTTTATTCATTTTTAATGCGCACCAGACCCAGGGGTATCAGGGCGCAGCAGATTACGACACATGCAAAGCTTAAATTATCTGTTACAAAACATAGGCAAGGATACAACATATGCACAAATTAAACAATATTACAGGATATAGGCAAGAGTATGACAAATGATCAGATTATACACAGAGAGAAATCTATATACAGCAGACTTTAGGTTAAGGGCATTTGATTGACTAAAGGATGTTTTTTCATGACACATGTGCTCTCTATACCCCAGGTGATCACTGAGATCCCTTGGCGAGCATAACGTTGTAATTGCGTCCTTTTGTTGTGCTTCCTGTGGTGGGAGATCTTTTTCGTTAAGAGCAGCCAGTCTATGGAATTCTCTACCAGTTAGGCTCAACACAATCTCTGACCATCTAGTATTTCTAAGAGAGTTGGAAACCTTTCTCTTCCCGGGATAGAGCCCGTTTGTACTGAGGCATTTCCAGTTCAGATTAAGCACTCTCCGCATCAAGATGCCTCTTCAGGGTGATATGTGCACTTTAAAAATGCTTATACAATACAATACAATGCAATATTCACACCATTTGCCAGCTCTTGCCATTTTATGGCTAGATAGTGCCATTATGGCAGAGTCTGACATATGCCTACGCCAGCTGTACATAAGCGGCAAAACTATTAGATTTGCCCAGGCTTGTTTTTTCCATTGTTTGCAAGCGGAAGCGAAGAATGATATGTGTCTGTGATTGTTCAGCATTTTTTGATAGATGCCTTTACGGACTGGCAAAGCTATGCCGAAAGCCACGTCCTTCATATCATCAGAGAATAAGTTCTGTGACGGAAATGCTTGTTGTAGGAGCACTTCTAACCAGTGCAGGGAATGGGCTGGAACAAGACGGAGCGGCGCTTCGCAAAAAATGTCTTGCCGGAGTGCTGTTCCGTCCCCCAGACCCAGGGGCCAGCACATGACTCTGCCAGATCCACCAGCAGACCGCTTTCAGAAGAGTCGGCATGGAGCGCTACATCTAAACTAACTAGTCTTCTACTCGTGAGCTTTCACAAGACTCAGCACTGCAGGCAGAAACTGCCAAAGCCTCACTTACAGTGTTGCCGCAGGCTTCTTAATTATCAGATGTGTGGGCGGACCCAGGCAGGCGCTTCCCCATCCTAAAGAATGATGTGCACCAGACCCACCAATCAATATTTAGCTCTCATAAACTCACAACTCCTCCCACCGCCCAGTCTGCCTCACAAAATCCAACATCACACTAACTAGCATATATGTCCTGCAAGTTACGACCATTTCTTTATTAGGGCGAGTATGGTGACCAATCAAAACAGAAGAATCCATTATGCACTTAAAAGGGCTTCTTACTGAATCACTATAAGACATGTTTAACATTTAAAATTGTGGACATGATATTCCCATAATGCTCTTTGCTTTTATGCAAATCGCTTGGATTGGGTTCTACGAAGAGATACTATGTTGTGCAACCTGGCCAGGGGCCACGCTCCTTAGCACCGCCTCCTCCTTCCCAAAGCCCCACCCCTCCAAAGTGGTGACAGTTCCCCCCAATATATTTTTTCCATTTCCATCACTGCTTCTAACCGATGCCGATTCCTCAGGCCAGAATTAATCCTGATGTTTGGTCGACTTTTAGAAGGGAAACATCCTTATGCAGAGGCGTTGCTAGGGGGTGGGGGGCTGAGGGGGCTATAGCCCTGAATCTTTGGGTTGTAGCCCCGGATAAAAGCTCAGGAGGCTAGCTAGTCCCGAGTCCCAACAGTCCTGACATTGGCCTAGCCCCAGAACTTTTCCAGATCTAGTAACACCCATGTCCTTATGTGAACCAGTCCAATGGCACTGCAAAAAGGTGCTGTTCATATCAAACTGACAAGCCATTTTTCCTCTGCATAAGACGAGAAGCAACCTCAGATGCATGCAGTACGGTTTCATTGGGGGTTGGGGGGCTTATGTCTGAACCTCAGCAAGCACGAGGTCCCCTTCTGAACATGTCCACTTCGCTTTGAAAGTCCCCAAGAGACACGAAATGGGAGGGATAAGACCCATCTAATGCACACTACTTGCTCTAATTGTTGCAAGGTATGAAGCGCACCTGTGATTGTTGAACTCTGATGAGAGCGGTCTTTCATGGACTGAAAAGGCTCGGGTTGAAGGGCTCTGCATTGGGGAAGTAATCCAGCTGAGAAATGCCTGTTCTGCAGTAAAGATGTTCTTACCCACATCTGCTGCATGCGCTTTGATTCTGGGGTGAATGCTGCACTGAGTGGGGGTGCAGAGTCCTACTGAATAGTTCTGCCATAATTGATGCTGTTGTAGAGGGCTTTTCTCACATTTTCATGCTACACTTGTTTGGTAACAGGGTCTCTGGAAGTTCTCCTCTTTGGTCTTTCCTTTTAAGACCTCTGTTGTTCCTTTTTACCTGGTTCTTTTCTGGCCCTTCTTTGTGGCAGTGGCACCGAGTGGCATGAATATTCTGCATAGCTTCTGGGGCTTGGTAGTACAGGGTCCTTGTCATGTCCCAAAATGGCTCTGCCTCAGCCTGCTGCCGCCAAGCCGGAATAATATCCGAAGGCAGCAATCAGGCTGATAGCAGGTATACAGCGATGGCCATCTCGCCCTATCCCTACTCACCAGTGCCAAGCACCCTTTATACATTTGGCAGCTCATGGCAGGCTCTTTCCCACCTCTGTACGGTTTGGGAAACCGTGTTCCTTCAGATAGAGAACGTAAATACTTCCGGGGACTTCCCATGTCCTGATTGTGGATACGCCTATGGTTCTTTACCCCTTGTAATGTGTGGTAGCCTACCAACACTACCCCTACAGCCCAAAACATATGGGTTAGCCTCCCAAAGGCCCCGTTAGAAGAAGTCTATTCTGTCGTAAACCCTGGACATTATTATGATCACTGGCAGACACCAATGGGCCACCATGGTTCCCTTAGGCCAGGGTGGTGCAACCTGCGGCACGCTAGGTGTTTTGGACTACGAATTGCATGACCCGTCAGATTGGTACTTGTGTGTTCTTTATATGGCACGTGTGGCTATTATCCCTCACAATATATTGCCTTCTTCACTCTAAAATCAAACATGCTTCATCTGCTGTGTCATGTAATGTCCCAGGATTATAGACTGTGCTCTTGTTCCATCTGCATGGCCTTTGGGCGCTATAGCGGATCTGAAAGAAAGTAGAACTGGTTTTGTGTTGGTGCAGAGAGAGGAAAAATGCCAGCTTACTTTGCTGTTTAGAAGTACCCAGGTATCGTGTGCAATTCTGTTCCTGGGTGGTTTTGTGTCTAGGGTATGGAGGCATTTGTAATCAAAGGGGAGCTTGTGTACCCGTGATGCTAGGATGCATTGACCAGGACTGAGATATGTATGTTGGTTGTAGAGGTGTAGCGCTCTGATGTTTGATGTCTGTCGGAAGGCTATGCAGTCAACATACGTCAGTGGCTCAGTTGGTATGCATATAGTGTGTTTGAACGTAACGGTTCGGAGTGCTATTATGGGGAGAAGCTGATGGAGGTCCTAATGGATGGCTTGGAGCATCCATCTGGTGTGGTCTTTGCTGTGTCTGGGTAGGGCTGCTCCTCGGACAACGTCTTGGTGTGTTAGTGCCACCCTGTTGCAATAGTGTTGAGCAGACATCTTGGTGTATCCTTGTGAGAGCCGGTATCTTTGGCAGCAGACAGAGAGCTGCATCTGTTCCTGAATAAGAGTGGGAGAATACAGGCAGAGGGAAGGCAAAGCCTTTGGGTATTGGGTAAATTGGGGAGCTAAAAGGTGAGGACAGCAAAAAGAAAGTCAAAGAGGGCAGAGTGCTGGGGGAGACCCTAGGGGAGACTCAAAAAAAAGGCAAGTGCAGTGCAGTTGACCTAGCATCAGCAGACTGCCAGTGAGATAATAATGAGCAGTGAATTTCAAAACGCTTTGCATGTAATCAATATGTGCTTAGTGGTCTACCCATTATTTCGTATTTCTGTCTTTCTGCAGAACAGTGTGGCGTCCATCTTGACTAGAAGTTCCTTGGATTGGCTGGACTTGGATGGAGATTTCTCTATGCCCAAACAGTATGACTTTTCTTCAGTTTCACAAAGAAGGTATGTGGATCTTCAGGGTACCTCAGTTGCTTGTGGTGCTGCCCTAAACCACTAATTATGTCATGCCCTATAATGTAATGTAAACTAGTCTTGAATAGCAAACTTCTGCCATTATGGTGGCATCGCTGCACATAGCTGCTAGAAACCAAAGGATGTCTCACCCGCTAGTCCACTGGGATTTGTCATCCAGGTGGCCAGAACACAGCCATTGTTTTTGGATCCAGTTCTTGGGGGTGGACCAGTGTGGGAGGATCACCTGGGTGAGGGGTCTTCGGGAAGTGGGGGTGAGGCAGCCGATGGTGAGATGCAGTATTTCCCCCCCCTTTTTTGTACAACTAACCCATCCTATTTTTTAGGCTTATCTGAGGTCCCAACCCCTGCCACTTTCTATACAAACACTGAGCTGAGGAAGAGGGCGACTGAGAGTAGCAAGACTAACTCTTATACATTGTACTGGACATGTCCTGTTAATCGGGGTCAGGCAAAGTCAGGCACTTGACTTTAAGTGCATACATCTGATACCAATTAGCTCTCCTCACACGTGATAAAAGGAGGAACCTAGAGACACACTCTGAGCAAGGTGGAAAACGAGTAAGAGCAGAACTTTTGGGGCGATGGCAAACCTACTGCAGCAGAGCGACGGACCACGGGACCAGAGCAGCAGGTCAAGAACCACTGGAGTTCCCTTCTGGAAGTTGTTGCCTCCAAAAGGCTGCGAAAGACACGTGGAGAAGGCCAAATCCTAAAGCAGAAGGCTGCATTGTGTTTCAAGGACACCAGCGACCCTCCCTGTTGAACGGCAGAGTTGGGGAGGCAAGGTCAAGCTTTGGGTACTAACCTTGACTCGTGGATTGGAAAACTGTAATGAGGAAAATGAAACGCACACAGCCGGTGAGTTGGCAAGCGACCCGAGAGACTGGTGTGTGTTAAGGAAAGATTGAAGTTGCAACATTATATCACAAGTGAAGGCTGCATGCATGTGGATCAGACGCGAAGAAAGGCAGACCTGTGAATGAACTTTGAAATAAGGACAGCTGTGACACCAGCGATATTTAGTGACAGAGTAGCCCGGCGAAAGGAAGTTGCCCATTCGAAAGTCTCTGTGAAATGTGAATTGTTTGTAGCGATAAAGTGAATGAACTGTAAAAGCAAAGGGATCATAATTAACACTGAGAGAAGGGGAGGGTAAAAAGCAGAACGTTGAACTTTGAGTCAAAGAGGTCCTGCAGAGGTCTGTAAAGAAAGCCACGCACATTCGAAAGTCTTCGACATCTGAAAACAGTCTGAGCCTGACCGAGGGAGACCCGAAGTGGATACGTTTGGGGAAGGGAGCCCACTGCAAGTAACATGAACTTTTGTTGAGAGGTTTGAGCCTGACAGAGGGGGGCCGGCGTGAACTTTGTATTGAACGTTGTTTGAAAGACTGAAAAGAGAGACTTTAACGTGGAAGACCAAGCGGGCCCGATCCATGTTTTGAACTGTATGTGTGTTAAAAACCCAAGCCAGAGTGTGTCAGCCTGCCTATGGGCACCGCCTTACTCTGTGCTGTCTGACGTGGGGAGGAGAGCTGACTCAGCCATCTTCATCCTTTATGTTATAACACTGACTTTCCTTTGCATACACAGTCCCCTTTACACACTGTTTGTATAAGAGATGGGGCAGGCATTGTTTTTTTTTTAATATAGGCCATATTGATTTGACATAGACTAACTAGGACTGTTTCTTTCCTTATTTCAATGGTCGAGATTACTCCCATTCTAGCATTAGGGCAAGTTAGGAGTTTTTCCAAACCCCATGAAAACAGTTCAATAAACACCCTTGAACTTGCTCTTTGTGTAGCGTTCATACTTTTGATACCATGGGTTCCTCACATAGCCCTATAAGAAAAGAAAAAGGGGGTTGTTCATGGATTAGCGGGGAAGGCAGATTGTGAATCCTGTGGTGTTGATGTTTGCAGGCTTGAAGTACCCGAGTCATGCGTGTATTCAAATTAAAAGGGTTGGGAAAAATGCCTCTCTGACCCTATTCTAGAGCAGTTTCCACCTACCTAAAACCAGTATCTATGGATATGTCTTTGTCGGGATGTCAAATCAAAAAGCCGTCCTTGTGTCCAAAACATTCTATCCTGGCCCTCACAAAAAAACTAAATAAAGTGACAAAGGAAATGTCTATAACCTGATATTTACAAAAGGGTGTTCTTAAAGAAAAGTAGAATGGCTTCAAAGTAATGTTCTCCAAAGTGGAAAATACCTTAATTCCCGAGGGCGATTCCCTTGCCCAGGATTCTTTACAGATATCTCAAATGCCTCTGGGACTCACCATTCTGCATACCTGTGTTGGCCCACAACAATCCTGTTGGATGAACAAAGTTCTCAAAGTCTTATAAGTTCTCTTGCCACAACAGTTCCTTCTTTTAACACAAACACTCTTTCTGCTCGACACTCCTTGAAGGTTGGCACTTTGCCTGGTATGCTTCCCCACCGGGACTCTTCATGCATTTCCAACTGCTTGGACTTCTCTTTGCACTCTCAAATTCCTTAATGTTTTTCTTTATTATACAAGTAGCATTTATCCTCCATCTTGGCTTGGTATATCTAACATTCTTCACTTTTGCTTTACTTTCTGCAATCTCACATTGTTCAAATATCTACTGCCTTTTCTTATTCATATACAATCTTCTTTCTGTTCACTTTTTTTACTTCCCAATACTCTCATTTTCTTCAGTGCGGTCGCCGCTACACCCCGGGGTCCCCACTCTGCTTTGGCAGACTGACCGACTTACTGCAGCTTTTCCATGCTTCCTCATGCTCACACGGCGCACCCTCATCGCTGGTTTCCCACTCTGTGCGGCTCCGATGTCTCTCCAGGATCTCTTGCGGCTTTGCTCTTGCACGCTGGCTTCTTTCTGGCTCCCGGTAAGGGCAATGCTGCTTCTCTTGGCTGCCAGACACCCAGGGACCCTCTCACGATTACTAGCATCGCCATGGCCCACCTTGCTTGCACCATGCTTCCTTCCTACTTCTCTGCCGGCGAACCCTTTCACTTCGCCAAGAGAAGCAAAGAAACACCCTCTCCCCGGTTTCCCCCTTTGTAAGGGAGTTTGCAGTTTCTCCTGGGCTCTGGCACTCTTCTAATGCCCAGTTGTTCCCCTTCTTCCTGAAGAGGGCAGACTGGTCTCCTTGGCTTTCCCAGTCCTCTGCAGCTCACCAGAGGCAGTCAGCGTGCAAGGGTTCCCCCTTCCTTCTTTCGGCACAGCAGCCCAAAGTCCTTCTCTCTGCAACAAAGATTGCATGCAGCCAGGTCCTCCTGGGACCTTTCTCACACTTTCCGAATCTTTCATCCTTTTTATATTGGCTTTGGCCAATAGGATTTGAGGAAGGGCCAGCATGCCGACAGTGGGAAGTGATCATCATTACTCCTCTCCTCTTCTTCGTCCCAGTGTTTGGGGGATTGTGGGAATAGTAGTCCCTTTCTGATAATATTGTACAAATGTTTGCAATAGGTTTTAAAGAAAAACTATGTTTGGAAGAAGAGTATGTGTAGCTGGGAAAAGTGTCTTTCATTATTTTACAAGGCCAGTAAGTAGAGAGCAGGGTCAGGCTTGCACATGGAGGAGGTCACCGCCAGGAAAACAGTGATGATGCCATCGGATTCATCACAGTGGGCTGTGGCTGAGCAGGGGTGTGTGTTTCTGTTTCATCCAGAAGAGAGAGCCCAGTGACGATCAGTCAAAGTCAGCACTGCCAGCACATAGTTAGCCACTAGTGTAAGTGCTGGGTGTGATGGGGATAGAGAGGTGAGCAGTGATATTGCTCCATAAATGCTTTGTGATTGTAGGCATCTTGCTGCCATGTTGGTTGTGTGAGTTGAGTAAGGTGATGAGCATAGGTGAACAAAAGCTTTTCATCAATCTTTTCAACAAAACTCATCATGCATGTTGGAAAGAAGTATCGGACACCTCGAGGGAACTGGTTTTAACCAGACAGGCTGAATGCAGACACAGGCAATGGTTTCTCTTTATCAGTGTCAGAAATGTGAGTGTTAATCTAAGACCAGAACTGGGCCCAAGTGTGGGCCCAATTGTTGTACTATAGCTTCTGTGAATGTGTTCGATCAGATTCCCACTCTGTATTTTTAGGTATGTGTTTTGCAGACCAGCAAGGATGGAAACACCAGGTTGCCAAGACCTCCAGCTTATGTCAAAATCTAATGAACGTATCCGCAGAGTCCAAAGAAAGGGTGAAAAATAGTTACCCTTTTGTGGTTATTGCAAATTACATTAGTTACACGTTAGTATGTTTACATATGAATATACAGGTTGTTAAACAATTCCTTTATTTTAATTCAATTAGCAGCATACTATCATTGATAAAAGATCCCCAATTTTACAAAGAAAAGCTTCCCTGCTTTTGAAACATCATAAACCGATAGATTGGTTTCTTGATTGTATACACATCTTGTCTATTTTAGGAAAAATAGAGTACCAAACTCAAAAACACACCAACATGACTTTTTCCATTAGGTAACATATGCACCATTCTCCAAATATAGTGCAAGCCTGACCTGTTTCAGTCCATGTATGATATGATATGATAAGTCATTTATAACGTGCCTCTGCGCAAGTAGTCCTAGGCGCAACAAGACAGGGGGGAAGACAGATGGAGGATAAGACAAAGGCTCTTACTGGGCCTTGTGTCATTCAGATTGTGCAAGTGCGATAACGCAAGGTGCAGGGAGAAGGGGATGTGTCAGGGGGAGAGTAGGAGGGAGTGCAATCAGGGCAGCAATGCTCTGAGTAAGTGCAGCCAGGGCAGTGTGACTCTGGGTAAGTGCAAGGAGGCAGCGGACTGTAGCGGTTACAGTTACAAACCCTACACACGCAGTAGGCCTGGAGGCAATGCAGGGGAGCCTGATCAAGGAGGAGCCTGGTACTGAGAAGGCCATCCTTCAGGGTTAGGCAGCCAAGAGGAGGTCTCAGAGAGAAAACATTGTATTTTTGTTTTAGAAAGGAGAAACCAATTTCTTGTTATGCGGCACACATCATAAAATGAAAAGAAAGCTCTTCAAAAATGGTAAAACATTTTTACGTCATGAGAGGGAAGTAATGAGACTTAGTTTTAACATTATTTTCCTAATAACCCCCCCCCCCCGTAATAAACCCCAAAGGAAGAACGTAGGGAAAAGTACCTGGGGGGAATATAAAGGGATTTACCTCCCGCTATTCGAATCCTAAACCAGATAAAAAAAATACAATTGTTAAAGTTTTTTCGCCTTACACAAAATCAAACACCATAAGAAGTGTTCAAAGGAGAGGCAATTCTCTTAGTATAAAATATGGGGAACATAGGTTTAGTTAGCAGAAGATGAAGGGATAAAATGAAATTAATATGGTGATAAATGAAGGGTGCAGTGAAAATGTAAATATTGGTAGTTGACTTACCCACTGCTTTGAAAATTCATCAATGAAGAGAAAAATGTTTGAGGATACATTCCTAAATATATTGAAAGACTGGTGTCAGTTTGGGGGTTTCTAGACAATTACACATAAACATACTATTTCATAAGAAGAAGATGGCCAAAAAAGTAAGAACTTTTTTATGAAACTAAATAAAAAAAACAAGTACCTCATAATTTGATGGTGCAAAATATCTGTGTCTGTTGGAACCAGATATACCTGTGAGGAAATGCTAAAAAGAAGGGGATTCACACATTTCTGGCACACTTACATTTTGGACAATGGTACCCCTCGCCGGAAGTGGGCTAGGAAGTACCATAACGGTGGCCATCTTCGTAGCAAAAAAAGCAGAGATCACAATAGAAATGGGTTTAGCCATGTTACTCAGTGGATTCTGAGGCAGAATCATAGAAACACATGTCATTATGACGAAAGTCGGGGAATAGAGCTAATTGTGAAAATGAATATCTACACTGAAACAACCAAACAAAAAAGGGCAGTTATGCAAAATGAAATGTGTACTATTGTCTGATAGTAACAGTGAAAGCACAGTAAAGCAAATGGTGCCTTTTTTTTTTTAAAAATCAACAGAGGGTTTCAATTTGAGAAATCACAAGACATATGCAGAGTTAAAAATGTCCATTATGGTATATAGAATGGTGATATACATTTAAATATCCAAATTCAATACAATTAAACCATCAGGAGAGCTCTCTCATACACAACTAAGGTCTTAATTAAGGACGGAGACATAACTATTACCTATGATAATTGAATGTGGTTCAGGTCTGAAAGGCTTGCCTTCCACATTTGCACCTGCAACAAAAGTGGTCAGGACCGTCCAACATATGTCACTTCATTGTGTCCCTTGTTTACAGAGTGGTTGACCAGAGGGACTTTTAGCTGTTTGTTGCAAATCCAATGCAGCGTTCCACTATCTGTGTCTGAACTGTTCTCATGGTCATATTATCTTGTATTATTTTATTGTTTAAAGTGTGGACTTAGCTCGATAGCAGCGGAGTGCTGTACACAGCTGTACACAGTGTGGGTAACCAGCGTCCGGGCAATGTATTTGACATCACAGGGGCAAGTGATCCAATAGATCACTCTCTGGGGGTTACAGTTTGTTAACTTTTGTTGTGGCTGTAACTTGTGCAAGCCAAGACCAATTACCATGTTGGACATGGTAAGTCTTCGGACTAAAACAGTGCCACTGGGATGATGGTCTGGTATTGATGGCAGACTCCAAGGTTCCATGGTAGTAGGTTGGTGGTGTAGGTGGGCTTACATTCATGTGGACCACATTGTCCAGAATACTAAAACTCCTCTTAAAGGCAAAAAGTGGTTTTCGTAAGTGTGATGGACCCTTTTGCAGAAGGTTCCAATATTGTACAATAATCTTCATTTTGTTAGAAATGGCCGCATATATATATTCAAAGCCATTCAGGTTAGACAATCAGAATCATTATTTCTAGTTCTTCTTATTTCTAAAAGAGATGGTCTGTTGACATTGGAGCCTCTTTTTAAAAGAGTTCCTTATCAATTTGGAGGAGTAGCCTTTTTGTGCACGTTTTTGGGTGAACATGGCATTTTCTTCCTCAAAGTCCTTCCTATTGCTCCTATTTTTGTTGAAATATGTCATTCCTAAAACAATGAATTACTGGCTGAGGGTTTGGGCAGGACCTTTACTCATCACAATATACTTTGACGAGTTTGCCCTCATCTGTGTATATTGTGATGTAGCGAAATCATTTAACTTACAACTGATATGGCCTTTGAATTTAAGTTGGGGATCCAGAGTGTTAAGTCCTGCGATAAATGATATGGCAGATGCTTCTGAAATCTACCAGACCACCATCAATATCATTTCTCCAAAGTACTATGTGATTTAAAAAAAAAGCAATTTTAAACAGGATAAATATACATTTCCTCAAAATGTTCAAAATATAGGATGCCTATATTGGAAGCAATGGTGGCCCCCATTGTCATTCCTTCTATCTGATGGTGAGAAAAAGTTACTCTGTGTAGTGACTGCTGACTTATTTTGCAGCACCAACAAATCTTGTCCTTTTTTGATTTTTGTGTGAAGACCAGCATCTGTGTGTCCTTGGCCCCATCGCCCCCATGCCGAGCCTCACCCTTCAGTCCTTTTGCAACCCGCGAGATTGTGCCCAGACTGATAACTGTTTTTTTAAGAGGGGAAGACAAGTGAGCATACGGAGGACAGGGGACTCTAGACTAGGAGTACAGCAGTCACTATGTTGAGTAACCTTTTCGTACTCCTACGTTCTGTCCCATTTCCTCCATACTTTTGGGTGACTCCAAAGCATTGGGTACAGTTAGGTGGATGGTCCTTTCGCCAGTCTATTTCAAGAGGTAATAAGAACTGCCTGGCCAAACCTCCGTACTAGAGCTCGTATCCAGACAGTAATGTCTATAAAAGACAGATTGAATTGTCCACTTAGCTGCCCGGCAATGGAATCCCAGGCTTCTGAAACACGACAGATGCTGCTTTGGCTCTTACCAAATGAGTGTGAAGTCCCTCCGGTTTCCAAAAAGATGAGGAATTACTGAACTTTAGCCTTTCCAAGTAGAATTTCAGGGCCCTCCTCATCTAAACACCAGTGAAGGGTTAGGAAAAAATACCTGTAAGCATATCTCCTGGTTAAGGTGAAGGAGAAATTACTTACCAGTAATGTTCTTTCTATGGATTAATCTCCCGCAGATTCCTAATCCGATTCCTCATCGGATAAATATCCATTCCAGCATCAGCTGTTCAGAAACTTTTTCGACAGGGGGCATAGTACGACTCGACTGTCGATCCCTCCTGACTCGACCAAGCCACTGGTCGGCTCCAGACGCAACTTCGGCTGCCATATATACTAAGGCACTATGCCCCTGCACCTTCGTACCTGCAGCTCACCTACACGGCAGACGTGATTGCCACCAGAAAAGCTGTGTTCACACGTCGAATCTTCTCCATCTGCATGCATACAGGGATCTGGTAGAGGGTCTGCATGCTGCCAGTAGAACCTCAAGTTCCTTTTCTGAGAGGTCCAAGTCATCATATCTCACCCTCTCAAGCATCACACATGTAGGTTGAGGGATTCTGGGCTTGTGAAGTACCCGGCCTTCCGACTGGGACACGAGATCTGGCCGTCGAGGCAACTGGAGAAGTGGCCAGATGGGCAAGTCTAGGAGCTCTGAGTACCATGTCCTCCTTGCGCAATCCGGGACGATCAAGATCATGGTTGCTCGAAACCTCCTAAAAACCCACGGTATGACGGGTATCAGAGGGAAGGCATAGTGTAGGTCGAAGACCCACTCCAGCATGAATGCATCCCCTAGAGCAGCTTTCACTGGGAATTCCATCAAGCAAAACTGTCTGCACTTCGTGCTGGTCCTCGTGGCAAACAAATCCATTGTCGGGGTACCCCACTGAGCGAAGATCTCCTTGAGAACATCCTGGCACACTTTCTACTTGTGTGAGACCTTGCTCTGCCTGCTCAGAGCATGAGCCAGCCCGTTCTGTCCTGCTAGATGGACAGCTGAAGCGGAGATCTGGTTCTCTAGCCAAAGTTGCAATACCTCCTTAAACAGGGGCAGAGACCTAACACCCCCTTGTTTTTTGAGGTACTGCATGGCCACTGTGTTGTCAGAACGTGCTTCACCATGGGGGAGGGCGCAAAGGCCATCAGGGCTAACCTGATCGCCCGCATCTCCAGCCTGTTGATATGCCAACAGCATTCCATTGGTGACCAAAGGCCTCTCCCCTGCTAGACCCCGCAGTGAGCGCCCCAAACATTCAGTGATGCATCCGTGACCACCTGGAACTGGGGCCAGGGGCCAAAAGGGTTCCCCTGTCCTCGTGTTTTTCTCTGATGGACCACCAAGATAAGTTGTTGGCCACTGACTTCTACACTCTGAGAACGTCCTTCATGGCATCAAGCTACTTGGATTACATATCCCTCAACAGACACTGCAGAGATCACATTCGCAGTCTGGCCTCTGGCACCAGAAAATGTAGGAAGCCATGAGACCTAAGAGGCAGAGGAAGGAAGCAGCTGGTAGGTTGTTGTGGTCTTGGGAGAGCGCTACCATTTGCCTGACACTGGTCACTCTTTCTTCAGGAGGAAAAGCCTTCCCCACCCTTGCGTCCAGGACCGCTCCTATGAACTGGAGCGTCTGTGTCGGTGGGAAGTGGGACTTGGGACTTCTGGAAGTTTAGGGAGAAGCCCAACCAAGCTGACTTGATACTTGCTGCAGGGACTTCCCTCGGATCAGCCAGTCATCCAGGTATGGGAATACGTGAACACTGGATCTCCTGAGGTGCGATGCCAACACTGTCATCACCTTGGCGACGACCCCAGGTGTGGAAGTTAGGCCAAAGGGCAGCACCTTAAATTGGTAATGAGTGTCCCTGATGAAGAATCTCAGGAAACGCTTGTGCTTCCCATGGATAGGTGTGGAGTTCTGTTTTTTAGCAAAATGACTCTGACATCAAGGTGTGGATGTCAATCATGACACTCACTCCAGATTCCATTAGGATGCAGGATAAGACCAGATCCTTACAATAGGCACATGAAAATAAGCGTCCTAAAGATCCAGCAACACCAACGAATGCGGATGCTGCAGAGCCGGGAGAATTTCTTTCAGCGTCACCATGTTGAACTTGTCTTTCCTCTGGACCTTGTTCAGGGCCCTGTGGGCCCTGTGGTCCAAAATGGGATGGAGTCCTCCTCCTTTCTTGGGCCCCAGAAAATAATGGTAATAACAGCCTGATCCTCTGTTCGGATAGCACCTCTTCCACGTCAGCCTTCAATAACGGGGCTCTCAGTTCTTCCTGGAGCTCCTGTTCTGGTGGTTGTTGAGGGGAGGGTGGCTGTTTGCTTAGAAAATGTTAAGACAGTATCCCCATTCAACGAGCTGCAATGCCCAGCCGTCGCAGGAGATCTGTTTCCACTGAAGTGCTTGGATAGAGAGAACTGAAAGCGGCTTAGTGGGCTTTGTCACGCCTGCCGTAGCTGCCACAGTCTGCTGGCCCCTAGAGGCTCCTCTGCCCCCACCGGTATGCAAAAAATGCCTCTGCCCTTGCCTGGCTTGCGGGAGCTGTGCCCTCTTTCGAAACAGAATGTAACGTCTGTAGCCCCTTCCCCTAGAGAAGAAGCCGAACGATCGTTTGGCAGGACTCATCAGCCTCTGGGGCGTACTGGTTCTCGCTGTCGAAAGCTATGTCCAACAGCTTAGCTTGGACATTTGGCGAGAAACCGGAACTGTGCAGGTAGGCTTAGCTCCTCAGCACAGTGGATGACCCCCATTGCCCTGCCCCCGCAATCTGCAGTGTCAAGGCCCGACTGCAGTGCTTGGCAAGTCACCTCTTTGCCATCATCTGCTATATGCAAAAAACCCATCCGTCATCTCACCAGCTGGGATGTGCTCTGCTGCCTCAGCAAGGAACCTCCACAGCCCGTGGGAGTACTTTGCGAATGCACGGGATGCATTCACTGCCTTCTGGGCCACACTGCATGCGGCAAATTTGTTCTTGGCCAGGGCATGCGTTTTCTTAAATTCCCTACCCGTTGGCAAGCTAGAGGTAGACCTGGCCTGCCTGGAGCTCACTGTGGTGGCTGGCACCACTAAGCCCTCTGGCATTGGGTGGGAAGAAAGAAAAGGCAGCCCCCCCCCCCCTCGCCAGCTTATATTTTTTGGCAAACTCTGAATCTACAGCTGAGTGGAGCGAGGTCTCTGCCACAGAGTAGTAATGGGGTCTGCAATGGCATTTTTTTTTTTTTTTTTTATTTTCATTTAGTTTATACAAACTTTAGAAAATCTTTTTATATCAAAACTTATACATTATAGAATATACAATGTCCAATTGCCTCCTCAGCTCTGTCCGAGGCTCAAATTTTTCCCTTAAAATTCCTCTATCTATAATACCTCGTCCTCATTTCTCAATGTCTCGTTTATCAAACATTTGATCTACGCCGCAGTCTCTTGGAGAATCCCTACTCGGGGTTCTTTCGTATGTGAATTATGTCTGTGTTTGTTCCTCCATTTTTCCCCACATGATTTCTATTTGTTTCAAGAACAATGTGAGTGCCACCGCCAGTTTTTTGTTGTTACTGCAGTGTAGCCTTCCCCACCATTCTTCCTCACTATACGTGGAGACTAATTTTCTTTCCGTTGCCAGGTATTTTGTTCTTAATTCCATAAGTTCGCTGCAATAAAGTATCAAATGTTTTAGTGATTCTGACTCTATTCGGCAGAGACGGCATGTTGTATCTTCGTTTTGCCATTTCCTGTTATAGATTTGGGCTTCTTTAGTTTCATATAGATTCAATCCAAATCGCAGATATGCCCTCCTTAGGACTTTACATGGAAACAATTCAAGGTATTGGGTTAGCTGCATTCTCCCTTTTGCTTCTCCAGGATGGTTCTTCATACATTTGGGTGAATTTCTTTTTTCTATTGTTTTAATCCAGTCCAGATCCATTAGTTTTTTTTTCACTCCATTTGGGTTGTTGACCAGCTGTTTCTCGTCTACTTCTATCTCTTTCAAAATCCTTTTACAGTTTGCTCTCCATTGCTGGAGGATCGAGTGGGGCTGTATACTGTTCCGTTCTACCAAGATTTCGAATTGGGGGACACAATTTTCAATTGTTTTCCTATACAGGTTTAGCATGTTCCATGTGATCTTCGCATCTAACGTTGCTACACCAACTTCATAGATTACACAAGCGGTCGGGTAACTTTGGGGAATTTGCAGAATCTTTTTCCAAAAGTGCCCCTCACATCTTGCCCAGATCTCACTGGAACATCCGAACAAACATTCCGCTCCGAATATTAATGCTGGGATTACCTTGCTTTTATAGAAATTGATCACTGGCTTATATGAGAATTTTCCATATTTGTTATGGATTACCCGGGCTTGTGCTGTCAGCTGTTTACATTTACTCAGGATCTTAGCTACCATAGGTTCATCTCGCAGGCTTGAGTTTATATACACCCCTAGGTATCTGCTGCATTTTACTTTTTTGAGTTTTCCATTTCCGAGTGACCATTGGAATTGACGTTTTCTTAACGAGGTACCCTTTAGATTTTCTAGGGTCAGGATCTCTGATTTCTCTGCATTGACCTCCAAGCCCATTTTTATTGTATATTCTTTAAGTGCTGTTAATTTGCGTTGAAGGCCTATTGGTGTCAGATCTAAAATTACCATATCATCTGCATACAGGAGCCAACTAACTTTGTTTCCGTTTATCGTGGGAGGCGTGCTACGCACTTCCTCAAACACCCTACCCACTTCAGATATGTAGAAGTTAAATAGGGTAGCGCCCAGTGGACAGCCCTGTTTTATCCCTCTGGCCGTTGGTATTGATTTTGAGTGATTTCCCTGGTCGTCCAATCGAATTTTTACCGATGTTTGCGAATATAATTCTTTTATAGCCAGGATAAGGCTCAATGGGCAGCCACGATCTTTCAAGTTTTGCCATAGCGTTTCTCTGTCTACCCCATCGAACGCATGAGCCAGATCAATCAGAGCTAAATACACTTTCTGGCCCGATCTAATTGCTTCCATTTTTACTAGGTTCAATATTAGCAGATTTAGGTTACATCCCACGCCTTTTACAAAGCCTGCTTGTCGGACGTCAATTGACTTACTTTCTTTTAGCCATGTATTCAGTTTCTGTAAGAGCATAGTTGCAAAGATCTTCCCAAGTACGTCTAGCAGGGCAATTGGCCTGTAGTTTGTTGGTTTCAGGCGACATCCTTTCTTAAATATCGGCACTATGATGCCTTCTTTCCATGATGCAGGGATTCTACCCTCTTGTATGATGTTTTGAAATAGTCTTTCACAAAACGTGGATCATTCATCGATGTTTTGTTTCAGCATCAAATTTGATAGACCATCTGGCCCTGCTGCTCTTGAATCACTACATTTTTTAATACAGGTTGATATATCTATGCGTTTGAAGGTTAGATCCCATGGTTGTATTTTCGGGAAAACCAATGGCATTTGCAAACTGTGTGGCTTTTTACTCCATTTTTCTAAAACGTGGGCTGTAAAATGCCACATTATTTTTAAAAAATTGTTGAACCCCGGGAACCACACTTGGTTGCTTCAGGCTCCCTCGCCCGCAAATTTAGGGGAAACATTTACACCCTTCCAATTAAAAAAATGAGCCAGCCGCCACTGGATGGCAGACACACAATCCCTAAGGGAGCGTCAGTGTACACAAACTACCGACTGCTCCATAATCTGAGATCTGTGTTTGTTCCTGCTTTCAGCTCCTGGGTGTGCAGTAGCGACCATGGTTGGAGATCAATGGAGTCCAAGGTGGAGCTCGTGATATTCACCCCAATGATAACCAGGGAACTCGCCCATTGGAGTTTTGATTAGGAAACACTTTCCATTCCAATATATGCACCTCACAACTGCCTCCCCAACTGAAGGCCTTTACACACCTTACACTGAATGAATTCTTCCCATAAGTGGGCTTGGTGCGCTATATACATGTACAAATAAATAAATAACATAAGTGCTCCTGGGATACAAAACTGCACCAACTGAAACCACCTGAACCCCAGAAAAAAACCTATTTACATTTTTCGACTGTCCTTTTTCATTTGAAAACACACAAGCTCAATGCATTTTGGTAATTTGCGTAGGCAGGGAGGTTTTCACAGCTGTAGGAAAGGGGGCCTTTGAACCTCCTTTTTTAACTGGGCCCCACACATTGACGACATTGCTAAACCCACTGCCCCCACAAGGAGAACCTCAGCAGCCCACCCTTCCCAGTGTGGGCGCTCTTGTCAAGCTTTTTTGTGTGTTGATCCCCGTAAGAACTAAGTGCTTCATAAAACCTAAAAAGAAACAAACAATTCTGTTCCTCGTTTACTTGCAGGCTGCAAGGTTGTTGCCACTCATATCGTGACGCATAACAAAATTCCAAATAATAAATATCACAAAACACCCATCCCGCTTTCGTGATACTCTTGGGAGCCCTGCCACATCTTTTTATTATCTAATTAAGGCAGTAGTACGCAGGACGACAGCTCCGGGTGGCCCACAGTGCTGAGTCGGTGGCGTGAGCAGTGTGGGAGAAAATACAGTATATTACGCACAAGTCGAGGGTACAGGCGGGTGGAAGGTGCCCTCAGGGGGTGGTCTCACCCCCCCCCCCGCCCCCCGCCCAACTAAAATGAGACACATTGACCGTCTTCTTTGAATTCAAGCTGACCTCGGGGATTGAACAGCAGTCGCCGGGTTTGGAGACCAGACACTTCACCACTGCACTATATTTAACCTGATGAAAAAATGCAAACAACTAAAAGGTGAAATGTCCCCTTTCGGTACTGCCTGTTCCAGGGAAAATATTTTTATTGGTTCTTGGAGTTTAAAATGTGCACACCTTTCAACGTTTTCAAAAACGCTATTAGAAAAAAAATATCCTCTCTTGGTTTTGTGTTTGTTGTTTTTATGAAAGGCACATGCCACTCGTCCTGTGCAATTTGGGTGGTTATGCAAAACCAATTCAATGAAATGTGCATATTTCACCTTGTTGTGCTAATTTCTGGCAACAGTCACATCGCATTGCGTTTGTTGACGAGTCCCCCCACTTTCGTTTTTAGGACTTGACACCTGCTACAAAAAAGGGATCTGTGTGGCAGGGTGGGGGGCTGGATTAGACCTTTTAATTGCAGTAGTTATTTAGGCATTGGAGTTTCGACATTTTCTCTCAGGCATGGCAGTGACCCTCTAAGCTTCACTGTCAGTTAAAAACCGATATTCTGACTCATTCCCCCAACCCCACTGAATTTTCAGAGGCATGGGGGGTTCGGGGGGAAATGGTCTCCGATCGGCTGCAGGGTAATAGGCCGTCTGTTGTTAATCACAGTACCACAAGTCTCGCGCAAAAACAAAAAAAAACGGGCCACAGACCGGTTTAGTAAAGCAAGCACAAGCTTTCAACTGGCGACGTGAGCGTTTCCTTGGCTACTGGATGCCAACACGCTGGTGATGCCCAGAGGGCGTCCAGGGCGTGCTACTCGGCCCGAGCAGCTTGCTCTGCCGAGGCGCAATAAGGTGAGAGGCCACAGCAGCACCCTCGCCGCACACCTTCTCCCTATTCTACGATGGGACTTGCGGAAAGGTCACACGGAGCGTCAGCGGCGACCCGGGACTCCATACCCCGCGCACACTCCTCCTCCGCCTCGTGTTAAAGATCGGCTGGAAAGGAACGCGTGGAGGGAGCGCCTGATCCTACCAGCCTTGGTAAACAGTTCCCAAAATAAAAGCCTACGTCCGCAGATGCGGTTCAAGGTGATCTGCGCTGCATATAACACGTTCTGGTTGTTTTCCCGGAATCGCACATCTCCCTCGGATTTGATCCTCCTCGTGCCAGTGCTGTCTGGGCTCAGCCACATCTCCTGCGCCAGCGGCCTGCGCTTCCTTTCACATCCAGGAGGACCCGGGGCGCGAGCAAGCGAAGTGGCACAAGGTGAGCAGAAGCTTAAACATCTTGCATGCGCGCAGATGCCAACAGGCACCAAGTCCCCCGGGAGATGCTCGTTCAGTCGTCATTACTTCTGTGCATTCTGGGACTCGTAGTTCCTGGATTTCTGATGCAGCCATCAAAACTACAAGTCCCAAAATGCAAAGGAGAAAAACAGGCGAGCATCTCCCGAATGGTAAGTGGTCATATTAAATTTGTATGTAGGTGTGGATTACCCACGACAAGGCACGTATGCAATTACGTGTAGTGTGAGTATTTGGGAGGAAGGGTTTTTGTTTCTCTTGTGCGTCTTCTATAGGCTGCTTGAACACCTAGACACCATCTCACTTCGGGAAATCCTTGCTTTGGAACCAAAAACACCTGCCATTCTGGGACTGATGTTTCCTTTTCCCTCTCCGGTTGTTTCGGATACAACTCCCATCTACCTATCTGCAACGATGCCTACCTAAATACTGCCCTTCCCGAGCCCTCCCCTCATCTACCTCCGACCTTCTGCGAGTGAGCTGGTTCTCCAAGCAGAGATTTGGAGGGAGATCTTCCTCCTCAGCAGGGGCCTTCCTCTGGAGCAGCCTCCCTCTTCCTTCTCTCTCCATCTACCCCTCTAACTTCTCTCTCTGCTCTATCCCTCTCTACCTCCCCTCCCACACAGCTGGCCGCTTGGTGTACCTCAGAGTCTCACCGGTCCCTGGCACCCTCGCCAGTCCTCTCGCACTTGCCTCCCGGCCTGCACTTGCCTCATTGCTACTGCATTTGGTAAATGACCTCTAAGAGTGGCATCACTCAGCACTTACCCCAGTTTTCTGACTGACTGGGTGCACTTGGACCCCACCCCTCCCCCTGCACGTGTCCTCTCGCCTGCACCTCTGTGCACTTGCACGATCTGAACGGACCATGCCTTGAAGATCGTCCTTCTATTCTCCCTGTCGCCCCTCCTTGCATGGTTGCTCCTCTGCGTTCTTGGAAAGACTGCAGAATCGTTGTCAGACCTATTTGCTGTTATCTACAGCGCTAATTGTATTATATGCACTCACTCTGCCTGTCTAGACTTGTACCATTCAGAAATTCAAGGACTCTGAATGACTTTTGTTTTCTCCACTGTTCCCACCCTCCTTGAGGGCCTTGAAACACGTGTTTTGTGTATAGGCGCTTTACAAATAAACATTACCATACCAGGGCTAGCCAGTATAGTCAATGGTGAGGGCTCATGGGAATTGTAGTGCAAAACATCTGGAGATGCACACGTTGCAGACGGATGTGTGGGTCTGCACATTGAAGCATGAACTGGCATCACCCATTCCATTGAGCTAATTGCCACCTACAGTATCAAAACTGTTTTCTAATATTACGTAAACTGCACAAGGGTTTTCTCTGGCATTGATGTTGTTTTCAGTGTAAAACAGTGCTGTGAAGCAGTCAGAAGACAGCCTATTAGTCCTATAAATATTGTCCTGGGAGGATAGCTCAGCAGCAACGTGCTCGCTTTGGAAGCAAGATGACATGAAGCAACACAGGTTCGATCCCTGGGTCCTTGCTTAGAGACCTTCTGGTGATTAAGCGCATTATAAATATGCAACAAAAAAACAAACAATTACTGTAACAGCGCCTCGATGCCCGCGGGCTATGTAAACGCTTTAAAAATGAAAAAATTAAATATCAAAACAATTAGGGCATTAAGCTGTTGAGTTCAAAGGACCCACCGTCCATGCTCCCGCCTGGGCTGCCATATTTTTTCCTGTAGACAGGGAACTGCACCTACAGAATAAAGAGGAGTGCACTTACTGCAAGGCCAAGATGAGCGGAAGTGGCAGAGGGGCATCGCTTTATCTTGGTCAACAGTAAGTCCGCTGGCAGCTTTCCATTTCATATTAAAGGCATTAGAAAAATAGGGCATTTCCAGTGGAAAGTGCCAGAGAAGGAAGACCCTGACACTTCATTCTGGGTACTGCAGGCAGCACCAGAGGGCCCACGAAAGACTGGAAGAGGCGCACTCTGAAGCTGCATTGTGGGAGACCTAGTTCTGTGATCCTAGTACCAAAGTGTCTCATAAACGCTGTGAGACAATGGACACTCAGACACTGAATTCTGGGAATCGTAGTCGCCATTACAAACGGGTCTAATCAAGTCTGTGAGAACAGGAAAGCTCAGACACCCAACTCTGGGACTCTTAGTCACTGTGCCAAAGGTCGAAGGGAAGGAGAGCTCTGAATCTGATGTTGCATTGTGGGAAAAGTAGTCCCAGTACCAAAGCGTCCCGTAAAGATTGTGAGAGAAAGAAAACTCATTGAATTCTGGGAATCGTAGTCAGCATTACCAAGTGTCCTATCAAGACTCTGAGACAAGAACTACGCAGACATTGTGCTCTGTGTGGTGAAGAATCAAAGGGTGTATAAGAAACTTTGTGAAAGGGGCTGTTTCAAATGCTTAGTAGTTGTGTCTGGAAAAATATACATTTTAGACACTTTCACGCAAAACGCACCATCCTAAAAAGATGAAGCCAGACGTTTTCTGTTGAAAAACGAAATAAAAGCAACGTAAAGAGAAGTAATAACACTTGATGTGCGCTTCTTCTGTCGGTTCGCCACAGGGGGTCTTGTAGCATGTGTGTGTCTCTATGTTAAAGTCCACGAGCAATACATTGATTTAACATGTAAAGGCTCGAGGAATGTTCCTTTCCATGCTGACCACACAGGAGAACGAATGGGACATAAACAGGCGGTTGGGTTTCTACCCATGTCCCTAGCTAAGAACGTACTCTGCAGTATGGCGGTGCGGTAAAGAAACGGGCGTAACGGAATTAGCACCACTTCTGCCTCACTGCCATATTAAGAGGTTGAAGGTCACGTGGAGGGAAAACCGGCAGCAATTGGATCGAGGGCCATCCTTCACATTACCGAGGGTGACCAGATCAACAAAAAAAAAGGAGAGACAGATATAGAAGTAGGACTAAAGTAAACACAAATAAAACTGTAGTCCTATTCCTATGTGGCTGGCCTGTTGCAGGGGAGGAGAGCGACTGGGGAGGGGAAAGGGGAGGAAGTGGAGGTGTGAAAAGCATTCACGCCCCATTCACATGCAGGAAGAGTCGCGCTGGGCCCAATTTCGGGATTTTCGAAAATCAGGTCGTTGCAAAAACTAGGACCACAACCACCCACCCTTCGAATCCCGGGACAGGGACAGGGTTTATAAAATTCAAAAACTCCCGGGACCCCAGGACGGAGGGCGATTTCCTGGGACTGTCCCGGGAAAACCAGGACGTCTTGTCACCTTAACATTACCCCACAATAAATGGAGGATATTCTGCAGGTGACATTTTTTGAATTTTTTTTATTTCATACAGTTTAAACTTTTGAAATATTTACATCACTTACTGTAATATGCTCCACATGGACCTCCTCACGCTCTGCTGTCGGACTCACGCTCATCCATGCCAAAGAAGGGGGCCGACACAGAGCTGGGGTGCAACACGTCTTTATTCTGGTGCCCAAGCTCTAACTGCCTTGCGGGCGGTAACCCTGCCCCTTCACACACGCGGGTCGCAGCCCGCGAAACAAACACAAACATAAACAGAGGACTTCCATCCAAAGAGAGAGAGTGAGGACATCACACCCTCCCGTCACTAAACCTTAAGTCCGGCTCAGTTCATTTCTTCGATGAGGCGATGGGGTTTCCTTTTCGTTCTCGTTGGTCGACTCTCAGTCCTGGTCGACGGGTCTGTCCGGGTCTCGGAAACTATATCTCCGTCCGAGTCTTCCCGGTCTCCTTCATATGGGACGTCCCAAGGAGCGAGTTCATCACTCAAGTTTGGGTCACATAGAGCTGGGGCCCTCGACACTCGTCTGAAGTGAGACGAGTTTCTCGTTATGGACTTGCGGTCTCCCTCCGCAGTGATGAGAGACCCCTTCTTGTGGATGATGAGGAGAGGGTCCTCATGGAATGGTGCTATGTTTTTCCGATACTGGGGCTGACGGACTACCACCATGTCTCCGGGTGCCAAATCACTTGTTTTGGCTCGTCGTGTGGAATCCGCAATTCTTTTCATGTTTTCCTTCATGCGTGTGTCCTTCTCCCTCATTTCTGCATCCCTCTCATATTGATCTCCCTCGACTGCCACGTGAGGTATTCGTGTTCTTATCGTTCGCCCGAACATTATTTCTGAAGGTGTTTTCCCAGTGGTGCTGTGTGGCGTGTTCCTGTAGTCTCGCATAAGTTGTTATAATAGCTTCTCGACAGGTTCTCCCGTGATGCGAGCAATTTGGGTAGTTCGTTTGATGTTGCTCATGAACCGCTCGACTGTTCCATTGGCTTGTGGCCACAGGGGTGTCACTTTTCTGTGCCTGAAACCCATGTATTCGGTGAATCTTTGGAAATCCTGTCCGATGAAAAGAGGTCCATTGTCGGACTTTACTACCTTAGGTACTCCGTACGTTGCGAACATTCGATCTAGGGCTGGTATGGTATGATGTGCCGATGTTGACGGGACTATCTGTAGATCGGGGTACCTTGAGTATTCGTCAACGGCCACCGGGATGTATTCTCCTCCTTCCATGGGCCCAAAATGATCCACCGCTATTTCTTCCCAGGTTCCCTCGGGCAGTGCGGTCATGTTTAGGGGTCCTGGGGAGGTGTGTGGCTTTACAAGTGCACAGGTGGGGCAGTCTTGTAATAGTTCCTCTACTGCAGTGTCCAGTTGTGGGAACCATAGCTTCTGCCATAGCATCCTTTTTGTGGATACGATCCCTCGGTGTCCTTCATGGGCGAGTTCTAGTACTTTCTGGCACAGGCTGCGCGGTATTACGAGCTTTTTGCCTTTTAGCAGCATTCCTTCGTCTGATTTTGCAAGTTCCTCTTTCACAGCTAGAAAACACTTGATGTCCTGCTTGGTGTCTTCGTTCATTGTCTCTCGAATTTGTTTGGCTAGCTTCCATCGCCCTGTTTCCAGGCATCGGAGGATAGTTTGTATTCCTTGGTCCGTGTTTGACTCACGAGCTATGTGATCCATGTCTAGTCCTTGCGGCGTGTTGTTGTGAATGACATATCTTATATACTGGTCAGCTATGGATGGTTCTGATCCACACGCGTCCTTTGGATGTCTCGAGAGGAAGTCTGCGGGGTTCTGCTCCTTTCCGGGTCTGTGCGTGATGGAGAATTGATAGTCCTGTAGGCGGAGTGCCCATCGAGCTATTCGTGGCGGCATTTTTGCCTGAGGGTTGCCATAAATGAAGATGAGAGCTTGATGGTCCGTTACGACTACAAAAGGCTTCCCATATAGGAACAAATGAAAGTGTTCGCAGGCCCAGACTACAGCCAGGCCTTCCTTCTCCGCCTGGGAGTAGGCTTGTTCTGTTTTGGAAAGGCCTCGGCTGGCATATGCCACAATGTGTTTTTTGCCTTCTTCTCTGTCATCCAGTTGTGTTAAGATGGCGCCTAGGCCGACTGGACTTGCGCCGACAATGAGTTCTGTCCTTCTTTTTGGGTCGAAATATGCCATGTTTCGGGCGTCGGAGATGCAGTCCTTAATTGCTTGAAACGCTTCTTGGCACTGTGGTGTCCATGTGAAGTCTGTGTTGAGCTTGGTGAGCGCTCGGAGGGGTTCGCTAATGGAGGCGAAGTCTCTTATGTATCTGGTGCAGTAACTTGCGAGGCCAAGGAACGACCTGAGGTCTGATGTGGTGGCGGGCGGCTTGGCTTTTCGGAGTGCGCTGACTTTTTCCGGCTCGGGTGTCATTCCTTTCTCGGAGAATATGTGACCAAAGAAACGGAGTCTTTTCTTGCGAAATTCACACTTGTCCTTGTTTAGTGTGAGCCGTGCCTCTTCCAAAGCCATGCACACTCTCATTAGCGTGTCATCGTGTTGCTCTTGATTTTGTCCGAATACCAGTATGTCGTCACTGTAGTTCAGGCAGTTTGGTACATGTTTGATGACGTTATGAATTTCTGCTTGAAAGATTTCAGCCGCTGACGACACACCAAAACTTAGCCGCTTGTAGCGGAAGAGTCCTAGGTGGGTGGCGAACGTGGTTATATATCGGGAGCTTTTGCTGAGTTCCAACTGGTGATACCCTTTGTTGAGGTCCAGCTTTGAAAACACGGTGGCCCTGTTCAGCAGATGTACCATGTCGGTTATTCTTGGGGCTTGGTGGCGTTCCCTTAATATGGCCTAGTTTGGCCTTCTCATGTCTACACATATTCGGATGTCTTTGGAGTCTCTTTTGGGCACGGGTACAATTGGAGAGACCCATGGGGTGGGTCCTTCCGCGGGCTCAATGATGTCTGCCTCCAGCAGCTTTGTCAGTTCATTTTCAACCTGTTTTTGAATATTGATGGGTATTCCTCGGTAGTGTTGTGCTATGGGTGTGATCGTGGTGTCGATGTGGAGTTCTATCTGCCTGTCCTTCAGTTTTCCGAGGCCTTTGAACAGTGATGGGAAGACTTGGTCTATGCTTGCGGTGGGGTCTAGATATTTGTGTACCATGAGACGGTACAGTATGTGGATTAGTCCCATTTCTATCGCTGCTTGATAGCTCAGTATGCATCCACTCTCAGTAGCTGCCTCCAGGACGTGCATGGGGATCTTCTTTTCATGTTCCTTATATTGACACGATGCCATGAAGAACCCTTTGCATGCCAGCGGGGTCTTTGATCCATATGGAAAAATTAGTGTTCGAGCTGGTTGCAGGCAGGGGGCATTTGGTATGCTTTTATAGACCTTTTCGCTGATTACGTTCACAGTTGCCCCTGTGTCTATTAGGAACTCTGCTGCCGTCTGATTCACCTGTATTCTGAGTATTGGGCTATGTTCCTTTGCTGTGCTGTTTCCTAGGGCGTATAGATATCCTTTCTTCCTTGGTGTTTCCTGGTGTCTTTCCGGTTGGCGTGTTTCTTCGTCGGATGATGCACTTGACACGCTGTCTGACTGTGACTGTTCGATGAGGCACCGTATGTACCTTCGTGGTCTTCTTCTTGCCTTAGGAAGTGGGGTCTTGTTCTCCCTCCATTCTCTCCTGTCGTGCCTTCTTTCCGTTTGTTCATCGTGGTGTTTGTGGCGCCCTTGCTCATGGGGTTGGTGTGATCCCCAATGGTGGTGGGGTGTTGCTTGATTTTGTTCCGGTTCAGGCATGGACTTGTAGTTTCTTCCTGCTCCTTTCATTTTGATACAGAAAATTAGACACACGGCTTTGTAATGGTTTTCTCCACCACACGCGGAGCAGTTCTGACCCATTGCGGGGCACATTCCTTCATGGGGGTATTCATGTCCGCACCGGTAGCAGAAAGGGTCACTGTTTCTTGCTGTCCCCTCCAGTTTGTTGAGGCTTTCGTGTTTTCCGTGGGTGATCTTTATGTCGTCCAGTGGCAAGGGCCGCGTCAGATCGAGCCAGGCGCAGGGTTTCCTCTAGGGTGCGTGGCTGCTGCAACAGTCGTTTGCGGAAATCAGCGCTTTCACACCCCACTATGATTTGTGATCTGAGGGCCTCCTCGTTGGAGTAATTGTTGAAATCACAGTGTTTCATTATTGCTCGGAGTCTCATGACGAATGCATCTATGGTTTCGCCTTTGTGCTGTTTGGTGGTGTGGAAGACGTGCCGTTCATAATCCACATTTGTGTGAGGTGTGAAGTATTCCGTGAGCGTTGTTTTTAGCTTGATGAATGTGTCTATGCTGTCTCGGGTATTTCCTCAAGAATGTCTCGCACATTTGGTCCTACAGCGTGATTTAGGAGATTGAGCTTTTGTTCGTCTTCTAAAGTACCTGCTGCTTTCAAACACACTTCGAAGTCCCTCAGCCACCTCTTCCACCTTGATCCAAGCGTGCCGGTGTCGGTGAGGTCGAAATTTGCTGGCAGCTGGGTTAACAGGCTGTCCGTCATTTTCCTAATGCCTGTAACTATTGGAGTCACTGGAACGGTCAATGAGTCTTCGTCTGAGTTGTTCATGGGAAGGTGTTCGATGTGTGTTATTGTGGCTGAGCTGGCTGGTGGTTCCTTTGCCTGGCGCGGTGGCGCCTTAGTGCCAGCAGGGGGCGCTGTGGTGGGTTGCGAGTCTCTGGTGTGCTTCTCCTGCTCGACGCTCTGCAGTTATGAGTGCTAGGTGGTGGGAGAGGGAAGAGCCCCGTGATGTGGCTTATTAAAACTTGTGATGGAGGGGAGAGGGGCTTGTTCTTACCCCTTTTGAAGTATGTTGTTGGAGCGGGAGGTTCGCGCCTCCACCGCTCGTCGTGCCGTTGGCGGGAGGCCAGTGCTCCTCTACCGCCCGGGATGTGCAAACGGGGAGTCTCCGCTCTACCCGCTGATGATTGAAGCGTGTGTGGGCTGGGCCTCCCAGACGTTGCCGTCGGCAGGAGAAACATTCTCCACCGCCCGGATGACACGCTCTTGCGGGGAGCTCCACCCGCGGATCTGCTGCGGCGCTCGTGCCGGAGGGCGGATGATGGGGAGCCTTCGCGCTCCACCCACCTTGATAGGCCTCCAGGCATCCGAAGTTCGAGGCTCCCAGTGGTGTCAGGTAGCACACCACGAGCGGTGGACCGGAGAGCGCGGGCACGGCGTGACTTCGTGTCCGCCTTGTCGCCAGTGTAATATGCTCGCACATGGACCTCCTCACGCTCTGCTGTCGGACTCACGCTCATACATGCCAAAGAAGGGGGCCGACACAGAGCTGGGGTGCAACACGTCTTTATTCTTGTGTGCCCAAGCTCTAACTGCCTTGCGGGCGGTAACCCCGCCCCTTCACACACGCGGGTCGCAGCCCGCGAAACAAACACAAACATAAACAGAGGACTTCCGTCCAAAGAGAGAGAGATTGAGGACATCACACTTACTACAAAAATGAATGCTTACATGAAATCTTCAGAGTACCCTTAAATGAAAAATAATAAAAAGAGAAAAGAAAGAGAGACACAAAACTTTATGACATGCAAACAGACTAATAGCTTATTCCCAAACCGCGCTCCGTTGGCCTAAATAGGATTTTGCTCAATATTAATTTGGAATTTCTCTGATTCCAGCCTATTTTGTAGCTTTTCTAAATACCTCATGAGTGCTATGGTTAATTTTTTACAATCGGAATTATGCATTTGGCACCACCAGTCCTCACTGCTATAGGTCATGTCCATCTTTTTCCCTAAATAGATATTCCGCAGGTGACTTTACAGCCCACTGTAAATGCTCCGAATACCCAGTGGGGTCCTGTAATACTGCAAAATGGGAGTTAGCCCGTCATGTGGCCACTCGTCATTTAGAGGATCTGCCGTCAAAACTAGTGGCGGTAGCAATGAAGAGGCAATGAAGAGCAATGAAGAGTACTACCTTCAGAAATGCTGCCATCGTTTTCCTTCGAAATCCGGTAACGTTACATTGTGGAGTTTTATAAAGCACACATAAACCGGCCACAATGTGGTGCCTTGGCAGTGGACCTGGCCACTGGCTTCTGTTACAGGAACCAAGCAAGATCAAAGAGCAAAAAGTCAGGTGCCAAAAGCCTGACTTTCCATCGGAAGACAGCAAGATAAGAAGATCCTAGATGAGGGGGAAAGGAGTTGCGCAAAGAAGGAGAAGACAGGTCCACCCTTTCTATGCACCGGAACCGGAGCAAGAAGATAACACAGAGCAGAATGGAAGAAGTGAGGAACTTCAGTCAGAAGAGAGTAGTAGCGATAAACAGCAGGTAGAGCTTTGAGTAGCACTCGCTGGTGACCAGTATGAAGGAAGAGCCAAACAAAACGAATATGACTGTGAGTAATCCAGACAAGTTTGTTGAATAACCCACCCCTCTAGTGCTAAAAGAAAGGAATCAGGGACGGTGAAGGAATTCTCTGCAGTGCCAGCGGATTGCAGTAGTCCAGAAATTGCAAATCTGGACTTCCCTTTGTGATCACCATTAATTGGTGTGGGATTGAATTAAAGCTCCTGCTCCTCGGACACAGCGGAAACGTTGCGGGTCCATTGAAAGTTCTTACACTTAACGCCTGCCTTGCAACTGCAACTTACAGGAGCCCACCCTTAAAAACTTTAATTGAATCCCACACCAATTAATGGTGATCACAAAGGGAAGTCCAGATTTCAGCCTCAGTAGAAGAGCCAGTTGCCCGAAACACGTGTCAGGCTGCATTACCTTTCTGATTACATTGCTAATTAATTTACCTTTACAATATTTGTGTGTGCAGTGTGTTTGCAACCAACCCTCCTTGCAATAATCATTTAGTGGCAACTTGGCAGGTTTCCACTACTGCATTCGCCTACAGCCCAATCGAACCACACCAAATTGTCTAGTTCTTGTGCTGAACCTCGCTGTCCCGTCTCTGCCAACCTTCTGAACTTCGGTATTAAATCACTCCTGCCAGCTCCATCCCAGTGAAGGATACGTCGAGGCTAGTGCCAGTTTCCCTGTGTAATTCTTACAGTATGAATGGTTGGATTTGAGTCTCTGCTGCTCATAAAATGAATTTATTTGCTGTGTAAAGCATACAGACAATATTTGTAAAGAGCCTGTAGCTCCCCACGTTCATAACATTAGAGAGTTGTTGAAAACACTGGCAGATGTGAGAGAATTGTTGAAAACACTGACAGAAGTGAGCTGATTTTGTTAAGTGTTTTCCTAATATTAAAGATTTGTGGAGGGGTAGTGGCACCATTGAAACACGTGGCATTAACTTTCTCTTTCAGTTTTTACACAAACTTTGCATGTATCCAAACCTAGAAGCACTTGTGTACAGACGTGTTATAAATGACTTATCACATCATATCATAGCCTGTCAAATAAATTAAGTAGAACATTGTTGGGGCAGAAAAAAGCAAAGTAGTACTGACTGAGCTCCGATTCAGCTAGAGCAGTGGCCTTTAAACTGGGGGTGTGGCCTCCCTGGGGGGCCCAAAGGATGTGCACTTGGGGTCAGACTTTTTAAAAAGGGATTAAGATGACTGTTTTTAACATAAAAAAGGATTACAGTGACTGCTTTTAATAGAAAATATAAGCAGTAGAACATATGCTTGTGGAGGACAAACACCTTCAATGCCTCTACTTTCTCCATCCGGACCACAAGGAAGCGGATTGCAAAATCTGCCTCGGGTTCTCCAAGCGAACCGTGAAGGATCCTCACAGCAGGCTGGTGGCGTGGCTCAACACCATGGCCTCTACCCCGTGCTGGAAGCAGGGGTGTGCCTCACCCAGGACCGGCCTGTCCCAAGAAGTCCTTTGAGGATGCTCCATCCTTGGGGGCCTAAGACAAGGCCAAGCACTGCAAGTCCACTTCTGTTGGGGGCGCTGTACAAGCGGATCCCGCGACGGGCAGGGTGCACTCCTCTTCACCATCTGCTTCCATCTCCAGTCATTGCTCCAGCTCCTCCTCGAAGACGAAATCGGCTAATCCGGTGAAGTTGCAGGAAAAGCCAGAGAAGACAAAGGCGCAGAAAAAGACGACCAACCTGCCCTAGAAGGCCCAGGCGGCCCAGGTGAAGTTGGTGTCAATGATCGAGCTGGTGGCAGCCGCCCTCGTGAAGGTCAAGGGGGCTGAGCCAGATAAGGTAGCCCCGGCAGTGCCCAGAGTATCCCTGCCCCAGAGACAGTAGGCATCGGCTAAACCAGTGAAGAGCACACCGGAGAAGAGGACGCCATCCCTGAGCCCAACCCGACTGCCCGGGATGCAAAGAAGGGGGTGGAGGAGAGGAGGCCTCAACCATACTTCAAGGCACGGGTATTTCTTCCTCGGACGAGGAGGACTAGGCATCTGTCCACTCGATCCAGGAGGATGTGGTAGACACCGACTGCGAAAATCTCCATGGGGACAACGACAGAGGTGACGACAGCGGACCTGCCGACGACGACGCAGGGCCCATTAGGCCTATCACTCCGACCCCTCTGAGGGATGTATTGCTGCACATCCTTTTGACCCTGCACAACCTGTTGTCAGATATTCAGAAACAGATCCCTACGCCGCCACATCATGCCTTCCCCCGCCCTAGAGACACAGGGACGGACACGACGATGGATATGGTTGACATGGGCACGGCGGGCGGTTCGCCGCAGCCGAGGGCCTCTCCCCCAGACGAGGTGGGGTCATTCCATGCCATGGTTGCCAGGGCGTCAGAACTCTTCCAACTGACACCAGAGGAGACCAGGAAAGAAGGGTTCCTGTATCAACGACGCAAGGCCAAGAGGAAAACCATCTTGGCGGTGCCTCTCCTGGGCGAAGTTTGGGAGGAAGGCCTAGCTTTGATGAGGAACCAGGCAACCAGTGGTGTAACTTTTCAAAAAATGTTGAGGGGGCGGTGACATCTGAAGAAAAGGTGCCCCAGCCAAATGAATGGGGACAAAATGGTGTGCCATGAAAGTTGGGGAGGGGGACAAACACCCTTGTCCCCCCCCCCTAAAATTATGCCCATGCCAGCCCCGGCCAAAAGGGATCGGCTGGACAAGACATACGGGTGCCAGAGTCCACACCCAAGTGCCTAATCTTGCAGCCTTCCCCAGACTCAGTGGTCTCGGTGGCAGCAAGGAAGAAGTTGTCTAACCCCTCGTCTTCATCCTACGTCCCTCCAGATAGCAAGGGGAAGAAGTTGGATGCCATGGGGAGGAAAGTAATCTACTTGGCGACAGTCAAGGTGGCAAACACCCTTGCTGTCCTGGCCAGATACGACAGGGAGCTGTGGTATAAGATGGCCCCACTGCTGTAGTTCCTACCCGACAACAAGCGGGTCAAAGCAGTTTCCATCCTCCGGCAGCGGGGGTGGCATCGGTCGATGGCATCACGGTGGCCCTGGATATCGCGTACACATGGTTCCAACAGATGCGGAATGGTGTCTGCCTCCATTGTCGTAGCTGGCTGAAGGCCACCAACTTTCATCAGGAAGTCCAGACGAGGGTTCTGGACATGCCCTTCGACAGGGACAACCTTTTTGGGAAGGCCATTGACGAGTCGTTGCAGGCCATTAAGACTGACACTGAGACGGCCCGTGCCTTGGACACTCTTCAACACCGCCCTTTCATTCATGCCTTCGGCAGAAAATCTGGCAAATCATCAAAGGGTTTCGGCGGATGGTCCTTCATACCGTCAACCCTCCTGATCCATGACCCAGGAGGCTTACAGAGGCCGTTTCAAGGCTTTCGGTGGAGGTGGCCGACGTCGTTGCTCCCAAGGCGGCACGCAGGCCCGAAGCAGTATTGAACCGGCCAGGACATCGGGCCACACTCATGCACTCCAGTGGGAGGCCGGCTGGCGGACTTCGTCAGCAAGTGGGAGAAGAGCTCCACCGACCGATGGGTGCTGGATGCTCTCACCCTTGGACACACTCCAGAGTTCCAGCAGAAGTGTCCACGGATACCTACGGTGGCCCGGCAGGAGCAGCACATCCCTCAGCTCCTGCAGGGGGTACGGGCTATGTTAAGAAAAGGGGCGATAGAGCTGGATCCAAAGCGACTCCGGGGCTCCAGAGTCTACTCCAGATACTTCATGGTAAAGAAGAAGAAAGGGGTCTGGAGGCCCATTCTAGACATGCAGCATCTCAACAAATACCTCAAGTCTCTAAAATTCAGGATGGTGATGTTGCAGCACGTGCTCGGCCAACTGAAGGAAGCAGACTTCTTGATGTTGCTGGATTTGGGAGACGCATACTTCCACGTCCGCATTAGCAAGAAGCATTGGAAGTTCCAGCACTTCGTAGTACATGGAAGGCACTACCAATTCAAGGCCCTCCCCTCCAGACTGAAGTCAGCGCCCAGTGTGTTTACGAAGTTCCTGGCACCATTGGCGGCCCATCTGCATCTACAAGGGATACATGTGTACCCATACCTCGACGACTGGCTCGTCTGGGCCAAGTCAAGGGAGGTAGCCATCGAACACACAGAGAGGACCATCTGGCTACTGACGGATCTGGGGTCCTCCGTCAACTATCCAAAGTCCTGCTTGATACCAATTGCAGAACGCGCTGTTCCTGGGGCCAGGCTCAACACAGTCGCCTGCCTGGCAGCCCCCTCGGAAGAGAGAATAACGGCCATGCTGGTCAAGGTGCAACGTTTGTTGGCACTGAAGACCGCCACAGTGTGGACCATCAAGTCGCTGCTTGGCATAATGCCATCGTGCATTTACCTGATCCTGCTCTGTAGGTTGCAGATGTGACCCCATCAGGAATTCCTGGACGCTCAGTGGATCCAGATGTCTGTAAGCATTGCAGACAAGATTCCTCTCGATGAGGAGTTCTGTCAAGCAATAAGGTGGTGGGGTGTGCGCTCCAACATCGCTGGGGGCATGGATTTCCAGAGCCCCCGTACCAGGAGACGGTCACCATGGATGCTTCCCTGGAGGGCTGGGGAGCCCACACTGAACGTCTCCACACCAGAGGCCTGTAGCTGCCGGAGGAGAGGGATCTCCACATGAATGTCCTGGAGCTGCGGGCAGTGTTCTGGGCCCTCAAGTCATTCCTTCCGTCCGTCAGGGGTAAAGTGGTGAGGGTCTTCACGGACAATACCACCACTATGTTCTACATCAGGAAGAAGGGGGTATCAGATCCCAAGCACTCTCCAGAGAGGCACAGGACTTGTTGCATTCGGCCGTCGCCCAAGAGACGTTCCTCATCCCTTTTCACCTGGCGGGAGTCAAGAACACCATCGCCGACTCGCTCAGCAGGTAGCTGCGTTTTTGCCACAAGTGGGAACTTTGACAGGATCAATTGGATAGCTTCTTCCTAAAATGGAGCATAGATCAATCTATTTGCGACAGGATCACGACCCATGATCGCTGAACCTGAAGGCCTGGCTCCTGCAGCCTTAGAGTTCGGTGGGGGATGAGCTACCGGCAGACTGCAGGGAGGTCCTTGCCAGGGCCAGAGCGGTGTCGTCTCTGATGTGCTACGGGCACAAGAGGAAAGGTTTTGCGACCTAGTGCCAGACGCATAGGATCAATCCTTTGAGGGTCACCGCCCCGCAGATTCTTCCGTACATGTTGTCCTTGGACAAGGCAGGGCTGGCACACGCCTCTATCAAGGTGCATCTGGCAGCTATCTCCCACTACACCAGGTCTCCAGGACGGTCTTCTCTTTGGTCCCACTGTCTCGTCAAGGAGTTCCACAAAGGACTTTTTCAATCGTTCCCACCGTTGAAGGCGCCGGCCCCGGCGTGGGAACTCAACGTGGTACTGAAGAGGCTCTTGGAGTGGCCCCCTTTGAGCCTATGCATCAGGGATCTCTCAAGTTCCTTTTTCGTGGAAACGGCTTTCATGATGGCTATCACTACCAGGAGGGTAGGTGAGATCCAGGCCCTATCCTGGAAACAGCCTTATTTGACTTTTCACGACACGAGGGACGCACCCCTCTTTCATCCTGAAGGTTCCATCGGAGTTCCACCTCAATGAGCCTTTGGTTTTGACTGTTATTTCCGAAACCTTTGTCGCCGGCCGAGGGGTCCTTGCACTCACTGGATGTGGCTTGTGCTCTGAAGTTCTATGTGGCACGCACCAAGAGTTTCCGGAAGACGTCTCAACTATTTGTGAACTTTGGACCTGTGAACCATGGGAAGGCCTTGTTCAAGTATTCCATCTTCAGGTGTCTCTCCAGCTGTATCACACACTGTCACCGGTTGGCAAATCGCCCCCTGCCCAGCCGTCCGAAAGCCTATTCCACCAGAGCGATCGCTGCAACGACAGCGTTCCTGTCTGGTGTGCCCCTGCTGGACATCTGGAGGGCTGCTCCATGGAGGTCCACGCACACCTACACAAGATTCTACTGCGTCGACAGGGATACCAGGGAGGAGTCCAGGGTCGGCCAAGCATTGCTAAGCAACCTGTTCGCTTGAAGGTGAACCTGTTCCAGAGGTTAAGAGTAATTACTTCTGTTGAACCTTGCCACCTCACGTGTTTGTGTAATGGTGTACTGCTATGTATTCTTTATTCATGAGCATGTGAATCCATGCCAGACCCCATGCTGGAGAAGGAACATGTTCCTTACCTGTAACTATTGTGCTCCAGCATGGGTCTGGCATGGATTCACATGCGAACCCTCCCGCCGTCCCCTCTACAGTTATTCTTGGTCATACTACCACTTTACGTGCTTACCACATCTGAAGATGGCTGCCAGACGAAGCGCTTACGGAGAGGGCAGTCATTGGCTGTGGACAGTATGACCCAGAGCTCAGTGATTGGTTTAGAGGAGAAATAAAGTTTGCAAGTGAAAGTAAAACTGTTTTTTCTTTTACCAAGGATTCCCGGCCTGACGACGGGGAATATTCATGAGCATGTGAATCCATGCCTGACCCATGCTGGAGAACAACAGTTACAGGTAAGTAACTTGTTCCTTATCTAAATTGATGGCAGCCAATTTATCAACTGCAGAACAGCAGAGAGGCCCCACCAGGAACTTGTAACCTTCAGGTTACACACAGATTGCTGCAGTGGATGCTTTAGCACACCGAGCTAACTGACTGGCTTGATTTGTTTATTTGTTTTATTTTTTGGGTATTTATTCTGTGTCTTAGATTGTTTGTTGTTGTATAAAAGCAGACTAGAGCCCCCTGCCATGCTCTTCTTTTTGTCAGTCCGTTCTTCTTCTTACCTGTTTATTTGCTTTTTTAGTTTTGTAATTTGATGAAAAGATATACCTGGGATTGGGACCAAAGCAATCCCATGTCACCTGACTTTACCCATTTCTGTGCTTGGCACCTAGGCATCCTAGCCAGAATGGGCCTCTGCAGGCACGTCAGAACAGGGTTGGTGCATTGATGTTCGTAGACCAGGCGCACAGAAGTTGTGAGTTAGAGGAACTGCGAGTAGCTCAAGTGAAATGTAAGCCCGCAAACAAATAAATGAAAAGCTTCATAATATTTAAAAAAAAACGAGATGTTGACTATCCTTAAAAGCAGGGTCCCAGATAAGAATTTGTGGTAAGAATATTTAACTCCCTATTTTTGGCGGTTGGGGTTAAAACAGTTTTAGAAAGTAGAAAACATATATCTCATTCCTGACTGGTATATTTGTAAGCAAACACAATATATTTAAATTGAAATAATGGGCCTTTCTCTTGTAATGCAAATATTAATTGTAGTTAGCAAGTCCCATAAAAGAAGCATTTTTCTCACATCGGACTTCTTCACTTTAGGCAGCACCATAGCATAGCTCCCATTGGTGGAAGGGCTGCTCATGCCACTAGACTTTAGACATCATCTGAGTAGTGCAGGTGGCATAACGGCCAAGACACAGGCATGCCATTTAATTTTCTTTGTTTGGAGAATTGGCCTGATTTTATGGGCAGGTGCTTGGTGAACCGGGGTTGCCGACCCAGCCCTTTAAGATGAGGTAGCAATACTTTGAGATGAATGGGGATGTAGAAGAGACTCAAACATCAATAATCAGACTGTCTCAGGAAGTTGGCAAAGGTCAACTGTTTTATTGTCAATTGTCTAAAACAGGGAGTACAACGGACATCAGCGAACGTCTCACAGCATGATCTCCGAGCATTTCATAAAAAACATGAGTTATATAGTATCAACTCGTCATTGCTGAGGTCAACCTATGTGGCAAACTGTGAAAACCTATTGGCAAAAGTGATTGGGTCTACGGGAACATCTAAGCATACGTTCCATACTAGTCTAAGAGAGTAATAGGGTTATTAACGTCAGGTGGGGCAACTAAGCCCTCCCCTCAAACAGGTCACTATGAACGTCATCAAATACACAACGTCCTATTGGTCACACAAACTATAGGGCTCTTAACTACATGACCTTCTATAATTGGTTGGCACCCTTACATTTGTCAGTACTTTTACACATACGCCAGCAGCATGCAGGCTGGCATCCCAGGTGCTGGTGGGTTAGTCATAACCATAGCTCACCACCAATTAGACCACTATCTATCATCACTCAGCTGTCTGCCAGTCAATTAACCCGTTGAAGATTGGCCTTGAGTTTGTTCTTCACGTCTGAGAATAAAAAGGGAGTTTAGCATACTCTGTCTCCCTGCGTAGGTGTGGTTCGTCATGATTGTCCATTTTCATCCATCCACATGACTGAGGACGATGAATTTGAGCTCTGGTGTATTTAAAATACTATTATTTAATGACCCTCTGACATCTTCCTTGGTTTCGTGCATGTCTTCTGAACAGGAGTTTGTTCTTTTACGGTTGTAGCTACTGTCTGATCATTCCGGCCCAGAGTGGCCTTGGCTTCTCGGGGCTGGTCCAGCCTCGCCCTTCTTTGATTCACTCCTGTAATTCAATTCCTTTTCAACTGCAACATACTAGAAAAGCTTTCCATTTCTAGTCCAGCTCTGCTAAAATGCATAGTGGAATCGTCCATAGTTCACTCAATCATATATATACGTTGGTGCATGCCGTAATCTATTCACTATATAGCCAGCCTTAAGAATACTCTGTCTGCTTGCGTTTCTTTGCATCTGTAAATGTGTAAAATAACTTGATATCTTCATTAGGTTCTGTAATCACGAACATCTTAATTTCGATCCCAAAATGTTACTTATCTCTGATACTTCCTTAATACCTATAGAATGTCTATGTTCTCTTGACTCTGCATTTCTTCTGAGTGCGTCAGCCTTACTTCGTGTGACGTCACCAAAATGCTTGTTCGCTCATTTGTCCTGCTTCTTCTAAAATTCCATTCAAATGGCCATCATACTGTTGTGTATGCATGTATGGCTTTCTCAATGGGAACCTTGCTTCCAGGATTCTCTTTGGTATCGGTATGTTCACTGGCACTGCTCGTGTTTCACACTCTGGTTCCCAACATATATGCAACATGGGTGAGATGCTTGAGTTGGGGGTACTTAGCTCCTTATCTACACCCCCCCCCCCCTCTGGGCGATTCATCGACCACTCTCTCATCATTCTTCACATCCAGGCATCCTCTTCTGAAGAATTGCTTTTTCGGGATCCATGTCTTTATTACTCCTTTCAGGCATCCAGCTGATTTCACATGCTCATCTTTGTTCCAGGTCATAAGCATGCACTGTCCACTTGGACCACAATAGATCTCCCCACATACTTCTTATGGTTCTTTGGATACAGGAATTTCGTCCCCTCAGGTGCATGGATGCTGGCTTTCACATAGTCTCTGGTTTCTTGATCTGTTAGCTCTTTGGTTTTCCAACCTGATTCAACATCAATCATGATCTTCATTCCTATGGCTTTCTTTGCAGTCTTCTTGCATTGTGAAATTATCCTGATCACACAGAATCCAAGCAACATCATCACTATGAGGGTTACAAAGAATCTGAACATGTCTGCTATCCATTGTGGAACCCACGAAAAGAGTGTTCTAAACCTACTGTCGTCAGAAATGTCTTCCACTTCGTCTACCATCTGGACATGTAGCTTTGTCAGCATCTCTATAGCCTCTGTCAAGGTGCCATTCTCATGATCATTAGAAGGTATAAATGTGCAACATGATTCTCCAATTTTGGCACAAACACCTCCATCCATAGCTGCGATCATGTCTAAGACGTATCTATTCTGAAGAGTCATCTGTCGTATGCCTATCAGCTCTTCCCTGATAGCATTGAACCTCTTTATGGTAGTGTTGATCGTCTACAACAATTCCCATCTGGTTATTTGCAACCACTTAGTATTCGCTGCTGTCTGGATCCTTGGCACTTTATCTTGTTTTTCACAAGTCCAAGGTCATTTTGAGGACAAACCCTAGATTCATGCTTAAAGTGCCCTCATTGTTTAATCTCAATGGGGCGTTGGTACTGCCAGTGTTATTCATCTCCCATACCACGTCTGTTGAACATATTTTGGATCCTTGCAACCACTGAAGTACTATCTTGCACGTACCAAGCCATTCTGGAAGTCATCACAGCTGTTTGTGGCATTTCGTCCCACTGCTGTTGGTAAAGGAGTGTCTAAGTCCCGATAGCTTTCTGTCGTAATCTTGTCCCGGGTGAAGGAAAGGACCTTCTTCCCCATGGACCAGCGAGGGACAATAATAGAACTCCCTGTCCAGCCGATGGGGCAAAAAAGAAGGAAAGGCAGGAGCGTTGCCAGGAACTTGTGAAAAGAAGGGCTACAATCTCCTTGTATCCTACGGTCAGGGCTTTAAGTGGGCTGGGGCCCAGGCAGGCTCCGAAATCTCGTTTTGAGGCGGGGCCCACTAATCTGCTGACCCCCGCCGTTAGGCCACGCCCCCTTGATGAGCCCTGGCTCATTTTGTAGTGCCACCTAAGGCACTGCCTACGGTAGTGGGCACTTTACCCCATGTATAATGTGCACCTCGGGATATGCATTATTTAAAAGCCAGGAACGTGTTTGATTTGCGGTGTGTATGATAGTCACGATTCTTATAGATAGTATTATTAATATGGCATGTCTTGTCTGCAAAACGAGTTCTTTTCCATGTCACATTGATTAAAAAAGAACGCGTGTTCCAGTTGATGCGAAGGCGGCCCATTTGAGTAGTTAATGGCCCCCGGTAACCGGAGCCTGGCTATCCATGTGCTGGTCCCGCCGTAGAGTACTCATGCCCCTGCCCGGAGCTGGTCCAGGGCTTCCTTCCAGATGCGGCTGCCATAGTTACGCCGTCTGCTGCATTATGCCGCGGCAGCAGCCGGCCTGCGCATCAGTCCGGGGGCGCGTGCACGAGACGGGAGGCAGTGACGGAGCAAATCGTGCCGTGCCGTGCCATCTCCGCCGGCTCCCGAAAGCAAGAGCCCGCCACGGGTGGCGAGGGCAGCCTCTGCAGTGGCCTTCTTCCCAGGGGTGAGGGTCTGTGGATGACCCGCTCGGCTCCGTCCAAGGTTGGTGCTTCTTCGCCCTCCCCTTTCCATCCCCAGATCTCCAGGACCCAACTCGACAGTGCGATATTGTGTGGTGCATATCGCGACCGAGGTTGCAAAGAATTGCGACAATGCAGCAGGTCTGACGCCATCTGGGTCTTCGGCTGGGTGGCACCAGCATCCGTCCGGCGCAGCGCTGCGTGGGGCTATGGTGTTTAAAGTACCAAGGTATGACCTATTTGGTTTAAAAAAATCAAGATCTCCTAAAAATATAAATACCTTAATTTAGAAAGGCAAGTAAAGGGTGCTTATATTTCCAAAACGTCCCTTTATTTTCTATTGAGCACATACCGTCTTTGAGCATTTTTTAATTAAAACGCGTAGGAAGAAGTTAAGATAGCTCAGTTGGTTGAGCGCCTACCGCAGACGTCAGCTCAGCCTTGATGCATGAGTTGCATCGAGTTAGCGAATTACAGCACTCGTCCCTGAAGAATAATACCGAGCCAGTCCCGTTCGTGGGGTGCGCTTTCTAAATGGATAATAGCGTGCTCATTGATGGTGGTGGTCGTGTCTTTGTTATCCAGCTCTGTCCTCTTTGGGGGTCAGTTTAGCATGTGATGTGTCGCGTGTATGGCGCCCGGATAATGGTGAAAACGAGAGCGGGGCATTTAGCATTCGTGCGTGGGGCGTCACAACGGACGACTCTGAAAAGGGAGCTTGGGTGCAAGTGAACACGGCGCCATAGGTGTCCAAATACTGCGTGCGCCAAACGAGGAACAGGGTTCATGTATAGGGCACTAAAAAGGGCCTCATCATAGAGACAAGCAAAGTGCAGCAGCATTCTAGAGGCAATACTAATGCAGTATCCTCACAGAGAGAGGCAAAGTGCAGCAGCATTCTAGAGGCAATACTAGTGCAGTATCCTCACAGAGACAGGCAAAGTGCAGCAGCATTCTAGAGGCAATACTAGTGCAGTATCCTCACAGAGAGAGGCAAAGTGCAGCAGCATTCTAGAGGCAATACTAGTGCAGTATCCTCACAGAGAGAGGCAAAGTGCAGCAGCATTCTAGAGGCAATACTAATGCAGTATCCTCACAGAGACAGGCAAAGTGCAGCAGCATTCTAGAGGCAATACTAATGCAGTATCCTCACAGAGACAGGCAAAGTGCAGCAGCATTCTAGAGGCAATACTAATGCAGTATCCTCACAGAGAGAGGCAAAGTGCAGCAGCATTCTAGAGGCAATACTAATGCAGTATCCTCACAGAGAGAGGCAAAGTGCAGCAGCATTCTAGAGGCAATACTAATGCAGTATCCTCACAGAGACAGGCAAAGTGCAGCAGCATTCTAGAGGCAATACTAATGCAGTATCCTCACAGAGACAGGCAAAGTGCAGCAGCATTCTAGAGGCAATACTAATGCAGTATCCTCACAGAGAGAGGCAAAGTGCAGCAGCATTCTAGAGGCAATACTAATGCAGTATCCTCACAGAGAGAGGCAAAGTGCAGCAGCATTCTAGAGGCAATACTAATGCAGTATCCTCACACAGAGAGGCAAAGTGCAGCAGCATTCTAGAGGCAATACTAATGCAGTATCCTCACAGAGAGAGGCAAAGTGCAGCAGCATTCTAGAGGCAATACTAATGCAGTATCCTCACAGAGAGAGGCAAAGCGCAGCAGCATTCTAGAGGCAATACTAATGCAGTATCCTCACAGAGAGAGGCAAAGCGCAGCAGCATTCTAGAGGCAATACTAATGCAGTATCCTCACAGAGAGAGGCAAAGCGCAGCAGCATTCTAGAGGCAATACTAATGCAGTATCCTCACAGAGAGAGGCAAAGCGCAGCAGCATTCTAGAGGCAATACTAATGCAGTATCCTCACAGAGAGAGGCAAAGCGCAGCAGCATTCTAGAGGCAATACTAATGCAGTATCCTCACAGAGAGAGGCAAAGCGCAGCAGCATTCTAGAGGCAATACTAATGCAGTATCCTCACAGAGACAAGCAAAGCGCAGCAGCATTCTAGAGGCAATACTAATGCAGTATCCTCACAGAGAGAGGCAAAGCGCAGCAGCATTCTAGAGGCAATACTAATGCAGTATCCTCACAGAGAGAGGCAAAGCGCAGCAGCATTCTAGAGGCAATACTAATGCAGTATCCTCACAGAGAGAGGCAAAGCGCAGCAGCATTCTACAGCAGCATTCTAGAGGCAATACTAATGCAGTATCCTCACAGAGAGAGGCAAAGTGCAGTATCCTTATACAGGGAGTCAAAAGTGCCGCATCACCCTGCAGCCGATTGTGGGAGTGTTTGTTATGGCTGGTGATGGGATGAGCGTGTCTGAACTGAATTGACTGGTGATGGTGTTTGATCTTTGTTTTCTGGGCTGAATGGATTTTCGGTAGTTCCTGTGGGCATGGTTTCGCATCTCATGCACAGTGCTGTGCTACTATGCTTCTTTTCATCAGTGGAGGGAGCACAACAGTGGTATTGTCGAGCCCATTACCTCTCAATAGCATCACTGAAAGGGAAATCACATGATCTAATTAACAGTCATAGAGGGTCCTTATTAATAAACAATGATTGATTAAAAAAGGGCACTTTTTTTAAGTCGGCCTCAAACTCAGAGTGCAATCAGGACATTAGGGTGACAAATTAGCAGAGGTTACCCCTGGGGGACTGTTATTGGCTCTGCCAGGTGACAGTCTTCCAAGGAAGGAGCAGGCAAGCTTTCAACTACTGGTACTTTAGCTGTGCCATCACCTTTGGCAAGTACAGAGGACAATCTCCCCGATAGCGCCAAGATTGTAGCTCGGCCTTTGCTTCGGGAACACTTTGGTGCCTTTCTGGAGATCATTCTAATGGTGGGACCGTTGCGGTCTGGTCTGGTCGCGCCGCAGTTCCAGTGCAGCAGAGTGAAGATCTTCAAGCTAGAAGGTTGCTGTGCAGCTGCTTGTGATGCTGATCTCTGAAAGAAAATGAGGAACTGATGGATCTCGGATGCTATGGGCGGTCTGGTTGTGGGAGTTGCAACTGCAGGGTTAGAAGGCACAGATGCTTTCCAGCAGAGGTAGGCCAAGTAAGAAAAGTACTCCTCTGGCTACCAGTGTTACTTTTGCATTTCTTCTGGGTTGTTCTGGTGGATTCTTTTGGTTGCCAGTACATTCAATGTCGGGTCCGCCAGGGAGGGGTCGGAAAGGCCCCTTGGAGCAGGAACATCCCCAGGGCTTGTGACTGAGCCGGTGCCCGTCCCTGGCCCAGGACGATGGATCGCTTGAGCCGGTACCCGTTCCCTGGCCCAAGGCGATGGATCGCTGCTTCTCAGTCTTCTGGTAATGGGAGGTCTGGTACATTCAGTGCCAGGGTAGATCTTGACAGGATGCAGATTCAGGCAACACCACCCCACAGTCCACATCTGAGCCGGTGTCTTCTCTGTACTTTGGTACTTTCTCCCAGGTGTTAACAATACAACGGATCAGAGCATAAGGTTCTAAGGGTTATTGGAACTAGGGGAGGCAGGCACATCACTAAGTTGCATCCATACAAACAGTTTAGTGGCAGCCCGATCATCGGGTACCACCACATTCAACCTTGGGTGGACCTCTTCCCAGTCTTTCTCTCAGGGGTCAGGCTTCAACATCAGACGCCATTCACAATCAGGTCTGCCCTGTTCTGAGGCAGGCTAATTGACAGCACCTGTAGCAGGACACCTGAAGACAATCTGCCTCCTTCCTCTCTGGTCCTGAGCAGGTGGAAGCAGCACTGGCCGCTAGGGCTTCTGGGGATTGTGGTCCCAATAATGATGAATGAGAATAGCCAGGAATTGAGTACTGCAGCCAGGTGCATTATGGTAAATGTAGTTAATTGAATAAAATAAGAAAGAACCAAAGTTGAGCAAATGGAAATAAAAGACCCAGGCGTGAAAATGAGTTGTTCAAGGAGTATTAGGAGGATAAATGAGTACCAAGTAGTCCATGATGGTTGCCAATGCGTGCGCCAGCGGCGCGGGCATGACAGTATGCCCCTCTCCAGGCCCCCTGAAGACTGACCAACAAGAAGAGCACGTCCAAGGCCTGTCACACCGCGAGAGAGTCTTATACCAAAAAGGCACATCATGAAGCACCAAAAACTGTTAATGCTGCAAGGTGAGAGTCTTGAAGGGAGGAGACATTACCAATGTTTCGAACCTTTGAGGTATAATTCAGAAAAGACAACTTCTTAGGAACCAAAAACCCAACAGTGCGTTCATGAACTGAGGAACTGTGGAGATGTGCTGCAGGCTCCATGGCATATATTGCTTTGAAAGTAGTGGTTTTCCTTAGGGCTGGCAACGGTACAGTGCTGAAAGGTGGAACCAGAGATACAGCTGAATAGGTTGCTCTAGGACGGTCGTCCAAATAGTCAGAAGCAGCAATGGCAACATTAAGATTTGCGACAGAGACTTCAGGAGTAACACATGTTGCAGGAACACCATGAGTTGCAGGAAAATCAGGAATGGCAGTAGGAAGTTCAGATGCTGTAACAGCTGGAAGTATAGGTGTCACAGGAGCACCAGCCGACAGGGACGCAACTGAGACTGATGGTGTCATGACTGGTAGTTTAGGTGCTGCAGAGGCACCAACAGGATCTACCGGAGCTGTTGCCTTAATAGGAGAACTTTTAACTGGCTTTGCAACAGGTACTGTCCTGGCAGGCAGAGAGGAAGGGGGTGCTTCGACTGCAGTAGGAGTGATCTGAGATGAGGCATCAGTAGCAGATTCAGGAGTACTAGCAGGGGGAGCAGCAGAGATTGGGCTAGCAGATCTTGTAACAAGTAGCATGGTGAATGTAGGACCAAGAAAGGGTGAGCCTTCCGAAGGCTGGCCTGCAAAGTCTTGTGTGCCCAAGTTGATACATGGATCTGGGGTATTGACAGTAGGCAAAGTTGGATTCCAGACAGATACTGGGTATGTTTCAGGATCCGACTCCTGGTCAGGAGTGCCAATGTTTATAGAAGCAGAATACATCTCAGATCTGGACACTTCAGTAGAGGCTGTAAGTGGGAGTAAAGGACTGACATCAAGGGCAAGAATGGAACAATCCTTTGACTCAGCGGAATGTCCAGTCAGATGATTACACTTGATCTTTGGTGTAATGGCCGTGTGAGCGATCTGGCCCACTGGAGGAGTCCATTCTTCACTATCTGAACGACAGCCTGTGTTACTGTGGCTAGTAAGTGAATGAGCGGTGTCAAGCTTTAACTGGTATGTATATGCCAAGTTCAGGTCTTCCAACTGCTCTTTATAAGTCTGTATCCTCTTCTGTGTTAGCAGTACAGGCCTTAATCTGTTAAACTCTAAAGACAGAATGTCGGGTGTTGGACATAGTGTCAGATGGTCTGGTAAATTGTGTCCCTTAGCTAGATTCTTATAATGCAGATAGACAAATTCATCATAGAGGTCTTCGGTTTGTCTTTTAAGGCTTAAGAGTTGTTCTTGTAACAGGTATGTTCCATTAGCCTGTTCTACAGCTTCAGAATCTGGTGCTGCAATAGGAAGACTGACCTTAGAGTTATCATGGTTAGTAGTTACTGGGGAAGCATTAAGACAACCGATGGTCAGTATTGGTGTTTTGTACCCAGGACCAGCTGCACTAACCTCAGGATACTGAATGCCTTGTCCTGTTAATTGAGTGTTATCTGCAGTCTGGGGAGGTTGTGTAGCTTGCCAAGCTGATCTTGAGCATATCACTTTGGCAACAGCATACTCTGGTTGAGAGTCTGCCACAATGAGTGCAATATCTTTGGCTATAGCAGTGTTATGACATTGGTCCTGAGACCGGGTAGCCTGGGATAAAGGAATACAAGGTTCATGTACCGGCTGAATGTCGAATGCAGTGTCAGAAGAAATGCCAGAAAAAACATGAGTGTTTTCCAGTGGTTGGGCTAACAAAATCTGCAGGAATTCATTTTCTTGCTGTAGTTCTTCTACAGATGGAGACTGCGGATCATAGTTGCAAATGTCATAGTAGTTACACATGGAAGGGTCAGCGAGCCAGTGAGTGTAGTACTGTGCTTGCAAACCTTTGTTTACTAGGGCAAGTCTGTCTTTTAAACTATGGTTTTTGTTTGTAGTCCTTAAGGAAACTTTAGATTTTTGCAGAGGTTTCTTGAACCGAAAAGAAAGCATTTTTGGTCTGTGTGTGCCCTTCCTGCCTATGGGACAAGAATCTTTTTGGTCTTGCATTCTGTCAGGAATGGCACTCTGTCAAGAGTGGCACAGGGTACCCAAGTAGGGTTTGGGTGGATTTTTTGAGGTAAGGTAGCAGATAAGCACACACAGTAGGAAGTTCAACAAGAAAGAAGAGTAGGAAACAGTTGCTGTGAGCCAAAAGGGGCAAAAGATACAAAGGTACAAACAAACTGGATTCCCTCTTGGGGTGTATGCTGAAATGGGAAAGAGTGTTCCACGAACCTTAGGAAACTCCAGCCTTCTGCACAGATTGCTATAACAGAGGCCCACGCTATATGCTCATGGCTGGGAACAACAGCAGTGGGTGTCTGTAACACTGAAAACGCGACAAAGGAAGGGGCAGAGGTTGCCTGCCGGAACCAACAGGCAAGCTCTGTACAAAGGGATTACATAAGACACATGAGAAGACAAGAACAGAAATATCCAGCGAAAAGGAAGTCAATGAGCAATCTAGCAGAAGGAAATGAAGGAAAGGCAGTTAGACTGAAATAGATAACCTAAGGTGGAGTACAGAGGACTCAAGGAAGAGAACAAGGAGCAGCAGTCAGGAAAACAGAAGGGCTGCAAAGTAGGAAGCAGGTCTGCAGTCAAGAGTGGCACTAGGTGCAGGCAAACTGTATTGGACTGCGGAGAACTGTAGTAGGCTGAAAGGCAGGGAGTCCAGAAGAACAGGACAGAGAGAGATCAGTAGTAGGCAACAGACAGAGAGCCCAAAAGAATAGGGCCGCAACGTAGGGAGCCCAGAGGAGCAGGGCTGTAGGCAGCAAAGAGGTGCAGGCTGCAAAGCAGGGAGCCCAGAGGACAAGGACGGTAGGCAGCCGGAGTGAGGCAGGCTGCAGGGCAGGGAGCCCAGAGGACAAGGATTGTAGGCAGCCGGAGTGAGGCAGGCTGCAAGGCGGGCTGCAGAGGACTAGGACTGTAGGCAGCCGGAGTAAGGTAGGCTGCAGGGCCGGGAGCCCAGAGGACAAGGACTGTAGGCAGCCGGAGTGAGGCAGGCTGCAGGGCAAGGAGCCCAGAGGAGCAGGGCAGCAAGGAGTGAGCCCAGAGGAGCAGGGCCGCTGACTGTAGAGGACTGTAATAGGCTGCAAGGCAGGAAGCCCAGAGAACGAGGGCTGTAGGTAGAAGGCAGCAGAGCGTGATCAGCTGCAAGGCAGGGAGCCCAGAAAGGGCACTGGAACAAAACAGGATAATGCAGCAACAGGAACAGCATACAAAGTAAAGGGTCAAGGCAAACAGGAGCGGGGAGAACTCAAGATGCAAGACACTGTGCTCCTGCAGGCAGCTGCTTATATACAGCCCTGCCCTGTTCTGAGGCAGGCTAATTGACAGCACCTGTAGCAGCACACCTGAAGACAATCTGCCTCCTCCCTCTCTGGTCCTGAGCAGGTGGAAGCAGCACTGGCCGCTAGGGCCTCTGGGGATTGTGGTCCCAATAATGATGAATGAGAATAGCCAGGAATTGAGTACTGCAGCCAGGTGCACTATGGTAAATGTAGTTAATTGAATAAAATAAGAAAGAACCAAAGTTGAGCAAATGGAAATAAAAGACCCAGGCGTGATAAGGAGTTGTTCAAGGAGTATTAGGAGGATAAATGAGTACCAAGTAGTCCATGATAGTTGCCAATGTGTGCGCCAGCGGCGCGGGCATGACACTGTATCTGTAAAGTTCACTTTGTGGTGGTCTTACTCTTGTCCCACGTTTTATATGGCACTCTTTCACACTGGTGCCCCTTTTCTTTTGTGTTGTTGCCATATGGGCACTTTCCTTTTAGCCGTCTTTGGTTACTTGTTTTTCCCACAAAGCGGCTCGTAGGTTTGTATTCAACAAGCTTAATTGCGAGATATATCCCATTGATATTCGCCAGATGTTCAAAAGTGCTCAACTTCAAGTTTCATTCAGTTCGATGTTTAACACATGCTCACTATGCTCAATTTCAAGGTTGCTTCCACTGCTTCTCCCAGCCTCTCTGGGTAGCTGGCCAGCTGCTGCGAGTCCCGCTCGTGCTTCGGGACTTGTCTTCGCCTTCCTGGTTGCTCCACTTACTTCCGCTGGACGCAGACAGCCCCCCTCTCTGCCGCAGCTCCGCAACTCGAGCTGCTGGTTTCTTCGCCAGGGAGGCTCATATGCCTGCAACAGCCTAACGGCTCACCTGAGGCTGGGCAGGCTTTCTGGGCTTCGCGCCGGCGTCCTGGCTCCTCCACAGGTCCCACCACGGCTGCCTCTTCCAAACACGTGTCTCCTGCTGGTCTCCTTCTGACAGGTCTCCCTGTCTCTCCTCTTGCTACACATACTGTCTCCTTTTATACACCTGTAACCTTTTAACAGGTTGCAGGTGTGTACTTCCAGTTGAATTTGCCTGACCATGATTAAAAGGACATGCCTGACCTTCACTACACTTTGCAGGCATCTTCCACGTCCCAGTAATAAAGAGTGACATGGCCTAGCGTGCATTACTCTGTCTCCTCGTCCTCCTCTCAGTACTGTCAAGTGTCACATGTGGGGAAATGAGGGGAGCTAGTTTAAAATAGCCCATAAAGGTCGGGGGAGGGTTAGGTTGGTCATCAATGGGAAAATGGGGATACCATTTCTCACCCACCTTACCCTTAATCCATTTCACCCTCTTTCTGATGCGTCTGGACTGGTGATATGTCCCCTCATTGTCTTGGGCAATGGGACATGGGTAACAATATCCCTTAACTGCCTCTGTAATAGAGGGCTCTTTCTGGAAGGGACATGCTGAATACCACGTCTCGCCTGAGAACATCTCATTCCCAATCCCCAACGATCCTCCACCCAGGGGATCCTCCCTCGCTTCTCCACCCCCAGGGTAAGGATCCAAAAGCGATGGCCTTTCCCTGGCCACCTGCGCAGAGGATCCAAGGGGAGTAGATGTGAGAATGCCATGGGGGGCTCTCTTGCGTGGCTGGAAAATGGCTGCTGCCTGAAAAGGCTCCGACAGAGGCTGTTAATATCCTGTTTTTGTTATCCTGCTTTTGACACTCGTTTCATCCAGGCTGTGGTGGGGAAGATTCCTGGAGATCCATGGAGAGTGCAGCTGTGACTCACTTGGACCCGGAGCCTCTGGGTCCCTGCCGTGTGTTTCGGCCCTGATCCTTGAGACCGTGTTGCAGACCACATCGGACCTAAGGAGCGGTCCTCCACGACTGAGCTACCCAACCCAGCGTCCGGAGCAGCCCGGTTCGCCTCGGCCCCTGTCATCCTTGTGCCCCAGAGCCTGCTACACTTGCCTGCACTGGTCTGGTGTGCGCCGAGGTGCTTGAGATCTTGCTGCACCAGGGCTTGCGAGGGGAGAGGAGCCTGCTGTGCGGCACTCTGTGGAGCCGCTTGATGGGGGATGCCTCGCCCTCGGCAGGCCGCTAGGAGTCAGCGGCCTTGCCTTCAAGGCAGCGGCGGCCCTGTCTGTGTCTCCGGGCGGGGGAGATCTGCCGGCAGAGAAACCGCACCCAGTGGGAGGACCGGGCAGATCCCCAGACACAACGTGTGAGTACAAAACAGGGAGAGGGGGCGCACAACCTATGACGAAATCCCTCCTGGCACGGGCGGGCCAGACTGTTGCTCCCCCTCAGCCCGGTGGATCCGTTGGCTGGGGCACTGCACTGGACCCCTGGGGCGCTGGGGTGGTCTAGGCCTGCACTTGCCCCAAATATACAATAAATCCAATATATGCAACAAAAACTGGGCCCCTGAGGCCCCCTGGTGCTCAAACAAACAGGCACTTACTGACAGGTGGCAGAGAGGCCCCCAAAATCGCAACTTGGCAATAATAATCAGCTCTGCTGCCCAACATATCATTATGGGTAACCCCAAAAAGCAGGCTAACATGGACCAGTTTGTCAGGCCTGATCAAACACCCCCCCATCCCCTGTCAAGGTGCCGGGTCCGTCCCAATTGGATGTATTTATTTATTTATTTATTTGTATTTATAAAGCGCACTGGCTGCCCAAGGGCATCGAGGCGCTGTTACAAGAGAGTGACTTAGTTACAGGTTACGTCATTGCTTACTGCCCTCAACCAAACATTACTGGCCCTAAAGAACAGCACGGACAACCTGGGGGCCAAAATTGATGCCTTGACCTGTAAAGTGGATGTTTCAGCAATCCACTATGTGGCCGCATGACCGAAGCTGAACAGAGGATAGGCGTGGGGGAGGATAAGGTGGAGACCAAGAATGACGACCTTGAGGGCAGGTCCAGGAGGAATAACATCTGCATAACATGGAGTCCTTTGTCGAAAAAAGGCTGCTCATAAATGTCCTTGAAAATCCGCCGGTCACCAATATGTTTATGGTTGAGCGTGCACATAGATCCGTGGCATCTACACCTCCCCCAGGGGCCCCGGAGAGAGGTATTATAGCTAGGATCTTCAGTTACCGTGACAGAGATATTCTGCTCCATACGGCCAGGGAAAAGAAGGAGCTACGATGGGGATCAACCACTATTCTCCTCTTTCCTGACTTCAGCCCTCAAGTGCAGAACCAGATAAAAACCTTTCAAGCGGTTTAAAAATATCCTGAGATGGAAAGATGTGCGCTACTCCATGCTTTTTCCGGCTAAACTCCGGGTGGTACACGACGGCAGAGTATCCTTTTTTACTCCCCCAGAAGCTGCAGAACATTTTGCAAAAGACATCCCGGACCCAAGGGGTACCCCCGGGGGGAACCTTAAGGCCCTCTATTGCTGGGATCACCCTGTGCGGTGCACATCACATTGATGCCCCTCTCATGGGGTATATTAGTCCTTAAGGAATGGGTCTGGAATTGTTGGACCCCACTAACAAGGTGTAAGGCAACAGATATGGTATCAGGACTCTGACACACAGAGCCAATCCAGCCGCCACTAGCTCCCCGTGCCCAGAAGCCACGTTCTTTCTTTCGTTTGGGTTGTCAGAAAGGGGTGTGTAGGGTGGGGGTGGGGTGCGAGGGGCCAGTAAGTTACAGTTTCTGGCATGGGAGGTGGGGATATTGATGGAGTTGATGGAGGTTGATGTTGGTCAGTTGAGTTTTGATTATGTCATTGTTGGGGAGGTTGAGCTGTGTCGATTGATGGTACAGGCGGGCATATGTGGCAAAAAGGTGCATGCCACCTCCATACGAACCCCAATGGGGTCAACAAGTACGATATAAACTCAGTTTACAAGCATATGCTGTATCACAGTATGAGAGTCCCTGTTTATGCCTTAGGGCCAAATGTGAATATAACACTGTTAACCTGGAACATACAAGGTTTTACCAATGGTAAGAAAGTGTGCTTGATCAAGAACTATGCTAAAAATCATGGAGGTAATATTTTATGTTTACAGGAAACACACCTTGCGTGGGATAGTAAACTTCCCAACCTTGCAGGGTGGGGGATCCAGAGATACCACTCCTAATTTTCGCCACACTCTCGAGGGGTAGCCACCTACATCCACCACTCCTTAGAATTTAAATTCCAAGATCAGATTGGTGATGGGGAAGGGCACTATTTACTGTTAGCAGGAGAGATCACTGGGTGGCAAGTCCTTATCATAAACATATATGCCCCAAACCACGACTGCCCGGATTATTTCCAGCACTGTGCCGCACATTTACGTACATTCCTGACTTACGAGGTAATATGGGCGGGAGATTTTAATGTTGCTATCTCCCTAGATTCTCTACAGCCCAACTCTCCTTTCTTAGAGCATCCCAGAAATGGGCAGCTCTAGCGGAATACCATGGTCTCTATGACTCCTGGCGCCTACTACATCCCACATCCAGGGAATACTCATATTACCCTGGGGTCCACGGTAGCCCCTCTAGAATTGATTATGTCATGGTGACGGCCGATTTGGCTTGGGATATCACGGAAGCACAATGACTCCCCCAAACTCTCTCCGACCATTCCCCTTTCCTAATAAAACTTTGGGGCCCGAACCGCCTCCCTAAGCTACTGTGCTGGCGCTTCCGGCCGTGAGCGCTAGAAAACGCGGTTTTCTGGGAACAAATAGAGCAGGATATTCAAACTTAAGTAAACCTGGGCTCTGTGCCCGACTCTAGGGTGGTGTGAGAAACCATCAACGTATACATCAGGGGTTGTTGCATAGCAAAGGAGGGTGGGGTCTTGAAATCCATACGCAGATCCATCTCTACCCTTGAGCAGAATATTAAAACCCTGGAAACGCAATAAAACATCCTGGATTCCCCAGAAATACAGTCTCAACTACAGGCAGATAGGGAGGAAATAGCTATCCTGATGACTAGAGAGGACCGCTACCTGGGATATCCCATTACAGCCACCACATATGCCGAGGGGGGCCGCCTGAGCCGGACTCTGGCCTGGGCGATTAAACATGAACACCAGCTAGACCCTATACTAGAAATTGAGGGTGCAGAGGGGACCCTCACTAAGGATAGTGGTAGAATCAACACAGTGTCCCGTGACTACTATGAGAGGTTATATACCTCCCATATGACAGCAGGGCACGCCTCAATAAGGCAATATCTGGATAGAATAGCTTTTGGTTGGTTAGACCCGGCTCTCGGGATGCCCCTGAATGACCCCCCCCCCTCCAACGAGGAATTCCGCAAAGTGATCCATTCTCTCCCTAATGGGAAAGCACTGGGTCTAGACGGGATCACGGCAGAACTCTACAAAACATTCACAGATCTCCTGATACCCCACTTGCAAGATATATATGAAGAGGCCAGATCATCAGGGACACTTCCTGAATCTACCAGAACTGCCCCTGTGACCAGGCAGGCTTTGTCCATGGCCGCTCCACCCAGAACAACCTGCGCCGGCTGTTTGCACTCATGCACAATGTGAACCCAGAGGTCCCAATCACTGTGGCCGCTCTGGATGCCAAAAAGGCTTTAGACTCGGTGGAGCAAGTAGCATGCATACATGGTTTAGAGGTTTTTATTTGTCACAACATTGCATGGTTCTGGGATTTTGGGGGATGGAGCCTTTTGTTATCCAAGAAAATGCAATTATATTTTCTATATATCGGAAAATCACTGCACACAGAGGAGACCTAAAACACATAAAAGGGGCTCTTTATTATTTAGGGAAAAATTGTAGAATTCTATATGGAGTTTAGAATTCCTAAATCAATATACAACCCGCAGCTGGAGGTATACATGTTTTCAGTGAGGATCAACCACATAGGCGGGCATCAATCAAACATCATATTCATTTTTCTTTCTGCTGGGCCTCCTCTGTGCGATGTAATTGACCTGTTTTGAGATAAGTTACATTTTAGAGCCCACTAACACCAAACAACCTCCGCAATAGATTAAGGAAAAGAAATTGGGAATATGTCATTTGTTGTCATGTACAAAAGAAAATAATTATTACATTTTCTTTTTTCACATCTAACCATATATTTCTTTAAACATGTATCTCCAAGAAACTTAGACGAAGTGCACTTGGCATACCAGGAGAAGCTGAGGAACCTCGAAGCGTTCTACCGTGAGCGTGTCCGACAGCAGCAGATCTACGTGGACGATTTAAAGCAGCAGCTTTTGGCCGTGCAGATCAGAGGGGAGCGGGAACTGGAAGAGGACCAAGCACTGATCAACCAGCAGATCAAAGAAAGTGAGCGATATTTGTAAGATATTTGGCAGGTCTAGATCGGGGCTGTGTATTATGGGGGAGGTCCACTGTCTATAATCGGGGCACTGTTGTTGTTCCATGCACTTACCAGTTTAGTGATATGGAGAAATTGACACCATTGCCAGTGCTCTAGAACTGATTGATTTGTTAACCACTTATATATTATAACATCACTGGAATTCAAAACATGTACAACATCAGCACACAGTCCATTAGGGGATGCTCATTGTTCAAATAGGGTCAGCTCATCAATAGAGTGATGCCATATTGTAAGGCAGTAATTACATTATCTCTCAGAACATTGAGGGAGCCACGGCCATTGTCCAATTGCCCAAACTATACGAACTGATAAAGCCCGGAGATTGAACAAGGGCTGTGCTCTTTAACGTTCTCTCTTCTGGAGTGTCTGATGCCAGAGGCAGAGCACTCTGACCAGCTCTCAATGTGGTCAAGTGTGCCGCCGTGAGCCCCGCCCCCATCACCACCCCTATGTTCGCCTGGATCTCCTCTATCAGACGTGGCCCAGGACTTCCTCCTACACCAGCCCACTTCCCCTGTCCTCCTTAGCTCCACCCCTGGGCTACTACTTGCAGACACAACCCAACGCCTGGTCTCCAAGCCCTCCCCCTCCACCCACACATTGCAGATCCCATCCTTGCCAGGCAGCATCTAGCAGCTGGCAGACATAGCCCAGCCCTTTAAATAAAGCTTGTCTTTAGGTGCCCCCACGTCGCAGCCTGGATGTGTTCCAGCCAGTTCACTTCAAACCCACCAGCCAGTCACCTCTATCCCCAGGCCTGCGTTCCCCTCTTTTTATTTTGCAATCCCAAATTGGACTCCATTACCATGGCGGCCATTTTAGCAAGTGATTTTCATTCAATGAATGGGATGCGCTGATCTGGGCTGGTATGCGCTGATTTTTCTAACATTTAGGAGGTTGTGTCTGGCTGGATGGCAGTGGCTGTGATGAACTGGAAGAGTTTCAGGTTGCTATCAAAGAGAACCCTGTAGTTGCAAACCATGGGTGAGGGGGTGAGGCGATCAACAGAGAAAGAAATGGAAGGCAGGGAGAAAGGTGACGTCTGCCTTTGAGGAGATGAACATGAGGCATCGAGTGGTGGATTGTGGTTAAGCAGTAGGTTATGCTTTCAGAGATTTCAGGGGAGAATGAGGGGAAGGAGAAGATCTGAGTATCATCAGCATAGAGGGGATTGTTAAAGCCAGAGAAAAAGGGGGTGTGTAGGAAAGAGCGTAATGGGCATAGGACTGATTATTGAGGAACGCCCCTGGGGAGGGGTGTCAGAGAGGAAGAGTAGGAATGGTCAGAGATTTTGGAGGCTACCTGGTGAAGTGCAGCGTCCTTGAAGCCAAGGAGGGAGAAAGTTTGATGGAAGGAGAGATAATCCATTGTCGAAAGCTGTGGAAAGGTCTTCTCATTGTCTTCACAAGGAAGGACAGATTAGACACAGGATGAACATATTTCAGCGCAGTATGGCCAAGATTTATGAGGTGGATTGTGTGACGTTTAGAAATGCGGGCACCAGGCATCTGGGGGCGAGGGACAAAATTCCACAATTCTGGGAAGGATTTCAGCTAAACGTAAGTGGCAATAGGGTCATCTGGCTCATGAATACGTCACGACTCATTTTGTTGCATCAATGGTTTGCTGTAGATTACACATCATCATACCTATAAGCAGTTTAGCACAACCTTATTGATTGTTAATATGTTTTTGTTGTGCCCACTGAAAACCAAACATATGCCAGTGTCGCCAACCCTGGAGATGCCTGCACTACTCCTTTGCCTCACTCCCCTGCCACTCCTGCAGCTGCTACCCCATCATTGCCCGCTCCACCCTCAAGCCCAGCTTCTCTACCACAGCAATCAGAGTCGCTCAAGTGTGCCCTTATAAATGCAAGATTGCTTGGTGCTCATGCAGTGAATATTTACGACCTAATACTTGAGACAGACCTAGACATTCTCACCAACCCATGAGTCGTTTTTCCTTGATGACTCTGGCCCCATGCTCACCCTGGCCATCCCACCAAATTTTACTATCTACAGATCTGACCGTCCTGATGGTATAGGTGGCAGAGTCGCCCTCATTGCCAAATCATCCTTGCAATTCATCATCTCCCTGCAATCAGTGACATGTGTTTCTCCCAACTTATCTCTCTTCCCCACTCACGTGAAAGGTTGTATCCTCAACTGGATACTCACTGATAATGCCAACAATAACATCTCATCCATTCACCCAGTCTCATGGTCTGACCATTTTCTAATTACCTTCGATCTCTCACTACTCAAGTGCCACAAACCCCCACCTTGCCAGTTAGCCCCATCTAGGTCCGTAACACACGTAACCTGAAGCATGAGGATTGTAAACCACCCCTCATCACCTCACTTTATTCGAATGTTACATCCCTCCCACAATCTGCACAAAACCTTGCCAATCACTACCACTCCAGCCTGCTGCAGGCCCTTGACCAGATAGCGCCAATAAAACCCCAAATCCCCAAACCTTACAAAGAAAAAACACCTGGTTTTCAGAGGAGATGATCTTGCTTTGCCAAGATAAGAGCCCTTGAACACCTGTGTAAAAAACACCCCTCTACAAAAAACTGCCAGGCACTTGCTATAGCAGCGTCACAATACAAGAAAGCTGTGGTGACCTGCCAATCTAACAGTTACAATGACAGAACTGCCAATGCCAGCTCTAACAGTAAAGAACTATTTGCTATCCTTTGCTATCCTATTGCTGGTGTACGCTCACATAATGCTCGGCGTACCACAATCCAAAATGCCCTCACTCAAAAAATGGACTCTCTTCTTGCTAAAATTAACATTAAAAAACCCTACTGGCCAGCAAAGCACCATCGCTTGACCCACTTGCTCCCCCTTTCAGGATTCCCGTAACTAACACCCCCCTCTTCACCTTCTCACAAGTCACTCAGGAGCTTGTAGCAGACACCGTCAGGACACTTAAACCTAATTGCAAAGTGGATGCTTGTCCGGGACACATAGTCAAACTCTGCTCTCCATCGCTGACTCCTATCATCGCAGACTTCGCCAATGCCTCCTTCTCCACCAACTGTGTCCCTTTGTCAATTAAAATAGCCTGGATTTCTCCTCTATTAAAAAAACCCTACATTGACCCCGTAACTCCCACTAACTACTGCCCCATCACCACTGTCCCCTTCCTGCTCAAAATACTAGATCGCCTACCCTACATTCAAGTCCAGCAATTCTTGTAGACCAACCATCTGCTCGGCAAAAGGCAATCTGGGTTCCACCCCAAGCACAGCACAGAAACAGCCTTATTGGACTTAAAGATACAAATGGATGCCATCCGTGACTCTGGCAAACTATCCATCCTGCTTCTGTTAGATCTTTCAGCAGCCTTTGACCTTTTTGATCACAACATCCTATGCCAGCATCTCCTCCAACACTTCCATTTCTCTCAGGAAGCCACTCTTTGGAGTAACTCCTTCCTTAGCGGCCGTACTGCACAGGTTTTCATAGGAGACACGGGCGGATGCTATCCCCGCCCCTGTGGGTGTTCTGCAGGGCTCCTGCCTCTCCCCGACCCTCTACAATACCTTCACCAAACCACTCTTCGATCTCCTTGATGCAAGAGATATCATCTATACCACTTGTTTGCAGATGATACGCAAATCCTCATTCCCCTTCCGGGTGACCATAAATCTGACTCCACTACCATCCATGAGGTTTACAGCACTATCCAGAACTGGATGGCCACGCATAACCTTTGAATCAATGATGAGAAAACGGAGCTCCTCATCATAGGCCCACCACGCCGCCTCAAACACCTGGACGCCTCCTTCTGGACCGATGGCACGCCCATCCAGGCCCTAAAGATTATAAAAACACTACTAGGAGTACACCTTGAAGCTGACCTCTCTATGTCCAGACATATCCACTCCCTAGCCTCATCCACTGCAAGACCTATCTCACTCAGAAGACATTTCCTCTCGCCCAGGAACTGCCTGACTCTCGCTAGTGCCCTTATCCTATCTAACTTGACTATTGAAACATCCTGTTGATGGGTACCTCCGCTGCGAATCTAGCTAAATTACAATTGCTTCAAAACAAGATTCTCCGCTCTGGCCCTTGGCCTTAAACAATCTGATCATATCTCAGCTTCCAGACATGCGGTACATTGGCTCCCCATTAAAGCACAGGTTGAATTTAAAACACTTTCACTAAATCACCACTGTTTGCACAGTGTGACCCATCAATATCTGAACAATTGCGTCTCCAAAATGGGCCACGGTCGTGCCCTAAGATCGAGCTCCAGCATTTCCCTGCACACTCCTTGCTTCAAAACGAAAGACGTAGGTGAGTGAGTTTCTGTGTTACAGCACCTGCCCTCTGGAACTCGCTCCCACCATCGATCAGAACAAACAGTCTTTCCCTACTTTTAAAAAACATGTCTTGACATGGCTATTCCACAAATATGAGTAACTTGTTGCCTCTGGACGCTGGTCCATGGCTTTTATGTTTGCCTTCCGCCACTGTAACCATTTTGTATATGCACTGTAACTAATGCTGTGATACCACCGGCTCTGGTCGTTTCAAAATTGTAATAAATAAATAAATAAAAATAAATAAGTGTTGGGAAACATCCTGCAGTAATTGCCAAGCTTGGCCTCTTAGAAAGAGGTTTATTGCCTTAATTATACTGTACGTAGTTAAACCCTGGCCTTTCTTTCTTGTTGGTCAAGTTAGAATGTAGTAGAAAAGTCTACAGTTAAATCAAGTAACGTCTAATGGGGACAATATTCCCGGTATTTCTTTCATGGTAAATTGGTGAGCTAGGGAAGTGGTGACTTATAGTAATGATTTCTATAAATCCATTTTATTATGATTAAGCCTTATAGACCCCGGATGGGGTCATTACCATGGAATAATGCCTGCCCCAAGTAATTGGTTGAGGCAAAGCTGAGGGCAAGCAAAAATGACTCCTTGGTAAGCACTTTGTGGTAAAATAAAAGAATGTAGCAAATGTGAGTGGTAGTCTACTCCAGAAATAAAAATGTTTGTAATAAGTTTAATCAGAAAGAGTATAGTATTCTTTCAGAGTATTTTGACCGGTTAAGAGACTGTCGTGACAGCTTCCATTTGCTAATCAATATCATTGCCTTGGTAATGGTTGCATAATATCTTTCCGACCGCGGAATCTATATGGTGTGGGGCAATTCTTCCAGCAGTCCGGTTAGCAGCTTTTCATATGTTAAATGTTTAGGATTCCTTGTAAAGTAGCATTGCGAAACTGTATCATGCATTTACATTCACCATTCTCCCCATTTACAGATCATCTGTCCCTAGTCCAAGAGGAGGAACGTCTCTTCTCCCTCCGGCAGAAGCACGAGTCAGGTGTGCAAACGGAGTCCAAGACATTTGCGGAAGCCGAAGTTCAAAACACTGTGGAGACCAACGCCGTCCCATCGGTAGAAGAGCAGGGTAGGAAGAAGCTGGTCCAGCTAGAGCTGCTGCATCGATATGCCTTGAGGAAAGCCGAGAGAAACATAAGCCGCAAGCGGGTCAAGTTTCATTTGGAGAAGATTGTTAAAAAACAAAAACTCCTTCAGGCCAAGAAGAACCTGCAGCACTTGGAGGTCGTTTGTTGGCTCAGTGAAGAAAGACTGAAAAAGATCTTGAGCACCAACCGAATCGGTGCACTCGCCTCCTGTGATGCAACTGTGCTTGACCTTAGCTTGACCTCAGACCGCATCACTCCACAACATCGGAGACATTCATCCAGCAATCTGTCCTCCTGTGTCAATTCAGATCCTGTCTCCAAGTACAAGTATGAACAATTCCTTTCTTTTCCTCTTCCTAATTTTCATTTATTTGCAAGAGAGGATTGGATGCATTGGTCAGAATGGGCCTCAGTACTGGTCCGGCGGTAACCCTGCCGGTGCTACCGGCGGGTTGCCACCGGACCCGTAAATATTTACCCGTAAATTGTTAACAGTGCCGGGTCTGCCTACCGTGGTGGCTGTGCCCGTCAGGGTCAGACCAGTCGGGCACAACGGCTCTGGCAGTCAGAGCTGTAATATGCCAGTTCTGAAACAACAGTGCCAGTAAGCTTACCGGCACCCTTGTTTCCAGACCGGGAGGGTCAGAATGAGGCCCAACGACTTTCCCCTATTCTATTCATTTTACTGACACATCCAATAAATGAAAGAGAATTCTTAATTAAGAGATATTACTGCATTTTCAAGTATAATAACAGAAATGGTCTTTTTGTGTATCTCAACGTTCTAGTCGGTTTATGACTTTTCAAAAGCAAAAAACATCTAACGGACAATGCACTGTAGAAATCGCAGCTAAGCACACTTAAATCCCATCTCTGCATAGGTCACAACCCAAGTGTGATAATATTCAGACAGAAAACATTGGCATTGCTAACAGTTTTGCCTTTTGTGTAGTAGGCATGGGAAATGCATCTGTCAGGCACTGCCGTGGCATTATTGACTGGCCATCAATAACATATAGGCATATAATAGCAGAGCCTGGCAAATACCCAATACCTGTGCATAAGCAAAAACTGTTGGCTTTGCTAATGCTCGTTTTTAAAAGGACCTCAGTGAAGGACACGCATAGTGCTTATAAATCGAAAGGCCGAAAGCACACCTGGTTAAGACATGTTTATTACACCACCAGTGCGTTAACAGCTCGAATAAGTTATTTACTCTCAGAAGACTGCTTTGAAAAAACACTGGCAGGCACTTTAAGCACACAGTTTAATGGCAAGGCTTGATAAAGTTAGCTCAAAGAGATCCTAGGAGGCAGGAAGCCTATTATCAGGTGAGAGGGCAGGTGCTGTGTCAAATTCTCAAGAGTGTCAGGAAAGTCAAAAGAGCCAATCTATGTGAACAGGTGGACTGAATTTTGCATGGGACTCGGCTGTATTCTATAGGAGGTGGCACTTGGGTTGAGGATGATGTCAGCATGTTTTGGGTAGGTGTAGTCAAACAGTGTTTATCGCAGGTGTATGCAGGCTGGGTGGTCTGAACCCCTTGAGGGGCAACATATGAGTTCCGTGGGATGCACTGCCCTATGGTCCGGTGAAGAAAGACTGAAACATAGTTACATTCACTCATGTACCATATAGTCCTGGTTAAGAAGTGCTATATTCCACCTGACAGACTCCTCATGTGCGCCCGATTTCCGCGTGAGGTTGTGGGCAATGGTCCACGTTGGCCATGAGATGGGATCCAGGCTAAGTGTGTGAGGGTACCAATAGTGAAAAGACAGGTTTTCAGATCCTTCTTGAAGGCGACGTGGTCCTTTATGCGGCTTCTGAGAAGAAGTGTCGAAGTGGGTACTTGGAATGTTGGAATGGCATTATCTGTGACAGATTTTTGTGGTGTTCCCCACCACTGAAGTGCTTTGTGGAAGCTTGGAGGGAGTTGGATGACATCCTCCCATGACCCGTGTGCTTGGGCCCATTGGTGGTCCCGGGTCTCTTGAATTGTCCTCATGTGTAGTCTGCAGTTGGGAATGAGATCTAAACATGAGGACATCGTGCCCAGGAGCGATTTGAAAGATTGTACCGTGGTCGTTGTGTTTTTGAGGAACCATGAGATTAGTTGCAGCACCGCCGATACTCTGTCTGCCGAGGGTCGTACCCTAAGGATGCAGGTGTTCAACTCTGCTCCCAGGAAGAGAGCTGTTTTGGTCGGTATTGGGCAGGATTTGGTTTTGTTTATGGAGAATCCTAGGTCTTTCAGGAGGTTCATTGTCTTTGCAACCAGAGTAGTCGCGAGGTTGAAAGAACGTGCCTTTATTAACCAATCGTCTAGATAGGGAAAAACCTCAGTTCCTGAGCATCTGAGGCTTGCTGCCACCGGTGCCAGGCACTTGGGTGAAGACTCTTGGTACTGACCATAGGCGGAAGGGGAAAACTCGCAATTGGAAGTGAGAACCTCCCACTGAAAAAACGTCTGTGTGCTTGGTGGATGGGGATATGGAAGTAGGGGTCTTCAAGATGTAGGGTAGCCAGAAAGTCGTTTTTGTTTAACCATGGAAGGACATTTTGTAATTATGTCATTTTGAATTTGATGCGCTTGGCCAATTTGTTTAGCGCCCTTAGGTCCAATATTGGTCTCCATTGGCCGTTCTTGTTCTTGATTAGGAAGAACCGGGAATAGAAGCCTTTTCCCCTTTGGTTTACTAGGACTGGTTCTATGGCTGCTTTTTTGGGGGCAGATGATGCCAATGGTTGGGATCTCTGGCGTCTACTGAACTCCTCAATGATTCTCTGCATTGATTCCATCAACATAGTTTCATATGGGTCTGTGACGTCCTCTGTGGTAGGGTGCCACAGTGGGCTATGCTATTTAGGGGTGTAAATGGGTTGTTCCCCTATGATTTTAGTGTCAGAGAATTCCTCTTGCAGAATATCTGGCAACTCCACCATCTCCTTAATTGGTGATAATTGTATTATCACAGGTTCTTCCTGTATTCCTGGAGTGGTTGGGGTCGTGTTTTTAGCCTTATTTGTATTATCCTCCGTGGACGGTGTTCCTGCTGCTGACGGGGTGCCCGTGGATGGGTCTCCTGGCTTGTTTTTCCCTGCCGAGGTTCATGTCAATGGTTTCGTCGTCGACGACGATGATTGATGCTTTGTCGACGACAGCTTCGTGGACGAATGTTGTGACTTTGGTCCCGTCACCGAGAGCTTCGTGGACGAATGGTGTGTTCCCTTCGCCTTTGTCGACGACTGCTTCGTCGACGAGGATTTCAATGACAATGATTTGCACGTCGACGAGGACGTTTGGAGTGTGGTCGTAGATGTCTTTTCCTTTGTGGACGGCCTGGCCGTCGATGACCCGTTGTTATTATTACCGCTCGTAGACAGCGGTTCTGTGGAAGATCGCTCCCCGAAGAAGACTTAGAAGACATTTCCTTACCTTTTTGAGGTAGTTTTCTCTTCCGAATTATGTTTTTTCTGACCCCTGGAGCTCAAGGAAGGTGCGAGTGAGCTCTTCTCTACCTTTTTCTTCTTGTGAGTAGGTGAGGTGCTCCTTTCCACTTTAGAGGCCCTTCTTTTAGATGTTTGTCTCTCAGATGGTTTGTGTGATGTAACAGGGGCTGTTTTGTCAGATTCCTCATCTGATCAGTGGCACTTGGACTCCAGGTGTAATAGTAGCCGCCTGTGCCTGTCCTGTAAAGTTTTGTTGGGGAAAGTTTTACAAATTTCACACTGGTGGATCATGAGCGTATAAACAGTAGATACACTGCTCATGTGGATCCCTCATGTACACTAGTTTCTTTCTGCATCTGCTACAGTCCTTGAACAAAGAAGGCTTCTTTGCAATTGGTGTTTCCTTAGCCATGGTGTGAAGTAACTCTTCACTCGACGGAAAAGGGTTGAAATCTTGTGTTTTCTGATCTCAGAAAGTCACAAGTAGTAGTCCTTGACTAGATGAACAAGACCCCAAATAGCTGAGGAGTTTTGATTATATTATGAAACACTCTATACATCAGAGTACGATGTGGGTGGGTCAGAAGTTGACAGGTTTTTAGACTCCCTGCTGATTCTGTGTCTCACAGCAGAGAAAGCAGATCCCATGGAAGCACCCATTACTGCCCGGGAAGTGATTGATACAATTAGTGACATGAAGGGAGGCACTACCCCAGGGGAGATGGATTTACAGTGACTTTTTATAAAAGGTTCTGTTCCACCCTAGCGCCGTTCATGGCAAAATTGTTCAACAGCACTCTGGTCTCAGAGATCCTCCCTCAGTCAGTGCTGGAGGTCTTTATAGTCGTGATCCCAAAGGAGGGGAAGACCTGTCCCAGTACCAATCTTACAGGCCCATTTCCCTGTTGAATACTGACGTCAAAATAATGGCGAAAATGTTTGCCAACAGACCTGCCCATCAGATGACCTCACTAGTGCACAGCGACCAGATGGTATTCATCCGGAGGTGCCAGGGGGCGGATAACATTAGGAAGTCCATAAATGTAATGCATGAGGCGAGGAGCAGGGGGTTGGAGGCGCACCTAATATCGATAGAGTCTGAAAAGGCCTTTGACGAAGTCGAGTGGCAGTACATGGGTAAGGTTCTACACAAAATGGGCCTTGATACTAACTTTAGGCGGTGGAAATCGACTTTATACAATGCCCCCTCTGCAAAGGTGGCCGTTAACGGTTCAGTCTTCTCTCCCCTTTACCTCTCTAGAGAAACGAGGCACGGTTGCCCCATCTCCCCTCTGTTGTACACCCTGGCCATGGAGCCACTGGTGTTTGCCATTGGGGAAAACCAGAGGATTTCAGGGATTCATTGTGGTGAGATAGAATGTTAACTCTCTTTATTTGCAGGCAATATCCTTTGCTACCTAACAAATCTTTTGGAGTCTCTCCCGGAAATTCTACGCCTGATAGGTGACTTTGGTAGGTTATCTGGGCTGGAATTTAACCTCCCCAAGTCCAGTGTGATGTTGCTAGGGACAGAGGGGTCGGCGACCGCAGGCAGCAAAACAATTTGTGGAATTAGAGTTGAACACTCTTCCTTCCCGTACCTGGGTATCCAACTCCCCAGTGACCTGCCAAACCTAGTAGAGGTTAACTATACCCCCATCCTGGCGAAAATACGATTAGTTCTCCTTCGCAGGGCGCCTCTTTCCCTCTCTTGGTTCGGGCGGATGGTGTCAGTAAAAATGAACATCCTCCCCCAACTGTTGTACCTGTTCGCTGCCCTCCCCACACCCCCTCCCAGAGTCCCTTTTTTATGAAACTACAAGCCACGGTGAACCACTTCATATGGGAAGGGAAAAGGCCTAGAGTTAATTATACTACATTGACCCTTCCCAGAGGTTTTAGGGGGGTTTGGCCTCCTGGACTTCAGGTTGTACTACAAGGCAACGCAGCTTCAACCTATGTTTGAGCACCTGAGGGACAACATGAGGACCTACTGGTCATACATAGAAGATACACATGCCCACCCGAAGAAAGTCGGAGACCTCCTGTGGGCACGCCCTGCTGAGATACTGCCCTACCTCAGATCCCATCCCCTAAGCTCGTTGTGGGGCCCTCCGTTCGCCCTGGGAAACAAGGGCTTCTAAAATACGCAGCATTGGTCGGACAGGGGTCTTAAGAGGGTTTCCCAGGTGTTTAGGGAGAGCTTCTTTATTGAGTACGAACCTCTAATAGAAGCCTTGGGGGGACAACATAAATGTACTGGAATACCTGCGCCTAAAGGGCTTATTTACTGATCCCAAGTGGCACGCTAACATATCACGTACCCTTACCCCTTCGAGAAAATCCTCTGTGAATCCAAGACAAAGAAGGGTATCCTCACTAAGATTTATAGGGTCTTGATTACGGCCGATTTGGAGGGGCGATAAAACTTTAAACAAAGCTGGGAATCAAGGGTGGGAGAGAATGTTTGCGGGGAACTTGTATACGTCAGCCCTGGAACACAACTTTAAGATCTTGCACTTTTGGCACCTAACCCCTGCAAGACTTTCTAAAATGTTTAAGGGGTCGTCCCCACTCTGCCCAAGAGAATGTAGCCAGAAGAGAACGTGGTACCACATGTGGTGGGATGGTCCTAGGGTGCGGGTATATTGGTCAGAGATCCTTAGCTGGATCAAGGACTTGGATGGCTTGACCACGTCTCTAGCCCCCCCTGCAAGTATTGCTAGGCATCCCACCCATTCACTCTGAAACCTCTAGGTTCCCTAAACTGGTGGAAGCAATGTTGAGAGCCGGAAGAGTAGCCCTAGCCCAGAAATGGAAAGATAAAGCCACCCCAAATAAGAAGGAATTGTTAATTAAAATGTGGGACATTGTCACATATGACAAGTTGACCGCCATGATCAATGTTAAGATGGAAACTTTCTTGACGGAGTGGAGTTCCTTTTTGATGCAAGAGGGGGGGGAGAACCTAACACTTTACGTTTATTTATGGGTCTGGAGGTATGGCCCCCTGGGTCTCTTGTGTTGGTAGGGACTGACAAGGTATATGCCAAATGTATTTAAACCCTACAGCACCGGGATCAGTTGCTTACTTACTTTGTTTGATGTCTATTTGTGGTCTTGACCGCTAGCGTTAGAGTCTTATTGGACGGTCAGGTATGGTAGCCCGTGTGAGGTGCCAGGGTTACGGGGAGGTGGTGGGGATGAAAGGAATATATATGTTGCTTCTGTTGGTTGAAAAAGTTTGTATTCTTTATTGAAAATCTTAATAATTATTATTTTAGTTTTAGTATAGTTTAAAAGTTCCTCATAGGAGAACTCAGAAGTACCTGTTTTTTCCCCATAATCACAGCTGTGCCTACACACTTTGTGTAGGCACAGCCGTGATTATGGGGAAAAGACAGGTACTTCTGAGTTCTACCCACTGGTGCAGAGAAGACAACAACCGACCCCAGGAGATTGCAGAGGAGATTCTCTTGAAGAGCTTGAGTAGCAGGTTTGAAGCTGAGCAGCCAAAGGAAGTCGCGAAGCAAAGCAGGGTTTGTGCCAATGTAAGTGTATGTCAAACCGCTGTAGAAGGGGACTTGCAGAAACCCATGACCATGGCCCACAAGGATCCCAGAGGGTAGGTATAAAGAATAACCCAAAAGACCAGAGCATAAAGCATCAGGAGCAGCAAAACAACCCACTGAGGAAGAGTCCGGTTACAGGATCCGGTTCCCAGGGGCTTGAACCCACAACGACCCAGAAGACCAACAAGAAGAACAATCAGCCTTCCTGCAAAAGTAACCCACTAGCCAGGAGTGAAAATAATAGCGAAGTAGACCCCAGGAAGATGAGCAAAGAGGGGCAGCCAGTCAGCGTAAACTCATCCCACAGAGAAAACAACAGTGCAGGAAACCCAGGACGGCTCAGACAAAGAGCCGGGGTGGGTTAGTGGTGTCTCACCACCCTTCTAGACCATGGCAGCTTCCTATCCTTAGTTGTATGACCAGGAGGATAATTCAGGAAGACGGCAATAAAATAGTGAGGGGGGCCGGGGGAACATGAGGAAAGCCCAGGAAGGGCCCTCAGCAGTAAAAAAATTTAAACCACAGCTAAGGCTACAGGGAACGGCCAGTAGCCAAAACCTGGTGCTAAAATTTCAACAGCACAGCTATGTGGCAAATGTCTAGCAGGTAAGTAAACCAACAGAATTCCCAGCAAAACTGAGGAAGGGTCAGGGTCTCCCTTGAATATACCCATTGGTGGGCCGGCCAAAAACAGGCATCCAATCACACACAAGGCCATTCCCACAAGCTGCAGGGATTGAGTTCAAAGTGAGCCCATTTTTGTGCAGCAGCCATGTCAGGCCTGTCTCGTGATTTCCCTAAACGAAGGACCAACTCAAAAACAAAATGGCTCACAGTAGTACTTAGGAAAATACATAAGCCCTACCTCTAGACATTAGAGCTGCCCCTTCCCACACTTCATTCCGTAGAAAACGTAAGACCTGGTTCTTCACATCCAACGTGTAGCCTTCTTTGCTTCAATGCTTACAGTATTATCCCTATAAAATATGCCTCTGTAAATATATCTGCTCTACTTCATATGTAAATAACTTATGTGAATAAGATTGCACATGTAAATATTACTGATTATTATAGCTACGGGAACAATGTCTCTGTAAATAACTTAAGTCTGTAAATATGTTTAATATGATATATGCCAAACCTATGTTTTCTATTGTTGCCTTTGGTAACTCCTGTATGTGTGTGTATTACCTGCTCTCCAGCGCCCTTATACCTACGGGTTTGGCGCGCTCTACAAATGTTCAATAAATAAATAACGCAATGGCTACCAAAAATTTACATTTGGCAGCTAATGCAGTAAAATAGGCTGCACTTCGTGATGAAGCCAAAAACTAAATTGCTACTCCACAAAACCAATTTAGGGTGATAAAATCACCCTAAAGTCAGAGTTGCTACCAGAGGACCATATACTCAAAAACAAATTTGCAGAGACGGGGAGACTTCAGTAGAAAAAATAAGCCAGAGATCACAGAAACCAAAGAGAAAAAGCTAAAAGTTTAGGGGTCATATTTTCTCTCCTTTTTTCTATTGGGTGTACAATGATAGTAAGCCATTGAGGGAGACTGGTCTGGTGACACAATAATATATAATTACTTACCTCCGGGACTGGTTAAGGGAGAGCAATGTATTTGAGTGTGCAGTGGTTCCCACTGCTGCTCTTCTATTGCAAGTCCATGCGCAGATCTGTCACCAATGGCCGTTCTGCGCATTGTGGATCTCCTGTGCAAAGGGGGTGAGTATCTGAGTGAGCATCAGAGATGTTGACTTTTGGATCCGGTTTGTGGCTTCCCTACATCTTTCTGTCCATAAGTAAATAGGAAGCGCTAGCACATCATCCCACTTACAGAAAAAAGGTGGTGTGCAGCTGGGGTAAAAAAGGGTGCCTCCCTTTTTTGGTTGGGGTTAATAGTCTGGGCAAATACCTGTGATTTTTATAACATATTGGAGCTAATTTTCTTAACATTGTAAACTGGCCGGAGATTACTTACATTTGCAGTTACATGCAAACAGGTCCCTACCGGGCAACTGCCATCATTTGCACTGCGCTGTGCAAAGTGACGCTGGATGCGTCTTTACGCCTCCCTTTTGCACTCTGCTGTGCAAATAGCGTAAATACTACCTGCAATGTATGCATGGCAGGTGGCGTTTTTGTGGGTGCAAAAAGCCGGCGTATTCCATAGGAAATCATTGGTTTTCCACCAGCATGAACATCTCACTCTGTTGTAGGCCAGACGGTGAAAGGCAGGCAGAAATGTATCAAAATACTACCCAACTTCTCATGATCATCACATTTCAAATAGTACCTGTTTTTAGGATTACTGCCATATTCTTAATGCGTCACTGTTATTTATTCCATTCATTTATTGTTATGTTGACTTTAAATACCTATAGGGTGTATATATAATGAACCTTATTTTGTTATTTTCTTTCCTTCCAGTTCTCGCCTGAAGATCAAGGACCCTTCACATTTATCTACCTCTTTAAATACCTCTCAGAGCCATGATGATTGCCCGCCAAAGAAATCACGGTCCGTAGATTGCCTCGCCATCACTGGCTCTAGTTGTCTAAAAAGAGCAAATGTGAACTGCATGCGAAATAGCACCTCCTTGCCTGAGATACGACTGGCCAAAAGCAAAGATGCTCACTCTGCTGGAAATCTAGAATATATAAACGAGGACTGCAGTGCACCGTTTCATCCAGTCTCACCGCTAGAGCATCACAAAATGGAAAAAGCAAAAAGTAGACCACGGCAAGTGGGGATTAAAAGTAAGGCTGCCAACAGCAAGCCATTAACAACAGGAAATACAGTCAGGAAATCCAAAATGTTAGGAGACTATAGCCAGCAGTCGTCGGTACCATTGCGGAGAGCAGTGAATCCAGTGTGCAACAGAAAAGATAAGCAAGATGTTGACTCCGCCCCGGGAACATCTGTTAAGGACACCAAGAAAGCAGTTGTGCCTGGGAAGCCTTCTCTGGGGCGGTCCAAACAAATGGTGAAAACATTGAAAAGTGAGACACGCGTCCCTCTAGCAGGTGTTCAGAGGCAGCCAGTGGTTAAGCAGGAGATTCTTGCCACAGCATCTTCAGTTGGAAGCATAAACAAAATGAACACTCATGTTCCTCTCCGTCACCTTAACAAGAAGTGGCATAGCACAGAGGTGCTTGCAGCTAGTGCCCCCAGAGGTGCCCCTGGTTTTCTAGAAAAGTGCCAAGAGGACGATGAGAGTGAATCGACAGACACTGAGAGTGCTTTCTCTGTTGACTCTCTCTCGTCTGCCTACGCCAATGCCTTGGCAGAGAAGCTGAAACAAGAGGACTTGGAGCGGAATGCCTTTGCCTCAAACCAAGAAGATTCTGGAAGCGAGGACAGTGAGATGTCCCAAGACTCACTGGTGGAAAAAAGAATAAAAAGTAAAAGAAACAGGGGAAAGACTTTTCAAAAGGTAAACACTGTTCAAGGGCCAAATGGATCATTTAATGGAGTAAAAGATCACAGCCCTTTGGCCTTGGCAAATCTAGGTTCCTTGGGAAGTGGGCTACAGAAAAAAGAAAGAAGCTTTTCCATGGACAGTCTTGCAGATGCAGAAGAGGTCCCTGAAGCCGAGTCATCGGATGAAATGCCCGCAGAAAGTTTCTGGAAGATGCAAAGCCCTCGTTTGCCCTCCTTATCCCACAGTAAAGACTTTCGTAAGCCTGATGCCTTTGAGAATTATGCAGCATTAGAAAATAGCTTGGATGCAAGCCCTTCTTTTTACCTGGGCATACAAGAAGAGGCTGCTTCTAGGCAAACCTGTAGATCTTCCTTGATGGACATGGGAGATTGTTTTAAGCCAAGCCCCTGGATTTGTGATGAAGAAACCAAAAAGATTTTTGGTAGTCCATTGAGTCTAAGTGATACATGGTCTTCGTGTGGCTCAAAAAGTGAACACACTGGTCCCCACATAGCTTCAGATCCTCTGTCTGCTAGTCCAGAAACCTCCTTTGGAAGTATCGTGCTCGGTCTGCCAACTAACAGTAAGAACGAAGGTAACCTAAAGCAGGCATCAGCTGAAGAACCTTTCCTATCCCACAGTAAAACCGGAAAGGATCCTCCACTATTCAATGGTTTAAAACCAAATATCACATCTTCAGATGCCTCGGATGATAACTCACAGGGAATGAAAACTGATGGCTGCACTGTGGTGCGTGCAGCACACATACAGCCCACCAGAAGCTACAAACTGTCTAAAGAGTTTGGAAATGTTGATCACTGTAGCAAAGAAGATCCACACAATGTGCCACCACTTTGCCATTCACCCATGCCTTCTGATAAGGGTACACCCACTCACTACACCATATCTGCAGAAGGTGAGGACTGCGTAATGAAATCATCAGATATGGAGTCTGTTGTATCCCAGCCAAGGGCTTCTTTTGAGAAAGCATCCGATGATGGCCTTTCAGATGTAACCTCAGAAAACTCTCGAGATGTTTTTCATCACATTCCTGGCTTGTCTGGTCCTTTGAAAAGTGAGCTGGCATCACCTGGAAATCATAGAGTGAGAGAAAGCATATCCACCCCAGATCCAATTTCAGAAAATCTAACAGCAAAAAACACGGCAGAAGCAGTAGCAAATGAAAGTGTGTTCGCAGGCTTAGGAGAAGAACACCTGAGCTTTGGAGAGGCCCTCATTACTTCAGAAGGCAGGCTGGAGTCTTGCGCTGACACATTTTCATCCTCACTCGATTCTTGCAATGAAACGCTTGAATCGACTATAGCAGAAGCGTGTTTAACATCGTGCGATGATGGCAGTCGTTTTGTAAACATTGCACACAAGGAGGCCATTTTGAGCAGCTATGATGGTGAAGAGGACGTCTGCCCCTGTGAAAGCAGTGCCGGAGGAGAATCGGTGGATTCCAGGTTTCAGAATTGTGATTTAACATCCATGGAAAAGGCCCCCTCTGGGGAGATGTCTTTGGGAACTATTTACTCTAGAAAATACTTTTCAGATGTGACAGAAGGTAAACCCTCTGAGAGTGAATATCTGACTATTAGGAACCTGGACAGCTGTGACGGTTTACCGTCATTAGAAACTGACCAAGCTGAGGACATGTATTTACAAGAAAGGAGGGGAACACCAACTGAAGCGATCTTGAATGTCTTGTCATGTGCATCATCTAACAATTTTGAGTGCATGGGCTCACGAGAGGACTGTGAATTACACAGGCCGGATCCTGTAAAAAAAGAGTTGCATCATGTTTTACAACCAGATCACGCTACTTATTGTGCAACCCAGCTGATCCAAACCGACAAGGCTCAACCAACACATGCCAGCACAGCTGAGATAGGGCAAATAGCAAGGACGTTTCAAAATGTTGCCAGAAACATGCAGTCTGAGTATTTTGCTGAAGTCTGTGAAAAGTCAATTACCAATTTTCCAGAATCTGGGGCTTCAAATATGTGTCCGCTTGTAACTATTGGTGGAGGACGCTTTGAAGTCTCATCATCTGCTTCTTGCATAGATCTCCTAAACGCACATTTGCAGGAGTTAGGCACTGTATATCCTCATGTGTCCCACAAACCTTCAGATCTGCATGTCTCTCAAGAAGCTGAGGCAAGCGAAATAACTGAACCGCAAAATGTGCAGGCAACAGTAACTGTAGAAATTGAACAAATGCATTTGTCATTCTGTACGGAAATTAATCCGGGTACAGACTCCCGAGGTGGGACATATTCTCCCCGTGCCTGCATTACAAATCCCTTAAACAACACAAACCCCGAAAATGACATTGTAAGCACTTCTGATTCAATTCCTAAAGTCAAAAGGGAACGTCGTACTGTCGCATCCCTGTTAAAAGATAAATCTCTGTCTTGTCCAAACAAGGAGCAGGACATTGTTCTTTATGATCCAGCAATGAAAGTTAATGTTCAGGAGGAAATTGAGCATGGACTACCAGTTCAGACTCTGGGTAAGGTGAAGGAAGAGCCAATGTCATCAACAAACACTGGTATGTGCATGAATATGACAAATCATGATGGCCAAAAGTTGAGCCGCTCTACTAGAAGTGTAGATGACAATGTATCAAGGGTGACGCAGCAAGAGCCACATGACCTGCCTGTTAATCCCAAAGATGCTGCTATTGAAGAATACTTGGCTTGTCCAAAGAAGGAGCAGGACATTGTGCTTTCTGATCCAGCAATGAGAGTTCATGAAGAAATCAGGCATAGAGTACCAGTCCATGCTCTGAGTAACATAAAGGAAAAGCCAATACCATTGAAGAACACTTGTATCAGTATGAACATGGAAAATCATGATGGCGGAACGTTGAACCGATGTACAGATGCCAATCCATCAAGGGTGGCACAGCAAGAGGCACATGACCGGCCTGTTGATCCCAAAGGTGCTATTGGAGAATACCAAGAAGAAACTGTTATTCCATTCCTCAGTCTAGACAACATTTCTCAAATGGAATTAGGGAAATCTGAGACATCTCTAAAAGGCAACAAAATCATAAACGTCAATCATCAACACCTAATGGGTCCCGTGGGCACCGAAGCTGGCAGAGCCACAGTAATGGAAACCAATGTGGGGCATCTCCATGAAAGGTGTATTTCTCAAAAGGGAGGCAGTATTCCAATGGATGATTTTCTGCCGCAATATGACATCAGCATATGTGCCTCACAAGATACACTAAGCCCATACAATGAAACTATTCAAAACAGTAATGCAATGAAATCTAGCAGTTTAGCTGCTATTGTGTCATTAGGCTACCAACAAGAGATGTTGCTGTCGACAACAAAATGTGACCAAGAATGCAGTGGGGACACTGACACTAAATCTTGCCGAAATGTTGTTTTGTTGCCCTTAGATGTGGTTTCCAAAGTCGACAATATTTCTAACGGAACGCCCATCACCAGTGAACCTGTCAAACAACTTGAAAAGGGTACAGAAGGAAACATTACACTCTTTCATATGGGACAAACATATGCACTTGAAAGATCTTATTTGCACACTCAAAATGTCCCAGAAAATGTTGGGGCAGCAGGTGGGATTCCAGCAAGAGCTTCAGCTGCTGATCCTCAGAAGCAGATATCCCTGATGTCTTCTGTTGAGAAGTTGACGGAAGACTCTCTTGTCAAAACGACAGTCAATGGCATGCTGGAATCACCAGATGTCAACCCAGAGATGAGCACAATAGGCCAATCAATGAAAAGGAGCATAACCGATGACAGACCTCCAAATGGACAAAAGTACATGAAGGAAGAGCTTTGTGGCAATGTTAGTGGCAATGATGACAAGGACGGCAACAGTTCATCGGCTGATGTACAATACAGTGGTGTTTCAGAAATGATAGGCCAACAAAGTGAACTTCTAGCAGATGGAAGCCTGTATGAACTAGATGAAATGATGTCAGCAGACAAAGAAGACACACACTTGAGTCAGATGTATAAGGTAACCGGTGAGAACCTAAAAACATTGAAAGCATCTAGTCTAAACGATAGCAATTTATTTAATGGAAAATGTAGCCAACGTGCAGATAATGCATCAAATGTTTACAATACAACAAAAAATGAGTCTGGCCAACTCGCTGCATCACATGATCAACCACTAACGGAGGTGGCTTTTGCTGAAACACTTGACATTGCTGATCCTTTATTGAAACCTAATGACAGCCGGTGTAAAGCAGAAAGTGCAAGCACATTTTCCCCAACACGTGTATTGAATTCAAATGAAAATCGTGCCCCATTTCCTGGAACGAGTACATGTCCAGAGATAGTTATGCGTGATCGAATAGAAATAACAGAAGATGTGTTGACGTTAAAAAATGAGTTGCAAATACTGGACAGTGTATACTCTGAACAGCCTAAAGGAAATGGCAAACAAGGTGTAATGTTACAGGCTACAGATTCTTCAAATTCAGTAGAGGATAATGTGTGCCTGGAGAAGGTTGGAAGTAACTTTCTATCATTAAGAGCATCAGGGGCAAACGTAAAGCAATCTGTCCAGTCCATCAATCCCACCAAAGAGAATGTATTGGTCGATGTAGTTGCAGGGCAGATATCTCCTTATCCGAAACGATCTACATCACATGAGATTGTGGACCCTTTGGAAAATGCCATACCCATCGAAGGAGCCGATGTCAAATTACTAAAAGGCCCCACAGCAGCCAACATGGGAACACAATGTCCAAGAACAATCGCACAATATAAAGACTGCCCTGAAGAACCTGGTTGTGAGAGCCACATTTGTAGCTTAAGTCCCTCATCCCATAATGGCTCTACCATTGGCCTACAGGAAAATAATAGCATTCCTGAACCTACCAATCACAATCCACCTAGTGGTGCAGAATATCTAAAACCTAGCATTATGTGCTCTGACAGCTGTGAATTTCTAGTTACCCAGTCAAACACCCCTGCAGCACCAGAGCACCTTCAAAATAAACTTGCAAATGACATAAAACACAGTGAAATGAAATCTGATTTGCTAAGTCTCTCGCCTTCTGTGCTTCATGCTTCAAATCACTGCAAAGAAGTGAAGCATAGAACAAGCTCAACTACGCAACGCGAAGAACAGATGTTTAAGCCAACTATGCATAGTGCAGACTCCACCAAATGTACTCTACAAGAAAAGTGTACACAATCTTTACCTCTCGCAGAATATATTTGTAACAGTCCTGCCAACACACAAGGACAAAATAGTACTGGTATGTTAGGATGTGGGCAACATAAAATAATAGGGCAAACATCTCTTTCCCAGACACCATCACAAGCGGAAAAAGTGAACCCTGACATTCGATACCTATATAATGACCTTTCACATAAAGATGGCACCTCGAACATGACTGAATACTCATCTCTGCCTCATAGCCCGACATTCTCCCCTGGCATCCAAACACAAGTCAACGTTAAGATTTCAGTCAACAAAACAGCCCCACACCAGTCAGTCCCCCTAATACCAACTGGTGCAGATTACGCTAAAGGGGCTTTACTTAACTTGCACGAAAGTTCTGCATTGCTGCAAAATTGTAATCGGATTAGTGAGCCGTTGGAAGCCAATCCAGAGAATAATGCTTTGTCCTCTGAAGGTACAGACTCTCCAGTTTGTCACAGAATTCCAAAAGAGACCTTGTGTGGAGCATTTGTTGACCAAGATCCATATTCCAATCAGCAAGCTGTTCTGTTAGCATTGGAAAAGAACAGCTCAAATTGTTTTGGAAGAAGCAGCAGTTATGTTCCTTTTTCAGCTGACTCCACATCTCAAGTGTGTTCTCCAAATCTGAAAGTGTTCTCTGGAGACCTTGGACTCTTAAATCATCTGTCGTTGGCTCAAGCAAAGCATCAAACTTCTTTGCCCGTTGAGGTGCGGGAAATGGAAAGTGCAACTCAAACATGCTATTTTGTGCCTAGATTGATTGGAGAGGAACTTGTAAAAGAAGCAGAGAAGCTTGCAACAGAATTACCAACCCCAATGGATACAGGCTTAAAAAGCATCAGTGACCTACAAAGGTACTCATTAGACTCACCGGATAGCATCACAATTGTAGGGAAACAAAGGCACCCTCTGGAGAGCGTTGTCAGGGAGGGGACTCTTCCTTCAGGGTTGTACTCAAAAAAAGTAATTTTGAGTGAAAGCACAAAGCAACCAAAGTACCTTTCAATTGGAAATGATATTGAAAATATGATCCTACCGCAGTTCATCTCTGAAGTTCAGTCAGATGGTTGTCCAGAATTGATTAGATTGGAACCAAAGAATTTAGTAGAGGAGTTTGTGGATTCCAGTTATAATTATGTGGAAGAGGAGACAGTGTTTTCCAAAGAGAATGCTGTCTCTGCCATGAAAGACACTGACTATAAGAACTCAACTCGAAAAACCTCAAAACCACCACATGATCGGCCCGATGATGTCAAGGAAATGGGCCAAAATAGAATATTTACAAGACAAACACAGGCATGTCGGGTTGGGAGGAAGTTCTGCATGCCGGTCAGAGATTCAGCTCCAGACAGAGCGGGAAATCACACTGAAAACCAGGAGCACAAAGTAGCAAAGGACATTGAGAAAAAAAACATCCTGAAATCCGAAAGGCTAAAATCATCGTTGATAGGCAAGATGAGCCTCTCTGGTTTGTCTAAAAACCGCTCTGTGTTGTCAGAACATGAAGGCAGTGCAGTGGCTTCAACCGATGTCCAACTGTTTCTTGATGCAGTTCATTGCATAGAAGATGAGCAGCATATGCACCCACATAGCCACCAGTCATCAGACCCGGCCATTGCCGTAACCTCTAACTCGGAACATATTGCATACACCTTTTCTAGGTCCTTGCAGGATTTGGACATGAGTGTTGAGCCTCCATCACCAACGGAAGATGAGGATTTAATTAATATCAGAAAGCCTTTAGAAACCAAGTCAGGCCATTCTACAGTGGATGATCCCAAGCTCTGCCGCAAACAGAAAGCTACTCAAACATCACAATTTCGATTGCCTGGCAAAATAAATGCACAAACTAGCTCCGAAAGCAGCACAGTCAATGAGTCTTCTTTGTCTTCTGTTGAACTTGATGACCCACTAATCTTAATTAAAGCTGATATCAGTAATGGGAAATCAAACATCCCCAATCATGAAGCTGATTGTAAAGCCAACATAGCAGTCAAAAAGCTAAGAAACCAAAAGGTGGAACCACTTTCGTGTTTGCATGACCGTAAAGACGTCATGCACTTTGGTTCGAGTGATATTAATCCCTATGCACATCCATGGCAGCAGGAGAAGCACTGCAGGGTAGGTTGGAAACAGTACATATTTGGTAGTGCCAGTGATGTGTCTTCAATACAAGCTCCACAGGGCCTTGATGACCACAAGGTCATGAGGTGCTCAAGTGTGGATAATGGATTGAATACCCAGCGCTCCCCCTTCCAGTCCCACCTCAGTTCCTATGTGAATGCAAGGGTGATCTCTAGCACTTTAAGTAGCATTGAAGATTCTCAAGGATGGGATGACGAGTGTCCAGATTTTGAACCTACATATTCCTCTGATGGTGTCAAGCACTACTACCCTCGCTCAAGTGAAGTGATCATAACAAAACACGAAGACTGTGTCTCCCAATTTGAAAGCCCCTGTAGAAGTCCGGGAAACAATTCTTTGCCAGTGGATGAAATTGTTCTCCTGTACCCTTCAGAGTCAGAATCCTCAGGAAAACAAGAAAAGGTCACCTGTGAGCAAGGAACACAAACTGTGACTAAAACTAGGTTTAGGAGATTAAATAAACAGCAGCAAAGCTATCCAGATATGCAGAAATCAAAACCAGAGGTTGGTCGGCGCTGCTTTCAACGTCCTGCATCCTTGACCAACATGCAGAATCTCTCCTTCCACTTGTCACAACTTCTTCACGACACTTCAGAGCTACTAGGGAACCTTTCGCAACAACGTCATTTGGTTAGTGATTCAATGGCCAATAGCAACCAGAGAGTTTTTTCAAAGACAAACAAGAGAACACTCCTCTCCGACACTTCTACCCAAACCACATCAGACAAAGGTATACAAACAGAGCTCCTATTAGACACAGTAACCACCGACAGAGAAAGACTAGCTCATCAACAACTTGACAAGAATTGTGAGCAAGACCCCATAGCTGGGCAAGTTGTAGGTTTAGATGCAGCTGATGCAGCTCACCAAAGGGAAAATATAATGCTGCTTCAGGATGAAAGAACTCATCAAAAAATAAATGTGTGCATGCAGAGCATGTCAAACCTAACTCAAGACAGGCATCCTAATAGTATGCAGGAGTCCGTTATAGCGCCAATTTCCTTACTAAGATCATCTACCCCATCTTTAGCAGACTTTCCGCCTGCGCTATCACATTCACACCAACAGAGTGTGGTTTTAAGCCACATGGTTTCCCCAGTCACTTCCCCATCTTCAAGCCCAGAGCAAGACACATCCATTAATGCTGTAGTCAGAGGCCCTGCTTCAAGTACTCCTGAACTCTCAGACCTTCAGACTATGTTAAAGCAAGAAGATGAGAATATGGATAGAAGACAGAGCTACAAAAAGACTCTGCTAGTTGATAGAGCATCGTCCCCAATTTTGACCCTTAATGCTAGTCCAAACAGTAGCAAGTCTTCTTACAGTGTACGAGAATCTCTGAAACCCGAGAGTAGTGTTCCAAAATCATCTTTCAGGCAAAGAAAGCAAGGGTCAGCTTCCTGGAAGTTCACCGATGTTAGTATAGACAGCTCTTCGCAAACTGAAGCCGACAGCCAATCCAGTAGCTTACCAAAACCAGATCATTCACACAGAAAGGTTGCTAAGGACTTGCAGGAAGCAGATACCCCAGGCCAGTCAAAGTTTAAGTCTAATTTTCATAGTACGACTAAAGGTGTCAAAGAAATCCTCTCCAAGGAATGCAGATATTCAGACGGCAGCCTTGACTTTTCAGATAATGGGGACAGGGAATCATTAAATAAAGGTGAACTAAAGACCATTCCTTTTGAACACTCACTTCCTGGTAAATATTCAAGCGTGGACGGAATTGACATTTTAGGAACTGATGTGGAAAGTTCTAACACCTTGTTCGTTAAAAAAGCCTATCAATGTCTTGCTCCCATATGGCAAAAGTCATCTTCGGTTGAGAACATTTTTCATGCTCCTGAAAAATCTAATTGTCCTTTTGTTTACCATCCTGCCAGAAGTTGCACTAATTCTGCAGGCAAGTCAGATGAAAAGAAAAGATCCCCAGGATACTTGAGAACCACCTCTACTCGTGCACACAACCATTCATTCAGGATAAATACAAACGATGACCCGATCTCAACATCAGGGACGAGTGACATGACTGTGCTGCTGCCAGAGGATGACGCAGCATCGGTCGCTGCCAGTGAATGTAACACAGACATCCTCTTGAGTGAAAACCCAGCTGTAGTTCTGACCCAGAGACCCCGCAGCTACAGCCTGAGAGATCTGCCTCAGCACAATAAATTCAGCAACTGGTCTGGGGTGCAGCCGAACCCCATGTCTCCAGTAAGCCTGCTGAGCTCAGCTTCTGACTTGCAGAGTGAAGCGCCGAATAAGCATACTGGGAGTGGAAATAGCCAAACCGAAGCGAAAGCCAACCTGCATAAGAGCAAAGCTACAGAGATTGAGATGCTGCGAAGGGAGCGTGCCCAGGTCATGTCTGGGATTCAGCTGGATTTGAACCAGCACCCCCTCACTGTGGAACTTGCTGAAGCTAAACTGAGCTATGGCATTGGGGAGACAGACGCCTTGCTGAGGACCCTGAAGAGTGGGAAAGGAGAGGCTCTAAATTCAGTTTCCATGAAGCAACAATTCTATGAAAGGTAAAACAGAATACCCAGTACTGTGCGCTGCTTGACAGCATTTCAGGTCATGCCTCAACTGTGCTTGCATGTGATTGCATGTAGTAGATTCATAGACCTCAATGACAGAAAATGAACACGAGGCAGATCTAATCTCCCTGTTATTTTGCTGTAAATTCAATTTAGTGTCCAGTTATCACTTTGCTCTCAATCTATCATTACTCATATATGTCTTCCTTATGTCTGCTAGGAAAGGGGCTCTGATTTTGCAAATTGTTTGATAGAAAGTATTATCACATGTGTACCACCCTCAAAACAATTTGCCTTAGACTGACCGGCAATGCTTCTCTCACGATTTCTTGTTCTAGAATCGCAACTCTCCATGAATATGTTTTGTGCTTATTCGCTTGTATTTACCTGTCTCTACAATATCAAAATTCTCTTTTCTTTCTCTTTTGACTGTGCATGTTTTAGTCATTCCTCACCTCATGATAACATTTCTGCGGCAGGCTCTGCATCTGCCTCTGGTCCTACTTTAATTCATATCTTATCCTTCCAGAGTTGTGACCTCTTCCTTCCGCTGACACATGTTTTATTTATTTTTCCATTTATGAAACGCCTAAACCCGATGGCATCAGGCCGCTGTTACATATCCAGTTACACGCAGTAAGAAACAAAGAAACAAGTTCTTGCACTTAGGGAGTCCCAAGCTGCGGCGTTAGGCAAACGGCCAGGTTTTCAGAGCTTTTCAGAGGTTCCAGTACGATTCCTCAGCTCTCAGGGCAGGCGGGAGAGAGTTCCATTGGCTGGCGGCTACTGTAAGGAAACTCGAACCTCATCCTTTTGATTCGTTTGAAGTTCAGTTGCGCAAGCCGATGTGTGTAAGCCGATTTGAGAGGCCTGGTGGATTCAGCCTTTGAGACTTTTTGCGACAAGTAGGGAGGCGCTGAGTTGGAGAGCCATCTGTGCATAATGGATAAGGTTTTGAAGATGATCCTTTCTCGAATTGGGAGCCAGTGGGCCTCTCTTCTTGCAGCGAAGATGTGATCTTGTTTCGGGATGCTGAGGGCTGCACAGAGTGCACTGTTCTGAATCACCTGCATCTTTTGGATGTTGTGTGATCAGGTGCCGGCAAAGAGAGCGTTGCAGTAATCGAACCTTGACCCAATGATGACTCGGGCAATAGTGATGCAACTGTTTGGAGATGGGAACTGTCTGGAGGCGTTAATCAGCTTTGTCGTATATACAGCAGTGGAGGCAATAGAGTTCACTTGGCTTGTGAGTGAGAGGGTGCCAATGTTAAAGGAGGTATATTGGTTGTTGAGCTTTTCTAACACCGCTCGGGGTCCTACCAGCAGGATCTGTCTTTTCGTTGTTCAGGCAGAGGTGGTGCATGGCCATCCAGGGCTGAATAGTCGTGTAGACTGTGTTAAGGGTGATGTAGTCTTTGATGTAGTTGCCAGATAGGGGAAGAAGGATTTGGGTGTCCTAGGCATAGTTGGTGTAAGATATGGTGATGGAGTCCAGTAGGTCAAACAGAGGTTTGGTAAATATATTATTGAGGGTGAGGGAGACACAGGACCCTTGAGGTACGCTGCATGCAAATGAGTGCTGGGGGGGGGGGCACTGGTTGATTCAGCGAACACTCTCATAGATCTGCCCTCGAGGAATGATGCAACCAAAGGCGTGGCTTCTGGTGAGAAGTTGGCAGCCAAAGTGAGATGGTGGCATAGGATTTGGTGATCGACCTGGTCGGAGGTAGAAGAAACTTCATCAATTTAGTATACAGGGTTAATGTATATTTCTATATTTCTACTCTTTAATCGTATCTCTGTACATCCCACGATTGCCATAGGTTTTTGGTGTCTTCCTGTTACAGAAACTGTAGGGTAATGAATAAGAGCACCTCAAGATCAATTCAAGATCACTGTACAGTGCGATGACTTCCATCCGTACACTCGTTCACTTTTGCATGATCTCTCTGCCTGCTGCTGATGACTGACTTTGCACTCGCTGATAATGAATCTCAGTTGTCACCATGAAGTGGGTAAAGAGAATGGAAATGTGATCTTTTCTGGGTGTGGGTCTGTTGACCTCTCCAACTCGGAATGGGATTTGGGCTGATGATTGATTGTCAGCTGTTAGAAAAATCTTGGCCAAAGCGCTATTATATTTTTAAAGCTTTGTAGGTTTTTCTAAGACAGTACTTAAACATAGGTTTTGCACCTGAATTTGGCTATATTCAGCAGAACAAACGTTTTGTTATTTTGCTACTTTAATAGGTACCAATGCATTACAAACAATCAGAAATGATGCTCTTTGTAACTTTTACATCTGGATTTACTATTTTTCAAAAGCTTTACTGTTAAAAAAAAAAACATTGAAAAAAACATCCAATATGATACTGGAAATAAAGAAACCCCAAGCAGTGTTTCCCTTTTCATACAAAGTACAGACTTAAAGATGTGAAGGTTAATGAGGGCGTTGACTTCTAAATATGATTTGTTAACAGATGTCTTGGAGGTTCAGTTGAGAAAATTGGAAATGTCTGCCATTTTTGTTAAAGATGCATTTCCTCCAACACAATTCATTATCTGGGTTTCTTGTTTATATTTCCTTTTAACCCTACAACCAGTATCCCGGTTCGCCTGAGGATCAGAGCACATTTCGATCCAGAACAGAACCAATTAATTTTGTAGCTAGGCACATGCATGTCTTTTTCTGTGCCCCCACTTCATCGCACTATGACTTCCTGATTCTGTACCTCTGTTCCTTCTATCGCCTCGGACAAAGTCAAGTGCAATTCGGATGAGTTGTATCTTTTTCAGGTACTCTGGGTTCTTCTTTATGCACTGCAGACCATTTATTTGCGGCAAAGGGTATCTGTCCTCTTACTTCCCGGTGCATTTTCATGGGTTCCCACGCATGCTACAGGTAACCGGCTGCAAGGAATGCGGGGGAGGCAGTGACCAGTTCTTATCAGCTGGCCCACCTAGTGCTGCCTAGATTACTTTCTGCTTCCTCACCCCTTACGCTCCATGTTCTTTAAATGATGGATGTGAGTTCCTTTCAGTTTGGACACTGAAGAATTGATTCCTACGGCTACGGCTCTTTCTTTACAGCCTTTCTAGGTGGTAGACTTGTTTTTTCCAAACGGGCAGCTGTAGTCTGTGGCATTGTTCGTGACACTCTGTCCCACGGTTGCTCCTAAGTGCTCAACTGGCTTTGCACTGGGGGTTTCCACTCACACAGTTTCATAATGTAAGGATACCAGCACTAGAGTTGAGATTCCCATACAGCCTAAAGATAGTGTAGCCCACACCATTAGACCCATGCAGTGTTAACATACTGGATTTCTTTCAGATATTCCTAGTTAGCCTAACACTGGAAGGCTTTCAACAGAGATGTCTTTGGAACCTAAATCTCTCCACGCACACATCAAGATGCCTAGAAGACCTAGTACTGGAATGTCTACCCAGGAGCATAATCAGTACATATTTACTAGAAGAGTGTCCCTACGGACCCAAGGACAGTGGAGCCAAAGCTGAGCTGTATTCAGAACCTAGCACCTGGATGGTACATGAGCTGCTCAGAAAATGCAAGACTACTCCCTTTATGAAAGGCCAGCAATGCAGACTTTGGGAGTCATGTAGCCTTTACATACATCTGTGGAGGAACCAGATACAATTATGACAGTTTGGCAATATATTCTAATTCTCCTGCTCTAACATGTGCCACAAGAAAATGTGTACCTCAGACTCGGCCACATTGGCTGCAGCATGTCTCACTGCAATGACTACTGATTATTGCCCACCACATGGGTCCTTGTGTCTAGTAAATAATGGACTGTTCCTTACCACTGTCTACAAAAGCATGGGCGCAGTGTCTATAAGGCCCACTGGATGCAGTATATAGGCCAGAATGGCCCAAGGATGTCTGGGTTATGGGTCTTTTCCAGCCATTTTGTAGACAAGGCTTCTGGTTAGACAGAGTTCTTAGAAGGCAAAATGTGCTGGATGGACCCAAGTAAGTTAACAGGTGGGACAGTGGGACTGGGCTCTGTAAGGGTGCAGATTAAGGAGACTGACACACAGGCGGCATAGTGATTGCTATAGACTTGTATTCAGTATAAAAATAAAGAGAAAACCTATCTTTCCCTATATCTATGTGCGGTTTCCCTGCCTCCTTGTAAGCTCAACTACCAGGGGAATGACTGACTTCTCCTGATGTCTGTCTCTCACTGTTTTCCAAACACAAAACCAGGGGGAATGGCTTGCTTCCCCTGGACTTTCTTTTCACTTGGATTCACAATTCCACAATGCCATGGGAATGACTCCCTTCCCCTGGCCTTCCTTGGCTTTGTTCTCACAGTTCACAACACCAGGGGGATTGTCTCCTTCCCCCCGATGTTTCTCAGGCTTACTTCACAGTTTACAAAACCAGGGGGATTGTCTCCCTTCCCCTGGCCTTTCTCAGGCTTTGTTACACAGTTCACAACACCAGAGGGAATCACTCCCTTCCCCTGGTATTAACTCTCACACAGTTCAACAAACGTGGGCCCAGAAGGAGCGTCTCCCTTCCTCTGGCTTCTTCAACAAAGATGTTCTGTCTCCAGGGGAATGACTCCCTTTCCCTGGATTCTCAGATGAATTTTACAACTGTCGTGGTTCTTCCCCAAACCCTCTTTTCTCCCCACTGGATGGTCCCTCCCTCCACTGGTCATTCTGTACTTAGGCCGTAGACCCTTCTCGAGACCCTCCTCCCTACCCTAGAGTTACTTGGTTCACTCTTCTGCTAAGTGACACGACGAGGTAGGTGATTTGTACCATGATATTTCTCTCCTACTTTAGGGTCCCAGATCCTGCTTTCTCCTCCTCTTTGGCAAGGCCCACTTGGCTGACCTTCTCCCCAAGTCCTGCTACGAGGAAGATGACTTTGTTAATTATCCCTGTGCGGAGTATAGCTCTGCCGCACCTGCAAGCCCCTACCGGTCCCTACCTGAGGCCTGTTACCTGGCTCGTCTCTGGGACACTCGGCCGGTTCTTCCCGGGTGCTTGCTTCTCTCAGCTGGGCTGCACAGGTTTTTCTAGCCACTTCCATTACCCGCTTGCCTTCTTAAAGGCCTCTGCCTCAAAAGTGTGGGTGCTGTCACAGGGCCTCTCGGTCCAGCTCACTGAGGTCACACCACCGCCCTTCAGCTTCCAACTCTGCCTCAGACTTGTCCCACGCCACCGGGTCAAGGATTCCCCTCTCCAACCTCTGGAATCAGGGGGCAGGCTGCCCTTGGCTACCCCGCCATCTCCTCCGCCTCTTCCTTGAATTTCACGAGCTGGATTGTGTGTCACGCTGGTTAGCTGTCTGTTTTCTTGAAATCCTTTGTCTCATTTTATAGCAGTTGGTTAGTGGTTGTTGGAGTTATGATTCAAGTCCTTTATTGTTTTTAGCCCTTTGATCTTCATTCCTTTGCACCTCCTCCTTGCCCCAGTACTTCTATCATCAATCTCCCTTGGGTAGTCCAAGATCTCTCTCATCTCTGTATAAGTCACATCTATGGCCGTACACAGGTACATGGGTTGGTTAGGTATGTGATTGGGGTCTACAGAGTAGGGAAGTGTGTAGGGCATTGGGTGAGGGGTATTATGTTATGTTACTTTGCATTTATATCGTGCCTTATGTACCATTGGTATGGTCTCAAGGCGCTGGTAGGTTGAACGCCCTCGGGAACCGAAGTTCAAGTCAGTAGAGAGAATAGAGAGATTCAAAGGTGCGACTGTTCCATGCATACGACCGTTTCAAGCACTCAAAACCGTTCCTTCAATGTTCTTCCAAATGTTCCATGGACTCCAAACCATTCCATGTAAGTCACGCCATTCTATGCACTCCAATCTGTTCCATGCACTCCAATCTGTTCCATGCACTCCAATCTGTTCCATGCATTTCAATCCGTTCCATGCCCTCCAATCTGTTCCATGCACTCCAATCCTTTCCATGCACTCCAATCCGTTCCATGTACTCCAAGCTAACTTTATGCACTCCAACCATTTTATGCACTCCAACCATTGTATGCACTGCTCCTTTCATTCGTTCTACCCATGTTATCCTTTCTCCATCCACATACGTCATCTTCACACGTTCCATCCACTTCACTGGTTCCACCCATTTCACACGTTCCATCCACTTCAGCCATTCCACCCACTTCACCGGTTCCACCCACTTCACTGGTTCCAAACACATCACCCGTTCATCCACCTACTTCATCCGTTCTACCATTTCACCCGTTCCACCCGCTTCACTTATTCTACACCAGTTCATCTGTTCCATCCACATACTTCACCCGTTCCATCCACATATTTCATCCGTTCCTTCCACATGTTTGTGTACTGTGTTCCCCTTAGAAGGTCAGCCTTGTCCCCAGAAGGGGAGTCTCTGTGATGTCTTTCATCACCAGATACCTCTATGCATTGAGCACCCTCCCCATGACATCCTCTGCGGTGTACAACCCCCAGGCTGACTATCCGGTAGCGGCCTCGCCACCCTGGCCTCATGGGAAGGCGTTGCCCCTCCAGGGGAAGTGACAATATCTAAGCTCTCTGTGCTTTCCTACCGGATTTTTTTAAAAGCATGCAGGGATAAACCTGGTGTAACCTAGCTTAGATGGGCCACCTTCGTCTTCCTCAGCTGAGGAGGAAACCATGCTGCCTGTTTGTGGGGGAAGGCTGCCCCCTATGTCTGGATTCAGCAACTCCTAAGCCAGAGGACCCTTGGCTGGGTAGTGCCCTCTCTCTTCCCCTTTGGAAGTATGTAATTTTAATCAATCTGTTACACTGATCCCACTTCTGATAACATATGTCATGGCCAGGGGATAAATGATCACTATAAGCCAAGCGATACACATGGTTTTATCACAGCGCACACAAGTAAAGGATTAGGATCAACTGAGGCTCCCCCAGGGAGGTTAGAACAAAATCTGAACTATTTAGGTTTGTCTTTAATACTGTGGTGCTCGATTCTTCTTTCACTAGTACAGTGTTTGGAGTTTTAACACCCTTTACAAGTTATAACAAATGTTGCAATGGGTGTATTCAATTGTATAACATTTGTTCAAGTTGTCAGAATGGTTGAGGTTTGTTATAGTTTCTCCTGACACATCACAAGGATACTGTATGCGGTTCTTTATTGGGTTAGTCCTCAGTGAACCTTTTCATTGCGTCACCTCCTGCTACTCATTACTGTCTCTTTGGACCAGGGACTCTATCGTTTTACTCTCCGCCTCTTCTGGGGAACTTTCTTCGTCTCTCTGTTGATGGCCTCCACCCTTTCATTCACTTGTCAAGGCCTCTGATCATGTGTGCTCTTCCTTTCCCTTGACCAGGCCCTTCGTCTTCAACCTATGTGAGGAACCTGAAGGCGTCCTCACTCCTTTCCCCCTGGATCCAACTTTCAGGTGGCCAGGGAAAGGTCATCGCTTTTGGATCCCAACCATGGGGGTGGATATGAGAGGGAGGATCGCCTGGGTGGAGGGAACTTGGGGAGTGGGGAGATGACGTCTTTAGGTGAGACATGGTATCCCCCTTTCCTTTGTCAAAATGAACCCTTTATTCCTCAAGCCTTTGTAGGCTACTGTCAGTCTTTTTCCCTTCCTTCCCCCAAAATGTCCTACAGAAACATCACTGTAGTACTGGGATGAGGATGAGATAAGAGAGTTATGCATACTTCCTTTCATTCAAAACTTCGTAAATACCACTCTGGTACTGAGACGAGGAAGAGTGCTATGGAGAATTTCATTTGGAACAGTCAGGCATGTCCAGCTAATCGGTTTTGCCATGGTCAGGCAAGTGAATTCAAGGATCCACACCTGTGGTCCCTTAACAATCTGCAGGTGTATAAAAGTGCTGGCCGTCGAACACAGATGGAGAGACGGCCTGGAGAGAAGGAAGCGAGCTTGAGAGTCAAAGCGGGCTGGAGAAGAACGGACTGGAGATGAACCGTGCCGAGCATTAGAAGGAGAGAAACGCTGAGGCCAAGGCTGGCCGTGAGAGGGTCGAGAAACCCTACTGCCCTCCTGGTCAGGTGCACACAGCCAGAGCTGTATGGCGCCAGAGCCTCTCGAACGCCAAAGGACTCTAAGTGAGCGAGTGGTGCTCTCTGTAGCTGCCGCCAGGAGAGAACAGAGTTACTTTCCTGCTTTTTTTAGGTAGGGATAGTGAGACGTTTATCTAAACCTTTGAGTTAATAAAATGGCATCTTTTGAAAACCCTTCACAAAGTTGTCGGCCTCACACGAGGTAGCCCATGAGAGCTGGTCAGCCCATCGGGCAGTCCAGGGACGCTTCTGAAGGCTCTGAATGGCTGGATTTTCGAGAAGGCGTCAAGACTAGTTTGTCCCACTAGTCTAAGGGCTCAGAGATCAGGCAGAGCAGGAGGGCTTCACCGGGCCTGACAGAGGAAGGAATGCTGGGCCACTTCGGGAGTCGTCTTCGGATATTCAGCAGGCTATTCTTCTTCAAGGAATTCTTGGCTCGGATCAATGTGAATCTACAATGCTGAATCCGAAAATTTGAATTTGATTTTTTTTCTAAACATTTCCCCGCAATTATATGCGGGAGGAGACTCCCGCATCCCCTCTACCCCCAATACTCCCCTTACATGTTTTATAAACCTACCCTTCCCCGACATATAGTTGCAGGGAAATGTGCATTTCGGAATCTGACATTTTCTGATTTGGCATGTTTACCCTTGCAGTGATGACATGATCCACTTGGCTCTAATGTAGATCTGAAGAATAGCTGCAGTTGTCCTACCTTTATCCACGATTCAAGCTGGAAGCAAGTCCAAGCCCACCAATGGTAAGGATCTGCACCATTCAAACAGCCAGCAGTGGTCCAATCAGGGATACCGAAAATAATGGAAAAACATAAATGTAACTGCTGGCCCCACCTTGTCTTTAGGCACATATAAAAGTAATCAAAATTCTCATGGTTAAGCATTTAGTGATACAAACGTATCCCCCGTGAACTGCATTGTAAGATGCTGTGTCCAATGTTTCAAATACAAGAATTGAAAAGGAAAACAGTACTGATAGTCTGAAGGACTGATCAGCTTCCTGATAACATGTTAGCAAATGGCAAGGGAAGTGAGGCTGAGGACTTTACTTCCCTTCAAAAGTCAGGACAGGATCAAAGCAAAACGAATGGGGTTCCATAGGAAACTATGGAGGTAAATTGCAAAAAGAAAATCCTTCCTAACTCCCCCCACCCCCAGGCTAAGAGCAGGTTGATCTAATCCACCCCTGCATGGGTTTCCTGTTCCACTGAGTTATACATCCTGGACAGCCCATCAGCATAGCAGAGGACTAATAAAACATATAGGATGTTCCCTGACTTTGAGATCTAACTGAGAGAGGACAGCACCTATCCCAGTATCAGAGGCATCTGTCAGCACAAAAAGGTCTCTGATAATCAGGAGCTCTGAGAACAGGGGCCTGACAAAGGGAACTCTTCAGGCCTTAGAAGGCCTTCTCCCACTCCTCAGACCAAGAAACCTTCTAAGGTTTCTTTGGAGTAGTGAAGTCCAGTAAGAGGAGCAGCTATGGTATCCTAGTCTGTCAGGAAATCCCTGTAGTACCAAGTGAGGCATAGAACAGCTCTCACCTGGGTTTGGGTTGCGGGAGTTGCCCAGTCTGGAAAGTGGTAGGTGCATTATTGAGACCAAAGGGCATTACCCGATTTGTATAGTCCCTCTGGCGTTGAGAATGCTGTCTTCTCCTTAGTATTTTCTGTCATGGATATTACCCTGCATTGAGATCAAATGTGCTTTCTGGATGGGGATGAGGATCTGTCTTGGTGACAGCATTTAGAGCTCTGTAGTCAACACAGAATCTTAAATCTGAAGTTCCTGATTTTGGTACCAAAACCACTGGGCTGCACCAAGGACTACTAGAAGGCTCTATCACTCCAAGATCCAACATCTTGTTGACCTTAGGATTGATGCAAGACCTTGCTTTATCTGATATTCTAGAACTCCTGAATCCGTAACCCTTGTTAGTGCTTACGAACAGTAACCCCCATTGGCTACCAGGTTGTTGCCCTCAGCTCAAGATGTCTTGCTGAAAGCAGACTGTCTGATCTCCCCATGGGATATTCTGGCTAGCCCTACACTATCAATGGTTAGTTCTAAATGGCAGTGTATGGGTGTGCTGTTAGCCTTAAGCCCCGCTGTTCTCCTTGCCACTCTCCTCCTCCCCTACTCTCCCTGTCCAACACCACCCACATTCTCTCCTCCTACATCTCTCTCTTCTGTCTTTCCGATGTCTTATTTCCATACAACTAACCTCCACCCTCCAATGTTACTGCCTCATTCTCTCGGATCTTACTACTCCCTCCTACTCCCCTCCTCTACACTACTACTCCCAGTTCACACTGTTAATTTCTCTGAACGACTATTATTCTCCCTTCTCCTCTCTACTATGACTTTCCCACTCCACACTACTATGACTCTCCCCTCTCTGCACTACTAGTAATCTGCACTTTTTGCACTATTACTACTCTCCACTCTCTGCACTACTATCCCCCCACTACAAACTACTACAACCCTCTTCTTCCTCAAACTCAGGGTTATGGTGTCCTGCTCACCTTTCCACTACACTCACTCTCACTAGTGTCACCCCATACCCACTTCTCTCCTACACCCTCCTCCTCGCACCCAACTCCTCCACCCTTCTCTCCGAACACTTACTCCCTCTCACGCTAACTAGTACCCTCACTGCCCTACTCCCATCTCCCACTGTATCTCTATCTTTCCCTCTCCCTCACCTTTTATACAACCCTTTCTCCACTTTCCTACACTACATACAACTGGTACTACTCTCTCTCACAAACACCTCACCTGCACCCTGCTTAAATTCTGCCACCACCGTTCCAACATTCGTCTGTCCATCCTCTGCCTGGTTTCTTGGTCCACCATCAGATCATCAGATCATCATGTGACCTCACCCGAACAACCCACACTTATCTGTCTCATTTTATATTGTGCTGCTGGTGTTTCCGTGTCTCCCTCCTCTTCCCATAGGCTGCAATGGCCACCCGACTCTCTGCACCAATCGGTGCCTACGTTTTCCCCAAAGGGTTGGATTGCATAGACGAGAGCCTTTAAAAAACCCTTTAAGGTCCCACCCACTTTTCGAGCACGGTTTTTAAAACAGTGTCTTGTGTGGTAGCAGCCAGGGGCTCAGACTACTCTTTCTTCTTGTGGCTTTCCTCAAGTGTTGGAAAGTTTTTTCCAGTGTCCGTCTAGTCCCCCTGCAGTCTCTCCTCACTCGCATTTCTTTTCCTGTTGTCTCCCCATTCACTTGGGGTCTGTCTGGGGTGGTCAGATTAGGTGCTGGTTGTCTCATTTTTCTTTTGTTTGAAGATTTCCGGTTCGTTCTCTGGTGGTGGTTGATTCAACTCTCCTGGTCCCAGTTTTCTTAGCTGCTCGCTGTTGCATTGTGGGAGATGGAGTACTGCAACAGAAAAGAAATAGACGTAACCAGAAAAAGCACTGGGAGGTTTTGCACGATAACAAGCAATACCAGTGGTGACATTTATGGCATAAGGGGGTGGGGGTTGGAGGGAGTGGGCCCCCCAACAACCACTTCCCACGCCTGAGACAGGGCTGGCCACAGACTTTTGTTCTGGTGAGCTTCCTGCCCAAGGGAGATAAGGGTCTCTCTCCCTCCATCTTGACTTGACCTTGTCACACTCCCTTTTTCAGGAGTTAAAATTCACCACTCGACTCCATGTACACAATCTGCCCAGCAATCTTCCTCTACTCTCTTGGCCTTACAATCTGTCCTTCCACTCCAGATCTTACAGCCAGACCAGTAGTGTTCCTCTCCTCTCCATGTCTTACAGCCAGTCCGATAACCTTGCTCTCTGCTCCAGCAATCTTATTCCCCTTTAACACCACAACTCGCCTTCTCTGTACCACAAAATTGTCCCTTACATAGTGCTTGGACCAACTAGCTTCATACTGATTTGCCAGAGGGGGCCACACGTCCACTCTGAGCATGGTCCTTGGCAGGGATGAATGTAGTCCTGAGTTCACGGGGGAAGTCTTTAAATGGGGAAGCCACCATCTTGGATCCCACTTTAATCTATGTTTGTTGCTGATTGGGAAGAAGCTGTTGGTTTGTTTCCTCTGTTTCAGGCTGGTGAGTTTCTCTTCTCTGAATTTCGTTTGGGAGTTTAAATAAATTCTCATTTGCTTGGTGCACTGCTGGTATCCTTTCTCTTGCTTTTAATGGAGAGAGTGGCAGAAGGAGATTCTGTCTCCCTTGTGCAGGCAATTGTGAGGGGGACATTAGTTCTCTTCTCCCCAGTGTTACTGATGGCATGGGAAGAAAGTGGGGCTCTATCTATGTGTCCATCCTACTGTACGGGTGAGGACTGGGATTCCTCTGGATATCGAATGGGTGAGGGGTGCATGTTCCCCAAGACAGATTCCAAATCTGTAAGTGCATTTTGAGAGGCCAGTTCAAGTTTTCCTCTGTTGGGAAAGAGGGATTATGGGAGATGTAGACCCTTTCTTGTTGGTTTGTTAGCCTAGTTTAGGAAGTCTGGCCCCATGATGTATTTCCTATCCTTCCTGGTCTAGGTTACCTAACTAGGTCTTCTGTATGGTCTCTAGCCTCCCGGGTCCATAATCGACTTCCTAGATCGCATTCTGGGTTTTGGTTACGTTCACGAAGGGAATTATGGGATATGTTGTTGTTGCTGTTTTGTTTTTCTCAGAGGGATTGGTCTATGCCCAGAGATATGCTTTCACTGTATACAGCTGGTGTTGTGGGCCGACTATACTATACCCAGTTCGATGTGACGAAATCAATGTGGTCATTTCGGCTCAGTGACCTGCACCTTTTTCTTGGCCCGATGAGTTGGCTTGCTTGACTTACATAGAAGTTGTCAGGATGTAGTAGTCCTCTTTGGCAAAACCTTGGCACTACTACCCCTAGATCTTTCGGTTGTCTGAACATAGGCCAGGCCTCTCACACTTTAAGGCCTTTTTAAAAATCGCTTTGGGCCTTGGTGTTGGGGGCTTAAGCCCCTTCTGAGACTTGGCAGGACCTCCGTGGTTGCTGCTCCAACATCAGTCTATGACTCCCTCCATGAATGCTGCCCCTAGCCAGCCCTCTCTTGTTAAACCTCATCTTGGGCCCTTCCCTCTCCTGTGTATGTCTCTTTCTCATGGTGTTTAACTCTTCTTTCACACTCGCTACCCCTTGGCATAACGCCACACTCTAAATTCGTCCTCCTCCACCATTCTCTTTCTCTCATAATCTTAGTTTTTCTTCCTCCCCCTCTGAGATTGACTTTTGCTCCTTATCCTTCTTCTTCAGGGTCAGCGCTCTTCTCCCCCTATCATCCTCCTTGTCCTCCACATCCCACTTCCTTGGTCTTCTCCCCTATATATCCTCAGTATTTCTCTCTACCTCTATTTATATTTATTAAGTTATTTTATGGTGCTAACAACCCAAGAGATCTGCAAACACAATCAGTTGTGCAGCACTAGTAGTTCTATCGGATGGAGGCTAGATATCTAAATACGGTCAGAAAAGATGTGTTTTTAACTGCTTTATGAAACACCTCAAGTCTACTTCAGGCCTGAGTAGATTAGAGAGACCTTTTCAAATAATGACACCCTGAACAGAGAAACATTTCCCCCTGTTGATAGCAGATTAAATCTGGGGGAAGTAATCACCGACAAGTTGGAAGAACGCAAAGATTTGGAAGGTTTATAGTTTTAATCTGACAGCCACATGTGTGGGTGCTTTCTCATGAATACAGATGTGCACAATCATCATTTTAAGTAATTCTAGACTTGGCGGGCAACCAATGCAATGTGTGTGATATATGGATGATTTGAAATCTAGCAGGTTCATTGGTCATAATCCAGGCCACATTATTTTGTAAAACCTGTAGCCTCTGAACTAATGCTTTAAAGGGACCCATAATGATATGATAGGTTATTTATTCCGCGCTTAATACCTAGACGTTTCTAAGCGTGGTCCCGGGGATCGAACCTGTGCTTGCTCGGTGTCGTCTTGCTTCTAAGGCAAGCGCGTTGCCCCTGAGTGTTTAACCCAATGTAGCCCTTGCAATAATACCCAAGAGGAATTTGCTGAAGTAAGGTTGAATTTGCTTGAAAGGCCTAAAGTAGTAGCTCATATTGCTGCCCAATGAAATGACCTGAGCTGTCAGACCAAGAAGGGAATCTAAGATGGTGGCCAAAGTTTCAAAATACTTGGGTTCCTTCTTTGCTGAAAGGGGTTCTCTGCCTGCCTTTGACAGTGCTGTGAGTACTGGAGGGAGGCTATATATGCCCCTTTGAAGGTCTTGAGACCCGTACTCATGGGCCTCCCCCTTCTTAACACCCGTACCCCACTAAGGCTGCTCTCTTCACTCATTGGACTTTTGTCTCCTTGGAGTCACTACTCTTGGGGCTTGTAAACGTAGTCTCGCAAGTTTCTGCTGTGTAGGATTTGTTAAGGTTCTTGAAAGGTATTTATTTTATTTATTGCATTTGATTAAACGCCCAAACCCGGGAGTATCACGGCGTAGGTTTCCAAGGGTAATTTCAGACTTATTGGTTACATTGGATCAACGCAAGGTCCTTAGCTGCTCATGCACTGGACGTTGCGGATCTTATCAAGACGCAGGAGCTTGACCTTATTGCCATCTCTGAGACCTGGCTACATTCTGCATCAGGCCCTGCACTCTCACTGGCTATCCCCACAGATTACTACATCATCAGATGCGACCGCACTTCTAGAGGCGGAGGAATTGCATTTATCTATAGAAACTCACTTGGACTCAGAACCATTCCGAGCATCAATGTGGAATCCGCAGAGTTACTCTCTGTCAAACTCCAACTGTCAGCCAGCCAAACGGTCGCCATCCACCTAATATACAGACCCCCTGGTCCTCCTACAACATTTGTAGATGACATCTCTGCTTTAGTACTTGATAAAGCGAAATCTAACTCTCAAACCATCATCCTTGGTGACTTCAATCTAGGCTACCAGGACCCTAATGATCCCGCGGCCCTCGACCTCGCCAACACCCTTACAGATCTAGGATTCTCACACCATATACAGGAACCCACCCACACCAAAGGGCGGTCCCTTGACTGGCTCTGTGACACCAATTGCAATATCCACGTACTCACGAACGCTCCTTGCATCTGGTCTGATCACCACATCATTACCTTCAGTATTGAAGTGGCCTCTCTACCCACGCCTCCTGTTGCACCAGCCACCTTCGCTAGAAATAAAAAGAATATAACCACGGAAAAATTACTCCCCCTCATCCTTCCTTCCCTCAATAATGTTCCTGACACCTGCTCGGACCCCTCTATCTTAGCCGACATCTACAACCAGTCAGTGCTCGCAGCCATCAACTCCATTGCCCCGCTCAAACTTAGGAGACCTAAAATACGCGCTCACCTCAACTCGTGGTTCACTCCCCAGCTCAGAGTGCTACGTAAAGAGAAACGTATTGCATATTGAGTCACACTGGAAAAGCCACCAATCTGACACCCATAACGACTGCCTCCTATTAGCTACGCTCAACTATAAAGTAGCCTTACTCCAGGCTAAAAAAGACTCCTACAACAACCGTATTGCGTCAGCCCAATCAAATACCAAGGAACTATTCAAAATACCTAAGGAACTGGAGACACCTGCAGCTCCCCCTGACTCATGTACCAAAGACAGTACTTGGTGTTCGAATATTCAAACGGCACTCCTGGGGAAAATTGCCACCTTACAAACCAAAATTAGAGACAAACAAAAATCCCTACAGTCTGATCAACCACTGACCACACCCATACCTAATACCCACCAAGCCAATCGCTCTCATAAACCTTTCTCTTTCTCCCCTCTCACCACCCTTGAAGTAGAAGAAATCATAAATAACCTCAAACCGTCCAATTGCCAAGGTGACCCCTGCCCGGCACCTATCATCAAGGAAGCATCTCACAACCTAGCCCCTTTCATCACAGCATTCATAAATGCCTCCTTCAAGACGGGTATAGTCCCGGACAGCCTCAAAGATGCGTGGGTAATCCCACTTCTCAAAAAACCTTCCCTTGACCCCAACATTCCAACTAACTTTAGACCTATCACTAGGGTCCCATTCCTGCTCAAGATCTTGGATCGTGCAGCTTACTTGCAGATTCAAGACTACCTTGAATCCAATAATCTTCTGGGGTTAAGACAATCCGGTTTCCGTCCCAAACATGGCACTGAGACAGCCTTGATTGATTTGAAATCTCATATGGAGACACTATAGGACAATGGGAAGTTAACACTACTCCTTCTCCTTGACCTCTTCGCGGCATTTGATTTGGTCAACCACCAAATACTCTGCCAACATCTTAAATCCGCGGCCCACTTCTCGGATTCTGCCAATGCCTGGATCCACTCATTCCTGAGCAACAGATCCATGAGGGTATTTTCACCCACAGCATCAGCAGACCCCTCCCCCATTCACTGCGGCGTCCCTCAAGGCTCTTGTGTGTCCCCTACACTGTATAACGTATTCACCAAGCCCCTATTTGATGTGCTTGACTATCTGGGTGTCTCCTACACCAACTATGCAGACGACACCCAGATACTCCTACCCATCACTGGTGATTACTCAGCCGACGCTAAAACCTTAAATGATGTCTAATTGGTAATTCAGGCCTGGATGGCACATCACGAACTTTGCCTTAATGACAAAAAGACAGAGCTCCTACTACTAGGATCAAGTCATCGTCTTAACAAATTAGATCAAACCTACAAGTCCTTCATCATCGACGGCAACGATATCAAGGTCTCTAAAGACACTAAAACTTTAGGCATCTATCTGGACTCCACGCTCTCTCTGAACAAACAAACAAATGCAGTTAGGTCGGCATCAGCCTATACTTGCAAACTTATCACCGCCTGCAGACCCTTTCTAAACTCTACCAACTGCATCACCCTTGCCAGAACACTCATTATGGCCAAAATTGACTACTGTAGTGCTCTCTACTTAGGGACTAGTCAGTCCAATCTCAATAAATTGCAACTGTACAAAATAATGCCATAAGGGCAGCCTTAAACATCCCGAGACGATCCCATATCTCCTCCGTCAGATCTGACCTACGATGGCTCCCAGTAAAACAAAGAATTGCCCTGAAAACTCTGGCCTTGACTCACAAATGCCTGAACAACAATGCTCCACCATACCTTTCCACTCGCCTTACACTTTACACCTCCTCTCGACCTACTAGAGCAGCCCAAACTCACAGCCTAACCCTGCCTAGATTCAAACTCCAAAAAGCCGGTGGTGTGAGCTTCCCTGTTCTAGCCTCCAAACTTTGGAACACTCTGCCCACTCCCATCAGAACTGAAACATTGTTCCAAACTTTCAAGAACAACGCCAAATCTTGGCTGTTCTCCCATGACTTATGAGGCCCTTAACCCTGTCCTGCCTCCACGTGTATATAGGTTATATGTATATACACTCTATAATGTACCTGTATTATAATCTGTAAATGGTAGTCCTATGTACTTTATGTATATTCATGTAAATGTATTATGTATGTACTGTTTATTGTAACCTGTTCTCAAGAGTATGCGCCTGGTTGCCCCTGGGCCTGGCTTGCGCTTTACAAAACAAATAAACTAAATATGAACACTTACAAACTTCTTGGTTACATGGTAGAAGTGCTTGGAAATAATTACAGGTGTAGTTGCATAGTTTCTAGTCCAAGGTATATGTTACATGGTATACAGGAGTAGAGCAGTAAATAAAGTGGCGCATTTGAGATACAGGGAATGTTTCAGTGTTAGTTGTGTGGTTAGTATTTATTGAAAAGCCAGGTTTTTAATAATTTCTTGAATTGTGGGTGGGAGGGCTCGTTACAAATATTGGATGGGAGTTAGTTCCAGATTCTGGGGGCAGCTACAGTGAACTGGAGCTACCTGTTCTAGTGTTTTTAAATCTGGGGATAAGTAGGTGAACGTTGGAGCTGGATCTAAGTGTTCTTGCTGCTGTTTTAACTGTGAGGCATTGATTAAGGTAGATAGGGGCATTTGAGGTGACACATTTGTGTGTGATGGTGAGGGTTTCATGGAGTATTCTTGCTTGTATGGGCAGCCAGTGTGCCTCTCTCCTGTACTGTGTAATGAGGTCTCCTTTGCTTATACCTAGCGCTGCTCTCAAGGCCTTGTTCTGTAAAAGTTGCATTTTATTTATGTTTTTCTTGGAGGTCCCTAATAGTAGTATATTGCAGTAGTCGATCTTGGCCAAGATGAGGGCTTTTGCTGGACTGGGGAGCTTCGGGGATCCTATTTATATCCCCTCTGGGGCCTGCATCATGGAGACAGTGGCAGCTTCTGGGCCCCAAGGTAACTCCAGTCCTGTCACCTAGCCTCTGACCGGAGACTTTTAGACACACATCTCAGATGAGGAGGAAGAACATCACTGTCTTCCTTCACTTGGATGAATGGCTTATCAAGGCAAGGCCATCAAACAGCCTGCCAGTCTTTTTTGTGCAGACTTGCTCCTCCTCCAGTTATCAGGCTTTTCTGTGAATATCCAGAAGTTTGATCTTTCGCCATCAAACAGACTGCAGTTCATCACCAAGAGGGAAAGGCAATTCCATCTCCAGATAAGGTTCCAGACATCAGTCAGTGTTGCAGTTTTTACCAGAAATGTTGATTTCTAGCTTACCTGTTCCTGCAACTTCTAAGACTCATAATCTTATGCTCTCTACTTGTGCCAGTTGCAAGATTGCGGATGCAGTTTCTGCAGCGGCTTTCATTCTGGATGGAGCTTGCTGCTTTTTTGATTTTTCTCCCAACAAAAGACCTCAAAACCTGCTTTGGTTGGGTTCTTCGGTGTCAACATAGAACTTTTTTTCAGCCACGTGACTCCCGATGACATTGCCCACAAACTTCTTGCTGGGCGGGGTGCTCATCTCTCCAATCTTTCAGTGAAGCACCATTAAACTGTCTCCACATTAAACTGTCAGAGTTGAGAGCCACCAAACTAGTCATGTGGCTTTTCTACCATTCATTTGTGGAAAGTCTCCAAACACTGACGGACAATCCCAAAATGTAACATTAGCCGAACAAGAGAGGTCATCTGGGATACCAAGAATCAAGTGGCCTCCTCAGAAGTTCATCTAGCAGGTGGGGCTCGGGGGGGACTGGTCTGGTAGACGCTTAGTTTAGACAGGATTCGACTTCTGTCCACTTTGTGTTGAAGGAACATTTATCCACTAATCTGCTCCAGTGAGATTTCCCACAGGGATTCTCTGGTGGGTGCATAGATAGTAGACAGGCATTTAATTTTTTGGTTTATGCACTTCTGCTGATTCTGCAGGCTCTTCAGCGACCTCCTCATCTCAGGATGACACTGATCCTGTTGCCTGGAGATTGGGTGAGAAATATTTATTATTAGAAATATTTCTATCTATTAATTAATAACGCGGTTTCACCTAAGTGCCATACAAAGGACAGTGGTACAATGAATGCATAAAACAACGCAAGTAACCATAAATAAGGATGATTAAGACATGTTCAAGTGGGGATAGGTTTTAAGATGCGAGCGATAGAGAGTAAGTCGGGATAGATCTGGTATGGGGTGGCGTGGCGTTCCAATATGATACGACTAATAGGGAGAATGAGCGAAAGTGGAACTTGGCACAGGGTGGCTAAGCAACAGTTATTAGGAGCTAGGACTGAGACTGGAGGGAGCTGGCAGGGACTTAGAGAGAAATCAGAGAGCAAAGATAGGGTGAAGCAAGACCTTGAAGACCTTGAATAGTAATGCAGAGAAAGCAAAACAATAGACAAGACTCATAGCGAAGAGAGAGAATTGAGAGAAGGGACAACAGAGGTACTGGGGGAAACACAGCACAGAGTATGGATAGAGGAATTGAAGACAGAGTGTAGTGGGGCGAGACCAGAAGCAGGAAGACCAAAAAGGAGTGAGGAACATTAGTCCAGTCGAGAAAAAGTGAAGGATGTCATCAAAATTTAGCAGCATGAAAATAGGTTGGTCAGGTGCTGTATCAAATCCTGAACAGTATGAACCATGATGCCTTGCTCTTGACAGGTTGGGGTGTTAAGGATGTGGGCCTCTCTGACGATGTCCTTAATTTCATGTTGTCAGATCGATGTTAGTCTACAAAAGCTGCCTATGCATCTCGTTGGATTTAATTTTCTAGATTGTGCTCTGAAGAGATTCACAGTCCATAGAGTGTGTCACAAAGGTTGCTTTGATTTTTCCACTGATTGTCTCGGGAGGATAGCTCAGGGGCAACGCGCTCGTCTTGGAAGCAAGACAACCCAGAGCAACACAGGTCCCTGTGTCTATGCTTAGAAACCTCTGGGTATTAAGCGTGTTATAAATAACCAATTTAAAAAGAAATTACTGTAGGACAATAGCCATACTTTGTTGTTCTTAATATTATGCAATTTCTGAATGGGATTGTTAAAGATTTTCTGTCAAAACCTTTTGTTGTTCCGTCATTGAATTCAAGCTTAGGTCTTGATGGTTTGAATCTATGCTTCCTGCTCCCCTTTTCTATTGGCTACCAAGATTTCTTTCTCTTGGCTATTAACTCTACTCACTATGTAGGGAGTTATAGGCTTTGTGCGTGAGCCACCTTTTCCTTTTTTTAAAATTGTGTTTATTGGTTAAATAAAAGCTTATACACACATAGATAAAATTGATACAAAATAACATTTCACTCGGGGAAAGACAAATTATCATCATCATCACAAGAACTTCCAATCTCATCTAAAAAACAGCGATTTCTTCAAACCAATTTTTTAGCACATTTTGTGAGGTAGATGTATTTTATAGTTCTACAAAATACGAATATATAGTGTTGGGATCATTCTAAGTCATAAGAAGTTTAACCTAAAATAAGGAGGAGTCAATCATTTGCCTTGTAGGGATTGAGACAAGATCAAGCTCATTACAAATGGCTTCCACCGGAACAGATTGTGAGAGGCCCAGAGGTAAATGCCACAATTTACCTTCTAGCACTCTTAGCCAGGCAGTTTCCTTTGCAGTGTAAACCTCTACACCATATACAATACCAGGAACAATACATGCTTTATACAGTTCCAATAGTCCCTCAACAGATTGGCCTCCAAATCGCTGTATAAAGGATCCAATAGCCTTAAATTTGGCAATAGCCTTGGTAGAAATAGTTCTAGAAAAAATGTCTTTATCCATATTGTTTGTAATAACTGCTCCTAGATATTGGTAGCTGGACACCTCTTTCAATCTTGTACTCTGGGTTACCCAATAACATTTTTTGATTCCTCTTCTATTACCTTTAACGATCACGATCTTAGTTTTATTCAAATTTATCTCCAAACCATGCTTAGAGGAGAATGTATATAGAGCAGCTAAACTATGTTTTAGGCCTATAGCAGTTACATCCAACAATACAATATCATCTGCCTAAGATAACCAAGCAACAGAATGTTGTAAAATACGCAGAGGATTATAATTAGTTTTCCAGTGCAGTTCCCAAGTCTGATATATTTTTAAACCATGGTTAATCTTAAAACACTCAGTCAATGCACCTTCCTGGTCAATTCTAATTTGTACGATGTTATCCGTATAAAAAGTTTTAATAAAATATAAAATCTGGGGGTGCAAATCCCATTTCTGTTTTTTTTCCCATAGTGTATGTTGGTTAACCCTATCAAATGCTTTAGAAAAATCTGTAAAACAAATATACAGAGAATCAGAACTGGACTTCAAGGTAGATCAGATAAAATACTTTAGGGTCCATAGGTTAGAAAATGTACTGTAACCCTTTCTAAAACCAGTTTGTAAAATACTAAAAATCCCTTAATCTTTTGTCCATTCATTAATATAGCTTAGCTCAAATCGATTATTGCTAGTATGCTATATTTAGCAGGCGAATCTCTAGCGCCTTTTTTGTAGATCAGTATTAATAGGGATTTGGTCCAAGATGCCGGGATAGGTCCTGTTTGCAAAATTTCTTGAAAAGTTAAACAAAATACGAGCCCAGGCCTTAGAGTCTTCTTTTAATAGATTGTTTGGGAGCCCATCTGGGTCTGGTGCCCGAGAAGATTTGAAACCTTTTATAATATTCTCCACATCTTCGTCCATAGCCTCTGTTTCTAGTGTTACCTAAGGCAAATGTCTTTGTCTGTTTGAGTACCTTCCTTCTACCCAAGGTGGTTATGGGATTATATTAGACACAAACTATTAATTTACCTGAATTCTTACTCCTCATCCTCATCTATTTAAGACAGAAGAGTCTTCATCTGTGCCCTAAAAGGGCACTCCATTTTTATGTCACAGAGTCCAGGGAATATCATGGTGACGACTAGTTGTTTGTTGATTTTGCAGAGCCCTCAGAAGGCTGTTACAAACAATCTTCCTACTATGACTTGGCGATTAGGAGGTATCGGAGTGCATTCAAGCTCACTCCACAAAGGAACAGACATTCACTTTGGCACAGCAGCGAGGTGTTCCGCTATTGGATATCTGCTGTGCAGCTACATGGGCATCCCCACATATGCTCACTAACAATTATTGTTTAGATTCTTTGTCGGAGGAAGATGCTTGTTTTGGAAAATCTGTTTTCCAGCCTCCGCTGCTGTTCTTTTTCCTCTCCTCTCACCCTCTTCCTCTCGTCTGCTGTTATTCCTTCTCTCCTCCCCTCTCGTCTTACCAGCCTTCTCCTGCTTTCTCCACCTCACAGCCTTCTGCTCTTTCTCCCTCTGATCTCGCCTTCTGTCTCCTCGGAATAACTTCCTTCTCCAAACATCCACAGTTTTCAGCCTGAGGCCTGGCCTTGTGTAGGGCCCTGACGCCACACCACCGACCATCCCTGGACTAACGGACTTCGGTGTGCTTGTGTGAAGCATTCACATTCTGACTGTTAATTGTTTTTTCTTTCAGGCTTTTCCCTATTTTTATAGGGCGTTGGGGTACGAGCCGATAAAGGCTTGTTCCGTCATCTTGGTTTTGTCATGCATACAGAGAGCAGGGACCAACCACCAGAGTTTGTGCGTTCCACAGAATACCTTGCTCGCCTGTGCATGCAGAGAGCAGGGACCACCAGAGTTACGCATTCCACAGAATCCACGGTATCACTTGCTCTCCTGTGTTCACGTTGCATGACCTGGAAACAATCTGTGCTTGTGGGCTTATCTCCCCTGAATCTCCTGAATGGTCTGTTGTAGCCCAAATGTCCTCATTTGTTGTTTCTCATTACTGCTAACTCTCAGCACTGCATGACGGGTTCAGGAGGAAGAGTATTTGACGATTGGGTTGGGTAATAGTCTGCCTTATCTTTTCAGTCACATTTTGGTCCCTCATAGTGTCTTACTGCAGTGAGCCCCTTCCGCCTGATCTGTGAATGGTGGAGTTAGCCAGTGCATCCTCCCCGTTCCAACCGCCAGACCAGCATCAAAGTGATAGTGCCGCCCTTGGCCACCCCAACCATCATGCCAAGGTACAGGCAGATGTCTTCTTCAGAGTCCCCATTGCAGAAATGCGAACAGTGGACACATGGGGATAGGTTCACACATTCACAACACATTACTGCCTAGATGGCCTAGACTTTTACTTGGGGTTAACTCGCAAGTGGTGGAAGCCTCTCTGCATTTAGGCAAAAATACTGGTGATATCTCGTTCATCTCTGTGTTCCCTACACTTGAATATGGAGGTCTTATTCAGGCATGTGCATTGCGTGTTGCAGTTATTCTGCCATGCGATTTCCCCAGTGGGTATGGATGGCTTATCGGTTTATGTGGATTTTACTTGCTATTCTATTCATGTGTTTATGGCTAATACTCAGGATCCCATGATGAAGAACATAAAGGTTCTCCATCATAACTATTTTTTATGAACACCCCATCCCACCCTACTCCCCTTCATGTCATATTATGACAATCTGAAAAGTATCATCTAAATAGGCCCTCTGCCACTGTAGTGTATTGTGTTTGCTCTCTGTAAGCTCTTTTCTTTCCTCTGTGTTAGCACGCAATCAACTGCATTTATCACATTCATATTTTGTGCATAGTCCTCTGCATTTACTTCTTCACTGCCTGGCTTAAATTTAAAAAAAGAATGTTCAGATAAGTATTCTTTTATATACAGCTTTTTTTAGAAAGATCTATTTTCCTTTGTAAAACGTGATGTGGGATTGAGCTAATTCATGGTGATAGTCACATTAGAAGTTATGATTATAAGGATGATATTAGATTCTGATGTCACAGCCAGTGAATGTATACATGAGACAAGAAGCTTTGACTTTTCCCTTTTTAGGCACATGAAGTCAATTGAAGCCTTGAGGAAGGAGAGGGAAGAAAGACTGCAGAGTTTTAGGAGGAGTCGTAGCCTCAGCCCTCAGAAGCACCTCAGCCTGTCACAGGCTTCACTCAATTCCCAGAGGGATCTCGATCTCCCCAGCCGACGGAGAGAATATCTTCAGCAACTGAGAAAGGATGTTGTGGACAACACCAGGTTAGTGTATTCCACCCGCTTACATATGGAGCTTTGGGTTAAGCAGGATCACAAAATAATGCAAGGTCTTCTGTGGACATTTTCCTGGATCACGGTTTCGTGTTGTCTTTATTGTTGTTCCGATAAAAGAAAAAACAGTTTTTCTTTATTTTTTCATAAAACAAAGATACTTGCATGTGTGGCAGGTATGCTAACATAGTGCTCCACCTGTCCATGACAGTGCCATTTTGGATCTGCACCACTGATGTGCATAATGTGTACATGAGCATGTGCCTGCTAAATTCCAGTGGCATGCCAGTGGGGTAGTCCCATGTGTTGGTTGTCATGAAAAGTGAGATGGAGACTATCAAGCAGAGGGTAAACAGGGACTCCGGGAAGAAGTGGGTATGGCTTATCAGGTTTGTTTTCTGTGAACTATGGAGAGACTGTGAAGGAAGACCTAGGCAAGCTATCCCAGACTCCGCGGATGAAGGCAGCTGTCTCCACCCTCATTATCCCGAAAGTCACTTTAACAGATGTATGTCGGGATAATGCGCCCCTTCCCGACATGCTGTACACGGGGAAGGGTTCAAACCCCCAGTACTCTGCATTTCCCCTCCTCGCCTTCCACCCCCACACCTCTCTACATCTTTCCCCCACAAGCCCCTGTATGTTTTTTCTTTCAATTCACGCATGCAACCGAGTTGCAGTTTTCAGTTGTATATATCTTAAAATGCAATTCCTTAACACAGTGATGTGCAAAACGCAGCATACTAGCTCAGCATTCCAGAGCTGGCAGATCTCCTTAGGTTTGGAGTAAAGAAGTGGCCAAGAGGGAGAGGATTGTTCCCCTGGGGCACAGCGCAGTCCCTGGTTGAATATGAAGCAACAGATGAATGGAAACCAGTGTAAAGTGTCAGTTGTGCTGCCAACAGAGGTGAGAGAAACTCAATACCACAAAAGCCAATGTGCTATAATCAAAGGGTGATTACTTTGCATCCCTACCTGCCCCTTCTATTGGGATTCCCCAGTGAAATTATACAAGAATGCCTGTAACCTGAGGAAGACCTTTTTAGAGGAGAATTCAATTTGTTTGAGTTCTTGTGCCTAACTTTGTCTGTCCCCACACGGTTTGCTGTCTTCCATGTTTTGTTTGGCTTCCTTTTGTGTGACAAAAGGGACTTCTACGAAAGTCACAGTCACAGCTATCCTTGTTTTCTTCTGATATGCTGCCCTTACTAGCCCATACGGCTACTAGAGCAGGGGTGCCATTTAAGCACACCAATTTAGTCCCAGAGTGTTTCTGTCACCCTGAAAGTGTGTTGGGGAGTAGGCCAGCAGCAACTGTAACTTAGTTTCAGCTACACCAGGGTCGTAGCCATATTACCACGTTAGTAGCCTAATGCAACGGTATGGTAACCTTTAGGGTACTAATGTATGTCAGCAAATCTGCACGCCTAAATGGTAATTATGCTGATGTAGGCCCATCCTGAGCCTGCAAAAGTTCCTTCCGTTTAGGTTTACACTCCAGACTGTGTCTGGTGGTTTCTTGGATAGCATTGGCTCGCTGGCCATTCAAACCTTTGTGCTGCCTGGATTGCGATTGGTGGGCTGCTAAGGCTGGCCCCGTAGTGAATGTAAATATTAGTGTGAGAAACTGTTCCTGGATTCCCCTGAAGACTTCAGCTGGGATGGGCTGCTGCTGAGGGTGCTAGTATCTCTTTACTGGCTGTGGACCTGTTCCTTTGTCCTTGCATCCCTGCTCTTCTACTGGTGGACTCCCTTGTAAGGTTCATACTTTGCTTCTCCCCATCTTCCTTGATGCCTTGGCTGGCTGTCCTTGCTGGATTCTTCCTCACCTGTAGTTGCTATGCCCCGGGTAACATACTTCAGCGCCCAAGTGTTTAAAGTCTCTCCTTTATGTCCTGACCTGGAAATCCAAGTGGCTTCTAGCTAGTCCACCGCAGCACCACAGTGGAACCTCTTGGGTCTCCTCCAGCCATTGTCTTCCTCCTTGGACCATTTTCTTGCTGGCTGGCTGGACTACACTGCTCACATAGACCTATCCTGGGTCCTGCAAGAGCTCAGTGTGCTGCTGCCATGTTACTTGCCTTGAGGATGATCTGCCCTTTTGCCCTTTTGTCATGGATGCCTCCTACAGGTCCAGGCTGGTTGGCGAGTTTGAGTCACTCCATACAGAGACCCCAACCACTACTTGCCAGCTCTAATCCTGACAGGAAAATGTACTTATGCACAGAGGAGCCAAGGCCATTTTTGCAGCAGAAACCAAAGTGAGTGCCCATCCCCAGATCCTTTGATCCTGATCTCACCGTTGATCCTGTTGTCCAGGGTTACATGGGTCCAGAAGCAGTGGAATTCTGGAGCCCCCCTTCTACCGTTTATCTCCATGTGAAAAAATTCCCATTGGGCTCCCTCTACAGCTAGCTCTCCCAGGCCTGCTGGTTCTCAAACCTTGGGATGGAACTCTTCGTTAAGGGTCCCTCACATTTGGCTAGCTGCCCTTCATGCTGTACCTGTGTCGTAGAACAAGATCATGCCCTTTTTTTAACCATAACTGAGGCAAACCAATTGAATTTGTCCTGTTGCTCCCTATAAGAGAAAATAGGAAACTTTGCAAACTCCGGAAAAGGACTTTAAAAGGTGCCTAACTGGACTTTGGAATTGTGTTCCTGGTCCTCCGTAGAGCACCGGAGCTTTGAGAACAAAAAGCACACGTACCAGTGATTGTATCTACATTAGAGTATAATAAAGCATTGCAGTTCACTCTTCTCAATAAAAAAATAATGGCTTTACTGTAACTGCTTGTGGTTACATCGTTTCTACTTTGGGTGAACTGGGGCCAGACCAATTCAGGCCCAGTACTGAAGTGGTGATTTTACCTACTTTTTTTTTAAACAATTTTTATTATTTTTATTAATAACACTCAAAACATTTCCAACATTGAGGACATTCACATATGAGCTTCAAGTCATTATATTTGCATGTTATGCGTCACCGTCCTCCCCCCTCACGCCCCTTTAACTCGAGCCCCTACTTCAATGCCAGCTGCTTGCGGATCACCGGGCTTGTCTTCCACATTAATCTCCCCCGTATCGTCTTCACTAAGTTCGGCCTGGGAAGGTCCCACCATCGTGGCCACCAGTTGTCTCCACGCTATCAGGGGTCCCGCCTCCTCCTCCCCTCCCCTACTGATTGCTTCATACTGGGCTGCCGTTTCTGCTTCTGCCCACTTGAGGAGGTCAGCCCACTACATCTCTATTCTGGGGCGTTGGGCTGCCTTCCAGCCCATCGCGATTCTCCGTTTGGCCAGGATGTAGGCCAGGTCTTTCATCTTACTTATGTGCTTCAGGTTGCCTGGTCTGGCAAAACCCCCCAACATGCATGCCCACACTGTCGCCACCTCCAGTGTGATCCCTTTTTCGGCTAAGCATACCTTAATCTCCGTCCAGAATCTACCCACCTCAGGGCAAGCCCAAAACATGTGTATCATCCCAGCTTCCACCTCCCCACACCTCGGGCATTTCTGTGCCACTGAACTTCCAAACCTGGCGAGTTTGCTAGGGGTCGTATATGCCCTATGAGAAACATACAACTGGATCTGCTGTAGCCTTGCATTTCGGGACACCTTCTTGTGGTACCTTTGAGCCCTGTCCCATTGTCCATCCAGCATAGGTTCTCCCACCTCCTCCTCCCAGTCCCGCCTCAGTTGGAGCAACTCCTTGCCTACCCTGATCATCAGAAGTTCATATATGCGGGATATTTCGTGCCCACCCTCCGAGATATCATACATCATCTCAATGACCTCATCGGGGTTGCTCCGCTAGCACTGCCTCAGGCCACCTTTCCCGCACCGTCTGATAATTCTTGTATAAGTAATATATTGGCCTTTATGCACCCCGATATCCTCCATTAATCTCTGGAAGTCTAGTGCCTCCCCCTCCTGCCATACATCTGGTGATTTTACGTACTTGTTCTTGACTATGTAGGCCGGTTTCCTAAATTGTATAACTTTTTGCTCACTCATTTGTAGGAACCCTTGCATGCCCAGTAGCCCCCTGTTATGGTAGGGCTCTATATTGTGTTTTTTTGGAGGGAGGTGGAATCAATGGCAAACCCATAACTTTGTTTTTTTTTAAATACTTGCTTTCTCAGTATATTTGCTTAAGTACTTATCTGACAGTGTTTTAAACTTTGATGGAGTACAACATTTGATTTGAATTATTGAGCATTTGTTAGGCGCCTATACAACACAATGGTGTTTACAGGCGCCACAAGGCAAAGTGGGGAGGGAACAGGGGAGTAAATAATAATGGATACATTCGTGGTCCTACTAGGCCTTGTGACATTCAGACAGGCAAGTGCAGTTAAATATGTGCAGGTGTTACTTGCCACTCCGGTATTTGATTGGAGCGTAGTAAGCAGACCTCACCAAGGAAGGGAATGCGTGATAGGTACAATCCAGCCTCAGGAATCCAGCTCCCCTGAGTTCAAAGATTCAGGCTTCCTCAAAAGAGGGGCTCTTTTCCACAATGTACCTCTCTGCTAATAGGATGAGGACTAGCAGAGAAGTCTATCCCATAAAAGAGCGGGGGAGAAACACACACCGCCAAACCAATGCTGCAAAGGAAATACAGAATGATTAGGAACGATATGGTAATTTGGAATCAAATCAACACAATCAGATAACTCTGGGAATACCTAGAGGTTGGTTGTCGTTGTGTAGAGATATGTGTTGCACCTACAAGAAAACCCAAATATAAGAAATCTGTACTAGCTAACAATGGTTCTTACTTATGACTGTAATTCACAACACAGACCTGAGAAGTGGAATTCCCATGGGATATCAAAAGGGAATAAACAACAACGGCAGCTATAAAACAACAAACAGGAAGGTTAGTAAAGGGAGTAATACCCGGGCGGCACGAGGGTCGCACTAGTCACGGGATGGTGCATGAACCGGAAAGCGCCACTTAAATGCACAGTGGAGAAGTTCAGTAGGTTGTGGAGTCAATGCAGAGTTTCAGGAATCCACACCACAATGGAAGGGAAGTTGTGGTTCAGGTAAGGTATACAGACAACTAAGGATGAAAGCAGAAAGTGTCTTTACCTTGTTTGGGTGCTGGTGGGGGAGAGGGAATCCCTCTGTATCCGCCGTGACCTCTGCTACACACAGCAGCCGGATAAATAGCTATGGGCAAGAGCAGATGGAAAACTCAGCAGGAACGTCCGCGTAGCAGAAAACGGCGTCCTGCACAGAGGTCGAGCGGTAAGCATACCAAATAGAGAGAAGGCAGAAGCAGTCCGGAGGTGTTCCGAGGTCGGCAACAGGAATCAAGGCAGAATGGATTAAAGGATGAGGTAATCCAGGAGCGTGAAATAACCGAAGAAGAGTAACGCTGCAATTAGCAGCAACTAGTTGTTTGAGCTCTTCGGTTTTTATGGTGCAGGCGGGTGGGGCCTCCTTACGCACTCTCCGAGCATGGAACGCCTAAGCTGACCTGGCGTCCTTCGCTGCACGGCCAGGCGCCATGGCAACCGATACCTGAGCCATAGCGAGGATCTGGAGCACGCCGTCCCTCGCATGTATTTCCCGGAAAAGGCAGGCACTGCAGGTCCGTGCCGGGGAAATATAACAGCAGGAGATAGGTGACGGGGTGGTAAATGGTATTTATATTTTACCATATATTATGTGTGGTGTATATTGTATAGTGTATGAGGGTCATTTTATAGAGGTGGGCTACAAAACCAAGGCATAAAAAGGCACAGGCTGTTTATGTCTTACCTTTGCTCTCCAGGCTATTTGCAATGCTTTTGACGGAGTAAGGGTACTAAACAGATTTCTGCCTTGCATTCCCTCTTCCTCCTTCACTGCATGACATGTTCATGCAGGCCTGAAACAAATGGATTCATGTTGAATCGTCCTGCATTTAGCACCTGCCAAAAGCAGGCAGAATCCATAAGAATGGATTATAAATGCAGCCTATAAAGCATAATTTGGAGGCAGCATTTACATTTGTTATAAAACCGAGAGTAAAATGAGAGATTAAAGGTAGTTTCACCTGTTTTTACTCTTTGCCCTTCCACTCCGTTTTGTAAAAGTTGCAAATGGCGTGCAGGGAACCCAAGCGTACATAAGTGTAAAATTGGCGGCACCCTGCATGCAATTGCGCTTTTTACAGAATGACCCCCTATTTGTATGGGCCTCATTGAACTTTAATCCCTCCCGTTCCCTTCCGGAGAGGGAAGACTTGCTTCTCTAACACATTTTCAGTTTAGAGAGTTTGGACGAACATGATGGACACACAGTTTTGACACCACAGGGATGGTTTTCTGAAGCACTTCACCAGAGGGTTTCGGAAACATCTCTGTAACAGATATTCCAGCCTATGCTGTGTTTGCTCCCACACCTGATCCAGAAAAGGGTGCATTAAAGTGGGGATACCAGGAACTAAAGATGCCTTAATAAACAACTGGCCAATTATCTGGATCCAATCTGAGTACTTTCTTCATTGGACTGTTCCCTTGAAGACTGGATGTTAAGGCATTAAATGGCTGGCTTAAAATAAAATAAGCTTAAATAATTCATTCATATTCCAGGGAGTGCCCTCTTGTCCCCTTGCCAAAACAACACAGTGATATGATATGATATGGCATTTATAACGCGCCTATACACAAGTGTTTCAAGGCGCGACACAGCAAGGGAGGGGAAACAGAGGGAAGACAGAGACAGCGATGCTACTAGGCCCAGTGACATTGAGATTGCGCAAGTGCAGGGGAGCGGGAAAGGGGAGAAAGTGTGAGGGGAAAGGGGAGGGGGCAGTGCAGTACATAGGATAACACTAAAATAAATAAATAAAGACAATAAATAAAAAGTGTGGCCAGCTGGTGGCAAGGGTAGAAGTACTGAAGGAGCGCCTGCCTATATCGATGTTCCTGTGGGGGCAAATGTCTCAGGGAAATAACATGGAAATAGCCTGGGTCATTTTAATCTCAGAGGGGGGAACAGGGGTCTGGGATCAGACTCCTTTTATAGATAATGTCTGGAATGCATAGAGACCAGATATTTGGTACAGGGGCTGTCGGCCCCACTTCTGGACCCATCAACTCTGATCCCACTCTGACACTATTTTATAAGGTTGAGTACAGAGATGCCAGGCTCTGAGTAGGTACATGGAAAAACATGTGGAATTGGGAACACTTAAAAAGGTAGCAGGGGATTATTATTGGACGGGTTGGTGGTGTATAGAGAATGTAATGGGAGCTGGGTGACACGTGGACTGGTAATGTGGCTTGGGGGCATGGTATTGGGTAAATCTGACAATGTGAGATTGATAATGAGGAAGCTGAGGGGTGGTGCATGGAGAGTGGCAATGACACATTTGGAACTTGTGGGCTGGACCCAATAGTCCACTGGCTGTGTGAAATTTGGGAGATGCGGCCGAGTACAGAACGGAGTTGGAGAAACAACAAGTGAGCTAAGCCTGGATTTCATTGCTAAAGGGCTAGCATTTGCTCCATTTGCTTTCTAGAGTTCAAGAACCAAAGAGAAGGTCTGCACAGTGTCCGTCGGAAATCGAGGTGCTGCTTCGCGACTACACAAGGGCTCGGGAGGAAGCCAAGACTGAAATTGCACGAGCCAGGGACAAACTCCGCGAGAGAGCAGAGCAAGAGAAAAGGCGCCTGCATCAGCAAATGGTCTCCCATCTTATCAAGGTGAGTCATTAACTATTGGAGCTTATTACATGGTTTGAGATTTCATGTGGATAAGACATGGGCTAACCCTTGTGACCGACGCTAATCTCTATCTTCTTTGTGATACATATTTATGAACAAAACACAGGTGCACCACTCAGCCATTGAATGTTAGTCTCTAACTGCATCATCCTCATATTCAATTCACTGCGAAATTCCATAACCTGGAGCACCTGTATATGGTCCTGAACTCGGAGGTGACGTGCTACATCTTTATATTTGTTGTTGTGGTACTTTGTTTCTTGTGATATAAGGTGTCCTAACTCTTTGCCACCAAGGGCAAGGAGGATAGCTCAGGGGCAAGGCATTTGTCTTGGAAGCAGGACAACGCAGAGCAACACAGGTTTGAATCCTAGTCCTGTGCTTAAAGACTGGTCTCCGCTATTAAGCGTGTTATAAAAGATGAATGAATTCATTTAAAGTTAACAAACCTCAAATCTTGCCATTCCCAAAAATCTTGCCATTCCCAAATATCTGGTCTCTATTGGTGTCCTGTCCATGCTCTTATTCGTAGACATATCTCGTGTCTTGTTCTTCTTACAATCCAAAACATATCTTTGCCCTGTTCCCTCCAATTTAAGACATATGTACCCACCCACATGTTAACGCATATTCAGCACCTACTCCCGTCCCAACCCAAACAAATTTGAAGCATATTTTAAGATCTGCTTCCTCCATGTTTAGAGAAATACTCGTTGTCTTGACCCTCCTTGCCTCCATTCAATTTAAAGTGTACCTGGCATTGTGCTGCTAAATTAAAAACATACATGTAATTCTACCTAACAATTTAAAACACACCTTTTGTCGCACAATACTAAGTATACTACTGCACCCCCTAAACGCCAATTCAAAGTGTACCTGGTCAATTTTATTTTATTACATGTGTAGAGTCAAAAAAAGAGAAAATTGACTTTTAAAAGAAGAAATGTACAAAATCAGGAATCTTTGTTTCTTACTACTTCAGAACAGTAGACAGAAAAAAGGTAGGTAGGCGAAGGAGGAGGTCAGAAAGTTCCGGGGTTGTCTGTCGAACGATGAAACAGAGAGTTTTCCACGTTATCTGAGCCAGGACGGCTAAGACAAGTCTTTATTTGCTTAAGGTTGAAGGGAGTTAATCTTTTTAAAAGCTGCTTCCAGTAGTTTGGCTGTTGCTACTAACCATTTGGATTTTTCCCCTGTAATCAAACGGAACCACCACGTTTCTTCTTCCACCATCGCTGAGTTTGCCCATAATGGGGCTAGAAACGCTTTTTGTTCTAGATCCAGTTCCGAGCAGTTGAGGACCAGGTGTCGCACAGTTTCCTGTTTGTCGGGATCCTCACATAGTCTGCAGGTTGTGATGTTTGTCTGCGTTCTTATTGCTAGAATCTCCCGAGTGTGCAGGAGATTTAGGTGAGCTCTCAGAAAGGTTTTTTGCAATTTTTTGTCTGGAAATTTCAAACAGTAGGTCAAGGGGCAGTTTAGTTTATTGAATATCGTTGGAAGATGTCTTAGGAGTTTGTTGGGAACTGCTTTGTCTCCTGTTTTAATCCAGTCTTGAGATTTAAGCTTAAAGATCACTCTTTGCGGATTGCCCGTAAGGTCGTCTAAAGAACATGCCAGGTCGGTCACTTTGGCTTTTTGGACTTCGACCCAGTTGTTTAGTGCTTGACAATTGTTCAATTTAATTTCGCCGTCGATATGCCTGTATATGGGTAGGCAATCTAGAAGCAAGGTTTTCCTGTAAAGTTGGATTGAGCGAAGTTCTACAGTTGCCTCTAGTGACAGTAATCCCCGTTCTCTTCTGAGGGCTGCTATCGAAACCGAATTTGGGAGGCCCAACACTATCCTCCACAGGTAACCTTCCAGTTTCGACCAAATCGAGGCTGGCATGGTGATTGTAGCGCCCATTCCATACGTCAAAGATGGGACCACTTTACCCTTGTAAAACTTAATCGCTGGTAGTAAGGAACATTTTCTGTATTTCCTCTTGATGAGTCTCATTTGGGATGCCAGGTTTTTAGTTTTCTCCCACAGGTTTAGTTGCATTTTTAGTTCACTCAGTGAGCCATCGATAATTACTCCAAGATATTTGAAGTCTGGGACCACTTCAATTTTGATTTTGTTTAAAAACCAGTTTGGATTGGTTTTACGTTTCTGGTTGTATTTGCTGAAAATCATGATCTTTGTCTTGGTGTTGTTTATTACAAGGTTGTTTGTTGACATATAGCTAGCCACATTGTCTAACTGCCGTTGGAGACCTATAGGCGTCTGGTCAAGTAGGATCATATTGTCCGCGTAGGGGATCCGGGAAACCAAGGTGTTACCTATTTTATTGGGAAGGAACAAATGCTTGTTTCAGCGTCTTTGTAGTCCCCTAGGAAGGCCACCAACAGGGCATGTGCCAAAGGACATCCCTGCTTCACCCCTCATTCTGCTCAGATTTCTTTTGAAAGCAGACCTTGTCGGCTTAATCGAACACGTAGTGATGTTTGTGTGTGTAGCGCTATTATCGGATCTAACACTTCCTCAGGGCAATTCCATGCTTTTAGTTAATCCCATAACATGGTTCTATCTACTTTATCGAACCCCTGTAATAAATTGATAAAGGCCACGAAAACAGTTGGAGCGTTTTGTTTGATTTTTAACTTGATTATATTTAGCAGGAAGACGTTTACTGCGATGCTCCCGTTTGTTTGGAATCCCATTTGGAAGGGATCTGCTTTTGTCCAGGAAGCAGGAATAAGTCTCATTTTCCTGCACTGGTTAAAGAGAAAGCTGATGAAGTCCGTCCATTCATCTGTGTGGGTCTTTAGGTCGATATTCGTTAGCTGGTCTGGGCCTGGGGCTCTCCATGTTTTCAGCTTTTTGATTGCTCCATATATGTCTTCTTTTGCAGAGAGATCGATCCAGGGCACATGAGAGGTTTTAGTGACTAGGGCCTGCTGTTCTGTGGAGCAGCGAAAAGTTCTATGAAAAACCTGTCCCATGTTGATTCTGGAACTGAGTTGGCCAGTTGGTTGTCTGGATTTCCCTTTTATTTGTTGAGTAAAGCCCAAAAGTCACCAGTTCTTTTAGTGCTCAAAGTTCTTAACATCGCTTCAGCGTCGTTCTGATAGAGGTCTGCTTTATAGGTCTTTAGCCATGCTTTATAGCTTTTTGTTTCTTTGGTCCACGTTGCCCAGGTAGATTCGGTATTCTTTATTCTGGCTTCCCGCTTCAATTTTCTCAGTGCCCTCTTTTTTTGCGCCACTGTTTTGTTAAATGTGTGATTGATGTTTGTGGTTGGTTTGTTACCACTTTTAGGTTTCGTCTTATATTCGATCAGTAGCGGCGTGTAGTTTGGTCTTTCTTTCTGTTACTGTAGTGGTTGCTGAGTCTATCGCTTTGCTGATATATTGACTTGTGAGGTTTTTGATGTTGGCGGCTGTTAATCGTAGCCTAGTTTGTTGATTGTTCACCTCGACCGAGGAAGGAAAGTACTTGGTTTGCTGACAGTTTGATGCCCATGCCATAGACAGCATGTTGTGGTCACTGGTGTCTGTTTTTATAACATGGAATAATTCGATGTGCAGAAGCAGGGCACTGGATACAAAAATGTAGTCCAGAGTGGCCTTGGAATTTCCTCTTTCCCATGTCGGTATCTGTATCTTCTTGGTTTAAACATTACCTGGTGTCCTGCCCCCACTAGATTAAGGAACGAGGCAGATAGACGAGGGAGAAGGAGAAAAACACAATGTGAACAGCAAAGCAGACGAAAGAGGATGAAAAAAAGAGAGAGCGGCAGAGAGAGCACTCACAAGCACATTAGCAAAACTTGTAAACCCATATACCATTGTAAACCCGTATACCATGCTAATGAAGCATACTCACATTGACGTGAGAGAGGAGGAGGAGGGAAAGGGAGCAGACAAAGAAACAGATGCAGAGTGATTCATGAATGCCACTATAACTGGTGATATGATATGATATGGCATTTATAATGTGCCTATACACAAGTGTTTCTAGGCGTGGCAAGGGAGGTGGAACAGAGGGAAGGCAGAGACAACGATCTTACTAGGCCAGGTGATACTGAGATCGTGCAAGTGCATGTAAATTACAAGATCAAATATATTTTCTTTGTAAGTATTGCATATGCTTAAAGTATCCTTTATTTTCTTCGGTGTTCTGCACCATCACAGTCTACACTATCATTGTCTATCTTTTTTACAGGAAGAATCCAAGATGAAGTCTCTAGCCAGCACGAGCACATTATGCACTGGTTCCAGCCTCAGTCTTTCTTCTGGTCCAACATCTGGATATAACAGCTGCAATACTGCTACATACGCCGCCAGCAAATACATCACAAGGGAAGAACAGGTATGGGAAGCATACATATTTCATAACATCTGGTAACATGTTTGAACAGGTCATAAACACTCTAGTGGATGATGGTCTAACAGTGTATAGTTGAAACCCACGTGCTGAACAATAGCCCACAGAACAAGTGGACTAAATACCATTGCAATTATCTTGCTGCGTAAATTAAGCAATATTTTCTAAGAAACTGTTTAATCTGCCTGCCACAGATTCAAATTGAAGTGTCTGTAGCCTTTCACCTGCTGATTTTGATACAAATGGTTACCAAATTTGATTGGCTAATGATAATTGTAAGAAGAAATGTTCTGTTTAAATGCCTTTGGACAAAAACAATAGAAAATAATGTGTATGAATATTAATATTATTATTGCTATTACAGGTTACTGGTGTCTACAATTCTAGACCTAGTAACACTGTACAGTGCTCATCAGCCTTTGCACAGCAGATGGTGGAGCATGAAGAAGACCTGTGCAGGTGATGAGCTAGTGTGTGCGTGAGGTTCGAGTATTTCATATTAGCCGGGGAGCAATTCTGCAACAAGCAATGGCATGGCACTGGTTCCACCAGTTGATTATGGAGGGAGCTCAATATAAAGAGCCCTGGAGCTACCACACATGTGAGTCAGCAAGGCAAAGAGAATGATGTGCCATGGGCTCTGGAGGGGAGGACAGTTTTCCAGCTTAACTTGCACTGGTATAACAAGGCAAACAGTGTGATGAAAAGCCCTAATAATCTCTTACTTCAATCACCAGAAATCAGGTAATTTCTGTTTTTCAAAAAGGGGAGGCTCAGACCTACATGTGTAACAGTACCAACAAGGATTCACCTAAATGTAACTGCAAAGCATGAGACAGAAGGTCGCACCATACTGTTCAAGCACAAGACCCTGTGTATTCATTTTCTGTCCATGTCTGGTTTATCAGACCTTTTCCCTGATGAGCCCTCACCTTATTAGAGGGGCAACCCCAGAGCCAAGATTATACAAGGTATCCTGTTTCCTTGTGCACATGTCACCACACTGCTGGCGGGCAGCCTTTTGTGGACCTAGTGGGATGCAGCCTGCTGTACGTCATGGGGGTTCATTGCAGGGAACGCCATGTAAAATCCAGTACAGAGTCCAACAGCCAGGAAGGGTTCCTACATGCGAGTGAGGAGGTGAATTATTTATGTAGCCATACATGACCATCGCTACTCTTTGCCTCTGGCTACAGTTGCCAGAACCAGATGTTATCTTGGGAAAAGTGTCTGGGATTCAAGCCTGAATTCACATAGGGAAGAAGCTTGTAATGTTGAATGAGGTGGTCTCCACTGATTGGGTGGTCATCAGAATGTTTGAATTGATGCAACCCTGTGATTGAGGCCTGTGTTCGCTCCCTCACATTAATGCCAATCAATCAAAAACCTTTATTTCGGGCAAGAACCCATAAAACTGCAATATAAAAACATTGAATCATGACACAATAATTTACTTTTCGTTACCACTTTAAAAATACTATCCATAATCAACATCAATCAGTATTCAAGGAAAGTTAAAAAAAACATTGCACAGCATTTGAATTCTTCAATGAACAGTCAAATTCTTTGTTTTTGAGCGAATCCGCAATAGCCTTATTTAGAAAACTAAAAACTGCAAATATAATATAATGCATCAGTTGCAGAGTGTGTATGATATTTGAAAAAAATGGGATAAAGCCATAGCATACTCAGATTGGCATATGCTGGGCAAGTCAACAGCAAACGCATATCGAAATCGACTTCCGTTATATAAAAAACAGACACAATTTGGAAGAATCGCGAGACCATTTATGGCTGAACTGTGCAAAAAATAAAATATTCAGTCTGAATTTTATAAATAGTGCTCTTTTAATACTTAGAACATGTTGTTAGGTTAGATTCAGGGACCATATCGATTTTGAATGGCAGATAGTCTGGGAAGCTTGTTAGATTGAGAGAATCAATAATCCGTGTCTCCAGATACAGAGTGACCCGTTTTAACTAAATAACCATCGCTATCTCTTCCGTGACCACAAGATCTTCAATAAGAAGATGCAACATCCCGATACTATGCAGTAAACTATACAGATGTCTGTACCACTTCCAAGATTTGCCATTAGTAGACTCAACTACGTGTTTAATCATCTCATTATAGAATCTTAAATTGTCTAATTTGTTTAGACGTAGCCAATAATAGAGAGGTTTACTAAAGGCCACAAATGTGAGTGCTCTAACACCAGTTCCCATCAGTAATGGAATCGTGGGTATACTAGTGGGAAGATTAAGGGGGTAATTCATGGATTATTTGCGCTGAAAAAAACAGGATTTGTGTGCCATTCTGCCCGCAAATCCCCATTTGTTAAACAGGGATTTGCGGGCAGAATGACGCACAAATCTTGTTTTTTTCGGCACGAATAATCCATGAATTACCCCCTATGTGTTTCCTTTATGAATTTATTTTCCGCAATGGGCAGAGGGGAGGATAGCATCATATCCCCAAAGTTGACTGCTTTATAAGGCAGCAGATTGTGTTTGAGCTGAATACACATGCGGTGCAGTTAGAGGGTGTTGGTAGCCAGTTTGTGAATGTAATGTATGTATTGCACCAGAATGTCACTCTTGGCTAATTGCGGGTTCCATTTTACATTGTTCTAAAAGTCATAGAAGCTCACCTGCTGGAGCCGGTCCCCTTTGATAAGAATGTTTGTTTTAATTTTACTTGTGGAGTTATGCACCATTGCCACCATGGCTGTTTAAAAGTAATCTTTCCTTAGTCTTGTAATACTGTTAGCTATTTTAAAATACCAATTTTGGTCTTTGAGATTAAAACAGTGTCATCTGCATATAGAAGAATACCGACTTTGCACTTGGCAATACTAGGGGCATCAGTATTTGACTTTGAGATTCGTAAAATCAGATAATTGACGTAAATTAAAAAGAATAAAGAAGCAAAAACACAGCCCTGATGCACTCCATTTATGACAGGGAATCTGTTTTGTTCTTTCTCCACCGTGTCCACATCTGACAGTTGCTGAGTTGTTTCCATAAAGTTTTCTGATGCGACCTTAAATTTCAGGGGGGGGGGGGATTTCAAGATAATTTAAAGCATTCCAAGGGATAATTCAATCGACTGAATCATACGTAGATGTAAAATCTACAAAGACTAAAAAGAGGGTTCCCTTCATTAGGGTCACATATTTAATAGTAAATAAGCAAAAAGCATGACCGATTGTGTCCCAAGCCCTTTTTAAAGAAGACCTGAAGGTCCAAAATGATCTGCATACTCTACCCACTTCTCAAGGCGGGATAGAAGCAATATCCCATAGACCTTAGAGGGACCATCAATCAGGCTAATGGGCCGATAGTTTCCCGGTGTCAGCCTATCGACATGATCTCACACTGCTGCCAGCTAGAGGGAACAGAATCAATCCTGTTCAAGCACGGATTGGGGACCAGAATATTTCAACTTCCTTGAAAAGATCAATGGGGATCCTATCAACTCCTTGCCTTTCTTTTGAGATCTAAGTGCCTTACATATTTCCTCCACACCATAATCTAACAGGGCCCATGGGACACCCTGCAATATGGCTGGGGCCGTTCCTTTCTCTGCACAGATAGCATAGAGATTACTAAGGTTTTGGAACCAGACTTTAGTGATGAATGATTCCACTTCATGGTCCATTAAGGAACCAGATAGCATATTCCAAAAGAAACGTGAATTATTATTTTGGGTAGCATTTATAAGAGTTACCACTTAGCTTGTACTGATGTTTTTTTTAAATTCTAAACCAGGTCATTATGAATTATTCTCAGCATAGGTATCTGTTTGGATAATCTATTCATTTTTATATCTCTTAGAAGGTCCCTCTAGGCTGATCGCCATTTAGAGTCGTACCAAGAATTGTGGGACTGTGTTTGTTTCCTAATTATGGCAGAGGGTTTAGTAACTATAGGCGTTAACTCGGCTATCAACGTACAATAGAAGGCTTCCAGTCTTTGGGGTGAAGCTCATTGATATAAAAACCGATTCAAATATAGAGAGCACTATCTCGAAAATCAAGGAAGCATTACTTTCATAATCAATATTTGCCCACTGAATCATCTTTCTATTACTTACACACTTTAGCATCTCTTTAAAGATGAGTGTTTACTCTCTTACTGTGGTAGCTCCTGCTTGTCACAACAGAATCTATGAAGCCTTTGACATTTCATTGAAGGAAAGCAAATTTTAAGGCAAGAGTTAACATGAGGAACATGATCTACATCTCTGGGGGTTAGGCATAAGGTAGGATCATGTTACTGCTTGTCCAAGCCTTTACCAATATCTACTGTGGTCGGCAATGTCTCCCCAGAATCAGGGCTATGCAACCTTTGGATCTCCAGATATTTTGGAAAATAATCCCCAACCGCCCCAACCAGCATAATCAATGGTGAGGGATCATGGCATGGTGTTATAGGAGGCCAAAACCTCTGGAGAACCGGAGGTTACAGTCCACTGTCCGAGCTGGATATCATTTTAGAAGAATACAAACACATTTAGATGAAGTGCTGCATAGAGCAATGGTTCATCTCAGCACACGCAAGACTTTAAGCACTGCCATATTTCATTCAAGGTGGTGTCAGTTGGGGTTTTCAAAAGAGGATGACCAGGCTTTCATTGACTGAGTTATTGCCATGAAATCCAGGAAAAAAAGTGTCTGTCGTTTCTAACGACCTATGATTTCAGGACGAGTACTCCACTACACAAATCAACAGAGTTCCATTCAGCCTATTTTCTCAATGTGAGCTGAGCCTTGTTCTGTCCAGTCTTCTTTCGAGCCAATGAATGGAGTGAATGTAAAGTATACCACTTTGAGGTCTAGTTCGTTCTAAGCCTAACTCATACAAAGAAAATAAGTGGCCGACATGCTCTTTGTCCCAAAGTCCTCTGCGCTGTTTTGCTAGAACAAAATCTTTGCACACAGAACTATCTCGGCCCTAAAGATCATAAGATTGTGTTTTCAGAAAGAAGATAATTCTGCAGGCCACATACTCCTTTTCCTTGCTCTTAACTGAATAACCTATTGATTTTTCATGGCACATGAGTTGAGGAGCTTTCACACTGTATTCATCTTCAACTGAGATTATTTAAATTATATGTGGTGTGGCAGTGATACAGGGACTTCTAAGAGCTGTAACTTTAATAATGGCGATCGGGGTGGGCCAAAATGAAGCTACACTGGCTGTACCCATTGTATAGATACATTTGCTATTCCTTTCAATAAGACATAGCCATCTTACTATGAGACTCTATGAGAGAGACGGCATGAATAGCCATACCCTAATCTTTTATTGATGGCCAACTGAGATAAGGCTATGGTCTTGTTCACTCAAGCATTGAAATGCAGGCCAACTGTAAGGTTTCAATGAGTTGCACCCTTCCTTAAATGCCTATCCAAAGACACTGATTTAGTTCTATCTAATTTTACTACCAGATGGTTCCCAGAAGCATGGAGGACCCCAAGAGAAATGTGCGAGGCCGGTCATCCATGCGAAACAGTGAGCTTTATGTGTTGGACACATCTTCAAATAATTCAGACCCTGGTAAGTAATCTATTAAGTAAAGTTTCTATTGACATGTTTACAGGATTAAGAGGGGGGCAAGGAATAGAAGGTCTTCTTATTTACCACATGCAAAAATAGTGGCATGTTGCTCAGAACTAGCAGCATAATTCAGCTTCTGTCTTACTGTGTAGGCCCTAGGTATATGGCTGCCAATCATTCCCACATCTGCCCCCTTTTTTAATGGGCGCTCACTATAACGGAGAATATGCTCTTACTCAGTTCTCCTTCTTAGATGAGGTCAGTCAGCTTCAATTGTCAGCAAATGTATTCCTCATAGGTAATGGCCCATATGTCAACAGTTGTAACAGAGAAGCACAGATGTGGTCTACTCTTTGTAAGTGTCCATTAAAAATGGAGAGACGGATAAAGCCCTTGTGATCTACTCTCCTTTGCCTGTCATCCCACACGGCAGAAAGTACAAACCTATGTACAGATGGCGATTATTGTACTAATCTGTAAGTGATTCATCCAGTACTTTGGCGAATGATGCATTTCTCCAGAAATATATTTAAACAACTATTTCCTTTCCCAAACAATGCAGGCCTGAAGGAGCTGGAAAAAGCAGCATGGTGTAAAACTCTGTCAGCTTGTGGCAGGCAACACCATTTTGCAAAATGGAATGATCTTCTCTTTGGGACCCCAAAATAATAACAACAAATTGGGTCCCAGAAGAGCACATCGGACGGGGACACTGCTAATGGGTTCTGGGTGTGCTTACTTGCATTTCCCAGAATTCAGAAAATGTTGATTGATAAATAATAAGAGTCTGCAATTGTTACAATAGGTGGAGAAACATGCTGGTTGGGCCTTGTAGTCCTTTCTTATGTCATTGTTGATTTTAGCTATTAGGCGGTGCTTTAAGCACGGAGGGAGATGGGGATGTGAGGAGGAACACAAAGCTTGTGGGTGTTTGGCTTTATACTGTGACACTGAATCCCTATGGCCAATCCGAGCCACTACCTCCCCCACCAAGGCCAAAACATATCTCTTTGAGCTTAGTCTAACACAGAGTAACATCAAACTTTGTGCTGTGCAGGGCCTTCCAGTGTTATACCTGAGCAGTTTTCTGAGAGTTAGTGGCTTCATTGTGGATGCTGATCTTCTGGTGTCATCAAAATGTTTTAACAAAGCGTACATTCAACCACTTGATTTATAACCAAAATTGGTGTCCTCACATTTGTTGCTTGCACCAAAGTCCTGTTAAAAAGAAGTATTTGGCAAAGCCAACAGTTTTGTTTTGTGTATAGTTATTAGATAGGCCCTTGTATCATATGCCCATGTACTCACACCTTTTTCTAGCTGTTGACAGCTTTTGGCCAGATCCTACCATTATGGTAGTGCCTGGAAAATGCCTATCCAGTGCCTTCACAAAAGCCAAAAGAGTTGCTGTTGTCGCGGCTTGTTATCTATATATACAATGGTTACGAATAAATGGTTTTGGCTGCGAAAAATGACTGAAGATTCTCTATTCACTTTAACATTGCAGAGGCTTCTTCCACCTCTCGAGACTGTAGAGTAAGCCTGACCCCTCCTCAGTCAGGTGGCAGCAGCCCACTGTCAACTCGTTCCATCGAACTTTCATTCAAGCACAGCCCTTCCTCACCTTCAACATCCTACAAGGATCTAGCCAAGCTTACTCTGGCTAACGCTACTGCTGAGGTTAGTGAACTAGTCTATATATGTGCCAATATGTGTTTGTTATTCCAAATACCTGGGAACGTTTACCAATGCCGGCTGCGAAGAATGAGCAGTTCGTGTGATAGGTTCTCAAGTCTTGCTTTTTTCTGGATTGCAGGGAGCTTTGCTGATCCATGCCGATTGATACCCTATTTTCATGTATTTAATCCTGGTTTTGTTAAGCCGTGTGCTGGTTACATGTACATTGTTAAGTATCACAGACACCGCAACATAACAAATCTTATCATAATCACAATATGGACAGGTTCACTTCATGTGGACTGCGGATCTGACAGCTTTGTGTACTCTAAATTCTGCAAGCTCATTGGCTGGCAGCCAGTCAATAACTACAAGGGAGAATCATAGAGAATCTGAAAGGAGTCTACGCTGTCGCTCTCCCGTCACTGAATACTTATGACAAAAGCACTGCTCTATCCGAAATAATTCACTGTCATGGTGGCACAATGAATTCTCAGACACCTTCTGTTCAGAAACCCACCAGGTGTAGACTGCGTGACATCAGTTAAACTTTCTGGAGCAACATCAATAAATAAATGGGTTCACAGCCTCATTTCAACTGACTCTGTGGTAAAACAAATCAAATTGACAACATTCAACACTCCCTCGCGTATAAAAATATATTTGCTTTCTGATCTGTTACAGACAAAATACTGTCGCCACACCACAATCTCCAAGCAATAATAATATCATGTTTTTCTATAGTGCTTCATGCCAGATTCCTCCCGCTTCTATGGGCTGTGGTAATAGATATCATTACCCAATTTATTGATACTGTGCTTATGGGCTTCAGAGTAATGTGAGGCTAAGTGGATACTGCTGGGTATCGAAGCTGTTCCCTGCAAGCTGAACACAGGTGTCTCTGTAGAGCCGTTGGCTTGCTGCGCTTTCTTACTAGTTATGCTAATTCAAGCCCAAATTCAAAAAGTCTGAATCACAATAGAGGATGGATTGGCCCATTGTCTTTTCTATTGCTTCTCCATTGCATAATATTGCTCACATGATCTCTGCTACTGGCCCACTTCAGGACATTGTTTTCTGTTTTCCCCACCTGTCTCCAGCCCTATGTGCTGTTCCTCCCTGTCCCTTCCACATGTTTGGCTTTTTTTCTCAGATCTCTCTGCTGCCATTCCCCACCTCAGCCCTTGGAACCATCATCTCCACCCTCATCTTCAGGGCCCCCCCATATCTAACATCTCGTTCATTAATTACTTCGCCAACATGACCACCACCATGTCCTTCACACGCACAATCAACATCTTCCTCTAGGACTTCAACCTCCCAGGTATCACGCCCACCAAGACTATGAAGGAAGCGCTGCTCAGTCTATTGGGCATATTGAACCTCACTCATCACACTACCGACCAAACCCAGAAGTAAAGCAATATCCTAGACCTCATCATCATTGCTTTGCGACCCTCTGTTTCAATACACCTATACAGACTTTACTGGTATGATCATTTCCCTATTCCCTTTAGCATCAACCATGTTAGCGCAGCCAAGCAGACATTCTGCTCCTTCAGAAAATTCCATTCAGACCCACTCATTGACTACCTCACCAACCTCACCTCCTTCCACTTAAGACCCAAGTACAAGGACTGCACCGACATCCTAGACTCTTATCAACACAACCCTGTAAATCAACATATATGCCCCAGAGAAACGGTGACCCATCAGACATGAACCGTCAGCCCCTTGCTACACCCAAGAACTTCATATCCGCAAAAGAAACAACAAAAACAAGAGAACACTTGGCGCAAGTCCGAAAACTCATCTGGCCTAATCGTACTTAAAGAACCTTGGACTGTCCGCAGACAACAGACCACTGCAGCTCTTCAAGGCAGTCAAACAGAGCATTAACCTAATCCTCCAATGCCTCTTTCCCTTGAGAACTCTACCACCATCAACAACTTCTTCATTCACAGGATTAGCCAGATCCACGAAAACATTGACTCCTACAACAATTCACACAATGCTCCACTCATTCCGCTGCGTGAGGCAACACCATGGACCACCTTCAAAAGTCTATCTGTGGAGAACCTAACAAATAACCTAACATCCTATAAAGCGACCTCTTACTCTGATGACATCCTTCCAGGTTCCATCCTCAAAAAACACCCTGCAGAAGAACTCCATACTTTCCTGGCTATCATCAATGCATTCCTCACCCAGGGAACATTTTCCACTACCCTGAAAACTGGACAAATACCTCTGTTCCTACAAAACCAACACTGGATCCGGATGGTCCTATTAACTATCATCCCAAAACACACCTTTATTTCCTAGGCAAGATCCTCGCAAGAGCTGTAGCCCCTCAACTTCAAACACAAATTGACACCAACAACCTGATACACACCTACCAATCGGCAGCACAGATTACCACCATCCAAGTTGAATGCCCCCTGCGTCCTCAAACTGACACAACTACCTCCTGGTACTCCTTGATCTCTATGCAGCCTGCAACACAGTGGATCATCAAGCCCTCAATGACATACTACACAACAGAAAGGGAATCAAGGAGAACGTCCTCCAGTGGTCCACCTCATACCTAGAAGACCTTGTCCAGATGTATACCTCCAGATCACCCCCCACTACCCGTCACCTATGGAGTCTCACATGTATTCATCCGCTCACACTTAATATTGAACATCTATGTGGAGCCCCAGGGATCCCTCCTTACCAACCAGAACATCCACAATCCCCAATATGCAGATGATACTCAATTGTACCTCACAATATCTTCCACCAACACATCCACCATCTCAAGGCCTGCCTCACTCTGATACAAAACTGGATGTCCAGTGCATACCTCAAACTGAGCATCACCAAAACTAAATTCCTCCTCCTCTCCAATAACACTGGTCACACTCAGATCGAAGCCTGGCTGTCCACCATGACCTTAGAAGACTTAGACCCCCAGCTAACAACATATGCCAGGTCATTGAGAGTCATCTCTCCTTCAAAACTCACATAGGAAAGCCAACACAGAGAACCTAGTGCCCGCTACCTCTCTTGCAGAAAATCAAGCCCTTCCTTCCAGATAATAACTTATGATCCAAGATACAGGCTCTCAGCCTTTCTCACCAGGGCAGTGGAAAGGGCCTGTTCACCAGCCTACCGACCCTCACCTCGCACCAATGAGAAGCGTCCTCCATGCCACAGCCACCTCATCAACGGCCTATGCAAATTTGACCATATTACACCCACACTTTTTGAAGCTCACATACCCATCAACATTAGACTCACACCCACCATCATGCAATTCAGAAAGGAGCTTAAGACCCTCCTCTTAAAGGAGCACCTGTTTCACCATAATATTCTGATCCCACCCCAGCCAACTCCACGTCACCCTAATCACTGCTCCTGTTGATTAATTGTAATATAACAGCCCTGTTGTAACTTTGCCCCCTAAAGTGTAATCCTATGGACCACTGATGTACAACGCTGTGCTGCTTCTCAGAGGTAGGAGCTTAATAAATAGGTAAATTACATGTAAGTATGACAAGGTTTCTTACCATAGTGACTGCCTTACTCCTAATCCTTAGTCCCCTTTCCTCCATACTTGTGGGACATTCTGTCCATCGGGACAGGACGGAGCACTTTTTAAGCATTGCACGTGACCGCAGCCCGGCCTTCTGGTGCTCCGCCCCACGCATCGCCCTTAAGCCCTTTTCTATCGCCAGGTAGAAACAATAGAGGATACTTATTAGAGGGGACGGCAGGCGTATATGGAGGAAAGGGGACTATGGAATAGGAGTAAAGTCTCTCCAGGACTGAAATATCTGCACTGGCTCCCAGTGGCTGCAAGGATTAAGTTCAAAACCCTCTGCATTGTCCACAAGGCCTTCTGGGGCATGGGGCCTCAATGCCTTCAACTCTCTCTTCCTTCCTAAATATCTTCCATCTCGAGCTCTTCGCTCATCCGCCTCCAACTCTCTCAGGGTCAGTCACTTCTCCAAGCACCGAGTTAGTGGTAGATATTTTTCTTCGGCTGGGGCCTCCTTCTGGAACAGCCTCCCTGCCTCTCTGAAAATTGAGGAGTACCATCTCCGGTCCCGGAAGCATCTCAAGACCTTCCTCTTTGCTTCTGCTCCCTCTCCTCCTCTCCGCTGCTAAACTCCTGGCTGAAACTGAAACTGCACTGGTCACCTGCCCACCCTCTGTTCTCGGGCCCAGGTCCCCTCCCCACTAATTGCACACCTGCACTGCCCCCCTGGCAACCTATGCACCCTGGGGCTGTTTTTGTATACCTACAGCCCTTACCAGCACTTGACACCTGAGGTCTGCACTTACACCTGCCACCAGCTGGTGGCAGGGGTAAATGCACACTTCTTATTTATTGTTCTTATTATTGTTTTATTTATTTTATGTTTATCCTATGTACTGCTCTTCCCCTCCCCATTCCCCTCGCACTTCTCCCCATCCCTCCCTCCCCTGCACTTGCACGATCTCAATGTCACCTGGCCTAGTAAAATCGTTGTCTGTCTTCCCTCTGTTCCCCTCCCTTGCCTCATCGCACCTTGAAACACTATAGGCACATTATAAATGCCATATCATATCATATCAGGGTATCACTACATATTATCCCCACCAAAAAAATTGCTGTATATATGGTTGTCTGGAACGGCCATAGGCAATATTTTTGGGGGGGATCATTTTTGGGGTTTTTGGGAGCAGGGTTTACGGGGGTGTCCCCTGCTCCTTTAAAAATAATGCAGGGGCTGCGGGTGTGTCCACAGCAGGTTCCATGCCTTAATATTGCTGGAAAAATATGGTTATATTTTTGTATGGCGATTTTATTAACCCATATCAGGTAGTCACTACAGTGAGTAACAGTGAGTAACTTTGTCATACTCCTACATCCCGTCCCCTTTTCTCCATACTTGTGGGAGATTCCCAAGCACTGGCCAAAGGAAAATGGGTGGATGGGAATTTCCCTTATTGGAACAAATTCTTAAGAACTGCTTGACCAAATTGGGCATCAGCCCGGGAGCTCAGGTCAAGGCAATAATGTCTGCAAAAAGCCGAAGGGGAAGCCAACGTAGCAGCCTTTGCTATGGACTCCCATGGGACATATTTTTTGGAAGACAACAGCAGCTGCTTTGCCACGGATCAAATGTGCATGAATGCCCTTTGGGGGCTAAAGGCCTTGAATTTTGTAGGCCTCGGGAATACATGAAGCTATCCAACGAGAGATGGACGCTTTGGAGGCTGGGTTCCCTTTTGGGTCACCAAACGTAACAAAGAGTTGTGAAGAACTTCTAAGCTGCTTGTTCTGTCGAGGTAAAACTTCAGAGCTTGTCTGACGTCAAGGTTGTGTAAAACCCTCTCTGCATCCGAGACCGGGTTCGGAAAGAAAAATGGTAAAGATATTGACTGGTTCAAGTGGAATTCAGAAACAACTTTGGGTAATTGATATGGGACCGCCTGACCTGGGGCGTACACAAATTGTACACCTCGAGGTGACGCAGTGTCACTCCCCACCCTAGAAGGGAGGAGTCTGTAGTGACCTATAGTTGTGGGAAGGGCTCCTAGAAGGAGGTCCCCACTGAAAGGTTGCTGGCATACGACCACTAATGAAGATCCGCCGTCACGGAGGATGGAACTGGAATCATCTTGGAGTCTGGATCTGAAGCCTGAGACCAGCAGCTCCGAAGAGGAAGCTGAGTGCGCCTCATCTTCAGTCGTGCAAGTTGTACAGCTAACATGCAAGAGGCCATAAGGCCCAAGAGTCTCTGGAACCACCAGGGTGACATGTGGGAGGACTGCAGGAAGAGCTGACACATGGTTGAAAGGTCTGCAATCCTGTCCTCTGTCAGGAACACTCTGGCACTGACAGTATCCCAACGGAAAACTAGAAAAATCAGGTTTTAAGCAACCGCCATCAAAGATTTCCGCCAGTTCACCGACAGCCCAAGATGGGACAGGAGCTAGAGGAGTGACTGAAGATTGGCCGTTGTGGCTTGAGGGCAAAGACTGTGCAGGAGCTAATCATCCAAGTATGGATATACATGAACTCCCTGCAGTCTGAGGAATGTTGTGATGATTGCCATCATCTTCGTAAAGACACGCAGTGCCGAGCTGAGACCAAACGGTAGCACTTGCTACTGAAAGTGTTCCATTCCCACAGAGAAGTGCTCATATTTCCGATGCGGGCTTCAGATCAGGATATGCATGTAAGCGTCCTGAAGGTCCACCACGCTCAGCCAATCGCCTTTACGGAGAGAGGACTTTATCTGGATGGGCGTAATCAACTTGAATTTCTCTTGGGGTAGAAAGAGATTAAAATTTAAGATTTTGAGGATAGTGCGCAGACCAGCCTGGTTGGGTTTGGGCACTGTAAACAGACAGGAGTGATCGCCCTTCCCTTCCTCCTGCAAGTGAATAAGCTCCACTACTCTGAGGTCTAGATGTTTCTGTACCTCGGCTCTGAGGGAGGGAAACCTAGTCTGCTGAAGAGGAGGGTGAGAAGATAGGGTAGGGGGAAGGGCAAACGTAAGCCTGCCCGAGCAACGGACAAAACCCATCAGTCTTCTGTGATGGTCTGCCACGCCTCCAGATGAGACGATATTTGTCCCTCCACCGGAGTCTCGTGCGACCGATGGATGGAAAACATCATTTAGATGGTTTATTGGCAGGGAGACCACCCGTTGCTGAAGAGGAGGCTGCTGCCTGAGAGAAAAACCGGCCACCTTGTCTTTGCTGCATGCGGCGAGAGCCACCAGCGGGAGCATCTGCCCGGCGCACACGACGGTCCTGGAACCCTCTGAAAACAGAGAAGGACCTTGTTTGAGACCCCGACCTCTGAGAATAAGCCACCTTAGCTGGGGTTTTGGCAAGGACCGACAATGACTTAGCAGGTTGCGTGCTTGCCTTTGTTTTGGTGAGTTCCTCATCAGCGAAGGAGTGGAATAGTTCCTTACCTTCGAAGGGAAGGTCAAGTTCTTTGTCCTGAACCTCCTTTGAGAACTTCATAGCATGCAGCTACGCTTGGTGGGAGATGTCTATTCCAACCATAAGGCCCGAGCGGAAGTATCAACATGATGGGCTGCGGCCTCCAGCAGGTCCTGTGCCAGAACGTTGGCATTGGATAAGCCATCCTTAAAGTCTTCGAGTTTATCAGGAGGGATACATTCCTGAAACTCGGCAAGCTCCTTCCACATCTTGAGATTAGCAGCCGCCAGGATGACCTCGGTATTCGCCTGATGCAGCTTGTTGGCCAAATTGGAAAATACTTTTTCCCCAATGGCGTCCTTGGAAAGGACTTGGAACGCTGCAGTGGAGGATGTAGAGGACGGCTTAGACTGGAGAATAGCTGCTGCCACCACCGTAGATGAGGGGAGTGGACATGCAGTCAACTATATGTCTTCAGGCGCATGTAGCTTGTAGCGCGCGTCAGTTTTCTTGTTTAGGTGCTACCCGGAATGAGGTTTTTCCCAGACTTTGCAGGCTTCGGCCAGGACATGCTTTTGAAGGAATAGGCCGGGGTGCTCCTGTGTGGATGAGTAAAGGCTCCCGAAAGTACACCTTCTTGTGGAGCCGGAGGCTTGGGTATTGGAATGTCTAGCAACACCATCATATCCACTACCCAGTCGTGAAAGGCTCTAATAGAGCGGGGTGGGTCGTTGCTATCCTGATCTGCTTGATCTTCATCCAGTGCGGCGGGAACAGAACCATGATCTGCAGCACGTGGCACCTCAGACCCCATGGGCAGACTTGACTGCGCAATGGGAGCCTTTAGCACAGGTAAAAGTGGAGGCAGAGGAGGCAGTGGAGGCCCCAATGGAAGTGGGGGAGGAGGTGGCACTACCGGGACCTGCAGAGGAGTAACCGGAGCAGGTTGCAGTTCAGATGGCTTAGGATACATTTCTTTGAAAAGATCCTTAAAGTATGCCTTCATTGGATCAGAGTGCAGACCCGTCTGAAATTTGCCAAAAAACGCATCTTCATAAGAAGTCCTAGGCATACCCCCAGAATTGCAAAGAGGATGGTTGCCAGGAAGGCCCTCCTCCAACTGGATCCACATAAACCAAGGGAGCGGATGTAGGAGGGAGCGAGACTGTGTGTGGCAGTGGAAGACCAGCACGCCAATCCATCGGAGGGCAGAACGGATTCTTATTATCCACATTACCTAGAAAATGCTGCTCCACCCCAAAAACAGGCCCCTCGAAACCAGCCATTGAGAACGCTGGTGTGAGAGAGGTAGTCAAAATGGCTGCCTCAGACTACAGGGGTTAGAGCGCCATTTTGTTACAGCCTGAAGTGAACTGCGTCACAGGAGTCAGTGAGGCCATTGTCACCATAGCGGTATTAGGGGACTTATGTTCCATTTTAGCCTTGTGACAGGGAACCTCAGCAGAGCCGGTGCTAGCAGATCTAGAGCGCTTCTGCGACCCCTTAGAGTCTGCTGGAGAATTAGCCCTCAGTGAGGGAACTTCGGCGGTGCTGGTACTTGAATATTTAGGGTGTTTAACTGCCTTCTTTGCCCCCTCAGCAGGATCGGTTTGACCACAGGCTTGTCTGTGGGAAAGCTTAGGGTCACCCCCAATAGCCAGAGCCTTCGGGGGAGCCCCTCGATCTTGCCAGTCTTGAATATAGCCTCAAGCCGTGGATCCTCGGGGGTAACCCCGGTGCGTTTAGTCGCCTTAGCGGGAACCTCGAGACGAGTCTCAGTGCACTTAGTTCCAGATTTGAAAACCTCAGGAACTACCCCGGTGAAAACAGCCTCAGAATTAGTGGGCTTAACCTTAGTAGGACAATCCACGCATGCACGGAAGTGCTATTCACAGAGTATTTGTATATAATCAACCACGGGCTGCACCGGCGAACTTTACTAACGCACAGGACAAGGGATCTATCCCAGGGATCTTTTACATGGACTGGTAAGTGGGGAGGCAAGGCCATCAGCTTTACAACCCAGCATGAACATGTTACGGCATTCAGCAGCGTGCACAGATACTACGTATACTGCAGTGCTTATATTTGACATTTTTAACAATTATGCTTATTCAGCCATCCAATTATCTCCCTGTTTCCTCCCCCCAATAGGAAACCCAACAGGGATACGGGCCAAGACAGCAGACCCAACAGGGTGATTACTAATCTTGTTTTACCATAACATTTGGGGTAAGTTTACCACCATAAAGGCGTCCAACATGGTCTTGTTCTATATATAGTTACACTTTTACCTTTAATCAATAACCTTTAATCAATATGCTCATTGCGCATTGCTCATACCTCTCCCACAGGATATGAAACACGGACCTTGGTAAGGATTATTCTTATTCTTATTACTAATCCCCACATGGGGCTAGCAAATATCTTACAGCACCCCTGGGGACGGTCATATATATATATATTTTTGTACACACACTCATATCCCTGGCTCACATCAATCATTACTACCGTGCACAGGTTCCCGGGGCCCACTTTTTGCTCCTAATTCACGATTGTAACCACATGTCTTAATTACTACAAATAAGCAAGAACGTTTCATCCAGACTTTAATAGATTAATTCAGATTTGGTATATATGTATAATACAGCAGCGTCTTTATCAGGCATACTGTTCGTGACACTGTTTCATTATCTGTATTTTGGCAATAATCTCTCCTGTGCCTCATTTATGGCCCACATTGGTATGTTTATTTCTTTTATTCTCTTTTCTCTTGTTTAACAAACTTGCTTTGTATTTGTATTTATAGATTTATTAAGCGCTTTATGCCAAAGCGCCGTACAATTGTACAACAAATTACATAAACAACCAATAACAGTAGAAGTAAATACATTATGAATCAGTCGACTAAACAATGAAAAGAGCAATTAACTGAGGGAGTTAGGTTGGGAAGCGCAGAGGGAGCGGATGGGAGGGGAGTGGTGAAAAATGGTAGGAGGAGGGATGGGGAGGGTGAGAGATGGGGGGATAGTTAGGGGAAGAATAGGGAGGAGAGGGGGAAGTAGGAGGGTGGGAGGTCATTCAGGGAGGAGAATGGAGGAGGAGAGATGTAAGGGAAGAGCGGAAGGAGGTGAAGGTGGGGGTAGAGCGGATGGCAAGAGGAAGGGAGTTCCAGTGTAGAGGTGCTAGGAGTTGGAAGGAGCGGAAGCGAGAGGAGGCACAGGGGGAGGGAGGTACAGTGAGAAGGAAGTGGTCAGCTGAACGAAGGGAATGGGAGGGAGAGTAGAAGGAGAGAAGGGAGGAGAGATAAGGGGGAGCGAGACCATGGAGAGATTTAAAGACCAGGCAGAGAAATTGAAATTTAAGTTGGGAATGGAAAGGAAGCCAGCCAAGGGAAGAGAGGGAGGTAGAGATGTAGTCACGCGTGGTAAGTAGACAGAGGGTTTGAACCGCAGAGTGGTAGATGGATTTAAGAGGGGCAAGGTGAGAAGTAGCAAGCCCAAAGAGTAGGGAGGAGCAGTAAAAGAGGCGGGAGAAGATGAGGGAGGAGATTAAGAGTTTAGTAGCATGGGAGGTGAAAGAAGGACGGATTTTGAAGAGGTGGTAGCGACAGGTGCGGAAAGTGAGGGAAATATGTTGAGAGAAGGAGAGAGAGGAGTCAAATAGAACTCCTATTTATATGAACTTTGTGCATTGTGTTTTTGCTTGGCACCAAATATATCATGGGCACTACTATGGATATATATCTTTTTCGCTTATAAATATGATTTAATTTTGGTTCTTCATTGCTGTTATCAATTACGCAGCGTTGAGGACGACTTTTGTGTTGAAAACACGTGTCGGCTGTAATCAAGATTAAAAGAACTAGCTTAAACCTTCTATGAACAATGTTGATACACATTTTTTTAACAAAAGTATCAAATAGAACCACATGATCATTGGACAACTGGGCTGCGCACGATTAGCATCACTTCTAGTTCATTTTATCTGTGTTTGAGAGTGGGTGGGGTTTCACTGCCCTGTGACTGCTACGCAGCAAGACTCCGAGATCGGACAAAAGGGTGTGAGCGCACTTACCCCATGGTTTAAACCCCTACTTGCACTTTAATTCTGTAATTGGGCATGCTTGAAGCATCTGACCATTTTACAATTTCTGAGTAGAAAATCCATGTTCATGTATCCTTCACCTTTACAATTAGGCCTATCCCACACGTTCACAATTATGTGAAGAGACAGTAAATCAAACAAAAGAATCTGAGGTGTTGTTCAAGCAACTCATAACTTTAATAGTGGTGACACATACATTGGTCTGACTGTTTGTTTATGCATGTGTTTTTGTTTGATCAGTGTAGTTTGTATAATGTTAAAAACTGCACCATAGTATAATGTGCATAGTGTGGGCGGACACACGTAGAGCCAGGAGAAATGGTGCATTCAATGACTGTTTTCATCAGCACGATTTGAACCATGTGCCTCTGCACAGACAAACAGATGGGCAGACATCTTAGATCTCATGACTTCCTGTTATGTTAAATGTTGCCTTTGTTTCCAGACTTCCTTTTGTGTTGCATACTTCCTGTGAGTCCTAATCAAAGCAATCAATCATATAGGGAAGCTAAAATGTTTGCAAGCCAGACCTAAAATAGTTGTTTCACACTGGTGATATATATCCTGTTTGTCTTACAATGTATCTTAGAGTGCACCAGGATAGCCCTGATGTAAAATCTCTTTCTCGTTGAAAAACAGTGGTATAAACATGGACAAGGGAATAGCATGGGGGAAACTTTGCCCCCGATATAGTCAATTTGTATATGCACTCTTTCAAAGCCTCATTCATATATTCAGAGGCTAATCCTTTCAATTCATTCATCTCCTGCTGGTTCAGATTCATCAACAATGTCCTCATGGTTTGGATGGGCACGAGAGAATTGCTGGAGGATTTTTACAAATGGTTGAATGAATAGGACACTCATGTGCGTTTCACCATGACTCCAGATTTAAAAGCAATACCTTTTCTTGACCTATTGCTTTTAAAAAAATGAAAACATTTTTGTATCGATACACCTTTGTATAGAAAACCGACTGATAAAAACACCCTCCCACATTTCTCCAGGTTTCATCCTACATTTCTCAAAGAAAAACTTCCACATGGGCAATTTTTGCAAATGAAAAGAGCCTGCACCACAAAACAAGACTTTGAGAAACATGCAGATGTGTTACAAACTAGACTGAAACATCAGGGTTTATCCCCTAAAAGTGGCGGCATCAGCACAACAAAGAGCCAGACATGTTCAGAGATCTGAGTGTCTTAAGCCAAGATCTAGACCATCCTTAGATCATGTTACATGTGTCACCACGTTCCGTCCAATAAGTGACAACTTAAGAAAAGCGATTTTGAAACATTTGCACATCATTCAAACCCCTGAACTACACTTCAGAAACCTTGTCTTGTGATCAAGCAACTGCCAACTGAAAGACAACATTTGGTGCATACATATGAACAAGTTAATGTAAAAAAGTGTACCTCAAGTTAGAAGACACCAGAAGTGTGGGAACTGTTCAGTATGTGCCCTGATGGACAATCTAAAATCGATTGATCTGTACGGCCTCATTTTGGGAGCTACAAGCTTTTACAAACTGTAAGACGAAGTGGGCTGTTTATGAGATACAATATACTTGCAAACTAATATATATCGGAAAAACCATCCGTGAAGTAAGGCAACGCATATGCAAGCACCGCTCTTGTATCAAAATTAAAGTGCAGGACACACCATTAGTGGACCACTTTCTAAGTAAGCAACAAACTTACACAGACGTTTTTTGGTTTGTGATTCAAGTAGTGAACCCGCACTCGAGGAGGCAATAGCGAAAAAAGCTCATCCAGATTGAACTCAAATGGATATGGAAATTGAATACGGTGAACAGAGGTTTGAACACAAGTTTTGATGGGCCAGCATTACTATTCTAATGCAAATACTCCAGTGTTTGCAATCAAGTCAGCAAAATAGCCATACATCATTTATTTTTTTGGCTGCTCTTGCAGACACTGTCTATAAATTCTATATGTAATGTACACTCCATTATGCACTATGTTTTTCTAACATCATCTTCCTCAGCATTGTCCCTTATTTTATTTTGTGGACTATATGCCAATAATAAATGAGGAACAGTATGGAGGTTTTGCACATCTTTCTTTGAAGAGGTACTGGGCCTCATTAGGACCCAGGCGGTAAGTTACCGCCTGGGCCGTGACTTTACCACCATGGCGTAAACTACGTTTACGCCATGGTGGTAGGCGGACTTACCGCCCCATTCCAACCTTGGCGGGGCGGTAAATCCCCATTTTCCCATTTTCCCTTCCCCATTCCCATTTTGCCCCATAGGGCATAATGGGAGTGGGGAAGGCGTTAATTACGCCACCGTAAATTACGGTGGCGTAATTAACTCCATGGTCCCTTAGCGCCATGGATTTTAACACCTGCTAAAAGCAGGTGTTAAATCCGCCATGGCGCTAAGGGACCTCGTACTCAGGCGGTAAGGGTCGGCGCTGTTTACGCCGCCGTAAAACCCTTACCGCCTGAGTTGTAATGAGGCCCACTGTCTAGAAAAACGTGACCCATTTGAGTTATGTTCAGCATTCAAATTAGAATATTTCAGTCATTGCATTTACATCTGCAAAACAATGTAACTAAGACTGCATACTGTAGTGAGATAACCTCTCACACCTTTTAACCAATGAAGGGTGACTGTAACCAAGCCACTCACCTAACGAACTGTAAAAAAGACGTGTTTAAACGGCTAATGTAACCTAACCACCCACTTATATGATGCCAGTAAGACATATCCTTGTAACAGCGCCTCGGTGCCCCTGGGCTGTGTGAGTGCTTTATAAATGCAAATAAATAAATAACCTTAATATTCTGCTACATGGCTGTTTTTAAAGACACGGTCCACGGACACTATATGAAAGTTACACTTTAATATGCACTGTGCCTCAATCATCCCTCAGTTTTGTGGCCTTGTCCTTATCTTAATTTGTGAACAATATGCCATAATAATCGAGGCATAATACGTAGTATTTGCACACCTTTCTTGAAGAGGTGTGTTGGATAGGATTTTGTAAAGTCCAACTGGTGTGGGACTTCACAAGACTTATCTCTTGGTATTAGGCAGACCCAACTCTTAATATAGGCCTGTTCTACACACGTTGGTAGAGTGACTGAGAAGCAAAGCTTATCTTAGGAAGGGTAATGTGAGCTGTAGAGTAGCACAATGAAATCAGTAAACATAAGGCAGCAAGTAAACAGTTACACACTTAGAGTTATATTAAATTATGTATTTATGGTTCTGGAGCTTGTGGATCTGCTTAGATCACATGCTCTCCATAGTCCGACATCTAGTGGAAGTCGCAGAGTATTACAAGGTTTGTTTTCGAAACACAAAAACGGACGTCGACAGGGCGCATTTATTAATACTATCCCTAGTATGACGCATACTGTACCCATGGGCCTTCACGCGTCGAGGTCCCTCAGATTGTTTTTTTCCGCCATCAAAGTCGGTCACAAATGCAAAGTTCTCTTCCAGGCTGATGCCTTTAACTAAAGTTGTACATGTAGACTTTCTCCCTTTCCTTTGTAGTTGGCCTCACCGCAGGACTGTCAACCACTCGACGGCTACTGACGAACACCCACATCGTGATTGATCTACGACCAGACGCAACCTTAACAGACAGGGAGTCAGGGGGTAGGTTCTTTGAACTGACCTCTTTCAGAGAATGTTTATTCCATCATCCCCTTTCTTCGATTTTCGCCCATCTGCCCTTTTAAAATATAATGGACAAAACCCCATTTAAATGTTACCCCGACTGCCACAGTAAGTTCCCATGGAAGGACACGCAACAAGTGTGCAATCACTGTCTCCCAAGGGATCACACCGAAAAGCATTGTAAATCCTGTCAGCTTTTCTGGCCTAAAACCCTAAAGGATCAGTAGAGGAAACGCGGGGCCGCTGCCGCCATGCAGGCCGAGGCCTCCATAGATTTAACGGAAGGCTCCAGCGAGGGCAGTTTTATGGTCATGAGTGATGCTGGGGGCGAACGGGGTCTGTCGGAACCCCAAGTGTGGACCGCCGACTCCAATAAGCATGCCAGCGGTCCTGTGATGGAGAAGACACCCGACGGCCAAGGCACACACAAATGCAAACACACTAAGGACATACCCCACGGCCGACTCTTGACGACATTGTCGAGCATCGAGGCCCATGCAGTGACCGTGGATAAAGCCTCAGATTCCTCACTGTCTTCTGGCTCATTACGCACGCTTTCGCCTCATGGCAGTTACCAAAAACCAAAAGCGAAGGTCGGTTTGGACACCGCATATAAAAAGGCCCTCCTTTCGTGCGCCGAAAGAACAGGCGGCGAAAGGCATTTTGGCGTGTCCAAAGAAAACGCAGAAAATACAAGCAATAATTAAGAAGCACGTCAGTGCTTCGCTACTTAAAACAAGGTTGCCGAAAAAACACAAAGTGTCAATGCCCTTCACCCCAAAGGACACCCAGTCAGAGTTTTCTATCCCATAGACACCCTCTCTGGGGCGTTGCGCCATAAAGTTACCATTCCCTCACAGCCCACCCCTGTTGAGGATGTTACTCCCTCCCATACCCCTGTCATTTCGAGCTTCCCGCCCTCATGCCATGTTACACCAGAACAATTTAAAAACATTTTAGGGAGAATATCCTGTTTCATGGACTTCATGGACAAACACCCCGACCAATTGACGGTTCTTAGAGATGCCTCACAGCCAGGGGCATCAGTAGAGCCACCCCTACAAACAAGTCTCATCTTGAGCCACAGCCAAGCACCTTTGCCCTAGGCAATCTGGCCTCGGCATTCCAAAACACCTCTCAATACCAAGACCCCTCTCTGGACTAATATTATGATGACCAAGCAGACCCAGGGTCTCATGGGGACCTCTATGGCCAAGACCAAGACCAGTTTTATGACGATGGCGACATTTACATAATGAAGTTGCCAGACCATCAGGACCTGCCAGTAGCAGATTCGCCGGTTGACAATCAACTCCAGTACAACAAACTGCTACTAAAGGCAGCGCAACATTTCAATATCGACACTCAGGAAACACAGGTCGACAAGGACTTTGTGGAAGATATCCTGGGGGACAAAAAGTCCGCCACCCAGTTTATACCTCTCCTGAAGTCAGTACAGAGACTTATCCAGCCATCCCTACTAACGCCTACTCTTACGAGGGCGATCAACTCGAGAATAGAAAAGCTATTCAGACCCGTGCCCACTGACCCCCTGTATATTAGGGGTCAGCTCAAAGCAGATTCCCTAGTGGTCAGTACCACCAGAAAAGCGCAGGCACTCCCCTGGCATCGGCAGAAGCCCCACCAGACAAGGAGATCAAGAAGAGATATACGTTTGGGGAAAAGGTCGCCTCCTCTGCAGTATACCAGACAAGAATAGCTAACAATACTACACTGTTAGCTAGTTACAGCTGCCACAAATGGGATGAGCTGGAACGCCAAATAGAAACCATCCCAGAATCACTAAAAGCTCAACTGCTAAAATCTATCCCAGAGTGCAAGCAAATTTCGAACTGCGTCCTGAAGTACAATCTTGATGCGGCGGATAACGCAGGATGTATCATAGCTGAGGGAACACTCATTAAGCGGCATGCCTGGCTTAGGCAGTCAGGGTTTACGCTAGAGATTCAAGCAACCCTATTAAACATGCCTGTGGAGCCAAATGTATTATTTGGGAAGACCGTAGAGGACACCCTCAAGAGTCCCAAGGAGGAGTATGACACTCTTCAATCCCTTGGGAATTTAACTAACAAATCATATTCCCAACGGGGTTCCCCAAACTCTAAGAGATTTCGGATTCAGGGTGCACAGCGATCCTCAGGCTACTCTTAAGGAGGACAGTCCTCATCCTGGGGCCAGTCGCAAGGACAAGTTTCATCGTCCAACTTTCAAAGAGGGAATAAAAGGGGCAGAGGTAGGGGCAGAACCTCACATGGGAGAGGCTCAACCCCTACCCATCCCAAACAATGACACACCGTTTCAGGTCCCCTTCCGTGCCACTCCAGTAGGATGTCGAATCTCCCAATTCACCCATGCATGGGAGGGGATAACATCAGACAAGTGGGTGTTGTCCACTGTGGCAGGTGGCTATTGTATCGAGCTGGTACAAAGACCACCCTACCACCGCCGAGACAAAAGAAGATGACAGCAGAAGATACTGCTGGAGGAAATAAGGGTGCTACTCGACAAGGACGCCATAGAGATTGTCCCGGCAAACGAGGTAAACAAGGGTATTTATTCAACGTACTTCCTTGTGCCAAAGAAAGCCCTTACCATGCGCCCAGTACTAGATCTGCACCCTGCGAACAAATATGTCAAACCACAAAAAGTTTGTATGACCACGCTCCAGGAGGTGATTCCACTCCTGAAATGGGGGACTACATGGCAACTTTGGATATGAAAGATGCTTACTTTCATATTTCAATGCCCCTGCTCACAGAAAGTACCTGTGTTTCAGGATGGCGAGAGTACACTACCAGTTCAAAGTACTCCCATTTGCCTCAGGACCAAGAGTATTCACAAAGGTGCTTGCAGTAGTGGCAGCACACCTACACAGAAAGTCCATCCCAGTATAACCTTATCTGGATGACTGGTTAATCACCGGAGAATCTCCTCAAATGTACAGATTAAATACGCAAAGAACAATAGACCTTCTCTTCAATCTGGGTTTCTCCATCAATAAGAAAAAATCAAGTCTAGTCCCCAGCCAAATAAAACAATTTCTAGGGGCTATCCTAAATACAAAGGAGGAGCTGGCTTTCCTCTCAAACAAGAGTACAGAATATGCTGTTGCAGGTACCTCACTACAAGGTTGGTCACCAGATAACGGTACACAAAGCAATGCACTTGCTCGGGATGATGGCCTTTTGCATTCATTTGGTTCCCCACGCATGCCTGCGCATGCGTCCAAAGCAGGAATGGTTAGCAAAACAGTGGTCTCAGTCAAGTGGGCAGTCGGACCATCTAGTGGTTGTTTCGCTAACCCTGGTTCAGGCTCTTCGCTGGTGGTCCAAGGACAACCTGTTAAAAGGAAAATCTGTTTGCGCTTCACCAACACAAGCAATCCTAACTACAGACCCCTCACTCGCCGGATGGGGGGCCCACTTCCTCCACCGCACAGCCCACGGACGGTGGACGCACACTACTGCCCAAAGACATATCAACTTCCTGGAACTCTTTGCAGTCCTCAAGGCTCTTCAGGCCTTTCAGCAACATCTCAAGGGTCAAACGGTGCAGGTCCTCACAGACAGCGCCACGGTCATGTTCTATCTGAACAAGCAGGGAGGCACACACTCTCTGAGTCTGTCCAAGCTATCCCCAAAAATATGGAAGTGGGCACTCAAGCAGAACATGTTTCTAACATCTCAACACGTTCCAGGGGAACTCCATTCTCTGGCAGAAACTCTAAGCAGACACCCACTGCCAAAAGAACACGCGTGTCAACTCGACAGGGATTTCATAAACAGAATATTCTCACTTTGGGGTCACCCCCCACTAGACTTGTTCGCCACAAAGCAAAATGCACAATGCCCAGACTTCGCGACAAGGTTTCCCCAGTCAGGTTGCAAGGGGAACGACCTGTGGATGAACTGTTCAGGGAAATTTGCTTGCGCTTCACCCCCCCACTCCCCGACCCAGTCCTGAGCTAGATAGTGCACAAGATGCACCAAGAACAAGTAAACCTTATCCTGGTTGCTTCGATGTTGGTGAGATAGCCTTGGTTTCCACATCTGCTCAAACTGGTGATGTGGGACCCAATCAAGCTCCCGTGCCCATACAACATGTTGACACAACACAAGGGGGCATCCCTCCACCCACGCCCACAATCAATGAACTTGGCAGCTTGGCTCCTGAAGTCATAGAGTTTGGCCACTCAAACCTTCCACAAAGGTGTATGGATATCCTTAACGAGGCACGAAACCCCAACACTATTCACTGCTATTTTAATAAGTGAAAAGGATTTGTGATATGGTGAACATCCCAATCACTAAGTCCATTAGAATGTTATCCAGCTAACATTCTACACTGCATGCTTTACTTACTAGACTCCAGCCTAGTATTCAGTTCCATAAAGGTGCATCTGGCGGCCCTATCGGCTTACACCACTTCACAGAACAAGGTGTCATTGTGGAAAGTCCCTGTCATTAAGGCATTCATGGAAGGGGTAAAGAGGCTATACCGCCTAATTTCCAGCCCTCACCCAGGTTGGGATCTGAATGTTGTGCTCTCCAAGCTCATGGGGCCACCCTTCAAGCATATGCACAAGGCCAGCCTAAAGCATCATACCTATAAAACTGCATTCCTGGTAGCTATAACCTCCATATGACGAGCCGGTGAGCTACAGGCTTTGTCTGTACAAGACCCCGTGTTCATTATACACACGGACAAGGTTGTCCTCCAAACACATCCTAGGTTCTCACCTAAATTCATTTCAAAGTTCCATGTAAACCAATCCATAGAACTTCCCACTATCTTTCAAAATCCATCAAACTCAGCAGAAAGAAGCCACCATACACATGATATACGGAGGGCAGTCTGGTACTATGTGAACAAAATAAAACCCCTGAGGAAAACAGACCAATTCTTTGCTTCCATAGCGCCTGGTAGAGAAGGCGATCGCATATCAAAGAACACCATCTCCAGATGGATAGTCAAATGCATACAGCTCTGCTATTCCCTATCCAACAAGGTTCTACCTTTCACACCAAGAGCACACTCTACCAAAGGTACATGAGCTACCCTAGCTTTAATTGCAAACGTCCCTCTGAACGCCATCTGCAAGGTTGCTACATGGAGCTCCATCCATAAGTTCACACAGCATTATTGCATTGACACACACTATAAAGCAGATTCACAGCTGGGACAAGCGGTACTAAAACATCTCTTTGCCGCTGTACCTTCTAACTACCCACCACTTTCTCCAAATACTCCTCACTAATCTATGCAGAGCATGTGATCTATGCTCCAGAAGGGACTTTACTCACCGTAATCGTATTTCTGGTGTTTGTATCTGCTTAGATTCACATGCACCCACCCTTCCTCCCATACTGGAGTACAAGGTGCATAGATGTTTTCTGGTTTATCACTGTTTCTGCTTTGTCACATCTGTACTCACGCTACACTTCATGAAACCTCATGTCAGAAACAAACAATCTAACGGACCTTGACACGTGAAGGACCATGGGTACAGAACACGTGACACTAGGGATAGTATTACTAAACACGCCCTGTCAACGTCCGTTTTTGAGTTTCGAAAACAAATCTTGTAATACTCTGCGACTTCCACTGGATGTCGGACTATGCAGAGCATGTGAATCGAAGCAGATACAAGCACCAGAAATACAATTACGGTGAATAATGTATCCCATACACAAGGCAAATTAAGCATTCTTTAAAAAGCAGCAATTAATAGTAACATTCAATGGAAGATAGAATTCACTTAAACAAGAACCAATAATGCAGGGGAGTAATTCTTTTCTATGCTAAATATGTTCCATCCCACGGATTGACATCAATCAAGGTCAGTATTAGCACTTATTTGTGTTCACCATTACAAAATTGGGTTGAGGAGGGAAGATTATTAGAGTTAAAGTAGAACACACTTTCAACTGGTTCAATAGTTAGTTTCTCCCAGAGGGATGTAGGCAGTCTTTTATCCCAGCAGAAATAGTGTCAACAATTAAAACCTGTAAGGGAACAAGCACTGCCAAAGCCAATATGGTTCAGAAGAGGGACCTTTAGGAAACCAGGACAGCCAAAGTCAATGGGACAGTTCCAGTTCTGATGCAGCTTTTCTTAGAAAAAGTTTATCAAACAGTCAGGAGTTTGCTGAAAAATCACAGGGGCTCAATGGGAGCCACTTGATGGAGCACAAGCTGGGAAGACTGCACAGGTGAGTTGAGGTCAACTCCAAAGGGGTTAAAATAGTACTTAGCGAGCCAGGGAGCACTACAAAATGCAAAAGGTAGTTAAACCCCAAGCCCCACAGTACCTTAGAATTGAAGAAGAGCTTCCAGCTGGATGCCTTCCTGATGCAGTGATGCAGACCTTTGTTCCTGGTCCTTGGTCGTGGTGAAGAAAGGGAGGACGTCTGGTGGGCTTCTGTGGCAGCACTCTGGAGAGGGACTCGGCAGCAATGGATTCCATGCGATTCAGCGGCTTTTTCTGGTTTTGGCACCTTTTTCTCAGCGCAAACAAAACAAATAGCTCTGATTGGAGTGTCCTCGGTCCCGGACTCTGGTGAGGGGACTCTGGGCAAAGATTTCCTGCTTTCAGAGGTTCTTGAAGGTGCCCACGAAGTTTTAGCCGGATCTGATCTCTGCAAGATGATGCACTCGATAATGGTCTGGGGTCCCCCGTGTAGGGGAGGCATGGTATCACAAGTATGACACTGACACAAAAGATACAAGTTGTAAAACCTTTATTAACTTTGTGGGGTTTGGAAAAACTCCTACTTTGCCCTATGGCTTTGATGGGAGTAGTCTCTACCATCACACAATAAAGAAAACGCAGTCCTAGTCAATATATGTCAAATCAAAATGGCCTATACTAAAAAACCTAATGCCTACCCTATCTTGTATACAAAAAGTATGTAAAGGGGAATGTGAATGTAAAAGAAAGTCAGTGTTATAACATAAAGGATCAAGATGGCTGAGTCAGCTCTCCTCAGCACGGAGTAAGGCGGCTCCTGTAGACAGGATGAAACACTCTGGCTCAGGTTATAAAAAAAGGCAATTCAAAACGTGGGTCAAGGCCTGCTTGGCCTTTCACGTTAAAAGGCACTTGAATTCACTCAAAGGTTATTGCACAGTTCACCACAATTCACATAGGTCTCCCTCTGTCAGGCTCGGACCTCTCAAGACATCAATAGTTCATGTAGGTCTCGCTCAGTCGGGCTCAGACCTCTCAAGGCATCTCCCTCAGTCAGGCTCGGACCTTTCACTGATGTCAAAGATTTTCGAATGTGCAAGACTTTTCCACAAACCTCTGCAGAACCATTTTGACTTTCACTTCAACTCTTTCGTATGGTATTTTCCACAGTGTGTCTTGGTCTGGGTAGTTCCACAACACAATCAAAAAGTTCAAAGAAGTCTTTCTCTTAAAGCAATCACCTTTTAACTTCCCCTTTCGTCAGGGTTAATCTTGACTATCGTGTATTTCAAAGTTCGTTGACTTTGTTGCTTTATAACAAACATCACACATTTCGCAGAGACTTTTGAGTGGGCTGTGTCCTTTCGCCAGACCACTTAGCTACTCTGTATCACTGGCTTCACCGTTACCAGTTATCTTAAAGTTCACTACAGGTTTGCTGTCTTTCGCGTCTCATCAGCAGGCGTACAACCTTCAATTGTGAGATACACTGCTGCAGCTTCAATCTTTCCTTGACACAAACCAGCCTTTCATGTCTTTCGCTAACTCACCGGTTGTGTGCATTCCTTTCTGTTCGCTGCGGCTTTGATCCACAATTCAAGGTTAATGCCACGGCCTTGGCCTCGCCCCCCCACAACTCTGCCGTTCACCCGGGAGGGTCGCTGCCATCCTTGAAACACAATGCAGACTTCTTCTTGTCTGGGTTTTGGCTTTCTCTGCATATCTCTCATGGTTTCCAGTAGGCAACAACCTCCTGCAGGGATGTTCAGGGTTTCCCTGCCCCTCACTCTGGTACCTCAATCGGTCGTCCTGCTCCAATGGGTTTGCCTACACATACAGAAGATCTGCTCCTTCTCGTGTTCCATCTTGCTCATAGTGTGTCTCCATGCTCTGTTTTTTTTATCCCTGTGGGGGGGAGCTAATGGGTATCAGGTGTATGTGATTAAGTACAAGTTGTGACTTTGCCTGACCTTATTAACCTCAGCCCAGTGTTTGGGTAGAAAAGGGCAGAGGTTGGAATGTCAGAGAATCCTATAAAATAGGATGGGGTATGGTCACGGCAAAGGGGAGGATACCGCGTCTCACCATCGGTTGTCTCACCCCTGCTCCCCAAAGATCCCTCACCCATGCGATCCTCCCGCACTGGTCCATCCCCAGGATCTGGATCCAAAGGCGATGGCCGTGCCCTGGCCACCTGAGATAGAGATCCCCGGGGACTAGCAAGTGAGACACTCTTTGGTTTCTCACAAATGGCACTGGAGACAAATGGAGCAAAACCCATTTTCTGCCATTTTTGCTACTTACATAATAAGGAATGAAACAAATAGCTATTACTTAAAGACCATTCTACATATTTGTCACAATGTGGCTAAAATTTGCCTTAGCTTTGTATTATGGTGGCTGCTGCTAACCTAATAATGAATGTAGCAAAATGAGTTTGTCTCTCACTTAGACCAATATTTCAAATTTGAAAATTTGAAAAATATTCGTGCTTGTTTCATTGCCAGCACATGATCAACAAACAATGAAATCTGTCTGCACTGTGCTTAGGGAGTGCGCCACTTCTGTGTGCTTTGGTAAATGCAACAATTGAGCAACAGTTTTGCTTTCATCTTAATTATGAAAACTTCAAAAATGGAACAAAATCAAATTCTTCCATTTGTATACTGCATTAGAAGATTACTGGATATAAACCACAGAATTAGAGTATACAAAGAAAAGCCCCCAGTTTCTCAAAATGTTTTTGGCACAAGGGTTAAGGTGTGCAAGAACATGTCATCACTTGCATCTAAAAAGTTGCTGCGACCTATCCGCAAAAAAGGTATCTGAATATGTGCATCGTCAATTTGCACATTCAGATGTGTTTTCCTACTCCTTTTGTGCATTTGAGCAAATAAGAGGGTGTTTCTGCGCATTTATATGCACAACCCAAATTCAAAAATGCTTTTTTTCATTTTTGTTCGTTTTTGAGAATCTGCCCCAAGATCTTAAAGGACTGAAAACCCACCCCTCTAAGAAACAGTATACTTTGGGGAGGGCGTGGGGAGACACGAATCTCTAAACACTCCTTAGGGTATACGCATTTTATTAATTATTCATTAAAACAGTTTTAAGGTGCAATGCCTAATCCCACTGGGCAACCGGCACTGAACTCTAATACAAGATACATTCTAAAAGCAAAAAGAAACTGCTAATAAGGCTCAAGCTTATAAGCAAATGGAATAAACAATGGTGTACTTTCCTGAGAGTGAATTGTGTATGGATTTCATAGGCATGTCGGTGAAAAAAGGAGTATTGATGCTTTCCTTGTATAAATTATAGAATGCGTATTACAAAAAAAAGAAAAGCATAAAAATGCAAGTAAAGAATGCAATGTGAAGCCCACATAGGAAAATTAGACCTGAAATTGATACATTTTCTTTCCCGTTCAGATTATGACAGCCTGCTCATACAATTTGGGGAACCTCTTTAAATGTCAAGCCACTGCTGGGTGGAAGTAAGTTCCTACCATATTTCACTACTTGTTTGTTGTGTAAAATCTGCAGGCTCACCCGCCTCCACATGCCACCTCTTGTAATTTGTGTTTTTCCTGCAGATACCAATGCACTGAACAAGAGGTTATGGTGTACTACAAGACGTATCCTTCTGCAACCAGGCATGGCTTTCTGGGAGCTGGCGTGATAGCACAGTCTCTTCAGAGTGTGTGGTGCACAGTGAGAGATGCTACCAAGAGACATCTGTATGACAAAGCCATCACCAAACTGCAGGTGCACAGGAGAGTGAGCAATGACATCCAGCTCGGTAAGGCACCTACATGGATTTCTTTAAGGAGGAAAGTATGAGTGGGAGAGCAGGAGAAGGAGGGAGAGAGAGAGAGAGAAAGAGAGAGAGAGAGAGAGAGAGAGAGAGAGAGAGAGAGAGAGAGAGAGAGAGAGAGACCGTTTTGTAACAAGTAAAAATTGTATGCAGGGGACCGCCAACATTAGCACTCATGATGTTGGATCCACTGTGCGATTTTCAACTTTTACAAAATGGAGTGCAAATTGAAAGAGTGTATACGGGTGAAATATGCAGCCAAAATGACTTTACCCATTCCTTTTGCTATCCATTTTGTAAATGATGCCTGCAACTTTGCAGACAGACCGCATTTACAATGGATTTCTATGGCATCTGCCTGCTTTTAGCAGGTCCTAAAAGCAGGCAGATTCCGTAGGAAAATTTACAAGGGGGTGTTCTGGGAGTCCCTCTGCCAGACATTAGTCCTGGTTATGTGATCTTTACCCAGATTCTTTAGCTCACTATCTTTCACAGAGCTGAAATATCCAAAACATATCAGTCTTTGTCTTACCCTAGGGCAGTCGAATTGCTAGGCAATTCTCCTGTGAACAAGAGTACCAACAGCAATCCCCGACATGTGATTCAGCCTGGTTAGACCTCATCCGTAGGGTGAGCTGAGCCTCTCTAAGAATACTGAGCAAGGGGTTCAGTCTGGATTCCCCTAGTAACTTAGGGTGAGACCCTAAATTACTTAAATATGCAAATTAACAAGGAGAGGTCCTGGGAGTCCCTCTGACATACATTAGTCCTGGTTACGAGATCCTTACCCAGATTCTTTAGCTCACTATCTTTCACAGAGGAGAAATATCCAAAACATATCAGTCTTTGTCCTGCCCTGGGGCAGTCCAGCACCAAAATGCTAGGCAATTCTCCTCTGAACAAGAGTACCACCAGCAACCCCAGACACATGTTTCAGTCTGGTTGGACCTCATGTAGGGCAGAGCTGTGCCTCTCTAAGAATAGTGAGCAAGGGGTCCACATCTGTATTCCCCTAGTAACTTAGGGTGAGACCTAAAGTTACTTAAATATTCAAATTAACAAGGGTGGGTCCATTCCTTTTACACCTGCATGAAAATCTCATGCAGGGATAAAACCAGGAGGCATTTGAGGAGGAATGCACAGCTGCAATGCTAAATAAATGTTGTGCTCCTACTCCTTCAAGAGCATTGAAAATCCCCTGAAGTGTAAATGTATTACAATAACAACGTACTCCTTGCTTTTACGCCTCACCTTTGCACTCAACTCCTTACAAAATGAGCCCCCTATGTGCGAGTGTGCTTGTGTGGGTAAATGTTAGTTCTGTGTGTTTTTGTGTACCGTTAATGCAGCGCTCTTACAACATGATAGACTACGAATGTCACAAGACCAAATGCCATGCTGTTTTTTGAAATTATAGGGCCGTCCTGCATGCTACCGTTTCTGGAATTGTTATGAAAAGATACGACAACCCATATACACCTTAGGGAAGATCCCAATCTGGGCCTTCCATTTCCCTCCTCCATTTCCCTCCTCCTTTCTCTATCTCTTTCTCTCTGGCATGGAAAATCCTGGCGAAAGCAAGGCTTTCTCAATCAGTGCATAGGAGTTCTTTCGTGATTCACCCAGCTGCAAAATGGAAATATGAATGCAATGAAGTTCAGTCACAGCGTCTCCCATTTGGATCAGTTTAACCACACACAAAAAGAAACATCTTGAAACGATCACCAGGCTTGGTTGTTGGGTTTTTACCTCAGGACTGAGTCCCTTTAAGGACTTCTTCTCAACAGATTCTCCTGGTGTTCTCTTCTGTTCTTGTACCTACAGCCACTTCTTGGCCATGAGGTTTAGCAGTAGATGTAGCTTGACATCTGTGCTCAGGGGAACCACCCCTGCCCCCATGCTACAATTTCCAAAGGAGAAAGTTGGAGGGTCTTCTTAGCTCCCTTCCCTGGGTCCTGAGGTCTAACCTCTGTCCTGCTTCACTAAGCCTGCCCTGCACCTGTCCCTCTTCATCACGCTGGCACATGTCCATTTCTCCTCAAACCGTGGGTCAGGTCCCTTCAAATCAGAGCTTCTCACCTCCCCCATGGCATTTAGCAATGCATGCCCTCTTGTACCTTCCTCTTCTGGCTAGTTCTGACCTCACTTGTCTTCTCCTCCTGAACAGGTCAATGTTATAGATACATTTTGGTATCTTAAAAAGTCAGTATCTAGAGATTGGCTGATCAGATTTACTAAACGTTTGTAGAATGCACCAGGTAATGGCTGGGTCAAATCTGAAGGTCTCGAACAGAGAAGTTGACCATTTTGATGTATGTATTCTGAAAGCGTGTTGCTTATTTGTGGCTATGACAAAATCCAATGTAAAATCATCTTTTTATTTCCACATTCTTATTGTGCATGAAAACGTCCATGACATTTCATTGGGCATTCGTGTCCGGATGTAGCCAGATCAGTTCGACACTTTCTTAGATAAGGTCAACAATTGCAGAGGAAAACCTGTTCTCATTTACCTATGTAAAGTGTCTTGCAACCTTAACTATGCTACCACTCCTGCAGCAGTTTATTATGCATATATATATATATATATATATATATATATAGTAGAATGGGCTTTTTCCACCAACAAGCCACACGTAGTGACAGCGCCACACGGTAGCCAGTTTAGAGGCACTCAGAATGGAATTGTACGATCGGACCAAAAACAAAAGGCCCGACTGTACAAAAAGTCCTAAAAATGCTACCACCAAATGTTCAAACACCAAAACTTCGAACCTTTGGTGGTAGCATTGTAGGTAAGTATAAAAAGGCGTGGTATAGTGAGCAGGGGTTGCGGCGGGGGACACCCCTGCAGCTCCCGAAAAAAAAGGACCCTGTGGCGCCGGTTCCCGATCACGGAAGTGAAAGGGAACTGGCGCCGCAAGGACACATCGTCTGAAAAGGTAAGTAGGGTTTGGGTATGTTGGAGGTGTGGGTGGGGGGGTGTTAAGGATGTGGGTGGGGGGTGTGGTGGGTGTGTTGTGTATGTGGGTGAGGGTCTGTGGGGGTTTCAATTCGTGTTCGCATCGGAAATGTGAGATCCTTTGGTGGTTCGCACATTTCTCATGCAAGCTTTTCCGTTGCAGACATTTCCGCAACGAAAAAATCACATAGATCCCTCAGAACGCACTGTGGGTATACACATTAGCTAAAAAGCATGATTAATGTTTTATGTGAATCAGAATTTGACCAATACAAACTTTAACTGGTTGGTTTCATAAACCCGACGGTATGTGGCCAAAGCTAAATTACATGATTATTGGTTGATCTTCTCATGGAAAGCTGAACTTTGGTACACCACTATGCTGAACCCATGTACATCATGACAGATTTAGTATGCTTCTTTGCAAACATTCCCGCGGTCAGTTAAATCCTATATGATTCCTAGTGACCAACAGTTTGATAAAGAGAGCCTTGAAGGCTCACGGGTTGGATTTTGGGCACCTCCACGTGCTCATATAACACGATTGACTTTGTTCATGCTTGTGTTTATTTCAGTGTATTTGATGAGTGACATGTCTCAATGCTACCTGAAGCAGCCCAGAGACTTTTGCTGTATCAGTGTGGAATCCAGAGAGGTATGTATGACTATAACATGCCCTGCTTTGTATGCATGAGTGAGGAAACTCACACAGCACAGTGCTTTTCGTCCCGAGCTACTTATATGCTGATTAGAATGGTCCAGTTGTGTATAGCACTTAAAACTAGGCGTAGCCTATTTTCAAACAATCTCAGTTTTATGAGAAAATTGGGATTAGAACTCACAGGTTTAGGCCAGCATGTGGTAAAGGGAATGACCCATTATCTTGAGTCAAGGCCTTTTTATAGCAATGTTCCTTTCAACCTTCTTCTACCCCAGTTACAGTCTCAAGCCATGCTGCCTTTGTGACCTTTGAGCTTCACTGGCCGCTACCTTGGGATCAGGAACATGCTTGACAATATACTTATGTTCGGGAGATTTTTCATTTTTATGCCAACTAACCACCACCTGTGAGACCCCCAGCACTTGTTGCTGGACTTCTGGATTTGTCTTGTCTGTTCTCCTGAGTGAGTGGGAGCCTTTTCCCACTCACCCATTATTTTGTTCCGACTATGGGAACCCTTCTTCACTATTTTTGTACTCTATTTTATGGAGTCATGCTTTCCTCCATATTTCCTAAGGCATCTGTAATTTACTTTTGCAGCACCTTTTGTGCAGTGTTGTTGGGAATCCTTTGGGCTTTCCTTTTTATTTTATTTTATTTTCCTTGTGAGAACACATGTTCCCAAAGATAGGGGGATACTTTTTGTCCTTCTTGCTTTTCCTTTTGCGAGATCAGCACATACCACCTTATGTGGAGTGCTGAAGGGTTATACCGTATCCCCTTTCTCACTGCTCTTGTAACATTTGCGTTACAGTAGCAAGCATACCTGAATGGCAGTGGACGTCTTCTACTGACTTTTGTGTATTTTTCCTACCCTGGCTGTGTTCACAGCCGCGGTAGTGTACAGAATGGTCACCATTGACCCAAAATGGTGGCTGATTTCCTTCTTTACCATTTCTTGTTTGCTTGTTCTTTCTTGGTCTTTCTTCTGCTGTCCTGTGGTCGGGGGAGGTCCTGGTTTGACTTTTGTCTTCAGTGGGAATCCTTTGTGGAGCCCACAGAGGCTTCAGAGTGTCTGTGAGGACAGGAAGCAGGGGAGGATCCTGAAACTTTGCTGGTCTTTGTTCCAACTGGGAGGCTGGCTATCCTCAAAGAACAGCCACCCCCCAAAGTTTCAATGTAGCATGAGTGCTGATTGGATGGGTTCCTGGATAAATGCACAGACCAAGTCGACCACTGGAAATGAAGATCCAAAGAAGATGACGACCGGAGACACTGAAGCACCTTACAGCAACCAGAGAAGCTTGCTGAAGTGAAAGCTGTTGTCCTGTCCCTGTTTTCAAATCGACTGGGAAGCTCCGAAAAGGAAGACTTCCTCCCTTGGACTGGTGGGCATAGTCAGTCCTAAGACAACCTGCAATTTGAGTCATTACACAATGACTTGCAACCTTCCAGGGCTTCAAACCGCCAATACCCTGGGACCTGCAACCATCAACCTGCAACCATCCTGCAGTGCATTGGCTTGCCGCAAACAAATCTTCCTGAAACTTTCATGGACTCTTTCCGGACCTCCAGAGGCAAGATCCCTCTCCTCAAGGTCCCCTCACGAGCTCCAAAAAAGGAAGACTTTCTCCCTTGGACTGGTGGGCATAGTCAGTCCTAAAACAACCTGCAATTTGAGTCATTCCACAATGACTTGCGACCTTCCTGGGCTTCAAACCGCCAATACCCTGGGACCTGCAACCTGCAACCATCCTGCAATGCATCGTCTTGCTACAAAATAATCTTCCTGAAACTTTCATGGACTCCTTCCGGACCTCCAGAGGCAAGATCCCCCTCCCCAGAGTCCCCTCACCAGAGTGCAGGAGCAAGCAAGCAAGGCAGATTGACTGGGCAGTAACCAAATATTACAAATAATCCTTTGCTGGGAGTCCCCTCTCTCGACTGCTGCTGTGACATCCCATCAAGAGTGCCTCCTTTCATCAGAACGATCAAGGAACAGGCGATCGGGACTACAGCTGCTGCATCGTGAAGGCCTCCAGCTTCATCTTCATCACTCCTAAGGTACCGTGGGACTCTCATTAATGCTTACTTTGAGTTGTTTTGTTGGCGGAGGGCTGATTCCAGCGTTTGGGTGTTCGCCCGTACACATTTGCCCAGGCCTAATGCTTCAGAGAGCCTTCTCCGAAGTCCCTGAACCTTTTCTTCTATCAATGCTACTTACTTGCAATTGAAGAATTCACTTGAACTTTGACTTTTTACAGCTGTGCCTTACCTGCTTTTCCTTCCAATCATACTTAGATAGGGATGGACTACTAAAGCCTGCTATTGTTGGTGTTGTTTATTCATAATATTTGAAATGTTTGAGTTTCTATAACAGTGGTTTTACTTACCTTACCTTTGAATTGTCTTCATGAATCTGATAAGTCTTTACACTTTGGTTTACTCACCTGAATTATTGCATTGAGTTTCTAGTTTTTTTTTTATTTTTTATTGTTTATGGTAATTATATACCTTTACAATATTACATCCAAGATAAAAAAAAAAGAAACAGAAGAGATAAATTCATTGTTAAAGAGACAAGAGAAAGTAGAAAAAGAACATTTGATCAATAAACCCCGATAAAAAAGAATTAACCTCCAAGTAAAACCCATCATCTCTGGGATTCATCATATAAAAACATTCAAAAACCATCTCCCCTTAATTTAATATCATTCAAAAAATGTAAAACCAAACCGATTCCATTATCTGAGTGACCACACAGTAAATAAGAACGTAAAACCTCACAATCTATAAAATCAAGATTATAGATCAAATGTAACAGTCGTTTAAAATGACGTCTCGGACAGTTAACCACAAATTGCTTCACTGTTTCCACACTATCAGTTACATTACAGAACTTGCAATTTAAGAATTAATTTTATGATATTTTTCTTCTTATCTAAGACTTCCCTTGTAAATATTTAATCTAAACCTTCAAAATAAATCGGTCACTTTTTTGCTGGGGAACTGGCAGATATTTTGGCAAAATACTCACCTTTTTTTGTTTATATCCAAGATGTTCCATGAGGAATAATTATGGACCTTCTCTATAGTTTTGCTCCAATCTACGACATAGAGGGCTTTTCTAATCAACATCAATTTAGTTGGGATGTCTTCCAATAAATAACCCAACTTTTCAACCATTTTAGTACATAGATCTCTAAATTGGATCAAAGTTCTATTAGATCCTATTCACAATAAAAAGCCCATGCCCTCAAATAAGGAATTTTTGATTGGATCCAAGAACTTCCACATTAGCGTCAGATTTTTCCAGTCTAACCTTGCTCGAAGGGAAATGAAACCCAATTCATAACTTAAACAATGCATCCGTACAATGTTTGGAATATTCAAAGCTTTCCTCCAAACTATTGCTTCCAAAGGGTCCAGTTACTCATACACCCATTCTTGCTGTACGTCCACACCATATAATAATTTAGGGACCACTTTATTCATGCACATAAAAAAGACCCAAAGATTTGACTGAAAATGTCCCATATTTCCTGTTCATCCAACACATCTGCGAACCAAGGGACTCTGGCCTTCTTTTTCAGATAGTCCAAAATCCTGTAAGTAAGTAAAACTGTCTGATACTTGTAATGTTTACTTAATTTAAAAAGCACAAATAATTTACCGGTTTCTTAAAATAAGTAAAATCCATAATTTTAGTTTTACTGGTGGTTGATGGGCAAAAAAAAATTCTTACAATAGACGGCGAATGTGGTGATTGATTTCTGCAAACCCGATTGGGTGCAGTCAAACAACATAATGTCATCCGCATACGCCATCCAAAAATATCTGACCGGGTGTGATTCTTGGTAGGGTGAAAACCACAGGCAAGAGCTCTTCCTAAATCAGACAGATACAAGTTAAATAGACATGGGGGCAAAGTGCACCCCTGCCTCAAACCTGTACCTGTCTCAATTTTCTTTGCCAGGAGTCCCTCGTTATTTAATCTTACCTGAACATTAGTGTCAAATGTAAAAGAACAATCAATTTCAAACCCCCTCTGGATCTCCCGGCACGCTAATTCTTTCCACAACAAACTCCTGTTAACCGAGTCAAATGCAGCTGAGAGATCCATAGATGCTATAAAAATATGACTATAACTATTCCCCCAGCAAGATCTTGTAAAAGCCTAATCATAAAACCATTGACTTAAGTCCCATGACATTTACGAAACCCCTGTGAGGCTTTTATAAGCAACAAGTATTCATTGGCCATGCCTCTAAATTCTGCAAGATTACAGAGGCAAATTATTTTTGATCGGCATCCATACTCATAATTGGTCTATAATTCAGAGGATTATTGCAATCCCCTTTTTTAAAAATTGCCAATACTTATGAAATTTGCCAAGTATCAGAGATCACTCCAACATCAACCAGCTGTACTATTGTGTTTATTATCTTTGAAATAGTGCTTACCTATCTGAAGATGTATCTTTGCCTTGTGTGTGTATATAAAATAAATAACAATTTTGATATAACTCCAAGTGTATAAGAGTTTCTTTGGGCCTATGTACATTCTAAGTTCTCTGTACTGACCTACAGCTCACGCCTCCCTCCTAATAGAAGCCTGGCTGCTCTGCCATACTACCAATACCTTGAGTGTTAAAGGTCTATATTAGAAGTTGGGGCTCTGTATACCAAATGGTCAGTTTTATAAAGTCTTACCACAGGTGGACTTTAGAAAAACTCCCCCTAGCAACTTACACTACAGGAGTGACAGCTACTGTTTTAAGAGAGGTTCACAGAGTGCATGCAGTAACAGCCATAAGACTAAGATTGGGAGCGTTACTGGGACTCCTAGACTCGTATGCTTGTCTTGCTTTTATAGTGGTTCCCACCGCGTGAAGCTGATTAGCTTTGACTTGAGAGGGGAGGTAGAAACTTTGCAAATCATGCAGTCCAAAGGTTTTTCCATCAAACTCCTTGAAAAGAAGTCAGAAAAGAGACTCTTAGAAGGTTTGCCAACACATACTCACAAACGCCCATTTAAATGGTCAAAGCTTAGACCAATGGCCACAGAAAGCAAGTTACATCTGAACTCCTTTTTTACCTAACTGTCAAATGCAATACATAGGACTATCTTGTGCTATATAAGAAGTGTCTCTAATTTAAATGATTATTAGATTTTAAGATCATTAAAAGAGGAACAATGTTTTTGTTGAGCACCTAAGCAAAGTGCCATTTTGGCATTTCCTGCTCCCTTTATACTGGACCAAATTGAAGGCTTGTTGGGGCCAAGATGCTCCCCCACCCAATCAGCACATTAGGAGATGCCACAGAGGCATGCTTGAGCACTATAAAAAATCCATTGAAGTTCATGTTGCTTCTGAGGGTAATTTGACGGCGGAGACCTGGTACGTTTGCACTCAGGCTAGCAAAGTCCCCACCGCCAAATGTTCATTATCTGCACTGCGATGTGCAAATGTAAAGGGAAAAAGGCAGCCTGTAAGCTTGTACGCCACCGCCTTTTGCCCTTCACATTTGTACTCCGAAATGCAAAGTGAGTAGTATGCCAGGCAGTGTTTTTTTCATTGTCAGCTCCGCTTGCCATGCTCGTATAGCAAACGATGCTCACAATTGAAATCGAACCCTGCCCAACATGCTTGCATGTCCGTTAGGGTTTTATTTCAATTGTGAACGCTGCTCGCATTGGCAGGGAGCATGTACATTGGACCCCCATCGGATCCGCCGGCTTTAAAGCAGGCCGACCCATAGGGATCTCCAGCATTTGCATCGGCATGAAAATCCATGCCGGCGCAAATGCTGGAGCATTTGTATGGCAGAGAGGAAAGGGCTGCGGACATACAAGTTGCCTTCGGCCCCTCCTCTCTGCCATGAAATCCTGGAAAATTAAATGTGGCGTGAATGCATTAAAGCCTTACTCAAGGCTTTTATGCCTTGCATTCATGCTATGGCTCAATTGAACATAAGCCCCACTGTGTTTTGTGGTGCTGTCCGAGGTCCCAGAATACATACAAGTGAGTCTCCCCTTATTTTTAATAGTGTCCCGTCTTTAGAAAGAGCCAGGGAGTGGCACCTGGTGTATTTGCATTTGTTTTTATTTGAAGAACAGGGATGTCAATTTCACACACATTTACAGATGGCAGCGGAAATCCATGGAAGGGTGCCTGTATTATAGCACAAAGATGGTTGTTTATAAGAGTATGAACATAATGTGAGAGGGTTCCATGTAATAATGTCCCCTCAAAAATATCGCCATGCAAAGATGTCGCCGAAAAATGGCAGTTTTTTGTGGGGACATTATTGCATGGAACATGCGGGGGGTCTTTTTTTTTGTGCTGCCCCTGTCCCCATATATATGGTCACCCATATAATATCGCCACAACCTTTTCCTGGCGATATTATATCCGCCGACCCTATATATGGGGATAATATTACCTGATACCTGTGAGACACAGACCAGGAACAAAAACACAGGTGATTTACAAAGGTAACGTTAACCTAGGGGAGAAGTGCTGCAAAGTACAGTACTGTTCAAATATACAAAATTGCATAATTACGCTTACGCTGCATTAGAGGGAGTGAAGAGATCAAAAGGTGGGTGGGGGGACAATGGAACCCGCAGCCCATCACAATCAAACTCAGCCTGACTGTGGATCTCCTCAAAGCTCGGCTTAGACTTTATCTACTGGCCAGGCGAAGTTTAAGCTGAGGTTTGAAGAGATCTACAGTCAGGCTGGGTTTGATTGTGTTGGGCAGCGGGTTCCATTGGAGCTGGGTGAGTAGGGTTAAAGCGCAGAAGAGAGAGGAGGCACAGGTGGGCATGGGACCATGAGATTGAGTGCAGAGGAGAAGCAGAGAAAACAAGATAGTGAGTAGACAGAGCTACAGTCAACCAGGAACTGAGAAGCAAGACCATTGAAAGCTTTGTACTCTAGGAGAAGGAACTTAAAAATTGAGAATTTGCGCATGAAGAGCCAACCAGCATGTTGTCGATAGGTAGAAGTGGGGGAGGATCTGGATGGATTGTAGAAAGAGCGGATTTCAAAGCTGAGTACTTTGTCAAGAGGGAGGTGAAGGAGTAGGCACAAGCAGTAGTCTAGTTTACTGAGCACCATGGTGGAAAATCAAGTTTTCATAGAGTGGTTGAGTAAGACATGGGTGAATTTTCAGAATGTTGAAGGGGTTAATACTAGCAGCGGTTGTAGTGATGAATTGTTGCAGTCGGAGGACACTATCGAAGAGGACCTTGGTCAAGGGAGCACAAAGGTCAGGTGGGAAGGAGACAGGAGAGAAGAGGGACATAATTAGAAGGTGGGAGAAAGAGAACTTCTGTTTTCGAAGAGTTCTACATGAGGTTGTGGCAAGTGATCCAGTGACAGATTGCAGTGAGAGTTGGTAATCTGTTCTGAGATGGCTGAGGTGAAGAAGCGAAAGGAGACAAAGATTTGAGTGTCATCAGGAAAGAGGTCATTGTGAAAGCCAGAGGACAAGATATATCTAACTAGGGTAGAGGTATAGAGGGTGAAGCGCAGACGTCCAAAGACTGATGCTTGGGAGAAACCGACAAGGAAAGGGATGGGGTCAGAGGTTTCTGAGTTGCAGGACATTTGAAAGGAGTGGCATTTCAAATAGCAGGCAATCGAGGCTAGAGCAGATTGTGAAACCCAAGGTCCTGGAGATTGAGGAGAGAGGAGTGGTCCAAAATGTTGAAAGTTGAAGCGATGTCCAAAAGGAAGAGAATGGAAAAGAGTCTTGAATGGCCAGCATCATAAAGAAAGTTGGTGACATGCATGAGTGACGTCTCGGTGGACTGTTTACAGGGCTGAAATGAATTTTTAAGGTTATTAGTCTCAATCCGTTTGAAGCCCACTGAAGGCCCTTTGAATAATGGAGCAGGAGAGCAACCTGGCTATAGTTTTCTCCGATGGTTGGGTTAGCAGAGGGTTTGTTCAAAAGGGGTAGGGCAGTTGCAGATTTAAAGGAGAGAGTCAAGAGTCGAACAGAGAGAGACAAGCTAAAGTGCTCAGAAAGATGAGGTTGTTAGGATTGAGTGGTTGACCATTTTAGGAGCAGACAGAAGAGTAAGATGGATTGGAGCTGTGAAGGGCAGGTGCTTATTTGATAGGGTAGAAGTACTAGAGAGCAGCAGGCGTAGGGAGAAGATGTGGTGGACAGAAGAGGGGTGGGGAGGAAGACATAGGCGGGATGTGAGAGTGTCATGCATTTTAGGAATTTTAGAGAGAAAGTAGTGAGAAGATTCATTAGCAGATGGGGAGAGGCAATAACTATTGGCTTGTGAGGTGTGAGCAAAACTGAGAGGGTAGGTGAAAGTTTGCGGGGGTGATTGCACACAAAGTTGATTAGGTTTGTAAACTATGAGGATTTGGCAAAGTCCATTGCAGAGGGGAGAACAGCAATGGATTTTGTGTAGGCTAGTTGTAGGATGAGGGTCTTGGATTTGTCCCAGTATTGATAGTCACTGTGCATATTTGTTTGGAGGGTCTGGATCTCAGAGGTGAGGTCTAGCTCAGCAGGCTCATACTAATGATGGCATTCTGAGGGTTCCAACAGTGACATCCCTGAATGAACCAGCGTTATTCGCTGATGATCTTTCATTTATAATCCATAAGGCCTCCTCTACATTGCCACATAGAATATCTCTGCTAGTTACATTTTCTTCAGCGTCCGTTTTTAAAATCAACTATGATAAATCCAATATTTAAAATGAGTCTGAATCTAAACAAACAGTGGCACAGCTCCAGAAACTATTTGAAGGTCAATGGGGAAAGCATTTGGGGGTTATCTCTCAAACTCTCATCAATCTCTCTTCATCTTAATTCCCCAAATGTATCAAAACAATAAAGCTTATTGTAAAATGTGGGCTAAACAGGAACTATCATGGCAAGGCAAAATATGTGACTGTTAAGATGGCTTTTCTGCCTAGGATGTTATACCCGTTTCAAGTCCTCAAAATAGAGTTACCTAAAAGCTTGGTTAATAAAATACAAAAATGTGTCCATCAACTTCTATGGTCCAGATGTTTACATAGACTCACAGGTGCAGCATTATGACTATTTGGGAGTTAGATTTGCCGAGAACCTCACATGGTCAGTTAATCTTGTTAAAGCTGCAACCACCCTGGAAAAATATAGCAGGGCTATACACTGCTTTTATAATCAAATGGGAAGGGGTGTAGTTACCCCTGCTAATACATTGTATCGTATACAGGGGAGGACAGCAGCTTTGTATGAAGCAGAAATCTGGGGCCACTGCTCCTCAGCGGAACTGAGTCGGGTGGACTATTGTTTCCTAAGGAGCCTCCTTGTGCAGCCCAATGGAGCCCCGATGGCAAGGCTAAGGTGGGAGTGTGTCCTAAAGCCCATCGGGGAAGTTATAGCCATGAAGCCACTGATGTACTGGGCAAGGCTCGGGAGCACTCCGAAACTTGCTAAATATTGTGAAGCATTGCTAAACGTGAGAGGCACAGTGGGTATGAGCCCTATGCCCTTGCTGCGATTTATTAAGTGTGGCTTAGAGAAGTAAGGTATGGGGCTTTTCTGGACTAGCCCGGAGAGTCTACCCCTGAGGGATGAGGCTGGGTTAAGGATTAAGTGCAATGATGCTATAATTGACTAGATGAGAATCTCATGTGAGGTTTTAAGCACTGGGGCGTTGCGTATACATATACTACAGAAACAGGTTTATGGTTTTGAACCTTTTCTTGATTGACTTGGTATCTCCTGTTTATGCCCAATGCTTATATATCCAACTACACACCAACACCCTCAAACTGGCAAGCTGCACGGCAAGGTGGTCCCCAACTTCTGAGCTGGGCTGTAAGGTCTGTGGCAACCCTGAGGAGTCTGCTATGCATTTTCTATTATTCTGCCCAGGATACTTAGGGTTGAGAAAGTGTTATCTGCTCCCATTATTTCACATAAAGGATGTTAGACCGGCTATTGAGGCCGTGAACCTGTGTAAAAGCACCACAGACCTGAATCTGGTCTATTATATTGTGAAATGTGTACACAGAGCCTGGCTGCAGAGGGCTAGTTATTGAGCACTGGCTTTGTAACAGGACTGGCTGGTGAAAACCTTTGTTCCTGTTACTGATGAATTTTATACTACCTTTGGATCATGGTTTTTATTAATTGTAACTTTATCGATTTTTTGATGTAATGAATTTGTGCCGAAAGCAATGGGATGGGTGGGTGATAAATTCTGTCCCTATTACTGATGAATGTTATATCCCCTTGGACCATGGTTTTTACCAATTGTAATTGTCCCTACTTTTAACATATGTGACTCAATGAGTGTATCTATGATGTTACGTATGTGACTGTTTTCATGCTTTTATGGCTTTCAGTCGAATAAAGTTATGTTCAACACACGTAGACTCACATAAACAGCTACTCTCCCTCAAGCCTAATGGAGGATTATGGGCTCCAGATATCAATAGTTATCTACTATCAGCCCAACCTGCTTGGGCACTGGATTGGAGACCATCATGGCAAGAAAAAAGATGGTTAGATGTTAAACAACAGGCTATACTGTGCCCCTTACACAAATGGTGCTGGCTTACTCCTAAGATGTACAAGAAATGCACTGACTCACTTCCATCCACTTCCATCCACTAGAATCCCCCTTAAGTATTGAGATTAGTGAGCATAAATGCATGGGAAAACGTCTTCTCCTTCTCCTCTAACTCCAGTATTGGGGAACTTAGATTTTCCTCCAGGGCTCTATTCTGCCAGTTTCCTTCCTTGGACGGAGGCTGTAAGAAAGCAGTTTTACTTCCAGAGTCAACACCCTTCATGTACATCAACTCAGACATTTATTTTCTGATCCTACGGTTAGACAAAAAGGAGCTAGAGATATGACTAAATTTGAGGACCTCTTTTTGGGTCACCCTCCTTTTAAAAATATGGCATCCTTGTACACTTGTACATTGTTCTTATTAAGACTCAATATAAACCTCCTTTGCCTTACATGGATAAATGGCAGAAGGACCTCGACACCCAGATGGATGATAACTCATGGTACAATATAGTCTAGACTACCAAGTCACTGTCGGATATGTAAATACTATGAATTATGTTATCAATGGTATCTCACCCCCCTAGTGTGACTACGGTGTTCCCAGGAGTTATCTCATTTTGTTTGAGATGCTCCCTAGCTCAAGGTACATTTTTCTATATTTGTTGGGACTGTTGTATGATTCAGTTGTTTTGGTAAGAGCTTTTATCCCACATTCAAACTATCACTGGTGTGTAACTTTAACCCCTTAATTGTTCTTCTTGGGGTCGAAGACCCAAATGGCATTTATACATTATCAGACTGTAAATCCAAATTTATTACCCACCCACTTGTGATATGATATGATATGGCATTTATAACGCGCCTATACACAAGTGTTTCAAGGCGCGACGAGGCAAGGGGGGAGTTAAGGGGGGGCAGACAACGATCCTACTAGGCCAGGTGTCATTCAGATCGCGCAAGTTCATGGGAGGGGAAAAGTAAAAGTGCGCGGGGGGAAGTGCAGTACATGTGAAAGTGGAATAAATAAGCTAAATAAAACACATAAAACAGCCAGCTGGTGGCAAGTGCAAGGAAGTGCAGACATAAGTGCTGGAAGGGGGACTGAAGGGATACAGAAAAAACGGTCCCCAAGTGCAGGGGTTGCCAGGTAGGCAGTGCAGGTGGGCAGGTGATGGGGCCTGGGCCAGAGATCAGAAAAGGGTGACCAAATAACCACTGTATTTTCAGTCAGGAATTCAGCAAGGGAGGGGAGGAGAGAAAGCAGAAGCAAAGAGGAAGGTTTTGAGGTGTTTCCGGAACTGGAGATGGTTCTCCTCGAGTTTCAGGGAGGCAGGAAGGCTGTTCCAGAGAGAGGCCCCTGCCGAAGAGAGTGATCTGCCACCAACTCGTTGCTTGGAGAAGCGACTGACTCTGAGGGAGTTGGAGGCAGATGAGCGAAGAGCTTGAGAAGGAAGATATTTAAGAAGAGTGAGTTGAAGGTATTGTGGCCCCAGACCCCAGAAGGCCTTGTGTACAATCCAGAGGGTTTTGAATTTAATCCTCGCAGCCACTGGGAGCCAGTGCAAAGATTTCAGTCCTGGAGAGATACGATCCCTGGGCTTGAGGCCAAGGACAAGTCTCGCAGTCCTGTTCTGGATAGGTTGCAGAGGGCGGAGAGTGGAGGCAGGAAGATTTAGATAGAGGCTGTTACAGTAGTCCAGCTTGGAGAGGACCAGGGCTCTGGAGACAGTGAGCTTCTGGGGGAAGGAGAGGAAAGGAAGAATACCTCTAAGGAGGTGCAGCTGGTAGTGTGACTTCTTAGAGACGTCTGAGATGTGAGGGGAGAAGGAAAGTACAGAGTCAAAGATGACCCCAAGGTTTTTAGCCTTGCAGGTGGGAGTGGGAGGAGGGCCAAGAGAGGCCAGCCAGAGAGCTGCAGGAAAGGAGGGATGGGGTGTGCCGATGAGTAGAATCTCGGTCTTACTGGCATTAAGGCAGAGGTTGTTGGCGGCACACCATTCCTAGATGGCAGACAGTCAGTCAGAGATGAGGGAAGGAGAGGAGGAGGAGGAGGCCGAGGGTAGCCTGAAAATGAGCTGGGTACCATCCGCATAGCACTGAAAGTTGAGACAGAGCGGCGATGCGGTGGGCAAGGAGTGCCAGGTATTGGTTGAACAGCCAGGGAGAGAGGTTAGATCCCTGGGGGACACCACAGGTGGAGAAAATGATGTCAGAGAGAAAGGACCCAAGTTGGACCTGGGAGGGTCGGTCAGAGAGGAAAGAAGTCAGCCACGCCAGAGCCTGACCAGTGATACCCAGGTTATCACAGAGACGGTTGAGCAGGATGGCATGGTTGACAGTGTCAAAAGCAGAAGAGAGATCAAGCAGGATAAGAACGCAAGGGGTGTTAGAGTCGAGGTTGGAGAGCAGGTCTTCACAGATGTTCAGGAGAGCAGTTTCCGTGCTTCTGGCAGCTCTGAAGCCAGACTGATGGTCATGAAGACAACCAACAGATTCAGTGTGGAGATTGAGCTGGGAGATGGGCAGTTTCTCCAGGAGCTTGTCCAGGAAGGGAGTTATGGAGATTGGGCGATAGTTAGCCGGGCAGGAGGGGTCGGCAGAGGGTTTCTTAAGAAGAGGGTGCACAAGGGAGTGCTTCAGGGGGGAAGGAAAGACTCCAGTGGCAAAGGAGTGATTGCAGAAATCCGCCAGGGCAGGAGCCAGGGAGTCAATGTGATCCTTGATAGTTTTGGAGGAACGGGGTGAACCTGTTTCGACGAGACTTTCATAGATCGGACTTGTCTAGAAACCTCGTCTGGAGAGAAAAGGGGAAAGGTAGAGAAGGAGGGAGGATGGGTGGCTGCAGAAGGGTCAGAGGAAGAGCAGGGAATAGTGGGAGGGGGATGAGAGGAGGAGAGTGAGGACAGGATGTCCTGAGTTTTAGAAATGAAGTGAGAAGCCAGTGCCGTGTAGAGGGCCTGCAAAGGGACAGGAGAGGTAGAGACTGCGGCAGGATTGGCCAGTTCCTTGCAGATTTTAAAGATTTCAGCCGAGTTGTTAGATGCCGCAGAGACGCGGGCTTGGATATGAGCTCTCTTCTTGCTGAGGACGGAGAGCCAGTATTGCCTTTGCAGCAGGCGGCAGGCCAGTTTGTCAGAGGATGAACTTGAAACACGCCATTTCCTCCTGGCAACCCTACACTTGCGTTTTAGGGTGACGAGGTCTGAGTCATACCAGGAGTTGCACTTAGCTTTGGGCTTCAGGTGGATTCTCATGACAGGGGCAAGGATATCAAGAGTATCAGATATAGCAGAGTGGAGCGTGGAGAGGGCTGTGTCAGGGTGAGAGTCAGCCAGGGGGGGTGGAGGGGGTGAGAATTTGGCGGCGAAAGCCTCAACTGACACGCGCTTCATGAGTCGGGTGACCGAGAAGGTGGGTGGCAGTGACAGAGGTGGCTTGGCCTGCGGGGTAGGGAGGGTGAGGTGGAAGGATAGGAGAGAGTGGTCACTCCAGGAGAGAGTAGTGGAGAGAGGGACAGAGGGGAAGGTCTGAAGAGATCAGAACATCAAGAGTGTGCCCTCCAGAGTGAGTCGGGCCAGAGGGGACAATGGTGAGTGAGAGTCACAGAGGTCGCGAAAGAGTTCAGAGGGGGGACAGGAGGCATCCAGGTGAATGTTGAAGTCTCCAAGAAGGAGGAGTTGAGGCCAGGAGTGAGGAGGAGATGTCCACCCACTCAGAGAGGAAGGAAGAAATCTGACCAGGTGGCCGATAGATAGTAGCCACAGTAAGGGAATGGCTAGGCAAGAGAGAGAGCCTACATGGAGGCATTCAAAAGAGAAGTAGGCCTGCGTAGGAATGACAGAGGCAGGAATCCACTCAGGGAAGATAAGGGCTACGCCCCCACCAGATCGGATGGGCCTAGGCGCGGAGAGGATCTTGTAGCCATCAGGTAGGAGCGTGTCAAAGCTGGTGACAGAGCTGGCCGTAAACCATGTCTCAGTGAAATCGAGGACATCAAGGTCAAGTTCTTCAAGAAGGCGGCAGATATCAGAGGAGTGTTTGACAGCGGAGCGGGAGTTAAGAGTGGCAATGTGGAGAAGGTTGCCCTCCTTGAAGGACTTCCGGGGAGGGGTACAGATCAGAGGTACGCCCTGCGGAAGTGTAGAAAGCACCCGAGAGGGGCCAGAGAGGGAGGGGGAAGGCAAGGTAGCCAAGGAAAGGGCGGAGGGGACAGCAGGAGAAGAAAGGAAGTTGATGATGCACGGAAAGCGTCTATCAAAGAGATGAAGGTTGGCCTGAGGACCTTGGACCAAGATGGTCCCATTAGAGTAGACATTAATGATGACCTTAGAGGATAGGAAGGAGGCCAAGAGGGCATCCCAACGGGTGCCACCATTAATGGGAGAAGAGGAGAAAGGAGAGAGAACAGAGACCATATGCGGGGTCCATAGATCTGGAGAAGGAACGGCAAAGAGGATGTCGGTGAGAGTTTCCTTGGAGGAGGCACTGATGTAGGAGTCAGCGATAGGGAGGCCTGGGTTTTCCTACCAGACTTAGTGAGGAGAGCAGGATAGTCAATAGTGAAGCAGTTTGAAAAGATAGGGGAGACAGAGAGCACCATAGAGTAGGTAGGAGAGGAAGGGATCCAGGGGGTAGACAGACAAGACAGCGAGAGGCAAGTTCGCAGGGGAGTGGCACAGGACAACGGCACTTAGGAGGCGAACACAGGAGAGGCACAGGACATTTTAAGACAGAAAAGAAGACAACCTAAATTTGAGAATCCTAAGATGGAGAAAAGGCCTAGGTTTCACAGGGCAACTTTAAATGCAGGGTAACAGTGCTTGTTATAACAGGTAAAATCCCACCTAAATTTGAGACTCCTAAAGAGGGAGAAAAAGGCCTAGGTTTCACAGGGCAACTTTAAATACGGTTACAGTGCTTGTTATAACAGGTAAAATCCCACCTATATTTGAGAATCCTAAAGAGGGAGAAAAAGGCCTAGGTTTCACAGGGCAACTTTAAATACAGTAACAGTGCATACTTGAAACAAAGGAGATCACATCTGAGTTAGTGGGTCAAACCAGGTGGAAACAGTGGACAGGGGGCTAGAACAGGGTGGCAACTGGCAACAGGCGTCCCCTGCGGACACCTGCAGACACCACCAGGAGCCGCCTGTCTGGGAGCCGCCCTTTGCCTAGGGGCCCTTAGCTGAGGGGGCTGCCGGGCAGGGTGACTGCCCAGGAGGGTAAGTCTAAACCAGAAAAGCACCCAATGGGAGGGGAGGAAGAGTAGGGGAGTGGGTGGGCAGGTAGGCGGGTGGGAGATTGGACCAGGAAGTGGCTGCAGGGGGAGGGGGAGAAACAATGCGCTCAGAGCGCGGAGTATGAAAAAAATAAATATCCAAAGTCACTCACTGGAGGCCCGTGGACCATGCTTGGCTGAAAGCAGCAATCTGGGCTAGCAGCGACTGCTCACACCCGCTCAGCTCAGCTTGTGGTGACTCATAGAACGATAGCCCACAATCGGAAGAGCCCGAAAGTCCCTGATTTACAGAGTTGGTTGTCCAGGTTTTCGTTTGTTTTGGCAACTGACAAAATCTTGGCCAACTTGAGGAATGAGGAATGAGATACCAAAATATTGACAAGTCTGAAAACCTTTCATTGAATATATACAAGCAGAATGATTCCCTTAACATTGCCTGAAAACCCCAGCTGTTGTTAGCTCTCTGCTCATTAGCCTTACAAAGTATGACCTTAAGTTTACGGTTTCACTCCCTTCTTCTTTTGGATTTCTTTTTTTTTTTTGTATTTCTTAAGAAGTATGCTTCTTTTTTTTCCACTTGAATGATGGAGTTATTTTATTTCAGGTGTTATACTTTTTCCCTCAACCGTTACTTTTAGTTAATATTTTTGGTGTGATGTTCATGGCAATTTGATTTGTTTATAATGGTTTGGTACTTAATCAGTGTTGGTTCTATTTGTATCACTTTAAAATTGAAATAACTACAGACGGGAAAGTCAGATGATACACGAACAATGGAAGAGGCACGAATAAGGGAGAGAGGCAGGAAAGAGTCCTCACATCATAAAGAAAAGGGGCAAGAAGGTTCTTCTTGAATATCCTCTTGGCCATTTAAGAGGGTGAAATGAGGATTAGAGGATGTGCCCTGTGAAGAAAGTGGCAGTATGCAAAGTACTGTTCTCTAAAAATTCACAACTTTATAAAAGTAAATCTTCTGAAAAGCAGTCGTGGAACTATATAAGTTCTTAGAACAAAACATAAGCACAGAGGCAAGTTTAAAATAAAAATGTACCATCATTCCTCTAGTTTTCATATTACCTTTAAATTAACTGGAATTCCTACCATTTCTGGATATTTTGTGCTGTAGATCAATATACGAACATATACATATACTTGCAAAAGTTACTGTGAATAGCAGTACATTGAATTTGTTTTTTTGTTACTTGTTAACTGTGTGAATGACTCAGTATTGAAGAGCAGTAAACTACATCCAATAAAGATCAAACCTTGAATAGCATATGCAGTAAGACGCCTTCTCTCCGTTCTCCTCCAGGAAAGGTGGTTCACAGTGGCCTTCCAGTCCGTGTACGATGAATCCATGCCACGGCCTTCGAAAGACACAGTGCGCGGAGAGATTTTACCTAGTGCTTGGATACTGCTGCCAGATACTGTAAATGGGAAAAGTATTACTCGGGTTATCTACTCATTAGAGGTAAGCCTTATTTCAAGCCTCAATTCCAGCCCAAGTGTTGACTTAAAACTGTGTAACTGCAATGCAAATACTAAGTTTGAGCAGTAAACCCAAACAATAGTGCATACACTACATTCCTTGAAATGTACAACAGAAAGGGGGAGACACAGATCAATGTAAAATCCCACACAAGAGTTATAGGGATGCCTTACCGCGAAGCGATTCAGATTGCCCTCAAATATTGAGCCCATATTGACATAAGCTCAGCATGACTCTGGTAGAAACACTATAAATAACGCTTGAATGTACAATGTACATGATCTATATAAGCCCTAGGATATAGCCACATCAGCAATGGTCGAGCTATGGGAAGGGCTGTGCTAGTGGGCACCCCCCTATTTGGCGCTTCTAGATGTGCAAGCCTGGCTTCAGGTAGTTGTTAGCATCAAAGTAACACGACAGTTATAGGGTAAAATCAGGAACAAACAGCTCCTAGCAATTTTTTCGCGAGTGGTACTGACCACTGCACCATGAGGAGCCATTGGTCCTTACTGGGACAAAACCTGCCTCTCCCCATGAACACAACTCAGCAAAGAGGAGCGTTTAGTGCTACTGTACCTTGCAAGTATCATTGATGGCCTGTCGATGGAATAGCTGCTCAATTAGTTTCCGCTTCAAGGCTTTATTAGCCTATACAAACGCGTATGGGGCCCTGCTGCATGTTCGCCACTTCTACGTACTAAAAATGAGTAGTTCCTTTGAGTTTGCGATCTGAAGAATTGTTAGCGATTTTACCCAATAGAATGAAAGCATTCGATCATGCCTGAGACATTGGTGTTGGATAGTGGATGCATCTGTTGATTCTATGCAGACTACTTTGTGAAGTCAATTATCAGATTATTGCAGTGAAAATTAGTGTTGGCATACTCTGTTGCCACAAATTCTTAAAGGGCCAGGGCACTCTCCTTCACAATGGAGCCCCTGTGAACACAATGCTACCGTGGAGGAGTGAAGGGATTGAGGCAGAGGGATCAGCTTATGGAAGAGGCTACGGTCTTCTTTGGTTCCAGCAGTACTGAATGTGAAGTATGATTGAAGCTTTCCCCGGACCATCTTTTACCAGTCGCTGTCAGCCCTGGTGCCAGATGGTGGAACCAAGGACAGTCTCCCAGTAGAGCCTTTGAGCCTACACTAAAGCCGCTAACAACTAAAAGTAGGTGGCCTCGGGTCTGCCGTAAAGTGCTGTCTCTAAGCCCACTGCAGGCCACACACAATATGAGGCAACCCAGATGCCTGGGGCGCATTTCAAGATTTAAGGAATTACACCCTAGTACTGTGGAGGGATTTTGGTCAAGACAATTTAAACATTTAAAAACATGGGTATCGTGGACACATTCCAGTAGTGATAATACCTAACTTACCTAGGATTTTCAACCCAGAATGATTCTGTATTCAGTCCTTCTCCCATAGTGCATAAGCATATGTAAATATAACCCGCACTTTCCAGGATTGTTATGCAAATCAGCGTATAATCTATACTCACCCCCCCTCGTAGTCTCACGGAACCCACTGTTCACAACTTGGAAGTATAGAAAAAATCAAGATCATTTTCCTTCTAATATTGACAAGGATATTTATTGCAATTGACCCTTTTTTCTTTCAGGTTGAGCTTGGTGCCACTGCCTGCCCAGCCAAACTGTTGAGTACGATTGCAAAGCAACAGCCGTTGGTTATTGCAAATCTTGCTAATTTCCTTTCCACCTGAAGAGAGACACCCATTGCTGGGCGTGATGCATCCAGTGCATGCTGAACTGACGCAAACAAGTGTTTTGGAAAGCTAGTGAACAATATCTTGGGACAAATTTCAGCCGAAGAGCAGCATGCTGTAGATGGGTTGGCCTGGGGTAAAAACATGCCAAAACTATACAGAATACACAGTATGTACAAAGTACTGACTGTTTGGTGACAGGGTGCATCCACTATACAAGTGTCCTGACAGATCTGGCAGAAGACCATGGTGAACCAACATCCTGTATTTTGTTAAAATGGCTATTGGCTGTCACCAACTCAAGGTCTACTGTAAGTTATGCAGTGATACATTCAGGCCTATTGACGTCAAGGCATTGGAAAGGGGATGTTTTGCAGTCAAGTATTAAACATGGAATATGTTGGAACCTTTCATTCAAGGATGAAGACGCTTCAGGACAAGCAACCCAATGGATCATCTTATGAAGCCAGATGCACATTGGCAGTTACAGTGCCTCATGCACCTAAAATGTGTGAACATGCACAATAATATGTTTGCATAATATTGCTTGAAACTGTTTACAGGTAAAGAAAGCAAAGAGAACGTTTTTTGCAGGGACCATAAATGTAGGATAATCGAATGAGGATTATGTGTACAGTGCCTTTTCCAGATAGGCTTCATGTTCTGAGGCACTTGGGGAATTCATGCAGGGGAAGGGCAGAGAAATTAGTATGTTTTATAATTGTAAACTTACCTTAAAGGTGTGGATACAATGAATGTCAGATTGTTCCAAACATTCAGAGGTGTATTTGTCTTGCAAAGTTGAGTTTGTATGTGTTAGTCTAATGCTGGCTCGAAGCGTAAGCGATTCCTCGTATCTAGGAGTAGTTCACAAAAACGTCTTTCCTCGGTAGGAATTGCACATAATGTTCTGCAGACACCTGGAGTGCTCAAGTAATATGAGTGTGATAGCTGGCAAGGATGTCTATCTCGTAAAGACACTTCACAACAGAGAGGCAAGCTAGGTTATGGCTCCCACAAACTATATGAATAGTAAATGACTGTTTATCCCACCATAGGGTGGAGAAAGTTTGCCACATAGAAATTATGAGCAGAAGCAGTCTTTATGCTGATCCTAGAAATGCTGATGTCCTATAGCTTGAAAATGTGTCTCTAAATGGTGCATACATCTGCTTGTTAGGCATAAACACTTTAAGATTGCACCTTTGTTAGATAGACATGCTGAACTGAATTTGCAAAGTCTATTACAACCCAGTTTACTTTTTGGTAATCTCTTCAAGCAGACAATGGGCAATCAGAAGGGCATGTACATATTTGTCACGCAATTTCATTTTGTCTTCCATGTACAGTATTTTTCTTGCATTTGAAGTCTTAGGATTCAGCAAGTAGGAGTCCCTGCAACACACAACTGACATTTGTTTGTTGCAACTAGAAAATGCTTGATTTAATCCTGAGTAATTGAATTGCCAAAAATAGGGATCAAGGACAAGGCATGGTTTATAAGCCAAACTCCTAAAAGTGTTTGGAAAAATTAGAAAAGACATATGCACTTTTATATCTGAATAGCGTCAGCACAGGTTACTGAATTAATGACCACGTGGGACTATCACTTGATTAAGGGGTCAGTGCCACTTTACTGACCAAAATCTTTTTAACAAGCTACTAAGCGCCAGTGGCAGCTCTGTCTATGGAGGACTGCTTCAATTGTCTCCTTCTGATTATCATATTCCAATAGCATCTTCAGGTATTACCAACTTCATCATTACGCTGTGAATGCCATTTACACAACGTATTACAAGTATCCAGTAGGCTTATATCACTGTTCCAAAATATTAAAAACATTTGCACTGAAAAGTCTTCAGATTATAGTGTGCCTACAATCTATATTGCACAATCTGAGATTTGAAATCTGGGTATCATAACAAGGTTTTATGAAAAGATACCCATAAGTTAATTCAAGACAGTGTTGAGGCTGTTGTGCATGTTATACGATTGAGCAGGCATGTATGTTGATTTTGTTTCCCTGTACAGAAATTGTCTTTGAAGCCCCGATTATTTATGTTAAACTTTGCTTTCTTGATTTCTTTGCAGGGATTTTAAACTGTCCTGTGTCAGGTGTGAGAAGCTCACTGACTCGTCATTTTTCCTTTAGAATCTGATACTTTTGCTCTTGCATTTGTAATGGGGAAAAAAAGCAAAACTACAAGTACCAGAATCCAAAGAAGAAAAAATATATTGGGCAAACTAATATCACCTTGTATAAGGAAGAAGAAAGTGTTGATTCTTGCTTTACCGAATTAAAAACCAGGCAGGAGTCAAAGTACACCTGACTCCATATTAAAAATGCAAGGTAGGGTAACATAGCATCAGTCTGCAGAAACTTTCGGAGGAGGCAAGTCTTCCTGTATTTATTGGATAAAATCAATTTTTTATTTAGCTCCATTCAGAGAAACAGATGTAGTCAATTTTTGTTAGTAATCAAAATGTTTTCAAAATTGTTTTGGCATGCCCAAAATTACCTACATAACCCCCTCCTGGTGTACATTTCAGAGGTCACAATAACTCGAAACAAAAAAATACAGCATTTTAAGGAAGAACACGAATGCTTGGAATAATATCAAAAGCGAAGCATATTTACAGGCAAAACAGAGTGAAACCTCCTTCTTGAAACATAGAAGTGCAATGTTCCGCGCAATGGTTGCAAACCAAGCACCGTAAAGTCTTCATTACACATCAGAATCTTGAAAAGTGCTTCAAGCTTTTTATGTCTAGGCACTCTTTTTAAAATGTTGTACCCTTTAGTAGTTGTAGGATGATGAGAGAAGTCTACTTCACAGGGAAAGAAAGATTAATACGAAGAAGGAAGGGAACTGTGGTATTAAGTTTAGCATGCGTAATGGCGTTGTCAGACGAGCGAAAAAAATAAATGTGTCGGTCTCGAGGTAGGAGGATTGGGTTCTCTTTTGGGAGACCAAAGCATCACAACGGAGTGCCTTAGAGGCTGATCTTCTCAAACACTGTGGAGTAGGGTGTGACTATTGCATTTTGAACACACAACCTGGCACCGATTGGCTTTAAAGTGTCTGGTATAGGATTCATCTCTTTTGAATCCCTGTTAGGTTAACTACTATGTAAGAATAAACCACTACAGAATTGTTTACAGAGACGGAAATAAAATACCAAAAGCAAACGTATGCTAGGAGCATAAGAAACAAATAATTTCAACTATGCCCTTAGGAAATGGTATGGGACACACATCAAATACAGCGGTCTGTCACTTGGCTCCTTGCTAATTGACTTGGACAAGATTTGTTGTGGGACAAACCTAATCTGTGCAAAAATCCACAGGGAAATTATTTAAAACATAAAAGCTGCACATTGCAGCTGAATCTCTTTGGGAACAGACTCTATAGTGAACGGTATTATTTAAAGCTAAACTATGAATTGATGAAGCTAACCTGTGAAAGTTTAAATTGATACACTGACGGTTACTGTTTTTCATTTCGGATTACCTGCAGGGTGGGTAGGGGACAAAACAGCACCTGTTGTGCAAGGAAATATTGGTTATCCAGGGACAATGCCATTGAAGGAGGCATCCTGTGTACAGTGCATCAGATGTTTATTTTTATATATGTATACAGTTTTTTCTACGTTTACAAATCTAAGTTATTTATATATATATATATATATTTGCTTGTTTGAGGTGGTTTTTATATGCTTTAAATCTAAATTGTATTGTTTTCATGAAATGTAAGCCTTTTAATACAATCATATTAACACATTAACAATATTTATTTTTTTGTGGAAATAAACACTCTTTTGGTACATGAAACGTGTGGTTTCTTCTAGAGAACTATCTAGGGGCCACGGGAATGCTAAAGTTTAAGTGTCTTTTAAAATCTTTCATAATACAGTATTTTAAAGTGTTATCCTATTTGTGTAACGCCTCACTGCCATAGTCATAGCCTCGACGCACTTCAGGTTGTCTGGGAAGTCAATAGAACATAGTTGGAACATCACATGATAAACCAGTAGATTGCATTACATGAGAATTACAATCGCAACAAATGACATTTTCTTTCACAGATATGACTAGTACCATAACGTTTTGTTTTGCAGTTTTTATGTGTTGGGTGCTGTGTATTTTCTGTCATGTACTTGAGTAAAGAGATTACGTCCATAAGAACTGAATGTAGGCGTCGGAATCGACCAACTAATGTGGGAACGCAGCATTTTTTTAAATGTTTTTATTTGAATTAGCTGAAATGAATCAACCTTTCAAAATGTATAAGTAAAAATAGCTACATGAAACTTACAATATATAAAAATAAGATAATACACAGACATAGTAAAACAGATTAAACATACAATGTAAATGCAAAAATACAAGAAAAAGAAGACATGGAAGAAAGGAATCAAAGGATAAAAAGATTTAAAAAAGATAAAAAAAGGAGGAGAGAAGACTGATCAATCATTATATACAACATAATGCTGTTAAATTGATGATAAAGCTACTTGAATGTACACTGATTTATACAACTCACAATAGCAACCAAATTATCTATCAATTCATCGTGACTTCCAATTTCAAACTTGTCAAAAAATGGATAGTGGCAATTTGAATTGGCATATGTGAGGAAGAAAGGATCAAGGCCCAACATTGATCCCCTTCTAGGCCCCCCAGGTATTTACAATAGCGATAAAAATGTGTCTGTCTAATACCTCTCAGTGGTACACATTCTGTTACCTGATGGACTAGTTTCCCGTGTGTCCTCATTCAAGCAATAACGGCAAAAGTTATGGTGTGACAAAATCAACTTTCGCCTAGCTTTAACATTCTTTATGGGCCATACGTTAAAGCGTAGGCGCAGTATACCAGAGCGATATTTCAGCGAAGGTGCTCTCACCAAATACTGCGGAAGAGTGCACACTTTTTTAGGAGGGAATCTGTTAACATCACCATCTCGATATTGCATACATAGTTTTCTTGTCTAACTCCAATCCATCTCATAGATCTTGGTTTTGGCTTTATCAGGATTGGTGAGTAGCAGGTCGATGGAGACACTAGCATCCACCAGAACTTGATAGATTTTTCCCAGCCATGAAATCACAAAAGAATGTTTCACAGAAAATACATAGTTAGACCAGGTTTTTAGCATGACATTCTGCTCTGTGGATATGAGACACTTTCTAAAGAGTGCACATAGACGCCAGTGATAAAACACATGGAGGGATACCAGCCCCAGTTCATATCTAACCCAGGCAGTTGGAATACATTGCGGCAGATGTAAAATTTGTTTCCAGTATTTGGACTCCCATTTATCGAACTGAACGCAAGTCATAATTGCTAAGCTTTCGAGACCATACAAAAGGCATGGAACTATCTTCATGGTCCAAAAGAACCATACTGGTTTGACGGAAAATTTACCATATTTGTACATTATAATTTTTGCCTGGGAGATTGCTGTGGCTAGTTTCGATTCCACGCGCTCCAGCTGACTATTAGCATCTCCGAGGCCTTCAAAGGATATGCCTAGATAAATATAGTGTGGCACTACGCTCAATGGAATCTTGTTGATGGACCAGAGGAATGATGAATGCCCAGATCTTTTTGGCGAGTATGTCACAATCTGGGTTTTCCCTGTATTTATTCTAAGTTAATTTTGCTGTATGTACAGCTGAAAAGCTGAAAGAAGGTTTTGTGGGCCCACCTGAGTTTTTGAGGTGAGGACTAGGTCATCCGCATACATTGGAGTTTTGATTGGCTGATTATTGAGTTTTGGCGAATCTGAGGTCACCTTTTCAAAGGCGTGCCTGGCATCATAGACGAAATAATTAAACACTGCAGAGGCCAATAGACACCCATGTTTCAAACCTCGAGCTGTCTGGATCTGATCCGATAGTAAGCCATCTAAAGATAAGCTAATGCGGACAGAGGTATTGGAGTGCAATGCTTGAATAACACCATATAGTGTAGGAGGACACTGCTGTCTGCGCACCTTTGCCAGCAGAATGGCACGGGAGAGCGAGTCAAATGCTGCATGGAGATCTACGAATGCAATAAAGAGGACTTGCTTTGTTGATTGGCATTGGGATTTGATGGCATGCAAGCAAAGAAAGTTGATGTTAGTACCCATGACAGCAACGAAGCCTGTCTGTTGGGGATCTCGCAGGTGATATTTCAGAGTCCATGCATTAAAATCTCTCAGGACCTCACTTTCAGGCATGGGGAGTCATCTCGGGGTGTCTGAAGTGGGTGGAGATTGAACAGTCTCGACTCCCTCTCCGCTTTCTCCCATTCATCCCCCCTCATTGCGCCGAACCTGGCCAACCATGCTGACCTCTACTAAACACTTGGTGAAAGCTTGGGATTGGGCCTGCAAACGTAAAGGCACTCAGGGGGGCCTGGGTCCATCCTCTCCCATCTTCCACAACCCATCCTTCTCGCCGGGCTCCCGCCCTGTGAACTTTTGGAACTGGGTGGCGGGAGGTCTTGAATCACTAGGACAACTTTATGAGGAGAGTCGCCCACGCTCCTTTGTGCAATGCAAAGAGTTATTCCAGTTAGCAGAAACAGACAGATTTACCTACTCCCAATTGCGGCTTTGATTAGAACGGCTGCAACGCGTGCTCTCACTCCATTGGAACTCACTGTGAAAGATCTGCCAGCCCGGGGAAAGATTTCCACCCTATACAAATTACTGCAGGATGACCCCCTAGTCTCCAAACCCTCTTATATGTCCCAATGGGAGGTGGACTAGGGGGCACCCCATCGAAGACCAGACTTGGGTAGCCATTTGGTCGAGAGCCCGGACGTCCTCCCTCTGCATCACCAATCGGGAGTGTGCACACGAACTGCTGCTTCGGTGGTACTACCCCCCACTCTGTCTACACCATTTTCATCAGGCCCTAGATCCCCAATGTTGGCGTCTTTGCGGTTCTCCAGGGTCTTACTTCCATATGTGGTGGGCCTGTCCTAAGGTTAGCAAATTTTGGTCCCGATGCCTCGCCACGATAAAAGATATTACCCAGGTGACCATCCCTCTGGCTCCTGAGAGCGTCCTTTTGGGGCTCATACCCAAGAACGGGCAGAAAAGCGGCCCTTATAACCCAACTCTTGCTGGCGGCAAAAATCATTATAGTGCGCACTTGGACATCAGCAGAAGGCCCCCTAATGGCGCTCTTGTGGATCAAGCTTTGGGACATTCTAATAGCTGAGAAAGTCACTGCAGCTAGGACGGGCACCATCCACCGCTTTTTGAACATTTGGGCGCCACTGTTGGATTATGAACAAAACTAACCGGCGCTGACATCTAAACCGTTCCTAATCACGAGGGCCCTGCTTTCGAACAATGACCCACTGGTACAGAATCAGACCCAGAAGGACTGGGAGTCAAGCTAATACGTGGGGAACCTGGGGAGGGAGGGGGGAAATGTTCTTTCTCATACTGAGGTTTAATGTTGCACTTCATTGTTAAGTCTTTGTGATCGCCTGTGTGCTGGTTTATAAATAAACAAAGTTAAAAAGAAATCTCTCAGGATAAGTTTAGTGAAGATTTTTCCTGGTGCATCTAATAATGCGATTGGCCGATAATTACACGGTAGACTACGGTCCCCCTTCTTAAAGATTGGGATTATTATGGAAGTCTTCCATGATAGAGGAACCATTCGCGATCTTAAGACTTCTCGGAAAATTGTGTCAAGAATCTGGGCCCATGCAGTTGGATTCGATTTAAGCATTGCATTATTAAGGCCATCAGGCCCAGCCGCCCTAGATAGACTGGCCTTCAAGATCAAATCTTGGATGACATTGGGGCAGAAATCTATGCGCCAGGGAGCCGCTGAATGTTGAACCAGTTGCATTTTGGAAATTCACTCGTCGGCGTATATATCAGAATAGTGTTTGATCCAATGTTGTACCTTAACTCCATTGATCTAGGCATCCGCTTGTATGTTACAGGAGTGATTTTTTAGTAACTGCCACATGCTGGCCGAGTTTTTATTCAGCATGGTGGCTGCCATGGCTTCACTATCGTGCTGGAGCATGAGAGACTTTCTGCTCCTGAGCCAGTTTTTATAATGACATTTAGCTGTGTTAATGTCTTGCCAACAGGAATCTGAATTGCTTTGTAGGATTATTTTCTTTAGTTGCCTAAATTCAGCTCGTTTGAGACAAATCTCCGAATCATAAATATGGTTATGTTGAATACGGTTTTTGTATGGGATGGTGATGGTATTGGTAAATGTCTTCAGACGATCGGGATATTGCAATGGTTGACGGGTTCAAATGTTTTTCAATTAATGAATGAAATGCAACAAGTTTGTTTGGGTTCAACCATACCCTTGTTCTTGAGGCATTAATGACCAGCTCCTGATAGAGAACATGGAACTTAGAAGCAGATGAGTTCCAAAGAATTTCTAAGAATAGAGGCCTGTGGTCACCATGATCAGTGTCAGTAATGACCAATTTTTGAATACACTGTAGCAAGCGTGCCTTCGCGTAAATATAATCAATGATGCTGGTGCTCTTTCCTCTGTACCAGGTGTGTTGAGGTGGAATATCTCCCGACACTCCTGACAAATTGACCATGTGGAAATTGCGATCCTCCATATAGGAGGTCCAAGTGGACACCTCCTTGGTTGCACGATTTTTATGCCAACAATCAAGGTTTAGGCCACCCGTGATGATATTATGGGTAATATGCGCATGCATGTGTATCATGCCAAGAATCCTTGTTAGGCCAGTGTAAAAGGCTTCGTCAACCATGGCTGCTGGATTACAGTACAGATTCACCAAGGCTATAGATTGGGTTTGATGAGTTATGTTCACTAGCTGAATAAACGCACTCTCTGAGGCCCAAGGTGAGATCGCAAGGCCTAGTGATGAGTTTACTGCCACTAGGAGACCGGAAGAGGGTCTGCCCTTGCCAAGAATTGCTGGAGGCAAAATTAAGTCATAGCTGTCCCATATCGGAGAGGAGGACAGCCATGTCTCTTGTAGAGCTATGATGTGGTAAATACCAGGAATCTTGTTTATGGAGGATTGTAAATGGGAATGGCCTCCGGTATTCAAACTCACAATTTTCAAAAGTGAATCTCTCTCCCGAGTTGATGGTTAATTGTTTGAATATTCAGGAGTTGGGGCCCATCGATCAGATGTTGCCTGTGAACCTGGGTAGATGTTGGGTTTTGGAATTTCCCGTTGTGGCCTAGCGGCTATACGATCTGGATCCTGGGCAATTAGGAATCCCATTGCGAATAATCTCATTTTAGATTGCCATATGGTATTCATAACCACTCCAGAGGGGATCCACAGCCTGACCACTGAGCACGTGGTATTGGATATATATTTATTTATTTACATTTCTTTAAAGCGCACAACAGCCCGGGGGCATTGTGGCGATGTTACAGATAAAGACATCTAGCTGGTTACGGAGGAAGGCATTGGTTACAAGGTCATTTGCATTACAGGAGCATAATGGATACATATACTGGTATTACAGGCACATATTGTACATTATGGTAGAGGGTAAGGGTGAGGTTGATGCAGTGGTGAGGTTTAATTGAACAGTGTGGTTTTAAGAGATTTACGAAAGGACTACAGCGAGGGTTCTGCTCTGAGTGAGTTGGGGAGAGCATTCCAGAGCTTAGGTGCCATGTGAGGGAAGCCAATGCCGCCGGCTTAGATTCTTCTTATAGTGGGAACTTGGAGTTGGTTAGCATGGTGGCTTCTTTTGGGGCGGATGGAAGTATTCTTAGTTATGGTTTCTGATAAATAGGGGGGTGCTGTGTGATTGATGCATTTGTGAGTGAGGGTGAGTATTTTAAAATTGATTCTTTCCTTGACTGGGAGCCAGTGTAAGTTTCTTCTGGCCTGTGACACATGGTCAAATTTGGGGATGTGTAGTGCAGCGCGTAGAGCGTTATTTTGCACTATTTGGAGCTTGTTTACATTTTTGGTAGATGTGCCAGCTACAAGGGTGTTGCAGTAGTCCAAACTGGCTCCTATAGTAGCTCTGGCGATGGAGAGGCAGTTGGGTGCGGTAAAGTAGGGTTTTATGGCATAGATGAGTTTGCTGGTCATTGCGGATGCGGAGGAGATGGCGCTAACTTGTCTTGTCATTCAGAGGGTGGCGTCTAGGTAAACTCCTAAGGTCTTCACGACTGATGAGACTTGGATGTTAGTATTGTCAATAGTCATGTGTGATATTTCTTTTATTTATTTATGAACTCAATTTGCTCAATGTCAGTTGTAGTTACAGCTTCAAGTTCCACAACGTCACTGAAGATATTCAAAACACTGCGCCTATTCAGATCAAAAGTTGGGAATTGTCCGTCCCTACACTTCATTATCAGAGTATCGCATGGAGAATTCCAGGGGTGTGCATGTCTTGAGAGATTATGAAGATGAGGCTTGTCTGGAAGACCTTTAGGGTGAACATCCCTTGCACTTAACATGTCACTATAACTCCTAGAGAAATCTTTTGGCATTGTTAGTTGGTGTACGGGACCGGTTGTTTCTTGATCGAACATGGAACCAGTCCCTGTGTGTGAATGTGAACTTGTGGGCCCTAGGACATTTGTTTGTGCAATGCTTCGCTGTGTAGTTGCCTTAGACAATCGTTCAGCCAGGTACTGATCTACCATATGTTTTAGTGCTACAGTTGACTCTTGATTTTGATTGTGGCCAGCTGAAGAGGATAATTGTTCAGGTATATCAAAAGTAACTGCTTTCTTAACTGGTTTTGGTTGGAAAGGGCAAGTTCCAACGTCCTTCTCTTGCTGAATAGACTGGATTAGGGCATTAAGAGGAGAGTAGGAAATGGAATGCGTATTTTTGTTGGGCTAGTTGGGAATCATGGTATCATGATTTTGGTTGTTAATAATGCTGGGAAAACTCAGAGGTGCATATGGCTGTGGGTGTTGACTAGAACACTTCTTGTGCGTAAGTTTGGAAGAGTTATCCAGTACTTGAAACAAAGCATTCAAAGTGCTTTTTAAAGGTTTAGAAGCAGCCATATTTTTCTACTTTTTCATGAGGAACCGAGGGCCTTTCAACGGGAGCTTAGTTTTCTTGGGTTTTTGGGTGGCTCTCATGAGCTCCGAGTTCGTGATGAGCACGGCTCTGCAGGCACGAATGTAGGTGGACTCAGGGACGGGGCGGACGTCCAGGACTCGTCCACAAGCTGTGGAACATTTGTGTCAGGAATAGACTCAATGGGGCGGATTATGCCAGTAATGGTTGGTATATGGCAGGTGGAGTCAGCCAATGGACCCAAGGGAGTTCCTGCGCTCGGCAACAAAGCCTGATTATTGCAGACCTGTAATCGCTGAGACGCGTAGACTGGGATTGGATGCATCAAAGGTGCATGGGGCAAATGAGCAATGGAGGCCACCTGGTGTACATTTATCCATTTGACTAGTTCCTCAAATTGGTTCGATTGTCTGGACAATTTTGTATCCAAGTTTTCATATAATTTCAAAAGACTCGTAATTGTGGTGTTAATGGCCAGTAGGGTTGGTTGTAAGATGTCAAATTGGCGTGGAACAGGTTCGCTCAAGGGCGGTCTAGGAGGTCTTGGGATCGGCTGGATAATGGAGTCTATTAAAGATTGGACCTGCACCATAGTTGAATTGAGCGTGACGACCTGAGATCCCTTTGAGAGCTCCTCATCAACAATAGAAATTGGTGATTCGCACTGACTTGCATAAATGGAGATGCCAGACGCGTCAGTACTAGGAGCTGGAAATGAGATTGGCGATAGAGGGAAAGCTAGGGCGAGCATCACGCCACTTCCCTTTACTGAGTCTAGAATCGTATTATCAGAAAGTGGCTGGGGGTTAACTCGATCACAAGTAGCCATTGGAGACATGCCTGAGCTGTTTACTATAGACTTGTGCTGGGGTGATAATACTGGAGCAAAGGCCAGTTTAGATCGAGGAACTTCCTTAGTTTGCACTGTTAGCGAATGACAAGGAGTATAGGAAGCTCTGGCAAAATTTTGGGCACGCATGGGCGTAATTGTTTGAGCAGAGTGAAAAATATGAGAACCTGCAGTAGACACAGCCTTAAATGGTGCTGTCAAATGATTAGGCGGTTGACCAGGCATGGCAGTTTTCAACGTATATGCAGCGTATGCCATGACCACACTGGTTGAGCAGAAGACTTTTTCCCAACAAAGATGATGGAGCACTCAGGTACTACACAACAGGAAGGAATAGACAGCCGTTGCCTGCCACCTCGCTGCTTTGCGGTTAAGCGGCGAAGCAGTACTTAACCGTGTACTGACACGTGCGCTGTGCGTGTGCGCTATGCGCGTGCAAGCCTGTATTATGGGAAGTCCACGTAGACGGTGGGCGGGCCAAAAGGCAGGCTGTAATAGAGGAAAACAAACAATCAGCAAAGTTACTTCGCTACAAAAAGTAGCAATGAGTCACCCAGTCACTGGGTCAGTAGATCACTGGCCCAATGGCCAAAGTCACCTTTGGAGTTGCTGCTGGAAAACCACAGGCAGGGAGCAGCAAGTCAGAAGGCAGAAGCAACAGCATTCCTCGCGGCGAAGCGGTACTTAACCGTGTACTTCCACACGGCAATAAAATGTGGAGCGCACTGCATACATAGACAAGATTATCCCTGGAGCAGCTCAGTCAACCATTATAGGGACATTCTGCTAAAAGGTGGAAGGAGCAACTTGTATAGACGCAACCATCTATCCCTGAAGCCACTTGGAGTTGTGGGCTCTGCAATTGCATGCTAAACTGTATGTTAGATTACATGCCAATTCAGTAGGCCAGGTCTCTTCATGGCTAGGTAAAAAAGTGCACTTCACTGTAGGAAATAAAAAAACATAACACAACAATTGTCCCTTACATTGGCTGGAGAATGTCGATCACCCCATCAGAAATGACCAGCAACAGTCATTATGTGTTGGGTGTGAGGGCACTGCACATTTCGCCATGTCGGTGAAGAGCCTGGTAAGGTGATGTAGACCCTGTTAAATTACAATGACAAGTCTAATTTGCAGTTATCTTCCTAGAAGTATTGGCTTCAAGAATTCATAGAGCTTTATGGAAGCAGTGGGAGGAAGCTCTCCATAACCAGCTTCCCGAATTCCAGGGCTCCAAATGGGGCAGCGGGGGGGGGCTGCTGATGAAAGGGTTCCTTCGTCTTATCACTGGTAGATAGTCACCGATAATCTCCAAGTAAAGATAAACGATACTAAAATGTACAGGACGAGGTGGCAGCAAGGAAACGGAATTGAAGGAGAGGTCTCATTAAATGAAAATGAGCCCCTTTTTCTAATGAATTCCTTACCGTCACAGATTCCTCCTCTGATATCTATCTTCTATGCGGGGGCGCATTGTGGCTCCACTTGGTGCTGGACCAGACATCAGAGTAGTATATATGGAGCCAGCAGTGCCCCAGACAATCAGTACATTTTTTTAGAACACTCGGTACACTGCTTTGGAACGTCACTAGCTTTTGGTGTTTTATTTCGACTGTCATGCCTACGACATCAAAGGCCTCAGGCTTCAACCCCTTCCGAAATTGTGACAGGCAGATGTCTATGTCGGACCCCCATAAGGTATGCCTCTACTGCCTAGAGGTGGGACAGAACACTACAGACTGTAACCCATGCCAATCTATGCATTCAAAGGTCCTCTGGGAAAATGCAGCTAATCACTGCACCTCTCTTCATGAAGGTAGGAAAAGGGCACCCCCAAAGTTTGTGTCAGAGCCTTCCTTCAAGAAGGGGCAAGTCCATTAGCAGCAGCCGGATGAAGACCACTCTTCGTATGCTGCCCCTAATAGACAAGAAGAAGAAACACTGCAAGAGGTATCACTTTCCCAGTAACACCTTAAAGCAACATTCTTCTTCCTCCTGCTCCAGAACGTCTTGTCACTCCCGCTCCAGGAATGAAGATACTTCTGAGGAATCGCCAACTAAGGTACCCTTCTCCACTGGCTCCTCTACTCCAGAGCAATGGGAAGCATTCAGGCACAAGATGCGTGATATATTCGCCAATTTCCCAGCGGCGTCAGCCCTGGTGGTTGCGCTAGGGGCCACTGTGCTTCTTGAAGCAGATAAAGGCACCTTTTTGTGGCCACAAGGGCACGCCTGCTGGCTCCGTCTGACCCCCACCTGTGTAGCCCACTCCTGCTAGCCCGACTTGGCTCCACCTCGAGGTATCAAAGCCACAGCGCAGGCTTCCTCAGCTTCAACACCAGTGGTGACACCTAAATGGACTATGCTCTGATGTCCAGGAGTCAATTTGTATCTTAATTTTAATCATCGTTTATATAGCACCCTTTCCCCAGGTGTATGGCCTCAATGTGCTTCTTGGTTGGAACGCTCTCGGGCACCGAAGTCCATGTGTGGGACATTCTAAGAGTTACGTTTTAGACACGTGTATTCATTCTGCCAGGTTAGGCTTTAGGAGGGTTGGCTGGGCCCCAGTAAGAAGCCCTAAGGTAAGGCATGTGGGAGGGTGCTGTTGGTGGATTAGGATAGAATGCTAGTGCAGGAGATTCGATGTGTGCCCATCTAAACAGTATTTTTGTTTCGTAGGTTGTCGCTGCGTCGTCGTTTTGAGGTACGTCAGGGGGTTCACTGTGGACAGCTATGCAAAGTTGCTATACCGGATTTGCATAGCCATAGCTGCATTCTAGAGTGTGTGGATGGGGAGCCGTGCCAGCGGCATGCGTGCATAGACATGGAACGAGTTATAGATAGCTTAGTCTTGGAAGGGTTTTTTCATTCGGTGTCGTTTTACTAGGTCTCTCAAGATGATAAATCAGTCGTTCAAATGCATCTTTGGTGGTGTTAGCATACTAACTTGTGGACAACCTGGCTGCTGCCTTTCTTTGAGTGCAATAGGAGATACATTAATTTAAATGTCTATTGCCACATAGGGCCGAGACCAATAGTATTGCTACCGTCCCCAACGGAAAGAATTGTCTAAGTGCTTTTTAATGTGTCTCTGATCCTACTCCCATAGCTATTAAAGTGCACTCCATGCCCAATAGGCCCGGCTGAGCTGGTGCATTTCTTCAATACCCCCAGTCCGATCTATGTGTTTAGGGTTCTGTGTGTTTTGGTAAACCCTTAGATAATTTGGTAGGGACCTCTACCTGAGTGCACAAATCATGGCTGTCCCCGATTCAAACTGGACCTGCTACTGCTGTTATCTTTAGTGGTCCGTCTGAAAGAGCATTCTGTCCCTGCATCTTCAGGTTGCTATATCCAACGTGCATCAGATTTACCGGCGCTGTTTAGTGACCAGATTGCACCGGTTATAGAGTTGGTAGTTCGGGAAGGGGCAGGAGAGGGCTCGGAGAGGCGGGGTGAAGTATTTTCATCTGTGGAAGCAGCAGGGGGGTGTCAGTATCTTATGGTGAGCCGCTACGAACGCTGCTGGCATATGCAGTATTTGGATCTGGGCCAGTACTTGTGTGCGTGGATAGGAAGAGAGTGCACACTTCTCATGGTGTTTCACTGCGAACGCTGCCGGCATTCACAGTGGTTTGGAAAGTAGACATTTGATTGGGTCTGTTCCAGTGCTTGTGTGCTTGGAACTCACATTATAGAGTGGGAAGGTTTCAAGAGAATGAAGGAAAAAAGCCAGGTTTTGAGGGCCTTTCTGAATGCGTGGTGATTATCAATGCTGCGGATGTGGAGGGGCATAGAGTTCAAGATGGTGGTAGCTTGGACTGAGAAGGAGGATCTGCCAAGTCTGATGTGGTTATATTGGGGAATAACTAGGAGAAAAGCTGTGCTGGATGGTCGGTAGAGTTTGTCATGGAGGAATTCTGGGCTGTGTTGTGGATGGCACAGTGAGTAATGCACATGGCTTTAAAGGTCGTTGATCGTCCGATAAGGAGCCAGTGCAGGATTCTCAGTGTGGGGCTGATGTGTTCTCTGGGAGGGAGGCCGATGAGCAGGCGGGCCGCAGCATGTTGGACTCATTGTAGTTTCTGAAGTAGGAACACTGTTGCGCCTAAATAAAGGCAGTTTGCGTAATCTAGGCAAGAGAGGATGATGGTGAGGATGGCAGAGATTTGGTGGGGATATGTGAGGTAGGGGAAGATACGCTGAGGATGCGTAGGGGTAAGAAAGAAGTTCTGGATACAAAGTTGATGTGTTGGGAGAGGTGTGGATCCATGGTTTTTTGCCGAAGTGGAGGTTGCCAGGGGTGTACTAGTGTGAGAAACCGGAGGGTATTCCCCCAAGTAGAACTCGGGAATTCCTTATTCAGGTGGTCTAGGAAGAATCCGCTCTCTCAAAGTCCAAACATGGGGGTACACGAACAGAGGAGGATCACCTGGGTAAGGGAACTCGGGTTAAACTCGGGGAAAGGCCCCATGTGAGACGCAGTACTATACTTAGGGAAAAGGAGAGGAGGACAAAATCTGTGAGGCCTTTGTAGGCTATCATACATCTGCCTCACCTCCTCACATTAAATTTCATTTACCCAGATCCAATGATCCCTCCGTACAGAACCAATCCCCTAAAATCTCCAACCCGCTTGCACCCAAAAGATTATCAACCCCAGAATCCCTGTTTTACTGCGTCCTCCCCTAACATTCCCAGACATTCCTCTCCACGTCCCTATGATCATTCTTACCCGAATACTCCCAATCATTTTCCTTCCCGTCCCTCTGATAATTATATTCTGCACTGCTAACTTGCTCAGATAAAACACTACCGTTTCCACAATCCCCCTTGTTTATTTCATGATCCCAGCTATTCCTGTATGCCCCACAAACCCTACCAATCCCGTTCCTCTGAGTGCCAATTTCCAAACTCCCAGTCGAATGCAACCAACAATTACAGTTCCCACAAACCCTCCTACTCATGTCGAAAACCTTCCAAAACCCACCCTTCCGAAATCAACTACCCTCTGGCAACAAGGCTATAATTCCCCATAACACCTCTTTCCCATCCTGTGACGCAGAACGCTTAGAAACTCTACATCTCCCCTTTTCCCGACACGAAAGACAACAAACTCATAGTGCTATTTACCTGACAGGCCCCGACACAAGGGTCTGGCAGAGTCAAGCAATTAACCAGAATCTCACACACACACCCGACGGCCCTTTACTTTACCCACAGGGATAAAAGATGGAGCAATGGAGCACAGTAAGGACAAGGCAGGCCACACAATGAGACAGCTAATCTACCACGGCAGTTCAAGAGAAGGAGAAAGGCAGCGAGAATCGAGGGGGTGCCAAGGAGAGAAGTGACCTTGCCCTTTTTGATCCAAACCCACAAAACCATCAGGGAAGAAAATGCAAGCCTGAGGACAATAGTTTTACTGTCTTGCCACAGATGTCAATGGTACACGGAGCATGCCCATGTCAATAAGCCGGAGCGAGGGAAACTCCTGCTACGGTGGTAACGGCCTTGACTTCAGATATAAAGAAAGCCAAGCAGTTCATCGCAGCCGGTGAGTCGCTGTGTTGAATGAAAGTTGCAAAGTGGCATATTGAGAGAAACTCAGACTGTGAAATTGTTAAAGGAAGACCAGCTGCAGAGGGAACCGGCACCAGGTGAGTGCTGTCTCGAGAAACCCTGGTTTATCCCATATTGATAAAACTACAGATACCAGAAGGCCGTAGGAGAGCCGCCAAGACAGGTCAAAGTAGTCATTTAGGAGGACTAGCAAACTCCTGCATTGAAAGCAAGGGAAGTGAATCCTGCAGACATTGAAAGCAAATGTGAATGTGAAGTTGGCTAGAGTGAACCCGGCAGAGGGAGGCTGATAAAAATGGGGCAAAGTCTAAAGTTCCAAGAAACAGTGTGTTGGCAAAGGTGAACGCGGCAGAGGGATTTCCACTTGAACTGTTAAAAAAGACATTAAGAGTCATAAAGGAGAGAAGCCTTAGTGAACCCGGTGGAGGGAGGCTGAAGATTTAAGAGCGGTCTGCGCACAGAAGAGGGGGACCCAAGGGTGAAAGACCATCACCCTAAAAAGCCATAGTGAACCCTGTGGAGGGAAGCTGAAATTGGAGAAGGGTCTGTGCTCAGAAGAGGGGGACCCAGGAGTGGAAAACTATCACCTGAATAAAGAGAAGAAACCTTTTGATAGAACTTTTGTTGTGATACTTCGAAACCTGACAGGCCCTCGAGAGCGAGAGAATATAGTTAACTGAGGCCTTGAGATCAGTAAAGAACGTTCTAGGGATTTGCGCCCCAGAAGAGGGGGTTCCTGGGGTGAAAGTCCACACCCAAAACCCACTGAAAGGGAACTATTTGTTTGCCTTATGGAATACGATTTGTGAAGGGTCAGTGCCCGGAAGAGGGGGGACCTAGGGTTGAATCCATCACCCAAAGAGTACGTTAAAAGGAACTTTGTGTTTGTTTGTTATTTTACTGACCCTCGAAGGCAAGAGACTTTTGTTGAAAAGAGACTTGGCCGTCGAGGCATCAGAGAAGTGTAACCGGAACTGTTGTCTCATGCTGGGGAAAGCTCGAGAGTGTACTGTGCTCCAAGATCCCGCCTTACCCCATGCTAAAAACATGGGGAGAATGGAGACCCAGTCTACCACATCCTGACATATTATTTATGAACACTTCTTTCTTTTCTTGAAAACTATCCCACACCCTTTTTATGTTAGTTGTAAGGATTGACAATAGGTTTTCTTAGTATAGGCTCTTTTATTTGACACAACGCCACTAGGACTGCCTTATTTTTCATTTTATGGTCGACGCTTGCATCTTAGATTTAGGTTTAGATTAGGCATTTTTCCAACCTGCATACAGTTTAATAAACACCCATGAGCTGTGATCATTTGTGTCTGTCTTTACTGTTGCCACCATGAGTTCCTTACACTAGAGAGTTAGGCTAGGGGATAGGTTGGGCAAGGAGAGCATTTTATCCGTAGACTAGGACTTCTGTTTTCCAAGGGTTGAGGATGAGGTGGTTGTTAGTCATCCAGTGGTCAATATCCGAGAGGCAAGACGAGAGATTTAGACGGGTGGAGCCTGGTGATTTGGGTATTTTGATGATGATCTGAATATCTTCTGCGTAGTTGTAGCAGTTGAGATTGTGGGAGCGGATGAGTGTTGGAAGTGGGCTCAGATATATATTGAAAAGGAGGGGAGATAGGGATGCTCCCTGAGGGACCCCTTTCGGCACTGGGCAGGATGCAGAGGGAAAAGGATGGAGGAGCATGATTTGTGAGCGATTAGAGAGGAAGGAAGCGATCCAAGTGAGGGCAGTGTCTTTGCTTCCTAGAGAGTGATGCCTGTTTAGGAGGATGGTGCGGTCAATGGTGTTGTTGGCGGCCGAGTGGTCAAGGAGAATGAGTACAGTGCATCCTTCCGTATCCGCTGTTCTTTTTAGATCGTCCCAAATGAATACTAGGGAGGACTCCGGTCCTTGCAGGGATCTGAAGCCGGATTGGGCAGGTTGAAGGAGGTTGTTGGATAAATGAACGAGTTGCTTGTATGCTGTGTGCTCCATTAGTTTGGCCATGAAGCGAGTGTTGGAAATGGGCCATTAGTTCTGCGGAAGGAATGGGTCGAGCAAACATTTTTTGAGGAGGGGTTTGATGTAGGAGGTATTCAAGGCTTCCGGGAAGATTACTGATGTGAGCGATTGGTTAAGGATTGAGTGTGTAATACTGCCTGCACAAATTGAGGTAAGGATGTTTTTGAGGAGGGTGGACGGGCAAGGGTCCTCAGGCGGCTTTCTGCTAGGAGCAAGAGGAACTCCTGGTGTGAGATTGGGGAGAAAGAGGCAAAGGTTTACATTTGGAGGGGGTTGGGACAGGGGATGGTAGTTTGGTGGGCAACAGGCCGGGACATTATTTGTATTTTAGTGATGATGGCAGAATGCCTGTCGATAGCGATGTTATGAAAAAGTTCTGATAGGGCATCACATAGGGATTGGGTGTTGGGTGAAGGAGGGTTTGAGCAACCTGGCGATATGAATTCAGGGATGATTCTATGCAATTCCTTGCTTGGGTTGCGAGAGTTCAAAATTCTGTCCCATGGAATGCTTTTTAGTTTTTTATGATTTCCTATCTGTAGGCCCTCGTTAGTCTTAGCAGGGGGGGGGGGTTTGTTTTGGGGGGGCTGGTTCTCCAGGTCCGTTCTCGATGGAGCTTAAGGGTTTTCAGAGATTTGAGGTGTTTGGTGTACCATCGTGGTGTGGGGCCTGTTCGCTGAGAGAGACGGTTTGTTGGGGTAAGGGGCATGAGGGCGCTAGAGAGCCAGTGGTCAAAGAGTTTGATGGGAGGCCTTCCTAGAGGGAGAGCGTTGGGACAAAATCGAGGAGGGTGTTGACTAGTTCAGTGGTGATGACGACTTTGTTCCAGAGTGGGGTGAGAAGTGCAGAGGTTGGTCGTGGCCGGGCGTGGTCTTGGCAGGGGGCAGGAGGTAAAGATGCTAAGGAGAAGAAGATTGCTGAATGATCTGTCCATGTTAGGAGTTGTGGGGGCAGAGTTGATATGATGTGTGTGGCGCTGAAGACCGCATCGACGGTGTGACCTGCAGTGTGGGTGGGCAGTGAAATACGTTGGGTCAGGTTGAAGGCTTCTAGATTATCTGTGAGATTGCGTGTTATCGGGTTTGAGGGCAAGTCGAACCAGATATTGAAGTCCCCTAGAATGGTGAGTGCTGGATGTAGGTTGAAGGTGGTTGGCAGAGTGTTGCTGAGTGTGTCTGCAAAGTCTTTGTTGTAGCCAGGGGGTCTATAAAGGAGTATGAAACTGTGGGAGGTGGAGGGTGACAGTTGTAATTTTACAAGAGGGGATTTGTTGCCTGTGATGTAAGCTAAGGTGTCCTTATCACCAGAGGAAATTGGTGCTTGTGTAGAATTGCTAGTCCCCCATCTCTTCTTGATCTATTCTGAACAGCCAGGTTGTAGCCGGGGGGGTGGGCCTTGTGTGCAATGGGTTCGTAGTCGTCTGCAAACCAGGTCTCTGTGATGAGAAGGATGTCTTCTGGGTTTTCGTCTGAGAAAAGGTAAAAGATGTTACATTTGTGTTTTGAGACTCACCTGGCGTTGATGAGAAGGCAAGAGATTTGGTGGGGTTTGGTGGAATGAGCTGGATGTCATGAGCTTGCCCGGGTCATGTGTGGGGGGTTGTTGAAAGGGTGGGAATGATGAGGGGAGTAATGGCAGTGGAGTGAGGGATGGGAAGGCAAGTTGAGTGCTTTGTGGGTGGGGGTCGACAGCTGGAGAGGGGGGAATAGTGCTGAGACCGGGTTGGGCGCCGTGGGAAGGGGGGTTGGGTGCTATAGTGAGGGGGCAGGGATTTGGATCTGGATAGGAGCACGGATGATGCTAAGTGGGGCCTGAGGTCTGGGCCTTTTTGTGTTTTTCGTGTGGCCAATGGGGTGTGGGTGAGAGGGGGGGGTCTGTTGATGTTGGGGTATTGGCCATGGCTGCCCTTGCTGCTCTGAGAGAAGAAGGTGTAGGGAACGGGAGGCAATTCCGTTCCGGAGAGGTGAGATGTGCGTGCGCTGGTGAGGTGGCCGTGGTGGGGTTGGAGTAGGAGTAGGATGGTTGGCGGGAATGGGTAGGTGACCAGAGTGGGATGCTCACGGGGGCAATATTTTCAACTCTAATTCTCCTCTGTGCTGCTCGGGCTTGGGCGGAGCGAGACCTACGTGGAAGTTGGAGCGGGGAGGGCAGGGGGGGATTGGGCATGGGTTGTGGTCGGGCATATACCTCTGTGTTTTGGAGGGTGGGAAATGTGTGATATGATGAAGGTTTGGGAGTTTTACTGTGCATGGAAGAGAATTGGGTTGGGTGGGAATCATTAGGTATATTGGTGCACCAACGTGCAGCTCTTATTTGGGAGCTTTGGGGCATGGTGTCAGACTCGTGTGTAGGATACACCCTTAATATAGAGATCACACACATATTGATGGTGCCGCTGGCGTAGTGAAGGAACACGGGCAGGCGCCTACATGTACTGGGATAGAGCAACAATTAGAAACACCTAGATTTGAGACACCGGGCAAGTGGGAGAAATGTCTACAATGGAGAAGCTTTACCCAAGAGGGGGAGCTCAGTGGCTGTTGGGAACTAAAGAGCGCAAAAGGGTCAATACAGGAAAATCTGTTCCCAACAGGTCCATTCATGAACCTACTACTTATTTCCCTATGCAATAAATGAGGCAACAAGCATTTGTGGGTTTAATCCAAGCAATTAATCGTGCATACATAGACTGAATCATGAGTTTAGTTTATTATTTATTATTTTGGAACAAATTAATAATCCGATTCATTCTCATCCCAGACACGCTGCCGCCCCCATTGTGCCCTCCTCACTTTATGGCCTTCATTCGTTAGCTCCCCCTGGCACAAAACGTAGATCATGTTGTTCCGTTTTCCTTTTTACCAGTTCTCCCACCCCAAGAATGAACAGTGTCCCACTAAATAATACAGTTTACGAGGGATCTAGGGCCCATTTTCCTGCACATCTGGTAGTTCAAATGGAGTGAGCGTCACTCTAGGGGGCGCTAACGTCTTAAATATTGGTTCATGTTTTGGCATCCCGAGACCTCTGCCTCGGTACTAGACTGCAGCCATTCACCTCTTCAGCTACACACATTGATACCTAATTAGTTCAAAGACCTTAACTGGTGGGTGGGGAACTGTGTGTGTTACTTTTGCTGTGCCTGGGAATTGGGTTGCTATGGTGAGACGAGAGATGAGGCCTCATTGTTCTGTGTTGCCTGTGAAAATACTGCCTGCGCGGATTCAGGCCTACTCGTAGATGCGATGTTAGTTTGTGCTATGTGTATAAGCATACTATAGCCTACATTGCTTAATCAACTTTTTCCCTTTTATGGTTTTCCTATTCCCACTAATTACCCCTCCCCATAACTCACACCCTTCCCCCCTACACCGTCCTGTGTTCATTTCCATAATCTAATATATTTTTTGCAATCTAAATCGTGTAGAAGGGGCGATGGTCTGGACATGCATCCCAACAAGGGGTCCCAGAGAAAGAGTCCCATTGAAAAAGGTTATATGAGTATCATGTGTCACAGGCAGAGGGTCAACGGATGCCTTGAGAACCAAATAGGAGGTTGTAACAACAAGGCGTTATTCAGTTCAGAACACAGTGGTTGGAGCAAAAGTATAACCAAGGCAAGGATACATCTCTGTATGTTAGGGCAAGTTGTAAGAACTAATTTAAAGGGCTATTCAAACACTACTCTAAGGTAGGTCCGTGGTCCCGAGTTCCTGACCAGGGTTGTACAGTGCTGAATGCTTCACACCAACTCCTTCAACGTTCTGGTGTGGTTCACATAAAGTTACTCACAGTCCCTCGAGTTGTTCACATAAATCGTGCTAGTGAACATTTGCCCTCATATGCTGTGGTTGCTTAGTAGTTTAACAATGGCATTTAATTTCTTCCTTGTGCATCTCAGGTGGATTCTGAGGCTGCAGTTATTGTTGTCGCTGCCCGACCAAGCCTAGGGTAGCATGCACAATTCTGAGCTCGTCTCAGACCGACCAAGAGCCCACCACAGCCTCTGGCTTCTCAGTGAGCACTCCAGCCTCGAATACTCAGTGAACCCAACTCGCTCAGGTTTTAAGTATGCCCTCCTGCCTCAGGTCCCCCAAAAGCAAGTGTTATTTAGCGTTCTTGGTGGGCCTACCAGTCCCACTAAAGGCAATACTAGCCTCCTAGCTCGCTCTTTCTTTCTTTCTTTCTTTCTTTCTTTCTTTCTTTCTTTCTTTCTTTCTTTCTTTCTTTCTTTCTTTCTGTCTTTCTTTCTTTCTTTCTTTCTTTCTTTCTTTCTTTCTTTCTTTCTTTCTTTCTTTCTTTCTTTCTTTCTTTCTTTCTTTCTTTCTTTCTCAGACTCTCTCTCAGCTTAGACCCCATCAATCTCTGGCCCAGGTCAACATAGCTCTCCACTTCTCTAACACCTCTGCCCTAGGTGCACTCCTTCTCATGCCCAACCGATCTCACCACCCGCTTTATCCTTTGGTCCTTGTTGCTTGCCCAATGCTAGTTGTCTGCTTTTGACCTCTCTTCAACTACTCCTGCATCTGTGACCTTCCTGCCCCTACAACCTCTCCCCATCTCTGATGTCCTCCTTGTGCCTCTCTCCACTTCTCTCCAGTTTCAACTCTCCTTCATCCTCTATCCCTCCTCCAAAACCAAATGCTCCCTCATAGGTCTTCCTCTTTCTCCCCATGCACCTCCAGCACTCTCTCTCTTCCAATGCCAAATTCTCCCTCATAAGTCTTCCTTACCTCTTGATCTTTCCCCCTCCAACTTCCATGCCATGCAACCTGGACATTAGCGTGAGAGAAAGGGGTGTACAGTGCTCACACCCTTCAAAGGGGTAGTTGGCCAGTATAACTCAAAAGTATGTGGACTGTGTTGAACAGACTGCTGGTCCACTTGGAAATGGATCTACACAGCTCAAATTGAACCTAGGATTGGATCCAGACTGATCGTTTTGGGAGCAGTACTTTTGGAAACGGGGTTCCAGGTTTAGGAGTGATGCGTACATTGCAAAAGACAGGATTCCAAAGAAAGGGAAAGTGACAAGGGGCAGCAATGCTTTATTGTGTAATGCCAAGATGGGGTGAGTGTGCAGAAGAGGTGGACGTTTGACACAAGGGTCAGATTTGTTTTCACAGACTACAAGTGTATAACTATGCTAAGAGTTGGGTAGCTCTTGGGCAGACTGTGTAGAGGCCAAATACATATTATGACTATGAGAAAGAGATAGGGTGCAATCTAAGCAAGGCAAGTGTATGAGAGAGAGAAAGAGAAAGAACACCTTTGAATGGTTCAAGGTATGATATGATATGGCATTTGTAACGCGCCTATACACAAGTGTATTAGCTGGGATGCCAGAAGCATACAGTGATGGATCAGAGTTGTATGCATTCATACCCGATTAACACAAACACAGCCGTGCCAGAGAGGCCCACCTTATTTAGGCAAACAGTCTGAAATGAAAGCAAGATGCTCTTGGAAAGGTGTTTGTATATGCATTCACAACTTCACCTAGAGGGGTGATGATGTAGATGTGTGCCTAATCCCACTGAAGGTGGAGGGAAATTTGTATATGGATGACGCAAGCAGATACTTTGCAGGAGTAAGAATGTATGCTGCTAGTAGGCGCCAAATATAGCCACAATTACATGTGTCACTTCAAGGGTGGCAGTGGAGCAGGTCCATTTAGAATGCCTATTGATCTGTATTGGAGACTAATTGCATTGTTGTGGATTACTCTGCATACCTGTAGTCTAAGATAGACACCAGGAAATGGCTTCTACAAGCTTATCCACAACTGTTAACAAAGTCCATCTGTAGAAATGATAACAGACCCTAAGAGCTGGTATTCATTTAATATTGGGGTGCATTAGAGGGGCAGGAGGGCCGGCTTAAATTTTGCATGTATTGCGGGTTCCTGGGCCAGCTAGCCTGGCAATGTCCTTTAGCCCTGCCAAGGAGGGCAGAAAACACCAGCTCCCGATCCTAGGATGGTCAGTGGGAACCTAGGTTGTCCTGCAAAAAAGGTCAGATGATGGACAGTTCAGGGAAACCACTGACTTATTTTTGTTATGTGGAAACCTCTTCCCCACTTCAGAAGGTACATTGGAGGTCTCAGACCTGGTAGATTGTGGAGCAGCAGAGGAGTTCATGGAATGAACTTGGAACCTGAATCATGGAATACTGAGTGGCATGAACCTGTAGCTCAATCCATCGAAGGAGTGCCTGCTATTGAAAACACTTAATATTTACCACGAGCATTTCTTGGCACTCTTTTTAAATAGAAATGTATTGTATTGTTTAAAGCACAGACCTTGCACAAGAGCAGCTGAGCACTTTACAGGGTGTGGGCAGCCAGCGTTTAGGCTGGGATCTTTTAACAGTAGCGCAGTACTGTGGGTTGCGGTCTATATCTCGGTGTGTGTGTGTGTATCCATTGGGATTAATCTTTGCTAAGAAGTTGTTGAAAAAGCCACGTTTTGAGAAATGTGTTAGATTGGAGAATTGTGGGGGCATTCCAAAGCGATTAATGTATTTCCTTTGACCCGATACCAACAGTCCACTTCCTTATCATTCTGGGGCTGCCCTGGCTATGGCATCATAACCCGCTCGTAAATTGGAAGGCTTGCATAGTCTTCTGAGGCCAAGAATAGTGCATGTCCATCAGTCTTTCTTCTTCAGCACAAGGTGTGGACAGCCCTGAATCACGGCCCTTGGCGCTTAGACCTCCTGTCCCCCTGCTTTGCACAGTCCCCATCAGGAAAGAGGCGTACAAGGACGTTTTATTTTTACAAGGAACACTATAAAGTATTGCCCCTGCATCGTGCTGATGATTGTGCAGTTGAATTGCTGCCAAATACCACTGCGCCTTTTAGTTGAATGTACATTCTGTCCCCTCCAGAAAAGCAAGTCCTCCAAGAGTACCCAGAGGTGATCTTAAAGAACAGCCTGATCATGCAGTTGAGATCCCCAGGAGGAGCATCCTTCTTTTTTGTAATATAAAAGACAACTCACAACTCTGGCCGTGCACTGATTACAGTGGTCTGAACTGAACAACCGTGAAGGACAAGTATCCCCTGCCTTTGATCTCAGATATTCTCAAGGCTATAAGGTTTCCTGCATATTCACCAATATGGACCTAAGCGGAGCAAACCATCTCCTCCTGAGCAAGTCAGGAGATGAATGGAAGTCAACTTTCCGGATCCACTTTGGCCGCCATGAGAACAGGGCCATGCTGTTTGGCCTCACCAGTGCACCAGTAGTCTTCCAAAGGCTCACGGACCACATACCAGGGATGACATCTTGGTCTATTCTTCCAATCCAGATGACCTTTATTCACACATGTGCAAGGTAGTGCGTCGACTGAAACTACACCAACTCAGGGCCAAACCAGAATAAGCATTGGTAATGCCACAGTTTTGCCTTTTGTGTAGATATGGGAACGGTATTTGCCAGGCATTGCCGTTTTGGCAGTGACTGGCCATTAATGGTAGCAGCTTGAAAAGGGTGCATGTACCTGGGCATTTGATAGCAGTGCCTGGCAAATGCCGATCTAATACCTATAACTGAGCCAAAAATGTTGCTTTGCTAATGCTTATTCTTAACAGGACTTCGGTGAAGGGCACGGATATTGCTTATAAATCGTGTGGCTAAAGGCAGACCTGGGTAAGACATTTGTATTGCATCAGTAGCATGTTTACAGCACCAATGAAACCATTAATTCTCGGAAGACTGCTCTGAAAAACCTTGGCAGGATTTTTGAATGAAAAGTTACATTTTAAGGCTTCATAAAGTTAGCTCAATGGCATGCCAGGAGGGTGTGTTGGGGGAGGGGGCTAGCAGGAAGTGGTTGGGAATGGACATAGGGATTTGCATGGCTATGCACAGTCAATGGGTGGGTAAATACCCAATTTTGTATTTATTTAATTGTTTTTTTATAACCCGCTTAATACCAGAGTTCGGTATCTAAGCGTGGATCCGGGATTCAAACCTCTGTTGCACTGTGTGGTCTTACTTCCAAGACCAGTACGTTGCCCCTGTGCTATCCTCTGTTCACACCTAGACACCTTCAAGCATTGTGTCCCTTCTCATATGCCATCTTTCCCTAGATGTACGCCAATGCATTCGTTTTCGGCTGATAGGTTGCACTAAAGCTTCTATGGGGCTCCCTCCGGCTCTCTAGTTGGGCGTGTGCTGCCTCTTGAGGGCTTTACGTAGTATTTACGTACCTTTAACCTAGAACTGCAAGAGACCTATTGGGTTCATGCCATTAAATCCTACGGGCAAACCTTTGAAAACTCTATAAAATGACATTAACGGGGCACACTGTTGACCAAGATGGCTGCATTTGATTAGCGCTTGCGTACCATAAATGCTGAGGCAGCACCCGTTGAAAGCCTGTGCCAAATCCTTGTCCTAGGTGGCGCTGACACCCATGAAATCCGCAGAGGGTCGATTAGAGCTGGTTGGGGGCCATACACCTTTCAGTGCCTTGACCACCAGCTGCCGGCCCTCTGGTACGCGGGTGTTTCGGAGTGCGCTGGAGTGCCTCCAGTCCTTCCACGCAGAAAAGCATGGCGGAGGCTGTGGGCTGGTGCAACTGGCCCTGCGCCGATCGCGGTCACGTCCCGGGTCCTGCGGTGCCTCCTGGGGGGTCTCACCTGTGCGAGTGCCGCTGTGACCTGGAGCCTTGGTGGGCCCCGATGTTGGTAGGCGATGGTGCGGGCATGTGGGGGTGCCTGAAGCAGATCCTAACAAGGAGGTGGAACCTCAAGACGAGTGAAGGGACAGCGCCCTGGTCCACAACTTAGGTGTGGACGGCTACCTCAATAAGAAGATCCAGTCATTGACTTGTGGTTTCCTCCTCCCCATACAACCGAGGAACCCTTGCAAACTCTATTCTTTCCCCGCCACACCCTAACTGGATACTATTACCTGGAGTCCACGCCCGGCCTGGAGCTCTGCCCTTACCGTCGCAGCGACCACACTGTCACAATGACCAAGGGCGCCACAATAAACAAGTTGGTATGGACATGTTTGCCAGAACGTCTCAATATACTACGGCTCATGGTGTGGCTACGCTGTACAATGGGCCCACAACAGCAAGGGAACCCGTCGCCCAGTGACCAGCGTTTAAAGCGTACATCAGGGGAGTCCCTATGCCTACAGAGCTCGGGGTCCCCTGCACGATTAGAAGGGATGTACGCAACAGCGAGGAAGAACTATGTAGGTTAGAAGTTGAATACCCATCCAATTCCACGGGTGTACACCTGGTTAAAACTAGTGCTGCACTTAAGGACTTTCAAACTAATGCTGATAGGGAACTGAAATTCCTGGGGGATCTGGTGGCGGCCCATTGCTATGTCGAGGGGGGAAAGACCCAGGAGGACGCTGGATCCATTTCTCTTACAAGACAGAGGAGGCCATAGCATTTCGCAGGTAAAGACGGATGAGGGCCTGACTCTCTATAATAGCAGGGAAATAAATAGGGTGTTCGAAACCTTTCTGTCTAGATTGTATGCACAGCGTGAGGCATGCCCTGACAAAGAGATGGTTGTATTCCTAGAGGAAATACTGCTAACTCGGACATCGGAGGACACCTGCTCCCAACTTGACCTACCCCTTTCACTAGATGGGATAATTAAGGCAAATGATGACTACGCGAATGGCAAAGCTCCAGGATCCGACGGGCTCAACGCTGAGTTTTATAAGCAAGTAGATAAATACCTTTTACAGATATGGGAGCAGGCAATGGGGAAGCGTCTACTTCCATTGTCAATATGCAAGGACATCATAACAGTCTTGTTGAAACCAGGGAAGCCCAGCGAGGGCTGGAGCTCCTATCGACCTCTTTCAATGATCAATGTAGACGTGAACATTTTTGCCAAAATACCAGCTAATAGACTGTTGCTTTTCACACACAATATTATCCACCCTGACCAGGGTTAATTCTGGGCCGATCTACTGCGCTTAAAATTGGTAGACTGTTCAACATCATGGCGTGAATTGATCCGTCTGCGCAAGCTGTTGCAGCCAGCATAGATGTCCAAAGGATTTCGATTCGGTATTCCAGTGATTCCTATATGCGGTCCTTGAGCGATGCGGATTTAGCCCTCAATTTGTATCATTTGTACGCCTACTGTAGACAACCCCATCGGCCAAGGTATGCACTAACAGTGAAATACCTGCTCCTATAGTCATTGAGAGGGACACCCACAAGGGTTGCCCAGTATCTCTGCTTCTCTTTGCAACTGATAATGAACTACTAACAGACCGAAAAAGGCTCAGAAACATAGGCAAGGGAATCAGGATTTGTGGTCCCCTGAACATAATATCGCTGTACACTGTCAACGTCCTGGTTTACTTTAGAAACCTGCAAGAAAACCATGCGCCAATAATGTGTGACATCATTAGGTTTGGTAGATACTCAGGACTTAGCATTCATAAAGCTAAACGTGAACTATTCTCCCTTATGGGCGCCACATCTAAGCCATCGTGCTCAAATGAGTTTGCCTTGGCCCCTGATAATGTATCATATCTGGGAGGAATAGTGTCTAGATACTGGGATTCTCTCTTTAAAAAAAATGACGACTTCTGCATAGACCTCCTGACCACAAAACTACAGAGGTGGGGGCAACTACCCATAACAATTGCAGAGAAAATCTCTCTCTTGAAGATGGTAATACTTCCCAAGTTACTTTACTTGTTTCAGAATATACCAATATGGCCTGGGCAGTTATTTTTCAAAACCCTGGATTCGGTGGTGTTAACATTCATGTGACACTCGGGAGTGGTTCAGATTAAGTGGTTAGACCTTGACAAACAGTATGACGAAGGTGGCTTCTCGTATCCCAACTTTGGACTGTATTATATGTTGGACAAGCCCAATTTGTACTCTACTGGTACACAGATGGCTCTCTCTATCCCCATCTGATGTTGGAGAGATATGCATCACATCGGGTGAAGGAGATCTTAGGTGGTCCCGGTTGACTTTGACAACCAGAAACGACTGCTTATATGACCCAATTAGGGCAACAATCATTGCCTAGAGATAACTCTTTCAATGAATGCACGAGGAACACCCCTATAGCAAGGGAGTGCCAATATTGAGGTGCTCAACCCTCATCCAACCTTCAGCCTGGGAATCAGTATGACTTGTACTCACCTTAACTTCATGACGCTGGGAGACATGTATAAGGATGGGGTGTTTGTAGATATATCTAAAATTGAGGAAGAGGCCACTAGTACAACTACAATGTTAAAGACCACGACCGGCTTTTCAATCACACTGGGCGACATTTCCTGTAGATCCACCATGAACCCATGTCCTGCTTACATAATTACTGCAGGAGGAAGTTAAAGGTGGTGGCCACCTTGTAGAAACTAGCATTAGAACACATTCCGTAAGGAGTAACCAAACCCCCGGAAAAGTGGTCTGGAGACCTGAACACCGTTATTTCTGGCGATATGTGGCGCAGAATGTGCAAGTTGACCATCCTAGACTTTCTCCCTATACTCCAGGTTTCCGTTTATCCAGCTTAAAATCCTCAACAGATGGCATTATACTCCGGCCAGACTACGCCTATTCGGGTGAGATTGTGTGGACGTATACCCTAGAAGCAGGTCGGAGGGTGCCAATTATTTGCACATGTTGTGGAGCTGCCCTTACCTGCTCCAATTATGGAGTGAGGTTTGTACTACACTTGAAAAAGGTACAGGTGTTCAATTACAGGTTACACCCAATATGCCTATTTAGTCAATTTCCTAAATGTCCACAAGTTCCTAAACGCACGTACACATTTCTATGTCTTGGTTCCTCCTTTCCAAGAGACACGTGTTACATAGGTGGACTAACGGTTCCACCCCTTGCAAAAATCAACGGTTGTCTGATTTAACATGGCCCTATAACATGGAAGAGACGCTGCTGGTGATCACCCCTGACATTTAGGCAGACGTTAAACAATTTCTACTCTGCTGCATTGAAAGGTCCGGATCAAGCCCGATCCCTGATAACAATAACTCAAATGTGGTAAAACTCTAGGCTCTATTTACTATGTTTGGTGATGTGAACGATGTCGATATTTCCTTCTATTTCTTTACATGTGAAGCCTTTTGCTAAATGCTATTGCCTACTTCTCCATGCCATACTACTTTGTTTTGATTATACAAAATGTCATACGCTATGAAAAATAGAATACATGTGTACAAAATGACATTAACTGTTACCTCTTGAGGCCCTGGAGTTTTCAGGAAAGTTGGTGTGTTTTTACACTGTACTTGTGATGTTCTATTAATTGCAGAGTAATAAATCACTGCTTTTCTCTCGCAATGTATCTCATAATATAGGGTTCAGTACAAAAAAGAAGGTGGATGAGGCGCGCACTCCCGGTCCTGGTCAATTGAACCTGTTGCAAAAAATATATAATAAGTAGCTGGGTCAAATCCCAAAATGGACAAATATTCACAGGGTTAGATCCCTTCTGCTGCAAATCAGGTACTCGGTAATAACAGGGTTAGATCCCTTGCTGCAAATCAGGTACTCAGTAATAACAGGGTTAAATCCCTCAGCTGCAGTTCTGTGGTCTGTAGTTGTTCTCCTCCTAGCACTTTCTTATCTCAAATAATCATCAGGGAGGCTGTTGAGCAGGTGTGTCTAATTAGACTCAAAGGATTCTGGTAGCTGTAGTGAAAACGTTTTTTTCTGTTCAGGTGACCAGCAACCGACACCCCTCCAAAGCACAAGTCCTTCCCAAATTTGGGGGAGGGGAGAGAACCATCTTTATGATTCTCCAAAGTGGGGCACAGTGACCCAGCTACTTATTATATATTTTTTGCAACAGGTTCAATTGACCAGGACCGGGAGTGCGCGCCTCACCCACCTTCTTTTTTGTACTGAATGCTATGGGAGTCCTGGGCTCCAGAGGCAGCACCACGGGGTGACTGTGCCCCACTTTGGAGAATCATAAAGATGGTTCTCTCCCCTCCCCTAAATTTGGGAAGGACTTGTGCTTTGGAGGGGTGTCGGTTGCTGGTCACCTGAACAGAAAAAAACGTTTTCACTACAGCTACCAGAATCCTTTGAGTCTAATTAGACACACCTGCTCAACAGCCTCCCTGATGATTATTTGAGATAAGAAAGCGCTAGGAGGAGAACAACTACAGACCACAGAACTGCAGCTGAGGGATTTAACCCTGTTATTACTGAGTACCTGATTTGCAGCAAGGGATCTAACCCTGTTATTACTGAGTACCTGATTTGCAGCAGAAGGGATCTAGCCCTGTGAATATTTGTCCATTTTGGGATTTGACCCAGCTACTTATTATATATTTTTTGCAACAGGTTCAATTGACCAGGACCGGGAGTGCGCGCCTCACCCACCTTCTTTTTTGTACTGTATCTCATAATATAGCTACATTGTGTACAACTGCATCTGCTTGTTACTACTAGGTTTGTGGGTGAACTGGGCTCAGCGGGTTGAGCGCTCGCTGCTGCGATCTGAGCCTGATCTGCAGGTCGCAGGTTCGAATCCTGGCAAGGCCAACTCAGCCTTTCATCCTTCCGAGGTCGATACATGAGTACCAATTTCGGTTGGGTGATATTGTATGTAAATATGTGATCTGTAAAGCGCTTTGGATTAAGGCGCTATATAAATAACACATTATTATCATTTATAAACCCACTACTGTATTTACTCGGTGCTATTTACTTGTTTGATAACTATTTAGGTCTGCCAGACTTTTAGCCACTTTAATCCCTCCTGTTATAATCTGCAACGTGTGCAGTAGTTTACCGGCAGCAAACTGTCGTTCCACTAGGTTTGGAATGAGTTGGGTTCAATGGAAGCCTTTACCGTTTTGTTATGCATACTGTATTGTGTGTTTTCTTACCTGATAGTAATTTGTGAACAATGTTTTACCTCATGCAGTACTTGTATTAAACTGTGTTTATATTTTCGGTGCTATGTGTGTAGTGTATTTTGCTTTGTGTTTGTGTGGGCCTAACTGTACCTTTATACCAATCCACTCATTCCCCCCCCCCCCCACCCCAACCCCCTAAGAGTAAAGCCACACTGCTAGGTTGCCATTCAGAGAGGTTTGGACAAGCTTTGCGGAGTCAGTGTTATTGGAATAATGGTTTGTTTTTCTGAACTCCTCACCATAGGACTTCTGAAAAAACTCCCTAACAAGCATTCAAGCCAATGGTCTAAGCTCAGATAGTTTGTGCTAGGACAATACTGAGGGTCTGAGGAGAGAGGGGACTAGATTCAAGATTAATGCCGGTCTCTCTGCCATACTCTCGGTAAACCGGAACCACACCCAACCGGACCCAGGAAGGAGCCACACAAATGACACGTACCTTCTCCTTTTAGAATCTCATTATGACTCTGGCAAGGGAGGAGAAATGCACAGTCGACAGAGAGGGAGGAGAGATGGACAGTGTACCCTCTTGCCAAGGAATCAAGAGAACAGCCATCTGGGACACTGACCACTTACAGAAGGCCTCCTCAGTTAGAAAGTCTAGGGAGGGAGGAAACGCCATCTTGAGCTATCAACCACCTGGTTCCTCATACTCTCAATGCGAACCCTTGTCAAGGACTACTCATACTCTCAATGCGAACCCTTGTCAAGGACTACTCATACTCTCAATGCGAACCCTTGTCAAGGACTAATCATACTCTCAATGCGAACCCTTGTCAAGGACTACTCATACTCTCAATGCGAACCCTTGTCAAGGACTACTCATACTCTCAATGCGAACCCTTGTCAAGGACTACTCATACTCTCAATGCGAACCCTTGTCAAGGACTACTCATACTCTCAATGCGAACCCTTGTCAAGGACTACTCATACTCTCAATGCGAACCCTTGTCCAGGACTACACATTCTTTTCTGTCGAGGCAAAACTTTGATCAGCCAGAGCTGGGACCTGACCCTCATACCCCTACCGATTGATGCATGTTTTTGATACTGTTGAGTAGAAGCAGAATTTGAATGATATACAGAGGTTAGTCCGTCACTTAGTTTGTATATGCATGCAACCATTTTGGCTGGTGCATGATGAAAGAAATACATATATGTACTGGTACCAGCCCTCCAGAGAAGGAGTGTATCCGTCACTTTTACTCCATAAAAACGGGCAGATACCCCCCAAAAATATAGGAAACTGACACATAGGAACTTCTGCCTTTGCTTTCACCCACACAGCTCCATGGGTATGTTTCTACCAGTAGGGCCCATCGTCCCACAGGAAGTAACTATTATTAATGCTGACTCGAAAAGGTAAACAATGCATCTTTTAATGTGCATGAATAACTTGGTGCAAAGAAAGATTTATTACAAAAACAATTCTTTTTAGTAAAAAAACATATTTTTGCTCCCTTCTAAAATACTCCAACTGGTAATGGGACTTTCTGTTTTACTGCCTAAAAAATCATTTTGCTCCCACCTTGAAAAAATGGGGAGTGAAATACTTCCCCTTCAAAATCATATCTGGAGCATGGACTGCTACTGCATGTGTTAGCAAAGATACATAAAGTAGACCAAATACACATTTGAAGTTTTAAAGAACTGCATTTAGTAATAAGGCTCCTTTGCTTTTGCTGACAGGCAAGGTCTGCTTCAAAGGCCCAATTATACACCGCTCCACTGCTGCAAGCTTGCACACAATCTTGAATGCCTAGGAAAGAACAGGGCACAATGGGCCTCATTTCAAGTTGGGCAGCAATCCGGCAGTAAATCCACTGAAATACCACCAAACGGAATTACTGTTAACGCTGCTTGATCCCACGGATTTCCTGCTGAATTACAAATGGTGGCAGTGCGATGTAAGTCGCCATTTTCTCAGTACATCGGACTCCATGGGGATTTCAGCAAAATTACCGACAGCGGTAATTCTGCTGATTTTTGGTGTTGGGGTGGAGCATTTACCTCCAGCTTTTTGTCCGAGGTTTATCTTCCACCTTGCCACCAAACTCATAGTATGGCAGTGCGGTAATGTGGCAATAAGGCTGCAGTAACAGAATTACTGCCGCATTACCACCGTTTTTACTGCACTGTCAAAATTGTAATGAGGCCCAATGTATTAAATTGTAGCACTTTCGGGTGCCCCGCTGATGTCACAGGATATTCCAGTATGTTCTTGTATATGCGATCATAAAAACCTATCTAAGCATGTTGAAAGGAGCTTGGGCGAGTGTTGTGAATTTCATGGCAGAACTCTTGTCAGCTTTGGGTCTGTCTCCACCAACAGTGTAGTGACTAAATAAGGGATTTCTAACATGACCAAACTAAAATTGATGTTCTGTGTTTCTTTTACACAACAATTATGGTGGTGCAAAGTTTTGGATCCATTGCCCAGGTTAGCATTCTCAGAAGGCTGCAGACGCCTGCAACTTTCACCGGCATGCCTTCCAATAAGGTAATCTCCTCTATCTGTTGTGACGACTCTGTGGATGTCGTCACTTCCCCCTGAGGGATAGCCCCTTTCCATGAGGCCAGAGAGGTGAGGCTGCCACCCAATAGTCCCCCCAGGGGTGGTACACAGTGGGAGGATCTCATGGGGAGAGACTCCCAGTCTGGGGGTAGGGACGACTATCTGAGGAGAACACGGTTTACATCAATCCAACCCCCCCTCACCTACCCCACCCTTGTCACCCCATGCACATGTGTCATGTAACCAAAATCATAGGTACTGGGATGAGAAAGAATCTAGTCAAACCAAGGGAGAAGTATAGTACAAGTACTGAGACGAGGAAGAGTCTAGTCTACCCAAGGGAGGAATATAGGACAGGTACTGAGATGAGGAGGCAATGCAGAAGTAAGACGAGCACTCATGGAACCACTAGTGAACATTCTAGTGGTTCCCAAATTCCTATTGGTCAAGTCGTATTCAAAATAGAAGAGGGAAAACAGGAAAAAGAGAGCAGCCCCTCTGAGAGGAAGTGCAAGCATTGGTGACACTCGAGCGGCTGCTTAATTGAGGCACTTACAGACAAGTTTACCGAGTGGGCAGAGGTGTCCTCGAATAGTCCAGCGTGGAAGGACCATTCGGCCAAGCAGAACAGGATAGGTCCAGACAGGAGAAACCCGGGAACCGGGCGGGCAGGTGAAGACGTGCATGCTGTTGGCCACCAAAGGCTGCAGAGCACCCGCAGCATCCGAAAAGGCATAGGAAGCCGGGAGAAGCCCAAAAGCTAGCACAGACCAGCCCAATACCAACCGGAGAGCGTCGGCAAGCCCCAGACAGGTACAAGGGTTGACGGGACGCTTGGTGGGGCTATAGACGGTTTCTATAAACCGTCACATGCTTGTTATTTTGAGTGGGAAAACCACTTGTGATTTGTTCATTTAGTACCAATAAGAATTAGCAAAAACACTTTTGCAAGAAAGTTACATGTTAGTAAAAACACTGATATCTCCTTCGAGAAGTAATGGGTACTGAAATTGGACTTTAATGTTCAGTACTTCTCCTCTTGTGAATACTAAGCGTTTCGGGCATAAAGTGTTTTTGCTATTTGTTATTGTTACTACACGGACAAATCACTAGTGGTTTTCCCACTCAAAATAACAAGCATGTGACAGTTTAAAGAAACATGCAAATTCTTATGTTTTTTCACTTGATGTACTTTTTACCCAATGAATTGTTTCATGTCTTTTCAAATTGTTTCATGATTAAATGTACTTACTTTGTGAAACATTCTGTTTACTTTATGGAAAGTGTTCAGGCATTGTCAGCCTACAGTGTGCCCTGATGTTGTTCCCCGAGCATTGGTGGGACCATCTATCTGTCACTACCTCCTTAGCCACTCCATTTTTTCCCTCCATCTCTCCTTCCCTTTGGCTCCTCTGTTTCCCATGTCTCTCACTTTCTGACGCTCTGCCTCTCACCCTTAAGTGTTGCGATGCCATGTTTTGCGGTCTGTTTCTCTGTCACTCTGCCTCTCCCATCTCTGTATTCTTTTGTTGCTGTTTCCCTCCTATATCTTGCTGTATCGGTTGATATAACTCCTCTTCCTCTCTCATGTCATTACTCTGGCTATATCTGTTATTTTCTTTTTGACGTTTGTGGTTTCTGCTCCTTTTGATTACCTTTCTTGCACTGTCTCTTATGTTCATGTTCGTACCGGTAGAGGGTTTCCCAGACCATTTTATGCAAATTTTGGGTACTTTGGGTTCTCACCCTAAGTTACTAGGGCAATCCAGATGTGGACCCCTTGCTCCCTGTGCTTAGAGTGGCACAGCTCCACCTCACTGATGAGGCCCTTCTAGGCTGAAACACATGTCTGGGGGTTGCTGTTGGTACTCTTGTTTAGAGGAGAATTGCCTACCATTTCGGTGCTGGACTACCTACGGGTGGGACAAAGACTGATATGTGTATGGACATTTCTACTCTATGAAAAGCATAGTGAGCTAAAGCGTGGTTGAGACCCTCCCGGGGGCCATCCACCCAAGAACAGGTCAACGGGCCATGTTCATACCGGTTCAGGTTTTCCCAGACCTCTTCATGCAAAGCTGTTATGTTATTGGCGTGCCCTTCTCTAGTCTTGCTTCCATTTCCATCTCTCCCCACCTGCTGTTGATCTGTATTTTATTTTACTATCTCTAAATGTCTCCTTTGCACTGCTTCTATCCCTCACTCCTATTGTGTGTTTGTCCTATTATTAACTCTGTTTCCCTTCTCATTTCCATTGTTGCCCTATCATGTAGCTCATTGCTCTCTCTTCCTGTTGCTCGAATTTCTGTTTTGGATTGTCTAGTATGTTCTCTGTCCCTTCACCCCCCACACCTTTGTTCTACTGTATTGCTTAAGTTCATAGTTGCTCTCCCTCTCCCGTTTTTCTGTTTGTCTTTTAACATAGCACCAATAAATATCCAAAAAGCTGATAATGCCTTTTCTATTTAAAAAACCTATTGCAGCTTTACCATTGTGTGCTCCATTTGAGATTTGTGCAAACCTTCTTTTGGCCATTAGGCTGGGAATTGAGTTAGAGGTGTGTCTGACCAGATGCAGCACTTGCTTGAATGCAGTTGCTTTACCAACACTGTATGGCATTACAAGTATAAAAGCCCATATGAGCTGTGTGTTCTGAGCCATTACAAGTATAGCAGCACAGATGAGATGTGTCTGTTTGGCACCATTACAAGTATAGCAGTTCTCATGGGACGTGCTTCTTCTGAGCCATTACAAGTATAGCAGCCCAAATGAGATGTGTCTGTTCTGAGCCACTTGTGAGAAACTCATGGTGACAACAATAAGACATATGTTATGTTATGTTATTCTGCACTTATATAGCGCCTTATATACCATTGGTATGGTCTGAAGGCGCTTGTAGGTTGAACGCCCTTGGGAACCGAAGTTCAGATCAGTAGAGAGAGTAGGGAGAGTCAAAAGGTGCGTGTGAGCACCGGGTATGAGTGCAGCTCGTGCGGTACTCGTGTAATAGCTGCTTCTCAGCGGTAGGTGTGGTGGTTGAGAGATCAGGAGAATGTGTTCGTTCTGGCAGGATTTATCCGGAACGGATGTGGCTGCGTTAGGCCTGAGGAAAACGCCTGGCTGGGGGTGTGGAACCAGCAGTGATTACATAGAATGATGTGGAGTAAGCGGAATGTTGGTATGAGAACAGTTATACCGAATGGTGTCATAGTATCTCTGTGTTCTAGTTGAGTGGTGATGTAAGGAGAGAGTAAGCATGGTGGTGTGGTATGATCGGTTATATGCTCTTTCAGTGAGCACACTTCTAAATGCAGCTTTCCCAGAGAGGGTGCTGGGCGCACTTCTAAATACAGTTTTCCACAGAGAGGCTATTGGGCACACTTCTAGATACCGTTTACTAGAGGCTATTGGGCCCACTTCTAAATGCAACTTTCCGGAGTGTCTATAGGATACATTTCTATAGTCATCTTTCACAGATGCTATTGGGAACACTTCTAAATTCAACTTTACAGAGCGTCTATTGGGAACACTTCTAAATTCAACTTTACAGAGCGTCTATTGGATACACTTCTAAATTCAACTTTACAGAGCGTCTATTGGGAACACTTCTAAATTCAACTTTACAGAGCGTCTATTGGGAACACTTATAAATTCAACTTTACAGAGCGTCTATTGGATACACTTCTATAATCAACTTTCACAGAGGGTATTGGTTACACTTCCAAATGCAACCTTCACAGCGATGCTATTGGGCGCAATTCTAAATTCCATTTTCTATGGAGAGGCTACTGGGCGCACTATTAAGTCAATTTTTCTGAGAGGCTTTTTCCAGAGAGGCTGTTGGGAACACTTCTAAATTCAATTTACTAGAGAGACTATTGGGCACACTTCTAAATGCAACTCTCAGAGAGGCTATGGGTACACTTCTAAATTTCACTGAGGGGATATTGGACATACTTCTAAATGCAACTTTCACAGAATGTCTATTGGGAACCCTACTAAATTCACAGCAAGGTTATTGGGCACACTTCTAGATGCAACTTTCCAGAGTGTCTATTGGGCACACTTCTAAATGCAACTGTCACAGAGGATCTTGGGTACACTTCTAAATTCAGTTTACCAGAGAGGCTATTGGGCACATTTCTAAATTCATGGAGAGGCTATAGGGCTCGCTTTCTTAATGCATCTTTCACATGTTAACATTCACAATTCCATCTAAGAGTGGACATGCTAACATTCACAATTCCATCTAAGAGTGGACATCCTAACATTCACAATTCCATGCTAACATTCACAATTCTATCTAAGTGTGGACATGCTAAGATTCATAATTCTATCTAAGTGCTAACATTCACAATTCCATCTGAGAGTGGACATGCTAACATTCACAATTCTATCTAGGTGTGGACATGCCAGTATTCACAATTCCATCTGTGAGTGGACACGCTAACATTCACAATTCTATCTAAGTGTGGGCATGCTAAGAATCACAATTCCATGCTAACATTCACAATTCTATCTAAGTGTGGACATGCTAAGATTCATAATTCTATCTAAGTGCTAACATTCACAATTCCATCTGAGAGTGGACATGCTAACATTCACAATTATATCTAGGTGTGGACATGCCAGTATTCACAATTCCATCTGAGAGTGGACATGCTAACATTCACAATTCTATTTAAGTGTGGACATGCTAAGCTTCATAAAACTTGAGAATCCATCTAAGTGTGGCATATGCTAACAATCATATTTCTGTCTAGATTTGGCGCAGGCTAGTCTTTGTGGTTCACTCGTGGTATGTTTAGCATTATACTGCAGGCAGTGTTTGCTGTCCCGCCATGAATAGGTTTGGGCTGGTGGTCACATATCTCTCTAATAATGCATGGTGCAGGTCTGTAGCAGTCTAGGCCATTGATAGGTAAGTTAGAGTGGCAGGAGCTTTCTGGTGTAGAGTGATTGCTCTACTCCCCACCCATGCCACACTCACGGTTTTTGTTGGTGTCTGTTGGTTGCTGGCTTCCTTGGCGTCCCCTGCGGACACCTGCAGACACTTTCTGGAGCCGCCTCTGTTGGAGCCGCCCTTGGCCTTGGGGCCCTTAGCCACTGGGGGCTGCCCTGGGAGGACCAGTGATGAGGGGATGGGCGGGTCGGGAGGCAGGAGCGGGACCAGGATGGGTGGGGGGGCGGGCTGGGAGGCGGGCAGGCGAGGGAAAAACCAGGAAGGAGAGGCCGGGAAATCACAGGGCAACGCAGGGCCTGGGGGAGCAAATAAACCCCAAAAATCACTCAAATGGGGTCGCTGATGGGGGGGGACACTCACCTGCTCCTCCTCAGAAGTGAAAGAGGAGTGGGTGCACTGAACGGGTCGCTAGACCCAGGCGACCGTTGCCGGTATCCAATCAGGGGTGGGGGGCGGGCGGGCGAGGCGGGCGGGTGAGGGAGAAACCAGGAAGGGGAGGCTGGGAAAGCACGGGCAACGCGGGGCCTGGGGGAGCAAATAAACCCCAAAAATCACTCAAATGGGGTCGCTGATGGGGGGGGAGACTCACCATTGTGACAACAATAAGACATACACAAGTGATCACAGTTCAAGGGTGTTTATTGAACATTGAAGGCAATATGCAGGTTGGAAAAACACCTAATCTAAAGCTAAAAACTGAGATGGGAAGAAGCAGCGACCATCAAATGAAAAATAAGGCAGTCCTAGTGGTGTTGCGTCAAATCAAAAAGGGCCTGTACTAAGAAACCTATTGCCAAACCTCACAACTAATACAAAAAGGGGTGTGGGACAGTTCTCAAGAAACGAAAGAAGTGGTTTCTAATAATATGTCAGGATGCGGTAGCCTGGGTCTCCCTTCCCCACGTTTTGGACACGGGGTAAGATGGGAGCTTGGATCACAGTACAGTCTCGGCTTCTCCAGCACAAGGCGACAGTTCCAATGGTAGTTCTTAGGACCGCCAATGGCCAAGTGTTGTTTCTGTGAAAGTCTCTTGCCTTGGGCCTGATGTGTTCAAATAACAAAAACAAAAGTTCCTTTAACAAATGAAAGTTCTAGCCGCTGACCCTTCTCAATTGCTCTTCCTTGGAGGAATGAGGTGATCCAGGCTGTTGCGCTGGGGGCGAAGTGTGCTGAGGAGGAGAGATGGTGGGCGAGTATTTTGTGGTCTACTAGGTCAAAGGCCGCCGAAAGGTCTACGAGGAGGATTAGAGCAGGTTTACCTGCATCCTTGATGTCGTCCATCTGGCTTTTTAAGTCGAGAAAGGCTGATTCCGTTCCATAACCGGGGCAGAATCCAGACTGTCGCAGGCCAAGGACATTGTTAGATTCGAGAAATTGTTGGACCTGAAAGTAGTCTGCTTTGTCTAGGATTGTTAGCAGGAAGGGGACTATGGTTATAGGTCTGTAGCTGTTAAGGGAGGTGAGGTTGAATGAGGATTTTTTTTAGAAGGGGCCGTACCTAGGCTTCCTTGAGGCTGGAGGGGACGAGTCCCGAGGCGAAGAAGGCATTTATGAAGGCGGTGAGGAATGGTGCAAGTGTGCCTGCACAGCCTTTAATGAGTGAGGTAGGGCAGATGTCGCCTTTGCAGTTAGACGGTTTGATGTTCTTTATAAGGGCAATGACTTCCAATTTGGTGACATCTTTGAATGAGAAGAGAGGTGTGTTGTTTGTGTTGTGACTGGGAGTGGTTGTGGAGGACTGGTCGGGTAGGATCAGTGTGTGCTGGTTAGCCTGGATCCTGTTATGAAGTAGGCGTGGCTAATTGAATATAGAGCACCAGGCTTCGTCTTTGGTCAGGGCCTGTGGAGTGGCACTTTCAAGTTCTCTGAAAATGGCAAAGATTTCTTTTGCGTCTTACTTGGCGTTGGCAATCCACGTGTTAAAGGATGCAGCTTTAGCCTGGATAATTGCTTTTTTATAGTCCTTGGCGAGTTTGCGAAACTCAAGTTTAGCTGAGTCTTGGTGGTTTGTTTGCCAGGTGGAGAGGCCTGCCCGTATTTTCGAGCAGAGTTCTAGTAGCTTGGGGGAGAACCATGCGTTGGAGTGTTTCGTGTGTTTGGCTTTCCTCGCGGCTAGTGGGGCAATGGCCTCTACTGCCTGTTTCAGTGTGGCATTCTAAATTTTAGCCAATATTTCTGGGTTGTTAGAGAAAGGAGCCCTGAGGGCGGGAATTTGTAGGTGGGGTAAAAGCCTTTCTTTTGTGAGCTTGCGAGAGCTCCTGGCAAGTCTAGGTGGAAGGGTAGAGGTGAAGGGTTTCTCTTTCTTGGGTGGGGAAATGGAAAATAGGATGACATGGTGGTCTGTCCATGAGGCGGGGGAATTGGCGCTGATGGAAGGTGGGCAATTGTGGTGTACTAGCCAGTAAAGGGCGCAGCCTTTGATGTGTGTAGGGTCAGTAATGGATTGTTTGAAGCCAAGGGTCTCCAGCGCTTTGGTGAGGGATTGGGCTCGAGGATCTCCCGGGTCATTAAGTCCTAGGTTCAGGTCACCTGCTGGGATGGCCTTGGATGATGTCTTAAGGATGTCAGATAGGATGTGGGTGAGGACCTCTTGGAGGTCTGCATGGGGTCTGGGGCCGGTAGACAATGTAGAGCGTGATGGTGCAGTTATGGGATGTGGTTAGTTTAAGAACTAGGAAGTCGCTGTTACCTTCAGTGGAAGTTTCAATCTTTCTAATGGGGATGGACTCTTTCGCTATGAGGACTACCCCGCCCCCTTTAGAGTGCTGGCGGTCTTGTCTGAATATAGTGTACCCTGCAGGGAGTGCTAGTGAGAAGTCGTGTATGTCTAAGGCATGGGCTGGGAGGGAGCGTGCGTTAATGAGGGCACAGCTTAGTGTGGTGTTTGAGAGATGGGGGAAGGAGCATCTGCATGTGTAGCATCTGATGGGGTGGTACACTGAGAGGTGGTTGGGGTGGTAGCGTGGGCTACGTTAGGGCTGACACCATTGGCAGCAATAGGACAACTGACCCGGACAGCATTAGGGCATGATATTGGCATGGGTAACTTTGGAGCTGGTACACTAAGCAACATTAAGCATGGTAACAGCATGGGCAGCAAGGGAACTGGTACATTCGGCAACATTAGGCATGGTAATGGCATGGGCAGGAAAGGAGCTGGTACATTTGGCAACATTAGGCATGGTAATAGCATGGGCAGCAATGGAGCTGGTACATTTGTAATTATCTTGTACATTTTAGAAATGTATGTTGCGTTATGTCCGTTGTACTTCATGCTACTGTAACTTGTAAGAAATGCGCTCAGATGCCTTTGGGCCAGGCGCGCTATATAAATAAACAAAATACAAATACAAATACAAATTTGGCAACATTAGGCATGGTAATAGCATTGGAGCTGGTACATTGAGCAACATTAGGCATGGTAATGGCATGGGCAGCAATGGAGCTAGTACATTTGGCAACATTAGTCAAGGTAACAGCATGGGCAGCAGTGGGGCTGGTAACATTAGACATGGTGGTGAGGGCAACAAAGATACCAACAGAGTTTGAGGCAGTTGAGGCAGCAGCAGAGTTGCGTATGTGCGTGCGTGCCTTGGTACTGTTAGCCACTGATGGTATTGGAGTCTTGCTCGGCTTTGGGCTGTGTGGTTGGTGGGGATATTCTGCTGCATTGCGGAGTCTGCCTGAATGGGGGGACCCTTGGATTAGGGATCAGAGTGTTGGCCAGAATGCAGGCACGTGCTGACGTAGGTACTTGTCACCCCTAGATCTCCCTCGGTCAGGCTCGGACCCCTCTTGCCTTTTTATATTCTTGGGTGATGGCTTCACCCCTGGATCTCCCTCGATTGGGCTCAGACCCCTCTTGACTTTTATCGGTATTCAATTCCCTTTCTTTCACAGTGCTTGTAGATCAAAGTCTTTCAATTGAACAGGTATTTTGCTTGACCCTCTGTATGACCACTTTACCTGTTTCGCGGGCCTTCATACGGCCTTCTGGTATTTGTAGTTTATCTCATATGGGGCTCGACCAGAGTCTCTCGAGTTAGCACCCACGTGGTGCTGGTTTCCCTCTGCAGCTGGTCTACCCTTCAATATTTGTACTTGTTACAGTTCATTAACAGTTCCACAAACTTAGTTCAAACTTGGCACTTTGCGACTTTCAATCAACACAGCCCGGTTCTTATCGGTACTCCCTCTGACTCACCGGCTGTGTCGAACCGCTTGTCTTTTGGCTTCTCCGGAATCAAGGTCGGTACCATGGGTGCGCGAGCTTCCCTCACTCCTGAATATCGGCATAGGCTTGCCCCATGTATTGTTGACATCTGCTGCAGGACACTTGTGCTATTGTTCACAGTCTTAGGCTCTCTTCTGCGAAGAATCCACGGGCCTGGGACGAAAAGGGCAAGGTCACTTCTCTCCTTGCCACCCTCTGGATTCAGGCCACCTTTCTCCTTCTTTTGAACTGCCATGTGGTAGCCGTCTCGTCGTGCTGTCTGCTGTACTCGCCTTGCTCGTACTGTGCTCTTTGGGTCCACTTTTTTTATACCTATGGCGAAAGGAAAGGGCCGTCAGGTGTGTGTGTGATTCAGTTTCATTGCCTGACTTTGCCTGACGCTAGGGTTGGGATGTGTCAAGTAAATGGTTCTGGGATTAGTCCATTGTCTGTTGTGGTGTGAAAGAATGTTTGTGTCGGAAAAGGGGGAATGAAGAATTTCCAGATGTCTTACTGGGGCAGAAGGGAAAGAGGTGTTACATGGAATAAAGACCTTCATATTAGGGCTTGCAGGGATCTCGGAAGGGTAGGTTACATTTGACTGGGAGTTTAGAAAATGATATTCAGAGGGACGGGATTGTTGGGGTTTGTGAGGAACACGGGAATAACAGATTGTGAAATGAACACAGGGTATTCTGGAACGGTAGTGTGTTGTCAGGGCAGATGGAGTGTTCGTAAAGGAATGATCAAAAGGATGTGGAGAAGAAAGGTTGAGAGTTTTCTGGTAGGAAGTGGGAAAGCAGTGTTTCTGAGAGATGTGATTTTTCCAATTTAATAGGGTTCGTGCTTTACCAGATTGGCGGGGTGGGGGGCGTTGGTAGATTCTGATATGGGAGACTTTATGAGCGAAAGGGGGCCAGATGTAGTACAGACCACAAAGGTCTCCGGGACCTCACCCTCCTCGTCTTCTTCGTCTGTAACATACCGCCTCTCACCTGGGGCATTCCTCCTAGCACAACCCCGGGTTCACCTACCCAGGTGATCCTCCCCCACTGGTCCACCCCCAGGAACTGGATCCAACAGCGATGGCCGTGTCCCGGCCACCTGAATAAGGGATTCTCGAGTCTTTATAGAGAGAGAGAATACCCTCAGGTTTCTCACACACTACAAGTACATTGGTCCTCATGGGATGTGCGTGTTCTACTTCTGGGCCATTACAGGTATACCAGCCCCGATGAGGTGTGTGTTCTGAGCCATCACAGGTATAGCAGCCCTGATGAGGTGTGTGTTCTAAGTCATCACAGGTATAGCAGCCCTGATGATTTGTGTTCTGAGCCATCACAGGTATAGCAGCCCTGAAGAGTTGTATTCTGAGCAATGACATGTATAGCAGCCCTGATGAATTGTGTGTTCTGAGCCATTACAAGTAGAGCATCCCGGATGAAATGTGCGTGTTCTGAATCACTGAACATTTAGTAGTCTTTTTGATAAGTCGAAAGTTAAGTCTTGTCTTTTATAATTGAATGTTACCTGCATCTTAAATGCATATCTCTGATGTAGACACATTGGGGCTCATTACGACCCTGGCGGTACGGTATGGACGGTGCCGGTATGGCACCGGCACTGTCCATACCGTACCGCCTTATTCTGAGTTTCCCTCGTGGGTCCCTGAGAGCCCGCCAGGTCTGACCTGGCGGGCTGTGCGGCACCCACGAGGGAAACACATGGACGCACCGGCACCGCGCCTCATCCCCACTCTGCCCTATGGGGCAGAATGGGGGTGAGGAGCCCAGCATTACCGCCACCCGTGAATGGGCAATTACCAGCCCATTCAACTCGTAATGGGCCGGTAAGTGCCCATTCGCGGGTGGCGGTGCCGGATGCGAGTTCGGCGGTAGCCGTGCCTGTAATGCAGGCACGGCTAGCGCCAAACTCGTAATGAGGCCCATTAACTCACCTATCAACAGGATTTAAACTAACAGGTTACACAATAATCTCTGCAGCAGGGTTATTGACCCACTAAGCTGCCTTTTCCAACAGGCTATCGACTTTGAAAGGCGCATAGGGTTAGGGCACTGACAGTTCTATGTGAGGGTTGACCGACATAAATGTCTTTTCAAAAGCTTTAAGCCTGTTTGGACTATCCTACATTAGTCAGGAGATTCATAATGAGTCTTTGAAATGTGCTAGAGCTTTGGCAGTGTGACGCAGGAATCGGACCTGGGTGAAGCAGACGTTTTGAAAAGTGCAAGAATGAGTAGAAGGGATTGAAGTATATGACAGCAATGCCATCTTCTCACACTGTCGGAGGTTGGTGGGAAGAGCTCAGACACTGTTCTTGCGCAGTACTTTAGCTCGCTGCAGAAAATGCCAACACATGTTCGTGCTTTCTTAATAGCAGCTCTTTTAAGAAATTCAGTTACTGTCCCTAAACATAGCAGTCTTGCTATGAAATGTGGGCATGATGCAATCGGCCCGGCTGTGAATATTTGGCATTGTGCCAAGACGTGCGTAGAGCAGCTCTGTTGATAAATTAGGCTACTTTGTCTGAATATCAGTCCTGTTAAGAGGTACCGGTAAAATCTCTGCCATTGAAAATATATACTGCGCTGCTTCTACCTGTATCCATTATACCTGCTGGCGGTGGGTGGTCAGAAAGGGAGTTCAAGTTCAGACCACAAGCCTAGCTATTTGTTGCTCTCTAAGAAAACAAACTATGCATAGTTATGTTATTTGGCATTTATATAGCGCTCTATATATCATTTGTATGACCTCAAAGCACTGGGAGAGTTAATGCCCTCTCGGACCGTAGTCCAGGTCAGTTGAAAGTATAAGGTGCTGTAGAGTGCTCGGGTGCACCAGTTATGTGTGCAGCTGATGTAATTGCCTAATGGTAGCTGCATCCTAGCATTAGGTGTGGTGTTATTGATATAAGTTGAACGTGTGCAGTCTGGGGGGTGGACACCAAGACTGGGTTCTGGCTGTGTTTGGATAGGTAAGTAAATTACAGAGCTATCTCAGGCGGCCCTTTCTAGTTGTGAGTCGAGCGAGTCAGAGCAATTCTAATTGTGTAGAGCATGCGAGTGAGTCACAGTGCTATCGCAGGGGGTACTTCAAGATGTGAGCTGAAGTATCCCTTTCATGCACGCGAACACGTGCAATCTTAAGACTAAAAAACACATATTCATATAGAAGACCAAAAATGTTCTTTCTTCTCACAAAAGTCAAACAACTGCTTGCTGAGAGGCTCTCCTAAAAACTTCAAGAGATCAGGAACACCGCGCCATTGAATGCAATTGATGTGCTTCTGTGATGAAAAGAAAACAAAGTATAAAATGCCCATGCTGTTGCAACTGCGCTGCCCCTATTAAAGTGGATTAAGACCAAGGAAAATGAAACAGAAATGCAGCTTTTTTTTAAGATAATTTTCATTTTACACAATACTACCTGTGTCCTAAAGCAAAGTGAAAAGGATGTTCATGATTCAAGATGCTTTAATAACATTGTAGCCTACAAAATGCAGGCAGTTGAACAAAGTGAACAAAACACAAATTCCCTTTAACATTACTGAGAAAGTATTATCTTGATATAATCATTAACAGAGGAGAATGTTAAAAGAATTAAACAGACCAGGACTCAACCCAGTTGCTTCTTTCGAGGAACTGTGTGGATTGCTAAAGTAAAGAGTGGATTGGCACGCTGCTGCTGGCCAGGCTGTCACCAGTGAGCTAAATGATTAATGGGGGTGCTGCCATAAATATCCTATGTAAGTGGTACGCAAGAAAGAATTAAAAGGGCCGTATTGACAAAATTTCTGTGCGTAAAAAGGCCTAATGCGCACCTTATCGGGAGGGCTGTCCCTACCAGAGACATGGTGGCGACGGCGCTGCCTGGAGATAGCTCTTCCCCGTTGAACAATTGCTGCAGCGTGCAACTATGGAGCAGATAGCCAATATGCCTGCCAAGAACCCCACGTGTGCAATAACTCAGTAGAAGTCATTTTGTCACCTCCGGCATTTCAGTGGCCTGTGTCTTAACCCTAAATAACGAGCATCGCGACAGCCGCTGCACTGGTTGTTTGGAGAATGCTAGTCTGTGAATGGATTGTGGAAGTTACATAGAGGGGTTTTAAGTGATTAATCTAGGCATGCCAAACAGAGGCATGCGCCGCCTTTGAAATGCACTAATTTTCAGAATTTCGCTTTCAAATCTGGGACAATGGAGGCAGGATCTTCAGTGTTGTGAGCTACGATGTAAAGCAACCAGGAGGAGCAGATTACATTGAAAGAAACTCTTAATTAACATAAGGCAAGTCACTCCAGGTTTTCATGCCGGATAGATGGCGTGACAGTGTGAGTTGATGGCCTTCAAGTTAAATTGAATGAAATGGCAGAGGACGTACAAGAGCAGTCCAAGAAAGAGTGGATGATGTGAAGAACAATATCCTGAAGAATAATAAAAGCGCAAAGAGGTTGGAGACAGTCGAGTTTTTGTGCAGAGAAACTTGAGGAAATGGAGGGAAAGTATAGGCACTGCAATGTCAGGATGATTGGCCTTAGAGAGTCAGAGAGTCGGGGAGAATGGAAACCTTTTTAGAGAAACCACTGCAGCAATTACTGCAGGAGGGGTCCCTCGAGGAAGTGTGTGATTGAGAGAGCCCATTCATCGCTTGGACAGAGGAAACAGTCTGGTGCCTCCCTCCTTCCAGGCCAATGGTATTTACATTTGTTGACTGTTGACTAGAAAGATCAAGATGTGGTGCTGTGTGTCAAAAAGGCGAAGTGAAGTTTGGCAGTCGGGTACAACTTTAACAATGTACACCAATCATTAAATCAATCAATAAAATATTGGTGCCATCAATAGTCTTTATCATGTATACTAATTCACAAATTATTGCTTATCCATATATGTATTTTAGTTGATTTGTTGACAACCATATTCCTACTTAAGCAACTTTAACCTAACCCATTAGGATTTCTTTATAAACTGCGTTATTCCTCATAGTGCTACATCATCTTGGGTCTGAAGACATTATGATAATGGTTGATTTACAGTAGTAATATTGGCGTTCCTAAAAAGTGGCAATAACCATACATTTCCTAAAATATGTGCTTTATGGACAAACGATTAAGAAATGCATCATGACTTCTTGAGTATTCTGACAGAAATTACATTTCTCATGAAGGCCCACCTTCCACTTGCTTGTGAATGCTATTAAGGGTAATATAGCCAAACAGAATTTCAAATACAACCTCTTTGCTTTATGTCCTCTACTTTTGTCATATATTTTTCCAGGCTCAGCAGGGTTTTATTTTCTAGGTATCTTGTAGTCAGGCCGGTTGTTTTTCCCCTCTGAGAATTTACAACCATTCCTCATGTTTATTTTTAATTAGGAACTTAAAGGTAGGCTCATTACAGATTAGCTCATTGTTTGCAGCAATGTAGCTTTTATGTGCAGCTCTGATATGTTTAGGTCTAAACTCTCTGCCAGATTGCAAATATACTGTACCAAGGTATGGTTTTAGCACTATTTTGTGATAGAATATCATTTAGTGCTATATCATAAGGAAGAAGCTGTTTGGATGTCCACAATCTAAACTAATAAAGTAGGGGTTTAAGTTTAAAATCAAACACCACTCCATTTATCCCCAGTTCCAAACATAAGGGTAATGAAGGGGTGCTTTTATGTAATAAGAGCATTGTTTTGAAGAGGTTTGCTTATTTTCTCTCAAATATATGTAAGATAGCATATCCCCAGATCGCTGCCCCATACACACATTCGGAGGACCTCTAAAGATTGTTTAATTGCTCTGCCCTCAAAATGTTTTGAAAATGCACAAACAGCTCCATCTTGTCTAGTGTAAGCCACCATTCTCTTAGTTATTTGCTTCTCTCAAAGGCCTCCCTCATCAATCCATACACCCAAATAATCATCGTAATCAACTCTCTCAATTTTCTATTCACTTGGGTTTATCCCTGAGGTTGCAACTTTCCTTTTGGACCAGATGCGTTTTAGTTGAATTTAGTTCCAATCCTATTTCGCTACACTTAACTATGATTGTGAAGGGAGGATATATCTCTGTGGCAGTGCGCAGGTCTTGGAAGCAAGACCATGGTGAGCAATATAGGTTTGAATCCCGGATCCGCGCTTGAAACCAAGCGTGTTATAAATAATTTGCACAATCTCAATGTACAAGGCCTAGTAGTATTGTTCCAACTTCACCCCTCTTGCCTTGTTGCTCCTTGAGACACACATGTGTATAGGCGCAGTATAAATGACCTAAACCAAATAAAATGCACTGAAACACTTCTTTATGACTGACAGCGTTTTGCTGATTAACACTGCATCATCTCCAAAAAGCATGATGCCAGTGTTTCCCCCCCTATGTCCGGTGCATCCATGTTGAGTTGCACAACCAAAACTGCCAATTGATGGATGTACAGGCAGAAAGGTGTTAGCGCAAGGACACAACTTTGTCTGTCTCCACTGTTGGTCATAAAACGCTTTGTGATTTCCCTGCCAAAGCGCGCTCATCGATGTAAAGGTTTGCGATTGCAGCATTAAGTCTGTCGGTACTCCTATCAAGATTCAGTGGTTGCATAGCTTGTTTCTAGGGACTGCATTAACTGCTGTACCCAAATCCACGAAGATTTGTAAAAGGTCCTGTTTCCAAAAGGTTGTATATTTCTCGTGTAATAGGAATGGGCAAAATATCTGATCTACTGGGCTTACACTTGCCTTAAAACCAGCTTGGAGATCACAAATAGCATTGTTCTCACTAATCGACTTTACAAGTCTCTCTACCAAAACCTTACTGCAAATGTTCACACTAATAGCTATTAGAGAAATCAGCCGATTGTTTGAAAGATAAGTTTGGTTACCTTTCTTGTGGATTTGGATGATTTCTGCCCATCTTCCATGAATCTGGTACATGGATATTAGAAGTTAATACCCTGTGGAGTTGAATAATAGATCCTAAATGCTCATTTCCAATTTAAATAATTCAGATGGAATATTATCTAGTCCTGTTGCTCTGTTTGCTTTCTGTACAGCTATTGACAACTCAACTTCTTTTAGTGAAATATGTTATTCATATGTGTCAGGGACAGAGTTTTGAATGATCCTTTCTACAATATTTCCAATATCTTCACAGGGTTTATTATAAAGGTTGCTGAAAGGAATTTCCCACATGTCTTCGGTGATGTGTACATCAGGGGGGAAGAATTTCGTTTGTACCTTTACTTACTACTTGCCAAAATGCCCAGTGTCTTTATTTATTCTGAATGTGTTCAGTTCTTCCCATTTATGTTCATATGACCTCTTTCTACTATTCACTACATTCTTATAATTGTTTCTTAATCCCCTGATTATGTGGTAATTTCTTCCCGGTTCTGATTTCAAAGTTTATATCAATACACCTTTTAGCTCTTTACATTTACATTCCTTATCGTACCATGCTGACTGCCACATGTTTTTCTCCCTAATTAATTTGCAGCACCTTGTAAACAAAGGAGTCAAAGCATTCAGAAATGTGGTCCCAAACTATCTTGGGAGAGATCTTTAAATTACATCAAAACATTCCTCCATTAGAGGTATTAGGTTCTTGTAAATCTGCAGGATTTTATCTTATTGTACGATATCCCCCTAAATGATTCTCCTTTTGTTGGTCAATAGTGTGAGAAACCAAAGGGTGTCTCGCCTACTAGTCCCAGTGGATCTGTCTCTCATGTGGCCAGGACACGGCCATTGCTTTTGGTTCCAGTTCCTGGGGGTGGACCAGTACGAGAGGATCACCTGGTTGAGGGGTCTTGGGAAAATAGGGGTGAGGCATCCAATGGTGAGACGTGGTATTTCCCCCTTTTTTGTAAATCTAATCCATCCTATTCTTTAGGATTCTCCCAAGTCCCAACCCCCTCTTTTCTACACAAACACTGGGCCGAGGAAGAGGGCAACTGAGAGCAACAAGACTAACTCTTATACATCGTACTGGACATGTCCCCCTAAACGTGTCAGGCACTTGACTTTAAGTGCATACACCTGATACCAATTAGCTCTCCTCACACAGATAAAAGGCGGAACCTAGAGACACACTCTGAACAAGGTGAAGCATGAGTAAGAGCAGAACTTACGGGGCAAAGGCAAACCTACTGGAACAGAGCGACGGACCAAGGGATGAGAGCAGTAGGTAGAAAACCCCAGGAGTTCCCTACAGGAGGTTGTCACCACCAAAAGGCAGCGAAAGACAGGTGAAGAAGGCCAGATCCCAAAGTAGAAGGCTGCATTGTGTTTCAAGGACTCCAGCGACCCTCCCGGGTGAACGGCAGAGTTGGGGAGGTGAGGCCAAGCCTGTGGTACTAACCTTGACTTGTAAATTGGAAATTGTAAAATCAAGAAAGAAACACACTTAGCCTGTGAGTTGACAAGCGACCTCCTGAGAGACAGGTCTGTGTTAAAGAAAGATTGAAGTGGCAACATTATATTGCATGTAAAGGCTGCACGTGTGTGGATGAGACACGATGAAATGTAGACCTGTGGTTAACTTTGAAGTAAGGACAGCTGTGAAATCAGCTATACTGAGAACGGAGTGGTCCGGCGAAAGGAAGTAGCCCAGTTGAAAGTCTCAGTGAAATGTGCATTGTTTGAAGCGATAAAGTGAAGATCTGTAAAAGTGAAAGTGATCAAAATTAACCCTGAGAAAAGGGAAGAGCAAAAAGCTGAACATTGAACTTTTTAGTCGAAATGATCCTGCGGAGGTCTGTAAAGAAAGTCACACACATTTGAATGTCTTCAACATCCGAAAACGATCTGAGCCCGACTGAGGGAGACCCGAAGTTTAATAAGCTTGGGGAAGGGAGCCCCTGCCATTATTGTTGAACTTTTGTTTTAAAAGGTCTGAGCACGGCAGAGGGGGATCAATGTGAACTTGTGTTTTGAAGAGGTCTGAGCCCGACAGAGGGGGATCAACATGAACTTTTGTTGAAACGTTAATTGGAAGTCTGGAAAGAGAGACTTTAAAGAGGAAGGCCAGGCGGGCCTCGATCCATGCCTTCAACTGTTTTTTGTTGAATACCAAAGCCACAGTGAGTCATCCTGCCTACGGGGTCCGCCTTACTCCATGCTGTCTAACGTGGGGAGGAGAGCTCATTCAGCCACATTTATTCTTTATATTTGAAAACTGATTTTCCTTTGCAAACATATCTCCTTTATACACTTTTTGTACAAGTGATAGGGCAGGCATTAGGTTTTGTTAGAATGGGCCATTTTGATTTGACAGACTTCACTAGGACTGTTTTATTTATTATTTGATGGTCGAGACTACTCCCATCTTAGTTATAGGGCAGAATAGGAGTTTTTCCAAGCCTAGAAACTTTAATAAAGGTTTTTCAAATTGTACCTTTTGTGTCAGTGTCATACCTGTGATAACATGCCTCCCCTACAATAGGGAGATGTAACTTATGGAGGTATAATGTAAACATTTCATATTCTTTAATATTTCTAGTGAAGCTGTGGATTGTGAGAGATGGCAAAATACACTTTTATACAGAACTAGAGAAGGCTCTGCACTTTGTTGAAAGCCTGCCGGAGCTGAAGCCCTCTGCAAAGGGATCATTGCATGCGTTACAGTTAGGCACGGTCTGGTGAAGCCCTTTCATTTGGATAACCTAGGAGGGCACATGGGGTCTGTGGATGGTCACTCAGTTTGACTATCTGTTTGTCAGGGCAAAGTTAATACCGAATATGGCACCTGAATATTTTTCAATGATTTTATTTGTAAGAAGTTGAAATGCTTTTGTTCCTTTTTTCTGTTTATACTGTCACTACAACGCATGGTTGTCTAATGCACTTTGCTGGGCAAGGACAGGAGCGAGTGTCCTCCCTGACCCATCACAAGTGATCATGGAAAGTTGTGCACACGTGATATGCTGTGGAAATAAGGGTGGGTGTTACTCTGATTGGGAGGGTCAGTATGGGCTGTGGGTGGATATTTCAGGTTATATTCAGGAATTCAGTAATAATGGTCCCCAAGTGCGGCACTCAGACTCACATCTCGAAAGTACAAAATTAGTGGGAATGTTTCTTTTCTTTTCTTTTTTTGACAGAGTGCAGGCAATTACAGACATCGAGTATCAATCGTCAAGACAAGCGTACATGTTATATCACAGTTTTAGTAGTCGCGGATGTCCCGTATTCAAACAAGGTTTATATACACACAACAATAGTTCTGGTTTTGTTCATGATGTTGGGGGTGTAGTCGAGGCCGAGTCATTGTCCTCCTCTTTATTAAGGTAGCTGCAGAAGGCAGTCCAAACATTTCTTGGGCGAGAGTGCGCAGGCAATGAGGCAATGCATTCTTCTTCACAAGTTTGTGTTCAAGTGAGGGCGGAGAGCCACATCTTAAAGGTGGGGGGGGCGGGGCGTTTCTAACATTACAGTATACACTTCCTGGCCACCATACTACCCACATTCAGAAACCCAGTCATTTTCTTGGTCTCATCACTTGCCAACACACCAAACAACAATGCCATTGGATCAGGATCAACTACCTCACCCACAATTTCAGAAAGTGCATCAAGGACCTCCCCCCAGAATGTGCCCAGTACAGGGCATGACCAGAACATATGCACATGGTCTGCGTTCTCGGCTCAACACCTCGGGCAAACCAGTATAGCACCACGATTGAATTTGGTTAGTCTATGTGGGGTATAATACACTCTATTCAATAGTTTGTACTGCGTGCATCTATATTGAGAATTTAGGGAAACCTTCCTCGTATGAGAGCACATTTTCTCCCACAGGCCGTCCGTGATTTCAAGGCCAAGCTCACCAGCCCAGGCCTGGTGAGTGTTGAGAGTCCCGTCAGGGGGTTTTGCTAGCAGGAGTTTATAAAGGGAGGAGAGTATTCCCAGACTAGCGCTAGAGTTAGCAATATATTTCAGTTCGGGGGTGTCCGGGGGTTCCTGTGGGAAAGATGACCACATAGTTCGGTCTGCAGCCCGGATGTCATGATGCCTACCTCCAAGGAGCCAGGTCCGACCCAGCAACCCCAGAGGCAGGCATCATTTCCCCCAGGGAAGTGCCAGCGGGCCCAAGCTGGGGCCTTTTGGACACAGTCCTGGCGCCTTAGGCGCCAGGCTCATGTTGGACCCCTGTCCTGGCGCCTTAGGCGCCAGGCTCATAAAGCTTGACATGTGTTCAAGTGTTTTAAGGTGCACTTACCTGATGCAGACCATGCTGCTACATCCAGGCCCTCTTGAGGCCTGAATGGAACTACTTTACCTGTGGAACTACTTCCCCTGGGTGTGGTTGGGGAAGGGTACATACCTGATCGGTGGAAGGATACATACCTGGAACTTCTTCCAAAGCTATTTAAACCACGCCCGATCAGCAACTCACGCTTCGCGTTGTTCTGCTCCTCGCAGCTGGACGCTCACCGTGTCAGCTCCTGCTTCTGGACTTCAGCCACGCCTATCAGCATCCTGGGTCACCTGCTAAGAGAGAATTGGTGAGAAAGAAGACCTTACCTGCTAAAGCTGCATCACGGAGACTTCACACCGACGATCCTGAAAGGGAAGACATCATTTTAAAAGCATTTCGCTTCGATCGCTGCAGCGCTGCATTTCACTCACCTTTCCTGGGCACCTCCATCTTCAGCAGCGATCATCCGGATCCGCAGCCACTTCCCAGAGCCTAGAGAGAAAAAGACAAGAACACAAGGTGAGAGAAGGAAGGGAATAGGAAAAGCTCAGTTTCCTTCTAAGACTTACCTGTTGGGTCATTCCCATTTCATTTCGGGTCCTGCCGCTTCCTGGCATTCCGGACCCCGGCCCCTATGGGGAAAAAAGACAAAGACATTGAATGAGCGAATGCAAAGACATTACCCGAACGCTCATCCAGAACTTACCTGTCATTTACTGGAACTGCACGTTTCACTTCGGGTCGGCGCCATATCTCCGGCATTCCGAACCCCGGCCCCTAAGGGGAAAAAGACATAAGCATTAGCGCTTGCTGCAATAAGACAATGAACATTATTATTAAGCTTGAACTTTTGAACTTGCTACAGAACTCTAACAGCGCCTTACCTGAATAGTCAAGCTTATTTGAACTCCCATCAAACCTCAATCCAGTGAAGTAACTGGGTTTCAACGCGCCCCTGCATCAGAAGCAGGATGGAGAACTCATCCTTCCAGACCCTAAGGTGAGACTTCACGGGGAATAGAGGAAGGGTATCGTGGAGGGTTGGAAGGGAGTGGGAGGCTTGAGCATTATTCCGTAAGTAGGTAATACTCCCTTTTCACGCACAGGGGAATATTCCTGCGAGCCAGTGAGTCCATCTTCAGAGTCCTGCGCTTCACCATAGAAGAAGCATCAGCACTCGAAGCCAGACATGCGCCTCCGTGGGAATCAGGTGAGCGTGACAGAACGCGAAGCCTACCCACAATTTCCCACCCGGGCGCTATGGAGACTTCCGAGACAGATCAGCTGGCCCAGCTTTTGGGGGAATTACGGGCAGAAGTGCACTTAGCCCGCCAGGAGACTAACGCTCTCAAAAGAGAACTGATCCTATCCAAGGAAAGAACAGATGACCTGGCCAAAAGGTTATTGCAGGCCCAGGCAGGGCACACTCCTTTACCTAATTCCGGAGATACTTACACATCAATGGGTTTGAATAACCCGGTACAAATCAATCTACCTGGACACATGCCTTTGGCCCCGCCTGAACGTTTTTCGGGGGATCCCAAGAAATATGCCGTCTTTATGAACCAATGTCGTTTACACTTTCTATGCAGACCCGGGGCCTTCCCTAACGAACAGACCAAGGTAGCCTTTATACTATCTTACCTCAGTGGCAGTGCTGCCGATTGGTCTATTCCATTGGTAAATCAGGATGATCCCATTCTCCAGAATTTTCAGGGTTTCCAGGCCAGCATGGAAAGATTGTTTGCTCGACACTCTCAAGGACAGGCCCTTGATAACGAACTGTTATCCTTACGACAAGGTAATCAGGATCTTCTGTCCTACGTTGCCACCTTCAATAGACTGGTTGTGGAAACTGGATGGCCAGAAAACAAAAGGATCACATTGTTTCATCGAGGCCTGCGTGGAGAGCTTAAGGATTTTCTAGCTCAGATAATAGATCCACCCCAGGTCTGCGCAGACTACATAGACTTGGTGGTTCAACTTGATCACAGACTTCAAAATAGAAAAGCAGATCGGTTCAAGTACGAAACCCGAGTACCGATCAAAACCCACGCTAACTCCAAGAGTACCGACGTATCCGAACCTATGCAAATCGGCGGTGTTAAAGGACCATTAACACAGAAGGAACGAGAGAGAAGGCGGCAAATGCAACTTTGCCTGTATTGCGGGACTTCCGGTCACTTTCTTCGAAATTGTCCGGTTAAACCACCTAAGAAGGTGGTTGGAGCCACAGATAACGATTTATTGACACCTGATTCGGGAAACGACCTAGCCCGACAAGCGTAGGGTTCCGCTTGCCGAGCTTGAAAACAAACTCTTTGACCTCGCATTTTGTCATGCCAATGGTGCTTGTGGACCCAAAACAGCCTCAGCTGTTGCATGCTATAAAAGCATACATCGACAGTGGAGCTATTGGAAATTACATAGACCGTGAATTGGCTTCCAGGATTAAGCTCCCTCTCCGCCCGAAAGTAACCCAAGATGTCATTACTACAGTAGATGGAACCGAAATAGCCTCAGAGCCTGTAACGCATTCCACTGTTGAAATGACACTGGTGGGTCAGGATGGACATCAGGAAGCAATCGTGTTTGATGTGATCAAGGCCCCACAATTTCAAGTAATTCTTGGAATTCCTTGGTTAGAAACACATAATCCCAGAATTGACTGGCGAGCAAAGAAGATAAGTTTTCCTGATTGTGAACCAACTTGTTACCCAAGAATTCCAGGTATGGGTCTAGCCTCAGCAACTTCCACCCCTGTACAGCTACCGTCAGAATACCAAGAATTCCAAGACGTTTTTCAGAAGGAACAGGCTAACACGTTACCTCCCCATCGGTCTTATGATTGCCAAATCGATCTGGCACCCAATGCTCAACTACCTTGTAGTAGGATTTATGCTCTTACGGAACCTGAGAACCTACATTTGCGTCAGTATTTAGATCAGTACCTAGCCAATGGTTTTATTCGCTCGTCCAAGTCTCCTGTCTCCTCAGCTCTGTTCTTCGTGCCGAAAAAAGAGGGCGACCTTAGAACATGTATAGACTATCGTGCCCTAAATCAAATAACGATTAAGAATCGTTATCCTCTGCCCCTGATCCCTGAGCTTATCGACCAGGTGAAAGACGCTTGTGTGTACACCAAGTTAGATCTCCGAGGAGCTTATCACCTGGTGCGTATAAAAGAAGGCGACGAATGGAAGACTGCATTCCGCACCAAATTTGGGCTCTTTGAATATCAGGTGATGCCCTTCGGTTTGTGCAATGCACCTGCCGCCTTTCAGTACTTTATGAATGATGTTCTTCGGGAACTTATCGATGTCTGTGTCATTGTTTATATTGACGACATCCTGGTGTACTCCTCTTCAGAATCCGATCACAGAAAACATGTTAGGGCAGTTCTTGAGAAATTGCGCCAGCACAGACTATTTGCAAAGCTCGAAAAATGCGTTTTTCTTACCACAGAAGTGGAGTTTCTCGGATTCATCTTGACACCTCAAGGAGTCCGAATGGACTCGCGAAAGGTGGACGCCATCCTCAAATGGCCATCTCCTAGCTCGGTGAAGGGAGTTCAGAGCATGCTCGGCTTCGCCAATTTCTATCGAAGATTCATCCCGGAATTTTCCCGAACAGTCCAACCCATCACAGCTCTCCTAAAGAAAAACAAACGCTTTGAATGGACTCTTGAGGCCGAACAAGCCTTTCAGGACCTGAAAACCAAATTCACCTCTGCACCTATATTGAAGCACCCGCACCCAGATCTCCCTTACATTGTGGAAACCGACGCATCCAGTTCGGCCATGGGAGCTGTCCTGTCTCAAAGAGACCCAGAAACTAACCAACTACACCCTGTGGCCTTTTGGTCCAGGAAATTACCGACAAAGAGTTACTGGCTATTAAATCTGCTTTCAAGGCTTGGCGTCACTTCCTTCTCGGGGCAAGACACACCATCACCGTAATTACGGACCACAGAAATGTATAGTATTTAAAGACGGCCAAGGCTCAATCTTCACGACAACTCCGATGGGCTCTATTCTTTGCGGAATTTGATTTTGTAATTACCTATCGCCCTGGCTGCAAGAATGGTAAAGCGGACGCCTTATCCCGGATTGGCATGGAAGAACCCAATTCGAGTTTAGAACCTGTGCCAATCATACCTGAACAAAGAATATTAGGCCTAACTTCAATGCAAACTATTGAGGACATCCAAACGCAAGTAAAACAACTTCTAGACTCTTCAGCCTTACTGGAATGGAGTCAAAAGGGTCCTCATTACACCGTTAAGGATGACTTACCCTACTTCCAGGAGCGGTTGTTTCTGCCTAGTAAAGAATTGCAAGAACTTGTTATTGCCCATCATCATGAATCATTAATGGAAGAACACCCTGGTATCGCTAAAACGGAGAAAAAAATCAAACGCCACTTCTGGTGGCCTTCTTGGAGAAAAGACATAAAGTCTTTTGTATTGTCTTGCGGAATTTGCGCCCAAAACAAGGGTAAAAAAAAAGGCCAGCCGGCCTACTTCAACCCTTGGATATTCCACCGGCACCATGGCACACCTTGTCAATGGACTTTATAACTGACCTGCCTCCTTGTGCTGGTTACAACACTATCCTTGTAATTGTGGATCTATTCTCCAAAATGGCCCACTTTATCCCTTTAAAAGGTTTGCCTTCAGCTTCCACCTTGGCCAAGGAATTTCTGGAGAATATAGTTTGCATACATGGTTTCCCTTCCATATTAGTCTCGGATCGTGGAAGTCAATTTATCTCCCATTTTTGGAAGAAGTGTTGCCAACTAGCACAAATAGATGTGCGGCTATCCACCAGCTGCCACCACCAGACCGACGGACAAACCGAGAGAACCAATCAGACTCTCGAGCAATATCTTCGGTGCATGTTACATCAATCCGAGTTAAATTGGAAAGACATCCTTTGGATCGCAGAATATGCATACAACAATTCAGTGCATTCTGGAACCGGACAAACTCCTTTCTATACTTTGTATGGTCACCATCCTCGGACCTCTGATCTAGATCCACCTCTGACCCTGGAAATGCCTGCAGTAAATCATCTGCATTCCACAATAACCCAAGCCTTCAAAGAAGCTGCAACTCATTTACAGCAAGCCAAGAAAAAGTATAAAGAAAACGCTGATTTGCACCAAAGTAAAACTCCTCCATACCAAGTAGGAGATCAGGTATGGCTAGCAACGAAACATTTACCCCTCAAGGTCCCGCGAACCTTCAATCCCAGATTCATAGGACCTTATCCCATCAAGGCTATAATCAATCCCGTGGCCTTTAAACTGGATTTACCGTCTAACATGCGTATTCATCCAGTTTTTCATGCATCACTTTTGAAGCCAGTACAACTAGGGACCCGACTGTCCAAGCCTCCAGACCCAGTTCAAATTGAAGGGGAATTAGAATTCGAAGTTAAAGACATTTTAGACTCCAAGGTGTTAAAGTCCAAACTCTTCTATCTTGTTGACTGGAAGGGATATGGACCTCAGGAGAGATCGTGGGAGCCTAGTAACCATGTTCACGCACCTCGATTAATACAAAGGTTCCACCAGAGATTTCCGAACAAGCCAAAACCCCCGGAGGGAACAACCTTGGGAGGGGCCTTGAGGGGGGGTACTGTCATGATGCCTACCTCCAAGGAGCCAGGTCCGACCCAGCAACCCCAGAGGCAGGCATCATTTCCCCCAGGGAAGTGCCAGCGGGCCCAAGCTGGGGCCCTTTGGACACAGTCCTGGCGCCTTAGGCGCCAGGCTCATGTTGGACCCCTGTCCTGGCGCCTTAGGTGCCAGGCTCATAAAGCTAGACATGTGTTCAAGTGTTTTAAGGTGCACTTACCTGATGCAGACCATGCTGCTACATCCAGGCCCTCTTGAGGCCTGAATGGAACTACTTTACCTGTGGAACTACTTTCCCCTGGGTGTGGTCGGGGAAGGGTACATACCTGATCGGTGGAAGGATACATACCTGGAACTTCTTCCAAAGCTATTTAAACCACGCCCGATCAGCAACTCACGCTTCGCGTTGTTCTGCTCCTCGCAGCTGGACGCTCCCCGTGTCAGCTCCTGCTTCTGGACTTCAGCCACGCCTGTCAGCATCCTGGGTCACCTGCTAAGAGAGAATTGGAGAGAAAGAAGACCTTACCTGCTAAAGCTGCATCACGGAGACTTCACACCGACGATCCTGAAAGGGAAGACATCATTTTAAAAGCATTTCGCTTTGATCGCTGCATTTCACTCACCTTTCCTGGGCACCTCCATCTTCAGCAGCGATCATCCGGATCCGCAGCCACTTCTCAGAGCCTAGAGAGAAAAAGACAAGAACACAAGGTGAGAGAAGGAAGGGAATAGGAAAAGCTCAGTTTCCTTCTAAGACTTACCTGTTGGGTCATTCCCATTTCATTTCGGGTCCTGCCGCTTCCTGGCATTCCGGACCCCGGCCCCTATGGGGAAAAAAGACAAAGACATTGAATGAGCGAATGCAAAGACATTACCCGAACGCTCATCCAGAACTTACCTGTCATTTACTGGAACTGCACGTTTCACTTCGGGTCGGCGCCATATCTCCGGCATTCCGAACCCCGGCCCCTAAGGGGAAAAAGACATAAGCGTTAGCGCTTGCTGCAATAAGACAATGAACATTATTATTAAGCTTGAACTTTTGAACTTGCTACAGAACTCTTACAGCGCCTTACCTGAATAGTCAAGCTTATTTGAACTCCCATCAAACCTCAATCCAGTGAAGTAACTGGGTTTCAACGCGCCCCTGCATCAGAAGCAGGATGGAGAACTCATCCTTCCAGACCCTAAGGTGAGACTTCACGGGGAATCGAGGAAGGGTATTGTGGAGGGTTGGAAGGGAGTGGGAGGCTTGACCATTATTCCGTCAGTAGGTAATACTCCCTTTTCACGCACAGGGGAATATTCCTGCGAGCCAGTGAGTCCATCTTCAGAGTCCTGCGCTTCACCATAGAAGAAGCATCAGCACTCGAAGCCAGACCTGCGCCTCCGTGGGAATCAGGTGAGCGTGACACCGGAGCCTGGAGTACTGTAACATTTCCAGAGCCGAAACAGTATGGCCAGGGCGCCATGTCTGTGGGGTAATAAACTGCCCTTCCGGGAATAGATCTGTCAATGCATGGTACCCCAAATTTGACCAGTGTTGAGCAAGGAGTTTATCATGAGTGGGTACCAGCCCGGGAAAACAACATATGGGAAGCCATTTATAATAAGGGCAGAGGGCGGGTGTTTGTGGCAGCAGGCATTGCCACGCTGTCAAAGTGGATACAATAGGGTCAGCTGGGGCATTTGCGTTGTAGGATCAATTTCATGGAATTGGTCCCAGTCGTGGCCAGTTTTCCAGCTTAACGTGGGGAGGAGCAGTAGGATGTCTATACCAGTATGTAGCAAATTGTGCTTGGGCTGCTATCCAGTATAGGGTCAGGTCAGGAGCTGCAAACCCCCCCTCTCGTAGGGCAATGTCATGTTTCCATTTTTTTTAGACCGCCCCGGCATGCCATAAGAATTGGGAGCCCAAAATGTGCAGTTCGTGAAAGTAATTCTATCCCGGCCAGATCAGTGCATTACTGAAGATATATAATAGCTACGGCACCAGGATCATCTTAATCAACGAGAGCCTGCCAGCCAGAGATAGTGGCAGGGCACGCCACTTGGTGACTTTGGATTCAAAGTATTTTGCCCCGCGGTATAACTGTCAGTGATCAGAGCAGATCTAGACAATGCTATCTGGACCCCCAGGTATCTGATGCCATCAGGGGACCAGCGGAGGGGATATTCACAAGTCGTTGATGGGTTGCAGTAGTGAGGGGGAATATCTCGGATTTCGTATAGTTGATGGTAAACCCGGAGAAGGTGCCCACTTTGATTATGTCCCTCAATATGGGATCTAGATGTGCGGAGGGGTTCCTTGCATACAATAGGACATCGTCCGCATACAACGATATTATATCTTGAGGATCAGTCAGACGTATGCCCTTTCGGGAGTGTCATGTCTGGAAATAATCTGCCATCGGCTCGATGACCAGTGCAAAGAGGATTGGGGAGAAGGGACAACCCTGACGCGTGCCCCTGCGCAGTTCGAATAATTGTGAGGTAAGAGAGTTGGCTAGGACTCTTGCAGTGGGACAGGTGTATAGTATCTTAATGTAGTGAATCGCCTTTGGGCCGAACCCCATTCTCTTCAGCACTGCCCACATGTATTGCCAAGAGACCATGTCGAACGCCTGCTGTGCGTCCAACGTGACCGCGACTGCGTCCACGCTCTGGTAGATTCTCGAGAGGACGTTGAAAAGTCTCCTAATATTAAGAGTTGTCGAGCGTCCGGGTACGAAACCGATATGGTCATCATGGACGAGATACTGCATAATAGGGAGGAATCTATTGGCCAGAGTCTTAGCAATAATCTTTGTGTCTAGCTTCATATGTGAGAGAGGCCTATAAGACCCGCATTCATCGCTGGGCTTGCCGGGCTTGAGGAGAACTGTTATAGTTGCTTCACGCATTGTTGGGGGGAGAATGGACTTGTGAAGCGCCTCAGACACACTTCTAGTAATTTAGGTGCCAGGATAGCAACATATTCTTGATAAAACTCCGCGGTAAGGCCATCTGGGCCCGGAACCTTGCCTAGCGGTAGGTCATTAATGACTTTCACTATCTCGTCCATGGTTACAGGGCCTTCCAGATGTTCACGCGTGGTTTGGGAAATAAGAGTCGTGGGGATTTGTTCGAGCAAGTCCTGAATATCCTGTATGTTGTGTTCCTGTTGCGGAGTGTACAGGTCAGCATAGAATTGTGAGTCGAGAGTATCTGCTGATCTGGCCATTGTGGGACCCCTCCGAGTTCTTCATACATTCTATGTGAGTCCTGCCCCCTTACGCCCAGATTAGCCTAGCCAGAGTTCTCCCGGGCCTTTCGCCCTCTCCATACTTTCTTGCGGCGATTGGTCACGCCAAGTACTTTATCTCTCGCAATGCATGAGATTCAAACGTCTCTAATTCAGCTCTAATTTGGGCTAATTTGTGTGGTGTTGCGTAAGTCGCACACTCGCGCTCAAGAGCCTTGAGTCTGGTTTCGGAGCATTGTAAATCATTCCTAGTGGTTTTTAGAACACCCACCTCCTGTGAAATGGCCATTCCCCTAATATAGACTTTGAAGGCCTCCCATCTAACCCCAAAGGTAGTGTCCCGCTCTGAGTTGCACTCAAAGAAGGTACGTATGTCGGAGAGGATCTCAGCGCTGAACACTGCATCAAGCAATGCCTCAGATTTGAAACGCCAAGAATTACGAGGGAGCAGGGGGGTGGGGTGTGAGTTCCAGATGCAACGTAACCGGTGCATGGTCGGAAAGGGTCAGGTCAATATTCGAAAGTCAATAACCTTGCCAATTAAGTCGCCTGTGGTCATAAACATATCTATCCTGGATGAACTATCATGGACAGAGGAATAGAAAGTGTATTCTTGCACCTGAGGATGAAGTGTCCTCCAAACATCTCTCAGCCCAAGGGACATCATGTGGGTATGCAATTGTCTAGCTGCTCGTGAGATGGCCCTGGGTGCCGTGCCCGACCTATCCAGGTGAGTGTCAAGTATGAGATTCATGTCCCCCCCCCCACCAGATTGTAGGAACCCCTATGTACCCCATCAGTATGGAGGATATTTTATCATAGAATTCAGGGGTGTCGACATTAGGGCCATAAGTGTTCAACAGCAGGCATTCCCGGCCTGTCATTATACAATGTAGGTTAACATATCTTCCCCCTTCATCTATTAAGCTTTTTTTCAGCATGAATTTCACAGATTTATGGACCACAGTTAGGACTCCCCTGGACTGTGTGGAGTAGGAAGTATAGAGCATGTGTGGGCCCCAGGAATCTGCTAGGCATGAGGCAAGGTGGCCGAGCGCATGCGTCTCTTGCAAAAGCAGTATCTTCACGCCATGTCTCAGCGCGTATGCAGTGATCTTACGGGCCTTTGTGAAATTTCCTATCCCCCAGACATTCCATGACATCAACTGAACAGCCATACCACTATTTCAGTGAACATCCCAGTACGGTCGACTGCGAGTGTACACCTGCCTGACCATAGTGAAACAAATTTGTCTACTCAATGCCAGCTTTGCCAAACCTTCTCTGCCTTTTCTCAAAGTCACCCCGCCCCACCCCCCCCCACCCTTGCTGCACAACCCCAACCAGCAGTGTGTCCATCCCTCCCTCCTCCCTCCCAGAGATGAGCCATACCCAATCTGGCTCATCTTCTGCGTCTGCCCAACAGAAAACACACTAGAAAACAGTGCAGTCGCAATGGGGTGCGCCGCTGCCGCGTGGCTAGCGTACATGGGAACATGGTTGTTCCATTATACTTTTGAAAACATACGTGGTGGTCGGGCTTGCCCTTCCCATCCCCGCATTAGTAACTAGACGGTCGTTAGTTTTAGCATCAGCCATGGGGGGTTGTGAACAAGGTAAGAGCAGTAACCATGAGCCAGGGCGACTAAACAATGCCATTAGCTGCACGGGTACTGTGGCGTGTAAACCATTGAACCGTGTGTAAGGATACCAAACTGCTACGATGGGGATGGACAGGAGACCATCCAAGGTGTGATCAGAAATACAGGCAAATACAATTGTAACAGTGTTACTAGGTACATATGACACTGTGGTACATGAAACTGAAAGTGGGGTAACCAACGTAAAAGAGGACACGCTAAGCTCAATCGCTCTCCATTAGGTCGTCATCGGGGGCATGTAGAGGGATGTGCGCCACAATGAATTTTACTGCCTCGTCTGGCACCGTGAAGAAGTACAGTTTATTGTTGAACGTAAACTATAGGCGAGCTGGGAAAAGGATGGCATAAGCAATGTTCCTCTCTCTGAGCAGTTTTTTTAACTCCCAGAAATTGTCGACGTTCCTGTTGAACTCCTGTGGAAAAGTCCGGGAATATTCGAATAGTCTGCTACTCTAATCTAAATTTGCCCTTTTCACGTGCGAGACGAAGTATTTGATCCCTCTCCCTATAGCTTAAGATTTTAGCTATTATAGGCCTCGGGAAGTCGCCCGGCTTGGGGCGCGGGGTGAGCGCACGATGGGCGCGGTCGACTGCAAAGAAGGGGGATAGATCAGCGTCACCTAGAAGGTCCTTCAGCAGGTTTTCTGTAGCCAATTCAAGTCGGCCCTTGAGTGCGTTCTCCGGGACCCCAATAATGCAGATGTTATTCCTCCGTGATCTGGATTCCAAGTCATCACATTTGGCTTTGACAGATTTCATGTCACGGACCAGAGTAGATACGGTATCTTGCAGTGCTGTGATACCATCCTCGTTGGTACTAATTCTAGATTCCGCTTCAGTAATCCTGGATCCCTGCTGGTCCAGTTTAGATCTGAGTGATACAACGTTGGCGTTTATGTCATCCAATTTTTCATGGAAGGAAGCAAAGTTCTTGGCCATGGTCTCCATCATGGTGGTGAGATCAGGGCCAGCATGTTCCCCATGTGCTTCCGTGTCGTCCTGGCCGGAAGTTGATTGTATCTGCTCAGGTCTCACTGTAGCTTTAGCAAATTTATCCATGGCGCCAGTTTTAATGGCGCCGCGAGATCTGTTGGACATCTTCAGTCCGCACTGTCCTCGCTGGAGGAAGTGGAGATGATGTAATCCGCACAGGTAACGCGGAGATTAGGCCGCTTTATCTTCAGGTCCTTAGAATGGAGCTCCAAGCAACAGCAGCGTTGAGCCAGAGTTTACGTGGGGTAAAATCCTAATTAGGCCCAGGCAACAAGGAGCTTATTCCCCTAGGTGCAGATCTGAAGCGATGGGGTCCGATGTGCGTAGGCACAGCCACTTGATGTGACCTCCTGCAAGTTATTCCGGGGTGCAGGGCGTGCGCACTGCTGGGATATGCGACGCCCGGGGCGCAGCAAAGATCCTGCCAATGGAGGATGTAGAGTTGATGGACAGCCAACCAGTAGCTCACCCAACTATATCACTCAGTGCAGTCCTTATATATTCAAATGTAGCATGTCAGCAGCGTGCCATGCCTAAAGGGGAAAGGCGCAGATGAATCAGGTGCAAAAAGTGGATATCTCAGGAGCAAGGTTCAGAGCAGGCTGTGTGGGAAGCTGCTTTCATTAAACGTTGAGCACAGTAGCACAGTTCATGGGATCGAGCAACCCCCCAGCAGAGAGATCCCAATGCAGAGCGTGACCCTGCCGCTTGGCTTGACTCAGGTGAGCAGCGCACGTCTGCGGCTCAGGAGGGACGCCACTGCCCACGCCAGGAAGCCGATCCGAGGTCCGGATCACAGGTCCAGGGCCGGACCATCCACCGCCGCAGGAGACGTGTCGTCCGCTCCAGAGGGCATCCGGGGCCACAATGGGTAAGTGAAGCTGTAGGATCACCGAGGCTCCACATGGAGCGGCACGGGAGGGCTGACACCCGGGCCGCCGGACTCAGCGTGCCCCCCAACCGAGGCCGGAGCAAGTCCCCGGGTGACGTTGTCAGGGCAGCTCCGGTCCCAGTGGGCCTCGAGAGTACCCTTGATTATCAGTGCAAGCGGAGGGTGGCGGGCCCGTCTCCAGGGCCGCGCCACTCAACAGACACCAAAGATCGTATCAGGCCGTTTGTGATGCAGGTCGGGGCACAGCCCACCGGATGCTCCGTTCTGTCCAGTATCTGGCCGCCGGCCACACGACACCCGCACCCTCCTGTGGATCGAATGGCAGGTCAAGGGCTTGCAGGGGGCCGCCACATCAACAGGATAACCGCTGGCCTCTCACGGAGCTACAAGGCTAAGCAGCTATCTTTGGGCTGCTCAACAGCGCCCCCCCCCAAGTGGTGGGAATTTTTCTGAGATTGTTAACATTGAATGTCGGCAGACTAAATGACTGCTGAAAAATATGGAAGGTTCTCCTGTGTACAAAGGCAACCCATCAAAATACTATTTCTTCAGGAGACACACCTATTGCATGATAAAACAGAGAAGATAGCATGCTCTTGGGGTGCACATAGCTATTTTCAAACTAGGCCAGCTTTGCGCATTGGAGTCACTATCTTCATAAGTAAGTTATTGAACATTTCTAGTACAGAAACAGCAACAAATCCAGAAGAGCAATATATCTATATAATAGGCAATATTAATAATCATGCACTCCAGTTGCTGAATATTTATGCACCAAATATTGGCACACCTGAATTTTATGACACAATTGAGAACTTGTAATCCAGTTACTTAGATGCAGTGTTTTTGGGTGGGAGCTTTCGCTACAGTGTGAAACTTTCACACAGACAGCTCACATCAGAGCCATTGAAGACCGTCTAGATCTGTACAAATGATCCGTAACCTACCAGTGTTTTACAGCATGGTTGATATATGGCAAGTGAAACATCGCCTGACAAGGACATACACGGTGCACATGATTCCTTTGCCAGGATAGATTGGCATCCAGTAAAAATGTAGCCAATAAAAATGTAGCCAGTGAGAAAGTCATGCCCACATCTAAGCACAGTTGAATCAAAGAACTGTATGCATCAATATCACAGACAGGAAAATACATAACATCTTTTTCATAATTTCTCTATTCATTTGAAAAGATGAGTTTTGAGTGCCTTAGAAAATAGAAAAACAATATATTTTTTTCCTAATTTCCAAAGGAAGACTGTTCCATAGCCTAGGGCCATAGACTGCAAATCTTCTGTCTCCTCTGGAGATACAAGACGACGGGGGAATGACCAAAATAAGTTTATCCACTGAGCGCAGTTCCCGGGTAGGTAAGTATAGTGAGAAACCTGAAGGTGTCTCACCCGCTAGTCCCCTCGGATCTGTCATCCAGGTGGCCAGGACACGGCCATCGCTTTTGTGTCCAATTCCTGGGGGTGGCCAGTGCTGGAGGATCACCTGGATGACGGGTCTTCGGGGAGTAGAAGTGGGGCATCGGAGGTTGACACGCGGTATCCCCTTCCCTATAACACCTTTTCCCCATCCAACCAGTTAGGATACCTAAGAACTCAATCCCCCTCTTTCCCTACACAAACACTTTCTCACAGACAGGCCACCGTGAGTGACAACGGACTAACACCGGAGCCGTATACCTGACATATCCCAACACCATGGTCAAGCAAGGTCAGGCAAGTACGCATTATTGCACACACCTGACTTTCATCACACTTCCCCACACACATAAAAGGCGGAGCAAGAAAGCACATTCTGAGCGAGGCAAAACACACAAGGAGACAGCAGTTCCAAGATGACAGTTTAATACAAGGAGAAAGACAGCGAGGCCAGAGAGGGTCACAAGGAGGGAAGTACCCTTGACCTCGAAAGACCGTTACTTTCGTGAGCCTTGGAAAGTAGGAAACCTAAGACCAGGAACGAAGGCTGATCAAACCTGCACAGTGTGTCGGAGGTACCCGGGCCTCTCCCACGTCGATAACCCAGGCTGGGAGGAGCGATTGCCACTGTGGTACTGTCCTTGGCTCCTACAACAAAGCGGCGTCAGAAAAGATAGCAGAAACCAGCTTGTGTTTTGAACCAAGGTTGCAAGCGGCAATTTAGTATAAAGAGAACAGTGTGTGAGGCGTTTGCGATGAGCGATGCAAATATAATTGAAAACCAACAGGAATAATTGAACTTTGGGAAGCAAAGCAAAGATACCATACGCTGGGCCTCATCACGAGTCGGCGGTATCCCGAATAGGATACGGCCCAACTGTATTTGCGTTACCGGCCACCCATCTGGCGGTATTACTGCCGGATCACTGGTTGAGCGGTAAACATAATTCCCCATTCCCCCGGTGCAATTACCGCTGGCAGTATTACTGCGCGGTAATTGCTCCAAAAATCAGCATTTTTTCAGCACATGTATCCCCAGCTCTGAGCTGGGGGTAAACATGCCATATGTTTGGGCGGACCCTTAAATGTGGCGGTAATAGCGTTACCACTGCATTTAAGGGCTACCGCCCAACTCGTGATGAGGCGCACATTTGAAAGTCTTCGATAGTTTTTTTGAAAATAAAGTTTTATTGGCATTTTTAGGTTATTACATCATGCCTGCCGTTTCAACCATATGCATTTCCAAAAAACATTTTGACAATAACCCTTATTCCCCCACGCCCCCACAGCCGATGATCGAGGATTGGTTTCTGATTTGTCCAACATGCCCACAGAGATCGTTCACAGACTCACACTGTCAAATGTTCTTATGCACACATGTCTTGGGCTCGACTTATTGGTGCCCCATTGGAAAGATCATTTCTTCATTGACTCATGTCTATGGGGCATCATTCTCATTGTGCCCTGATGACTGGGCAGGTTTGGGCCAAGCAACACCTGGCCGCCACCAACATGACCTGTAACATGTGGCCCTGGGTGTCCTCGTGGTCATCTCCTACCTCAATCCCAAAGAGGAGCAGCCAAGGGCACAGGGGCCTGTTCACTCCGTCAACCCCCCTGATCCGACAGGACCTCTCCCCAATATGACTGTACCCTGGGACATGTCCACCACATGTGTATATAGTAGTCAACTTTCGTTTTGCGGCATTTCCAGCAGTGTGGGTCGTAGCCCGGGCTCATTCTGGAGATCCTCTGTGGAGGGTAGTGCCACCTGTGTAATACTTTTAAGGCTTGGTGTCGATATTGAGGCGAGGTCGTTGAGCGATGGGCTCGGATGCACATCTTTGTCCACCTTTTGTCGTCTATCACCTCTCCCATTGTGTCCGTGCAGGTGGGGGTTCCCTCGGGATTGGAAACAGGAGGAGTTTGTATAGGCGGGATATGACCCCCTTAGAGCCCCGGGGGGAGATGATCATTTTCTCAAAGTCCGTTAGGTCCCTCCTGAGGGTGTCACCCAATGAGGGCTCAGTGAGAACTCCCTTGAGCTGGAGATAACGGAATGGTGACAGTTTTCCCAACCCCAAGACCTCCTCAAGGCCCAGTAGGGGCATAACGGACCTCCCCACCCACAGGTGGCCCGCCCTGGTGAGACCTGCCTCGTACCACTGCTGATAGGCGGCTGGTTCAGCCACTTTGTCTATGAACGGTGGGGCCCAAATGCAGCTCAACGGGGAGGGCCAGGTTGTGAGCCATCTGTAATAAACTCCTTCCTTCCAGATAGACCACAGAACTCCCAGTACCGGATGGTCCAGGACCCATCTGGGGACCTGTGATCTTGGGACCCATAACCACTCATCAAACATAACCGGGGCGAGTAACCTATTGTCCAAGGCCACCCACTGCTTTTCTGTCCCAGGGTTAAAGTGGTCCACAAGGATCCTCAACTGGGCCGCCCTGTAGTATGTGTCAAGATCTGGGAACCCCACCCCTCCGTCTTCCTTGGATCTCGTTAGTACGTCATATGAGATGCTATGTTTCTTGCCCGCCCAGAGAAGCCTGAGCAGGGTGCGTTTTATTGAAATTAGGAAGGTCTTGGGCACCTGGACGGGGAGCATCTGGAAGAGAAACAGGAATTTGGGGAGGACTACCATTTTGATCAGATTGAGGCGTGCCATCCACGAAAACCCTGAGCCCGCCCACCTCTCTATATCCCTCTTGACATCTGTCCATAGTGGGGTGAAGTTGTTAGGGAAGAGGTCAATCGAGTTGGCTGTGATCTGGACTCCCAGGTGTCGGAACCCATCTCTCTGAAGCCGGAAGGGGAGCTCCTCCAAATATTTTGTCTTGGTTTCCGATAGGTGACCCCCTATAAATTCCATGGATTTGCCCAGATTAACCTTGAACCCTGAAAGATCCCCGCAGTGCGCCAGACCCCGCAACACATGAGGTACCATTTGTGAAGGTTTAGTGACGTAGAGGAGAGCGTCATCAGCGAATAGGCTGATTTTGCAGTGGAAGTCGCCTATCCGCACTCCGTTGATCACTTCATCTTTTCGCACAGAAATCGCCCAGGGCTTCATGACCAGGGCGTATATCAGGGCGGATAGTGGGTAGCCCTGTCTTGTACCTCTCCCTAGTGGGAAGGCCTCCGATTCCATCCCATTGGCAACTACCTTGGCCATGGGGGTCGAGTATAATGCCAACATCCATCTCAACCCTCTCTGGCCCATCCCTACCGCTGAGAGGACCTCCCCCATGAATGCCCAGCTAACCCTATCGAAGGCCTTCTCTGCGTCTAGAGCCAGCAGTAGAGCCCCCTCGTCTCGGGTCACCCTTGAGTTTAACAAGTGGAGGGTTTTGCGCATGCTGTCAGAGGCTTGCCTGTTAAGTATGAAGCCCGCCTGATCCGGGGTGGACCAGACGGGGTAGGCATTTCTCTAGGCGGGTAGCCAGAACTCTGGCGAAGATCCTGGCATCAAGGTTGAGGAGAGAAATAGGTCTGTATGAGCCGCACTCTGCCAGATCTGTACCCGGTTTAGGGATTACCGTGATGAGGGCCTGTAGGAAAGTGGGCGGGATCGTGTCTTGATTTCTGGTTTGATTGAACAATTTGGCTAGTGGCTCCATTAGTGTGGGCTGGAATTGTTTGTAAAAGTCAGCTGTGTACCCATCACCCCCCGGGGCCTTTCCCACTTTTAATCTCTTGATGGCTGCCTCGACCTCCTCCACTGCTATATCCCCCTCCAGCTCCTGCAGTTCCAACTCAGTCAGTCGGGGTAGCGGGTGTTCCCTCAAGTATGCCGTATCTCCTCCACTGATTCCCCCCCCTGCTTTGTGTAGAGTTCCCTATAGAAGTCAGCGAAGGAGTCTACTATATCTTTCCTTTTATTGCGCACATTGCCCCCCCATCCCTGATAGACCCAACCTTCCTCTCCATTCTGCATCCCCTGGCTCTGCGTGCCAGTAGCGTCCCCACCCTGTCTCCCCTTTCATAATACCTCTGCCGCGTGTATCTCAATTTCTTAACCACCTCCCCTATGAGGACTGTGTGCAATGCTTGTCTCTTCTCTCGCATTTCCGCCAGAAAGAACTCCCTGACTTCCCCATCCTGGTTGAGCCTAGCACGTTTGGCCTTCAACTCTGCTCGTATCTTTTTTTCAATGAGCCCTCTCTCCCGTTTACGCCTGGCACCCTCAGCTATGAGGAGACCACGGCTTTTGCTGCCTCCCATGGCCTTTGACCATGGCCTTTGCTGCCTCCCACACTGTCACCATAACTGTTTCTCCGTTGTCGTTTGTTTCGAAGTATGCCACCATTTAATTTCTTAAGAATTCCTTGAACACTGGGCCCCTCAAGAGTGTTTCATTACAACGCCAGCGTGACGATCTGGGGGACAGGGGCAGCGACCAACTTGCCACCAGCAACTCGTGGTCGGACCATGTTATTGCTTCAACCTTTGGGATTGTAGCCACCCCACCCTCCTCCTCTGAGGTCAAGAGCAAGTCAATTCCCGTGTAGGTGTAGTGCGGGGGGAAGAAGGTGTATCCCCCCGAGCCCAGATACGCCGCACGCCAGACATCTACCCAATAGTGTTCTTTTAGGAGGGTCTGCAGTGCTAGATTGTCTTTGGTGATCCCCTTTGATTCCACCCCTCTCGCTGTCCACCAGTCTAATTTGGGGTCCATAATGAGATTAAAATCACCCCCCAGTATCATGGCTCCCTCTGCCCACTCGTCCATTACCCCGAAGATCTGGGTCAGAAACCGTATCTGGCCTGATTTAGGTGCCTATAGGGTGGCCAGAGTGACACGTTCGCTTTCGCAGGTGCCCATGATCCCCAGGAACCTCCCCCCGAAGCCTCTCTTGGTTTCTATGTTTGAGAGATGGAATGTCTTATTCAGGAGGATACCCAGCCCTTCTTTCTTTGAGCTTCTATGGGAGGCCCAGAAGTTGGACCCGATTTCCTTTGCTCTGATGGGTGATTCTTTCCCCTGTTTATAGTGAGTTTCCTGTAGGAAGAGCACCATTAGCTGTTGTTTGTGGAACATATTGCTAGTCAGTGATCTTTTGTTTTGGGAGTTTCGGCCCTTGACATTTAGTGTGCCTATCCTGACTTCAACCATTGTCGTCTTTGGAGTCTTTTTCTTTCAGCTCCTTGGTATAATTCTGATGTGAGGCCCGTTGCAAAGCATGGAACTCCGGATCGATCAGGCTGGTTCCCCCCCTTTAAACCTCTTGGTGTCTCCATCCTATCCTTTTCATTGGTCATTCCCCGCCCTCCCCCCTGCCCTCTACTCCACCAGTGTCCCCGCCTAGTGTCGTTGATCACAAGAGAGTCTCATCCACGTCCGAAGAGGTGCTGTTGTTGTCACTTCAGGTGGCCCTCAGAGGTCGTTGATGGGTGCCTGTTTTTTTTAAACTTGCAGGCTCCCTTAACCTTAGCTTTACCGCTGAGCTTTTCCAGTCTGTAAGGGCCCCGTGGGGGGTCCGAGGCTTCTCTTTCTCGGCCGCCATAGTAGCCGGCGCGGTCACCCACTAGGTCATCCGTGACCCGTTGGATGTCCTCCTCCGACACCAAGTGGTGTCTCTCCCCCAACCATTCGAATGCCAGGTAAAAGGGGTGGCCCCAGCGATATCTGACCCCCTTTCCCTGAAGCCATCTGGTAAGGTTGCCACATTTCTTCCTCATTAACAGGGTGAGGGCTGAGAGGTCCTGAAAAATAGCCACCTTGGAGTCTCTAAATTGTATATTACTGAGGTCCCTCGCTTTTTCCAGGATCTTGACTTTGTCCTTGTAGTAGTGTAGCTGAGCCAGCACCGAGCGTGGGCCCCTGCCCCCCCACCAGCGCGATGAACCCTGTCAAATTTGATCTCGCCGTCGGCATCCACCCCCATGACAATCCTTATGATGTCGTGTACCTTGCCCTCTAGGCCTTGCGGGCTTTCGCCCTCGGATTCTACTAGGTCGAAAATGCGCAAGTTATTTCTCCTCTCCCTGTTTTCCATGTCATCCACCTTGAGCCGAAGTTCTTCTTCGCGACGTTGCATCTCTTGGAATCTAGCTTCCATTTGAGTCTCCAGGAGCGCCGTGGAAAGCTGGTTGTTTTCGACTCCCTCCATACGGTCCTCTAAGGTGGTGACTTTAGTTGTGAGGTCAGCCAGTTTGGCACCCATGTCGGTCCTTATCCCACGGATCTCTACCAGGATCATCTGAATATTGTTCTAGATGGCGCCCAGGTCGGGCGGCGGAGTGGATGGGCCCCCAGCCGCCATGTTGCCCTCGTTGGCCACAAATTGATATTTAGAAAGGGCCTCTTTCCAACGCATAGGGTGCCTGTTCCAGACGACTGTTATTAGTGACCACTGTTTAGCCTGCAGCCGTGCTGGTACTCGTGGAGGTGGGGGGGGGGGTGCGATGTTCGTAGGTGCTGACTCCAAGGATGAGTCAGGTTCGCCTGGGGCAGGCAGGTACCCCTGTGGTGGTAGTCTCTGGGTGCTTAGGTGAGGTCACTCTGGGTTTGAGGTGGTGGTGGCAGCGTGGATTAGCCCCCCTGGGGATGGGGGAAGCACTGGGTGGCTGTCCGTGGGTCAAGCGTGAAAAGCGTCCTCTTCGGTGCTCCTCGCGGCCAGGCCTCTCTCTGGGTGGTGCTCCCCCGGGGGTCTAGCTCATGAGGGGAGGATTTGGGGGTCTTGGCCCAGGGGGCCCCTCACCTGAAACGTGGAGCCTCCTGTGTCCCCCAGTCCGTTGGATTGAGGGCGCGCTCCCGTAACAGCCTGGACTGGGGGGGACCCCAATGGGGAGGTAGGTGAGGCCTCTTTGGCTTCTTGTGCTGCAGTGTCCCCATAGCGTTGGGGGCCCGGTCTGGCCCTACCTGTGGGTGAGTGGTATGGTGAAGTGCCACAGGCCTTCCTAAAGTGGTGGGGGGTCCGCATCTGGCGCTCCAGGTGCCCCCTTTCAGTGTACACAGCAGCGGGGGGGGTGCGCTCCCGTGTCGGCCCTGTGCTGCTCCTTTCTGCCTGGCTGCGAAGGCCAGGCAGTCTCTTCTCGGTGACCGCCCCCGCGTGTGTGGTTTATGAGTCTGCAAGTCGGGTGGAGGCGTTGCGCTCCCGTCGCACGGGGCCGCATTGCCACGATCCCAAGGGGCTCACCCTGGAGTCCGGATCACGGGGCTTCGGCGTCCTCGCTGCCGTCAGCTGTCCCTCCGCACTTCCAAGCTGCGTCCTCCTCCTCCATCGGGGCGGGCGCACACCTCGGCACGCTGAGACGTTCCCTGGCACCCGTGTGGATCACGGCCTCTGCGGTCTCCTCAAGCGTGTCACTCGAGGCTGTGGGGGAGGGGCCACAAGAACTTTCGGGTGGCCGAACTCAGCACAGGAGTGTCGGCGAGGCTCCTAAATTGGACACTGCGGGGGGCCACGGGTTCCCGTTATCTGAGGCTCATGTGTAAGATGGGACCCTTACTCTGTCTCGTTTCCGCTGATTCCCCGGGGCTGGGTACGGAGCTCTCGGCTCAGGCAGCCATCTTGCCTGTGCCCCCTGGTGGCCTCCAGTCTTCGATAGTTTCATCTACATTGCAATTGGTCTGAGCCTGGCTGAGGGAGACTAATTGAGCGGGATCTGAGCCCGGCTGAGGGGATCCGGGATGAACCGTTAGTCACCCGAGAAAGAATTCTCTGACATTGGTGAACACCTTACTTGAATACAGATACAAAGAAAAGAAAGTTTACTTATTGTTTTTGTACAGCAGGCCCTCTGAGTCAAGAGACTTGCAAGAAGTAAAGAGGCTTGGACATAGAAGGTCCTGAACTGTGGAAATAGAACTGTATCCTTGTGCCGCAGAAGCCAGAGTGTATGCTTTGCCCGAGTGACCCACCTTACCCTGTCCTCAAAACGTGGGGAAGGGAGGCCAACAGCCCGAACATCCGGACATATCATTTTGTGAACACTTCTTTCTTTTTCATGAACATTTTTCATGAACATTACTCAACATTATTTGTAAATTAGTGGTAAGGATTGGCAATAGTTTTCTCTTTTAGTATAGGCCCTTTTTTATTTGACAAGACTTCACTCGGACTGCATTATTATTATTTGATGGTCGTAGCTTGCTCCCATCTGTAGATTTAGATTCAGATAGGCGTTTATCACACCCTTGCAAAAGTTCAATAAACACCCTTGAACTGTGGTCACTTGTGTCTGTCTTACTATTGCCACCATGCGTTCATTACATGTGGTGTTAGGAATGGAATGTGACTGAATTGAAACAAATTGGGGAAGCCTACAATTCCAGAAGCTTAGTCATAGAGCCTCCAACCCTTCTGTTGCCAAAAAAGAATCAATAGGTTTTGATATCTGTAGCAGTAGAAAGGCTACTATAACTCCTGGGAAAAGAGGAATGATTCCCACAGACTTAGTTTTGATACCCCCTCCAAGGTGTTATATAAGATTGGCCCCAAAATCTGGCCTGGCTTGGAAGTTTGGCATAGACGTTCTAGCAGGCGTCATCGATCCTGACATCTGGGTAGACAAAGGTTCTCTTACAGAACCATGGCGAGATCCCATTTGAAGTACATCATGGGGACAAAATTGCCCAAGGGATTCTTGAAAAAGCTCCATTTCCTCATTTTAGAGAACGTGAACCAGAAGAAACAGAGAGAGGTACTATAGGTTTTGGGGATGCTGACGAACCACCGAGAACTGAAGAGAAAAAGGGAGAAGAGGCCACTGTCTAGCCCAACCTAGCCTTCGCCAAGCAAAATGACCCAGCTCTTGCTGAAGCTTTCTTACAAGCAATTCCCGCAGGAGAGGGTGTAGAAAAGGGAAGCCCTTTCTTCTTCTTAAAGCAAGGATTGCTATATAGAAAAGAAACATCCCCAGAAGGCTTGAGTAAAACCCAGTTAGTAATGCCCAAAACCCACCGAAAGATCGTGCTAGAGAATGCGCATTCCCATCGACCGGGGGACACTTAGGACAATATAAAACGCAGACTTACATTCGCGGGAAGTTTTACTGGCCAGGTATCCATGCTGGTATAAAGACCTTTATTCAGACATGTGGAATGTGTCAGAAAACCATTACTCGCATCCCCTTGCCTGCCCCTCAGAATCCTTTGCCAATCATAGAAGTCCCTTTTCAAGAATCGGCATGGACATCATTGGACCTTTAGAAACATCTGTAACGCTCACCTGATTCCCACGGAGGCGCAGGTCTGGCTTCGAGTGCTGATGCTTCTTCTATGGTGAAGCGCAGGACTCTGAAGATGGACAGGAAGGGCCCTCTACTCTGGCTTCTCCGGCTCGCAGGAATATTCCCCTGTGCGTGAAAAGGGAGTATTACCTACTGACTGTTATGCTCAAGCCTCCCACTCTCTTCCAAACCCTCCACGATACCTTTCCACGATTCCCCGTGAAGTCTCACCTTAGGGTCAGGAAGGATGAGCTCTCCATCCTGCTTCTGATGCAGGGGCGCGTTGAAACCCAGTTACTTCACTGGATTGAGGATTGATGGGAGTTCAGGTAAGCTTGACTATTCAGGTAAGGCTCTGTAAAAGTTCTGTTGCAAGTTCAAAAGTCCAAGCTTAATAATAATGTTCATTGTCTTTTTGCAGCAAGCGCTTATGCTTATGTCTTTTTTCCCCTTAGGGGCCGGGGTTCGGAATGCCGGAGATATGGCGCCGACCCGAAGTGAAACGTGCAGTTCCAGTTCCAGTAAATGGCAGGTTAGTTCTGGATGAGCGCTCTGGAACTGTCTTTGCATACGCTCATTCAATGTCTTTGTCTTTTTTCCCCATAGGGGCCGGGGTCCGGAAAATGCCTGGAAGCGGCAAGACCCGAAATGAAATGGGAATGACCCAACAGGTAAGTCTTATTCCCTTCCTTCTCTCACCTCTTATTCTTGTCTTTTTCTCTAGGCTATGGGAAGTGGCTGTGTATCCGGATGATCGCTGCTGAAGATGGAGGAACCCAGGAAAGGTGAGTGAAATGCAGCGCTGCAGCGATCGTAACAAATGCTTTTAAAAATGATGTCTTCCCTTTCAGGATCGTCGGTGATGTCTCCGTGGTGCAGATTTAGCTGGTAAGGTCTCTTGTCTCCCTTTGCAGGTGACCCAGGATGCTGACAGGCGTGGCTGAAGTCCAGATGCAGGAGCTGACACGGCGAGCGTCCAGCTGCGAGGAGCAGAACAACGCAAAGCGTGAGTTGCTGATCGGTTTGTGGTTTAAATAGCTTTGGAAGAAGTTCCAAGTGTGTATCCTTCCTCCGATCAGGTATGTATCCTCCCCCGACCACACCCGGGTGGAAAGTAGTCCCACAGGTAAAGTAGTTCCATTCAGGCCTCAAGAGGGCCTGGATGTGGCAGCATGGTCTGCATCAGGTAAGTGCACATTAAAACACTTGAACATATGTCTAGCTTTATGAGCCTGGCGCCTAAGGCGCCAGGACACAGGTCCAACATGAGCCTGGCGCCTAAGGCGCCAGGACTGCGTCCAAAGGGCCCCAGCTTGGGCCCGCTGGCACTCCCCTGGGGGAAATCATGCCTGCCTCTGGGGTTGCTGGGTCGGACCTGGCTCCTTGGAGGTAGGCATCATGACAGTACCCCCCTCAAGGCCCCTCCCAAGGTTCTTCCCTCCGGGGGTTTGGGCTTGTTCGAAAATCTCCGGTGAAACCTTTGTACTAATCGAGGTGCGTGGACATGGTTACTAGGCTCCCACGATCTCTCCTGAGGTCCATATCCCTTCCAGTCAACAAGATAGAAGAGTTTCGACTTTACCACCTTGGAGTCTAAAATGTCTTTAACTTCGAATTCTAATTCCCCTTCAATTTGAACTGGATCTGGAGGCTTGGACAATCGGGTTCCTGGTTGTACTGGCTTCAAAAGTGATGCATGAAAAACTGGATGAATACGCATGTTGGACGGTAGATCCAGTATAAAGGCCACTGGGTTGATTATAGCTTTGATGGGATAAGGTCCTATGAATCTGGGATTGAAGGTTCGCGGGCCCTTGAGGGGTAAATGTTTAGTTGCTAGCCATACCTGGTCTCCTACTTGGTAAGGAGGAGTTTTACTTCGGTGCAAATCAGCGTTTTCTTTATACTTTTTCTTGGCTTGCTGTAAATGAGTTGCAGCTTCTTTGAAGGCTCGGGTTATTGTGGAATGCAGATGATTTACTGCGGGCATTTCCAGGGTCAGAGGTGGATCTAGGTCAGAGGTCCGAGGATGGTGACCATACAAAGTATAAAAGGGGGTTTGTCCGGTTCCAGAATGCACTGAATTGTTGTATGCATATTCTGCGATCCAAAGGATGTCTTTCCAATTTAACTCGGATTGGTGTAACATGCACCGAAGATATTGCTCGAGAGTCTGATTGGTTCTCTCGGTTTGTCCGTCGGTCTGGGGGTGGTGGCTGGTGGATAACCGCACATCTATTTGTGCTAGTTGGCAACACTTCTTCCAAAAATGTGAGATAAATTGACTTCTACGATCCGAGACTAATATGGAAGGGAAACCATGTATACGAACTATATTCTCCAGGAATTCCTTGGCCAAGGAGGAAGCTGAAGGCAAACCCTTTAAAGGGATAAAGTGGGCCATTTTGGAGAATAGGTCCACAATTACAAGGATTGTGTTGTAACCAGCACAAGGAGGCAGATCTGTTATAAAGTCCATTGACAGGGTGTGCCATGGTGCCGGTGGAATATCCAAGGGTTGAAGTAGGCCGGATGGCCTTTTCTTTTGAGCCTTGTGTTGGGCGCAAATTCCACAAGACAGTACAAAAGACTTTATGTCTTTTCTCCAAGAAGGCCACCAGAAGTGGCGTTTGATTTTTTCCTCCGTTTTAGCGATACCAGGGTGTCCTTCCATTAAAGATTCATGATGATGGGCAATAACAAGTTCTTGCAATTCTTTACTTGGCAGAAACAACTGCTCCTGGAAGTAGGGTAAGTCATCCTTAACGGTGTAATGAGGACCCTTTTGACTCCATTCCAGTAAGGTTGAAGAGTCTAGAAGTTGTTTTACTTGCGTTTGGATATTCTCAATAGTTTGCAATGAAGTTAAGCCTAAGATTCTTTGCTCAGGTATGATGGGCACAGGTTCTAAGCTCGAATTAGGTTCTTCCATGCCAATCCGGGATAAGGCGTCCGCTTTTCCATTCTTGCAGCCAGGGCGATAGGTAGTTACAAAATCAAATTCCGCAAAGAATAGAGCCCATCGGAGTTGTCGTGAAGATTGAGCTTTGGCCGTCTTTAAATACTGTAAGTTTCTGTGGTCCGTAATTACGGTGATGGTGTGTCTTGCCCCGAGAAGGTAGTGACGCCAAGCCTTGAAAGCAGATTTGATGGCCAGTAACTCTTTATCGGTAATTGCGTAGTTGATTTCAGGAGGAGAACATTTTCTGGACCAAAAGGCCACTGGGTGTAGTTGGTTAGTTTTTGGGTCTCTTTGCGACAGGACAGCTCCCATGGCCGAACTGGATGCATCGGTTTCCACTATGTACGGGAGATCTGGGTGCAGATGCTTCAATACAGGTGCAGAGGTGAATTTGGTTTTCAGGTCCTGGAAGGCTTGTTCGGCCTCAAGAGTCCATTCGAAGCGTTTGTTTTTCTTTAGGAGAGCGGTGATGGGTTGGACTGTTCGGGAAAATTCCGGGATGAATCTTCGATAGAAATTGGCAAAGCCGAGCATGCTCTGAACTCCCTTCACCGAGCTTGGAGATATCCATTTGAGGATGGCGTCCACCTTTCGTGAGTCCATTCGGACTCCTTGAGGTGTCAGGATGAATCCGAGAAACTCAACTTCTGTGTCATGAAAAACGCATTTTTCGAGTTTTGCAAATAGTCTGTGCTGGCGCAGTTTCTCAAGAACTGCCCTAACATGTTTTCTGTGATCAGATTCTGAAGAAGAGTACACCAGGATGTCGTCAATGTAAACAATGACACAGACATCTATAAGTTCCCGAAGAACATCATTCATAAAGTACTGAAAGGCGGCAGGTGCATTGCACAAACCGAAGGGCATCACCTGATATTCGAAGAGCCCAAATTTGGTGCGGAATGCAGTCTTCCATTCGTCACCTTCTTTTATGCGCACCAGGTGATAAGCTCCTCGGAGATCTAACTTGGTGTACACACAAGCGTCTTTCACCTGGTCGATAAGCTCAGGGATCAAGGGCAGAGGATAACGATTCTTAATCGTTATTTGATTTAGGGCGCGATAGTCTATACACGTTCTAAGGTCGCCTTCTTTTTTCTGCACGAAGAACAGAGCTGAAGAGACAGGAGACTTGGACGGGCGAATAAAACCATTGGCTAGGTACTGATCTAAATACTGACGCAAATGCAGGTTCTCAGGTTCCGTAAGAGCATAAATCCTACTACAAGGTAGTTGAGCATTGGGTACCAGATCGATTTGGCAATCATAAGACCGATGGGGAGGTAACGTGTTAGCCTGTTCTTTCTGAAAAACGTCTTGGAATTCTTGGTATTCTGACGGTAGCTGTACAGGGGTGGAAGTTGCTGAGGCTAGACCCATAGCTGGATTTCTTGGATAACAAGTTGGTTCACAATCAGGAAAACTTATCTTCTTTGCTCGCCAGTCAATTCTGGGATTATGTGTTTCTAACCAAGGAATTCCAAGAATTACTTGAAATTGTGGGGCCTTGATCACATCAAACACGATTGCTTCCCGATGTCCATCCTGACCCACCAGTGTCACTTCAACAGTGGAATGCGTTACAGGCCCTGAGGCTATTTCGGTTCCATCTACTGTGGTAATGACATCTTGGGTTACTTTCGGGCGGAGAGGAAGCTTAATCCTGGAAGCCAATTCACGGTCTATGTAATTTCCAATAGCTCCACTGTAGATGTATGCTTTTATAGCATGCAACTGCTGAGGCTGTTTTGGGTCCACGAGCACCATTGGCATGACAAAATGCGAGGCCAAAGAGTTAGTTTTCAAGCTCGGCAAGCGGACCCCTACGCTTGCCGGGCTAGGTCGTTTCCCGAATCAGGTGTCACTAAATCGTTATCAGTAGCTCCAACCACCTTCTTAAGTGGTTTAACTGGACAATTTCGAAGAAAGTGACCGGAAGTCCCGCAATACAGACAAAGTTGCATTTGCCGCCTTCTCTCTCGTTCTTTCTGCGTTAATGGTCCTTTAACACCACCGATTTGCATAGGTTCAGCTACGTCGGTACTCTTGGAGTTAGCGTGGGTTTTGATCGGTGCTCGGTTTTCATACTTGAACCGATCTGCTTTTCTATTTTGAAGTCTGTGATCAAGTTGAACCACCAAGTCAATGTAGTCTGCGCAGACCTGGGGTGGGTTTACTATCTGAGCTAGAACATCCTTAAGCTCTCCGCACAGGCCTCGATGAAACAATGTGATCCTTTTGCTTTCTGGCCATCCAGTTTCCACAACCAGTCTGTTAAAGGTGGCTATGTAGGACAGAAGATCCTGATTACCTTGTCGTAAGGATAGCAGTTCGTTATCAAGGGCCTGTCCTTGAGAGTGTTGAGCGAACAATCTTTCCATGCTGGCCTGGAAGCCCTGAAAATTCTGGAGAATGGGATCATCCTGATTTACCAATGGAATAGACCAATCGGCAGCACTGGCACTGAGGTAAGATAGTATAAAGGCTACCTTGGTCTGGTCGTTAGGGAAGGCTCCGGGTCTGCATAGAAAGTGTAAACGACATTGGTTCATAAAGACGTCATATTTCTTGGGATCCCCCGCAAAACGTTCAGGCGGGGCCAAAGGCATGTGTCCAGGTAGATTAATGTGTACAGGGTTACTCAAACCCATTGATGTGGAAATGTCTCCGGAATTAGGTAAAGGAGTGTGCCCTGCCTGGGCCTGTAATAACCTTTTGGCTAGGTCATCTGTTCTTTCCTTGGATAAGATCAGTTCTCTTTTGAGAGCGTTAGTCTCCTGGCGGGCTGAGTGCACCTCTGCTCGTAATTCCCCCAAAAGCTGGGCCAGCTGGTCAGTCTCGGAAATCTCCATAGCGCCTGTGTGGGAAGTTGTGGGTAGGCTTCGCGTTCTGTAACGCTCACCTGATTCCCACGGAGGCGCAGGTCTGGCTTCGAGTGCTGATGCTTCTTCTATGGTGAAGCGCAGGACTCTGAAGATGGACAGGAAGGGCCCTCTACTCTGGCTTCTCCGGCTCGCAGGAATATTCCCCTGTGCGTGAAAAGGGAGTATTACCTACTGACTGAGTTATGCTCAAGCCTCCCACTCTCTTCCAACCCTCCACGATACCCTTCCACGATTCCCCGTGAAGTCTCACCTTAGGGTCAGGAAGGATGAGCTCTCCATCCTGCTTCTGATGCAGGGGCGCGTTGAAACCCAGTTACTTCACTGGATTGAGGATTGATGGGAGTTCAGGTAAGCTTGACTATTCAAGTAAGGCTCTGTAAAAGTTCTGTTGCAAGTTCAAAAGTCCAAGCTTAATAATAATGTTCATTGTCTTTTTGCAGCAAGCGCTAATGCTTATGTCTTTTTTCCCCTTAGGGGCCGGGGTTCGGAATGCCGGAGATATGGCGCCGACCTGAAGTGAAACGTGCAGTTCCAGTTCCAGTAAATGGCAGGTTAGTTCTGGATGAGCGCTCGGGAACTGTCTTTGCATACGCTCATTCAATGTCTTTGTCTTTTTTCCCCATAGGGGCCAGGGTCCGGAAAATGCCTCGAAGCGGCAAGGCCCAAAATTAAATGGGAATGACCCAACAGGTAAGTCTTATTCCCTTCCTTCTCTCACCTCTTATTCTTGTCTTTTTCTCTAGGCTCTGGGAAGTGGCTGTGTATCCGGATGATCGCTACTGAAGATGGAGGAACCCAGGAAAGGTGAGTGAAATGCAGCGCTGCAGCGATCGTAACGGAATGCTTTTAAAAATGATGTCTTCCCTTTCAGGATCGTCGGTGATGTCTCCGTGGTGCAGATTTAGCTGGTAAGGTGTCTTGTCTCCCTTTCCAGGTGACCCAGGATGCTGACAGGCGTGGCTGAAGTCCAGATGCAGGAGCTGACACGGCGAGCGTCCAGCTGCGAGGAGCAGAACAACGCGAAGCGTGAGTTGCTGATCGGGTGTGGTGTAAATAGCTTTGGAAGAAGTTCCAAGTGTGTATCCTTCCTCCGATCAGGTATGTATCCTTCCCCGACCACACCCGGGTGGAAAGTAGACCCACAGGTAAAGTAGTTCCATTCAGGCCTCAAGAGGGCCTGGATGTGGCAGCATGGTCTGCATCAGGTAAGTGCACATTAAAACACTTGAACATATGTCTAGCTTTATGAGCCTGGCGCCTAAGGCGCCAGGACAGAGGTCCAACATGAGCCTGGCGCCTAAGGCGCCAGGACTGCGTCCAAAGGGCCCCAGCTTGGGCCCGCTGGCACTCCCCTGGGGGAAATGATGCCTGCCTCTGGGGTTGCTGGGTCGGACCTGGCTCCTTGGAGATAGGCATCATGACACATCTAGGCTGGGTAACAAATATGTCCTTGTGATTGTCGAGTAAGCGACCAGATACCCAGAGGCATTCCTTATGCGGAAAAACACCACGCAGCAAATTCTAAAACACCTCCTAGTGAATTTTTCCAGGGTCTGCTTTCCTAAGGAAATACTGACGGATCAAGGTTCAAACTTTATGAGTAAGCTCATGGGGGAAGTCAATGAACTACTCCATATTACCACCTTACGAACTTCAGTGTACCATCCCTAAACAGATGGTTTAGTAGAGAGATTCAATAAAATGCTTAAAATGATCCTAAAAAAGTTGGTAGATAAGGTTGGGAAGGATTGGGACCGTATGATCCCCCGGGTGCTGTTTGCAGTGAAAAAAAACCCTCAGGCATCTACTGAATTCTCTCCTTTCGAACTTCTCTATGGTAGAGAACCTAGAGATGTCCTGGACATGCTCCGGGAGACCTGGGAAGAACAAGAAGAGGCACCCATTCCCCTTTTGCAGACAGCTACCAGACTGCCAGAACATATGAGACTTGTTCGAAATCTAGTCTATACTCATATGGAAAAGGCCCAAATCCAGCAAAAATCCACTTATGACAAAATAGTGAGCTTAAGATCGTTTTACGTAGGACAGAAAGTATTGGTCCTCTTGCCTACCTTATAAAACAAGCTCGTTCTAAGTGTCATCGGCCATATGAAATACTGGAACGAACTTGAACCTGTATTTATAAGTTAGCACAACAGGACAAGAAACAGAAGGTACACCTTATATCATGTAAATCTCTTAAAAGAGTGGAAGGAGAACCCGTCTTCCATCAATGCAATGATACTATCCTGTTTGGTGCCAGAAGAAGCAGACAACTTTGAATTAATTCCTCCAGAGCCATCTAGTCAACACGAAGAAGATTTAAAAGATTTAATTATCTCCTTCTCCGATGTATTCTCGGAGAAACCAGGAAGAGTGAAAGGCACATATCACTATATTAGAACACCTAAGGGAAAAGTAGTTCATCTGAAACCATATGGACTCCCGGAAACCCGGAAATGGATAGTGGTTGAGGAAGTTAATAAAATGTTAAGGGCAAACATTATCAAACCCTCTTCAAGCCCATTATCCTCCCCTATAGTATTGGTCACCAAACCTGACCATTCCTGGAGGTTTTCTATAGATTTCCGCCAAGTTAATGCCATTTCGGACTTCGATACTTATCCCATGCCACGCATCAATGACCTAATTGATAAACTCGGAAACATCCCCTTTCTATCAACCCTAGACTTAACAAAAGGGTACTGGCAAGTCACATTGTATGGACCTGATAAGGAAAAGACAGATTTTTCAACACCCCTAGGACTGTTTCAGGTCAAAGTCCTCTCTTTTGGCCTACATAGGACTCCGGCCACTTTCCAAAGGCTTATGGACAAACTATTACAGCCCTACTTTGATTTCTGTGGAGCTTACATTGACGGTATCGTCATTTATAGTCAAACTTGGTAAGACAACCTTTTCACCATCATGAGAGCTCTAAGAGACGCTGGCCTAACTGCCAATCCATCCAAATGCAGACTGGCCCAATCCACCGTAAAATACTTTGGCTTCTTTTTAGGGAATGGTAGTGTACAACCCCAACACAAGAAAGTAAATGCTATGCTTGATACTCCTACACCTAAAAGAGATCTCAGAGCATTTTCTGGGTTAGCGGTTATTACCGTAGGTTTATCCCAAACTTCTCGGCCACAACATCTAGGTAAACAAACTAAAGAACGCCGAACCCCAGAAAATTCATTGGACTGATGAGGATGATATATGTTACAACAACCTTAAACAAACCCTTTGACATAAACCGATCCTAAAGGTAGGAGACTTCTCAAAAGAATTTGTATTGCAGACAGACGGCTCCCTTACAGGGCTAGGAACAGTATTATCGCAAATTTGCAACGCACTAGAACATCCCATCTTGTTCATGAGTCAAATCTTTTCCCACATGAAATAAATTAATCTGTGCTGGAATTAGAGGCACTTGCCATCACGTGGGCCATTATCCATCTCTGATATTACCTCTTAGGAAGTAAGTTGACACTTGTATCTGACCATTCTCCACTAGTTTGGATTAGCCAACAAAAAGACTCTAACCCTCAAGTCATGCAATGGTTCTTAGACCTGCAACCCTACTGTTTCGCTGTAGAGCACCGAAAAGGTAAAGATCACGGGAACATGTATTTCCTTCCTCAGATCCCCTGTGAAACAGATGCGGCTACATCGCATAGGGGAAGGGTATGTGAGAAACCTTCAGGTTTCTTACCCGCCAGTCCCCGGGACCTGTCATCCAGGTGACCAGGACATGGATATCTCTTCTGGATCCAGTGCCGGAGGATCACCTGGATGAGGGGTCTTCGGGGAGTGGAAGTGGGACACCGGAGTGTGAGACGTGTATCCCCTTCCCTATAACACCTATTTCCCATCGTACCAGGTAGGATACCTAGGAACTCAACCCCATCCCCTTTCCCGACATGAACACTTTCTCACGGACAGCCCACCGTGAGCGACAACAGACCAACACCAGAGCCGTATACCTGACATGTCCCAACACCATGGTCGGGCAATTACGGATTATTGCACACACCTGACTTCCATCACACTTCCCCACACAGATAAAAGGCGGAGCACAAAAGTACACTCTGAGCAAGGCAAAACCCATGAGGAGATAGCAGTTCCAAGATGGCAGTTTAATACAAAGAGAATGTCGGGGTGGCCAGAGAGGGTCGCAAGGAGGAAAGTACCCTTGACCTCTAAAGACCGTTACTTTCATGAGCCTTGGAAAGTAAGAAACCTAAGACCAGGAACGAAGGCTGATCAAACCTGCACAGTGTGTCGGAGGTTCCTGGGGCTCTTCCGCGTCGATAACCCAGACAGGGAGGAGCGATTGCCACTGTGGTACTGTCCTTGGCTCCTACTACAAAGCAGCGTCAGAAAAAAACAGCACAAGCGGTGAGTCAGAGAGACTAATACCAAACCAGCTTGTGCTTTGAACCAAGGTTGCAAGCAGCAACTTTGTATAAAGAGAACAGTGTGTGAGGCGTTTGCGATGAGCGACACAAATATAATTGAAAACCAACAGGAGTAATTGAACTTTGGGAGGCTAAGCCAAGATACCATACACAGAGTGGTCCGGCACCACGTGGGCACTCATTAAAAAGTCTCTGTTAGGTATCCAACTGATGCAGAGTGTGAGAAAAAGGAATATTGAGATCGAAGTGGTCATGCAACGGGTCAAGCTAAACCCTGTGCACATTTAAAAGTCTTCAACAGTTTAATGTACATTGCAATTGGTCCGAGTCCTGCTGAGGGAGACTAATTGAGCAGGATCTGAGCCCGGCTGAGGAGGATCCGGGGTGAACCGTCAGTCACCCGAGAAAGACTTCTCTGACATTCATGTGAAAGGGATCTGAGCACGGAAGAGGAGAACCAACCTGGAACTTTTGAGTTAAAAAGGATCTGAGACCAGCTGAGGGGGATCCATGGTGAACATCCTACTTGAATACAGATAAAAGGAAAAGACTGTTTACTTATTGTTTTTGTACAGCAGGCCCTCTGTAAGGTTTTGGTAATTTGGACCCACCTTATATTCCTTCAGCGGTTCCAATGATGATTCCTTCCCCGGAAGATGCTGGTAGACCGTGCCACATAGGCATACACTTAGCCCTGAGGATACCAGGGTGGCCGTGTGTGCCCAATGGGCAGAGCCCAAGGGAAAATCCCAGAAGGGAAAAAACTCTATACAGAGATGAGTAGAAATATCCCAACACAGTATAGTAATCACTGGGAAGACACCAGCAAGAAGGAAAATTTGTTCTGGCCAAGGCAGAATGAGGAATGAAGCGGAACATAGAAGCGGTTGTGCCAGAGAAATTGGTGTAGGAGCAGACCGATAGCAGAAAACAAAGGAATTTTTCAGTTCCCAACCGCAAGGACCACAGAAAGAAAAAGAACAGAAAAGAACGGGCGAAAGGGAAGAGCCCGGAGTAATGCGAGCCAGAAGTATTAACGGAGGCAAGGCAGGATAGAATGAAAACAGCGTCAACTGCTGAGTAATACAAGAAGCAACGCAAAGAGCTCACCATTGCAGTGCCTCTTATGCCTTTTTCCGCAATATAGGCGTCCCTGGAAACCGAACAGATTCTGAGCGACATCTTGGAATAGACTGGAGCATGGAGATAGCTTCTGTATAGGAGCCCTACATGCCGGCATTTTGAAGGGCTTGAAACTCTGCAAGGATGTTGTTCCCTCCAGCGTTGCCACAGGGACCAAGAGCTGGTAGAATTCCTAACACCCTCTGAGTCAAGAGACTTGCAAGAAGTAAAGAGGCTTGCACACAGAAGGTCCTGAACGGTAGAAATTGAACTGAATCCTCGTGTCGCAGAAGCCAGAGGGTGTGCTTTGCTCGAGTGACCCGCCTTGCCCCGTGCTGAAAACGTAGGAAAGGGAGGCCAACGGCCCGAGCATCCTGACATATCATTTTGTGAACACTTCTTTTTCATGAACATTACCCAACATTATTTGTAAATTAATGGTAAGGATTGGCAAAAGGTTTTTTAGTATAGGCCAAGACTCCACTAGGACTGCATTATTATTATTTGATGGGCATAGCTTGCTCCCATATGTAGATTTAGGTTTAGATAGGCGTTTATCACACCCTTGTGAAAGCTCAATAAATACCCTTGAACTGTGGTCACTTGTGGCTGTCTTACTATTGCCACCATGCGTTCCTTACAGTATCTAGTTACTTTCTTCATCAAGTATAATGGCGCAAGATTATTAAGACATTTGTAGATGAGGCACAGAATCTTGCAATCAATTCTATCCCCCACTGCCACCCAATAAAGCGAGCGGTTTAACGCTGAAATAGGGGAGGATTTTGCCACTCCAAACACCTGTCTTACTGCTGCATTGTGTGCCCTCTGCAACCGTTGCAGGTGTTTCTGTGGAATTCCTGCTAGTAAACCATTGCAGTAATCCAACTGCGAATTCACCAGAGCTCCTACTACGGTGGTGTTGTCTTCAGAAGGCACAAATGGAAGGGCATGCCACAGTAGGCGTAAAGAGTAGAAGACTGGTTGCACCTTGCCACCCACCTGACTTTCACAGCCCAGGTTGTCCTGCCACATGCAACCAAGATTCTTAATCTTAGTATCAAAATTTAGCCTAGAGCCCAAAAAGCACACTGGATGGGGGCACTTATTAGCGCTAAGAAGATGTTTAGGACCAAATAAGGCCACTTTTGTTTTAGTTGGATTGAGTTGCAACCAGTTCATAGACATCCATTTACTGACATCATCAAGGCACTGCCCAACTCTAAGGTAAGACTCCTCCAGATCACCAAGCTTAATGAACAACTGAGTATAGTCAGCATATGATTGAAAGCTGACTTTATGACTCCTTAGGGTGTCCATTAATGGTTGCAAGTACAAATTAAACAATAGGGGGGATAAAGATGACATGTTCAGAGATATGTCCTAACTCCCTCAGCCGTTTTAGGATGACACAGTGAACTACTATGTCAAATGCTGCGGAGAGGTCCAACATTCCTAACAATGATAGTTCACCTTGATCCGCCACTCGAAGAAGTTCATCCCAAACCACCATTAGCGTGGTCTCCGTACCATATCCAGGCCTAAATCCTGATTGGAACAGATCCAGTACGACCTCCTTCTCTACATATTTCTGCAACTGGATCGTAACTACCTTTTCCCAGGATATTCCCTGGCCATAGTAATCCTGCTACTGGGTGGTGATTTTGTAACTCTTCTGGGTCCAAATTTAACTTTTTTAATCCAGCGGGACTATTCCTTGTGAATGGGACGCATTTACAAATTGCGTCATAAACAGAGATATATCTGTCACCAGTCGTTGTGCTGTGCAGGGCGGTAAGACAAATAATAAGTTGTTGGTAGGTTTAAGTGCCTGTATTAACGTCAAAACAGTATCCACAGGCACTGCTCTAAAGTCAAACACAGGTTTAACACCATAGGAGTCTTCAGCCCTTATCAAACCTGTCTGTTCAGGCGGAATAATAGCTGATTCGTTGAACATAATCTTCTCCTGAATTGCTTCACTCTTGTTCTGAAAGAACAGGTTAAATGTATTTGCTTGCACTAATGAAGGTTCAATGGAGGAAGAGTCACTAGTCGAGTGACAAATTGGTGATAACCGAAACAAATTATTTCGGGCGATTTTTTACTGCATCCATCTTAGTGTGTAAAAATAATGATTTTGCTTTGAAGATATTCATTTTATATTCTTTCAAAGCAAGTTTGACCTTGAGTGCACACTCTGGAGTTCTATACTTCCTCCACTTCCATTCCAATGCCCTATACTTTTTCCTTTGGGAGGCCAAACCACAAGAAAACCAAGGCATCCATTTTTCCTTTAGCTTCTTTGGCCTAAGAGGTGCAGCTTTGGAACATAAAATTGTCCATAACTGCAGTCCACTGGGCAAAGAATTGTTCACATTTTAGTGATGAATCTGAAAAGGCCAAAGCCCTCCTTACTCCTGAAATCCCTGCTAAATCTTTAGACCTTTGGAATAGTGCTATTGGCAAACTGTTACCAAACGGCTTTCTTCTCTCAGGGCAAATAAAAAAAGAACATCCTCACAATATGATCGGACCAAGACATGGGTATGGTCATGATCATCCTCAATCCAGATCTTCTCAACAAAATTGGGTCTAGGCAATAGCCTTGAACATGAGAAGGAGTAACTTCAAGGGGTTTTAAATCATGATTCCTCAAAATATCCCAAGACTCCTTGGAGCCAGGAGCCGAACCGTCCTCCAATCAGATGCTAAAAACGCCTAAGCAAATAAGTGAATTATGTTCATTACCTTTAGATGACAAAAAGTGGTCCAATTTTTTCAAAAACAATTTAGGATATTGACCCCTGGGATCAGCATCCTAACAAGATTTTAAACAAAGTTGTGGGTGTGATCCAAATAATCAAGTGGGCCACTTGAGACAAAACATCACAATCTAACAAATCAAAGTGAAAGAGTTTTACAAAAAGTTGATCTATAAATCACTGCTATGCCACCTCCTCTCTTCGTAATACGATGTATTGTTTGCATTAAGTAGTCTTCAGGTAATAGGAGCTGAAAAATGACTTGAGATGCATCAGTAAACCAAGTCTCTGTAATAAAAACATTATCTAGTTAATGCTCCTCAATCATATTACATATTTCATTGGCATAGAGAACACTGCTGACCTGGCTTTTACCACAGCAGCTTTAAATATAGCATGAGCAACAGGCCCTGACTCTCTAGTTTTAATATAAGAACTATTTCGCAACGCCTAACTCGCAAATTGTATTTAATAAGCAAAGCCCAAGATGGCCTCAATTCATCTTTAGTTCCAAAAGAGTAGATCTGGCATCCGTGATGATCGCCTTCTTAGTAAACAAGGTAAAATGTAAGAACGGACGACGCAAAAAAAGTTCCCATCAATACATCAAGAGCAAAGTCCCAATCAACGGGCAGCGCTCCTCGCCGACCACTGCACTGGCCGCAAACAGCCCTAAACAGGCTTTGCGTCAGTGCTTCACGCTGACAGGGGCCAGTTAAGGCCAGAGTCCCCTTTAGATGGCGTCACCACAATGTGCAGAGCTAGGGCAGATGTATATTGGAGTCTGTGGCTCAGTCTAAAAGCACTTTTCAAAAACGCCAACATTCAATCTCTTTACAATTCAGCCTCCTGCTCCACTAAAAACTAAAAAAGAAAAAAAAAAGCTAAAATAATAAATTGGTCTAGAATTCACTTTAAAATGGCTAAACAAAAATAAAAGTGAAACTTTAACGTTTTCACAGAAATCACGATAACAAACATATTTGCATCATAATATGGGCAAAACAAGGTGAAACAGATTTAGTAACTCCTAAAATAGCTAAGATCAACACCAGGCAATTGCGTTCACACGGGCTAACGTTAGGGCGCAAGTGTTAGGGTATGGGTTTGAGTAGGTGTTGAAGAAAGGGATACAAAGGTCGGACAGGCCTAGTGATGTTGGCATAGGATAGCGGTTAGGACAAACATAGCGGTTAGGGTAAAGTAAGAATTAGGGTAAGTGTTAACTATTAGGGTAAGGATAGTATTACAGCAACGGTTTTGATTAGGGCAAGGGCTATGTAATTTGTGGCAAGCTGGTGATGGGGTTGGAGTTCATTTTCTGTTTATTTTGCATTCAGTAATATGCAAATAAAATGCTTTTAGCGCACTGCAAGTTTAGTGTTCTGTGAGAGTTTAGGATAAGGGTTGTAATAAGAGTTAGGGGAAGGTGTAGGAATGGAGCTAGGGTGATTTTGGAGGTTTCGTTAGAGGTATGGGTCATTTTTAAGGCAAAAGTCTTGTACTTTTGTGTACTTAAAAATAGCTTTTTTGGCAACCTTATTACTGGCAACATTTATGCACTTTGCATTGCTTGTATTGAATGACTACAATTTTAAAAACAACTTTTTGTTGACTACATTTTCACATGAAATTTTCCTGGGGACATTTTCACATAGAACCGATAGATCATGTCTTTATCTCTGTGAGGTTACAAGCTATGTTTAGGACTGCCCAAGGCTGCTGAGAACTTTAGTGGATCATAGCCAGATTAAACTGAGCTTGTGGTCAGAGAGTAGAATAAGGGGCTACACAAAGTGAACATTTAAACCGTGTGCACTACTTAATCCTGTGTTTAGAGAGGCGGTCGCTGAGGTGATAGATGGCTTTTCTGACATGAACACACAATTTGTGTGGTCGACTGCCATTTTGTGGGAAGCCTTCAAAGTATGAATTGGTGGGATCTGCATCTCCAAAGAGGCTGGCATTCTAAGGGATATCTGCAATAGGCTAAACAGGTTAGAAGATGAGATCAAAGCACTACAGGATAGCTTGAATACTAGTGTGGATCAAGGGCGCAGTCAGCATTTACATAAGAAAAAGTATCCATAGCAAGTGAAGGCTGAATCCGAAATTAGAGTCCTCAATACACCTCAAGTGGCCAGACATTACAGGGAAAGTGAGATACCTAGCAAAACACTTGCATGGCTGGTTAACAGGGAAAGGACTACGTTAAATATCTCTGCTTTTATGACTGATGGGGTATTTTATTATTATTTTTCTATTTTACTAGTTTTTACAAGTTATGCAGGCCTTAAATAGTGTTTTGATTGTTTCATCTAATAGTTTGTCTTGGATCTTCTTTAATCATTTACAAAGTCTTTCGTTTCACAATTTTTTTTTAATATCACATTTTATTGGTTTTATAACATAGAAAAAACATACAACAACTGGTCCAATAAGGGCCAGATCTTAGTAACAATAACAATAGATGGAAGACAGGAATTCAAATAGGTCACATATAATATGCTATGTTAGCGTTTTTCTTATGCAACGTCTGCATCCTACATCCTGCGGTGTTATCATTTCAGGGGGTTTACATAGCAGCTTCTCATCGTTGCCAAATATTGCCAGCTTTTTCGGGGCATTCTCTGCCCCTGTTTACCCTCTTTTCTATGGCAATACATATCTGTACATCTGTGATCCACTGTCCTACCTGCAGTGGCTCTGCTGCACCCCACAGCTGCGCTATGTTCCTTTTGATTACCGCAGTTGCAGTGGTGGAACAGAGCTTTTCATACCTTGACATGTCTACCTCACTGTCCACTCCTAATAACAGCAATTTGGGGTCTCTGGGAATCCTCTGGTTCAGAACTTTTGATAGATTATCACAACATTGCTGCCAATAGTGACTTATATCCGGGCATTCCCTTAGTATGTGGAAGAAAGTTCCCTCCTCTCCTCGACAGCGTAAACAGTTAGGTTCTGCTATTTTACCCCAGTGGTACAGGGCCACCCTCGGGTAGTAGACTCTGTGCAATATCTTCAGTTGCACCAGGCGTAGCCTAGCCGATATGGCTGTCTCACGGGGGTACATTAAGATCTGAACCCAATCTTCCGACATGATCTCCCCCACTTCTCTCTCCCATTTTGTCTTCAGATTTATCAGTTCTGGAGTGGCAAAGGAGGTCATAGCACTGTACATGACTGTGGTGACTTTAGCCTGAATGTGCTCTGTGACTATGTTTCGCTCCAAGGGAGTACAGTCTGGCATGTCAGAGAGGATGGGGAGGTGTTGCTGCAATGCGTGCCGGAGCTGTGTGTAATGATACCTTTCTGTTTCCGGGAGGTCAAAAGTCGATGTTAGGTCATCAAAGGGTCTGATAGTTCCCTCTACTATTATGTCTGTCACTTTTTCTATGCCATGTCTCACCCAGATGGGCCACTTCGACAATTTGGTCACCTCAGGGAGGTTCCTATTGTTCCACAGCTATTTCAATGGTGTGACTTTGTCCTCCCACCCTATAAAGGTGTGTGATTCTGCCCAGATTCGAGGCGTCTGTGACATCATGTCTCGAGGGGTTGGTCTGGGTGTCGCCGCATATAGCTCCATGGGAGGTGATGCCCTCACGTGTGGTAGTGTAGCATCAGCGTGTAGTGCATCATTTACTACCGACATCTGGCTGGCCCAATAGTACGTCTGTAGCCTTGGCAGACCGATGCCGCCTTCCCATATTGACATTTGCAATGTTCGAAGAGCTATTCTCGGAGGCCCTCCACCCCAAAGGAGTTTCCTAAGTATGCAGTCTATTTTTTGGAACGTCTTCATGGGTATGTGTAGCGGAGCGTTCTGCAATATGTACAAGTAGCGGGGGAGTGCTAACATTTTAAACAAAGCCGCCCGTCCCAATAGGGTCAAGGGTAGAGACATCCAGTGCTGTACATCTCTCGCAAATCGTTCTGTGATGGGTTGTAAATTATTGGGTGCGTTGTCATTGAGATCTTTCGTGACCCGGATATCCAGATAGTGGAAATGGTCAGTGGTGACCCTGTATGGGCAAGGCACAGGGGCTTCCTCGCCTAATCGGTTTATCGGAAATAGTGTAGATTTAGACCAGTTTACCCTTAGGCCGCTCAAGGCCCGCATCACCCCTGGGCATGCCGTCCTGGGGTCTCGTAGGTATATCAATAGGTCGTCCGCATACAGTGAGACTCTGTCCTCCCACCCTGGTACGTTTGTCCCTCAGCAACTGGCCCAATGGCTCCATTGCTAATGCAAAGAGGAGGGCTGATAGGGGGCAACCTTGTCTTGTTCTTTTTCCCAGGGCAAAGGATCGCGACGTCGAGCCATTTAACCTGACTTCAGCCATTGATGAGTTATAGAGCAGTTGGACCCAGGACAGGAACCGTTTGCCAAACCCCATCCGACGCATGATCTCCCAGAGTGCCTCACAGTAGATGGAATCAAACGCCTTCTCGAAGTCTGTTGCAAGTACTCCCAAAGGGACGTCTGAGGTCTGGGCGCGTTCAATGGCTAGGTGTATTCTCTGTATGTTCATCCTTGTGGACCTACCGGGCATGAAGCCACATTGGTCCTGGTGAATCAAGGATGTTATGACCTGCTGTAGGCGTCTCGCTAACAATTTGAGCAGGATTTTGGCCTCGCTGTTAATGAGAGATATCGGTCTGTATGAACTACATTTGTCTGGGGGCTTATCTTCTTTGGGTATTACAATTATTGTTTTTTTCCTTAGGTCCGCTGGTAGGCTCCCTAGGCTTTTGGCTTGACGGTACATATTAAGTAGGTGAGGGGTCCAGTTCATTACCACCTATCTTTTTCGAGGCTTCTATAGGGAAGCCATTCGGTCCGGGTGTTTTCCCAGATTGGAGCTGCATCATAGCGTCCATTATCTCTTCTTCCGTAATTTCCGTTTCTAGGCTAGCAACTTGTTCGGTGTTCAAGGAGGGAAGGGTGGTCTCATCCAGTACGGAATCCCCGGGGGGGGGCATTGGGAGCCAGATATAGCTCTTCATAGTATTTTGCGAATTCTTCTGCGATATCCGCGTCCGTCAGGCGCGGTTCCGCATTTTAGGGTGTGATTACTCTTACTTGATTATGGCCCTCATCCCTACGTTCGAGCCACACTAGTATCTTCCCCGCTTTGTCCCCTGTTTTGTAAATTCTGGCTCTCATTGCTCCGTGGGCCTGTTTAGCGTTATCTAATGCTACGTTTTGTAACTTCTTTTGGGCCAGGACCAAGGCTCTATTCGTATCCGGGCGATCCTGGGCCAGGTGCGTCTCCTCTGCCTGCTTAACGTTTGCCTCTGCCTCCTCCAATGATTTCAGGTGAGCTTTCCTCTGTGCTGCAGTCCAGGAGATAATCTCTCCTCGGATCACAGGTTTGTTGGCTTCCCATAGTGTAACAGAGCAGTCTACCGACCCTTCATTTAACTCAAAGTATGTTTTGCTAGAGTTTTGTAAGCGCTCTATCAGTTCCGGGGAGCCTAGATGGTAACCATTCAGTCTCCATACCGCTGACGGGATTGGTTTACAAGTCACGATCGTCATGAGCAGGGGGGGAGTGATCCAATATGCCTCTCGGGAGATACTCTGCTTGTGTCGCCATGTGTAGTATCAGTGCCGGTACAAAAAAATAATCCAATCGCGATAGTGAAGCATGCCCCCCAGAGTGATAGGAGTATTTCCTTTTCCCAGGGTGTAGGTCGCACCAAACATGTCTAATTCCAAATGCTTCCGCAAATGCGGCTAGCTTAGTTCGGGTGTTGGGGTCCCTACTGCGTAGGTGTGTGCGATCTCGTGCATTGTCAATAACATCATTGAAGTCTCCCCCCAGGATTAGGATATCCGATATGTCATTAACCAGCAAAGGTGCAATGTCATCTATTAGTGTGGTTAGTAGTGTAGGTGGGGAGTGGACCGCTATCAAGGAGATTGTTTTATTCCATAGTGTACCTGTGACGTATGTGAATCTGCCTCTGGTATCTTGTGTTACTTTCGTAAGGGTGAAGGGAAGTCTATTATGTATTAATATAATTACCCCTCTGGCTGCCATCGTGAAGCCTGCCTGTATTGCCGTGGGATAATTAGAGCGTTTGAAGAGGGCATTAGTTTTGCCTGCCAGATGGGTTTCAGTTACGAAGGCTATGTCTGTAGCGTGTCTGTTCAGGAACTGTCGTACTAGTCGTCTCTTCAAACTGTTTCCTACACCATTCACGTTCCAGGTAAGGAGCTTTAGGGCTCGAGTCTTAATGTTGTGCAGGGCCATTTGGGCATTCATAGGTGTGGGTGACGGCTGTGCCGTCCAGGGTGTAGGTATTGTTTTCACTTGCCTTGTGACAAGGAAGAATAATCAATGTGGAACTAACACCTATTTCTCGAAACCTTTGGTGTCCTAATGAGTTCTTCCATCTTTCCAAACTTTTAACATATCCCCAGTTATGTGGATTAAAAACATTACCAACTTTTCTTACTTTCCCTCCCCCCATCCTATACTTCGCCCCAACACGAAGCATCTGTCGCCCGAACAGTAGTCGGAGGATGACAAACAGCGCATCTCCAGCTACAACATTAACTTTAGTGACTCACACAAGGGGCTTAGACACAGTGGTATGTAAACGTTGGTAAGGAAGGGATAGCGGGAAAAGCTCAAGTGGAGAAAGGGAGAGAGGGAGGAAGAGGGGGGGGCTGTGCATCTACATTGCCCGTTTCTTTTAAGGCACCTCCATGCTCTATACGTTTGTGTTCTCTGCACATGTTATCTTATTATTGTTGTTCATTATCTGGGTTTTTGAAGGCTGATTTGCTTCATAGGTGTTTTGTTTCAGTCCATTCTCTCTTTCTGTATTGGTTCCTGCGCCGGTGGCTGCGGGGCTGGCGGCTCTCTCTCTGGTGGGACACGAGGGTTCCTGTTTCTGTTTCTGGTGTTCCTCACTGCTCTCCAGTCACCTTCAATATGTTTCTCCGCCCAGCTCCACGCCTCCTTAGGATCAGTGAAGTGCACCGTTGTTCTGCATGATATATCTTAAGTTGGGCTGGGAATATTAGGCCGTATTTCACATTTAGGGTCTGAAGCTGCTTTTTCAGTTGGTCAAACGATTGCCTGGCTTTTTGCACTTCTCTCGTGTAGTCTGGGAAGAATGCAATTTTGGACCCATTATAGGTCAGTGTGCCCTTGGCACGTGCCGTCTGGAGTAGCGCATCTCTGTCCCTATAGTTTAACAGTTTTGCTATTATGGTGCGCGGGGGCGCTCCAGTTATCGGTCTCTCAGTGGGCATCCAGTGCGCACGTTCAATTGAAAAGAATTTTGAGAATGTTTTGGGTTCGAACATTTCAGTAAGCCATTGTTCAAGAAACAGTTCCATGGAGGGGCCTTTAGTTTTTTCTGGCAATCCCAGGATACGAACGTTGTTTCGCCTTGATCTTCCCTCACTTTCCTCTACTCTCTCCTCCATTGTTTTCAGACGTGTCGTGACCCCGGTTAGCCTCAGTTCTAAATTGCGTAGTCCATCTTCAGTCCCAGAGATTCGCTGTTCCGCTTCTCCTGTACGGGATGTCAGCTTCTGTAGGTCATGACAGAGGAGAGAAACATCCATGCTGATACCGTCCATTTTTTGTTCCATGGAGGCCCTGGAATCTACAATTGCGGCCATGATGTCTTTCAAGGATATAGTGTTTTCTGCTCCTGCCATGGCGTCTGATAGATCGTGTTTCAGTTGAGAGCTTGATGCCGACGTGTTAAATTGGTCGATTTTGCTTTGATTGGTTAGCTTTTTCGTCTTGTCCTTCCCCATTACAGACGCGGGTGCCGGCCAGTCGTGTTTGTCAGGTGCTGTTACGGCGATTAGCAGGCATCAGGCGGAGGTTTGCACCAATTTAACAGAGTCGTGATGCGGGGGGGTATTGGTAGTCCAGATCGCGTGATAATCACAATTATAGTGGTTTCTGCTTCACCGTGTAGATACACGCCACGGCCTTGGCTATGATTTGGTTGGTTTACAAGTCTGTGTACCACACGTTGGCTAGGAGTGTGTGGAAGGGGGAAGTGGTTGTCTTTTGCTATTTTTCCCCCATTTACACAAGGGCTCATGTTGGCGCTATTGGTTTCCTTGTAGGTCAGCGCACACATTATTCCTCTTGTGTCAGTGTTTTGGAGTGAGCTGATGTGAGGAAGCTGTCATTTATTCTTGTATTCTTGTTCCCTCCCCTACATATAGCATGTGGCAGGTCAATTATTTGTTTCTCTGGGAGCGTTATGCTTTTTGAGGGGGGGTCCTCAGTAACCCGGTTTGGTGCTCCTCAGAGTCGGGTGCGCCGCCTGGCGCTTTGCACAGTAGAGGGTCCCGCCGGGTTGTGCAGGTTACAGTATGGTCCTATTGCCCCCCGCACTGGGCTCTGATCTTCGCAATGGTATATTATCGGGAGGGGGCAGCGGACAATGCCCCAGGCGGGGTACTTGTTGGGTTGTGAACCCCCTGTGCACCCACCTCAGCACGCTTATTTATGCCGTGTCCAACCCTTTGGTGATTGTACCACTGGTTTCTAGTCTGTCTCGCTGCGCGTGGTGTGCATATTTTGTCCATATTCTATTACCTGGTGTAGGCCTGTGGCCTGCACGCTTTGTTCACTGGTATTTACTCACGCTTTGCCGGTTCTGTGGTGGCTGGATGGTTGCCCCCCTTGCCGTCTCTCTCCTGCGTGGAGCTCCTCTTCTGAAGCCACCCCAGGGTCCCATGGCCGTCAGTTGCGCCTCGGCTCGGGGTTGCGGGACTATGCAGGCTCCTTGCAGTCCCCGGTTGTCTGCGCCGCAGTCTTGCCCAGATTCCAACAGAGACGGCCCATGTCGGCGGACCAGTGTGGTCTACACCCCGGGCAGCAGACAGTGCAGTACGTGCCGGTGGGGGTGTCCTTTCTTGTCTCACCGCCACCTCCTGTTGTGTGGGCCGGTCGTTGACCACGCTGCAGCAGGCTCGCGGTTTCACGGCTGGTGTGCTTCAGTAGGCTTGGTAGCAGTTAAGTTCACTCGTATTGCTTCGGGCGCATTTCGTGGCTGGCGGCCATCTTGGCTGTATGTTCCGCGCAACGCCGCGGGATCTTCGGACGGTCAGGTTGGTGCTTGTGGGTCGCTTCCAGCCCACACGTTAGGGCAGTCTGCGCTCCAACGTTTACACTTCCAGTGAAGTTGTTTATAGCTCGTAACGGCACAGATGTCAGGCTCTTTTAGCAGTATATACGCAACGGCAGCAGGAGCCCAGGGGGGCTCACGTCTGCATTGCTCTGTAGCTGGCCACGCCCCCCCTTTCCTTTCACAATTAATTATTTTTTGATCTTCTTCAATGCTTTACAAAGTCTTTCATTTCACAATGCATAGTCCTTCGTGTTTCAATGAATTCCTTGTTTCTTGACTGTTATATTGCTCGTCCACTATCTATCTATGGCCAGTTTGTTGTCCAGGTCAAGGCTCTCTAAGAAGTTTCCCACTGCAATCACAGGTTTGATGTATTCTATATTCATCAGGTACGTCCACCAATATTCCTCGTCCAGGCTGCAAAAGTGTGTGTAGAGGTGGGCGAGGGGCGTTCCTCTGTTGGCCGACAGACCCTTGCAGCTAAGGAGTAAGTGTTTTAGTGTTTCAACTGATTGGGGTTCCTCACAATATCGGCATTTGTTGGACTTAGTTTTGTCTCTGATTGCTTGAATTTCTTTAGTCTTCAAAACGTTCAAACAGGCTCTCATGAAGATTGAACGTATCCTCTTGTTAGGGAATTTTACTAGATAGTTCACAGGCTTGTTCAGTTTCTGGGCGGTTGTAGGAAGGTGTGTGGTTAACTTGTTTCTTCCAGCCAACTGTAATGTTTTTCACCAATCTGTGTCTGAGTTTTTTTTTGCTGCTTTCGTCAGGTTCCTCTCTAGCTCTTCCTTTGAGCTTTTGGTTTCATCAAGGAGTAGGAGGTTTTTGCAGGCCCATGAAGCCAACATTTTGTTGTCTCCTTTGTTCATTTCCTTTCAAATTTTCCTGAACAGCATTAGACCATTTAGGTCTACAGTTGCTTTTAATGATGTTAAACCTAGTTCTCTCCTAATAGATGCTATGGGAGTTGAGGTCGGCAAACAAAAGTGTTTTCCTCCAGAACATTCCCTCTAGTTTATTCCAAAGTTCTGAGGGTATAGCCGGCATGGCTTCCGCCCCATAAACTATTGCTGGAACTACTTTTGTTTTATAAAAAGTCAGTTAAGCTTTGAGGGAAAAGCAGCCAAACTTTTTGTCCATGGGGTATTTGGGTCACGGGCAACACACAAAGTATTTGAAGAGTTTTATCGAAACCTGTACACCTCTTACAGATTGTAAAATTTAGAGGCAGACATAGACAACTACCTTGAGGATATTGCCTTGCCCTCCAATACAGCTGAAAGGGCGGAGAGTATTAATGGCTTGATAACGACTGATGAAATAAGCTGGGCGGTAAGGGATCTGTCTAGTAACATGGCACCTGGCCCGATGGGTTTTCAACAGACTTTTACAAGGCACATTGTGATGCACTTATATCATGGGTATAAAAGGTGTATGAGGAGGCCTTTAAATTGGGGGACCTTCCGAATACCCCCATAGAAGCTAATATGTTCATCCTTCTTGCAAACCTCCAGACCGATGTTAATCCTATAGACCCTTGCCAATGCTTAATACAGACTATAAAGTCCTTTCACAGATTATAGCGAATAGACTGTTACAGCCTATTCCTTTATCAAAAAAACACAATCAGTCCGGATTTGTCCCCAAGCGCTCCACCCAGCTTAATTTACAACAGCTGTTTACTATAATAGCTCTAATAGACCATAGCCAAAATGCTGTGGCTCATATGTCAGATGCCAAAAAGACATTTGATTCAACAGAATGGTCTTTTGTATCGAAATTGTGGTCTTACTTTGGGATGTGTCCCAATATAATTTGCTGGATAAGACTACTATATACTGTCCCAATGACTAGAGTTGTTACACACTCATATCTCAGGTAAATTTCAACTCTTGAGGGGGGAATCACCAGGGGTGCCCATATTCCCAAGCTTTGACAAATCGGATATCGGACCTTACCTATGACATTATAGATGATCAAAGAGGGAAATATGTGAGCTGTCCAGAAATAATTCAACCAGTCCTAGACTGCCATGAATACTCTTCAAATACGTGCAAATATTGAATTACACTTCTTTAAAGACTGCACAAATTCTGATCAATGCCTTAAGTGTAACGCACAGTCAGAATTGTTTCTGGACATGGCGTAATTGTGTGTGGAGATTTGCTAACACTGGCAAGGCATCGTTCAAATGCTAGGTGATATGGTGGGTGAAGAAATTCCTTTGTCGCTGATTGGATGCATCTGTTTGTTGAAAAGAACAGTTTCAATACAAAGTCGGTTCATTTTACGCTATTGCTGGTTAGGGTGTGGGGTTCCCTGCACTGGATGCAGAGGAAACCTCTGTTTCGTGATGAAAGGATGAAAGCTTTGATGAATACCTATAGAAGTGAAATTGATTACTGTAATCTACTGGGGGTCACACATGCCGTACATCGCTGAATTGCCTGTGGGAGAGTGATCACCTTTTAGATGGTCCATGGCTCCAATGATTAGCATCTTTGTGAAACTAAATAGCCAATGCATTTTAGTACTGAGTTTAAGATTACATGTTCAGTTAATGATTTCTAAGATTGCCATGTTTAGAAGGTGGAAAGAACGCGTTGGTGGGCATGATGAAAAGGCTGCTTGCCTGTTTTTCATTTTGGGTGCAGTCTCCCAGCATGTCTGTCTGGGTTCATTGACATGTGCCATTTGTTGAGGGTTGGAACCAGACCGGTTGTGTGTTGTGGGCATTTGTGAGTTGGGTACTCTAGGGAGGGGACAAATTGCTTCTGGAGGGCAGTGTCCAGTTTTGGTGAGGAGGTTGCCTGTTTGGTGATGAGTTTGTTGTTGGGGCAATGTGCCTGTTGGGATGAGAGATTGTTTTAGAGTGTTTTCCTATTGTTGGTGTCTGTCAGAACCACCTTGGATTATCAAACGGGTAGTTCTGCTCCGGCAGTTGAACTCGTCATGTAGCCGAAGAGTTCATTCTGCCAATGTACCTCTCAGGAGTACGTAAGGACTGCCTGAGAGGTCTATTGACCCAAAGATGGAATAACGCCACATGATACCGCAGGCCTGTAAAGGAAAACACAGTTTGACCCACAAGGAGGAATCAACAGTGCACAAATGGCAGCAAGAATACAGTATGAATACCTTCACAAGCAGGTAATTCCGTGATGACAACAAGGTTTCTGTTTCAAACCAGGGTGGATGTTATTCTGAGAGTAATGACAATACAACGGATCAGAATACTGTGATAATACCTGGATAATTGTAACAAGGTTTTCAGTAATACAGTGCGGAATGTCAAAGATCCTACCAATGTGGAAATGAGTGATGCCAAACGTGGAAAAGATGAATTCTGATGATGGAAAAACACAGCAACTCCTCCTACCACCCGCCGACACGAGGATGTCTAATTCAATCCAAGGCAGTCTCTAGTCCGAGCGTGAGAGTTACAGATAAACCTGAGACCGCTGGCATGAGGACGCCTAAATGCTCCCTACGGCAATCTCTAGCCCGGAGCACCAATGCGATATAAAATCCCCATGCGAAGAAACAAGAAGAGACAAGGTCCATTGGGAGTATTGATGTGATGACGTGCAGGCAAATGACCAGGAAGGATTCACGAGGCAAAAGCAGGTCAGGAGAGTTCCAGGTAAGTCTATCAACGTGCGGGCAATATCCAAAACAAAATCAAAAGGCAAAGCAGGTTGGAAGAGTACCAGGTAAGTCCAGCAACGTGCGAGCAGAGCAGATACAGAGTTGCGAGGCAGTAGGCAAGTCAGGAGGGTTCCAGGGTCAGTAACGGGGAACTTCTTCCATCAATACAAGGGCTAGACAAAGGGCAAAATGTGGGGTGTAGCAAAGGTCAAGACGAGTTGAAAAACAAGAATTCACAAGAAGCAATGCTGCAAAATTACGAATTCAGAAGCAGCGAGGTGACCGTAGGCAGGGCTGATGTAGTGAATAAGGGTCATGTGACCTGCTAGGCACGGTCTAACATGACCGCACACGTGATCTGTGAAAAGCAGAACGCCAGCGTTTCCACAGCAAACCCCAACACTCCCGGAAAGATCTGCAGCGTGTAGGAGTAGCGTTGGATGTTTTTTAAACAAATCGTTTCCGTGTGCTATAAGGAGTGTATGCACCAGATGGATAGGATGGCATTCTCTGGGCGTAAGGGAAGACACCTGCATTCCTTAAACGCTGTGGTTTCCTGACAGTATCCTCCCCAATGATGCCACCCCTCTCTTGGAAGCCAGAAAACGGCACAGAAGCAACGGGGCATGAATGTTTGCAGCAGGCTCCCAGGTACGGTCTTCCGGGCCATAACCCTTCCAGTCCACGAGGAACTTTTGAGTACCCCTAGACACTTTGGTAACAAGAATAGCATGAACTTCATATTCTTCAGAACCCTGTACCAATAAAGGAGGGGGACGTTCCATGAACCTAGTACCCTCCACACGGGGTTTAATCAAGGACACATGAAAAAACGGTTATACCTTCCATGAGGAGGGCAACTCTATTCTAACAGCAACTGGATTAATGATTGCCTGAATAGAGTATGAGCCCACAAATCGAGGTAGCAAAGAACAATGACCAGACAGACAGAGGTTTTTGGTAGATAACCAAACCCTGTCACCAGGCTGGTATGACTGAGCTACCTTCCGGTGGCGATCAGCATACAACTTGGATTGTTCATGCGCCTCCGTCAGATGAGTCACCATGGATCTATGCACCTCTGAGAGATTGCGAAGACAACCATGCACCGCCGGGCTTGTGGATTCAAGGGTCAGATCCAGGGGAATAGTCCGGGGATTTTGGCCGTACATAACAAAAAAGGCATAAAACCAGTAGAAGCATGAACAGAATTGTTATATGCAAACTCGGCATCAACGAGAACTGAAAACAAGTTTCTTGGTATTGCAAGGGGAGACAATACAAATACTGCTCCAACGTGGCATTCAATCGTTCTGTCTGACCATCCGTCTGTGGATGATAGGCACTTAGGTACCGATCGTCGATTCCAAGGGTATTCGTAAAGGTGTTTCCAGAAATGAGAAGTGAACTGTGTTCCGCGATCCGAGACAATAATGTCAGGGAGGCCAAAGAAACGGAACATGTTCTGCAGAAATAGGTCAGCAAGAGCAGGCGCAGTGGGCAACCCCTGGCAAGGGACAAATAGGGCCAGTTTTTAAAAGTAATCAACCACCACCAAGATAGTATCATAACCCCTAACTGGAGGCAGTTTCACAATGAAATCCATCGAGATCATGGACCAGGGACGTCCCGGGACCGGGAGCGGTTGCAAAAGACCCACCGGTTTAGATGTGTTACCTTTGCATTGTGCACAGACAGAGCAAGAGGCAAGATATTGCGCTACTCCCGATGCATGGATGGCCACAGCACCATCGCTGCAAGAGTTCCATGGGGCCTCATTACGACCCAGGCGGTAATCTGCCGTCATTACCGCCATGGCGTAATGAGCGTTTACGCCGTGGGCCGATGGCGTAAAGAGTGCCACATTACGACCCATCGCGCACGAGCATCACGCCATGGCGGTAATGCAATTAACGCCATGGCGGAAAAGGCCCCTACCGGCATCGTAAGTCGAGCAAGGTGCACTTCTGCCACCGTAAGTAGCGGCCACCGTAATTAGCAGCCACCGTAATTAGCGGTGGCCGCAATTAGCGGTCATCGTAAAAAGCAGAACCGGAAATAGCGTCATCGCGGCGGAACGGGAAACAGCACGTCGGCCATCTTTAAAAACACAATCCATTGCCATCCTACCGAACAACACCAGATCCAACCCAGACACCTGTCCCAACCAATCACCCACCCATCCAACTACCCAAAAATGCCTAAAGTTGTTAAGAAGGCATGTGGCCGCCAGCGCCAGGAAAGATTTAGCCGGGAGGAACTCTGCATGCTTGCGGAGACCCTGCAAGACAACGCAGCTGTCGTTTTCTCCCCGGAAATGACCAGGACAGCGATAGCGAAAAAGAAGGCCATCTGGGCCCTTGTGGCCGAGCGCGTGAGCGCGGTGGGGACCGTACCCCACACCCCACAGCAGTGCAGGAAGCGCTGGGATGACCTTTGCATACGGGTCAGAGCCGTCATCTCTGCGAACCGCAACCTTGCCCTGGGTACCGGTGGAGGTTCGGAATCCCCACTAAAACTCCAACCGTGGGAGGAGATTTGTGCAACCATGATTGGCATGGAAGGCATTGAAGGCGTCGGAGGGATGGAAAGGGGAGCTCCGACATCAGGCGATGAAGGTAGGTGCCTCAAACAATACATGCCATAGTCACTGCAGTCCATTCATGTGTAGCACAAGGTTGCCCTAGAGTGTAAATGCAACACATAAGCTCCACACTGCCCATAGCCACATGCGAGCACCACCCTGTATACACTGCTGGCACCCACATACCTGCATCCACATTCCACACAAAAAGGAGACAACCTGCATGGCCCTGCCTGAAATCTGCCTCATCTACTGACCAGAATCATGTCAATCATTGTCATTCCAAAGTCTGCAGACCCATCAATAACGCCCTCCCTCCTTTGCTCCACCACAGGCACAGATTCACACCCCGAGGACCAGGACACCCCTGCGACGAAGAGAGCCAAGAAGGCCAATAATACCATCCACGCACCCTCAACCTCAGCTGCAGTGAGGGAGACCCCACAACAAGCAGAATCCACTGCAAGCAAACCGGACGGGCCACCGGCAAGCACCCCTGTAGGCAGCAGGCCAGAAGCAGCACCTCCACCTGTACCAACATTGCCTGCCACAGAAGGCACCGGGTCTGCGGCCAGCAGCAACATGGGAGAAACAGCTGCAATTGCTGCATGTTCAGACTCTGACATTGAGGAGCACGAAGTCAGAAGCCCCACTGACCTACTACATTCCCCCTGTTTGTCAGACATCAGATGCCAGCCCCCATGAGGATCACACACAGGGGCACACAGAGGTAGAGGAGTGGCCTTCTACCCCATGCCCAGTCCTCATTCCACAGGAGGGGAGCAGCCCCTCCATCACACCACCAGCACTGGGCATGGCCCAGCAGGGGCAGCAGTCCCTCGAGGACATCATAGAACGGCAGCAACAACTGTCCACGATGCTGACTGAGCATGCCGCGGAATGTGTGAGGGCTAGGGCAACCATTGAACAGGCCACGGAGACCCTAAGGGCCGAAGTAGCGCAGAGCACTGCCACCCTGAGGGATGCCATGCAGGCCATGTCCAGGGACATCTATGGTGAACTTGCCGGCTTGCCTCGTGCGCTCACTGAGCTCACCCACACCCTACAGGGCGTGCATGCACAGGGGCAGGCAGGGACATCCTCCGCTGCCAGTTCTGCACAGAGCAGCCCCGTCCGACGTTCCGGACGTAACCTGCGCTCCACAGCCAGGGGTGCCCCGGGGGCCGGGAGAGGGGGCTTGTAACAGCCTGTGGCCACTGTCACAGGCATCTGTTGACACCTACATGGGGTGTGTTGGGGTGTGCAGGGGGAGGTGGGAGGGGGTGTGTAGGGGTGTGCAGGGGGGAGGTGGGAGGGGGTGTGTTGGGGTGTGCAGGGGGAGGGGGGAGGGGGTGTGTTGGGGTGTGCAGGGGGGAGGGGGGAGGGGGTCTGTTTGGTGTGCAGGGGGCAGGGGCGAGGGGGTGTGTTGGGGTGTGCAGGGGGGAGGGGGGAGTAGTTGTGTCACGACGTTTTATGATTGAAATACACTTTTTGCTTTCCCGAAATTAAATGTGTGGACATTTTCATTGCATATGTGTGCTTTATTGGTGTACAGTCCACAGTGTGCATGTCCCAGAGACACACAGTGCCCCAAGTGCAGTCTCCATGTGATACACACCAGCCGTGTGTGCTAGAAGCAGTGGTCGATGATACTTTGGCGCATTGCACGCCCCTCCTGTGCATCGCCTCCTCCATGGGGTGCCGCCCCATCTGCACCCTCCTCATCCTCATCGTCAGGTGGTTGCAGTTCTGCGTCAGGGGGCAGAGGCACATTCCGTCTGACGCACATATTGTGTAGCATGACACATGCCATGACGATCTTTGCCACCTTCTCATGGCGGTACAGAAGTGCCCCACCAGACCTGCTGAGGCTTCGGAACCGTGCCTTCAATAGGCCGAATGTCTGCACTATGACCACACGAATACGTGTATGTGCACGGTTGAAGTCCTCCTCGTGCTGGTTCTGCGGGTTCCGGACTGGTGTAAGGAGCCACCTCTTCAGGGGATAGCCTGCATCACCTGTATGTAGGCGAGAATGTATGTGTCAGTCATGTCGTCTGATCAAGAACATGATGTGCCACCATGGCTTGCATCCAACTGTTACTTCGGCACACTTCTACATGCACTAATTGATTCACGCAATGCAACCAGTATATGCTCATGGCTCCCATGGCCTGTTTTGCATGCCATCACCCAATGTATGCAGAGGGGTTGGTGCATTGTGAGTGCCCATCCACTGTGTCCGTTCATGCCGTTTGGTTAGTTGGCCTGGCACATGTCCTGTGATGGCAATGCGCACATCATTGCAACATTGCTGTGGGCCTCATCATGACCCCAGTGAGCAATGCTGATGTAGACAGGGACATTGTGGGGGCCCTGCTGTCTGTGTAATGGTGTGTTGATGTTTCTGTCCGTCATGTGCCTCCTTCGTGGGCAGTTATGGGGGACAGGCCTATTGGTTGATGGTGTTTGGTGACGTGCATGTAGGTGCTTTTCATTGTTGACAATGTGGTCTGATTTGGTAGAATGCACTTGCAGATGGTTGTGTCATGGTTGGGACACAACCTCATTCACATGGTAGGGCTGCATGCATTGGCTATTGGCTTTACTGGTGTTGGGTGGAGTATGGGTTGCTTCAGGGTATCCTCTATCTCCGTTCTCTCTGCTACTCACAGCAAGGTGGAGTATGCATCATTCCCCCCCCCTTTCAGCCAGCTGGAGTATGCATCATTCCCCCCCCCCGTTCAGCCAGGTGGAGTATGCATCATTCCCCCCCCCTTTCAGCCAGGTGGAGTATGCATCATTCCCCCCCCCTTTCAGCCAGGTGGAGAATGCATCATCCCCCTCCCCCCTCTCAGCCAGGTGGAGTATGCATCGGTACGTCATTCACCTGCCCACTTCCATGACATTGGACTCACCGAGTAGCCAGGATCTTGGGCCTGCATGTCGCTCCATGTAGCGTGGTATTGTGGAGTTCCTCAGGACCATGGAATCATGGGTTGATCCGGGGAATCGGGCACAACAATGTGTGATGATCTTGTTGGAGTCACAGACCATTTGCACGTTGATTGAGTGGAACTGTTTCCGGTTGCGGTAAGGTACCTCCATGGCACGTGGAACCACCAATTCCACATGGGTGCAGTCGATGGCACCGATGCAACCGGGTATGCCGGCTAGTGCATGGAAACCCACTTTGGTGTTTGCAATCTCCTGGGCAGTCCGTGGTAATGAGATGTGGTCGTCTGTGTGCTTGAGGAGGGCATCGAGCACTTGGATGAGTGTTCGTGAGAATAATGGTTGTGAAATGCCATGCAAGTGCCCCACTGTGTGCTGGTAGGTGCCTGTGGCCAGGAAGTGTACTACAGACACTACCTTCAGTAGGGGTGGGATGGCGGTTGGAGTTTCTATCATGCTGACGATGTCGTTGTGTGTCATGTCTACGATGGCGGTGATGGTGTCCCGGTCCAAACGGTACAGGGTGTGGATCTGCTCAGCAGTGAGGTTGAATGGATTGGCTCTGATGCGTGGGATTGGGGGCTGCCTGCGTGGTGCCACTGGCTGTGCTGGTGGGGCTTGCTGGGCCTGCCTTGCCCTCCTTCTCCTCCTGCGTCTCCTCTGTGCTGCCTGTTGTTGTTGTTGCTGTTGTAGCACTTGCATTGCTATCAGGTCCTCCAGCCCCAACATTGCTAGTCGTATTGGTATCATTGTGGAGTGTGACTGGGTGTGGGAAGGGGTGGGGTGTGCTCTTTTTGTACTTCCTGAGTCTGTATTGCCTTCACCTGTGCTGTTTCTGTGCACCTGTGGCAGCTGCATTCACTTTACATGGCCCTTTACGGTTGGTTCGCGATGGCGTAATTAGCACCATGGCGGTAAGGTACTTAACGGGCTGGGTGATGGCGTTAGGTGCATGTCCGCTTGGGTCGGCATTCGCGTACCTTTCCGCCATGGCGCTAAGTACGGTGTGGGAGGTCGCGTGCGCGCGCCCTTGGCGCAGTTAGCGGCAGCGTTAACTACGATGCCGATAATGGCATCGTAGTTAACGGTCACGGGTCATGATCGGACCTGGCGGAAAACGATGGCGGTAACCATTTGCCGCCATCGTTTTTCACTTAGCGCCAGGGTCGTAATGAGGCCCATGGTCTTGTGTTTACCAGGACGAGCAGTCTTAGAGACACCATGACACCATTTCAAAGCAATATGCCTAGTCGCCTGATCTGGAATAAAGACACGGCCTTGGACGTAAGGCAGAGACTGAACAATGTCCATGTTGTATTCCTGGATTTCAATGGGATTCTTAGCTACCCACTTCTGGATAGAGGACTTTAAAGACGTTTGCAGGGTACAAGCACAGACCACCTGGTTGCCCAGGAGGATGTTACCATCCCAGGTCCACGGAGAAAAACTGTGTAACCTTGACAAGGCGTCAGCCTTCAAGTGAAGCGAGCCTGGGCGTAAAGTCAATGTGAAGTTATACATAGAGAAGAACTCGTGCCATCTGCCATGATGAGCGGTAGTACACTTTACTGATTTTAGTGCCAAGAGGTTCCTATGATCTTTGTAGACCTGTACCGGAGTTGAGCTACCAAGTAAATGATGTCTCAAGACTGTGAAGGCATCTTTTACTGCCAATATCTCCTGCTCCGTAACCGTATAGTTCTGTTCATAAGACAACAGTTTGCGTGAGTGGTAAGCCACTGGGTGCGACAGACCTGAGTCCTCGCACAACTGTGACAAGACCGCACCAACTGCCACTTCCCATGCATCAGCTTCCACATAGAAAGGAAATTTGGGATTTGGATGCTGGAGTAGCGGTGCAGTGGTAAAAGCAGCTTTTAAGGCATTAAAAGCTTCCTGGTCTTCTGCACCCCAAATTAACTGATGTTTGCTACTAGTCAGTACTGTCAATGGAGCGATGGTCTCGGAGAAAGAGTGAACAAGACGTTGGTAAAAGTTTGCAAAGCCAAGGAAGTGTCATGATGCCTACCCCCTTGCATCCGGACCAGGCCCATCAGTCCCGGGAGCAGGCATCCAGATGCTTAGAAAAAGCCCAGCAGCCCCGGCTCGGGGCTATCTGGGTACAGTCCTGGTGCCGTAGGCACCAGGCTCATAGAAGGGGTCAGTCCTGGCGCCATTGGCGCCTTACCTCATGCAAACCATGCTGCTAAGAATCCAAGCCAACGTGAAGCCTGAAGGGAACTACTTTACTTCAGGGACTATTTTCTTACTCGGGTGTGGTCTTGGGGGAACTTCTTACCTGGGACTACTTTGAAGGCTATTTAAACCACACCCGAAGAGCAGCACACACTTCGCGTTATTCTGCATCCAGCAGCATAACGCTCACCGTGCCTGCAAGTCAGCATCCAGCCTTCTGCCACACCCGCCTCGAGTCTGGAGCTCCTAGACAAAAGGGGAAGAAGGAGGAAAGATTAGAACAAGAACATTACGTCTATTCCTCACCTGATTCTGGATCCATTGCGCCTTCAAACAAGGAAAGAGATGTTAATTCGATACGCGTCGCATCGCCCGCTGTAGCGCTGCGCTATTCTCACCAGCCTTCGCAGCACCTCCACGATCCGCCGCAGTCTCCATCACATCTTCGCCGAACTCCGGCACCTAAGGGGGACAAAAGAACAGCAAGGTGAGCCGAGAGAATAAACAAAGGGAATCTCTGTTACCACCATAGACTTACCTGATTTTACCACCGGAGGCATTTTTCATCTCCACGGTCCGGCGTAGTCTCCATCTCATCTTCGCCGAACTCTGACACCTTTGGGGAACAAAAGAACAGCAAGGTGAGCCGAGAGAATAAACAAAGACAATCTGTTTACCACCATAGACTTACCTGATTTTACCGCTGGAGGCATTATTCATCAAGACGTCATATTTTCTCACGCCGCACCTGTAAAAGGAGGGAAAGCAACAGATTAAACACAGGTATCATTTACCGGACAGTGTTGGGTATTACAGGCTCTTATCTGAACGCTACCAGCTGCCACGAGGCAATCTTCTCTTAGGTCAAGCTGCAAGATAAAAGGAATTGGACAAAGGTGAATATCAGACATTTTGAACTCTTACGAACTATATACTTACGGTTCCTCGCCAGGGACCTCAGAGTCAATATTGGTCTGGAACTCTCCCAACTCCTTCGGACCAGTGAAGTAACTGGTTATCTACGCGCCCCTGCATTCCACACAGGATGGAGAGCTCATCTTTTATAAACATAAGGTGAGACTATGAAAGGAGATATCAGAGGTGATTAGTGGGAAGAACAGTGGGGTGTTATCACTCAAATCCACGGGTGGCTAATTCCCTTTCTCCACTTTCAGGAAAATACTTCTACGGATCAAGCAGGCGAAATTAGGCGGGCCAGTCCAATCTGTCATCTCTGCACTACGCGTCACGTTGGTGGAGACCGCAGCTGTCCAGTTCCGATCAACGCCCCTGTGGGAGCCAGGTGAGCGTAACAGAACGCGAAGCCTCCCTACAAATTCCCACCGGGCGTTATGGAGACCCCTGAAACTGACCAACTGGCCCAATTATTAGGGGAACTTAGGGCTGAAGTACATTCCGCCTGCCAAGAAACTAATGCCCTCAGGAGAGAACCGATTGTATCAAAGGAGCGCACTGATGACCTTGCTAGACAACTACTGCAAAGCCAGGCTGGGCAAACACCCCTACCTGGACTCGGGGGAAACCCAACTCCTGTTTCATCAAGCAACCCTGTGCAGGTAATTCTACCAGGAACTATTCCTTTAGCTCCACCCGAACGCTTTGCTGGGGACCCCAAAAGGTTCGCTGTGTTTATGAACCAATGCCCCATGCACTTTTTATGCAGACCTGGAGCCTTTCCAAACGACCAAGCCAAAGTAGCCTTTGTACTATCATACCTCAGTGGCAGCACAGCTGATTGGTCAATTCCACTAGTCAACCAGGATGACCCTCTTCTTTGGGATTTTCAGGGTTTTCAAATGAGCATGGAAAGACTATTTGCCCGACATTCACAGGGACAGGCCCTGGATAACAAACTCTTGTCCCTGCGACAGGGTAACCAGGATCTGCTAACCTATATCGCTACCTTCAATAGGTTGGTGGTGGAAACCGGATGGCCCGAGGTAAAACGATTTACATTATTCCATCGTGGGCTGCGAGGAGAACTCAAAGATGTTTTGGCTCAAGTTGTGAACCCACCTCAGGATTGCGCTGAATATATAGACTTAGTGGTCCAGATAGATCACCGACTTCAGAATAGAAAGGCTGATCGAGCTAGGTTCGAGAATCAAGTGTTGGTTAAACCCAACATTACCCCCAAAGGAACAGATGCACCAGAACCCATGCAGATCGGGGGGGTTAAAGGACCTTTAACTTAGAAGGAAAGGGAAAAGAGACAGCAATTGCACTTGTATCTGTACTGTGGAACCTCGGGACATTTTCCAAGGGATTGCCCAGTAAAACCACCCAAAAAGGTGGTAGGAGTTGTGGACAAAAGCCATACAGAGTCTGATTCGGGAAATGACCACGCCCGACAAGCGTAGAGGTCCGCTTGCCGAGCTTAAAGAAGGACACTCAGACCTCGCACCTAATCATACCAATGGTCCTTATTGATCCAAGGCAGCCATCACGTATGCACGCAGTAAAAGCGTACATTGATAGTGGGGCCATAGGAAACTACATGGACCACGAACTGGCTTCAAGGATGAACCTATCTCTTTGCAAAAGGACCACTACAGACATCATCACTACCGTCGATGGAACTGAAATTGCCTCTGGCCAGTAACTCATTCCACTACAGAGATGACACTGTTGGGTCAAGATGGGCATCGAGAAAGCATTGTGTTTGACCTAATCAAGGCTCTGCAATTCCAAATAATTCTGGGAATGCCATGGTTGGAAACACATAATCCTTGTATGGAATGGCGAGAGAAGAGAGTGACCTTCCCAGATTGTGCACACACCTGTTACCCGGAACCAAGGCCTGGCCACAGTCACTAATCCAGTCGTGCAGTTACCCCAGGAATATCAAGAATTCCAGGATGTTTTTCAGAAAGAACAGGCAAATACCTTACCACCTCACAGATCTTACGATTGTCAAATCGATCTCTTACCCGGTGCACAACCCCCATGCAGCAGGATCTACGCCATTACGGAGCCCGAAAACCTTCACCTACGGCAATACTTGGACCAACACCTTGCTAATGGCTTCATTCGCCCATCCAAGTCTCCTGCATCCTCAGCTGTATTCTTTGTGCCTAAAAAGGAAGGTGACCTTAGAACGTGTATAGATTACCGCGCATTAAACCAAATTACGGTAAAAAAACGATACCCATTGCCTCTGATCCCCGAATTACTGGACCAAGTTAAGGATGCTTGTATCTACACTAAGTTAGATCTCCGAGGGGCATATCATCTGGTACGTGTGAAGAAAGGCGATGAATGGAAGACTGCCTTTCGCACCAAGTACGGATTATTCGAATATCAGGTGATGCCTTTCGGGTTGTGCAATGCACCTGCAGCCTTCCAGTATTTTATGAACGATGTCTTTCGTGAACTCATTGACGTCTGTGCTGTCGTATACATAGACGATATTCTATTGTACTCCACCTCAAAATCAGACCATGTTAAGCACGTTCGTGCAGTCCTTGAGAAATTACGCCAGCACAAGTTATATGCAAAATTGGAAAAATGTGTCTTTCACTCTACAGAAGTCGAATTTCTTGGATTTATCCTGACCCCAAAAGGAGTCCGAATGGTCTCTCGGAAGGTGGACGCCATTCTCAAATGGCCATCACCCAGTTCAGTCAAAGGAGTACAAAGCATGCTTGGCTTCGCTAATTTATACCGAAGATTTATCCCTGAATTCTCACATATTGTACATCCCATCACAGCACTCTTGCAAAAGAACAAGCGCTTCTTGTGGACCGAAGAAGCTGAAAGAGCTTTCCAAGATCTAAAATTGAAATTTACGTCTGCACCTGTCTTACAGCACCCACACCCCGAGCTTCCATACGTAGTTGAAACAAATGCATCCAGTTTAGCCATGGGAGCTGCCCTGTCTCAGAAGGATCCTGAAACCGGCAGACTTCATCCAGTAGCATTCTGGTCCAGAAAATTCTCGGCGCCCGAATTAAAGTATGCAGTTACTGATAAAGAGTTATTGGCCATCAAATCTGCCTTCAAGGCTTGGCGGCATTATCTTCTCGGCGCCAGGCATACCATCACTGTAATCACCAATCACAGGAATTTGCAATATTTGAAGACAGCCAAGGCCCAATCATCACGTCAACTTAGGTGGGCATTATTATTTGCAGAATTCGATTTAGTGATCACTTAACGACCAGGTTGTAAAAATGGCAAGGCAGATGCCTTATCCCGAATAGGAATGGGAGAAGCATACTCGAACCCAGAACCGGTACCTATAATTTCAGAAGAAAGAATTCTTGGCATAACTACTCTACAGACTCTAGAAGATATTCATCTAAAAATCAAGCAACTTTTGATCCAGCAGCCCTACAGGACTGGGTAAAGAAAGGCCAAGATTATTCAGTCACCAATGACCTACCTTACTATCAAGGTCGTCTATTCATACCACACAAGGAACTACAAGAATTGGTTATCTCCAATTATCACGATGCGCTGATTGAAGGACATCCAGGAGTCGCAAAAACTGAAGCTAAAATTAAGAGACAATTTTGGTGGCCCACCTGGAGAAAAGACGTGAAGTCATTTGTGCTATCTTGTGGGATCTGTGCCCAAAACAAAAGCCTGAAAAAAAGACCAGCCGGTCTTTTACAACCTTTGAATATTCCACCTGCACCATCGCACACTTTGTCCCTAAACTTCATTACTGATCTGCCTCCATGTAGTTGATTTAACACCATTCTAGTTGTAGTGGATCTTTTTTCCAAGATGGCCCACTTTATTCCTTTGAAGGGATTACCTTCCGCTTCGATTTTGGCCAAGGAATTTCTTGAAAATATTGTTCGACTACATGGATTCCCTTCCGTATTGGTCTCAGACCGAGGTAGTCAATTCATTTCGCAATTTTGGAGGAAATGCTGTCAATTAGCGCAGATCGACGTGATGTTATCTACCAGTCACCATCCCCAGACCGATGGTCAGACGGAGAGAACCAACCAGACTCTTGAGCAATACCTACGTTGCATGCTACACCAAACCAAAGGCAATTGGAAGGATATTTTGTGGATTTCCGAATACGCATACAACTCTGTACATTCAGGAAATGGACAAAGCCCCTTTTATACCATACATGGGCATCATTAAGTAGAAAAAGAAGGTCAGGCGCGCACTCTGGTTCCAAGTCATTTAATCCTGATGTAAGTAATAACAGGGTTGAATCCCAACACAGTTCAAAAAATAATAACAGGGCTGAATCTCAGATGCAAATAGTCCCAACAATGTTCAAAAATTACCAGGGTTAAATCCCAACTTCTACAGTTTCAAAGCACAATAGTTAGTTCGACTCCTCCAATTACTTTCAAGTCTCAAACTCTCATCAGGGAGGCTTTGTTACAGGAGACCCTGGTAATTTTTGAACATTGTTGGGACTATTTGCATCTGGGATTCAGCCCTGTTATTATTTTTTGAACTGTGTTGGGATTCAACCCTGTTATTACTTACATCAGGATTAAATGACTTGGAACCAGAGTGTTCGCCTGACCTTCTTTTTCTACTTAATGTTACAGGAGACCCGGGCTCCAGAGGCAGCAGCACCGGGGCTATTATGCCCCCACTTTGGAGAGCCATATTCATGGTTTTCCCCCCTCCCCCAATTGTGGGTAAGATTTGTGTTAGGAGGGGAGTTGGTTCCTGGTCTCCTGAATGAAACACTTGTGCCATCACTACAATAACCAGGATCCTTTGAGACTGAAATTGAAAAAAGTAATTAGCAACACCTGAAAAGGAACACAGCTAACACAGCCTCCCTGATGAGAGTTTGAGACTTGAAAGTACTTGGAGGAGTAGAACTAACTATTGTGCTTTGGAACTGTAGCAGTTGGGATTTAACCCTGGTAATTTTTGAACATTGTTGGGACTATTTGCATCTGGGATTCAGCCCTGTTATTATTTTTTGAACTGTGTTGGGATTCAACCCTGTTATTACTTACATCAGGATTAAATGACTTGGAACCAGAGTGCGCACCTGACCCCGGGCTCCAGAGGCAGCAGCACCGGGGCTATTATGCCCCCACTTTGGAGAGCCATATTCATGGTTTTCCCCCCTCCCCCAATTGTGGGTAAGATTTGTGCTAGGAGGGGAGTTGGTTCCTGGTCTCCTGAATGAAACACTTGTGCCATCACTACAATAACCAGAATCCTTTGAGACTGAAATTGAAAAAAGTAATTAGCAACACCTGAAAAGGAACACAGCTAACACAGCCTCCCTGATGAGAGTTTGAGACTTGAAAGTACTTGGAGGAGTAGAACTAACTATTGTGCTTTGGAACTGTAGCAGTTGGGATTTAACCCTGGTAATTTTTGAACATTGTTGGGACTATTTGCATCTGGGATTCAGCCCTGTTATTATTTTTTGAACTGTGTTGGGATTCAACCCTGTTATTACTTACATCAGGATTAAATGACTTGGAACCATAGTGCGCGCCTGACCTTTTTCTACTTAATGTTACAGGAGACCCGGGCTCCAGAGGCAGCAGCACCGGGGCTATTATGCCCCCACTTTGGAGAGCCATATTCATGGTTTTCCCCCCTCCCCCAATTGTGGGTAAGATTTGTGTTAGGAGGGGAGTTGGTTCCTGGTCTCCTGAATGAAACACTTGTGCCATCACTACAATAACCAGAATCCTTTGAGAATGAAATTGAAAAAAGTAATTAGCAACACCTGAAAAGGAACACAGCTAACACAGCCTCCCTGATGAGAGTTTGAGACTTGAAAGTACTTGGAGGAGTAGAACTAACTATTGTGCTTTGGAACTGTAGCAGTTGGGATTTAACCCTGGTAATTTTTGAACATTGTTGGGACTATTTGCATCTGGGATTCAGCCCTGTTATTTTTTGAACTGTGTTGGGATTCAACCCTGTTATTACTTCCATCAGGATTAAATGACTTGGAACCAGAGTGCGCGCCTGACCTTCTTTTTCTACTTAATGTTACAGTAGACCCGGGCTCCAGAGGCAGCAGCACCGGGGCTATTATGCCCCCACTTTGGAGAGCCATATTCATGGTTTCCCCCCTCCCCCAATTGTGGGTAAGATTTGTGTTAGGAGGGGAGTTGGTTCCTGGTCTCCTGAATGAAACACTTGTGCCATCACTACAATAACCAGAATCCTTTGAGACTGAAATTGAAAAAAGTAATTAGCAACACCTGAAAAGGAACACAGCTAACACAGCCTCCCTGATGAGAGTTTGAGACTTGAAAGTACTTGGAGGAGTAGAACTAACTATTGTGCTTTGGAACTGTAGCAGTTGGGATTTAACCCTGGTAATTTTTGAACATTGTTGGGACTATTTGCATCTGGGATTCAGCCCTGTTATTATTTTTTTAACTGTGTTGGGATTCAACCCTGTTATTACTTACATCAGGATTAAATGACTTGGAACCAGCGTGCGCGCCTGACCTTTTTCTACTTAATATATGGGCATCATCCTCGAACTTCAGAACTCGATTTGCCCCAACACCTAGAAATGCCCGCGGTGAATCATCTGCACTCTACTATTACACAAGCCTTCAAGGAGGCAACAGAACATTTAAGACAAGCAAAAGAAAAATAAAAAAAAATGCTGACCAACATAGGAGTGATGCTCCACAATACCAGATTGGGGATCAAGTGTGGCTGGCTACAAAACACATACCCCTAAAAGGAACTCGGACCTTTAACCCTAGATATTTGGGACCTTACACTATTAAGGCCATTATCAACCTGGTGGCCGTCAAATTGGAATTACCGTCTAACATGCAAATCCATCCCGTCTTTCACGTTTCACTTCTGAAACCAGTTCAACCCGGGACAAGATTAACCAAACCACTTGACCCCATCCTAATAGATGGGGAACCCGAATTTGAAGTTAAAAATATCCTGGACTCTAAGATAGTGAACTCAAGACTTTTTTATTTAATTGACTGGAAAGGTTACGGACCACAAGAAAGGTCATGGGAGCCTAGTGTCCACGTTCATGCATCTCGATTGGTGAAAAAATTCCATCGGAACTTCCCAAACCATGGCCAAGAGGAAGAACGACCTTAGGAGGGGCCTGGGGGGGGGGGGGGGGGGGGGGGGAGTGCTGTCATAATGCCTACCCCCGGGCATCCGGACCAGGCCCATCAGTCCTGGGAGCAGGCATCCAGATGCTTAGGAAAAAGCCCAGCAGCCCCGGCTAGGGGCTATCTGGGTACAGTCCTGGCAACGTAGGCACCAGGCTCATAGAAGGGGTCAGTCCTGGCGGCATAGGCGCCAGGCTCATATGCTAACACTTACCTCATGCAGACCATGCTGCTAAGAATCCAAGCCAACGTGAAGCCTGAAGGGAACTACTTTACTTCAGGGGCTATTTTCTTACTCGGGTGTGGTCTTGGGGGAACTTCTTACCTGGGACTACTTTGAAGGCTATTTAAACCACACCCGAAGAGCAGCACATGCTTCGCGTTATTCTGCATCCAGCAGCGTAACGCTCACTGTGCCTGCAAGTCAGCATCCAGCCTTCTGCCACGCCCGCCTCGAGTCTGGAGCTCCTAGAAAAAAGGGGAAGAAGTTTACCGCCGGAGGCATTATTCATCAAGACGTCATATTTTCTCACGCCGCACCTGTAAAAGGAGGGAAAGCAACAGATTAAACACAGGTATCATTTACCGTACAGTGTTGGGTAATACAGACTCTTACCTGAATGCTACCAGCTGCCACGAGGCAATCTTCTCTTGGGTCAAGCTGCAAGATAAAAGGAATCGGACAAGAGTGAATATCAGACATTTTGAACTCTTACGAACTATATACTTACGGTTCCTCGCCAGGGACCCCAGAGTCAATATTGGTCTGCAACTCTCCCAACTCCTTCGAACCAGTGAAGCAACTGGTTATCTATGCGCCTCTGCATTCCACGCAGGATGGAGAGCTCATCTTTTATAATCATAAGGTGAGACTACGAAAGGAGATATCGGAGGTGATTAGTGGGAAGAACAGTGGGGTGTTATCACTCAAATCCACGGGTGGCTAATTCCCTTTCTCCACTTTCAGGAAAATACTTCTACGGATCAAGCAGATGAAATTAGGCGGGCCAGTCCAATCTGTTATCTCTGCACTACGCGTCACGTTGGTGGAGACCGCAGCTGTCCAGTTCTGATCAACGCCCCTGTGGGAGGCAGGTGAGCGTAACAGGAAGGACTGCAATGATTTCACAGCGGTGGGGGTAGGCCAATCCAGTACAGCCTAACCTTGGTATTGCTCATCTTGATGCCTTCACTCGTAATGTCATAACCAAGGAACTCAACCTCCTTGACATGAAACAAGCACTTTTCTAGCTTAGCTCATAAACGGTTTTCTCGTAGACGCTGCAAAACATTAGACACATGCTTAACATGGTCTTCATAGATCGAGGAATAGACCAAGATGTCATCCAAATACACAATTACATATTGGTCTAGCGTATCACTGAACACGTTGTTGATGAAGCGCTGGAATGTCGCTTGAGCGTTGCAAAGACCAAATAGCATGACGAGATATTCAAACAGGCCATATTTTGTTTTGAATGCCGTCTTCCATTCGTTCCCTTTCCTCATTCTTACGAGATTGTAAGCCCCTCGTAAATCCAATTTAGTTACACAGAAGAACCTAACAGATCCAGCAAAACCGATACAAGAGGGATCAGGTATTGGTTTCATATGGTGATCGCATTGAGCTCACGGTAGTCTATACATGGACGCAGGTCCCCTTCATCTTTTGGCACAAAGAAGAGCAGAGATGCGGCCGGGGAACGAGAAGGTTGTATGAAGCCGTTTTCCAGTGCCTTGTCCAGTTACTCCTTGAGCACAATGTTTTCCTTCTGAGTGAGGGAATAGACACGCCCTGATGTTATCCGGGCTCCTTCAACAAGGTCAATGGGACAGACATAGGGGCGATGTGGAGGTAAAGCCACCACTGCGACCTTGTCAAACACATCCCTGAAAGCTTCATACTCCTCAGAAAGAACGACCGCAGTTATTCCCCCAATTACAGAGGCCGAATCCAATAAAGGATGACCTGGGCTAGAGGACTTAACTTCTGAGTCCTGATAATAACTGTTACAGTACCCCGAGGTGAAGGTAACCGAACCAGTCTGCCAATCGACCAAAAGGTTATGCAATACCAACCATGGTAACCCCAGTATAACTTTAAACTGGGGTGCAGCAATAGCATGGAAACGGATCTTCTCAGTGTGTCCAGATTCAAGACTCATGGTAAGGTCTATAGTATGTTCAGTGACCAAACCTGATAATAGTGTGGTTCCATCCACTGCATTCACCAACTCCGGATGTTCTTTCAGTGTGACTGGAATTGTTCCAATCGTGCACAAACTGTGCATCGATGTAATCCCCTGTTGTTCCGGAATCCAAAACAGCCTTGCAGGACCATGGTTCCCTGGAAGGATAAGCCAATGAGGCATGCAAAGCAAATGGAACCGACAAACTGGAGCCCTGGTTAACATAGCTCGGCTAAGGGGCTCCCTCTTTTGCCGGACCCTGGCATTTCCCTGCTTCTTGGGTTTTTTGGGCCACAGTCTTAGATAATGCTCCAAAGAGCCACAATAGAAACACAAATTGCTTTTCTTACAGTGTTCTCTTTCTTCAGAAGACAGAGGACCCCGAATTGCCCCTATCTGCATAGGTTCCCCATTACCAGCGGGAGGAAGACCCACAGCAGCCTGAACAGGTATAGTTCCTCTTTTCTCCCCTTTCCTTTCCGCCCTACAGGCATTGATTTAAGGGACCAAATACAACAATTCCGGGAAAGAGGTAGGGACCACTGGTACAGTAGCCAAAATGTCCTTCAGACCATCGGACAAACATTTATAAAACAAGGCGGCCTTTTTCTCATCTGGTCACCCTGTTTGTCCCAGACCGCCGCTATGCCACCTAAATACGACAAGACAAACGCTGCTTTAGTGGTGGAGTCCGGAAAAGAGGACAGACGGCACAAGAAGTGTAAGCGGCCTTGATTTATATAAATCCGAAAGGTCTTTGGGTCACCATAAACCCGTTCTGGTGGAGCTAGCGGGAATTGAGCGGCCATATACACTGGGGCATCGTCCTGCCTAGCAGCTGGCGCACAGGACACTGAAGCGGATCCAGAGGCGGTGGCAGGTTTGCCAGTTCCTGCCGCCTGCAAACCAACATGCAACTCATGGATCTGACATTGGGTGGCTTTGTGAGCTGCTGGCATGTCGGCACGCAGGCCTGCTACCAACTGGGCCAATGCTGCCAGCGGATCAACTGTGGCTTCCATAGTAGGCTTCTGAATATGTCAGAACCACCTTGGATTATCAAACGGGTAGTTGAACTTGTCGTGTAGCCGAAGAGTTCTTTCTGCCAACGTACCTCTCAGGTGTACGTAAGGACTGCCTGAGAGGTCTATTGACCCAAAGATGGAATAACGCCACAGGATACCGCAGGCCTGTAAAGGAAAACACAGTTTAACCCACAAGGAGGAATCAACAGTGCATAAATGAAAATAAGAATACAGTATGAATACCTTCACCAGCAGGTAATTCCGTGATGACAAGGTTTCTGTTTCAAACCAGGGTGGATGTTATCCTGAGAGTAATGACAATACAACGGATCAGAATACCGTGATAATTGTAACAAGGTTTTCAGTAATACAGTGTGGAATGTCAAAGATTTTACCAATGTGGAAATGAGTGATGCCAGATGTGGAAAAGATTAATTCTGACGATGGAAAACACAGCAACTCCTCCTACCACCTGCCGGGACGAGGACGCCTAATTCAATCCAAGGCAGTGTCTAGTCCGAGCATGAGAGTTGCAGATAAACCTGAGACCTGCCGGCACGAAGATGCCTAAATGCTCCCTACGGCAGTCTCTAGTCCGGAGCACCAATGCGATGTAAAATCCCCAAACGAAGAAACAAGGAGAGACAAGGTCTGTTGGGAGTATTGATGCAATGACGTGCAGGGAAATGACCAGGAAGGATTCACGAGGCAAAAGCAGGTCGGGAGAGTTCCAGGTAAGTCTAGCAACGTGCGGGCAATATCCAAAACAAAATCACAAGGCAAAGTAGGTCGGGAGAGTACCAGGCAAGTCCAGCAATGTGTGAGCAGAACAGATACAGAGTTGCGAGGCAGTATGCAAGTCAGGAGGGTTTCAGGGTCGGTAACGGGAAACTTCTTCCATCAATACAAGGGTTAGACAGAGGGCAAAACTTGGGGCGCAGCAAAGGTCAAGACGAGTTGAAAAACAAGAATTCACAAGATGCAATGCTGCAGAATTACGAATTCAGAAGCAGCAAGGTAATCACAAGCAGGGCTGATGTAGTGAATAAGGGTCATGTGACCTGCTAGGCTCGGTCTAACGTGACCGCACACGTGATCTGTGAAACGCAGAACGCCAGCGTTTCCACAGCAACCCCCAACGCTCCCGGAAAGATCTGCAGCGCATAGGAGTAGCGTTGGATGTTTTGTAAACAAATTGTTTCCGTGTGCTATAAGGAGTGCGTGCACCAGATGGAAAGGATGGCATTCTCTGGGTGTGTGGGAAGACACCCGCATTCCTTAAACGCCGTGGTTTCCTGACAGTGTCCCTCTCTTACTCAGTAGAAATTGCTGGTGTAGATTGTCCAATTACGGTGCGGACAGCTGTAGATTAGTGTGGTGCTTTTGGTTCTGTGATTGGCTTGAAATGGAGTGGTGTGGGGATCCTTTTGGCATGTGGTGTTTGTCTGGTGTGTGCGTTCCTCTGGTTACGTTCTTTTTTGTTTTGTAAAGGAGGGAGATGTGTTGTAATTAGCTTTTCCCTTTTTGATTGCTGGGTCTGTGTGTGTGTGAGATCATCAGAGTTTGATCTGGAATGTTGAGTATTTTCTCTTGTGTGTTCTGAGAGTGGCAGTTAGTTATGACCTGATTGAGAGAGTGGGGTGCCGGTGGATGTTCCCCCGATCTTCTGCTTGAATGGTCCTACATTTGCTCCTGTGTATAGTGGATGTAACCTGTGGCAGGGTAGCCCCTGTAAAGAAGTTACTTGTGTTACACTGGAGTCTCAGCGTCATCTGTACCCGTGTACTTGCATGCAACATATTCTTAATAGTAATCATACCTGCCTAACCCCTGGGTTTACCCCAGAGACTCTGGGGTTTTCACGCTCTTCTCCGGGTAAGAGCGTGGAGTCTCCAGGTTTTCGCAGCAGGCGCAGAGTTGCTGCGGCTCTGAAGCTTGGAAGGGCTGGAGCAGTCAACATTGAAGCAGCACTTGCCGCACCTGCATCCCTGAAAAGGATGTTTTTTAAATTGCCTGTGTTTTTCGAATTAAGGGTTACTTTTATTTGTTCCTGCCAGGGAAGCACTGATCAAGGGCTTGATAAAATGTTAAAGAGCTGTCACAGCAGTACTATACAGGCTGCAGGCATTTTCCCCTCATTCTCTTTATTTCTTTTAAGTAGCCCACTTGACACGTCTTATTGCAGGCATTAGCAGACAAGTGTGTGGGAATGGCCCATTTCTCTGTCAAGCCACAGGTCACTGGGATGGGCTGCTTAGCATTTAAAAGCCCCATAATCTGCAACTATGATAAATACCAGACTAACAATGCATACTAGTCTGTGCCATCTGCTTGGTTGACATGAAAACAATGATTTACCCTTTGAGGCATTACACATTTTATTAACGTCCTGCATAACAGATCCATGCCAGTGTGAAATGACTGAACTGCATTCTGGGACTCGTAGCCTTGTAGTTTATAACGGGGAAACCAGGGGTATATTCCCTGAATGAATTTACGGAAGCTGGAAGGCTGTCTCTGAATGGAATGGTGTGTGGGTGCGCATTTCAAAATGATGTTTTGAGGTACCCTTGCCTGCAGCTGAGAAGACCTGCTTGCACATGTTAGCAAACATGCCTTTATCTGGGTTAGTGTAATGCTTCCAAATGCAAAAGGGCACTGGAAAAATGGTAAATGCGTTTTTTGAGGACACAGTTCCATTTGATGCAGTTTTCGGCACATAGCCATCACACATTCTATAGATTACCTTTTTGACATGTGGGTGGAGCCTTGTGTAATTGGGTGGAGTCTTGTGTGGCTATGGGCGGGGCATAATTCTCAGGGTTTTTCATTTTCAAATGGCAGTTTATTATCCCTGCACCTTGACTGCATTTAAATGTTGTAAAACTCTATACACTTCAGCCAGAGACTAAAAATAGAACTTACTACTGAAAGCACTTTGAAGCCCACAGAAGCTGCTTCCACCTGATCGGGCATTGCGAGCTACCCCCTGCTCCTGCCGCGAACGCCGTTCCAACGCGCTTCCTGGAGGAGGCGTGGCAACATCGGCACGTGACCTCATCACGTGACTCGGGCCGGCCTTGAAAGGACAGAGGCTGCCGCCCGCCCAGTGTGTAGAACTTACTACTGAAAGCACTTTGAAGCCCACAGAAGCTGCTTCCACCTGATGCGGCATTGCGAGCTGCCCCTGCGCCTGCCGCGAACTCCGTTCCAACGCGCTTCCTGGAGGAGGCGTGGCAACATCGGCACGTGACCTCATCACGTGACTCGGGCCGGCCTTGAAAGGACAGAGGCTACCACCCTTGCGGCGTTAAGCCCGTCAGGAGTAAAGCCCTGTGACTGTTAAGCGACTGTTAGGCACTGGTGGCTTCATCCTACGTACTCTTGCCGAGCCGCCGCAAATAATGACTTTATCGGTGCCTCGGTCCGACGTTAAAACATCTGATACATCACGAACGACGCAACCGGCTATAATGGCACCTACGCCCTCTCATAACAACAACTTCATGAACGCTGCTGGCCTTTCTACAGACAAAGGTCTCTTGTCACATTTAGTGACTGACGAAGAACTGTTAAAAATCTCAAATCTTGAGACGGGAAACCTTGCGATGAACAATTTAATTCCCAAACAAGCTCTGAACAATAAACGACTATCTACGCCTACTGTGGGGTTGACTTGTCTCCCCACTGTCAATGATATTCTGTTACAGGAGGAAAGCTCTTGTCATTTTCCGGTTCAGTCACGTGGCCCCAAGATTGCCTTGATCAGCACCGAAAATACATTCAAGGCCCCTGCTAATATTCCACGCTTTTTGCCCACAATCAATCCAATTTGTTCCCAAATTGATCTTCCCATACTAAAAACAGCAGGTCGAGCTGCTCTAGGAGCAACCTTTGAATGCACCGAACTTGACAACGATAGCGCTTTGGCATGTCAAGCTCCAGACGTTGGTCGCTCTTCCATCTCGAGTGCAAATGATCAGCTCAGCGATGTTCAGCCATTCAGCACTCCTCAGCCACCGGCACTAGAATTCAATCCACTCCCTATTCAACGCGATCGGAGTGCGATTGCTCGCGCTAGTCGCCTGCAAAGAGTTGCCGAGCTTAAGGCAAAACGTACTTCCATCATACCTCCTATATGTGAAAACTCAACGTTGAATGCAAGTACTCCACACCCAAGGCCATCTCAGTTTGGCGAAGAAGTTCATCCGACGATTTCTGCAAAAATATTTTCCACCTTTAACCCGCATTATAACTTGGATAATTCAGTTGGCTCCTTGTCCCTTCATGATTCTGTACCTCAACCGCTTGGCATTTCACCCGAAGCGCTCTCTCAGATACACAACAATGTTTTAGCTGCCTCTGCTGTTGCCTTAGCTCCATTCACCAAAATGTTTGAATCACTGATAGGATCTATAAGTGATCAAGGTGCTGCCATCTCTAATCTAACGACAAAAATCGATAAACTTGAACACTTTTCGTGCTTCCTTCAAGCTCAAATGACATCAAATGCTGAAAATGCGGCGAGATGGCAAGACAGGTTGAGCGATCTAGCTGCTCGTCATCATTGTCAAAATGGCTCCCTAATGGAAGGTTTGTTGGACTCTGTGAAATGGATGCGAAAAAACACAATCTTCACCTTCCGAGGCGCTTGCAAGACACAAGAAAATTCATCAGGATCCCCTCATCCTCAAGTCTCGACCGCACCTGTGACAATTGAAAACGAACCCTCGCAGTCTGATCCAACAATGAGCCTTCTGGCTCCCTCCCATGACACTTCGATTCCAAACTCGAAAATGCAGGGATCAGTCCCTCAAACAAGCAGTCTCGGAACAAAAGCAATTCTGTCACAAGGACATGTATCAGCGCAAACCTCCACGTCAGTGAATTCATTCAACATATTCAAAGGGCCAGCAAAAACAATCACTACAAGCGCTGAAACTAATCTGAAAAAGTCTGCCGGACAACAAGCAGAGCATCCTAACAAAAAATGTATACAACCTAAACAAAAACAACAGCAAATCAATTTTTTTTTTTGTAAGGAACCTAACAACCCCGAAGAAGACTAGTCTGTTCACTCGACATGTTCATACAACGACTGTAACAAAACCTACAAACAATGCACCATCAAGAACAATAGGTGCCAGACCGAGTCCCTCAAGGACCTCAGCAAAACGCCGGCGCATAGCATCCAATGATGCTTCCATTGGAAATGGCTCTCATGAGTCTTCTGTTGACCTATGTGATCTATCGACTTACTCAGCTGATCTTGAGAATTCCACGAATGCTTCTATTGTAGTCCCAGCTGTAATATCAACTGGGCCATCAATGAGGGAGAAGCTAGAGGCAAATAAAACTTCGAAGATCGCACAATCAAGGTCCAATGTTCGACAAATCTCACCTTTAACAAAGAGGACAGCTCAGCAACCACTAAGTTCTAGGCTAAATCCTAAACACACGTCGAATCAGCTAAAATCGCGCTTTCCTCCAGTTCAGCGCGCTTCTGGTCCTGCCAATCTTGAGTCTCAAACTAGCAAGTGGAAACTCCGTCTCCAAAACATCCATTCAGACGGCAACGAAGTCAATCTAAATAGAGGAAACATTCTAAAACTGCCCGCATGCATACCACCACTGCGAGCCATTTCATCAGATGACATCAAAATTGTGGAATATATCACAGAAACGTCTTCCCACCAAGTGTTTCTCCATATTTCATCGACGGCGGTGAAAAACATGCTACTTCAAGCAAACGAAGATCTCCTGCTTTATGGCTTTGATCTCACCCTCGAGCCTCTTGCTACGAGAGCCGTTTCATCTTCCAAGGTAAATCGTGACCATGAAAGTCACGGCACCGCCAGGCGATTGGCCTTGCGCCAGTCTCTAGTCTCATCGCCCGACATTTTAGATGCTGCCACGCATCAGTCATTTGAAAGAAGAGCCAACAATGCGAAAATATTCCCAAATGGCCCACGCAAATAACAATGAGCCAACGTCAAACAAGAACTAATTCTACTGTCATGGAACACGAGAGGATTCACGCACTTGTTTAACACATTTCAAGAATCTTTGGTGAATGTGTTTGCGATATGCTTACAGGAAACGTGGCTACGGGATCCCCCCACTCGCGATGGATCCATTACACTGATAAATCCAGCTGGCAAGAACCCAAAAGGTCGACCTTTTGCGGGCTTGCTAACACTCTTGAAAATCCAGAACTGGTGGTCGCTTGTTGTCTCCACGAATCCTAATCCATTTGTGCAAAGCACTCTGTTCAAACTTTCGCTAAGAGCCACTGTTTCCAATCTTCTAATAATAAATGGATACTGGAATCCCGCCATGATTTCATCAACATCTTTCATCCAGTCAGTATTGAACGAAATAGATCACACCTTTTTAGAATACGACAATGTTTCTGTACACATCTGCGGCGACTCAACTGCAGTTGGTTTAAATATGACCCACTTACTAAGTTAAATGTTCGGCTTTCTGATCTTGAAGTAGCTCAGCGAGGCCAAACTTGGGCAAAGGATCTTTTGGTACGCAACTGCCAGATGCTAAATGGAACAATAAAGGGCGATTCTCCCGCAAATCCGACATGGCATTGCATGGCTCGAACAAATACTCTTGACTACATTTGGGCCTCGGCAGATCTCTTCCACAAAGTCTCTTCCCTTAAAGTGCGGCCGATGTCATCTAGCGATCATAACCTGCTGCGGCTTGTTTGGCGTGAAGAGCATTGCAATACGCCAGAAAAATAATCCTTTCAATTACAAACAAATGCAGCAGGCAATCGATTAGTAATCAATGGATCTGCTATTGCCAATCTAAGCCACAGCGTAAACGCATTTGAGATAGTAGAATATACACATCTGCTGATGGGCCACACTCAAATAATTTCCAACTCAAGAACGTTCGGGTCATTGCCGAAACATCTACATAGTTCTGAAATTGCATTGGCAAAAAAACTATTAAGGAAAGATCTCAGGCAAATCAAAAGAGCGCCGAGCGACCCACGTTGTAAGGCCATGAAGATCAAGAACCGACGGCAAGATTATCGAAATTGGCTAAGATCACACTCAACCATCATCGATCAAGGTCGAGCAGAAACGATGCTAAAACTTCTTGTACAGAAAAATACCCGTGAAATCTGGGCCATCCTGAATAAGGGCCGCTCCAAATCATCCCCAGCAATATCTAATGAAATCACAAGCGACAAATGGCGCGAATACTTCACCTAAATGTACGAAAAACCTGTGTCTTAAGATCCCTCGCAGCCTGACGCGACACTTTCTATTTGGGATATCACACCTTCCTGCAAAGAGATTGAATCTGCAATCTCTAAGCTGAAAAATTCAAGAGCTGCTGGCCCGGACCAAATATCAAACCTCATGCTCAAAAAGCACAGTGTACACTGGGCGAAATTCATCCACGAGTTGTTCTCTCAGATTACAAACAGCAGGAAGCTGCCCTCCTCCTGGTGCAGGGCAATTGTAGTTCCGATATACAAGAAGGGATGTCGAGCCGATCCTGCTAACTATCGCCCAATCGCCCTCCTAGATACTATTGGGAAAATGTTCGGCTCTTTTTTGCGCCAACAGCTGGTGAATTGGGCAATTTCAGCAGGAAAACTTGACTGTCACCAAACAGGGTTCACGAAAAACGTGGGGACTGACGTGAATCTGACAATCTTGTCATTCTTAAAGTTGTCAGCGATGGAGGCGAAAAAAGAATCTTCCTGGTGTTTGTCGACCTTCGACAAGCCTTTGACGCCATTAATAGGACCAAACTATGGGAAAAACTACGCTTGTGGCATTGTCCAGATCATCTGCTAGAGCCCATCATCGCCCTGCACTCCAACACGTCCATTCAAATCAGAGTCAACTCACAAGGCGACCTCACAGATCCAATAAGAACATTTAAAGGCGTCAAACAAGGTTGTCCCCTCGCAGCAGATCTTTTTAAACTCTTTATAGCTGATTTACCGGAGTGGCTAAAGTCTGTCCATTGTTTTCCCCCCAAGCTTAATGGATCCTTCATTAATCACCTGGTTTATGCTGACGACATAGTGTTGGTTGACCAAACTCAAATTGGCCTTCAACATCTTCTTTTTCGTTTGCATGAGTTTCTAACCTTTAACGAGCTCTATTTAAATGCAGAGGAAACAAAAATCATGTGCATCGGTCAAGATAGGTCAAAGAAAGACAGGTCTTTCCAATGGCACATAGAAAAAAAAAGTGCTAAATGTTGTCAAGTCTATCCGCTACCTTGGTGTAACGGTCAATGACTCGGTATGCGAAGCTGCATGGACCAGTGATCTGATGGACAAAATAAAGATCCTGAGTCTCCAAGCTGCCAAAATAAACATTGACTATGGGAAATTTTCTGTCACTCCTGTAGTAATGTTTTATCTTCAAAAAGTAATTCCAACTATCACTTTTGGCGGCGAAGCAGCCTTGAATATCAATTACAACCTATGGTGCCAATTGGAGGGAAAGTTTTGGAGACGTGTTCTGAGCCTTCCGAATTATATCTCTATGTCAGCCTTGAGATACGAGCTAGCTTTGAACTCTGTGTATATGACAATTGTCTGGAAATCTCTATCTACCTTGCGTAAAATACTACTCGGCTCTACCATCCCGGCATACAGCATCTTTAAGCCGGGGCAAGAATCCATCGACAATGTCCTTATTCACGCATGGAAGCTCAAACTAAATTCTATTATGGCTGATGCAGGCATATCGGAAGAAGAGCTAGTCAAGCGTCCACTACATGCCAAGAAGAAGCTTGCAAAATGGGATTGGATCACAACCTACAACACCCGCCTAGCCCTCAAATCTACCCTGCCCACTTCCAGAAGTCAAGTCAAATTACACTGTCAACCAAAATATCTCACGAACTGTCCGTCTCGCCATCATAGGGCACAATTTTTAAGGCTGCGACTGAACGCTTTAAATACTAATGAGATGCTCTGGAGGCAAAAGGATAAAGAAACAGCAAATAATTACTGCCGCTTTTGCAAAACTACACAAGTCGAGTCCCTAAGCACCTAGCTATATTGTACCCAATGCTGACGGATCTCCGTGAGGTGCACCTAAACAAATTCAAAACACAATCCCAGGAGCCTGACGATTGGTGGGACTACGCCACAGCAGGTCACAACATCAAGCTTTCCTGCAACCTCATCAACTTCTTTGATGAAGCCCTAAAGTCAGTACCCAACTGAAGGCCGCTAGTATCTGAAAGATCTGCCTTCATGGTGGTTGCCCCTCCCGGTAACTGTGTTACCTTGTGTTAAATGTGTTAAATTTGACTATGGCTACTCAGGGAGGAGATGAAAAAGATGAAAAAGAAAATGTATCTAATTTCTCTTTCTTTTGAAAATGTAACCAAAACATGATATGAAATATCAAGTTGAAGTTTTACAATAAAAATAAAATAAAAAAAATACTGACCACCTAACGGTTGTGCATAGTGCTACATTTGATACATATTCATTTTCAAATGTAGGCAGGTACGATAGTAATGTGTGGAAACATGTGTTTGCCATTTCCCTTGCCTGTGAGGTAATTCTTCATTGTTAAGTAACATGTATGTCGTTATACACCCACTTCAAGGAGCTCAGTGACTTTTAGTGGCCCCGAATCGTCTAGGCAAGGGCTGCAAAGGTACGAGACTGCTTCACTCAAACGCCATCATGCCTCGACTTGATCTTGGTGGAAACCCTTCAGAACATCAAAAAGCGAACTGTGAAAGACCACATTGTAACAGTATTGTGTCGCAGCTGCTAAAGGCGCGCAACAGGCAGGGCCCAGGTGGCCTACTCCCTGTTCACTTAAATATACAGAATGTATAAGAGTCAGAAGTTAAGGCCTACGCAGAGACTACACTGGGGAAAAAAACCTATTCTCTGTGATTACTCCGATGACCTATTGGGCAGACTCCCACCCAGGCACGTTGTCTCATAATACCCCTGAGTGCTGGAGCTAGCGTTGCCTCAGACATGCTCCAGAGCCCGCCTCCTCGCCGCTTTCACCAATAGAAGCCCAGAGTGCCATCAGTCATGTAAACCAGTTTGACACTGCTGCCACCCAGAGGCCAGCTACGCACACTGCAACACCTTTATTTGAACTGTGTTGCAAACAAACCTCCATGGTCGAGTACCATAGACATGATAAGGAGTCCTTGGAATCTGGTGTGCAAACACTAACTTTGACACTCCTCATCACAAGGCGCTTAACTTACCTAAGCATGCATGTCCACAGTACATAGCAACTCCTATGCTACAGCCTTCTTTCAAGCTGTACACTGCCTCCTGAAAAATGGGAAACTTCCGCCCGCCCGATTCAATGGAAATTGTGATTTTCTTATTGAATACAATGACCTGGGGGTCTTACCACATGGTGTAGCATATGTGCTACCTTGGAAGACAATCTGCCTGGCCGTACATCTGCCCTCTGCCTGGCTTCCTTGCCCGCAGAGCGTGTGTAGATTCCGAGTTTCAGCTCTGGAATCTGAATGCAAGTCAACCGTCAACTGTTTATTTGTAGCGGCGTTGGCGGACACCGACTCCCTCCTCAATTTCCTTAATGTATTGTATATAAGTATTACTTAATTAATAAATACCATTACTTTCCCCTAACAGCCCACGTCATTATATATACACCAGGCTGACACTACAATTGGCGAGGAGGTTTATTCGTACCTGCGGTGCGTCGGATGCTGTTGTACCTGCCTCTTGAGCCGCTGCGCTCACGCCCAAGCATTGCAGCCGCCCCGGACGAGCTTCGACGAAAGTAACGTGAGTTTTCCTGTTTGTTTCATCCGAGCATTATACCGCCTCGGATTCTGCCTGTCAGCGGTTGATGCATTTCATATTCTGCCGGCGAGCCAGTCCACGCAACTGTGTCATTCTCCTGCTTTTCTTTTCCTGTCGTTGTACGCGCATGCGTGTTATGTTTTTGATTGGAAAACGTGGATCGTCCATGCTTCTAGTGAGGTGCTGCCCTTAAAGCGGTACACACGCCATTTCACCACGTTTGGCTTCTGCAGAGATTTATATGAATGAGAAGACTGCCTATCTAGAAGACATTTCTGTGCACTGTGTCAATATGCATGGACCTCTGATAGTGCTGCTCTTAAAGTGGTATGCACACCTTTTCACCATGTTTGGTTTTCTGCAGAGATGTATACAATTGAGGAGAGTGCCTATCTGAAAATTATTCTATAACAAATAATAATACATCACAGTTACGGCTTTCAGCAGTGTTCCTCCTCCCGTATTTTTCATGCCTGATGCCAATGAACTCACCATTCCGTGGAAAAGGTGAATCGGGTCTTTTGAGCACTATGCAGGGGTAGTTTGTGGCCCGAATTGCAGCGCAGAAAAGAGAAAATCATTACTGTTACACTGTTTGGGTCCAGCCGGTCAAGAAAAGTACGAGACCCTACCAGAACTCTCAGCGGAAGAAAATGTGAACATTAATGAATATGAACGCGCAGTAAAAAAATTGATAAGCATTTTGAGAAGAAAATAAGTATTATTTTGGATAGGTACAAGTTTGGCAAGAGGACACAAGAGGAGGGAGAAAGTGTTGAGAAGTTTATCACTGCATTAAGGAAACTTGCCAAGACATGCAATTTTAACCAACAACTTGATGAAAGACTAAGAGACCAGTTCATGCTGGAGTGCAGGAGTGCGAAAGTAAGGGAAAAACTCTGGTTAGAGAATGATCCCCCCATTGAACACAGTGTTGCGAGTGGCAAAGCAAGTAGAACACACTGAGGAGTGTGTGAAAGAATTAGAGAACAAAATGAAAAGCATCCAAATTGAAACTAGTAGCATGAGAACTGCTAAACTATCCTGCCATACTACTGAAGAAAGTGAGTTGATATCTATGATTAATGCCTCTGTCAAACGAAAGAAACCGGGTAGACAGTATAAGCCATCACAAAATGACAAAATGAAGTACAGAATGAATCAGAAAGGAGTCTTGCACGACCGCACTAGGAGAGACAGCCCAGATACACAGCCTGTGAATTCAAGAAGGCGGTGGCAAGGGAGGTGTTACAGGTGTGACAGCACTAACCACTGGGCCGATGATCCTGAATGTCCAGCATTAAAAATTATATGCAGCAGATGCAAAGGGAAGGGCCATTACTCGAGGTGCTGCAGGATTCGCAATACCTCCACTAATTGGATTGGAGGTAATTCAGATAGTAGCCACAGTGGTGGAGAAGAAGGTGAAGAATGTGTATTCGTTATAAGGGATGACGAGGATGAAGAGGCCTTAGAAAGTCCCAAAGCCACTGTTTCTGTTGATGGAGTAGAAATGAACATGATGATAGACACCGGTGCGAAATACACATTAATATTGCAGCAATTATGGAACAGAGAAAAGCACGAATATCTACATGAAACCGGCATCAAACCCAGAGCTTATGGTGGTGTAAAGATTGATATGATGGGTTGGTTCTGGGGCAAGCTAAAATTCAAAGGTAGGAAGGCCAAGGGCAAAATATACATTACCAGTGTTGGTAAAACACCTCTTTTAAGCTGGACTCATCAAAGTAAATTACAAGGGAAATTGGACTCTGTCGCGGAAGAATCTGTGTTTGCCATCAACAATGAAGTAAGCAAATCTACAAGCAGCCCAGATACAGTAAAGAGAGACACCTTGGATGTCATGGAAGCTATATTTCATGGTGGTGTCGGTTGTCTTCGTGGTTGCGTACATGAAATACAATTGAAACCAAACCATGCTCAGGTAGCCCAGAAATTAAGGAATGTGCCTTTGTCCATGCGTGATGAAGTCAGAAAGGAAATCAAGATGATGGAAGATCAAGGGATCATTGAAGGTATAGATGCCAGCGAGTGGGTCTCACCTTTAGTTGTCATTAGGAAGAAGTCGGGGAAACTCAGAATTTGTGTGGATATGCAGGAGCTGAACAAGTGTGCTGTCCCTGACAGACATCCTCTTCCCAACATACAAGAGCTAATTTCTACAATTGGGCCATCGAGTTTCTTTTCAATTCTAGATTTGACATCCACGTGCCACCAAGTCAAATTGCACAGGCATTCCAGACATCTTACTGCTTTTATTACGCTGGACGGCCTTTATCAATTCAAGAGGATGCCGTTTGGTCTGGTATCCGCTGCGTCAGTGTTCAGAAGATAATACACAATCTGTTTGAGAGAGTACCCAGAGTAATTTGTTTCAAGATGACATATTAATATATGCTGACAATTAAAAGTCACATGATGAGCGATTGAAATATGTGTGTGACAAGTTATATAAAGCAGGGATGACTCTGAGCAGGGACAAGTGCAAAATTAACTGCTCGGAGATAGAGTACCTAGGACACAAGATCTCTGTTGAAGGCATATCACCTAAGGCTCAATTAGTGAACACAATAAAAGGAATGCCTAGACCAAGTAATAAAGATGAGGTGCGCACATTTATTGGAATGGCGGAATACTATTCCAAATTTGTGCGTGACTTTGCTGTACACACTGTTCCATTGCGTGAATTACTAAAGAAGAAGTCTTTCGAGTGGAATGATGATTGTGAAGATGAGTTTGAGTTTATAAAAGCTGCTATCGACACGGCTCCTGCATTGAAGAACTTCAGGAGTGACAGGAAAACCTACTGATGCTAGTAATATAGGCCTCGGAGCTGTCATCACAGAAGAGGATAATGGTCGTGAAGTGTTAATTGCATTTGCATCGAGATTACTCAAGGGTGCTGAAAGATCGTATGCTGCTATTGAGAAAGAGGCACTGTCGACAAAATGGGCAGCTGAAAAATTCAGGAGCTTCATATGGGGTGGTGAAGTTGAATTTCGCACGGATCATAAGCCTTTGGTCCATGTCATCATGTCCAAGGGATTAGACAAAGTTTCCAATAGAATCAGGAGGTGGGTGATCCTTCTTCAAGAATATAATTGCACAGTGCGCTATGTGCCTGGAGTCAAGAACATCACTGCTGATTGTCTGTCTCGTCTCACAAATAATTCTGAAATCATAGATGAGGATGATGATATGGAAGTAGTGTTGAGCATAGAGGCAGCATCGATCTCCAAAATGGAATGGAATAATGCTGAAAAAAATGACGAGGTGTTGAAAAGGTTGAATGCTCTACTCAACTGTCAAGGTCCATGGAATAAAGCAAAATTTGAAGAAGCAAATTTAATGGAGTATTGGTCTGTTGCCGATGAGTTACGTGTACATGACAATATCATTATGAGAGGAGACAAGATAATCCCACCTTTGAGTCTACGCCGGAGAGTTATTGAACTTGGGCATGAAGGCCACCAGGCAATTGTAAAAACCAAACAAAGGATAGGAAATGATTTCTGGTGGCCTGGATGTGATCTGCAAATAAAACGCTATATTCGAGACTGTATCCTTTGCAGTAATAGTGAAAAGAGTTGTGTGGGTGTGAAACAATCTATGGTGATTACTGAGATTCCGAGTAAGGTATGGAAGGATTTGCGAATGGATATTTCGGGCCCTGTCAATAGCAACGGGGTACAGAAATTTTGCTTAGTCGTAATTTATCTCCTCACCAGGTGGGTAGAAGTGTTGATTGCACCAAGTATTACTGGTAGAACTGTGATTGAATTTCTGTCTGATACATGTGAGAGAGAGAGGGGGGTACCCAGGAAGCATTATGACTGATAATGGCACGCAGTTCAGGTCTAAGGAGATGGCAAATTTCTGCAGTAAATATTCTATTGAACACAAGAAGAGTGCCATATACCACCCCCAGACTAATGGGTCAGTAGAACGCTTCAACAAAGTGTTGAAAGAGACCATTAGGATGGCATGGTCAAATGGAATGAACTGGGAGGAAGCAGTTAAGGAGAGGATAGTAGCACACCACATTCCACCACTGGTCTTTCTCCTTTTGAGTTAAGCAGAGGGAGAAAGGCAAACACAAAATTAGCACCATTGTGTCTAGATAACAAAGGTAATGGTGTGGAAAAGGATTTTGGAAACGTTTGTAACAAGATCAGATGTGTTCAAATGAAGAACAAGTTTGCGCATGATGAGAGAAGATCAATGGACAAGTATGACAAGGGTTCTGTAGTGGGAAAATTGGTAAGAATCTATCTTCCTTCTGCCCTCAGAGTAGGCCTGTGTAAATGGTCTAGGCCAATCAGAGTTATGGAGGCATTCAAACATGCTGTCAGGACGGAAGATGGTAGAATATGGAATGTAGAGAGAGTATGGGTATGTAGTGACAGAAAACTTTCCAATGGTGGTGGTGAGGAAGATGTTGATGCTTATGTGAAGGAGATGAATGAGAGAATGAAGTGTGGGGATAAGGCTGCTGGAGTGAAAAGTGTCAGACTGGAAAGTGTCGTTAAAGTGTCTCAGGTAAAGGGAACACAAGAGGTATGTCCAAACAAGTCTGAAGTTGTTTCCTTGCCAGCTTCCTTCAGAGATGCAACCCGCAGGTCCAGATGGGGAAGGACCTATCGTACACCAAAATGCATGGAGGACTATGTGTGACTTTATGTTTAGTTAGAATATTTCTTTCGGAACATTATAAAGGAAGGGAGATGTGTAGCATACGTGCTACCTTGGAAGACAATCTGCCTGGCCGTACATCTGCCCTCTGCCTGGCTTCCTTGCCTGCGGAGCGTGTGTGGATTCCGAGTTCCAGCTCTGGAATCTGAATGCAAGTCAACCGTCAACTGTTTATTTGTAGCGGCGTTGACGGACACTGACTCCCTCCTCAATTTGCTTAATGTATTGTATATAAATATTACTTAATTAATAAATACCATTACTTTCCCCTAACCGCCCCACGTCATTATATATACACCAGGCTGACACTGCACATGGCTGGAACAAAATAGTACAGCTCCCCAGGGGCGCAACAAAACCTACATTTGGTGGGTTGGGGGGGTAACTGGTGATGGGAGGGGCCACTTAAAAAAGGGCATGGCAAACTTGGAAGCTCCGCCCCTTCTGTTCTACCCCAAGCACTGTCTGGTATGGGGCCCAAGTATTATCAAATGTTAGCAGCCCAGCATTAGACATAGGCGCACCCACAATTACACATTCATTCACTCATTTAAACATCCCATTTACCATACACTCGATCATTTACATGCACACACAGCCCCCATACATCATACACTAATTCGCACACTCTCATTCAATCACACATACACATTCCTTGCACACATACATACACAATGAGCTAATATGCATTGCTAGTTTCAGAAAAGGCTTTCCTCACGCCTCTGCCTAACAAAAGTTAGTGCACATCCGTCAGCCCCTTCCCATCAGATGTGAAAGAACATATAATGTGCGCAGACATCGGTGGGGAGGGGGCTGATGTGTCCATTTGATTTTTGTTAGGCAGAGAGGTGAGGGAAGCCTTTCTTGAAACTAGCAGCTTTATAGTTTTGCTGCGTTTGTGCAAATACATTTTTCTGCACAAACACAGTAAAACTTTAAAGTCGCCTGTTTCAGGAAAGGCTTCTTTCCCTTTTCAGACTAACAAAAAAGTATGCATTGATCTAATCTGGCTTCAGCCCCGCCCCCCAGCTCACATTGGGGGTTAGGGGGGCGGCTGAAGCTCGATTAGCTCAATGGCGTTGCGCGCCTGCAGCTCCCCACATCAGGCAGAAAAGCTTTGCTGTTGGTGCCCAACAAGAATCCAGCCTTGTGATGTCAGTGACTGTATTGCCAGTAGTTATGGTTCATTCTGTGATGGCCTTTGATCTATCTTTCTTGCACGCGTGCCTCGCTGTGCATAAATAAAAGGTGGACACGAAGCTGTCCCTGCAAACGTCTTCTTTATTGTTCTTCTCATACGAACTGATTAAGCCCGCCCTCTCGCGTCACTTCCCTCCCTGCCTCCCGCCTCCCACTGCCCTGGAACTGGAGTGTCAACATGACATCCCAAAAGGGGAACTTTCTTGAAATGTGAAGAGTTTCGCTTGGTCAGTTCTCTATCTCCTTAGGCTGTAATCATGGAGCTCTTCTTCTCTAGTACGAACAGTGGTTCTTCTTGAAACACTGACGTATGCTTGTGAGTCTGTGGTTGTCTTACAGCGACTATGTCCCCTACTTCAAGTTGGGGGTCTCGAGCCTTCCGGCGACCATCAGCATATTCCTTCATGCGCTCCTTCGCAGCCTGATCGCTTTCCCTCACTTCAGTGTCCAATGGTGATCGGTCCTCTTGAGGACTGGCCTGAGACAGCAGAGTCTTAATGTCCCTCTCAAACATGACCTCCGCTGGGGTTTTCCCAGTGGTGCTTTGGGGTGTGCTGCGGTAGTCACTCAACAACTGGTGGAGCACTTGTTCATAGGGTTGCCCTGTGAGTCGAGCCACCTGCTGTGCCCTCTTCAGATTGGCCATGAACCGTTTAATCATACCATTGGCCTGGGGCCATAACGGGGTGACCTTGTGATGATGGAACCCCATGTACTCGCTGAACTTGGTGAAGCTATGTCCATTGAACACAGGCCCATTGTCTGTTTTCACCTTTTGAGGAACACCGTAGGCCGTGAAGATGCGGTCCAACACCGGAATGACGTGGTGGGCTGCAGTCGGCGATATGATTTGAGCTTCCGGATACCTCGAATGTTCATACATGACGGCCAATATGTATCTCCCCCCTTAAATAGGACTGCAGAAATCAGCCGCCACTGCTTCCCATATGCCCCCGGGGAGTTCAGACATTCTCAATGGCTCCGGATGCCGATTCGGCGTGAGAAGACAGCAAGTGGGACATTGCTTCAGGAGTTCCTCCACCATGGCGTCCAGCTGTGGAAACCACACTTTCTGGCGCAACATGCGCTTTGTGGAGACCACTCCTCGATGTTCCTCGTGAGCCAACTCTATCACCTTCCTTTTTAGAGATGTGGGGATCACTACCTTGTGACCCTTTAGCAGGAGGTTGTCCTCAGAGAGCGCTAGCTCTTCTTTTATCTGCAACAGTCTGTCCACCTCCTGACGTATCTCTTCCGATGCAAGATGGCCCTGTTCCTTGGCCCTCCCCCACTGACTGGATTTGAGCCCTTCGCACATGATCTGGCAGGCCTGATCTGCTTCCACTTCCTGTGCCAAACGGGTTGGTTCGATGCCCTTGGGCATGGCCTGTTGGATCAGGTATCGTAGATAACGGTCCATCACCAATGGTTCAGGTGTACATTCCGTTCTGGGATGCTGGGATAAAAAGTCAGAGGGTTTTCCTCCTTTCCTGGTCTGTGTATGATTTCGAATGCATAGTCCTGCAGCCGGAGTCCCACCTCGCAATGCGGGGTGGCATTTTGGCTTATGATATGATAGGTTATTTATAACGCACTTAATACCCAGATGTTTTTAAGTGCGGACCCGGGGGATCAAACCTGTGTTGCTCTGTGCCGTCTTGCTTCCAAGGCGAGCATGTTGCCACTGAGCTATCTTACCAAGACGAACCTTGTGGGTTGCCATAAAGAAACAAGAGTGCTTGATGATCAGTCACAACTCAGAATAGCTTACCATAGAGAAACAGGTGAAAATTGTCACACGCCCACACTACTGCAAGGCTTTCCTTTTCCGCCTGAGAGTAGGCCTGCTCGGTGACTGAGAGGCTCTGGACACTGGAAAGTGTCGTTAAAGTGTCTCAGGTAAAGGGAACACAAGAGGTATGTCCAAACAAGTCTGAAGTTGTTTCCTTGCCAGCTTCCTTCAGAGATGCAACCCGCAGGTCCAGATGGGGAAGGACCTATCGTACACCAAAATGCATGGAGGACTATGTGTGACTTTATGTTTAGTTAGAATATTTCTTTCGGAACATTATAAAGGAAGGGAGATGTGTAGCATACGTGCTACCTTGGAAGACAATCTGCCTGGCCGTACATCTGCCCTCTGCCTGGCTTCCTTGCCTGCGGAGCGTGTGTGGATTCCGAGTTCCAGCTCTGGAATCTGAATGCAAGTCAACCGTCAACTGTTTATTTGTAGCGGCGTTGACGGACACTGACTCCCTCCTCAATTTGCTTAATGTATTGTATATAAATATTACTTAATAAATACCATTACTTTCCCCTAACCGCCCCACGTCATTATATATACACCAGGCTGACACTGCACATGGCTGGAACAAAATAGTACAGCTCCCCAGGGGCGCAACAAAACCTACATTTGGTGGGTTGGGGGGGTAACTGGTGATGGGAGGGGCCACTTAAAAAAGGGCATGGCAAACTTGGAAGCTCCGCCCCTTCTGTTCTACCCCAAGCACTGTCTGGTATGGGGCCCAAGTATTATCAAATGTTAGCAGCCCAGCATTAGACATAGGCGCACCCACAATTACACATTCATTCACTCATTTAAACATCCCATTTACCATACACTCGATCATTTACATGCACACACAGCCCCCATACATCATACACTAATTCGCACACTCTCATTCAATCACACATACACATTCCTTGCACACATACATACACAATGAGCTAATATGCATTGCTAGTTTCAGAAAAGGCTTTCCTCACGCCTCTGCCTAACAAAAGTTAGTGCACATCCGTCAGCCCCTTCCCATCAGATGTGAAAGAACATATAATGTGCGCAGACATCGGTGGGGAGGGGGCTGATGTGTCCATTTGATTTTTGTTAGGCAGAGAGGTGAGGGAAGCCTTTCTTGAAACTAGCAGCTTTATAGTTTTGCTGCGTTTGTGCAAATACATTTTTCTGCACAAACACAGTAAAACTTTAAAGTCGCCTGTTTCAGGAAAGGCTTCTTTCCCTTTTCGGACTAACAAAAAAGTATGCATTGATCTAATCTGTCTTCAGCCCCGCCCCCCAGCTCACATTGGGGGATAGGGGGGCGGCTGAAGCCCGATTAGCTCAATGGCGTTGCGCGCCTGCAGCTCCCCACATCAGGCAGAACAGCTTTGCTGTTGGTGCCCAACAAGAATCCAGCCTTGTGATGTCAGTGACTGTATTGCCAGTAGTTATGGTTCATTCTGTGACGGCCTTTGATCTATCTTTCTTGCACGCGTGCCTCGCTGTGCATAAATAAAAGGTGGACACGAAGCTGTCCCTGCAAACGTCTTCTTTATTGTTCTTCTCATACGAACTGATTAAGCCCGCCCTCTCGCGTCACTTCCCTCCCTGCCTCCCGCCTCCCACTGCCCTGGAACTGGAGTGTCAACATGACATCCCAAAAGGGGAACTTTCTTGAAATGTGAAGAGTTTCGCTTGGTCAGTTCTCTATCTCCTTAGGCTGTAATCATGGAGCCCTTCTTCTCTAGTACGAACAGTGGTTCTTCTTGAAACACTGACGTATGCTTGTGAGTCTGTGGTTGTCTTACAGCGACTACGTCCCCTACTTCAAGTTGGGGGTCTCGAGCCTTCCGGCGACCATCAGCATATTCCTTCATGCGCTCCTTCGCAGCCTGATCGCTTTCCCTCACTTCAGTGTCCAATGGTGATCGGTCCTCTTGAGGACTGGCCTGAGACAGCAGAGTCTTAATGTCCCTCCCAAACATGACCTCCGCTGGGGTTTTCCCAGTGGTGCTTTGGGGTGTGCTGCGGTAGTCACTCAACAACTGGTGGAGCACTTGTTCATAGGGTTGCCCTGTGAGTCGAGCCACCTGCTGTGCCCTCTTCAGATTGGCCATGAACCGTTTAATCATACCATTGGCCTGGGGCCATAACAGGGTGACCTTGTGATGATGGAACCCCATGTACTCGCTGAACTTGGTGAAGCTATGCCCGTTGAACACAGGCCCATTGTCTGTTTTCACCTTTTGAGGAACACCGTAGGCCGTGAAGATGCGGTCCAACACCGGAATGACGTGGTGGGCTGCAGTCGGCGATATGATTTGAGCTTCCGGATACCTCGAATGTTCATACATGACGGCCAATATGTATCTCCCCCCTTAAATAGGACTGCAGAAATCAGCCGCCACTGCTTCCCATATGCCCCCGGGGAGTTCAGACATTCTCAATGGCTCCGGATGCCGATTCGGCGTGAGAAGACAGCAGGTGGGACATTGCTTCAGGAGTTCCTCCACCATGGCGTCCAGCTGTGGAAACCACACTTTCTGGCGCAACATGCGCTTTGTGGAGACCACTCCTCGATGTTCCTCGTGAGCCAACTCTATCACCTTCCTTTTTAGAGATGTGGGGATCACTACCTTGTGACCCTTTAGCAGGAGGTTGTCCTCAGAGAGCGCTAGCTCTTCTTTTACCTGCAACAGTCTGTCCACCTCCTGACGTATCTCTTCCGATGCAAGATGGCCCTGTTCCTTGGCCCTCCTCCACTGACTGGATTTGAGCCCTTCACACATGATCTGGCAGGCCTGATCTGCTTCCACTTCCTGTGCCAAACGGGTTGGTTCGATGCCCTTGGGCATGGCCTGTTGGATCAGGTATCGTAGATAACGGTCCATCACCAATGGTTCAGGTGTACATTCCGTTCTGGGATGCTGGGATAAAAAGTCAGTGGGTTTTCCTCCTTTCCTGGTCTGTGTATGATTTCGAATGCATAGTCCTGCAGCCGGAGTCCCACCTCGCAATGCGGGGTGGCATTTTGGCTTATGATATGATAGGTTATTTATAACGCACTTAATACCCGCGAGCATGTTGCCACTGAGCTATCTTGCCAAGACGAACCTTGTGGGTTGCCATAAAGAAACAAGAGTGCTTGATGATCAGTCAAAACTCAGAATAGCTTACCATAGAGAAACAGGTGAAAATTGTCACACGCCCACACTACTGCAAGGCTTTCCTTTTCCGCCTGAGAGTAGGCCTGCTCGGTGACTGAGAGGCTCTTACTGGTGTATGCAACAATGTGTGTTTGCGTCTGGTCCTTTGAGTCGATTTGGGCCAGTATAGCCCCCAGCCCCACTGGACTTGCATCCACTGTTCGCTCTGTTTTCCAGTCCGAGTCGTAGTATGACATGTTCTCAGCTCGCGCCACTCTTTCTGGAATGATCTCGAAGGCATGTTGGCACTCCTCCGACCAGTTGAACACATTTTGTTTGGTCAGTGCTCTGAGGGGTTCACTGACCATGGCAAAGTCCTTTATGTACCTTGTGCAGTAACTAGAGAGGCCTAAGAAAGACCTGACTTCCGAGACATTGGTTGGTGGTGGTGTCTCATTGAGCACGGCAACTTTGTCCGGATCAGGCATCATGCCGTTTTCTGAGAACACATGGCCAAAGAAGCGTAGCATGCTTTTTCTAAACTCACATTTGTCTTGGTTGAGAGTGAGGTTGGCAGCTTCAAGGGGCATGCACACTTTAGCTAAGGTCTCGTCATGTTTTCCCTCATTGGTCCCGAACAACAAGATGTCGTTGCTGTAGTTTATACAGTTTGGGATGTGTTTAACTATCTGGTGGACTTCTGCCTGAAATATCTTGGCCGATGAAGAGACCCCAAACCTCAATATTTTATACCGGTACAATCCCAGGTGTGTGACGAAACTCGTGATGTTCCGACTCTCTGGACTTAACACCAACTGGTGGTAACCCTTCTTTAGGTCCAGTTTTGAGAAAACCCTGACCCCAACAGATGTATCATATCAGTGATATGTGGAGCCATGTGTCTTTCCCTTCGGATTGCTTGGATGGGCCGTCTCATGTCCACACACAGTCTAATTGCATCGGAACCTTTCTTCGGCACCGGAACGATGGGCGAGACCCACGTAGTGGGGCCCGTGGCCGGCTCTATGATGTCTTGTTCTAAGAGCTTATGCAGTTCATCCTCCACTTTCTTCTGGATATTCACCGGTATGCCCCTGTAGTGTTGGGCTACGGGGCGCACCATTTCGTCAATGTGCAGTTTTATTTGCCTATTCCGCAGTTTGCCGATGCCTCTGAATATTTTGGGGTATAGGTAATTTATCATGTGTACTGGGCATATGTATTTATGTACCATGATCTTGTAAAGTACATGTATTGGACCCATTTCGATGGCTTTCTTAAAGCTGAGTATGCAGCTGTTTTCGATCTCTGTCGCCAGCACATGTATCTGCACTTTCTTTTCTTGGTCTTGTAGCGGCACGAACCTTCGAATTGCCCCGTACATTTGAGGTGTGTTGTGGCTCCGTACGCATATATATCTATGGTTGCCGGGTTTAGCTTTGGACTTTGTGGCAGCTCTTTGAATACCTTCTCACTGACCACGTTCACCATTGCCCCAGTGTCTATGAGAAACTCAGTGGGCCTTTCATTCAATTTTATTATCAGTGTAGGACTGTGTTCGGTGGCCACCGAGTTGCCCAGTGCGCATACATATGCCTCCTTTTGTTGTTCGCTCCCCGATGAGCTGAATTTGGATTCCGACGAGAATTGCTCTACTAGGTATTGGACGTGGCGTCTGGATCTTCGCTCTCTGGTCTCACACGAGTGACGTATCTTCTCCTTTCTCTTCTCTCTCTCCTATGTCCCTCGTCACCGGATTCCTGATCTTTTGGTTCAGGATCCATCGGTCTCGTTGAGGGATGTGATGCTGTGCCCGATGGTTGGGACGTCGAGGGCAGAGGTCTAGGTTTGTATCTGGGGAATGCTTCTCTGCCTCTATCTCTCCCCTTGTCTCTGTTGAGTCGGCAGACCGCCTTGAAGTGTCCCTCTTCGCTGCACGTGGCACACAGTTGCCAATGACGGGGCAGATCCCTTCATGAGGGTATTCAAAGCCACATTTGAAAAAGTATGGCTCTTCTTGTATCCTTTCCTGTTGTGGCCGATGCACTGTGTGGTGTTAAAACTTTCTACCTGCGAGTCCACGGCCCTTTCCGCCCTTGCAAGCTTCAGTATTTCATCCAACGTGCAGGCTTTCTGTAGCAAATTCCGTCTGAACATCTGGGACTCACATCCTGCGAAAATTTGAGACCGCAGCGCCTCTGTGTTGGAGTAGTTTGTGAAGTCGCAATGCTTTATTTTAATTCTTAGTCTCATGGCGTAGGCGTCCATTGCTTCACCCTTTGCTTGTTTGGTGCTGTGGAATAAGTGGCGCTCAGTCTACATTGGTGTGCGGGGTGAAATTTGCTGTCAAAGCTATTTTTAAGTTTTGTATGGAGTCAATGGTTGTCACAGGCATCTCATCAATAATGTCCCGTGTGGCAGGTCCTACCACAAGTTTGAGGAGACATTTTTGTCTGTCCTCGCCCGTGGCCCCCATGTACAATTCAAAGTCTCTTATCCATCTGGCCCACCTCTACCCATGTTGCTGGTATCTGCGACATCAAAAGCGCCTGGCATCTGAGCCGCCAGGGAATCCGGCAGTCTATAAGGGGCCTTTTCTTGTTGAGCCACTGGCCTGCACCCTGGCCTGCACCCCGAGCAGACATGCTCCACTAGCTGGTTGGCCCCTGGCTTCTCTGCTTGTCCACACTGCCGCCTAATAGGCACGAGCACCGTGTGTGTGTGTATTTCTGTGGGACTCCAGTATGGAAGGCTGCACCTGCAATAGCCGCCTCATGGCACAAGCACTATTGCCTAGCCCTTCCTCCTCCCCACTCACCGCCGTACTGCTCATCACCGCTGCCGCCCAGGAAATCCACTTGCTCAACTCGAGCGTTCTCTCGTGGGCGGGGCACTCTTTCACCACGTGCGGCCCGGGTCTTCGGAACGTCACAGTTCCTTCACTGCGGCTGGTGAAACGGCCATGTCTCCTGACACCCACTCTGCCCTGTGTGTCAACACGGGTCCACGGACTGCTAGTGCGACCCCTCGTCACCAGTGTGATGGCCTTTGATCTATCTTTCTCACGCGCGTACCTCGCTGCGCAAAAATAAAATGTGTATACGCAGCTGTCCCTGCAAACCTCTTCTTTATTCTTCTTCTCATACGAACAGATTAACCCCACCCTCACGCATCACTTCCGTCCGTGCCTCCCACTGCCCCAGAACTGGAGTGTCAACATGACACATTTGAGTCCTAAACTAGCGAATAACTCTTAATGAACGAGGTGTAAGGCCGGTCTCTTACCTTCCTTTCTATCTATCCCAAAAGGGTCATTGCACAGATAAGGGACAGGCTGTCTCATTTGCCATGTGCAACAAAGGAATACAGAGCGCAGGCAGTGAACCAGAGGAGCACATTATGCCATGTGGAGAAAGGCACTAAAGGCCCTTTGCACACCACCAATCTATTGGGGAGTAGTGATTCTGGATGCAGACAGCATCACCTGGCCAGGCAGTTGGTGAAGGGTAAACCCAGTTTGGCTGCTGGCTCTTCCATCTACTTATTTAAATCCATTCTGCTTTACTCTTGAGTGCATCTTTCACCTTGTCCACCCCTATGCCCCAAGCAGACTTCTAGTAGTCACAAAGTATTAATAATTATGGGTCATTACAAGCGGAACTACGGGGCATATCACCTGTAACCAAGCACACATTCATGATGCACCACAGGGGGCAACTAGATCGATATTCAAGGGGGCGCCGTCGGGGGCTAACACGTCAAAATATTTTTGAGAAATTAGCAACCAACAGCAAATTTTAAAAGCCTTTGGGTCAGTGACATTGCCCAAAAACCTGATATGATTTAAAGACAAAATGCACATTTTGATGGTACCTGCCAGCATGGCGTTGCTGTGGTTGTGTTGTGGTGCACGGTTGGATTTGTCATTTGGTAGTTCATGATGCATATCCAGCTGCATTGTACCATAATCCCATGCAAGACTGAGTAGCGCTACAGTTACACTGTTTGATGTGTCAGTGGGCAGTCAGAAGGGAGGTCCAGGAAACTGACTAGATACTGTGGGCCCTGAATTTGTGTTATGGCATAGTGTCACCTGGCATAGCATCCCCTAGCCTAACAACTCATCTGGACACACAACTCCAACCGCAAAACAACTTAGCTTACACAAGGAAGGTAAGAGACCGGCCTTATACCTCATTCATTAAGAGCTATTAGCTAGTTAAGGACCAGAATGAACCATATCGACTGGCATTACAGTCACTGAAGATGGAAGATGCACTAACTGAAGACACATGCCTACACTACATTCCCCAAACACCACACTAACTCACTACATAAAACAACACATAACCCATACCATCTAGAAGCAAAGCCAACACACAGTGACCATGTTTTCCAAACTGAAGTTACCAACAGCACAGCAAAAATCTCTCTTGCACTATCCCTCTCCATCCCACTAACTAACCCTCCCCAACCGTCCTTCCATTTCAGATTCCCCTGAGCGGCCTGGGGACCATGAAAACGGCAGCGGTGCACAGTAAAAATCTCAATAACATAAACCAACACAACTCTACACACTCCTTGAACATCACTCTGACAGACACCAGAGTCAACCACACAAATAATTTACATTAGCAATCTGGACCGCAAATTAACCACTGCGGAGTAACGTGCAGAGTAACAGTCTGCATCAGTCTGAGAGGACGTGCTTTTCGTTTCCCTGCTCCGCTGCTGCTTTCTTCGTGGAGTGCTGCTTTAAGAACAACAAGACCCACTGACTTTAAAAACCCTTCTCCAACGCGGAGCGCGCGCGGAGTAACATGCAGAGTAACAGTCTGCATCAGTCTGAGAGGACGTGCTTTTCGTTTCCCTGCTCTGCTGCTGCTTTCTTAGTGGAGTGCTGCTTTAAGAACAACAAGACCCACTGACTTTAAAAACCCTTCTCCAGCGCGGAGCGCACGCGGAGTAACGTGCAGAGTAACAGTCTGCATCAGTCTTAGAGGACGTGCTTTTCGTTTCTCTGCTCTGCTGCTGCTTTCTTCATGGAGTGCTGCTTTAAGAACAAGACCCACTGACTTTAAAAACCCTTCTCCAGCGCGGAGTAGCGTGCCGAGTAACAGTCTGCATCAGTCCGCAGCAGGAGGCGGGGGGGGGCACCCGCACGGCTCTACTGATCGGCCACCGCCGACACCGTTCCTGAGGTGGTGAGGTAGGAGGCACCTTTAACGATCATAATCTCTGAGACTTTGATACTATTTTGAACTATCTTTGAACATCTGATACGTGTCTGAGATCTCGCTCCCGTACTGCAAGCACCCTTGGTACCTGCTCAATTTCTACACTTATACACTCCCACCAACTTTTACTAAATTGTAGAAAATGGAGGAAGAACCCGATCAATGCTGTCTTAGGAGCCATATGAAAAAAAACTCTGTGACCATGTTTCATGCTCCAAATTTAAATAATGCCTCCCCCGCGCTCAGGGCAGGGAGCGTACTTGAATCTGTACTTGACTCTCCTGATTCTTTTGACCCGGCGCAACCATGGGCTCCCGCCTTCCCGCGCCCCTTTCCCCTTTCCCTTCCCTCCACCCTTAATTGGCAGCTCAGGTCTAACAACGCCCGCACCTCCATCTGGCCTAAGCGGGAAAGAAAATAACACCGAACACCTACCGGCCTCCGAGCTTCTTCTCCTCATGCGACTCCAACGCTGGCTTCGCTCCCCCCCGTCGACCAAAGGGGGTGGAACGCTCGCATTAGCAGAGCAAGCGCGGCGGCTACGCTCGCCAACGCCATCCGCCCCATCACCGCATCGGTGAGCGACCGAGCCAGCGAGAGGATCGGAGGATCCCTCGAGGCAGGCCTGAGGGCGGTGGACAAGGTGGGCGGAAACGCACAAGCACCGCGTCAGAAGCCTCAAGACCCACTGAGGGGTCTTACTGCAGAGACTTTGCGCACGCTAACTGCCTCTGCCTCAAACTCGCCGCTGGATACCAGCTTAGAGGCCGCATCAGATGGTGCTGGGAAGTGTGACACCCAATCCATTTCCCATGTCCATCACCAAGGTCATAAAGAAAGTGCCTGTCAACGGACCATCTTGGCCACGATCCATCCACCGCCTCAGGGAGCATCGCCTGAACAAACTGATGCAGTGAAAACACCGGCTTTATCGAGTGCAACACCCACGTCCACTGAGGCACTTCAGAAGTCGACATTGCATCTTCCTGCTGAATCTTTAAAGAAGACTATAGTACAAGCACCTAAGGCGATTGCGGGCCCTGACTCAGACGTGGGTCCCCACAATCAAAGTGTCACTTCAATACCCAATTCAGAGTCAGATGCCGAACAACAATCGAGGGCTCAGGACATTTTAAAGCCAAAACCAAATTCCCCGACAAACAAGAAACGAATACAGTACAAAAAAAGTGGCAAGCCCAAATCACAATCCTCTCTGGCACAAGGAATCGCTGAGAAATCGACTACACAAAAAAGAAAGGAAGAACCCAATTGCAAAAGGAACCAAATTAACCAAAAGCTTGGCCCCTCCCAAGAAACGGTGGTCAGGAAAATGTTTTCTACTGACCCGCTCCTTTCCAATGCCCTCTTGAACTTCTTTAGGACTCAAGTAAAGCGAAAACTATTCAATGAGTCCAAACTCTCGGACGCAGAAATATTAGAAGCACTGGACGTGACCCCTCCGCTAGCCAAATGCAGAAAAACACTATCTTCTCAAGATGAACATCACGATGTGACGCTGACAAAATCTACTCACACGCCTCTCACGGATGGAAACATTAAAACCATAGTGCCATGCACTCAGCCCGAAACCTCAGCAATGAAAGAAGTCCAAATGGGACCATCATTCCAGGGACCTTCCACAGCCACAACGCCCCATGCCAAATCGGCTCTGTTAAGCCCGGACCAATCGAAACAAACTCAACATACAGAGGAGCAGTCAGGGCAACCCTATGCCAACCCAGTACGCCCTGATACAAGGACACAAAGTCTATCTACAGAAACGCAGGCACGGAAACCTATTCTCCCTGAAGTTAGCATTATGGACAAAACAAGAGAAACACCAGCAATAGAAGCCCGGCCGGCCCAGCACGAAATGTTAGACATACTGGACCGACTCCAGCCAAAACCAGACCCACCACGCAGAGAAATTAGTTCACAGTCCTGGACTAAAGCTCACTTATCTACCCCAAACGCTCGGCCGTTCATACAAGAACACTCAACAGATCCATTACATCAACGGTGTTTGGGCAGTGGCTCATGGAATTCTTCTCCAAGATCACTCAATCTGCCAGAGGCCGGTGGTGCTGCAGTGAGACGCCGGCATTCAGTTACGAGCGCTTTAATCACAGACTGCAGAGAAACACCCATAAAAAATGGAAGGTTAAATGAATCTCAAACATTCAAGCAAAAAGACTTACCAAATAACAAGAAAGACATGACAACGATAATGTCGGCAATAACTATTGTAATGGCACCATTCTGTAAACTGTACGAAACCTTAGGCAACGCCTCGAGAGATAACACAGCCACATTGGCCATTATACAATCGAAGTTGTCTTTTCTGGAAGGCTTCATATCGGCCATAGACTTGAAAGATATTTCACAAAGGAAAAGAGACATAACGGAATCTGAGTGTGAAAACGGCACGGTGGCCATAAGCCTCAAAGATGCCCCACTGGGGGAGATGGAATCGAAATCAACTCAGACAATGCTGACGAAAGGAAATGATGAAATTGCTCAAATATTCCTGAAGAAACCGAAAACAGTCACAACAATGAGCAGACAACAGCCAAAGACCAACTCTGTGGCAACTCAGAATGCGAGCCAAAGCCAGAGGCAGAAGAAAAAAGCCCTTACACTGGCTGAGAAGGAGCTAACAGAACCACCGATTCGACCCCACACATACGAAGAACCTGCTACGGGCACGACGGAAGTCAGGCCGACTAAAGACACTCCTAATCAAGACCAGGACCTAAGGATGGCTGTTTCGTCGATCGATCTAACCCAGTCACCCAAATCAACCAGCAACTTTCTGAATTCCAGCATCTTAACCAATGTGTCTCAGCATTTGGAACAAGAGATCCCCGACAACTTCAGTTCTCTTAATAAGGTGGATACAGGCCACAAGGATTCCCAAAAGACTACAAACCCTACTAAGAAGATACCAGCCCCAAGCCCCATGGAAGGCCCTCTGCCACAACATCCAAGTCAGGCTGAACGCCTTTCCTAAGCCTCAATAACAGCAACGCGTGCACTGCCCACAGGCTCCTCAAATGAATCTCCTCACGGAAGTTTGGTGACACAGGCGCTGAAGCCACATACGTCACCAAAAAAAACAGAGGCGACTGTAACTATGGATAAATCAACGCGCCTGTTTAAAATCGAGCAGATCTCAAAAAGAGACAAATACATGGTTCTAAACCGCAGAACAGTACTAAAAATCACAGCGGCCACATCTGGCCTACATTACCTGAAACGGAAGACTTCAAACTAATAGAGCCATACCATAGAGACAACAAGGCAAATGCCTATCTGCACATTAAAGCAGACGTAATAGATCTCGAAAAACAGACCTGAGGGCAGCTCGGGGGAGATCCACAGAGAAATCTCATCGGAAATATTCGGCTGATTCATCGGAGGTCCTCCCAACCCAAGATCATCAAGACAAAAGTAGGCATAGCCCGGACCATTCCTCATTCGCTAGACATCGTGGATACCAAAGAAGAGAAAGGATAAGAGGCTATTCTCCTCAACGAAGAAGACTGAATAGCAACAGAAACCGCAGGTCTCAGTCGCCGAGCAACAGACTCCCCGACACATCGGCCAACATAAAGAAAGACCTGACTTCAGGCAGACCGTGGAATTGGCTAAAAGGAGCGCTTACCTCAAATCGAAGCAGATAGCAACTACCTAATGAGGCCAAAGAAGTCGATCATTCAAAGGTGTTGACGTTAGCCTTGTGGAACACCAGAGGCCACGCACACCTAACTGACCACAACAGTGAAGATCTTGGCCGCTTCGACATTCTCTGCCTCCAGGAGACCTGGCTTCTAGAAAAACCGTGCATGGAAGGATTCGAAATTGAGGTCTCCCCAGCGGTCAGAGGACTGTTAGGATGGCCTTCCGCTGGCCTACTTATCGCTGTGAGGACAGGACAAAACTTGAAAATCGTCAAAACCATTGTTAGAACCTACGGGATTCTGGCAATTCTTATTGAATGGACTCACTTTTTGGAGAACATAAGACAATGGACTGAGACCTCTCTCGCAGTTATTACGACTTACTGGAACCCACAAAGAACGTCGATCTTGGCTTTCTGCCAATCCATGGCCGATACTATCGACGACGTTGTAGTGGAGTGGAACACCACGCATGTCATAATATGCAGTGATTTGAATGCCAAATGCCTCCACCCTAAAGAAGCATCTCGGCAATCAGATGCTGCATCGCTTACGGAATCAAGGTGCCAAGCCTGGATGAACTTGATGGCCTCAAGAAATCTACACAATGCGGCATGGACCAAAGAATGGCAAGCGCAAATCCCCACCTGGGAACGAGGCTCCTCCACAGCCACCCTGGACTATATTTTCATCTCGAATGACATGTGTTTAGACATTGATAGCTTCAAGGTGATCAAAACAGACCCGAGCGACCATAACATGCTCACCCTTGGATGGTCCTTGGCCTCTCGAGAAACCAGAAGCTATATAGCTTTGGTGGAGTCCAATCCCCAGCAAACTCGACTCCGCCTCACTGCCGCCAGTGTCAGAGCTATGATCCAACAATTCGCTACAGCCGGGGACTCATCAACTTCCCCCAAGATACCTCAGAGACCTAACTACATCCCGCTCTTGATTAAGTACAAGTCTAAGCAGAAAGAGGAAAAGCCTATTCCTTTTACCTACAACCACACATATGACAAAATAATAGCTGGGGAAAAAAGGCGGTGAGAAAAATGAAACGCAACGCAAAAGCAGCTAACTGTGAACTAGGGTGGGAACTATGGATAAAGGAATATAAAAGCTACAAAACTTGGATCAGACTACGTAGGGCAGTTCTCTACCAAAACAACGCCGAAACCATGATGAGAACACTATCAACTAAAAAAATCAGCTGACTTTTGGGCCCTGATTAACATCTCACAAGGAAACATAAGGACAAACATCATCAACTCTGTTTCTGAAACAGCCTGGGTTGAATTCTTCACACATCTCTTTGCTTCTCCGACAACAAATGTGACCCCCAGTCAGGTCCTAAAACTGGCTCCCTGGGTGGATCTGTCTGCAAAAGTAGACATCAATGCCGCCATTCGAAAGCTAAAAACATCTAGAGCCCCAGGACCTGATGGCCTTACGAACACCGACCTAAAAACACACATCACAGAATGGACAGATTTTATCAGTCTCCTGTTCAGCCACTGCAAAGCTAGCAGACAGATCCCTGCGTCATGGACAAAAGCTACCGTTATCCCAATCTTCAAAAAAGGAAGCAGAGAAGAGCCAGCAAACTACCGACCAATAGCCCTTTTGGATATCATGGGCAAATTGTTCGCCACTCTTCTTCTCCAACACTTCCGGCGCTGGGCAAAATCGGCCCCGTGCGAAGATCCCTTCCAAGTGGGCTTCAAGAAAAATGGTGGAACGGCAGTGAATATCCTAATACTAAGCTTGATCAAGGCCAAAATAAAGCAGGGAGCACCAACAGTCTACATGGCCTTCATAGATCTGTCACAGGCTTTTGACAGAGTTGATACAATGCTCCTTTGGAAAAAGCTAAAAGGCTGGAGTTGTCCAGAAGAAATCTTACATCCTATTATAGCCCTCCATTCGAACACCACCCTATGTGTCCGCCTGAACAAGCAAGGCATTCTTACCGAAGGAATCCCGGCAGAAAGAGGAGTGAAACAAGGATGTCTGCTGGCCCCGGCTCTGTTTGTAGCCTTTTTAGGTGACTTCAAAGACTCAGAAGCTAACGTTCGGAGCTTCCCTCCAAGGCTCGGCAATACTGTGGTGTCTCGAATTCTCTATGCAGATGATATGATCCTCTTAGACCAGACCCAAATAGGCCTCCAACATCAGCTGGACAACTTGGCAGAGTACATGGCCACCAACAACCTTACTATAAACATCGCCAAGACAAAAATCATGATCTTTGCCAAGAATCGACAACCTAAGATTGCAGCTCACACCTGGTCAGTGAACAAATGCCGCATAGAAGTGGTCCCTCACTTTAAATACCTGGGAGTTATGCTCGATGGAACACCACAGGAGTCTCAAATGCAATCATATCTCTGGGACAAAGCCAAGAACTTGACATCGCAATTGAGACTGATTGACCGCAAGTTTGGCAAATTTTCTTTGATTCCTGCAATCGATTTCTAAAAAGGAAAAATAGTCCCTGCACTAACATATGGCATGGATGCCACGATCAACATGCCGAGTTCATTCTGGCCAAAACTGGAGGGCTATATTTGGAAGACGATCATGGGTCTACCCAACTCAATCCCGATCGCTGCTGTCAGAAGAGAGCTGGGCCTATTGTCGCTGAGGGCCACTGTCAGTCTGTGCTCACTGGCTATGTACAGAAAGACTCTTAGCCAAGACGGTCTGCCGATTTTTAAAACCATTGGCAAAGAGCTAGCGGCAACTAAATGCGAGGGGATTCAGAAACGGATCAATTGCCAAGAAAAGAAACTGGAAGAGGTGGCTTGCACCAAAGAGGACTTAATTTCCATTCCACAAAAAGTGATCCAAAAACTGAAATATCAAGACTGGATACTCACTGGCGACCAAACTTTGGCGATCAAATCCTTGAAACACTTGCCGCCAACATATAATAAGCGAAATTCCTCTTTGACCTACTGCAAAAAATTCCCGGATAAAAAGTTACAAAGTGTCTTTTTAAGAGTCCGTCTGAACTTGCTCCACACCAGAGAGATTCTTGGGATAAGAAGCCAGGCCAGTGTCTCAACAAGCAGACTGTGCCTAAACGAGGACGCGAAATAAACAGTTCAACATCTTCTGCTAAACTGTCCCACTCTCAACTCAGAACGCTCAGCAATTTTGGCACCTCTATGGGTAAACTCCGTCTTGGTAGAAGAAGACACTTGGTGGTGCCGACTTATTTCTGGTGAAAAAGCACGATGGGCAGTAGCCACAAGCAAACTAATGGAAATAGCTTTCATTAAAATAAACGCCAGGACTCCACCTAGCGGCCAGTGACCAACTATTACATCGTGTAACTACATCTCATTACAAACCCATCGGGGTAACTTGAGTAGAGCTTTTCAGATGGGACTCTCACTGTCCAACTTACGGTCTCACGAAACACCACCTGAGAATGCCGGACTCTAGGTGTTATGGTGACTATTCATGGCTGAGCAAACCAGCAAAGCGAATATGACTCAAAATTGGAAATCTTTTGAAAACTGTTGAAATTGGTAGAAAGTTCATATGTATTCACATGAAAAAAATCTTATTTTGTTCACTTCCTCTTGTAAAAATCATTTTTCTTTTCTTGAATATACACAAGTAAATAAAAATAAAATAAAAAAATAAAAAAATTAACCACTGCTCTAAGACAATCACAATATAGCTAAATTTTACACACTACAGACAACCTTATCTTTTCAAATCAGCACACATCAACATTGCAACAAAGCATCCTTGCCCTGCCCTTGTTAGTCCCCTAGCCCACCGCTTATAGATCCCGAATCTCCAAGAAAAAGGGAGAACGTGTGTTATTCAAGAATGAATAATCTAGCATAACCAGCAGAGCAAAGAGTTTCGCTCATTCCATCGAACTACATCTAGTACCACGCTTTGTCAGTTCTAGATATCACAATAAAACTTTGCTATAATCGAGCTGTACTCCCCTTAGTCCTACACTCATGCTTACCGATAACACATTTGAAAACCACACATCCCTACTTCGACAACTATATCCCTTCCCACTCATCCCAATTGTTTTTTCTACTCTGTTTTGGTCACTATTGTCTAGCTTCTCTTTCCTATCACCTCCTCCCCAAACCTCCCCTTTCACAGACTAAGGTCTGGGGACACCCTTACAGGGTCACAATATGCCACCTTTTGGGCAAGGCCAGGCACCATAAGACCACTACGGTGGTGAAGGGCACAGTATAAATATTGGATAACATAACATTCTCATTTGGGTTATTACTCTGTACAATCCATGCAACTTTGGAGACTGGAAGCAGTAGGGCAGGAAATGAATGCCAGTCCCATATACTATATTCACTGGTGCTGTGACTTGACTATCTGGTGAAACTATAAATCCACCTGTCAAATTCAGTGATATGGGAACTGAGCGAGGGTCACTGCAACAATAACACAATTCTAGGTGGTAGCTTTGACGGGGTAGGGGCACTAATGGCGGAGCACAAGTAAACACCATTTTGTCCTAAAAATCATTACATTGTAAGGAAGTATTTTTTCTTCGAATAGTGTGAAATTAATCAATTCTAAGGACAGCACTTTCTGCAGTTAAATCACAGGGAGATTACATACTTTGTTTAAGCACTGAACCTCAGAATTTAACCCTCTCTGCAAAATATGCACTTGATCACATTCTTTCTGACCTCTACTTTGTACAAATATTTAAGTTTTAGCTTTGAAGGACTAAGGTAATACTGTCTTACCTGAAGAATACACACATCTGCATACTAAAGGAAACTGATCATATGTAAATACTTACAGAAGCATCTTAAGCTAAAAGGATATCATTGTGCCTTCCTTTTCCATATCCTGATTGGAAAACTATAAGTTCTAGAATCCAAATAATGATATCCTGAGAAATCTCTGATAGTAAATCACTGTGCTTTTAGCACTTTAAGAAACAGAGAGCGTCCATTTACCTAAATTGTTTTTTTAACATTTTGAAATCTTTAACAACTATCCCATACATATAGTATTGTTTCCTTTATCCACTCACAATCCTTACAGACATAAGAAAGTGCTCCATAATTTTCCATGCAGTGGTCACAGTACAAACAATATGACATTTGAAACCAACTTTGATTATGTCCTGTTGGTATTCATTTCAAGGGACTATGACATTTAAAAACCACAATGCTCATCATGCTTTCATTTCATTTCAAATATTTTGCTCAGAAACCTGATCAGTCCAAACACCAGCGACTGATTTTCCCCCAATCGCAGCATCATCCACCATTCCTCTGGCTCAGGGCATTTACCTGGGTTAGAAATGTCCCAATATTCAGTGTTCTGTGGTTTGTCAAATCTGTGCAATAAACAATGCTTCAAAGATTCCACCACAGCCGTTTGAGCACAATCTCTGCACAATAGTTTGGATTTGTTAACTTGTCTTCGAGCTCCGAGGACTTCCTTGGTTTCGAATAAATTCAGGCGCATACGCAAGAATTGGTCCCTGAACTTTTTACATGGGAATTTAATCAGGTATTTTGGCAGACATTTTACACTTCTAGTTTCTCCTTTATGATCTCTCATCAATTTACATGAGGTCCTCTGCTCCTGTGTTGAGATCCAGTCAGCTTCATACACTTTGCGCTTTTCCCTTTCTGGATTTGTAACAAAGTCTTTTGTTGTAACATTTAGATGTGCCAAACAATCTATACATTTCTTTTTCCAGAAGTCAAGGGGCCATTCGGGTCTTCTCCCCGGATTGATTCCCAAGATTTTTAGGGGCCATACCGAATCAGGAATTAGACATTTTCAAAACAGATTCAGAGACTTCCAGAGGCTTACTGCATACATAGAGTAAAGTCCCAGTTCAAATGTTATCAAAGCATTGGGGAGACCCTTTGGAAGTCTCAGAACCTTCATCCAAAATATTCCCTCCAGAGCATCCCAGGTTTGCCATGGGAGATTGAGTCCTGGTGCTTAACTTACCTAAGCATGCATGTCCACAGCACATAGCAACTCCTTTGCTACAGCCTTCTTCCAAGCTGTGCGCTGCCTCCTGAAAATAGGGAAACTTCCACCCGCCCGATTCAATGGAAACTGTGATTTTCTTATTGAATACAATGACCTTGGGGGCTTACCACATGGCTGTAACAAAATAGTACAGCTCCCCAGGAGGGGTGCAACAAAACCTACATTTGGGAGCGGGGGGCTAACTGGTGATGGGGAGGGCCACCTAAAAAAGGGCATGGCAAACATGGAAGCTCCGCCCCTTTTGTTCTACCCCAAGCATTGTCTAGCATGGGTCCAAACTATCAAATGGTAGCACCCCAGCATTTAACATAGGCGCACACACAATTGCACAGAAGATCTCTCCAACTACAGGGCAATCTCCAACATCCCCTACCCGGCAAAACTTCTAGAAACCTACGTATATAAACTAACCCAAGAACACGTACAAAAACACCACCTGCTAGACCAAGGTCAAGTAGGTTTCAGACCAGCAAGTGGAACGGAAACAGCACTACTATCCATCTGGGACGACCTCAAAAACTAACGCAGACTCAAACACCACCTCAAACACCACCTCAGCCCTTAATCTGCTTGACCTCTCTGCAGCCTTTGACACAGTGACACAGTGAGCCATGACACCCTGACCAAAAGACTAGAAGACATAGGCATAACAGACTCAGCCCTACTCTGGACCAAATCATTCCTAGCAGAAAGAACAGAACCCGTATGGATTAAACCATTCAAATCCACTCCACAAATTAACGACTGTGGAGTGCCACAAGGATCCTCACTATCGCCACTATATTTCAACATCTATCAGACTCTGATCATCAGAATCTTCAAAAAATACAATTTTACATGCTACAACTACGCAATGCCGATCATTCAACCCTAATCGACTGCCTAAAAGAAGTCTTTATTTGGATGAATGCCAACAACCTGAAAATCAACCCAGGAAAGACAGAAATCATGATCGTATCCAAAGACCAAGAGAACACAACCACCATCCCGTGGCATACGGAAATGGGAAACGCACCAACACCATCGAAGATAGTAAAAAATCTGGGAGTCCTAATGGACAACACCCTAACCTTAGAACCACAAATAAATGCAACAGTGAAGAAATGTTTTTTCCTCCTACACACGGCAAGAAGAATTCTACCTTTCCTCTCACACACAAAACACTCACTATCGTCGCCCTAATCATGTCAATAATTGACTATGCAAACAGCCTCTACCTAGGATTACCAGACACCTCCTAAAGAAACTGCAACGGATCCAAAACGCAGCAGCAAGACTAGTCCTCAAACTATCCAGAAGAGACCACATCACCCCAGCCCTAAAAACACTATACTGGCTCCCAGTTAAACATCGCATCACCTTCAAAACAATGTGCATAACGCACAGGGCAATCAGTGGACAACGTGCAGAATGCCTAAAAAAGAAAATAATCTACAAACCAAAAAGACCCCTCCGATCAACCAACGAAGTACGCCTGGAAATCAAACCATACTTAAGAAAAAACTTGGAGGCACCTCCTTCTACCACTTAGCCGCAAAAACTTGGAACAACATCCCAAAAGAAATAAGTAACACCGAGATAACCTGAAATTCAGGAAATCACTAAAAACCTGGCTCTTCAACACCACTGATTCAAACTGAAAACCGAAACAGAGAAAAGGACGACTAAACTAGAAAGGACACGGACAGCCCCAGAAATGACAGGGAAGCGCCCACGGCACCTGGACGGGTGACACTGGATAGACTATAACTCAGACGACACACACGGAGACAGAGCCAAATACTCCACCCGCCCCTTTGTTATCACCAGGTACCACAGTGTTGTGGAATTGCCGAGATATTGGCAATTAGCACACAACCTGACTTGTTGGCATTGGCAGGTGCACTGGCCACAGGAGTGTGAAGGGAGGACAGGTGGGCTATGAGAAAGCCTGAAAGAGGCGGGGACCAGAGGAATAAGGAACCTTGAATGTCAGAGGGACCCAGATCAGGACAGGCGCATCAGGGGAGGCTACACAAGCCCAGAGCCTTAATTCAGGATAGAGATGCCAACTAACCAACTCCACTAACAATTTCCCATCTGCATACACCTCTTACATTCCAAACTAACACAACCAAAACCTACAGAACAACACACCGCACAAACTTCACTACACTACAACAACAAAACAAAAAAGACACATAGACTTGCACAACAGCACACGACTACTAGCGGCTGCAAACACCCCAGGCCCAGCCAACGGACCCACCGGGCTGAGGCCGCCAACAGCACATCACTGCTCTCATGCACTTTTCCTGCTTCCTCCCACTAACTCAACCTCCCCTTCCTCTTTTCAGAGCTGCCAGAGCGCCAGGGGACCACTCCGGTGGTGATAGTGCGGGGTACAAATATCCTTTAACATTAACATTCACCCACTCATTTAAACATCCCAGTTACCATACACTCGCTCATTTACATGCACACACAGCCCCCATACATCATACACTAATTCACACACACTCACTCAATCAAACATACATTACATACATACACAATGAGCTAATATGCACTGCTAGTTTCAGAAAAGGCTTTCCTCACGCCTCTGCCTAACAAAAAGCAAGTGTGAACATCTTTCAGCCCCTTCCCATCAGTGTGAAAGAACATATAATGTTCACACACATCTGTGGGAAGGGGGCTGGTGTGTCCATTTGATTTTTGTTAGGCAGAGAGGTGAGGGAAGCCTTTCTTGAAACTAGCAGCTTTATAGTTTTGCTGCGTTTGTGCAAATATATTTTTCTGCACAAACACAGTATAACTTTAAAGTCGCTTGTTTCAGGAAAGGCTGCTTTCCCTTTTTGGACTAACAGAAAAGTATGCATTGAGCTAATGTGTCTTCAGCCCTGCTCCCTACCTCCCATTGGGGGGTTTGGGGGTGGCTGGAGCCCAATTAGCTCAATGGCGTTGCGCGCCTGCAGCTTCCCACATCAAGCAGAACAGCTTTGCTGTTGGCGCCCAACAAGAATCCAGCCTTGTGATGTCAGTGACTGTATTGCCAGTAGTTATGGTTCATTCTGTGATGGCCTTTGATCTATCTTACTTGCACGCGTGCCTCGCTGCACATTCAATAAAAGGTGGACACAGAGCTGTCCCTGCAAACGTCTTCTTTATTCTTCTTCTCATATGAACTGATTAAGCCCGCCCTCCTGCGTCACTTCCCTCTTTGCCTCCCGCCTCCTACTACCCCGGAACTGGAGTGTCAACATGACATCCCCCAATTTAAACAGTCACCCAACAGGGGTGATGAATAAGCAGGAACACTGCTCGCTAAGCCATCTCCTCTATGAGGCAGCAAGGCTTATTCCTAGCTCTCTGAGGTCGAGAGCTGAAATGTTCAGCAAATCCACTAGCCCCGGATCTCTCACCGTGGTCCTCCCGGTCCGACACTTCGGAGTCCTCTTGATCTCCGTGGTAAGGATCATCAGACACATAGTCAATGGGTATCTCCACTCTTCCACTGAGTTGCCGTGGCCCCGAAAGGGGAACTTTCTTGAAATGTGAAGTTCTGCATGGTCAGTCCTCTATCTCCTTAGGCTGTAATCATGGAGCCCTTCTTTTCTAGCATGATCAGTGGTTCTTCTTGAAACAATGACGTATGCGTGTGAGTCTGTGGTTGTATTACAGTGACTATGTCCCCTACTTCAAGTTGGGGGTCTTGAGCCTTCTGGCGACCATCAGCATATTCCTTCATGCGCTCCTTCACAGCCTGATCTCTTTCCCTCCCATCAGTGTCCAATGGTGATCGGTCCTCTTGAGGACTGGCCTGAGGCAGCCGAGTCCTAATGTCCCTCCCAAACATGACCTCTGCTGGGGTTTTCCCAGTGGTGCTGTGCTGCGGTAGTCCCTCAACAACTGGTGGAGCACTTGCTCATAGGGTTGCCGTGTGAGTCGAGCCACCTGCAGTGCCCTCTTCAGATTGGCCATGAACCGTTCAATCATACCATTGGCATAGGGCCATAATGGGGTGACCTTGTGATGATGGAACCCCATGTACTTGCTGAACTTGGTGAAGCTATGTCTGTTGAACAGAGGCCCATTGTCTGTTTTAACCTTTCGATGAACACTGTAGGCCTTGAAGATGCGGTCTAACACTGGAATGACATGGTGGGCTGCAGTCAGCGATATGATTTGAGCTTCCGGATACCTCGAATATTGATCCATGACTGCCAATACGTATCTCCCCCATTCAATAGGACCGAAGAAATCAGCCGCCACTGCCCATATGCCCCCGGGGAGTTCAGACATTCTCAATGGCTCTGGATGCCGATTTGGCGTGAGAAGACAGCAGGTGGGACATTTCTTCAGGAGTTCCTCCACCATGGCGTCCAGCTGCGGAAACCACACTTTCTGGCGCAACATGCACTTCGTGGAGACCACACCTCAATGTTCCTCATGAGCCAACTCTATCACCTTCCTTTTTAGAGATGTGGGAATCACTACCTTGTGACCCTTTAGCAGGAGGTTGTCCTCGCAGAGCGCTAGCTCTTCTTTTACCTGCAACAGTCTGTCCACCTCCTGACCTTGTTGCCTAGGGATCTAGGCCCAATGAAGGACGCACACACGGATAGATAGGAGGAACTTCTTTATTCTTTTACAACCAAGCAGGAACTGGCGCTTGCTGCGCACGTGCCCCATAACTCCCTTGCCCAGTCCAAACTCCGCCTTTCCAACGGAGGGGGCTCATGAGCGTTAACCCCTTGAGCCCCGGGTAACAGACCTATCTCTTCCGATGCAAGAAGACCCCGTTCCTTGGCCCTCCTCCACTGACTGGATTTGAGCCCCTTGCACATGATCTGGCAGGCCTGATCTGCTTCCACTTCCTGTGCCAAACGGGTTGGTTCGATGCCCTCGGGCATGGCCTGTTGGATCAGGTATCGTAGATAATGGTCCGTCACCAATGGTTCAGGTGTACATTCCGTTCTGGGATGCTGGAATAAAAAGTCAGAGGGTTTTCCTCCTTTCCTGGTCTGTGTATGATTTCGAATGCATAGTCCTGCAGCCGGAGTCCCCACCTCACGATGCGGGGTGGCATTTTGGCTTATGATATGATAGGTTATTTATAACGCGCTTAATACCCAGAGGTTTCTAAGTGCAGACCCCGGGGATCGAACCTGTGTTGCTCTGTGCCGTCTTGCTTCCAAGGCGAGCATGTTGCTGCTGAGCTATCCTCCCGAGACGAACCTTGTGGGTTGCCGTAAAAAAACAAGAGTGCTTGATGACCAGCCACAACTCAGAATAGCTTACCGTAGAGAAACAGGTGAAAATGTTCACACTCCCACACTAGTGCAAGGCTTGCTTTTCTGCCTGAGAGTAGGCCTGCTCGGTGACTGAGAGGCTCCTACTGGCGTATGCAACAATGTGTGTTTGCGTCTGGTCCTTTGAGTTGATTTGGGCCAGGATAGTGCCCAGCCCCACTGGACTTGCATCCACTGTTAGCTCTGTTTTCCCGTCTAAATCGTAGTATGACACGTTCTCAGCTCATGCTACTCTTTCTGGAATGATCTCGAAGGCACGTTGGCACTCCTCCGACCAGTTGAACACTACATTTTGTTTGGTCAGTGCTCCGAGGGGTTCACTGACCATGGCAAAGCCCTTTATGTACCTTGTGCAGTAACTAGAGAGGCCTAAGAAAGACCTGAGTTCCGAGACATTGGTTGGTGGTGGTGTCTCATTGAGCACAGTGACTTTGTCCGGATCAGGCATCATGCCGTTTTCTGAGAACACATGGCCAAAGAAGCGTAGCATGCTTTTTCTAAACTCACATTTGTCTTGGTTGAGAGTGAGGTTGGCAGCTTCAAGGGCCATGCACACTTTAGCTAGGGTCTCGTCATGTTTTCCCACCTCGGTCCCGAACAACAAGATGTCGTTGCTGTAGTTTATACAGTTTGGGATGTGTTTAAATATGTGGAGGACTTCTGCCTGAAATATCTCGGCTGCCGAAGAGACCCCAAAGCTCAATCTTTCATACTGGTACAATCCCAGGTGTGTGACGAACCTTGTGATGTTCCGACTCTCTGGACTTAACACCAACTGGTGGTAACCCTTCTTTAGATCCACTTTTGGGAAAACCCTGGCCCTGTTTAACAGATGTATCATATCAGTGATGCGTGGAGCCATGTGTCTTTCCCTTTGTATTGCTTGGATGGGCCGTCTCATATCCACACACAGTCTAATTGCATCAGAACCTTTCTTCAGCACTGGAACGATGGGCGAGACCCACGTAGTGGGGCCTGTGGCCGGCTCTATGATGTCTTGTTCTAAGAGCTTATGCAGTTCATCCTCCACTTTTTTCATCATATTCACCGGTATACCCCTGTAGTGTTGAGCTATGGGGCGCACCATTTCGTCAATGTGCAGTTTTATTTGCCTATTCCGCAGTTTTCAGATGCCTCTGAATAGTTTGGGGTATAGGTCATTTATCATGTGTACGGGGTCTATGTATTTATGTACCATGATCTTGTAGAGTACATGTATTAGACCCATTTCGATGGCCGTCTTAAATCTGAGTACGCAGCTGCTTTCGCTCCCTGTCGCCAGCACATGTATCGGCACTTTCTTTTCTTGCCCCTTGTAGCGGCATGAATTGCCCCGTACATTTGAGGTGTGTTGAGGCTCTGTATGTGTGGCCGGGCTTTGTGGCAGCTCTTTGAATACCTTCTCACTGACCACGTTCACCGTTGCCCCAGTGTCTATGAGAAACTCAGTGGGCCTTTCATTCAATGTTATTATCAGTGTAGGACTGTGTTCGGTAGCCACCGAGTTGCCCAGTGCGCATACATATCCTCCTTTCGTTGTTCGCTCCCCGATGAGCTGACTTTGGATTCCGACGGCGATTGCTCTACTAGGTATCGCACGCATCGTCTGGATCTTCACTCTGGTCTCACACGAGTGACTTATCTTCTCCTTTCTCTTCTCTCTCTCCTATGTTCCTCATCACTGGATTCCTGATCTTTTGGTTCAGGTCTCGTTGAGGGATGTGATGCTGTGCCCGATGGTTGGGACGTCGAGGGCAGAGGTCTAGGTTTGTATCTGGGGAATGCTTCTCTGCCTCTCTCTCTCCTCTTGTCTCCGTTGAGTCGGCAGACCGCCTTGAAGTGTCCCTCTTCGCCACACGTGGCACACTGTTGGCCAATGGCGGTGCAGGTCCCTTCATGACGGTATTCAAAGCCACATTTGAAACAGTATGGCTCTTCTCATCTCCTTTCCTGTTGTAGCTGATGCACTGTGTCCTCCGTTGCTGTGGTGTTAAAACTTTCTACCTGCGAGTCCACAGCCCTTTCCGCCCTCGCAAGTGTCAGTATTTCGTCCAAAGTGCGGGCTTTCTGTAGCAATTTCCATCTGAAGATCTCGGACTCATATCCTGAGATAATTTGAGACTGCAGCGCCTCTGTGTTGGAGTAGTTTGTGAAGTCGCAATGCTTCATTTTAAATCTTAGTCTCATGATGTAGGCGTCCATCGTTTCACCCTTTGCTTGTTTGGTGCAGTGGAATAAGTGGTGCTCAGTCTACATTGGTGTGCGGGGAGAAATTCGCTGACAAAACTACTTTTAAGTCTTGTATGGAGTCAATGGTTGTCACATATCTCATCAATAATGCCTTGTGTGGCCGGTCCTACCGCCAGTTTGAGAAGACATTTTTGTCTGTGTTCGTCAATGGCCCTGTGGCCCCCATGTACAATTCAAAGTCTCTTATCCATCTGGCCAACCTCTGCCAATGTTGCTGGTATCTGCGACATCAAAATCGCCTAGCATCTGAGCCGCCAGGGAATCCGGCAGTCTATAAGGGGCCTGCTCTTGTTGAGCCACTGGCACTTGGTTCTGTGCACCCTGGCCTGCATCCTCGGAAGACATCCTCCACTAGCTGGTTGGCCCCTGGCTTCTCTGCTTGTCCACACGGCCGCCTAATAGGCACGAGAACCGTGTCTGTGTCTCTCTCTGTAGTATACCAATATGGAAGGCTTCAACTGCAATGGCCGCCTCATGGCACAAGCACCATTGCCTATCCCTTCCTCCTCCCCACTCACCGCTGTACTGCTCATCACCGCTGCGGGCCAGGAAATCCACTTGCTCAACTCAAGTGTTCTTTCATTGGCGGGGCACTCTTTCACCATGTACGGTCCGGGTCTTCGGAACATTGCAGTTCCTTCACTGCAGCTGGTGAAACGGCCGTGTCTCCTGACACCCGCTCCGGTCTGTGTGTCAACACGGGTCTCTCGTCACCAGTGTGATGGCCTTTGATCTATCTTTCTTGCGCACGTACCTCGCTGCGTATAAATAAAAGGTGGACACGGAGCTGTCCCTGCAAACGTCTTCTTTATTCTTCTTCTCATACGAACGGATTAACCCCGCCTTCCTGCATCACCTGCCCCCCACTGCCCCAGAAATGGAGTGTCAACAAGTTTGAGTCCTAAACTAGCGAATAACTCTTAATGAACAAGGTGTAAGGCCAGTCTCTTACCTTCCTTTCTATCCCAAAAGGGTCATTGCACAAATAAGGGACAGGCTGTCTCATTTGCCATGTGCAACAAAGGAATACAGACTGCAGGCAGTGAACCACAGGAGCCCCATTAGGCCATGTGGAGAAAGACGCTAAAGGCCCTTTGTACACCACCAATCTATTGGGGAGTAGTGATTCTGGATGCAGACAGCATCACCTGGCCAGGCAGTTGGCGAAGGGTAAACCCAATTTGGCTGCTGGCTCCTCCATCTACTTATTTAAATCCATTCTGCTTTACTCCTGAGTACACCTTTCACCTTGTCCTTCCCTATGCCCCCAGCAGACTTCTAGTAGTCACAAAATATTAATAATTATGGGTCATTACAAGCAGATCTATGGGGGCATATCACCCGTAACCAAGCACACATTCATGATGCACCACAGGGGGCAACTAGATCGATATTCAAGGGGGTGCCGTGGGGGGCTAACACGTCAAAATATTTTTGAGAAATTAGCAACCAACGGCAGGCACATTTTAAAAGCCATTGGGTCAGTGACATTGTCCAAAAACCTGATATGATTTAAAGACAAAATGCACATTTTGATGGTACCTGCCAGCATGGCGTTGCTGTGGTTGTGTTGTGGTGCACGGTTGGATTTGTCATTTGGTATTTCATGATGCATATCCAGCTGCATTGTACCATAATCCCATGCAAGACTGGGTAGCGCTACAGTTACACTGTGTTTGATGTGTCAGTGGGCAGTCAGAAGGGAGGTCCAGGAAACTGCCTAGATACTGTGGGCCCTGAATTTGTGTTATGGCATAGTGTCAACTGGCATAGCATCCCCTAGCCTAACAGCTCATCTGGACACACAACTCCAACAGCAAAGCAACTTACCTTACACAAGGAAGGTAAGAGACCGGCCTTACACCTCGTTCATTAAGAGCTATTAGCTACTTAAGGACCAGAATGAACCATATCGACTGGCAATACAGTCACTGAAGATGGAAGATGCACTAACTGAAGACACATGCCTACACTACATTCCCCAAACACCACACTAACTCACCACATAAAACAACACATAAACCATACTATCTAGAAGCAACACCAACACACAGTGACCATGTTTTCCAAACTGAAGTTACCAACAGCACAGCAAAAATCTCTCTTGCACTATCCCTTTCCATCCCACTAACTAACCCTCCCCAACCGTCCTTCCATTTCAGATCCCCCTGAGCGGCCTGGGGACCATGAAAACGGCAGCGGTGCACGGTAAAAATCTCAATAACATAAACCAACACAACTCTCCACACTTCTTAAACACCACTCTGACAGACACCACACAAATAATTTACATTAGCAATCTGGACCACAAATTAACCACTGCTCTAAGACAATCACAATATAGCTAAATCTTACACACTACAGACAATCTTATCTTTTCAAATCTGCACACATCAACATTGCAACAAAGCATCATTGCCCTGCCCTTGCTAGTCCCCTAGCCCACCGCTTACAGATCCCGAATCTCCAAGAAACCACGAAAAAGGGAGAACGTGTGTTATTCAAGAATGAATAACATAGCATAACCAGCAGAGCAAAGAGTTTCGCTCATTCCATCGAACTACATCTAGTACCACGCTTTGTCAGTTCTCGATATTGCCATCACAATAAAACTTTGCTATAATCGAGCTGTACTCCCCTGAGTCCTACACTCATGCTTACCGATAACGCATTTGAAAAACACACATACCTACTTCTACAACTACATCCCTTCCCACTCATCCCAATTGTTTTTTCTACTCTGTTTTTGGTCACTTTTGTCTAGCTTCTCTTTCCTATCACCTCCTCCCCAAACCTCCCCTTTCACAGACTAAGGTCTGGGGACACCATTGCAGGGTCACAATATGCCACCTTTTGGGCAAGGCCAGGCACCGTAAGACCACTACGGTGGTGAACTGCACAGTATAATTATTGGATAACATAACATTCTCATTTGGGTTATTACTCTGTACAACCCATGCAACTTTGGAGACTTGAAGCAGTAGGGCAGGAAATGAATGCCAGTCCCATATACTATATTTGCTGGTGCTGTGACTATCTGGTGAAACTATAAATCCACCTGTAAAAATTCAGTGCTATGGGAACTGAGCGAGGGTCACTGCAACAATAACACAATTCTAGGTGGCAGCTTTGGGGGGGGAGGGGCACTAATGGTGGAGCACAAGTAAACACCATTTTGTCCTAAAAATCATTACATTGTAAGGAAGTCTTTTTTTTCTTCGAATAGTGTGAAATTAATCAATTCTGAGGACAGCACTTCCTGCAGTTAAATCACAGTGAGATTACACACTTTGTTTAAGCACTGAACCTCGGATTTGAACCCTCTCTGCAAAATATGCACTTGATCACATTCTTTCCGACCTCTACTTGGTACAAATATTTAAGTTTTAGCTTTGAAGGACTAAAGTAATACTGTCTTATACTGTTTACCTGAAGAATACACAAATCTGCATACTAAAGGAAACTGATAATATGTAAATACTTACAGAAGCATCTTAAGCTAAAAGAATATCATTGTGACTTCCTTTTCCATATCCGGATTGAAAAACTACAAGTTCTAGAATCCAAATAATGATATACTGAAAAATCTCTGTGCTTTTAGCACTTTAAGAAATAGAGGGTGTCCATTTACCAAAATATATTTTTATTGTTTTTCAATTTTTTTTAAAACCTTTAACAACTACTCCACACATTTAGTATTGTTTCCTTTATCCACGCACAATCCTTACAGACATAAGACAGTGCTCCATAATTTTCCATGCAGTGGTCACAGTACAACCAATATGACATTTCAAACCAATTTTGAGGACGTCCTGTTGGCATTCATTTCAAGGGACTATGCCATTTAAAAACCACAACGCTCATCATGCTTTCATTTCATTTCAAATATTTTGCTCAGAAACCTGATCAGTCCAAACACCAGCGACTGATTTTCCCCCAATCGCAGCATCATCCACCATTCCTCTGGGGTCAGGGTATTTACCTGGGTTAGAAATGTCCCCATATACAGGGTTCTGTGGTTAGTCAAACCTGTGCAATAAAGAATTAAATGCTTCAAAGATTCCACCACAGCTGTTTGAGCACAATATCTGCACAATAGTTTGGATTTGTCAATTTGTCTTGGAGCTCCGAGGACTTCCCTGGTTTTGAATAAGTTCAGGCACATGCGCAAGAATTGGTCCCTGAACCTTTCACATGGGAATATAATCTGGTATTTTGGCAGAGATCTTACACTTCTAGTTTCTCCTTTATGATCTCTCATCAATTTACATGAGGTCCTCCGATCCTGTGTAGAGATCCAGTCAGCTTCATACACTTTGCGCTTTTCCCTTTCTGGATTTGTAACTAAGTCTTTTGTTGTTACATTTAGATGTGCCAAACAATCTATACATTTCTTTTTCCAGAAGTCAAGGGGCCATTCGGGTCTTCTCCCCAAAATGATTCCCAAGATTTTTAGGGGCTGTCCCGAATCAGGAATTAGCCCTTTTTGAAACAGATTCAGAGACTTCCAGAGGCTTACTGCATACATAGAGTAAAGTCCCAATTCAAATCTTATCAAAGCATACATAAGAGCTCAGTGAGCTTTGACACAATTTTCTAGTGACTGTTAGGTGAACCAAATGGCCTTCTGGATATTAGCCTGACCAATGGACATCTTACCCAGGTGATGAAGCCACCTACGGCAGACCTTTTCCATTCCTGTACCAGAGGGTCATAATTATGGATGTGAGCACTGACCCTTGTGGACCTTTTCATGTCCCTGGGCAAGGACCCCATCACAGATTGCAAATATTTACGAAATGTCCTATACGTATAAGTTGACCGTTTATCAGTCAAATGAGTATGGTCAAAATCCTTCAGCAATACCACATTCAGCTGAGCTATATTCCCATCATGCCACGCAATCCGAGTAAGACTATTATTTACAGTCAAGGAAACCGGAAAAGCAGACTTGGGCTTTTGAGCATCCCATAGTTTCAATGACATCTTCAACATCGCATGGCCAATGCAACTTGTCGGAGTAACCTTAAAATCGTTAGCCAAGTGCAATAAGCACTTTGATACAAATATGTAATCTATAGTTGATGAATTACCATTGGACGATGTTGGTACATTCTCTGTCTGCTCTTTAAAAATATCATTCACAAGGAATAGACCCCAATTCGTAAAAAGTCCATACCAAAGCTGACCTTGGCGCCACTTGCTTCTCGAATCTAGAAGGAATCCGCTGGGTTTAGAGGGTCTGGGTAAAGCAGTGCTCAAGTCCTTCAAAGGGACTGTGGGTGGGAATTATCCTGGCCTGCCGGGGAGGTGAAATTACACACTGCATTAAAGTCCCCAGCTACAATCACTTGACCCCTAGGAGTCTCAATATACCCGTGTTCCAACATTATATTAACTGCGTTTAGAATGGTTTCTAGGTTGTCTCTAGGATTCCAATATAGGTTGACCAATAGGAAGCGTCTACAGTATGGAGAAGAATCCACTTCAATGATAACTTCCAAGATGCCCTTTGCAACATTACGACCATCAATCACCCTTAAGCCCCCACCACTGCAGATACCAATTAGGAGACCCCCCACTGGGCACCCTTTTATCTCTTGGGAGGCTAACTCCACCCGTATGTCAAACCCATCCAAAGAGGGAGCAGCCACCAAACAGGTTTCTTGTAAAAATATAATCATAAAAGTACCCAGATGGCGACACAGATCAGAATGTGTGCATAGTTTTGAGAACCCTCTGGTATTCCATGAGATCACAGAAAAGGTCTTAACTACACTAAAGGTGATCCTTTAGCCCTTTGAAATCCAAAATGGATTCTCTTAAGGTCATAGCTAACCAGCGCCGGTTTGCATTCCCCTTCTCAATAATTTCCTCTTCCAATACGGTGGCCCCAATTACCGGGATCGAAATCCTGGCAGTGACATTCTCAATACTTGCCACAGCATGAGTACCAGTTCCCACTGAGGGGCCCCCAATGTTCTGTGAATCATGGGAGCCATCACAATATATTACAAAATGGATTCCCTTAAGGTCATAGCTAACCAGCGCCAATTTGTGTTCCCCTTCTCAATCCTTTCCTCTTCCAAGACGGTGGCCCCAATTACCAGGATCGAAGTCCTGGCAGTGCCATTCTCAATACTTGCCACAGCATGACCACCAGTTCCCAAGGAGGGCCGCCCCAATCTTCTATGGATCACGGGAGCCATCACAATATATCATATTCAAATCAAGTGGTAGTAAATCATAACCCAGCTTGTGAAAATGTTGAACCTCATTTAATAGGGCCTCGTACACCATCCGCGAGGGTATGACCAATCTCACAAGGTCAAACCTCTGAGGATGGACAAAGTCAACCAATTTTATGCCTTTTGTTGTTATTCGTTTCAACACTGGGATTTCATTCAGTACAGCAAGAACACTTAGCCTATTAAAAGAATCAGGTCCCCCGTAGTCAATCATGTAATATAATAGTAAACTAGGGTCACCAGGAAACACTGAATAGCTCCACAAAACATCAGGTACACGCCTGGACCCGAATTTAGCTTCCCCCTGACTTAGCAAAGATCTCTGTACAGGGGAGGCAGAAACCTTCATGGATTGAGGCTTGGGTTGCAATCTTTCTGCCAGGTGGTCACACACCTACCTGACAAGGGCCCTTGAGAAGAGGCCCTGCAGCGATGAGGAATTCTCTGGTTCCTGGGACAAAGCTCTTGGGACCGAGTTTACGAGTTCCCCCTCCCCGCTCCTAGCCATACCCGGGTTGGTCAGGGTCACCCTCCCTCTTACTCTTTCCATTCCTTGGTTGAACCAACATTGGAACCCCGAGACTCCACGGACCCTCCATCCCCTATAGTTACCAAAGCTGGCAGGACAACCGTATCGACCATCTCCAGCACCTTGGGGGACAAGCCTACAAAGCTCTTCCCAGAATCTTTGAAGGTTATAACCCCCTCCATGGCCTAACCAGGCCCAAATGTATTGGAAGCGTCCACCCTGCCCCCCCCTTTCTCCAACGGTTTTTGCTTAGTATGTCTGCTCTCGGGCGAAGTTGAGTCCTCACTCATTTTGGGACGACTGCATATCTTTCACCCTTAGAGATGGATTCTGGGGCTTTTTAAAGAGATTGTAAAAAGATTCTGTCTCCAAAACCTTTGGGACATCCTTTGCACTTTTATCGTCCCTTGACACCCCTTTGTGTCTCATAACTGCCCCTACTCCCCCCTGCACTCCCAGGTGGAAGGTGGCACAAGGCCCCTCCCCTTCTGCCACCATAACATCTGGCTATACTATGAGTATAGAATGTTGGCCATCAAACCCACTCTCCAAAGGAGGAACCATGGACTCCTGCCTCCCACCACCCCACACAGGGATTGCATCAGACGGCAGAGCATCGTTCTTGTCTGCCCTGCCCAATGCACATAGATTTTCTAGATGGTTTAAATGGTGCTGGAGGAATTTCTTTATTTTTACTCCCAAGGTTCTTTATAGTGGTACTAGTGGGGAGGCCTGAGCCTCCCTCCTATTTTGGACAGCCCATCCACCCGTTACTCTTAAAACAGAAGTCGGGTAGGACGCAATCTCTTCCTTAGGAATGTCTTCCTTATCTGGAGTAACGATGATAGTCAGCAATCTCATGTCCCGACCTCCACTGGGTTCAACCACAGCAGACGGCTTAGTCCCCAACGCTCCGCCCTGCCTCATCAAGGTATCAATAAGTACAGCCAGTTGGTCTGAGATTCTTCGTAGATAGCTGGTATTGTCCTTCAGCTCGCACCAGATACTCTCCTGTATGCTAGAGTACAGGGGAGAACTGCCCGCTCACCTGCGCAACGGTATGCCCCTGGTAGAAAGCGTTTGAGCCAAAGGCAGGCAGAATTCAAACTCCCTCTCTACCCCATAATGATGTTCAAACAGCGCTAAAAGGGTCCTTCCCCTGAGGAAAAAATGGGAGGAGTGTTCAAGAAAGAGATATTAGCAGAATCTGTTGCTGCCAGTACCTGATTAAAGGCCTCCTGTCCCAGGTTTGATTGTTTATTTCTTGGGCCAGAGTATCGAAGTCCTCCGACTCCAGTTATAGTGGAGAGCTTGCAAACGTCTGACCAGAGATCTGCCCCTGGGCCTTGGCCACAGTACTCGGTGCGGCACCCCCCCCTATCCGGAGATGAATCATTCTCCACCAGAGAGGGGGGCAGAGGCAAGGCCAAGGCCGGGGACATGCTATCTCGTCTGGTAGTAAACAGCAGCGGGGCCGCCACGATGTCCTTCTTGGACAAGGCACCTCACTCCTTTTTTCTCATCCTTCTCCACCAATATGAGAAAAAAAGAAAACGCTGGTGGAAAACTTAAAGTATCTTGTTTAGGTACGCCAATGACACAAATATATCCAAAAATGTGAGGTACAGTAATGACAAATCACCAAGTCCACAAATCAAACCTTCAGCTGCAAGCCCGCAAACATCACTCTCTGTGCATGGGCAGATGTGCGCAGCCTGGTGCCTTTATTGCTGTTGGCGGCAGTGGTAGGAGGGGCTTAGTTTCGTAGTTAAAAGCAATCAGTTCACTAGAAATAAAGAAGAAAATTGCAGCGGCAAGATGTTATGTCCCAGGCAATCTCAAAAGTAGTTAAAAGGGAGGTTCAGCTTACACCAAAAGTACCTTCCACTTCACGTGGCTTCACAAGCATCAAAGTCCTCACTGGACCGGCAGCTTGACAACACAGCAAACGGCACTCGCAGTGCACTCACGGTTGCGCTTTAACTGTTAATTTCACACAGTTTACAGAGCCTTTCGATAATGTGAGCGTACCTCACAGGACCACTCTGTGTTTTCGGTATCCTTTAAGCAATGCGCAACAATTGCCCTTTCATAAATCACACAGTCTTCATATTGCAACCTTCAGCGTGTGTTGCCTTCTTACTGAAATCACGGACCGGTTCTTTAATCACTCACCGACCGTGCAAATGAAGTTTCTCTCAGGAACGCCTACTCCTCCCAATCGAAGGCCGAAGGCTTGTTGCCTCCCCGACCTCGTTCTCGCCATAGGAGGGGAGTGGGGTGCTCTCAGCTGCACCTGGAACCCGCTGCCCTCCCTCTCATGCTCCGACGCTCGAAGAAAGCCTGCAGTCACGGGACAACGCAGGACACCGGCGGGAGCCCTTGCTGCTCTGTTTCCTCTGCTGGGCAGCCCGCTCGTTCCTCCTCGTGTCGCGTATTAATTCATCACATTGATCATCACAAGTATATGCATTTTTGAAGGGTTCATCTCAAACAGCAACTAATGTGACTAAAAATTGATCATGGAAAAAAAAGCATTCATGATCCGCTCTCGTAACATGTAATTAAGGGGATCGGCAGATTACAGCGCAGCATATTTGGTCGAAGGAGAATTTGTCACAGTTTTTATGACTAGTTTTGCCACATATATATGCAGGGGTGGGTTTAGGGAAATTATTGTAGTGGGGTTCATGGGGTGGGGTTTTGGGGGGGGGGGGGGGGTCTCCACCGCATATATATTCAGCAGAATCAACCGGTCAACAACAAAAAAAAAAAAATCAACAAATTCTCCTTCAACCAAATGTATTCGATGAAATCACCCGAAACCGTAATTTAGTCTGGGTTACTGTAGACACATACACTGACAGAAGCTGTGCTGTGACAAAGCCCTGTTTAGAAGGGTTGGATTTCAACCATTCCATGTCCTTCCTCTCTGCACTGTAGCAGGTTATTAGACAAGATGCAATGCCCTCAGAAGTCAGGAATTGCTCAGATCAGGCTCTTGGTCTGAGGTGCGTCATGTGCAGTACTGGTGGCCGGTGCATGGAGTGTACAAGACAGTGAGGGTGAAGGGCCAGGGACATGATGGTAAGGCCCAGGGACATCAACCACAGAATCATCCAACCTCCGAATTGACTGCTGTCCACGTCAGCTGTGTCTGTGCTGCCGTTCCAGCCTGACGCAGATCACCACGCAGGGGCCGCAGCCTACTCCCGAGCCATGCTGTAGCTAGTGCTGCATTGGCCTCTAAGTGGTACCCCACTCACTCTCACCTACTGCTTCGAGGGCTTGGCCAGCTCATCAAGAATATATGTTTGGGAGCATAATTGTGGCTCTAACAACCAGGGCTCAAGTCTAGTGGCCCTCCACTTTTTTCAGAGGGCAAAATGATATGCTTATTTCTGGTGACTCCACATTCAATTGGTTTGGTAATGAGCCCCCCACCACTTTTCTTTTAGGTCTTGACCCTGCCAACAACAGAGCGTGGAGTTGGAGTTTGCCCCGCCTCTCGCAGCACAATTCATTACCCAGCTGTGGCCTACTTGCTGCCATCTGTGAAACTATTGCACCACCCCTCAACCACATGCCACGCTGTGCACTTAAGTGCAAGCAAATAAGGCAAGCATCCTTCGGCTCCATGCATGTAGAGTTCCTACCATGACAATGAGTGAAACAGGTTTCGCTCACCAGTCCTTGACATGATGGAAGTGGCTGAGCCGTTACTTTGTGGCTGGCGGGGTGTCATGACGCGCGATCCATGGAAGCTATGGAGCCAATGGAAGGGCTGATTCCGTGCCTCCACCAGCAGTCTAGTCTCCCACGCACTGCACGTTACCGTCATGACGCATATAAATAGGCGTCACTCGCGGTAGTCGTTGCGTTGCAACCTTGCTTTCCTCGCCAGGTTCGTACGCTAGTGCTCCTCTTGTGTATTCCGCTTGCTCCCTCTGATCAGTCCTCAGTGATTGCCCGCTCAGCTCCTAGCCCTTGTTCTCTCAGGGAGCTTCCTCCCCTCCTGGGTTCCTCCCGCCTTTGTAGCCCTTGGACCTTCTTCCGCTCTATTGCCTTCCTCTTCCGTGTTGTGCATACCTCTAAGTGGTATGCTCTTTCCTACCTCAGTCTTCTGCAGTCCTCTTCCTCATTCGTCGGGAATCCATTCAAACAGCGCTCAGATACGCATGCTAACCAGACTCCCGCAGTGTCTTCTGGGAATCGAAGTCCTCTCATCTACTTCGACGGAAAGCCTTCAGCCTTGACATCCGTAGTGCTAACTACATCCAAGCACACCAGGGTTTTTCAGCCACGCTTTTCCATGGTATTGGGGGCGGACTCCCGGAGGGCCCCTCTGCCTTGCTGTCTGCCAGCAGGCAGGGTGGCTTCCAGTGGAGCTCGTCCCAAAATCAACAGGAAAGGACTGGACCTCTGGAGAGAAAGGAGAGCCATAAACACAGACAGTTCCTCAGAAGAACTCAGTACAGGTGAGGATGAGGGAACCAAGGAGGGTATTTGTCAAGCAACCAATACTTCATCGCATGACAGTTTGCAACGCCAAAGGATGGCTAGTTTAGAGCAGTACCAAGAACTGGTTAATGCCATACAGGGGATAACTGCTGAGCTCCAAACCATGAAGGTAGAAAATACCACCCTTAAGGCTGACAATGCCGCTCTGAGACAACAAATGATACTGAGAGAAGAAGTTCGGGGAGATCTCCCGCCTATGCCCTTACCTTGTGGAAAGTATGAAGGGAACCCCAAGAAAATTAAGGAATTCCTTGACGCCTGTAGGGTATACTTCACTTTTCGCCCAAAGATGTATGAACTCGACAAGACCAAGGTTGGCTTCCTCATTTCGAACCTTGGGGGTAACGCTCTAGCATGGGCCACCCCGTTGGTTACAGAAACTGATCCTGTGTTGAATGATTACAATGCATTTGTACTACGATTCAGAGAACGCTTTGAAAGGACCGAGACTTTGTACACGTCTTATGAAAACATACTAGACCTCAAACAGGGTCTTTTTGATGTACAAACCTATGCCTCAAACTTCCAGAGGATAGCTTGGGAGACAGGATGGCCTGACTCATCTAAGCAGACTCTCTTTCGGAGAGGGCTACATGAAGATTTGAAGGACGAACTCTCTTGAGTAGCAAGACCCTCCTCCTTCCAAGAACTGGTCGCTCTGGCCCTCCAGATGGAATTTCGAATTTCCGAGAGACGAGCAGAAAGAAGGAAGACCAGACCCAATCCGCCTTCTACACCATCCTCCTACTCGCCAGCCGCTCCAGACAGATCTCTTCCCCAGACCGAAGAGCCCATGCAAATAGGTGCAGCGAGGGGTCCCCTTACCGCAGCAGAAAGAAAGAGACGAAAAGACCGGAGCTTGTGCATGTATTGCGGTTCTGAGAAGCACCTTCTAAGAGACTGTCCGGAAGTACCTCCCCGAAGATCAGGAAACGAAAGACCCCGACCCTGAGCAGGGAGACGGAAGGGGCTTCTATTTCTGATCCCTGTTTTACAAGTACACCTACCCCATGTACCCACTCAAACCAACTTATGGTCCTAAAGATAGTCCTGGAATGGACCTCGACCCAAGCAGTTGAGTGTCTAGCAATGCTTGACTGTGGTGCAGCTGGGAACTTTATGGACGACCAGTGGGCCAGTAGATACGCCATTCCTAGGAGAGAAAAACCTCAACCCATACCTGTAGAAGGAGTGGATGGTACCCCCTTGTCTTCCGGTCTTATCCGACAAGAAACCACAGAAGTCATGGTCAAGATGAAGACTCACCATGAAACAGTGATATTTGATCTGATAAAGGCTGCCCACTTTCCAGTGATTCTCGGGATACCCTGGTTAAGAAAGCACAATCCGGGAATTGACTGGGTAACTAACATTATAGAGTTCAGATCAGACCTTTGTATGCAGTCCTGTTTGAAGGAGGAAGGACAACATTCACATCAGGGTGACACAGTGCCAGCGAGGAGTATTAACTCCATACCTGTTACCTATCAAGAATTCACTGACATCTTTGCAGACACTCTTCCCAGACCTCTTCCTCCACATCGAGCCGAGGATTGTAAGATCGATCTCATACCTAATGCTGTGGTTCTATTTGGGAGAATGTATCCCTTATCCCTTCCAGAGAAGGAAGCATTAAGAGACTACCTAGCCAGCAATTTACAGAACGGCTTGATACAAGAATCAACTTCCTCGGCTGGAGCTTCTCTGTTCTTTATACCAAAAAGGGGAACCAAGGAACTCAGACCTTGTATTGACTTCAGGGGCCTAAATAGCCAAACCATACGAGATCGATACCCGATGCCTCTGATAAAGGAGATCATGGAAGCAGTACAAGGGGCAAAATGGTTTACAAAACTAGACCTCAGAGGGGCCTATCATCTTCTACGAATCAAACAAGGGGACGAATGGAAGACCGCCTTTCGTACTCCATTAGGTCATTTTGAGTACAAAGTAATGCCCTTTGGGTTAGTTAACGCGCCAGCCCAGTTCCAAAGATTTATGGACAAAGTCTTCAGTGATCTTCTGTTTAAATCCGCTGTAGTTTACTTGGATGACATCTTGGTTTACTCTCACACTTTAGAACAACAGCGCCTACATGTAAGAGAAGTGCTCAAGAGACTCCGAGACCACCACCTATTAGTCAAGCCAGAGAAATGTTTTTTTGAGGTTTCTACAGTTTCGTATCTGGGCTTTATTCTGTCAGAAAACCGCATTGAGATGGACCCTAACAAGACTACATCTATTAGCAATTGGCCTGTTCCCAGCTCAGTCAAGGACATCCAGAGGTTTTTGGGGCTGACAAATTTCTATCGGAAATTTATCACAGGCTTCTCCAACACAGTCCTACCTATCACAGCTTTACTAAAGAAAGGGGTGAAGTTCCATTGGACGCCCGAAGCAGATTCCGCCTTTCATCAGCTTAAACAAGCATTCACCTCTGCACCCATCCTCAGGCAGCCTGATCAGTCTCAACCCTTTATCGTACAAGCTGACGCCTCACAAGGGGCTATTGGAGCAGCTCTACTACAAAGGAAAGAGGATCAACTCGAACATCCCATTGCCTATTATTCCAGAACACTTACCTCCAGTGAAAGAAACTATTCTGTGATTGAAAAAGAACTATTAGCAATTAAACAGGCGTGTGAGGAGTGGCGCCATTTGTTGCAAGGAGCGAAATACCCGTTTCAAGTACGCACAGACCACAGAAACCTAAGTATTCTCCAGCAGATGGAATGCAGGAACTCTCGTCATGCTCGTTGGGCTTATTATTTCTCCCAATTTGATTTCATACTCACATACCTACCGGGCAAAGACAATCACCTAGCCGATGCACTCTCCCGCAGCCACCAAGAAGAATCAGGGAATCCCCCCGAACAGGAATGGCTGCTCAATGGGAAGAGATTTATAGGAACAGTAAACAAATATTTACAACAGGTTCTGGAAGCCCAAAAAACCACGTCTCTTCCAAGAGACCCTTCTCTAACCTACAAAGGAGAATACCTGTTTAAAGATGACTTGCTTTACCTACCCACCCAAGATCTCCAGAACCGAGCCCTTTCGTGGTGCCATGATCTGCCTATGGCTGGTCACAAGGGCCGTGCTGCTACACTGGAACTACTGAAGAGGAATTTCTGGTGGCCGAAGATGAATAAGGACGTTGTGGAGTACATCTCTTCCTGTCCCATATGCGCTCAAAGCAAACACAGTTCGGCTAAACCATTGGGGCTTCTACAACAAGATGAACCACCTGCCAGACCTTGGCAACATATATCTATGGATTTTATTGTGGAGTTACCCAAATCGGGAGGAAGTTCTGCTATCATGGTCGTCGTCGACTCCTTCAGTAAGCTGGCTCATTTCATTCCTCTTAGGGGCACTCCTTCTGCCACTACCACAGCAAACGTGTTCTTAAAGGAGGTAGTCCGTCTCCATGGTCTACCTTCCTCAATTGTGTCTGATAGAGGAACACAGTTCACCTCCAAGTTTTGGACAACCTTGTGTAAACAATTGCAAATTCAGAGAGCGTTGTCTTCTGGCTTTCACCCGAAAACAAACGGACAGACCGAACGCCTCAACGTTACACTTGAACAATTTCTGAGATGTTACTGCAACCAGACTCAGGATAACTGGTATCATCTCTTATCGGTTGCAGAATTTTCGTATAACACCACCAAGCATACAGCAATTGGAATGAGTCCTTTCAAATGTACATATGGGTACGAACCCAAACACATCCCATTTTCTACGGTTCAACCCACTAATGTCCCTACCATAGACCTGCTACTGGACACTTTGAAACAGACTCATAAGTCTGCTCAAGAAACCCTGTTAGCCAGTCGCCAGACTTACAAGAGATGGGCTGACAAAAACAGAAGACCTAATCCTGATTGGAAGGAAGGAAGCAAGGTATGGTTGTCCACTAAATACCTTCCCCGGAGAGTCCACCCAGGTAAATTCGCTCCGAGATATATCGGACCGTTTTCCATAAAGCAACGGATCAATCCTGTGGCCTTTCGGCTAAACCTCCCGCACTCTCTTCGAAGAATACATCCAGTATCAGGGTCGGACTGGGACAAGAAATAGGCCCGGACACCCAAGAAAAAGTGGCCCACCCCTCGCCTCAAAAAAAGTGGCCCTCAAACCATCATCCGTGAATTGCGTCAATTCATGACTTTACAGAAAATGCTACTTATGGAGGGTTCATGTGTCTGTTACATTACAACACATAAAATAACATAACTTTGCATACAGTTCTGTGACAGGGTCCACAGCTCCGAGCAGGAGTAGCATGAACACGACCTTTCACCCCTTGACAAAACAGGAAGTGGCATCAAATAGCATTGCTTCTAAGTACACTACGAAAAATATGGTTATGATTTCACTAATGTGATATACATTTCATACAAGAATGGATCACCATATGTACCATTAATATCTGTCTGTATAGATCCATATTGTCAAATTACTGTGAAAGCAAGCAGACGTCCAAGGCCAAATGATAATATGTTATTGTATAGCACTTACGCTTAAGCTCTTTTTTATAGAACCAATATGCATACAATATCACCTAACCTGTGTTGGTACTCATGTATCGACCTCAGAAGGATGAAAGGCTGAGATGGTTCGAACCTGCAACCTGCAGATCACACACACATCGCAGCAGCGAGCACTCAACCCACTGAGCTATCAAATCAGCTAGAGTAAAATGAGCAATTATTCTGGAGTGTGGATACCATCTGCCACTCCAAGATGGTGCACTGAAAATCAGTTAAGATGAAATGAGCCAATAGCCGGGCACTCACTGCATCATGGAACAATTGATTGCTTACTGAGGGGGGCTTCATTTTATATCCTTTAACCTGGCTAAAAGTAGCATCCATACATACATTACAGCCAATTTCCAATAACAAGAAGCGTGTGCAGTGTTATTTCCAATAACAATTAAACAAACAAAAAAGGAATGCAGCACTCAAAAGCACGGATACAAAAGATCTTAAAAGGGACATTAACAGTTCAATCCCCAAAGTGTACAGTTGCACTAGTGTCTACAAAATGTTTGAGACTATAACAGAGCTTTCACCAATGCGTACCCTGCCGCATGCAAAGCCCTTGATTGATATCGAGGACCGCTACATAGTGCTGCAGAGTTTTAACTCCGAGTCCGAGCTAAAGCTCTTTAATAACCTTTCCGGCAATGAAAGTATGGCTTTGTTTTTCATTTTCAATGCGTTATCGGCAAGTGGCATTCAGAATAACTGATAACGAGTCTTACCTTGCAGTGTATGCGGACGCAGTCATAATAATAACGCCATTCGTCAGGACAAAAGTCAACGGTGACGTTTACGGATAACCCAGGTACAAGTCGGTGCTAGTAAAAAGTGCATAATTGCAAATTAGTGGCCATGACATGCTCAACCAAGTTTAAACACGAGAAACGACCAACTGGAAAAGTCATGAGACAATGACGTGGAACACTTACTATTTTATTGTACTTGATTTGAAAGTATTTGGTCTGCGGGGCAGCGGCGGAGAGGCGAGCAGAGTGAGTCTGTTACAAATCACTGGGAGGGAGCAGGCCGGGCTGCGGCAGTCCCGCCCAGCCCTGCCGCCGCTCCCTCCCAGTGTTTTGTAGCACTGACTGCTGCTGGCGCCAGGGTGTCGTGGGCCAAGGCAGTTAGCCACCGGCCCGCCGCATTTATCAAAGAAAGCTAACACTTCAGTGTTACCTTTCTCTGCATCTGCGACGGGCCGGCGGCGGGGCTGCAATTGCAAAGGATCTGTAAGTTATTTACTTACAGATCCTTTGCAACTTGCATCCGCCCGGCGAGGCCGAGGCCTGGGGGCTGGTTCTTGAAGTGTGAAGCCCACGCCTGGGCTGAAACCGGCCCACGTGGGCTTCAGGAACCGGCCCCCAGGTCTCCGGCCATGATTTTGCATCGGCCACGGGCCGATTGGCCGACGACCCAATCCGACGCTGTCCAGTATTCCATACCTCGCTTCTTAAAGATTACAAACCTGATCCTTTTTTGAGAACCGCAAGAAGAAAGATACCCTGTGTGGAGGATGACGCCCAAGAGTATGAGGTTTCACGCATCTTGGACTCTCGTTACAAACACGGAGTCCTACAATACCTCATACTGTGGAAAGGGTACCCTTGGACGGAAAGATCTTGGGAACCAGCCAAAAATCTACATGCCACCAGACTCCTACGCATATTCCACAGACACCATCCAGGCAAGCCTGGAGGAAGGTCTTGGCGAAGGGGTTATACTGTCATGACGCGCGATCCATGGAAGCTATGGAGCCAATGGAAGGGCTGATTCCGTGCCTCCACCAGCAGTCTAGTCTCCCACGCACTGCACGTTACCGTCATGACGCATATAAATAGGCGTCACTCGCGGTAGTCGTTGCGTTGCAACCTTGCTTTCCTCGCCAGGTTCGTACGCTAGTGCTCCTCTTGTGTATTCCGCTTGCTCCCTCTGATCAGTCCTCAGTGATTGCCCGCTCAGCTCCTAGCCCTTGTTCTCTCAGGGAGCTTCCTCCCCTCCTGGGTTCCTCCCGCCTTTGTAGCCCTTGGACCTTCTTCCGCTCTATTGCCTTCCTCTTCCGTGTTGTGCATACCTCTAAGTGGTATGCTCTTTCCTACCTCAGTCTTCTGCAGTCCTCTTCCTCATTCGTCGGGAATCCATTCAAACAGCGCTCAGATACGCACGCTAACCAGACTCCCGCAGTGTCTTCTGGGAATCGAAGTCCTCTCATCTACTTCGACGGAAAGCCTTCAGCCTTGACATCCGTAGTGCTAACTACATCCAAGCACACCAGGGTTTTTCAGCCACGCTTTTCCCTGGTATTGGGGGCGGACTCCCGGAGGGCCCCTCTGCCTTGCTGTCTGCCAGCAGGCAGTGGCTTCCAGTGGAGCTCGTTCCAAAATCAACAGGAAAGGACTGGACCTCTGGAGAGAAAGGAGAGCCATAAACACAGACAGTTCCTCAGAAGAACTCAGTACAGGTGAGGAGGAGGGAACCAAGGAGGGTATTTGTCAAGCAACCAATACTTCATCGCATGACACGGGGCCCCAACCGGACTAATAGACAAGCATCAAATAGTATAGGGGTCAGAGGTACAGAAGGGGAACATGTGGGATTAACCTTTATTTATTGATTGAAAATTAAAAGTGTTTTGCCAAGAAGCACTGTACAAAGGGTCCATTGATGGTTGGAGTAGTCCCATTGCTGGGTGTATGGTCATTGCATCGAATTCCTTGCATCTAAATGCATTTGCATCAAATGTTTTCCATCTAAAAAAATGTACATCGAATGCATTTCCAGATACCCATTGCTGGGTGCTTTACTTGTCAAGATGTAGTAGTTACTGCATTAATCCACATGGAGGTGGGGACGGAGCTGTGAAATGGCATTCTTGCAGACATACAGATATGCAATCCAGTATGGGCAATCGAAGGGGATCACTGGGCCATACATTAAATGCACAATAAGGTTCAGTGGCTCCTTCCTGGGAGAGAAGGTGGCTCTTAACGGCGACCTCCATTCCAGTAGCTGTTGGAATTACCTGAATTTCTGGGGGTAGGGAGTTCCAGTGATGGGAGCCAGCAGGTTGAAGAAGCACAAGCAGGAGGCAACACAGAGTGAAGGAAGGACAGTTAGGCAGAGGAGAGCTTCGGAGAGTGAGGGAGTGAGTAGCAGCTTCAGCAAGGTGGGTGGGGAGAGTAGTCTGGTTCCATGTCATTTCATCGTGGGATGTTTTTTTGCAAGGTTCTTTACCACGGATTTTCTAACGAAAAAAAAACATTGAATTTTATTTTATTTTTGGGGGTGAAACTCGCCCCCCTTCCCCCCCGAGTCCCCCATCCCCTTTAATTTGTTTGCTATTCCCGAACACCCACACCCCATATACATACTTTTCTAACCCCCTAAAAAATGTGATGAGTTTATTTCGGTACAAACTCAGCGGTAAAAAACCCAGTGAGAAAACATCCTGCGATGAAAGGACATTGTACCGATTAGTCCATGGGTGGATTTAAAGGATCTATGTGATCACTGCACCTCAAATGTCAAGCAATTACGGCGAGGTGCAGTGATCACATAGATCACCTACTCCCCTTTTCACATACCCGCTTACCGTTTCCTTGACTCCCCTCTATCCCTGGGATGCCAGTTCCCTCCCACTTCCGTGGGTCGGAGCGGGAGCTGCAGGGTCCTTTTTTCTTTTTTTTTAACCTTTCTTGTCCCGCGCTGTCCATGTAATGGAAGCGGGGGACACCCCAGCAATCCCGACTCCCATTACACCGAACAAGGGGAGCGAGGGACACCCCAGAAACCCCCAGTCCCCTTGGTGGGTGTACAGTACTGCGCATTTGCACCATACCAGTCGCAATGTTTGTACTGCGAAAATGTACACTACTGTATTGGTCGGAATGTTGGTGGCAACATTTTCGTATGACACCGATTTAAACACAAGAAGGATGGGTTTGCATAGGGAGGCAGCATCTGTAGCTAAGTACCCAGGGTGAAGGCAGTGCACAGAGGTGGGTGAGGATAGTGGGAAGGTGTAGACGGTACAGGTGGCAAAGTTCAATCTGTTTAGTGAGGAGCAAGCCAAAATAGGGGGGAGTCCCTTACAATGCCGGAGTAGTAACCCTAACTGCTGAGGGCCGGGGTGCGAATGAGTGTATTGGTAGAGGGGAAAGGTAAGATGGGGAACATGTGCTCAGAAGGTTAAAGGAATTTATTTATTTATTTATTCATTTATAAAGCGCACAAAAACCCAGAGGAATCGCGGCGCCGTTACAGGTTCCAGTTACATTTGCAAAGTAGCTTACAAGTGGGTCAAGCATAAATAGAGATTTATCCAAGGGTGCATCAGGCGTGCCAAGTCTGTAACTAAACAGGAGCAGTCAGGATGGCAAGGGTAAGAGAGGGGGACATACATGGGAGGGTGGGGGCTAGGAGCGCAAAGCGGGATTAAGGATGGTTAAATAACCAGTGCCTTCTGGAAGTCCCAGGAGGAATCTTGCGCTCCAAGTTCATAGGGCAGGGCACTCCAATGTCTGGCTGCAATCGCGGGGAAGCTCGAGCCTCCAGCTTTGGCCCTTTTCACCAAAGGCAGTGTTAGCCTCTGAGTGTATGGCATTCTGGCTGCTCTGGAGGAACGTGTCTCTGATATTTTTTTTTAACCAAACAGAGTGGGGCAGATTTGGAAATACATTTGTGTGTAATGGTGAGGGTCTCAAACATGATCCTCTCTTGGATCGATAGCCAGTGAGCGGCTCTGCGGGCAGCCAAGATGTGCTCTGTTTTAGTGATGTTTAGTGCAACTTGAAGGGCATTATTTTGGATTGTCTGTAGTTTTTTTTATGTTATGTGTAGAAGTGCCAGCGAGTAGGACGTTGCAGTAGTCAAGCCAGGCACCTACTGCAGCTTGCACAATAGTAAGACAACCTTTAGTGGAGAGGAATGGTCTGGCGGCATTTATCAGCTTAGTAGTATAGGCTGCAGACCAGGAGATGGCATTATCTTGGCGGGTCATGGAGAGGGAGGCATCAAGATAAACCCCCTAGGGTTTTTACTGCCGGGGAGGCCAGAATCTGTGTACTATCGATGTTGAAAGACGCAAATCTAGGGGTATGTTTTTATTTAGTAAAGTGGAGGGTCTGACAAGGAGGGTCCCCGTTTTCTTGTCATTCAAGCAAAGACCGGTGGGTTGCCATCCGAGCTTGGATAATAGTATATGCTGTACTTAAAGTGTCAGAGTCAATGTGGTAGTTTCCAGACAGGGGGAGCATAATTTGCATGTCGTCAGCATAGTTTGTATATACTATGCTGTGTGAGTCAGGGAAGTCGAAGAGAGGTTTGGTAAATACATTGTAGAGGGTGGGAGAAACGCAGGAACCCTGTTAAGCGAAGACTCATCATTCTGCCTTCTAAAAATGAAGCGATCCAGGTTGTGGCTTCGCTTGCGAATGATGCTGAGGTGGTTAGGTGGTGACAGAGGAAATTATGATCGACAAGGTCGAAGGCCACAGAGAGATCAAGAAGGGCAGGTTTCCCTTCATCCCCGATTTCATCGATTTGGTTTTTCAAGTCTAACAAGTCAGACTCAGTGTCGTGACCTGGGCGGAAACCTGACTGTCCAACACCCAGGACGTGGTTAGTTTCAAGGTGGTGCTGGATTTGGACATAAGCTGCTCTGTCCAAGATTTGTAGTAGGAAAGGAACCGTGGTGATGGATCTGTAGTTGTTATGGAGGGCAGGGTCTAGCATAGTTTTATTTAGTAGGGGGAGGACTCGAGCCTCCTTCAGGCAGGAAGGTACAGTGCCAGATTCAAAGGAGGCATCGATGACTGCCATAAAGAAGGGAATAAGCATTTCTGTGCAGTCTTTGAGTGGCTGTGCAGATATCACATTTACATCTAAATGGCTTAATACACTTAAGATCTGAGAGGTTTCAAGGTTCAATTTTTTGTGATATTGCGTTTTGGATGTTGGTGCACCACAGACTGTTCTTCCCGAGAGAGGGAGGTGGGGAGTTGGGAATTTCTGGTTCTTTCAGTATGGTAACAAGTTCCTTAGTGTCAAATTTAGCATTGGCAATTCTGGCATTAAATGTGGTGGCTTTGGCGTGAATGATGGCTTGTTTATATTGTTTGGCTGTTTCCAGAAAAGTCACTTTGGTGGCTTCAGTTTCAGGTTTTTTTCATGCTGTTTCTGCAGATTATTTTTTGGCTCGGATAGTTAGGAGGCCAGGGGTGAACCAAGAGTTGGAGTGTTTGGCAGGTTTTGCTTTTCTGGGCATAAGGGGGGGCGATGGTGTCTACTGCTGTGTTTAATGTTTGAATATACAGTTCTGCCAATAGGGTGGAGTCACCCGTGTGGAGGTGCTCGGGTTTGAGTGCATGGCGGTGGGGAAGGACGAGTTCCTTAGTAAGTTTGCGCAAACTACGAGTCAAGTGTGGTGGTAAGGGAGTAGTGGTAGATTTGGTGTGGTGGCCTAGTGGGACATCAAAGGAGATAATATAATGGTCTGACCAAGGGCATGGGGTGATGGAGCTGACCAAGATTGGACAATTGTGGTTGGCTATTCAATCCAGGATGCAGCCTTTAGTGTGGGTGGGGCCTTCAACCTGTGGGTAAAACCCAAGGGAAGTCATGGAGCTGGCGAGTGAGAAGGCTTGCTGGTCGGTACGATCGTTGAGGCCTAGGTTGAAGTTGCCAAGAAGGATAACTTTTGATTAAGGTTTTAGGTTATCGCTAATCAAAAGGAGAAGGTCTTCTTCAAATGTGAGGATAGGGTCAAGGGCCCGGTAAATAATGTGGAATGTGATAGGGGTAGTGGGGGAAGCTGATCGCTTTACTGAGAGTAGCTCACAGTTCATAATGGAGCTGTCCAGTGAGGTGAGGTAGAGGTGGTCTTTAGCTATGATGGCTACTCCACCTTCCCTGGTGTCTGATCTGTCCTTTCTATGTAGGTTGTAACCTTCGGGGGTGGCCCGGGTGATGGCGGGCCCAGAGGCGGGGTGGAGCCATGTTTCAGTGACTATAAGGGCGTCTAGGTTTCCTCTGGTTAAGAGGTCATGGATGTCCAGTGCATGGGCTGGTAGGGAGCGGGCATTTATCAAAGCTAGGTTATGCTGGTTTGGGTACGGTACTGCTGTCCTCCGTGCTTAGGGGTGCACGGGCCGTTTCTAAGGCCTAAAGGTTGTCCAGGATGGAGGCGGGTGCAGGGCATGTCAATACCTTACTTACATTCCTTACCACCTTATCGGCACTCCTGAAGGCAAAGTGGTACACTTAAAACCGTATAGACTACCTGAGGCAAGGAAAGCGACCATCATACAGGAAGTCAAGCAGATGCTTGAGGCTAACATTATTGAACCATCTAATAGCCCCTGGTCTTCCCCCATCGTGTTAGTGGCTAAACCTGATGGGAGCTGGAGATTTTGTGTTGACTTCAGAAAAGTTAATGCATACCTGCCTATGATGCGTACCCGATGCCTCGTATTGATGAGCTCATTGATCGGCTGGGTAATGCTATCTATCTCTCCACCATAGGCCTTAGAAAAGGCTATTGCTAGGTTCCATTGTACGGTCCTGACAGGCAAAAAACTGTCTTTGCCAAACCCCTTGGTCTGTTCCATTTTAAAGTCCCCCCATTTGGAATACACAGGGCCCCCACAACATTCCAACAGTTGATGGATAAGATCTTGCAACCGTACTCTGATTTCTGTGGGGCCAACATAGGTGATATTGTGATACAGAGTAAGATTTGGGAAGATCATATCTATCACTTTTATATAGTCATGCAAATCTTGAGATCAGCTGGGTTAACAGCTAATCCTAAAAAGGTAAATTGGCTCAATCCGCAGTCAAATATTTAGGATTATTCATGGGGAATGGAATAGTACAGCCACAACAGGAAACGGCTAAAGCAGTCCAAGATACCCCTACATCAAGAACAAAGAAAGATCTTAGTGCTTTCTTAGGACTGATCGGCTACTATCGCCGGTTTATCCCCAATTTTCAAGTAAAACCGTGAGGCTCAAAGCCAAAATGAAAAATATAGAACCCCAAGACATCAGGTGGAATGAAGATCAGAAATGTTATACAACCTTGAAAGAAACCCTTTGTCAAAACCCCATTTTAAAAGTAGCCGATTTCACAAAAGATTTAATTCTGCAAACAGATGCCTCTTTAGTAGGACTAGGAGCTGTCCTTTATCCAGATCATGACGGCCTGGAACATCTGATACTCTACATCAGTAGAAAGTTATTCCATCCCCTCCACCCCCACAAGAGAAAAACGACTTGGTAATCGAACTTAAGGCCCCTGCCATCAAATGGGCCATTGTCCATATAAAATATTACCTATTGGGGTGAAAATTCAGACTAGTTACGGATCATTTTCCGCTAATGTGGATAAGCCAACAAAAAGAGACAAACCCGAGTGTTTTGTGGTGGTGTTTGGATCTTCAACCGTATTGTTTCACTGTGGAACACAGGAAGGGTCGAGATCAAGGAAACATTGACTTCCTTTCAAGGTTCCCTTGTGAAACATCCACATCCAAACCGCATCGCATAGGGGAAGGGTATGTGAGGGACCTGAGGGAATCCTCACTTCTTTCCCCATGTGTCCTCCTCTCGGGTGGCCAAGGAAAGGCCATTGCTCTTGGATCCTGACCCTGGGGGTGGATACGCAAGGCAGAATCACCTGGGTGGAGGAGACTTGGGGAGTGGGGATGAAGTGCCCTTTGGTGAGACATGGTATCCCCCATTTCCCTTTCACGAGTCTTCTGTCCCTCAAGTCTTTACAGGCTATCATCAATCCTTTCCCTCTTTTTCCCCTTAAACCTTTCCGAAGAAACATCAGTTTGGTACTGGGAGGAGGAAGAGACAAACTAGAGAAACACATCCTCATTTCATTAACACACATATATACATACACTCATCAGTTGTGTACTGGGACAAGGAGGGGGCCAGCAAGAGTAATGCAGGACTCCGGATTCATCAGTGAGTGGTCTAGTCCTTTTTGGACCAATCAACGTGGCAGGAACCTTAGAAGCAGGAAGTATTGTGGAAATGTAGGCCACTGTGGAGGCAGGTCTATGGACAGCTGAGCGAAAGCAGACCTCTCCTGGAAGGCGGTGTGGCAAGCAGAGTGCTTGAGGACGCTTGGAGGATGGAGAGTGTATGCAGTGGGAAGCTGGTGGCCGGTGGAGGACCACGGAAAGGAGAACCGGCATGACAAGGCTGAACTGTCCTATGAGGCCAGGGCTGCGAGAGGAGCATCGCTGGGTGAGTGAAGCCACAGAAAACTGCTGGGGTGGCGAAGCAAGGCACCACACTGGATAGAGAGAGCTCGTGGTAGCACAAGATCTTGCGGGAAAGCCGTAAACTCAGACCGGTGAGTCAACCAAGCAAGGGTGACACCATGATGGCAGGCAAGCACGCAAAGCTAGTAATGAACCCTGATTTGAATGGACACAAGTATTTTTGGAATACCGACTTGAATGAAAATGAGAAATAAGCACTTTTAAATACCAATGTGGTTGAAAGTAAGTTTGTGCAACCCTCCTGATACAAGGAACTGTGCGATTTATTTAAAAAAAAACAAGCATTGGCAAGAGCAATGAGAATCTAAGGAACTGTATGATATGAGAAAACAAGCATTGGCAGGACTCATGAGAATATAAGGAACTGTATGATATGAGAAAACAAGCATTGTCAAGAGCCAGGTAAAATATATGAGAGTGCAACACGTGTCTGGTGACCAACCGAGTACACGATACGACATCAAGAGGATGTGATAGGAGTGTGAATCAAGCACCACTGTCAAGCTGAGGCAGTGGCAATGTGTTTGTGAAAAGGAAGCCAGAAAAGTGCGTTGGTTGCGTGACCTGTAATGGGTGGACCGTGTGGTCCAACAACTGTGCCTATACAGGAGTACCCTCCCTCTATGAAAAGCCACTGAAAGCACCCATAAAGAAGCTTGTGTTTGAATAATAAGGAACTCTTGTGTGATCAGAAATCAAGGAACTGAACCATATACACATTGGTGAAAAATAACCAATCTGGAGAAGCTGGGAAATGTCTCAAGGAACTGTGTTGGTATTTGGAAAGCTGAAAGACGTGAACTCTTGGGGAAGGGAACCCCTGTGCATTAACGATTTTGAACTTGGGGAAGGGAATACCTGTTTACAAGCCAAGAGCTGGAAGAAGCTCTGAACTTTTGTTTGAACACTATTTTGATGCGGACATCCCTATACATTGTATACAGTTTGAGGTAAGAGCAAGTATAAGTTTTGGGCACAGACACTTGCTTTGGTCTTCCTGGAACAGACTATCCTAAGTTTCCTGTAGGGTGGGAAATCCCACCTTAGCATAGAGCAAGTTAGGCTTTTTTCCAACCTGCCTTTTTACTTAATAAAAGTTTATAGCCCAAACCTTAATCTGTTGTAACAAACAGAAAGCAAAACTCAATTACCCCTCTTTTAGTCCACCTAACATGTGGGTCAGGGACAAGGAGAGCAAAATGATAGATTATCTATTTTTTCATCTAGAGGTCACATAGAACACATTATTGTACTAAGGGTAAACAAAGTATAAACACATATTTTAATAATGAATTCAATTAAAAAACATACAAATGTATATAGTTGGTGCTTTCCACAAGACACCTACAAATATTTAAAGCAGGTTAGAATCACACAAAAATTAAAAAGTCCAGCAAAAACACATATTTTACTCGTAGTGTCTAAAGTTAGTATAGTGACAGGTATAGTAGATCACCTTGACAAATTAATTTTCAAAGCATTAATGGTCTTGTTATATTCGGGGGAACATGCTTGAAATGCACAGCACGGAAGTTTTAATGCTGTATAAAGACACAGATTCTCGTGTCTTGATGTCTACATATGTTTCGGCACAGGATTTACATGAACACCATCCCTGGTGTTCTGATGTTATAGTTCTAGCCCTCTTCAGGACGAAATCTTGTTTTTCAGAAGTGACAAAAAGTTCAACAAAATCCCCAGATTTTTCACACTTTTTTCCAATGCTGTAAAAGGTGGAAATGCGAAATCTGTGTTAGTGCTTGATCTAGGATAAAAACATATTTAAATGCTATTTTGATAATAGTTTATGTGACCAGGATTGCTAAGTTATCCAGATCTCCGCTTATCACTGACCTTTTTATGCTCTTGTGGTTGGACTCAAGTTTTAGTTGATGTAACGAAGGAAGTGGGAACTCACTTCCTTTTCCATGTATAGTGTCATACAACAGACTGGTTCTGTGATATTTTAGCAGACTTTACACGATTTTTCTCTGCCATCATGTCATTTATCTTTTTTTCTCTCTAGACCTGTAGGGAAGGTCATATGGTAAATTTTAGCAAGATTATTTATTTTAGTGTTCCTTGTGAGACAGATTGTGCAGTATTTTGACTGACCTGCAATTTCTTTAGTCAATTTTTGTTCAATTCGGCACTGGGTCGCTAAGCAGTTTCACGCTGGACCGGTGCACAATTTTGCGAAACGGATGCCGTCTTTATCCCACCAGCCTGAAAGAACAAAAGGTGGGAGGTGCATTAGGGAAAAACTTTCTTCGGGTCCTCTCAGGACTAACTTCAGTATAGCATGTCCCAAATAGTCTTTTTGCATGCTTATATTTCCACTCTGAGGGAAAGCGGGTGTTTAGTGACAGGTTCGATTTACCTTGTGAGTAATTCCAGGCGGTCGGACGTCTTTCAGTGTACTGCGGCTCCTCTCTGTTTGCATGCGGGAGAACCAGTTTGTCTGATACAGTGTCGCGGAGGAGTTTGTGTTGTTTCGTGTTAACGTGTCACATGACCACCTATTGCACGTCTGGTCCGTGCTTTTGCTTTGTAATACGATATACGTCCAGAATGGTTGGCCATCTTGAAAGGTGTAAATGCAGTACTAGGTCTGCGTCTTTTCGGATGTTCAGAATGTCTAACCAGACTTGGTCCTCAAATATATTGAATACGTCCATAGTTGTATCCTTTTCTATGATGGTGCCGGATGGCACTCGATGTAGCTGATGAGTGTTACCTTCTTTGGGTGCCTTTTTAGTTGATAAAATTGCCATACCAGGGGTATATATATATGTTATCTTATCGGAAAATGCCAGACATTTTTCTGGTTGGAGTACTTAGGATGCCATACGTGAGACGTATGTTGTTTGGTGGAGAACAAAAGAGAAAATATCTATATCCGGTAGATATATTTGATATTTGGGCTATTAATACTTGAAAGAAAATACCCCGCTCCACTGCTGAACTTAGGCCATTTTTCACTGTGTCCAAATCAAAAATCCATTTTTGTTCACACTTTCGGAGTGCTAGATCACAGTCTCCTCTTTTTGAGATTTGGACTGTTTGGATAATGAACCAAAATATTTCGCATGGTTTATGCTTCAAATGGAGATAATGGGCGACCAGGGTTTGTTTGGTGTTTGGTTTCTAATGTTAGTACAGTGTTCTCCTATACGTGTTTTTATATGTCTTTTTGTTTTTCCAATGTAGAGGAGTTGGCAAGGGCACTGGATCGCATATACTACCCATTGGGAGCTACAGTTTGTAAATGATTTCAGTTGCCAAATTCTTCCTTTCAGGTTGACATTCTTCATGTTTTTTCGTTAATGAACATACAGAGCAATTACCACACTTCTAGTGTCCTGTTACAGGAGGTAGATCCCAGAGTGTTTTCTGTGTTTCCGCCTTTTTTTATTGCCTGGGGGTACGTGTGGACCAGATTATCTCTTAGATTTCTTTGTCTTTTAAAAGCAAATCTCGGTGGTGCTGGGTTAAAGTCTTCAGTTTTTACGATGTGCCAATTTTTTAGAACTAATTTTCGTAGATTGTGGCTACTCGGGCTGAAGATCGTGACGCATGTCATCTTTTCCAGAGTGTTTTTATTTTGGGAATTATATGCCATATTTATTTGTTTTTTTGGGTAACCTCTTTGTTCTAGACGTATTTTGAGTTGATTCCCATGGTTTTTGTAGTCGTCTAGGTTAGTACAGTTGCGACATACTCTTAAGAATTGGCCGATCGGAAGGTTAGCCTTTAGCCCCGCTGGGTGGTAGCTTTTGTATTCCAGCAGTGTGTTTTTATCGTTTTTTTCCTTTAGAGATTTGTGGTCAGGAAACCATCTGTCTCTATTCTGATTTTCAGATCTAAGAAAGGGATTGGCTTAGTATCATGGTGCATGGTAAACTTGATGTTTGTGTTACACTGGTTTAGCCATACCTGAGATTCCAGCAGAAGTGAGGGTGGCCCCCTCCATACTAGGAAGCATTCGTCAATGTACCTATGCCACGCGATGATGTTTGTTTTGAATGGGTTGTCCGTATGATAAATTGACTTGGTCTCCATTGAATCCATATATAGGTTAGCGATATCCGGGGCGAATGTTGCCCCCATGCTAGTCCCGCGTCTTTGATTGTAGAACGCATCTTCACATAGAAAATAGTTTTCCATAAGTGCAAGTCTTGCGCGTTCAAGAATAAAGGCTGTAGGGACACTTTTGTTGTTCATGTTGCGTTGGTTTAAGTATTGTTCCAATACTTGTAAACATTCAAGTTGTGGAATACTGGTGTATAAAGCGACAACATCTAGTGTTGCTAAGATATCTCCTTGCTCAATGATGATGTTTTCTATGATTTTTATCATGCTAGTGGTGTCCTTTACATACGATTTCCTTTGTGCTACAAAAGGTCTTAGGAACCAATCTACATAAATTGACTGGGGTTCTAGAATTGAATCTATAGCCGAGACTATAGGTCTACCCGGTGGTGTTGTACTGTTTTTATGCACTTTGGGTAGCAAATACAATGCTGGAATAGTTGGATTGGTTTTGATCAAGAAGCACTTCTCGTCGTGATCTATCCACCCTTCTTCTTGTGCGTGTGACATCAGGCTAGATATTTCCTCTTTTAAACGCAGTGTTGGGTCTCCCTGTAATGGTTTGTAGAATTTCTGATCCAGTAAGTGTAGTTTGATTTCCTCATTGTATGCATTTTTGTTCCATAAAACAATTCCCCCGCCTTTATCCGCAGGTTTTATTACAAAAAGATTGTTTGTTTGTAGGTCTTTTAGTGCCTGTATTTCCATCGGGCAGAGATTATCTTTGGAGAAATTTTTCGCTGACAGAAGTTTCCTTGTTTCTTCTATTATTTTATTTTCAAAGGCAGCAATTGCTGGACTTATCATGGTGTTTGTGGGACAAAAGGTCGAGGGTGGTTTCAGACCCGTTGTACTCTTTTCTTTGTCTTTGTTGCTCAAGGTCGGGTTTCAGAAGAAATATTTTAGGCGAATTGTACGGAAGAATTTTTGTAGTTCAATTTCCGTTTGGAAATTTTCCGCTTTTTTTGACAGGAACGAAACTTAATCCGCAGCTCAGTACTTTTCTCTCCCCCTCTGTGAGTACATGTGTAGAGAGGTTAAAAATGGGAATCAAAAATTCTGCACGGGTCCGTTCCAATTCCGTGTTTGCATCCGTGGAGGGGCTTGGGATCGATTACGGCCTCCTTGTGCCCTCCCTTGAAAAAACTGTTGCCTCTTATTTTTTCCTCCTCGTGATGTGCTGGTACTGGTACTATTGTCGGAGTCACTGCTTGTGGTACTGTTCGTAGTGTTAGAGGAGGTCACATATTGTTTCCTTTGGAATCCATTGGATACAGCATTAAAACTTCCGTGCTGTGCATTTCAAGCATGTTCCCCTGAATATAACAAGACAATTAATGCTTTGAAAATTAATTTGTCAAGGTGATCTACTATACCTGTCACTATACTAACTTTAGACACTACGAGTAAAATATGTGTTTTTGCTGGACTTTTTCATTTTTGTGTGATTCTAACCTGCTTTAAATATTTGTAGGTATCTTGTGGAAAGCACCAACTATATACATTTGTATGTTTTTTAATTGAATTAATTATTAAAATATGTGTTTATACTTTGTTTACCCTTAGTACAATAATATGTCTTCTATGTGACCTCTAGATAGAAAAAATAGATAATCTATCATTTTGCTCTCCTTGTCCCTGACCCACATGTTAGGTGGACTAAAAGAGGGGTAATTGAGTTTTGCTTTCTGTTTGTTACTTCACAAATTAGTCCCTATTTAACCTCAATCCCCCTTTAACAAAAAATTGGGACTCACCCTTTCTTATGCCTTAATCTGTTGTGTCTGCTTTGTGATGCCTTCACAGAATTTATTTTAATTTGAACACGGTCAACTCACTATGGAAACTGAAATGGGTATTTGTTATTGTAGATCATGTTTTTTTACATGTGTAGAGCGATAACCTGTGCTAGTGATATCTAATGATGACTATTTAAGAACAGTGGTAATTTTCTATAATGACCTGTTACTGCAAGTACACTGGGTGTGACCTTCAGTCACCACAAGATGCAGTAGCGAAAAAGGGTGGGCCACAGTATTAAAGGCAAGCAAATTTAAGTGACTGCGCATAGGAAACTATTAGATGCAGAGAAGGTGTACCGACGACTGATTGAGAAACAGTGAGGGAGTGATGATTACTATTAGCATGGTGATGAAGTGCTGAAGTTTCAAGTCGCAATAAAAGGGAACCCTCAGACTTCGAGCATTGGGCCATGGGCCGAAGCTGTCAGGAGAAAGCTAAATATGAAAAGGGAGATTGGGTGTGGCATCAGAGGACAGGAGATCACGTCCATTATAGAGGAGTTGAGCATCAAACAATGCAGCATTGTCCAGTGTGGCATAGAGGAAATATCCAGTTATCAATTCGAGAGGACAGCTCAGGGGCGAAAGATTGGAAAGAGACGATTTTAGTATCATCAGCAGATACGAGAACCCCAAAGCATGTATGGATTTGTGGAGAGTGAAGCTGTAGGGAGCAAGGGCAGGCACCAGCGAGACTCCTACAGGGAAGGAGTGGCAGAGAAGTTCAGTGGCTTTAAGGAAATGGAGAATGAGCAATCAGCCACCTAGGGGGCCACCCAAGTGAGGACGGTGTCCTAACAATCAAGATCTGAGAGACTGAGGGAGGGAGAATCAGCTGTATGAAAGCCGGAAGAGCGTTCAAGGCCATCTAGTACACATGAGAGAGGAAACTGGTGATCTGTAGTGAGAGTTAAATGAGATGAGTTGTCTCTGTGGAGCATCTGCTGTAAAACCCAAATTGGAGGAGGGTCCCAGAGTCTCTTGGCCTTCAGATGGTCAGTTATGTCGTTGAAGACCACAGATTTGAGAACGTTGGCATAGCGAGGAATAAGACACCCCATGAGTTGGTTGGATTGTCTTGGTCAGCCATTGAATTTCTTCACAATGGGTAGGACGTTGGCACAGGAGGGGATGGTAGACCGTTATCAGCTCAGATGGGGTGGTGGTTGGGAAATCAGTTAGTGCTAGGAGAGGAGGGGAGTGGAGGGCAGGCAGTATCCTGTTTCAGAGAGTCTGGAGGAGAAGCAGCAGACAAGGGCATCTGATTGTGAGGAGAAGAAAGTAGTTGAGGGGGGAAATCATAGAATGGAGGTTATGGCCATCATGCAAGGATGAAAATGTATGGTGGAGATAAGGATAAGGTTGGACATGGCAGAGTCCAAGGCATTAGCAAGAGCAAGTGGCAATTCCTTGTTGGAAGCAAGTGTAGAAGAGTGAGTTTTCACCATACGTGCAAGTTGCGGTCATTACGGCGGTAGGATAGCTGAAGAGATCCATGGTTGAAGTTATGGGGAAAAGGAGTGACGGAGTGAGCAGGATAATGGTACTGAACTGAAGATGAAATTACCTAATTGAACTCAAATTGTATTTATTAATTTTTATTGATTGGCTGAATATAACAACCTTTCAATTTATACAAATGCATCATACAAAACTTTTGTTTTAAGAAAAGAGTTAACATAAAATAAAATGTTCTCTGAGAAAAACAAAATTCAGAGACAAATTCAGTACAAGTCAGAATTAAACATATCAGTGAGTTTTAAATATCAAGGTTGATAAAACAATCTCAGAAAAATAAAAAATGAATTTATATATATATAAATATATATATATCTTGCTGTTCTATCTGGCCAAGTTTCAGCTCGTGTAAAAAGCCAATAGTGGCTATTCGTACAGACATTGGTTTGGCACCAAAAACTTGCAGCCAGAATTCCTTGTTTTCTGTTACCCCCAAGGGATCAAAGCAATGTGCAAAATATTTATAACGTTGCTGAGAGACTCCAGAGCAATATGCAATGATATGCTTCAAGGTTTCAGGAGATCTAGCAAGATTGCAAAATCTGCAAACATTTTCATGAGGCCAGAAGATGCTGTCTGTGTTGTATATCAAGGGTAGGCCACAAATCTAAACTGAATCGCATAAAATCTTGCCTAAATTAATGAGAAGGATATTTTACCAAGTACGATTCCTGGGTTCTGAGTTTTTTATGCCCAAATTGAGTTGGTTCCCAATATTTAGAAAGCTGACACAATTCTATGGTTGAGATCCAGTCTCGCTGATATAACTTTAACTTTGCACAGTCAGGGTTGTTAATTAAAAGGGCAATTGTAATGTCAGCATGAATGAGAATGTTTGTGGCCAGGTTCCGCCATCTCTTTGGAAAATGTTGCATAGATAGCAGCAGATATCAGCCTAAGATATAGGAGATATCCTCGTACAGCAATGAAATGATACATTTCCGTAATAAAGAAACCAGTTTCAAAGCAAACATGCTATATAAAGATGGTGAGCCTAAATCAAAGCGAATTGTATTTCAGGGGAGGGAAATCCTGACCTGGAATAGGTAGGGGGCCGTGCAGTTAGGTTTGAATTTTCACTGTGTGTGTTTGGAAGGATTGTAGGATGAATTGAGAAAAGATCGTGAAATGTGCCATATAGATTCCCGGAAGATCAAACCTCTCATTTTATATAGCATATGAGGTACTGTTTTTTGGTTGTTGGAAGCGGCCTCGCTAGTTCCTGTTGGTGTAGGTCCGGCTTGACGACCCATTGTGTACATGTAGCACGTTGCTGGTTACTTTCCTTCACTTCTCAGCAGATTTCAACATTCTCTGTACTGTACCGTACTGTGTTGAGCTGGAAGAGAAGGAGAATCTAACAATGCTGCTTGTATTGGCGGAAGAGAGCAGCCCCATTTGCAGAACAATTGCACTTTCCAGTTGATGGGTACATTTATGCTGGAGTGCAGTGAAGCTCGTTAGTCCCGGACAGTTGGACGGGACTATGACAGGCCGTGGGGCTCCGGCAGCTGCTGCTGGCTTGGCTAGGTGTGATAGCATGGCGTGTTTTCAGAGTCACTGTTCGATTGTACACTCTGCACTCAGATGGAATCATTGTTTGACGTCCTGTGTTATAAATCATAGGGGCGTTGGTAAATTAGCAGATTGGCCACTGCACCACAGTTATTCTAGGAGTCTCTACGACAGTGCGAGCGCATAGTGACTGTGGGGCTTTTGCCCTTTCAGATGCACGCTTTGCTGCTGGGCCTTGGCTGCTTTGGCTTATCTTGTCAATACAAGAGCAGAGTGCTGGTCCTGTGACTGCTGCCTGAACCATCAGAGGTGGTCTGCGGGCAGAGAGTCCTTGAAGCCCTATCCTAGGGGAAGGAAGCATACAGTAAGTGCACTGTGTAGTCCTGCAGACTGGGATACGCATAATTTGTCAGTTTGAGGGCGATTTGGAGACGGCTCCCGAGAGTGACTGCTCGACCAGCTATTGTTGAGCTTGAGACTTTGTTCTGTATGTGTCTCTGCATTAGCTTTGGAACTTGAGCTTGGCTGTTGCACCTGTGCAGGCAATTCCACTTAAAACGACTAAGCCTAAAACCTCTAGACCATGCAAAGTAAGTGCCTTGTCTCTGGAGGATAGCTCGGAGCAACACAGGTTCGATCCCCGGGTCCGCGCTTAGAAACCTCTGGATATTAAGCGCGTTATAAATAACCTATCGTATTATTTTGTAGTTCGGCTGAGTAGTTGGACTATGCCTTGCCACCTTTCTTTTTAGAGGTAAAGGTCCCATAATTCTCAGAGCGTGACGTGGCTAAGGCTTGTCCTTCATATTGTTAAAGCCTAGTTTGCCCAGCGACAGTGCCCTCTGCAATATGGCTAGCCGCCCGACTTGTTCCTAGTAGCCAAGGAGTGTTGCCTAGGGAATGTAACAGCTGTGTTTTCACATGTAGAGTCCTTGTGGAGTAAGGACACTATCACGGTGGTATATATTGAAGGACAAGGTGAGCCTTTTGTTAAGGAGACCACAGAAGATGCAATCATTTTTGAGCTTTGTGCTAATCTGGGTGAGTTAATTGATCTTGTCACGGAAACTGACGAGCAATCCATACCTGTAACATCGGGGACATTTTCACCCACTAAGAATCTAACCGTTAATAATCCTTTCCCGTGCTTGACGCTTATTGTAGGCCACAAAATAACTGATTTCTTTCTGCGTACTGGAACAAGCGATGTCCAATGAAACCACTCAGTGCTCAGGTCCTTGCTAATTGCTCCCATGTGAATTATGAGCGCTTGATTGAAAAAGCTGATGCTATTCCTGATACTGCGCAAGCTAATACTACAGGGGGATGCCGGAGTGGTTTTGATAATTTAACGGATGTCCTTGTTTATCCATTTGAAGATGGTTCCTACATTGCTTCACCCTTGGCACGGACTGAACTATTGTTGTCCAATACAACTAAGGAGCAGGGTGCCGGTACGAGTCAAGCAAATTCATCCTTACACCATACACTTATAGAAATGGATGAGTGAATAAGGTTAACATCTTCAATGATCTCAGCACTTAATTCTGTGTGGAGTTCTTTTGTTGATCTATATGACAATATTGGTGAGGAGGTTAGAGCCCATAAACTGATCTTAAGTGCTATGAACATAAAAGTTGAGTCATAGGCAAGCATTCTCTTGCAGAATGGATTTCTGGGCATACACTGGTGATTCAGTGCATCATGCTCCTTGTATCATGCAATCAAAAGTACCAACATCACAAGGGTCATCCCAGGGTCTCCTAAAGGGGGGTACGAATTCTGTGGGCCTCCAAGAAGGTCAATTGATACATGGGGTTCATCAGAACTTTGATCATCAGGATAGGGGTAGAGTAGAAATCCTGTTTTGGTGGAGGGGAAAAATCTGAGAATATCTACCCTAAAAACGTCTGTATGAATAATTAGGTCTGGAAAAGGGCAAGGGAGTATTACAGCATGGAGATCAGTCAATCTTTGGGGTCTTGCAAGGGTTGCACCTGGGAAATGGCAGTCAAAGCAACCCCATTGAGTAATTTGTGCAGCATATTAATGGAAAGCCATTCAAGCAGACCGATTTAAAGAATATGGTGAATGCTGAGATTGGTAAGGGGAAGCTAGTTAACTCAAAACAAAGAGTTATGATAGAATCTGATCCCTTAGAAGGTCCATCTAGTTTACCAACGTTCGGTAAGGTCCAACAAGAAGTCAAAAACCAAGGTAAAAAGGACAAAAAATATGAAGAATAGGTTTTTTCGGAAACTTTTCTAGAAAGTTTCTCCGAAACTTAATACATGAGTCTTTATACCAATCCTCCAATCTATCATAGTGCTCCTCGTGAGAGGTTTGTGAAATTTCATTGTCTTTTGAGCAAGCCTCTGAATTTCTGACAGAGATACAAAGGTAGTATTAATAGAACCCCAGATGGAGAATTAGCCAAGGGGTTGCTGAAGACCAAAGCATCTGGGATTGAGGTAAATGGTAATTTCCAATTACAGAAAACAGTCTCTGTCCAAACCAAAATTTTATTTCCCCCAATATTTAACCAAAAGAATGATTGCATAAAGGGCGCAAAGTCTGTTCACCCGTTGGAACCTCAAATTGTCCTGTTGTAAAAATGGGTGTGAACTCTAATCTCTCTAAGGTCACCGACACTGTGTCTCTGATATTACAGTTGAATTGTCTTGTATGGAGAGGAAACCAGTTTGTGTTCAAACCGGTATAGAGCTAAATTGTGATTCGTCTACTGTAGGGTTTTGCCATGGGGAAAAGGCTGATAATTTTGACTTTGCTACTCAGGCTTCGTCCAACAGTAATTTCCCATTGTTAAAATCAGTTAGAACACAGATTAGGGAAATAATAGTACCCACTATGAGTCCTTCCGTAAATATTGAAACTGGGGCAGATCAAAAAGTAGTCATGGCCCCATTGGAGAGACAAGTAGGGGGTATTCCACGATTAAATCGATTGGCACACAATCAGGCCGGTAGTTGCATTTACTGAGGCCCTGTCGGAGTACTCCCTTTTAAAGGATGGGGATGCTGTTGGCGATGGTTTAATGGGTGAGAAGGAAGTGCCCCATGAGGGCACAGAAAGTGACAACACAGTGAATTTTGATGTACAATGTGTTTTGCTGAAAAACAATTGTTAGAAACCAAAATGTCCCCTTTAATAACAGGCATCTTAGTAGGATTGATAAGCTACACAGCCCTTATAGGGAAAGGGGGTGGGGGCATCTGCCTGGGTGATTATCAGTTAGCATGAACTATGATGAACACCTCAAGCATGTCCAAAAATTCAGGGGTATGGGTGAATGAATTGAGGGACCCTAGTAGCTCAAAGGGGGCGCGGAGTACAGATTATGACTTGCATACAACTAGGATTAGTGACCAAAATATTCGAAATTGCGATAGGAAAAGCCTGTTTAACTCTTTACTTTGCTCACGTTTTAAAACTACTAGGTTTGTCATCTGTAGACTATATGGTGGCTCCCTCATGCGGTGCCTGATTACAACAAATGTTCTAGCAATATTTGCTGTAGTTCCAAATCTGAAATTGATCTCAAGTGTGGATATTCAGAGGGTTGAATTTGTGGATCTGAATAAAACCGATAAAAGTTATTTTCCATATTGGTTCACAATTAGTAAGTGTCATGCGCAGTAGGAAGGTCAGGCACACCACCTCACAGAACACTCATACCCCCGGGGATTCCCTGACACAACACAGCGAGAATCTCCAAGTCACAGTCAGCCCTTCACATGGTCACCCTACCTGTGGTGCGAGGGAAGCGTCACCAGCTTCCAGGCTCTGTCAGAGGGCGATATTATTTGTTCCCTCATTTCCAGTGGCAACTGCCATGGAGATTGCGAGAGGGCTGGAGCAGGAGCAGTCGGCGGCAACCACTTCCTGGTTCCTGGCCGAATTCCCAGTCACGTGCCCTGAGCTCCGTTCACGTGATCAGGAGTCGGCAGGGATAAAACCGGCGCACTTTGATCCACTCGCCGCTTCACAGCTGTTTCACAACACTGTTTGACGTTTTCGATTCACGTTGGATTCATTTGGATACAGACCTCAAGCCTACGGATTACGTACTGGTTATTCTTGCTCCTTGGATTTGGTGTTTGGTTTCTGCTCAGATTTACAGACTTTGGCTTACGTTTAACGGATTGTTTTGGATTACCCTTTTCTGCTTTGTCAAGTGTTCTACGGTCTTCAGGGTTCCTTGAACTGCTACGGTACCACAGTATTAAGAATCCATCCAAGAATCATCAGGTGGTAGCCAGCACTGAGTTTTCTGGCGCCTGGCTTTAAGGATTACTGACGCTTCCCTGCACCACAGCCTCAGAGTTCCTGGCAGTTGTAAAATCACCCTTGGGTAAGCCCTTTTTCAATAACAGTTACATTGTTGACAGTACTGTGCTTGTTTGTACTAATACCCAATTCATTCCACAGCTCTGGGGTCCTCGGCAGAGTCTGGTCCTGCAAAACAACAACCACCTGTGGCCTCAAGGCTCGCAAAGGGAGTAGTTTTCTTTTTCTCTGTGTGGAACTTGGGGACAGAGGCCCATATATTCTTCACGACGAGTCAAGACAGACTGTGAAGCCGTGGGTTGTGTTGAATATGGAGGCCGCAGCCGACGACCCCGTGGCTGCATTGGTACAGTCAATCACAGTGTTGAGGGCGGTTATGACAGCCGCCAATACCGCTATACATCAGCGGTTAGATCTCATCCAAAGTGCTCACAATCCTTTACCCACTGATGCAGAGTTTGGTGATTTGGCTGCCAACCACAAGTAGCGCCACCTGTCGTTCCCACGGCAGCACCTCAAGTTCCCGTACTGGTGCCCACGCCCTTTCCTTTGGCTGCTCCAGAAAGATTTCATGGGGATCCCAGAAAGTTTTGTACATTCATAAACCAATGCAAATTGCATTTTCTCTGTTGACCTCGGGCTTTTCCCGATTCCACCACAAAGGCGGCATTTACCTTATCCCATCTAGCTGGTACAGCTGCCGCTTGGGCAAACCCGTTAATGGAAAACAACAGTCCCGTTCTTTATGATTTTGACTTGCTTGTCACAGAAATGTCTCAGGTATTTGACACACGCCACAAGGCCCAGTCCCGGGATCTCGAGTTGTTGGAATTATCTCAAGGAAAGGGTTCACTCATAGAATACATTGCCCGATTCAATCAATTGGCCGCTGAGACCTCTTGGCCCGAAACAAAGAAGGCAGTGGTGTTTTATAGAGGACTCAGTAATTCCATGAAGGACGCTATGGCCGTCGTACCCTCTCTGCCCACACAACATGTTGAATTAGTTGACCTTGCCCTACAGATAGACGCACGGCGTTCTGAACGTAAATCTGAAGCAGGGTTTCCCAATACAGTTCAGACCTCCCTTTCCCCAGATACAGGTGGTGAACACATGCAAATAGGCGGAATCCGCAGTCTGATTTCCCAAATCGAGAGAGAACGCCGTAGAACTGACAACGCCTGTTATTATTGTGGCCTAAACGGTAATTTTGTAAAGACCTGTCCTCGGCGTCCCAAGACTAAAACATCGGTTTTTCGGACTGCTCGACCCTAGATTCAAGGGCCGGATCGAGCAGTTCATCCACTCCCTCGGAAATGATACCTGCTTTTGGGAGGGTTAGGCCAGTGGTGGTACAGGCTACTTTGAAACCCACATCAAATGTCATTCACACAGTTTCTATTGTTATTGATTCAGGTGCCACAGGCAATTATGTCGATATAATGTTGGCCAAGTCATTGAATCTACCCCTGGTTACCAAACAACACCCAGAACCCGTACATGCAGTTGACGGCACAGCATTGATTTCCGGTCCCATCAGACAAAAAACTGCCCCAATCACCATGAATATACGGAACACCCATCAGGAAGTGATTTCCTTTGATTTAATCTCGATGCCACAGTTCGGGTTGATATTGGGTGTCCCGTGGTTGAAACAACATAATCCACTGATTGACTGGAAGTCTGGGCGTGTTCATTTTGAGTCGGAAATATGTCAAAATTGTTGCCTCACCGCACCCGAAGGTATTGATTCACCCCCACGTGCTTTGGGGGCCATCGCACAGCTCCCATTGAACAATGACATTCTTTCTTCATCATCAGAGTCACACTTGGTGGGGGCGGTTGCAACTGGCATTCCTACAGAATACCAAGATTTTCAGGGGGTTTTCGATAAGGGCTCTTCTGAAATTCTTCCTCCACATCGCCCTTATGATTGTCCTATTGACATAATTCCTGATTCCATCATTCCTTCGGGACGCATTTATTCACTGTCTCCCTCAGAGGAACAAGCTCTCAAGGATTACATCCAAAAGGCCCTAAAAATTGGTCACATATGCCCTTCTACTTCTCCGGCGGCCAGCCCTATTTTTTTTGTTCCCAAAAAGGAGGGCGACTTACGTCCCTGTGTGGATTACCGCTGCTTGAATTCCATCACCATGAAAAAAAAAAATCGGTATCCGATCCCTTTGATCACCCCATTGTTGGATAGATTAAGTCACGCCACTGTCTTTACGAAACTCGATCTCCGTGGAGCATATAACTTGCTTAGGATTCGCCCCAGAGACGAGTGGAAAACTGCTTTTTGTACTTGTTATGGGCTGTTTGAATATGTGGTTATGCCCTTTGGGCTCTGTAACGCCCCAGCCACATTTCAACGTTTCATGAACGAGGTATTCCATGACTTGTTGGATGTATGTGTAGCGGTAGATCTTGATGATACTCGTTTTTTCACAAAACATAAAAGAACATGTAACACATGTCCGCAAGGTTTTGTCCCGTCTTCGCCAAAATTCACTCTTCGCTAAACCTGAGAAATGTCAGTTTCATACGGAGTGTGGAATTCCTGGGATTCCATATTACGCCCAGGGGTCTCTCCATGAATCATTCCAAAGTTCGTGCAGTGTTGAATTGGCCAAAGCCCAGTAACCTTAAGGCATTACAATAATTTCTGGGCTTCTCAAATTACTACAGGAGTTTTATTCAGGAGTTTTCCTCCATTGTAACACCCTTTACTGCATTAACCAGTCCAAAGTTGCCTTTTGTGTGGTTAGAAGAACACCAGACAGCTTTTGACGCATTAAAGACAGTGTTTACCACTGCCCCTGTTATGAAACATCCCGATCCAGAACTCCCTTTCATAGTGGAAGCAGACGCATCCTCACTTGCCCTTGGCGCAGTGTTATGCCAGCATTGCCCTTATTCAGGTCAATTACATCCAGTGGCATTTCATTCCCGAAAGTTTTCCCCTACCGAAAGCCATTACAATGCTACGGAAAAAGAATTATTAGCCATCAAGGATGCCTTTCAAGTTTGGCGACATCATCTATTAAGAGCAAAACATCCAATCACGGTATTCACAGATCACCGTAATATCCAAGACTTAGCCTCACTCAAGTGTATCAATAGCCAGCAGGTGCAGTGGCATTTATTCTTTGCGGCCTTCGACTTCCAGATCAAACATAGATCAGGCTTGTCCCATGGAAAGGCAGACGCATTATCTCGTTCCCCTGGCGGAGTCTCCCTACCTGTTTTTACGGAAACCCTATTAGATCAACATGTCATTTGTCTATGTACAGCTCCTTTACCACTACTGAAATCGATTCGAACATGGGTTTCACTACATCCTGAACAAGTCTCAGAGTGGGATCCGGTGTTTTATGATGGGTTACCTTTCATCCAGAATAAATTATGGTTACCAACAGCAGAGACCCGCAACCTTGCTCTGGAATGGTCCCATGACAGTGCCATTAATGGACATCCTGGACAAAAGAGGACGTTGGACCTCCTCAAACGTTGGTGTTGGTGGCCATCCATGAAACGAAGTTGAAGGCAATGTGAATACGTGTGCAATATGTGCCCAGTGTAAACATCGCAGGGGGCGTCCAGTGGGCCTTTTACATCCTTTGCCTGCACCTCCTCGACCCAGGCACACAGTTTCGATGGATTTTGTGACAGACTTACCCCGAACCAAGGGCCTCGACACAGTTTGGGTGGTGGTGGATTCTTTTTCTAAGCTTGCTCGATTTATTCCCTGTTCTGGCATACCGTCCGCCCCAGCCCAGGCCAACCTTTTCTTTAAATCTGTCTTCTGTCTTTTTGGGCTACCCACGGTTATCTCAGACAGAGGGCCGCAATTCACGTCTCTGTTCTGGCGGGCACTCTCAGGTCTCCTGGGCATTGATTCCCATTTCTCATCCGCCTATCATCCGGAAATGGATGGCCAGACTGAGAGGGTGAAACAGGCCATGGAACAGTATTTACGCTGTCTCATCTTACAGCACCAACAATCATGGTTAAATGTCCTACACCTTGCCGAATTCGCTAACAACTCTTTGCACGCTTCTACTGGTTCTTCTCCCTTTTATGTTCTGTATAGTCAGCATCCCCATACCTTGCCCGTTCCCGATTTCACACTTTGTTAATCCTGCTGCGGTTGCATGTGCTCGTGACCTATCGGCTATTCATGCCCAGACGCTCACTCACCTTCGCGAGGCTCAGGCGTCGGCAAAGTCTGCGGTTGATAGACGGAGGGCTGTGTCTCCTTCCTATTCTGTGGGGGACAGGGTTTGGCTTTCTTCACATCACCTCCGACTGCCAGGGTGCCGCAAAATTGCTTCCCCGTTTTGTAAAACCCAATAGGATTTCTGCAGTGATCAACCCGGTGGCCTATCGCCTCTCTGTTCCCACTTCTTGGCGCATCCATCCTGTGTTTCATACATCCTTATTGAAACCTTGTGTTGCTCCTACCTGTCTTCGCTCTGCCCCGGGTGCCATTTCTGTGGGTAGTTCTGAGGAATATGAGGTGTCGAACATTCTGGGGTCTCGTGTGGTATGGGGCGGTCTCCAGTATCTTGTAGACTGGGTGGGTTTTGGCCCGGAGGAACGTTGTTGGATTCCTGCAGCAGATGTCCATGCCCCACGGCTGGTTTCTCGTTTTCACCTAGATCATCCTGCATGCCCACATGTTCGTGGGCCATTGGGGGGGGCTCTGTCATGCACAGTAGGAAGGTCAGGCACACCACCTCACAGAACACTCATAGCCCGGGGGATTCCCTGACACATAAAACAGCGAGAATCTCCAAGTCACAGTCAGCCCTTCACATGGTCACGCTACCTGTGGTGCGAGGGAAGCGTCACCAGCTTCCAGGCTCTGTCGGAGGGCGATATTATTTGTTCCCTCGTTTCCAGTGGCAACTGCCATGGAGATTGCAAGAGGGCTGGAGCAGGGGCAGTCGGCGGCAACCACTTCCTGGTTCCGGCCCGAATTCCCGGTCACGTGCCCTGAGCTCCGCTCACGTGATCAGGAGTAGGCAGGGATAAAAGCGGCGCACTTTGAACCACTCGCCGTTTCACAGCTGTTTTACGACACTGTTTGGCGTTTTCGATTCACGTTGGATTCATTTGGATACAGACCTCAAGCCTACGGATTACGGACTGGTTATTCTAGCTCCTTGGATTTGGTATTTTGGTTTCTGCTCAGATTTACGGACTTTAGCTTACGTTTAACGGATTGTTTTGGATTCCCCTTTTCTGCTTTGTCAAGTGTTCTACGGTCTTCAGAGTTCCTTGAACTGCTACGGTACCAAAGTATTAAGAATCCATCCAAGAATCATCAGGTGGTAGCCAGCACTGAGTTTTCTGGCGCCTGGCTTTAAGGATTGCTGACGCTTCCCTGCACCACAGCCTCAGAGTTCCTGGCAGTTGTAAAATCACCCTTGGGTAAGCCCTTTTTCGATAAGTTACATTGTTGACAGTACTGTGCTTGTTTGTACTAATACCCAATTCATTCCACAGCTCTGGGGTCCTCGGCGGCGTCTGGTCCTGCGAAACAACCACCACCTGTGGCCTCAAGGCTCGCACAGGGAGTAGTTTTCTTTCTCTCTGTGTGGAACTTGGGGACAGAGGCCCATATATTCTTCACGAGTCAAGACAGTAAGCAACCTCATATTGAAAGAGATCCCCCTTGAAACAGCTAGGATTCGAAATTTCTGAAAGTATAGATACTACAGCTCCATCCAGGTTATCCCCAGAGGGAAATTACTTTGTGGTGGCAGTTTATAAAATAAACCAAGGTAACCGAGAGGATATGATGTCATCTGGGGGCAGCTGCTCAAAAGTTGGACCATACACATTTTGCTTTGGTGGCGGCTTCTTTAGTAAAATTATGATAAAGGTGGAAACCTATGCCAAGGAAGTACTTTGCCCACTGACCAGACGTTTATCTTATGGAACTCACAAGATCACAGTCATTTGCTCACAAATCCGGCTTTGATGGAATTCATTAAAACTCACAGAATTATAATGTTGCAGGAAAAGTAGCTCATGGATCAACCGTTCCTTGATGGCGATCTTATCCTTGTACAAAAGGCACGATCTGGTCAAGGCGGCCGTCCACCCGGTGGCCTATTGAGTGTGATTTGTATGTCCCACGATTTGGAGGCAAACATTTTGGACAATGACTTATACAGGGCTTTAATTGTGGAATTAAAACTGTGCAATGCTCCAGCTTTTAGGCAAATTTGATTAATATTTATTGGCACAAGGGGGTTGCAAACTCGGAAACCTTTTTTGAAATCCTTGGCTGAATATATATTACAACAGAAATTAGATCATGACAATGGGTTTGTACTCCTTGCAGGAGATTTGAATTCAGATTGCATCTCTTGTAGTATTTTGGATGAAGAAGTATTTTGGATGAAGATGAATATTTGCTCTCTTCCTCAGAATGGGAACGGGAGAAACAGAGACACAGTAAGAAATGGGATTCTTGCTTTATTTCATTTGGGATGTCTCTGTTGAATGGACAAGTTGTGGGTGACATTCCTAGTCGCCCGACTTAGCACTGGGGAAATAGTTCATCCACCCTTGACTATGTGTTTACTGATCTGACCTTCAAGGAAAGAGGTTTGGGCCTATGTATTCTGCCTAACGAATGGAGCGATCACAGTTTAATGCAATTTGTTTTTTACATATCTGTATGTAGAGCTGTTAGGGAGGGCAATTGATCTGTTGGTTAATTAAAGGAAGAATCAAATTAAATGGCATGATCAGTGGTCGAAGTGAGCGGGAGCGGTCGGGAGCGGTGCTCCTATACTTTTTTAAATTACCTTGTACAGCTCCTATACTTTTATTTTAAAAAGAAACCGTTCCGGAATGGTTTTCTTTTAAAATAAAAGTGTAGGAAGAAGTTGAAACCTTCACTTTCAGTGCACTGCACTGAAAGTTCCCTTAAACATGAGGTGCAAGTGTTTTGAGGGGTGTATTGTGTGTGGGAGGGGTTGTGGCAATGGGGCTTGTGGGGAGCAGGGCCAGGCCAGCAGGGAACATAGCTCCACTACTTCTATTCATACACTTCGACCACTGGGCATGATGCAGCAATGAATAAGCTTCGTACTCTATTCAATTCAATATTCCACAACTATGGAGTGGAAGTGGGTAACATTTAACCGCAACAATTATGAAAAAACTGTAAGGGAGGTGAAAGAAGATAACCTTTGTGCTAAAAGCAAGGGTTCTAGATGTGTAGGTGAAACCCTGCATACCCATGTTCTTGACGGTACTGTCGCTGCAGAGAACCTGAGATTGAGGACTAGAATAAGACAAGCTAAAAAGTCTACTGCCACGGTGGGTTAAAGAATGTTCCTGATTAAAAAAATTAAACAAGTATATACAAATTTTATAAGGCAACATCGTGCAAAAATTCTCCAGAGGAACGCTAAACAAATGCTAGCCGTTTTGAAGAGTGGACACCTTGGCAGATTTTGGGAAGTTATTAATTCAAGCAACAAGGCTCAAGTGTTAATCCAATTCAGTGTCAGAGGCGGACTGGATAGCACTTTGAATCATTATATGAAACTAAAACGAATACCGCTACACAGGGTGAGGAGTACCCAAGAGGCTCCCTTGATAAATCGGGAGCTTAAGATCGAATATGCATTTGCTATAGATCCTATACCCTATGTACTATGTACCCTACAATAATTTTAGGGCACCAGGTCCTAATTATCTTAGTAACAAATGATTAAAAACAAATTCTGAAGCCTGGGCAATTATATTTTTTTATTTGTTTATGGTCCTAAAAGAACCTTTACAAAATGAAAAAAATATTATACATCAAAACCACAATAAAGCAATAAAATATTCCACGTTTGTATCTCCAAACATTACAGATTCCATATCAATTAACATACTTTTAAAATGTTGATTAAACCTCAATCAGACGTCCCACATATAAAAAGTTAAAACCATTATAAATCCCCATCTTCATAATATACAATTGGTTCACATGTCCTCAGATCAACCTGCTTTCTCTTCCCAGGGGCTCATTCACTAGGTGCCTCAAAATAGAGCACCATAGCCAATATAGGACGATCTGTAAGCTCACTGTCTCCGCAATGAGGCAAACCATCCCAAATTCTAATGTTTTAATTGCGTCGTATACAGTCATATATTTACCAGGGATACATGGATGGAGTGATTTTAATACAGCCCATTCAGTAAATAGGTGCCTTGAGATTTCAAGATTGGCAGATTCTGCAAATCCAATCTCTTTTGGGAATTTTTAATAAAGCCCCTTTGCAATTATATTCACAATTTTATTTAGTAGTGAAGCAGATACCTTGAGTTTTCCAGAAACTTGGGAGGACTGCGAGGACCAATCCGAGAAACGATCGACCCCTTTCCAGATTGGATGTCAACAGCAAGTTTGTTACATACCACTTGTTAATTCACCTGGTGTCATGAGTTAGGGAAACCGGGAGGTTAAATTGGCTACAAATGGGTTTCAGGAGAGGTTATGGAACTAATCTGAACGTGTCTTTGGTGAACACTCTGCAATTCCTAGCTTGGGCAAAGGAGTTTCTGGCAGTGTACGTTGCATCAATTTATCTCACAGCTGCCTTTCTGCCTTTGATTGAGTGAATCGTAAGGTCCTATTGGCCAAATTGACAAGCTGGGGGATCCCAGATGGGCTTCTACGGGAGGGTTCACTGTCAAAAATAATTGCTATTAATTCAGGCCTCAGGCAGGGATGCATTCTCGTTCCCTGTCTATTTTATTTATGTTTTCAATGTGGGGTGGGGGGAGTACGTAGAAGGTGCCACCTTTATCTCTCAAAAGATTGGCATTTTTGAAGTGCCCTGATTGGCCTACTTGGTGATTTCCTGCTCTTCGACCTTACTCCTATATGATTACAAAGACTACTTGCAGCTCTTGAGCTATTCGCTTTCGATAACTCATTTATTATAAATCCATAAAAAACAAGTGTTACAGTTTGCTCAGACTAAAAGGCATGATAGCTTCACATGGTGATTAAACACCAGCTCACTCCAAGTAAATGCTTTCTTTTATTTGGGCTGTCCGATTTGTGGTCTGCCGCAGAAAGTTTTTTATCAATAATTTGATGAAACATAAAGCCTCTCCACTAACCAACCAGATGATCAACATTAATCATACATTTGGAAGATTTCCAATTAAGCCTGTATTACAATTCTATTTTGGGAAAGTAGCTCACAAAAAGGCTCATGGAGTTCAACTGTCGGGGGAGTGGGCTTTTGACCTGGTTAACAAATTGGAGGCCCAGATGTGGAGGAAAGTTCTAAAAGTACCAAATGCAGTACCAGCAGCCGCCATTCGCTATAAACGTGGGATATTATCCCTCCAAGTTAAGGTGAGGTGGTGCTTATTGTGCCTGTATCGGAAGCTGCGTTTCCCCCAGGCGGAAACTCTTTATGAGAAGATTAACTATTTGCTGAAAGGAAATTACACAAATTAAATCTCTGAAATAAAAGAACGATGTGAATTTCTTTTGGGGGAAAATTGGGAAGGGAGTCACTGACTTGAAAAAGTACCCAGGTGAGGTAAAAACGTCTCTTTTTGTCACGGTCCATACCCTCAAACATCAGGTATAGACCACCCTGCCCAAGGCGTTGGGTCCCATGGGGGCCTTGAAGGCCCCAAGGAATCTTGCAGGGGCTTACTGGACTCTGACCTGGCGCCGTTGGCGGCAGGCTCATACTGCCATCACCAACATGGCACGTTTCAGACCCAGAGAGGCACGTGCAAACCAATATGAGGCAGAGTGAAGGGATTATTCGCTGTGGGACTATTTGCTTGGGTGTGGTTCTGGAACTACTTTACCTGAGAACTACTTTCAGAAGACTATATAAGCCACACCCTTCATACAGAACACGCTTCGCGTTATTCTGCACTCCTGCAGCGTAACGCTCACCGTGTCTGCAGCTTCAGGCCAGCCATCAGCCACGCCCATCCAGTTGTCTCGAGTTACCTGCAAAGAAGAGTGAGAAAGAAGAGCAGAACAAGATACTTACCAGTCTCTTCATCGCGGCCGCTCGGGAGTCTACACTTCTTCAGAACTGAAAAGGAAAGAACATCCGCTTAGCCTTGCAGACCACATGCTCTTCATCGCAGTTCAGCGCCGCACTAATACTTACCAGCGAACCATTGGAAAGTCACCACCCTATCTCTGCTTCATCTTCCGATCGCCGCTCCGGGACTGCCGCATCTGTAAAACAGAAAGAAGACATCAGGTTAGCAGAGCAGTGGGAAGGCCTCATTCTGACTTATAATCCTGCACGAGGCAGCTCTCACCTGAAGGCAGCAATCCTCACGGGCTCACAATTCTTCATCACGCAGCCTTTGTTCACGAGATTCCGCACCTGCAGAATATAAAAGCAGCAGGTTAGTTGTGCAGGAAATTGTATCGGGTGGAAAGACTTTTACATAGCACTGGCACAAATGTTACCTTCGGAAGCCAGCTACCAAGAACCTCGCTCCATCGTATGCACGAAGAGGGAATCTGTAAAGAAAGGTACAGAGTGAACATTTGCAACTTGAACTCTTAGCTATCCATATCTTTGGAATCAGACTTACCATAGAGTCACAGTTGTCTGGAACTTTCAATAGGATCAGTGAAGGAACAAGTTACTTACCTGTAACTGTTGTTCTCCAGCATGGATTCACATGCTCAAGAATATTCCCTGTCAGGCCGGGAATCCTAGTAAAGAAAAAATCAGTATCCGTTTCGTTTCTAATCTGTCTTTCTTAGTAGTAACCAATCACTGATCTCTGGGTCATACTGCCCCCAGCCAATGACTGCCCTCTCCCTAAGCCCCTCCCCTGGCAGCCATCCTCAAATTTGGTAGCACGTAAAGTGGCAGTATGACCAAGTGAAGAGCCGCAGAGGGGTAGGAGGAAGGGTTCGCATGTGAATCCATGCCAGACCCATGCTGGAGAACAACAGTTACATGCAAGTTACTTGTTCCTCCTCCAGCATGGGGTCTGGCATGGATTCACATGCTCATGAATATAAGAATACATAGCAGTACACACATGCACAACCACGGGAGGTGGCAAAGGCTCAACATTAAGCATTACATAAACTCAACATTAAGCAACTCTTACCTCCTCACCAGGCCCACCTTCAGGCGAACAGGTTGCGCAGCACTGCTTGGCTGACTCTGGACTCCTCCCTGGAATCCCGGTCGACGCAGTAGAATCTCGTGAAGGTGTGCGTCAACCTCCACGTAGCAGCCCTGCAGATGTCCAGCAGGGGCACACCAGACAAGAACGCCGTGGTAGCAGCGATCGCTCTGGTCGAATGGGCTCTCGGACGGCCGGGCAACGGTCGGTTTGCCAACCGGTGATAGTGCATGATGCAGCCGGAGAGCCATCTGGAAATGGAAGCCTTCGAGAGAGCCTTCCCTTGGTTCACAGGTCCAAAGTTCACAAAAAGCTGTGACGTCTTTCGAAAACTCTTCGTGCGGTCCACATCCAGCGAGTGCAAAGTCCTCTCGGCCGGCGACGAAGGCGACGGGAAGAAAACTGGTAACACCAAGGGCTCGTTGAGGTGGAAGTCCGATGGCACCTTGGGCATAAAGGAGGGGTGCGTCCTCAGCACCATCCTCGTGTCGTGAAAAGTCAAGTATGGAGGCTTGCAGGATAGGGCCTGGATCTCTCCCACTCGTCGTGCTGAGGTGATGGCCACAAGAAATGCTGTCTTCCACGACAGGAACTTCAATGGCGCCGAATGCAGAGGCTCGATTGGCTTCCCCCATGAGCCTAGACAGAACCACGTTGAGTTCCCACGCCGGGGCAGGAGCCTTCATTGGCGGCAACGATCGGAACAGTCCCTTCATAAATTCCTTCACCAGGCGATGAAACCACAAGGACGCCCGACCCGTAGTTCTGGTGTATCGGGAGATTGCAGCCAGATGTATCCTGATGGAAGCGTGAGCTAATCCAGCCTTGGCCAGCGACAGTAGGTACGGCAGTACTTGAGGGGGTGTAATCTGCAGAGGGTTAATCTTCTGTGCACGGCACCAGACAGAGAACCTCTTCCACTTAAGTCCGTAGCACTTGAGAGTTGAGAACGCCCTGGCCTTTGCAACAACCTCTCTGTGGTCAGCCAGGATATCGTACCCTCCAAACTCTAGTGCTGCAGGAGCCAGGCCTGCAAGTTCAGCGACTGCGGGTCGTGATGAAGGATGGCGCCTCCTTCTCTGGAGAGAAGATCTGCGTCCGTTGACAGCTTGACTGGTGGGGACGCTGACAAGTCCAGATGGTCCAGGAACCTGATCTGTCTCGGCCACGCCGGCGCGACGAGGATCATTCTGCACCGGGACCTCTTGACCTGGTTGATGAGTCGGAGCAGCAACGGCAATGGAGGAAACGCATATAGGAACAGGTCGTCCCAGGGGAACGAGAAAGCATCGCCCATGCTCCTCGGTTGGGGAAACCTGCTGGCGAACCTCTGGCACTTGGAGTTTGTCGCCGTCGCGAACAGGTCGATCTGGGGTTTGCCCCATCGCTGAAAGGGTCAGTCCACTTGATCCTGGCGTAGTTCCCACTCGTGGCACGAGTGCAGCTCTCTGCTGAGTGAGTCGGCGATGGTGTTTTTTATCCTGCCAGATGAAACGGCACCAGAAACATCCCTTGAGCAACGGCCCAATGCCACAGGTCATGGGCTTCCTTGGATAGGGCCGGGGATCTGGTTCCACTCTGCTTCCAGATGTAGAACATCGTGGTGGTGTTGTCGATGAAGATCCTCACCACCTTGCCCTTGAGGGATGGGAGAAAGGACCTGAGGGCCCAGAACACTGCCCGGAGCTCCAGGATGTTGATGTGGAGCGGCTTCTCCTCCGGGAGCCAAAGGCCTCTTGCGTGAAGATCTCCGGTATGGGCTCCCCACCCCTCCAAGTAGGCGTCCGTCGTCACCTTCGCCTGGTGGGCCAGGGTCTGAAAGTCTGTCCCCGCTGCTAGATGAGCGTGGGTGCCCCACAACCGGATCGCTCGTCGGAAGGTCTCGCTGAGAGGGATCCTGTCCTCGAAGCTGCCCATCGCTTGAATCCAGCGGGCGTCGAGGGACTCCTGTAGAGGGCGCATCCGAAGCCTGCACAGGCGCACAAGATAAATGCAAGAGGACATCATCCCGAGGAGGGATTTGATGGACCTCACTCTGGCCACGTCCATGGTCAGCAGACGCTGCACCTTGCCTAGGATGGTCTTTGTCCTTTCCTCCGACGGCGAGGCCAGACGCGCCACTGTGTCGAGCTTGGCTCCCAGAAACAGTGCGACTTGAGAGGGGACCAGGTGGGACTTGGGGAAGTTGATGGAGAACCCCAGGTCCGTGAGCAGCTGGACGGTCTTCGCTGTGTGTTCTATGGCGAGCTCCCTTGTCCTTGCACGGATGAGCCAATCGTACAGGTAGGGGTAGACGTGGATCCCCTGCAGGCGCAGCCGCACTGCCACTGGAGCGAGGCACTTGGTGAAAACCCTGAGTGCCGACTTCAATCCGAACGGGAGGGCCTTGAACTGGTAGTGCCGCCCTTGGACCATGAACCTGAGGAACTTCCGGTGCCCTTTTAGAATGGGAATGTGAAAGTATGCATCCTCCAAATCCAACGACGACAGGAAATCGCCCTCCTCCAGCTGTCCCAGCACGTGCTGGAGGGTGACCATCTGGAACTTCTGTGCCTTGATGTACTTGTTCAGTCGTCGCAGGTCTAGGATGGGTTGCCACCCTCCTGTCTTCTTTTTGACGAGGAAGTACCTCGAGTATACTCCGGAGCCCCGGAGCCTCTTTGGAACGAGCTCAATGCCACCTTTCTTGAGCATCGCCCTTACCTCCAACAGCAGTTGAGGGACGGGGTTTTCTTTCCTGGCCACGGGAGGAACGCGGGGGCACTTTTTTAGAAATTCGAGAGCATGCCCCTGGGCCAGGGCGTCCAGCACCCAACGGTCGGTGGAGATGGACTCCCACACGCTGACGAACTTCATGCAATGATGCCTACCCCCGGAGCACCAGGCCAGGCCCAGCACCCCCGGGAGCAGGCCTCACGCCCCCGGGTAAAAGCCCAGCGGCCCTTTATAGGGGCTCTTTGGACTCTGTGCTGGCGCCGTTGGCGCCAGGCTCATGTTGGACATCAGTCCTGGCGCCAGGCTCATAAGGGGAAGTGTTTGGTGCACTTACCTGATGCAGACCATGCTGCATGAAGAACCAAGCCAAATGAGGTTTAGGAGGGACTATTTTTCTGAAGGAACTATTTTGTTACTTGGGTGGGGCTGTGGAAGAATACTCACCTGGAACTTCTTCCAAAGCTATTTAAGCCACGCCCGGACAGCCACACGTGCTTCGCGTTGTTCTGCATCCCAGCAGCTGAACGCTCACCGTGTCAGCTCCTGCACCTGGACTCCAGCCACGCCCGCCTCGAACCTGGAACACCTGTAAGGGAATAAGAGAAGAGAAAGGTGAAAACCAAGAACTTATTCAACCTTCTTACCTGCATCCGGAATCTTCACGCCAGCATTCCTGAAGGAAGACTTCCATTTAAAAGCACCGCGTTGCTCGCTGCAGCGCCGCGCTTCACTCACCTGTTCCCGAGATGCCGCCCGGCTCCATCGCGGCTCTCAGCACCGGTTGCCACATCTCTGCACCTAGGGGAGAGAAGAAGAGACAAAAGGTGAGCAAGGGAACACAAGAGGAAAGCTGAATTTTCAGCCATATTACTTACCGGCTTTTCTTGGTGAACCATTCCACATCTCGGGTCGGCGCCGTATCTTTGGCAGGCATCGCACCCCGGCCCCTATGGGGAAAGGACAAAAGACATTACTGGGGAACTATAAAGACATTTAGAGGGGTCGCCCTCATCACTAACTCACCTGATTTTACCACCGGCAATTTAACCCCTCAATGCATCGCCTTTGTTCTGCACCTGAAAATAAAGGACAGAAAAAACAACATAAAAGGAGGCTCACACTTGAACTCTTGCATCTTCATACTTACGGCGTATCGCTCAGAAAAGTCAAGTGGATGTGCCAGCGCCATTCTGAAAACCAGTGAAGTAACTGGACGAACGCGCGCCCCTGCACCAGAAGCAGGATGGAGAGTTCATCCTTCCAAACCATAAGGTGAGCTTAAACTGGGGGTTTTGGAGGAAGTCAGAGAAGAACGAAGGGGGAAAGGGGTGAGCAAGCACACTATTCAGCAGACAGTTAATCCCCTTTTTCATCTGCAGAAGGATATTCCTACGGGCCAGACAAGCAAGATTTGGGGGTCCTGTTCAATCGGTGGTCCGAATTCTGCACATCACGCTTGAAGAGGCCACAGCAACCCAGAACAGATCAGCGCCTCCGTGGGAGCCAGGTGAGCGTTACACTTCACCAGCCGGCCTCCCACCGGGGTGCTTCGGTGGGGGCCCGACGCCACGGTCAGTTCAATCTTGCTTGGAGGACGTCTCGCCGCCTTGGCCTCACTGGCCGCAACGGCGGGATCCACCTGACTTGCCTCGTCCTCTATAGGCTTCCTGCGACGAGGAGCGGGCCGCTTGGCGGTACGTAGAGGAGCCACCACCGCATCCCTTAGAGGCACCCTGCTTGCCTCCGGAGCTCCGAAAGGACGGCCTTCGTTGCTGGAGAACTCCCAGGGCCTTAGCTGTCTCCGTGTCCGCCTTGATGGCTTGGAGGGACTCATCCACTGTTTTCCCAAACAGGTTGTTCCCATCGAACGACATGTGAAAAACCTTGGCTTGTACGTTCTGGTTGAATTCCGTCGCCTTGAGCTACCCTCGTCGCCTGAGGCAAACGCTGTTGCCTATCTGGTGGAAACAGGTGTCGGCAATGTCCGTTGCCACCGTTATGGCGTGGTCAGACGCCCCCTCACCTTCTTGCAAGATCTCCAGGGCCTCAGCCCTCTTGTCGTCCGGTAGGAAGTCCAACAGGGGGGCGATCTTGTACCACCTATCGTAGCGGGCCACGATCGCGAGGGCGTTGGCCGCCTTAATTGTTGTTTCCGCCAACGAGATAACTCGTCCCATTGCATCCAGCTTTTTTCCTTCGCCGTCCGGTGAGGAAGTTGACGTCGAGGCCGACCCCACCCGAACCCCCGCATTCTTCTTGGCCGCCGCCGAGACGACCGAGTTAGGGGTCGGTTGCGCCCTGAGGCACAAAAGGTGCTGCGTCGGGGACCCGGTACTTCTTCTCGTACCGATCCCTCTTGGCAGGCGTCGTAGACGGGTTCTTGAGAAGGGTGAGACCCTTGTACCAGATGTCATCCAGCAGAGGCACGGCGAGGACTGTCTTCCTCTTGGCCTTGCGCCGTTGGTAAAGGAAACCTTCCTTCTCTTCGGGGCAGAGCTGAAAAAGCTCAGATGCCCTGGCGATCATAGCGTGGAAAGACCCAATCTCGTCGGGCCGGGAGGCCCGGGCTGGAGGCGATGGGAGCTCCATTCAGTCGTCGCCGCCGTCGTCACCCGTACCTGTTGTGGCCGTGTCCGTTCCCGTGTCATCCCCAGGTACGGGGGACGTGGGCAAAGGCTGAGCAGGCCGCGAGGGCTGAAATGGCGGGGCTGGATGGGTCCGTCTTCTCTTGTTTGGGGGACTTCCCGACAGGCCTGGCTCCGGCTCCTCCGTAGGGCCTGGTTCTGGCTCCTCCGTCGGTGGTAGGGGCAATCTCGTCCTTATCTCCGAACATAAGGATTGTATTGCCAACAAAATGGCCACCGAGTTCTCCTGCGGATCCGGAAGCGACGGGCGCAACGGTTGACTAGGAACCTCGCCGGCGCTCTCGTTGTCCCCTTCGTCGGGATCCCTCCCGTGGGACCGGGCCTCTTCGACGCCCTCGTCGAGGCCCTCCAAGACTTCAACCAGTTCCTCCTCGGAGGCTTTGTCCGTGTCCACAATGGCCACCGCCGGGGTCTTCACGGGGGTCTTCCCGATGGGCCTGAAAGAGGCTTCCCTCCACGGTGGCAGGGAAACTCTGGGCCCCGAGGTCGCCTCCACTGGTGTAGCCTCCTCAGGCTGCACCAGGGCCGCTGTGACTTCCTCGATAGAGGCATTGGTCGGGTGAATCAAGGCCTTCACCACCCTCTGCGGGCCTGTGGCCTTCACCTTGGGGGGAGGGTCACTGCCTCGGTCCCCCTCGGCTGGATCCTTCGAGATCGACCGGGGACTCTCCAGAAGCTTCGCCGGGTTCTCGCACTTCCTCTTCCCTGAGCCAGAGTGTTGGCTCGTGGTTGATGGCGCTGGAGAGGATGCGCCCTGCCTGGCAGCCGAGGAGCCCGACCGTTCGGCGCTCCCGGTGCCCGCGGACTCACAGTGCCTTGCTTTCTGTTGGGGCCCCCGATGCCTGGGCGCCCTCACAGGACTTAGAAGACCGCTCGGACTTCTTCTTCTTCTCACATGACGGGCTCTTTCCTTCCAGCCAGTTGGAGAGACGAAGGTTTCGGTCCCTGATGGTCCGTTCCGACATGTTCCCGCAAAACGCACAGTCCTTCTCCACGTGTGTTTTGTCCTCTTGAAGGCAGTAGAGACATTTCGAGTGCTCGTCCTCCTTGAACACATTCTGCAGCTGGCTTCCAGGGCAAACCCTGAACAGCTTTCCGGGCGTCAAGCTTCCTTTCTCCTGGGCCATGTCCGGGTAGGCCGCAGAAACTTCTGGACTCCTCCAAGAAGCGTAACTCAACGAAAACTTCACCCTTGAGGGGCGTAGAAAATCCAAAACGGGTCCCCGTTGATCAGATGTAGAAACGGTGGAGCTTGAGGCTCTATTTGACCGAAAAATTTGAAAATCTCTTTGAAAAAGCACGAAAACGCAGCAAAAAGCTCGGGAGCTAAACACGAGAACTCCCAACACTTGAGCGTGCGGTAAAAATCTGAGGAAGGCTGCCAGGGGAGGGGTTTACGGAGAGGGCAGTCATTGGCTGGGGGCAGCATGACCCAGAGATCAGTGATTGGTTATTACTAAGAAAGACAGATCAGAAAAGAAACTGATACTGATTTTTTCTTTACCAAGGATTCCCGGCCTCACAACAGGGAATATTCTTGAGCATGTGAATCCATGCCAGACCCCATGCTGGAGAATTAACTAGATCCTAGAACTACAATGCACTCCTGTGAACAGTGGCAGGACAGAGAGCCCGCCATTCGCAACTGAAAGGTGAGATATAGCGGGGGTGCAAGAGGACGCCACGGGAGGCAGGAGTCGCCCTCATCCACATGGTTGGGTAACCTGTGATTTACCTTTCTAGGTAAGCCTGCTTTTGTATCAGAGGTGACTACAAGACACCACTCACCACCAGATCATCCAGCTCCATTCAGCGCCCCTGTGGAGATCAGGTGAATGTAACAGAATGTGAAGCCTACACACAAACCTCTACCTGGGCGCCATGGAAACCTCAAAGACAGACCAATTGGCCCAGCTTTTAGGTGAACTCAGAGCAGAGGTGCACTCGGCTAGACAAGAGACTAACGCCTTATGAAGAGAACGGATTGTGACGAAAGAGCGCACCGATGATTTAGCCCGGCAACTGCTCCAGGCTTAGGCTGCCCACACACTGTTGCCAACAATGGGAGCTTCAGTCCCAACCGTCCAGTAATCCAGTGCAAGTGGCCCTTCCAGGAGCCATACCTTTGGCTCCACCAGAACGCTTTGCGGGCGATCGTAAGCGGTTTGCAGTTTTTATGAACCAGTGCAGTCTACACTTCCTATGCAGACCAGGGGCCTTTCTGAATGACCAAGCTAAGGTGGCCTTTATTCTTTCATACCTCAGTGGGAGTGCAGCGGATTGGTCCATACCGCTAGTGAATCAAGACGACCCCCTTCTTCGAGACTTTCAGGGGTTTCAGCAGAATATGGAGAAGTTGTTTGCTCGGCACTCCCAAGGTCAAGCCTTGGATAACAAACTGCTCTCTCTTCGTCAAGGGAACCAAGACCTGTTAACTTATATTGCGACCTTTAACAAACTAGTGGTGGAAACGGTTACCAGACATTTGGTCGAAAAAAATTGGTCGACCAGACAAATGGTCGAACCAATTTGGTCGAAAACCAAATGGTCGAATTTTTTTATTTTTTATTTTAACCCTTTTTTAAAATAATTTTGGGGGGGGTCCCCCCCAACCCCCTTTTTTTCTCGAAAAACTCCTTTTTTTACAAAACGAAAACCCGAAAAAAAATATATAAATAAAAAAAAAATTCTACCATTTGGTTTTCGACCAAATTGTGTCGACCAAATTGCAGTCGACCAGTTTGCAGTCGACCAAATGACTGGACACCGTGGAAACCAGTTGCCCGGAGGAAAAAAGGGTCACGTTATTTCATCGTGGGTTGATAGGTGAGCTAAAAGATGTCTTGGCTCAAGTGGTCAACCCACCTCCATATTGTTCAGAATACATTGACCTAGTGGTACAACTAGATCATAGACTGCAGAACCGGAAAGCTGATCGAACTAGATTTGAGAGTCGAGTGTTTGTGCGTCCTAAAGATACCACCGCCAAGGCTACAGACACGTCGGAAACCCATGCAAATCGGAGGTGTGCGAGGACCACTATCTAAGTCCGAAAGGGATAAGACAAGACAACAACAATTGTGCCTATATTGCGGCACGGCAGGCCATTTCCTCCAAGACTGTCCAGTGAAACCACCCAAGAAAGCAGTCGAGGTTGCTGACAAGGTTAGCACTGAACCGGAGTCGGAAATCTACCCTGCCCGGCAAGCGTAGAGGTCCACTTATCGAGCGAGAAGAAGGGTACCCAGACCTCACATCTAGCCTTGCCAATCATCCTCATCAGTCACCAGCACCCGTCTCGTATGCACCTGGTCAGAGCTTATGTCGACAGTGGAGCTATAGGCAACTATATGGATCAGGAATTGGCTTCAAGGATGAGTCTATCTCTTTGCCCAAAGGCAACAACTGATCTGGTCAACACCGTAGACGGAACAGAGATCTCTTCTGGTCCTGTAACGCACTCGACGAGGGAGATGACACTGTTGTGCCAAGACGGACATCGAGAAAGCATTGTGTTTAACTTAATTAAGGCCCCCCCCAATTTCATGTGATCCTGGGTATGCCGTGGTTAGAAACACATAATCCTTGTATAGACTGGCGAGAGAAGAGGTTGACCTTTGCAAATTGTGCTCACACCTGCTACCCAGAAGAATCCAAGGCAATTGCAACAGTCACAAGTCTGACAAACCAACTACCTCAGGAATACCAGGACTTTCAGGATGTCTTTCAGAAGGACCAAGCCAACACCTTACCACCCCATAGACCGCATGATTGCCAGATCGACTTAATACCTGGAGCTCAGATCCCATGCAGTACAATCTACGCACTCACGGAACCTGAAAATCTTCACCTAAAACAATATCTGGACCAGTACCTGGCTAACGGCTTCATTCGTCCATCCAAATCTCCAGCGGCTTCGCCCTTATTCTTCGTCCCCAAAAAGGAAGGAGATCTAAGGACTTGTATAGACTACCGCGCATTAAACTAGGTGACAGTTAAAAACCGATATCCCCTGCCTCTAATCCCGGAACTGCTGAACCAAGTAAAAGAAGCTCAAATTTACACTAAGTTGGATCTTGGAGGGGTGTACCAAGAGTTAAAAAGGGGGATGAATGGAAGACCGCCTTCCGCACTAAGTATGGGCTGTTCGAATATCAAGTGATGCCCTTTGGGCTTTGTAATGCCCCAGCAGCCTTTCAATATTTTATGAACGATGTCCTTCGAAAGCTGATCGATGTTTGTGACTTTGTATATATTGACGATATCCTAGTGTACTCAGCTTCTAAGCAGGATCATGTGAAATACGTCTGCGCCGTACTTGAAAAACTCTGGCAACATAAGCTGTATGCTAAATTGGAAAAATGTTTCTTCCACATTACAGAGGTCGAGTTTCTTGGTTTTGTTCTAACTTCTTGTGGTGTTCGTATGGACTCAAGGAAGGTGGACGCTATCCTCAAATGGCCCTCTCCAACTTCAATTAAAGGAGTTCAGAGTATGCTTGGATTTGCAAACTTCTATCGCAGATTCATCCCCGGCTTTTCACAATTGGTGCATCCCATCACATCCTTATTACGAAAGAACAAACGCTTCCATTGGTCGGACGAGGCGGAAAAGGCCTTCCAAGACTTAAAAGGAAAATTCACCTCAGCTCCATCCTAAAACACCCTTGCCCGGATCTCCCATACGTAGTAGAAATTGATGCTTCTAGTTTGGCGATGGGAGCAGTTCTTTCCCAGAAAGATCCGGAGACGGGTCAACTTCACCCAGTGGCCTTTTGGTCGCGGAAATTCACAGCACCAGAACTGAACTATGCCATAACCGATAAAGAGCTGCTGGCCATCAAGGCAGCATTCAAGGCTTGGCAGCGTTATCTCCTAGGGGCCAGACACACCATTACTGTGATTACAGATCACTGAAATTTACAATACCTAAAGTCGGCCAAGGTTCAGTCTTCTCGTCAGCTCCGATGGGCACTATTTTTTGCAGAATACGATTTCGTGATCACTTACCGACCTGGTTGCCGAAACGGCAAAGCTGATGCGCTGTCTCGCATAGGGATGGAAGAAGCATATTCAAATTCCGGATCCGGCACCCATTATCCCAGGAGGGAGAATCCTTGGAATCACTACCACATTGACCCTGGACGACATCCACAAGGAAATTCCACGCCTCCTCGATTCCAAGGCCTTACAAGACTGGTCGACCAAAAGTGAACACCATTCAGTTGTTAATCATTTACCTTATTTCCAAGGACGACTCTACTTGCCTAGTAAGGAGCTTCAAAAACAGGTAATCTCAAATTATCATAAATCATTGGTAGAAGGTCACCCTGGAATTGCAAAAACCAAAGCCAAGATCAAGAGACATTTTTGGTGGCCGACATGGCGTAAAGATATCAAACAATTTGCGCTTTTGTGCGGCACTTGTGCTCAGAACAAGGCCCAGAAAAAGAAACCACCCGGTCTACTTCAGCCTCTAGATGTACCACATACACCCTGGCATACGTTGTCTCTTGATTTCATCACGGATCTGCCCCCCTGTAATGGTTTCAACACCATGTGGTGGTGGTGGTGGACCTGTTATCTAAAATGGCCCATTTCATTCCGTTAAAAAGGTTTGCCCTCTGCTTCAATCTTGGCGAAAGAATTCCTAGAACAAATTGTTCAGATACATGGATTCCCCTCCGTCTTAGTCTCAGATCGGGGCAGTCAGTTTATCTCTCAATTTTGGAGAAAACGTTGTCAGTTGGCCCAGATTGACGTAAGACTTTCGACCAGACACCATCCCCAAACAGACGGTCAAACCGAAAGAACCAACCAAGGTCTGGAACAATACATAAAGTGCATGTTACATCAAACTGAAAACAATTGGAAAGACATCTTATGGATTACTGAGTATGCCTACAATAACTTTTTGCATTCCAGCACGGGGCAAACTCCATTCTATACAATTTATGGAATGCATCCACGAACCTCAGAACTCGACCCACCTCAACATTTAGAAATGCCTGCCATAAGCAGCCTACATGCAACCATCACCCAAGCTTTCAAAAGAGCAACAGAACATCTGAGGCAAGCTAAGGAGAGGTGCAGGAAATGTGCAGATCAACATAGGAGTGTAGCTCCAAAATACCAGATTGGAGATGAGGTTTGGTTAGCCTCCAGACACATACCACTAAAAGGAACCCACACGTTTAACCCCAGGTATTTGGGACCATACACCATCAAGGCCATCATCAACCCTGTGGCAGTAAAACTGGAGTTACCCCCGAACATGCGAGTCCATCCCGTATTTCATGTCTCCCTGTTGAAACCAGTACAACCAGGAACTCGGATAACAAAACCGCCAAAACCCGTTTTGGTAAATGGGGAACCGGAATTCGAGGTCAAAGACATTATAGACGGGGCGCGTGTCTAGGACGGCCATGTAAAGGGACGTGCTCCGGAGGAGCTCCTTCGATCCTGTATTGATCCTGGGGAAAAAGTGCACGCACGGATGTCTGCCAGCACTGTGAATTAAGATCCGTGACCATGAAGGTGGGGGCCGTACTCGCTGAACTTTTGGTGCATATGGGATGCACAGACACAAAGTTATACCCATTTGTATAACTGCGGGCCCCGACTTGAAAAAAATGGAAACAAGATGGCTGCGGGAACAAAGGGATTATCGAGGGCCATGGGCGCGCTGCAGCGATAACTGACGGAATGATCAGACGGCACCTGTAATGGATTTCAGGATCCTGTTTTAAGCAATAGACCTGGAGGGGCTGTGGTGTGGAGCAGCGGAGGAAAGGCGGCGGACTGCCCGGGCCGTGCTTATGCTTTGCGGGCCGAGGGACAAGATCGAGACAGCAAGACGCCCGAAGAGGCGTGCGCCTGGAGCCCGAATGCGCATAGATGGTAACTGCTGAGATCCGCCGAGCGAACTCGCGGCTGATGCTGGGCCCGCAGTGAAGTCAGACAGAACTTGGAAGGTGCCCATGGAGTAAGGCGGAGACCGGAGTCACTACACCGAGAGGGCGCAAGTACGTGGGTGGACACAGCCCACTCTAAGGGTGAGGCGAGCGACCAAGACACACATGGGCATAGCCGCTGGGGCCCTATACTGCCAAGAGTGGCCTGGTGCCACGCAGACCATTGTGCGCGGGGAGGTGCAGCTGGTTTACGCACGGACAACTCGGTAGGATGTCTAATAAAGTTGTTAGACCTAGGACCAAACAGCCCACGTTGGAGGCCTACACCAAGACACCCCCAGGTGCGGAGGACGGCAAAAGCAAGGAGACCCCCACGACAGAGGCGGAGGCACCGGACACAGTCCAGGAGGTGCTAGCAGCAATTGAAGACTTGAAAGTGGCCTGGGAGACAAAACTGGGCCTGGCAATGAACGATCTGAAAGTGGGCCTGGACCTCAAGATTGGTGCGGTCCAAGAGGAAGTGAACCTGCTGAGACAGGACGTGCAGACGATTGCGGAGCGCACCGGGAACTTGGAGAAGGAGATGGCCTCGAATACTGTGGCATGCGCTGCACATAGATCGGAGCTACATGCCCTTGTGCAGCGGATGGGCAACTTGGAGGACAGAGCGGAGGAGGCGGAAGGGCGGGCCAGATGAAACATACGAATTGTTGGCTTGCCGGAAGGAATGGAGGGGCCCAACCCAACAAAATATGTGGAAACCATGCTCCTGCAGGAGATAACTGGCGGGGCGCTGACCCAGGGGTTCACGGTTGAAAGGGCGCACAGGGCCTTGACAAGGAGACTACCCCCAGGAACCCCCCCGTGACCGCTGATCGCAAAAATTCTGAACTATCGAGACCGGGAGAAGATACTCACATTTTTTCGGAAGGGAGGAACGATCGAAAGGGGGTCAACAAAAATCATGGCATATCCCGACTATACGCTGCACATACAGTGTAGCAGGATGAACTTTGGGTCCGCAACAACCCTAAATAGATAGGTGGGAGCACCTAGGAGGCATCCCTTGAACCAGTTAGTAGTACACCTAGTTAGGTCACTGTTAGATCGGTGATGCCCTGCGGGGTCCTAGTCCTCGGACGCTAGATAGCACCAGACGCGGGTGGGTCTGAGATCCAGGGATGGTGCTGGTCATTTGTTGGTGTAGGGTGGGGGGAGGGGTTGGGTTGTGTGCAGTGGGGTGGAGTTGGGGTACAGGAGGGGGGAAATTGTTGAGGCTGGGAAGATTAAGAGTCGGTAAACGTGCCATCACGGGAAGCATCGGAGGGAGGAGTGGATTGGGAGCACATCGATTAGATGGCATCGGGTAATCTTAGAGTGGTGACCTGGAATGTGCGGGGCCTAAACAGTTACTTAAAACGCAACAAAGTGATGCTGTATCTAAAAAGGATGCGTATTGATATAGCCTAGCTACAAGAGACCCACCTCACGAAGGAGAAGCTGGAGGTGGTCAGGAGAAAATGGAGGGGTAGCGTCATGGAGGCCACGTATTCGACATATGCAAGAGGGGTGGTCACATGGGTGGCACCGCACATGCCGTTCCAGGTGCTCAGTTCGACAATAGACCCAGAGGGCAGAATGGTGGTGGTAACGGGACTCCTGCAGAACAGAGAGGTGCACATCATCAATTTGTTCGCCCCCAACCATGATACAGCGGCTTACTTTAGGTCCCTATACAGTAAGATTAGCCCCCTGGTGGGTGGCGCGATAGTGTGGGGAGGGGACTTTAATTGTACCTTGAATCCTAGAATAGACAGGTCAGATGACAAATCATGGAAGCCAGCGCCAGCGGCTAAAGCGCTGGGGACACTGTTGTAAGACCTAGGCCTAGTGGATGTTTGGAGGAAGCTGCATCCATTGGATAGACACTACTCGGACTACGCAGCACCACATGACTTGCACACAAGGCTAGACTATGTGTTTGCAGCTGCCGAGATATTGGGAGAAATGATGGAGCGGAATATAAGGCTCGGGTATTATCCGATCACTCGCCTTTGGTCGTAGAGTGGCGATACCAACCCCCCAGGGCGCACATCCCGACATGGAGACTCAGAACTGAGGCGTTACAAGATGCAGGGTTTCGAGAGGACCGGAGGGAGGCCATCGAGTAATATTTGGAAACTAACACTGGCAGTGTACGCTCTGTGGGTACAGTATGGGAGCCGTTTAAGGTGGTGGTGCGGGGGGTCGCTATATCAAAATCTAAAGGGCTCCAAGGGGGCACTGAACGGGAACTTCAAGAATCAGAAAGAGAGCTCGAGGGTCTTATGCAAAATGAGGAGACTACCCGGGAGAACAGTGCCAAGATAAAAGACTTACAGTTAACCTGCAGCGGACTCTGGGATAGATTATGCAAATTAAATTACAAAAAATACACGGAGAGGCTACATGCAGGGGGGGATAAACCGAGTAGATTGCTGGCCTGGCTGTACAAGAGCGAGACCCCCCGCTCAGTGATTAGAGAGATCAGGGATGCAGAAGTCCGTACCCGTAACACCCAAGAGGGGTAAATGAGGAGTTCAAGTATTATAGACAACTATATGAGGACACAGCAGAGGATACGAACCAAGACATACTGGGAACAATAGAGGATATAGGGCTGCCCACTCTGGATGACCTAGAACGTGCAGATCTGGATGCCCCTGTTACCTCGGACGAACTGGAAGCGGTGATCCAACATCTGCCCACATGTAAAGCGCCAGTGCTAGCCAATAGGCTAAAGAGGGTGATTGGTAAGTTGATACACCCAGATTAGACGGGCTATGTCCCTGGTAGGAATATCACAGACAACCACAGGAGGCTGCACCATATCATGGATTACACCGGGGAGGACACGGGCGAGTTGGCTATCGTGTCGCTAGACGCGGTCAAAGCCTTTGATTCGGTGCGGTGGCCATGGTTGAAAGCGACCCTGAAAGGATATGGAATGGGACCTGGATACATCAGGTGGGTTCAGATGTTATATAGCACCCCGGTAGCAAGAGTTAAAACGGGAACCACAATTTCAGACAAATGGCAACTCATCATGAGGAGGACCAGACAGGGATGCCCCTGGTCACCCATGTTATACATACTGGTGCTAGAGCCGCTGGCAATATGCCTGTGACAACAATACGGGGAGGTGGGGATTCGTACGACAAGTGGCATGCACCCGATATCGCTGTATGCAGATGACATGCTCCTCTATTTGCGCTACCCGGAGGAAAACCTGCAATATGTATTGGAGGTGATGGATCGTTATGCCACCCTCTCGGGCATATCGGTGAATCCTGGGAAGTCTAGTTTGTTCCCCTTGGGAAGGTATAAGAGTGTCCCGTTGGAGAGGCTGCCTATCCTGCAAATACCCTGGCAACCTGAGACATTTAGGTATCTGGGAGTAAACATTTATCATAAGATAGAAACAGAGCACGAACATAACACAGAGAAAGCGATTGAGGGAGTTAAGAATAGTATGGTGTTCTGGTCTAGATTACCCCTATTTATGATGGGGAGAGCAGCTCTGCTCAAAATGGTGGTTTTACCCAGACTCCCGTATTTGATTCCCAGAAGCTTTTTCAAGAGACTTCACGGTACGTGCAGGAGCTTCATATGGGGCAACTCCAGGAACAGAATAGCCCTGTGGAAACTACAGAACTCGTGTGACAGGGGGGGCATAAACTTGCCAAACTTTGAGCTTTATTATCTGGGGGGGGCAGCCGTTTGTGGCCAGGTGGTTGTCGTCAGAGGACTCGGCAGAAGCTAGACTTTTGCAGGGCGACTTTGCTCCATACTTTGAGAGAGAAGGTGTGACTACAAAAGAGTAAACTGGTGGGAAGAGGGAGACTATTGGAGCTGGGTTGCGAGGTCTGGCGCAGGACATGGAGAACGGTGGGTGATCCGGATCCGCTCTCCCAGCAGGTTCCACTGGTGGCGCTGTGTGGAAACGACTCCCAATTGATTGAGGTAGTCCGTAGATACTGGGAACCGATGGGCTTGGCCACCCTCAGGGATATATGGCAGGAAGGGGAGGTATTGGAATTCCAGAGTTTGCAGGAGGAGATAGGGGTGCATAGAGGCCAATATATAACTTACACCAGACTCACGAAACGGGTGAGGGAGAGGTGGCCTGAGACCGTGTTGGCGGAAGAACCTGATGCGCCCTGGAAACGATGTACGATGTCTCAGAGGGCGGGCACGAAATATCCAGGGTATACGAGCTCCTGAGAGCAAAGGCTGGGAAAGAGCTGCTTCAACTGAGGCAGGACTGGGGGGAGGAGGTAGGAGGACTCATGACAGAGGGGCAATGGGAGAGAGCTCAAAGGTACCATAAAAAGGTGTCCCGAAATGCGAGACTCCAACAGATCCAGTTGTATGTCACCCATAGGGCTTATCTGACCCCCGGGAAAATTGCCAGGTTTGGAGGCTCGGCCACACAGAAATGCCCCAGGTGCGGGGAGGAGGAAGCGGGGTTTCTACACATGTTCTGGGCCTGCCCCGAGGTGCACAGATTCTGGGACGAAATAAAAACTAAGATGGCCGGAGGGGGAGTGGTGCTGGATGTGGGGTCGGCTTGGGCATGCATGCTCGGGTTTTTTCCAAGACCACGCAATCTAAAGCACATAAGCAAGATGAAGGACCTGGCTTACATCCTGGCCAAGCGTAGGATTGCAATGGGCTGGAAGGCGGCCCACAGACCCAGGGTGGAGACATGGTGGGCGGACCTCCTAAGATGGGCGTAAGCAGAATCAGTAGTATGGTTTGAAGCCGTTACCAGGGGGGGCGAGGTGGAAGTGGGCCCCCTGATAGCCTGGCGACAATTAGTGACCTCTATGGTAAACCCCCACCAGGTTAACTACGAAATAGAAGACTCAGACGAGTCTACAAGCACTGCGATTCCCTAAAACACTCCTGTAGATGACACGGATGAGCCGGCTCAAGTTTATGGGGGGGGTAGGGAGAGGACGGAGAATAACACTGTATAATGTGATGGTTTGATATTGATTATGTACGTCCCAAAAAGCTGTATTTATTGTTGTTTTTGTTTGCTTAAAATAATAAAAATAAATCATAATAAAAAAAGACATTATAGACTCAAAGTGGGTCAAATCAAAACTTTTCTACCTAGTTGATTGGAAAGGCTATGGTCCCCAAGAAAGGTCATGGGAACCAAGTGACTTTGTTCATGCACCACGCCTAGTGAACCGTTTCCATCGAAACCACCCGACCAAACCGGACCAGTGGGACAAACCCCCTTGAGAGGTGCCTTGGGGGGGGGGGGGGCTCGTGCTGTCACGGCCCATACCCTCAAACATCAGGTACAGACCACCCTGCCCAAGGCGTTGGGTCCCATGGGGGCCTTGAAGGCCCCCAAGGAATCTTGCAGGGGCTTCCTGGACTCGGTCCTGGCGCCGTTGGCACCAGGCTCATACTGCCATCACCAACATGGCACGTTTCTGACCCAGAGAGGCACGTGCAAACCAATATGAGGCATGGTGAAGGGATTATTTGACGTGGGACTATTTGCTTGGGTATGGTTGCTGGAACTACGTTACCTGAGAACTACTTTCAGAAGACTATATAAGCCACACCCTTCATACAGAACACGCTTCGCGTTATTCTGCACTCCTGCAGCGTAACGCTCACCGTGTCTGCAGCTCCAGGTCAGCCATCAGCCATGCCCGTCCTGTTGTCTCAAGTTACCTGCAAAGAAGAGTGAGAAAGAAGAGCAGAAAAAGATACCAGTCTTCATCGCGGCCGCTCGGGAGTCCACGCTTCTTCAGAACTGAAAAGGAAAGAACATCAGATTAGCCTTGCAGACCACATGCTCTTCATCGCAGTTCAGCGCCGCACTAATACTTACCAGCGAACCATCGGAAAGTCATCACTCGATCTCCGCTTCATCTTCCGATCGCCGCTCCGGGACTGCCGCAACTGTAAAACAGAAAGAAGACATCAGGTTAGCAGAGCAGTGGGAAGGCCTCATTCTGACTTATAATCCTGCACGAGGCAGCACTCACCTGAAGGCAGCAATCCTCACAGGCTCACAATTCTTCATCACGCAGCCTTTGTTCAGGAGATTCCGCACCTGCAGAATATAAAAGCAGAAGGTTAGTTGTGCAGAAAAACAGTATCGGGTGGAAAGACTTTTGCATAGCACTGGAGCAAATCTTACCTTGGAAAGCCAGCTACCAAGAACCTCGCTCCATCGTATGCACGAAGAGGGAATCTGTAAAGAAAGATACAGAGTGAACTTTTGCAACTTGAACTCTTAGCTATCCATATCTTTGGAATAAGACTTACCATAGAGTCAGAGTTGTCTGGAACCTTCAATAAGATCAGTGAAGTAACTAGATCCTAGAACTACGACGCACCCCTGCTAACAGTGGCAGGACGGAGAGCCCACTATTCGTAACTCAAAGGTGAGATATAGTGGGGGGGTGCAAGAGGACGCCACGGGAGGCGGGAGTCGCCCTCATCCACATGGTTAGGTAACCTGTGATTTACCTTTCTAGGTAAGCCTGCTTTCGTATCGCAGGGGAGTACAAGACACCACCAGATCATCCAGCTCCGTTCGGTGCCCCTGTGGAGATCAGGTGAGCGTAACACTTTTTCAATGGGATTGGTGAACCACACTAGACTTTTTTCATAGTTCTGCTTCTATGACTCACCTGTTATACGATTATAAAAAACTAGGGACCATCACAGCTCCATGCCTTAAGATTTTTCCAAATAGTTACACGTGAGGAGTTCTTGAAATTCAGATGGAACCGCCTTTATACAAGGGAGGGTCTCCTTAGAAGTAAGCACATTTCAAATAAATAGGATGTCGCTGTTGTAATAAAGAATTGGAGTTGGAAACATTGAATCACTTTTTGCTATACTGCAAGGCATTAACCTCACCTTGTAAGAAATATCTGGGAACGTTTATTGAGAGGATCCCGAGTAGGGACGGAGACATATTGTGGTTAAAATGTTTGAGCGGCTGTTATACATGGATTGGATGGTTATGTATTCTCTAAAATTGAAAGATGAAATCTAATGATTGAGAGTATATCCAGACATGGTTTTAAAAAAATGATATAGTAACGTGGTGGAAATATTAACTTGAAAATGGGTTTACATTTTTAACAATATTATGCTTTGCAGGTTAAACCGTTTACACCATTTGTCCTGAAAGGGCCTTCCATTGAATAGTAATTGGATTTTTAATACACTTTCTGCAATTTTACATATTTTTATATTATGGATTGTTTATAATATACTAATGATTAAATGCTTTTTTAGAATTTGAAGATGTTATCTCTTAACAATTCGAATTGAAATCTGTAGTCAAGAAATTGAATTGTAATGCATTTATCTGAATATTTTCTTTTCCTTTTTGTAAAGGTTTTCTGCTGAGAAGTATACAAAATAAAAGAAAGAAAAAGAAGAATGGTGAGGTGATGAAAGGTCAAAGGAGACAGCCTAATTGGGAGAGGCGGGAAAGAAAACAAATGCATTCCCAATATTATGGGTGAAGAGGTTTTGAAGGAGGACCCAAGAATGGTCAGAATTGAGTCCAGCTGGAGGTTCTAGGACTTGGCAAGCTGGATAAGCTGAAACCATGCATATGACTGGGACTTCAGTGGGAAGAGATTTGAGGAGGTGGCCAAGACCATGGACGAGACGGAGTGTTCCAGGGGCCAGTTAAGGATAATAACAACAGGGTGTGACGAAATGCCATCTGCAAAAGCGTGAAAACCTGAGCATTACCGATTTTTAGTAATAAAATGATGCAGGTAATACTGTTGCTATGTATGCTAATCAGACCCCCCTTTCATAATGCCCCATGCCATAATCATAGTTTACTCATGTGCCTTTGATGTGTCTGTCTCCTGACATCTCCAGGGAAGGAGTCACCTTAAACTCTGATGGAGGTACAGTCATTTGCAAAGTACTCTGTGATAGAGGTGAAGACAGATGTTTGCAAGGAAGAGGAAATCGTTTCTCCCTACCCACCTCAGGTGGCACATTTGGGGTTATACTGCTGTGCACTAAAGGGCCTCTGTTGCTTGTTCACTGGAACCAGGACCCTGCTCACTGGAGGTGAAGGCCCTTGCAGGTATCAGACAATCTTCTTGGAGTGGAAGTGCAGATCAAAGGACTCACCTTGTTCCTGGATTGTGCCTTCCAGAAATTGAGAAGTTAAGAAGCAGCTCAGAGCCTGGTTTACCACCTCAAGACCTCTAAGCCGGCTCGACCGCTCTTGACACTTTGAGACACTACAGGACCAGCAGTGTTGCTTTTGGCACTCTACACACTTCAAACTGCTTACCTGCTTCTTCGAGCTCCCGTGATGACAATTCAACCAGCACAGGGAATAACCGCCACAAATCAACCATTGGCTTTCCACTGTGTAAGCTCAAGAATCGCATAATAAGCGCGGACTCGCCCCCAAAAAATGCATTGTTTCGACCAGACTTGAAAGCAGACTCCGCCTGCCGGAAGGCATCAACTCATATTCTCGCTCCAGGGGATGCAAAGTTTAAACCAGACTCAACGGCTGACTCAACTAGACTTTAGAAATCCACAGGAAGCCCAGTCTTGATGCCGATTCGCCACTGGAACATCGTCTTGGTAGCAGGTCGACAGCAGAAAAAAGCCAGGAAGCCTGGCTTGATGCTGTTGAACCACCAAGACAAGTAATAAAGGTATTTGCAATGGTTCTGTACCCTTCATACACCTTGAAAGGTCCTAAAGAATTAGACCTCCTGCTTTTCCTTTTTAGGACACTTTCAAGTACTTGTTACATTTGCTGCTAAAATCAATTGCCTGCACCCCGGTCTTCACCCAGAGTGTTCTCAAAGTTTGCATTCTTTTGTTTCCTTTACAAGAGGGAGTCTTTAGGGTTTTAATTAGTTGTGTGCATTGGTAATTGTTATTTTTTTTATTAAAGTTCTTATTTTTATAGAACCTTGGTTGAATATTCTTTAATTCTGGTACTGTTTTGGGTTTAACTGCCTCAGCTCACACACCACCAGAAGAATATGGGGGCCCACATTACCACAAGAGGCAAAGTCCGTTTCACCATTATGACTAAAATCACTGTTCGTTGAGTTGCGGTAGGGGAATGAGTAGGCGTTTCAAACATTTCTCTTCTCTCTACTCTCGTTTGCAGTTTAAATTTTATCACACATGGGTTGGCGTGAGAAGTGTAACAGCAATGTATATGAACGTAGTAGTGAAAGATTCACTGTACATTGGGAGAAGATAGGTTGGCTTTGTTGGATCATAACGCCAAGCCTGTCTTATGGTGGTGTGGGGAATGAGAAAATGTAGCAGAGTGAGTGTGCAAGGCTGCAACAGTGGCAGTGTTATATTTCTGTGATAGCCATAATGGTGAGGTGGTCAGAGTAAGAGGTCGGTAAGGAAGACTGCTTTATTGCTAAGAGATTTGGCATTGCACTGTCTGGATGAGTTGTGTTCGTGTGGAAACAGCAGGATGGAGGGATGAGGTGATGCCCCTGGTGGGAGTTGAGAGGGGGTAAACGAAGGTGGAAGGAGTGTAGTTTGAGGGACCATGATGTTGTGTAGAGTGGAGGATAGGATGCAGTGAACAAAATGAGAAAGAAGGAATGGGGGAACCATGCAGGGGCATGGAAGGTAGGGAAGGATTGTGTATGATATGATATGTTATTTAGATCATGCTCATACACGTGTTGTAGGTGGAGGATGAGGCTGTGCAGGATGATGGTGACAGGAGAAAAGTAGGGGACAGATAATGTACCTTGGTTGTGTACTCCGAGACCCCCAACCGGCCCATAGAGCTGGGGTTTGCCCAACCATACTTTAAGATAAGATAGCAGCACCTGTGAGATGGATGAGGGTGCAGATAAATACTCAATAATGACAACTCAATGGTTTGGCAACGGGAGTCCGTTTAATGACAAGTACAAAAAACGGGGGGTCTCATGAATATCAGCGGATGCGTGATCTTCTCTCTCGCTTCACAACTCCAACGAACTTCACAAAAAACACATCATTTCTACTAAAAACTCGTCATCACTGACGTTTAACGCTTAAAAGTTGGCATGCAATTCTATTGGTCTTGGAAAGGTAACTTTAATATAGGTACTATATCTGTATATGGTAACGGAGTAAGGGGAATGGGTAAACACTGTCAGGTGGGGCATCTAAGCCCTACCTTAAAATGGCTACTTCTGGACCTCACTAAAAGTATGACGTCCCATTGGTTCTACTGACTATAGGACCCTAGATTACTTGGTCCACTATGATTGGGTTGGCATCAACCCCACTCATACTTCTCCACTGGGCTTAGCAGCATGGTCGGCCAGGTGCAGGGTGCCCCCCAGTTCCCCTGGCCTTCCTCCAATTATTGTTACAATCAATCATCACTTTAGTGGCCATGTGTCAATTATTTCACTTTGGTTGGCCTCGAGACTGCATCTCCTGTCTAGAAAGTTCTGATATCTTCGTCTGGCCGACTGCCATGCGTAGGTGTGAAAGTCTCGCTTCTTCTCGCTCGGCTGGTCACGTGATTCAGACATCGTGAATTTGCCTCTTTTTCATGTAATTCGTGTATTTGATTTTCACTTTACCCACCAACTGGCTTCAGTTTCTTATCTTGACCTTTCTGAGCAGGATATTCTGTTCTTCGCTTCAATTAATTGTAGCTACTGTTCATCTATTTTAGCTGACATGTCCTTGGTTTCTCCGGCACGAGTTGCCTCTGCCGGGTTTCATTTCTGCCATTTATTCTCGATTTGCTAAATACAAAGCTCTTCTCGTGTGGCCTCTAGTAACCTTGGTTGGTTCTGCTTCTTGTGCAAAGTGGAAATATACTTCTACAACGTGCTTCTTTTGAGGTAGATATGTATAGGCGGCGCTTGCCGCAATCTATCTTACTACTAAGCATAGCAAGCTGCACGATTTCCTTAGCTTTCTTGCGGTTCTAAGCGTATGTACATGCATAAACTGTTTGAATATCTTTGTCATGCTTACAGCATAGCTTCTTACTTTTGACATCGTCCTTTCATTTTGGGTTCATGAAGTCCTTTACTTGTGGTGTTTCATTTCTTTTTATCATTCGCAGGTCGTCTTATCTTCTATATGTGAGTCAGTCAAGGTTCTTGTGACGTCACCATTCATGTTCCATTAAGACCTTTTTGGTTTCTTCAGGGACTGTACTCGGACGATCTTCGTTTCGTTTCATTGGTCGATATGGTTTTCTCAATGGGTACTTTACTGTCCATGGTTTCTTAGGTATAGGTATTTCAATAGGTGCTGCTCTTCTGATAGGTAATGAACAAAGCCCCACTGTGGCGCTCTGCTGGTTTATTTTCTCATCATACGTCACATATTATGGTGTGAATGTTCCTGGTATGGACGGTTGGGGTGCAGGCTGCACTTGGGACCTCCTCTACAGTTGGTAGACACTGACCGATATGGAGCAGTAGTGATTAACAGTACTAAAAATGAGTGGAGGAGCAGGGGTTGAGACGCTTTATCTAAGCATCTTGGTCCCAGCAGCGCCAAAGAAAGGTTGAATGAGGATGACACCCATTTATTTGCCCTTCTCTTGAGACCACCACAGGGCTAAGACACTCTGTGTTGGGCAGGACGTAAAGATGTAAGCCATTTCTTGCACAAATAGGGTGTCGCCTTTTTCTGCTTCTGGTCCTTGGCTACAATGCCCGGGAACCCCTGGATGACTGAAAAGGCAGAGGGCATGTCACATGACCCTTTAGGAACTAATTAGACTCAGTAATATGGCTTCTACAAGGTCCATGAATCTGTTGCTGGTCACTTGGATTTTCAGAGATAGGGGATCTTTGTTTTTCTTGCAGGGCCCTCGTGTGGTGGTTTGGATCCTCTGGAATGACCAGATGTGGCAAGGCAAATGTATTTTTCACTTCCTATCTTGTGATGTTGTCTTATCACCTGCTGGATATTTTATAGCCAATACAGATTTAACAGGACCAGGAAGCTGTTGCGGAAACCTTGATATTGAAGGTCGGGGAGAGCTTAGTTATTGATGAAGGACACTAAGACTGTAGTTGGGGGTCCTCTGGAATAGTAGGATGTGTCAAAAAACACCTTACAACATGTTATTGTAACACTTCTTGCCAAGGAATACATTGATGGAAGCCTGAATCTCTAGGCATGTATTAGACTAATGACACACGGGGGAGGGACACTTTTTTAAAAACAAGCATTGGAAAAACCAACAGCGTTTTTTTGCTTTTGTGTAGGCATTGCATGCACATTTCAGAACCCACTATATGTAAGGAACTCATGGTGGCAACAGTAACGACAGACACAAGTGATCACAGTTCAAGGGAGTTTATTAAACTGAATGTAGTTTGGTAAAATGCCTAATTTAAACCTAAATCTAAGATGGGAGCAAGCGTCAACCATCAAATGAAAATAAGGCAGTCCTAGTGGTGTTGTGTCAAATAAAAAGAGTCTATACTAAGAAACCTATTGCCAAATCTTACAACTAATACAAAAAGGGTGTGGGATAGTTTTCAAGGAAAAAAAAGAAGTGTTCTCGATAATATGTCAGGATGCGGTAGCATGGTTCTCCCTTCCCCAAGTTTTGAGCACGGGGCAAAGTGAGATCTTGGAGCACAGCTGTCTCAAGCTTCCCCAGTACGAGACAACAGTTTCACTTGCAGCTATCAGGTCTGTCGAAAGTCTCTTGCCTTCCAGGGCCTGACGTAGTGAAATAACAAAACAAAAGTTCCTTCAATCAAATGAAAGTTTGTTTCCTGATTTTACTTAGGGTGAGGATTCTTCACCCCTGGGTCCCCCTCTTCTGGGCGCTGACCCCTCTTTAGTTTCAGCCTCCCTCCACAGGGTTCACTATGGCTTCAATGAACTTTTGGGTGATAGCTTGACCGCTGGATCTGCTCTTTCGGGCTCAGACTCTTCTCAAATTTCAATGTCTTTTTAAACAGTTCCAGTGGACATCCCTCGGTCGGGTTCACCTTTGTCATCCCACTGTTTCTCTGGACTTTAGACTTGTCCCCTTCACGTCAGCATCCCTCTTCCGGGTTCACTCTTGCCAACATTTAAATTTGCATTTTTACTTTCAATGCTTGCAGGATTCACTTCTCATGCTTTCTTTACAGTTCTTAGGTCAAAGGCTTTCGACTGTACAGGGATTTTGCTCGACCTCCTGTATGACCACTTTGACCTAACTTGACTGCTTTCCTACGGGCTTCTGGTATCTGTAGTTTCACTCAGACGGGGATCGACCTGAGTCTCTCGAGTCAACACCCACATGGTGCTGGTTCCCTCTGCAGCTTGTTTCCCCTTCCAATATTTTTACAGGTCTTTGAACTTGGTTCAAGTTGCCACTTAGCAACATTCATTCACCACAGCCCGGGTCTTATCGGTTCTCCCCTTGACTCACCGGCTGTGATGAGCCGCTTGGCTTTCCAAGTAACCAGAGTCAAGGTCGGTACCACGGTAGCAGGAGTTTCCCTCACTCCCGCTTATCAGCATTGACACACATTGTGTAGCGTTGATATCTGTTGCAGCACATTTGGGCTAATGTCCTCGGTCTTACAATTCCCTCTATGCAGGTTTCACAGCTCTGCAATCTAAAAGGGCAAGATTGTGTCCCTCCTAGTCAGCCTCTCGATATTCGCTGCCTTTCTCCTCCTCTTGAACTGCCGGGTCTCGATAGCTGTCTTGTCGTGCGGTGTGCCTTGCTTGTACTGTGCTCTCTTGCTCCACCTTTTATCCCTGTGGGCAAGGGAAAGGGCTGTCAGGTGTGTGTACTCCTGCTCAAATGCCTGACCCTTGTATTTGGAACATGTCAGGTAAATGGCTCTGGTTTTAGTTCGTTCTCTGGTGTGTCGTGCAAAAGTGTGTGTTGGAAAAGGGGGGTGGGCAGTGGTTTTGAATGTCCTATGTGGTAGGATGGGGAAAAGGTGTTGAAAGAAGGGAGATACAGCATCCCACCCGTCGGTGTCCCACTCCCAGAGGACACCCCAACCAGGTATTCCTCACTCACTGGTCCTCCCCCAGGAACTGGATTCAATAGCGGTGGGCGTGTACTGGCCACCTGAATGACAGATCGCCGGGCACTAGCTAGGAAGACAACTTCAGACAGTGCCTGGCAAATGCAATGTAAGGAACAAGTTACTTACCTGTAACTGTTGTTCTCCAGCATGGGTCTGGCATGGATTCACATGCTCATGAATATTCCCCGTCGTCAGGCTGGGAATCCTCGGTAAAGAAAAAACCAGTATCAGTTTCGTTTCTGATCTGTCTTTCGTAGTAATAACCAATCACTGGTCTCTGCGTCATACTGACCACAGCCAATGACTGCCCTCTACCTAAGCACCGCCTCTGGCAGCCATCTTCAGATTTGGAAGCACGTGAAGTGGCAGTATGACCAAGTGAAGAGCCGCAGAGGGGTAGGCGGGAGGGTTCGCATGTGAATCCATGCCAGACCCATGCTGGAGAACAACAGTTACAGGTAAGTAACTTGTTCCTTCTCCAGCATGGGGTCTGGCATGGATTCACATGCTCATGAATAAAGAATACATAGCAGTACACACATGCACAACCACGGGAGGTGGCAAAGGCTCAACATTAAGCATCACATCAACTCAACATTAAGCATCTTACCTCCTCACCAGGCTCACCTCAGGCGAACAGGTTGCGCAGCACTGCTTGGCCGACCCTGGACTCCTCCCTGGAATCCCGGTCGACGCAGTAGAATTTCGTGAAGGTGTGCGTCGACCTCCACGTAGCAGCCCTGCATATGTCCAGCAGGGGCACACCAGATAGGAACGCCGTGGTAGCTGCGATCGCTCTGGTGGAATGGGCTCTCGGACGGCCAGGCAGCGGTCGGTTTGCCAACCGGTGACAGTACATGATACAGCCGGAGAGCCATCTGGAGATGGAAGCCTTCGAGAGAGCCTTCCCCTGATTGACAGGTCCAAAGTTCACAAAGAGTTGTGACGTCTTCCGAAAACCTTTCGTGCGGTCCACGTAGAACTTCAGCGCTCTAGCTACATCCAGCGAGTGCAAAGTCCTCTCAGCCGGCGACGAAGGCGACGGGAAGAACACAGGTAACACCAAGGGTTCGTTGAGATGAAAGTCCGACGGTACCTTGGGCATGAAGGAGGGGTGCGTCCTGAGCACTACCCTCGTGTCGTGGAAAGTCAAGTACGGGGCCTTGCAGGAAAGGGCCTGGATCTCTCCCACTCGTCGTGCGGAGGTGATGGCCACGAGAAAAGCTGTTTTCCACGATAGAAACTTCAACGGGGCCGAGTGCAGAGGCTCGAACGGAGGTCCCATGAGCTTGGTCAGCACCACGTTGAGCTCCCACGCCGGGGCCGGAGCCTTCACCGGCGGGAACGATCTGAACAGTCCCTTCATGAACTCTTTCACCAGACGATGAGACCACAAGGACGTCCGGCCCGTGGTTCTGGTGTATCGGGAGATCGCAGCAAGATGAATCTTGATGGACGCGTGTGCCAGACCAGCTTTGGCCAGCGTCAGCAGGTACGGCAGCACTTGGGGAGCCGTAATCCGTAGAGGGTTAATCTTCTGTGCGTGGCACCAGACAGAGAACCTCTTCCATTTGTGTCCGTAGCATTTAAGAGTCGAGGACGCCCTGGCCTTTGCAAGAACCTCTCTGCAATCGGCCGGTATGTCGTATCCTCCAAACTCTAGCGCTGCAGGAGCCAGGCCTGCAAGTTCAGCGACTTCGGGTCGTGGTGGAGGATGGCGCCTCCTTCCCTGGAGAGTAGATCCGCGTCCGCCGGCAGCTTGATTGGCGGGGACGCCGACAAGTCCAGAAGGTCCGGGAACCATATCTGCCTCGGCCACGCAGGTGCGACGAGGATCATCCTGCAACGTGACCTCTTGAGCTGGTTGACGAGCCGGATTAGCAGAGGCAAGGGAGGGAACGCGTAGAGGAACAGGCCCTCCCAGGGGAACGAGAAAGCATCGCCCATGCTCCTCGTCTGGGGAAACCTGCTGGCGAACCTCCGGCACTTGGTGTTCGTCGCCGTCGCGAACAGGTCGATCTGGGGTGTGCCCCACCGTCGGAAGAGGCGATCCACCAGATCCTGCCGTAGTTCCCACTCGTGGCACGAGCGCAGCTCCCTGCTGAGTGAGTCGGCGATGGTGTTTTTTATCCCTGCCAGATGAAACGGCACCAGAAGAATCCCTTGGGCGACGGCCCAATGCCACAGGTCCTGCGCCTCCTTGGACAGCGCTGGGGACCTGGTTCCGCCCTGTTTCCTGATGTAAAACATGGTGGTGGTGTTGTCGGTGAAGATCCTCACCACCTTGCCCTTGAGGGACGGAAGGAAGGACCTGAGGGCCCAAAACACTGCACGGAGCTCCAGGACGTTGATATGCAGGGACTTCTCCGTCGGGAGCCAGAGTCCCCTTGCGTGCAGATTTTCGGTGTGCGCTCCCCACCCTTCTAGGGAGGCATCCGTGGTCACAGTCACCTGGTGGGCTGGGGTCTGGAAGTCCATGCCCGCCGTCAGATGCGCGCGGGTGCCCCACCACCGTATCGCTCGTCGGAAACTCTCGTCGAGCTTGATCCTTTCCTCGAAGCTGCCCGTCGTCTGGATCCAGCGCGCATCCAGGAACTCTTGCAACGGGCGCATCCGGAGCCTGCACATGGGAATGAGGTAGATGCAGGAAGACATCATCCCGAGGAGGGACTTGATGGACCTCACCTTGGCCGCGTCGGCCACCAACATCCGTTGCACCTTGCCCAAGATGGTCCTGGTCCTCTCCTCCGACGGGGAGGCCAGAAGGGACACTGTGTCGAGCCTCGCTCCCAGAAACAGTGCGACTTGCGCGGGCACCAGGTGGGATTTGGCGTAGTTCACGGAGAATCCCAGGTCCGTGAGGAGTTGGACGGTCCTTGCCGTGTGGACCACGGCGAGCTCCCTCGTCTTGGCGCGGATGAGCCAGTCGTCCAGGTAGGGGTAGACGTGAATCCCCTCGCGGCGCAGCTGCGCCGCCACCGGTGCGAGGCACTTGGTGAAAACCCTGGGTGCCGACCGTAGTCCGAAGGGAAGGGCTTTGAACTGGTAATGACGCCCTTGGACCACGAATCTGAGGAATTTTCGGTGCCCCTTTAGGATGGGAATGTGGAAGTAGGCATCCTCCAAATCCAACGACGATAGGAAGTCTCCTTCCTCCAGCTGACCCAGGACGTGCTGGAGGGTGACCATCCGGAACTTCTGCGCCTTGATGAACTTGTTCAGGCGTCGCAGGTCCAGGATGGGGCGCCATCCTCCCGTCTTCTTCTTCACGAGGAAGTAACGCGAGTAGACTCCGGAGCCCCGAAGCCTCTTTGGGACGAGTTCGATGGCGCCCTTTCTGAGCATCGCCTTTACCTCCAGGAGAAGTTGAGGGACGTGAAGTTCTTTCCTGGCCACGGGGGGGACGCGCGGGCACCTTCTTTGAAACTCGAGCGCGTGGCCCCGGGCCAGGGCGTCCAGCACCCAACGGTCGGTGGAGATGGACTCCCACACGCTGACGAAGCCCGCCAGCCGGCCTCCCACCGGGGTGCTTCGGTGGGGGCCCGACCCCACGGCCGGTTCAATCCTGCTTGGACGCGGCCTTGCCGCCTTGGCCTCCTTGGCGACGACGGCGGGGTCCGCCAGACTTGCCTCGTCCTCTGTAGGCCTCTTGCGACGACGAGCGGGCCGCTTGACGGTAGGAAGCGAAACTGCCGCCGGAACCTTTGGAGGCGCCCTTGCCTCCGCCGCTCCGAAAGGGCGTCCGCCGTTGCTGCAGTACTCCAAGGGCCCGGGCCGTCTCAGTATCCGCCTTGATGGCCTGAAGGGAATCGTCCACTGTCTTCCCAAACAGGTTGTTCCCGTCGAAGGGCATGTCCAGGACCCTGGTCTGGACGTCCTGCCGAAAGTCCGTAGCCTTGAGCCATCCACGACGTCGAAGGCAAACGCCGTTGCCCATCTGGCGGAACCCAGTGTCGGCGATGTCCGTCGCCACGGTGATGGCGTGGTCCGAGGCCACCTCACCTTCCTGCAGGATCTCAAGGGCCTCCGCCCTCTTGTCGTCCGGCAGAAAATCCAGCAGGGGAGCTATCTTGTACCAGAGTTCCCTGTCGTAGCGGGCCACGATAGCCAAGGCGTTGGCCGCTTTAATCGTCGTCGCCGCCGACGAGATGACTCTACGTCCCATGGCATCCAATTTCTTTCCCTCGCCGTCCGGCGGGGAAGTCGACGTGGAGGCCGCACCCCCCCCCGCTTTCTTCCTGGCTGCCGCGGAGACGACGGAGTCCGGGGTAGGCTGCGCCCGGAGGCATAGGGGGGCCGAGTCCGGGACCCGGTACTTTTTCTCGTACCGGTCTCTTTTCGCTGGCGTCGTGGAAGGGTTCTTGAGGAGGGAAAGGCCCTCATCCCAAATGTCGTCCAACAGAGGCACTGCGAGGACCGTCTTCCTCTTGGCCTCGCGCCGTTGGTAAAGGAAGCCTTCCTTTTTCTTCTCCTCAGGGCAGAGTTGGAAAAGCTCGGATGCCCTGGCGATCATTGAGTGGAACGATCCAATCTCGTCAGGCGGAGAAGCCCTGGTGGGAGGCGACGACGGAAAATCCTCGTCGTATGCCTCGTCGTCCGTACCCGTCGCTGCCGTGTCAGTCCCCGTATCATCCCCTCGGGTGGACGGGGAGGAGGGCTGGACGGGGCGCGACGGTTGAAAAGGAGGCGGTGGATGGATCCTTCTTTTCTTGGTAGGGGGAACACCAGAAGGTCCCGGTTCTGGATCCCCCGACGGGAGAGGTTCCTCCGTCGGTAACGGTAGTCTCGTCCTTATCTCGGAGCATAAGGACTGTATAGCCAACAAAATGGCCGCTGAGTTGTCTTGCGGCGCTGGCAGAGGGGAATCCGACGGGCGAGCAGGGGCCCCGTCGGTATCCTCGACGATGTCGTCGTCGTCACCTGCGTCGGGGCCCATTCCGACGGGCTGGTCTTGTTCCACGCCTAGGCCGTGGCTTAAGACCTCGATCAGCTCCTCTTCTGAGGTTGAGGCCGAATCTACGACGACGCCCTGCCCCCCCTTCTTCTTCCCCACGGAGGGTTTCACGGGGGTCCTATCGATGGGCACGAAAGAAGACTCCCTCCGAGGAGGCAGGGAGATTCTGGGCCCCGAGGCCGCCACCACTGGTGCAGCCTCCACAGGCTGGGCCAGGGCCGCCGCGACCGTTTCGATAGAGGGCTTGGTCGAATGGATCAAGGCCTTCACCACCTTAGGTGCGCTCACCGCTTTATCCTTGAGGGAGGGGGCACTGCCACGCTCCTCCTCTGCCTTAGAGCTCGACCGGGGCCTCTCCAGGAGCTTCGCCGGGTGCTCGGCCTTCCTCTTACCCGACCCAGAGCGTTGGCTCGTGGTTGATGGTGCCGGGGAGGGTGCGCCCTGCCTGGCGCCCGTAGAGCCCGACCGTTCGGCGCTCCCGGTGCCAGCGGACTCGCGGTGCTTGGCCTTATGTTGGGCCCCCGTCGCCGGGGCGCCCTCAAAGGTCTTAGAAGACCGCTCAGATTTCTTCTTCTTCTCGCCAGACGGGCTCTTACCCTCCAGCCAGCTGGCGAGACGTTGATGGCGGTCCTTCATGGTCCGTTCCGACATGTTGCCGCAAAACGCACAGTCCTTCTCCACGTGCGTCTTGTCCCCATGAAGGCAGTAAAGGCAGAAAGAGTGTTCGTCCTCCTTGAAGACGTTCTGCAGCTGGCATCCAGGGCAGGCCCTGAACAGCTTTCCGGGCGTCAAGCTTCCCTTCTCCTGGGCCATCTCCGAGACCGGGCCTGAGAAGCTTCTGGAGTCCTCCGAAGTGTAGCTCGACGAAATCTTCACCCTTGAGGGGCACAGATGAATCCGACACGGGTCCCCGTTGATCGGATGTAGGATCGGTGGAGCTTGAGGCTCTTTTGACCGAAAGAATCGAAGTTTTTGTGAAAAAGCGCGAAAAAATAGCACTAACGCTCGAGAGCAATAGCACGAGGATCCCAACACATGAACGTGCGGTAAAAATCTGAAGATGGCTGCCAGAGGCGGTGCTTAGGTAGAGGGCAGTCATTGGCTGTGGTCAGTATGACGCAGAGACCAGTGATTGGTTATTACTACGAAAGACAGATCAGAAACGAAACTGATACTGGTTTTTTCTTTACCGAGGATTCCCAGCCTGACGACGGGGAATATTCATGAGCATGTGAATCCATGCCAGACCCCATGCTGGAGAATTCCTACATAGAGCAATAGTGTTGGCTTTGCCATTGCTTGTTTTGAACAGTGCAAGTAACAGATACAAGTAAATTATGGGGCTGAAGGCATACTTAGTTAAGACGGTTTCATTACATCAGGAGCTGGTTTATACATGCAATTAAGCTGCTTGCTTTCACAATGCTGCAGAGAAAGCACTAGACTCAGATCTGAGGGGGGTGTGCTTTGGGTGAGGAGAGGCAAGTAGTCAGTGGGAATGGCCAAAGGCACTAGTCAATGGCCATAGGTGGTCAATGTGTGGTTACGCCCCGAGGCGGTGTCCTTTCTCACACCTCATCTTTCTCCCATATTCACTTATGACCATAGTTTTGGCTTAAAAGCAGCACTTCGAAGGCCACCCAAAATCCAAAACTAAAAGTGAGGAATGCAAATTGAAGCGTGGATTTGCCCCAAAATGTGTCCACCCTTATCAACCGTAGAAGTGGACAGAGATAAAGCAGTAGGCTTCTGATGGAAAAGTGCAGGAGTACAGGTTACACGAGTAGTGAATAATCCTCCAACTTTTTTTTCTAAATGAAAAAAGCTTGCTCTGGGCCTGTCCCCTTCACAGATGATATTCCATATGTATAATTGAAACAAGTGGGACGTAGGATTAATAAAGGTTCTCTGAAATATTCAGAACCAAGGCGGTTAAGCATCCCAGCTGCCACTTCAATAATTCTACTAGAATTGGGCCAATGGGGGTCCTCAGAGCTAGAAGAGAATTGGACCTGGCCTGCAGCTTGGGGTCACTGAAACAGTATCTGAGGACACAAGCCCTTCCAGTTGCTGCATCCTGTGGGCTTCGTACCGCTGGCACTGGGTGTCAGAGTAAACAAAAAGAGGGTAGACCTACCTGGTGCTTCTGCTTGATGAATACGATAAAGATCAATGGAAGCTTAAAAGGTATTGTTCATCTACCAAGACTATACGTCAGTGGCTGGAAGGAAAACGTATCAGAGGCCAGAAGTGGTTCAGCCCAAGGCTCTCAAGATACAAATCATGTGGATCCATTTCAGGCAAGGAATGAGAGCAAAAAAGGGCATCTGTTGATGAGGTACAGATGCCAAAGAGCTGGGTCTGGGATTAGCACAAAGATAAGGTGAGCAGCTTGGAGGAGAACAGAGAGAATGGAAGGAAAGCAAAGAAGGGATAAATATGATAGAAAAACCAAGAGCTACAACCAAAAAAAACATTCCTAATTCTTCTGCACGCAATCCACTCACCCTAGCCGTCTCTTCCAAACCCTTGCATGACTTCTTTCTCCTCCCACCCTTCACTATTCTCTTAACTCTACTCTTTCTGCCTTCGCTCATTTCTTCTGCTCGAAAGTCCTTTCTCTCTGTCGTGATATTGAAGCTTCTCTTCCATCAGGCACATCACTTTCTCCTACACATTCCTCGTGCCTTCATTTCTCACTTTGTTCCAGTTTCCAATGCTGATGTTCTTCTTCTACTAGCCAAAGCTCACCCTACTGTCTCTCCCACTGACCCAATTCCTTCCGCACTCATCTCCAAGGTTTATCCTCTTCTTGTAGCGTATCTAGCCTCTTTCTTTAACATCTATCTCTCTCTCTATGCCCATCTTTCCTGCATTCTTTAATCATGCATCTATTATTCCTATCCTAAAGAAACCCACAGCCAATCCTTTCATTATTTCCAATTTCTGTCCCATTTATCTTCTATCATGTCTCTCTAAACTTTTGTTCATTATTCTCCTTATTTGTTACTGACTCTTCTCTTCTCCCTCGATTTCAATCTGGTTTTGGTCCCTTCCTTCCACTCTACAGAAACTGCCCTGATCTACGTGCTAAACTCTCTTCTTTCGGCTCGTTACTCTAAGCACTCCTATTTCCTTATTCTTCCGGATCTGTCTGCTGCTTTAGACACTGTGGATCACTCTTTACTCTTGGTGTCAATTTCTTCATTTGGTATCAAAGGTCCTGTTTTGTTCTATTTCAACTCCTGCATGTCCAACCGAACTTTCTCAGTCTCTTGGGTGGGCAAGACCTCTAAATCTTTCTCGCTCGATCACAGGGTGCCTCAAGGGTCAGTTCTAGGCCCCTTTGGTTTCTCCTTATACACATCACATCTCGCTGCTAATAACTCCTCCTTTGGTCTATCACATCATTTCTACACAGACTACAACTATTTCTATCCTAATCCCTGGTAATTCATCACCCTCTCTCAGCCTGTCTTGTCACTATTAAATCCTGGATGTTCTCATTTTCACACCCTCAATTCAGGGAACACCTTCCAAGCTGCCAATTTCAACCACAGCTCATAATCTTATTCTCCACTTTGACTCACTTTCCTTTTCTCATCCTATCTCCCTCACTTTGCATTCCTGTCCTTCTCATCTCCACAACATCCGCAAAGCTCGCCCATTTCTCACTTTTCAGGCATCCAAACTTTTAATCTCCTCCCTCATCTTGTCTTGACTCTTCTGCTGTTCTACCACTCTGTTTGGGCTTCCCAGATCTCGTCTTGCCCCTTTAAGATCAGTCTTTAACTCTTCTGTCTGTCTATTGTGTCTTCTTCCCTATCAGGACTCCATTTCTTCTTTTCTCGCAACACTTGATTGGCTCCACTTTCACTCTCAAATTAAATTGAACTTTCTTTGCCTTGTTTTGATATCTCTTTATGGTCTCGCTCCTTACTATCTTACTGTACTCATATCTTTCTACATTCCTTCTCGCCCTCTCCTGGTTCCTTGCCCACCCCTGAACTCCGTCTCGTTTTCGATCTTTTGAACTTTTTGCTCCTCTCCACTGGAATGCTCTCACACTTTCTCTTCACTCTACCACCGTCTATTCTCTTTTCCGTGGTTCTCTAAAAGCACACCTAATTCAAAACCCCTGAGTGTTTGTCATCTGGATTTAACCGCTTACTCAATTTAATTGTACCGTGTTTCAATTTTAATGTCCAGCACTTTGGTTGAAGGCACTATAAAAGACAAATACATTACAAATACAAATAGCAACTTGTTGCTTATGATAGGTTGAGATGGTACCAATCAAATGGACTTGTTGAAATTCCCCCTGCTGGGAAGTGGTGCAGTTAAGCTTTCTCTGCGCTTGCTCATAAGGTCACAGGATTTGGCAGCCTTTTTGTCCCAGGAGAAATGGACCAGGTTTCCCAGAGGCATCATAGCACCTACCATTGTAATTTCCCATATATGGTCAGACTGGCACAAGAAATAGACCCGGACACCCAAAAGAAAGTGGCCCACGCCTCGACTCAAAAAAAGTGGCCCTCAAACCATCATTTGTGAGTCGCGTCAATTCACGACTTTAAAAAGAAAATGCTACTTATGGAGGGTTAATGTTAGCTGCATGTCATGTTGTGTATACGTTCGAGAAAGTGATAACACTCCCTTTGTTCTTTTAAAAAAAAAAAAACATCACACAGCTAAATGCTTATTTTGCAGAACCACACTCAAGGCATGTCTACTCGTTGCCATCAGTAATGAAAATAGAGCTGCATTTAATAAGGAGTACAGCCAAATGATGACACCGGAAAGTACTTTGCCAGTTGTATTTATGCTCAAATATTACATTACAACTCATAAAATAACATAACTTTGCATACGGTTCGTTCACCTTTACACCTTTCCAGTTAAAAAAAACTCAGCCACCACTGCTTGACTCGTATTTGAGATTGTGGGGAACAACTGTGTCATTCATGTACTGGCTTTTGTGGGTCCTGCCAGGATATGTGGAGATGTTTCTGTATGAATGCGGCTGCCTTATTCTTCCCACCCCTTTAGCATTACAATGTCTAGAGTTTTCCACCAGGCAGCGGTCTAACCCTTAGAATAGGTGTCCTTATCCCTCGCCAGAGGGCTACGGAAAAATCTCCCAGCATACATATATATTTAAAGCATTGAGCAGAAGTGATGGACATAGGTTTTACTTCGTAAATAGGCCACATTTCTACTAAATTGTTTTGTGTAACTGGTGGGTGAGTGCAGGAAATATGGGAAGAGGGGGAGGATGAAGGGGTAGAGGTTAGGTGGGTGGTGTTCACATTGTTTCCCCCCATTGGTGCGGGTCACTTCATAATAAGGAAAGCTACTGTAGGATGAGCGGATAATTGCTATTGTTTTCTTTGGCAGTGTTTTTGTTTCGATGTTTTGGTCTTTAGATATTTGTGTTTGTATCCCATTCCATAGATCTGAAAAACAGCAAGTGCTTCGCCTAGAATATAAAATCCTACAAATCATCGCAGAGGGGTCTGCAATGCCTACACACGGCCCCGTAGCCCACCTTTGCCCCTGGGAAAGCTCCACTGATTGCTTGCATTCATAGCCTTGCTGCTTTCTACTCTGAAAAATGGAAGTGGTAATACTGCTTTTATCAGAAGAATTATGGGATAAGACCCAGGTGGAACAAAGGGAATCCACAGGAGTCCCCTCTGAGATGCGGGTACTCTGGGGGGGGGCGTTCTTTCCCAGATACCATCTTTGTTGGACTTTTGATATTAAAAGCACACAGCTATTTATCACCAGTCACAGCCATTTCAATAGGCTGTAAAACCATTATATCTTGTGGTAGAAGAATGTCTTCCTAAGATGTTGGGACATCCTGCTCTATGAGCCCTACACAAGCACAGAAATCCCAGGTCTCCCCCGCCCCGCTAGCTATCATTGCACCTTACCAACACTGACCACCATCTGATTAAATGGAACCCATAGAAGAAAAAGCACTCCCCTCCCCCAAATAAATAGATCTTCAGGGTACATTAATGCAAAATGACAACTTTATCTTGAACAGTCAAAACAGCGACTGGGTGATGTCCGCGAAGCTGTACCACCAGGCTGAAAGAAGGACTACAAAACCCACAATGCAAATAAGAAATAGGACAAACTTCTCATGCCCAACGCACGCATCGGTGAAAGAATGGTATGTATGTGCTTGTCACGCGTGGGGAGTGTGTGCAACACTTCTTATGAAGAAGTGTGCAAGGCTTTGGGATGTAGGCAACCAGAGATGCCTCCTGCATGGACTTGGTGAGAGGCTTGTGATGTGGACAGCCATGGACGTATCAAGCAGCGATTTATCCTGCAAAGACGTGCGTGAGACTTGTGATGTGGGCAACCAGTAGCTCAACCTGCATAGAAGTTTGTGATGTGAACAACCAGCGACTTATCACACGAGTGGGGAGGACAGCAGAAGGAAGATGGGTATGTTATGGCGATTCTTCTTTCCCTTTTCGGGAGTGTGAATATGCAAGAAGCAACGACATTTGTTTTTCCAACGAAAAAGTGGCAATAACACCATGCGCTTACCTTGGGTTGGGGGGGCGCATCCTTTGCGGTTGTGTTGGCACAGCACTGGCGGCGTGCGGTGCGGCAGAGAGCAGCTTAGAGTGAGTGTGCTACAAATCACAGTGAGGGAGCCCTGTCCAGCCCTGCCACTCCCTCCCAGTGTTTTGTAACACTGACTGCTGCTGGCGCCATGGTGTTGCGGGCCGCGGCAGTTGGCCACTGACCAGCTGCATTCATCAAAGAAAGGTAAGGAACAAGTTATTTACGTGTAACTGTTGTTCTCCAGCATGGGTCTGGCATGGATTCACATGCTCATGAATATTCCCCGTCGTCAGGCTGGGAATCCTCGGTAAAGAAAAATCAGTATCAGTTTCGTTTCTGATCTGTCTTTCGTAGAAGTAACCAATCACTGATCTCTGCGTCATACTGACCACAGCCAATGACTGCCATCTCCCTAAGCCCCGCCTCTGGCAGCCATCTTCAGATTTGGTAGCGCGTGAAGTGGCAGTATGACCAAGTGAAGAGCCGCAGAGGGGTAGGCGGGAGGGTTCGCATGTGAATCCATGCCAGACCCATGCTGGAGAACAACAGTTACAGGTAAGTAACTTGTTCCTTCTCCAGCATGGGGTCTGGCATGGATTCACATGCTCACGAATAAAAGAATACCTAGCAGTACACACATGCACAACCACGGGAGGTGGCAACAGGCTCAACATTAAGCAATACAACAACTCAACATTAAGCTTCTCTTACCTTCTCACCAGGCTCACCTTAGGCGAACAGGTTGCGCAGCACTGCTTGGCCGACCCTGGACTCCTCCCTGGAATCCCGGTCGACGCAGTAGAATTTCGTGAAGGTGTGCGTCGACCTCCACGTAGCAGCCCTGCAGATGTCCAGCAGGGGCACACCAGATAGGAACGCTGTGGTAGCTGCGATCGCTTTGGTGGAATGGGCTCTCGGACGGCCGGGCAGCGGTCGGTTTGCCAACCGATTACAGTAGATGATACAGCCGGAGAGCCTTCTGGAAATGGAAGCCTTTGAGAGAGCCTTCCCCTGATTGACAGGTCCAAAGTTCACAAAAAGTTGTGACGTCTTCCGAAAACTCTTTGTGCGGTCCACGTAGAACTTCAGCGCTCTAGCCACATCCAGCGAGTGCAAAGTCCTTTCAGCCGGCGACGAAGGCGACGGGAAGAAAACAGGCAACACCAAGGGTTCGTTGAGGTGGAAGTCCGACGGCACCTTGGGCATGAAGGAGGGGTGCGTCCTGAGCACTATCCTTGTGTCGTGAAAAGTCAAGTACGGGGGCTTGCAGGAAAGGGCCTGGATCTCTCCCACTCATCGTGCGGAGGTGATGGCCACAAGAAACGCTGTTTTCCACGACAAGAACTTCAATGGAGCCTAGTGCAGAGGCTCGAACGGAGGTCCCATGAGCTTGGTCAGCACCACGTTGAGCTCCCACGCCGGAGCCGGAGCCTTCACCGGCGGGAACGATCTGAACAGTCCCTTCATGAATTCTTTCACCAGACGATGAGACCACAAAGATGTCCGTCCCGTGGTTCTGGTGTATCGGGAGATCGCGGCAAGATGAATCTTGATGGAAGCGTGCACCAGTCCAGCCTTGGCCAGCGTCAGTAGGTACGGCAGTACTTGAGGAGCCGTAATCCGTAGAGGGTTAATCTTCTGTGCATGGCACCAGACAGAGAACCTCTTCCATTTGTGTCCGTAGCATTTAAGAGTTGAGGACACCCTGGCCTTTGCAAGAACCTCTCTGCAGTCGGCCAGTATGTCGTAACCTCCAAACTGTAACGCTGCAGGAGCCAGGCCTGCAAGTTCAGCGACTTCGGGTCGTGATGGAGGATGGCGCCTCCTTCCCTGGAGAGAAGATCTGCGTCCACTGGCAGCTTGATTGACGGGGACGCTGACAAGTCCAGAAGGTCCGGGAACCATATCTGCCTCGGCCACGCAGGTGCGACGAGGATCATCCTGCACCGTGACCCCTTGAGCTGGTTGATGAGCCGGATCAGCAACGGCAATGGAGGGAACGCGTATAGAAACAGGCCCTCCCAGGGGAACGAGAAAGCATCGCACATGCTCCTCGGCTGGGGAAACCTGCTGGCGAATCTCCGGCACTTGGAGTTTGTCGCCGTCGCGAACAGATCGATCTGGGGAGTGCCCCACCGTCGAAAGAGGCGGTCCACTAGATCCTGTCGTAGTTCCCACTCGTGGCACGAGCGCAGCTCTCTGCTGAGCGAGTCGGCGATGGTGTTTTTTATTCCTGCCAGATGAAACGGCACCAGGAACATCCCTTGGGCGACGGCCCAATGCCACAGATCCTGCGCCTCCTTGGACAGGGCTGGGGATCTGGTAGCGCCCTGCTTCCTGATGTAGAACATGGTGGTGGTGTTGTCGGTGAAGATCCTCACCACCTTGCCCTTGAGGGATGGAAGAAAGGACCTGAGGGCCCAAAACACTGCCCGGAGCTCCAGGACGTTGATATGGAGGGACTTCTCCGTTGGAAGCCAAAGGCCTCTCGAGTGCAGATTTTCGGTGTGCGCTCCCCACCCTTCCAGGGAGGCATCCGTGGTCACTGTCTTCTGGTGGCCCGGGGTCTGGAAGTCCATGCCCGCCGTCAGATGCGCGCGGGTGCCCCACCACCGGATTGCTCGTCGGAAGCTCTCGTCGAGTGTGATCCTGTCCTCGAAGCTGCCCGTCTGAATCAAGCCAGCGTCCAGGAACTCCTGTAACGGTCGCATCCGAAGCCTGCACAGGCGGATGAGATAAATGCAAGAAGACATCATTCCGAGGAGGGATTTGATGGACCTCACCCTGGCCGCGTCCGCAACCAGCATCCGCTGCACCTTGCCCAAGATGGCCCTCGTCCTTCCTCCGACGGAGAGGCCAGAAGCGCCACTGTGTCGAGTTTCGCTCCCAGAAACAGTGCGTCTTGCTCGGGCACCAGGTGGGACTTGGCGTAGTTTATGGAGAATCCCAGGTCTGTGAGTAGTTGGACGGTCCTCGCCGTGTGCTCCGCGGCGAGTTCCCTTGTCTTTGCTCGGATGAGCCATTCGTCCAGGTAGGGGTAGACGTGGATCCCCTCCAGGCGCAGCCGCGCCGCCACCGGTGCGAGGCACTTGGTGAACACCCTGGGTGCCGACCTCAATCCGAAGGGAAGGACTCTAAACTGGTAGTGACGCCCTTGGACCACGAATCTGAGAAACTTTCGGTGTCCCTTTAGGATGGGGATATGGAAGTAAGCATCCTCCAAATCCAACGACGACAGGAAATCGCCCTCCTCCATCTGACCCAGGACGTGCTGGAGGGTGGCCATCCGGAACTTCTGTGCCTTGATGAATTTGTTCAGTCGTCGTAGGTCCAGGATTGGACGCCATCCTCCTGTCTTCTTCACGAGGAAGTATCTTGAGTAAACTCCGGAGCCCCGAAGCCTCTTTGGGACGAGCTCGATGGCGCCTTTCTTGAGCATCGCCTTTACCTCCAAGAGAAGTTGAGGGACGTGATGTTCCTTCCTGGCCACGGGGGGACGTGCAGGCACTTCTTTAGAAACTCGAGCGCGTGACCCTGGGCCAGGGCGTCCAGCACCCAACGGTCGGTGGAGATGGACTCCCACACGCTGACGAAGTTCGCCAGCCGGCCTCCCACCGGAGTGCTTCGGTGGGGGCCCGACCCCACGGCCGGTTCAGTCCTGCTTCGACAAGGCTTTGCCGCCTTGTCCTCCCTGGCGACGACGGCGGGGTTCGCCCGACTTGCCTCCTCCCCTGTAGGCTTCCTGTGATGACGAACGGGCCCCTTGACGATAGGTGGAAAATCCGCCGCCGGAACCTTTGGAGGCACCCTGCTTGCCTCCGGCGCTCCGAAAGTGTGGCCGTCGTTGCTGGAGAACACCAAGAGCCCGGGCCGTCTCCGTGTCCGTCTTGATGGCTTGTAGGGGATCATCCACTGTTTTCCCAAACAGGTTGCTCCCTTCGAACGGCATGTCCAAGACTCTGGTCTGCACATCCTGCCGGAAGTCCGTTGCCTTGAGCCATCCACACCGTCTAAGGCACACGCCGTTGCCCAACTGGCGAAACCCAGTGTCAGCTATCGTACTGTTCCCTTCTCGCAGGCGTTGTGGATGGGTTCTTGAGGAGGGCGAGAACCTCATCCCAGATATTGTCCAGTAGAGGTACAGCGAGGACCGTCTTCCTCTTGGTCTCGCGCCGTTGATAAAGGAAACCTTCCTTCTTCTCTTCCGGGCAGAGCTGGAAAAGCTCGGATGCCCTGGCGATCATGGCATGAAACGATCCAATCTCGTCGGGCAGGGAAGCCCGGGGAGGAGGTGACGACGGGAGATCCTCGTCGTAAACCTCGTCGTCTGTACCCGTCGCGACCGTGTCCGTCCCGTATCATCCCCACGGGTCGTGGATGGGGAGGAGGGCTGAGCAGGAAGCGATGGTTGAAAAGGAGGTGGAGGATGAATCCTTCTCTTAGGAGGAGGGCTCCCAGAAGGGCCTGGCTCCGGGTCCCCCGTCGGGAGCGGTTCCTCCGTTGGTGGTAACGGCAATCTGGTCCTCATCTCCGAGCATAAGGACTGTATAGCCAACAAAATGGCCTCCGAGTTGTTTTACGGCACTGGTAGAGGGGATTCCGACGGGCGGTCAGGAGCCTCGTCGGCACCCTCGACGTTATCGTCGTCTCCGACGTCCGGGTCCCTCCCGACGGGCTGGTCTTCTTCCACGCCAACGCCGTGGCTTAAGACTTCGATCAGCTCCTCTTCAGAGGTTGAGGCCGAATCCGCGACGATCCCCTGCCCCTCTTTTTCTTCTCCGTCGGAGGTTTCACGGGGGTCCTGTTGATGGGCATGAAAGAGGACTCCCTCCGCGGTGGCAGGGAGACTCTGGGCCCCGAGGTCGCCTCCACTGGTGTAGCCTCCACATGCTGAGCCAGGGCCGCTGCGACTGTCTCGATAGAGGCCTTGGCAGGGTGGATCAAGGCTTTCACCACCTTAGGTGCGCTCACTGCCTTCTCCTTGGGGGGAGGGTCACCGCCTCGCTTCCCCTCCGATGGGGCCTTCGAGCTCGACCAGGGTCTCTCCAGGAGCTTCGCCAGGTGCTTGGCCTTCCTCTGACCCGAGCCAGAGCGTTGGCTCGTGGTTGATGGCGCCGGGGAGGATGCGCCCTGCCTGGCACCCGTAGAGCCCGACCGTTCGGCGCTCCCGGTGCCAGCGGACTCGCGGTGCTTGGCCTTCTGTTGGGCCCCCGTCGCCGGGGCGCCCTCAAAGGTTTTAGCAGACCACTCGGACTTCTTTTTCTCGCCTGACGGGCTCTTCCCTTCCAGCCAGTTGGCAAGACGCAGATGGCGGTCCTTCATGGTCCGCTCCGACATATTGCCGCAAAACACACAGTCCTTCTCCACGTGCGTCTTGTCCTCATGCAGGCAGTAGAGGCAAAGGGAGTGTTCGTCCTCAAAGACATTCTGAAGCTGGCATCCAGGGCAGACCCTTAACAGCTTTCCGGGCGTCGAGCTTCCCTTCTCCTGGGCCATGTCCGAGATGGGCCTGAGAAACTTCTGGAGTCCTCCAAAAGCGTGGCTCGACGAAATCCTCACCCTTGAGGGGCGTAGAAGAATCCGACACGGGTCCCCGTTGATCGGATAAAGAAACGGTGGACCTTGAGGCTCTTTTGACCGAAAAGGAGAACATTTTCCTATGAAAAAACGTGAAAAAAGCACTAAAGCTCGAGAGCAATAGCACGAGGATCCCAAAACTTGAATGTGCGGTAAAAATCTGAAGATGGCTGCCAGAGGCAGGGCTTAGGGAGATGGCAGTCATTGGCTGTGGTCAGTATCACACTGATATCAGTGATTGGTTACTACTACGAAAGACAGATCAGAAACGAAACTGATGCTGATTTTTCTTTACCGAGGATTCCCAGCCTGACGACGGGGAATATTCATGAGCATGTGAATCCATGCCAGACCCCATGCTGGAGAACACTTCTGTGTTACCTTTCTCTGCAGCCGCGGCGGGCCAGTGGGGCCACAAAGGATCTGTAAATTACTAATTTACAGATCCTTTGCAACTTACGCATCCAGTGACGGCGAGGCCCTGGGGGCCGGTTCCTGAAGCCCACGCCTTGGACTTCAGGAACCGGCCCCCAGGGCCTCGTCATGATTTCAGCCCAGCCACGGGCCAATCCGACCGTGTTCCTATACTAAACTTTTCTCTGCCCATCATGGTATTAGTCCCGGAGATCCACCTTTCATGGATACCTACTGTAACAGTTCATGAACAAGAAAATATTTCAGTTCCTCGGGAAAGAGGTATATTAGACATTACACCTTAATTAAGACATGACAAAAGGTTAATTTCTTAAAAATATATTTATTCTGGAATGCATTTGTCCCACTGATTTCAGTGAACCTTGAGGCATGAAGAGCTCCTATTAAAACATCAGTGGAATAAGTGACAATCTTGCATACCGTAAAGTCCATAAACACATGTTCACATAATAGTATTTCACTTTAAGGTTCATGAGCAAGGACAATTTTCATTTTTTTTTAAAAGGCAAAGAAAAGATATCAAAAAAACTCAAATACATCTTTGCAATATATTAAAATTCCTAGGTTTCTGTTATTACAACATAAAGGAATACAATCATTTTAGACAATTAAGGTGCACCTTTTTGATCATAATGTGAATAGAGAAGAAAACTGGTGTGATCTTTGTACTATTGCAAACATTTAATGGATATAGGCCTATGTGGAAAAGGTAGGAGTGGACAAACAAAAGGTATCTCCAATGCATTGCATCCTACTTAGCTCAAAATGGTGGGATTTTCGATGCTCTTGGGCAAACGTCATGGTGAATAAATATAAAAACCTATGCCCTACACACAAAAGGCAACATGGCTGACCCAACTGGGATGGTCTAGAAAACGAGAGAAAGGTGCAAGAGGAGGAGACATAAGCCGGTAACCGCTAGTAAAGTGCACATCGCGCATGGATAAGTATAGAAGAAATTCCCCAAAGTACAATTTTCCTGAAGGCAGAGAAGAAAGAAGCAGGAGTGAACCAAAAATTAAGATGCACTTAAAAATTTTAAAAAACACGCGCAAATTTAAAAGATCTAATGAACACAGTTTAAAAACAATGCAGTGTAATTATTGAACTTGTATAAATTGATGTCTTCATTGTCATGCACCGATTGCGTTTGTTTTATGATAAATACAAGGTAAGTGCTAAGTGCACTAGCACTTGACTCCGATTGATCCGTAGGTTGATTCGCTAAACTCTTGTGTCTTGCTTTGGTCCATTCAATACAACATGTGCAACTTCTACTGACCTACTTCAGCAGCATGTGGTAAAACAAATGTATCATTTACTAGATTTGTGTCAGTCTAAAAACATTTAGATAATTCTTATAAAATACTGTGATTTGCACCAGTAAAAAAACAGAAAAGCATTAGTAGAATAGGGCTGCGTTATTCAAATACATGAAAAGAAGTGCAGCTTTAAGAAAGTGTTACGCTAAAAAGAACAGGAATCTGCATTTCAAAAGGAACAAATCCAAACTGTATACAATTTATGTCATTATAAATGGATGGTGGTTCTGTTATACTATAAAGAATGTTGCTCTTCATAATCCTTCCCATGCTGATAAAAGTGCAGTCTCTACCTCCACTTGTACACCAATACGTGCTAACGGAACGTTATTTGGAAGCACCCGTCTGATGACCTTAGATACAGAGAAAAGATCCAAGAATTGTACTAGCGTTACAGATCATTTTCATCAGGCAGATCAGGACTCTCCAAGACAATCTTTTGTGGTTAATCCTTCATAAAGCACTCGGAACGTTGCTGAACCTTACTTTCATCCCATCGGGCCAGAAAGCGTTGTTGGAAACCAGTCAGACTGTAGAACCTCCACCAGCCAAGAGGAGATCCAATTTCATGGTCCTCCACTCCATTGAGAAATTCTTCTCACAGTTTCCAAAGGTTTTGTGCGGTGAAGCCTCCGACCTGCAAATGGGTGTGGCTGCACAGTGCTAGAAAACCTAGGTCCTGTTATAAGGTCAGTCATGACCCGCTGCATACCCCGCTCTGTCGGGGTACGCCAAGCAGCATTTTGTATTCTGAAGAACTGCACAAATTTTGTTCAATGCCGGGACTAACTTTGTGCTCTGAGAGTTCCAGTTGAAAGCCGCACTACTTCACTTGCCCTCGTCTTGTTGATGGCTTCTGCCTGGTGTTCAGACTTAAAAACAGCTGATATAATTTGTAGATCTGATAAAAAGTTCTGTTAGAAAAAAAGAATGCAAACTCGCTTTAAGTAAACGTTCAGGAATTGCAAATGACCAAATGTTCAATTTATTTCAATACCAGTATTCAACCTAACAGCATCCTTGTAAATTCAGTTTCTCCATCATTTTCTGGAGCAAAAATGCAAATTGGTTTCACGCAATAGATGCCAGTGCAGTCAGGAATTAGATACATGAAGTATTATTACGGGACATCATGCAGGATTGCTTTAAAACTGCAAGTTTCATCGCTGGGAAAAAACATTGAGGGGTACCCGATTTGTTTGTAATCCAGTAAACACCCTTCCCAACATATTTTAGGGCTGGTGCAATTATATAAACAAACTCCAGTCCTAGAATGTTTGGGGAAAGTATTGGATAGTGGGTTAAAAAAAAATAAAAAATGAGTGTCCCTCACTGGTTTCCTCAGCGCTTAAATCACTGGGTATCGGTAACTACACCTTTACAGTAATTTCAGTACTCCTAGTAGTTGCTCTGGTCTCCTTCACTGTAGGTTGTGAATTGCCAGTGCTGCAGCAAGGCCCCAGTAATGACAAAGGGACAGATGGTCAGCTAGTGCATCTCATCACTTGTGCCCAAAAAAAGGAGCAGGTGGACTCCGAAAGGGAATCTGAATATGCATATCTATGATGCGCTCATTCAGAGGCCCTTTTTCACCCCTTTGCGCATTTAAAAGCGCACCCCGAACTCACAAATGGGACGCACTTTTAAATGCACAGAAATGACAGCCAACCCACCTGCAACTGTTGGGAACAGGCGGTGGGGGAGGGGCAAATCATGACGGGGTCATTTCCGACCCTACCATGAATATTTCTTTAAGTGTGGCAGACTCTGTTTAAACCGCAGCCGTCCCTTGCATTTCCATCTGCCAAACATGGACGGGAATGCTTTTTTGGCTCCTTCTCAGGTTCTGGTTTCTCCCTGGGATCTAGGTGTGTGATCCCGTCCCCCCCAATAGGCCAACTAAGCTCCTCAGTTCTTTTCCTTGGCTTCCACCAAGGTCTTTGGTCTAGCTCAAAGCAGACTCTGTACACGTTTTCTTCCTTGCAAGACCACCAACTGAATTACACTATTATTTATTATATTGGAAATTGTGTTAACCGCTGGCCCTATCCATAGGTTCTCTGAGCACCTTATAAGGTTCAGAGATTGAAAGGGGAAGTGAAACTGAAGTTCCAAATATTTTCAGGATAGGAAGATTAGGATAGACAAGTGGTAGCAGGGGAGTTCGAGGGGCATGGTTATGTGTGGGGAAACTGGTAGGTTTTGAGGCTCTTTCTGAAAGTGGTGATGGAGGGTGCAGTGCAGATGTGAAGAGGTAGGATGTTCCACAAACTGTCTCATCTCGGGTCTCCCTCTCTGCAACCACCATCTCCTCAGTAAACACACCAACTCTCTGGAACACCACCCTAACTCACTAACTGGTGGCCAGCTTGTGCCTTTTATACTGTTTGCACAACTTCAGTGGGCCAAAGTGTATGATTGGCTAGCACATCAACCCCTCATCTCCGGGTTATCTTACTGGGCAGCTGTACTGGTGAGTGATGTGTATGCTGCTGTAATATATGGAGCCTGGGGAGCATCTTCCAGGTCTGAGGCTCCACTAGTGTCAGTTGAGAGATGCTGGATAAACAGACTGGGTGGTGGGCACCGGTATTCTTCTATCCATTTATCTACTTGATATAATTTACCTTAGTCATAGTCTTTACCTCAGAAGAGGAGTAATAAAGAGTCTCAATCTTTACTGCAACAAAGTGGCTCTCCTTCTTGGCTCCCATCCACTTTACTTGAGAAGCACACGAGGCACACCCCTAGGACACGACGTAGCAGCAGCCTTGCATGGTCCCTCCTCTTACGGATGTGTTGCTTTTCCCATTTTTGTCTGCATGTGTTGTGCATCTTCTGATCTCTCCATCCAGAACAGTGAGTCATTGGTGCTCTATGTGGAGAGGGCTTAAGAAAGCCTCCGATCATCTAAGAATCAGACATGATAAACAAGGCGGCTGAGCCCTTGATGGGATGGCTCCGTACCTGCCCCTGGACTATTTCCCCTTCTACACGGTCATGTGTTCTCTGCCCACCTAGCGCATGAGTCACTGTTTCCCTCTACTGTACTTTGACTCATGGCGTTGATAGGCCGGGTGAGAAATCCTCTTGCTATTGGAACGAGATTGCAAACGTTACTTAATTCTGGTATACCGGCTACCTCTACCGTATGTTGTGCAATCACCCTCAAGCTGTTGTCCTGTCTGATGCACTTCTGACCCACTGATATGACATATCAAATGGGGCTCTCATGTAGGGGATCCTGAAGTCTCACAGCCATGCTGTATTCTGGAGTTCTAAAAGTGGAAGGATCCCCTTGAGGCAGTGTTTCGGAATTCCCTGCTGGAAGGGCTTTGGGATACTTGGGGGACTATGGAATACCACCATATTAAAACACCAAAAACTTTACTACCCAAAACCCATCAAAACAGCAACTTACCCAGAGAAAGGAAAGTTTCAAGTTATTAGGGAAATAAGAAACCCAACATCTTGCAATAAATCTCACACATCCATTCTGAAAGGGTGCAATGGTATCACCAACCACATCCGGAATTAGAGAAAACCATCCAACAAGCTATCCACGCAGCAATAACTGACGGCATTGATAATCCTTACCCAACGACAACCCACTCACAATCCCACAGCCCTGTGTACAGAATCTGAGAGCCCCCTCTCCCCCATTCTAGTGAACAGGGAAAGGTACTAACATCTAGCCAAACTCTATCAAGATATTAGTAAACAAGCCAACAAGCAGTTTTTAAGTGTTTTAGAAATGAAGTACAGAATTAGTAACGGTCTGACGAGGTCCCCACTCAATCCCACCTTTGGGGAAGCCCAGAGGGATCCTTGACCAGAACTTCACCAATCACGGTCAGGCAAGGAAGAGGTAGGGCAAGGACTTTACACCCATTAAACCCTATGGAGGTGGGGGGTAGAAACATGTATTTTAACTCAGCCCCTGTACTTCGATTTGCTCAAGTACTACTTCAGAGGATCCAGATTTATTTGGGCTGTGCCCTTTGTTTCTTGGTTCAGTTGGTGTGGGATCGCTAGTGCAGTGGTCACTTTTTGCGTCAGGATTTAGATCTGGCTAGTCAGCGGCTCTGCGCTCTGTCAAGAAGGTTCCTAGCACTAGACAGCTGTACCATGTTGGAACAATGAAGAAAGGACCACCACGATATTGACGACCTCAGAGGACCCCTCACAGGATACAATGAAGGCAGAAATTCACAATGCCCACTCGATCGAATGGCGTAAATTGACCCTTGTGGCGTAAACAAAGAACCTGTTCCTGCGAGACCCTTGTTAATGTTAGAGAGCTGCACCTGCAGTCAGAGGCCTCTTGTTTCAAAGCAGAGGTTCTGCAGATTCCCAAGTCCAAACTCAGGACAATGACCGTAGCAGCAAGGTAGCCCAGGAGAAAGCTGGTCAGCCCACAGGGTGGTTCTGTGGCGCTTACGAAGGCTTCCAGGGGCAGCATCCTGACGCAGGGGTTGTGAATAATTGTCCTCACCTGTCCAGGGGTCAAAGCATCGATGAAGGCCTTCTGGAGATCAGCAAAGAAGCAGGGCTTTGCCAGACAGAAGAGGACCATGCTGGATAGTTGCAAGGACAAGTTCCTGCTCTCCAACAGGATGCACCTCTTTAAAGGGCTCTTGGCTCCAATGACAACCTGAAGAACGGCTGTAGAGTCCTCATCTAACCCTAAATTTGAGCTGGAGTATTCCCTGAGACCACCAATGGAAAGGATCTGGACCAATCAAACTGAAGGGGCTGTCCAATCATAGCTACCAAAACTGCCCAGCCACAGGCACACTTTGGCCCGGGTGTGGACAGGGACTAGACATTCCTGGCCCCCTACCCCCAACCGGCCACACACATACCACCGCTATGTCTGGGAAAAACAGAGGCTTTGTCTGGCCTTACCACGTTAATGGCATTCTAAAAGTCATTAAATGATAAAATGCAAGAGTGCATGCAAAATAAAAAACGGAAACAAAGTACCCCCACTCCACTACATTGCAAGTTGATTTGTGCAATGCAAAACAAATATGGAATTTGTAATGCAGGACAGAGACCCCTGCAGTGATAGCCATTGGGACCAATCAGCGTCCCCAAAACAGATGAGCTTAGCAAGGCAAGTGAAGTAAAAAGGCTTTATTTACCTTCCATGGGCAAGTCACGTTCAAAGGAACAGCAAAAAGCTGGAAGTAGGGTTGCACAGAGTTCTATGGTGGGAAAGCAGCAAAACAGAAAAATACATCTTTCCAGACAGCTGGTCCTATCAAGAATCAACTACCCTAACAGGCTATACGTCAGCATGATGGACTACCTCATGAGAAAACTTTCAAGTAAACCGAATTCAGCAGCAAGTCTATTGTTCAGACTCAACAGAACTCTAGCATTAAGAATTCTCCACTGGCTAGCTGTTAAAAAAATACTACACCTCAAAGCACTTTACGTTGCCCACAGAGCTCTTCAGTGCTGTGGATCTGAATTCATAGTAAAGATCACCCAATGCCAACCTTAACGGATACGAAGATCTAGTGACAACGTACTACTAAAAATCACACACTACCCCAGAGTGACACCAAGGATCAACCTGGTGGCAAAACTCAAACACTCTTCCATAGGAAACTCTCACAATCGAAGACCACCTTGCCTTCAGGAAATGTATAAGAACCCCACAGCGCCCAAAAGCTGACTAGATATTACGAAAACCAACCATACAGTCCAGATAACAGGATAGCTATCGACCTAACCGCAATAAATTGTGTCACTCAAGAGAACACTACATCAGCATCCCCCATCCCATCACTTTAAGGGTATGCCATACCGGCTTCCCCTTCCCTCACCACCACCGATATGCAATGGCCACACTGGATGGATGCTCCAACTTGCCAACCTCTAGTCTCCCCACTAACATTAACCTCTACGCTCACACACATTGCACCCATACCAACTAAGCCACTCACACAGCCAACAAATAAACCTCCCAGCAGACACCAACCAAAAGAACTCTACATCTCTACAGTCAACTTATATAACACAGCACTGGCCAATGCATCCTAGCACCAGGGGCACACAAGGCTCCCCTCTGAATACAAATGATCCATGCTCTTGCCACAGGACATTCTTTCGCTTTATTAAAAGTGCACAGAGATCTCTCACACAGGCATAGGAATTCAATGATTGATTAATAATGAAGAACCCATGTAGAAAATAATGTGTGTGCATCGCTTAACATTTTCATACCACACATTTTCATACCACACTCAAGGGTTTGACTTCATGCTATTAAACCTTGGGAATTACTGCAAGAGCGTGACATATTACAATACTACTATGTGCTATTAAAAGGATGGTCTTATTGAAAATCACAAATACTTACAGGTGGCCATGGGAATTCCTGGAGGTGGTGCAAATAGCTCTCTGCTTCTGTGTACCCCATGAGTCCATTCTCAAGAAGGCCGCGAAGCATAAACAGGAATGTTTCCCACTGCAGAACAAAGAAAACATTGCAATTGAACCAATTTCTGCTGACACAAAGCAACAATCATGTTCCTACTGTAAATACATGCTGAATAGCAATTTCAGCAAGTAGTGCAAATATGTTTAGCAATGGGAGGAGTTACAAAAAGTAGCAAACTAAGGAATTTCTTACAATTAGTGCAAAGAGGCATAAAAGCCCAGGGGGTTAAGTCACCAGATGCAGATATCAATGGGTAGAACCTGAAGATCTTCGGTTAGAACCTCAGCAGAGATAAGACTTTGCCATTCAGAAGTCAAGGCAAGTCAAACCAATACTGCTGTCGACTAGTTCAGTTACAAATATTCAAAAACATGCAAAATACTAGAGACTACTGGATACCAATTGACCGCTAAAAACGTAATAACGAATCACTGACCAACCCTCTCTACAGCCAATAAGTGTCTGGCATATCTTAGAATAATCTAATTAAATGTGGCAATGATGATCATTCAAAAATGATAGTGCTAGTCCCATTAATTCCATCTACTCTGACCACATAAATGGACCTCAAAAACATAAGTGATGCAAAGTGTCAGGATGGGAATAGTTTCTTACCTGTAACTCCATTTCTCCAGCATTGGTATCTTTCATGGATTCACATACTTAGAATATTCCCCGTCGTCAGACTGGGACCCCTCGGTACACATATATAGCCTTTTCCTATAGGAAAACTTCCGACACTTTTGAGTCCTATCTATGTCCTTTTAGGACCCGCCTACGCATGCTCTGTAGGCCGTCACGGTATAAGAGGCCCGCCCCCGCGGCTCCCCTTCAGATTCCGGCCCCTCCAAAGTAGGAAGGGTCAAACCTATCAAACATATACATTGCATTCCGGGGAGGCTGGAGGGCGCATGTGAATCCATGAAATATACCAATGCTGGAGAAATGGAGTTACAGGTAAGAAACTATTCCCTTCTCCAGCATTGGATCTTTCATGGATTCACATGACTAGAATAAATTGTATAGCAGTAAACCTGAAGACGGCGGTGAGAATGTAATGTAATATACCTTCACCACAATACACAATGCATAGGTACACCAGAAATAAGTTTACCCATATAACTGTACCTCCATAAAGCATACGGCCACCAACAGGTAGAAAAAACTCTCCACAGTGTGGAGCTTACCTTATTGAAACAGATGGCGCAGGACTGCTCTTCCCATCTGCACCTCGTCCGCATGGCAGTAGTGGCGGGTAAACGTGTGGGGCACTGACCATGCCGCAGCCTGGCATATGTCCGTTAGCGGAATTCCTGCCCATAATGCTGCTGAGGAGGACGTTGATCTTGTAGAATGGGCTCTAGGATGCCCTTGCAGCGGCCTTCCGGCCTTGGAGTGGCAAAACGCAATGGTCGACGAGACCCATCGAGCCAATCCTTGCTTGGAAATTGCCTTTCCCCTCGTCGACGGACCATACGCGATGAACAGTTGTCGAGTAGACCTGAGTTCTTGTGTACGATGTAGGTAAAATTTCAGGGCCCTCCTAACGTCCAAGGTATGAAAAGCTTTTTCTGCTGCCGATGATGGGGTCGCGAAGAAAGTAGGGATAACAATGGACGAGTGTTTGTGATACACTGTAGGAACTTTCGGGATGTAGGATTAGTTGCCAGGACCACCTTGTCTTTAAAGAATCTCAGGTATGGAGGGTCTACGACCAACGCTTGCAGTTCCGAGATTCTCCTGGCTGACGTGATAGCAATTAGGAATGCCAACTTCCACGATATGAATTTCATGTCCGACGTGGCCATAGGCTCAAAGGGTGGTTTCATTAAGCCTGCCAACACTATGTTGAGACTCCATGTTGGTGGGAACGTTTTACTGGGGGAAAAGTTCGAAATAAGCCCCTCATGAAGTGTTTCACAAGTCTGTCGCTGAATAGAGGAGACGACCGTCTCTTCCTCGTGAACCTACAGATGGCCGCCAGGTGCAACTTTATCGACGTGAAAGATAAACCCCCCCTCTGCCAAGTGAAGCAGGTAAGGTAGAATTTGCTCCGGAGTCACCTTCAACGGATGTAGACCTTGTTGTCCTCGACACCATTCACAGAACCTTCGCCACTTATAGGTGTAAGACTTGTTGGTAGATGGGGTCCGGGCCGCTTGCAGAATTTTCTGAAACGTCTAAGGTGCCGAATTCCGAAAAGTCAGGAGCCAGGCTGTGAGGTTGAGACTGTCCGGGTCGTGATGCCACACCGTACCTTTGTCCCGGGACAGTAGGTTCGGGACTCTCGGAAACGCTATTGGATGTTCCAGCGACAGGTGAAGCAGGTCGGAAAACCACGGTTGCCGCAGCCAGTACGGTGCCACTAGAAATACCCGGCAACTGTACCTGCGTATCCTACTGCACTGTCCTCCGTATGAGGGGAAACGGAGGAAAAGCATAAAGGAACTTGTCCGTCCATGGGAAGGAGAACGCCTCCCCCATGGAACCCTCCTGAGGCCACCTGCTTGCGAATTGTTCGCATTTCTTGTGTTCCTTCGTTGCGAAAACGTCCAGTGGGGGGGTGACCCCATTTCTTGAAAACTTTCATCAGCTGAACTGTGTCCATTTCCCATTTGTGTATCTGGGCCATCCTTCTGCTGAGGGAATCTGCTTGCGAATGCCTCACTCCCGGGAGATGGTGAGCCACGATGGAAATCTCGTGCTTTAATGCCCAATGCCATACTTTCTGGGCCTCCAGGGAAAGAGTTCTAGATCGCGTCCCTCCTTGTTTTCTCAAATAAAACATGGCCGTCGTATTGTCCGTCAGCACTCGTACTCTCGATCCCTTGATGTGTGGTAGGAACGCCTTCAAGGCCCATCGCACTGCTCTGAGCTCTAACACGTTGATGTGTAGGAGTGACTCTGTTTGAGACCAACGACCTTGCGTTTGAAGAGTGCCCATGTGAGCTCCCCATCCAGTTAGGGACGCATCCGTGACTATGGTTCACTGGAACTCTGGTTCCTGTAGGGGTACACCGTTGTTCAGATTGTGGAAACTCTGCCACCACTGAAGGGTCTGAAGCAGTTTGTCGTCGTCTATGATTATCGTGTCTGACCGCGATCCTTGGGCCTGTGTCCACCGGTCCGCAAGGAACTCCTGAACTGGTCTCATGAATAGGCGACAGTTCGCCACCAGATGGATGCAGGATGCCATGGCCCCTAGGACCGAAACGTATTTCTTCACTGAGAGCTTGGTGTTTTGCCGTAGTCGGCTCGCCTGTTGATTAAGTTTTGAAGTTCTGTCGAGGGAAGGCTTCACTAGCCCCGACTGGGTCTCGAACTGTGCCCCCAGGAACACCAACGTTCTCGATGGCCGCAGAGAGGATTTTTCTAAATTTATGGCAAATCCCAGCTGTTGTAGAAGTTGCATGGTTGCTTGCAAACTTGTGATGGTCGACGCTGGGGAGGATCCCCTTACCAGCCAGTTGTCGAGGTATGGGTATACATGGTGGCCTTGCTTACTTAGCCAGGCCGCTACTGGGGCCAGGCATTTTGTGAACGTTCTGGGGGAGGTTTTGAGCCCAAAGGGAAGAACCGTGAACTGGTAGTGAGTCCGCCCTATCACAAACCTCAGGAACTTCCTGTGTTTCCGACACATTGGAATATGGAAGTACGCGTCCTGCAAATCCAGGGACGCTAGAAAATCCCCTTCTTGAACGGCTCGGATCACTTCTTGCAGCGTGAGCATTTTGAATTTTAGGCTCTTTAAGGACTTGTTGAGATCGCCTAAGTCAAGAATGGGACGCCATTTTCTGTTCGGCTTTTTTACGACGAAGTATCTTGAGTAGACTCCTTGACCTTTGTGATGCTGGAACTAATTCTATCACGCCCTTTGCTAACATGAGTGTTACCTCTTGTTGCAGTACCCTCAGATGGGAATCAGCGGTGAACGCAGGTGGAATGTGCGGAGGGCTGTGCTTGAATTGTAGAGAATGCCCGTTCCTTATTGTGTCCAGCACCCATTGATCGGTCGTTATTCGTTCCCATTCGTCGACATAGGCTGATACTCTTCCCCCCAGAACTGTGTGTTGCTCGTCATTGCTGATCTTTATTTTGTTTGTCTCTCGATGACGACTGATAGGATGGTCTCTTCCTGGAAGTCTGGAAGTTCCGGCGTCGGTTTGCAGTTTGGGAAGCACGCCTGTATCCCTGGGAGGGGTAAGCCGACCTACCAAAGGATCTGTCTCCTGACGCAGAGAATCTGGAATGACCTGAAGCCCCTCTAAAGTGACGAAAGGACTTGTAGCTTCGGCCACTCTGGAGGGCACCCAATGAACGTGCCGTGTCCGAGTCATCTTACATTCGCTTTAGGGCCTCATCTACTTTCTCTCCGAATAGAAGGTCTCCCTCAAAGGGCATATCTAATACTTTGTATTGTATCTCTGGCCTGAAGTAGGTACACTTAAGCCATGACTGTCGTCGTAACACGACCCCATTATTGACTTGCTTGAAGCCCAATTCAGCGAGGTCAACCGCAATGTTTATTGCGTGATTGGAGGCTTCCTCACCCTCTCGGACCAGTAACATCGCTGCCTTCCTATGCTCTTCTGGGAGATGATCCAGCAACGGAGCCAGCCTGTGCCACATTTCTCTGTCGTATCTGGCTACGATAGCCAGAGAGTTTGTGGCCTTTACTGCAGTTGCTTACCACGGATAGCACTTTTTTTGTCGAAGGCATCCTGACGTCTTGCCTAGTTTTCAGGCGGAGTCGTGAACTTGTGCTGGGCCTTCGCTTTCCTCGCCGCTGCCGCCGACGCCACCGATTCAGGCGTTGGTTGGGAGGATAAGCACTTGGGGGTAGACTCTGGAGCCTTAAACTTTTTCTCAAGGCGTCCTTTTACCGCCAGCTCCGAAAAGGGGCGACGGACGCATTGTCTGCAAACCTTCCTTCCACACGTGATCTAGTATAGGTATTGAGAACACTGACCTTCTCTTACCGATGTGGTCAAACAAAAAACAGTCCTTTTTCTGTTCTTCCTGGGACAGACCAAATTCCTTACACGCCTTCTCCATCATAGAATGGAATGATGCAATATCGTCCGGGGGGGACGGGTGAGCCGGGCTTCTTGGGGATTCTAACTCCACCTCCGACTCCCAGGTTGGGTCCCTGGAGGGGGATGATGAGATATCCGACATGGCTCCTCTGTCAGACTCCGAATCTGGCAGCTCACCTTCCTCTTGGGGTGCCTGTGGTGCTGAGACTGGCGTGCGTAAGTGAGTCGGTGGACGGGACGGGCCCGGCTCGTCGACGGGTGACTGTGGTAGGTTTACCTGAGGTAGTCTCTGGTCCAACGACTGTACTAAGGACTGAAGCGTGGACAGAATCTCCAACGACAAAACAGATTGAGGATTGAGAAGAGGGGCAGATACCGGAATTCCGGATCCCCTCGTCGACGACTTGTCAACCACTCATAGCCCGAGGTCTGCCGGGCCAGCTATTCTCCCGCTCTCGTCCTCCCCCAAGGACAGCGACACTGCCTGTTCCTGCAGTAAAGTATCCGGAGGGATCGGATCAAAAACTTCATGCCTCCAGGCTTCCTGTAGAACCTCCGTTGACGAGGCCACCGTCGCAGTCAGTGGGACGCTGGATACCACATGCGTCAGTGGTAGGGTGGAGGCCGATGACTGGACCGCCGTCGACGACGGTGGCTTAGCAGGTGGTTTAGGAGGTCCCGCCTTTTCCACACTTGGCCTGCTTTTACTCGACTCTCGACTCGTGGTCGATCTATGGTGATCGCCCGAGGAGGATTTCGGCCTTTCCATGTCATGCTTTTTTGACGAAGATGACGATTTTCTCGACGAAAATTCTCTAGCTGAATGACTCCGAGATGACTCTTTTTCCGTCGGTCGAGATTTCTTCGCCGGTGGTTCCGACGACACTGCGCAGTGTGATGTTTTTGCCGATTGTGTGGAGCTTACCTCCGAAGGGGGGTATGCCCCCGCTCCATCATTCAACCATGCCACCAGCCGTCGATTTCGGTCTTTGAGGGTCTTTTGAGAAAACCCTTTGCATATGTCACAGTTATCAGCCGAATGATGAGGGTGGAGACAGTATATACAATCCATATGTCCGTCCCCCTCGTAAACTTTTTTCAAGCCGCACCTCGCGCACGGACGGAACAGCGCTTTTCCTGACATGGAGGAAAAATTCACCTAACTCTAACTCCAAGTACACAACCTTGTACAAAATAGTAAGTCGACGCGAGGAGATCCCACTACTTTGGAGACGGTTGAAATCTGAAGGGGAGCCGCGGGCGCGGGCCTCTTATACTGTGACGGCCTACGGAGCATGCGTAGGCGGGTCCTAAAAGGACATAGATAGGACACAAAAGTGTCGGAAGTTTTCCTATAGGAAAAGGCTATATATGTGTACCGAGGGGTCCCAGTCTGACGACGGGGAATATTCTAAGCATGTGAATCCATGAAAGATCCAATGCTGGAGAAACACCCATGCTCCCCCCCCCCCCCCCCAACGACCCTCGTCTATGGGGCAGTGCTGGCCTTTACAACGCAATGTCGCTCCATTATGTACTAGACCATTGTGCTCAGCGCAGTCTAGTTGTTTCAAAAACGGCGCTGCGCTTCCGGACAAATGCGGAATCAAAGGGGATCTGCGGTTGCAGCTCGGCGTATCGCAACCCGGGTAATCTTGTGGATGCTCCCCTGCAGTGTTCCCCTTCTATAGTATCCTTGCCTTCAGTCCTGTTCTTCCTCTCTCTTTCCTCTACTCAATTCCCGTTATTTATAATTCCTTGGATGTTATCTTCCTTGATGACCGCACTTCCTGGTCTGGATTCTGAAGACACCTATTCCTTGAACTACTACTCCACATACTATAAAGTGTAGCGCCCGTATGCTTCTGGGCCATTTTGGTGCGCGGTATGAATTTGTTAACTTAACATTCCCGCTACAGCATACCCGCGAGTCCCCCTGAGGTAAGAGGGGACACCGGTGCATTTCGGCAACAGAACTGAAAGCAAACAGAAGTAAATCAAGTAAATGAGAAAGAATTAAAAGTGCCAGATTATTTAAAGAAACAAAGCAGAACCAAGATAAGAACTTGTGTGCCCAATACGCATATGAGAAAGCCCCGATATGAGTGTACACCAGGCATTTCAACTCACAAGTGTTTTGTGTATGAGAAGATGTGTATGCATCTGGGAAAAGCCCAGGCAGGAAAGTATACCAGGCATTGCAAGTTTTAAGTGTTTGTAGATGATGAAAAGGAGTGATTGCATATGAAAGAAACCCAGCAGGAGAGTATAAAATGTACCCGGTGTAAAACCAAATTGGATAATTTATAAAAAACAATGCATGAGAAAGTCCTGAGAAGGATACAGAAGTAACTAAAGAGTATGATTGAGAGATATCAAGGAGTAAGAAGAAACCTGGCAAGAGAGCACATCACCCAGTCTATCAAGAATCCAGCTGTTTTGTACAGTAAAAATATTTGATTTAAAAGGAACTTAAATAAACCATTATAAAGCCGAGTGAAGATAAATCTAGGGGAAGGGGATCACCCTCTGGAATGTTATCCTCCAGGAACTTTTGAGTTGGAGTTAAGCATTTTCCTTTTTGAACATTCGTGCACATTCCAAAAACCAAAGACATTTCCCTGTTCACCTTATAGTTGATTTTTAGAATGTGAGGGCCAAAATAGTACTTTGGACACAGGACAATTTACTTTGGACATCTTGACAAAGGGCCGACCCATTTGCTTTGTTTTAGGTAGGGAAAATACCTCTAGAGCAGGGACAGAGGCATTTTCCACAGCCATTTTTATAAATAAAATAAAATAATAATAAAAAAGTGTATGGACAAAATCGTGAATCACTTGTGTCCGAGTTTCATTCCTGACCCTTCACAACCTGCATGCACCATGCACTACACTACGACACATTGCACAACACCTCCGTCATAAGAATGCAGCTATCCCCCACGTTTGTCCTGCTCTCTATCTCTCTCCAGAATACCTCTCAGCACCCACCCACTACATACTCTACACCAAGATACATTGTGTAACACCTCTGCCATATGAATGCAGCTATCACCCACAGTACAAATCCGGTCTAGCTGCACAGATAATGTGTGTCTTGCTCTCACATGCTCCCCAAACTACCTCTCTAAGGATCCACCCACATCCCAGCTCGACATGGGTAGATAGCAGGGACTTGGCCGCCCCTATCCACATTTGCATTGGCTAAAATATACACACACATTCTAAACCTCTCTGATGACTTTCCCATACCTGGGCTTCTGTCCCCAGAGGGCGTTCAACCTACAGCGTGTTGGGACCATACCAATGGTGAAAGGCGCTACACAAATGATAATTACATGTTACATAGATAAATCTCCATCAGTTGAATAGGTATTTTAAGCAGACTCAAGACAAAGAAATTCCTAGTGTATTACAGAAAGAGTAAATCTTCATTAACGACAACACACCACTATACTTTATTGTAGGTCAGCAACCTGGTTGTAGGGACATTACACACAGTGACGAGAGGTCAGAAGATAACGGAATCGGACATTAAAAAACAATTAAAATAGTCATACAGGATCCCAATGCCAACACTAAGTCAAAGAAGTTCTAGACCTATAGTAGATCGCATTTAAAAAATACAAAATGTACACATCACAGTCAAAGAGGGTTTTAGAGGTGGGAAAACATTACTAAAGCCCAGCCAGAGGCCACTCAACCGCACGATACATTTTAGCTAAGAGCACCAAGTTCCACAATTCAGGAAAAAAATAGTGTCACCAGAAATAGTTAGTGTAAATAAGCACTCACATTTACAGAAATGGAAGACATGACTTAAAAAATATATTTAAAAAATCACAAGTGAGAGCTAATATTCTTTGGCCTCAAACTCACTGGACCCAAACTAGATGCAATACAAATGTCCAAGGGCAGGTACGTACTCCCTAAATCATAGTCATGTTGCAGAGCTTCAGACAAGCAAAATATTCCCCATAAAAATCAATGAGGAAAAGTATATAGGCAATACCTGTGTATGGGAAAAAGCAGATAAATCCCAGTTTCTAACTCAGATGCAGATTTGACAGCAACAACCACAGTAGGGACCAAAAAAGAGACTCCAATGATCTGGAGGCCATTTCGAGAACCACCTACCCAGGACTCAGCGTTAAGTACACATGGTGTTTGTTCCAAGTAAGTTGTTTCCAGGAAGGCTAAACAACCCAGCAAGTACTCAGCGGGATGTGACCTCCTCCCACCGCCAGAGACTTGAACCCCTGGTCAACAACAACTCCAATGACCAAAGAATAAAATTTAAAAAACAGCCTTCCTAGAAGGGAGCCCCTCAAGTCTGAGGCAATAATGACGAGGAAGGCTTTGGGAAGGCCGGAGAACCCAGAAAAGCAAGTTTGAGTGGCTTGACTAACAAAGAGGGTACCCAGCCATAGGAAACAGTCCAACAAAGACAACCACGGCAGGGGCGACCCAGAACAGTCTTGAAGAGCAGATGAGGTGGAGTGTTTGTGTCTCAACACCCTTCCATGCGACAGTAGCGACTAGCACCAAGGCTGGATGCCCACACTAATAAACAGGGAAGCTGGTGGTAAAACAGTCTGGAGACAGTGCCAGCATGGAAGGCCTCGCCCAGTAGACAAGTAGAACCACTAGGACAGAGGAAGCCCAGGATGGCTGTCCAGCAGCCGAAAACCCCAACTGGAGAGCAGCCAAAGACAAAAGGTGTTCAGCCAGTATGATAAATCTGGTCCTAAAAAATGCTGCAAAAGCAGGACAATGGCCGGAAATCCTCCAGCAGAAAACCTGCTTCATCTGAAGTTCCAAGCAGAATTGAATGTAGGAACAGGATCTCCCCTAATTATACACACACTCACAGGGGTTTCCAACAAAGCCACTCTGGTTGGCTCCTAAATGTACCACTCAATCCAAACCATCACCACAGAATATGATATGACTTGTCTGGGAGCCTTCTGGATGACCCAGGACTATGAACCCTTAAGGAGTCAAAAAGGCCTGCAGTGGCCGGGGGCTTTAGCAGAGGTTCCACTCAACTCTAAAAATAGGCCAGTGATCCAAAAAATAAAGAGTGAAAAGCAAAATGTTAAGCAGACTCTTAAAAGGGCCTTTAGAACTATCAACACAAAATTGTGTCTTAAGAGGCATGTGCAGTGCTGTGGCAGCCGAGGTGTGAAAGTGTTTGACGAAGGGTAGGAGACATTGGGAAGGATGGTATAGAGGGGTGAGCAGGAAAGTTCGAGCCATTGAATTCAAGAACTTTGTAGTAGGCATGGAGAGAGACAAACCTATAGTTGGAAGTGTTATAAGGATAAGCAGAGTGCTTCCTTTAGGATTGGCGATACTGTGGCTATATTGAGATACGTGCAGGGATGCCAAGATCAAAAGAGGTTATAAAGGGAGAGGGAGAAGTGCAAGGCGAGGGTAAGAAGTGAAAGTGATTTTATTGTTTGGGGAGCAAAAGGGTGAATTAGGGAACAATAATAGGTTCCCATTCAAGAGAACAGGCACCAGTTTGGTAGGAGAGAAGGATCGAAGGAAGGAAGGCATTATGGTGAGAGGTGTAGTAGAAAAAGTGGTAGGAGGTGTGAGATGGCACGTAAGAGTGTGACATATTTGAATTCTTGGATAAAACAGAGGCAAGTCACTTGCAGTCAAGGAAGAGGAAATGGAGCCAGGATGGAGTTGTTTTAGCATGTCCTGAAAAGTAATAGACTTTGTGGGTGTGTGTGGAAAAGGGGAAACTGATATAACGTTTGTGAAAACGGCAAAGCCAAGTTGAACTTTGCTTTGTCTAGGACAGCAGTAAAAAGCAAAGAGCACCCTTTTAATAGGTCAAACGTGAAGAGGAGTGGTCTTTGTTCCAGCAATGTAGATCGAGATGTCTGGTGGTTTTAAGGCAGTGAATCACAGAGGAAGGTCCCAGGCTTGAACTAGGGGTAGTAGAAGTCAAGATTGCAGACGTGTAATGATGTTTAAAGGGAGTAGAGGGCGAAGATGAAATCAAGGAAAACCTGCTCAATAGAGATGGCATGGGTTGGGAGAGAGTGATTAGAAGCCTGGCAATAGCTAGAAGGGATCCACAACATCATGGTTCAATGTTTGTTTAGTTAATGGGGTGCTGATGGGTGAGGGCTTGTAGGGGGGGGGGGAATATACCTAGAATTGAACAAGAGAATGGTCAGATGGAGATGGCTCGAAAAGGAGAGTTGAAGTGAGGAAGGAAGTTAAAAAGACTGACCGAAAAAGTCCATGGAGCCGTCCATAAAGCTTGTTGGCTAGGCACAGAATGTCAATTAAGAGCTTTGGAAGATGGAAGTCCCTTACACATGTAATAGAGGCCACCAGCAGATAGGAGTCAAGAAGTGGTAGACATCAGGGGGAGGAAGTTAAGGGGACCAGGAGGCCTATAGACTATGATGATCAGTAGAGAGAAAGGAGCAGAGTGTTGGGAAAGATCTGTCTTTAGCAACTTTCCCTCTATTTCTATGGACTTCCAAACATTGTTTTTATACTCTGTCCTGACGTTTTGCAGAGAAGTGAAGCTCCACTGCACGTTTGCTCATATGCTATGGGGAAACTGACCAGTCCTTCAGATTGTCAGTGCTGGGAAACTGTTTCCCTTTTCTTTTTAGATGGTATCTATTTTTTGGGTAACTTTTTTATCATTGCACAATGCATCTTACAAGGCAGTGCAATGGGGTTTCTTTTGTATGATCCTAGACTCCATTCAAAGGGATTTTGTGGTTACTTTAGATGTGCCTGAGGACAAACAGGTGGCAACTGTTACTATTTGATGATTTTTACTCTACTTTTTGGGCTAACAGAATCTCCTGACCCAACATGGCCATGCGACAAAGTATTTTGTTTGCTCCTTGGCCAACTTCATCCATTACCTTCTTCCTGCCTTGCCATGCCAGTAAATTCCTTTCATGGTCAGGCTAGTGCAGGGCCATGTGTGTATGCTCCCAGGAAGTGTGCTGGGACTGTCTGGTCCCAATCCACAAACTGGTTTCTGTATGTCTAAGTAAACATGGGTTTCACCATCAGAGGTTGAGGGGCAGACCTTCCATTGGGTAGGCTGAGTGTTGTGCTCACCTGCGTTTTTGGTTTTGGATAACAAGAGGAGTCATGCAGCCATCCCCAGAGATCCTGCGAAGAGTCAAGTATCCTGCCCAGCAGTGGAGAGGTCGGAAAATCTGTGCACCCGTCCTAAGAAGGCCTGTGGCAAACTTTTACTACATTCTTGGTGAAGCCCTGTCTGGCTGGTGATCTTTAGAAGTCCTTCGATGGAGCTTCGACCCTTGGCGTGACGGGACTAACCATTCACCACATCTGCTCTGCCCTGCCATCTGGAGTCTTCGGAGGTGTCCCCATAACAATCCTGTGGACTGACCAACTCCAGTTTGGGCTACTGCAGTAAAGGCATTGTGGTTCCGCGTTTCTGCTCGGAACTTTGGGGATCCTCAGCTTGCTCTACAAGTGTGCCTCCTGCGAAACGCATCAACATGACCAGAGATAGGAGGCCGACTGACCGCAACATCTGTGTCCTTTTCTGTCACTCTGCATTGGTTACCGTCTCTGTAACCTGCTTTCCCACGTCCAGTTGACTGTCCTGAAGAGTCCTGCACCGATGCCTGCTGCATTGTTCACGGAGAAGAGGTTGCACCAAGCTCCTGTGCCCAACCGGAACTCTTCTTGCGCCTGCAGCTCTTGGGGACCTGTGACCGGAAGCAAAGGCGAGAAAACTTACCTCAGGCGACCCTCCATCGACCTCTGAAGAAAAACCAGAGTATGGATGGTAAATTGTAACGATACTTATCTGCCCCCACAAGCCCCCCATTGCCACCCTTTTAAAAGTTTGAAGACCTTTTACCATTGTTTGGCTTTGGCAATACTTGTTCCCGAAATCCCTCTGAAAGCTGGGAACAGTCTTATTTACTAGGATAGGTCCTCTTCTGACTTTCTGAACCATTTGCCCATGCACAAGACCCCCCTCCTAACTTTTTCCCCAGCTCCCAAAATTTCTGGCAACTGAACTTTTAGGGCTCAAGGCACCAGTCAAGTTAGGGTTGGACTTTTCAAGTTATGGTTGTTATTCTTGTGGACTGCCACTGCAATTTCCAATCACTGCCTTTCCTTTCAGTATTGTGGGGTGGGGGATTGTGATTTTATTGCACTGACTATAGTGGTGTATATCTGTATTTTATTATTAGTGTTGTGTGATAGTATTACATGGGAGTAGCCATTTTTCATTGTGTGTTCTGTGCCATAAATATATATAGTATTTTTATTACTACTTGTCTAAGTGTAATCCCTGATTGCTCACTGTGTGGAGTCAATGTGGACCCATTAGCAGGCTTACCCCTCTTGAGACTTAGCCTCGACGACTCTCATGCTACCTTGATTGGTTTGGCTACAGCTCCCTGATTTTTCCCTGTTCACTAACTAGGTTGGCCTCCTACACATCTGTCCACCAAGCCCGAGTGTAGAAACAGCAAGTAATTGTGAATTCAATGAAAAAGGGATAGAGTCCGCTACAGGTAGGCGGCACAGGTATGGGGCACACGGGTTAGCCTTGTGGATCTTGAGTCATAACGCTCTGCCATGGCTGTCCAGCCAGCAGCAGAGGCAGAAGGTAGCAGTGTCAGTGTGAAGGACACAAGTATGGCAGTGTCATGAGGAGGAATTGATGTCACAAGGTCAGTCATGACCACACACTGGGGGTTATAGGAGACAAAATGATTTATGGGGGAGGAGAAATGTTTTGTTGCAAAGACAAGGCATTCCAGAGCTCAAGAGTGAGTACAGTAGACAAGGAGGAGGAGCAGGAGGGTTGCTGAGGGAGTGGGGAGAGGAACAGATTAAGATGGAATGGGGTGCAATCAGGGTGCATTTTGTGTAAGGTTTAAGTAAAGGGATCGGATAGGAATGGTAAGGAGAGGGAGTGAGGAGTATAGGAAGTTGAGCATGGGAGGGGTAAGGCGCAGTGTGCAAGCGCGTGTTTATAGTGGGGGTTTCCATAAAGGTGTAGTTACATAGGGTCACTATAGAACACAATGAATGTATGCAGGGTCAGAATGCAGTTATACAGGATCAGGTGCCATTACACAGGCTGCAAATGCAGTATGAACTATAGATCACAATATAAAGATTAGATAAAAGCAAGCCCACAGGAGACAGTTATAGCTGAGGAAAATTGAGGCGTCAGAAAGATACTTGCATTGTAGGTCTATGTGGGTCCTGGGCTCTTTATTATGCAGTTTAAGCTAATCTGTAGAGCATGAGTTAATATATGCCTTAGGAAAAATGCAGTCAAGCTTTTGAACACCAGAACCCAACAGCCTGTTTAGAAAGGATTAATTAATTACCATCCTGACAAATACGAAAGCCTTGACATTTGGAACACAGGGAGTCGCCCCTTTGTAATAATATCCCCTTTTATGTTTCATACCAGATTCCCTCTGCTGTTCAACGTTACAATATAGCATTCATACATGCTGCACAGGATGCTAAAAGTGTGTTTTCCAAAAAAAAGACATTCTCTTTGAGGAAGGGAGCGCACATCCATGCACACATGAAAGAGAATGTTTTCCATGAGAAAGATGGCTGCAATGGGCGTGCATTAGGAGCTTGGGAGCAAGTGCCTTGTCGTGGTCTATGGCAGCTGAGGTTCAGGTGGAGCAAAGCAGCAGGGCATGGTAGGTGGCATTCCAGGTAAAAGGTGTAGAGGGGCACAGAGGGCAGGACCAGCAGGGTCTTTGTTGGGGTAGGTGTGTCAGTGTAAGGTCGAGCCAAGAGTCGCAATGGACAAAGGTGCCTGGAGTGCGAGGTAGCGAGCAGCTCCCTCTGAATGCGGGCGGTCAGCGGCCAAGCAAGTCCAGCGTTGGGGGAAGCAGACTGGCTGGCTCCCTCACACTGGTTGCCAATCGATCTTACTTAATTTAACGTTATTCGACGTATCATTCTCAGAAGGATGAAGGGCTAAATCAGCTGTGCCTGGATTTAAACCGGTTTCATGTAGGCTGATCACAGATGCCGCAGCTGGAAGCATAAATCACAGGACTATCTTGCCAGATTTGTGGTGAAAAAACTGCTCTCCATAAGCAAGGATACAAGCATTACAAAAAATAGAATTGTATTAAGGGACAAAAAACAATATTGTTAAGCAACAGTATTATAATGGTCACGCATATTCACAAATGATAATAATGTAAGAAGATATGAGACGGGTCAAGGACCTAACCTCAGTGTGAAACCATTGGCATCCTTCATTTTGCCATGAATGTCTCATGAGAAAATGTTTCTCCGGAGAACGGACGCAGCTGAATACTAGAAGCAGCTTGATAAGCTATAGAGAGACATTTAATATTTTACATTTACACCTGCTCTATTCCTTAAAGAGAAATGCCATACAGAGGTGAGATCAAATGTTACACACTAACTAAGCGATGTTAACAGAAGAGCAGTGCTCGGAGAAGGACGGCTAGCGAGAAGTATCAAAATGTTGTTCTAACAGTCACATCAAGCATAGATTAGGGATCAAAGCGTGCTCATGATATGCTGTGCGCGAGGGCTGTTTTGAAGCTGCATAAGAGGGTGGCATCTCCCAGGTCGCGATGCTCAACTGGGGGCTTGGTAGGAGGGGAGGGACATGCCTGAAGCACAGGGTGCTACTAAGACAGTGCGTCGAGATCAGTTTCGTGACTGTCTAATATTAGCAAGGGGCTTTGCAGGAGTTGGGTAGCTAAGGTGAATGGCAGATAAGCTCATGAGCACATTTGATGAGTAGAGTGAGAAACAGAGGGCCCCGTGATACACAGGGACCGAGCCTGCAAGTCAGAGGCTTGTGTTCAAAGGCGCAGCTCACCTCCCTCATCTAAGCGAGCTTAGTGGAGTTTCCCCCAACATAGGGTAGCAAAGGCAGCGAAGTGCACCTCTCCAGAGTGGCTGTGGAGTTACAGTTCTAAATATACTGTACTGAAAAGAAAACACGTTATATGTACAGCTAGCAGCATGTACACATAACATTTATACGTCTCTGTTGAGAGGATAGAGCAGTATATGGGGTTCAGATCTTTACAAGCTTATGAGCCATGATATTAACCCAAACCATGTCTAGAATTGTCAGTCTGTCGCTACTGAGAAGACTCCGGTCTCATTTCCCGCATTACCACAACTTCTTTCTAATGGGATATCAAGCTAAGGAAACGTCACGGTTAGAAAGTATTATCTCTGTGTTTCCAACAGTGTCCAGCTCTCCTGGGTGTCGGTTCTTCGTATTTCAGTGGAGGTTTCAATGGCGTTGAGGGTCCACATTCTCTGCAGAAGCTAGAGGGCACCAAAAAAGGTTGAGGAAAGGAGTACAAGAATCTGCTTCTGATGAGCACTGGGACCGGGCTAACGGTTTCAGCGGTGGGATAGTGCAACAATGGCCTGTGGAAGCAGCAGGTAAGCAGATCTACCTTTCTCAGACATTTATTTTGTTTGCAAATACCTCAGTTGTAATATCTCTGCGGAGTAACCCCTCCCCGACAGCTGGTCTGGTCTGTTGCCAGTGCGCTCATGTTTTGGGTCCTCACATCAGAATCTCAGTTTCAATGCAGTGTAACCCGGTAGGCTCTCTGGGGTCAAGGTGCTGCTAGAGCAGATAGCTCGATTGGTCTCCCTGAATCTAAGTAAACAGACGGTGGGTCCTTGTCTTGTTCCAGAGGTTATAGCATCTGTAGGCATCGGCTGGGCTTCACAGTAGATGCTGATCTAGAATGATCTGCAAATCCTGCGGCGCTTCCTCATAGTCCTACAGTCAAGGCACCCTTTATCGTGCTTCCAAGGGCTCATGCTAGTATTGAAGATCCTCATGGTGTGGCACCTCCCTCTCTTTAGGGGAGACTTGGCACACACAACAATGCCTATACATCAACATACAAAACAATACCAAAAAGTCCAATAAACGTGTATCTGTTATGTAATCCTAATTAGAAACAATTTCCCTAAAGCCTAATTAATCACTTATAACGTTTGTTTCGCAGAACAAATGCGCCACCAACTCATTACTGACCCAATTCTTCAATCATCCTCAGTCAGTTGATCACCCTCATCGCATCAAAAGCCTAGTACACATTCAACTCCAAAATGGATGAACACCCTGATAGGAGCTATGGACAGAAAAGGCCCTATTACTTGTACTGGTGTTGCAACACATTCTGGCCACTTTCCCCCAGGTGAGGCTTAATCCAAAGCCTCACTGGGCTTGCACCTCCATTTTGATGGGCTGCCCTAGTAGAACCTATGGATATCAAAACATGGATAATTCAGAAGTGAAATATCACATTGTGTCCCTGGGTGAGCTTTCTCACTTTTCTACTTACAGGCTGGTGGCTGCAGTTTACTTTTAACAGAGGTGCAGTGATTGTACTGTTTTTCTGTGCAACGGTCTCCCTGAAGAGGAGGCACATGGCCTCCTTGTGTAAGCACTGTAATATGGTAACTGGCTTTGTTGCAGTTCCATTACATTTTGTGCGCTCGGCATGGGCATTTTCGACTAATTGCCTATGTGAGCTCTGACAAGGTGCCTGCAAAGGCAGCTTAGTGGGTGGAGTCCAACCTGTCTGCCAAGGTAGCAGTGTCAGAGTGGAGGACCCAAGTGTGGCAGTGTCATGAGGATGGGATGCGGGGGTCTGAAAGATCCCTTAATCCACATTGGTGTGTGTACCCACGTGGACACCTGTGAAAACAGGAGTGGGCTGCCTTCCACTGATTGAAAGGCCACGAGGTGTTTTGAATGGTGCGCGGGAGTGACAGGTGGGCTGCGGTCAGTGGGAGAGAAAAATGGAGGGAAAAAAGAGGGGTGGGGAATAAAAGGTGAGAAAAGAGAAAAAAGAGAGCGAGAACACACATCTACAGAAAGAACATGCCATTAGCTGGACCCATACAAAGCCAACTCTGCTGCTCTGTGACCAGAGCGATCCCGCCCATGGATCTTGTTGGGACAGTCTATTTCTACCCTCTACAGCCGTTTTGTACTTCCCTAAGCTATGTGTCATGCGTCTCAGTCCCAGAAGTAGAAGCAGACAATAAGGAGAAAGGCAATAGAGACTCGCTATCCGTGCCAAGAAAAGGGCCCACATTTAGGCACAGGTATCTGGCGCATCCAACAGCACAGATGAACTTTTCAAAATCTGCAGGGAACTAGCCAACCCTTCCACAGTATCCTCCTCCCCTACTCCCTCTCAGGCCCTCTGCAATGCACTCGCCACTCACTTCACCACTAAAACCCAGGACATCCTGAACAGCCTTGTTACAAACTCCCATCCCATCCCTCACTCCCTTGCCTCACTTGGCCTCTCCCCCTCCTCCTTCGCCCTTGTCTCTCCTGATGAAGTCACCAGAGTTGTCTGCACCATGAAGGTCTCTTCCAAACAGGTTTCCAATTGCTCTTTGAGAACCATCAAGGACAACATTGGCTCTCTTGCTGAACCCTGTAACCACTCCTTTGCTACTGGTTCTTACCCCCCACCCCTTCATGCACTCCCTTGTGCGCCCCCTCTTTAAAAAACCGTCAGCAGAACCTACCTGTCCAGCCAACTACCGACCTATCTCCATCACCCCCCTTTCCCCCCTGGCCTGGGGAAACTGCTGGAGAAGTTGGCCCTGTCCCAAATCAACTCTCACAGTGAACTTCTTGATGGTCTCCACAACCATCAATCTGGATTCCGAGCATCCAGAGGCACGGAAACTGTTCTTCTGAACACCCGTGAAGAACTGCTTGCATCCCTGGATTCCAACTCCTTTGCGGTCATCCTTCTTCATCTCTCTGAATTTGACACGGTCAACCACACCATCCTCATACAAAGGCTCCATGACACCCTTGGTATCTCGGAGCTGGCACTGGACTGGCTGACCTCCTTCCTTACAGACCGCTCCTCTCAACTCATACTTGGCACATTTTCCTCGGATCTGCGTGAAATGACCGAATGCAAAAGTCTGACTACCAAAGGTCCGACCTTTTTTTAAAAAATTTTCTGCAAATATATATATGGGGGGGGAGACCCCCCACAGCACCCCAATAATTTTTTATTAACTTTACACCCCCACCCCACATATATATCTGCGGAAAAATGGGGGTCAGATTTTTGGGGGTCAGACTTTTTTCCCTCTGTCATTTTGCCTATTCCCTTTTTCCTCATCTACTCCCCTCTCCTCTTGTAGTGTCCCCCAGGCCTCTATCCTCTCACATTGGCTCTTCAACATCCACGTTTCTCAGCTAGCACTCCTCATTCTCCCCCAACTTTCAGTGTTATGCAGACGACACACAACTCTTTTCCAAAGTTCCTGCTGACCCTCCATCATCCCTGACTGCCTTTCTGCCATCCATGCCTGGTGCACGTCCAATGATCTCTGCCTCAATGCCAGCAAAACAGAGATCCTTCCCGTTGGGACCCCTGCTCCCCACCTCTTCCCTTCATTCTGGCCTTCCTCCATGGGCTCTCCCCCCTGTTCCCTCCTCTGAAGCCAGAAATCCTGGAGTTGTCGTCGTCTGTGTCTGTGTCTCTCTCTCTCTCTCTCTCTCTCTCTGTGTCTCTCTCTCTGTGTCTCTCTCTCTCTCTCTCTCTCTCTCTCTCTCCCCCTCCCTCCCTCCCTCCCTCCCTCCCTCCCTCCCTCTCTCTCCCTCCCTCCCTCCCTCCCTCTATCCCTCCCTCCCTCTCTCCCTCCCTCCCTCTCTCCCTCTATCCCTCCCTCCCTCTCTCCCTCCCTCCCTCTCTCCCTCTCTCCCTCACACTCAGGACATTGCCAAGAAGTCTCACTTTCAGCTCGTCCTTCTGAAAGGAATTCTACCTTTTCTCACTTTTCCCCAGAAGCTAAATGTTACCCGAGCCCTGGTTCTCTCTAGGCTTGATTATTGCAATACCCTCCTCCTTAATCTACCTTCTTCCACTCTGCGTCCTCTCCAGCTAATCCAGAATAAGGCAGCAAGACTCACCTTGGCCTCAAGGCCAGGGACCACATCTCTCCTAAAAAGTCTTCACTGGCTCCCGGTTTCTTCACGGATTAAATTAAAATCCCAATATATCATCCACAAGGCTTTCTGGGGCCAGAGACCACACTATTTGCAACTCTCGCTTACTAAATATTCCCCCTCATGACCTCTGCGCTCCTCTGGCATGAACTCTGTGTGTAAAGCATTTCGCTAAACAGAGGGCCGGAGATCAATCTCTTTCCTCAGCTGGCTCCCTTCTTTGGATCAGCCTCCTCCTCCCACTTCGTCTTGAGCAGGACTTTCTTAAATTCCAGAAGCTCCTCAAGACTTTCCTCTTTAACTGTGCCTGCCACTCCTTTGCTAATCACACAGTTGCTTGTTGTATGTATCCCCAGGGCCCTGACCTCCCACACCGAATACCCCTCAGCTTCTGTCTATCCTCAGCACTTGCTTCGGCTTACCCTCCACCCTGGAGGCTTGCACTTACCTTACATCTCACTTCACTTGTTGCTCACCCATGAGCACCATATCACCTATCCCATTCCCCCTCCCGTCTGCACTTGCACGTTTTGAACACTCACAAGGCACAGTATGTTTGCCCCCCTCTGTATTTAATATTTGTATTTATTTCAATCGTTTTTACATCCCCTTGTCCCCTTGCTGCTGCCCCGTGGGCACTTTGAAACAGTATTTACTTCCTGTATAAGCACCTAACAAGCAAACAATAAATTAACTGTTGCTTGTGCTGTTTGGAAGTGCCTCCTCCATCGCTTGACTGTTTAGGCTGAACCATACCAATGCCCTTTTTGCCAGGGAACCTCCACTGTCTTGCCACGCAGCGTTATGTCCAGGCGGGAGCATTTGCTTGCCCGATCTAAGGGTCAGCATTAGGCAAATGTGTTGCCGCACTAACCATCTTGAGGGCTTCCTCTTGGGGGTCCAATGGGACGATCTGCACCATTGGTCCTACTCTTCCATCACCAGTGGCTCTCCCTGCCGATCCTTCTACCCAGAGCCGTTGCTGTGACCAGCGCTGAGGTCCCTCTCTGCACCGCGGCTCTTGGACGTCTGTGACACACTGCAGCAGCCTTTTCCACATCCTGGGGGATCCACAGACTCAAATGCATTGCTGATCCTTTTTTTCTGTGCCTGGGAACACCGCCTACAGGTCTGTCTGAGCACCAGACAACAGCTCTGTCAGACTCTGAAGTCTCCCTTCTAGGCCATATCCACCTGGATCATGCAGGGAGCTGGGGAGTGGAGGATCCTTCTTTGACTCCAGGCTGAAGATTGCTGCCATTGCAGCTCCCATACACAACTAGTAACTTGCCAGTTCGTCCCTAAAACCTGGAGCTGCCACTGTCTTTATCTTGTTGATTCATAAAAAAAGAGTTAACTTTACTAAGTTGTTTAACGTTACTGAAACATTAACTTACCCATTAGAATTGTACTTCATTTGCTTCAGCTGGTTAGTGGCCTTTGAGGGCCTCCTGAAGACTTATTGCTCTATTTTTCCAAAATGTACTTTCTTTTAGCATGGATGTATTCTTCTTGTGCAAACTGTGATAAAAGGTAAAGTTTTCTGTAACATATTGTATGGCCATTTCCTTATTGTGTGCAGACTGTACTTCACAGTCACCCAATCTTTTTAAGAGTTAAAAATTGACTGCCCAGCCTAGCTACCACTTGGAGAGAAGGGGAAATGCTAATTACCAACAGCTGCCATAAGAGGACTTTGGAAAAATCCTCCTCGCAGCTTTACAATGGCATATGGCGTAATATAAACATTATGTGGTCTCCTTCCCTCTGCTTCTTCTTCTCACTCCTCTTCTCCCTTAAAGCTGGAAGTCGGCCCAACAGCGCTATAAAGCACTATATGAACAGCCAACGTAACAGTCTCCTGTGCAGTGCAGAAAGGACCACTGCTGTCTGCGGCAATTACCATCAACTCATTTCATCCTACTTTGGCACAGCATATTCTCCGTCCGACCAAGAAAGAATGCAGACCATCAACTCATTTCATCCTACTTTGGAACCCCATGTTCTCCTTCCGACCAAGAGAGAATGCAGACCATCAACTCATTTCACCCTACTTTGGCATGGCAAATTCTCTGTTTGACCAAGAGAGAATGCAGACCATCCACTAATTTCACCCTACTTTGGCATGGCATATTCTCCGTTTGACCAAGAGAGAATGCAGACCATCAACTCATTTCACCCTACTTTGGCACGGCATGTTCTCCGTCCGACCATGACAGAACGCCCAAGCCAGATGACTAATTTTGGATCCATCTCCCAAACAATGAAAACCGGGAAATGGCTTCCGGCCAGGGGCAGCTTTAAAACCTGCCACCTCACCCACAAATAATCCACAGGAAAGCCCAAGAATGCAATTCCATATCCCTGGATATTGCCTGTACCCGGAAAACATTGCAGCTTGAAAGGGCGCAGGTGCTTCACAAGCAAAACAATAACGGAGTGTGCACACAGAACATCTGAGATGAGAGGAACCACCTTCCCTGCTCAGAAAATCAGAAACTCAACTTTCCTGAAACCACAGAGTTCACGGGTTTCCCGTGGCTAAGCAGTCTGTTTTGAATTCTGAGACATGTAGTTTCCTGAAATTTCTAAAGGAAATAAAAAACAAGCAGCCCCAGAATCCAAAGAGAAAAAAACCGGCCTGAATGTCCTTCTCATGCGCGGCCATGGGAAACCTTGAGAGCTCTGCAGTGTAAATACCATGCAATGCTTCACAGCAAATTAGTTTGCAAAGCTATGCCTCAGTTTCTTATCCATTGCACAAGACGCCCAAATATAAAAATGTAAATCCTCACACATGTTTTATTGCTCTGTACTAACTGACATGAGGGATAACAAATGAAAACAAGCATTGGCAAAGCCAATGTGTGGGCATAGTATAGGTGTTTAGTAATAGCTGTAAAATGATGCATTAACGGGCCATGTCAAAACAGTGCCTGGCAAATGCCCATCAACAATACAAAAGCCAAAACGTTTGGCTTTCCAATCCTTGTTTTTAACAGGCCTTCAGTGCAAGGACACACAAACTCCTAATAACAACTGGCTGAAGGCATATTTGCTTAATCCATTTTTATTACACTCGTTTATAGCTACAATTAAGCCCTTAACTCTGGAGACGGCTTTGAAATAACACTGGCATGCACTTGCAGCACAACATTTGATCTTACTGCTTTAAAAAAGCTAGCTCAAAGAGATTCCAGGGGGATGTGTTTTGGGCAGAACCGAGCAGGTAGTGTGTGGAAATCACCATAGGTAGTGGCCTGGCCCTGTGCAGTCAATGGTGGGTATATAGCCAAACAGCACCAACAAGTGTGTGCCGCTTCCCACATCCCCTCTCCTTCCAACCTTTGCTTCAGGGCAATACTACATGCCTAAACCGAATAGCCAAAGCTAAACACGGATGGAGGTCAACGCAAATCAGGGAAAGGAGGAAGTGATAAGTGGGTCTCACTAGGGAGGGAGGGAGGTAGGAATGGAGCATATGCTCCTCCAGAAGTGGCTTGCCCTACATTAGACACTAGCATTAGCCATGCTATGTTGGTCCGTGCACCCTTCATTGATGCAAGTTAAATCTTATACTGCCTGTTGCTTCCCTCGTTTTAGTCCATACATTTCAGTACCTTGCATAAGTATGAAGGGATCCCTAGATGCTAGAATGGACGCGATAATTTATCGCGACTTGATATGTGAGGGCAGGGGGACATCACACATTCACATCTAGCTCAGCAGGTTCGAGTCCTGGCAAGGTCGACTCAGCCTTTCGATTGGGTAATGATAATTGTACATACACATGTTCTCTGTATAGTGCTTTGGATAAAATCGTTACATAAATGACAAGTTATTATTACATCTCTGTAATTCACCACACATTACATTTCACACACATGAATTTCGTGCAAGCACAGCACTTGGGATCTCGACGGACAAAAGAAAATGCACAGCTGCAAATCCAGCTGCTATGCGATCCGCATCCAGTAATTATGTTTGGCTTAGGGGGTCTAGAACAAATAGATTTTTCATCTATGTCTTGGCTTCCAATTGAGATTTCCTTTAAACAATGGGAAGTTATATCAATTAAGGCAACTGCAGAAAGCAGTGTGGCAATATGTGCATTTATATTACAGTATGGCTGCGCTTTTGTGCCATTTAGCCAGCCCCTTATTGCCTTTTTCAGTGTCTCCCTGATTCTTACCACGTTCCACTAATTCTGCAACGCTTGGCATGCTTTGCCACAGTACCTACATGTAAAGATTAAATACAAGAGTCACAAGTCGACGATTCCCACGCATTCTGATGTATGTGGTATCTGTTCAATTGCACATGGTTTTGTCGAATTGAAAAAAAACCGGTCTGAAGCATTGCAATTGCATGGCCGAGGCATCGGTAGGGGGCAGCAATGGCGGCATTCACGGAAAAAATGGCCACTGCCAGGGCCGGCCTTTGGGGCAGCAGCGCCCTGGGCGAATTGGCGCAAAACCAATCCCCTCCCCACGCGCCCCTTGTCAACAGGGGTAGGGGTGGAGGGGGCAGGAAGCGCCACTTTTTTCCTTCCTCCCCGCTCCGGCGCCTCGCAGGACGCTGCTCATGCTAATGCATGAGCGTCCTATTCCAATGCAAATCGCCTCGCTCCTGCATAGGAGCAGGGAGGTAATCATCTGATTTGCATCAGCACCCTATTGTTATTAAAGGCGCCCTGCCACCGGGGGTGCATTTAACAACAATATGGCGCCTGCCGCGCTTTCTCCCACTACACCAGCTCGGGGGAGCCCTTGAAAGACAACCCCGAGCTGGCGTGGCAGGGGGCTAATGGCGCCCCGTCGTCCAAGGCGGTCGCCCGGCCCGCCCTGCGGCCGGCCCTGGCCACTGCATCACTGATAACATTGGTGCACATGTGTGGACGGCAAAGTTGTTGGTCCATGTGTATGGCGAAGGGACTGGTAATGTTGTTCCAAAGGTAGAACACATTTCCACTCAGAAAATTACGTAGCCGTGCCACTTTTCATGTGACAAAGATAGATATTATTCGACTTTTCTCAACTGCGGTCACAGAAACATAGAATTCGATGGCTTGGAACTGGAGAGCCGTCAGCCCTGCCCCGGTCTGCACATTTTTCTTGGAAAGTCGCGAGCTGTACACCATTCAGAAACTACTTATACCTAGCTTGCAGGATCACATGCACGTTGTTCCCAGAATCCTTTTGTGTTCCTGAATGAAGTAAGCATGCGTGTCAAAATGCTCCTACCGCCCAGCACCAGCCAATTTAACAGATCGCTGTGCAACAGCATGGGCCAGTTGCTGAGCCATTTTCTAAATAAAACGCACATTTACAAAATTGATTTCATTCTATGAATGAAGAATGGCATGGGCTAATTGGCACAACAGTTTTTTCCCCGAAGTAGCACAGATTTAATTCCATTGGCAAACTTGTTTTCATATTTAAGTAAAATACGATTAGGAGCCAAACAAAAAATCAAAACAAGCTCCCAAAATGCAAATTACTTTAGATATTTTAAAAAGAATTATACTCGCATGAGTCAATGCATCATTTTATTTGGAAGATGCATGGTATATTTCCCATTCAAAGATGGCCGGCTTGTTTCCAGAGAGCTTCCTTAGAGGCAGTCATCCAAGATGGCTACCTCCATGGAAGAGCTCACAAATACTCAAGAGTTTAGAGATGGGCAGAAATGGGAGGGATTAGCCATAGGGATTACATTGGCTGGGGGCAGGGAATAGGAGGGATTACAAATGTATCCCTCCTCAAATGTCATCTCCATTGTATAAGCATTACAGACCCTCAATCAAAGCCCATATTTGAAGCTCTTATGTTAATGACAATAGTTTCGGCTTTAAAGGTAGTGCTTTCAGCGCCACCTAATAGCCCAAACTAAAAAGGAAAATAATACTGGTTTGGCGAACATGGTAGTAGGACATTTGACCGTTACATAGTTTAGGACAAAATTAAAGAAGCCTGGAAGCTCTTTTAAATGTCTTGGCGTAAGTAGTTCAAAGCATGTGTGATCAGCCTCTCAAAGCTTTATACCTTTTACTAGAAATACATGGAACTACCTGTAATATGGTGTCTTACAGATATGAAGCCCTTAATACCTCACCTGCAGAGGGATTTTTGTCTACACCCTGCAAAATTCATCTTGAAATTTGTTTGCACTAACGCACCTGGTGAAGTCCTGCGTGTGCCATGTAGTCAACATTTTTCGGGCTAAACATCTGTCGAAAGGGGACGGGCACCGTGAAGTCATCCTTCCAGATCGAAAGCAACAATCGCAGGAGTCCAACAGTCTTTACATCTTTCTCAGTTTGCTGACTCTCTCTCATTTCCCGAATCGAAGACCACATTTGATTTGGAACTCTATCCGAAACTTTAGAAAAAAGCACAAACATTTAGAAAAGCATAAAGTAGATTTCTATTGTACAAAATACTTTGGTTTTAAGAGTGCTTGATGGGCATCACTCATGCTCATCAAGATGCCGGAAATTCATGTGCCCGGGTCTGAGTAAAAAAGAGAACAAGATCAAGATATGCTAAAATCAATACTGCTCGACAGATTTAAAATGGGAAGGGAAGTGTCTGGAAACAAGTGCTGATGCCACAGAGCAAGCCGTCGACTTACCAAGAAGAGAGGCAAGCTCAACAGACAACTTGGCCAGCTGCTGCTCTGCCATTGGAGATATGTACTAAAAACAAAACAAGAAAAATGCACTGGTTACGCTGTGGGGGTAATTAATCAGGAATAGATCCTCCTGTGACAGTAATGGTGTATGGTGGAAAATAGCCACATGCATTACTTTGAGAAACGTTACCAATTTCTGGTAATGATAAAGTGCAAAGCACAAAGTCAATGATTCCAATGCAAAAGCAGTGGGCGTCATGATCACCTCAAATTAATGGTAACGGTTTTATGGACTTCAAACCCAAACAAGGCAGGATTGATGCTGAATATCCTTGGTGATGTGACCAGTAGGTTACACAAAGGCTTATAAAGTGGGGAACTGTCCCATCGACCCCTCCCAAGTAAAGGGCCTGTTTCATGACTTTCCAGAGCTACCCCGAAACTCCAGGAAACTAGCCGGCCTTTGCATGCTCCTTGCGGTGCGGGCCATTCTGCTTTGCTGGCTTCGCCCCGCACCCCCCACGCATGCGCAATGGCTCAACGCTCTCACATGGGCCTCAGACACTGAGGAGGCATGGTCCTGCCTACAACCAGTTCACTCGAGGCCTAGAAATGTCTGGACCCAGTTTCGTTCCTATAGGTCAGACCTAAATGCGACACCTGATACAACTGACCCAACTACTTCACCCGCCCATGCGGGTGTCTCACCCTGAGCCAAAGGTTATTTCATGTTGTCCTCGCACTGTATGCACCCTTGATGGAAACTGATAATGTTAGATGCTTTGCTTGTATGCCCGCATTGACCCTACTGTACCCACCTTGTGCTTACCCCCTGTACTGTTTGTCTGTACTCTGCTGCCAAGCTGTTCAATAAAAAAAGGTTTAAAAAAACAAAAATAAGAAAATAATAAAGTGGGGAACTAAAGCCCACAGTTATGTTACTCCCTAGGCATCCACACAGTCAGAAGGTGATACATTTATGGTTAGAAGCTTTGCAGATCTAGTTACATAGCAGAGCTGAGAATTGAATAAACAGAGATAGATGTTTTTAGGGCCCAACAGTCCAATACTGTCCCCATCTACCATGTTTCTTTGTTTTAAAGTAATTGCATCAGGACAATAATGGCGCTATTGTGTGAAGATGTAATCTGGTAGCCGTTGCTCTGCAAGCATTTATTTCTTACATCTAGAAAATATTTCTTTCCTTCATCCTAGGTTTCCATTTAGTTTCCTTTGTGCTGCTAACTGTTACAAAAACAGTTAAAAGGGCCATACAAGCACTAAACTAGCCAGTGTTACACCAAGCACAAAAGTACCCACTCTGGTAGCTAAAGTGGCCCCTCCCCAAGGGTCACTTTGGCCTCAGCTTCGGCGTGCAGCAAATGAGGAGGTTAGACTGATGAGTAAACCAACCTTCTTGTATTAGATAGAAAATACAGAGTGATCAGATAAGCAGGAACATACAGCAGGACCAGTGGTGGGCAGTCGGCACTCGAAGCTCTCTCGGGACAGCCCTTAGAGCGCAGGCTGTATAGCATATCCTATGCAACCACTAATATATTATAGCATTTGCACAATGGTGGGAGGTACTTGGCATGAAATTGCAGACCTTTGGCAATAGCTGTCAACATCTCACTTGTGACGCAGCCTTGCAGGGATATCGGCTGGGTACATTGTGTTGTATTATGGCATTTGCAGAAACCCTACTGTTATCTACCATATATGGTGCTAATGCTAAACTTGTAGAGAGCCAACGGAAGAGAAGGTCTAATGTGTCCCTTTGCATTGTTATGGGGTCTTGGTCTAATCTGCGCCAGGGGGGGTTTGGGCATGTCAGAGGAGCGGAGTGCAGAGGGAAACAGAGGGAAAGGCAAACATTGAACATCTAATGCCTAAATGTATGAGAGAGAGCCTCATGTAGCACACCATATCATAACAGAGGTAACAATACTACCACATCACCACGTAACATCCCTTTTCACATGTCAAGTTATGTCGGCAACACCACTGATCCCGAGCAGAAGAGGGAAGACCATACATGGAAATTATACATACCATATGGTAGTTATGATGAAAAAAGCTGATATTAGAGCCAGTGCTGCAAAATCAAAGTAGCCCATTTGCATTGTGAACAAATGTACAGACTAAGACAAACTTACATATCATGAGACGCAAGAAGAAACACGCATTAGCACACACTCGACTCTCTGCAACAATACATCTTATTACAATGAAGCAGTATTATGGATAACATTTTAGCAGACCCTTGCGTAGTTCGCATCAAACCGTGAAGGAATTTTGTAATGTGGGTTAAGGTTTAACGACTAGGGTGAGGGAGTATACCGTTTATGGGTGAGAAATAGTCAATTGTGTAGTGTTTGCAGTCCCCTTAATGCTGGTACTCCCAATGTTTGCATAGTTTGCTTTTCACAGGTGGTAATCATTACACCTAAAAGCAGTCTGCCCGGCTTATTGTTTGACCTTTTAAAGAATGAAAAGCAATGAATCCCACTAAGGTGCAATAACTGAACACGGAAGAGCATGTCCATGCAGCAATAACCAGGAACACAGTGAGGTAAGTGGGCTGCACATTAAGGCAAACGGATGTACAGTTCCCACTGAAGATGATATGCTATTGGAACCTTCCATCATGCATCAACTGCCAAAGCCTAGTCCTCCTTTGTATGCATAGATAAATAAATAATTTTCCTCTTCCAGAAATTGCATTCACCCGGCCTAAGAGTAAGGTGGGAAAGTGGCTTAAGAATGCAATGAACATGGACATCAGGAGAACTAACCAATTACCCAAGCAGATTTCTCAAGGACATTGGACCCACTTGGGTGTTGACTTTAGCCACTGAATCAAAATGGGTAAAAGGCTGCAAAAGTATGCACCGGCCTCCCATGCGGCAGCCTTGCAAATGTCTGAAAAGGGGATATTTCTCCGAAGGGCCGCAGAATTGGCAATAGGGTTATCAATGAGGGGACAATCTACCTACATACAGCATAATGAAATGCAAGATACTATCCATCTTCCTAAATATTGATTGGTAACAGGAACACTGTGTTTAACCTCCACATAATCGACATATAACCCAGTTGATTTTCCAGTCTCCTTTGTCCTCTGCCAGCAGCATATAAAGAGCCCTTTCCGCATGGGAAGAAGAGGGTTTGGAAGAAAACAGGCAATGGAAACGTCCGATTGAGGTGGATGTCGGGACAACATTAGATTTTAAAAAAGCAATGTGTTCTTAACAATAGCCTATTATTGTGGATACAGCATGGAGGGTTCCTCAAAACAAGGGCAGAATCCAACGAAGCCCTCTGGCTGATGATGTGTGTAATGGATACCAAAAAGGTCACTTTTCAGGTTAAATACTGCTTATCCGCTTCGTGCACAGGCTCAAAAGAAGGGTCCTGATAGCCGTGTTGCTGGTACCCAGGAGCCATGCAGTCAGAATAATCAGCCACAGCGCGCTGGGGTGCAAAATGCTGAGGTTCATTCCAGAGAGGAGATCCAATCAACACACCAACAGCAGGTGAACCAGGTCTGGATTTCAGCAACGGCAAGACTATACCAGACCTCTCAAGCTTATCAATGCTAGACACTGCACAACCTTCCCAATGGGTTCTCCATTGCTTTATTTATATATTGTGCACTTGTAAGGCATTTATAGATCAAGTAAATTGTGTTTCAAAGCGCCCACAGGACAACAGGGAGGGAACATGGGAATAAAAGGCAATATAACAATGAAGAGAGAGGCGGTCCTACTAGGCCTTGTGAGCATTCAGAACTTTGTTGTACTTCACTTCGACAAAATAACTGACATTATTTTTTTAAAAAGAGGTTTCCCCGAAACACGCCTTTTACCCTCCCACTCCTACCCCCCCACACCACATACCCCTTAAAACATATATAATCTTTACTTTCCCATAAAGTTATTTTGTCAACATAAAGTACAACGAAGTACTTCACTTCTATAAAACCACGGTTTATGTCCCAATAACCGGCGAGAAGTATAATTACTGGAAAAGTGCAAAGAAATGCATCATAAGAAAAATTGCCTTTTGGGGATCTCCCGCTTAATTCATTTAATTGTGTACTGTATTACTGTAATAGGTTTTGCACAAACAAAACCATACTAATTAAACCAAAGAAAACAGTGATGCAGGATCTAGAGGACACAAAGCATTAAAAGATGGGGGATTGCTTGGTTGGTTTAAGCAAACCTGGGCATGGAGTTGAGGAATAATAAACCGGCATCAACAGCAAAATTCAACTAAATGAACAATCACTTTTGATCCAAAACAACTATTAAATTCTGAAGTTTATATACTGAACGTGAAAATCATGACTTATGAACAGACGCTACGTAATATCAATTTGCCAATAGTTTTCGGAAACTGAGGACTTTCTGCCATTTTGGGTCCACTCCCTTCTTAACCTTGCTTTCTAGTGTGTGGAACGTTCTAAATTCCACACACCTCTTCCCATCCCTTTTACTCCCCTTCCCTTCCCCCTCCCGTAGACTGCAATACTGCACTACTGGCGCGTATGTTCCTTGTCTTTGTTGCTCAACTGATGTTCCCGTTTTTGGCTCCAATTCCCCAGGGCTCCCCACCTCTTGCAGCGCAGGCCTGCAGGACAAACACATTGCATTTCTCTTGCAGGTTTTCACCATTTTTTAAACTAGAAAAAACGCATAAAAGTTAAAACATACATCGATTATTGTGCTGGATTGGTTTGTGGAGCTGAGGGTAGGGGGGTAGCAATGCATTACAATTGGGCACAGGATTTGCTGAAAGTTGCAAACCTATCAATACCTTCCTGCAGCGAAGGGTTCGACTCAGCCTATGAAGCAGGTTTTCAAGTTGGCCGAAGGGAACGGTCTCGTCATCATTCCGGGGTCCAACTGCGATACACAGCACTTCCTGTTTGGCAAAACAATGCAAGGCTGACGATTAAGAAGACATCCAAAACAAATCTAGCATTACACAAATCAAGTAGCGGATGTTTGGTCATTACTGAAGAAAATGAATCACTAGAAGAAATAGAAACAATCCACCAAGTAGTGTATTGCTTGAACCTTGTATTAAAAAACTCTGCAGGTGTGGTATGGGCAAAGGCCCAATGGTCCCCCACCATGCTTTTTGCCTCGAATTTACAACCTGATAAAAAATGTAACACATTCTATGTGATGAAGCAGACATATGTAACTGAGGAGGCACAAAGACTGATGGGCGTTGCCTTTTAAACTTAATTATAATAATATTTAAGGAAGTATTGTGTCCCATCAGAGGTAGTATATTTGTGTTTTTTGTTGGGACCTTAAAGGTAATGAAACTATCAGATCTTAATGCCACGAAGAGAAACTGGTTATGAATAAAGCAAATCAACATCTAGCCTCCCTAGGCTTTGGAACGTGATCCAACTGGCATGTAAGAGCTTGTGTCTCATGCATGGAGAGGCAGGTTATCAATGATTGTCAGGAAAGAAGGCCAAGAGCAAAATAAAAATAGCTGGAAATCAGCGGAGACGTCTGATATAATAATGTGCTATGCATGGCAATACCTCAAAATCTGACTAACAGTACACGCGACGGGGAGGATGTGTGCATGGGGTCAAGCATTGAAAGGAAAAGGTGTTAGCAAAAAAGGTTCTGATTCTGCCAGAAAGCAGAGAAGAATGGTAGAAAGATGAAAGAACAAAAAAAGACTGACCAGCTCAATCACCACCCCTGTGAGAAGAAGGACAATTCAAGTCCCATCCCTTTTGACCTGGATAACCCATTTGTCCCCGAACCTCCACCCCCATCGTTCCATATCTCTTCTACCTATACTGAATCCACCCAGTCTACCATGAAACCATCTGGATTGTCTTCAGATGGCTGGTTTGCTGGTTTCTTCAAGGAGAGTATCTCCACCCTTGTCTCATCCATATAACATCTCTACTTCTTCAGATTCTCCCATGGCCCCTTCCCAGACAAACTATCGCTGATCAAAGCCAGCATTAAGAAACTCACTCTCAACCCTAAAGACACAGCAAACTCCTGACCACAAGCTGTAATGGTAAGAGTAGAGGATGACCTTTGCAGGATTTTAAGATTTCTGCGGGTACTCTGTTAGTTTTTCTCAACTTTTCCATGGGTTTTGACACACCGGATCATCACATTCCAATGGATCACCTCACAACATGGGCTCTTCTGGCACACACTGCTCAAAAAGGATTCCAATAGTTTCTGTCCAACAGATTCACAAAAGTCTGTCAAAGCCAACATGATGTACCAGCTATTCTCTCTCATTGCAGAGTCCCACAAGGCTCCATCATGTCACTCACCCTTTGCAACATCAACATGCTCCTAGAAAACATCCTCAACACCACCAGTGTGGTTTACCACACTTATACCAATGACACCCTAATACACAGGTATCCCACGATAGGGCTCCCCCAGCCAAATAATGTATCATCCATTCTAAGCCATATCCCAATATGGATGAATGATATTGATATCCTGTCAAACGTCTTCGCTAATTTAGTCTTAAAAGATCTGGCCAAATGGGCAGAAGATGCACAGATACTCTCCCTTTCAGATGGGGTACAAAATAAGTATGAGCATGATTGTTAGTGGTTTCACACTACTGTTTTGTCTTGCACAAGCAGGGAAGGTATCTGGACGAGAACTTTATGTAACAGCTTTAGATCTCTCCTCTACATACGACAATGTTGATCGTGCCACTTTGTGGAAAAAAGTGAATAAAGTGGGGCATTAGTTAAGGTCTGCTCAGTATGTTACAATTATTCTACTCCGAAAACTCTGTCACGATGAGGCTGAATCGAGAGGGTGAACTGTCCAGGAGCATTCCAGTAAATAGAGGTGTTTGTCAAGGACGTGTCTTGGCAGCCACTATTCAATATCTATTTTGCTGACTTATAAGAAGTGTGTCCGAATTGGAAAAGTTGGCCTCCAAAGTGTGGAAAACTAAGGTTAGCCTGTATAGTATACACGGACGACCTGCTGCAGCTAGACTTTACACCAGTGGGCCTGTAGTGTTCGCTTAATGGCGTTACAGACTACTTAGCAAAACATGGTCTGATGTTGAATCTGCAAAAATCCCAGATTATGAGAATATCTAACAAGACGAAGAAGAAATCATATAACTGGACGATTGGAAATGTACGAGTCACTGAGGTAGAAGCGTTCATCTATTTAGGCTTCCAATTTACATCTAAAACAGCTCAGACGCTGCAGAGAGATAGACTAGTAGTGAAACTAAGAACATGCACTTCAATGATGAAACTAGTTAAGAGACGTTTATGTGCCTATTCCTTGACTCCGCTTATTGAATTCTAGTTTCACCAATTACATTGCATGCAATCTAACTTAATGAGGTAAGCAAACAAAGTCTCTGGACAGATTAGAAGGGCAGATTTGGAGAGGTCCTGTCCCCGCCAAAGTGTGTGCCAATCAGTGTCATCAGATTAGTGTGCCAATCAGTGTCATCAGATTAGAGCCTGGTATACAGTCATGGTGGTCACAGTATGTTTCTAAAAGTTTAATTCTCTACCTGAAAATGTTGAACAGTGTTGGGACTAGTATATTTACAAATCTCCTACATATGAAAAAGAACAGTTTCTTAAATATTTCTAAACAAAGATGTTTTCATTTTATAAAGTATATGGATTTGGATGAATCAATCTCAGAATGGGCTTTGAAAAAAGCCATAAAAAGATGGGACAGTATATGGGATGTGAATGACTTACAGAGGGCTATCTAGATATAGTAGAGTTGGTTTATCTTATCTTTCAAGTCCACAATCTAGACTATTGCGCTCATTACAACCCCAGCGCTAAACCATGGCGCTATTAGCACCATGGTTGGTGCCAGTGTTGGAACGAGTCCGCCATCGTGGAATGGGGAAATACCACCCCATTCCAAGGTTGGTGGGGCGGTATTTCCCCATTTCACCATGGCCCTTCCCCATTCCTATTTTTGCCTCATAGGGCTCAATGGGACTGGGGAAGGCGCCAAGTACGGTACCGCAAATTGCGGTACCGTAATTAGCACAGAGGTCCCTTTGCGGCACCCTATTTTAACGGCTGGTGAAACCAACCGTTAAGGTCGGGTCCCGCAAAGGGACCTCGTAATCAGGCGTTAAGGGTTTAAACGCACCGACACCTTTTACGGCGCTGTTAAACCCTTAACGCCAGGGTCGTAATGACCCCCTATATCTGAGAAAATGTCCATCCTCAACTTTTAGAGAGTATGATCTGAAATTCAGATTAAACTGCCTTCCTACTTTTGAGGCCCATGGCCCGATATTACAAATACCAAAAGAATTAAGAAATTGTAGATTGTGTGGCCAACAACATCGAGTCATTATACCATCTAGTAATGGACTGTACAGAACTCTTGAAAGAACGAATTACATTCTTGCTCCATACGTAAATTCTACCTCAGAGATCACTAATAGGTTTGTGGCACAGATTGATTTCAGGGACTCTCACTAATCTTGGCTCTGGTGAAATTTCCACTGTTTATTTTTGATAAATGATCCCATGTCATAAAGCAAGATGAAAACATTAAATGAAATCTCAGATTCGTCGTAAGAGGTTAATGAATGATTGTAATTTAATATTGTATGAGTGCATGTGTGCATCGTTTCTATTAATTCGATAATGAATTAGGGATAAAACAAGGTTGTATTCTCCTAAGGGGAATTTTAGATATGTTTTAAGTCATTTACAAATAATTAGCAGTAGTTAACGTTGTCTAATAGATGTGCATTATTGATGTATTTGATAATGAACTAATGTATTTTGAAGATATGTTATTCTTCGATTTTAAGGTGGGTTAATCCCTTTCCTTGCTTGAAATTATTGTTCATTAAATGTTGTATAAGGTAACATGTTTTCCAAAAATGCAACAATAAAAAGAAAAAAACTTTTCAGAGGCCTTAAAGCTTTAGCAGTCCATCCCTATCTAGGAATGAGTTCTTCAAAGTCAGATTGGAGGTAAAGCAGGTAAGGCACAGATGCAGAGAAAGTTCCAGAGGATGGGAAAGGATGCCTATTGGCGCACAAACGTTAGGACTGGGCGAACTGTATGGGCGAACACCCAAACACCAGAATCAGCACTCCAGCAGCAACAGGGCGATAGAATTACTCAAAGTATGTACTACCACTAGTCCCATAGTAGCCGAGGAGTTGTGAAGAAGAAGCAGCTGAATACTCTCACGGTGCAGCAACGGTGGTCCTGCTCTCCTGTTCCTCAGTCGTGGTGATGAAATGAGGGACTCTGGAAGGGATGTCACAGCAGCAGTCGAGATAAAGGACTCCCAAGCAAAGGATTCTTCATGCTCCAACGTCAGTCTGCAGTTTTGGGGCATTTTTACAGACTCCAAGAGGGAATGTTTTTTCGCCTGGTCAATCCGCCTTGATTCTTCAGTCCTGCCCTCTGGTGAGGGGACTTTGAGGAGGGAAGTCGTACCTCTGGAGGTCCAGCAGGAGTCGACCAAAGTTCTTGGAGGATTTGTTCACAGGAAGATGATGCACTGCAATATGGTCGGAGGTCCCAGGGTATTGGGGGATTGCAGCCCAGGAAGGTCTCAGCACGTCGGGGGATGGCTCGTTTTGCACGTCGTTTTATGGCCGATTGGTCCCACCAGCCGATAGGAAGGAGTTGTTCTCTTCTGAGCTCCTCTGTTGGTTAGAAAATGGGGGCAGTACAGCCATGGTCTCTTTGCAGTTACTGCAAAGGGATGCAGGCGTCTCTGGTCTTCTTCTGTTCTTCTGTTTCAATGGTTGACTTGTCTTCTGCCTCAGGACCCTTGCCTTTTATCTGGAATTCACACTCTTCTGCAAACTCTCCCAGCAGTTTACAGAAAGGGGCGGGTGGCTGTCCAATCAGTGGGAACAAGTTTACCTCAGGCACACCACAAGACAAAGAATAGCAGACTTTTGGAATCCTCCCATGCTTCTGTCCTCGTATACAAAAAGAAGCCTCTCCTCACATCTAGTGTGTGGAGTTTTACCTCAGCTGAGCTGTTGGGTTCCTAGAAGAAAGCCGGTAGCTCAATTGACTGGTTTACATGAAATTTGCAGATGAACCTAGGGGAGAACCTAGGATGCGTACGCAAAACCACAAATTCATTGGAAACACTTTGTTAAAGGGGACGTTATGGTTACAAATAAAATCGAAAAAAAAAAAAAGAAATTGGCCAGTTATGATAAGGTAAGCAAACATAACTCGCCCCACCACCGTGCACTGCTAAGACTAACACCCAGGACATCAAAGATAACTTCACAATTTTCACTGAGGACATCAGAATTCTGGGTCACTTGGTTTTGTTCACTGACATATCTAAGCCTGCCGGTTTTGCTCACCGATATTAAGAATTTTTAAATGAAAAGTTGCTATATATGTAGACGTTAACCTTCTTGTATATTGTGGAAGTACTTTCCTTAGGGATTGGTGACAGCTCATGGTGCACAAATACAGCCCAATAAGAAGGCCTTAAACACACAATTCATTTGTGTATTTGATGATGAACTGTAATGTTATTGGCATTTTCTATTGATGTTTCTGTCTTCTATACTTTAGTTTCCCCATATGTGCATATAATTTCTATGCACTGTGGGTCTTTATATGTATTGTTTATACTAACACAAGTATGTAGTAAGTCTCGACTTATTAGCTATGTATTCCATGCTTAACATTACTCAAAAGTCTCCAAGGATATCTCATTATTTTACAAACCAAAATTACCAGAATAAAAAAATATTGCACTTCTATAGTGTATGCTGCAGCCATTTCATGTGTGTGTGTATGATTAGGTTCCTGTATTAACAACAACACTGTAATATGATGTTTTGTTTAGATGAGTACATTATTTTAAGTAGTTTGTGATAGGTCTCCCGATCACCCCTGACACCTTGTTACCAACATTATAAATACAACCCCTTGTAAGGACTTTGAATTGTGATGACATCTTTGATGTCCTGGGTGTTAGTCTTAGGAGTGCACGGTGGTGGTGCGAGTTATGGTTGCTTACCTTACCATAACTGGTGAATTTCCTGGGTTTTTCGATTTTACTTATAACCATAATGTCCCTTTAACAAAGTTTTCCCACTGAATTTTGTGAGCTATTACCAGGAACCCTTAATTTTTCTACATGTTCCTTACATCATACTGTCCCCCCCCCTCTAGCCCCCATTGTGATAGTTTTGACGTCAGTGGACCACGCGCATGTCCGCGGACAGCATTCACAATGCCCAAAAGCACAGGGGTTACCTTACAATGTTGTATTCTGCAACGGACAAAGACATATACATGAAACAATAAGACATATCTACTACATCCAAAAATAAATAGTTATAGGACATCTGTACTTCAAAAACCACAAGTATGTTTTCATGGGGTGCACAATATAATGGAATGCATCAATAACAAAGCTTAACTGTACACCTAATAATATCACCTCAGTGCAACCTTGCTTACAAACTAACAAGCACCTGATTTCGGAAGAAGCTCTTAGAAAATAGTAAGTACTCTGTATTTCTTTCTGTATTATTACCATTTGTTATGTGTATATATAACATAAGAAATAGCACTATTGTTTTCTTTTAACAGAAATGGCAAGCACACTGGAATGGTTGGAGGAACATTTCCCCAATGAAGAAATTAGTGAAGAAAACAGCTGTAACGGTATACAATACATTTTCTAAAACAAAAAAGTGATGTAACTTGTTCAAATATCACTATAACATGCTTTTCTTTTTAACAGTACATAGTGGGAATAGGGAAACCAGGGCCGAATTACATTTGAGTGAACCTGAAGATGTGGACAGACAGCCCCTAACCCCAAATGCACATAATGAACTGATGAAGTGATCATCAAACATGGATGAACTAAATAATAATTTCATGCAGTTGATGACATTTGTGAAAAACCATGTGAAGGGAAATGTTGGATATCACTGCCCGACTTGTACCTGTACCCATTCACCTTGTACCAACCAATCATCCCCATCAAATTCACTAAATGAAAGACGCTATGATGAAACCTCAATCCCTTCCTATGAACATTGTAAACAAAATCCCAATTCTCCCATTTAGGTTTCCCATTCCAAATCCCCATCTCTTTGCTAATTGAATGTATGTTTTTGTTTTCAAAAAATATGTGTGTGTACAGTCTTGCTGCCAGTTCTCTTTTTAAAAGCCCAATTTTGAGTCCACGGACACCGCGCTGTCCGGACATGTCTGCTCTGGTGTGGCACACTTTTAATGTGGTCCATAGGACAGCCGTCATATCCCTGGACATCTGTCGCCCTGCTGTCATGTCCCCGGACGTCTGGCGCCATCATGTGACCGCACCCATGCGGCAGCCAGTGTCCGTACCCCCGGACAGTTTAAAACTGCATTTCTGGCCAATTTAGGGTGCTTCAAGCTGCAGCTTTACCCTTCCAGAGCTCCTAGACCGTGTCTTAGTTGATCTGGCAACTTTTTAAGCCCCGTCTGTGACTCGATAGTTTGCGGACAGTCGCGCCGTCCACGGACAGTCCCTCATTACTGTTCCTCATTCTCAATCTGGCTGTCCAGGAGAGAGCACCGGTTACTTTTCTGTGCTTATTGGAGAACAGAATGGCATCTGCTATGGCCACTGCAGCACCCCCACCACCACCACCACCACCATCTGGAGGGCCCGGAGAGGGGAACAGCGCGATGATACGGAATTGTACGATCGGACCGGAAAAAAAGGTCCGACCGTACAAAAAGTTTGAAAAATGCTACCACCAAATGTTCGAACACCAAAAGATCGAACCTTTGGTGGTAGCATTGTAAGTAAGTATAAAAAAATAAAACAGACTGCAGGGGCGTCCCCCGCAACACCCCGCGCACTCTACTGTGTGGTATAGTGAGCAAGGGTTGCGGGGGAAACCCCTGCAGCTCTCGAAAAAAAAAAAAGACCCTGCGGCGTCGGTTCCCGATCAGAGAAGTGAAAGGGAACTGTCGCTGCAGGGACCCAGTGTGTAAAAAAGGTAAGTAGGGCTTGTTTATGTTGGGGGTGTGGGTGTGTTGTGGGTGTGGGTATGTAGGGGTTTTGAATGCGTGTTCGCATGGGAAATGTGCAAAACTTTTGTGGTTCGCACATTTGTCATGTAAAATTTTCCATCGCTGACTTTTCCACGATGGAAAAATCATGCAGATCCGATGATACAGAGGAGGATCAATAGGAGGATGAGGATGAGGTAGTGGAAGTCCCTCTCTCCAGCTCCCGTCGTGAGTCCTGGGTGTGGCAGCTGTTTACCACCGTTGGGGGTGTACCAAAGGCTCAGGCAGATAAGGTTTGATGCACTGAGTGCAAGGTTGTACTCAGTTGCGGAAAACCAGGTCTGAACACCTCCATGCACGCCACCTCAAGTTTAATCACAAGGGAGCAGTGCGAAAGGTCGTAACTTTTGAAGGGACTAGTAGGCTGATGCCCACTACCTCATCCTCATCTGCTCGTGTGACCACAAGGGACAATCCTGTGGGGCAGAGGATCCCAGCGAAAGCCTCGCAGGCCATACATAAGACCGTCGACCATTACCTTTTGAGGGTGACAGTACTGTGTATTTACTGCGACAAAGCTCTGTAGGAGGGAGCTGTTTCGGAGTGCTTTCGAGATTGCGGTGAAGGAGCAAGAGAAACACTGTCCCCTACCTGATTAAGGCTCACCCAACATCTTCCTCTCTCCAACTGCCCCTTCATTCCTGTGGTTGGTGCCCCTTCCCTCCCTTGTCACTCCTGCGAGGAAAAATAAAAGCAAATAATATATATAAAATACAAAAAAAACTGTTCCTTTTGGAGCCACCTTTCACAGTTGAAAAACGGAACTAACAATAAAAGGGGCAGGCCCCTACGCGGCAGGTGAACACGGAGGACGCAGACGCGCTTGGGACGTACGGGAACCCTGCACGCCCGAACACTGGATCGCTCCTTGGAGCGAGGAAACAAAGACGGCCCGAGCACTCCCTCATGTGCAGGAGTTGCTACGGGCGCAATGGAGAAGGGGGCCCGTGGCGAAACAACCCGGCCGGGGGGCAGGAGTGCTAAACGGAGCGCGGGACCGGCACAGCCTAAACGGGCACACGCCCCACCCAAGGGCAATATACAGCTCTGAGGGAACTAGTTTGGCAATCAAGCCCCGAGCGGCAGCCGCATATATGGACGCAAGTGTAGCGCTCGCATGAGGCATGTGGTCACAGAAGCCACCAAGGAATTAACAATGTGCCCCACATGACCTTGAGCCACGAACAGTAGTGGCAGGGGGAGGAGGGACATTCCCCGGCCGATGTCTGCGACGAACACAGGGGCACAGAGAAGTGCGTCCGGTGAAAAGCCCCACAAACATCACCGCTGTGTGGGAAGCGGCAGCCATTTAGCACGGCCCACGGTTGACACACATGGGGCCAGCACACACACCACAAGTACTGGGGGGTGTGCCCATGCACCTAGACCAACAAGGGCCAGGGCTCCAGTCTTAAGCGGATCGAATAGCCCAAATAACTACATGGGAGGACACAGCCCACTCCAGGAGCAGAACTGGTAGCCCGTGGGCACTCTCAGCAAGGCCTGCTCGGGTCCTGACACCAACAGCAGTCTAACCTAAGACCAGTGGCCACAGGTTGTGGGGCTTACACATACAGCTCTGACACACCGCGATGTCTAACAAACTCCCAGAGCAAAGAGCAAGCAACCCACACTCGAAGAATACGCCAGAACATCACAGAGTGCGGAGGGGGCCAGGAGTAAAGACAAAACCCTTGCTGGGGGCACAGTCACTATGGGCAAAGACCTGGAGATCCTTGCTGCCATTGCTGACCTGAAAGTAGCTTGGGAAACTAAACTAGGGTTGGCCATGAACGAGCTGAAAGCAGCATTAGAACTCAAAGTCGGAGCAGTACAAGAGGAGGTGAATCTTCTCCGACAAGACGTCAGGTCGCTGGCAGAACGCACGGGGGACCTACAAAAAGAGGTGGCCCTGAACCAGCGGCATGTGCAGCCCATAAATCTGAACTTCAAGCACTAGTACAATGGATGGGCAACTTGGAAAGAAGGGCGGAGGCGGCGGAAGGACGCGCCCGAAGGAATTACATAATGATCGTAGGATTGCCGGAAAGAGCCGAGGGTTCCAACCCCACGGTGTATATTGACCCGATGCTGCTGGAGATAGCTGGGGGAGTGCTGACCCAGGGTTTCGTTGTGGAAAGGGCGCACAGGGCCCTGATGAGGAGCCACCACCGGGAACCCCCCCAGGCCGGTGATAGCCAAGATCCTGAATTATCGTGACCGGGAGAAAATCCTTGAATACTTCCGGAAGGGCGGAACAATACAAAGGGCATCGGCACACATAACCACATACCCGGACTATACCTTGCAAGTGCAACGCCGACGCATGAACTTTGGGGTCGTAAAGAGAAGATTGCGTGAAGCAGGTCACAAGTACATGCTGATCAACCCGGCAAAACTGAAGGTCTTTTACAAGAGCAGAACTTCGTTTTTTGAAACCCCGGAGGACGCCATGGGATGGTTGGACGCGCAGAGCTGCCCCCAAGAATCGGGTATCCAGACAGAAGAAAGCGCAGATAAATAACCTGACTGTGGCACCCCCGGTGTCACAATCTAAGACATTGGGACTTGATTATAGTACAGGACATAGCCAGCTGGAGGGTGCGGCTAGGGCTGTACATGTAGGCATGATCCGTGAGCACGAGAAACTTAGATAATTGCGCGGAAGCCTTACAGAGCCAGCCCTCATACCCCCATAACGAGTAGATTAGGTAGGTCACCGGTAGTTTGGTGACACCCTGCCGGGTTCCTGACCTCGGCACTACGAGGCTGGACCAAACGCGGGCAAGCCTGCGATCCAGGGATGGAGCTGGGCACTTGTTGGGGCTGGGTGGGGTGTGGGGAGGGAAGGGGTTGTGTGCAGTGGTTTAGAGTTGGGGAGGGGGAGGAGGGAGGGTTAGTTGTAAAGTTATTGTTGGAAGGGGGAGGGCCACGAGCAAAATCTTGTGTTAAACCAGGCGGGAGGGGGAAACAAGGAGGAGAGGAAGGTCAACCCGCAGATGGCGTTGGGTAGCCTCAGAGTGGTGACCTGGAATGTGAGGCGCCTCAACAGCTATTTGAAGAGAAATAAAGTAATGATGAACCTGAGAAGGCTGAATATTGATATAGCACTATTACAGGAAACCCATCTAACTAGAGAGAAGCTGGAGGTGGTAAAGAGAAAGTGGAGAGGGATTACCACCGGAGCCACATACTCGGCTTACGCGAGGGGGGTTCATTACGTGGGTGGCGCCGCATGTACCATTCCAGCTACTTCAGACCTCAACAGACCCAGAAGGCAGGATGACTGTGGTACGAGGGATGCTGGAAAACAGAGAAGTGAGCATCATAAATTTGTTCGCCCCTAACCAAAATACAGCAGCCTATTTCCGGACCCTATACGGCAAAATTAGCCCCCTTGTGGATGGCAGGTTTGTATGGGGAGGGGACTTTAATTGCACATTAAATCCCAAAATGGATAAATCAGATGGTAAACCAGATGGGCCCACTCTGGCTGCAAAGGCTTTACAGGCTCTGCTGAGAGACTTTGGACTCGAAGATATTTGGAGACAGCTACACCCGGTAGATGGGCAATACTCACATTACGTGGCCCCACATAATCTGCACATGAGGTTGGACTATATGTTTGCCTCCTCAGAGCTGGTAGGAGAAATGACGGGAGCGGAATACAAGGCCAGAGTGCTCTCAGACCACTCTGCCTAGGTCCTGGAGTGGCGACAACAGCCCCCCAGAGCGAGAATCCCGACGTGGAAGTTTAGAGCGGAGGCCTTGCAGGAGGAAGGCGATTATCAAGCATTTCGACACTAACACAGGAAGTGTGCAATCGGTAGGAACCTTATGGGAGGCGTTCAAAGTAGTGGTACGGAGCGCGGCCATATCCAAATCCAAAGGACTCCAAGGGGGTATAGAACAGGAGTTACAAGAATCAGAGAAGGAGCTGGAAGGCTTAATGCGTAAGGGGAGCACCTCACGGGAAGACGGGGAAAGGATGAAGCTGCTGAAACAAGCCAGCAGTGAGCATTGGGATAGATTATGTAAGCTAAGTTATAAGAAGTACGTGGAAAGGCAAAATGCGGGAGGAGACAAGCCGGGCAGGTTGCTGGCCTGGTTATATAAAAATGAAACACCACGATCAGTGATCAGGGAAATCAGAGGGGACGAAGGCCAGATTTGGGATACCCAAGAGGGAGTGAATGAAGGGTTCTCCAGATACTATAGACGTCTTTACGGGGATTCAGGGGATGAGATAGATCAAGAGGTACAGGAAACACTAGAAGATATAGGCTTGCCTAAATTAGACGCTCAGGAGCGAGAGGACCTGGACGCCCCAATCACAGACGAATTAGAGATAGTTGTCCAACACCTGCCCACGTGTAAAGGCCCGGGGTCGGACGGTCTTCCTAGTGAATTCTATAAAACATTCAAACAAGAGGTGCTCCCCCCGTTGCTGGCCATGCTTAACGAGGCGTTCGAACACAGTGTACTAACAGAGTCCCTACGGGAGGTGGTGGTCATCCCGATCGCTAAACCGGGTAAGCCAAGCACAGTCTGTGGGTCATACAGACCCCTATCGATGCTTAACCAAGACAGCAAAATCCTAACGGCAGTGCTAGCTAACAGGCTCAAGAGAGTGATTGGAAAATTGATACACCTCGATCAAACAGGCTATGTCCCTGGCAGGAACATAACCGATAACCATAGGAGACTCCACGACATTATTGACCATACAGAAAAGGACCCCCAGCGAGATGGCGGTAATCTCGCTAGATGCTATCAAGGCCTTCGATTCGGTGAGATGGCCTTGGTTGCTGACGGCTTTGGGGAAGTACGTGATGGGGCCAGGGTATCTGAGATGGATTAAAATGCTATGTAGCTCCCCAATCGCCAGGGTCAAAATAGGTGCAATAATCTCGGACAAATGGCAACTCAGTAGGGGCACTAGACAGGGCTGCCCCTGGTCACCCATGCTGTATATCCTTGCGCTGGAGCCACTGGCAGTCTGCCTCAGACAACAGTACGGTGAGATAGGGATCCATACTGCGGGGGATACACATCTATCATTGTATGCCGATTGTATACTGTGCTTCCCAGAGGAAAATCTACAATATGTCCTGGAGGTGATTGAACGTTACGCCGCCCTCTCAGGCATAGCAGTAAACCCAAGAAGTGAAGCATGTTTCCTCTGGGAAGATATAGAAATACCCAGCCGAGAAGCCTACCCGTCTTGCCGATACCCTGGCAGACAGAGATGTTCCGATACCTGGGAATTAATATATACCATACGACAGAAGAGGAACACAACACGAAAAAGGCAATTGAAGGCATCAAGAATAGTATGGGGTTCTGGTCCAGGCTACCCCTGGCAATGATGGGCAGGGCGTCTTTGATTAAGATGGTAGTCCTGCCCAGAGTGCTACACTTTTTTGTAAACATCCCATATGTGATCCCCAAACGCTTCTTTGTGAAACTCCACAGTCTGTGCAAGGGTTTCATATGGCACAACTCCAGGAACAGGGTGACCCTCTGGAAACTGCAGAAGTCGTGTGACAAAGGGGGCATAAATCTGCCGAACTTTGAGTTATACTACTTGGTGTGACAGCTGCAGTATGTGGCTAGATGGTTGTCCGAGGAGGAAACTGCCGAATCCAGGCTACTGTACAAGGACCCTGTCCCCTTCTTTCTCAGAGAGACTGTGTGGTTGCCCAAACCAAAGGTGCTGGCAATGGCAAGACTGTTGGTGTTGGACTGGGAGATATGGCGCAAGGCATGGCTACCAGTGGGAAACCCAACCCCATTCTCCCTACAGGTGCCGTTAGTGGCGCTCTGCGGGGAGGACTCCCAAATGATTAAAGGGATCTGCAGTTACTGGGAACCGATGGGCCTGGCGACCCTGGGAGATATACGGCAGGAGGGGGTGGCACTAGACTTTCAGAGATTGATTGAGGACACTGGGGTACATAAAGGCCAACATATTACCTACGTTAGAATCATTAAACAAGTGCGAGAAAGGTGGCCTGAGGCAGTGCTGGCGGAACAACCTGACGCAACAATTGAGACGATGTATGATATTTCGGAGGGTGGGCACGAAATATCTCACCTGTATGAGTTGTTGGGGACTAGGGTGGGAAAGGAGCTGTTTCAACTGAGGCGAGATTGGGAGGAGGAGGAGGTGGGAGAACCCATGTCGGATGGGCAATGGGACAGAGCCCAAATATATCATAAGAAGGTAACCCGAAACGCGAGGTTTCAGCAGCTCCAGCTATATGTCACTAAGAGAGCATACATGACCCTCCCGAAAAGTCACAACGTTTGGAGGCCCGATGGCACAGAAATGCCCACAGTGCAGGGAGGCGGAAGCTGGGATGCTGCACATGTTTTGGGCTTGTCCAGAGGTGGGGAGATTTTGGACAGAGCTGAAGATGCGCCTTGTGGAAAAAGGGATCACGCTGGAGGTGGAGTCAGCCAGGGCGTGCATGCTGGGGGGCTTTACCAGACCACGCAACCTAAAGCACATTAGCAAGATGAAATATCTGGCTTTCATCCAGGCCAAACAAAGAATTGCAATGCAGCCCATCGACCTAGAATTGAGATGTGGTGGGCGGACCTCGAAGTGGGCAGATGCAGAAACGACTGCTTGGTACGAAGCAGTCAGCAGAGGGGGGGGGGGAGGGAGGTGGGACCTCTGATGGCATGGAGACAACTAGTGGATTCAATGGTGGGACCCTACCAGGCCGACCATAGTGAGGATGATACCGGTGAGATAACTGAAGTAGACATGCCTGGAGATTAATAAAATAGTGACACCAAGAAACCTCCACTCCCTCCAATCCAACGTTAGCAGAAATGCCATACGGTTCTGTGTACCTTTTCAGATTCAGCATCCAAGAATCTCCCACCACCCACACAGTAAGCCTTCTCATAATCACAACCACAGCCATCTTCCCTACAAACAGCAATGAAAAGAACTGCTACCCTCTAGTCCTATAAATCACAACCGGAACACAATATTGGCTAATCCCCACAGACCCCTTTCCATGCCAGCCATCCTTAAAAGACCCGGATGTGGCACGCCCTGTCCACAGACTACCGCGTTGGCCGCAGACCCTGTAACACAGAGCAGCCCTTCTTCCCTTTCCACTTTAATCTTTGTAGCACTCCCTCATTGGCTACTTTCAAGCAGTCACACACCCATCCACCAATGACTTCCAAAAACTCTACATCTAACTCTGTCTTCTTAGTTCAACATTTCAAATTTGCTGTTGGACTCTCAGAGTACATGTCTCCTGTTACTCACAAGTACCTGCATCAGAAACTGCTATTCAAATCTCCAAGACTTCTATTTGCAGATTCAACCACATCTGCATCTATCAAGACAAAGTACAGGTATGCTTATATTTGTAAAATTATATTTCCAACTCCTTTATAAATGCATATAAACAGGATTCCTTACCCTGCATTAACCTACTCAACAATCATACTCTCTTTTACCCCATCTCCTGACATCAAGTGGCAGTTACTTAGAATGCTGGCTGGTTACAAACTTTTCTTTTAATGAGCATTTTCATCACCGTTTCAAAATACATACTTGCAATTCCAGACCCACTGTCTGTCTTTTTTGTAAAAGTAAAGCAAATCGCATGTAAAACATTTCTACAGCATGTTTAAATGACAGATCCTGTGTGAAGGTTCAGTATATCGACAGTACATGAATACTGGCCAATATGACCCATTATAACCTACCAAGTGTTATTTTTTCCTTTCATTCTGTCACTTTTAATACCACTTCTCCCACTAACAAAGTTACACTACAACTCTCACAATCCAAAGTGAAAACTAACACTGCAAGTATGTTGCTAAAGCATGGCATCTACATGGAATCAAAAATGGCAAAAAGCAATGCGTTAAAAAATATGTATTCCTGCACCATTCCAAGGACAACTAATACATGCATGTATACATTTACAAGATTATTGTGAGTAATTTCTAAAAAATAAATGAAAATGGAAACGATTTGTTTAACATTTTGAAATAACACTCAAGTGTAGAGTGTGTGCAACTGTATTAACTTTGACGCACATGCATACTTGCCAACATTCCACTTTCTAATCTGTATGTGCTTATTGACGCCTGCATTCGTTTCTGCATTCTGGGACTTGTGCACCTTTTCTAATGCAAAAAGTGCAACCACAACTCCCACAATACAAACAAAAGAACCATCATTTAATAGGCAACTACACTGGAATGCATCACATTGGTAAGTATGCATGCACCGACAACATAGTACACTTTCACAAGTGCCACTTAAAACTGTTTACAAACGTTTTCCATCTCCACTCTTTTTTCTGTAAAAGTTACACACAGTGCTGCTATAATTCCATAAAACCATTTTTCAACTTTCACGTACAGCTTCCCAAAAAGGACAGCTTTTAAAAACACTCAGCATTTTCCATTTTGCATTCTATAAAAATGTCACACTTTCTTGCTGCAGCCCTGTTATACATATTCATCATGGGACGAACAGCCCCACTACCAATGGAGCCAGTGCTCCTGTGTCCCTATTCCCATGGAGTCCAAGTATGTGTGTGATGGTGCAGAACTTTTAATAAAAAGAGCACATTGTAGATATGACAAAATAGAGGACAATGAGAAATCCCAATGGTTCCAATTAGCTTTATATTTTATAACAGAAAATAAATACAAAATAAGTAACCCCTCAATATGTTGCACATACTGCAATACAAAGCTTGATAATAACCAAATGCCACCTGTCACTAATAACTTGGAAATATTCCCACTTCAAAAAGCTCTCCAACAGCTCCATTTGTATGAGAGCATTATAATCCCAACAGTACACCCATTTCAAGCTATAATATGCCTTCAACCCATAACAACCAAATTGCCTCCTTCTGAATTATTAAAAGGCATTTGTGGCAAAGTAGTGTATTTGCCATTAGATCTCAACGCACATGTAGAAACTCGGAGTGCAACGGCCAATAGATCAATCTTTGATTATCCTAGTTAATGGTGTACCAACAAAAGAAAAACAATTTGGCAACAACTAGTAGACTTATACAAAGTTAGAAAAAGCTCTGCAATATCTAAAAGAAAACAATGAGTACTACAAAGATATACACATTGAAGAGAGCTTAAGAGAAACCATCCAACTAATTCAGGATTCATCACCAACTGGCCAATTTGAACGTGTAGATCATATTACTGCAGCCAATATTTTGGATCACTATACAATTCACCCGGTGCACTGCAAAGACACCATAGATGATGCATTAGAAACATATCAAATGTGTCAAGCCAAAGGATTTCCAATCAGCATATGGGAGAAAAAAGTAGAAGCACGTTCCGTTCCTCTACTCTTTTCTAAAGGAAAAGGAGGAAGATATGATGAAAGATCCACACAAATAACAGCATCAGAATATTGCTCTTTACAAATGTATTCTGAAGACCCCAGATTCAGACAAAATGTACAATACTTATTCCACCGCCTGTTCGAAAGTGAACTAGCAACTGTATGTTAAAGAGTAGCACACACATTAAAAACAGGCTAATTTTTTAAACATGTCTGCTACCCAACTGCTTCAAAAGGCAAAAGACAAAGATGAGGTTTTGCAGTCAAGTATCACAAATCTCTTGGCAAACATGCGTGGTACAAAGGAATAGGGTTTCCGACATCATGCTGATGTACATTGTATGCTAAGGAACTTCGGCCCACCCACATGGTTTGTTACTTTAAGTTGTGCAGAATATGCATGGTATGACTTGCACGACTTCTTACGCATAGTAAACCAAAATAAAGAAGGAATAGACATAAAAACACCAGGAGAACTCGGTTCTCTTGACCTTGTAAATTTATCAAGATACTTTCACCACCGCTTTATTGCCATGCTGCACTTCATCTATAATAAAAGTATCCCTCCCCTCTGAGAAGGGGAACACTTCTTTTGGAGAAAAGCATATAAATTCAGAGGTGCACCACACATCCACATGCTTTTGTGGATAAAAGATGCTCCTAAATTTTGTCATGACAGTTATGCCACTGTTTTGCAGTCTATACACAAATACATATCCTGCAACATCCCTGCAGAAACCACACATACTGACCTACGTACACAAATGTTACGCTTCCAAAAACATAATGGTGGCAAATACTGCTGACACATATTTAAAAACAAAGGTAAATACTGCACCAAATGTCGCTTTGGTTTCCCTAGACCAGTTTCAGCAAAAGGACAAGTAAACAGCTTGATGTCTTCTGTGAGACACAGTGTGAAAGGCAAATCGCCTAAAAACGCATACAGCTTTAAAAGGAAACAAGCTTCAAAGTACATCAATTATTACAATGCAATCCTTGCCCTCTTGTGGAAGGCAAACATAGATATACAATATATTGCAGACAATTCCACTGCTGTTGCAAGATATATCACAGCCTATCTCACCAAAGCTGAGGAAACAGCTAAAAGACCTCTGGGATGACATCATCTGACAAAACACGGTCACAAAAATTGTACAGCTTTGGCATAAAAATGCGGTCCCATAGAGAAGGTGGATGCTACGAAGCTGCAGACCGTTTAACAGGCACAGCCTTATATGGCAAATCTGAACAGTGTCTGGCTAAGCCTTGGTCCAGCTGCATCCAGAAAAAGAGTGCTGAAATCCTACCAAGACAGAGACAATAGCCAGAAATGATCCCAAAAGTCAGGACATTTTTAGACACATACTACCCAAACATTAGTGCTTTGGAAAGCATGTGCTTATACCACATAGCCCAAAACTACTCTTACAAAAATAATGTCAAACCAGATGTAAAAACTGGAAAATACGTGGTCTCAGCTTGTGAAGGAAACCTCGTCAAACTTACCAAACCCAGCCTAATTAATCATATAAAATTATCATTTAAAACTAATCAAAATAGAGAACTTTATTACATGGCCCTACTGAAACTTTTTAAACCATGGAGCAACGAAGATTCATTTGGTAACCATAACTCATTTGAAGCTGCATTCAATGCGATTGAAAGCAGCATAACAAAAGTCAATTTCAAGCAATACAAAAACATGTTGGACAATAAACTCCAACAAGAGGAAGAAGTGAAAGCACAACTAGTTGAACACTCCTGAAGGCAGTCAACCTTCTCTTACAGGAAGCCACGAACCACTTGGAGAGCCACTCATTCTAAATGAAGCAGAAGGGAGTAGTTTCTTACCTGTAACTCCATTTCTCCAGCGTTGGTCATCTTTCATGGATTTACATGCTGTGAATATTTCCCCGTCGCCAGGCTGGGAAACCTCGGTAATTTTAACTTAGTGTTTTACTATGAATAACTTTGACACTTTAGTGTCCTATCAATGTCCTTCTTGGGTGCTTTATTCCCCACAAATATGACGTCTGGTATAAATAGCCCCGCCCCCGCAGCTTCCCTTCAGATTTTAACTTCCAAAGTAGAGGAAACTCGAACCCAGGTTTGCCTGCAGGGGCGGCCGGCGGGAGCATGTGAATCCATGAAAGATACCAACGCTGGAGAAATTGAGTTACAGGTAAGAAACTACTCCCTTCTCCAGCATTGGATCTTTCATGGATTCACATGCTGTGAATAGATTACACAGCAGTACAAAAGAAAATTGGAGGTGTGGCATAGGCAAACCTGAAACAGTATAACATCACATACATGAGACCAGCAAAACCCCACAAGTGATATAGCAAATGGAAAGAAACTCTGAAGCTGCAGGGCCTACCTTACTGAAACAGGCGTTGGAGGACCGCCCGTCCCACCTGCACATGCTGCTGCCCCAGACAGTAATGCCGGGTAAAGGTATGCGGCATCGCCCAGGAGGCCGCTTGACAAATGTCCACCAGCGGAATCCCAGACCACAACGCTGCAGACGACACCGCTGATCGTGACAAAAGGAAATAGAGAAAACCCAATGGGAAAGTCTTTGCTTGGAGATGGACCGCCCCTTGTTGGAAGGGCCAAATGGCACAAACAATTGCCTCGATTTCCTCCAGTCCTGAGTGCGATTGAGATAGAAATTCAGGGCCCGCCTAAAGTCCAGAGTGTGCAGGGCCTTCTCCGCTAGCGTGGATGCAGTAGCAAAGAACATGGTCAATGCAATAGAGGCCGGTTTATGAAATGCTGATGGCACTTTCAGAATAAAACGTGGACTAGTAGCCAGAAGAACCTTGTCCATCAGAAACCTGAGGTAAGGAGGATCAATAACCAATGCTTGCAACTCCGACACCTGCCTGGCCAAGGTAATCGCCACAAGAAAAGCCACCTTCCGCGAGAGGAACTTCAATGACACCGTCGACAGGGGTTCAAAAGGAGGCGTCATCAAAGGTGAAAGGACAACGTTCAAGCTCCACAATGGTGCAAACCGCTTCACTGGAGGAAAAGTCTGAAACAAAAATTTCAGAAAATGTTTCACCAATCGATCACTGAACAGAGGGGCAGCATGGCGCTTCCTTGTGAACCTAGAAATCGCAGCCAAATGCACTTTAATGGATGACAATGTCAGGCCCCCCTTTGCCAGGTGCAGCAAGTACGGGAGGACCTGTGCCGGGGAAACGTCCAAAAGGTTCCACCGCAGGCTGCCCCTTACACCATTCACAGAGTCTCACCCATTTATGACCGTACGAGACATTGGAAGGCGCCCTCGCCACCTCCAAGACCTATCGACAGTCCCTGGAGAGATTCAGATGCCCGAAATCGGCGTGGTCAGGAACCATGCCGCCAGGCTGAGAGACGCCGGATCATGATGCCACACCTTGCCGTCGTCCTGAGACAGGAGATCCGGAATCCGCTCCCAAGCGAAGAGGCTCTCCCGCCGCCAGATGAGGAGATCCAAAAACTACGTCTGCCTGGGCCAGAACGTGGCCACCAGAATCACCCGGCAATGGTACCTCCGAATCCACTGCATGGTCCGTCGAATGAGGGGAAACGCATACACGAAGCGGCCCGTCCACAGGAACAAGAACGCTTCCCCCAATGACAATGGCAAACTCCAGACACTGCTTGTTTTCCCACGTAGCAAACAGGTCCAACGGCGGATGTCCCCCTCCCCCAGCACCAGAAGATTACCGGCACCAGTTGGTCTTTCAGCCTCCACCCATGCAGCTGACAGGCATCCCTGCTGAGCGCGTCCGCCTGGACATTCAGAACTCCGGGCAGATGAAAAGCGACAATGCTGATCCCTTGAGCCAGAGACCAACGCCAAATGTCCTGCGCTTCCCTCGACAGAATTCGGGAATGAGTGCCCCCCCTGTTTCCACGGATAAAACATTGTGGTCGTATTGTCCGTTAACACCCTCACCACTGAACAATTTCAGGGCCCAGTGCACTGCCCTCAACTGGAGCACATTGATATGGAGCGAAGCATCCTCGTGCAACCACAGACCCTGCACCTGCGAATCGCAGAGGTGAGCCCCCCACCCTACCTGGGAGCATTCAGCCATGATGGTAAAATGAAACTCCCGCTCCATCAAGGGAATGCCCCTCTTGAGGTTTGGTTGTGCAAGTCCAGCATCGAAGAGCAACTACCAAGCGACCAGCTCGTCCGACCACAATCCTCGACTCTGCGACCACCGGTCCGCTAGGAACTCCTGCACCAGTCGCATGGACAGGCGGCAGTTGGGAAGAAGAGGGATACACAACGCAATGGCCCCCAACAGCGACACGTACCAGCGGGCTGAGACAACCGAAACCTCCTCTGCATAAGGCGCCCATGGACCACAACCTGTCCACTCGCTCGTCGGAAGGCTGCACTCGATTGTTCTGGGTGAGAAACCGCACCCCGAGAAACACCAAAGTTCTTGACGGCATCAAAGATGATTTTTCGAAGTTGATGGCAAACCCCAGCCGTTGCAAAAGGCCCAGGGCAGCCTCGAGAGACACCCTTGTCTGCTCCTGAGACGAACCCCTTACCAACTAATCGTCCAGGTAGGGGTATACATGATGACTCTCCCTCCAGAGGGAAGCAGCCACCAGAGCCAGATACTTCATAAACGTTCGGGGGGAGGATTTCAGGCCAAAAGGGAGAACCCGGACCTGATAGTGCTCATCGCCGACGACAAACCGCAAGAACTTGCAATGGGAATTGGGAATGTGAAAACAGGCACCTTGCAGATCCAGCAACGGCAAGAATTCGCCCGGGAGCACCGAGCAGATGACATCTTGAAGGGTGAGCATCTTGAACTTCATGCGTTGCAGATATACATTCAACGCCTGAAGATCGAGAATAGGCCTCCACTTGCCGTTGGGTTTTTTCACGACAAATTACCGGGAGTACACCCCCATGCCCAGCTCCGCGACCGTAACTGGTTCTATCGCCCCTTTTCCAGCTTGAGTACCACCTCCTGCCACAGAATGAGAAGATGTGGCTGTACCCCATGCACAGGCAAAATCAGGACCGGAGAACGCCGAAATTATAGCGAGTGGCCGAGACGCACAGTGCCCAGCACCCAGTGATCCGATATTATCCTTTGCCACTCATTGACATGGAGTGCTACTCTGCCCCCAAACACATCGCCCATAAGGCAGTCATTGTTGGGCCTTGTACTGGCGACCCTTAGCTGCGGAGGACAGCGAACCTTGCTTCCGCTGGTTCTGAAAGTCCCTGCCTTTCTCAGCCGACTGGGCAGACCGCCGATATCCTTTGGAGGAGTAGCAGGGGTGGGGGGGCCAAAACCGCAAACTCTGTTGGAGAAAGTTGGCATTCCCTGAGGCTCCGCGAGAGGCATGATGGAAGCGATAGGAGCGACTGCTGTTCAGGGAACCCAAAGACTTTGCCGTCTCTGTATCTTCTTTCATACCCTTCAGGGCTTCATTTTGTCGCCGAACAAGTGCTCACCCTCGCAGGGCATATCAATGACTTTGTACTGGACCTCTGGATGAAAATCTGTACACTTCAGCCAGGCCTGTCGACGAAGCACCACACCATTGTTGATTTGCTTAAACCCCAACTCTGCAAGGTCCATCGCGATATTTAGCTGTGGTTGGAGGCTTCCTCTCCCTCTCGCACCAACAGCATAGCCTCCTTATGATGATTCTCCAGCAGGTGTTCAAGTATCGTGGCCAGCCGGTGCCACATTTCGTAATCATATCGGGCCATAATCAGCAATGAATTTGCTGCCTTCACAGTGGTAGCACCCACCGTTAGAATCTTTTTACCAAAGGCGTCCTGCCTCCTGGCCTCACTGCCGGGAGAAGTGACACACTTGTGTTGGCTTCTAGCTTTACGACTTGCCCGCCGCCGAAACCACGGACTCGGCCGTGGGCTGAGACACCAGACATCGAGGCGTAGACTCAGGAGCCTTAAATTTCTTTCCAAGGCGAACCTTCACTGCTGGCTCCGGAAATGGATGGTGCATGGTACGTAGGCCTTCCTGCCACACATGGTCGAGAATCCTTCCTTCGCTTCCCCATATGGTCAAAGAGGAAGCCCTCCTTGTGTTCCTCTTCCAGGGAGAGCCCAAACTCCAAAACAAACCTTAGACATCATGGCGTGAAATGCACCAATATCGCCCGGAGGAGACGGTTGGGCCAGGCTACGAGGTGGTTTCACGTCAGGATCCGTGTCCCATTCACCATCCCTCGATGGCGACAAAGACGCAGTGGAGATGGAATCCCTCGGCGCAGTCTCAGGGTCCGAGTCAGTCAATTCACCCTCTTCAGGGAGACATGGCCAACGACCCAACCCCACCGGCAATGGCAGAGGCATCCTTGCCAGAGGAGACTTCCTCTGCTCCACACCAGGCAATCCCTCCACCGGCCCCACCCGACTCAGAGGGAGTGGCAACCTCACATCCAGCTGCCCCAACAGAGACTGGAGCGTCGACAAAACCTGCATAGACAGCATGGACTGAGGATTAACCAACCGGTAGAGGGGCGGACCAGCCTCAACCCCACTCGACGTCGACGGCCCTGCCGCCCGGAGACCCAGGGCCGAGGGGATGAACAGCGCCTCCTGTTCCTCCTCCAACCACGAGGAAGCAGCAGGATCTTCCAGCAGAATGCTCACAGGGAGCCCGGAGTCCAAGAGGGTGGGCTGCCACACCGCACCTGTCGCCAAGAAGCCTTCCGATCCCATTTGCAACAACAATAACATAGGGTCACCTTCAGGCAACAGCGCGGACTGCACTGTTGCAGACACCACCGTCGACGACGGAATCCCAGCTTGCACCATCCCTGTCTACGAGGGAACAATCGCCGATGAGCTAATCGTCGGAAACGCCGGCCTCCCGGCCGAAGACGTCACTGGAGACCCGGACTTCCTGGAAGACGAACCAGACCGGTGCTTAGAAGAGCAGGACGAAGACTTGCGACTCTCCTTGGTCGAAAAAATGCTTAGACGAGGACAACCCATGCCTCACCTGGCCACTCCCCGACACGGATGACTTTTCATGCTGAGACTCCTTGGCCTTATCGGGCTGATCAGACCTGGAAGCCGATGAACCACTTGCCTTGGACTGATCAGACCGAGACGTAGACTTGTCGCCTCTCCCCACCACCACCGACGAATGTTCTGTAGTCCTCTGCTTCTTGGCAGGGGGCTCCGCTGACACTGCTCGTCGACGTTCCGAGGCCTTCACTGCCCCACCAGAAACCAGACTCCGCCGGGCCGAACTGACCTCCGACGCGGGTACGTGCCCTCATTCATCCAGGTAACAAGACGCTGATTCCGGTCATTCAAGATTTTTTGAGAAAACCCCTGGCATATGTCCGCCGAATGATGAGGATAGAGACAGTAGATACAGTCCATATGGCCATCTCCCTCATACACCTTCTTAAGGCCGCATGTAGCACAGGGCCGAAAGAGATTTATTTGGGGCCACAGACCGCATCCTTGCTCTCAATGAAACGCACGTGCAAACACACGCAGAAACACGAGGTGATCCAAACAGTTTGGAGACGGTTGAAATCTGAAGATGGGGCATGGCCATTTATACCAGACGTCCAATTGGTGGGGACTAAAGCACCCAAGAATGACGTTGATAGGACACTAAAGTGTCAAAGTTTTCCATAGGAAAACGCAAACTTAAAGTTGCAGAGGTTTCCCAGCCTGCCGAAGGGGAAATATTCACAGCATGTGAATCCATGAAAGATACAATGCTGGAGAAATAGCCATGACTGAAGTAGAACATACCATGTATCAATATGAACAATCTGAAGAAAACTTGTCAGTGCCGAAATTGCAGCTAAATGAAAAATTTAACATTTACCTAGAAGTGACTGAAGAAATTGAACATGGTTTGAAGCATGGAAGTAAAACTTGTAGCTGTCAAAATTATAAACCTCTGCTCCTCTATGCAAGTGGTAAAGCTGGTTCTGGAAAAACATCCTCAATTAAAATCATCAGCAAATTCCTCCAAAACTTAAACATCAACCTTGCAGCTGTTCTAACAGCCCCCACAGGTTTAGCGGCCTACAACATAGGAGGTGTTACTTTACACCGTCTACTGCTCCTTCCAGTAGAACACCAAAATAAATGAGTGCTACAAACTATCAGCAGAAGTTGCTACTGAATTACGCAGAATTCTGAAACAAATGAAATTGCTCCAAATAGATGAGGTAAGCATGGTTTCCAGCCTAATATTGGCTTTATTTCACCTCAGATTGCAAGAAGTCCTTAAAACGAACTACGAAGAAGTCTTTGGAGGAAAATACGTTATTGTGTTTGGAGATCTCCTACAATTAACACCTGTGAAAGGTGAACCTATTTTTAAAACCTTAGGAAACAAACAGTGCCACAACACACTTGGCAGCATAGGAAATGTACATCTCTAGCAACATTTCCAATACAGAGCACTAACTCAAAAGATGCGTCAGTCTGCAGACCTCACCTATGCTAACATTTTAAAAAGCATTAGAACTGGTCTTCTTTCTAAAGATGCACAATCCATCTTAAATAACAGACTCATCCATTAGCTGTATGGGCGTAACACATCTGCTCCTGATGTCATGGAACAATTAGCACATAGAAATGTAAAATGCATGTGCATAATGCCAACCCTAGCAAGCTTTACTCAATTCAATGAGACAATGTTAAAAAAAGAAATGCAACCAATAGTGCATATTAGCTCCACAGACAAACTGGAAGTGCACAGCATGACACTCCCTATGTGTCAACAAGCAAGAGCACAACTAAATAGCTTAGAAAAATGTATCTCCAACATAGCTGGTTTGGAGAAAACGTTAATGTTGTGTTTAAACTGCAGAGTAATTCTGAAACGTAACCTTGACGTGGAGCAAGGTTTAGTTAATGGAGCAATTGGTACAGTTGTTGGCTTCCAGATGTATCCACATGACAACAACATTCAGTTTGTCAACATTCACTTTGACAAACTTTCAGAAGTTAAAAGGATAGGACGCTCAACAGCACGATTCCTTCTTTTCAAAGACATGCATGTACGCAGACAACAATTCTCTCTGTCTCTTGCATATGCAGTTACTATTCACAAATCGCAAGGTCTAACCCTAGATCAGGCATTGACTGACATTGGCAGCACAATCTTTAAAGAAGGTATGAGTTATGTAGCGCTTTCACGTCTACGTACACCCAAAGGACTATTTCTAGTCAATTCTGATGCAGACAAAGTCCAGGCTGACATTCCTTGCATCCTAGAGTATAAAAGACTACATGCACTCTACACACTCTATCTAGATATATACCCTGTTCCTCAAAAAGGTACAGTTTTAAAAAGAAAAGGAATGCAAACAGAACTTATAAGAGATCTCCCAAAAATACCACCAAAGAAACAAAAAACAACTGCTACTCCATCAAGCAGTACAACCACAAAAATATCTAGTGCAAACAACTGCACATCCATCAGCAGATTTAAAGAGAAATATTTCTTCTAAGAAACACAAGTGGAGGTCCAGCAAATGACAGACACAGAACTCTCTGGTCCATTTAAATGTTCCAACACAACTGGTGCAAATTACTATGCAAATGTAGCAATCAATCTTCTGTTCCAATTTCCACCAATTGTTCAATACATTTACTTGAACGGCTCAGACCAGCTGTGTTTGCAAATGCTCGTCCTTCATAGACATGCCACAAATAATCCTGACAACACTTAGTGTCTCAGGAATAAGGCAAGAATTGGACTACTGTGCACGAATGGTAAACTTCACCATAAACACAAAGGAAGAGCCACAGGAATTTCTAATGTACTTACTGCAAGTACTGGAAACCAAAAGCATACCTATGAATGAAATCTTCTAGATTTCATACACGTGGAAACATACATGCACTCCATGCAACCATGTTTCACAAGAGCACATCCCTAATGAACGATTTGTGTATGTATCTATACCAAATTGTAAATCCATTCCATTTCATCAGCTGGTGCAAAATGCAAATCATGCCATATTATGCACTTTTTGCAATTCAGACAATCGTTCCACCTTGCACATAAACTCAAAACCAATATCCGATACGAATGCTTTTAAGGTACAACGCAGATGGTACCAAAAACAACTGCAAGCTTACTAGCTTCACACACGGGCAATAATCTTTTGGCAAGAAAACCTTCACAATAGTAGGCATAACCCACCACACTGGTGCCACAACCACTGCAGGTCACTATACTGCATACATTAAAAACAGAGGTGGTTGGTTTGCATGAAACAACACTTCTGTTACTGTAAAACAGAGATTACCCAGCAAATCTAACAAATGGCTACTTAATATTCCGTAAACCTAAATTTAGTCACTGATCTGTGAAACTATCAAATGTTAGTGCACTTTAAACATTCCCCTATGTACTGCACACTTCAAACAAACATACTGTAAAAGTTAAACTCACATAAATGTAGGCGGAGTGTGGCTTCGAGTGTGCAGTCTATCGCAGTCTTTCTCCTGTCTCCATTGCTCCTGAAGGAGGAGCCGCTTTGCTACATAATCCACACTACACCGCGGAGCATGCCGCGGAGTGTGGCTTCGAGTGTGCAGTCTATCGCAGTCTTTCTCCTGTCTCTATTGCTCCTGTAGGAGGAGCGGTTTTGCTACATAATCCACACTACACCGCGGAGCGCACCGCGGAGTGTGGCTTCAAGTGTGCAGTCTATCGCAGTCTGTGCATGGCTGCCATGGCGCCAGATCCCGTAAACCCTGCGGCTTCTGAAAACGAAAACCAACACGAAACTGTGGGCACCGAAGAAGGTCGCCTGCTTCGAAGTGTGCGCCCCCGCCTACCTTCAAACAATCACACCATCGCCCTCCCTCGAAATCATCAGCACCAGCCTTATTTCAAAGAGGCGAACAGTGAACTCACACCTCCGTAGCGAAAACTTTTTCTGGACTGCACGAAAACAAGTGCCTGCACCCCGTGAGGTCCCCCCACCTTCAAGGATTTAAGGATCGCCGGCCCCGAGGGGGCCAAAGAACCCTAACTTTCGGGAGCGAATCTCGCTCTGCTCCCTCCGCCCCCATCGTCTTTGCCGCGGACATCCCCCCCACAGCTCCGGCCCCCGGAGGGAGGACTGTGAGCAGGGGGGAGTGGGGGCTTCCTGGCGGCCGGGAGGTGGGAGCAAAGCCACGGGTCGTGACGGAGGTAGGCTCCGGTGAGGTTACTGAGGCATCCCCTGCTGACGAACAGAGGACAGAGCAGGGATGCTGGGGTGAAGACACCCCCCCCCCCTCGCTCGCTCCTCTGAATTCACTCAAATTGCCTGTCTCAATTCTACAAAAGGAAACCACCCACGAGGGGAAAACCATTGAGGAAACTAGCACAAATATGGAAACTCATCTTGAAGCAAACCAGAGCGTCTATAACATCCAGATACAAACTGTTGCCCAAGTCCATTCGGGTTCGCCTCCAAAAGGATTACCTTCTCCAGTTGGGGCACACCCCTGCCACAAGTAGACACTAAAGGGCAGGAACAGTCTACCAATAATGGACTAGATGCCCCAGACTTCCACCCCGTAGATGTACTCCCAACTTCACGAACCTTGCAATCAGAAAAACGTCGCTCGAGTAAGATCGCTTCACCTGAAAAAGGGAAAAAGCAACACCCAAAATTGAAAGGAAAAACAAAACCAAACCAACAGAAAAAAGTGATCACAGCCCAGATCGCAACAACATCTAAAAAACCCTGGGCTAAACCAAACAAACAATCTTGGAAACTAGAATCAACCAAACCATCAGTGTCAAATTTAGTAACTGATCTCTTTAACGCGTTTGCACCACAACCACAGCATTGGCAAGAAGATCTCACAGACGCAGAAATTTTAGAGGCCGTTATGACTTGCCAACCCCCACAAAAGGCCAGAAAAAGGGATTTGGCGCAAGAATCGTCACCTAAGGAACACAAAGCTTCCAAGGCACACAAGGATTCGCAAAGAAAATCCCTGCGTCCGCCGGCGCAAAAGACAAAAACCTTTGGCCAACCTCCCCCCTAACAACTTGGGAAGTCTCCTCCGGCCCCATCCATCAGGCCAACAGAAACCTCTACACCAGCTACTCGCTATGACCCTCTGAGCAAAAATCACTTACACCGTCCCCTGGTCCTCAAGAAACGATCACGGCCAAAGAGACTCCAAGGGCGCAGACGCCCAGGGAAACCAATCAAGAAATCCAGCCAACCATTAACGAAAACTGGACTTTAAATCGGCACTGTCTAGCAGATGAACAACCCGACCCTGCAAACAAAAAGCAGACCTTGGACCGGGACATGCGTGGTTCACTGGATTTCACAAACGGCCCCATAGCCCGAAGGCTGCTCAATGAAAGCCATGTAAAAACACAGTCAAAAAGAGATTCCCAACAAATTGGCACACCAAATGAGTCACCATAAAAAAAAAGCTGGACATTTTATCCATCATGTCGGCTGTAACAATTGCCTTGGTGCCGTTTACTAAACTTTATGAATCGATAAATGAGAATCTAAAAGATCATACTACCATACAAGCGATGATGCACACAAAATTAATCTTTCTAGAGCGTTACATCACCGCTCTAGATGAACGTCTAAAGAAGACCAACACCAACTGTGGTAACCGCCAGGATGATGTCCACCTTCAAGCTCAAGAATCAACCTCCGCCAGCTCAAAACTTGAAGCACGGCCCACCTCACAACTTACATCTCCATCATCTACTTCAGACCCTCGGCACGCATCCAGGGAAGAATACATCAGGGTCATCCACATCATAGATGACCCCCCTCTCAGAATCTCACACCACAAAAAGTAAAGGAGTATAAATACCTCGGAGTAACAACTGACAGCTCGAAACATGAAACCTCCATGCAGGAAAATCTTCAAACCAAAATAAAAAAGTTGGGAGCCCAAGGAAGGGCGATAGACACAACATTTGGAAGATTCTCAGCAATCCCAGTAATTGAATTTTATAAGAAGAAAGTCTTATTGTGCAGAGGCTATGCCTTTGATACCCAAAACAAGGCCAGTTTTGGAAGACCGTCCTCTCTTTGCCGAAATCTACACCCATTGTAGCAATACGGCGGGAATTTAGTCTTCTATCCCTTATGGTGACAGTTAACATCAACTCCATACTCCTATAATCGTAAAAGTCAAGAAATCTATGATCTGCTAAACAAAGAAATGCAAGCAGATAAGGTGAAAATGTTATCGGCATGGAAAAACGACAATAAAACCATACTACTGACGGTCGCCTGCTCTGAAGAAGACCTCATTACAAACCCAGTCAGAGTGACTAAGAAACTGAAAGACCTAGACTGGATATTAACGCAAGACACAGCAGCAAAATAATTGCTCCACCAACTGCCCCAAATGTTCTGCAAACTAAACGAGCCAATGAGATACCGAAAAAAAATTCCCTAGCAGGACGGCTCGTAACTCTCTGCTAAGGGCGAGGTTAACCTTACTGGACACAAGCGAAATCCGAAAGATCAGAGGACTCTGAGACAAGCAAGTGCCGTCTATGTGACTCAGAAACCGAAACAATCCGACACCTGCTCCTGTCCTGCCCAAAAAACCAACAACTAACATCTACTTATCTCAACCACCTGCTAGTTGAAGAACGTTGGTGGGACGAAGATAAATGGTGGCATAGATTAATTGGAGGTGATCGAACAACCTGGCTACTAGCCACAGTAAAAATACTTGAACAGACAATGAAAACGATAACATGACCAGGGTCACGTTCGAGAAGTAACTTTGTATACAAACACTTTTTGTAAAGTTTCAATTTGGAACACATACAAATAAATTAAATAAAAAAATTAAAATAAATGTAGGACTTTTTTTAATGCTGTATAGATTTTTTTCCCAATGTTTATGCAAACAGAAACAGGAACTGTGCAGAACACACAGTAATGTTGTTTCAACCATAGTACTTAGAATGTACTGATTATGAGGGTCTACAAAGAGTCACTGACCTGTAGAAATATCAACAGTTAGAATACGCCAACTGGTATCTAACTGCATCCATAATACTTCAATGCTACTTTTGAATACCCAAATAGTTAGAATATGCCAACAGGTATCCAACTGCTTCAAAAAATACCCTTCATTATACTTCTCTACAAAGATACCATTACGATTCTTTCTACTGTAACACTGCTTGTAACAACAAATCCACTTATTTCTGCACTTTAAACTTTCCCTCAAGTACTGCACACTTATAGCAACTGTGCAGAACACAGACACACATGTTGGAATGTACTAATTATGAGGGTCTAAAAAGTACCTGAATATGTGAGATTGTATGCAATGAGACATTGTACACCATCCTGCATAACATATTATACTGTGTTTTTCACAGAGAAAAAAACAATATTTCTCATTGATTACCATGTACAACAACCTGTACCCCCAATGGTACAGCAATCATAAGCACTATTTGCAGTTCAGTTGTATTATGTCACCATGTTACAAGTACTGTACACTGCCATACACCATCTGTAATTACTATACACATTATAATGGTTGTATCCAGTGGGCACATTCAATTTCTGTGCACATATTATAATGGTTGCGGCCAGATTTTTGGATGCATGGCCGTATTATGCTGTGGTGGTTGTAGCCAGTCCGCCACACCACAACTCGCCCTGAACCTCCCAATTCAAATGACGTCTGCAGACATCGAAATGGACTGTCGACCCTATTTTTCACCTATGAAAATATCCCCATATCATCTATATTCCAGTCTCCTACCCTGACCAAGCCCTCTTTTAGTCACCAAATAACCCCAAATGTGTGTCTCAAACTGTCCGCCCAAGCCCTCCTTCAGTCACCAACTAACCAAAGCTGTCTGCCCAAGCCCTCTTTCAGTCACCAACTAACTCCAAATGTGTGTCTCAAGCTGTCCGCCCAAGCCCTCTTCCAGTCACCAAATAACCCCAAATGTGTGTCCCTAGCTGTCTGCCCAAGCCCTCTTTCAGTCACCAAATACCCCCAAATGTGTGTCTCAAGCTGTCCACCCAAGATTCTGTCTGCGGACTGCCGCGCTACCCGTATGCTCTTTTTTCACCTATACAAAGAGCCCCATATCTTTTTTCCACTCCTCCACCCTACCAAGCCCCACTTTCCAATACCAAATGACCCGAAGTGTGTTTTCCAGACTTTTCCCCCACCAGTCTGTCCGTGGTCAGTGCGGCTGTCCACGGATCCAACATGGCGTGTGTTTCGGAAAAAATATGACGCACCTCACGTTTTTTATTGGCCAATCAGCGGGCGCGTCTGATGTCCGCGGACCTCACGTCGCCCCCCCCTGAACCAATCAGAGTCCTGTCCGCGGACCGAACAGGGACGTGAGTCTGCGGACCAAACCCAGATATCACTAATTTCCTTTGACCTACATTTGGGCGGTTTTCAAAAAAGAAATACCAGACGGAATTACACCAAAAGCACGCTTTCAGGACAAAGCCGCTACTCCTGCCTTAAATTTGGTGAAAATCCATCCAGCAATTTGGGCTGTTGACGTGAGCAAAATGATTTCCATTGCGTCTATGGAAAGAACAAATTCTGGGACCCCACCCTATAACTTTGCCCTCCCTTGACGAAAGCTCACCAAACTTCACAGAATCAATCTGACGAGGACACATACTTTTTTTTGCAGTGTTTGGTAAGGATTCATACAGGGGGGCAAAGTTATAAGCCACCCAAAAAGTGCTCTTCCTATGGTTTATGCAACTTAACCATAACTACAGGGCCGCTACAGCAGGCCCTGTAAAATATATATATATATATAGAGAGAGAGAGAGAGATTTCTGTTGGGTCCAAAGATCGTGAACCCGTGGATCGCCAAGAGTCGCCCTGCAGCCCAGAGGAGAAGAGTTCATCGTGATCATCACCTAGTGCTGAAGACTCCTCGAAAGGAACCCCCTTCAGAAGATTGAAAACATTACTCCCCCAGCAAAGGTTAGCCTCAGGAAAAGAAAAATCATGGCCACTGTTCAGTGAGGGTGGACTGCTTGATTCGAGAATGAGGCTCGACAACTGTCTACTTATAATTTTCTGCTTGGCATAAGGCACCAAAAGCACCAACCCAAGTGCCTCTGGAACCACCAGGTGATGGCTGATTGGGACTCCAAGAACTTGCATGTTCTCCTTTGTTCTCCTATGTCATCAAATCTGGTCACCCACTCATGTCCAACGAAAACCCATGAACATCAGGCTATGGGAAGCCATCAAAGAGGATTTCCCATTCCACTATGAGACCCAACTGGAAAAGGATGTCCAGGAGAATGTGGTGAGACTTGCAGCCTCTTGTGTGCTGAAGCCACTGACCAACCAGGAATCCAGAGGTGATTTATATGGACCCCCCCTTCAGCCCAACTAATGCACCACTGCTGAAATGTTGGTGTTTACCCGGAGTGCCAAGCTCAGGCCAAAAGCTTGCCCAACAAAAACACAGGAGACCGCAACAAGGCTCCCAAACTAGAGAAGTGTCATTCCGATCCACCACACAGAGCCAAAAGAGAACAGGCAGATCTGATCTGCTGCAGAATGATCATATTTAACCACGGTAGACTGGCACAGTTATCATCTTTAACCATGGTAGAGAGAGAAAAGGATTGAAATATTGAAGGTCCGGGCTAATGTGCAGACCCGTCTGGTTGTACTTGGGCGCTGTCAAGGGCCTGGATTCACTCCACTGTTCAGAGTGTCAAAAGCTTCTGAATCTCCTGACAGGGTGCAAATGAGCAAAGTTGAAGAGTATGGCAGGAAGGATAAAAGCAAGGCACAGGCAGATGAAAGCCCCACTGAGAGAACCCAAGGGTCCTATTTCACTGTTCTGCCTGGAAATGAGCACCCCCCCCAACCCCTCTCCCATGCCCGACTCACTGCTTCTGTGCAGTAGCACCTGGAGCGTTCTTATACGGAGAATGGAATTACCATAACAATTAACTTGGACCCAAATAACCAGACAGACTGAAAGAATATGGCAAAATACTTCTATTTGTTTTTTTATTGTTTTATATAGCGCCTTAATCCAAGGCGCTTTACAGTTAATAACAAGTAACACATCAAACATGGAACAGTAGAAGCAAAACAGTAAACATGAATCAAACCATACAATCAGTATTTAGAACAATTTGTAAGTAAGAAGGGAGAGAAGAGGAGGGGGGTAGAAGAGGAGAGGGAGAGAGTAATGAGTGAAGTGAGCAACAAAAGAGAGGAGTTCATAGGATAGAAGGGGACAGATAAAGAGAAGAAGAACAGAGAGGATAATAGAAGGAGGGAGGGGATAACGAGAGGGGGGAGGCATTAGGGAGGGAGTGAAGAAGTTCTTTCAGTGAGGAGCGGAAAGAGGAATAGGTGGGGGAGGAGCGGATATAGAGAGGTAGGGCGTTCCAGTGTAAGGGTGCAAGAAGCTGAAAGGAGCGGAAAAGAGAAGAGGCACATGGTGGTGGGGGAACAGAAAGTAATAAGATATCAGCGGAACGAAGGTAGTGACAGGGGGTATAGAATGGGAGGAGGAAAGAGGTAAGGAGGAGCAAGGTCATGAAGAGATTTAAAGACAAGACAAAGGAAGTGAAATTTAAGCTAAGAGTGGAAAGGAAGCCACCCTAGGTAAGAAAGTGAGTTGGAAATAGAGTCATGAGAAGAGAATAAACAGAGTATGTATGGCAGAGTGATAAAGGGATTTGAGGGGGGCAAGATGGGAAGCAGGAAGACTGAAGAAGAGTGAACAATAGAAAAGGCGAGAGAAGAGGAGGGAGGAAATTAAGAGTTTGGTAGCATGGAAGGTGAGATGAGAGAGGGACGAACTTTACGGCTGTTGAAGAGATGACAGCGACATGCCCGAGCAGTGAGGGAGATATGATGAGAGAAGGAGAGGGAAGAGTCAAAGTATATGCCTAGATTACGAGCATGGTTGGAGATTGGAAGATTAGAAGGGGGAAAATGGATGGATTGAGGGGGAGATGGAGAAGGTGGGGAGATGGAAGGAAAGAACAAGACTTCAGTCTGGTCAGTGTTAAGAGCGAGATAGTGCGATGACATCAAGTCTTTAATGGCAGTAAGACATGAAGAGAGGTTGAGATGCAAGTCAGAGGTGAAAGAGGAAAAGGAGAGGAACAGCTGGGTGTCATCAGCGTAGAAATGGTGAGAAATCCCAAAGAAAGAGATAATGGGGGCAAGGAGAGAGGTGTAAAGAGAGATTAAGAAGGGTCCAAGGACCGGGCCTTGGGGGACGCCGTAATTAAGAGGGAAGGTAGTAGAGGTTCGTCCCCCCAAAGGGACTGCGAAGGAGCAGTGGGAGAGAGGAGAGCCGGTTAAGAACAGATCCTTTGAAACCAATAAAGGACAGAGTGTTGAGAAGTAAGGGGTGATAGACAGCGCCAAAGGCAGCAGAGAGGTCAAGGAGGATGAGGATCGAGGAATGTTTAGAATACTACTTTATTATTAGTCCAAATAAAGTAGGAAGACCTGGTGAAAAAACAGATTGCAGCTCACACACTCTTAGTTACATTTTCGTTACACAAAGGCTTTATACATTGGACGGGGAGATTGGTTAAGGGAACATATCTACTTATAGGCTCTGTAAGTGTTAATATCTCAATTGGCTACCCCACATCTAGTAGGCATGCCTTGAACATCCCTGAACGGGGGAGCCCAGGAGGCTCAAGGTGGAAGCCGCCGCAGTCAGGAATGCAACGTTGTATTTGTACATACTGCTGCATTTACAAATACAACAACGTATTACTGACTGCGGCGGCTTTTGCTTTGAGTCTCCTGGGTTCCCCCGGGTTGGGGGAGCCCAGGAGACAAAGCAAAAGCCACCACGGTCAGAAATACAACATTGTTGTATTCGATGATTTCCGTGGTTTTCCAACCACGGCAATCACAAATACAACAACGTATTTATAATTGCTGCGCCTTAGCTTTTTGCCTTTCATTTTACGTTTTCTGTGCTTCCCTGGGCTTGGGGAGCACCGAAAGCATAAAATGAAATTAAAGGCAGCCTCCTCAGCTCATGTACAGGTCTGCTCTGGCTGCAGTAAGCAAAAGCTCCCAGTAAGGGGCTTTTGCTGCTTGTTTAGTGCCGCCAGGGCAGAGCTTAACATGAGCTGAGGAGGCTGCCTGAAATGGCAAAATGGATGCTCCCATGTAAACGCTTTGAGCCTTGCTTGCTCAAACGCTTATATAGGAACCTTCTTTAAAATTATGTTTAATGCATGGTTTTCATTATTGCCCATCTTTTGGGACAATAATGTATTTGAGTGTACTATTCCTTTAAGTGTACTTTGATGGAGTTAAATACTAAACTTTAGTCTAGTAGGTAAAGCATATATTGAAGTATGTGAGATGGTGAGCAGTGAATTGGATTTATGTTGTTTGATCTACAGCAAATGACATCTTTTCCACTTGTTAAAATAACACTGTATAGTGATGGGTTTCCGTGCTTCTTTGAGGATATCCAAACACCTTTGTGAAAGAATTAAGTGCCCAAATTCTATGACTTCAGGAGCCAAACTGCCAAGTTCATAGTTTGAGGGTATTGACTGAATGTTGCCCCCTTATGTTGGGGCAGCAGTTGAAAGGGCACAGAAGCTTGATTGGCTTGCACACTGCTAGTTTGAGTAGTTGTGGAAACCATGGTTGTCGTTTCCACATTGGAGCAATTAGGATTAGTGTGACTTGTTCTTGGTGCATCTTGTGCACCATCTTTTTGAAAAGTGGTGTCGGTGGAAAAGCTTAGGCAAATTTCCTGGACCAACTCATTCACAGGGCGTTCCGCTTGGGCCCTGGTTGGGGAAACCTGGATGCGAAGGCTGGGCATTGTGCATTTTGCTTTGTTGCGAACAAGTCTAGAGGTGGATGCCCCCATTGGGTGAAGATATTGTCTAAAGTATCTTTGTGGATTTGCCACTCGTGTTCTGCGGGTAGTAGCAGACATTTTCATTGTGTCTGCTAGAGCATCGAGTTCCCCTGGAATATGTTGTGAGACTAGGAACAGGTTTCGTTTGAGCGACCACTTCCAAATCTTTTGGGATATTTTGGACAGACTTAGAGAGTGTGTCCCTCCTTGTATGTTTAGATAAAGCATGGCAGCGGTACTGTCTGTGAGGACTTGCACTGTTTGTCCCACTAGGTGTTGTTGAAAAGATTGTAGTGCTTTGAGGACTGCTAGCAATTCTAGTAGGTTTATGTGGTTTTTGGCTGCTTGTGTCCACACACTGTGTGCAGTATGCTGAAGGTAATGAGCGCCCTCATCCTGAGAGGGAGGCATCCGTTTTGAGAGTGGCTTGTACTGGTGGATTGCAAAAAGGTTTCCCTTTTAACATGTTGTCTTTTGTCCACCAGTGTAGAGCTTGTACTAAGGTTAGAGAAACACCCACTAGATTGTCCCAAGGACCACTTGCCTGAGACCATTGTTTCGCTAGCCACTCTTGTAGCCGCGCAGGAGGAACATGGTAAATGCATGAAGCCATCCTTCCAAGCAGCCGTATTGCCTTGCGACGGTTATCTGGCAACCAGCTATGTATTGATGCACTTGAAATAACATGTTCTGTACTCTCTCGTTTGAGGGGAAGACTGGTTTCTCTTGAGTGTTGATCATTGTACCCAGAAATTATTTTACCTGACTGTGGATGAGATTTTATTTTTTCTCATTGATGGAGAACCCCAACTCTAGCTACAGATTGATTGTTCTTTGGGTGTTGAGTTTGCATATTTGGGGTGACTCTCCTGTTATTAGCCAGTCGTCCAGATAGGGGTACACTGGGGTTGATCGTCTGTGTAGGTGCGCTGCCACTACTGCTAATACTTTTGAGAACACCATTGGAGCTAATGAACGCCGAAGGGGAGTACCTTGAATTGGTAATGTTTGCCTGCTATTTTGAAGCACAGATATTTTCTGTGCACTGGGAACATTGAAATATGGATATGCATCTTTCATATCCATAGTTGACATGAAATCCCCCTGTTTTACAGAGGGATTACTTCCTGTAGCATGGTCATTTGAAACCTTTGAAGTTTGACATGTGTTCGCTGGGCGAAAGTCTAGTACAGGGCGCATAGTTAGGTCTTTCTTTGGCATAAGGAAGTACTTTGAATAGGTACCCTTGTTTACATGGTTTGCTGGAACTAGTTCTATTGGGCCTTTTTCCAGTAGGGACTTCACTTGAAGCAGAATTCGTTTTTCTTGTGGCACCATCTTGCAATGTTTTGGCGGATGATTTTGAGCTCTTCGCAGAAGTTCAATGCAGTATCCCTCTGCCACGGTGGATAACACCCACTTGTTGGATGTGATCCCCCTCTCATGTATGGCTGAACTGACAAATGCAACCTCCAACTGGAGTTACACGGGAAGGAACCAGCATTGAGGCGTCATTGCTTAGAGGCAGGGGAGCCTGTAATGGCGGAGGATCTACCTTTACTTCTAGACCTTTTATACCATCTTTGAAAGTTAGTAGGTTATCCAGTTAACTGACCCTGTGTGTTACCCCAGGATGAGGACTGGCCTTGGTTTTATACCTTGTGGATCGCGGGAAACATTGTCCATGAAAAAGGCGCTGGTGTTAAACACCCCTTGCTGGACAAATGGCTTGTTATTTGGCCGAGGGATTTTAGTGTCTCATGCTCTTCTTTTGCATTTTTTAGTGCATCCTCTACTGCTTTTCCAAATAGTACGTTTGGTTCTATTTGTCTATATAGAAGTGTGGCTTGATTTCAAGTTTGAACCCAGACTGTCTTAACCAGGCATGTCGTTTGATATGGGTGCCCTCCGCTATAATGCGTCCAGCATTATCAGCTGCATCTAGATTATTTTTTAGGATGCATTTTGCAACTTGTTGCTCCCTTTGGAGATGGCTTTAGAGAGCCGAGATTGTAAGGGCTCAGGGACAGTGTTGATTTGTTGTTGGAGGTAATCGTACACATGGCAGTTATAACTGGCAAGTAAGGTGATGTTCTTTGCAATTTGTGTTTGATATGCAGCAGAGGATGCAACTTTCCTGCCAAGAGTGTAGATTTTCTTTACTCTCCTTGTCTTGAGGATGAAGTGAAGGGTGTGCCTGCCCTTTTCCTGGTTGTTGTAACTACTAAAGAGACAGGTTTTAGTTCACCTCTAATGTAAAGGGGGTCTGTTGGTGCGGGGGTTAAACGCTCTCATTCTGTTAGGCGTAAGTAGAGATGGCTGGATGCGTCTCTGCATCGATTGTAGAATAGGGATAAACTGGGTTACTGATTTTCTATCTCACAGAATGTTGTTAACAAAGTCTGTCATGCTGATCCACCTGTGTGTCTATTTTGAAATGGTGTGCAGCTTTGAGTAGCAGCTCATTGTATACGAGCTGGTTGTCAATGGGGGAGTCAGCCACTGGCTGATCTTGGTCATCAGGGGACGGCATAATGTAAATGTCTGGGTCATCCTCGTCATAAAATTGTTCTCGACTTTGATAGTATTGGTCATACTGTGATCCTTGATCATTTAGGTGGTATCGATCAACAATATTTAGGTCTTGTGAGGGATCTTGACTGTGTGCTGTGTGTAGTAAAGACTGTTTGAGTGGAAGTGCTGGGTTGCAAGCTATTCAGTCTTAACACCTTTGAAGGTGGTTCCCCACTAGTTCCCCCACCATCATGTGCAGTACATTGAGGGTGGATGCACTCCTTTTTATGGCGATCCATATATTCAACAAATCAGGACATTTTTTTCATGACTTTTTCATGCGTTTCCTTTTTTCCATCAAAAAACTAGAGAATGTTGACACTTTAGCTTTAAGCAGCGTCTTTGGAACATGTCTATGCATAGGTTGCTACATTTTCGACGTGCTTCTAGAGTGCCTTCGAAGATCTCTCTTTCGAAATGCGCTCCTCGGCACACGTAAGGAGGGCCTTTTTGGGCACAGTGTCGGAAAGAGGCCTACTCGGCGCCTGTTTTAGAGACCTGTTGTGAGATGAACGCGAAAGCCAACAGGGCAGCAGGGATTTAGATGTTTTCCTCTCCGTGTACGGCCGACGACATGGTCGGCTTGGGGTTGTGTCTTTAGTGTTCTTTGTAAAGTGTGTGCTATTGCCGTCAGGCGTTTCCTCCGTGGCAGGACCGCCAGCCTGCTTATTGAGTCGGGGGCTCGCACTTTGGGTTCTGTTGAACCTCGATCGTCTTCAGCATCACTAAGAAGGAGGACATTGCCTTCGTCGGATTCACCTGGCACGTCTATGGAGGCCTAGGCCGGCATGGTGTGGGCGGCACAACATTTAGTGCGTCAATCTTTTAGAGGCTTGGGTCTGGAAAGCGTGCAGGACTTGCAATGCTTCTCAACATGATCCCGTGGAAGACAATAGTTGCACACCCAGCGCGTGTCCTTACAGGGATATTTTCGACCGCAAGAATGGCGGGAGAATTCTCAGAAATGTGCTAATTCCTCTCTACCTTAGAGACCCCCAGCTCTTTTGCTGGACTCTAGGACTTGTTTCTTTTTGGTATTTGGAGTCTGACAAACTCCACAGGCATCTTTTTACATTGTGTCACACAGCACCTTCAGTGCAGTGACACATGGACGTTTTTAGATTCCCCCAAAGGTTTAAAAACCTTTCTCTTGGATAACTACTGTTTCCAAGAGCAGTAAAGTGAAATTGACTTCATGAGTGAAGCCCGCCTCTGGCTCCAGGGTGTCTGGTGGGGGCAGGAAGTGAGGGAGGTGCCCGAAACTCCCTGTGTGTAGTCTCCTAGGAGACAGGAATGCACTCCTAGTTGATTGGCCGGCTGGCTGTTCGGCAAGGACAGCCACCCTGTTGGATGATTGACAGCCAGGCTGGAATGAATGGGAGAAACCTGCATTTAATGCGATGCTTTTTACCATGGAAGGCAGAGTCGACCACTGGATGAAGGAATCCAAAGAAGAACTTGAAGAGGACGCCTGCTGCAACTCCTGTACCATTGGTTTGCCCGGTGAAGCCTTGCTGCTGTGCTGAAACTCCAAATTTGTATTGACAAAGAGGCCCCTGCAGGACATCTCCCTTTGGGTTGGTGGACCAATCAACTCCAAAGTAAGCCACCTCCACATCCTTATCGGAGCTAGTTGAATTTCCACAGAGTTGCTGCTGGATACCCAAACGTCAGGGAGAGGAACACCAGATTGTGTGCGTTGCTTTTAAGTTGGCCAAGTGCTCCAGGAAGATCCTCCAGACTCCCAGGGAGCAGGACTGACCGAGCCTGAGCCACCTCAACAGAGTGCTGGACCCCAGATGCAAGGAAAGTCCATCTCAACAGCCAAGAAACGCGGTGGTGCTGTTTGCGGTATACGAGAGGAGCTGAAACATTGAATTGCCACATGTTTGAAGATTGTCTTTGCTGTCGGTAACCGTCCCATTGCAGTGCCGGAGTCCCCACGACTGAGGCCCAGGAACACCAGGATCTGCAGAGCTGCACAGGAACAGAAGTCATCTGCTGCATTTTCTTCTAACTAAAGGTACTGTAAAGTGTAAGAGAACTTACCTCTTGTTGTAGATTTGTTTCTACTCTTCACAAGCCTTACAGCAAAGACTTAACATTGTGCAAAGACTTTTCTTACTTGCAAGAAGTGCTTCAGCTACATAGACTTGCCTATTGACTTTGGACTAGCCTACTCCACTGAAAGATGCGTCTCTCCTCTGGCTTTGGGGAGGGTTGGAAAGTATTTGCCTGCTTAAGAATATTTGTGATTTCTTGTTTGTTCTAATAACCTTTTCTTTGACACATCGCAGTGCTATTCTAAATGCTAACAGTAATATATAAATGTCCACATTATCCTACACTATTGAAGTCACCTGAGGGTTTAGGAAGTGTCTGTGTGTCATCCCCAATGGGTGTTTGCTGAAGTGTGTGTATTTTGGAGGCATTTCTGTGTTACTATTATATTGCTCCCTTCTAAATAAGGCTTATTCAAATGACCGGTAAATAAATAAGTAACTGTTTTTATCAAGAAACCTTGAAAGTGTTTGTTTGAATACTTGTCACTGTAGATCTCTGTGTAACCACTTTACAGCTCACATTGACTCCTCTTGAGATAAGCCTGGTTGCTCTACCACAATACCAACCTGTGCAGTTCAGACTGATACAAAAGGTTGGGTCCTATTGCCAGGAGGCTGAGATTGTTGTAGTGCACCCTAAGGGTACTACCCCAAATCTCTGCCTAACAAAGGGCAAAATTTAAAAGGTGTATTTTCCATAGTTTAAGAGAAAGGCAGCATGGTGATAAACGGGAAGGGAAGCTAGGGAAATAGGCATTCCCTAAGATAAAGAGTATATGACCTCCCCCGCTCTCCCTACTGTAAAGGGCCAAAGCCAGGTGTGGCGATCGAGGGCTTCTCTTCGACGCAGAGGCCGTCCGTCAAGCACCGTCGAAGAATTCTTGGAGGGGGAAGACGAAGGCCGATGGAAACAGAAATGTAATATTAAAACGTGTAGTAATAAGGCATGTAGCCAAGAAAACCTGGGAACTTGCAACCGACTTTGATGGTGGAAAAAGGACCTTCATGCGTGAAGGACCATGGGTACAGTAGACCTCACACTAGGGATAGTATTACTAACACGCCCAGTCGATGCCCCTTTTCGAGTTTCGAAAAAACAAATCATGTAATACTCTGCGACTACCACTCGATATCGGCCTATGCATAGCATGTGATCTAAGCAGATCCGCAAGCCTCAGAAACATATTTATTAATACAAACAGGTGAGTTTAGTTCAGCAAACTACAGGGTAAATAAAAACAATTGGGTCATACAACAAGAATGGTGTCCAATTGGGACACTTACCATCATTTAGATTCCAAAAAGGTTATGCATACTGTAGGGTAGGCATGGTATCACAAGTATGACACTGACACAATGGATACAATTTGTAAAACCTTTATTGAAATTGTTGGGGTTGGAGAAACTCCTATTTTGCCCTATAACTAAGATGGGAGTAGTCTCGGCCATCAAATAATAAATAACGCGGTCCTAGTGGAGTCTGTCAAATCAAAATGGCCTATGCTAACAAAACCTAATGTCTGCCCTATCTCTTGTACAGAAAAGTGTAAAAAGGAGAAATGTATACAAAAGGAAAAATCAGTGTTCAAATAAATAAATGTGGTTGAACCACCACTCCTCCCCACGTTAAACCTCACGGAGTATGGCTGTCCCTATAGGCTGGATGACACTCTGGCTCTGCTTCCAAGACAAACAGTTCCAAAACGTGGTTCGGGCCATTCTGGCCTTCCACGTTTAAGTCTCTTTTCTTGACTTCCAAAATAATGTTTCAACCCAAAAGTTCACAAAAGGTCCCCCTCCATCGGGCTCAGACCTTTAACCACACAGTTCTCATAGGTTCCCCCTGTGCCGGGCTCAGACCTCTCACGATAAAGTTCAAAACAAACTTGCAAGGGGAGCTCCCTTCCCCAAGTTTATTTCACTTTGGGTCTCCCTCTGTCGGGCTCGGACCACTTTCGGATGTCAAATGCTTTCGAATCTGTGTGTCTTTCTTTGCAGATCACTGCAGGACTACTTTGACTCAAAGTTTACAGTTCAACTTTCCCCTTCTCTAGGAGTTAAACTTCTTTATTTCACTATTGCTGTTCATATGCTTTATCGCTTCAAACAATTTACTTTTTGCAGAGACTTTGGAGTGGGCTACTTTCATTCGCCAGACCACTCTGTTACTTAGTATCACTGTTTTCGTAGCTGTTTTTACTTCAAAGTTCATTCACGGGAATGACTTTCCTTGCGTTCCATTTACACGCGTGCAGCCCTTGTTTGCGATACAATGTTCCTACTTCAAACTTTAACACAAACCGGTCTTTCAGGTTGCTTGCCAACTCAACAGCTGTGTGAGTCTCTTACTGGTTTTGCGATTCCCAATTCACGAGTCAAGGTTAGTACCACAGGCTTGGCCTCGACTCCCCAACTCTGCCGTTCAGCCGAGAGGGTCACTGGCGTCCTTGAAACACAATGCAATCTTTACTTGTGAGATCTGTTCTTCTCGACGTTTCTTTCGTGGCCTGTCGAAGGCAACGACCTCCAGTAGGGAACTCCTTGCGTTTCCGACCTGCTGCTCTAATCCCTTAGTTTGTCGCTCTGCTCCAGTAGGTTTACCTTCATCCCAGAAGCCCTGCTCTTACTCGTGTTCAGCATTGCTCAGAGTGTCTTTGGGTTTTGCATTTTATTCGTGTGAGGAGAGCTAATTAGTATCATGTGTATGCATTTAGAATTAAGTGCCTGACTAGATTAATGGGACATGTCCAGTACGATGTGTGAAAGTTAATGTTGTTACTCTGAGTCACCCTCTTCCTCGGCCCAGTGTTTGTATATAAAGAGGGGCGGAGGAGTTGGGACCTCCGAGCATCCTAAAACATAGGATGGGTTGGATAAACAAAATAGGGGGGATACCACGTCTCACCATCGGCTGCCTCACCCCCACTCCCTGAAGACCCCTCACCCAGGTGATCCTCCCGCACTGGTCCATCCCCAGGGTCTGGATCCAAAGACGATGGACGTGCCATAGCTACCTGAGAGAGAGATCCCTGGGGACTAATGGGTGAGACACCCTCTGGTTTTTCACAATACCAAATACTATCACATAGGCTAGAGTGGGGGGAAAATATTGATGGTTATAGTAAAAGCCCTATAAATGTACACATCACATAACACTGCAAACCTTTCTAAGAAGCCCCAACCTATCTACCCATCAACATTCTCAGGTAAATAACCAGTTTTGGTTTTAAACGTTTTACCAAAGTTCTCTTTTATTGGACATATGGGTTTTAATCCAATAGTCCAGCATGATTATAGTGACAATTCATAAGAGGGTACTGTGATGAATCCAATAAAGTCATCAGACAACGAACCAGCTCCGGCATGCCACCTGCGGTTGCTGGACCATCCAGTATTACCAACCTTAAGTCCGGATCGGGAGACTTCCGATGCGCACACGACTGGCTCTGTTCCTTCTGATTCTGCTACTCAGCTTTCTAGCAAAACCTCCGACCGGGTTCTTAAAGAGCCTTTGGGCTCGGTTCCTTCACTCAACCATTCATGGTTCAACTTTCCACAATCTTCACGCCCTGTTCTACCATCTTCGCCACCACGAACTTCCAATACTAGGAGAATGAGTGATGTATCATACCAACTCTAAAGATACTCCAACAATGAAACATGACATCTTCGCTATTATGTCTTCAGTCACTATAGCCCTAGCGCCTTTCTGCAAGCTGTATGAAGCCATCAATGATTCTCTTAAGGATCACACTTCAATATTCGCAATGATGCACTCCAAGCTCATCTACTTGGAGGGCTACGTAAACGCTTTGAAACGCTGAAAAAACGATCCAGCGACCTTGCCTCACTTGAACCACCTGAACGACGCTGATGGAAATGACTTGAAAGCATCAAACCTTGGTCATCGGACAACCACAGACCTAAGCACGCAAACGGAACCGAGGGACCCGAATCCGAATGGAAACTTATTTAACCAGAAGGGAGCGAACCCCAAAGATTTCTCTACCCGGCCCTTGGGCCCAGCAGGGCACTCGTCAGCTAAAACAAAGCAACCCTTGCTTTCACTCTTAGATAACGAGGTGTTGTGCTTGGATGACACTCCTCTTTTGCAAGCAAAAAAGCCAGAAAGACAGGGCAACGTGAAAAAAACGACGCCAGCTAAACTGCCTGTTAATAGCAGTGTCAGTTCTACAAGTACAAATATAGCCCAGGTCAACATACCACAAGTGTGCCTAAAAACTGCTAGCACACTGAAACCAGCTGTACCGGGGCCAAAGAAAGCCCTGGCTATTCCACTAGCGACCATCCAAAATAAAGACGTTCTCAGTGGGGCTGAAGGAGCACAGGCAAAGGATCCTTTGAATACCCAGGAAGCAGCTCCCTTCAATCAACGCTCCCCTCACACAGCTGAAGACTTCCTCGCCCACAAGGCATCGATGGACCTCAGCCAACATCTTGAAAGTGCTGAGGTCAGTCAACCAAGAGGTGACACACAACCACCAAGTTGGGTTCCGCCAACTCTACAAACTGACAGTCGACCCTTGCAGCTTCCGATCCTTGAGCGACCGTTTCAAAAACTTGCCGGACTCGCCTATGTTAACTGCTAACTCACAAACGAGAGCTCAACCAGCGATCCTCAGTATCGAAAACTACAACTAAACACAAATAGGGTGGGTCCCACCTTCAACTTGCGCCAACGAACGGGAAACTCCAAATATATGGTGTTCAACCTGATGCAGCCTTTCATCACTTAGGTCCATCAAATCTGAAGATTTCAAGACAGTTGAACCATCTCATGAGGGAAAAAAAGCATCCCGTTTCCTCTACACGACGTCCAATGGGGTGGACGACATTGCTAATAAAGGCCTCTCATACGCTTTACAAACAAGACCTTGAGCTAACACATCTAATAAAAGAACGACAATGAGTTGCTTGTACACAAACAACAGCAGAGGCTCTCGCAAGATCAGAGCCCGTGACCTAACTGGGAGGATGAAGTATATCCTGCTTCCAGGAAAGAGGGAGAGAGCGATTACAAACCACGACACTAACAGCCTTGCCTTCCGTAAGAAAAGGCCCTCGAGCAAGGTCGTCCCCAGGACACAGCCCAGATATAATTCAGCCTTTGCCACCAAGGGGAGACCTCCATCATTTGCTAGAAGGCCCGGCGAAAAGTTCAAAGGATTCCGCTGTGTCAGTGCGGGACTCAACCCTCCCGAGCAACGCCGATTCCCACAGACCAGATTTACAGAAACAATCATGGTCGTGGTTTCCGAAAGCATTGACAACAAGATTGCACAAATAGCCACAAACGTGAAATCAAATCACTCCTACCTACTCCCTTTCTTTAGCCTGTTGGAACACCAGGGGCTCCTCCACCTAACAGCCCCCGGAGAGATCAACCTAGGAGCGTATGACATATTATGTCTTCAGGAGTTGTGGCTAAAAGAAAAACCAACTTTGGACGGCTACGAAATAGCCTTCTCATCGACGATGTCAGGAGAAAAAGGTCGACCTACCTCTGGTTTAATGATTGCAGTCCGCTTGGAAGCCGCCTAGAGCTTGTAAAAGTTCTTCCGGAAACACTGTTTGTTCTAGCGGTTCTACTCTCATGGCTTTGCACAGTTCCAGGTACTGGATCCCATTATTGTACGCCTCTCCTCATTATAAACATCTACTGGAATCCAAACGGCATCCATAGAGAAACGCTGTTCGATTTGGTGACACCCACATTGGACTTTTCATATTCCGAGCTAAAGACAGCAGATATATTGATTTGTGGAGATCTCAACATCAATTGCTCTCCGGACAAGGCCGAGTCAGAAGATACTACAGCCACCCAGACCATCTTACGGGGGAAGGAGTGGACCAAGTTAATGTCATCAAGAAATGTATTCAACACTGCCACTTTCATGGCTCAAAACGGCAAGATACCAACATGGAAACGAGGTTTGTCAAACTCCATCACTGACTACATTTTCGCATGACAATCATTTCTTCCCAACTTGTCAGAAACAAACATCCTGCAAACAGCTCAAAGTGACCACAATTTTCTGTTTATAAAATGGTCATCTGTTAAGCCACACAACTCTTACTACTTGGCAGACGTCGAAGCAGTAGACAAGGGAAACAGTCTACGGGTATACCCGAACAACATCAAAGCCATAATAAATTCCTATAAAAACCTGGAAAACTGCACTGAAGTGGACTATAGATCACTCTTAGAAGCATTCAGAAGTTCCAAACCAGCATCCAAAAACAGCGCTCATGAGGAAATCTGTCATACTCACATCTTTGACGCTGTCCTGGTGTCAAAACGCAACATGGTCCGCAAAGCCAAAAGGACAGCCTTATGACATAACACAGAAATGAATAGAGTTCGTGCAAAAGAGGCCTTAAGTAGCTATAAATCTTGGCTAAGATCGTATCGCCAGGCCCTTTAACAACAGGACTCGGAGGCTATGTTAAAACAAATCAACAAATCAAATCAACTCCCGAGACTTCTGAAAGTTGATAAGACCACTGGGCAAAGCTACAGACACAATCCTGACGAATGGCATTGCGGAATCAACTTGGATACAATTTTACTCTAGTCTGTTTAAAACTCCAGAGCAGAACTTAACACCCTTATTAGCCCAGACAACTGGCCCTTGGGTCGATCGGCATGACACACCGACATACTGTCAACGATAAAGTTGAAAAACTCAAGGGCTACTGGGCCCGATGGTTTAACTAACGAGAATCTAAAATCGTCTCCAGCAGAATGGGCCAAATTGCTGAGTTTAATCTTCGAAAGATGCAGCAACCAAAGAAAAATTCCACCCTTGTTGATGTCGTCAGTGATTGTACCAATTTTTAAAAAGGGCAGCAAAGACGATCCTAAGAATTTCGACCTGTGGCACTGCTAGATGTCATAGGTAAAGTATATGGAAGCCTGCTCCTGAAACATTTTCAATCTTGGGGAAAAAAAAGCCCCTTGCGAAGACCCTTTCCGATCTGGGTTCAAGAAGGGGACAGGCACCAGAATCAACATTCTGCTTCTCGGTATTCTGAAAGCAAAAGTTTTGGAGGGGAACTCGAAAATATACCTAGCCTTTATAGACTTTACTCGGGCCTTCGACCTAGTCAATAGAGCAAAACTTTGGAAGAAATTAGCCGATTGGAATTGCCCACAGGAGATCTTGGGCCCTTTGCAAGCTCTACACACAAACACCAGCATACAAGTTCGGCTGAGCACAAGAGGTTTACTTTCTTCTGGAATTCCAACTGCCAGAGGGGTCAAACAGGGCTGTCCCCTTGCCCCGGCTCTTTTTTTGGCATACTTTGGCGACAATGAAGCAAACGCGGTGACCAGATCCTTTCCTCCAGCAATTGGTCAAGCTAAAGTCCCCCGGCTTTAATATGCAGATGATCTAATCCAACTGGATCAAACGCCAATAGGTCTGCAACGCCAACTATACGTTCTTTCTAAGTACACAGCAGACAACGACCTTGAAATAAACGAGCTCAAAACAAAGATTATGGTTTTTGAAAAGAAGAGTCTGAAAAGAGGAAAACCGACCTGGCATCTAGAAGGAGTGAAAGTGGAACAGGTCTTGGACTTTAAATATCTAGGGGTCTTGATCGACTCCTCCAAAAAAAGACAATGCAATGCAATTACATCTACATGCCAAGATGCGAAATCTCATTTCTCAAGCCAAAATCGTGGACAGAAAATATGGTCGTTTTTCACTATTGCCGATAATAAAGTTCTATCGGGGGAAAGTGATTCCTGCAATCACATATGGGGCAGACGCAATGCTGTCTCTTCCGAAAATACTATGGTCATCACTCGAAAGCCTGTTTTGGTGCCTAACTTCAACCTGCCAAAATCGAAGCCTATAGTGTTAATCAGACGTGAATTGTCCCTAACCTCTCTTGAGGCTATCGTAGCTCGATCCAGCATAATGCTATACCGGAAAATCATGGCTCCATCTAGTCCACTGATCTTCACATTAGTAAAAGAAGAGTTGAACAAAGGCCAGTACAAAATGCTGTCCCTGTGGGAAAACAGTTGCAAACAACCTTGGCGGAATGTGGCAGCTCAATCGAAGAACTCGTCTCAAATCCAACTAAAACAAAAAAACGTCTAGATGAAACCGACTGGATTGCCACTTTAGACAAAGCCTCTACTTACAAATTGACCCGGCACCTGTCTGTGACGTTTAGAAAGCTAAACGAGCTCCAACCATTTTTAAAGAAGCATCCGAACAGAAAAATGCGACCAACCCTCCTTCGGGCAAGGCTGAACCTACTGCCTTCGAACGAGATCTTAAAAATAAGAGGAGCCTCAATGACCAACAGTTGCTGTTTTTGCGACACACAATCAAGCCCGGAATCGCTTCAACATCTCCTATCGTGCCCTGGCACTAGACACTGTAGAACACCATATTTGCGCCACCATTTAGACAAAAGTCACCTGGCAGAAGAGGCGCTGTGGTGGGCACGACTAATAGGGGGCCTTAGACCGTCATGGGCGATAGCCGCGGCAAAAATTCTGGACTTAATCATCAACGGCAAACTAATGGAGCCCTCGAATGAGATCTCGCTTGTAGCAAGATTTATGTGATCATTGACTTATTGGTCTACATTTTAAAATAAGTGTTTTTTGTTTTAAAATTTCTGTTTACTTCTACCCTACTTCTAATTCGATTTTTCAATAATGTTTTGAAGACTTCATTAAATCTCGTAAATTAAAAAAAAATAATAATAAAGTTATCATTAATTCCCTGGTGGTAACCTCCTCCCATGTAGCCATGGGTCGGCAGCCGCTACATGATACTGACCCTGGGGGTCAGCTATATTAGGGAGGATCACATGGGAGAAGACAGCATCCGGGGGGTTGTATTGCTACATTGGATGAGACATGGTATCTCCCATTTACCCGTTAAGACAACCCCTTTATACCAAATACCCACATGACCTATTGCCATACATCTACACCCCCTGTTAGGGAAACTAGAGAAACCCTTTTCAAAAGCTCTGCAAATCAGACTTCCATCCTTGGTCTAAAATGTGAAAGGTCTAAGACAACCTTTTCCAGTTCTATTTTGTCACCATATAAAACTGGTACATCATTTGGAACTGTTGAAAGAGATTTTTCAAGTAATATGCATCACTTAACAACAATGAACTCTTTTTCCCACAAAATCACCCAAATACTGGGACGAAGAGGAGACAACGAGCAACGCATAGTTAAAAGGCTTGCTTAGTCCGGCTGAAGCACGTGTCAATGACTATTGGGTTGTGTAGCAAAAAAACACACTATTAGAGAAACGGGGTGCATGGGAATATGCGAGTGGTTTTGTTATTGTGAAGCCTTAATTCAATCAAAGGGCTGGTATACATTGTATGTACTGATTTTTTGTGTGAATGTGGTTACAAATGGGTACGCCTGATCAACTTGTTATGCATGTAGTTGCGGAAATAAATGGAAAAATATGCATTGAAATGAAGATCTTTTGTAATGTTTTGATATTGCCAAATGTCATCAATGAATTCCAAGTAAAAATAAACAACAATTAATGTTGTACAACACATGGTTATAATTTAATATAATCGGTTCTGTCCATCACTTAAGGTCTTGATCTATTTTTTGTTTAAGTATACGGATTACCTAGGTGATCAAGACTGTACCAGGTACCCTTATAGAGTTTATACTTCCCGGGATCTGGACAGAGCCGGTAAAAGTGCATGACCATATATGATATGATAGGATTTGGCATTTATAACATGCCTATACAGAAGTGTTTCAAGGTGCGACAAGGGAGGGGAAACGGAGGGAGGACAAAAACAACAATCTTACTAGGCCTAGTGACATTGAGATTGCACACATGCAGGGGAGAAGTGTCATGAAACCTCGGTACTGTCCCCTCTGGTCTTCCTGGTCTCTATGGCACCGTACCATGGTGGCCTGTCAAGCCCGCCAACATGGCGGACGCCATATCAGATCTGCGGTGCACCTGGGACTTCCTCAATAGCTTGATAAGCGCCCCGCCCCTGCGGTACAGCGCGTCTCAACGCTCCGTAGTTTCCGAGTTCTTCGGACACTGCTATTCCTGTGTTCCTGTTAGTTTACCTTCGGATCCATTGTCCTGCGGTTCCATCCTTCTCTCCACCCTTCCTGGAGTGTTCGGCCTCTGGCAATTCCTTGCAGTCCTGCAGCGGTTGCCTTCAGACCGCTGCTACTCGTTCCTGGGTTTCCGGATCCTTTGAACTTACCGCGGTTGCCTCCAGACCACTCCTATCCTCCCTGGGAACCCGGTCTTCTCCCTGGATTGTTGAAGAGCACGCACTCAGAGCTACCCTGGGAATTAGTGCTTCCTGAGTTATTGCTTCACCTGGGGCTGAGCCCCCAACTGACTACTCGACAGCGTGGCCTCGGAGGAAACCCGTCCTTACCTCCACAAGACCCGCACCTCTAAGAAACGCGGTAAGCCTGAACCCACAAAGAAGAGACTTTCCAAGCCTCCACAGGTGAGCCCAAGTACAGATACTGACAAGAAGTGCCAGGGGGGTTGGAGGATGGACAAGTGCAGGACAAGGAATCAAAACACAAGTAGTGCAGCCAACAGGTGGCAAGTGCGGATGTTAGGAGTGCAGAAAAGGGGACTGTAGGGTTATAGATACATACCACAAGTGCAGGGAGTGCCAGGAGGCAGTGCGGGTATGCAGCTGGACAGGCAGGGACCTGGGCCCGAATTCAGAGGGTTGCCAGGTGAGCAGTGCAGGTATCACACAGGAGATCAGCAGGGGAGAGAAAGAGAGAAAGCAGAAGCAAAGCGGAAGGTCCCAAGGTGCTTCTGGAACCGGAGATGGTTCTGCTCAAGAGGCAGGTAGGCTGTTCCAGAGGGAGGCACCAGCCGAAGAAAGAGATCTCCCCCCAACTCGTTGCTTGGAGAAGCAACTGACCCTCAAGGAGAGGAGGTAGAGGAGCGAAGAGCTTGAGTAGGAAGGTATTTTCGTAGAAAGAGTTGGAGGTATTGCGGTCCCAGGCCCCAGAAAGCCTTGTGGACAATGCAGAGGGTCTTGAACCTGATCCTTGCCACCACTGGGAGCCAATGTAGAGATTTCAGAGATGGAGAGATACGAGCCCTGGGTTGGAGGCCAAGGACAAGTCTTGCAGTGCTGCTCTGGATGAGTTGTAGAGGAGAGTAGAGGCAGGTAGATTTAGAAAGAGGCTATTGCAAGAGTCCAGCCTAGAGAACCAGAGCTCTGGGGACAGTGAGCCTCTGGGGCAAAGTGAAGAAAGGGAAAATACCTCTGAGGAAGTGCAGCTGGTAGTTTGACTTCTTAGAGGCGACAGATGTGAGGAGAGAAGGAGAATGTGGAGTCGAAGCTTACCCCGAGGTTCTTAACCTCACAGGTGGGAGCTGGAAGACGGACAGAGACTAGCAGCCAGAGGGTGACAGGAAAGGAAGGCGCTGATGAGCCGATGAGGAGGATCTCAGTCTTACTGGTATTAAGGCAGAGATCATTGGCGGCACACCACTCCTGGATTGCGGAAAGACAATCCAGGATGAGAGAGTGAGAAGAGACAGCTGAGGGGAGCCTGAAAGCGAGTTGAGTGTCATCTGCATAGCACAGAAAGTTGGAGCAGAGAATAGCTATGCAGTGGGCGAGAGGTGCCAGGTATTCGTGGAACAGCCAGGGAGAAAGATTAGACCCCTGGGGAACACCACAGGTAGAGAGAGATAGAGGAAAATATGGCCATTTCATATCTTGTACTGGTGTAAGGCTGCCAACAAAGCCAGAGATCCAGGAGGACAGGCCTTAGACAACCAGGTTAGCCATTTTGATTACAACTTCAGACAAAAGGCTACCAAGCTGTAAAAATAAAGCTACAGTGCGTGCATAGGAGGGCAATAGAAAATGTAAAAAGTGGTCATCTCTGCCACCTTACGGGATACACTGCATAAGTGTAAAAGCACTTACGGTAAAAAGATATGGGACACTCCTCGAAGGCGTTACGTTGTCCTCCCTTGTGCCCATGACAAGTGTCCTACACGTGGCTGCACGCCTCATTAAGGGTCTGTGCGGATACTACACCACCCCGGCCCTCGCCGACCCACACTGGCTCCCACTGCAAACACAAATCATCTTCAAGTCTTGCAGCATCCTCTATAAGCTAGTCACCCAGCTACCTTGCGGAGAAACAGCATCTCCGATGGACAGCCTCCCACCAGAAGCCAGGACACTTGCAGACTTGGAATCCGCCACTGCAAAAAGAAAAGGACCAGAAAACAAGTTTTCTCTGGCTATGCCCCAACACTATGGAACCTCCTCCCCATCAGCATCAGACTTGCCCCCACGCTCCTACAATTCAGAAAAGAACTCGAGACCCACCTCTTCAAGGAATCTCTCGCCCCAACACCTAGTCCATCACATCGCCCCTCGCGCCACCAGACTCGCTAGATGGAAGTAGGGGACCTGTTGACTTTCTAAAAGAGGATAGGTCCCAAGAAATCAGAGATTGCTAAAAGCCAGCATGACCTTTGCTGTCCTTTTTTCTTTTACTAAATATAGTTGTCTATGAAAATCCAGCAACTGTACAGTACAATCCCAGGATTTTATTTCGAACACAAGGACGAACAAGGCACAAAACTTGCCAAGAAAAAAAAAAGAAAACTAAAGTTTCTTACTTTAAATTCCGTGATGACCAGAGCCGGACGGTGATTGGTTGTGTGATCACAGCTTGCAGGACAGGTCTTTGTTACCCCCTCCACGTCTCCTTTCATCTCGGTCACCGCAACTCCCTGTGCTTTTAACATCCGGCTGAATGTGGCTTTCACTTCTCGTTTGATCAATGCTGTAAAAAAGAAAGGCAGTGCACATATGCTTTTCCTTACTACTAATGGGAGAGAAATGCAAAATGCCAACAACAGAAGAAACAGGCAAAATCGCTTCTCAAGTCTCATTTCTTTGCTGTGGTGACAAGATAACTCCAGGTCACCTAGACACCCCTTTTTCAGGCTTTTGCTTTAATTTCAGAAACAATGCATCATGGGAGCTGAGGTTTCTCACTCCCTTCAATAGAATACATTGGGTTTAGGCACTTGCTAGCGATAATTAGGAAAAGGAGAGCAAAGGACCTCTGAAGGTCCCGGAGAAATGGATCCGCCAGCATCCTTTTATTGGCAATGAAGGATGTATTGATTTAGTTTCTTAGGAGTATCTGCAAAGCAGTTATTTCCAATTTCTGGTTGATTGCACGAACACTGCAGTAAAGCCTTATTTTGCAAAAATATAGTCTGACCGAAAGATATTTCAAACATGTATCCAACATAACATTTGTGAAATTTGAGGACATTGAGATTATGTGTGCACTTTCACTTCCGGATTAGCAGCTTCACGTGGACGCTTGAACGCCGACACTTGTGAGCATGTACAACAGGCACATTTTAAGTTCAAAGATCACGTCGTCGGCGAATGCATGCAAGCTTCTGGAGGCCAAAAAATATTGTGCTTTTTTAAAAAGGTATGTCAAATCAACAGTAAAACAAACCCCCACAAAAATAAATCATAGTTTGCATTGATCAAATGGTATATGGAACACATGATCTAATAAAGTAAGTAACAGGGCTGGCTGAGCTATGAACAGGGAACATTTCCAAACGTGCACCAGCAACAGGAGAAGCGAGCTTCTGCTATGAGGAAGAAAACAAGAACAAAGAAACTAAACGGGCTAAAGAGATGCAGGGAGACTGGAGACGGGCAAAGCAGCAGTGCTGAAGGGTGCCGCTGCGGCAATATTGGTTGCCCGGCCCAGATGTAGGAACCGAAAATCCAAAAGCTGATGCCTTGTCACCATGGAACACTGCATCCAAAGAGATGAGCTGTTCCCAACGCCCTGAGACTACGTTTGTAGCTCAAAAGAGCTCTGATCCAATTTGCTTTTTATGGTTTGCATCCAATCACATAAAAGTGCAATTCACAATAGATGGTTGCAGATACACCAGTGAACAGGTGATTGGGAGTTGGTATAGTACGTTGCACGTCCCTAAATTGTGTGAATGTTGGGTGATCAGAAATCAGCGAGATGCATAAAGCTGTGTGAAACAGGGACTATAAACAAGTGATTGTATCATGCACTTTGTCAATGTTTTATACTTTGTATTGATATTTGTTTTCAGGCTTGCATTACTTTGCATGCTGGTAAATTGAAAGCTTCTGTTCAGGATGGGGAAAATAAAGCTACAGCGATGATATAACCGTTTGCGCAACATGTTGTAGAACGATTTATAGATTTTCAGATTAGATTATGTGATTTTTGCACGTTTTAAGTAATCTCTATAAAACACCCTTACTCCCGGCAATTGGTTCCCAGAGTAAATGTTTCCCATGTCCAGCACAGAGGGACTAAAAATTGAGAGAGAAAATAAAAGATGAGAAATGAAACTGAAGCTCTCTAAATCACCTCAAGCTACACTAACCTAAACTTCAAGGCATGCCAAAGTTTTTCCTGTGTGCATTTCAACCTTTGAAACACGCTTTATAACTCTGGGACTAGTACTCAAGCTTATTTGCAGTTCAACAAAATCAGGTCGAAAACGTAACAGTCTTCAAGAGTTCTGTTAAATGCCCATTGCTTACCTGTGATGTTGGTGGAGAGCCAGCTACACGCTTTTTCTATGGCCAGTCCAACTGCAATATCCTCTGCGCTCTTCAAAACCTTGAGAAGTAAGTGAAAATGGTAAGTCTAGCATCATGGGAACCTGTCGACCACACCATACAGAATCGGGTCTAAAATCCTAAGCCGCATCCATGAAAAAACAACAACCCTATATCCACCCATATCTTCTCAATGTCAAAATCTACAAGGAAGTAGCCAATCTATCTGCAGTCTTTACCTCGCCTCTGCCATCTCAGGCCCTCTGTACTGCACTGGCCACCCATTTCACTTCTAAAACTCAGGACATTCTGACCTCTCTTCTTCCCCCACCTCCTTGGCTTCACCCCTACCCCCACCCACTCTCTCCTTCTCACCTTTCACACCGGATGAGGTCCGAGTAGTCCGCTCTAACCGATGTCTCCCTGTTCTTCCAGAACCATCAAGGACACCATCTCCTACCTCGCACCAGCTCTTGCGGACTTCTGCAACCACTCCTTGGCCTCTGGCTACTTCCCTTCCTCTTTCAAGCATTCCCTTGTGCACCCACTCCTAAAAAAGCCTTCAGCCAACCCCTCGTTTCCGGCTAACTACTGCCCTATCTCTACCACACCCTTCCTTGAGAAACTCCTGGAGAAGTTTGTCTCCACCCCCCCCCCCCCAACTGACCCAACACAATGAGCTTGTTGGTTGTTTACATGACCATCAATCTGGATTCCAAGCATCCAGAGGCATAGCGCCTGCTCACCTGAACACCCATGAAGAACTGCTTGCTAATCTTGAATCTAACTCTCCTGCTATTCTCATTCTCCTTGACCTCTGTTCCGCCTTTGACACAGTCAAGCAATCTATCCTCATAAAGCGGCCCCAAGATATCCTTGGTATTCAGACCGGGCACTGGATTGGTTGACCTCCTTCCCCACTGACCCCCCCCCCCTCCCAGGTGCTCCTGTGTTCCTTTTCCTCCACCACCACTCTCTATATATATGTGGTGCTCCCCAGGGTTCTATCCTTTCGTCTTGGTTTTTCAACATCTACATTGCACCTCTTGCTCATCTGATCTCTGCCTTCTCTCTCCTAATTTCCAGTGTTATGCAGGCAACACACAACTCTTCAAGCGCCAGCCTCTTCCTCCTCTTCTTCCTCCTCCTCCTCCTCTATCATCCCTGACTGCATGTCTACCATTCAGTCCTGGTGTAGCTCCAACGATCTCAGTCTTAATGCCAGTAAGACTGATATTCTTCCTATTGGGTCACCCGTTCCCCGTTTCCCTCCTGCACTCTGGCCACGTTCTATGGGCCATCCTCGCTCTCCTTCCACTGAAGCCAGAAACCTTGGGTAATCTTCGAGTGCTCTGTCTCCTTTATTCCTCACATCTTGGACCTTGCCAAGGTGGCTCACTTTCAACTTCACCTCCTTCGAGGCATTCTCCCTTGCCCTCATCATCCCCCAGAAGCTCAATGTCTCTTGAGCTCTGGTCCTCTCCTGGCTGGATTACTGCAACAGCCTCTTCCTCAACCTGCCTCTCTCTTTCCTCCGCCCTCTTCAACTAATCCAGAATAGGGTTGCAAGACTTCTCCTTGGCCTCAAGCCCAGGGACCGTATCTCTCCAGCCCTAAAATCTCTTCACTGGCTCCCTGTTGCTGCAGGGATCAAATTCAAGACCCTTTGCATCATCCACAAGGCCATCTGGGCCTGGGACCACGATACCTGCAGCTCTCCCTTACTGAACACTTCCAGATCCCTTCGATCTTCTGGCTCCAACTCCCTGCTGATCAAACGTTTCTCCAAGCTGAGAGCTGGGGGCATATTTCTCTCCTCGGCTGGCTCCCGCCTCTGGAACAGTCTTCCTCTCTCTCTGTCTTGAACCAGACCACCTCAAGCTCTGGAAACAACTCAAGACTTTACTCTTCTCCTTCTCTCTCTCCCACCGGTGCTAACCACCCCACAGTCGCTGAGATTGGTGACCTGGTTCCTCAAGAGTCCTAGCCATCTGCCCAATTGTGTCCAGAACCGCCCCCCACTGCACTTTGCTCTAGGCACACACCCGCCAGTTGGGTGGTTTGTCTCAGCCCTGCACTTACCTATTACCTCCCCAACAGGCACCTTCGTATAGCCCCATCACCCCCCCCCACTGGGGTCCCTATAGTAATTACATTCCTACGCCCGCCACCTCTCTTTTTCACTGCACTTGCACGTTCCGAACGTCACAAGGCCTAGTAGGATCGAGGTTTGTTTTATTATTTCTTTATTCGCTATCATTTCCATTGTCTATTTGCTCCCTTCCCTTTTGCCTTGTGGTGCTTTGAAACAATGTTCTTGTTGTACAAGTGCCTTATAAATATAGAATAAATAAATACATACATAAATGTTGAACGTAGGAAAAAATACTTTCAACCCTGCCCAAGCACACATCCCACAGAGCCATTGAAACTTAAAATGCTGATCCTCCAGTGTAGCCCTGATGTTAAACTGTATAAAGACCAGTTCAAAATAAAAAAGTACCTTCACTATTTTCTACTCATTTTAGGATCAGCTGTAGCCCACAATGCCATACCACTGCCAATAACTGCGAAGGGTCGGAAAATCCTTATGCCATGGGACTTTTTTATTTTAGTCACATATGGAGGAAGATGCCCTCTCTGCAGCCTGCAGTTTAAAAGAAATACTAACTCCAGTTAAGCAATAACCCAGAGATGGGGGCAATATAGTTTAGTAATGGCCTGTGGCGCATGTTACCTTAACATGAGCACAGTGCAAACCAAGCAGTATTGCCCCCTAATGAGGGGTTATAGCTATTAGTAGCTTGCCATATATATAAGAACACTATTGTACCGAAGTACAGGAAAGCGGATAGCACTCCAGAGAGCAGCAGCACACCATAATGGGTAGGCTGCAAATAAAAGGGGCACCATCAGAGCACACAAATCAAAAATTAGCCTTTATTGTGCAGTGGAAAAATAGAGAGTACAGGCAGTTAATATATATATATTTTTTTTAATGCAAGTTGTGAAATGGTGGCATGGAAAAGGGGTGTCTTTGGAGTTGTGGTCCTGGGGGGGGTGGGGATTGGAGAGAGGACACATGTTTGGTGGGCAAAACGTAAAGGAGCATGGGATAAAACATAGGTTAAACAATTAACGTTACTCGATTTCCAATTACAATCCATGCAGAAGTACTAGGGCTGAACTCATTTTTTTAAACTTAATTTGACTGTATGAACTGATGAATATAGTGTTGAAAAATAAGGCTCAATTCCAACTAAAACCACCCCATTATCTCATAGGATGCCTACAATGCTTTTTCTGTGGCGATTCCAAATGCCCATGATCCATCATTAGCAAGACCTTCAAAAAACTGCAGTGGGGTCAATCTTTCATCGCTCATAATCCAATATGAAAAAACAACAGTCAGCTGCTTTCCACCTCCAAGACCATTTCCTCAGAACTTGGGGTGGTTGAAACAGTCTGCCAACATGGGGGCGAGGGGACAAATTCCTCGTTTGCATCTGCAATATTGTGGAACGCCATGGGAGTTTTTGCACAAACAGGTTTGTAGAAAATCGAAAACGTGCAGAAGAATCATTGGTTGCTTTGATCATGGAAGAGTGTCTCTATTCTGCCTAGCCACTTCCTGACTCCAACCACTGCGATCAACTGGAAATGAGTGAGCGAGGAAAGCGCCCCTCATCCCTGCTGAGTTCGCAATTCTCTACTGCTGGTCTACAGTGTAGTCTCATGTATCTGTACCTGGTTAAATGAGCCTCAAATAAAATGTGAAGAGCCAAGGCAAAAACCTTCATACATTAATTGTGTAAATCCATGCTAAACCTACTGCAAGCACTAAAACTTGAAAAAGTGAATATTGCCATTATAAGTCAGAACAAAAGGCAGTCGGTTTATTCACGTAGGCCGCCACAAAATATTAAATAAATTGGGAACACTGGTTGCACATTCAAAGACCTCAAATGTGTGCGAACTTTGAAAAAGAGATAGTAACTTAGATACATGGCAGCGTGGCATAAGTTATTTCTGCTGATATAGCAAAGAATAATAAAGGGACACGATTCATGAATCAGAATCCACATAGGTCCCGTTTACATAGGACTCAAATAGACGCCAGAGCCTCTTCCTGGCTGCACAATGGGTTGTGAAATCCTGCTCACTGTTTGGTAGTGATCCCCTTGGCAAAGAATCCACAGTTTAATTGTAACAATTCGCCTCATTTTAAAACAGCAAATCTTTGAAATGATGAAGCCAAAGTGTGACTAGCACCTTTAGTGGGGCAGAAAATAACTTGAAACCGTGATGGAAATGGAAATATTTGCTGTAGGATCCCACTAGTGATGGGGGTCAGGGGAGAGACGATGGGCGCATGGGGTTTCTTGGGTGATTTGTCTGGGGGAGCTGGTCGAAGGAGATTTCTCAGCCCCCATACAGAAACATTTGTTCAGGAGATTAACCAGGAACACCTGGAATTACCCAAGAGAGGATGTTTCCTAGAATATTGCAAGCAAAAGTTTAAAAATGGTGCATACCTTTTAAAGCTACAATGCTGTACTCAAATATTTCCTGTACAGTACAATCCAAACAAGTATCCTGACCAGTCATTCCAGCCGACTTGTGGGTAAGTGTCTCAACCCTGGGCCCTACGACGCGGGTTTGAGTCCCAAAGTCGGCAACATTGAAAGCCAATCAAAAACTCCAAAATCTTTAAAGAGTGCAAATGGATTTTCCCAGATTCACAGTGACAATTCTTTTTTGCCGGATCCGGGAAAGGTCATCTCTATGACCAGCACTGCTTGAAATAACCAAGTGGGTGGGGTGGGAGGTGGTTGGCAACAGTGGGTGGAATTACGCACACAACAGTTATTTAAGTAATTAGAAAAGAGCAAAATAGCAGAACTTTATTGTTAAATCAACACAGTTGCAGATGCTGGAACATTAGCTCAAAGGGAGATTCCATTTTCAGACCTTAAAATAAGGACATTCACTGCAACAAAATTCCCTAAACAAAAGAATGAGCATGGCAAGTTAGAGAACTCATGATGTACATACCGCAAATGAAGTCTCTTCTGGCAGTAAAACTCTTACTGCTTCTGGACCTTTCTTCTTGCAGAATCTAAGGAGGAAAACAAAGGTCAGGATTCAACAGAGCTTCTGACTAATCAGAGGTCTGGATGCCTCACTCAGTGCACTGCTCTACATCACAGAATATTAAATCTCCCTGCCAAACCCACGTCTCTAGATGTCATCATAGATGCCTCAACCACCACACTAGTTTCCACTTCCCAAACAGCACACATACAACTATATGGACATCGAACATGGGTAGAACTCCATTGTGCTACTGAGAGGTCAGGGAAAACATTCCTGTGCATCTGAATAACTTGGAAACCAATTCCAACAATTGCAACGTCAGTCTGTGTGAGGATGAAGATTCTAAAATGTACCCAAGGCATGAGGCCCTGTCCTTTTGTTTTTTTTCAGACAGATTTTCAGACTTGTTTTCAACAAAGGAGTCCTAACTCGAGGCCTCTTCTTGGACGCTGTTCTGATGTGTCCCTGACAGACTCTTGGCCTCTTAGTGTTACAGTGTCCCAAAGAATCTCTTTCACCTGTGGGATTCTTCTTGCACAATTAGCTACGTCTGTACCATATTGTCAACAGAATAGGTTTGGACTGGTTGTGCCGGTGATTTGCGCTACATCCTAAGAGTTATGCAGTGTATTTATAAGTCATTCAAGGACTTACACTCCAATACATTGATGCCATTTATTGTTGTACTCAATAACAGCCAGCACGCGTTTCGACACTGGGTCGTACTCAAGGCAATTGTTGCAATTGGAAAAATGTCCCCGTTAGTGGTGCGAAAAAACGGACGCGGTGCATGCGAATTTCCCCTATGGATTTATAGTCTGCTAACAAGGAACGTGACCAGGCAATGCAATAAACTTTCTTTGAAGGAACCTAGAATGCAGGAGCACCACTTAAGGGAACATTTTTCGAATTACAGAAACTGCCTTGAGGACGACCCAGTGTCGAAACACGTGTCGGCTGTTATTGAGTACAACACTAAATAGCATCAATGTATTGGATCGTGGAAATCCTTGAATGACTTATAAATACACCGTTTAACTCTTAGGGTGTAGCACAAATCACTGGCACAACCAGTCCAAACATATGCTTTGTTCTATGGGGTTAAGGGGAATACCTCTAAGGGCCGATACTGCTGCTGACCACTTAATATTGATTAACGGCTATAGCACACTGATTTAATGTTTAAACCCCTCTATACACCTTAATTCTTTGTGAACAGAATAGACTCTCATGGTCAAGTTGCTCACTCGTTGTTGCACCACTAGGCATGGTAGATGTTGAAGTCCTACAAGGACAAGAAAGACTGGCCATCATTATGCAATATAGGAAAGGAGCCAGAAACTCAACTCATGCAATCAGGCACAAGTAGAAGAGACAGGTACTGGGGCTCTCCCAACTCCTGCACACCGCCTCTGGGGCAAGCCTGGCTCTGGTGAAAACCCCCGGTACGCCTCCCACCCAAGATGGAGAGGAGTCTCCATGACCTCTTGATAGGGTCAGGACTCTGAACCGGTTACACTTTACTTAACTTGCTTAGCTCGGTTCCATGTGTTAATATCCCCGCAAAAATATTGGCATACAAAAATATCGCCATATTTGTGCGGCGATATTAAGGCATGCAACCTGCGGGGGACACCCCCGCAACCCATACTCCCAAAAAAAACAAAAGTGACCCCCCCCAAAAATATCACCTATGCCCGTTCCAGACGACCATATATATGGCAATATTTTTGGTGGGGATAATATTTAGTGATACCCTTAGCTCATCTGTTTTTGGGGCCCTGATCTGCTGCTACGTCCATCAGTGCAGGGGGACTCTGTCTTCATCACAAAATCCCTTGTTGGTATTACACTGCACACATCACTTTAAGGTGAGGTGACATAGGGGTACTTTGTTTCCCCTTTGTCTTTTGTTTTTAGTAACGTTATGGTTACCTGCAGGATGTATCTAGGATGAGCTAGTGGCATTGGATATGTTTCTACTGTTTTTAACTTTCTTGTGTCCACTTCAGAATTTTTCCACCCAATTCCTTTTAGAGTACCATATACGCAAACATGGCCATACCACAAGACTTTGCGTTTTGCATCTTTAATTCTGCCCTTCTTCCTGCCCTGAGAGGGCAGGAAATTCCCTATATTTTAAGCCCTTTCTCCCCAGGCAAAGTCTTGGCTTTCCCAGGCAAAGCATCAGCATGTGTTTGTGGCTCAATGTGGGGGCTGCGACCGTCTGATTCCAGTCCACATTCTTGTCAGTGTGTCTGTTGCTGGGCAGAAGTGGTGGCCAGAGGTTGTCCAGGATTCAACAGAAACGAATAGTGTGAATGGTGCAGATCCTTACCATTGGTTGGCTCGGATGAGACTCCATTTCTAACTTAGGCTAAAAGGAGGACTTCTGCGGCCATTCTTCAGATCGTTGTTGGAGCCAAGACTACTTCAAAGAGCAGCATCTCGCTGAAGATCTATGGATCGTCATTGCAGCCAACAAGCATTGCCTTCAGCAACTGTCTCTGCGAAGACCTGCACCTTTGTTTAATCTCCTGAAGGTCTTCATCGGTGCTTGAAGCCCTGTACTGCTGGAACAACCAGCCTCGGCCCGTGCTCAAAGATCCAGCCATTGGAAGCCTTGGAAGTGTACTGGAACCACCATAGGAATTAACCAGCTCCCGTCTGGGCTATCTCGCATCGTTCACCATTCCAGACTTGGGACTCTGCAGACCCTAGACTAGTGAGACAAGAGGTCTTCTCCTGCAGTTGCAGCTCTAGAGCAGGAAGAAGGGCTTTTTGTAGCACCAGCTTCTTTGTCTCTGCCACAAGGGCCATCTTTTGCCATATGATCACGGTGGCCATTGTTGTCTTTTTCATGCATCGTGTCCTAGGGGTTCTCCAAGGTTGTCCGTTATGATGGTGGTCTTTTCTTCATCATGCCAGGGTAGTCTAGTTGCACAGTGCCAGAACCCATGTTACTACAGCGCTGAACTGCCCACACCAAATTCCAAAATCGAAAATGACTTCAGCACCATAGACTGCTGGTCCTCCTCCAACGGGACCAAGAAATTGAGAAAGTAGGCCTGGCTTATTGAGAACAAACAGAAGTGGTTTTTGACAGAATCAGAGAATGGGGCGGTGTTAACATACCTGTTCCTAACCCTACTTCTCCCCTGCCTGGTCGTGATCGTTCTAGCAGGGATCCCCCACTGGGCTTCCGTTAAAGTAAGGAGATTTGGAGAGGACCTCCTAAGAACTTTGCTTGCTTTGTTGTTCACTACTTGAGACACTTATACCAACATGTTGACTTTGCCAACACTTGTTCAGCCTTCTTAAAAGACTCCTAAATACCTGGTTAATGTCGGGACCGGTGACTGTTAGAGCACTAGGACACATCTCATTTAGCAAGGGAACAGCTTTTTTTTTAGTATAGGGCCGTATTCTTATACATCTGTGGATTGTGTTTGCTACTCTGAATTACTTACCTGCAAGACCTACCACGCGCATACGGTCTGCACGCGCGGCACAGTCTCACTTGCCTGCAAGGTCCCGACAGGTCTACCAGCAGTGGCGGCTCCTTCCACGCTCGTCCAAATGGACCACAGTGTAGCCTGGACGCAGCTCGCAGGGGGGGGGGGGGGGGAGGGAAAGCTGCACACCACATATAGGCGCCACCGAGATGGTCTCCTTGAAGCAGAAGCCCCCCCCCCCCCCGGCTGCCCAGGACTTTCCCAGGCGTCCTTGGTTACCAGGGCAGCGTGTCTTGTGCTATGGCGTGAGATCACAGTATAAAAGGCAGTTTAGGGCTGTATGTCGATGTGTCTTAACGCTCCTATCCTTCTGCTACCTGCCCTGTAGGTCCTGTTCCTACCTTCCCGGATCTTCATCCAAGAGATAAACCGGCAGCTTTCCACAGTGCTTTGGCAGACTACAAAATCTGCACTAAAGATTAACGACACCTCTGGCAGTGTTATGCGCGGTTCCTTTGCCACAAAAATACAGGGGTGCTATACCATGGCATAGGAAGTTCATCCAAACGGTCTGCGAGTTCCTATTACTGGGCGAGTCTACTGTGTCACCTACACTACAAATTCCGTCACAGCAGCTCCCTCGAGATCAAGAGAATCATGAAAGACTTCAGGATCTCAACAAAAGCATGAGTTACTCTGTGACACCTGTTCTCTAAGTGGTTTCATACTTCTGTTTCCTTACAGGCTTTACTATATTTACAGTGTTTTATCAAACAGACCTGTGTGAAAAGTAAAGCGTTGGTGCTCTTTAGCCAGAGACAGCAAGGTGAATGTACAGTTGATGATAGTGTATGCCTAGTAGTTTACTTACCTGTAGTTTTAATTGATAGGAGCGTGTTCAAGGCCTAAAAATATAACTGTATTTGTATACATTCTGCCTAACTTGAAACTATACGAGTATTCTGTGTGTGCTTACCTGCACCCTTCACCACCATTCTAAGACTGAGCCTAACTGCTCAGTCACACTTCCTTGATAGAGTTTGACTTAACATATTAGTGTCTTTCCCTGCTCACCAGAATAAGGTAGCCTCGCTGAAATTGTCCACGGAGACAATGCTGAAAATCCATCTCAACACTTACCTTTGTTTTCTTCACTTTCTTTTCTACATTAAAAAAAGTGATCTCTCGCCTAACCTTAACTGTTTGAAAAGTGGAAGTGCTGGTGTTCTGCAGTCAGTTTTGCTTATGTATGATACTCATTGATAAGAGTTTGTTCATAGGGCTAAAACATATTACTGTGTTTTTTACATTCTTCCCAACTTGGATTATTAAGAGTACTCTGTATGTGCTTAACAGAACCCCGGTGCCACACTCTTGTACGCCTAAGCATTACTGCTCAGCCACACTACCTTGATAGTTTAGCTAGACATTAGTGCCTTTTCCGGATCACAAGAAATGGGTAGCCTCTCAGGACCTGCCGACAGGATTGATTCTGGAAATACATGTTAACATTGGCTGTCAAATACTGAACTGAAGCACCCTCTGACAGGGTTTGCACGCAGCTCCCAGTATTCCTACTTAACATGGGAGTCTGCTTATGATTTGATCTAAACCGGGCACGAATCCAGAAACACAGGTAGAATGTGAAAACAGACCACTGCAAAATAAACCTGCTACTGCAACATGCAAAGATCAGTTTGACAATAAGGTTCTGCCTGTGTCAACAGATATCAGACCTAAGAGACCAGAGAGATCGGGAAGATCGGTCCACCCTAATCAGGTGAGCATAGCTGACTTGAAAGCCTCAAGTAGTCTCACTACTCACTCCTTCCCAGATCAGACAAGAAGAGGTAGGAGCAGCCAAAAAACAGTGCACTGGTAATGGATCGAGCCCAAGGTCTGTAGTTGCGTAACTGAAGAACAAAGAGCACTACACTAAACAATGGTCCTTTGGTTTCTTCTGTTCCGTCCACGTGCTAAAGTATCTAGTAGCTGGACTGGTATTTCGGGACAGCCTTTCAGAGGAAACAGCAGAGCCAGGCTCATCACAAGCGGGCGTGCCACATGAAATACAATGTCACCCTGAAATTACAGCTCAGCAACTAGATACTTTAGCATGTGGACGGAACAGAAGAAACCATGTGACCATCCAGCCTACCTAACAGTTGCGAGCATCGTTCAACCAACCAGTGATCACAGTCACTTGACGCAAGGACCAAGGATCCGGAGGTACTACTATTCATCTTGAATCAGATTACACCTACCAAAGCAGGAACCGACCACTCGAAGATGGAACACAACCACACATCATTGACAATGCAATATGTATTTTGAAATTATGAATGTAACACAATACTATTACATGGTTGTAGCAACAAATGAAAGACCTAGATTCTGTTAGAATTTAAGGTAACAGCGATTCAACTGACCACATACTGCTGTAATAGATATTAGTGAAACTTAGCCTAGATAAAGCCATAGGACTGGCAAAACAAAAAGGCACGTGCGCCAAAGGTAATTGTTGGCTAATGCACACCTGCTGTATGCAATTTGTTTAATATGTCACCCAAGTCACATATTGATATGTTTTGTAACCAAGTAAATCGTTCCAATATTCATGGTAATCTGAATTAAAACATTATTGGCAAACACACCAACTTGTATATGGTAACACTGATGTGAAAGAACAAGACAGCATACTGAGCGCACTATCATGAGGAGACACCTCTTGACCACTTTTAGCTTAATCTGGCTGGCAAAGTGTGCCTGCCCTCTCCCCACCAGTTGCAGACAGTATCACTCACTGTAGCTCAAATCCCTATCTTACTCCAAACACAGACTCACACCACTCTACTAGGTGTAGACTGCACTAGATCAAGATTCTCTAATCAATACATAAATAAAACAAATATATAAGTCAAGGGCTGAGTCCTTACTCTCTGCCTTTATCAAGAGCCTGCCTCCCATCATCATACAGCTGGGCACACACCATGTCCAGGAGCTTGCTGTGGCTGGCATGGTCTTCTGTCACTTTATCCTGTAGCATGACCTCTGCCCTTTTTACCAAGTCTGCCACTAGAGTTGCTCTGGAAAGAAAAAACAAGGTTAAAGCAAATAAATCTGTAGATCTGTTCATATCCACTTCCATTTACCCTTATGTATCAATTCATAGAGACCTTGATGAAATGGCCTCTGGAATGCTAGTCGATGGGACTCGGTCACTGAGGGCTGAGGACTGCCACCCACTCCATGATGCGGGCCCCGGGGGAGCAACACAGAGGATCCCCCAAGCACCACAGTTTATGCATGTCGGTATTTGTGCTTCATACAATCCATTACCCAATTGATCATGGCACCACAGGTACCCTAGCAGATTGTCAGACATCTCCCAGAGAAAGAGTATGCAGTCAGCAACACACTAGAGTAACACTCAAAAGCCCGGCAGCTCCAATGCCTTTGGTGCAGACATCCATAGAGCTTGTAAGGGTAAAACCACATTTTTACAAAGACAGCATGTCATGAGCACGGCTCACCTAGCACTCCACGAAACATACAGGCAACCACTGCAAGCCTTCAGAATCGTTCACACAGTGAGCAGTAGGATCCATACCTTAGACCCCATAAGTGCAGTCCATGCATAGCATGTGAAACTAAGATGGCGCCCAGGCCATAGGATATAATAGGCAGCAGGTTTGCCCCATGGCTAATTACACATCAGTGAGGATGTTTAAAGGAAGTGTGCTCAAACATTTTATGGGCTTAAAAGATGGGCAATAATACAAAAAAAAATGTTTTTAATTAAAGTTCCTATGTAAAATGTTTCACAAATATTGTTTAAACCCCTTTAAAATCAAGCATCAGGAGGCGTCCATTTTGTGAAATGGACGAGCCTCCTGCGCTTGAGTTAATCTCTGCCCTTGCGGCACTAATGAAACAAAAGCCACATGCTGATAACTTATTACAGCGGTGGCTTTTGCTTCATTAATAAGACGCGGAGAGCAGAGAATGCAGGCTGGAAGGTTGCTGCCTGGTAAGTGCTTTTACTTTTAATATTTCAACCTGCGCACTCTTAAATACAACACGATTGTATTTATAATTGCAGTGGTTTTCTTTCTGAGTTTACCAGGCTCCCCTGGGCTGGAGGAGTACGGGAAACTTAGAAAGTAAACCACTGCAATTATAAATGCAATCGCGTTGTATTATTTATATATGCAGCGGCTTTCGATTTGAGTATCCTGGACCCCCCGGGCCAGGGGAGCCCAGGAGACTCCAAACGAAAGTAACTGCATGTATAAATACTATCAAGTTGTATTTATACATGCAGCGCCTTTAGTTTTGAGTCGCCCGGGTCCACCCGGGCCGGGGGAGCCCGGGAGGCTCAAAACAAAAGCCACTGCAATTATAAATACAACGTTGTTGTATTTATGATTTCCATGGTTTTCTAAACACGGCAATCGTAAATACAACAACGTTGTATTTATAAAAGCACTTCTCTGCTCTCAGCGTCTCACTAATGAAGCAAAAGCAGCCGCTGCGATAAAAGTTACCAGCAGGTGGCCTTTGTTTCATTAGTGCTGCGAGGGCAGAGATTAACTCAACCACAGGAGGTTCGTCCATTTCACAAAATGTACACCTCCTAGTGCTTGATTTTAAAAGGCTTTAAACATGATTTGTGAAACATTTTACATAGGAACTTTAAGATTTTTTTTTTGTATTATTGCCCATCTTTTAAGCCCATAACATTTTTGAGCGCACTATTCCTTTAAGTGCAGAGGAGTTTTGCCGTACAGCCTGTATACTGGTGGCCACACTAAGGCTCTTGATCATCCTTAATCAGGACACTGGTGGGGATAAGAAGCGTCTATGCCAGCCACAAAGTATAGGCATTAGGAGTACTGAAGGAGAGTTATTTGGAGTGTGGCAATAAGAGGAGGAATGACGAGAGTGAGGTGGAGACAGAGGAGCAAGAGAGGAGAGCATAGGAGGGAGAAGGGGAACAAGAGCACAGAGGAAAGAGACGAATCAGAATTTTAGTAAAGTGGTGGAAGCAGAAAGGGGATAGAAGGAAAGGTCAAGAGAACAGCGTAATGGGATGGACATACAAGAAGGAAGGAAAAAGAGAACAAAAGGTGAGAGGATGACTTGGCAAAAGCAAAAGTGGGAGAACAAAAAAAAAAACACACACACACACAGATAGAGGTGCGAAAGAAAATGCACAGTGACAGAACATTTAAGAACAGAGGTGGAGGAAACAACTCAGCAAGTGAAGGAGGGAGGAGCTAAGATGGAACAACAAACTAGAGGTGCTTTGATGGAGAAGACAGCCCCAAAGTGACAGAGGTGCTCAGAAATACAACAGTGAAGGTGTTAAAAACAACAATTTAGTTTAAATGGGGGACCACATGGGCGAGAGAACACACAAAAGGAAACCTATTATATGAGGGGTTTAAGGTGAGAGGTAAGGAGAGAAGTAGAGGTGAGGTGAAGGAATGAACAGGGTGGCAAGACCGCAATGAGGCCAGAGAAATAGAAGCCAGGGTTAAAGAGAGGAAGGAGGTACTAAGAGGGAAAAAGACAGTAAGAAAGAAGAAGAAAGGAAGGGATGTACATCTGGAGAAAAGAGGGAAAACCACCAGGGTCTCAACCTTATGCTTGATGGTGGCGAGGGGTCTGGTTAAGGTGGACCAACTGGACAAGAAGCCCACCAACACAGGCTGGCAACATCAATGGGTGGAGGATGGAGATGCCAGTTTATACCAGGGCCAAACATAAGCGAAACAGTATGACGCTGTGCCCATGTCAAGATGACCAGAGGCACCAGGGGAGGTGGGTGCCAGGTATCCAAGACATTCAGGTAGACAAAATCTCTATCCCGACAAAGTCAGCTTAGCCAAGAAGTAAAAGGCACTTAAAGACTACGGGAATATTTTACTGACGTGAAGGTGGATTCCTTATGGGGAGAGAGGACATTACTTGGGGTGTTTATTCACTCTACCCCAACAGGTGGACTCAGTCAGACCCAAACCCCTGACCTTTCTGTGTTTCAAATAAAACATCTGAACCTCCTCAGCCGCAACTCCATCTAGCAATGGGCTCAACCAACTGAGTGCAGAAGACAAATTCTGAAGATATCAGTTTTTTAACAAATGTAAAGTAAAAAAATAGAAGTGCATAGGCCAAGTATCTGCATGAGAGATGATTTTTATTGTTCATGTGTATTATTATTGCCAAAAAAGCAGCTGATCGAGTGCTACTGTCAGATACATCAATATGTACATGGAGTGAGAAAGCAAGGTCAGTCATTCTATGTAGTTTGATCACACACACACAATCTTTCTTGGCCACAACTTTATAGTTAAGACTACATGACTTTATATGGGAAATATTGTATTCTTGTCCAAGAATGCTCATCAAATCTGGTAGAAAACTGATCTGAACACTCATGCAAAATATGGTAATGTTTTATAACCATAATCCTGTTGATAAAAAAACAAGAAAAAGCTATTTTTTGCATTGTGTTTTCTATAGACCCACAAAAGCAGACGCATGAAGATGAAGCATCTAAAAAGTAATTAAAACATTTACACGCACTTTGAGAATGCCCCCTGCAGGAATTCAGGGGTGACTAGCAGAATGACCCTAAAATCCTCTGGGACACCTCCATAGGCACCCATGATCTGTTTGCAGAACATGAGCAGGAGGGCTATAGATCCCACAATGCCCTGGTGGGTTAAAGGAAAACACAGATCAGACCGAGAAACCACAATCCATGCCGCAGGGACAGGACACCTGTGAGGGGAGAAGTGGGGCATTTGGGGGGCGGGTGGACTGGGCCAACCCACAGAGTTGGTCTTTAAACCTTAGGGGAGACCGCATAGGAGAACTTAGCCACAGTACCGCCCCCTGTCGATTTGCTCCGAGCAGCTGATGCGAAGGGAATACATCTATCAAGATGAGGAATCTGTGGGAGAATGCAATCCATTGCAAAGATATTTCCATTGCAAAGATATTTCAGCTTCTCTCTCTCTCTCTCCAAAGGTGCTGGTAATAGAGCTGGGCTGAGAAACACAGGAGAAGGTCAAAGGCAGCTTAAGGGAGCTAGAACCCTCCGGAAGCACACAGGGTTAGAGTTGTAAAAAGAGGCAGGGAAGATTAGTGAGAGTCAAGATGGCAGCCAGCCTCTTAAAGCTTCTGTCTCATTGAGCCCACCCACAGAGGACCTGGAGGAAGGAAGATGCAACAACCAATCAGAAGTAATCCTTCCCCTGCAGGCAAAGCTGCAGCCTACTGCTCTAGAAACCAGACAAGGTGAGGGGGTAAAGACTGTACAAAAGGAACAGCTCTGAATATATCAGGCTATCAGTATTATTAGGAGGAGCAGGATAATGGATTTTGGAGGAGAACAGGAGAATGGAGGAGCAGCCAAAGGAGTGGAGGTATTAAAAAGCAAGAGGGGGAGAAGAGGTTTGATAGAATAGAGGTATTGAAGGCAGTTGCTGGAGATCTGAAGGTGTGGAGTGAAAGGAAGCAGTAAGGAGTTTGGAAGACCCTGGAAGTAGGTGCATGGGTTGTTGGAGGAGGTTGAAAATTTAAAAGGAGAAAGGTGGTAGGTTATTCAATGAGGTAGAGAGTGTAAGGAGGGGCTACATGAGTTTTTGATGGATGTGAGTACCATCAAGATGCAAGTTGAGAAGTTGTTCAAATTGAAGGTAGGAGGAAACTGGAGAAATAAGGAGGTGGTTTAACAGAGAACTGTGGTTTTGAAGGTGGTTCCTAGGGAGTATGAGGAGGCAAAAAATCAGAAGGCGGAAGAGGTAATTGGAGAGGAGGCCGGGACACATCAGTTTGGAGAGGAGGTGGATGGAAGATTGTTGAGCAGGGGGAAAGGACGTTGGAAGTATGTTAAGACAGTGGGCTGAACACCAGGGAGTGTGAAGGAAATCAAGGAAGAGTTTGGGGGAGATCAGTAAGACTGTGCATGTGAACAAGGGGGTGAGAAGGAGGTTGGAAAGGATGAGAGAGGGGAAGGAGAAGCTTGGAAATGTGGACAAGGAGGAGGACAGATGAGGGACAAGAACTACCTGAGAGAAGGGGGACCTAGAGCAGCCGAGCTGTGGTTAGGGGAGGGGCCCCAATCTCAAGGGGCAGATCCCCAGGAAGGAGGAGGTCGAGAAGATGGAGGACCGACCTGGTTGTTAGAACGAGCCTGCACACCACTCCCGCTGATAGACCAGAAGGGTCTGCAAGGGGTCAGAAGGGAGTTACCATCCCCAACAAGGGAGACCTGGACTGGATATCCGGGACCTACCCTGGAACCAGGTAGTGACCCCACTGATCTGTAGACAAAGTAGGGAAAGTCTACAAAAGGGATTGGGGACCTCCCTAAGCCAACCTGCACCAAGAAAATTACTGAGGTGGACAATGAATCCAGGAGGGGGATCAGCTCCAGAACTTAAGGAGAGACATTTAAATTACCTTTCATCCGAAACCCATTTGTTATTTTGGCCCCAACCTGTACATAATCCCCAATAAAACCTTCTACACTTCATATCCGTGTCCACCATGTCTGTTATCTCTGTTGGCCACCTTGCCAACATATACAATCACAATTCAGTGTGTCCAAAATGGGACTACCCCTGAGTTTAAAATGTAGACATATTAAAGACAAATACAGTTACAAGATAACCTAAAGTATGCTGGCCGAGTGGGGAGGAGGAGGTGTAAGATATTCCACAATTTACTACAGTCTTGTAATTAACTAAACGTAATTAGTCCAAATCCCTACCCTAAGAACAGGTGTTCAAGGGAAAAAAAAAGTGTATTAACCGTTCCCCCACACAAATTAATGGTGCTCGATGCAGTAGACAATACTCATTCAGCAACCAACTCATGATTTAAAAAGAAAGTTTGCTGCAAAGGAAAGGGGCAGCTACCAAAGTCATCCAATGAGACACCAGAGAGAATTCCTATGCCTAATTCTACCACCAAAGGTAAGGCAAAGGGGTTACCGGGGGTGGGAGGGAATGCTTTAAAACCGATATGCAAACCAGTACCTCATAACCTGATCAGAACAAATAACCCCAGGTAAATCAAGGCCGTTGAGAACAACCGCTCTCACGGTAGGTTATAGCAAACCCTAAACATCCTTTGCAAGAACAGAGGTTTCTTCTTCAGACATGTACGTCAGCTGTGCAGACTAATGATTCTGTGCGGCACCGGGAATGACTTAGGTTGACGGGGAATGGGCTGTGATTTGGATCCCATGACGTTGGAGGAGCAGTTGAAGGGACCATGCACAGGGTCAAAAGGCAGGACTCAGGCCTCAAGACTCCAGCCTCCAGCAGGAGTACGGAGTACTCTTCTTGCTAGATAGAATGCAGCAGCAGAGCAGTGATGCTCAGGGCCCTCGAGGAGAATGCATGGAGGGTCCTCTCTTTAGATAGTACACACCAGCTACAGGCCCAAAACTCTTCAGAGCAATGGGTTAATGACCTTGGTGAAGCAGGAATCTGAATTAGTTTGGCCCATCAGTTAAAAAGGCGTGGGACGCATCAAAGAAGCTCTCCCTAATTGACATAAAAGCAGATCCTTGCCTCACGATAGATAACAGCAATTCATCTGTGGCCTCTTGTACTCTGGATCATTGGTTCCAGTGGTTGACTGGAGATTGGCAGATGTTTGAGATCTACAAGATCCTGAGCTACATGGACCCAATCCACCTATCAGGGGACTTGCAGCTTTCAAACCATAGGCCGGTGTCCAATCATGGACCAACAACCCAGGCACAACCAGAACTTTCCACACGGGCCAGAATGTGTATTGGGACAGACTGCAGCCCTATGCTCTAGCATATGCTAGGTTTATTGTCAGACTGTCACCAGTGCCTGCAAAAAGGATGCCTACATAAAGGCCATATCCTACCCTCGGCCATGAAGAAGATCGCCAGAGGGATAGTGAAGCACAAAGACTGGGCTTAAACAACATGAGCCATATGGAGCAATCTAGTGCACAAATGGCTGCCATGCAGTAAATATAAGAAGTGCACAGAGTGCATACAAAAAAGGTAGCCATGCCACAAGCTTGTCTGGGCTTCACTTAGTAAGAGAAAAATACATATAGGCCAAAAAGAATGGGATACAAACTGAACAGTGCCCCCAAAATAAAGCAAGTTCTCAAGTATAAAGTGCATAGTGATCCTTTGGTATCCAAGCACCGAGCAACGTTTTAGCAGCCCGAACACAACCTAATGAAAAGGAGTAGAACAGAAGAGTTTTCAGAGATCCACAGAAGGTCATAAGATACTCTATTCTGCACAATGTTATTGAAAGCTCATTTCATAATGTTGAAGTCTGCACCTGAAATTAGCTGCCAAAAACTATATATTCTGAGTCGGGCTGGTGAGTGAGATTTAGTAAGATCTCACTCTCAAAAATCAATTCAGGGTCACAAAATAGCAAATATCCTGCGGGAACCATTGACATAGATGGGAAAGCAGCAAAAATAAACATCTTTTCTAACATGTGTGCAAACAAATTCAGCACAATAGCCATATAAAACAGGCACTGCATAGAACAATGCACCATGACCAATAGGCTTGAAATAACACAGGTTTAAAAAGGTCAAGTTGCAATCTGCTATCCCAGTTCTCCACAAGCACACAGCAAACCAGTACTTAATTCCCGAGTGTGAATTTTCACTCATCAATGGTCTAGTGTATATTTTGCATCTGGACACTGGTCTAATGAAATTCACCACACTGGCCATAGACAACAGCGACTGCATAAAAGCACATGTGGCCAATAACACGCTAATATGCATGCCCTAAATTACACAAAAGTAATGCATATCAGCAAAATCACCATATACAAGAGGCAGTGAATACCCACCCACAACATGACCAACAGAAATATGCGAGAAATTATACGTTCTGAACATGTGAATCAAACAATTCCACACCCCTGGGAGGACCTCAACAGCCACTGCATTGCTGGTTAGAATGAGGGTTTAATTCATAGTGGGATGCACCTTGTATTAAGGAAATACTTCATTTGTATTGAGTGTTTGTACCGTAATGTTGGCATTACCATAGTTTGTAAAGATCACCTTACCATAAGCCGTAATCATAACTTTCTAAAAATGAAAGTGTGTTCCCTATGATTTCCATTTTTTTGGCTGGCTATTGTACTGAATTGTATTACAGGTGAGAGAGGAGTAGGGTTCTAGTTTCGGAACTCTCCTGTGCTAAGCTCCATTTATTGTAGTCCTGATTTTTTTATGCAAGGTCAGAGGTTGGTAGGGGTGACACCACACTCCTGGAAAGGTTTAAGAGAAACAGTCCTGGTTACCTCGCAATTCCAGTTTTGAGAAACTTATGTATAAAATTGATTCCCACGCTAGTTGCAATGTTTTATAGTGACATTTTTATTGTAATGTAGACATATGGGGCCTCATTACAAGTTGGGCTGTAGCCCTTAAATGCGTTGGTAACGGTATTACAGCTGCATTTAAGGGCTGGCCCTATCACGAGTTGGGCGCTAAATGGGCTGTTTTACCTCCATTCTTTCTCTGGAGGTGAAAATCGCCAGTTTTCGGCTGCATTACCGCTGGCTGTATTAGCCCGCATAATTAGTGCTGAAAATGCCCCATTGAATCCAATGGACCCAATGTGGAATGGGGATTTACCGTTAACACCCAACCCGTGATCCGACGGTAATGCCGCCAAACCGATCAGTGCGAGGGCTATTACAGTCGGGCTGTATTACAGCCGGGATACAGCCCAACTCGTGATGAAGCCCATGGTTTTATGGTGGTCAGCCGACACGTGTTTCGACCTCGAGGGGTCTTTATCAAGGCAAGAGATATGTTGTAGGATGGGGGTTATTTCTCTCCAAGAGAACACTCTTAGCACCCACTGCGCTGCCGGGACTGTAATACCAGCCCCAGGCTAACTCCATGTCCCACAAATGGGTGAAATTACAGAAATCTAGCTCTAAGTGGCACGACCAGGGGCAGCAAATACTCCCCCATCAACAACATAACTCTTGCCTTGATAAAGACCCCTCAAGGTCGAAACATGTGTCGGCTGACCACCATAAAACCATGTGTCTACATTACAATAAAAATGTTACTATAAAACACAGCAACTAGAGTGCAAATCAATTTATAATTAGGTTTCTCAAAACTGGAATTGCGAGTTAACCAGGACTGTTTCTCTTGAATTGTATTACAGGTGTGCTCTTGTGAGCGTATTATCTTTGATAACGGTATGGTCATAGTGTGATGTGAGGAGACAGGAATGAAACTCTGACACAAGTTATTTTTGGTTAAAGACGTTTATTGAAAACAAAAGGGTTAGGAAAAGGCCTTCTGACCCTGCTCTAAGAGGAATTGCCCTACCAAAAACTAAGGATATGTCTGTGTCAGGATTTCAAAATCAAAACCGTCCTTGTGTACAAAAGATCTATTCGGACCCTCACACTATAAACTAAAGGTGAAAAGGGATATGTTTAACCTTCGCTGATTCCAAAAGAGTTTGTAAAGGAAGAATAAATAGCTCCAACACAAAAGTTCTTCAAGGGTGAAAAGGCTTGGATCCTGAGGGTTGTTCCCTTCCCCTGGAATTCTCCTCAACCCAAATGACTTGGTCTAACAGTTCTTTTTCTCTTGCTTGGCCCACAACGGCACTGTTATTTACAAAGCTGCTTAGCATTTTAGTTCCACCTCTTAACAAGTTCCATTTGTCTAGTAAACACAGATCTATATTTCTTCTTGTAGACTTGCAACTGCCTGGTATACTCCCCTGCCAGAGCTTCCTGTACTCGCACAATCATAATTGCCTGGTTTACTCTTCTGCCAGAACCGCTTATATACACACGTTGCTTTTAGGACTTCTTGTATACTTGCACCTACCTGGTATACTACCCCGCCAGGACTTCACATTCACTTATGTTGGCCTGGTATACTTCTTGCATTCACACTTATCGTTGCCTGGTATACTCTCCTGCCAGAGCTACTCGCATTCATATACAATTGTAATTGCCTAGTTTATTCTCCTTCTCCTGCAAGGATGCATTATTCCATGTAGTTCCTCTTTTACTTCCACAGTTAGGCATGCCCTCTTGGGCATATTATAGCTCCTTGCTACATCATTCGATTTGGATTGCCCACATTTGTATTCCATACCATCATATCTTGTTAGGGAGTCTTAATTGTAATATGCTTTCTTGTTGCTCATTCGGTCTCTTTACCTTCTCTCCTTCTGTGGTTTTAATTGTTACAGTTCATATTTAGCAGAGTCGCAGAAATGCCCTGCGGTCCCCACAGTGTTTGGCATAACTGACCGGCTCTGGTTGGTGTTCCCGACCCCATTCCTGCTCAAGCGGATAATGTGTCCCACCTGCTCTCACCTCTGGACTGCTCTCGCTCTGGTGTCTCCCACAGCCCCGCCTCGGCACGCCTCCTGTCACTTTCCAGGTTCCGGTAGAAAAAAACATTGCTTTCCGTTGTTGCTGCAAGCCCAGGAGCTTTCCACTGCCGCCTGGCATGTCTGTGGCACGACCTGCATCGCTTCTCTTTTGCCTTTCTGGTGAGCCGCTCAGCTATGCCACACTGGGTCGTGCTTATAGGCCTCACAAGCTTTTCCGAAGGACATGACCTCTTCCAAATAGTAGCAGCATCCATCAAAACTTGGTCTCCGGTCGTTAAATCGCCCACGTACAGGTGCACTTTGAAAACAACTAGAATGTTCATTGAGCTTGGGGCTCCTTTCATTCTATATTGTTCCTTCTCTCCTCCTCCTCCTCCTCCTCCTCCTCCTCCTCCCAGTATGTGGGCGATTGTGGGAAAAGAAGTCCATTGTTGTCGGGTGACGTATGTTACTTGTAAAACCACTTTCAACAGTTCCAAATAATATACCAGTTCTATGTGGTGAATAATTAGAACCGGAAAAAGGTGGTCTTAGATCTTCCACATTTTAGATCAGGAATGGAAGTCTGATCTACAGAGCTCTGGGAAAGGGTTTCTCTAGTTTCCCTAACAGCAGGTGTAGATGTACGTTAATAAGCCATGAGGGTATGGAGTATAAAGGGGTCATCTTCACGGGCAAATGAGGGATACCATGTCTCATCCAATGAAGCTATGACATCTCCCCGAGGGTGTCTCCTCCCATGTGATCCTCACTCCCATAGCCGCCGCCAGGGTCAGGATCAGGTAGCGGCAGCCGTCGCCAGGCCACATGGGAGTAGTTTACCATCCGGGAATCAGTGATGACTCCATTGGATTCATCACAGTGGGCTTTTATGTAGTGCCTGTTGTGGGTGAGTATTGTGCTGAACAGTATTATGTGCATGATATTTAGAGTATAGTGTTGTTGGCCATGGTCTGGGATGGTGTGCAGGGGGCTGTTGTGCATTGTGCTGAACAGAACGAACATATTATTCTGAGTATTGTGATGCTGGCCAAGGCCTCAGATGGTATACAGGGGCTGTTGGGCATTGTGCTGAAAAGACTATGCATATTATTTAGAGTACTGAGTATACTGTTGCTGGCCATGGCCTGGGAATGTATGCAGGGGCTGTTGAGGTTCAGCCTGGTGTACTGAACTGTATCAGGCACATGTTTTTCTGTTGGTCATGGTGCAGGCTTGTAAGCAGTGTATGTTGTATAAGACTATTGTGCAGATTCATATTAGGAGAGTGTAATTCCTAGGATGTTATTAAATAGGACTAGACAGCACACGTCTAGTTTCCTCTCCCTTCCTTCATTTGGTATGAGGTGTATATTTGACAACGCCTCATTTACATGGTCCTGCTGCCTAGTCATTTTCAGCGATAAATCCTTGCTCCGAGAGAAAAGGGATTCATGTCATACAGTGTTTAACTTAAGCCCTGTGTTCCCTCTTCAAAGACTCTTGTACAGCAGGTCTGAATTCTATAGACCATAAATTGTGTGCTGCATCACATGAGTATCACATCAGGGTCGTATGTGGGGGTCTTTCAAAACCCATGTATAGAAAAGGGTTAGCTGGGAATCACTGTCCTCTCCTGATACCCAACAATTCCACAGTTCATGGGGCGATGGAGGTTGGCTTCTGTATGCCCAGTAAGCAAAGAAAAATAGCATGGGCTGAGGAAGTTGCACTGACACAGAGGTAGCTCTGAGACCAAGACAGTCACAAGGTTTAACTCACTGGTGAAATGGAGCAAAGGCAGCAATGGGTTTTGTCACCTGGGTGCTCGGGCATGGGATGAAAACAGTCACATGTCCGTCTTAATTTCAAAAAGCACACACACCAAGGGCAGATTTCAACATAAATCTAGTCTGAAGTTGAGAAGCCAAGCAAGGGGAGCAGTCTCTCACATGGCGGGTCTTCTAAAAAGACGACAGAGCTGAGGCCACAATTGATAACAGTTAGACAAGTGCATATGAAAGCCCAAAAGTATATGCATACATTTTTAGCAAATTGCTGCAACTTGCATATTCAGTACAGTCGCTGGTTAACAAATATGTGATTCAATTTCGCCACACTCTACTCACAGACTCCTGGCTGAGTCACCTATGAACTTACTTGATGTGCTTGACACAGTTGGATCCTACCCTTTCAGCTACAAACTCTACGGTTCTTCGCAAGGACGGCGGCTGGTTGTGGAAGAAGGCTTGTTCTAGAGCTGCCTGTGAAAAATAAAAAGCAGCTTATAATGAAAGATATAAGTAAATCACAGATTTCATACTTTTTTCCTAGATTATCTCCAAATTCAAAATGTGTTCTGGCAAAAACTAAAATGCTACATTACCCCTTTTCAGCACTGCTCGCAAGGATATTACACAAAAGGATGATGGGCACTAGAAAAAGGCTCTTGTGCAGTGAACGGTCATGTTTGTGATTGCCCATTTTCTGTTTTCTAAGCAAACTTTCAATTCCATTGTATTAGCTCAACAGGTACTGTCAGGCTTCTGATTGGTTGAGTTAAAAACTGGTCCTGATGCAGATTGGCACCAAAAGGTAATCCTAGGCCCTAATGTTAAATATAGGACTTCTTCAATAATTTCTAACAACTAACAGCCAGTGGTTGGGTCCCTGGAAGATAATATCAACAGTGGCAGCTCCATTGTATCAGCAGCAAGTCCGGTTGTTACGAAGAATTTATAGAATCTGGCCTGGTCTAAAGATTTTAGGAGGCCACCCTAGTTATAGTGAACAGGGTAACTCAGAGGTTAGCCAAACCCAATCAAGGTAGCAATGGAGAGCAGTCAAGGCTACTCTCAGGAGAGTATGAGTGGAGTCAGGGGTCTTCAATGAGTCCATAACGGTATGGCACACAATAATTCAATTTAAACAGACAAGTATAAAAATACAGTTATTTATTATAGGTTTTATGCACACACTGAAAATTAAGTTAGTATTCTCGCACAACACTATCATATAAATATATACATTTAACCGTAGGTTCAAATATACATCAAACATATTCGGCAAAACAGGTATTTCAGATGCAGTAAATAATGAAACCAGATCAAGTCAATTACCTAACTTAAGAATTCCAAACCTCAAGAAGATTGGGGCCTTGTGCCCAAAAGTTACAGGAGCCACTATGTTTCTCACCAGTATTCGGTCTCTATAGGTAGGTTGCAATTTACTTGTGTTGGTGACAGTTCAAACGTTCACTATTTTACTGAAAGTCAATGTTTTCTTGTATTTCAGAGCACTCCACCCAGGTTCGACGACCAAAAGGTGAGTGGAAGGGATTTCAGGAGACAAAGGGACTTGGTCCCGATGTAATCATATGGAGAATGGAGGGGAGTTCAGGGGTGACAGATGCACTGTGTACCAGTGACTCAGCTTTTCCCAGATGGCATTATAGATCATCTGGGGGCTGGATCTCTCGCCATTGCTTCTGGTCAGTGGTGCCCAGGAATTGCCGGTTCTAGGATTCTCTGATTGGGTGCAACTGCAAGATGCAACCGGTTGATGGAGAAATGCAAGAAACTCTGATGCAGGTCTCTTCGGAACAATGCAAGTTCCAACAACAGTCTCAACACACAGGTGACGACAGGTGTCCTTCCAGTCACAGAGGTTTCTCCAGGACAGGATCCATTAATGCTGGGATGAAATTTGGGGAGCAGGCGACTTCTGGCACAAGCTGGCGACCACTAATGTTCCGGGTGCACCCGTGGAGTGATGACGATTCTGGCGAGGTAGCCCACGAGAGAGCTGATCAGTCCACTGGGCAATCCAGGGACACTTGCAAAGGATCTGGATGACTGGATCCGCAGGACGGCATCAAGACTAGTTGGTCCCACTAGTGCAAGAGATGAAGCACTGCTCAGGGCCTTCGGAGATGAGGTAGTCAAACAGAGCTTCACTGGGCTGGACACATGGAGGGATGCTGGGCCGCTTCGGCAGCCGTCTTCGGATCTTCAGCTGGATGTTCTTTGAGGGATTCTTGGCTCCAACTATGATCTGAAGAAATGGCTGCAGACCAGTGCGGCAGGATCACCTGGTGAGGGGTCTTCGGGGAGTTGGGTTGAAGCCGCTGATGGAGAGACGTGGTATTCCCCCCCTTTTTTCATTTACCCCATCCTACTTTTTAGGATACTCCGAGATCCCAACTCTCCCTCCCTTTGACACAAACACTGGGCAGAGGAAGAAGGTGACTGAGAGCAACAAACCTTACTCTCATACAATCCCGTCAATCGGGTCAGGCCAGGTCAGGCACTTGACTACAAGTGCGCACACCTGACACCAATTTGCTCTCCTCGCACAGATAAAAGGCAACACCTAAAGACACACTTTGAGCAAGGCAGAACACAAGTACGAGCAGAGCTTCCAGGGCAAAGGCAAACCTACTAGAGCAGAGCAACGGACCAAGTGACGAGAGCTGCGGGTGGAAACCCCAAGGGTTCCTACTGGAGGTCGTTGCCTCCGACAGGCCGCAAAAGACACGTGGAGAAGGCCAGATGCCACAAGTGAAGTCTGCATTGTGTTTCAAGGACGCCAGCGACCGTCTCGGGTGAACGGCAGGGTTGGTGCGGTGAGGCCAAGCCTGTTGTACTAACCTTGACTCCTGAATTGAAATTGCAAAACGCAGAAAAAGACGCACACAGCTGGTGAGTTGGCAAAGGACCTGAGAGACCGGTGTGTGTTAAAGTTTGAAATGAGACCAATATATCACTAGTGAAGGCTGCAAGCTTGTAGATGAGACACCAAGAAAGGCACACCTATTGAGTGAACTTTGATGTAAAAGGCAGCTGTGAAATCAGCAAAACTAAATAACGGATTGGTCCGGTGAAACAAGTAGCCCACTGGAAAGTCTCATTGAAAGGTACTTTGTTTAAAGTGAACAGCAAAAGTGAAATAAAGAACATTATTTCCTAGAAAAAGGAAAGGTGAGAGTTAAAGCTGTGAACTTTAAGTCGAAGTGGTCCTGCGGTGGTATGTAAAGAATCCACGCACATTCTAAAGTCTTCGACATCCTAAAGTGGTCTGAGCCTGGCTGAGGGAGACCCGAAGTATAATCAGCTTGGGGAGGGGAGCCCCTTGAAAGTTTTGTGTTGAACTTTATGGTGATAGGTCTGAGCCCGACAGAGGGGGATCTTTGTGAACATTTTTTTTAAAACACTAATTTGGAAGTTAGAGAAAGAGACTAACGTGGAAGGCCAGGCGGGCCTCGATCCACGGTTTTGAACTATGAATTGTGTTGGAAACCGAGATACTGTGTCTCATCCTGCCTACAGGTACGACCTTACTCTGTGAGGCCTAACATGAGGAGGAGAGCTGGTTCAGTCACATTATACGTTGAACACTGATTTTTCCTTTTGCATACATTTCTCCTTTTTACACTTTTTTGTACAAGAGATAGGGCAGGCATTAGGTTTTATTAGCATATACTGTTTTGATTTGACAGGACTCCACGAGGATTGCGCTATTTATTATTTGATGGTCGAGACTACTCCCATCTTAGTTATAGGGCAAAGTAGGAGTTTTTCCAACCCCAACCATTTTAATAAAGGTTTTACAAATCGTACCCATTGTGTCTGTCATACTTGTGATACCATGCCTTCCCTACACAAGGCAGGAAGAAGGCCAAACAAAAATATGGCCAAAGAAGCAAGCAAAAATCTCGTGGCACAGCCATTTTAGAGCACTAGCCACGTTTAGTAGCCACATGCAGTAAACGTGAATTTGCACACTAAAAAGAATGCACAAATTGTCAAATTGTATGTGCTGCCACCAGCTTGTCATTAGGCACATATAAAAGTGACCAAAATTCCGAGTGTAAAGAGCAAGGGTGAAACAAAATGTTCACCATTGCAGTGCATTGTAAAATAAAGTGACCAATGTTACAAAGTAAAAGAACTCAAACAGGAAAAAAAGTTTCCCAGTACTGATAGTCTGAAGGACTGATAAGTTTTCCCATAACAACGAGCAAAAGACCAGGGAAGTGAAGCTGAAGGTTTTACTTCCCTTCAAAAAGTCAGAACAAGTTCACCCCGTTATGTGTCCATCAACATTGATGGTAACCCAATCAAAGTGGCCAAAGAGATCAAAACTCTGGGAGTATACTTAGACTCCACACTGTCCCTCAAGAAGTAGGTGAACTCAACTGCTTCCTCTTTGGCCTACACTAACAAACTAATCAACGCCTGTAAGCAATTCCTCTCGCCTAGTAGCTGCATCACACTAGCCAGGGTTCTAGTGTTATCCAAGATCGACTACTGCAACACCCTCTACCTAGGCACTTCCGAAGGGAACCTCAACAAACTCCAGGTCCTTCAAAATAGCGCCTTAACAGCAGCGCTTAGTATACCAAGATCCATGCACATCACTAGTTTCAGGCAGGACGCCCACTGGCTCCCGGTTCGGGACAGAATCGCCCTCCACACGCTTGTCATCACCCATAAGTGTTTCTCAAACACAGTCCCCAAATACCTAGCAGATAAATTCAATATACAGACTTCAAGACCCACTAGGAGTCTCTATTCACACTGCTTAGCCGTGCCAAGATTCCTACTAAAAAGAGCAGGGGGAGCAAGCTTCCCAGTCATAGCTGCCAAACAGTGGAATGCCCTTCCCCTCAGCCTCAGATCGGAACCCGCATTCTGGACTTTTAGAGCCAAAGTAAAGAGCTGGATCTTCAGGAAGCCCCAAACGGTCTGATTCTACATAGCAAAACTCCTGCCTGACACTATCTATGCACTTATGATGTATCTTGTCTTTGTATATTCCGCCTGTAAAACTGCCTATATTTCCTGTAAAAGTGTCTGCATTTCCTGTAAAATTATCTGTCTCTACTGTAAAATTACTGTACTACTGCTGACCTTAGTGTCAAAATTCTGTAACCTCTGTACAAGCTTTAAGCGACCAGTTACCTAAGGGTTCGGTGCGCGGTACAAATAAAGAAACTAAACTAAACTAAAAATAGAGCAAAGAAAAAGGGGGTCCATAGAAACTGTGGAGGGAAAGTTGCAAAAAGAAAAATCCTAAAAGTCAGCATTCCTGGGCTACGCAAAGTTCCATGGGCTGTTCGCCCACCACATACACTCTCTGGCACCCACCTCCAGGCAGCGCTGGTTCAGCGCGACAGGGGCAGTGTTCGCCTTGCACGTCTCCACCACAGCTGATTAACTCTACGTCAGCTGGTCTCCCTCTCTCTCCAGGTAAGGATTAAAAGGTCTTTCTATGGGTCTCTGTAATGAGAGACGAAGTTCCGTTGGTTACAGGATTTCAGGGTGGAGTTGGGGGTCAGCATTAAGGTTAGCCAGGAAAAAAGGCTTTATCACTTAGACGACCTCTTAAGCTGCCATGTAGACAGAAAGCACGGGATTGGAGGGAAGTTTCCCGGGACAGTACTTACCTGATTGGTTCCCCCCTTGGGCCAGGGGAAGTGTATACATACCCCTGGAATGGTTTGGTACTCTTGTACCTAGGGCTTATATAGGTGGCAGGGCCAGAGGGTTCATTGTTCTGGCCCCTGCCGAACTACCATTCTATTGTGCCGTGTTGGGGTGTCCCTTCTGCCTTCCATTTTGCTAGTTGACAGGAGGGTTACTTTTAGGCCCCCCCAGTCTGGACCTCATAGATCCTGGTGGACTGTTCAACCACCCAATACAGGGTCCTATGCTTGTGAAAATCACACACCAACTAAGTCAGGATGTAATTAGCGAGCGCATGGAAATATGTAGTTATAAACTCCCTACTATTTGTATTCACCCATTGTAAGTCTGAGCAAACGCCCGCTTTAACTCCTGCACAAACTCCTCAGGCTCCTGATCCTACCCACGTTGCAAATTATATGCTCCCTTACAGGCTTCCTGTGGGTTTATGTGAGGAGAAATATTTTAAAATGGCCGTTTATAATGATCCTGGTCCTCCAGTCCCGTAAAGAAACTGGAGTACTCCAGTGAGAAAGTCCATTTAGCAAATACTATACAATTCACATCATTCCTGATCTGGAATGATGCCATCATCCGTTCATAAAGTTCCAGGTGTTCCCATACCAAATACTCTTTATGGCCTTTATTTGTCCTATTGGGTCTTTCACAAAACCCTTGCTCTGTTTCGTGTCTTTTTCTTCCTCTGCACCAGAGCCCATTCACCTTCTGACTCAGAGCTACTATTTGTACTCCATTCCCTGTCTTCTAGGTGCTCCCTATCTCTCTGAGACTGGGAATATCTCCCAGAACCATGGGGTCTGGAATCCTCTCGCCTAGGCAAAAGTGAACTCTCAGGGTCTCTCCCTGTAGTTACTTTTAGGCCCAGGGTAGAACCCAGGTTCATCCTCCCTCCTTTCAGGGAGTCTGGCCAATTATCCCCCCTCCCTTCTCTTGAATGTACGCATGTTTTTAGAATGCCCTTCCTAGGCTGAGGGTTTAAATGTTCTTCTCCAGCGAAGCAAGCTTGGTGGTCTCCATGTAGTCTCATCTTCAATCAATCTAACTCCCTGACTTTCTCATCAGAAGAGTTTTCCTGGTCTGAAGTACTTACTTCTCATGCCACGCTCGTCAGGACACTTTCCCTTCTGTGTGGTAGAGATGAATACACATCAATATCAGACAGGGACTGGCCTTCTGGATCAGTTGGACTAGGCCTGGGTAAGTCTAACTGCCTCATGTCACCCTTCTCTTGATAGGTGGCATGCATGAGGTAAATTCCAAATTCTACACAGGAGGTTGTAACTGACTGGCATGAGGCCTCTGCTGGGAAGGGTGTCTCACCTTCATCAGTGGGCCTTTGTCCCATATCCCGATTGGTCAGGGGCCTCAGGGCCCGTTTATAACTTTCAATTTCTTTGGTGCAACTCTCACCCTTGTGTCTCTCTACTTATTTCCTGTTGGTAGTCAGAGAGCTGGCTTTTTAATTCTGACGCTAAGGCCTGATTAGCATCTAACACCCTGCTCTGAGCTACCTACCTATCTTTTGTTTGATGCACCTCATGCTGAAGCGATTCATTCTCCCTCTGTGAGCCTTGTATGCTGCGCGCATATACAAAGTATTTTTTCTTCAGGAGAATAATCTCTTTCTCTTGCTCTTGCTCTTCCCTACAATACACTGGGCCTCATTACGACCCAGGCGGAAAACCATGGTGCTAATAGCACCATGGTCCATGCCGGTAACTTACCGACTCCGCCATGGAGAAAGGGGGAATTACCACCCCATTACAAGGTTGGCGGGGCGGTAATTCCCCCTTCCTCCATGGCCCTTCCCCATTCCCATTTTTGCCCCATAGGGCTCAATGGGAATGGGGAAGGCGCGAAGTATGGTACCGCAAATTGCGGTACCGTACTTAGCACCAAGGTCCCTTTGCGGGTCCCTACTTTAACGGCTGGTGTAGACCAGCCGTTAAGGTCGGGTCCCGCAAAGGGACCTCATAATCAGGCGCTAATGGGTTAACGGCGCCGCAGCCTTTTACGGCGTCGTTAACCCATTAGCGCCAGGGTCGTAATGAGGCCCACTGCCTCTTATAGTTCAGCTTCTATTTGTCTCACACGGTCTACTAGGTAATTCCTTTCTTCTCTAATTCTGGTCAATTCCTGAGAACCTGACTGACTCTTTTCTACTTCCATTTTCAACTGATGCACCTACTGTATAAGGACACGATTCTTCTGGTTCAAGAGGTATTTTTCCTGATTGGAAACAAGAGTGTCCCTGCCAATGAAACAGACTAAAGCAAGCTGACATTGGGCCTCATTACGGGTCCAGCGGTAACCTCGCCGGGGCTACCAGCGGGTCTCCACCGGATCCGTAAATATTTACTGGCGCCTGACTTCCCAGTGCCACCGGGAGATTCCAACCCCGGTGGCCCGGAAAGGCAGGAGCCTGTAAATTGTAAGTCCTCATTCCCATGGGAGTGGTGACATGGAAGCACCAGCACTGTTGCTAATGGTGCCGCTGCTTCCGTGACCGGTCTGCCTACCGTTGCCGCTGTGCCCGGCAGGGTCAGACCTTTCGGGCACAACGGCTCTGGCAGGCAGACCTGTAATATGCCGGTCCTGAAACAACGGTGCCAGTAAGCTTACTGGCACCCTTGTTTCCGGACCAGCAGGGTCGTAATGAGGCCCATTGTGTCCAAAATATATCTGACCCTCACACTAGCACACGCAAGGTAAATGTCTGTTTCCAACTCAGCAAAAATGTGCACAAATCCAAATGTGTAATTCCAACAAAGCACTCCTTGTGTCCAAGGGTTGATTCCCTACCCCTGAACTATTTCAGAAGAACTGTTGAACATTTTCTGTTCCAACAATGTTCTGTTAAAGTCAATGAAAATGTCTCTTTCACAAAATACTTTGCTCAGGTTGGCAAAGCAAATGTCTTTTCCACAAACTACTTTTCTCAGAATGTCAATACTTCTCAGAATGGCAAAGCAAATGTCTTTTCGCAACACTGATTGAAGTATAGCAAAAGGAAGTATTTTCTACTTTGTAGGATGGCAAACATGTTTAACTTCAACAACTGCTTCAAATGATAAAGTATCTCTTTCACACAACTGCTCAGAATTATGATTTCATGGTAAACTCCCCTGCCAGGAATTGCTCAACTGAATCTCTAGATATCCTGGAGCACTCTCCTGCCAGGCATCTTTCAAGGCATCTTTTCCTTTCTTATACCTTATGAACTCCTGGTGGATTCCCCTGCCAGGAATTGGCCACTTCTGGTTCACACAGATACCCTGGTGTATTCTCCTGCCAGGTATCGCTTTCAAAAAAGGTTCACTGCCTGATCAACACCTTTTATTAGGTCTTTTCTACAATGTTCATGTTTCTTCAAAGTATAACACAGTTGCTCTTTTTCACTGTTTATACCTTGTTGACTCCAGGTATCACTTGCTCCAGCTCCCCCCTTATTGATATTCAACATATCGGGGCTTGTTGAAGTTATGTCAACTTCTTTCTTAATGTCTTTTGGAAATGCGTGTTTCAGGTTTCCCCAAACTGACATCCCGTATGGAGAATTGTGCAACATTTGCCCTTCAATTTCTTCTTTAGTATCTCTTGGTTTATGGAAATGCAGGTTCCATGTTTCCCCAAATTGTTCTCATATAAGGAGATTTGGACCACTTTTGCCCTGGTCTTTCAATTGTACTTGTCGGTATTCAAAATAATTCCCCAAGTATTCGTTAACTTGTTGGCATATCCCGGGGCCCCCAACTCCTCTGGGCTCACTCACCGAAGTAACGTGCAGCTGCGGTGAAGAGCTTTTGTCAGGCGGGCTTCCTCTACTAGGCAGAGTCTCTTTTGGTTCCCAATCAGCCTCTCAATCCTTCACTGATGGAATCATTGCCACTCCACAAGACTGCGTCTCCTCCGGTCCCGCTGCAATTATCTTCTCGCTTCAAGCGGTCCCTCCAGGGCACCTGCTACAACTTCACTGGAGTTCCTCTCCTCTGGTATGGTATGTCGAGATTCGATTGTCTGTAAGCGCCTTCTTCCTGCACGGCTCATCTCCGTTCATCTGCCTTTGGGTTCGCTTCCCTCTCTGCAGCTCTTCTCCCTTTTTTTTTACTCCTTTCTCGTAGGTGATATTAAAGTTTAAATGTCCCACACAGCTGATTGTAAACCTAACAACTAGACCACATGTTATACTTGGTATTACTTTCATTCCATACTGACTCCTTGATCCTCTTCTTCGTCTCAGTACTTGAGGCTTTCTGGGACTTGGAGTTCAAAGGAAGTTTAAACATTTTTAAGTTACATTGTTTAACACTTAACCATCATCAACAGTAGATGTTAAATGTGTTTTAGAGGTGTTATGTTTTCCATATGAAAAGTGAATAGAGTTCAGTTTGGAATGTTTAACAAGAAGTGTCTTCAGGGTTTTACCACTGAAGGGTTCTGAATAATGACAACATGCCATCCGGACTCTGGAATTAGGCGTTCTTTACAGGAGAGGGAAGAATACTGTGTCCCTCCTGTTGGAGTCACCACTTCTCCCCGACAGTCATCTCCTCCCATGTGATCCACCCCCAGGATACCACCCCCAGGTTCAGGAAGCAGCTGCCTTCCCCAGGCTACCTGGGAGGAGACTTTAGGCTGGGGGACCAGTGAGGACTCTATAGGATTCATCACACTCCCCCCTTGAGGAGAAGGGACACATTCTCTAGATCTATCACAGATGGGTCTTGCTTAGTAGGGCCTAAAACTATGTTTTAGCCCACTGTACCTTACCATTGGAAAAATACCAATTTGTTCATAGTCTGGTCCCACCCGCAGGAGCAGTCCAGCACCAAAACGCTAGGCAATTCTCCTCTGCACCATCAGCAAATCCAGACACATGTTCCTTCCTTTTTGGGTGTCAGTGAATTAAAGCTGAGCCCCTCAAAGTACAGTGAGAAAAGGGTCAATGTCTGGATTTTCCTTAGTACCTTAGTGTAAAACCCATGATTTCCAGTAGAAGGACTCCCACAATTTTGCTAATTTGGAACATTTGGGGTTTTGCTCTAAGTCTGAATGGTAATCGAAATGTGGACTCCTTGATCTATGTTGCTTTAGACACAGCTTCAACTATGTGTCTGGGATGTCTATTCTTTTAATGAACACTTGTTGTTCAGAGGAACATTGCCTAACCTTTTGATACCAGACTGTCCTTGTGGGCGGTAAGAGACTGATATGAAAAACAGATATTTCTCCTTTGTGAAAAGTATAATGAGTTAAAATGTTCCTGTCAAACCCAATGAGTGGGACCCATCTCAGAGAACAGGTTATTTGGCAGTGTTCGTTCTCAGTAGAGGAGCTGCCACAAGTTTGCAAAATTGCATGTAGTTGTGCTTGGGTTTTATAGAACGGTACAAGCCACCCGTCCTCCCCCAAGCATTTGAACAGCATTTAGAGCTTTATATTCCCCTTATGTATCTGGATAGCAGAGGAGGCAGAGTTTTTCATACAACTTGGGGTGTGAAGTAGGCCGGATTTAAGAGGAAGAGCCATAATTTGCCTATTCAATGGTAACCACACACACCCACACACCCCATACTCCTTTAACGTGAAACACACTAATAAGCACCAAAAAACATTGTAGGTACCTGAAGTTTTTTCTGCGTCTGAGCCGGCTTGGGCACAAGTGGTTCTGCAGCAGTTGGTGTTATTTTTCGAATAAACCCACCATTCTTGCTACCGCTTCCGGCCACAAATGAGGCCAACAACTTGCGCAGTTCACCTTTAACAGAAGATAGCATACATTATTGCTTCACATTTTATATGCATCTCTTATGGGACAGATCTTTTCAATAGCTTGCATTAAATCAAGCCCTATTTTTAGAAAATCCAATTAAATACGGACATTAACAATACAGAAATAGTTAGATTCATATAGCGTGAAAGATGAAGAAATGAGAAGTAAAGTTAACATGATTGTTTAGGGCTCTGGTTTTGGCATTCTTGAAGGCTCAGCATTTACAAATATTCTCTACTTTACCTCCCCTAATGGGAGAAGTTATTTTCTATAGAAAAGAAAAAATGTAGACACATTTTAATAGTATTTCATGATTATGGGCCTCTTTAGGAGTTTGGCGGTAGTGGGCGGTTACACCGTTACTACCCATTTTAGCACCCTGACAGATGAACGTTTGGTCTAAATTGCTGGAAACCCTGCAGGTCCACTAACGGTGTTCTTTCACAACCCTCTACCAATAGTTGTTCTGAAAAACCATCCTAACATGTGGCAACAGTGCAGGGAGTATTACCACATACGGTAACACCACTCCTCAATGAAGTCCTATCAGAAGTAGGAGTAACCAACACCCATAATTAGGGCAGTGAATTACCAATTGTGGTAACATAAATTCAGTGTGTGGTATTTGAGCTCTTGTATTCATAAAGTTATGGAATTTTTCTGTGCAAGAAGGTTTTCAGGATACCCACTGCAAGAAATAAAACGCTGTTCCATGTTATAACTTTCAGCTAAAAGAAGCTGCATCATGCACAAAGTCGCTAAATGGAACCCCTCTGCTCTACATTTTGGGGCTACCCTTTATTTCTCAAATGTTCAGATGAACCGATCCTCTCCTGGGAAATTAGTGCGGAAACAGTGTTTTTTAGTTTCAAAGATTTTTATTGAAATATATATATATACACATATACATGTCAGTTAATAATAATAACAAATACATAAGGTGTGAAGTAAGCATACGAGAGGGAAATTATAAAAATCCATTCATATGTAAGTGCTTTGCATGAGAGGTGAAATGCATATCTCAATAACTAGATAATAAACTTTGAATAGATTTTATGCGCCGTTACAAAAACAGAACAAATGAGCAAAGGTAATTTTACAACTTAAAAGACAAAGATACAGATACATTTGTGTTTTATCTAACACTAAAAATATTATAAGCTCCAATAATAAAAAAATATAATAGCATATCATTAAAACATAACTCAACATAATATCGTCACATAGCATCCTAGTCACACAGAGAAAAAGAAAACCTATTTCTCCAAGAGTTCGAAGAGATGTCATTGCTCTATATCATGTAGATATTACTTTGTTCAAGCCTGCAAATACATACAGGATATTCTTTTAATTTTTCAGTATTAGATGGACAGCTTGTGTTATCTTCATTCTATTATTGTGCAGTTAAAGCTGTTTCATTGATCCGTAAAAATCTGACAGTTGCCAATAATATAGCATTGCTAGACCCCCACATGCCTCTGCCCCATATCAGATTACGTCCCAATATTGTATTTGCATTATGAAACTCTTTCAAGGTATGTAATCGGGATTGTTCAAAGTACGGCAAAAGCAGAAGAGATGTTTTAACGTTTCCTCTGCGTCTGCATGACAGCAGAAACGACAGGATAAATCGCAAGGGAACGATGCATTCAAGTACCAGTGTTTAGTGCGTGATTTGTTATGAAATAAATCAAGTCTAAATCTCATATATAATTTACGAGCCTCAGGACAAGGGCATAGATTTAAATATTGCAATCGAGGACATTGACTGAGGAATAGGTTGGAATTAGGTCAGAGGTTGTAGCCCAGTCATTCAAGAAGAATCATTTTTTTGCAAGAGATATCTTCCACTGCAATTCTTCTGGGAGAATATTAATCTGCCCTAACAGCATGTGAACTCACTTCTGAAAAAGCCCAATCAAAATTGGCTTACATTTGGTAAGCATAATTGAGAAGTCCTCATATAAGGAATTTGATAGTGTTAATAACATTTTCATATGTATTAAACAGTCCCCAATTAAAACGCAAAGCTAAGGAGTTAAGCCCTAGTTCATATCATATTAGTGCATTGGGGAGATAGTTGGGCAAGCGAAGGGTTGACTTCCATATTTTCCCTTGAAGCTTGTTCATAAACAAGTCCAAATCTGTGAGGCAGAGATCTAACCCGTAAAGAATGACGGCCTCCACTTTGGCGTAAAATTCAAATAAGGGAAAAAGCAAAAATCTACAATATTTGTGATAAATTAATTTAATTTGTCCAAAGAGAGGTGCAACTTTCCCAGCCAGTGTATAACCGATGTGTTATTAGAAAGATTATAACCCAAGTATGTGAGATGTGAAACTAAATGAAATCAATCGACCAGCAAAATTTGCGCCGTTTTTTTGCGTGAAGATAAGCTTAAGATGTTGGATTTCATGGAATTCACGGAAAGATTGTTTTCGGTACAGTAGCGAAAAAAGCATTCAAGCTTGTTTTGTAATCCTGCAGGAGTACGGTCTAAAAGGAGAACATCGTCGGCACATGCCAACCAAGACAGATGTAATTTGCCTATTCTGACAGAAAATGACTTCTGGACATCGCAAATTTGATCAATATCCACTAGGTAGAGATTAAACAATACCGCAGCGAGGTTGCACCCCTGTGACACCAATGGAGGTTGGAATTGGTTCAGTCAAGTGCCCCTCTCTTGAGATCCGTTGTATTATGGTGCAATCGTGCTATTGATGAAACCAAATGCAGAGGAAATTTGAAGTTCAACATTTTTTGCCAAAGTGTTCCCCGGATCACGCTATCAAAGGCGGATGAGAGATCTAATGAAGCAATATAAATAGGACCACAGACGGAGGGACGTGAAGAAGCCGTCAAATGAGCCAATATTGTGGCATTCAATTGCGTACCCATTGATTTGCGAAAGCCTATTTGTGCCTTACTGAGTATAGAATGCTTAACTATAAAACTATCTACCTCAAGAAGGGTCAATAGTTAAAAGACTTTGGCTGCTACATCGATGAGCGCAATTGGACGAAAATTGAGAGGATCATTCAATGGACCCTTTTTGTGAAGGGGTATGATAATGGATGTTAACCATGAAATAGGAAGTGATTTAGATTTAAAAAATATATTGATAGAGGTTGGAAAAAATATTCACCCAGAATAGAGGATCATCTTTGTTCACACATGGTGGAAGACCATCAGGCCCTGCGCATTATTTAAGCTTATTAATAGCAAAAACTATGTCGTCCTTTGACCAAGGGCATATATTTGGAAAATGATGAAGTAACTTCAAAATTTCAAAGGGAAGATATATAGGAGGAAGAGAATATTTCTGCTCAAAAAAGAAGACCAGGTAGTGCCATGAATGGCTGAGCCCAAAGTGGGAGGTTCCGAGCCATTTTTTGTACGTAGAAACCTCCAGATAGCTCAGATATAGAGGTTGCATATATGACAAACCATTTTTTATTAGTATCGACGAATGCAGGGTATGATATCTTTTTATTGCATTTTTGAATTTTTGTGTGAGAAATGTCTTCGCACTAATATAGTCCTCATGTTTAAGGAAAGGAATCCTTCTCTTTAGTTTTCTTAGTTCAGGATTCTTTGTCGTTTTTAGATTTGCAATCGCAATAGAAAAAGGGGTACAATGAACGACCACTGATGAACTAGATTTTGGTAGGGAAGCTAATGAGGTAAGATGAGTTTGAATTATGTTGAGATTCCACGTAAGAATGCTTTCAGACAAACATGCTTCCTCTTGAGGATAGGACCAAAGATCGCAGTGAACAAGGAAGGCTAACCGTCTACAAGTAGCAGCATTCCAGTGAATGGACAATGTGGTGCGATCAATTTGAGCTAAGGCTAGGTTAGGAGATGACAAATTTTTGACAGTTAGCGTCAACATTGTTCTAATTGGACAGTGATCATTAAACAGACAGGGAACCATAATAACAGACGATAATAGGCCCGATAATTTTCTTGGGGCCACTATAAAGTCAATAGTTGAGAAAGCAGATCCTCTCTGCCATGTGTGAAATGATGTGGGCGAATTAGGAAGAATAGGATATAGGTCCCAGTCTTTGACGAAACGGGACCATATAATGCCATTTGAAAAAGAGCGCTTGTTATGCGCAGTCACAGAAGGTAAATTATCAGAGCAAAGTGATGAATAAAAAGAAGCATTAAAGTCACCTCCAATGAGAATTTCTGCATGAGGCCTATCAAACAAAAGTTCGAGAAAGATGTTGTCGAGTACATTAATCGCATGTTCTATAAGTAAAGTATTAGGATTCCAGTAGAGAGAAATCAGTATGAGATTCTTAGAAAGAGGAGTGAATAGATTCAAATCAACCAGGAGGAGCCATGAAAGAGAAGTGCAATTTATTGTGAAACATAAATTATTATTAAGAAATATGGCTAAACCTCCAGAGGGTCGCCCAATACTTTTTTGAATAGTTGGATTATGAAAAGAAGTGTAGCCATTAAACTGAATGTAGTTTGGACTCATGGTTTCCTGAATAAATAAAAGAATAAAAGAGCAGGAGCTGTATGTGCAGCGATAGAAGAAAAACATTTTTTTAAGTTTTTGAGCCCACAACAGTTCCAAGACTGAATGCAGAATTCATGCAATTATGAAGACGTAGGGGCTGATGGAATAGGAGCGATTGTTTTTGAAATAGGTACTCGCCCTATTAAGCCATTGAGTGCAATTGTCAGAGAGGCGAGTTGTGCTAGGATCTGTGAGTCGTCACTCACTTTGGAAGAAGAAGAATCAATTGCAATGGGATTAGTGACTACGATCGGAGGTTGGAATTCGAGAAAGGACCAGGCCGTTTCCAAAGAAGGGAAGGCCTGTAATTCAAGCCCTAATAAGGCTAGATCTGATTTAACGTTTAAACTCCCATAGTAATTTTGCTATGATTGAAGATTGAACTTTACATAGCATTCGATTGTTATTAATATTGGGAAGACAGATCCATTCCACATCTTGAGAAGTGAGATTCCGGAGGGATGGAATTTTATAAAGCAAAGTCATTAAGCATGCACGGTTTATACATGCAGATCCATTGAGTGGAGAGTTGCTAATCCATCCGAAGGTCGTTTGCATTTTACGTGGGATTTCATGAAATGATAGAAGTGTAGAATTATGTACAACCAAAGGAAAATTATGTACAACCAAAGGAAACAGAGGTGGTATTATGGAGGCGACTTTCTCAACTTTGGGTGTAACAGAAGTTTGGTCAGACAGTGCATGAGGACCTCTTGGAGGATCACGTAGTGGAAGATTTTCATTGGGGTTGAAATCACATTGAGATTCAAAATTGACAGAATTATTACTAAGTAGAGGTAGGGGGCCAACAAGTACAGTATTGATGGAATAAGGGGATGCATGAATGATTGCCTGTGTTAGGATTGAAGCAGGTTGAATAGACCCCAAGTTAGACATCATAGATGGGGATGTGTAAATCAGCATCAACGTTTTTTTGTTTTCTAGGATAGGAAAGTAGGTACTCATGTTTGCCTGTACCAACGGATTGGCTGCTTCTTTAATTGGGTTTGGGGGCAATGCAGGCGAGTCACAGTTCTGTCCAGACTCGTTTTCAGTAACAGCAGTGTGTGAAAATGTGTGTGAGACAGAGGATTTGTTCACCAGTACACCACATTGAGATACTTGCTTAGTCTTAATTTGTAGTGCATTTTTACTTTCTTCGTTGAACTGACTGAGATTCAAATTGTGGTCTTCAAATTTGGACAGACTAGTTTTCTCAGAACACATTTTCGAATTATGTGGGTTTTTCAGCTGATTTGGACGTGGCCCCGCATTTAATTCCTTATTGGAAATTTTGTAATGGCTTTTTGCTCTGTCTTCTTTTTAAAGCTTTTTGGAAAGCACATTTGGAGGAAGTGCTTTGGAAAGTGCTGTCGGCTGTGGAGGACTCCGTATGCCCGTTTCTTTGTGGATCTTTGTGGACTTCTTGAAAATCTACCAACACACGTGAATTTCGAGCGTAAGCTCCGCCCCTTTTTTCCCACAATCCTCATAAGCAGGAAGCTGCGCGCATTTGGAGGAAGTGCTTTGGAAAGTGCTGTCGGCTGTGGAGGACTCCGTATGCCCGTTTCTTTGTGGATCTTTGTGGACTTCTTGAAAATCTACCAACACACGTGGTAAAGACTATCATTGAAGAGACAATAATATAAGACACTAAGATCACTAGCATAAGTGGTACTTATTTAATATTTATCTATATTTCATTATTTGCAGAATTTCGAGCGTAAGCTCCGCCCCTTTTTTCCCACAATCCTCATAAGCAGGAAGCTGCGCGCATTTGGCGCGCGCGCATTTGGAGGAAGTGCTTTGGAAAGTGCTGTCGGCTGTCTGCTGGCTGAGGGTTTGAGGGCTGTGGGCTAAACAAATGGTCCTTCTTCCTTCTTTTTTATTTTTGTGCGTGCTTGCATTGACTTTTGAATACTGTTGAGTCAACAGAGGTGAAGTAATTGGATTCTGCTCCAGCTAGAGCACCTCGATGTCTGTGTTTATTTGTTACTAATTGTGCCTCTGAGTGCTCTTTTTGCTGGAACTGCCTGATCTGCCTGAATTTGCGATTTGTGGGCATTGAGTGTAGTAACCCTCACATTTTGATTAATATACTCGCATTTAGGAGATAACTTAACGCCACTGTCCTAAAACAAAATGGTAATGACTTTGTGTACAGGAATGCCTTCAAAGGAAGTCATTAACGAGTGTACTCGGGAGGCGATTTTGACACCTAAATCGTCCTCTAGAACAATTAATCTTAAAAGAATTAGTAAATCAGCCTCTAGTATAAGAGTCTGCTCTACTTTGGTGGATATTAGAAAATTTTGCGCCCCAAGGGACAAATGTGAGAATGTTGTGGAAAATAATGATGGAAACAGCAGAAACGCATGTGTAAATGCGTTATTTAATCAGGATTTACCATGTGGTGATAGACAGGATAGTAGCCTGTGCTCTTATTCCACTCCCCCAGACTCCTTGGTTGCTGCTGGTGCTCTCAATGTTATAGCTCAACTAGGCACAGGAGCGATTGATCTCACGAATGAAGAGAGTACAGTGGGCCTTGGTGCGCAACCCAACAGTGTGTCTGGCGAGGGGGGGGTTATGTTGAATACTCCTGATATTATGAGACAAGATGACATTATTGATGAGATGGAAACAGAAGCCTTGCTCGGCAATATGGACAGCCCCCAAGAGTTTAAAAAGAGCAGCTGCCCTAAGGAAGTTCCTGATACTAGTGATGTCCAACAGGACTTATATGTTTCACCAATGATGTTCTCCCCAATAGCGGATGCATCCTCCCCGTCTTCCTGTTCCTTTGTCCACCCGACCCCTCGTAGAAATCACGCTGCCTTAAATGAGGATTTATCAGCTCCTCCGGGTAAATTTGTAATTGGTATTGAAACATCATTACAAACTATGAATGCTGCACTCTTTTCCCTTACACGATTATATGATACACTAGACACTAAACTGAATGACCAGCACTCTGTGCTAATCAAGCTGCTATGCAAAAAGAAAGTGGCTGACGATCATTGTGTATGTTGTAAGAAAAACACGGAGAGTGTTGATAGCACAGATGGCAATCCACAACCAAGTACTGATGAAATAAAATCTAAAGAAGATGAGATCCTACTAATTGACTGTACACAACATCAACAGTCTGTCTTGCAATTAGGGGTTAAGAAAAAAAAAAACAAAGAAAAGAGAGATGAACTTATGAATCTAGCTAAATTAGAGACAAACATTGTCCCGCAAATGGATAAATCCTCGGACATCACTTTTACAAGTAGATTACAAGTCGAAAAAGAAAAGTGTGAAGTAGGACAACCATGTATTAAAAAGAAGAAAGACAAAGCAAAGAACATAGAACTTTCCTGTAAAAAAACAATGAATCAACTTAAAAGCAATGCGGGCCTGACTACTCAGGGGGCTGAAAATGATACTGTTGTGTCGTATAACATCTTTGACACAAAAAAAAGGGAATAAATTTTGTAAAGAAAATCACGAAAAAATCTAAAAATGTGCCAAATGTTGCGAATGCCAAAATCACAGGCACTAAACAGTTTATCAATACTTTAACATTACCCAAATCAGCTGCTGCGGTAGCACGTACGGCTATTGCTAACAAATATCGAGATATGAGTTTACAAAAAGGACGACTGTGTCAAAAAGAGCCAGAAGAATATGAGCCTCTAGACACTTTGATCTTGTTGTCAAATCAGCAAAGAGAAAGCAGGAATATGGGTCCAGACAAAGCACAAAACGAAGGGGATAATGCCGGTAAATTGTGTGGCATAATAGGAACAGCACCAGGCAAGTTAAGCACTAATCCAAGCCATACTGATAAATTGACCATGGAAAATAGTCCTGATATAACTGTTGAAAGTACAGAATGTCATGATGTACAGAAACTGAGTCAGGAACAACTCATATCAATGAGAGAATGGAAAATGGAATTAGAACATTCTTTAAAAAGAATAATTACCCAGACTAACAAGCATGATGTGCATATGCCCAAGGCTAGTGATGGTAGCAGTAAACCAGGTGGTGTAACAAGCATAGTGATAGACCACCGGAGCAATGAATCAAACAATACTGAGAAAGTGAAAATGGGAAAGAGTTCCGAATTACTTGATGGGACGACAGAAAGACATACTGTAGATAAAGTGACTCAGGAAAATTTCATCTCAATGAGTGATTGGAAAACAGAACTAGAACACTCATTAAAAAGAATAATTGTCCAGGCTAATACACCTCACACTCCTATGATAAATGTCAAGAACAATGGAGTGTATACTTCCCTGACTAATACCGCAAGACAACCCAATTATACACCAAATGTTAAAGCAATTTATGCCTCAAAAGTGGGGGTGCATGTGCCTGTGAGTGATCCAAATACAAACTGTCTATTGATGCAATGTCGTCCTCTCCCTTTTCACTCTTTTGACTTGAATAGACAATCAGTCCTGAATATTTTCTCAGAAATTGTTGCGCTTGATGGGATATGTTCTAAAGACATAGAGCAAGTAGAATTTCTTCAAAGAAATGATTTATCAAAGATTAAGTTATGGATGAAGTCATGCTTTGTTAAAAATGCAGTGTGGGAAGCAAGAAATGATATATATGAAATGGGCTTCCTACTAGAAAATCCAGCTCTTTTTGCTCAACAACAACTGCTCAGTCTAAGAAACCAACATATTCCCAAACCAAACATCTATCAGAAGGGACAAAACAGCAACTCATATATAAACATGACCCGAGCGGATGATCGGTTGACAGAGGCTAGAGAAACAAGACTGAACAATAACTAGCCAGCACAGAAGGATAATCCCTTTTCTCTAGCCTCATGGAACACTAGAGGTTTCAAACATCTTACGAAATCCAGAGATAGCGTGTTAATGAGTTATGATATAGTAGCTTTTCAGGAAATATGGTAGTCTGTTGCCCCGGTTTGGGATAAACATATTGTGGTGTTGACACCTGCTATCGTTCCAGTCAGAGGTAGACCCATGGCAGGCCTAATGGTAGCCATTAAAGCATCTCCCAACATGCAAATTGAGCCATGGTTCTCCCCGAATAGCTTTATACAACTAACAAAGATAAAGTTCAATTTAACAACAATTGGTTTGATAAACATATATTGGAACCATGCGGCAATAACCGACTCTGATTTTTACGAGGCTATGGATGAAGCACTGAATCTGACGATATTAGATCCATTATGTGGCCATGTAATAGTTACGGGAGATTTGAACCTATCATGCTTACCCCAAGTGGGGAAACCTCTGACCCCGATAGCAAAAACCTGGAATGCTTATATGGCCGAACATCAGCTTCTAATGCTAAATGGTACAAAAAAAGGTGATCTACCGTCCAAGAATACATGGCATAGAGGGTTACAAACAGCTACAATAGATTATACATTCGTGGATCGAGACCTCTTTAGTCATATAACGGATTTTTATATTATGCCCCAAAAAATAAGTGATCATGATATTCAAGCTCTGAACTGTTCCTGGCTGACAGAATCCAAAACTTATGAATCATCTTTAGCTAGAAACCACACATTAAACACAGCTAAAAATAGGTTCCAATGGAATCCTTCAACCTTGCAAAGTCTAAGTCAAAAGCTTACGCAAGTGTTGAATGAAAGGAGATGTGTTGACTCTACTAGTCCTCATTCGTATGTTGATGAAATGCAAATCTTTAAGATCAAGAATAAGGATCCTAAGAGTCAGAATATAAAATCGCTGCACGTATTTGACCATGAAGTAGCCATGCATAAAACTCAGTATAGAGCTGATAGAAGGAAAATAATTAGGAATAATGCTCTTGATTGCTCACACCGCTTGAATACTCTAAAATGTAAATTTAAAAACTGGATTAGAGCAAGAAAGGCTAAAATATATCAACATGATGCAGAGGCTATGCTTAAGAGTCTGCAATCTAAGAACTCAGCTGAAATATGGTCACACTTAAAATATACCCAAAGCAAGACCCAAATAGTGTACCAAATGAATCCAATTCCTCAAGAAATATGGGCTGAGTTTTATAAATCAGCATATGCGGACACTTTAACAATCAGATGTCAGGATACTAAAGACAGGAATGATATGGAGAACCTTGTGTTTGATATTGATGACATTCTATTGTTCATTGCAAAATTATCTACATCTCGTGCTCCTGGCCCAGACGGACTTTCCAATTTTATGCTAAAAAAAAATCCCACTGCATGGGCCCAAATTCTAGCTACCATTTTCAACCAAATTATGCTTTCCAGGTGTATTCCGGATTCTTGGAGAAAATCTATCACCATCCCGATCTACAAAAAGGGTGACAATCAAAATCCTAGCAACTATAGGCCTATATCTCTTCTAGATATACCGAGTAAAATTTCTGCTCGGTTACTATTAAGAGATATTAACAAATGGTTGAATGAAGCAGGAATTAGAGATCCTAATCAAACTGGCTTCATGCCGGGGATGGGCACTGCAGTTAACCTCCATATATTGGAAGTCATAAAAAAACTAGTATATGAAAATGGACAGGCAGTATACATGGCCTTCATAGACTTTCAAGCCGCGTTTGATTCTGTGTGTAGAAAACTCCTAATGAACAAACTTTTGGATGCAAAGTGTCCTAATTATCTTGTATTTTGGATTAATGAACTACATTCTCATACTACAGTGCAAATAAGACTGGCCCTTGATGGCTCTCTTTCTGATCCAATTGAAAACTTTCAGGGTTTGAAACAAGGGTGCATTCTGGCAAGTACTTTGTTTAACTTCTTCATGTCAGCTATACAACACGAGTTCAGGAGCATTAAATCTGATCCTCCCCGTTTGGGAGTCCATACTGTCCCCTGGTTATTCTATGCTGATGACCTGGTCCTTTTAAGCTAAGACGCCAGGGGGTCTGAAAGCTCTTTTAACGTGTTTGAGTAATTATGCTGATGCAAACTTGTTAAAAATCAACCAAGACAAGTGCAAAATTATGATATTAGAGCCTAAAAAGAAGAAAGCATCGAAAGTTGGAAGGTGGCAAATACAAAGTGTTGATGTAGAGATTGTAAATGAGTATAAGTATTTGGGAGTACTAATTGGCAATGATCCACAGGAGAAATCATACCATCGAGAATTGGAAAAGAAAGTCAATACCGGGATAGCCCAGACCAAGTTGATACAAGGTAAATTTGGAAAATTTTCTTCATCACCTGCCATTATATTTTACAAACAAAAGGTCACTCCTATAATAATCTATGGGGCAGAAACCAGGGAAATCATGCTGGAGAATGTATGGCTAAGATTAGAAGGCAGATTTTGGAAAAAAGTGTGTGGCCTCCCAATGTCAGTTCCGACGTGTTTATTGAGGCATGAAATGGGTTTGGTGTCCTTACACACAATATACTGCTGGAAAGTGTTCTCATTGTATCGAAAATATTTACTAGCGGTCAAAGCAAATGGAATCATGTATACAATGGGCATATATATGGTGGAATCAGCTAACCCCATGATTCTGAAATGGAGAAAATGGTTAAAAGGATTGATGGAACTAGCTGGTATTGATGATGAACTACTTATGAACAACCCCGAGAGAGCGAAAACCAAGTTCTGGTTATATGATTGGATTAAAACTAGAGAGGCATGTATGAAATTGAAAGTGTCCAAACGACAAGCCTTTGCAATTAAAAAAACTTCATGTTGTTGAAATGTACCTATTGAAGTCTCCGGACCCCAAATTCAGATATTCATATATGAGATTCAGAATGAATATCTGTTTGTCAAATGAAGTACGCTTTATGAGGCATATGTCGCCCAACCCTAATTGTAGATTCTGTCTGAATCCATCAGCTAAAGAGGATTTGAAGCATTTGTTTTGTGAATGCCCGGCTTTAGTCCGACAAAGATGTCTAATGTTTAAACACCTCTTTGAGAATCATATACTGTTGACTGAAGAAAGTTTTTGGAATATTGTGTATAACAGTCAGTCCTGGAAATTGAACATTGCGAGTCTTTTGTTTGTGGAATCGTTAAATTTACCAAACTGCACAGATATCGCAAAAGAGTAGGTCACCGGACAGATTAATAAAATGTCCAATGATGCTTTTATTTGATGACAAGGTTTTAAATTTGTATCAGATAATTGCCTTGTAATATTGACAGCTAGCATTGTATTTTATTGTCTTGTTTGAATGTTTTTGAAAGGCTGTATTTTACAGCTATGTCAAAATAATAATAATAATAAAAAAAAAAGCTTTCTTAGTTCTGTGAGAATTATAGTAAACATCTGAAGCTGCAGTTTCAGTCCGTGGCAACTCAATGTTTGTTGCAGCAGATGCATCGTTTTGATCTACAATGTCTGTAATGGCAGATGGACTGTCAGGTGAATCAACATCCTGAGCATCTTCAGTAGCCATCTCAGAAGGTACGAAAAATACTGGAGGGACAAGCGTTGCATTAAACAATATTTGCTCCACCTGCAATAGTCTATCATGTTGCAATTTTGCAAGAGCTAAAAGATCAATGGACGGTGATGCAGGCAGTGTGTCACCTGAACTTATCTTTTGGGATATGATGTTGGCAAAGGATGTAGGAATACCATTAGCTAAAAGAAGGTTTTCACAGTTTTGGGTACCTGCGGTCGATAGCATTGCATGAGGAATCATAGGGGTGAAATTCTTACTTACAATTTTAGCTGCTCTTTCTGGACATGCAAGATGAAATTTATGACATGCCTCTTGTGCGAGAATAAAGCCTTCCAATTTGGAGAGCTTTTCTGTATTGGGGGTAATCGTACCTCTCAGTTCTTTAAGCAGATGGTGAGTATATTCGTGTCCTTTATCCAAAAGGTTGAGGATTCTAGTAAGCACTGGGAAATTATGCAGCTCTTGTTCAAGTACTTGAGCTGAATCCCCATCTAAAGGAATAGAGGAGACGGGGGAGTGGGCCAAATTGGGCTCAGATAGGGAATCACAGTTAATGTGTTTTGAAGAAGATTCAGGCTCTGTTTTGTCCGGAGACGGTATGTCCGGTTGTGCAAAAAGTTCTCTTGAAGGCGAATTTACAGACCTATGGGATGGACGAAAAGATGGGAGAGGTAGGGATACAGGATGGAAATGCACTTGTTCGCGAAATGCACTGGAGGATGAGGCAGGAGAGGCTTATACGTCGTTCGAGTGCTGCTAAAACACCAGGCGCTAGCATGGAGGTGTCAGATATAGGCGCACCTGTAATATCAATTTCTCCTACATCCTGATTATGGGTATCATTAGTTATACCAGTAGCTGTCACACTAAATTTTATTTGTGAGTCATTGTCTGCTTTTAGGGAGAATAGTACATTCAATTGTGCTTGTTTCGCCTCTATGAGCAAATCAGAGGGTTGTGTACAATCTACAGGAGAGCTAGAAGGAGAGGTGAATTTGGGGGGTAAAGACACGTCATCCTGTACAGAAATTGATAGTAGCAATCTTTTACCACTGAGCAATACATTCTTAGAACATTGCGCTTTATAGACACCGAACCTTGACTGGACAAAAGACACATCTTGATTTTAGTAGTTTGGCACTTTATGCACAATTTTAATTCTGTAACACAGGAAAGGAAGGTTATGTGCGATTTAATTGTTCCACAAAAAACGACTAAATAGTGGTGCAACAATAGGGGTATCATTTTCAGAGCGTCCCAATGCAAACACTGGAGTGGGCAATTGCATCGTTGAATAAATAAATACTGCTGCCATCAGCACGGAAGGAACCTGAATCATGTACACAAATGCTCTCGTGCCTGCCAGGATTCAATTGTCATAAATCAGTTACTGCTGAGTACTCTCAGAAAACAGACGTCCAACAGAAAGGAATACAAAAGTGATCTGAAAAGGTAAGAAATGTATCAGAAACACTATAAAAAATTAACACGCGAAAATTAGATAGACGAGATAAAACTGTAAATTTAGAACATATAGTAATTGGGCACTGTTTTTACAGATTACATTACAGAGAAAAAAAGAGATGGAATTTGTGCCATCTCAGATATGAAAAAGTCAGTTGGTGTACAAAGGTTACATATTTAATAAAGAACGCTAGAGAAATGGCAGAATTAACTGGACATGTACGGAATTTTATACGCATGGATGTAGAGGTCAGTTGTTGACAGAAAATAAAAATGAACTTCACGAAAGGGAACATAATCATTTGCCAGAGGCAGCCAAAGTAGAAATTAAAAAGAAAATAGCCGAATGAAAAGCTCTGTCAGAAGCAGAATCGTCAAGTGGAACTGCAGTGAAACAAATGTGTAAAAAAATGCCATTTCACATTGCAGGGCAAATGCTAAGCATTAAACTGCTCCAACGCAGAATTTTTCAGAAAAGACCACAAAAAGAAAATTATCCACCACCCCCTCAGTCGTTTAAAAATCCGCAAATTCCAGATGAACTGAAAATAACTGACAAAAATGAGCCATATTACATGACAAAGGTAAAACTGAGGCAAGAATAATGGTGTTTGGCACCCAAAAAGTATAAAATATTTGAACAACTCAAATACCTGTTAAGCAGATGGAACTTTTACAATATGCCCATCACTTTTTAGTACAGCTATACCCTGCATGGAGAAATAAATGAAACTAAAATACCATTATTTACGCAGTTCTGCCATCAAAATCGTATGAGGTTTATATGGCATTGTTCGGCTATATTTTAAATGCAGTAAACCCAACGAAGCCAGAAACAATAGTTACAGACTTGGAAATACAAGCATTGAAAGCTGTAAGACAAACACCACCATCCACTGGGGTGTTTCTTCGATTTTACAAAGTCAATATGGAAAAATTACAAAAAAGCGGCCTACAAAGTAAATATGCAAATGATACCGAGTTTGAATACAATATAAAACTGATTCTCATTAGCCTTTGTACCGATGGATGAGGTTGAACATTACTATGAAGTTGTAACCCAGAGTGAATACTACACACATAATGAATTAAGTATAAGCACCATTGGTGGATCACTTTGACAGTAATTAGATGGGGCAATTAACTAGAAGTGGCACAAGGCATCGGGCTAGATAGCCAAAAGAAATATGGAACTGTTACAGAGCAAGTTTGGATGTTACACCCAAAACTAATAACACGCTAGAGGGGTGGCACAACGGTTTACGTCATTCATTTGGAACACTAAATCCAATGCTATGGCAGTTCCTGGTGGCCTTAAAAAACGAGCAATCATACCAGGAAGTAAAAATTGCACAGGCCATTTCAAGGGAGAAATTATAATTTTCAAAAAAGAAATACAGGGATGCCTCAGAAAGACTTAAAGAGTGTGTACGAAACTATGGTAAAACAGATGAAATGACATATCTACAGAGTACTGCTTTTAACTTAAAATATGAAAAAGTGACCGTTAATAGCAGTTCCAAAATACAGTAGCTGTGAAGGAATAAAAAGTTGAAATATTAAATTGGTCAAACTTCACATTGTAAATATCTGTCCAAATGTTGCATTGTTTAGAAAAGTTACATGTCTTTCCAATTTCCAAGAAGAAATACACCAATCCAAGAACCATATCCTGTAAAATCGATCCAAAATCCTGACTAAATGGACATCCAAACTGGCGTGACGTAATCCAAGTTCCCAAAAGTAATCCAGCAATCCAAGCACAGTATCCAGAGAAAGCATTCCAAAAACCAAAGAAACGTGGATAAAAACCCTCCGAAAATGGGAAAAAAAATGCAAGTTCCCAAAAGTAATCCATTGATCCAAGCAGTGTCCCGAATGTTTTTTCTTCCAAAAGCCGAAGAAACCAAGAAAGAAACATTAAAATTTGAAAAAATGAAAGTTCCAAAAAGTAATCTGAAAATAAATATGACCCAAAAACGGATTACTGAAAAAATATTTAAAAAGTAAATCCAGGAAAAAAAGCCATCTGAAAAAAAATACAAGTTCCCCCCAAAAAATCCAAGGCTATGATGAACGTGGGAACGTCTTCACCTGGAGCCTTCGCAGGAAACACTGAAAAATGTAAATGGCGGGTGCGGGTAACTGGAAACAAAAACTAGTGCAAAAGCCTCCAGTGGACGAAAAGGGAACTACTACATTGGATTAAATTTGTGCAACGGCCTCCAGTGGTGAAAATGGGAACTACAGGACATTTAAATAACTACACTAATATAAGACATTTTAAACATATTTTAAAGTATTATACACGATATTTTTGATTAAATTATTTTTATATATATTTCGTTAAATATTCAGCACTGCATTTTGCATCTTTATTTTTTATGGCAATATCATTGGTTACCTAAGGCAAACATTGACAAAACCAACAATTTTGCATTTGCTAAAGTGAACGCATTCAGCTCCACAGGCCTCCTACCATGAGCGAGGAAAGCCTGGATAAACTTACTAAAAACCAACACATGGGGCTTACAAATCTTTTTGGCTTGTTTATTTCATCCTATATGTTAAGATAGATTTCCAAAATCAACCGTGCGGGTGGATTTTGGGAGACCAGCAGAGCAGTAAGGCATAGCCTCTAGAAGGGTGTGAGAGTCGTCGGGGCTTTAATGAGAGACACACACACTTTCAGTTAGACAGAGAAGTACAAAAATACACCATGGTTTATTAGGACTTTAAAATGCACACTAAGCAATGAGACCTTCAGATAAGTATTATCACACAACTACTATCAATACATATATACATTCACCATTGGTGGTGTTAGGTAGAACCCCTAATTTACCTTAAAGAAAGTTAGTTAAACAGTTAACATAATCATAAGCAATATTGTCAATAACTGTGTGTTGAAGTAAAGAGGTAGAAAAACAGTGGATTAAAAACCAGTAATCGCAGGTAAGCAATCAAATAGGAAAATATACGTAAAACACTTAAGAGCAATCCTAGAAATAGAGACACTAGTTCCACAAGATATACTGTTCAGGTAGGTTTACTATTGGATTAAGAAATGCCACAGGTTAAGATGCATTTCCAAAAGCAGTCCTGTGAGGAGGATTTTGGGAGGCCACGCTATAATGGTGCACAGGGAGACACAGTGTAGCCAAACCCAACAAGTTAAGTAGGAGAGCCGTAAGGCAGGAAGGGTGAGAGTGGTTTAGGGCTACAATGAGTCCACCCAGAGCAACAACAATAATTCCATTTAGACAGGGATGTATAAAAATATACAATAGTTTATTAGGTCTTACAAATATACACTAAGCAAGTACAATCTCTAGTCAAATATAGTCGCACCAAAACTATAAAACAGATATATACATTCACCCTTAGGGGTAATAGAATAACATTGGAGTCAATGACCAGTGCAACACACTTAAGTACTCAGATGCATTAGAAATGGAAAAGGCACTTCAGGATAGACACAGAACAGCTTCCCTGGCTCTTAGAAAGTCCAACCCTAAGATGGTTTGGGGCCTTGTGCCCTAAAGTCACCAGTTCCAAAGTATGTATATACTTCACAAGTTGGTTTCTTAAGAGATCGACTATGCCAGTGGCTGTTTAATAAATGACAAAAAGTTAACTTTCAGGTAAGTAAACTCACTCAATCCCGGTCCTTATGATGGGCCTAAAAGTGGATCCTTGACCAGATTATCATCTAAGTGAGGAAAGAGGGATAGAGACCCCCTCCCCCCCCCGACTCTAATGTATCCAAAGACGACTGTAGATGTTTAGGATTACATTGGGGACACAGTCTTCTGTGGAAGCAAAAAGATTAGGTGGAATACCCAAACATACAGCCGCTCTCTGGAGTCCCAGTACGGGTTTTACGTAAGTTGCAATTTGCTGTATGCAATTAATTTAATTTAATTTATTTACATTTATAAAGCGCTCACACAGCCCGCAGGCATCGAGGCGCTGTTACAGGAATTGTTAGTTTTTCTTAGTTGTGCAATTGTGTTTTTTTCTTTGTCTTAGTTACGTATTTATAACGCGCTTAAACACTCAGAGGTTTCTAAGCGCGGACCCGGGGATTGAACCTGTTGTAGCTTTGTGTCGTCTTGCTTCCAAGACGCGCACGCTGCCGCTGTGCTATCCTCCCGGGATTAGTGTGAACATTAGGGATAACTCAAAAGATTCAAATAGTAGTAGTTTTTAAATGTTGGTTTTATCTGTCAAACCAAAGTTTTAGAAAAAAGTAACAAGTAGTCACTAATATTATTCTTAGTGAGGAAGAGTATGCCACTAGTCACTCCATCCTTAGACTTATATTATGCCAATGCATTTCGGAATACAACAATTCCTTCATCAGGGCAAGTCTGATCAATTTAAACATCACATGTACATGTAATTCAAACCATATCATGATAAGTATCCATATGTATCCAAAAAGACACGTGTTTGTAAACATAAGCATCAAAAGTATTAGGAAACATGATGTTGCACATACCCGCGTTGAAAGTAGCTTACCGTTTCCTAAAAACGAAGCAGAGCCCATAAAACAGGATTGCCCGGCAACGCACCGATGCAACGAAGACAGTCTGCTTGCAGCAGACGCTGAGGGAACAGCTCTGCTTCGTTTTTAGGAAACGGTAAGCTACTTTCAACGCGGGTTGAAACTAGATGCCTTTTTAGTCAGGCTCTGTAAGGCCCCCTAACACTTACCTTCATATCCACAGACGCTAACTCCGGTACAGCGATCCCTTTTTGAAGTTTAGAATACGCCATTATTGATTTACCTGTTCCAGGTAATGGACCATTTTCCTTCCATTTTGACAACATAACACTATTACTCACAGCAGTACTGATCTGTTTTTCCTTATTTCTTTTCATTCATTTCTGACCTGCCTATTGATTCTGCCTGCATCAGGACTGGGTATGTGCAACATCATGTTTCCTAATACTTTTGATGCTTATGTTTACAAACAAGTGTCTTTTTGGATACATATGGATACTTATCATGATATGGTTTGAATTACATGTACATGTGATGTTTAAATTGATCAGACTTGCCCTGATGAAGGAATTGTTGTATTCCGAAATGCATTGGCATAATATAAGTCTAAGGATGGAGTGACTTGTGGCATACTCTTCCTCACTAAGAATAATATTAGTGACTACTTGTTACTTTTTTCTAAAACTTTGGTTTGACAGATAAAACCAACATTTAAAAACTATTTTAATTTTTTATGAATTATCCCTAATGTTCACACTAATTGCATACACCAAATTGCAACTTATGTAAAACCCGTACTGGGACTCCAGAGAGCGGCTGTATGATTGGGTATTCCACCTAATCTTTTTGCTTCCACTGTTTTTTGGGCTTGGGTGTCTCCAAACCTTTTTCAGCCGGCTCCTGTACACAGAACCTAATTTCTTTGAAGACTCATTACATCAGAGACATTTAAGGATATCAAACAAATGAATGCTCCCGTGGTGCCCACTCATATTTGCTTCCGACACAGTCTTCTGTGCCTGGTCCAGTCAAGGTAGGCTGAGGACTCACGCAGAGGTAACGTCTGTACGCGATTGGCGGTTGCAGTGCTTGAATCTTGGTTCCAGGCACCTTCCAGCTGAATAAGAAAAGATGAAGACTTCTGTGGAGCAGGCGACCTCAGGACACCGCCAGGGAGCTTAGATGATGAATTGCAATGGGAGTGCCCACAGTCCGCCGGTGACAGGTGATCTTCGATGGACAAACAAAGGAGCAAGCCCTGCATGGCTTCCATAGATGCAAGAAGGCTGACCATGCAGAAGCAGGCGTCTTGTAGTACAAGCAGAAGATTATCCAAGGATGCACTCTGAACGGTGACGGCCAGAGCAAGTTTGCCCAGGGGAGAGCTGGTCAGTCCACCGGTTGGTCCAGGGACACTTCTGAAGGCTCAGAAGGTGCAGATCCACAAGCAGGGGTCAGGACTGGTTTTTCCCACCGGTCATGGTATTGAAGCACCAGCAAGGGTCTCCTTGAGATCAGGCAAAGGATCAGGGTTTCACCGGGACAGCAATGGAGTAGATTCCAGTCAGTTGCAGGGGTTGTCCTTGGGCGTCAACTGGCTGCTCCTCTTCATAGAGGACTTGGCTCCAACAATGAGCTGTCTAATAGCTGCTAGAGCCCCCCTTTCATCCATAATTTAGGCTGGGAACATGCCCAAGCCCACCAATGGCATGCATCTGCACAATTAAAACAAGCAGTGGCTATCCAATCAGGGATAGCCACTGGACATAACATCTGCCCTGTAATATAAATTCAGACACCCAAATGTGTACTGGGACCAAACAGTCCCAGCCCCCACATCTGTGCTCAGACAGAACCCCCCCCCCCCCTTGCCTACAAAAGGCAGCAGCTTTCCCGAGGTAAAGGGCATATATTGCATTAACTGATCTGAGAAATCAGGAAGAAGGCCAAAAAATAATATGGCCATAGGACAAGCAAAACACTCACACGCGGCCATCTTAAGGTATAGTCACATTTCGTAGCCATGGCAGTAAATGCAAACCTGCACGAGTAACATTACCAAAACACAGTAGAAAAATAACAGTTGCAACCATCCTGTCCTAAGGACATTAGAACAGTAACCAAAAAGCCATTATTGAGAAAGATATAAGGATACAAAGGATCCTAACTGCACTTCACTGTAAGGTGATGGCTTCAATACAAAAAATGGACTGCGAGACAATCCTTCAGTACTGATAGTCTTAATTAATAATCGGTTTCCCCATTAGAATGAGCCAACGGGCAAGGAAAGTAGAGCAAAACCCTTTACTTACCTCCAAAAAGTCAGGACAGGGTTCAAAGCAAAACAAAATGAAAGGGTGTCCCATAGAAGTCTGTGGGAGGAAAGCAGCAAAAACAAAATCTTTACCAACAATCTAGTAGGGGCCTAGAAAAATGTCATAGTTCAAGTAAGTACTTCATAGTGTCACGTGTCGGAGCTCCAGTGTTGTAAAGTGTCCTGTAGCAAATAACAGGCCAAAAGGCCTCATCACGAGTTGGGTGATGCAGCAAAAATCAGTGGTAACTGAGTTACCGCTCCATTACCACACCACCCAACTATGGTTTCGGCAGTGTGGTGGAGGAAAAACCTCCAGCAAAATGCTAGCGGGAATTCTGCCACCTTACTGCCAAAATGCAGCCATTTTGGTGGAATTACCCCCAGTGGTAATTCCGCCAAGATCCCCATGGAGCCCTATGGACTCCATAAATGGGGACTAACACTGCCACTAGTAATCCGGCAGTAATTCCGCCAGACCAAGTAGCGCTAACGGCAATACAGTTTGACGGTTGTGATGAATCCTGCAGAGTCGTCACAAAATCCCAGCGTAAAGGGCTCACACTGCCTTTCCATGTGGCTGACACTACCTGATCCTAACCTTGGGGTGGTATCAGAAGGGAGAATCACCTGGGAGGAGAAGGCTCTCAGGGGAAAGTGGTGACTCCGTTAGGAGAGACGCGGTATTCGCCTCTTCTGAGGGTTTCATGTGACAATGTCCCCGCAAAAATGTCGCCATGCAAGAAGCTGTTTTTTTGCAGCAACATTATCATATGGAACCTGCGGGGGAAACCCCCACAACCCCACATTTTTTGTGGAGTGGGGACACCCCCAGAACCCCCGCTCCCATGTACCCCACACATTGTCCACACATATAAAGTCGCCTATGCCGTTTCCCGGCAACTATATGTATGGCGACATTATATGTGGGGATAATATTACCCGATACCTTTCTGAGGATGAGATTTCCCAAATGCCTAAATATTTAATGGCATGTTGTCACTGTAAGGCTCCCTCTCCCAGAATTACCAAAGTGCCAAGTATGAGAACCATTTTAACAAACATGAACATTGTACACAAAGATCAGGAAGTTAATATTACCACTTCCAGTAGTTATGATTCTACTTTATGTTTAGATCTCAGATCCAAGTGAAAACCATCACCTCCTTTAAAACCCTCCCTTAAGTGCAAATCCTATAAAACAACTGGTGGATACATTTTTTCTTTTAAAAAATGTATTATTTGTTTTGGTTTATTGTAAACCCACAAAGTACAAACAGTAACAAAATATCAAGAACACAATAGCATAGCAAATACATTTACAAATCACCAACAATGACAATTGATTTCATCATTCAAAACTAAAAAAACCGCACTGAATACTTTAAAACGATATTTGGGTGGAAACCTCACAATAATTGATTAACTACCACTATCTGCACCATTGCCAACCCTCGAAGCATTTACTTCTGATGTTCTTAATTTGATTTGTTTGAATCACATTAAACCTGAAACGCATACAAGCATTGCGCTCCCTCCTACTCGGATACCTCTTACGATATCCTTCCATTACTGGAGAAAATTTCCAAAGCGAGTACGCCTGTTTATACAGTTTCGTCTCTGAAATACTGTTCACAGTGGATTGCCAGTCGAATCCCCCAAGACATTTTTTTATTTTATCTGGTTTATTAATCAACATTGCGATTGACAGCCCAAGATTTCTCAGACATTTAACCATCTCGATATTCAGGATGTTAATGAAGGGGCTTGCAGTTTCGTTACCCGCACATACATGAAGGTCCCAATATTGAATCATTTTGCATTTTCTCCACATGGACATTCTTTTCCAAGTTACTATAGATTTAAGCGATTATAAACCAAATTCATATCGGATGAGTGCCATTGGGATACATTTCGGTTAAAAAAAAAAAACACACTCCTCCAGAATCTTCAAATAGTCCAGGAACTCATATGCAAAAAATTCTAAACCGTATACCATCCTCAGCAAAACCTTCATGATATAAAATTCCCTCAGTGGTGCCATGGAGAATCTACCAAATTTCGTTTCAATGGAGCGCATTTGTCGTATTGCAACTTCCACTTTCAACTTTAAATGGATTTTAATTAAAGTAGTTGAGCCCGAGCCCGAGAAGCAATAGCCCAAGTATTAGAAAGTTGGTTGGGATTTTATCGATTTGCCTTCACAGAACCACGTAAAAGCACTTTGCACCTTGTTGGGTTTACCAAAACAAACAATAGTTTTTGCCCGGTTGATTTTTAATGAGCGCTTGGATATGAAAATGTCAATCTTTTGATTAAACGTTGGACACCACCTTAGTGTTATCCATCAGTAAGATGTCACATGCATAAGCCATCCATGAGAAACACATATTATTAAGTTTGGGAGACACTAGACCTTTATTAGCCAACGCTTCCTTCGCTCTACTTACATATAGATTAAATATCATTGGGGCTCACATGCACCCTTGGCGACGACCGTTTGCGATTGCAAATTCTGATGATAATCTCCCTTCGGAGTCAAGTCGAACCTTTAACCTTGTATCAGAGTTAAGGGCAATCACAATGTCAAGTAAATGGCTTGGCATATCAAGATCGGACAGCCGTTTCCATAAAGTATGTCTGTCAACGAGATCGAAGGCCATATTAAGGTCCATTGAGGCTATGAATGTCGGCCTTGCTCCCATTTTCATTGATTTATCGGATAAGCATTGTAATATTAAGCCACCACAATCGGTCCCAGTGTTCTTTCTAAAGCCAATTTGTTTTGGGTCCAAAACTTGATTAGTCTGGATCCATGTCTCAATATCGAGCAACACCAAAGAAGCAAACAGCTTGGACTCCGGACCGCTATAGCAATTGGCCTATAGCTCGAGGAGCACAAACAGGATCCCTTTTTGAAAACAGGTAAGACAATGGAGACCCTCCATGACTGAGGAATGGATTTCGTACATAAGATGTTATCAAAAAGAATATACAGCATTTTGGCCCATGACTCACGATTTAACATCAGTATTTTATTTGACAGATTGTTAGGCCCCAGTGCTCCCGAATTTTTTGATCTTTTAATTAGTGCCACAATCTTTTCAACTGAGTGGTCCAATGACCATTTAATTCCATCATCAACCTTTGTCACATCCTTCAAGTCCCCACTCTTAAAGAGGGTGGAGAAGTGTCTGAACCAAACCTCTTCAGTAATCGGATTTAAACTTAAACCTTTCTGAGACCGTTCTAGACCATTTATCAAGTTCCAGAAATTCGAGGAATGAACACCCCTCAATGTCTGCAACATAGCTTCCCCGTCTAACTGAGCTCTTCTCCCTCTATTGTGGAACATCCAGTTTTTATAGCTTTGTTTGATTCTTTTTTTCATGTTCCGCACAGTGACTTCAGTTAATCCTAATTTGTATAAGTGACGCAGTTTTTTCCTCATAAGAACTTTCTGCTCATGGACCTCAGTGTCCGTACAATGTACGTGAGATCTATTACCGCGTGGTTTACTGGGAGGGTTAGCTTCCAGCTTGTCTATATTAGAAGTTATGTATTGTGTAAAATTGTTTGCTGTGTATCAAACCTCACACTGGTATAGGGATGATGTATCGTAATCCCTGATCATGATCGAGAAGAATTTTAGTGTTTTTTTGTTGGTCCATTTAATTCTGTTCCCCTTGGTATTTATTAACACCCCTTCTTTGTAAACACTAAACTTCGACTTTAGGACATTTACGGCTATTTAAAGCATAAGCATACAATGGTCGCTACAAGAGGACTCCTTAACCACGAACTTCGCTAAGACTTTGCTCAACTCTACTGAGAGAAGGAACAAGTTACTTATCTGTAACTGTTATTCTCCAGCATGGGTCTGGCATGGATTCACATTCTCATGAATATTCCCCGTCGTCAGGCTGGGAATCCTTGGTAAAGAAAAAATCAGTTTCGTTTCTGAACTGTCTTTCTCCTAATAACCAAACACTGGTCTCTGGGTCATACTGCCCCCAGCCAATGACTGCCCTCTACCTAAGCCCCTCCTCTGGCAGCCATCTTCAGATTTGCTAGCACGTAAAGTGGCAGTAGGACCAAGAGAAGAGCCGCAGAGGGGTAGGAGGGAGAGTTCGCATGTGAATACATGCCAGACCCATGCTGGAGAACAACAGATACAGGTAAGTAACTTGTTCCTTCTCCAGCATGGGGTCTGGCATGGATTCACATGCTCATGAATATAAGAATACATAGCAGTACACACATGCACAACCACGGGTGGTGGCAAGGCTCAACATTAAGCATTACATCAACTCAATATTAAGCAACTCTTACCTCCTCACCAGGCCCACCTTCAGGCGAACAGGTTGTGCAGCACTGCCTGGCCGACTCTGGACTCCTCCCTGTATTCCCGGTCAACGCAGTAGAATCTCATGAAGGTGTGCGTCGACCTCCATGTAGCAGCCCTGCAGATGTCCAGCAGGGGTACACCAGACAAGAACGCCGTGGTAGCAGCGATCGCTCTGGTCGAATGGGCTCACGGACGGCCGGGCATCGGTCGGTTTGCCAACCGGTGACAGTGCATGACGCAGCTGGAGAGCCATCTGGAAATGGAAGCCTTCCAGAGGGCCTTCCCTTGGTTCACAGGTCCAAAGTTCACAAACAACCGTGATGTCTTCCGAAGAGTCTCTGTGCGGTCCGCTTAGAACTTCAGCGCTCTAGCCACATCCAGCGAGTGCAAAGTCCTCTCGGCCGGCGACAAAGGCGACGGGAAGAAAACAGGTAACACCAAGGGCTTGTTGAGGTGGAAGTCCAACGGCACCTTGGACATGATGGAGGGGTGCGTCCTTAGCACTACCCTTGTCTCGTGAAATGTCAGGTATGGAGGTTTATAGGAGAGGGCCTGGATCCCTCCCACTCGTCGTGCGGAGGTGATGGCCACAAGAAACGCAGTCTTCCACGATAGGAACTTCAATGGTGCCAAATGTAGAGGCTCGATGGCAGCCCCATGAGCCTGCTCAGCACCACGTTGAGCTCCCACGCCGGGGCCAGAGCCTTCACCGGCAGGAATGACCGAAACAGTCCTTTCATGAACTCCTTCACCAGGCAATGGGACCAGAGATGATCGCCCCGGAGTTCTGCTGCAGCGGGTAATCGCCGCTAGATGGAACTTGATGGAGGCATGAGCTAGCCCCGCCTTGGCCAGCGACAGTAGGTATGGCAGCACTTGGGGGGGGGGCGTAATCCGCAGAGGGTTAATCTTCAGTGCACGGCACCAGACAGAGAACCTCTTCCATTTGTGTCCATAGCACTTGAGAGTCGAGGAGGCCCTGGCCTTTGCAAGCACCTCCTTGCAGTCCGCCGGGATATAGTACCCTCCAACCTCTTGTGCTGCATGCGCCAGGCCTGCAAGATCAGCGATCCCGGTTCTTGGTGGAGGATGGCGCCTCCTTCTCTGGCGAGAAGATCCGCGTCCATCTGCAGTTTGACTTGGGGGGGGGGGGGTGGGGGGGGGATCGGACGCTGCCATGTCCAGAAGGTCCGGGAACCAGATCTGCCTCGGCCATGCCGATGCATTGAGATTCATCCTGCACTGGGACCGTCTGAGTTGATTGATGAGTCGCAGCAGCAACGGCAATGGTGGGAACGCATACAGGAACAGGCCGTCCCAGGGGAATGAGAAGACATCGGCCATGCTCCCCGGCTGGGGAAACCTGCTGGCGAACCTCCGGAAATTGGCGTTCATCGCCGTCGCGAAAAGGTCGATCTGGGGATTGCCCCATTGTTGGAATAGGAGATACACTTGATCCTGCCGCAGTTCCCACTCGTGGCACGAGCGCAGCTCCCTGCTGAGTGAGTCGGCGATTGTGTTCTTTATTCCTGCTAGGTGGAAGGGTACCAGAAACATCCCTTGGGCGACGGCCCAATGCCACAGATCCTGGGCTTCCTTGGATAGGGCTGGGGATCTGGTGCCTCCCTGCTTCCGGAAGTAGAACATCGTGGTGGTGTTGTCGGTGAAGATCCTTACCCCCTTGCCCTTGAGGGATGGAAGGAACGACCTGAGGGCCCAGAACACGGCTCGGAGCTCCAGGACATTGATGTGTAGCGACCTCTCCTCCGGAAGCCAAAAGCCTCTTGCGTGGAGATCTACGGTGTGCGCTCCCCATCCCTCCAGGGAGGTGTCAGTCGTCACCGTCTCCTGATGTGCCGGGGTCCGGAAGTCCATGCCCGCCGCCAGATGTGCGCCGGTGCCCCACCACCGGATCGCTTGGTGGAAGGTCTCGTTGAGCGAAAGCCTGTCTTAGAAGCTGCCCGCCACTTGCATCGAACGGGCGCAGAGAAACTCTTGCAGTGGACGCATCCGCAGCCTGCACAGGCGCACAAGGTAGATGCACAAGGACATCATGCCGAGCAGGGACTTGATGGACCTCACCCTGGCCGCGTCCATGGTTGACAGCCGTTGCACCTTGCCCAGGATGGCCGTCGTCCTTTCCTCCGACGGAGAAGCCAATCACGCCACTGTGTTGAGCCTGGCTCCCAGGAACAGGGCGACTTGCAACGGTATCAAGTGGGACTTTGCGAAGTTGATCGAGAATCCCAGATCCGTGAGCAGTTGGACGGTCTTCGCAGTGTGCACGACGGCGAGTTCTCTTGTCTTTGCTCGGATGAGCCAATCGTCCAGGTAGGGGTAGACGTGGATCCCCTGCAGGTGCAGCCGTGCCACCGCTGGTGCTACGCCGACTTCAATCCGAAGGGAAGGGCCTTGAACTGATAGTGTCGCCCCTAGACCACAAATCGCAGAAACTTTCGATGTCCTTTTAGAATGGGGATGTGAAAGTAGGCATCTTCCAAGTCCAGCGACGATAGGAAGTCGCCTTCCTCCAGCTGTCCCAGCACGTGCTGGAGGGTGACCATCCAGAACTTCTGTGACTTGATGTACTTGTTTAGACGACAAAGGTCCGGGATGGGTCGCCATCCGCTGGTCTTTTTCTTTACGAGGAAGTATCACAAGTACACTCCGGAGCCTCTTTGGGACAAGTTCGATGGCTCCCTTTTTTAGCATTGCTCGTACCTCCAGTAGCAGTTGAGGGATGCGATTTTCCTTCCTGGCCTTAGAAATTCCAGAGTGTGCCCGCGGGCCAGGGCGTCGAGCACCCAATGGTCGGTGGAGATGGACTTCCACGCGCCGATGAATTTCACCAGCCGGCCTCCCACCAGGATGCTCAGGTGGGGGTCCGACGCTACGGCCGGTTCAGTCCTGCTTGGCCGCGTCCTTGCCGCATGGGCCTCCTTGGCGACGACGACAAGATCCTCCTGTCTTGCTGCGTCCTCTGTAGGCCTCCTGCGAAGAGGAGTGGGCCGCCTGGCGGTACGACGGGGAGCCGCCGTTGAATCCTTTGGAGGCACCCAAGGCCTGAGCCGTCTCCGTGTCTGCTTTGATGGCCTGCAGTGACTCGTCCACTGTCTTGCCGAACAGGTTGTTCCCTTCGAAGGGCATGTCCAGAACCCTGGTCTGAACGTCTTGGCGGAAATTGGTCGCCTTGAGCCAGCCGCGCCGACGAAGGCAAACGCTGTTGCCCATCTGGCGAAAACCGGTGTCAGCAATGTCCGTGGCCACCGTTACGGCGTGGTCCGAGGCCACCTCGCCTTCCTGTAGGATCTCCACGGCCTCAGCCCTCTTGTCGTCCGGGTGAAGTCCAGCAGGGAAGCGATCTTAAACCACAGCTCCCTGTCGTAGCGTGCCACGATCGCGAGGGCGTTGGCCGCTTTAATCATCGTCGCCGCAGACGAGATGACCCGCCGTCCCATGGCATCCAGTTTCTTCCCCCTCGCCGTCCTGCGGGGAAGTCGAAGTTGAAAGCTGTCGCCCCCGACGCTTTCTTCTTGGCTTCCGCAGAGACGACCGAATCCGTGGACGGTTGAGCCCTAAGGCACATGGGGGCAGAGTCCGGAACCCGGTACTAATTCTTGTACCGGTCTCCGTTAGCAGGAGCCATGGACGGGTTCTTCAGGAGCGTCAGCCCCTCGTCCCAGATGTCGTCCAGTAATGGAACTGAGAGGACCGTCTTCCTCTTGGCCTCACGCCGTTTTAGAGGAACCCTTCCTTCTTCCGCTCTTCGGGGTACAGCTGGAAAAGCTTGGATGCTCTGGCGATCATGGCATGGAAGGAGCCAATTTCGTCAGGCAGGGAAGCCAGAGGGGGTGGTGAAGGGAGGTCCATTCCGTCGTCACCACCGTCCTTATCCGATCCCGTCGTTGCCATCTCCGTTCCAGTCTCCTCCCTCGGACCAGGGGAAGGAGATGAAGGCTGTGAAGGCCGTGAAGGCTGGAAAGGAGGGGGTGGGAGCAGGGGGGGGGGTGTTCTCCTCCGCTTGCTTGGTGGACTTTCCGACGGTCCAGGCTCCGCTGGATTGTCCGTCGGAGGTAAGGCAACCTTGTCCTTATCTCTGTACACAAGGCCTGAATCGCCATCAAGATCGCTCCCGAGTTGTCTTGTGGCATAGGCACCAGCTGCAACGGGAGCAACAGTTGGGAGCAGGCTCCGTCCCCTCCATGGCTCTCGGTTCCTCGTCGGCACCGCCGTCGCTTTCTTCGTCCGCCTCGTCAGGATCCCTCCCGTATGACCGGCCCTCCTCGAACTTCTTGTTCAGGATCTTTGCAACACCTGCCAGCTCCTCTTCAGAGGCTGAATAATGGCCACCGGGCCCCCCCCTCTTTTTCCACCTGGGGTTTCACAGGGGTCTTATTGATGGGCTGAAAAGAGGATTCCCTCCGCGGTGGCAGGGAAACTCTAGGCCCAGAGGTCGCCTCCACTGGGGTAGCCTCTGCAGGCTTTGCCAGGGCCGCCACAACTCCCTCGATTGAGGCCTTAACTAGGTGAATCAGGGCCTTCACTACCTTGGGCGCGCCTGAGACCTTCACCTGGGGGGGGGGAAGGTCACCGCCTCAATCCCCTGCGGTTGTCTCCATCGGGATCTCCTGAAGCTTACCCAGGTTCTCCAACTTTCTCTTCCCCAAGCCAGAGCGTTGGCTCATGGTTGATGGCGTCAGTGATAATGCGCCCTGCCTGGCAGCCGAGGAGCCCGACCAATCGGCGCTCGCGGACTCACGGTGCTTTGCCTTCTGATGGGCCCCCGTCGCCAGGGTGCCCTCAAAGGTCTTAGAAGACCGCTCAGACTACTACTTCTTCTCACCTGCTGCTGGGCTCTTCCCTTCCAGCCAGTTCGTGAGGCAGCTACGGCGATCCTTCGTAGTCCGTTCTGACATGTTCTTGCAAAACGCACAGTCCTTTTCCACGTGCGTTTTGTCTTCGTTAAGACAGTAGAGGCATCGAGAATGCTCATCCTCCTTGAAAACATTCTGTAATCCGCATCCAGGGCAGCTCCTGAACAGCTTGAATCCGTGCATCGTGTTTTCTTTGTCCTGGGCCATGTCCACGCGGGGTAGGCCTCAAAGATCTTCCGGAATCCTCCAAGAAGTGAAACTCGACAAAAATTCCGCCCTGATCAGAAGTAGAAACGGTGCAGCTTGAGACTCGATTGACCAAAAAAATGAGGTTAATCGCTTTGGAAAATCGCAAAACGCAGTAAAAGCTCGAGAGCTATAGCACGAGGACTCCCAACACTTGAACGCGCAGTAAAAATCTGAAGATGGCTGCCAGCGGAGCGGCTTAGGTAGAGGGCAGCCATTGGCTGGGGACAGTATGGCCCAGAGACCAGTGATTGGTTATTAGGAGAAAGACAGTTCAGAAACGAAACTGAAATTGATTTTTTCTTTACCGAGGATTCGCAGCCTGACGACGGGGAATATTCATGAGCATGTGAATCCATGCCAGACCCCATGCTGGAGAAAGATGTAATCTAATGTCGATGTGAAACCCCTCGCATTACAAGTATAATGGTTGTTTTGCACTAATTCAAGCCCCCACAACTCCCCGAAATGGCATTTGCTCAAACTAGACGAACACCTTAAAGACATCATTTAAGCTCGATCGTCACTAACACTATATTAGTGTACCAGAACGCCCTCCATGCATTTTTGCATACTGATTTATTCAACACGTGGAGTTTAACTGACACGTAGCTCGTCTAATTTTAAAACAAACATCAGTCACGGATACTTGTCGTTCCAACAATGACGCTATAAGTTGTGATATTAGCACCACGGCACCAATGTTCGCCAGAAGTATTACTGTTATTATTTCTGTGTACCAGTAGCATTATTCACGTACGCTCGTATAGGAATCAGTCTTTCTGTTGAGACTCACTCGTGCCCTTGTCTATCATTGCTCAACTTAACTTGATCACACCAACAATGTTGCAGTTTGCTAAATCAATGCATCTTAAGTAGTGATACATATATGTATCACTGCATGAATGTATTACCTAATCCGAGATTTTTTGACCTGATTTTGTATAGGGGGATTCAACCCGGGATATTGTGCGTCAACTAATTGGAACTATATGTTATGGGAACATAGGTAAGGCAACCATGGGTGCAAATCAAACCTTATCACTTATTTTAAGGATTGATAATATCTTATTTGACTTGTATTTTTGAAAGTGACATATTCATTAATACTCTGTTTCTCTTCTTTTTTTTTCTCTTTGTTTTGTATTTTCTTTTGTTCATTTACCTCAAACCTCCCACCCTTCCGCCCCTCCTGTACTTTCTGTGATTGATCAACACCAATATCAATAATGTAATGTTTGTTTTCATGTGTCCACATATTATTTTTTTATTTTTTAATATATATACACACTTGATTTGGAAATTAATTGTGAATTGTGAAACAGTGTTATCATTAGCCCTGATTCGAAAAGGACACTTGTGTGTCGAAACATGTGTTATCCAAAGGGCAATATAATAAATAATAATCCTTATTCAGGAATACTATAGTGTGGCGCAGTTTTTGAAGTGTGGAGAAATACTTTGTACTGTGTTTCGAAGGGGGTCAGGGTCAAAGCCCCTTACTTGCCCCACCCCAACAGCGACACTAAATTGTATATCTATCACGGCGCATGGGAACTGTGCAGTTGGTACGGATCAAAACCCCGGAATTGTGTTACAGGTTACATTAATTTAACCGCGGTGGCTGATCAGTAATCATTCTCGAATCGAGTGGAGCTCCACCGATTCCAACCGAGGCTACGATGGTGCCTGCAAACTTGGATAGGGCCGGGTCCCAGATTAACGAAGATGATCTGCGACGTATGGTCCATAAGGTGCTGGTTGAAAGTCTAAATCTACCAGTAGTTTCCACCGATATTCCAGACAAGGGACCCTGTAATGTATACAAAGAAGCCAACAATAGTAAAAACAAAGGGCAACCAGATAATGTACTTAAGCATGCAGGTTTTCAGGGGGTGGTGGGGAGAGGGCGCAGGGGTTGGTCGGACGCATGCAGAAATAATGAATTGTGAGCTTGATCTGAGAAATTAATGTAAGACATAGGCTTTGCAGCTTTCCAATCCTTGTGTCCTAGACCTGTATTTACAGTATTACTCTCTCTAACCTATGGGGCTCAAGTATATGAGAAGTAGATTGCTTAGGCCTCACTTTCCAATCTGGACCGGTTGGGGATAATGTGTCACCTAAGGTCCCACTTTCGATGATGCAGTCATTTATGACAGGACCATCGGAAATTGAGATCTGATTTTTAAAAATCTCATAAAAGTCATCTCTTTTTTTTCGTGACATCGAAGAGCGCATAATCCTCCTCGGAGTATACGCTCTGCGAGGTTTGGTCAATAGTTTTGTTTGGGGGTGGAGGTATCCCTGGAACAAACGGAGCCTTGGTGGACCTTTCCAACGGTCTTTCCTGCTCTCCCGACCCAGTGACTGCTTCTTGTATATTATGTTTAAATTCAGAATCCCTAAGAAAATTCCTTGATGATTTTTTGTTTAACTCATTTTTTCTTCTCAGTTTAGCCATTTTTTCCTCCTGTTTTTTTTACATCTTTTTTTTAATTTGGACATCTTTGGCCTGAACCGCCTGCTTGTGAGTACCACCCTCCAACAACCTCATCTCCACATCCCCAACAGTCCCTTCAATAGGTGGCACTGTAGGGACCCCTTCCCCTCCCTGTGTTTCAGCAATCACAATTATTCCCCCTGTAACATCAGTCCACACCTACCCCTTGGACAGCTGCACAATGTCATCTCTCCCCCTCCCTAGAAGGAGCTGTTTTGTTTTGCTGATTTTTGCCAAAGATTGAAGTGCTTCTCCCGTTCTGATGGGCAGCACCTCCAATTCATTTGTCAGTTTGGTTAGTAAAGCTGTCTGCTTGCGTAGTTCGAGCAGAATCAATCTGTTAAAGCATTGTTGCCATATCCGAACCCCCAGTTAACTGGTTTGGCTCTGTAGTTAATACATTAGCATTGAATTCAGCGAAATACTCGTCTGCCATAAAGATACAGGGCGTATCTAATAAAAGAAAGTCATAATTGGAAGAGGACAAGGGCTTACTAGTGCCATCCAGTGAATGTCCCCGGTCAGATTTGTCTTTAAAAAGCCCCGTTGCCACCACCTCCACAAACAGGGATTGGGATGGATCAACCAGGTCCTCTGTCACCTATTCTGCCAATGAGCAATCCTGTGCACACTGCAGCAGTGCATCCTCCTCCTCATTCGATACCAGCAGGGGTAGTGCTGCTGCCCTTGCAAGACTTGCACGCCTCATGCTTACTGCTGCGAAGAAGTCTGCTCCGGTTCTTTCCTAAGCGGAGGTATTTTATTCCTCCTCATGGTGAACGAGGGTCATACCCAGCCATGCCAAATCCCCTTTGCACTGCTCCCCAGCAAGCAGGACTAAGCTAGTGACGCGTTTAACAAGGCCATTTAAAATCAACAGGGTATTCAACTCGCCGTCCCCACCACCGGAACAGCCCAACAGCCGACACACTTGCGTTACACACTTCCGGTGTGCGCGCACGGGTGCGGATGGTCCTCGCTGATGTAGCTGCTCGCGGGGGCGGGAGGGGCCAAAACAACGTGGCGTAGTCGTCACCATAACTACAGAAAAAGCAGAAAGTAGGTTTAGCGGGCTGCTTGGGCAAGGTAAAATCTTTCACGAAAGAGAACCAATCAAGCACAAAGACTTTCAAGAAAGAGACCAGTCAAGCACAATAAGTCCTCTTACACAGGAATGGGAAATGTTTGAGTCAGTCCTTCGTTGTTACGGCTGAGAGGGACAGCCCTGCCTTCCTCTTGCGCATAGGGCCTCTCCAGCAGCTCGGAGCACCAAAATAGTCCACAAATGCGAATTTGCTGCATAGTAACAAGTAACAACTGCTCCCAGTCCAACAGCCGACACACTTACTTGCGTTACACACTTTGGGTGCGCGCCAGATTGGATTGAGAGAACAAACAAACATTATGGACTTCAAGTCCCATAATGCTCTTAGTAATGAAACAAGGAAGAGGAGTCCAGAGTTGCTAAACTGTGGTGAGCGGTCAAGTTGTTGTAACGACCAACACCTGAGCAGGACCTTTAGACATTTAAAGGCCTTTCAAGTGCGGGCGAGCAAGAGGTACCAGCAGAAGCTGGAGTTGTCGTTGTGCCGGCAGTGGGACGCCTTATGGCAGAGGTCGGGACTCCTTCGTTATGCAGAGGGCAGGCAGCGGGAAACGGTATAGAAGCCAGCATCCCGTGAGAGAAAAGCTCTCTACACCCCGTGAACTGCTCTGGTGTTGGGTTTTCATCAGAGTGCACAGAGCTGCGAAAGCTCCATAGAATATCAGCACGTGTGGCGGCAGACCGACAGGAGCTGTCAGACGATGAGGAGGTCCCGAAGAGCGAAGCAGAAATAACGGCGAGTCAGAAGGAGACGGCAGGGAATAACAGTGAGTTGGCCTGAAGCAGGTGACCCTGGGCGCTCTGAAGGAGACCGCCAAGTAATAATGATTATTTTGAATACCAAACAATTGAATTAAGGCAAACTGTGCGCAACTCTCCTACTGAGGGATTCCGAATAGGGGAAGATTGTAACCCGAATTGCCAAAGCCAAAGAAAAGTGATATTAATGCAAAGTGGACACAACTCTCAAAGAGGGATGTCAGATATTGTAACCTGCATTGACAAAGCCAGAGAAGGCAGAGAGTGATACCAAAGCAATTTGAATATAACACTCACAGAACAGGATATCCAGAGGGAGAAAGTTGTAAACCACATTGCCAGCAACCAAAAGGTTGTGCAGATAGAAATCAAAGACCACAGGAGCAAAGCCCTCCTTGTAAAAGGGATCAAGGGGGACATAACTTTTACCTGCATTGCCTAAGGCAAACAGACCAACAAGAGAATCATTATCCTTCTGTGAAATATCCTTGTGGAATAAGATGTGAGCCAATTGTGTTAGAAGTCAAAAGACTAAACAGAGAAGCAGTTGTTGGTGCAAATCTCCCAATTGATGATTAAAGTGTGGAGAGTTTGGAACAAGCCTTACCACAGAGTGTAAGTTGTAGTGGTAGGTGTTTTATCCTGGCACACGAGTAAACTAGGAAAGGGACACATTTCTGTTAGTCCTGGCAGGCGAGTGTACCAGGAAGAGGATCACTTGAAGTACTGTGGTTGTGGTAAAAGGTTGTGGTGGAAAAGAATTGTCAATTCCACCACCTTGTTTTGATGAACTGTTGAATAACCAAAAGTGTTTCTTTTGAATGAACCATCCTGTCTAAAGAGTTACTTATAAAGAAGAAGTATGACGTGTTAACAAGTGATTGGTCTTCTGAGAAAAGAACACTTTTGCATTTTCTTTAATTGATGCTTGAAGCAAAAGACTTTTGGTTTGCCAAAAAGGAGATTGTGGAAACATTAACAATTGTTTTGAAGTGAGCTAGTCACTTTGCCAAGTGAAAGACATATTGAATGTAAAGAATGTTGTATTTATATGGAGTGCAACATTACTATTGAACAGAACTCTTGAAACTGAACTCTGTTCTAGAAAATCCTGAATTGATCCAAAGAAGGGGAATCCAACCCTGCTCACAAGGATTCCTGTTTATAATGTTTGCGTTTGAATTTATGTTATTTTGTGGAGTTTAAAACAGCCAAACAATTCCTGTATAATTTTGTTGCGTATTAGTGCGAGGGACAGATACAGTTTGGACATTAGGTCATTTATTTCTTTAGTGTCATGCATGCTGGACGCTACGCTCGTAGAACAGCTAGACCGTTCTACTCCAAATGGAGGCTATTCGATACGTTACCGGGAAAACGACGTTTACACTTTTCACGTCGCTAACTTCACGTGACTTGCTTCGTCACGTGAACTACGGTATCACGTATTTATGCAGCGTAGAAACTTCACTCGCTGCTTCTGATCGTCTCTATTGGCGTCGTGTAGCTGAACCTCTGATCTACAACCTGGTATATTCCTACAGCTACTTTTGGGCCTTCGATAGCGTGTGTTCCGCCACACGCTGATTCCTGGAGCTATCCCTTCGCGTGCTATTCCACACGCGCTCTTCGTCTGCAAGTGCGGCCGGCCCAGGCTGCGTGAATCCTGCCCGCGTGTAAAATCCACACGCGCTCTTTGTCTTCATACGCGGCTGGCCAAGGCTGCGTAAATCCTGCCCGCGTGTAACATCCACACGCGCTCTTCGTCTTCAAGTGCGGCCGGCCCAGGCTGCGTGAATCCTGCCCGCGTGTAAAGTCCACACGCGCTCTTTGTCTTCATACGCGGCTGGCCAAGGCTGCGTAAATCCTGCCCGCGTGTAACATCCACACGCGCTCTTCGTCTTCAAGTGCGGCCGGCCCAGGCTGCGTGAATCCTGCCCGCGTGTAAAGTCCACACGCGCTCTTTGTCTTCATACGCGGCTGGCCAAGGCTGCGTAAATCCTGCCCGCGTGTAACATCCACACGCGCTCTTCGTCTTCAAGTGCGGCTGGCCCCGGCTGCGTGAATCCTGCCCGCGTGTAAAATCCACACGCGCTCATCGTCTTCGAGTGCGGCTGGCCAAGGCTGCGCGAACCCTGCCCGTGTGTAAATCCACACGCGCACGTTGTCTTCACACGCGGCTGGCCCAGGCTGCGCGATTCCTGCCCGCGTGTAAATCCACACGCTCACGTTGTCTTCAAACACTGTTTTCTTCTAACTCCTGCATCTGTGGAATTAACAGAAGGATTGATCCCTAAGTGGGAAGGAAGCCTTTCAAGGATTATTGGAAGTGACTTTGAACTGAACTTTGAACGCTATCCTGTGGTGAATTCAACCCGTATCTAGCGTGAGCCTCGTTCCGTCCGGGATAAGTCTCCCTTACTAATTTTCCCTTCCCTGTCGTTTTGTTCTTCATTTCGAATCCATCAAGAGACTTCTGGATTGTTCTACCCAGAGATACAGGTCAGTGTGATCATTCCTGTCATTATCTAACTCATCATACTCAGGTTGGAGCAGTTATTCATGATACTTTAATTTGTCCTAGGCTGGATTACTATACCTTACCCACGCCCTTTCCAGTGATCCATCGCTCTGCCTGTTTTATCAGCCAGAGGGTTGTATCATTTGGAAGGTCTTTGTTGACTTCACGACTATCAAGTCGGGTGAACAGGGATCCGGAAGACCCTACCTCCTGTATCCTTTTGAATATTGTATCCTTTTCGGTTGATACTTTGGTGCATTCTGACATTTAGCCTTAGTTTGTTGGGTAGGGATATCCTGGTTAGGATAGGAAAAGATAGGCATTTGTCTCACCCCTATTTCATAAAATGATACCCGTGTGTCCATTTTGCATTTCTGGCCCCTCACACAGTATTCCAGAATACCATCAAACTCTTAATGAGGCCGAATGTCTTTTAGGCTGCCCTGCAGTTGCTGCGAAAAAAAGCCAGGTAAGGCCCAGTCGCCCCACCCCCACACGACTGTCAGAATTGGAGGATTTCAGCAAATTGTTTTGAACATTTCCTGCCCTAAACAGCATTCTGCAACAATACCTCATCTAAACCTGGAAATAAATTTGGTTATTACTTTGCAGTGCTCATAATCACATTCTAACCCCAGTCCATCCTATTCATTGATCTTTCATTGAGTGAGAGCTGACCGTGTCGTTCACTACATGCATTTTACATACTGCTTTAACAAGGTCAGAAAGAGCAACAATCTAGAAAAAAGAAACTATTCCAATCTACTTACTGAGATAAGGGCAGCATATATAAAGAAGCTGTTGATCCACCAATGGAACACAATCCTGAAAGCAACGGAGAAAAGCAGGGTGAATCATAGAAGTGGGTTACAAGTCTCAAACAATAACACTCAAACAGGTTGTGTGGAGCTGCTAACGACAGTGTCAATTCCAGAATCAACAGACCAGGGTAGGATGTCCAGCAACAATGGGTCTTCAGCGTTCAGTGCTATTATATTGACATGGTCTACCAAGTTCTCGAATTATGGAATAAATGTGTTATAAATTCTGAAAGTAGCGAGTACTCACTGTAGCCTATTCATGTCAATGGTGATGCAAATGTACTCAAAATATTTGTAATCGTTTTTTCTTTTCTTTTTTTTTTTTTTTTTTTTTTTTTTTTAAACACACTGCATTGTATACAGCATTCAATTGAGGTCGACATATAAAAAAAGAGGCATCACAACCTTAAACCCTACTTGGTCTCCCCTCCACTGTAATTTGAGGATGTTGTAATGAACTCATGGTGGCAACAGTAAAGACAGACACAAGTGATCACAGTTCAAGGGTGTTTATCAAACTGTAAATGCAGGGTGGAAAAACGCCTAACCTAAACCTAAATCTAAGATGGGAGCAAGCTTCGACCATCAAATGAAAAATCAGGCAGTCCTTATGGCGTCTTGTCAAAGTAAAAAGGCCTATACTAAGAAAAAACTATTGCCAAATCCTTACAACTAATTACAGAAAGAGTGTGGGATAGGATTTCAATAAAGAAAAGAGTGTTCACAAATAATAACTCAGAATGTGAATGCCAGGGTGTCTCCCTTCCCCACGTTTTCAGCACGGGACAAGGTGGCACCTTGGAGCACAGCACGTGCTCGAGCTTTCTCAGCACGAGCCAACAGTTCAGTTCCAGCCCTCAGGTTCTTCAATGGTTAAGTCTTTTCAATAAAAAGTCTCTTGCCTTCGAGGGCCTGATGTATTCAACAACAAACAAAGAGTTCCTTTCCAAATGGACTTTGGGTGAGGACTTTTCACCCCTGAATCTCCCTCGACTGGCCTCAGACCCACTTGACAAGGGGGACAATTGACTTCCCCTGGTCTTCCAATACTTCTTACATTCACGATCCTTAATGTCTTTTTAAACAGTTCTTCAGGCTTTGCCCCTTTGTGTCGGCTTTCCTCTGCTGGGCTCACTCTTGCCAACTTTTACCAAATAGTTCACTATGGGACTTTAGACTTTGCCCCTTCTCGTTAGCATCGCTCTGCCGGGTTCATTCTTGGCAGCTTTTACCAAGCAGGATTAATCTCCCTTTCTTTCACGATCATCTGTCGGTCAAAGACTTTTGACGGTCCAGATGATTTTACAAGACCCCTGTATGGCTCCTTTGACCTCTTCTCACCTTTTCCCAAGGCCTTCTGGTTATGGTAGTCTCTACCATTGGGTAATAGCCCAGAGTTTCCTGCGTGAGCGCCCTCGTGGTGCCAGACTCCTTTGTTGCTGGTTTCCCCCCTCTTTTCTTAATAGTTACTTTAAACCTTTCAAAGTTCAAATTAGCTGCTTGCTACTTTTCGTTCAACACAGTTCGGTTACTTATCGACTCTCCCCTCAACTCACTGTGATGAACCGCTTGGCTTTCTTCTCCTTTGAGTCAAGGTTGGTACCACAGAGACCAGCGTCTCTCCCCAGCGTGGCAATTAACAGAGGAGGGTCTTGTGTACCATTGACATCTGCTGCAACACACGCTGGCCTTTGTTTGCGGTTTTATGTTTCCGTCCGCAGAGGTTTCACAGACCTTGATCGGAAAGGGCAAGGACACTTCTCTCCTTGTCACCCTCTCGGTATTCGCCGTCTTTCACCTCCTCTTGTACTGCCGTGCCGAGTTAGCTCTCACGTCGTGCGGTCTGCCTTGCTCGTCCTGTGCTCCACCATTTATCCCTGTGGAGAAGGGAAAGTGCTGTCAGGTGTGTGTGATTCTGGTCAATTGCCTGACCCTTGTATTGGGACATGTCAGGTAAACAGCTCTGGTGTTAGTCCGTCATCTTTCGTGTTGTGCGAAAGTGTTTGTGTCGGAAAAGGGGGGTGGCAGGGTTTTGAAATATCCTACATGGTAGGATGGGGAAAAGGTGTTGAAGGAGGGGGGATACTGCATCTCATTCGTCGGTGTCCCACTCCCACAGGACCCCCCCATCCAGGTGATCCTCCCTCACTGGTCCACCCCCAGGAAGTGGATCTAATAGCAATGGCCGTGTCCTGGCCACCTGGATGACAGATCCCCGGGGACTAGCTAGGGAGACACCTTCAGGTTTCTCACAATGTATATAAAAAGGACGTAAGTGACAGATGTGGAGCCTATATAGGTGTAACAGTGCATTTTACATGTCCTTAAAAACAGACCTAGAACTCCCATGGAGATATACATTTACCCCCTCCCATTACCAAGTCATTAGCATGTACAGTCGTAGCTTCAACAGGCTCAGCGCCCTTAAACAAGTGGGGCTCTTTTTGATAAATCGCAGTGCAAACAGACCCCACAGACTTGTTTATGTCTTCCTTTCTTCCTCAGTGCACCATGTATGTCCTCTCACTCACAATTTCCTTGTCCACTACCCGCTACCAAATCATAGCGAGGGACACCTGGCCACCAACATAGCATGGGTCCGGGATGTCAGTGTATAGCAGGTAGACATTTCTAGTTCCAACCAGCATTTCTGTAAAAATTGTGCTGCCGAGATATAGTGACAATCATTCCAATTCTGGAACACCCTACATACCTCAAAGTGCGTGCACTGGAAAAAAAGATATAAAAATCTGGGGTTCACACCTATCTGGATGCAGGGCTCAAGTGCAGGCCCCAGCATCTCTACACCTCACCCATTCCACCCAGGACACCAGCAGCCAGCTCATGTAACAGAGCCCAGCTCTGCCAAGTGGGCACTCTTCCCTGGTCACCGAGGGCAGAAAACTTCTTTACAGCCTGAGTCCACTGCCCACCATTCGCAATAAGAGAAGTTCCCGGCAGAGGCATGAGAGCTCATATGTAGGCCAATAGAGAATCTCCTTTCACCAGCAGCGTTTCCAGGCAACTCTGGGCTGCACGTGAAGGGGGTTTTCAGGCAGGTATCGCCATACAGAGAGACCACAAGATCTGAGTAATTATCCCAAATTTGATTACTGACACTCAGAGGCTACCAAACAATTGTCACAGGTGCCCAATTACTCCGCGACCAATAGAAATCAATGGTCTTTCATAACATCAGCAGTCTTAAAAAGTTAGTCCCACAAACTCCATTTGGTATTTCTTTTGGAGAAAATATGATTTTAGTGACAATTTACACATAATATTCACATAATTTCACATCATTTTTCACATAAAATATCTGAAACATAGACCTGTTAATGTTTCAGGTTAGGCACTAATCCTTCTCCAGTATTCCATCTTTCATGGTGGGATGCTTAACTGAATGGGGGACCAAAAAGTTCTAACCTACAGGGACGAATGTCCGAGGGTCAGTCTTTATATGAAGATTTATTTTAGATTAATATAAAGATGATAACAGTGGCAGAAATGATTAAGTGGTCACCAAAATGGCTGCCTGAAAAAGTCTGTCCATTTAATGTTTGCTAAGTGTGCAGTGGCAGCCTTTTCCTTTGTAAAAACCTGCTGTTTGACAACATGCGAGTTTTCCCCGGCACTGTGAAAAAAGAACATTCATCTCTATAGCCATTTTTCTGTAGACAGCATTTACTCTGTTACTATTGAGGGCAGCAAGCAGCATAGACTGAAATCCTTGGGTCCTTCGACGCAATCACTAAGTGTACTTGCATCAAGGGCACAAATAAGGCTATTCGGTTGATACTTAAAAGCTGTAGACAACACTAGTAGAGAAGTAGTTTAAAGCACACGAAAATCTGAAGAATCCTAAAGGACAGAACTATATATGACTCCATCAAAGGACCGTAGTACAATAAATATAATTGTTTACCTGTGATCAAGAGAGAACATATTTAATAAAACGTGGCATAAGCAAGGGTTGCTATAAAAGGCACTTTTGCAGCACAATTAACTTAAGTCAAACCTGGGCATTTCTTGAAAACTGCGCTCTATTGATTTTCCGAAAACAAATTTTACTGGAGCGTTTAAAGGTTTGAGAGTTTTGCCTGACAAGACACCAGCAAAAGGATTTTCCATTTGAGAATAACATTTGCACATACATAATCTAATCATCTAATTCTAGAATTCAGCAGATTTTCTGCTTTTCATCGACCGAGTTACAATTCAAGATCATTCCCTCTGCTAAGAAAAGCAGACTCAGCTTGTTGGATACCTTGATGTGATACTTGAGAGAGGTGAAGGAAGGAGTACAATATCTGACCCAAAAAATGACAGGATTTCCCACCAAGTATCTGGTATTAAATTGGGCTTCTGGCTCCCATGGTAGAAGACCAGATGAAGAAAAAAAACATAACTGCTTGGTCAATGTATCTTTCAAAACAGCGCTTTTTGGGGAACCACCATGGTCATGTTATTTAACAGCAGAATCATCTAACGGACATTTCCGATTCATAAAAGCCTTTCTTGCAACTGCATGAGGTAATTGTTAGGCTTAATCCTACCTCTCAGTTACAGGTGCCCCTTCTGCCAGGTTGCATCTTGCAGCTCAGATGGACACATGTGTGCGCATGTGTGCCAGTTCCTACAATCACAGCTGCTTCCTACGGCGTATAACCCCTTCCAAAAGAACTGTATGAAATGGGAAGTTCTTCCCATTCCAAGCTGGCTGCCAACTCAGGAACAGCGGGACGCCACAAGCCTGACATAATTGCAGCGATTTCTGTTGTTCTAAGGTAGACGCGAGTCACGTGCCTTGTCTTGCAATCATTTTCATGAAGGGGATCTCGTTGCTTCTCCGTTAGGTACTCTGCGAGAAATTGAGTTTGCTCAGTCTGTTTTTCTAATGGTCCTCTTCCTAAATCTCCAGAGACTCATACACTTCTAGTTAAGGACTAGACCTCGTTGCAAATTGAGTTTTACCATCTCTGTGTAGACAACAGAGAGTGTATCCCAAAAGCATTGTGTTAGGAAGGTTGTCCCTTTTAGGCAACTTTCCCTCCATATTCTATGGACCCCCAAACTTTTTGCTATGGTTTTACACCTTTGTCCAGACTTTTACAGAGTAGTGAATCCTTCAGCTTCACTTCAGTGGCCTGTTTGCTCATTTGTTATGAGGAAAACGACTAGTCCTTTGAACAGTCAGTACTGGGAATCTATGTTTCCCTTCTGTCTTTTGACATGTTACCTGTCTGGTTAACATTTTCAAATTGCACACAGCAACTTCCAATGCAGTGCAATGGGGATACTTTTGTATCACCGTAGACTTAAACCAAAGGTGCTTTTGGTTACTTTTCAATATGCCTAAAGACAAGCTGGTGGCAGCAGTTACATTTTTGCTATATTTCTAGTTCTCTTATTCGCATTTACCGAGTTTGGCTAGTGTCCCAAGATGGACGTGCCAGGAGATTTTTCGCTTGTTCTTTAGCCATGTTCTTCTTTGGCCTTCTTCCTGCCTTCTCAGGTCATGAATTCACTTTTATGGTCATGCATTTGCCCAGGTAAGCTTCTGTTTTCGGGGGCTAGTGCATGCCATGTGTGTATGGGCTCACGAAGTGGCCTGGGACGTCTGGTCCCAATCAACAAACTGGTGCCAGTTTGTCTAGTGTGCACGCAACAGTCAGTCTTACAGTGGTCCCTGGTTGGACCACTACTAGTGTGCTTGAGTTGTGCAGATCCTTTCTACTAGAGGGCTGAGTTTGATCATTCACCTGAATTTAGGATAAGAAGAGGAGTCCTGCAGCCATTCCAGCAGATCAGAAGAGGAGACTATGTAGCTTTGCAGATGACGGAAGACCCAAGGACGAATCATGAAGAGGCATGGCGACCATTCTTGCTGCTGAACTACAGGGGTCTCCAACTAGCCCTACAAGTTGCTTTCCTGCCAGGTTTTAGCACCCCAACATTGACGGATCCTGTTCTGGAAGGCTTCCTTTGTTCGTGACTGGTGAGAGTCCTGCATCGGTGCCTGCTGCATTTCTTCACTGGATAGGGTTGCACTCGGCTGCTGGAACCGACTGGAAGATTCCTTGCACCTGCAGCTCCTGGGCATCTTTTACTGGATGCAATGGTGGGAAAACCTACCTCCAGTGACTCCCAGTCAACCTACCTAGTCACTTGGGAAAATATGTGTCTGGGGAACGGGGGTGGGTGGGGGAGACAGAGGGGCAAGAGTACTCGCAATACATTCAGACGCCCATGTCTCCCCTATAATAAAGGTTTCGTCCAAAATGTTTGGCAAAAAAATACTGAATGCGTGATTTGGCCGAATTTCAGCCTTTTGAAAAATCCGAACGGCCGAAAAGTTCGATCAGATCACGCATTCTTTGCTGGGGGCTGAGGGGGTGTCCCCCGCACACTTGCTCACTATATTGTGAGTGGGGGATGCAGTGGTGTCCCCCGCAGCCATTCCCCAAAAAATAAAAAATAAATAAAAGGGCTGCGGGGGATGCAGGGGTGTACTATATTGTGACTGGGGGACATCCCCGCAGCTGCCAAGAAAAAAAGAAAGAAAAAAGGAAAGGACCCTGCGGCACCGGTTCCCGATCACGGAAGTGAAAGGGGACAGGCGTTGCAGGGACACAGCAAGTCGGAATGCAAGGTAAGTAGTTGGGTGGGGGTGTGCGTAGGGGTGTGGGTGGGGCTGTGGGCTGAGTCAGTAATGTTCAGGGGAGAAAATACGGAAGATTATTTCGAAGAAAATATCTTTGGTCTTTTCTCCCTCGAACAATTCCAATTAGGTCTTTCAACCCCAATCCATAATAAACATTAGAATAAACTTTGGTTTATTCCATTCCATCGCTTTATGAATTTTTTTTCTAAAAGTTGTTCTAAAGGATAGGAAAATAATCTTACTTACCTGGAATATTGTTGAGAAGTCTTATGGAACATGTTTCACCACCACAATAACTCTTTCTACATTTGTCCCCTCTCATAGAAGAAGCATTGTGACATTTGGGCACAAGGCCCCATTTACCATAGGGATTGGACTTATAAAGGAAGGGCATTCTTCTTGTGCACTGGTTTAGCTACTGCATCACTGCTTAGCTTCATGCAGAGATGACTAAGGTATTGTATGCATTTATTTATATATTATAGTGTAATAGCTCATCAGTTAAACTTTTCACAAATTACAAGTTACACATCATATCAAAACATTCAACCAGCTTTATACAGTATGTCACAAACTCCATTAAGGATAAAAAAGGAAAATCACAAAAGAAATAAATAACAGCAGATTTATATACATTATATGAAGGCAATCTTGCAAACATTATGATTCTGTTCCAGAACCTACATTCTTATTTAAATGTAATTTAAAAAATCTCATCAAATTGATTGTCCATGAGATTTGGGGGCTGTCAAGCAACTGGTGCCACACAACATCTAGTGAGCATGTTTTAAAATCCTCCACGAGCCGAATGAGGAATACCATTTTTGATTCCTTCATGCTGACACATTCAATTTCATTACACTTGCAAAAGTGGCAAGTTCTTGTATCTCGTGTGATTTTATTTCTAGCTCCCAAAATCTCATTGGAGGTTAAAAGATGTAATCTTATTTTTTAAAATTATAATCTCCAGCGAGCATCAGGAAATGTTATCAGGTAATTAGGTCTTGTGCAGAAGGTTTCCCATCCAGTACAATATAATAATAGAAGGTATATGACGGACACTCTTCAATAACTTGAATCCAGTCAGCTTTTCAGAGCTGCTTTTTAATATGTAGGGGATTTTGGATCAAAAGCTCCATAGAGGACTGAAGCGAGGTCAATGTTAACAGAGGCTTCCACCCAATTATTAAGAATCAGCACTTTTCTACTGTTAGCACCTTGGAATAAACGGTAGCATAACTATGCCTCACAGGCAATACTAATTTTGCTCAGCATCGAAAGAGCTTTCCATGCAACCATTGCCTTAATTGATAGTAAACCAAGCTTGAAGCGAACCAGGGAGGTGGGCGATCCCATAGGTAGGAATAACACCGTTTCCAGAATAACCATTTTCTTTTTTGGTTAGTTCAATTCATTGAACCATTCAAATATTACAAAACAAAACAAATTAAACACATAACCGTTTAAGATTATGCCATGGAACTCTCTCAATTTAAGGTGGTCTCCGATCCATATGTGAGCACTGGAATAATTTAGGATTTATAAAATGTTAACAAGAGAAGGCAGAAGAATAGTTTATAGCGCCTATTAACTAGTTTGACTTGTGTAACCAACACTGATTTTTTTTTTATTTTTTAGAAAAGATTGTGATTGTCTGATATCAGAAAACCTAAATAAACAAACTGAGAAGGCAGGAATAAGACGTGGACACAGAGGGCTCATGTTCTGACTATAAACTTTTATTAACACAAATTGAGGGGTTGGAAAATGCCTCACTGTCCCTACCCTAAAAGGTATTTTCCCTACCTCAACCAAACCTAAGGGTCTGTCCTATGTCAAGATGTCCAAAATAATAAGTCATGTGTCCAAAATCCTATTCTAGTCCTCACATTATAAACTAACTCTAAAGTGTTAAGGAGTAATGTCCTTGGCCCTGAAAGGTGCACAAATGAAAGATGAAATTCCACTACAAAAGTTCCTAATGGATAATGCTCACAGTTGCAGGTATTGGCTCCCTTCCCCGGTCTTTCTTCACCAACACAACAGTTCAACAAAACAAAAGTTCTTTATAGCCACAGAGGATATATCCCTCCTCTTCGATTTGCAGTTCACATTTGGGTAAATGTTCTCCCTTCCCATGGTCTGTTAAAGAAACTTCCAAATTCCTAAGGGCATGAATCTTCCTTGAGGTTCTTTGGTCAACAAACAATTTAAATATAACGCAACTTGGATGCAAGTCCCAGCTTTATAGGATACCTGGTGTACGCCCCTGCCAGGTTCTTCTACACATGCACTGTGACTTAAAGGAATGGTTCGGTCAGAAAATATTATTGTCCCTATGGTTCGGCCATGTCTTTTTAACCATAATTCGATCGATCGTTCAAACATTTCCTACGCACCTTACCCAAGTTTTCGTCTCTTGAACTCAAGCGAAATCAGGCAGCAGGGTACGGCCATCTTGTGATAATCTTATCAGTTGCCACATCGCCCTGGGTGACCTGCGTTTGCGTCACTAAATCATATCCCCCCGCCCCTAAGCCTGACATCACTAGACGCGTACCGCCCATTTCACAACGCCATAGCAAGTCTTGTGTCAACATTCTCTGCGCCTCAGCTAATGACGTGTCACCATGGAAATGGCAGGAAGCCTCTTTCCTTGATAAGTACAAAAAGAGCGTTTCACAACACACAACAGCAGAATTCCTTTTCCATTCCTCTCGCTGTATTTCTTTGAGTATTCCGTGACTCGTTTCTGTGCTCTGGTCAGCTACCTTCGTTGCTTGTAGCCCGTGTGAACAGATACCAGTACCATCGCTATACATTATTTTCATTTGTTTACCACACAATGGCAACAATAATGCCCACCTGTACGAGCCTGAGTATTCCGTGGAGGAATTACTGGAAAGAGCAAGCTGCGTAAACTATGGGGATTTGAACGACAGTTGGGCGGACGTTTCAACAGATGAAGAGCCTGGGCTTAGTCGCATGGACGGTGTTTCCACCTGGTGTACATGTAATCGGTACGCGCTAATGCCAACCGAGGAGGAGAACTGCTGCTGCCGAGAAAACTCTGGATGCTTGTCCTACATATTGCAAGGCATTCCACAGCCACAATGCGTTACCGAGCTGCCAGACTTCACGGCAGCCTGCCTTACACGGTCGGTGTTGAGGATTTTGATGGTGCTTATGCACGAACTTCGCGCAACAGTTCGCCCTCGTAATCCAAGTAACGAGTAAGTATAGTCTGGTTGTGATGTCAGTTAGGCCACTACTATTTCATGGTTGTCCCCTATATTCTCGTAACTTCAATATCATTGTCATATCAGTTTAGTCTTGCAATTCTCTAGTAATAGTCGCATAAAAGTCGTTCAATATTGTGCAGTGTCTAGTTAGAATTTGTCCTGGCAAAAATGCCATTGCATACAAGAATTGTCATTGACAACTAAGGTTTAATACACTTATCTTGGTCATTTAAAAACAAACAGTTTGTATCTTTTTCTTTCACAGGTGGTACCGGCTGGTGGCCTATCATTCATACACATGGTGGCTTCATAGGAGGCTTGGACACCGCGTTCAACGAGTAATACCCGCCTGCGTCGTTGGTGCCATTAGACAAACTTTCCCCAGTACAGGGGATTTTCCCTCGCTGAGCTGCAACCAGACCTTTACAATGTGTAGTATTTTTGTGCCATCAAAATAAGAAACCAAATAAAACACAACATATTTTTTATCAATGGTTGTTACAGTTTAAGTGAATCTAGTGTGTCTCCATTCAGCAGTGTTCCAGTGCCTTGTCTGCACGCCTCCCGGCCCATCCATCCCACCCCCCACTATCAAAGGCAGTTCGCACCAGTGGATGTACACTGCAATGGGGTGCTGTCAAGGGCGCGAACGGCCAAGGTGCCAAACAACATGTACACTTCAAAAGCTATCTTATGCCCACGGGTCATTGCTCACATGGCCTCCTCAGACCCCGTGTCTCCAGGCAGGCTCCCCTTGAAGCAGGCCGCTCTCCTGAAATACACATAATACTACGACATATACACGTCATTCATTCACAAACACACCCCTTTTTGTTATTCTTTATAAACCACTTGATATTTACAATGAGAACATCTTTGATCACTGCAAGTCAACTCATGAACGTGCTACTCTGTGACCGCTTCGTGTGAACTCGCCAGTGTGCTACCTGTAAACATCTCCCTGTTCTCCTGCCCCTAATTACTCTGCTTGCTGAATCCAACTGTTTGTTGGTCAAGGTAAGGACATGTATCCTAATCATATCTCCTTTATTTGTAAATTCATATCTATTTCGAAGTAACGTACTCAGTAGTGTTATGTTAATTTGTATCATTGCTATTGACTTGAGTTTCTTATGTTATGTTACCGATTATCAATTTTTATCAGTGTCAATTGGCATCACATTGCATCCTTCGCGGACCGTGTCTATAGTATAAGCATGTTTCCTTTACGTGCACGATAGAACATTCAAGGGACGAGTAACATGTTCTGATTTTCAACACATCAATTAAATTTATCCCAAAATACAGCCGCACATGAAGCACTGGTTTTGCTGTGGTGCCCAAAAGAAGGCGTGCAACGAACAATGTATGGTCCAATTCCTTCTTTCTCACATGTTTATGCAGAATAATTTTCTAATAATGTTGATCTTTATTTTGCACAATGCCTGCATGTTCTATTTTCGGTTGCCCTTCGAAGACCCATGACAAATCCGAAGGCATTACAATGCATGTATTGCCTAAGACTGTTGATCGAATAAGAGAATGGGTCAGACATTGCGGATATCCACCGGAAGAGCTTGAAAGTAGAGTCAAACAAGTCTTGGAGGACAAGAGGGGCCATCGATACCGCATCTGCAGCCTGCACTTCAACCCGGATATGTGAAAATGCCGCCACAGGTGAGTCACGCTTCCGAATTTAGCTTTTCGCCTGTATTGTCGGTGTAAATGTCACTTATAATACTTTCGATATTTATGTGATTGAATAGCTGTTTAAATAATTAATGTTTTGCTAAACATCAGTCCTTGTTTTTTAGAACCCACATAGAAAATTGATTTATGGGGACAGATAACTATGCTATATATTATGCATTTACATAAGCATAATTCTCTCGTATCTAGTCTCCTTACATGCCACTTTTTAATGTTGGAATTTCTAAATCGAATAATACTTTCCCTTTACAACTCCATGGCTATCCAACGAATATGAAGCAACAAGATTCAACATCCATGTCTTGCCTGGAGTCATCAACCACTTCGAGTGCGTATCAGGTAATCTTACCTAGCTATTCTGTTCCAGACTGGTTTTATGCATGGAATTCTAGATAATTTGATCATATGTTCGCAACGTTATCATTGCTTTACACAATATTTATTGTGGTTTGATATTGATATGTACCTTTGCCTTTCCAAATTGTGTGTCCAGTTTCCAATATTTTCATCCTTACTAATGCAAGTACTGGCTTTCAGGGAGATGCTGAAGCGTCCATTACAATTACAACATCCCTCTTAGTAGATCCGGTGCCAGTGGCATGTGGCTTCACAGTTCAATTGGACGAGATAATCTGATCATATTTACATATCGTGTAATTGTTTTACACAATGTTTCATTCCTACTTTACTATTGATATGTACCTTTGTCGTCTTTCCAAATTGTGTGTCCAGCTTCCAATATTTTCGTCCTTACTAATGCAAGTACTGTGTTTCAGGGAGATGCTGCAGCGTCCTCTACAATTACATTATCCCTTGTAGTTGTTCCGGAACTAGACCTTGCAGTTGATCCGGAGCCAGAGGTATGCGTACTGTCAGTACCATCTAAAGAAAGAAAGTCAGTCTAAATATATGTGTAATGCAAATGACTTATTTTAAGTGGCTACTATTTTTTGTAGGGATGTATACAAGATCCGTATATTGAACCAGAGGCACGTGGATCTGAGTCGGTGCGCCAGCTTGCTGATGTTGATGTTAGAGTAAAGAAGGTTTCAAAGAAAAGAAATAAAAATAAGGTTAGTTATAAACACTTTATATTGTTGGCAATTGTTTTGTGCTGAGGCCTTCATCATATGTTTTTTTTTAAAATGTAAATTGTACAACACTGTATGTTGGATTTACACTGAACATCTCTTTTCCTATCTGTCCTGTAGTTGCCCGATGGAGTAAGGACTATGCAGACACAGACAGCAATACAAATGACAGATGCTGCTTGCCAAACAGTTTTCACCATGGAGGAACTATTAATTGAGGCGCGGCAAGTTCACACTCAAGATGTCTATGTCCAAAGGCCAGAAAATGAATTTAATATGACCGGTGAATCCAGCAAAGTGTTTTTGGACCATTGCTACAATGCGCATTCTCCGCCAGATGAATGCGAAAGTGAATTTATAGAAGATAGTTTTACATTACTCAATGAGCACTTGACACAAATCGACACCTGCCAAAAGAATGCCCCCCAAAAAACAGTCCACATTGATGTTTTCCCCTATCCATGGTCAAGTAACAGATGTTGAAATGACAGAGACTGAAGCATCAAGACTATTGACCGACGAAACAGACAAAGATATCGACTATAGTATGTCCAGTTTGGCTGATATGTCCACAACGGTTCAGTCCGATACAACAGTGTTGCCGGATGACAGTCTGATAAAAGAGGCCAAATACATAGTATTTGACAGCAGCTTGATGGAGATTATAAAGATGCTGAAATGTGTGCATTCAGTGGGAGGGGAAGTATGTGGGAAGCCATTTGTGAGCGTAACTCGACTAATATAAGGCAGTAACCTCAAAATATATGCCACCTGTGAAAAGTCACATAAAACATTTTCATGGTCACCACTGGACAGAAAACCAACATTTCCACCAATGTGAACATGGCCCTTTGTCCCCAGAGCAGGCACGGAAGAAGAAGTGGTTGATCACATCTTCACCTCCACACAAAGCCCTTGAGAAGATTGTGTTTGATAAAACTATCAAGAGATCTGAAGGGACTCACAGAATTCTGTCACACAGGAGATTTGGAGGTGTTCCAGAATATGTGCCTTAAGTACAGGCCAAAGAGATTGTATTTTGGCATCCAAGGGATGAAATCTAGGACTTTACTAGCGGTATTAGCGCATAACGAGAATGTAGGCCGGGAACAATCTAGGACTGCAGGAAACTTAGGGATGCTTCGCTACAATATGGCCTTTACAAAAAGAAGCAAAAAATGGGTGGTCAAGCCAGTATATGATAAAATGGAATTTGATTTTGTGAAAGATCTTATCATCAGTGTCGTAGAGAAGCATACTCATGGAATTGCGCACACATGTGTTCAGAGCACACATACATTGCCACAAAACATTGCCAATGTGCCATGTCCACCCAAAGCAGAGCTCGTTCAATCGTTCAAATCCCAGTACAAATGATTACCATCTGTTTTTATTTTTGCCAAAAATGTTTTTATAAAGTATCCAAATAAAGTATGCAATTTGTCTTTTGAAATCAATCCTCTTAGTCCATTTCTTTAAAAAAAAAAAAAATAGTACAATTATTACGATTGCTTTCACATTTCACAGTTTAGTCGAGCTACTGTGGGACCTTAATGTTTCGTGTTAATGACCAATGGATAACAGTGTGTAAGAATCTTTGGGTTTTGGCAGTTGCCTTGCCCTAAAGTTCCGCAAAAAGCTGAATATCTGCTCGTCCTACAAAAGGGATTAGACCTAGGCCACAAAACATTCTAGGCACGCAAGAAGTAGTGACTGTGAAAACATGCCATGGGATAGGAGGCCATGAGATAAGCAGAGGTGGGCCTATTACTAGACACATTTTGACTCATTGTATTTGTTACATCGACTATAATTTGGGAATAGGGGGCATTTTGTCATTGGCAATTTTTCCCCTACAGCTCAGCAGCGCCACGAACAACTAGCAGTGACAGCCCCCAATTTCCTGTGCCCGTGCTTCAAAATTCATGTTCTCATGGATGCGTTGACACGGAATGTTGCAAAGTAAGAATGTATGTTCATTTTGAGTGAAGGTCACCAGCTTTTAATTTTTGCTTGGGAGCTGGGAGGCACACGCGTCCCGCGCACTGTATAAGGTTCGATTGTTTTTTTACCTCGAGAGGCAGGGACCATTCCGAAAGGGATTGAGTTGAAGGGGGGATGTAATAAACGTATGATATAAGGTTGCCCATTCCGAAACTGGACCTAGTTACATACAAGTTCAGTTTATGAAAAATCGTTGACACGAACGGAGGATTCTGCATTACGGTCTGCATTGCGCCAAGAGAATGGAAATGCCGAACATAATGTAAGTTTCTCTTTAGACGATTTCATGTCAGAACTAGTCGAAATACGAATAGCTGACCGTTATTGCTGGGTCACATTGTACTTGTTCGTTCTGTGTGGAATATTGCAATGAAGTGCTAGTACAACCTTTGTGTGCTGGGCTATCTACCGGGCACATGGGCAGGCCATCATTGAGACGCATGTAGACCACCACTCGTTTCTCCGCTAATAAATCATTACATTGTTTGTGCACTTCAAATTCTTGCCCCAATTTACGCATTACGTTTAGAGCTCAACATACTCCATTGCACTATCCTCGGAAGCAAATAGTGGAGTAATTTGATATTCCACGTTGTATTCTCTCGGTTCACATTGTGTCACCTCTGCGCTAATAAAGAAAATGATTAACTGTAATGAAGATTGGCTACTGAGACACATTTCTACTTTTATCTTTTGCAAACAGGTACATCGTGCCATTCTGCGATTGTCCTCTATTCCAGACCTCGACCGGTGGATTCTTCAACCGCCAGCTGCAGCTACATGTCAATCACTGGATCTACTTAACTGTCTTTTGGGACGACAGACAAGGTCCAATATGCCTGTACACGGTACCAGCGATTAGGAGCAACATAACAACCTTTACGGTGGTCTAGTGCCAAGTTCATGCACCAGCTTTGCAATTCACAGTGCGACCGGACAAGTTCATGCACCAGCTTTGCAATTCACAGTGCGACCAAGTGCGTCATTTAGACAAAACAAACACCCTGTGTACCCAAATGGAACAGCGCGTGATGCACGATAAACATTGGCGGATTTGCGGAACGAGAGCAAAGAAAAAAAGTTCCATTTTGATCGATGATGTCAGACGCCGAATGTTATCGAAACATTTAATGTGAAATAAATGTACTTTACAAATTGTACAGTCTTCTTGTTTCCTTTCTTTAATACAGTTTCATATTCCTAATTGTGACGCGCTGTGCTGTGAGACGAAGTGTGTTTTCTGGGTTCCACGTCTTGTCGCATAGGCGACGACTGGGCGCGTTTGGCTACGCTGCCCAGTAACATCACGGAGAGAGGCAGAGAATATCAATGATTTGGTGATGTCAGGCTCAGGGGCGGGGGATATGATTTAGTGCCGCAAACGCAGGTCACTCAGGGCGATGCAGCAAGTGATAAGATTATCACAAGATGGCCGCACTCTGATGCCTGATTTCGCTTGAGTTCAAGAGACGAAAACTCGGGTAAGGTGCATAGGAAATGTTTGTACGATCGATAGAATTATGGTTAAAAAGACATGGCCGAACCATAGGGACAATAATATTTTCTGACCAAACCATTCCTTTAATTAAAAGATTTGGCTTGGTCTGGTGGACTCTCTTGCCAGGGCTTTTCTTGTATAGTTCACTTTATGCACTCAATTCGCAAACTTGACTTTGCCTGGTATACTCTCCTGCCAGTACTTCTTCATACAATGTTCACAAAAAATACTTAGTGGTGGGTTCAAAATTGAACGTTTGCCTATTTCCATTACAGCAACTTGGCTCCCCTCTTTGCCAAGCTTGAGTGCGCTTTATTTGGTTTGGTTTATCCCCTGAGGTTCTCAAACTGTTACTCTTGTTCGCTCAGGGCTTCCCGTGACCTCCCAGACCTTCAACATCCATCTCTCCATCCAGGTACCTGTTTCTCTGGCATGCGGCTCTCGGGGAGGTGGGCTTCGTCCGATCGGGTCGATACGTTTCGGTGCCTTCTGCGGTCGACGGCTTCTCTGCTGCTTGTTTCACGCTCCGCTCTCCACCAGCGTCTGGGTTCAAGGGCGCGGCTGTCTCTACGGCTTGTTTTGCGCTAGGCTTTTCACCCGCGTCTGGGTTATAGGGCCCAGCTGTCTCTTTTCTCGATCGGGATATCGGTCCTATCAGTCCCTGGCCACAGACAAACCGGAGGTTGGCCGGAAGGTTGCTTCGGACAGAGTGTCTAGGAGGTCCTCCTCCTTGCATTGCCCTCTCACTTTCCTTCTCTCTCTGCGTTCTCGGTTTCACATGACTCCTCCAGGCAGTGTCTCGCCCAGTCATGCTGGATGGGGTTTTTAAATGTCCCGGCACCTATCAAATGCTCATAATGACTAGAGCGCGTCTTGTGCTTCTCACAATCATGGCTCTTCATAGCTCCAATCAGCCTCCTCGCCCCAGTGTTTCCATACACAAAGGAAGGGCAGGGAGCTTTTGGTGTTGTTCTCAAATGATATTTAGTAGGTGTTGTGGGTAGTGGAAGGGAACCATCACAGTAAGACATAAAGGCTTGAGATATGAAGGGAATATCCCTAAAAGGGAAAGGGTGATATGTGTTCCTATCTGATGATGCTGTGTCACCCCGGCTGAAGTTCGCTTCCCCCCCATGTGGTCCTCCCTCATATAGCCACCCCAAGGGTCAGGATCTGGTAGCGACTGTCGTCACCTGGCCACATAGGGCGAAGATACCTCTGGGAAAGGAGTGATGACATCTTCTGATTTGTCATAAAACTCAGACAATTTCTAGTTTTACATTAGACAATGACCACCTTAACACTGGTGTTAGTTCATCCTTTCGTGGTCTCAATCATAACCTTAGTTTTCTTCGCATTCACCGTCAGCTCGTCTTCCAGTGCATAATGCTGTAAAGCCAAGATCTGATATTGTAAACCGAACAGCGTCTGATCAAGTAGGATAAGGACATCTGTATATAGCAGCCAATTAACAGTAAGGGAGTGCAGCATGGGAGGGAAAGAGTGGGCGTTTTGGAGGGTTGCACCAATGTCTGCAATAAACAAATTAAAGAGGATAGGAGCAAGGGCACATCGCTGCTTCAATCCGCTTTTCGTTCAATAGAGGATAGAAGGCACTTCTGGATGTAACCTGACTTTTATTGTAGTTCCCTCAGAGTTCTCTAATAATCGTGACCAGATATGCTGGATGTCCCTAACTGAGATGTTTTGATCAAAGAAGTGAACGATTTACATTGTCAAAAATCATTGAAGAGTCGATAAAGCACGCATATAAACAATTACCTTTATCGAGAAAACTAGACTTCAACAGGTTCAGTAGAAATCTGTTGAACGCTGTGCCAACCCCTTTAACAAAGCCTGTTTGAAAGGGGTCCAGCATTCCAGTATCAATTGCCCAGCTCCTTATTTGTGGCTCTATCATGGAGCAGAAGATTGTTCCTGGCACATCCAATAGGGCAATTGATCTATAATTTCCTGGATTAGATCTGTCACCTTCCTATAGATTGGGATGATGATAGAGGATTTCCACAACTGCGGAATTTCCTTAGAATTGTAACATTCTACTAAAAAGGATGGCCAAACAGCGGTTTCAGAGGATCGGGTTGCCTTCAAGGGTAACGCTCGACAGACCATCTGGGCCTGAAGCACTTGAATTATTTTACTCTCAGCAATGACAGCAAGGATATTTTCCTTCTCAAAAGTGGACCTCCTTGGAGTATGGCGATAAGGATTTTCTTTAGCATATAGTAGAATAAAAACAGATCCAATCATTCTCTAGAATGGGATTTGTCTGAAGACTCGCCTGCGAGTTTAAATAATTATTAATGATACTCCAAAATTGACCTATCTTACAGTCCTTCAGGCTTTTTAGCATCAGCTTGGCGTAGGTATGAGCTAGGACATTTCTGTATTCCCGTAACTAGTTATTCGATCTATTTTTAACCCTACGTTCGAGTGACGACAGAGATCCCTCCTCATCTTTCTTTTCTGGGTTTGAATCATTTGGTAAAACAGTGCAAATATCTAACTTTTCGTCTGTCTGATCTACGAAATAAATTGTATATGTCCTCCACTATATCTAAATATGTGTTAGGGAGTTTTTTTCTAAAGTCCACCCAAAGTACTTTATAAGACTCTCTACTTGGCAATACAGAGCTCCAACCTCTAGTATAAGTCTGTGCCACTCAAGGTAATGGTAGTGTAGCAGAGCAGCCAGGCGTATCAGGCGGGAGAGAGGGCTGTGTGGCTGTACAAAGGATTTATAGCATACATATAGTCCAAAGAAACACTTACACACTCAGTTATGTAACACACACACACGCCAAGATCATTCTTTAGAAAGGTAAGTACTCTCACAATAAGCAAACACAATATAAAACCAATGCAATACTTCTGGTAAGTAAACCACTGTGTAAAAGACTTGTAGTCGGCAGAATGCCAATCACGGTAAGTAAAACCGGTATCAGGTAATATCCCCACCAACAATATCACCATGTATATGGTCTTTGGGAACGGCCGCTGCGGGGGTGTCCCCCCACAGGTTTAATGGGTTAATATTGCTGCAAAAATATGGCGCCATCCTTGTATGGCGATCTCTTTGCGGGGATATTAACACATGGAACCCGTAAAACCCACTTTGTAGTAAACCTTTTTTATACTTTCTAGAATAGTACACACAATTCTAAGGTAAGGAAGAACCTAACAATTACTTTTCAGAATGGCTTTATACAATTCTAAGGTGAGTAATAACTGAGTTATTCAGTTTCAAGAATAACATGAAGGTACAAAACCAACACAAGCAGATAAACACTTTAAAGAGGGTGTAGTTACTTTTCAGAATGGCAGAAACAATTCAAAGGTAAGGAGGAACTTTGTAATAATTTTATTTAATAGGCACAATTCAAAGAAAAGTAAGAACTTGGTTTTAGTTCCTTATGACCCCAACTTGGTTTTAGATCCTTATGACAAAAAAAACACCCCAACACACAGTAAATTACTAGCAATCTTTCTAGTTCTGAGTCTCTTCCAGGGTCAGATTGGAGGTCAAAAAGGCAGGTACAAGCTGTGTAAAAGTCAAGCGTTCCTGTGGAAATACTATGTAGCAGTAAAAGTTGCAGTTCTTGTTGAAAAGGGTTCAGGGACTTAGAATGCTCCTTGCATGCATTCCAGCGCTAGACCTTGGCGAATATAGATGGGCAAACGCCCAACCACACAAATTACCCCTCTAGCCACACAGGAGCGACAAAATGACTATAGCCAAGTATTACCTTGAGTCCCACAGTACCTGAGGGAGATGAAGATGGATGCCTTCACACAGTTTCAGCTGTAGACCAGGTCTCCTGTTCCCTGATCGTGGTGACGAAAGGAGGAACTCTTGGTGGGATTCCACAGCAGCAGTGAAGAGAGGGGACTCCCAGCAAAGGATTCTTCATGCTCCAACATGTGGATTTGGTGCCTTTTCAGAGACGCCAGTGAAGAATGGTTCTCGTCCGATTGATTTGCCTCGCTTGCTCGGCCCTGCACTCTGGTGAGGGGGCTTTGAAGAGTGGAATTCTGCTTCTTAAGGGCTTCTCGAGGTCCAGCAGGAGTCGACCAATGGTTTGGGAGAGTTTGTTCACAGGAAGGCGATGCACTGCAAGATGGTTGCAGGTCTCAAGGTATTGGCAGTTTGCAGCCCAGGAAGGTCGCAGTATGTTGTGGGATTGCTCAAATTGCAGGTCGTCTTGGGACTGATTATACCCACCAGTCCATGTGAGGAAGTCGTCCTCTTTGGAGCTTCACTGTCTATTCGAAAACAGGGTCAGCACAGCAGCAGTCACTTAAGCAGGCTTCAGTGATTACTGGAAGAGGATGCAGGATTCTCTTGTCATCTTCATCTTAGGTTCTTCTGTCCCAGTGGTCGACTTATCTTCAGCTTCCTGATCCAGGCAAGTGATCCAGGAACCCAGCCAATCAGCCCTCAGGCTACATTCAAACTTTGGGGGGGATCCAGGCATGCCAATAGACAAATGGCTGCTTAGTTTCGGACTCCTCACTCATTTCCTGTCTTCACAGACACCCTGGAGCCTTGCCAGGCTTCCCAAAGGCTTCCCACCGAAGACACGCATCAAACCAGGACCTCTGCCACCCAGGATGGCGGAAGAAGGACCAAGAAATCAAAAGCACACAAGAAATGGCAAAAAAAAGAATACATCACCAATTTTGGGTCAATGGCGGGTAAAAATAACACAAACGTCGGTAGAGCACGTCCGCTGCCACATCCAGGTATGCCGGTCACTGTAACAAATGTTACAGGAGCAGTACAAAACAGGATACTATGTAACCCCTCAGCACTCCACATAAGGTGGGTGGGCTGAACTCACAAAAGAAAATGTAAATGGGGTAAAAGGTATCCCTCTACCCTTGGGAACAGTAGTTCACACAAGGAGAATAAAAGAAAATACAAAGGAAAGCCCAAAGGGCTCCCAGTAGCACTGCACAAAAGGTGAACTGCCATGTGCTACAAAAGTAAATTACGGATGCCTTATAAAATATTAAAGAAAACATGACTCCATAAAGATGAGTGAGTGGGGGAGAAAAAGGGTCCCACTTACCCAGGAGAACAGACCAAAAAATCCATGAGTCCAGCAAAAAGTGCTGGGGTTCTCACAGGTGAAGGAGATTTGGCAAAGAAATGAAAAATCTACCCAACAGGTGTGTTTAGCTAATAACTTGCCCAAAACCTTCTATTACGTCACCAAGGAGATTATTGAAATACTCCAGAGATCTGGGGTTTCAAGTTAAACGATTTCCTGGGTTATTACAGCTCACGTTCTGTTTGTAAAATTAATTTAGCCTCACCTGAGTCTTTATCTTCCAATCTAGCCATAAACAGGGATGATCAAACACTGCTTTTTCTTGCACTTGAAAAGTCTCACAATTGTGAAATAAAGAGTCAAACAAAAATATAATCAATTGTGGAGAAGGCAGATTCGCTTCTCTATGTTGGTTTAGAGGATATACCTCCTAACAAATTCCCATTAACCCTGGATAACCCCCATACACTCATCATATTGGCCCAATCCAACCCTCGTTGACTAAAGGATTTCCTTTGAGCAGAAGCAGGCGCAGTGGAACCCGTTTCACTCATGCAGCAGCTGTTAAATTCACCACAAATAATTTCGAATGAATCACATGTACAATAACAGTCATCCAAGATTCTTTCTATGGAGTTTATCATTTCCATTAGGGAGATAACCGACGGGTTCCAGATTGGGACCTTATTACAATAAAACCTTTTATCCCACTGCTACCTAATGATTTGAATAAACAAACTGGGTGCTTTCATCTCTGTTGCACGAATACCCAACCACTGAGCACGCCCACCAACAGACCCGCAGAAGGACACCCTTGAATGTTTTTTGTGCGTGGTTAAGAAAAATAATAAAACCATCCAGTAGAGGCTTCTGAAGCAACCGTGTTTCCTGTACATTAAAAATGTTAGCCCATGTTAAGTCCACATTTCCCGATTGGAACAAGTGAGCAAGCCCCTAGTGTTCCAAGCCAAGAAGTGCATAGTATCTATAGTAGGGGGGAGGTGTAAGCTATTTCAAACAGAGTTCGATCATAGCCCTGAGGAAAGAGTTGCTCTACAGCCGCTAAACGCATTTCTACCACTACTTTGGACCTTACATGGAGAATGACCCTTTCAAGTGTATAATCGTCCCAAAATTCCACCCACTCAATGTCATTTGAACCAATCTTCAGTGGTCGAAGTGTACGAAAAGAAGTAGTGGAAGTATGTTTGCTACTGGTCTGAACCGTTCCCCGCGAACCCCATCGCCACGCCACCTCCATGCACAATACAAACCCCAAAACACATGTGCCTGCTGTTTAGGGGAATGTTCAGTGCAGTGCACTGAAAGCGCAAGTTTCAACTTCTTCCTACAGTTTTATTTTAAAACAAAACCATTCCGGAACGGCTTCTTTTTAAAATAAAAGTATAGGAACAGTAAAACTTAACTGAAAGTATAGGAGCACCGCTCCTGACCACTTCGACCACTGCCAATCTCACACATGCTTAGGATAGAATGAAATAAAGCCAACACGCTCGCTCTATTTAAGATAATCCGCTCCTTCACTATAGAAATCTTCACTAATAGGAAATAACTCATTTTATTAACACATGTTGGGTTTTGTGGACATGTCTGAAAAGTCGAGGTTTCGATTTAGATATTGTAGTGAGGCGTTGCTGCTCCATTGTCAAAAAGTCCCTGTTCTTTCCCTCAACTTCTGAGTCTTGCTGGATATCAGTTAAACTAGATGTTGGGTTCTGCTCCAAAGCCAAGGACTTCAAAGACAGTAGAGGATTCTGTTGCTTTGTAAATGTTTTATTTACTTGCATTTCTACAAAGCTAAGGTAACGGTATACATGTTTGATAACTGAGTTGTGTGACAACACTACTTGCTTGTTCCATTTTACTAGTGTGTTTTGGGCCTATAAGAAATATAGTTTTGTACTTGTCTGTCTAAGTTGAATTATTGTGTGCTTGACTGTGTGAACACATTGTGGACCCCTGACCCCACTCACCTTCTCCTGAGACAAAGCCTTGACCACTCTCGACACTTATATTGATAGGGTTTGGGTAACCTCTTAGAGATCCCCTGTTCATTATAACTAGATGGCCTCCTGAAATCTGTCCACCAGGCCATATTTTAGAAATCCATCTTAACACATACATGTACTGAAAAATATATACGTCTTTATTATAATATTACTCAATATTCACGATTAAGTTTAAATAAGTACGAGGCAATATACAATAGCTAGGCAGTATATTAGAAAAACAGTAAAGTGCCTTCAACAAGAGCCTTCCCACCCCAAACCCAGTATCAGAACTACCTGGTGGCAGAATACCAAACACCTTATAATACTAAGAGAGGGGGTAGACATGTGATTGCTAGCCATGGAAAGGGACATACACAGGCAAGACATGCTGGCAAAAACCTACATTGAATAAACAGTGTCCATTTCCTATCACACACCTACTGTACCAGAATAATCCTACATGGCATTATTAACACGCACAACAGGGAGATAAGGCTGGAGAAAGGTTAAAATACATGGGCAGACCATTTAAATCAGTATGTAAGGTTATTAGAAACAGGTTAAGAGCACTGGGTCAAAACAGGTCCCAGGGCACTCAAACCACCACACAGAAATCAAGTGATGCAATTGTAACACTTGGTCATAATATTATTAATTGGCAAAGAGTGAGCTGCAAAGATTTATTATTCCGAAATATAAATCACTGGTACCTTTTAAAAAATAAACTGTTCAGGAAATTCAAAGACCCAAAAGGGGAACCAAGGAAAAATGTCCCTGTACAGGTAAGCACCTGTTAGAGACACTTTAGGCGAGTTCCAAAAAGCTTTCTCAAAGAGAACAGGACAAACCCAATACTATGGCTGTAGTTATAGGGAAAACTAAGGTACATTCGCGCTACTAGGAAGATCACAATGTAGAAGCCTCAACATCTGAAAGAAGGCTCCAGGAGGGCATAGGAATCCAACCAAGGATCCTACACAGCTCTGGAGGACAGGAAGGGGGCAGCCAGCCAGCAGGAAACAGTCCCACAACAGCCCAATGCCAGGGGGTGACCCCAGGACATCCCAGCATAGAGCTCTGGCGACTATTAACAAGCAATGCAACTTCTAGGCCAGGAAGATCCCCAATCTTAAAGCACTTGATCTATGAGGATTCGACAGGCAGCACAGCTAAGGCAAGGAAACTGTGCCACAAAAGAACAGGTAGTTTAGCCAGCAAGGAGTGAGAAGAAGCTCCGGATGGGATTCCACAAGCCAAGAAGAAACTGGAAGCAATGACCGAGGTGCTAGGGTTTATACAATATTGCCACAACAGGTCCTCAGCAGCAGAAGCACCCCTTCAGCAGCCGCCTTTCACAAAATCTGGTACAGGTCTGAGGAATGCACAGTGTCTCCCACCAATAATTAATTTAGCCAGGAGCTGGCTTGAGCCAGCCAACCAATCACACAAAAGAGCACCACAAAGAGTTTAGCAGCCATCCAATCAGACTGGCCCTAAAACCACCAACCACCCAGCCAACCCACAGTGTAAGTTAGTTGGGTTGGGTGCGACTTTTCACAAATTTAAACTAAAATGGAGAGTGCGTTTTTAGACCTGCCGTTAGCCTACATAATCAAAACTGCCTTTTTTGTTGTGTCTCACGGTCAACAGACAAACGGATGGCCCAAACCAAAATGGCTGAAATCGGGGCTTAAACAATGGCAAAAGTACCCAGATGGCTACTACATTGGTCAATTGGGCTAATGTGTTAGATAGAATGTACATCTTGTGTGTGATTTCCCCCACTTGAAGAGTCCCCCAGCACTTTCGGCTGAACTATTGCATTTTTGTCCGACTCTGAGTGAGTGGGAACCGTCTTTCCTCACTCACTCCTTTTCTGCAACTCTGAGAACCCTTTTTGGTTTCTCTTGATAGGAGCCTTCTTTCCTCCATCTTTTTAATGGTATCTGTATATTTATATTGCAGCACAGAGCACCTTACGTGCAGTGTTGCTGGAAGCTCCTTGAGCTTTTGTCTTCGGTTTTCCTTTAGTTTCCTGTACTAACGTAAGGTTACCAGGATAGGGGATATATTATCCTACCAATGTTTTTCTTTTGTGAGATCAGCACACAACCTTATGTAGAGTGCTGGGGGGACACATTGTATCCCTTTTCTCACTTCTCCTGTGACTTTCTAGTTACAGTGGCAAGTTTAACTGAGTGGCTGGTGACAGTGGATGATTTTATACCCATTTCGTGAAACTTACATCACAGGCTGAATTCACAGCTGCGGTAAGGGACACATGGGACACCCTTGTTCCAAAATGGTGGTGTCTTTTTTCACAAACTCACAATGACTTGTCCTTTCTTGAGCATTCTTCTGCCAACCTGGGTGGGGGAAGTCCCGCTCATTCCTTTGTCTTCGCCTGGATCCCATTGAGAAGTCCACCTGAAGGCGCCAGTGTGTTTGGGAGGACAGGAAACTGGGAGGTCACCAAAACTCCTCAGGTCTTTGTCCTCCAGTGTGTCTGCTTGGATCCAGTTTTGACTGGGTGACTGGATGTCCCCTTGGGACAGTCACCACCCAAAGTCTGAATGTAGCATGCATGCTGAATGGCTGGGTCCCTGCATAAAAGGCAGAGGTCCTGATGATGAACCCAGAGCCGACCATTGGAAGATCCATTCCAAAGAAGAAAAAAGAAGGACGACTTTAGCTGCCGCCAGTGACTGCTAGCCCTTTCTTCTGTGTGTGACAGGGAAGATCCAGGCTGGATGACTTCCTCCCTTGGACTGGTGGGCCTAACCAGTCTCGAGACCAGCTACAGTGCGAGCTATCCCACAACAAGCTGGGACCTTCCACGCCTGCAATATCCAAATACCCTGTGACCTCTAGCACTGCTGTGCTGCATCATCATGTCAAGCGTGGTTCCGGCTGCAAACCTGTGGGCATCTTCCGGGGCCTAGAGTCTCTATCCTGATCAGCTGAGTCATGGACCAAGAGAAGGAAGAAAGTCTGTCGGGTGACAACTGTCGCTACAACAAAGCCTGTATCAAGCCTCCAAAATCAAATGTTGCGAAGATAGTCTGCTGGGCTTCCCTGTGACCGAGTTTGACCGCCTACTCCTGCCAAAAGTTCTCCAACCACTAAGGCCAAATACCCGAACCGAAGCTGCGGTCGTCTTATCTTGGGGACCTCTCAGTGATATCGCTATTTTTCCATCGAAGAAGGTAGTGTCTCACACCTGGGTACTTGCATAGGTAGTTTTTGTGTGGCTGTTCGCTCCTCCTGAGCTTTTTGAGTCACGTTGGGGTGAATGACCCAACCGTGTTCTCCCATGCCGAAGGGAATCCGTCCTAGAGACGGAAATTCTTCAAATGGCCTACCTAACAACCCTAAACCCATTGAATCAAATTTTGTCACTTACTTGCTACGAAAAGCATAATCTGTGAATTTGACAACTTTGTCAGCGTCTGCCTTCCTTTGGTCTGCCACCCATGGGTCACTTGTACTCCCAGTGCCTCCATCTGACTTTTGAGACGCTCATTCCCCAGATAGGGTTGGACCTCTAAAGTTTAGGCCTACACAAAGTTATTTAACTTACCAGTATTGCTATTTAGTAAATGTTGGTTGATGAATGATTTGCCAACCTATAGCTAACTCTTGATAATTACCGGTTTCTCATCTAAGGGTCTATTATTGAACTGAGTATTGCTACAGCAAATGTCCTACTGTATATATGTGTCAAACATTCCTCATTTACCCAAATTGCATTTTGAATTTAACATTGCCTTAGTATATATAACAAATAATCTGATTTTTATATAACTACAGTGTGTAAGTGTTTCCTTGACTATACGTGTACTCAAAAGGTCTTTGTACTCAACTACAGCCCTCGTCCCTCCTATACTAAGGCTGGCTGCTCGACCATAGCTACCAAACCTTTTGGGTAGTTAGGCAGAATCATGTGCAGTTCCCTTGGGGACCACTGCAAGAAGATTAAGACTACAGGGGTAAGCAGTAAACCCAATTGGTAGCAGTCTGTACCACCCAGATTTACCTGGTAGCTGTGGCTGAGAAGTCAGACTTCTCTCAAGAAGAGTAGGGCAGTATATAGAGTATACACAATAGGGCTAAAAACACAGTAGAGCAAACAAACACTGACCAGAGCTTTGTATCAAAAGTATATAATTATTTATTTAAATCACACCTTAGGAAATACATTAGCACTCTAAATCAAAAGCAAGTTAAAACACAGTCAGGTAAAGTATAGACACCTCCCTTGATAACTATTAGACAAGTCAGAGTTAAAACACCACTATTCGTTAAAATAGATGTGAGCGTCTAACCTAGATGGCACTCCAATAGTTAAGTTAAAGGGAGAGAAAAAGGCAGGGCATAAAAATAAAACAGTTCTCAACACTTTTAGAAGTTCAAAGCAAGGGAGTAAAGGCAGTATACACTGTAGAGCCAAAGTTCATAGGCCAGACCCACTTAAAATTGAGCAAAGCGAAATGTGCCCAAGATCACACAGTTTAAAATGCACTAAAAGTATTTGCAGAATGTTCAAAAGAGGTTGGGGTGATTCAAGAAGTAAAGTCAGAAGGTCTGGGGCCAACCCAGTTGGAAAGCCAAGGATTTAAGGGTCACCTTTAGCAATCCGTGGAAAGGGAGGCCAGGCAGAACACAGTACCTTAAAGAGAGGAAGCTCCAGCAGTGGCAGTTGATCCCGGCAGTGGTTGCAGTTCGTTGTTTTGACCAGGGGAAGAGAGGATCTCGTCGAGGAGGAAACTTGGAGTCGTTGCACTGCCCAGGGATGAAACCAGCCGTGGAGTTCGTCGGTTAAAAGGTGCGTTCCTTTTATTCGCGGTCAAAGTGGTGAAGCTTGGCTATCCGGCCGCCGGGGTGCTTGGCACGGGCGATTCGACCAAGAGACGTCTTTGGAAGGTGAAAGTGGCGAACTGGTTGATCCCACCAGCTCAAAGGAAGAAGACTCGTCCAGCAGAAGATCTTCTCTTGTCGTTGGGAAAGTGGTGAGTTTGTTGCAGCAGGGCTCCACCGGTGGTGTCGTCGTTGCAGATGGCTCAGCTTCTTCCCTCTTTGGATTCTTAGGTCCTGTGGCCTGAAGTTCCAGTCCCAAAGGCCCTGCTTGTATGCAGAAAACCCCCCATTCAACAGCCTAGCTGACACTCACACATGCTAAGTGGTGTGCGGGGCGGCTCACCACTGGGCCAATCAGAATAGAGTGTGACTTGGGTTGCTAAAACAACGCAGTCCAGGGTGCCAATTCCCCTCCCCAAACATCCTGTTGAACCCAGACAGAGTGGCACCATTTGGAGGGCTTCTGTGGAGAAGCCTGCCAAAAAGTGGAACTAAGAGCTCAACCCTGGTTAGAGTTACAGAGACTGACACAAACGCCATTTTAGAAAAGAGTTCTGGCAAAAAGACCCAACCGTTGATTTAATATTAAATAAATAAACTGGCGGTATCTTTAACATTGCACCAAAAAGTGTTGCGTTCAAAATCAATGGGAAAATCCCATAGGAAATATTCCGGTGGAATATTTTGCGTGGTAACCACTGCCACCAGCCAGAAACTCGACAAGGGGGGACTGGACAGTGCCCCCTTCGAAACAGAACCAGGGGCAATCGAATTAACCCCTTCCAGTACTTCCACAATATGATGGTTTGTACTGGTTCTGTTCACAATTTGGACTAGTGAAGTCAATGGTGACTTTACATGCCCTGGGAGACAGTAGTCAGTCCCAGGGTATGGAGTCTATGTTTGGGGTCACTATGACACCCCTGTGTTACTGCACTGAGGGTGCTGTGTAACACACATAAAAAATAGATGATACCCTATGGAGTAAAAGACCACATAGCCCATAAGCACACAAAGAGTCAAAGACATACCTCAAATCATGCCTAAGAGCGGGAGGAAGAGAGTCTCACTCTTAGTAGGAGAAAAAAACAAACCCCAAAAATCCAGCAAAGCTGCTGGCGGACTCACTAGGTTTGGGAAATTAGTCTTATAAGAGAATTCTCCCCAACAGTAGTTCAGGCCAAACCTAAGAGTTGGAGCCCTGTACAGAGTCCCACCACAGGTGGGCTTTAGTAAAACTCCCCAATATAATGCACTCAAAGTGACTACACCCTTGTTGAAGGCAAAGTTAAGTAAAACATGCCAGCAACGTACCGTGCAACACACTTTCGGGGTGATTGGACTACCATAGTACCAAACATAGGGTGCTTAATAAGCACCCCTGCTCTGGCAGCCACAGGGACTACTAAATGCAGCCTACCACAAAAAGGGTTGAGTTGCAGTGCAAGGGGTATTTCAGCAGATGTCCCCCTGTGCACAAATTAGAAATAAAAAACAAAGGAAATCACAAAACAGTTCACAGAAAGTTAGTGAGTCAGAAACCCTAAAAAAATGAATTCTCCCCAACAGTGAGCTCTTTGATTATAAAGGCAAGGAAGGTTCTTATTTTCAGACCACCTCGGGTTAAAGTAGATGGGCTGTGCACAATGGTAGGTCTAAAAGAACTCCTTTGCATCCTTTATTTTGTCTATAGCAGGATAAACTCAAGCTGTTGCCATCTCAAAGAATACATCCTGAAGCTGCAAACTCTTCAGTGAGAGAACCCAGCCTTCCCTTGCTTATTGAGAACCCCACATGTCTGGGTTTGTATTGCAGTACACTGAATGTGGTGTCACATCTGGATGGAGCTCTTATTATCCAGTTGCTAAGATAAGGTTACAGATGGGAAGCTGGCCTTGAGTGCAAATTACTGCAACCGCTGACAAGCACAATACTTGTGTGGGTTATTTGGAGGGAAAAGACAGCACCCTGAATTACTACAAAATTATAGATATCAGCACGACTGCCTTACTAGAAAGTGCAAGTTAGCTTCTGTGCAAATCAGGGAAAGTAAGATGATCTGAAAGATGAACAGGAATGATATTTCCAGGGTCCGCAAATACAATGTTCTTGCTTTTGATGAACCTGTGTGAATACTGCGGTCTGACATCAGCCAGTGATCCAGGACCACCTTTTCTACTAGAAGAATCAAGGTCTCTTTCGCCAATTCAGGATACACATTCCATGTAGCTCTTTTAGAAAGTATATCTGGCTTTCCCCAGGATCAAAGATCTTTTTTGCAGATACTTAATGATAGTATTCTTTATTAGGACACTTACAGCAGAATGGTCCCTAGATGCTGATGGCATTCATTTTAATGGCCATGGGAACAGGGCCATCTAACTTCAGGTTAAACTCTGATATCTGTTTTGAATGCACTAACACCTACCTATACAAGTATATAAGTATGGTACATGGGGATAGAGTGCGGGGAGCGGCACATTAACTAAAATCACACACTGTACCCAGCACCCTTTAAGTTGGGTTGTTTTTAATGCCCTCATGGTTAGGGAAGCAGGAGCTGCCACTTATTTTGCTTAACTGGCTATTCTTTTGCTTTCACTCTCTGCTGGATTTGCTTGAAGTATTGTAGGTCTAAGGGATAATTATCAAAAACGGTCTATTTCCGAATTGTATCTATAAAACAGGTGCAAATAATGAACGATAATGAATACATTAAAAGCCTCAGAATATAAAACACTAAGCCAGAAGCAATAAAATACATGTCGCCATAAGTATTTCAAAAAGTAAAAGCATAACAGCAAAGCGCAGTCATCCAAACACCTACAATCACGTTGTTTACTTGGAGTAATTTGTTCTATCTAGCCAAGCTCTTTTCAAATAACTCACAACCTCCACGAATACCACAGCAACAACGTATCCCCAACAGTATGTAGTCGCTGTGCATTGCAGCAACGGCTTAAGCCAACTTTGACTCACACTGCTCTACAGAGGGTAGACCAATAGAAAGCGAACCCCATCTTCCTGGGCATTAGGGCAATACAAACTATAAGGATGTCTTCCTTTCTTCCAAATCACTGTCACTGTAGCTAAAAGTAGTATTTCTATGTGTAATGTCATGTACAATACTATTGAGAAAGGGCGCTCAATGTTTTCAGAAAAGGCTCAAATTAAAAGTAGAATAGAGCTGAAGCTAGCGATAAGATTTGCATAGAACCCAATCCTCATAGGTTTGCCTTAACTCCTTTTAAGTGAGCTCATTTATCTGGGTGGCACCTTCCCAAAAAAAGGTCATTCCCAACCCCGGAGCAGCGGGTACATCATACAAGGCCTCTCTCATCCAGACACCAAGCTCCACGGTGCTCCACAGCTACATCAGCATAAAAGTGGATAGAGAAGATTTGTATCAGTAATGCCTAGATTTCCTAGTCACAGGCATACCGAGAAGTTCCCTGCCGATAACATTTTCTTTGATGTCTAAACGTCTGCTACTGCAAGGGCTACAGACCTCTGCACTGCACTGAAGGATGCTGCCGGTATAGCTTTGGCTTTGTGCACCGCCACAACCGAGGAACTCACCCTACCCTCTGCATCGTTTAGTAAAACTCACAAACGCTTCCCCATGCGTGGCGAGAATAAACTGCTCTTGCCCAAAGATGCTCTAAACTAAAGCAACGCACAATAGAAAACGGCACTTTCAAGTGATCAAAGCGGTCAGCAAACTCAACCTCATCTACCAAGAGGGCTAAGGGAGAATATTTTGGGCAGCAGCCACAGTGATTGAGCAAGGAGTGGATGAGTGGGTGTCAACACCAAAACAATAAGTCCCATTTCTTGACATAATGGGGAAGCCTGCACAATTCAGGGGAAAAGTTATTACTGGATTTATTAAAGTACCAAATATAATAAATCGGTTTAGGAAGTAGATCACACAGTTCTCTGCGGAAAGCCAGAGTTGGTAGCAAGATCTTCTGGTGATATGCCAGCTAGGCAGGTTGCCCTGCTCACAAAAGGAAAGATGTTCCAGATTCCTCTGAAATAAACTAATTGTGGCCCAAAGCAAAGGTGCTCTCTTCATTAAAGAACTACGTATTTACCTCCAATTATTTTCCTTCTGAAACATTCAATATTCCTCCTGCATGTTAGGCAAAGTTTGTATGCAGTACTTTCTGGGAACACTACAAACAACTAGGACTACAGATATAGGCAACCCAACATTTGGTATAAGCTTGTACTACACAGTTTTGGTAGCGTGTTGAGCAGCCAGGGTCATCTCAAGAGGGGTAAATGTGAGCTGTAGTCGAGTTCACAAAGATTCACAGTTACAGGTATTCAAATAAACTCATACACTCAAGGTTTCTTGCATAAACAATTATTAATTTATCAGTCAGTTATAAAGCCTTCTTTAGAAGGGAGCAATATACTAATAACACACAAATACACTTCAATACTGTACACTTCACGTTTCTGAACCAGTTAAGACCCTTTTGGCATGGCCCACAGACAACTTACACCCACAGGTGACTTCAATAACTAGGGTGCTGGGAACATTTAATAGTTTTACAAAGGTAGCGGGCGCCCCTCTCTCGCAAGAACAGACATGATAACCTGTTCAGTGGTTATTAACCACTTGAGAGTTCGCAGCCACTGCTTTTACTCACTGTGCCTTTCACAGATGGAAAATATCCATTTGCATATCAGTCTTTGTCCTGCCCAGGGGCAGTCCAGCACCGAAATACAATGGCAATTCCAATCTGAACGAGAGTACCACCAGCAACCCCATACACGTGTTTCACCCTTGTTGGGGATCATCAGTGAGGTGAAGCTGATGCCTCTCTAAGCACAGTGAGAGGGAGACCACGTCTGGTTGCCCCCAGGAGACCTAGGGTTACCAATCCCAGGTTCCTTAACAAATAGTTTTACAAAGGTAGCGGGCGCCCCTCTCTCGCAAGAACAGACATGATAACCTGTTCAGTGGTTATTAACCACTTGAGAGTTCGCAGCCACTGCTTTTACTCACTGTGCCTTTCACAGATGGGAAATATCCATTTGCATATCAGTCTTTGTCCTGCCCAGGGGCAGTCCAACACCGAAATACAATGGCAATTCCAATCTGAACGAGAGTACCACCAGCAACCCCATACACGTGTTTCACCCTTGTTGGGGATCATCAGTGAGGTGAAGCTGATGCCTAAGCAGTAAAAGCAGTGGCTGCGAACTCTCAAGTGGTTAATAACCACTGAACAGGTTATCATGTCTGTTCTTGCGAGAGAGGGGCGCCCGCTACCTTTGTAAAACTATTTTTTAAGGAAACTGGGATTGGTAACCCTAGGTCTCCTGGGGGCAACCAGACGTGGTCTCCCTCTCACTGTGCTTAGAGAGGCATCAGCTTCACCTCACTGATGATCCCCAACAAGGGTGAAACACGTGTATGGGGTTGCTGGTGGTACTCTCGTTCAGATTGGAATTGCCATTGTATTTCGGTGCTGGACTGCCCCTGGGCAGGACAAAGACTGATATGCAAATGGATATTTCCCATCTGTGAAAGGCACAGTGAGTAAAAGCAGTGGCTGCGAACTCTCAAGTGGTTAATAACCACTGAACAGGTTATCATGTCTGTTTTTGCGAGAGAGGGGCGCCCGCTACCTTTGTAAAACTATTTTTTGGGGAACATTTAATACCTTACTGTTGGCATTCAGAATACTTTTAGAAATTGGTAAAAGGCAAAGGTTATTAAAACACAAGAGATCACAAACATTCTTAAGCAGGCAAATACTTTTAGATCCCCACCAAGAAGAGTCATACAATTCAATAGGCTAAGCCAAAGTCTATAGGCAAAGGTCTTGTATAAGATGAAGCACTTCTGGTAAGTAAATGGGAAAGTCTTCGCAAATGTTCTTAGGAGTCTTTGATGAAAAGAAGAATCAAATGAAGGGCCACAAGCTGATTAGGCTTAAGAGTTGTAGAAGTTTCAAAGCAACTCCACAGTAAGCTGTATGTTCTCTTTAGCTTGTTTTATAGTACCTTGGAAATGAAGAAAAGATGCAGCTGATAACTTCTGTTCCTGTGCAGCTCTGCAGATCTCACTGTGACAAGAGGGAGGATGTTTGGGGGACTCCTGCAATGCACTGGGACAGTCAAAACTTGCAACTGGCAAACTTCACTTTCAGTGGCTGTTCAGTGTTTCAGCCCCTCGCATCTAAGCAACACTGCAGTTCCTGGCTGACAAGATGGACTTTCCTTGCTTCTGGGGTCCTGCACTCTGCTGAGGGGGCTCAGGCTTGGTCAGTCCTGCTTCTTGGAAGTACGGAGGATCTTCCAAAAACTCTTGGCCAGCTTAAAAGCAACGCACACAATCTGGTGTTCCTCTCCGTGGCTACACGTTTTCCAGCAGCAACTCTGTGGAAATTCAACCAGCTCCGAGATGGATGTCCAGGTGTCTTACTTTGGAGTTGATTGGTCCCACCAACTCAAAGGGGGAAGTCATCCTTGCAGGGGCTTCTCTGTCGATGCGAACTTGGCGATTTGGCACTACAAAGACACACGCTCTACGAAAGGTGAACACCGACATCCTACGACAATGGGGTATGGATAGATACTACACGGAATATTCATCACAAAATAGGGGTGTGCTCACTTTGATTCACCCCTCTGTGATTTAAGCTCCAACCGAGCAAAGTTGACCCTCAGGGCCGCTACGTGATTGTGTGGGGTAAGGTGGCGGATAAGGGGTTGGTCCTTGTCAACACCTATGGGCCAAATGTGGATGTCCCAGAATTGTATGTGAAAGTGACAGACGAAATAGGGCTGGTGGAAAATGCAAGTATACTCTGGGGGGGGGGGGGGGACTTTAACACCATACTGGATGCATCCATGGACCGTTCCTCTACTAAACAATTATCCCCTGTGGACGCCTGGAGAACACTACACCCACTGGAAAGACAATATACATTTTACTCCTCGGTCCACGACACAGAGTCGCGAATCGACTATTCGTTTGTCTCAAACCAGCAGGCCAATATGATCGAACATTGCGACATTCACCCTTGCACCCTGTCCGACTACTCCCCTATCACCTTAGAGGTTACACTATGCAATATCAAACCGCCTGCAAGGAGAAGGAGAACGCCCCCAGATATCCTCAAAGATCCAAACATGGCAGAGTCACTACACATAGAAATAGAGGAATTCTTCACGATAAACAAAGGGTCGGTAGACAAACAAGCAGTACTCTAGGAATCTTTTAAGGTGTGGGTACGGGGGGGCCATAATGTCAAAAACCACGGGGGTCCTAAAAGCTGTTAGATTGGAATTGGCAGAAACAAAAAAAACGCCAGAGGGACCTGGAGAACAAATACAGTAGTACACACGAAACTGAGACACTTGCTGATACTAACGAATTTCTACAGAAATTCAATCTGTTAGCATCCAGGGAATTGCAATACATGACATCACCCATCAGGGCACGCAGATACAGAGAAGGCAATAAAGCGGGACGCTCCTTAGCAAATCTTTTAAAGAATGAACGACACCACTCACCAATCACTAGCATTATAGAGGGGAACGGTGAGGTCATACACGATGAGGAAGGAATTAATAAGGAATGTACTAGATTTTACACTGATCTCTATGCAAATCATGACAAACGCACAGGGAATGAACTAATTAAATACTTAGATGAGATCACACTCCTATCGCTCTCAATAGATAATGCTCTAGCCCTGGAGCAACCAATAACTAGTGATGAGATCACCGAAGCAATCAAATCACTGACATCAGGCAGAGCCCCGGAATCGGACGGACTAGGGGCAGAATTATATAAAGAATACTGTGCGTAATTGGCCCCAATATTGACGTTGGTCTGGGAAGAAGCAATGGCACACGGAACTCTACCAGACACGATGAGGGAAGCAATTATTGAAACCTAGACGTCCTCCCCATGAAATGTCCTCCTACCGGCCGCTCTCCCTGATTAATTCAGACGTGAAAATATATGCCAAAGTTCTCGCCACTATACTGCTCCCCCATATGACCACGCTGATCCAGCCGGACCAGTGCGGTTTTATCCCAAAGAGATCCACTGCATTGAACCTGCGCAGAGTGTTCGGAGTTATGGCCCAGATTAAGCTGGAGGCACAAGCAGCAGTAATTTCTCTCAATGCCGAAAAGGCTTTTGACTGTCTGCTGGTCATATCTATTCACGATAGTTGAAAAATGTGGGATGGGACCATGTTTTGTTCGATGTGTCCAATTGCTATATGCTTCCCCTGAGGCCAGGGTACTCACTAATCACACTATCTCCAAAGCCTTCAAATTGGGCAGAGGCACAAGGCAGGGATGCCCATTCTCACCCATTCTGTTTGCCCTAACGATAGAACCCGTAGCAGCATTTATCAGACAAGGACAGGAGCGGAGAGGGATTAGAATGGCCGGTATCACTCAGTCCATATCTCTTCATGCCGACAACACGCTGCTATACATCCGTAAACCAGACTCAACCCTGGGCCCCTCACTGGAAATCATGCACGACTTTGCAGAACACTCGGGATATAAAATAAACACTTCTAAATTCGAAATGTTCCCATTAACCCCAGCCACTAACTGTACAACTAACACTTTAGCCTCTGATGGTCTCCCGCAAGTATGATACCTAGGAATCTTTGTATCCAGGGATAGGATGTCCTTATATATAGACAATTATGAACAACTTCTACACACAGTCAGGGCCAAACGGCAACTGTGGACCAAACTCCCCATCTCACTAATCGGCCGGGTTGCGGTCCTTAAAATGGTGATTCTTCCTAAGTTGCTGTATGTGTTCAGCAACGTTCCGATATGGCTGGGCAGATCATTCTTCGAAAATCTCTGATCCATGGCAACGACGTTCATATGGGACCGAGGGGCAACTAGAATGAAGTGGGAAAAACTTGTTGAGCCATATGAGAAGGGTGGCATAGCGGCACCTGATTTTGGGCTATACTACCTGGCAGCCCAGGCACAATATGCCAAATACTGGCAGGACCCGGCAGACACTGCACCACACATCCCCATGCAGTGCCACTCGGCACATCCAACTGACCTTCGCTCCATAATGTTTGCAATTCGGCACAAAGACACTTGTAGGTTTGACCCGGTGAGCACCACGGTCGGTTCATGGGCTATGATCTTTAGATGACTTAGCATAAACACACCTTACGCCTCAGAGGCCCCCTTGTGGAATTTCCCTGGGAGTGAACCCACATACGATGAAGATGTACAGAAAACATGGGATCCGAATTTAGAGATCAAGATGAAGGACATGTTCCCGAATGGGAAATTCATCACACCAGAAGAATTTGCAATTGCAGTGGGGGGCAGACAACTGGCAGCATTACAATACCATCGTATGAAGTCAGCATTTAAGGCTAAATGGTCACTCTTCCCAGATGAACCCGCCTCACACAAATGCTTTCAATCCCTACATATACAGCCCGGTACTGGCATATCTAAATTGTACAACACAATACAGGCATACATGCCATCATTGAACACGATTAAATCCTCCTGGGAGTCTGATACGGACATGGTTATCGATGAGGGTAAATGGAAAAGATATTGTTCAATGTCCAATACTGTTTCGCTAAATGCTGGTCTTCGTTTAATACAGTTTAAAATATTGAACAAGCTACACTATACACCGGCTAGAATGGCCAAATTCGCAGGGACTGCATCTGGAATGTGTCAGAAATGCGGAAACCCAAGTGCTGACTCGGTCCAAATATATTGGGCCTGCCATTGATCCAGGGATTCTGAAGGGAAGTTGCAGAAATACTCGAAGCAATGACCCAGATTCCAGTAGACCTCACCCGCCAGAAATACCTGTTATACATATATATACACATATATAGAAAATATATATATATAGAAATACATAGGGAAAACGGCAGAGGTGACCAGAAGGCTATTCAATGTCACATGTGCGGTTGCCAAGAAATGCATCCTTCAAAGTTGGAAGAGCACACAGGCACCACGCATTGATCACTTTTTACGAGAACTCACCTATGTTAACGAGTGTGAAGAAAAATATATGATGACGTTACCTAGAACTAATAAGCCGAAAGACATTTGGACTGCATTTAGAATATACTTATGTGAAATGCTGTCAGAAGATGATGACACCATGATCTGAAATTTTTGTAGAAGAGACAAAATGTATACAATGAATACTAATCTGTATCGTATAATGGTTGTAATTGATGCTATGCTGTGGCTGCGACGTGAAGCACAATCAACAAATAAAGTTTATTTTTTAAAAAAAACGTCACTTTCAGTGGCTGTTCAGTGTTTCAGCTCCTCACGTCTACTGCAAATAGCAACACTGCGGTTCCTGGCTGTTGAGGTGAACCTTTCTTGCTTCTGGGGTCCCGCACTCTTTAGGGGGCTCAGGCTCAGTAAGTCCTGCTTCCTGCGAGTCCAAAGGATCTTCCAAAATCTCTAGGCCAGCATAAAAGCAACGCACACTATCTGGTGTTCCTCTCCCTGGCTACACGGTTTCCAGCAACTCTGTAAATTCAACCAGCTTGAGATGGATATCCAGGTGTCTTACTTTGGAGTTGATTGGTCCCACCAACTCAAAGGGAGAAGTCGTCCCTGCAGGGGCTTCTCTGTCGATGTAAACGTGGCGATTTGGCACTACAGCAGGGCTTTACCGGGTAAACCAATGATCCAGGAGTTGCAGCAGGTGTCCTCTTCAAGCTCTTCTTGGGTACCTTGGTCCAGTGGTCGACTCTGCCTTCCAAGCCATAAGACTTGTCTTTTATTCAGTTCTCTCCCATTCATTCCAGCCTAACTGTCACTCACCCAGCGGGGTGGCTGTCCTTGCCGGACAGTCAGCCAGCCAATCGCCACCAAGTGCATTTGGGTCTCCCAGGAGACCAAGCACAGGGAGTTTCGGGCACCTCCCTCACTTTCTGCCTACCCCAGAAACTCTGGAGCCATAGGCGGGTTTCACTCCTGAAGCCCCCCAAAAGGCGAAATGAACAAAGAGACCAAACCTGTTTTGGCGCGCAGAGAAAATCTCTAGAAGGACCTTTCCACAAAGAACTGGCAAAAAAAGATCGGGGGTCATTTTGTCAAAGATGGTTCTGTGCCATTTTGAAAAAGATGGCTCCCACGGTTGTTTTACCGCAGTAAAGATATACCATGGTAGTTCAAACAAAACCACCGCCACCAGCCATTCACTGAGGAAAGGGTAACATACAAATGTTATATGAGAAGTTAGACAAGACTCCTAAGAACTTGTGCAAAGACTTTTCCATTTACTTACCAGAAGTGCTTCATCCGATACAAGACTTTTTCCCATTGACTAATAACCTTTGCCTTTTACCAATTTCGAAAAGTATTCTGAATGCCAACAGTAAGGTATTAATGTTCCCAGTACCCTAGTTATTGAAGTCACCTGTGGGTGTAGGTTGTGTCTGTGGGCCATCCCAAAAGGTTCTTAACTGGTTCAGAAACGTGAAGTGTACAGTATTGAAGTGTATTTGTGTGTTACTAGTATATTGCTCCCTTCTAAAGAAGGCTTTATAACTGACCGATAGATACATTAATAATTGTTTATGCAAGAAACCGAGTGTAAGAGTTTATTTGAATACCTGTAACTGTGAATCTTTGTGTAACTCCACTACAGCTCACATTTACCCCTCTTGAGATAAGCCTGGCTGCTCAACAAGTTACCAAAAACTGTGTAGTACAAGCTTATGCCAAAGGTTGGGTTGCCTATATCTATAGTCATAGTTGTGTGTGGTGTTCCCAGAGGGTACTGCATACAAACCTTGCCTAACATTATTGCCTACAGTTGCTTTGCTGTTCCTATGTTGCTGCAGTGCTGAATCGTGTGTTTGGGAGTTCGCCCATAAACGTTCTCCCGGGCCTAACACCAGTGTGCCTTCAGGGAGCCTTCTCTGAAGTTCCTGAACCTTTTCTCCAACAAAAGCTTCACTTGTTATTGAAGACTTCCTCTGAAACATTTGGACTTTCTACAGCTTGTGCCGTGCTTGTTTAACCCTTCAATGTGATCCTGAGACACTTGTAACAAGATAGGGACTGACTCCAAAAGCCTAAGGCCTCTGTGAAATTATTACAAGTATTTACCTGCTTTATGTTGGTCTCGTTTCATGAATTGTTACCTGGAACAGTTATTACAAAAGTATTTTACATACCTTTTGAATTGCATGTTGCCATTCTCAAAAGTGTTTTACTTACTGTGAATATTGCATTGTTTTTTCTAAGTTACTTATTATGTGTTCTAGTACTTAACTTTCTGAAAATTCACTTTTACCCTAGTGCATGTATAAAATAAACCATTATATTTATATAACGTTTAGTGCATTAGTGTTTCTTTTGTTATTTGTGTATACTCTAAGTCACGGGTGCACAACATAAGGCCTGCGGGCCAAGTGCGGCCAGGCATGCTGTTTGATCCGGCCCCGGAGGGTTAAAAACATTCATAATGGAGGGTGGCCCGCAAGCAGCAACAGCCACCCTCCATGAGGAAGGTCTTCGTTTACCTTGCCGGGCTGGGAAAAATGTTGACCCTCATTGGTTAAGTCTACACGCACTACGTGGCTCTTACGAGTCACGTAGTGTGTGTGTGCTATACCAATTGCGGGCCACGCCAGCTGCAGTAGCAGAGGTCCGCTCGCCACCTTCAGTCTGTGCTATTGTGAGAGCATGCTAGCCAAGCAGCCTGACTTGCTGCTCGTCAGCCTGCAAGGACAGGTAAGTTCAATCTGGAAGGGGGGGGGGGGTTCATGTTACAGCCCCATAGGTGCAAGAGGTGCAGGGTCTCCGGGTTTTGCAGTCTCTGGGTCTCCAGGGGACATCTGGGCAGCATACAAATATTTTGCATGCAACAGGAAACAATTGATTCAAACTCGATTGTTTCCCGTCGCACACAACATTTTTATGATTGGTTTTGCCATAGCTCTGCACAAAAGCAAACTTTTCTGGAAAGGAGAAAAACAAAACTACAAAAAGAAAAGGAAAAAAAATAAACAAAATAGAATAATCAACCCACCCTGTGGCACCATCCTCGTGCTGTAAATAAGCCCATTCAGGAGCGGTTTGACAGGATAAGAAGCAATCCCAAAAACCGGAAAGTTTCTATCTCCCTAAATACAACATTTCACCTGCATTTCGTTTGTTATTTCCTGTATGATTGCATAGGCTTAGTGTTTGGTACAGGTGTATACCTCCATTTGGAGCTAAGCAATGAGATGGTGGGTGCAATGCTGTCGATCTCATCTCTCAATATCTCTGCAACAGGCTGTGGAACACTTACCCTTCACACAGACACACAGACAAGCGTGGGACCCCTCTAGAAGCTCCCCATGAAGGCACCCTTGTTTACACTTTGCGCATGCAAATTTTAGTCACCTAATGCTTATCTGCAACTATCACGGCATGGGGGGCGGGGGGCCTGTTGACACCCAGTGTCATTGGGGCCCTAGAGAGCCAGTCGCCCCCTACATGTGTGCGATGTGGGACACAAAAACAATCCATGACCACTACAATGAGCTCTGCCATGCCAAAAAATAAATCTAGTGTTTTCACTCGCCTTGGGGACACAAATGGATGACAGCTATGTTTTCAAGCTGTGTCCTTCAGGACACGGCAGCGTCAAAGACCACTCAGCTCAGTGAACTACCTTGCAAGTTATTTGACCCAACCAATCTGCACTTCACTCCTATATCATTATACATTTCTTTGCCTCATATGTTTGAGGCGGGGGTCATGGGGCATCATTTTTGCTTGGGGGGGGTGTCATGGGGCATAGGTTTTGCTTGGGGCGGCTAAAGCGCTCATTCGACCCCCCCCACTCTAAGAGTGAGCCCATCATAAAGCTAAAACAGCCACAGATATGTAACCCCTTTGTCTTTTGTGGAAACCTCACCAACCAAAGGCTGTACTCTGAGAAAGCTAGAAGCTTGCTATGTAAAAGTGGGACATTCATTCTTTCTTTATCTTGCCCCTCATTTTTGGCAAAATGGTTGTCCAACAAATTCTGGGATGCTTCTGCATATGATCTGGGCTCAAGGGTGCTTGGGGTTGTTAAGAGGGCTATCCTGCCCAATATTCTCCCTAATCTATTTCTGCATACTGGGCAACCATTGTTCCCCCATGCATGTGACATTCCACTCTCGTTCCTTCCAGCTGAAGAATATAATCATCCTGCAAGTGGCATTCACATCTCTGCAGCAAATGCTCTCACTGTCTAGGTATGTTTGCAGCATTAACACAAAATGATGCAGCGAGTGCTGCAGGACACTGCCCCCACTGCTGCCCTCCTACATCTAGCACTAACGTTCCAGGGCATGGACATTTTATGGCAGTTGTAATTTTGAAAAAAATGACTTTTCTAGAAAGTAGGGGCTTCCACTGTGCACTTCTACAGGCTTCTACATTTTGTGCTCTGGGTCAACGTTTGTTTCAAAAGGTGGGATTTGTAGAGCGCAACACTGCCACTTATAAACTGCAAATGGCTATAGTAGTAGGGCCAGGAAATCCCTGCATAAACCTACTATTACAGAGCAGTTTGATATGCTTTGCAGGCTATGTTCTTGATCTGATCGTGTTCTTTTGTCACTCCTAGGCTTGTCTAAAGTATGATATCTATATACTCTGGACTTGGGCCGTCGTAGTGGGAGCATAACAGTGGAGTTCCTATCTTCTCCGAAGTATCATTGCACCTGCCCTTTACCGTTGGTACTCCATCTCTGTGCACAGGCCACAATGTGCATTGCATCACTGTTCTGTTTGTGCTCCGAGCAGGTCGCTGCCAATGGCCAGTGCTGTTAAAAAAAGGAAAAATTACCAGGAGCACCATCAGTTTAAGGTTGAGTGGACCGAGACATTTTTTTTTTCAATCGATGTCCAAACCAAATGTGTACTCCTGCCTTATTTGCCTTGAGCGAATTGCAGTCCAAGAAATATAATATCTGCTGCCATTGTGAAAGAAAACATTCCCAGTATTAGGATTTGCAGGGTGAAGAGAGAATAAAGAAAGCAGAGGAGCTAAAAAATACAACTTATTAAGCAACAAGGTGTTTTTGAGCTAAATAAAAAGAATCTGAATGTGCCACCTTCGCTAGTTATAAGGTTGCACAGTTTATTGCAAGGTCAGCACGGCCTTTCACATATGGTGATTTTGTAAAAGACTGCCTCATGAAGAATTGCGAGGCAGTGTGTAAGGGAAAAAAAGATGCATTTCCCCTTTCAAGGACGAGTATCCAGCGGCGTATTGTCGATATGGCTGACAACTGTTGAGGCCAACTGAAAATGCAATGCAAGGACATGCAATTCTTTTCAGCTGCCCTTGATGAGAGCACAGATACAAGTGACACTGCCCAGCTCTTAATTATCATTTGCAGCGTCAATAACAAATTCAAAGTATTTCAGGAACTGGCCTCCCTAGTTTCGTTGCATGGCAAAACTACTGCTGTTAATATTTGTACTACCTTTCAAAAAGTCGTTGAGGATTTAAATTTGCCATGACATAATATGGTAGGCGTGACTACTGATGGGGCCCCAGCCATGATTGGAGAGCACAATTGTTTTATTGGCTGCTTGAAAAGGCACTTGGGAGAGAAGGCTGTCCATTTGAAAAATTATCATTGGATTATACATCAGGAGGCATTATGTGCAAAACGTTTGCAATTCACAGAAGTCATGGACTTCATTATGACAACAGTTAATTGTATCTGTTCCTGCTCTTTAAACCACAGATTGTTTCAGGCGTTTTTAGAAGAGGCAAAGGCAGATCCTGGGGATGTCCTGTATCAAACAGATGTTCGCTGGCTTAGTCGTGGCAATGTTCTGAAGCAATTTTTATGACAGGAAATCAAAGCATTCCTTGATGAAAAGGGAATGGACACTTTGGTCATGCAAGATATTGGCTAGGTAATTGACTTTGCTTTTCCGACTGACCTGACAGGCAATTTGAATGACTTACATTTAAAGTTGCAAGGAGGCCAAAATGTAACCTTCGATCTGTTTTGAGGCAGTTTGTGCTTTTGAAATAAAGTTAAGACTTCTAACAGCCCAATTGGACAAAGGGATACTGGTACACTTCCCCACTTGTGCAGAGGCTTTCCCCCATGAGAAGTATGTAGAATGTCATCGGCATGTGAAGGTCATGACTGAATTGCAAGTTGTTTCAGAATCGTTTCACACAATTTAAATCAATAAGCCTCTTAAACCTTTTGCAGACCCTTTCTCTGCTGATGTTGAAATGTGCCATCTGATCTTCAGCTCAAAGTGATTGAACTTCCGTGTTGTAGGGGCCCCAAAAATAAACACAGAGATGCCTTTATTAGCCTTTTGCCAGTCTCTGAACACTACTCAATTTCCCAGTCTGTCCCGGGAAGCATTAAAGATTGTGTCCATGTTTGGCAGTACCTACATTTACAAGCACGTTTTCTCTCAGTTGAAATTGCGTAAATCCAGTTTAAGGACAAGACTAACTGACCACTATCCCCATGCTATTCTGAAAGTAGGCACAACATCACTGGAGCCCGAGAGCCAGACACTGACATCTGAGAAACGCTGCAATGTTGCTCACTGATCACGTATGTCTTGGCTCATTGCCCAATTACAGCTGTGCCTGAAGCTGCTAGAACCACAGACCCTGTGCCTTGCAAATCTAAAGCAACATGTGTGAAATGCTTTGAGTACAGTGTTTTTCTCCTGAAGGATTTGCCTACTTTACTATTGTCAATATGCCCTTATGAAATAAATAAATGATCGAAGTGGAAAATGTGCACTACAAAATGTAAGTTTTAAATTGTTGGGGAGATTTCTAATTTTTATGCATCATCCCCTCTCCGGTTGCATGCGATTTCAACGAAAGAACAAGTTACTTACCAACTGGTAACGTTCTTTCGACTGGACGTTCCTCCAACGCATTCCACATCTTTGACATGTAATGTCACGGCTGTGCTACTTCAGAAATATTTCAGCAGAGGGCGTCCTGAGTCGATGGTGTTAGATCGAGGTCCCACGAAGGCCTCCGTCGAGGGGGGACGTCACCGGATGTTATAAACAGGACGCACGGCGCCCGTAGCCTCAGTTTATGTTTTTTCCTCCATACGTGTGACCTGCTCATACACAATGCCTGCTTGACTGCATGTAGCCTTGAGGGAACGCAAGCTGCAATAGCATACGAAATTCTCCAAAAGGGCAGGCCGGGAGGGCGATGTGGAATATGTTGATGGAACATCCAGTCGAAAGAAAGTTACCAGTTGGTAAGTAACTTGTTCTCCGAATGGATTGTGTCCTCCAACGTATTCCACATCTTTGACAGACTGCCAAAGCAGTACCAGAAAATGGAGGGAGAAGAATTTAGAATACCCAATCAGATGGCAGAATAAAGAACTACTTTACCAAAGGCAATATCTTGACCATGGAGCGCATCCAGGGAGTAATGTTTGACAAAGGTGTGGATAGAAGCCCATGTCGCTGCGTCACAAATATTCCTAATAGGAAATCCCTGCTGCAGGGCAGTGGAAGTAGCACGCCCTAGTGGAGTGAGCTCGCAAACCCTCAGGAGTGTCCTAGCCCGTCAATCTGTAACATTCAGTAATGGTGAGGATAATCCACCTGGACAAGGTCTGGTGGTAACAGCCTGGTCCAAACAGTGACCAGTGTACCCACCAACGAGTTAATCGTCCACTCTGACCCTGGACATCCTAGAAATATAAAAGCTCAGAGCTCTCCTAGGGTCCAAACTATGGAGTCCCTCCTCTTCCTTACCAGGAGGAAGATAGAAAGCCGGAAGTACCACTATTTGGCTTAAATGAAACTCAGACACTACCTTAGTTAGAAAGGATGGACGTACCCCCAGTACAACCCTATCCGTGTGGAACACAGTAAAGGGTGGCTTAGATGAAAGTGCCTGCAATGCACTCACTCTGCGAGCGGATGTAACCGCAACCAAGAAAACCGTCTTGAAAGACAGTCTCAAAGGACAAGAGTGCAAAGGTTCAAACGGAGCACCCATCAGGAATTTCAAGACCAAATTCAAATCCCATACCGGCACCTGAAACAGGGAGGGTGGGAACACATTAGTGAGCCCTTTAAGAAATTGGGAAAGCAAAGTTATCTTAAAATAAGAACATTCTTCAGACGAGCGCCTGATGATAGACAGCGCTGCCAGGTAACCTTTAATGGAACCTACTTGAAGACCCCTGTGGACCAAAGAAAGCAAGAAAGACAGAACCATGGGAATGGAACACTGAAAAGGATCGACGTGTCCTATGCACCAGTCGCAAAACCTACGCCAACGGTACAGGGATTTGGTTGCCGGCCGCCTGGCCGAAAGCAACACCTCCATCACGTCATCAAGGATGTCCCAATCCTTATATCTCAACCTTTCAGAAACCAAGCGTGAAGGTTGAGAGTCTTGACCTCTCAATGGAGAACCCCCCCACCTCACGCGAGAGAAGATCCTCTCGGTAGGGAAGACGGTGTGGAAGAAAGATGGGCATCTCTAGAAGGTCTGGGTACCACGCTCTCCTCGCCCAATCCGGAGCAATGAGGATCATGTGGGATCCGAACCTTCCGCAACCTCCTTAGCACTTGAGGAATGACGAGGACCAGAGGAAACGCATACAGAAGTGGGAAAGGCCAATCAACGACGAATGCGCCCCCCCAAGTCTCCTATCGGAGGAAATTCCCTTGAGCAGAATCTCTCGCACGTTCGGGTTGGGACCGGTTGCCAACAGATCCACTTGTGGGGTTCCCCAAAGATCTCCAGTAGGACTTCCTGAGCCAACTCCCACTCGTGAGAGATCGCGATCTGCCTGCTCAGAGCATCTGCTGCCGCATTCTCCTCTTCGGCCAGATGAACTGACGAGAGTGGAATTCCTTGCCGGATTGCCCAGCACCAGAGCTGCATTGCCTCTCTGCACCCCCCTTTTTTGTTGAGGTAAAACAATGCGCTTCACCTGAAATATGCCACAATCTACAGCCATATTCTACCTGTTTACCACATAAATGAGACTCACCTATGCCTATATGTATATTTCATGTATCCAAATGTATTCTTGAAACTTGCTCATCTGTTTCTCCTCGTGTGTCCTCTCCCTGTAACTAAGTTCCGCTCAAGTAACAGCACCTCAATGCCCAAGGGTTGTTGTGCACTATACAAATGAAATAAATAAATAAATAAAATAAATGCATGGCTACTGTGTTGTCTGTCATGATCAGGACACAATTCCCCCACACAGACGGCAGAAAAGCCTTCAGGGCCAGCCTGATCACCCTCAGCTCCAACAGGTTGATGTGGAGTTTGGATTTCGACGGAGACCAACGACCACTAGCAGTCAGATCGTCGGCATGAGCCCCCCAATCCAGTGGTGAGTGAAGCATCCGTCACCACCGTCAACTCCGGCCAAGGTTGCCAAAATTGCTACCCCTTCATCAGATTCCCTTCGCTGGCCCACCGTAGAAGATCCTGCGAGACTGAGAGTGGAACCTGAATGGGATCCAACATTTTGCCTGAGAATTGGGACCACTGCATTGTGAGGACCCATTGCAGGGATCTCATCCACAGTCGGACCTCTTGCACCAGAAAAATGCAGGATGCCATGAGGCCGAGCAACCTTAAGAATATGAAAGCCGGAAGTCTCCGAGCATGCTGAAATTTGTCCACCATCTGCACAATGTGATGAGCCCTCACCTTGGGATGAGAACACTTTCCCTAGGATGTTTCCAACACAGCTCCGATGTACTGGAGCTGTTGAGAAGGTGTCAGATGCGACTTCTTGAAATTGAGGGAGAAGCCCAGCTTGTGGAGGGTGCGGCAGGTGAGACTATGATCCAGAGCTTGCTCGGGAGAACGTGCTTGGATCAGCCAGTTGTCCAGGTAGGGGTAGACGTGAATCCCCCCCTCGTCTGAGATACGCTGCCGCCACCACCATTAGCTTGATGAAGACCCTTGAGCGGAGGTCAATCCGAATGGCAGGACCCGAAACTGAAAGTGCGAGCTGTCAGCCGCAAACCTCAGGTACTTTCTGTGGTTCGGATGAATCGGCACATGAAAGTAAGCATCCTGTAGGTCCAGAGACACCAACCAATCTTGAAGTCGAAGGGGCTGAAGGACCTGAGAAAGAGTGGCCATCTTGAACTTGTCCTTCCGGAGGAACTTGTTCAACCAACGCAAGTCCAAGATGGGTCTCAGGCCCCAATCTTTCTTTGGAATCAAAAAATATGGGGAATACCATCCCTTGTTCCTCTCCGCTACAGGCACTAGTTCTATAGCGCCTTTCTCCAGCAGGGTTAAGATTTCCTGCATAAGGAGCGGATCCGGAAGCTTCAAAGAGACTCCCCGGTGGATTCTCGTGAGACCGATTTAGGAAGGGAAGGCAGTAGCCGTGGCCTATTGTCTCCAGAACCCACGCATCCGAAGTAATAGCTCGCCATTCTTTGAGATGCTGAGACAGTCTGCCCCCAACCGGCGAACAATGGTACATGGCTTCATAGTGGCTTTGGAGACACTTGCCGTCCCTATCAGGAGGGATGGTAGGGTACGCCGCCTGCCTCGAGGTGGCCATAGCCGCCTGAACCTCCAAACTCTCGGGAGTGGGCTGAGTGGATAGGTAGCTGGGTTCGCTTCTGGAAGAGTGGTATATTTTAGCTAACGACTTGTTAACCGCCAGAAGAGACTACAGGGTCTCTCAAGCAGCCGCCACCCTTTTTTGCAAAGTCAAATGAAAAGGCAACACTGGGTCAGTGGACGGACACTGATCCAAAATATCAGTCAAGTCATCCTCAGCAAATGCATCCGTAGGACTACACCAACCAAGATACTCAGTAACCCTAGTCATCAGTCTCCTATAAGATGACTCACTCAGCATGAACCCCAGGCTCAGGCCTGCCAAACTCCACCTCAGGAGAAGTGTCTGAGCCACTGGCAGCATGTAGTGATTGACGTAACTCTTCCAACTGACTGTCCCCGGAAAAGACAGGAGCCACATCAATCTCAAATTCCACATCTTGTGTACGAGCGCGATAGAAATAAAATATCAATCAATCAATCTGACCTCTCCACATCCTCATAGATATCATCCAGAGGAAGAAAGAACTCCTGCCTAGGGACAGAAGTGGGTCTGGATTCCCCAACAGGCGTCACCGACTTGGATTTACCCTTCCCTGGAGGGTCCACAGTACCAGGGACCTGCATCGGCAAATTACGGCCAAATGGCCCGGAAGGCGCAGCCGGGGCCGATGGCTGGTGTGAAGGCAAAGCATTGACCTCCATATCCGATGGACACGGTGCCGACGGAGTCGACCACGAGCCCTTACCAGATTTCTGCGGTTTCGCCGGGGACGAAGACCGAGACCTGGATCTAGCACGTGTCTGGCGATCAACTTGAACCTTGTCCAAACGCGACCTCAACGGTTCACAATGAGTATCGCGGGAGCATCGGACCAAAACCGTTCCCTGCCGGCTTCTTCCGAAGGCGCGGACGGAACTGTGCCCTGGGATTGAAAAATTGCCAACATCTGCTGCCCGAAGGCCTCCCATTCCTCTGCAGTCGAGGACTTAAAATAATAATAAAATAATAGACTTAGTGGGACAAGCCACTTTCTTTGCAGCGCCATCATCCGACGAGAACGGGGAAGGCGACCAGTGATGCCGCTTCCGGGAGTGCCTAGACAAGGAGGACGAGTGGCAGGACCCACCCCAGGATAAAGATCCCCAGGACTCCTTCCGACGAGGAGAGTCACCCCTCGAAATGTTGGCGGACATCGCTTTCGCAGTTTTTCGGGATATACTGGCCTTAATACCCCGACCTACCTGTAACTTCCCCTTACGCTCCCGCAAGGCCTTAGCAGTCAGCGACTGGCATTTTGAACAGTCGCCGGTGTCATGACTCTTGCCCAGACACCACAAACAAATGCAGTGCGGGTCCATAATCAACATCTTAGACTTACAGTCCCGGCAAGTCTTAAAGCCAGATCTCGTAGTCGGAGGGGTAGATGAAGACATATTCATGAAGAATACACAAGGCGTGCCGATTTCTCAAATCAAACATGTTTGCAGAAAAAACAGAACTGAGGCTACGAGGGCCATGCGTCCTATTTATAACATCCGGTGACGTCGCCCTCGACGGAGGCCTTCTAGAGACATCGACCCAACACAATCGACGCAGGACGCCCTCCGCCGAAAAATTTCCTAAGTAGCACAGCTGTGGACATTACATGTTAAAGATGTGGATTACGTTGGAGGACACAATCCATTAGAACATTTTTTGTATCAAGGTCATTTTTAACCGAACTAAAATACTGAAGAAATACCAAAGGTTTTTATTTGGGGGGGCTCACCCTTCCAAGCCCCCATTACCCAATTTTTTAAATCCATCCCAACCCCCTCCGCACCAATTTCAACCGCCTAACCACATACATATATATATATTGAAAAACAGAAACGGACTGTCTCACAGTCCAAGATGCAGCGGCACTCAGGCAGGAATGCAGAATAATAAACAGATTTAGTCCCAAGCAGTCTTGTTGTGCAAAAAATATCCTTTATTTGGGCATTTGGAAGTGGACAACAGGGCAGCAGCACACACAGACAGGAACAACGCGTTTCACCCTAATCGGGCTTTGCGGGTTATATGTAAAGGAGAGAGGACTGGTGTTTTGTAACAGACGTTTAGTCCTGCTTTACTATTAACAGCACTAGTAAGTGACAAGTTATGTGAATGAATGCCATCATCTTGGAGTGCCTTCAAAGGGTACACATACGGGATAGATTACTTACCGTAATTGTATTTCTGATGCTTGTATCTGCTTAGATTCACATGCTGTGCATAGGCCGACATCTAGTGGAAGCTGCAGAGTATTACAGTTTTTGTTTTTGAAACTGGAAAAGGGACGTCGACAGGGCGTGCCAGTAATACTATCCCTAGTGTGACATCCACTGCACCCATGATCCCTCACGCGTCGAGGTCCCTCAGATTGTTATTTTCCTGACATGAGGTAGTATGAGGTGTAGCGCGAGTACAGTTGTATCCAAGCAAATACGTATCAAACAAGCTCATAAGCATCTATGTGCCTTCTCTCCGACGGGAGGAAGGGTGGGTCGCATGTGAATCTAAGCAGATACAAGCATCCGAAATACGATTGCGGTGAGTAATGTATCCCTTCTGAGGCTTGGGGAATCTGCTTCGATCACATGCTGTGCATAGATTAGCGAGCAGTGGAAGATGGATGTGAGAAGGTTCATGAGCAAATAAATGTCTTAGAACCGCTTGTCCATCTGTCTTGGAATGAGTGTCAATCCAGTAGTGCTGAGTGAAAGTATGTATAGAGCTCCACGTAGCTGCTTTGCAAATACTTGTTTAAGGGGAAATTTGCAATGAAAGCCAGAGTGGCTCCAGTACCTCTTGTGGAGTGGGCCCCTGGCGTAAAAGGCAGTGTTTCATTTGAAAGGGAATAGTACAGTTGGATACATCGGACTATCCACCTAGAGATGGCATTTTTAGAGATGCAATCTCCTTCTCTTCCTGGTGCTATGGAGACAAACGGTTGATCTGTTTTTCTTAGCGGTCTGGTCTTGACTACGTAGTAGAGGACCGCCATCCTCACATCTACGGTGTGCAATTTTACCTCAGCAGAGCTTTTGGGTTCCTGGAAGAAAGCCGGTAGCTCAATAGACTGGTTAACATGGAATTTGGAAATGAACTTAGGTGAGAGCCTAGGGTGAGTGCGTAAAACCAGTTTGTCCATATGTATAGTAAAGAAAGGATCCCGCACTGACAAGAGCTTGGATTTCACTGACCCTTCTTATGGAAGTGTTGGCTACTAAAAAGGCAGTTTTATATGTCAGGTGTTTGAGACTAGACTTGTGCATAGGCTCAAAGGGTGGTCCCATGAGCTTAGCGAGTACCACATTAAGGTCCCAACCTGGCGGTGGGTTAGAAATTGGAGGGGGTAGTCTCTTTACCCCTTCCATAATATGCTTTGATGACTGGTACCTTCCACCATGTTATGGGAAGTGGTGTAGGCTGACAAAGCCGCCAGGTGTACCTTTAGCGAGTTAAACACTAACCCTGCATCCAGTAAATAGAGCATATAGGTTGGAATGTTTGAAGGAGTACAATCAACAGGGTTTATTTGCTTATTCTGGCACCAAATTACGAATTGTTTCCATTTATCATAGTAACAGTGCCTAGTGTTCGGTTTTCTTGACTCTTTCAAGATATCCATACATCTCTGTGGTAGATTGAGATGTCCGAACCCTATGACTTCAGGAACCATGCTACCAAGTTCATAGAGTGTGGTTGTGGGTGCACGGTTAGTCCTCCGTGCTGGGTGAGTAGGATGTACTGGCACAGGCGTTTGATGGGTTCGCACATCGCCAGTCTGCGCAGATGTGGATACCATGGCTTTCTTGCCCACATAGGAGCAACAAGGATCAGCGTCATCGGTTCCTTGTATAACTTGTTCACCACCTTCCTCATGAGAGGAGTCGGGGGGGTGGGGGGGAGCGTAAGCAAACTTCCCTGACCAGTTCATCCATAGGGCGTTCCCCCTTGGAGCCTGGCTGGAGGAACCTGGACGCGAAGTCTGACCATTGATGATTTTCACTTGTGGCGAATAGGTCTATAGTTGGAAAACCCCATTGAGAGAAGAGGTGTTCTACGACTTCTTCGTGTAGACGCCACTCGTGTTCCTCTGGTAGGGGATCTCTGCTCAATGAGTCTGCTAGAGCATTGAGTTCCCTTGGAACATGTGATGACAGGAACATTTTCCATCTGAGTGCCCATTTCCAGATTTTCTGTGCAAGTCTGTATAGATTTGGAGAGCGCGTACCCCACTGTTTGTTGATATAAAACATCGCTGTGGTGCTGTCCATCAGGATCTGCACCGACAGGTTTGTTAAATGGGGTTCAAACGCCTGGAGGGCTTTCAATACTGCCAGAAGTACCAGCACATAGATGTGATTCAGAGCTGCAGTGTGAGACCACAGACCCTGGGCTGTGTGGTGAAGGTAGTGAGCCCCCCACCCTGCCAGTGAGGCGTCCGTTGTGACCACTGCTTGTATCTGTGGGTCATAGAAGGGTTTCCCCTTCGTCAGGTTTTCTCTCGTCCACCAGCAAAGATTTTGTACCAGTGTTGGCGAAATGACCACTAGATCGTCCCACTGACCGCTTGCCTGACACCATTGTTTCGCCAACCACTCCTGTATGGGACGCATGGGCAGGCAGGTATATGCAAGATGCCATCATGACAATTAAACGCATTGCTTTGCGCACCCTTATCTGGCGGTCGGCCTGATAATGTAGTATTTGCAGTAACAAATTCTTTATTCCCTCCTCTGTGGGAAAGACCAATCCTTCCTCTGTGTTTAGGATAGCTCTTAGGAACTGTTTGGAAGTGCTTGGCACTATGCTTGATTTTTTCTCGTTGATTGAGAAGCCCAACTGAAAGAGGAGGTTGATAGTTGTTTGGATGTTTTGTCTGCAAATCAGAGGGGATTCCCCTGTTATGAGCCAGTCGTCCAAGTAAGGGTACACTGGGATTGCCTCCCTGCGCTGGTGCCCTGCCACCACCGCCAGTACCTTGGTGAATAACCCTTGGAGCCAAGGCTATTCCAAAGGGCAGCACCTTGAATTGGTAGTGCTGGTTCGCTATCTTGAAACGCAAGAATCTTCTGTGCGCTGGGAAAATTGAAATATGAAAATAGGCATCTTTCATATCCAGTGTTGCCATGTAATCCCCTTTTTTAGAAGCGGGATTACCTCTTGTAGCGTAGTCTTGCAGAACTTTTGTGGTTTGACATACTTGTTCGCAGGCCTCAAATCTAATATGGGGCGCATAGTTAGATCTTTTTTTGGCACAAGGAAGTAAGTTGAATAAATACCCCTGCTTACCTGGTTGGCTGGGACCACTTCTATGGTGTCCTTTAATAGAAGCGCGGTTATTTCTTCTAGAAGGTTCCGCTGATGTTCCTCTGAGTGGACCTTTTGTCTCTCGGGGTGATCGCGAGGACGTTAAAGTTCTATGCAGTAGCCCACTGCTACCGTGGAGAGCACCCATCTGTCCGAGATGATACCCTCCCATGCGTGGGTGAAGTTGGAAATGTGTCCCCCTAATTGAGATGCATGGGAGGGTACCTGGAGCGGAATGTCACTTGCTCTGAGGTGGGGTGCCACCTTGAGCAGGGCCCCTGCCCAGATTACCACGACCTCTATGTTGTCCTCGTGGATAGCCCTGAAGGGTTTGTCCTTGGTTGTTGCCATAGGAACCTTGGCCTTGGTTGTATCCTGATCCCCTCTGAGAATTTTGGCCCCAAAAGTGGTGAAAATTGCTGTTACCTCTTTGCCCTGTGGGCTTGTTCGTGAGCTGCCTAAGGACTTTAGAGTGTCATAATCATCCTTTGCTGTCTTAAATGCGTCTTCTACAGCTTTGCCGAAGAGCACATCAGGTTCCACTGGTATATTAATTAGGGTGCCTGTGTTTCGGGCCTGAACCTTGATTGGCGAAGCCATGCATGCCTCTTTATAATAGTGCCCTCTGCGATAACTCTCCCTGCATTGTCGGCCCCGTCAAAATTTGACTTGAGGAGACAAGTAGACACAGCTCTTCCGTCTGCTGCCACCTGAGCTAATTGAGATTTAAGTGGCTCAGGTGCGGATGAGAGTAACACGGAAACCTCCTCCCACTTATGGCAGTTGTAACTTGCTAAAAGTGTAGCATTATTCGCAATTCTTGTCTGGTAGACTGCAGAAGAGGATACTTTTCTGCCCATTGCATATATCTTCTTGCTTTCCTTATCCGGAGGAGTCTCGGAGGAAGCAAGGGATGTGCCTGCTCTCTCTCGTGTGGTGGTAACCACCAAAGAGTCTGGTTTTAACTGGCCTCTTATGTATAAGGGGTCTGAAGATGCAGGCCTGAACAGTTTTTCTGCACGCGAATTAACGGCCCGTGTGAGATTAGATGCCTCCAAAGAAGGTTGGATTCCCTGTTGCACAGATTTTAGCAGTGGGTAAACTGCCCTACTGTCTTTTCTGTCTCCCAACAATTGTTCAGTGAAGTCTCTGTCTTCCTGCACCTCTGTGTGTCAATGTGGAAGTGTTCTGCCGCTTTGGTTAAGACTTTGTTGAGGAGGGGTTGATTGTCTACAGGAGAATCTACCACTGGAGGGTGCTGATTAATAGGAGAATCTATGGAATACATGTTCGCCTCCTGGTCTGGGTCCTCATCCTCCCCATAATAAAGTTTGTCTGTGTCCTCATCAATAAGTTGAGGGTCAGATGTTTCCAGAAATGAAAGATCGTCCTGATCTTCTGGATCTATTTCAGGGTCATATAGATCTATAATTCTGCCCTGTGCAGGGACATCAGAGCGAGCCCTCTTGGTAGGGGATTGAGAACCAGAAGAGGCTAAGGTGGGAGGAGTGGTCTGAAAGCTTTGAAGGTAATCTGGATTTTTTTTCTAAGAAATTCGCCATTAAGGTCATTCTTCGCATAACTCGGTTGATATCCCTCAAAGACCATTCGTTTGAACTTGGGATTACAGTGTCGGGAATACCCTTGTCTTCATTAGTAGGCGGTATAAGCTTTGGCCTAGAGTCTTTAGGTTTCTCTATGGGCTTGGATAAAATTCCCTTTTGTTAAGACCTGTCCCTAGTAGGACTCTTGTCCTTAAGTGGGGTTTTGTGGATTTCTTATGGTGTTTTTCTCCACCTTGGAGCCCAGAGGAGTGTGTAACAGATTTTTTTGGAGCCTGACGTTTTACTAGATGGAGAACGTCTAACTTCGAGTGTGGGGGCCGAGGTTTCGTCCGCGGACGAACAACCTTCGGAAGGTGTTTTTCGTGCGACACCCTTGCCGTCTTTCGACGTTTTAGCCCCGGCATGTGGCGATCTTGAACGAGATTGCCCAGAGGACCAGGACTCGGTGGACCGTTCACGGGGTGCCGAACGTTGTAGAGTATTCGACTCATCTAAACAAATGGTCGTTTAGACCTAGAAGTGGTCCGCGCTCAGTTTGAAGACAGGACAATTTACACAGTCAGCCAAAGTATGTTGAAGCTTTGAAGCCAATTACAATCATAAAGTGAACAGAGATGTTGGTTTGACTTAGCCTTAGCCAAAAGAAAATGTTTGGTTGAATTATAAATTTCATTCATTTCAATACTGTTGCTTCACAGATTCAGTCTATTCCCATTCTATTCCCGACACGTGTTTCTCCGCCTTTCGTTTGGCGGTTCCTCAAGGGATTTTTTACAATAAATGCGTTCAAAGTAAAGAAAATGCTAATTTGCTTGCATTTGTTTGTTGATGCTGTTATAAATTGTACAAAGGTACCTAATGGGATGCAGAAAAAAATACAAAAATAAATTAAAGTTTGCCAATTTGAATTTGTGTTTTTTTCTTTTTTGTTTTATTCTCTTCAGAACAGGTTTTTGTGGGGTAATTACTATTTAAGAACTAGTTCAAAAAGTGATAAAAGGACTTACTTTAACAGCCCGCTCATGTTAGGAGATATAGAATTCGGGCTGTCAACTGTCAGTGTTGCTCCTGAAAGGTTGCAAAGGTGTCACTGGATAGAAACAATATACACGTATAAGCGATCCAAGGTTTGTAAATAGGGAAATACAGTGCTATGATGCTCGTACATATTGCTGTTAGTGGGGCTTCACGATGTAGACTAAAGAGAGCTTCTTACCTTTGTGTATAGAAAAGTTACTTTCTCAAATCGAGTAAATCCGCGGTGCGATTGCCGTGCGCCAGTGTTGTTAACAATGCCATATCTAACCCGGAAGTTAAGAGAAACAAACCCTGTGACGTGGGTGTCACGTGTTCGTATTCAAAAATGTACTTTGTATGCACGCCATATTGGAATGGGGTGCTGCAGTTGCCTTACTACTACATGAATTGAGAAATGTGTTGAGTCCGATTCGAAAGGCGAAATGTTTAAATTCTGTCGTTTAAAACATATTGGGTTTCCTAATGTCCCTCATTTTTGTAAAACCATAAAAATGATCCCGAAAGTTACCCCGTGTGAAAACAGATCACATGTTGATGTAAGTATCTCATTGTAGATTTGAATTGGTGGGCCCTGAACAAAAACCCCTTTCTGAAGTTTTATATTATTACATGTTGCAGGCTAAGCAATGCAGTACTGAATCCAATTGCATAAATAATTTTAAGGAGGTAGACATAAACAAATCAGGTATGTTGCTTCTATACTTAAGTCACTTCACTATATTGGAGTATTACCTAGTATACCCTTTGAGAGAAACAAACAATCAAATTAGGAAAACGATGCCAGAAACACGAGTGCATGTTCAAGCAGTCGTGAAAACATTCCCTTGGTAACAATAGAAGTGTTAACCCTTGTGGAACAATAGAAATAAATCTGTCCTACTTCATGATCATTTTTAACTGTGCATGCATATCAAAACCAAAAAATTAATTTAAGAAAATGGTGTAGCTCATGATCTAGATTAAGCCCCCTGTGAATTGTGTCCATGGACCAAATCCAGTAGGCTTCTCTCTTTCGAAGAGGTAGTTCCAAATTCCCTCCTCTTTTCGGAGGTGAATGTTTTTCAATCCCATAACATTGGATTTTTACTAAGTCTGAGTCTAGATGGTGTTGATGAAAATTGAATGCTAGAGGGGATTTCATGTCTTTGTTCTTTATTGCTCTCAAGTGTACACCCACTCTGATTTTTAGTTTCCTTATTGTGCTTCCTATGTATGGTTTACCAAATTTACAAAAGCACGCTTTTGGGACCAAGCCCCTGCCCCTGGCAGAAATTTGGTGAAAATCCATCCAGCGGTTTGACCTGTAGGTGTGCTCAAAGTTTTTCCCCCATTCAGTCTATGGGAAAAAAAGACTTTTTGGGACCCCCCCTATAACTTTTGCCCCCCTGGACCAAGCATCTCCAAACTTTGCAATACAATTCAGAGTGGCTCGATTACTTCTTTTGCAATGTTTGGTGAAGATTCGTCCAGGGGGAGCGGAGTTATAGGCTGCCAAAAATGTGCTCTTCCTATGGAAACAGCAATTTAACCATAACTACACAGCCACTACCATGGCTCTGTAATACTTATTTTCGGTATTTTTTCGCTATTTTGGTTTCTGTAAAACTTACCTTGCTTAAACATTTTTAGTTAAAATCACAGGATACCCCCTTCTCCTAGTGTGATCCCCAGCACTTTTCTGCTGGACGTCTGGACCTTTTTTCCTTCTATCTTGAATAAGTAGAGCACTGTTCCCCTCATTCATTCTTATGGGCTCTGTCTTTTTTAACTCTGTTTTACCTTTATTATGGAGTCTACTTTCCTCCATATCTTTTAAGGCATCTGTGTTTAAACTTTGCAGCACACAGCTCCTCATGGGCAGTGTTGCTGTGAACCCTTTGGGTTCTCCTTTGAGATTATTTCTTGTATCCTTACTTTCTACTGTTCTTAAGGATAGAGAGATACTTTGTATCTCTCCTAAAACTATATTCTGAGAGATTGGCACTCACCACCTTATGCGGAGTGACAAGGGGATACTTGGTATCCCCCTTCTTGCTGCTCCTGTGACATTTAAGTCACATAGACAATCTTCTAGTTATGGCTGGTGGCGGTGGACTTAACTATTGTGTTTGTTTTTTATCACAGAATGTATTCACAGTCTCGGTTGTGTACAATAGGGACACCCAAGTACTTGGTGGCTCCTTTCGTTTTTTGACATTTCTAGCGTCGTTGTTCTTGGTTAGCTCTTCATATACCATTCTAGGAGGGTGGGGGGTCTGTGTTTTGCCTTTGGCGGGAACCCTTGGGTGTCCCCGCATAGGCTCCAGTGTGGCTGGGGGAGGAGTCTTTCTGCCTGAGTGCCTGAATGGAACCAGCTCTCACTGGGGAGAAGCTGAAGAAATCTGTGCCAGAGGTTCTTCCTCGAGACTGCTGTAGAGAGATCCCGTCCATTGTTCTGCCTTTCGTCACCAGACCAAGGAATCCGAAGGTCGGGTCCAGCGCGGCCACGTCAAGGTGAATCCAGCCACAAACATTTCTTCTAACATAAGGTACTGTGGGGAGACAAGGTATTGCTTACCTTTAATCCAGGAAGTCGCTCCAGAGTGTTGGAGTGCACGTAGAGGTGTCCATGGTGCCCCCTCTTACCTCTGACTCAAGCTGCCAGCTTGTGTCCCTTGTGCGAGTCCTTTAACAGGGTTGCTGATGTTCTGTTATTCTTCAAGCATCTTTGAACTAGAGACAAAAAGTATCCTAAAGGAACCTTTGCAGTTTCCCTACTTCGTAAGGATTTAAGCCCTCTCTGACCTGACTGCTGCTGCTAGTTAGGATTTGGACTTTAAAAGCATTAGTTTGCTCTGAAACCATTTCTAAAACCTTAAGCTCTGCTATTGTTTGACTAACCAACTGCTTTCTTTCCTAAAAGACTTTATCTTATGTGGTTTTGCTAACTTAATTCATTAACCGTATATCTTTGTCTGTGCGCGAGTGCACAGCATAACCCATAGTACGGTCGAACTGTCATTAGTGTCAAACACTGACAATTGTGGCCCCGAGCAACTCCAAACTAAGCAGTGGCCTTTGAAAAGTATCTACAAGTAATTCTGTGTGTTTTGGTTTGATGATCCAAGTATTTTAAAACATCTCTTGTGTAAATATAATATATATTTTAATATATATTTATTTGTACAAGTGTTTCTTTGATCTGCTTTCTCCATCACCCCCTTCTTGGGCAATCTCATAGAGAAGTTGGCGATAGCTCACCCTGCACACCGAATCGGTCGGCTGCTTCCACGACCACCACTCTGGCTTTAGAGCATTCTGAGGCAAAGAAGAACAAGTTACTTACCATATCCAGTAACGTTCTTTCGATGGGATGTTCCTCCGACGTATTCCACATCTATGACAGGTAATGTCCACAGCTGTACTGCTTCGGAACATTTTCGACAGAGGGCGTCCTGCATCGATGGCATCGATCCGTTGTTGCTCGAGGGCCTCTGTCGAGGGTCGACGTCACCGGATGTTACACAAAGGACGCACGGCGCCCGTAGCCTCAGTTGTAGTTTTTTCCCCAGAACGTGTGGCACCAATCTCCTGCCAGTATGACTGCAGAAAGCCTTGCGGAAAAGTAAGCTGCAATCGCATAGGAAATTCAGTAGAGGGGGAGGCTGGGAGGGAGATATGGAATATCCCATGTAAATAATAATGTGATAAAAATGTATAGTGTCTGCTCCCTTGTCTGTACATCCCCAACCCTACTGCCCTACCCACTTCCATTCCCCTTCCATGATATCTTGGCACTGGTAGTGCCAACAAAATGTTTACATGCATGCACTTAATGCACTTTTATATCTCAAACAGGAGCTACCATGGCATCTAACGGGCAGCCTGCAACGGATAGATTTATTAGATATAGAGAATTGTTGGCTGAGAGATGTAGATATTCGTATGAGTGTGGATTATCTGTGTGCATTACATTGTTTTTTACAATTATGTTTTGCCTGGTTACGTATTGGTTCATAGCGTTCATCTCGATAGAGATGAACGAGGGGGGAGGGATTAACAGGACTAATGTGACTAATGCAACAGCAATTGTAAATACTAAAGAAGGTGATTTTTTGGTATGGGATGGAACTAAACTTGTATGGGGATATTACACGACACCATCCAATGCTGTCATCTCGAAAAATTAAGGTCTGCAGGGAAAAATGCAAAACAACACAGTGTCCCCGCCAAAAATATCTAATTACAATGCCCGCAGTCTAAATGATCGAAATCACTCTGCCATATCCTGGTTGTATAACACCCCCGCCAGCCCGCCCCCGTAACCAAAAACACACTGTTAGATAACATAAAGGAAGAAAATGAAAAAATGACAGCAACATATGAAATATTATATGATGATTGGGCAAAGGGGGGAGGGAAGGAGAAAGGGGGGCCCACTTTGTCCATCGCCCATGAAGCCGGGAAATACATTAGGCAAAGAAATAACAGACGGAAAAGGGAGGCGGGGAGGAGGAAGTATTATGAGTATTATGGGTTAGGACTAGACAAAATGGAAGACCCGCGACACCCCCATCAGACAAATAAATGGTATGCGGATATGAGTGCAACAGCTAAGCAAACAACAAATAAGAGCTGTTATGTCTGCTCCCTCATTCCCCATGCTTCAGGCACACCCAAAGTATTGCTACCCAAAGAGTTGCCTATTGTAGATGCCCAGTGTCTCCTTCATCTCACGTTGTGCAGAATTAAGAACACCTTCCAGGCACATGAAGTGACTTTTAGAATGCTGCAGAACGAGAAAACCTGCTATCCAAAGACAGTAGGAGTGATATGTCTGGAAGAGCCATTTCTTATAATACAAGGGACACTTTTTTCAGACAACAAGTGGAAGGACGAAGAAGTAATGTGTAAGGCTGAAGCACTGAGGGGTGTGGCACCAGAGAAACTGCAATGGATAGAAGAAACATGCACACCAGTATGGAAGGAACACATCTCAAAGCAAACTTGGGTAACGGCCATTGAAAAACCCTTCAAGCTGCAGAAGGAAATAGACTATGAACTGTGTTTTAAAGGAGAGGGGAAAGCCTCCATGGGGGCAAACAGGAACTGTAACAAGACCCTCACCATCCTAGATCTAAGAAAATGGACAGCCGCCCTCATGGACACGTATTGGGTATGTGGCAACCAGGCATACCTGCACCTCCCACAATCATGGAGTGGCAGCTGCTCGATGGCCACTCAGCACTAATGGTAATCCCGGAAAGCCACATTGATTGGAGCAAAAAGATGCGAGAAAACACCCAACATAGTGTGGCCCAGCCAACTGTAGAACCACAAGTATATGTCCTATCTTCAGGGAACAAGGAAGGGGTGCTGTCCCGAAACAGACGATCATCGAACTACATATCAAAGGCATCGTCAGAATTGCTGGCACAGATCCTGGATAGGTATCGATTATTCAGCTCTGCAGAAACATTCTTCGCCTCACTCATCCCAAGTATCCAGGCGCGAGCAAATGCAAAATGGCTCCAAATCACACGTTGTGAGCTGATCTAGCTGGCAAATGACACCGAAGAAGGGTTCAACGTAATAAAAGTGGAACTAAGAGCATTACGGCTGATGACCATGCAAAACAGGTATGTCCTGGACCTGTTGACAGCGATGGATGGAGGTGTTTGCCGAAAAATCGGAAGTGCCTGCTGCACTTTCGTACCTTCCGAAGACGCAGACAACGGCTCCCTGTCCCATGTGATCGAAGCAGTACATAACCTAGGAGAAAGAATGAGGGTGGAAGGTGGAGCAGAAGAAAGCACGTGGTTCGACAATATCTTCTCCTGGGTTCCACCGTGGCTGGGAATGACTGAAATTTTTTGATGCCGGCTGTAGTATTTCTCCTCTTTATTTTTTGCCTGTGCCAGGTGGGTCTTCGATGTTGTGCCAACGCAGTACCGAATGGTGCAATGATGATGGTGACAATGGGCAACACCCGAGGTACAATACAAGCTATGCAGGAAGTACAGGTACAAACAGGAACAGATGACACACCGAGATATCAGTTAGTGCCTAGGTATCACGACAAGGATATAGTAGATAAATAGTGGCATACTACCATTAAAGAGCCCCGCATACTAGAATGGTACGAGGAGGTATGGGTAGACTTGGAAGCGGAGAGCGGATGTATATACCTGACTTGTACCCCAGATGAATATGGTAGGAGAGGTGAGAGCCTGAGAGGGGTGTGCAGAGCATGGATGCCCAGAAAAGGCACACCTGCATGGGATGACGCAGTAATTGACGAGGAAGAGTGCAGGAGATTGGAGGATTTAAAGAATTTGTTACTTAAGTAACGAAAGGGGGGAAATGTAGGGGAGGACTGGTCCAAAGGACCCCCCTCGCCTGCATCCCCTCCCCCGGTGAGGGCCATGGCTCGTCAGGGGTCCCCTCCTTACCACCAGGGCCCAGGTGGTGGATGGCTCACCTGCCGAAGACATTGACCAAACCTACTGAATTTAGCTAGGCCTCGGAAACCATTTTGTCTAATAAAGATGGTGTGAGCCCGGCGCACCGCAGCGCGGCCCCCACCTTTGGAGAGTTTCAATTATCTCTGTGGCTGCAGCTCCCTGGCAGATCCGCTGTGAGCCCGTTCCCACGAACAAGACGGACATGAGCTAGTGTAAGATACCAACACTGTAACATTTCACCTTTCGCAGTGTATCGCTGCTCCCAGCATGACCTGGCCAGCAGAGCCTGGGTGGAAAAAGAACTGTAAAATGGTCCTTTGATAAAAGCAAACGTTCCCAAATACTAATGACAAAATTACCTTCGATGGAAGCGTTCTCTCCACAACCTCTTTGACTAAAAAACCTATAGATATGGCAGAATGCATTAGGAATGAAGCACCTACATCACTGCAGTTATGCACAAATAGTAAAAGCGTCCCGGGGGGTTATTTGTTATGCGTATCATTGAAAAGATTACACCCCACGGTCCCGCGCCATAATCAAACGAATGCTGCTAGAGTGCAAAGAAAGACAAATGCAACCATATTGAGGGCTTGTGTAAAGGGTGCATGAAAATGCACCCTTCATGTGTGTGTGTCCAAACCCATTATGTGCCACTGCCGTCAGTTGTAGTGGCGAGTCGTTTCTATGCGCTCCACCAACCTCACTACTACCTCACTTACTACAAATGTATACGCTTATAACAAAATGTTGTAGTTGTTAAAAACAAAGTGTACGAGTAATGTGCTCGGACTGGTTATATGAGAGACATTAACAATGTTAATACGTGAACTTTAGAATGACTCAATTAGTATTGTATATTATTTGAATGTTAATGCTACTTCCGCCTAAAATCAGCAACACACGAGGAAAAGACCTTTGTGAGCACGTGCAAGGCCATTCCCCCTCTCTCCCAGCAAAGCCTGCCAGACGAGAACGCAGAGGCCTGTGCCGCGCTGCCACCACCTCCCCCAACTTGGCTGGAGCCGCTTCAAAGATTTATAGTTCCCTCTGCAGCACCCAAGGCCACGGCCCGCCACCTGTATTATTTACAACCCAGCAGTAAACCTCAGCCTGAAAACACAAGTCCAGAGGCGCCCTTTCTTAAGCCCCACGACCCACCGGCTCACCTCAGGTTAATGGCCCCTGTAAAATTAGGACATCCAATATTATGGCAACATTACAGCAACACATCCATAATGACTTCTAACAAGACATGATGACATGTACCGTCTGTCCCATGCCCTGAGACCCAACCCCACGACCTATGGCACCCGGTCAACAGGACGCTGGTAAACGTGTACTGATGAATCGCCATCAAACCACGCTCTAGGTGCATTCCTCCTGTGTTGCATTAACCTGTAGAATAACCTATTGGAAGATTTACTAAAGAAGATAATATTGCAAATGACTGAATGACTGCGGTGTGCATGGCCTAGGGCAAAGAAGTCAGGAAAAGACATTCATCTCCGACACTGGCCACAGTGGCGCAACGACACCGCCCGGATGAACCCAGCTGACCCGCCAGGCCCAGCCCAACCCACGAGGCTGACCAGTGACGTCCTCCAGCCACGGCCAACCACATCACAGCAGCACCTATAGCTAGTCGTCACCACCCAATCCCACTGAACTTGTGCCCCCTAAAGTATGTTAAAGTTTTTTGTAAATATATACGCCTGTCTTTGCTATTGTCAGGCAGAGCGCTCTCGGAGTTTGCAGAGTTCTTTGCATGCCCTATTCTGATTGATAAACTCCCATTTACGCTCACCCGCACTTTGGCCTTATTCCCATCCTGGGAGAGTCCATCATTGTCTCTCATTGCGGGGAGGATCGTGCTGGTTGGGGACGCTTGCCTTCACCGGATATGGTAAGTAACTTGTTCTTCGAGGGGATTGTGTCCTCCGACGTATTCCACATCTAGGACAGACTCCCAAAGCAGTACCAACTTATGGAGGTGGGAAAAGAATTTACAATTTTAGAATGCCCAGATGGCTGAATAGAGGACTGCCTTACCAAAGGCCAAATCTTGCCCATGGATGGAGTCCAGGGAATAATGTCTCACAAAAGTATGGACAGAGGCCCATGTGGCTGCTTCACAAATATTGCGAATAGGAATGCCCCTCTGTAGAGTAGTGGAGACAGCCACACCCCTAGTAGAGTGAGCCCGTAACCCTACTAGAGGGTCCTTTCCTGCCAAACGGTAACACTCAGATCATCAACATGATTCATCTGGAAAAAGGTCTGCTTGTAAACAGCCTGACCCAAGCGCCTTCCAGCATAACCAACAAAGAGCTGATCGTCCACTCTGACCCGGGACATCCGTGAGAGATAGAAACTCAAAGCTCTCCTAGGATCCAACCTAGGGAGCCTCTCCTCTTCCTTACCAGGATGTGGAGGAGGATAAACACCGGAAGAATCACCTTCTGGCTCAAATGGAATTCCGACACAACCTTCGGAAGAAAAGGCGGCCGCACCCGCAGGACAACCCTGTCCTTATGGAAAACAGTAAAGGGTGGCTTGGCCAAAAGTGTCTGCAACTCACTCACTCTGCGTGTGGAAATAACTGCAACTAAAAACACAGTTTGAAAGGACAACAGTCGCAACGGACAAGAATGTAAGGGCTCAATCGGAGCTCCATTAGGAACTTTAAAACCAAATTCAAATCCCATCCCAGCAGCTGGAAAGGCGATGGTGGAAACACATTAGTTAGCCCTTTTAGAAACTGGGAAATCACCCGCCTGCACCACCAAACTCTCCGGAGTAGGGTGCATCGATAAGTAGCAGGGGTCACTACTGGATGGGCGGCATTTCTTCAGAAGCGACTTAACTGCTAGTAGACTCTCCGGAGCAGTCCAAGCCGCCACCACCCTCCTTTGCAAAGCCCTGTGAAACGGCAACACCGGGTCAGTGGGCGGACCTTGATCCAGGATGTCCGTCAAATCATCCTGAGCAAACGCAACAGGTGGAGCAGACCACCCCAAGTATTCTATCACCCTTGACATGAGACGCCGATAGGAGGAATCCGCATGCACCCCAGGCTCAGGTCGGCCAAACACCACCTCCGGAGAAGTGACAAGGCCACTAGCGTCATGCAATGACTGACGGAGTTCCTCCATCTGACTATGCCCAGACAAAAGGTCATCAGGGACATTAGGAGGCACAGGCAATGCCATCTCCTCATCAGACAGTTCCTCAACCTCTGAAATATTCTGTAAAGGTTGGAAAAACTCCAATCTAGGAGGAGGAACAGAATAGGGCTCAAAAACAGGCCTCAGACTTACTGGCAGCTTTCCTGGGGACAGCACTCAGCACCTCTGTCAAATCCTCCACAAAAGGTGTCGTGGGCGCCGAAGGAATCGTCGTCGAGGTCCACCGAGGCACCGACCGCATCGAAGACTTCGAGGATGGAGCCCCGAGAGCGTCCTTCGACAGACACGGCGCCGACAACTTCTTTGAGGCCGGAGCCTCGAGAGAGCCCCTCGACTGACACAGCGTTGATGCCTTCTTGGAAGGTTTCACAGGTTCCGACTGTCTCGATGGTGTCGAGGACTGGGTCCTGGATCTGGCACGGCTATGGCAATCTCCCTTGTCCGAGCGGGACCTCGATGGCTCCCGATGATCGCACTAACTGCCCGAGCCCGAAGGCGTGCGAGTGGTGGACCTAGCCCGTTTCCCACCGGCTCCTTTCGAAGGCGCGGCCGGAACTGTGCCTTGCGACTCGAAAATCACTAACATCTGCTGGCGGAATGCATCCCATTCGGCCGGGGACGAAGACTTGGGGGGACAAGTCAACCGTCTGGCAGAGTCCTCCTCCGACGAGGACGGGGAAGGCGACCGGTGATGGCGCTTCCTAGAATGCCTCGACGAGGCAGAGGAATGGTGGGAACCACTCCTAGACCAAGACCCCCTGGATTTTCGCTGATGCGCAGAGTCGCCCCTCGAGTCTTCGGTTGAAAGCCCAGCGGGCTTCGATTTACGGGGCTTAGACACCCTACCTACCTTCTATTTCCCCTTACGTTCCTGCAAAGCCTTAGACGTCAGGGACTGGCAATCCTCACAGTCGTCTGTGGCGTGGCTTTCGCCGTGGCACCAGAGGCAGATGTCGTGCGTGTCTGATGGACATCTTCGAACCGCAGTCCCGACATTTTTTAAAGCCCGACTTCGGGGTATTAGAATAAGATGACGACATTGTACAAGAAGAAAGAATCGAGCGCACCGAGATTCCGAAGCAAACACGTTTGTGGAAAAAACGGAACTGAGGCTACGGGCGTCCTATATATAACATCCAGTGACGGCGACCCTCGAGGGACAATGATCAAAGCAATCGACGCAGGACACCCTATGCCGAAAATTTTCCAAAGAAGCACAGCTGTGGATATTACCAGTCATAGATGTGGAATACGTCGGAGGACACAATCCCCTCGAAACTGCTCTTCTGAACACCAGTAAAAACCTGCTCTCTAACCTTGATTCTAACACACCCTTTGTTCCCATTCTACTTGACCTCTCTTCCGCCTTCGACACAGTAAACCACAACACCCTGATTGCACGTCTCTGTGAAACCCTGGGCATCACTGATCAGGCCCTGGCATGGCCAACCTCCTTTCGCTCTGAGCGCCCATCCCAGGTGGAACTGGGGCCTTTTCTCTTGTCTATCACTTTCTCTAATTGTGGTGTCCCCAGGAATCTAACCTATACCCCTGGTTCTTCAATGTCTACGTGGCCATCCTGGTACGCAAGATGGTCACTTTCACCTCCAATTTTCAGTGTTATGCGGACTCAGCCTCTTCCTCGCTCATTTCACTGGTTGTCCGCAATCCAGTTGTGTTGTCCTGCAAACAACCTCTGTCTCAATGACAGTAAGACCGAGATAGTTCTTATCGGGACCCAGGCTCCTGCTTTCCATCTTTCTCTCTGGCCAGCTTCCGTGGGCCTCGCGCCTCCACCCACAAATGAGGCAAAAAACCTGGGGGTTATCTTTGACTCTACTCTCTCCTTCTGTTCTCATATCTCGGACATCGTCCCACTACCAACTGCACCTTCTCAGAGGTATTCTACCTTTTCTCACTTTCCCCCAGAGGTTCACCGTTTCCAGAGCTGTGGTCCTCTCTAGGCTGGACTACTGCAACAGCCTCTTTCTCAACCTCCCTGCCTCTACTTTCCGTCCTCTTCAACTCATCCAGAACAGAACCGCAAGACTTATCCTAGGGGCCGCATCTCTCAGGCGTTGAAATCCCTCCACTGGCTCCCCGTGGCTGCAAGGATCAAGTTCAAGACCCTTTGCATTGTCCACAAGGCTTTCTGGGGCCTGGGTCTAGTCTACCTGCAACACTCTTCTTAAATAATCTCCCTCCCGAGCCCTCCGCTAGTCTTCCTCCAACATTTTTCCAGTCGTTTTTCCAAGCAGAGATTTGGGGGAGGGGGCGGACAGAGAGATCTTTATCCTCCGCAGGTGCCTGCCTCTCTCCGTCTTGAACCAGATCACCTAAAGTTCCGGAAACTCCTCAAGACCTTCCTCTTCGCCTCCTCCTCCTCTCTCCCTTGCTAACCACCTCCCCCTGCTTTCTTTCCCTCTAGTACCTACTCGCTGCTCAAGTTTGCCGACTGGCTGCTTGGTGCACCTTCAGAGCCACAGGTTCCAAGCTTCCTCGCCAGTGTCCTGCACTTGCCTCCGGGCCCTGCTCAGCCACAGCACTTCTGCACTCTCGGTTACGGCCCATGAGAATGGTACCTCTTAGCACTCAACCCATGTTCTGGCAGGACTGGGTGCACTTGATCCCCATTACCCCCCCCCCCCTCACACTTCCTGTCTATGAACTACGACCTGAATGTACCACGCCTAGTAAGCTCGTTTATCTTGTTCTCCCTTATGTCTCCCCTCCCATGCATGGTTGCGCTTTGAAACACTTGTATAAGCGCATAATAAATAATCAATCAATTCAATTAAATACTAACTGGGTTCAGTGTACTTACCTACAGCTCGCATCTTCCTCTTATGATAAGCCTGACTGCTTTGCCACTCTACCAAGGCTCCATGAGTAGTACAGACTGGTACTAAGAGTTGGGAACCTGTATACCATTGGGATAGGTTTAAGTCTTACCTCAAGTGGACTTTAGGAAAATTCCCCTAACTGAAATGCAAATAAAGACCAGTACACGTCAAAAACCTTCTTTTTCCATGTGTTTAATCAAAATTGGGGGCTGAAAAAGCCTACCGCCCCTCCCACATTTACTTTCGGCCCACTATAGGCAGCAGGTAAGGAACATTCAGCCCTTTGCCAAAATCAGTTAGGCACCCCTGCTCTAAGTTCTTTGTACGGCCTACAGCCCTTAAGATAAGACTGGCTGCTCAGCCATTGCGATCAACATACTTGTGTGGTACAGGTCTATACCAAGAGTTAGAGCCCTGTGTCCCAAGTGCAAGATTTATACAGCCCTGCCTTTGGTGGACTTTTGCAAAACTTCCTAACAGTTACCAAGGACCAAACAATGAGTGATCCACCTAATCATAAACAGAGCAGTGCTATAACATGGATGCCATGAACAGGTTTCATACCCACTATTATAACCTGCATTTCTTTTGTCTATTTCTTTAGGAGTACAGCTTGTACTGAACAGAACATGTTAGTATTGCTTTGACTCTCTGACTTGCATCTTAAGTTTATTTAGTGATGCTTGCTACACCATATTTTTAGCATTAAGCAATACTAGCAGAGTTCAGTATATCATTCGTCAATCTACTGCGCTCTGTCCTGGTCCCGCTCTCGCGCTCGCTCTCTCTCCCTCTGTGTCTCTCTCTCTCTCTCTCTTTCTGGGTAAGAGTTGTGTTGACAGGTATGCATTTGCTAAAGCCGCCCCAGCCATTGCTGACAGCAGTACCCAGAGAAAAAAAAACATTGCGAAGGGGGGAGGGAGGGTTACTGTGTATTTTATCATTAAAAGCAGAAAGAGCATCAGCAACAGAGACCTCTCTCAAGGTGGGGACGGCCTGCTATTGGGTACTTTCATCCCACATGTCAACTTACCATACCATAACATTGGTCACAAGTGGGTTGGTGAATGGGATGTATATAGGCTCTGTGGGGGTGTTTGGTCTGTCAGACCTTGTAAGGGACCAGAGAACAAGACTCAAGGGTCTGCAGGTCAGTTAATATTCAATGTTGTGCTACTTATTATTAATTATGCATACTAACAAATGTGCAGATTCAAAAGCACTACCGAGCAATCAGTATCTAGCATGCAAAATAAGACATGACTTGCTGCTCACAGAAGAAACATTTAATTGGTTTTAATTTGAGCACGCCCCTTTCTAGGAAGGAATGACATTTTGAGAGAAAATGGTGTGTATGCTCATAGCAAACTAGGTTAAAGAAAAATGATTAATTGCACTAGAATTGTAAAGTTGCTCTTTTTTAATTCTTACCACATTCACTTCTAATGACCACAACAAGTTTATATTATAACCATAATAAGAACACTTTTTTCCAAGCAAAGCACATGATCAAAACTTAGAATAACCATTTACATTTCTTTTCTGATAGAGTTTGTGACTCCAAAATGGGTATTCTGGTCCTCCCCTATTGTACACTTTTGAAATACTCCTATGAGAAAGGGGACATGCACAAATAGCACCAATTAGGTTGCCTGGCTCCTTCGCATAAAAGCAAAGACGACTTTGGGAACATAACGGCCAGTGATCTTTACATTTGACAAATATGCCTCAGAAAAGAGTGTTATGCTGGACTAACTAAGTACATGATGCACACTGGCTCAGTACTAGTTTCAGTTTTAACTACACAGACTTAAGATGGACTTTCAGAATCATCCCTGTGGACAGATTGTGAAAGGCCACCCTATTCTGATGAACAGGGACAATACTAATGCCTAGCCAAACTATCTGGGTAGTGTGGAAGAGCAGCAAGGCTTAGACTTAGGTGGGTGTAAGAGTGGTGAAGGGTTCAGTTGAGCACCCTCAGAGCACTCTTAATAATATAAGTCGGGCAGTATTTATAAAAATACAGATTTATTAGGCCTTCGAACACTATTGTTCTCATGGAAAAACTACAAGTAAGTAACAGACTTTGCGACAACCGTGCCACAGGGAACGCAAACTGGCAACCATTGTGGGATAACTGGGATTCTAAAGTCAGTACAATAATTCTCCATGGACAATACCTATTCATATTTTTGTCTTTACTTTCCATTTGCAGGTTTTGGTACTTCCTTACTTAATTTCACAAACTACATATTCCAGAATGATCCTTGTGGCAGTTCTCATTACCTGGCTATTCCTATGTAGCAGTCTTAGAACTTCAATCCCCAGAAGCCCCAGTGATTAGAGCCGCTTTCACTTTCCCAGGACCCGAAAGGGAGGAGACAGATTACCTTCAGGCGTGGTGCTCCGAGTGCTGCTAACGAGCCTGCTTCAGCAAAGTGCGGGTCAGTATTTAAGCAGCCGCCTGCAGGAGCACAGGGCTCTTGCACTGATTTTGCTGCCAGCCTCTCGTGCTTTGATCCTTGGATTTCAGCTGTGTCCTGTTACTGCTGTTTCCAGAACCTGCTGTTCCCTGTGCTCCCTGCTACTCTAACTGCACACACCCTGTACTCAAGTGCTTCCTGCCTGCAGTCCTGCTTGTGGTCCTCTGTTCTCGGTCTGCAGCCATTTCTTCTATACCACAGATTCTCTTGATCCCTTCCTGCAGTTACTTGCTCTGTGTCCATAGCCATGTTACCTAGCTTTTGCTTCCTAGATCCAGTCCTGAGTTTCCTTGTCATCCAACATCAGTCCTGCCCTTGTTATTCCAGTCCAGAATTACAGTAGTCATTGTTACCAGTCTGCAGTTCAGTGCTCGTTATCCTAGTCCAGAGTTAGAATCCTGAGTTTTATTTTTCCTTCTCTATAGTTCTGTCCTCTGTTCCTTGACTCCAGTCCGCAGTTTCCAGTCTGCAGTTCCAGGCTCCTGCACCCATGCACTTACGATTCTAGTCTTCTGGCTTATGCTCTTTCTTAATGTGATTTGCCCTGAACCTTGATCACTTTGACTTCCTATTCTTTCCCTAGATATTTCTGTTACGGTTCTTGTCCTCCCTTGTGCTTGCTTAATTCTTTCGTACAGAGTTTGGCTGCTGGGTTTGTCAGCAGGCAATCTCTGCCACTTTCCTTTGTCGTGTCCATTGTGCCATATTTGTAAACAGTGTGCTAGTTCCTGTTTCAGCGGTCAGTCACTATTCCGTTCCTGCAGGACCCATACAGGCTTCAGTCTTCTGAGTATGGTTTCATTATTCGTGCCTTGGGGTCCAGACACAGACGCCCACTCCTCTTACTCCTTTCCATGAGCATTCAGCGAGGCCCCTTGCAATAACAACCAGCACAGAAGGCTTCCGCCATTCTCCAAACACCCCAAGTGGTAATCTAACGGGTTTGTCTTGATTATATTATCTGCCTCATTCTGTTCACTGCCTTTGTTGCCTGTCTGTAGTTATTGCCTATACGTAAGTGTCTGCAAGACTACTTTCACTCCTATCTCTTGTGCACTATTTTCCCCTGGGCTTTGGGTGCATGTTCCTGCCCTCAAGCCCCTGGCAGACTAAAACATTACCTAATAATTATATACACATTCACCTTGACATATTCTGCTAAGAATACTAACACTTCATGCTCAAGTACTGTTAGATCTATATTTCAAAGTACTGTACGTTCAGCAAAGCAAGGGAATAAAGTAAATAGAACCAGGTAAGTAATCAATACTTTGAGAACTAATAGGGTTAGAATAAAGGAGAAGCAAACACCATACAAAACCTTTTAAGTAAGGTACTAACCGTAAAAAATCCTTCCCTCGCTAGAAAAGCAGGGGCCTAGCGCCCTTGCAGTTAGAGGCCCCAATAAAAGTATTTTTAAGATGCTACGAGTCTTTTAGGGAGTTGAACACGTGTTAGCTATTTAGCAGACTGTCTCCCAATCCAACCACCTTAGGGGAGCCCCAGGGAAGGATGCCAAGCCAGAAGACCACCGTTCAGCGTTAAGCAAGGGAAAGGAAGGGCTAGGACTTTATGCCCATACAACCCTACAGAGCTTGGGAGGGTGTGGGGAGGGCAAAACAGGTAGGTTTATTCACCCCCAGTACTCAGACTTTCTCAGGGACCACCGAAGAAGCTCCTGAAATCGCAGGGTTTTCTGTAGTCGTGCCCTGGTTCCGTAGAAGGCAGTCCGGGAGCCTTAGGAGCAGAGGTCACTTCAGACATTGTTTTTTGGATCTGGCTAGTTTGCAGTTCTGGGTTCCGCTTCTGGACACTGGACAGCTGGACACTTAGGGCACACCGACTTCAGGACCACCACTCTGTCGACGACCTCAGACGACCCCAGGACGCAATGCAGGTGGCAGACTCATGGCCTATCACAATAAATGGGGGCAGAGGACCCTTGTGGCAGAAAGAGAAAGGAGTCCTGCAAGGACCCTCTTTGTGGTGGAGAACTGCGACTTCAGCCAAACCCTTCTTGTTCAATAAGCTCAGAATGCGCAAAGTCCTAAGGCTGAATTCGGGTCGGTGAGAGTAGTAGCGAAGTAGCCCAGGAGGACGTCTGGCTAGCTCACAGGATGGTTCCAGGATTGTTCAGAGTGCTACCAGCGGCTGCATATTCGATCAGAGATCATGATGGTTGTTCCCACAGATCCAGGAGTTGAAGCACTGATAAAGGTCTTCTGGAGAGCTCCAGAGAGTCAGGGCTGTGCCAGGCATGTGAAGAAAGGGCTGCTCACAATCTTCCATTGACTAGTTCAGGGTCCTCAGCGTGCTGCTCTCCTTCGTGGGGGTACTGTCATATACAGTCTACAATCAGGTAACCAGAATATTTGTAAAGGATACAAGGGTCAATAAGACCTTAGAAAAGGATACACGTTGAATCTGCTATATCCGGTGTTCCGTACAAGATAGACTGCTAGACGATTAATAATAGACCTTCCAATTGATAAAGCAATCTGTCTAGTGAATGAACAGTGGAAAGGTCCAAGGAGAACACAACCAACCTGTAAAAGAAAGTACTATAAGTATTTTATCATAAGTGGGATAATATTATATACCAGAATATATATCTCAGACTAACCTGTGGTAAAGGAACTGCATGTCTGTAGAGCAACATAAATCAAGATCCTGAAACAACGGCCAGGAAAAGGGTAAGGTTAGTAGGGAATCTAATCCCGAGCGACACAAGGGTCACACTAGAGCCGGGTTGGTGCACACCAGGATAGCGTCCCAAAGTTCGTGCACATTTAAGGTAACCAATGTTAATACAACAGAAAACTTTCCATTCTTCGGAGGCAGTTCCAATAAGGCCCTTGAAGTACAGTAACTGTAATGTTCAACTAAAATGTAACTTGAATAAGCAAATGATGATGGTTAACAGTTCTAACTTGTAGTCTTATGGCGTAATGATGGAACACTCTCACAGGATCTCATCAGCGGGGTAGAGTGCTGATAAACACTTACTTTTCTCCCTGCTGAATTGCTGTGGAAGCCTGTGTGTGGAATACTGGGATTCAGGCATTCTTGGCTTAGAGAGGCGTAGTACAGAGAGACCTTCTACTGGGCTGAAGGACAGCAGGGACGTTCGATGGGTAACAATGGAGCAGGACACTACGTTGCTTGATGTTTTGTCCGCGGCCGATGCCCTGTTGGACAAAAGGACAGCAGGAACGTTCAACGTATGTAATGGAGCGGGACACGCTCGACTTGGTCCGGGAAAGGAACGCGGCGGATAGATGCTGCTTGAAAAGCGTTCCGTGTGAGGAATGGAGCGGGACACGCTCTGCTTGGTCCAGGAAAGGAACGCAGCGGAAAGATGCCGCTTGAAGAAGCGTATAGAAGAAAGTGCCACAGAACAGCTACCCGCCTACACACACACTAGGTGTGTTTAGTTGTAACAAGTGCTACTGGTCACGTCAGTCATAAGATCTAGACAGAACAAATAGAGATGAACATTTTAATGAATACATGTAAAAACACTTTTTTCCGTATAAAACAGAAGACAAAAATGCATTTTTTTGACAAAGAATATCACATAAAACAATATCATGTGACGGTCATGCTTTTCAATGATTGAAAAGTACCACAATTTACATATGGTGACAGCATTGTGAGGTTAGTAAGGATGTGTGACAAACACATAGCTGTTTTTAATGTCCTTGATTTATAATGACTAGTCCTTGACTCCGTCGACACAAAGAAATGTGTTTCTGGGAAACAGTAACAGTTGTTGGGAGACAATCTATAGCCGAATATAAACCACTATTAGATATGTGCTGAACCCGTCTTCAGGACGTTAAATGATGACATCACAAAGTTGGTATCAAAAAAGGAGAGGGGAGAACCGTCAGTAGACCCTTCAAATTATGGCAATCTAAAAACCAAAAGCACAAAAAGCAGCAAATTGGTAACCGAGTAAAAACCCACGAAGAAGGGTAACATATCTCTATTGGAGTGCACGTACAACCATTGACACTGACCTTTCAATTGCTTCAATGCCGTGTGTGGTAGCGAATAAGGAAAACAAGTTGGCCAAATTCGACTGTTATCGCTGTGGAATCTCACAGTTATTTGAGCTGAAAAGCAAAAGTGAGATGAACCTTACAAACTCACGTCTGCAGATCCCTCCTTATTGTTGTTTATCATCATCTGTACAGTTTAAAGTTATTGTACTATGTGTGGTCAATGCAAAATCTTAATTTTCAGGGGCCTGGTTGGGGCTGCTGCCCTACATACTTTGCTGTCATGACAAATATGTGTCTAAAGTGCCAATGCTAAATATGTGGCCGAGTAGTGCATTATTTTTATTTATATTTGCACAGATTGGGACCGGGAGGAAGTTGCATCCAACCGGGGGAAAGGAAAGCCTGCACCAGCGAGTAAAATGTGGGGCTTAATTACAGATTATGTACATCTGTACGAGCAATGTGTTATTCTTGCTGTTTGTTTGCTAATAGCAATTTCTATCGTATATTGAATGGATGAAAGAGTACCTTCATAGTTAACAGAACATGTCTTCCCGCGAACTTCGTGGATCGACGTCTATGCGCGTGGCCAGCGTGTGTTACAGCCTACCATGAAGTCGAACTAAGTAAAAGAATTGTTGGAATTATTTAAAACCGAACGTGGTGAAAAGTTCGGTAAGCTTTCACACGTTTATCACGCAATGCGACTTCGCTCACCTTCCGTAAGCATCTTTAATGGTTCATTTGTGAAGCCCTCGTTGCTGGAATCAGTGCGGACGCCGTGTTGTTGTATCAACAAGGTGGGTGCACATATGGACAGCCCGGATATAACTCCGCGGGTTGAGCCTACGCGACTAGACCGTAACTGGGAGAATGATTAAGACTGGGCGCCATCTTTAAATAAAAAATTGCGAAAGTGCCTCAAAGAAGGACAGAGGCATGGGCAAATATCAATATGACCAGTCACAGAGGGCGGGTTTCACCCGACAAATCTAAGGGGTGAAATAAAAGAATTATTCACTTAAGAGAGCAAAAAAGTATTTAGAGAGCATATTCAACCATTATGTTTTCAACATAAACGGAGGAACAGCGCATGTACTTCAGATTTGCATGAAAGAGTCTGGGCCCGTTTTAAATAAAATCAAAACTATTTTGAAAGGGGAATGAATGAAGCTACAAATCGACATGGATTTATTCACATTGGATGTTATATGAATGTACATAAGATCTGTGTATGATTGTACTCTGGGCAGAGTTATTTGTGGAGAAATAAACTCCACTCAATGCCAACATTCAGGCCGGCTTGTACAGTGTTGAGATTGTAAATCCATTTTTGTTCTAATTGTCTCAACTTACGATCTCTGTCCCGCCATCGGGGATGAGCTGGTACTGTTTGGATTATACCACTATCTTTCGCAGTGTGTTTGGCCTTAATGAAGTGGGAGACCAGTGGTTTGTCTGGTACCGAATTTTTTACACAAGAGCGATGTTCGCAGATTCTCTGCTTGATAGGTCTCTTGGTTTTTCCGATATACATCAGGCCGCATGGGCACGTGATGACAGATTGCCCATGGTGTATCACAATTCGTAAAGTTGTTTAGATGCCATGTGCGGCCGTTTAAAATAACGGACTTAATGTTCTTTGTCAGACCACAGACTGAGCAGTTCCCACACTTGAAATGGCCACTGACTGGTGGTAAGTGCCATAATGTTGTTTTTTTTTGGCGAAATATAAGGTTTTTTTGGGATTTTGTATGTGTGGACTAATTTATCACGCAAATTGGTCATACGCCTGAAGGCAAAGCGTGGTTTTTGGATGGAAAAATCTTCAGTTTGAAATAGAGACCAGTTTTTTAGAATGCAGCAGTGTAAGTCGTTGCTGACCGGGGGGTAAATGGAAACGCATGTTATTTTGTCTTCCTGGACCTTTGTTTGTTTTTCTAAACAGTCAGATCTAGTGATGTTACGTGCCCTTTTCATAGATCTTCGAATAATGTGGGATGGGTACCCACGTTCTTTTAACCTGAGCGACAGGTTCTGACTGTTGCTGTCAAACTCTTCTTTTGTTGAGCAGTTGCGTCTGATGCGCAAAAATTTTCCAAAAGGCAAATTTTCACGCAGGGCTTGTGGGTGGAAGCTTTTGAATGACAGTAGGGTGTTTTTATCTGTTGGTTTCTTGTACAGAGTAGTATTTAAATTGCCGAGGGGTGTCTTGTAAATAACTAGATCTAAAAAAGCACTTTTTTTGTGAGCGAAATTCATTGTAAATTTTATGCATGGATCTCGTGAGTTTATCCAAAGCAAACATTAATTGAGAATTGCTTCATTGCCATGCCACAACATAAACACATTGTCTATATAGCGATGCCACGCTTTTATTTGTGATTTGAATGGATTGTTCTCATGATAAACAGATTTTTGTTCTAGATTGTCCATAAATAAGTTTGCTAGATCTGGAGCAAACGTTGCGCCCATGCTCGTTCCATGAAGCTGTTGGTAAAATGTATCTTCTACCATGAAAAAGTAGTTAACCAGGGCTATTTTAATGCATTCACAGATGAAATTTGAAGGCACTGATAGATCTTCTCTTTTTTCAAGGTATGTGTATATGATTTCAATGCACCAGAGTTGAGGGATGCTGGTATATAACGATTCTACATCTAAAGTGACCAAGATGTCACTGGGTTCTGAGGCGAGGTTGTTGACGATTTTTATCATGCAGGTGGTTTCTTGAACATATGACCTAATTTTAAGAACAAACGGTCTGAGAAAAAAATCTGTTTAAATCGACAAAGGTTTTAACAAGGAACCAATTGCGGCAACAATGGGACGCCCAGGAGGATTAAGGGCATTTTTATGAATTTTCGGAAGGCAGTATAGGGCTGGGATGATGGGGGAGCTTGTTGTTAAAAATGATTTTTCATTGTCATCAATCCAACCTTCACTGAGAGCATGTAGCAGAAGACTGCTAATTTCATCTTTTATTTCGTTTGTTGGATTGCCCGTGAGTGGTCTGTAGAATTTTGTGTTCTCTAATTGTTTGTTGACTTCAGCTTTGTATTTTTGTGTGTCCCATAACACCACACCGCCACCCTTATCTGCGGGTTTAATCACGAAAAGATCATTAGCTTCAAGGCCGATGAGAGCTTGCTTCTCTTCTTTCGAAAGGTTGTTCATGCATCTGTTTTTTGTTTTAATGAGAGTTTTCATTTCTCGCAGCACTTTATTTTCGAAACTAACGATCTCAGACAAGACCATAGATGTTAGTGGGATGAAAGAAGACGGAGGTTTCAGGCCTGTTGTACTTTTTTCTTGCCGTAATGGGTCCTTGTCCCGAAAAAAATACTTTAATCTTATGATGCGGAAGAAGTTGCGCATCTCAGTTTCCGTTTGGAACAAATTAGCATAGTTTGTTGGTACACAAGAAAGTCCTTTGCTCAGAAGTCCAGTTTCAATCGGGGTCAGAACATGCTCACTTAGATTGAAAATCGAAATCCCTAAAATTGGGGTTGCCAGGTTTGAGGGGGTGGTTGCCATGGGCGGGTGCGCATCCCATGGTTGCCTGGTTGCCGCATTTTGCCTCTTGAAGAAGCGTTCCATAAGAGAAATGGAGCAGGGAGTCCAACTTGCAGAAAGAAGTATAATACCGGAGCTTCGGTCAGAAACATAGACAAACAATCGGAAGCGCCGGTTCCGCGTCCTTGATTGTATATATAGGCAGCACAGCGTCACGCAACAAATCACGTGACTACCGCGGAACACCTCGTTTCAGCTGTCTTGCCCGAAACTAACGGGATAACTTCCAATGTGAGAAGAAGGGTCTCGCTGTTCTATGGGCGTAATGCATATACGTCTGAACTTGGCATCCTCTGGAAAAAGGGGGGAACAGAGGCAGCAGGCATGACAGGTACTTGCTCCAACTATGGTCTGAAGAATGGCTGCAGGAGACACTCTTATTTCAAATCTGGGCTGGAGTTTCCCTCAAACCACCAATAACAAGGATCTGCACCATTCAAACATGACATGGGCAGTCAAACCAGGACAGCCTCTGGCCACTGTATTTTTCCAGTAACAGATGAACCTGGTAAGGATGTAGACTAGTTCTAGACAGCCCCAGCCCCAAACATCCGGCCACACACACAGATCGGCCCTTTGTCCGGGAAAGCTGGAGTTTTCCCTGGGAAAGGGCTTACCATATATGGAAAATCCAGCTACTCCAGGGCAGGAAGATGGCCAAATGACAGGTGAAAACCACGTGGCATGGCCATTTTAGAGTATAAGATACTCTAATTGGTAATACACGGAAAAATGCAAAAGTGCATAAGACTATAAAAAAGAAAACACAGTAAAGCATCCCCTGCCACCAGCCCATCCTGGACACATCCTGCTTTCCCCCTTTCAATCTGGCCGCTGGCCTTGGGCCATCTTCCTTTCCTTATCCCTCCTGTGAGACCAAAAAAACAAGTGCCATCTTCGACTCCACTCTCTCCTCACATCTCGGACGTCGCCATGAAGTGCCAATACCAGCTACACCTCCCCAAAAGCACTTCCCTTTGTCATTTTCCCCCAGAAGTTCACTATCTCCAGAGCCCTGGTTCGCTCTAGTTTGGATTACCCCCTTTCTCAATCTGCCTTCCTCTACTCTCAGCCGTCTGCAACTAATACAGAACAGGACTGCAAGACTTCTCCTTGACCTCAAGCCTAGGGTTAGGATCTCACCAGCGTGGAAATCTCTCCACTGACTACCGGTGGCTGCAAGGATCAAGTTCAAGACCCTTTGCATTGTCCACAAAGCTTTCTGCAGCCTGGGACGGCACTACATCCAGTGCTCTCTTCCAAAATGCCTTCCTTCTCGAGCCCTTCGCTCAGCTACCACTCTAAGGGTCAGACACTTCTCTAGGCAGACAGTGGGTGGCAGATCTCTCTCCTCTGCAGGTGCCTCCCTCTGGAACGGCCTCCCTGCCCCTCTCAAACTTGAACCAGACATCGTGAAGTTCTGGAAGCCACTAAAAACGTTACTGTTCTCCTCAGCTTTCTCACTCTCCCTCTCCTGCTGACCTACTGGTCTGCTGTACCGACTAGTTGCTTGGCTACCCTCAGAGTCTCACTGGGTACCAGGCTCTTTCTACATCAGTCTCCCTTGCACTGCCCCAGGGCCTTCGACGCATTTAAGGGCTGTAACTGTAACCCTACAGTCCCTTGTCTCCTTGCACTACCCAGAGCCGCGCTGCCCTTGCTGCACTTACTCAGAGCACTGCTGCCCTGTTCCCCTACCCTCCCCCTTTCCCCTTGCACTTTGCATTCTCGCACTTGCACGATCTGAATGACACAGGCCCTAGTAAAATAGTTTGTCTGTCCTCCCTCTGTCTCCCCGCCCTTGCCTTGTCGCGGCTAGAAACACTTCTGTACAGGCGCTTTATAAAATGACTTAGATCATATATCCAAGTAACCATAAAGTTGCTAAAAACAAAGTTTAGGGACATAACGTCTCCCTACCACACTTCATTTAAGGCGAGGTGTGAAGGAAAAACCAAGAACCTTGGTATGGAAAACGGACTTCTTTCTTCTGCACTGATAGCCATAGGTAAGGATCAGTGCCCCAAAACAGATTAGTTTAGCAAGGTAACTAGGGTAAAAAAGGCTTTTTGGATGGCTTGCAGGGAAAGCAACAAAAAATAATCTTTCCCAACACTGACCCCAACATGTTTGTTTGTAAGAATGAACCCCATATACTCATTTGGACAGCCCGAGAGTTTAAATGCGAGGTTAAACTTGCTTTGCATCTGTCGTTCCATTGAAGTTCAAGGTTCGAGTTTTCAAGGGCAAAATTGGGCCAGAAGTTAAAAGAGGAGGTGAGGAGAGTGGAAGTTAGTGCACAGACATCCTTAGATAATTATAATCTGGTACACACAGTATTTTGCTGAAAGATAGTTACATCCATTGGCTTTAAAACACTCTTACCAAACTCTGGGCTGTTGAAACAGTGTCTGCTGGAAAATCATCCTGCTTGGCTTCACTTGTAAAGAACATTTCCTCTGGTATGGTAGGCACCTAAAATATAAGATTTAGAATGAACATTTTGCCTTCAAAAAGGCAGACCACAACAACCCATGACAGCCGGTAAAGGTTATAAAATAAAAGCAGGGAACCTGAGGGGTTTCTTGCATGCTTGGCCCAAGAGAGAGCCATGACATACTTTGGGATCTCACCAAATATTTCCAAATGTCAAAATTACTCAGTGATCAGATCTGAAGCTGGGAAACTACCTCCCCATGTTAGTTGTTAGCAGCAGACAAAGGCAGGGTGAGGGTGGAGAGCTGGCCCCAGCCCAAGATGGTCGCATCTCGTTAGGGATCCTTTGATTGACTCCCAGTTTGCTTTTACTGATGAGAAAGCTGCTGAAGCCGTTCTGTAAGGTACCCGCCCAACAGAATCCCAGAGGCACCGGGGGGAGAAGAAAGTAGGGGGCACAGCGTAATCCTGCAGTGTGATGCAAGGGGTTGCAAAGTCTCCTCTCTCCGAGCAGCATGGAAATAAAAAAAATATCAGCACAGAAGGAGGTTGCAACACTGAGCTGTGTCTGGAGGAGACACTGAGGGACATTTTGAAGACCTACTGGGAACCAGAACCAGCTAATCACTTTTTTCACTGGGGGTGCAGTAGAGGCGGATAAAGCCCTGGAGATCCCTGTGCAGTGTCTCTGATAGCTACTCAACTATTAGGAAGGTTTTTCCACAACCCTCGGGCGAGATATGTGACGAAACTGTTCCCGGTGGACAAAAAAGTGGTCTACCATGTTAGGCCAAAACTCTCAACCAGCTTCACTCTTAAGAGGGCTTGTGCTGGTATCAAAGTACAATTCGTCCTAGACACATACACAATAAAACACACCACACAATACATTGTAAATATATACACACCCATTTAGTTAGTACTGCAAGAGGGTTAAAAACACTAGCAAATAAGTAATTTAGTATATATCAACAAAGCAAGTATATACGAAACAGACAGTAAAGGGATACAGTAGTAAAGCGACTTCACTCCAGGACCACAATATAGTAGTGTAACCTAAGTACTAGGTCTCTGCAAGTCCTAAAATGGAAGAATGAAGGGTATTAGAACAGTACAAGAGACAGACCTAGAAGGCAAAGACACCGTAAAGTTAGAATTATAATATGGAGCCTGAATGGATTCCAACCTGCCTTTAGAAACAAGCAAAGTAACAACCACTAGTGGATACTGTAACACTATTACTTACTATGATACAATGTGAACTGCATTTATTATATTCAAATCTATACTACAACAAGTCGTTGGTACCTTCAAAAAGTACAACTGTTCTAAATGCTCCAAAGTCCTTTGGGAGAACAAAGCCAAATGTCTCAATTCAGAAAAGTACCTCTGTAAGTCTCTTAGAAGAAATGGTAAAGCGTTTCCAAAAGTTCTCCAATAGGAAACAATGGGGGCAAATAACATAGGTCTAGAGCAGTTATAGAAATAAATTCAGGTAAATTCTCATTTTACCCCACAAGGACAGTGGAAAGGACGTGCAGCTGAAGAGGCCGCCATCCAAACGGGACAGCAAAACAAACCCCCAAGAAAAGTTAAAGTCCACGGTTTGAGAACAAGCAGGAAGGGAGAGCTGGTTGCAGTCAAAGCCCACTCCAGCCAAAAGATCAATACCGAGGTGGGACCACAAAATCACTTGTTGTCGAATGCAGGAGACCCCTGCAGATGCAATCAACTTCAGGGACAGGACTCCAGAACAAGGTGAGAAGTATTCATTGTGCTGGTTCCAGAAAACTTTGCCAGGAACAGTGACCGTACAAGTGTGTTTGGGTGTCCGAATGATGTCTGGCAAGTTTGCTGGTTGGGGAATCTGTGCACAGGGGCTTGAACCCATGACCCAGCAAGGATCCAGATGGAGAAAAGGGCCAACGAGAACACATGGAAGGACGAGGCAGAAAGCTCAGTAGTCACGAAGACCACAACAGGAACATGGAAGAACCATACCGAGGTTCAGGGTCAGCTCAGTGGAGCAGGAAGGAGCAGCCAGCCAGCAGGGAATGGTCCCATGAGTGGGGCAACAGCAGAAGATGACCCAAGGGGCCCCAGAAAAGGAGCTGTGGCAAAGCAGCAGGAAGCCACTCAGATTTACGGAAAGGTAGGCTCGCAACCTTTAGCACTTGGCTCAGATGGATTTGCCCGGGAGGCAGCACTGCAGGCAAAGAAGATGTCCCGTGAAAGAACAGCCAGTCCAGCCAGCGAGAATGACCACAGGAAGCCCAGAACAGATTTCAATCAGCAGGGAAGGAGTAGAATGCAACAATAAAGTAGCTTGGTTTAAGTATGCATGGTCACATCAGGATCCTCAGCTGTAGCCCATTTTTAGCAGCAGAGTTCCAGGAGTCCAAGTACAGATTTGACAAATGCACAGGGCTACCCACTGATAATATATTCACGCACTGATAATACATTCAGCCAGGTGCTGGTCCAAGCCAGCCCAGCACTCAGACTCCAGGCAGGCACACAAAGATTTTGGTGACAAGGCAATCAGGCTGGCCCTAAAACCCCCAAGCAGCATGTATATCGGGAAGTCTAAAGGACTTTAAACCCTCGGTACATCCGTTTATAAAATTGCCAGAAACACTGCTTAAAAATAAATCATTTAGTAACCCAACGTCTACAGCTGCGACGACAAACCTGATGTAGCCAAAAGTAAATCAAATCTGCCATCAGCCTACTTGCTAAACTACTACTTTGGGGGTGATATGATCACCATAGGCCAAACTGGGGTGCTGAGAAAGTGCAACTGCATCTGGTAGCAATACAGACTACTAGGAGCAGCACATAAGAAAAGAGCTCCAGTGGCAGCAGACTTCAGTAGAAGTGCCACTAGGCGTAGCCACAACTGAAACCTCAAAAAAACAATGGAAGCCAGCAATAGGTTTAGTGCATCCAGAAAGGTAGGGAGCAGAAACTATGGTAAATCCTGCATAGGAGACAGACAATAGGACATGTTTGTGACAGGATAATATATTAAAAGAGTGGAGATTGATGAACAAAATAATTGTAGGCACTTTCTAAAAATGAGTGACCATAGCTCTCTAATTAGCTGGTCTGTGCACACAGTTAAAGAGTGCTTGACTTGTAGGACAGAGAAAGCCTTTTTGATTTGCACTTTCGTAGGTATTCTTGGAACCGCCTCCAGGAGTGGAAATAGCCAGGCGACAGCTGCATGTAGTAAATTGAGACCCTGGCTCTGTGTCGCATTTAGCCTGTGATTTCATGGCCTGTCATGAAGCTACGTAGCATTGAACATATAAAAGCTGTTCTCATAATAACTTCAGAGGCACGGACAAAGCAGATGCTGGTCGTCTGAGCCCCCGCTTAAGCGAACAAACAAACTATGGCTGTGAAGCTTTGAACTGTTCTGTGCTGGTGCCTCATTAAGCTGCTTATGGACACAGGCGGGTGGTTATGAAAAATTATTGCCCACAGAAGAATCTTCGTATATATGAATGACAAATTAGATTTGTGAAGATTAGCCATGCGTCACACATTGGGATAGATTTGTGAAGATTAGCCGTGTGTCACATTTTTCTTGCAGGGCCACATGAGCGCCAGGAGACTGCCCCTGGGTAGTAGTGGTGCACGGTATAAGTCAACATAACATAACTTAATGACCGCTTTGATACAAAAATCTGGATGTTCCACACGTTGGTGAATTGGGAATTCGGATCCTGGCCTACGCCGATGATGATGTCCTTCTTGTGAGAATGCTGCATGCCCTACAAACACATGCACAAGTTATATGAATAACCTGGATTTGGAGGTAAATGTGGCAAGGCCTCAATTAGGAATGGTCCTTGTGGACATCCCAGGTTCTTTGTAAAAGGTGAGCTTCTTCACACGATCAATCCATTGGAGAATTTGGGTGTAAACTCTGCGACACTGATAGGCTTCAGGTATTGCACCAAGCAAGCAAACAACATGGGGCACGCCTTAGGGGGGATAGGCAAATGTGTAAAACTTTATGAAGCCCACTCTATGGAAATTATGCTAAAGGTTTACATATTAAAGGCAAAGTCCATAGCAAAGTGAGGTGCAGGAATCTGGGGGTTTACCTATCCTTCCAATATCGAAGTACAGAAAAATAATTTTGTATTAAAAATTCTGGGTCTGCCGACCTCAGTGGCAAATTCTGCAGCACACCAAAAGTTAGGCATGGAATTCCTAGAGGATGAATTCATGGTGGAGCCCCTGTCATTATAGCAGTCAAATAAGAGGGAAACCTTAACCCATCAGATATTGCACTACATATTAACCTCTGAAAGGGAAATCATGGTCAATCCTTAGTTAAAACCTATCAAATGGGCCGTAGATCCAATTAATGCTGGGATGATCTTTACTCACCCTAGCACAACAGAACAATGCTCGGTCAAACTATACAAGGAAGTGTTGCTGAAGGCTCTATCCAGCGACCATGAATTGAGCAAACTTGTTCAGCATTTTAAATCGTAGATGCATCATCAACACTACTAATGAAATACAAAATTATTTGAAATGGCCAATGAACATTTTGGATCTTATTTCCTAGACCCTGTTTTTATTTCATTTCGTTAAGCGCAGTTACTGACAAATGGGCAGGAGATTCATCTACTGATTCAAAATTGTGTCCTGTGCAATGGGGGCTGGGTACCATCATCCCACTTTTGCAAAATTGGAGTTTTTACGCAATAGGGACCAGCGCGGTAAGGCAAATTTAATTTTAAATTTAGAGCATGGACTTTGTTCACTTATTTAAAAACTGCTACAAGGAATAGAATTAACAGGCTGAAGCATGGTGATGCACGGTGCAAAACAAAATCAAATTCATTCACTGCAGTTAGAGCCTATACGAACAAGCTTGTCCATTAAACACAGGCACAGCATATATTGTCTATTCTAGATTACAATGTAAACAGCACTTGAGCGTTATAATAATCTGCTTAGAATCACATGCTGTGCATAGGTCCGACATCCAGTGGTCACTGCGGAGTATTGCATTTTGTTTTTCGTAGTCGAAAAGGGGACGTCGACAAGGCGTGTCTGTAACACTATCCCTATAGTGACGTGCGTTGTACCCACAATCCCTCACGCGTCGAGGTCCCTCAGATTGTTTTTTTCCGCCCAGTTTCTGGTCGCCTTTCGCGGAGCTCCTAGAGAGACATTGCTATACTTACCACGGACCTCGGTCCTTTTGTCATAACTTAATATACTGGTAACAATCCCTCCCCCTCGACGTTAGCTGTGAAGCTGTTTCTCCGCCGAACTATTTTCGACGGAGAGGAAGAGCGGAGGAGATCCTTCGGCGCTGCCGAACACGTGGCCTGGCCTCGACGGCCAACTTACAGTAGGGAGAGTGGGGGTTAGAACTTTGTCTCTTCTCTTTGAGAATGTCTTTCTTTCTCCCTTTTCTTTCCCTTGGGGTTGTTATCGCCAGCTATTATTGCCTCAGCTATGGAGAGGACACCATTTAAGTTTTGCCCACGCTGCAGGGGCAAATATACTTGGAAAGATAAGCACAAGCTCTGTAATCGTTGCTTACCCCTCGATCACATAGAGAACAGCTGCGCAGCCTGCAAGCTCTTAAAACCCAGGACTCTTAAAGAACGTAGGGTTAAGAGGTGGGCGGACTACGCGATGTCGAAGTCAGTTTCCTCACCCGCTGCCGCTGTTACTGAAAGTGACGAGGAGTGCGATAACTCGACGTCCGTTACGGAAGTCATGAACCCCCAGAAGGAGCGCTCCCGCTCCTCGTCGTCCGTCCCCGGCCCCGACGGGCTCGGCTCACGCCCTGCTTATGGGGATGAACACCCCGGCGACAAGGACGCACACAAACCCCATAAGGCTAAACACACTACCCACGGCTCTTCTTCGTCGAGAACGAAGGATCCATCAGCGCCGAAGGGGACGCAGGGCACTCCGGCGTCTACCGCAGACCGTAAAGGTCACAAGCCCCACCCGCAAACGCAGCCGCGACCAGCGATTGGGCTTCCATCTAACACGGGCGCTACCCCAAAAACATCCGACGCAACGCTCCATAGAGCGACCGTCGAGGTACAACGCGCAACGCACACAACGTCGACACCAAAGCCCTCGACGGACAAAATCGTGGCCGAGAGCCTAGCGAGAATTGTCGCCGAAGACGAACGTACGCGGACGACGAAACAAACGTCTAATACCGCGTCGAAAAAACACAAAAGTAGCCAGGATCTGCCCCTTTCTCCAAAGGACGCTTCCGAACTACCTGAAGGTTTTTCAGAAGGAGACGGGAACCTCTCGTCGACGTTGTGGGAGCGTTCGAAACGATTCGACGGCGAAAACACTAATTTCCCCCCTCTAGACTATTCAGGGGTACCCCATGAGACCCTTGAAAGACTCCATTCTTGCATGGAGAAAATGGAAAGGTTTCTAGGAAACCAAGACCCACCCACTCACAAAAGGCAAAGAGAATGGCCACAGGATGACCCTAGAGTCAAGATTCCTAGGCTGGTTGATCTCACTGAGGAGGAGCAATACCTCCAAGAAGAAGAGGAGTGTTTGGGTGGAGAAGAAGAGGTAGAACTTGAGGAAGAGGGGTTCGAAGAAGATCCTTACACCACTGCTACAGGGTTTGAAGAGGATACAGCTACCTCGCAGCCCTGGCATTCACCGTCAGTGCAGCCTTGGCAATCCCCATCAGTACATTCAGACCCTGATGCCTTTCTCCCTTCTCCTCTCAAAGATTCACATGGGAACTCCTCTCCCATAGATGACCAACCTTCCCTCAATGCACTATTGCGCAAGGCAGCAGCGCATTTTGAGATTGATACAGGGGAAACTCTTCCAGACATTGACTTTGTAGAAAAAGTCATCAAAGAAAAAGCCCCTGTTAGCCAATCTATTCCACTTTTGGCTTCTATTAAAAGAAGAATTTCTCCTTCCCTTACTAACCCAGCTTTAGTAAGAGGGGTCAACCCTAGAATAGAAAAGCTTTTCAGCCCTTCATCCTCTGACCCTTTATACATCAGAGGACACTCTATCCCGGACTCCCTTGTGGTTACCAACACAAGAAAAAGAGCAGGGGTGCCACTATCCACTAGTGAAGCACCTCCAGACAAAGAAGGCAAAAAACTCTACGCACTGGGGAAGAGAATCACGACCTCCGCCGCCTTCTCTACTAGAATTGCTAATAACAACTCACTTTTAGCTAGCTACGCAGATGCACAGTGGAACAAGCTGCGCAGCGAAGCAGAGGAAGCACCTGAACCTCTGCGTTCTCGCCTGCTAGCTATAATATCAGAGGGCACACTGGTAAACCAGGGCATCGTTAAAAACTCCCTAGATGCCGCTGAGACGGCTGGCCGCTCCCTAGTGCAGGGAATACTTCTCAAGCGCCACGTTTGGCTACGCAATTCAGGTTTTAAGCCCGAAACCCAAGCCTCCCTCATAAATAAACCCATTGAACAGACGCATCTGTTTGGAAAAGCAGTAGATGAGGCCCTAGAACATGCTAAAAAAGAGTTTGATACCATCAAGACTCTTGATCAAATTTCTAGGCCCCCTAACAGGCGAGGCTATGGTAATAAACGCTCCTTTCGTGGCCAAAGACAGCAGCAGAACCAACAACAACAATATTACTCTGGCTCCAACTGGCCCACCAACCAGGGTAACACCCAGTTCACTCAAAGAGGCCAACGCCGTGGCAAAGGAAGAGGTCGTGGCTCCAGCCCCAGAGGTTCCACGCCCAATACCAGCAAATGACCCGAAAATTCGGGTCCCCTCCCATGCATCACCGGTCGGGGGCCGGCTAACATCGTTCCTTTCAGCATGGGAGGGAATCACGTCAGACCGTTGGGTATTATCCACCATAGCCCACGGATACTGCATCGAGTTCAACGGTTCCCCGAAGTACAAACCCCCACGGAACCGGCGCATGACACCGCAACACCTCTCCATTCTTCTTCAAGAGGTGGAAGAACTACTGAAAAAAGAAGCTATAGAGCCCGTCCCCCTATCACAGGTAACAGAAGGTATTTATTCAGTGTACTTCCTTGTACCCAAAAAGGACTTAACCATGCGCCCTGTATTAGATCTGCGCCCAGCGAACATTTTTGTCAAACCCCAAAAGTTTCGTATGGTGACCTTACAGGAGGTAATCCCACTGTTATCACAAGGGGATTACATGACAACACTGGACATGAAAGATGCATACTTTCATATTTTAATGTTGACATCGCACAGAAAATACCTCAGGTTCAAAATAGAGGACAAACACTACCAGTTCAGAGTACTACCCTTCGGGATAGCATCTGCACCAAGGGTATTCACGAAAGTACTGGCAGTGGCAGCGGCCCACCTGCGCAGATTATCCATCCCGGTATACCCTTACCTCGACGACTGGCTCATAACAGGGGATTCTTACGAAACATGCTTCTCCAATACCCAAAAGACCGTAGACCTCTTGTCCCAACTGGGCTTCTCCATCAACGAAAAGAAGTCAAGCTTAGACCCCAGCCAAACCAAACAATTCCTAGGGGCTCTAATTCGAACAAGGGACGGCCTCGTATTCCCCTCCAACGAGAGGGTCCAAAACATGCTGTTTCAAATTCCCCATTATGTAGCAGGCCGAGAGGTGACGGTACGCAAAGCAATGCGCTTGCTAGGGATGATGGCGTCATGTATTTATTTGGTACCTCACGCGCGCCTGCGCATGCGCCCAATGCAAGAGTGGCTCTACAGCCAGTGGTGTCAGGCCAGCGGACAATGGGACGATCTAGTGGTGGTCTCGCAGGCCTTGGTTCTCTCGCTACGGTGGTGGACAAAAGAAAACCTGTTATTAGGGAAAACTTTTGCCACACCCGCAGTGGAAGCCACTCTAACCACAGACGCATCCCTTACAGGATGGGGGGCTCACCTATCCCATCAAACGGCACACGGAGTGTGGACTCCGAGTTTAGCATCCAAGCATATAAACCTGCTGGAACTACTAGCGGTGTTCAAAGCACTGAAAGCCTTTCAGGAACACTTACAAGGAAAGACAGTGATGGTCCTCACAGACAGCACCACAGCCATGTACTACCTCAACAAGCAAGGGGGCACTCACTCTCCAGGACTGTCCAAGCTGTCCCAGAATATATGGAAGTGGGCTCTCAAACACAACATGTTCCTACTAGCACAACATGTACCAGGGGAACTCAATCTGCTAGCAGACAAACTCAGCAGAGACTTCCCCCTGCCCGAAGAGTACGAATGGCAATTGCACGAAGACATCGTCTTAGACATCTTCACGCAATGGGGATTCCCGGATATAGACCTGTTCGCAACCCTGGAGAACTCACAATGCCAAAGTTACGCCTCCAGGTACCCCCAGAACCAGTCCAAGGGGAACGGTCTGTCGATTCAATGGTCAGGGAAATTTGTTTACGCCTTTCCCCCGACTCCCCTTCTCAACAAAGTGGTGCACAAGATGCACCAGGAGCAGGTTACCATGATACTAGTGGCCCCAATGTGGGCACGGCAACCTTGGTTCGCTCACTTGATGGAGATGTCCCTATCTCCCCCAGTGAAACTTCCCTGCCCGTACAACATGCTGTCACAAGACAAGGGCAGGACACTGCATCCATGCCCTCAGACCATGAACTTAGCAGCCTGGCTCCTGAGATCATAGAATTTGGACATTTACAACTCCCACAGAGATGTATGGACATCCTCAGGGAAGCCAGAAAACCTAATACTCGACACTGCTATTCTAGCAAATGGAAAAGATTCGTTATCTGGTGTAGAGGTACTAGCATCAACCCAGTTGACTGCTCTCCTACTGACATTATTCTATACTTGACCCATTTACTGGATTCAGGTTTAGTGTTCAATTCCATTAAAGTCCACCTAGCGGCACTTTCTGCATACACCACTTCCCAACTTAAAGTGTCGTGGTGGAAGATACCAGTTATCAAAGCCTTCATGGAGGGGGTAAAGAGGATACACCCTCCGATAGCTAACCCAGCTCCCGGATGGGACTTAAATGTGGTACTTTCCAGACTCATGGGCCCTCCCTTCGAACCCATGCACAAGGCAACTCTTAAAGATATCACCCTTAAGACTGCTTTCCTAATAGCTATCACCTCCATTAGGAGAGTAAGTGAACTACAGGCTCTTTCTGTACTAGACCCCTTCGTAACAGTTCACAAAAATAAAGTGGTTCTACGCACACACCCAAGGTTTGCACCCAAATTCATCTCGAAATTTCATGTAAACCAAACTATAGAACTACCAACGTTCTTTCAAAACCCTTCCAGCTCGGGAGAAAAAAGTTTGCATACACTAGATGTACGCAGAGCTGTCATGTTCTACATGGAAAGAACCAGACCACTGAGAAAGACTAATCAGTTCTTTGTCTCGGTGGCAGCAGGAAGAGAAGGAGATGCGGTCTCAAAATCCACTATATCTAGATGGATTGTTCAATGCATCACTCTCTGTTACACTCTTGCTAAGAGAGAACTACCCTTCAAGCCAAGAGCACATTCCACTCGAGGCACTGGGGCTTCCATAGCATTCATTGCAAATGTTCCCCTTGAGTCCATCTGCAAAGCGGCTACCTGGAGTTCTGTGCACACCTTTACAAAACACTACTGTCTAGATGCACACTCTAGATCTGACTCCCAGGTGGGACAGGCAGTATTAAGACATCTTTTCTCTACTGTTCCTTCTCATAACCCACCGCCAACTCCGGGTACTGCTCGCTAGTCTATGCACAGCATGTGATTCTAAGCAGATTAACAAACATCAGAAGACAATGCATTACTTACCGTAAAAGCATTTCTGATGGTTGTATCTGCTTAGATTCACATGCGCCCACCCTTCCTCCCCGCTCGGATGGAAGGAACATAGACTTCCTTTATATCTCTCTTTTCTGTACTCACTCACGTCTATAAGGCTCCCTCAGGGCAGAAAAATACAAACAGAGGGACCTCGACGCGTGAGGGATTGTGGGTACAACGCACGTCACTATAGGGATAGTGTTACAGACACGCCTTGTCGACGTCCCCTTTTCGACTACGAAAAACAAAATGCAATACTCCGCAGTGACCACTGGATGTCGGACCTATGCACAGCATGTGATTCTAAGCAGATTAACAAACATCAGAATGTCTATTCTAGATTACAATGTAAACAGCACTTGAGCGTTATAATACCATGGAAGGAATTATCTTAACAATTGTGCTGTAGCCAGTGCTTGGGAAAAGGGACTGGGGATTTGGGGGGCTGCTGCACTGCTCCTGTGTTTGCAACGTTTAGGAGCCTTACGCTGGAAATAAAAAAGATAATTCAATTGCTACTATAGCAGTAGGACTATAGCGCAACATGGCCTGCAGGTACAGCACCACCAGTAATGGTTCAGTCTGGAAGGGCCCATAAAAGGTACATGAAAATATGCATGTGACAAAGCTCTTAATGTTCAAGCACAACATATTATTTGTTTACCTCTATTGTGTATAGATGCTCTGAGAGTTTTAACTGCTTTTTAAATTATTTGTACCTTGTGTGCACTTGCAAATTCTTCAACACACAAAGACTAGAGCTAGAACACAGGGAGCTTCTACGGTGAAAGATGAATTGAAAATTCAATATCCAATTTTCTAGTTAATTATAAAGGAACTACTGTGCAGGCCTGTGTACACAGGCCAAAGTGCAGGTTTTCATTAACAAAGTGGGACCACTAGATATCCTAAACGTACAGCTCCCTCTAGCGGTGACAACAGGCCTAGCTATGTAAATTGAACCACTGTAAATCCTAAGGCAACAGCTCCCTCTAACAGTGCATTCTGTGCATTCGGGCAGCCTCTACTGCGCATGACGGTATCGGACAAACATGCACCTGGCCTTTTATATTATTAAGTTGCGAAAATAAGGCACATCTTTTGCACCGCTCCTAAAATTGACCGTCTTAATACCATAAAATGCCTAGTCCCAGGCCGGCTACTTGCTTCGCAGTCAATTAGCCAGCCTGGGACTAGGGTTTTTGAGTTAGTAAATGGCTGTAAACTAGAAGCAAAGAAAATGTACAGTTTGACAAAGGCGATGTCTGTATACAGTACCTGAAAGAGCCAGCCAAGAACAGCAAGAATAAGCAACTTATTCAGGAAGTTCGTCTCCTTCTCCTCCGAGAGAATCATGCATCTGCCATGTGATTTAAAGGGAAAAAATAACATTAAATAAATAAGTGCCACTTATGTGAAGATTACAGATGCGAGGCAAGAGCTCGCCAAAATGCTGTGGTAAGAGTCAGATATTTTATTACCTACTTTAGAAGTGAGCAGTTTTTAAGATGGATTTCCAAAATCTGCCGTAGAGGAGAATTTTGGGAGGCTGGCCTGTTATGATGAACAGGGAAGACACAGAGTTAACTAAACCCAAACAAGGTGTAGTAGCAGAGCGTCTAGGTTTACTCTCAGGAAGGGTGTGAGTGATCGAGGGCTACAATGATGATCTATCAAATGGCTGCAGGATCTAGGCTGAGAGCATACCCTTGCCCACCAATGGTAAGGATTTGGACTTGGCAGTGGCTATCAAATCATTTCTAGCAACTGGACACCACATCTGGCCAACAACGGATATTGAGGGACCTGTTTACTGGGACCAGACAGTCCCAGCCCTCGCATCCGGGCTCACACACAAACCGCCCCTTTAGCAGGGAAAGCAGAAGCTTTCACCGTGACAGTGCATTCCATATATGACATTTCCTGACATGAGAACGCATAAGAAAAATATGGCCAAAAGACGAGACAAAACCTCATGCCAAGGCCATTTTAGGGTGCTAGTCACTCTTAGTAGACATTTGCGGCAAATGCAAAAGTGCACAAGTAAAATTACCAAAACACAGTAGAAATGAAAAATCACAGTTTCCACCAGCTCATCGTAGGCACACTGTAAGAGCAATCCAAAAAGCCAATACAGAGAATGTTATAAGGATACAAAGTATTCTAACCGCACTTCACTTTAAGGTGATATGTATAAATGTAACAATATAAGAAATTCACAAAGAGACAGCCTCTCAGAACTGATACTCTTAGGGACAAATCAGTTTCCCCAAAAGCAAAAGGACAATTGAAGTAAAACAGAAGGTTTTACTTAACTCCAAAAAGTCAGGACTGGTTTCAAAAGAAGCAAAGAGAAAGGGTGTCCCATAGACGTCTATGGGAGGAAAGTAGCAAAGGGAAAATCTTTCTTAACAGCAGTACAATAATAATATTCGTTCCGATTGAAGAGACAAAATAGGATTGAACTCAAAGACTCGATTATTTCTGTGTTAACATTTCTCTATGTTGGTGCGCAACATCCATTTGGCATTACCATCATTTACTAAGTATAAAGCATTCGAAATAGAGGCTTCTGCCTAATATCTGGTTTAATCCATTCATGCTATTGAGTAAATACATAAAAGTTGAACTGTAGGGTATCATAAGGCTCTTTCATCTACTTTAGGTCAGACTGTCAATACACACACATAGTGAAGTTTATCCAGCCTGAATATGCCAACCTCACAGTAGCCGTTTGCTCAAATATGCAACTATTATACACCCCATTGGTACAGGGTGTTAGGTAGATGTATAATTTGTATACTTCATCCCCTCTCCTAGTGAGATCCCCCAACACTTTTTTCTGGACTTCTGGACCTTTTTCTTTTACCCTGAATGAGTGGAGCGTTTCCCACTGATTCATTCTTATGGGCTCAGTCTTTTCAAACTCTTTCCCTTGTATTTTACTGTCCTATGGAGTCTACTTTCCTCCATATCTCTTTTAAGGCATATGTATTTTTTTACTATTGCAACACGCAGCTCCTTGTGGGCAGTGTTGCAGGGGACCATTAGGGCCCTCCTTTGATCTTCTTTTCTATATCCCAGAGTAACTACAGTTCTTAAGGGTAGAGAGATACTTAGTATCTCTCCTAAAACTTTATAGTCTAAGAGATTGGCACACACCACCTTCAGTGGATTGCCAAAGGGATACTTAGTATCCCCCGTCTCTGCTCCTGTGACTTATGTCTCATAGACAATCTCCTTGTTATGGCTGGTGGCAGTGGACGTGTTCTACCGACTATTTTGCAAATGTTCTACCACCGGCTATGTTCATAGCCTCGGTTATACACAATAGGGTCACCCAAGTATCAACTTGGTGGTTCCTTTCTTGTCTCGCCATTACTAGCGTGGTTCTTTGTCAGGCCTTCTTCTACTGTCCTGGGTGGGAGAAGCCTAGGTGTGTTTTGCCTTTGGCGAGAACCCTTGTGTGTAGGCTTCAGTGTGTCTGAGCAGGCAGGAAGTGGGGGGAGGAGTTTTCACTCCTCTGCCCTCTGCATGCTTGAGTGCCTGAATGGAACCAGCTCCCACTGGGGGTCTGGCTGTCCTGATTGGACAGCCACACACCGTTTCTGTAAAATGCTGAGAGATTGCAGAGGAGTGTGTGCTGAAAATGTGTGAAAGGAAAGTAGACCACTGGAAACTGAAGTAACCAAAGACGACGACGACCAGAGAGGCCTGCAGACCCTTTGCAACACCATGAAGCGACCACTGCTGTCCTGACCAAGATCGACAGAGGAACTCTAAAACTCCTCCTTCCATTTGACTAGTGTAAACAACCAGTCCCAAGACAAACTTTGATGTGAGCCATCTCCCTAGGTCCTATGAGTTTCCAGAGCTGTGAACCCCAATTCCAGGAGACCTGCTGCCAAACTCGTTCAAGTCTTTGCTGAGCCCTCAAGGACACTGCAGAGATCTGATCCAACTCGCCCAGAGCTCCTCGGCAGAGTGTGGGACTGTAAGAAGCAAAGAAGATCGACTGTGCAAATCGAGTCTTTTGTTGGTGCTGCAGAAAAGGTGCCAAAACTACAGCGTTACCAGAGAAGTTGCTGAAAGCTGTGACAGAGGTCCTCCCTAGAGACTGCTGCAGAGAGATCCCGTCCATTGTCCTGCCTTTCGTCATAAGACCAAGGAACACAGAGGTTGGGTCCAGCGCTGCCACATCAAGGAGAATCCAGGCACAATCTTGACTTCTAACCTAAGGTGCTGTGAGGAGAAAGGTATTGCTTAACTTGATCCGTGAAGTCGCTTCAGAGCATTGGAGTGCACCAAGAGGTGTCCATGGTGCCCCCTCTTACCTCCAAATCAAACCGCTGCTTGTGTCCCTTTAGCGAGTCCTTTAACAGGGTTTCTAATGTTGATTGTGTCCTTTTGCATCCTAAAGACTAAAGTATCCACAGGAACTTTCCATATTCGGCTGTTTGTCAAGACTGAGCCCTTTCCGAACTGCAAAGAAACTACCTCCAGAACCTTAAGAGCTGCTAGGGTTTTCACAAACCAACAGTTTTCCTTCCCAAAAGTCACTATCTTATATGTGTATGCAGAGTAAATGGGTTTACAGTATTTCTGCTAAGATTTGCGAGTGCGCGTTATAACTGATAATACAATAGAACTGTCATTACTGTCAAAAGATGTAACAAATGTAACCGCAAGCAACTACAAACTATAACACTAATAGATAGTATCTTGAAATTTTACTCACATAGCTTCACACGAGGTTGAGATTGCTGAATTTCGTTAGAAGAAATAGGTATGTCTCCCCCAAGTCACGAAAGAGACTAATGATTGGGCTCTCAGTGACCGGAGGGCGGCATCCACGGGAAACCCTCAGGGGAAGAAAACTCACCTTAGAGATGCCACGGCTGTATCCGAAGACTGTATCCGCGAAGCTGAAGGTAAGATGGCAATCCTTCCGTGAGTAGAATTCCGAAGCAGCTGCAGGCAGCAACAAGGAATGGAGAACCTGGATGGGAACCGGAAGGCACCGGTTGACAGCCGTGGGAGGAGAAGGAAGGCAAGGTAAGTACAGAGTGGATGGACAGCGAGGAGGAAAGTAGGAATTAATACGGAGAAGGCAAAGTGGGAAGGGCAAAAGAGGTAATTCAAGGAGCGTAGCGAAATAGCACACAAGGGAGCAAAGTATCGAGGCACCTACCCGAAGTTCTGAAGGTACTGAAATTGATTAGGTGGTGGTCGCCATCTTGGAATGAACTAGACCGATGCATCGGAACTGGAAAAAACGGAACAAAAAAGCCGCCATCTTGGTTTATTTCGAGTGTAGCTGGGATGATGTTTCTTCCATTTCATCCATAAGGATCTCTGTGTGGTTCTGACAGTATGCACTCCCCGTGGGGTACTAGGTCCAGGTTTCCATGCATGCGTGCGGTGGAATTTGCGAAGGAGATCTGAAGCATGTACAGATGATGCAGGCTCCCAAGAGTGGTCGGATGGTGCATAACCTTTCCAGTCTATAAGGTATTGCAGAGAGCCCCTGTAGTACCTTGAGTCACAAATGGTTGCAACTTCGTATTCAGGCCCTTCAGAGGTTAAAAGCGGAGGAGGACAGGCATTCTGCTGTCTGTGAAATTTGTCTTCGATGTCTTCCTTGAGTTGAGACACATAGAATACATTGTGTATCCAATGCCAGGTCTTAGGTAGTTGTATCTTGTAGGCGACTGGTCCTATAGCCTTGATCACCGGAAAAGGACCAAAATACCTGGATGAAAGTTTAGTAGGGACCTGGTGTTTGGGCAGGTATTTAGCAGAAAGCCAGACTAGATCCCCTGGTTTGAAGGTGATTTCCTGGGAACGCTTTCTGTCTGCTTGTTGCTTGACTTTAGCCCTGGTATCTTTGAGTGTAGTAATAGCCTTCACATGGTTTTCTTGGATTTCCTTAACCAGGGAGTCCACCGAAGGGATTTTTGTAGAGGAAGGAGTGGTAGTGGGAAAGGATGGAACCCATAGGAACAATAGAACAGAGACATTTGAATTGCTGAATGTAGTGCATTATTATATGCGAATTCGGCATATGGTAGCAGGGTGCTCCAATTATCTTGGGATGCCGAGACAAAACAGCAGAGGTATTGTTCTAGGGATTGGTTAAGTCTTTGTCTGTCCATTAGATTGAGGGTGATATCCGGATGTAAGGTTTTGCTGTATTCCCAAAGAACAACACATAAGATTCCAGAAGGCTGAGATGTATTGTGGTCCACAATCTGATATAATGCTCTTGGGTAATCTGTGTAATCGAAATATAGTTTGTAGAAAACAGGAAGCCATTTGAGCAGCAGAAGGTATTTTAGTTAAGGGAATGAAGTGAGCCAACCTGGTCATGGAATCTATAGTCACCATTATGGTAGTGTATTGAGAAGAAGGAGGTAATTCAGCTATGAAATCCGTAGATATCTTCTCCCATGGTTGAGAGGGCAAGGAAGGTTGTATACGTTTTCCCATAGGCAGTTACGAGGATTTTTGGATTGGATACAAATGGTACAGGATGCTACGTAGTCTTTTACGTCTTAGTGCATATGAGGCCACCAGAAGAAACGATGGACCAATTCATAGGTGGTGCCCTGTCAGCGATGTCTGGCTGTTTTGTGGTCATGACAGAGATGGAGTATTTGTTTCCGTAAGGTTTTGGAAGGTATGTACAGTTGTCCTGAATGGTAACAAAGCTCTTTTTCTTGAACCAGTTTATACTGCTGTATCTCTTCAAAGTGATGTCTTTACTGTGTTTCTTGATTTCTTGCAATAGTGAGGAAACATAATATATGAAGGTGGTCTGAGGCAACATCTTTTCGTTCTTCGAAAGAGATCGGTCTTCGTATAAACTGCGTGATAATGCATCTGCAATCCGGTTGCTGGTTCCTGGTATGAAAGTAACCATGTTGTCGGATGAAAAAAAAATATGCCCATCTAGCCTGGCGTGAATTTTGGCATTCAAAGTTTTGGAGCGACTAAGTTCTGGTGGTGTGTTCTGACTAGAATGGGATGTTAAACTCCTAATAATAGATGCCTCCATTCTAGACATGCTTTTTTCATGGCCAAAAGTTCTTTTTCAAATACTGTATAATTACATTCGGCTGGAGTGAGGGTTTTTGACATAAGCAATGGGGTGTTCCGTACCATTTGATGTCTGGTCAAGCACCCCTCCTATTGCTGAAAATGAAGCATCTGTCTCCAGTATGAACGGTTTGTTTTGGTCTGGTAATCTCAGGCTAGGAGCTTATGAAAAGGCACATTTGAGGGTCTCAAAGGCCTGTTGTGTGTCTTGGTTCCAAAAAAATGTCTTTCCCTTTTGTAATAATGTTGTGAAAGGTTTGATCACTGAAGAAAACTTTGGGATGAATTTACGATAGAAATTTGAAAATCCCAGAAATCTTTGTATTTCTTTGACATTATGAGGGGGTGTCCAGTCAACGATAGCCTTAACCTTTCTGGGATCCATTGCGGTTCCTTTCGCAGAAAGGGTGTAGCCCAAGTAAGGGATACTGGGTTGATGGAAAGAACACTTTTCAAATTTGGCAAAGAGATTATTCTTTTGCAGTCTTCTCAAGACCTCTGCCACGTGTTGAACATGTTCTTGAGGATCCTTAGAAAATAGGAATATATCATCAAGATATACTATCAGAGAATGTAACAGAAGATCAGAGAATATGTGGTCAACGAAGCGTTGAAAAACAGAATGAGCATTTGCTAGTCCGAATGGCATTACGCGATACTCGTAATGACCAAATGGTGTACGAAAGGCGGTCTTCCATTCGTCTCCTTGTTTGATTCTGATGAGATAAGCCCCTCTTAAATCCAACTTGGTGAATATGTTAGCACCTTTGACAGCTTCCAGAATGTCCTGGATTAATGGAAGAGGGTAGCGATCTTTGCAAGTCACCTTATTCAGCCCCCTATAATCAATACATGGCCTTAATTCCTTACTGTCCTCCTTTGGGCTAAAAAACAAGGCAGCTCCTGCAGGGCTCGTAGATTCAGTAATAAGTCCATGCCGAAGATTGGCTTGAGGGTATTCTTTCAGTGCCTCCTTTTCTGGTCCGGAGAGTGCATACATTCTTCCAAATGGCACTTGTGCCTCAGGAATTAGGTCAATGGAATAATCATCTTGCCGAAGAGGTGGTAGTTCCTTAAATTCTTTGTTCGAAAAGACATCTTGGTATTCCAGATAACATTCTGGTAACAGGTTGAGATTGGATACCACAGACGTATCGGAAGGAGTACTATCCTTTGAAGAAGTGAAAAATTAGGCAGTTTGCCAAAAAATGTTCAGAACCCAAAAAGAGGGTACTTGCGGTCCAGTTTATGAAGGGATTATGCTTGACTAACAAGGGTAGGCCCAAGATCAGAGGATAATGTGCCGCCTTAATCAGATCAAAACAATCTTTTCTTGATGGGAATTGATTTTCAAGATGACTTCCTCCGTGTTCTCTTTTATAGGACCTGATAGAAGCGGGGTTCCATCAACTCCTTCAACGGGAACTGCCACGTCTTTGGTTCTTCTGGGAATTAGATTATCAGTAGCCCACTCAGTGTCCATAAAAATACCGGCGGCCCTGCAATCAATAAGGGCTGGTACCCCGGGAAGACTCTTGCCATGCAGAACTAAAGTAACCGCAAGTACCACCATATTTTGAGATGTGGGAAGACAATCTAGGGAACTCCTAGCTCGGCAAATGCTCATGGTCCCTTTCCTGGATGGGTATCAGCGTTTCGCGAACGTTTTGGGGGAACCAGAGTGCACTCTGTTAAGACATGCTTATCTGAACCGCAATACATGCAAAGACCTAGCGTTCTGTGTCCAAGTCTTTCTTCTGGGCTCAGTGGACCTCTGGTTGGTCCCAATTGCATTGGCTCCCCTTCGTCTAGTCCTCGTGAAGGTCTGTCAGGGCGGATGGAATGTGGCATCGGACGATTTCGATTTTTGCGTTTCTCATTACTTCTCTCTTGAACGCGGTAATCCATCTGAAGTACAAGTGAAATCATTTCAGCAAGGTTAGGGGGGGTCTTGGAATGCGGGATATTTCATCCTTGAGTTCGTCACAAAGGTTTCTCCGAAATATAGTAATTAGGGCATCGTCAGACCATGCAGGTTCTGCCACTAATTGTTTGAATTGTGTTATGAAAGAGAGAATCTCTGGGTAACCTTGACGTAGGTCTAGTAACTGTTCTTGAGCCATGACCACCAACTCTCGTCTACCAAACATAGCTTGTACACTATTGGTGAACCCAGTGAGTGAATCCATCAACTGGTTGTTGGTAGTAACAAGGGGCGTTGCCCAAGCCAGAGCATTCCCAGACATGTTTGAAATCATGTAGCTAACCTTAGCTCTCTCTGTAGGAAGAATGTAGGTTTGAGAGAAAACTGAACCGTACAGGAGTCCAAATATTCCTTAAGATTCTTAGGATTACCATCACATTTCCCCATGGCTAAGGGTCCCGGAGGAATTTCGGATCGTGAAGTAACCAGTTGCCGTAACAATTGATTTTCATTTTTTAAAGTTTGCATCTCAGTATTCAATGTTTGGACCGCGGATATCAACTGTTGAACTTGCTGATCCATCTTCTTTTTCAGGCCCGGTATATATCACACTAATAGATAGTATCTTGAAATTTTACTCACGTAGCTTCACACGAGGTTGAGATGGCTGAATTTTGTTCGAAGAAATAGGTATGTCTCCCCCAAGTCACGAAAGAGACCAATGATTGGGCTCTCAGTGACCTGAGGGCGGCATCCACGGGAAACCCTCAGGGGAAGAAAACCCGTCGTAGAGATGCCGCAGCTTTTTCCGAAGACTGTATCCGCGAAGCTGAAGGTAAGACAGCAATCCTTCCGTGAGTAGAATTCTGAAGCGGCTGCAGGCAGCAACAAGGAATGGAGAACCTAGAAAGGAACTGGAAGGCACCGGTTGACAGCCGTGGGAGAAGGAAGGCAAGGTAAGTACAGAGTGGATGGACAGCGAGGAGGAAAGTAGGAATTAATACGGAGAAGGCAAAGTTGGAAGGGCAAAAGAGGTAATTCAAGGAGCGTAGTGAAATAGCACACAAGGGAGCAAAGTAGCGACGCACCTACCCGAAGTTCTGAAGGCACTAAATAGATTCGGGTAGGTGGCGGTCGCCATCTTGGAATGAACTAGACTGATGCATCATACCTGAAAAAAACAGAACAAAAAAGCCGCCATCTTGGTTTATTTCGAGTGTAGCTGGGATGATGTTTCTTCCATTTCATCCATAAGGATCTCTGTGTTGTTCTGACACAAACTAAGCACTGGCCTTTGAAAAGTATTCCTAAGTGTTTTGGTTTATTGTGCCAAGTATTTTAAAGTGATTCTGCTGTAAATATAATACACACATGTATATAAAAAAATAATTTCTTTGATGTGCTTTACTAATTGGGTTCAGTGTACTTACCTACAGCTCAGATCTTTCTCTTAAAATAAGCCATATAGTCAACGGTGCTAGATATGGTTTCTCTTTGCCACTTCGGGCGAGCAGGAATGTCACCTTGTATAGAACCATTGGTCATATGAGAGTTTCGTTCCAGCATGAATGTGGACCAACGCTTAACTTTGGCAATGGCATTTTTGCCTTTAGGATGTAAACAGTTAAGGTTGAGGTCTCCAACAATGATGGTATCCGTGATGCCCAGAGTGATAGTTATGAGGTCAAGCAGTCTGGACATACCACCATAAAAAGCTGTATCTGTTAACGCGAGAGGGTTACAATATACGTCAATGAAAGCTAATGTGTGGGATGGGCATAAGATTTTCACAAGTTGTATATAAGCCAAAACCGAATCCCAAGTTTGGACCAAGAAGCCCTTTGACATGTTGACCCCCACCAAAAGACCCGAGGAGGGGCGACCCTTTGTGCCTGCAATCGCTGGTAACAGTACAAGCTCATAATTACTCCATAATGGTGAATGTAAGAGCCAGGTTTCCTGCAGTGCTATGATATCATACACTTTGGGGAAGCTGGGGATAGAGGTTTGCAAATGGGAATGGCCTTGTGTGTTCCAGCTTGTGATAGTACAGGGACATTCTATCAAAGTTACTGGTGGTTATGACCCATAGCGATGATCAAGCTGAGAACTTCTCACTGTCAATTCATTATTCCGTGTAGTTGACATTAATTGCTTTACATCATTTCCTACATGCATGCGTGCTGGGTCTTGCGCTAAAAAAATCCCATGTTAAACAACTGCATTTTTGCTTTCTGTCACAACGAACCTCTGCGATGTCTATGGGTACCTCCGTCCCCAAGCACCATTAAAGTAGAAAATAATATACTCCCTCTCCAGTTAATGAGGCCACAGGTGAAAAGAGTCGGGAACACGGGTACCAGGTGCTGCAAAGGAAAAGCAGGTGAGTGTGAGTACAAGGCAGTAACTTGAGAATGACCAATAATCAAGACAATGGAGTGGGACCTACCTAACATGGAGGAGAATCAGGACGGGAAGACAGCCGGGGGAGCTGGGGTTCAGAACCCCCTCACTTAGGGGCTTGACGTGGTGTTGAGCCGAAGTCCAAACAAAACAACCTTGAGCCAAAGGGGAGTTCCAGAAACAGTTCCAAGAAATGTCCAAAGCCAAAAGGGTCCAAGATCTGAGGATGGTAAACTTGAAAGTTCCAAAAACCAAGTCCGAAATCCGTAAGAAGCAGGTCCAATGATGCAAGCCAGAGAGTCCCAAAATCCACTAGGCAAAAGTCAGGCAACAAAATCCAAGGAGCAGGCAAAACAGTCCAGAAACACCCGAAGCCAGGGATCAAAAGCCGGAGGGTCAAGATCCAGGAAAAACACAACGCCACTCGAAATGCTGAAAACAGCTGAGAAGCGCGGAAGCTCAGCTTCAGTATTCTTTTAAACCGGTGCTTGGGTCAAGTGATCGCTTCTTCACTGGGTCACGTGAGTGGCGTCGCGTATCACGTGACCCTCGCAACCGGGAAGTGGCAACATGATTGATTGGGCGGGCCGCTCCTACAGCAACACGTGGGCGTTGCCCACGTGACCAGGAAGCCGGGGTGGTGAGGCTCAATCCACCCCAGCGCCATCGCGGCCACAGTTTCCATGACGCCGTGCGCTGCCTCCCTCTTACGGGGAGCCCGGCGCCATGGCCTCTGAAGGGGCACGCCTGGGAAAGGCCACCGCCGCAGGTACGGTGTCGCTCGGAGGTGGGCGGTGTTGCGCGGCTCGTAACACTTTCCAAACAGTGTTCAACACAATCCCAGACGGAATCCACAAACGTACAACTGAACAAGTAGACTCAGAGATGAACTTGATCTGTTCAATATCACTAGAGCAGATATCTTCAAGCTCCACTAATTCTGAAAAAATATTCAGCACGCTGCGTCTATTGATAATAAGTGCCGAAAGTGCCTCCTCGACATTTTAAAATGAGAATGGCATTTTCAGGTGTCAGAGGCTGTGTGTCTGGATTTCAATGCAGACTCATCCTTTCGGTTAGAGTTAGCAGTTGGCTCCGTAGAATTACATGGAAGGGAGGCAGTTTCCATGTGCTGAGAGGGCAAAGGATGGTCAGTGCTGTTAAGCAGGGGGAGATGACATAGACCAATTACATTTGGAGCAGCAGCACTCGGAAGGAGCCATTGGAGCAAATTAGAATTCTGTTCTTGAGATTTTAGAACAGGTTTCAATGCTTGAGCCTTAGAGCAGGACGCTAAGTAAGAATCTACAGCTTTATGTATTTGGACAAGGGTAAGGTCGCAGGCCTCGTTTGGGTTTGTTGTAACAGGGTGGACTGCAGTGTTCTGTTTGGATATCAGTGAAAATATATTGTTAACAGGCTCCGGTACTCTGCGCATTCGCGAGGTCCAATTCCCGGATAAGAGCATCAAGTGGGGGGTAGGATGTGGGGGCAAGGGGTATAATCGTTGGAGGCGCCACCAGAATTTGTGGCAAAGGTGCAGGTTCTTGGAGAGTGTGACTGGGAGACAAAGTGATCGAGATCTCCTTGGAGGGGACCACTGGAAGAGATATCGGGAGCACTACCAGGTCTTGTGGTAAAAGAATGGGCTCTTGTGTGGTAGGTCTGGATAACGAGATGGCTAAGGGTGCAGAGGAAGGTACTGGAGGTGTGCAAGCTACTACTTTGGCCTGTGTACATTTGTCTGCATTAGCATTCAGGGTATTGAAGAAGGATTTCATGGTTTGTTTTGGAAGTCTTAAAATGCAACGGTTTTGGTTTTGTTTGGAAAGGCAGGCAGGGCACCTTGGAAGTCGTTTTTTCTTTATTGGAGCCGGTGGAATAGTAGGAACAGCCTCCCTTCCGATGGGTACCACAACTGTCAGGGGGACAGTAGATGAGGGAGGAGCGTTGTCAACTGGCGTGTAGGTGAGGCTTAGCCAGGACTCACATGCTGGTGGAATACTGGCAGCCAACGGCACTCTGTACATCTGAGGTGATAATATTTAGAAAAGTTGGGAGAGTGGAAGCAGGTGGAGAATGAGGAGACCTGACGGAGCCAATAGTGATGATTGAAAAGTCATCTACTGGTACAACATCCGAGTTTGAGGGATTGAGGGCTTAACCTACAGTGCCGTAGCAACAAAATCAAGAAAAGATAGCACTTGTTGGATGTGGGTGGATTGTTCCACAATTTTAGCATCTAGCCCATCATATAGCTCACCATATTTAATTGCATGGCAGTCAGAGGAACATCGAGCGTGGGACGGGAGGGAAGTGAGGAAAGTGAGGAATTGGGGCCGTGGGAGCAGGTGGGCTGGCACGCGCCCTCCTGGAAGTGGGATACACAAAGGATACTGTTGGAAAACCTGGGGAGGACGCTGAACCTGAAGTGATTTCAGCGATGCCATATGAGCCGAGAAACATGGAAGTAGGCGACTTGCACTGGCTTGCGTAAAGGGAGAGGTCAGGGTCAGAGCAGGGGGAGGAAGTTTGGGGCACCACAGCATTGGTGGACCGTTGCCTCGGGTGAAGAAAAGGCGGTAGAGAGGTATGGAGCATGGTGTTATCAGAAAGGGGCAAAGCTGAAAATTTAGAATGGAGCTCAGGGGCTATGTGGGCTGCTGGAGTACTTGGGAGAAAAACTCTTGGTGTGTGGGTGGGGCCAGCATCTAGAGGAGAAGATATCGGTGGGGTCACTCTTCGTGATTGGAATCATGGGTGCATGGGACAAAGTAATGGATTTGTAGGAGGAACATGATTTGTAAGAGGAGCATGAGGCGCATGCAAGCGACATGGTTATACCATTTGGCTGAAAGGTTACGGGCATGCCCGTTTTTAGAGAGTATGCCATGAATGTGCGTGCAACAGTGCCTACAAATGAGAGCAGCTCTTAATGTACCACCCAGGATAATAAACAAAACACAGAACACAGTATGTAAAACAGTTGTCTACAAAAATAATCCAAACTGAAATGGCAATAGCAATGGCAATCTTTGGAATTTGCTTACCAATTAAAGTGAGGCAAAAGGAAAAAGAAAAGAAAAAAATAATTAAAGAAAGGGGAACGGTCGCCTGAGCCGTTGGCTGCGCAGCTAAGCAGCCAAGCAGTAATTAATTACTACTTGCGTCGAGTGCGCGCGCGGATGCGCAATGTTTAAATACTATTGACCAATCTGGTCAAAGAAGAGGTGGGACTCTGAAGGAAAAAAAGGAAAAGTGGGGTCAGAAAACGGAAAAGTCCACAGCAATGCTCACAAAGTTCACACAAAGTTTGTGCTACAATTTCATGTCTTCACCTTCACCTTCTTAAAGGGGTCACGCTTGCTTTTCTCGCTTGCTTCTCATGGCGTATCCAGAGCAATATAGCAAAGTCTCAAGCAAGGAGGGAGGCAGCGGGACACCAACGCACCAAGCAGTACTTTATCAGTACTTGCGTCGAGTGCAATTGCCCCCACACTCACCAATGGTAAGGATCTACACCACTCAAACTGGTAGGGGTTGTCCAATCATGGACAGCCTTTGGCCACCACATCGTCCCAGCAACAGACATTTTAGCATGAATGTGGACTGGGCCAGATAGTACCAGACCCAACATCTGGACACAAACGCACACTGCCATTTTCCCAGGCTTACCATATTTGACATATCTAGCCCTATGAGGGCAGAAGAAGGCCAAACGACAAAATGGCACAAGGACAGGTGAAAAACCTGTGGTACTGCCATTTTAGAGTATATGGTACTCTAAAAGACATGAAGCGGTAAAATACAAAAGTGCACACAAAAATATAAGAAACAAGGTAGAAAAATCTGCTGCCACTAGCCAGTCTTGGACATGCAAGTAACCACAAAGTTATCAAAAACAAAGTTGAAGGGACACAAAGTATACCTACCACACCTCAGGGTAAGGTGAAGAGTGAAGTGTAAGCAGCAAAATGAAAATGTTTACTAACACATGGCAGCTCTGGTTTCCCTCCAGTTAGGCTTTGGAGAACAGAAGTCTTGCAAAACAAGTAAGGGTCCAGAGGATCCCCTCCGAGTTGCAGAGAATGAGTCACCCCAGCAAGAGCCCTGTGAAAAAAGGGACCTGCTCACTTCCTCCAAAGAACATTGCCTCGGGCTAGAAAGGGGCCACAGAGAGACACTGCCAACACTGAATGCAGGTCAGAAATCAAAAAGCTCTTCCAACAGGTACAGAAGTGGCAGAAATCCTGCCCTCTGGGTAAAAGTGCAGGAAAGGTTTTTTTTTTTTTTATTTTTTTTTTTTAAGGAGAGGAAATTAACATGTGGTAGCAAAAATAAAAAAAACAAAGCTGCTGTCACATCTGCTCACATGCTCACAGAGAGGAAGACTGGTTCAAGGAATGATCCAGAGTGCAGCAAGGTCACACATTGATGCGCTTTATCTCAAATAAGCTAAAATCGCTCCTGCACATCATGCTCCGGTCCCGCCTACATAGGGAGGAATGTTCCTGCAAGTATAGAAAAATAGGAATGGTGTGCAGGGGTAGATTTTAAAATCGATGCTGTGCTTTTTGGAGGAACAATTGTTGAAAACATTAGTGACCTGGAGGGCCAATATTTATTATGTTATTTAATAATTTTAAACAAGAGAGTTTTCTGTACACTAAGTTTTCGGGCTATGGCGCAGAAGCAGATACTTTCAATGTTCTTAAATATCAATGAAGGTTCCAAGAGGGTGAAGCCCTGAAGTATAAAAACCCTTCAGAACACAATAAGGTTAGAATCCTTCTGACTGTTTCACTACCAACTGATAAAACATTCCTACATCTAATCGAGATGCCCCCTCTCCAAAAGACTCCTAGAGGTTTTACTGATGCATGGATATAGATTGTACCAATTTAAATAGATGTACACTGGAGGAAGGAAGGGACTGGGGGTGTTGGGAGAATCGGAATATACAGTACGAAAAGGGAAGCAGTTTTTCAGTTGAAGAAGACTTCAAGAACTAAGGGTCTCGATATCAGCCTGAGCAAAGGGGATGGATGCTTCTGCGTGAAGAACAGCCCAGCAGAATTTATTAACATGAAAACAATTCCTGGACAAAGCTATAATGCAGAAACATGCTAGAGTAATAATTAGGAGTCTGTGGCTGAAGAGTACTTAGAAAACAGTTATGTGATGTTCCTAGGAGCCCTTGCTCAAACGCTAAGTGTTTCACAATCCCAACTACGGATCCAAAGACGCAAAAATTACAAACCACAAAGAAATACATCAAATGCCACATACTGGCTCCCAGCTAGTTGGCATGTAAAGCCATCAGGTAGTGTCCACTTCTTTGTTGCTACTCACCGATAGAGGTGCAGCAGGAGGGTAAAGACTCTGCTGTAATAGTCGAGAAACGGGGCTACGTGGTCCACTAGAGAGAGGAACTCGACCATCCAAGGAACAGTGAGAATGGTCCTTCGACTTTGTATGCAGCGGCTCAGCAAGCCCAACACATCCAGGCCAGGAAGAGTCTGCACACATAATGGGAATATTATGCCACACTCAGGTTGTCATGTTTGATCAAACATACAAAGAAACAATGGTCTACTGCATGCAAAAAGAATTTTGGGTTAACTTAATAACAAACATGTCCATATTCCTCATAACACCATTATCTATAGGCTGTGCAACCTGGGCCAGATTTGTTTTTGCACAATTCAAAGATAATCAAATAGACTTCAGATATGGAGGTTTGTTAATGGATAGCAGTTTGTAGTGCATGAGTAAGAAAAGACGACTAGGTCATCGCTTCCCTTGGGTTTACCCCCCTAACCCACAAAAAAGGGTGAAGAAAAACAATAATCGGAAATAATCTGTATGCACAATTAGTGTGCATTTAGCCTGGTATAATAAACCGAATCCCATAATACCGAATAGAGGGAGCGGGGGGTGTCCCCCACTCCCCTAGTTCGGTATTATGGGCTGTGGGGGGTATCCCCCTGAATACATTAAATACCCAGCGGGGGACAAAGAAATGAAATACAAAAAGCTTGAATTACAAAATTCAAACCAGTGGGCTTCGCAATTTTGTAATTCAAGCTTTTTGTCTTCATTTATTTAACATAGATCCGCTTCCCTTCCTACAACCTACACTTCTACATAATACTTAAGAAGACGGTGTTTAAAAAAAAATAGGACTTCCTGTCCCCCTCTGCTGCTATGTTGTTCTGGTGCCATGAGTTTGTAGAAAAGCACACAAAAATGGCTTAAGAAACATAGATGGGGCTGGAAATCTGTAGAAAGGAGCCTGTTCATTAGCTTTACTCTATAAACGGTCAATGAGTTTTGGGTCTTTGGTGTCCAGTGTTAGTAAATGGACAGAATGTCTATGACTGTTCTGTGGTGAAAAGGTTCACTGTAAACTCTGCACCTCACAATTCCATGGTTACATAGGACTTGTTACTGCACCTATGCAGTTTGCTATCGCTTTTACACAAATTAATGGCCTTAATTGATAAAACATGTAAAAATGAAAGGCTGATCCAGACCTTCTGGGACTCAAAACCATGACTAGAAGGATGGAAACAGATCACAACAGCAAGTTTGCTCTTGCATATTCAGTCCCTGGAACTCCTCTCTCACACACTCGCCCTCTCTCTCAAAAATCAAATTGAAAGTGCAATGCCTTTTTAGGTAGGTGTGGTAAACAGAACAGGCATCAAGGGAGGTTTCAGAGGCAGCGCTTAGGTTTTTTGCTCTGTAGAGTGTGCCAAGAAGGATTTCAACCATACATAGTCTATTGGACTATGTGCCCCGAACACAATATCTTCTGACCCAGGATAGTGGATGTTAAACTTTGACTCTATGGTATGTAGAAAGCTCTTCACATCATAAATGCTTAATCTGTTGCTACGCATCCCAGGTGCACTTTAAGTTAAAGATACGTTAAATTTAAACTAGGCCAATGAGCAGAAAAAAAGCTGGAGACATTTTCCCCCCAAAAAGCATTCATTCCAATGCCAAACCAGGTCATCCTGCCTTCCCATTACATACCTGATTTCGTAACGCCACTGCAGACTCCTGCAGGTCTCCTTTCATTGGAGGATCTGTTGTATGATAGGGAAGAAATGTTATGAATCCCAAGAACTTCGCCAGCAGCCGAAGGGTCATCAGGATGGAGGTAAAATGGTGTTTCTCATCCTAGGATAGAAAGGAAGGCAAACTTAATGCATTGAATTAAAAGGACATCACAGGTGCAAGCACTGATTATACCACTTAGGAGATCCTACGTCCCCTCGGTTCAGGGAGCTCCAAAGGCACCTTGTTTTCATATGTGAATCTCCTCTGGAATGTGCACCGTATAGGGGTTTTGTGGAATACAGCCTGATGTAACCCTGGATGACCCTGTTGCAAGCCTCTATGTAGATCCAGTACAGAGTCCAATGGTCAGTGCTACGGCACACATTTTGGGGTTCTGGCCCCCAAAGTTCCTCGATCCGCTAAACCTTTTGATTTATTTTTTCAACTTTACTTTGGCGGGCAGAGGGACTTCTACCAAAAACTCTGGCCACTGCAACCCTTTTATTTATGTGCTGCCCCTAGTAGCCTGTATGCCACCAGGGAAAGGGTGATTTTTAGCACAATGTTTTGGTCCCATTGAGATTCTATCACCCTGAAAGTGTGTAGCTGAGCAGACAGTTGTGATTACGTTTTGGCTACACCATGGTGTGCATTCGTAGGTGTGCCGAATCTAGCAACATCGTCACTGATTCCCTGGAGGGAAGCTTCTCTTACGTGGCCGGGGAAAAGCAGAAGCTATCGACTCTGACCCCGGGGGTGGCTATCTGTGTGAAGAACACGTTAGGGAGAATTCTCATAAATGTGCTAATTCCTCTCTACCTTAGAGACCCCCAGCTCTTTTGCTGAACTTTGGGACTCTGTACTTTTAATTCTGTTTGTTTTCTGTGTTTATTTCTTTTGATTATGGAGTTTTAGACAACTCCATAGGCATCATCTTTTCATGTGTGTCACACAGCACCCTCAGTGCAGTGACACAGGGATGTCTTTTAGACTTCCCAAAGGTTTAAATACCTTCTCTGGTATAAACTACTGTTTCCCAGAGAATGTAAAGTTAAATGGACTTTACTAGTCTTTTTAAATTCCTAGACCCAGCACACACTATCTTACAATAGAGTGCTGGAGGGGTTACTTAGTATTCCCTGTGTCTAGAAACTCATTTAGCAGTCAAATGCTACCCTTTCCTATCGAAATGGCTGGTGGCAGTTGTTTTACAACGAACTACCATGATTTTTATTGACCGCCAACACCGATAGCTAAAAATCACGGGAGCCATGTTTTTCAAGATGTCGCCTGAGCCCCCTTTGTTTAAACAGGTCCCGGTCTTCTTTTTTCGCCATTTCTTTATGGAAAGGTCCTTATAGAGTTTGTCTCTCCGTGCCAAACTAGGTTTGGTCCCTTTGTTCTCAGGCCTTTGGCGGGCTTCACGACTGAAGACCACCTCTGGCATCTGGGGTGGGCAGGAAGTGAGGGAGGTGCCCGAAACTCCCTGTACTTAGTCTCCTAGGAGACCCCAATGCACTATAGCGTGATTGGCTGGCTGACTGTCCGGCAAGGACAGCCACACTGCTGGGTGAGTGGCAGCTACGCTGGAATGAAAGGGAATTAACTGTTTAAAAGGCGAGTCTCTAGGACTGGAAACCAGAGTCCACCACTTGAAAGCAAGAACCGAAGACGAGCTGAAAGAGGACGGCTGCTGCAACTCCTGGACCGTTGGTTTGCCCGGTGAAGCAATGCTGCAGGTCCGAATAGCCAAAGCTCCTTTTGACAGAGAAGCCCCTTCAAGGACGAATTCTTTAAGTTGGTGGGACCAATCAACACGTAAGCCACCTGGATACCGTTCTCGGAGCTGGTTAGGATTAACCAGGGGGAAGGACACCAGCTTGTGTGCTTGATGACAGCTACTCGAACTGAAGTGACTCCATTTTGTCAGCGTTTTCTGACGATCCCGTGCAGTGCAGGAGTCCCGACGTCCTCCCTCTTGTCCCCACGACTGAGGCTCAGGAACAGTGAGATCTGCAGGAACTCCCAGGAACCAACATCTTCAGCTGCATATTTTGCTTCATATTAAGGTACTGTGCCAACCCTATTGAGAGAACTCATCTCTCGCGGTGAAAGATTGTTGAACTTTCCCAACTTGCAGGCCTAATCAGCTTGTGACCCAACATATGATTCTTTTTCGTACAAAACTACATCTGAGAACTTTGGCAAAGACTTTACCGTTTACTTCAAGAACTGCTCTTTCCTATCCAAGACACTAGCCCATTGACTTTTGCCTAGGCCTATTGAACTGAATCGAGTCCTCTAGTGAACTGAAACTATTTGCACTGCCTAAGAAAGTATTTGTGATCTATTCAAGTGACTGAAATGCTAGTTTCCTCCTATTTCAGGGGAGCCTAATTTACTTAGAAACGTATTGGTTTGGTGTTGAAGTTTATTTGTGGATGATATAAAGTTGCCTCCTTCTAGTGAATGTTTTCTAAATTATTGTGTAATAAATTAATAACTGTTTTACCAAGAAACCTTGGGTGTAAGTGTCTACTTGAACCACTGTGATTGTAAGACCTCTGTGTAACCTCTTGTACTGATCACATTCCCTCTTGAGATAAGCCTGTCGGCTCAGCTCTCTACCACAGAACTGTGCAGTACAGACTTTTACCAAAGGTTGGTTTTGCTTACACCTGTAGTCCTAATTGTATGTGGTGGTCCCAGGGGGTACTGCATGCAATTTTGCCTAACAGATCGGACGATGATTCTGCAGTTTTTCCAAGAGCATAGAGGCACCACCATGTAGGAGATGAGACAGGGAAGGAAAGATAGACTATCTTGAATGCATGGTACGTTCAGATCATGCAAGTGCACAGACAGTACAGGAGAGGGGAGGGGGAGGAGGACAAGTTCATGGGGGTAATACAGAAACTGGGTAAGTGCTGAGAGATGCCATTCTCAATGGGTAGTTGACCAAGTGCAGTAGCAATGAGGGAAGTGCAGGCCCTGAGGCATGTGCTGGAGGACTGGCGAGGGTGCCGGGGATCTGTGAGACTTTGAGGTGCTCCCAGCACGCAGTCGGCATGCTGTGTGGAAAAGGAGGGAAAGAGGGTGTAGGGGAGGACTGGTCCAGGAGACCCCTCTCGCCTGCGTTTCTTCCCCAGGTGAGGGCTATGGCCCATTGGGCGTTCCCTCATGCCACCCGGGCCCAGGTGGTGGAGGGCTCACCCACTGGAGACATTGCCCACACGTATCGAATGCCCACATGTATTGATTACAACACAAATTTAGCTAGGCCCAGAAACCATTCTTTGCCCGGTAAAGATGGTGTGAGCTCAGCGCACTGTAGCGCGGCCCCCACCCTTGGAGAACATCCCTGTTGCCGCAGCACCCTGGCAGATCCGCTGCGAGCACGTTCCCACGAACAAGACGGACATGAGCTAGCGCAATACGCTAACATTGTAACAGTTCACCTCCCGCAGTGTACTGTCACTATCAGCATGACCCGGCCAGCAGGCCTGAACAATGAGAAGAACGTCAAAATGGTCATCTGATGGTAGACAGTCTTTATATATATGTATATATAAATGTCAAGACCTCTTGCGAAGTATGCTTTCCTCCACAAAATCTCCTACATTACAAACGCCTGTAGAATGTATTAAAATGAGAGAGCATGCTCCCATGATATAAGCAATGGCGAGCTCACACCATTGCAGGTGGATGCTAATAATAAAGGAACGCTCCAGGGATTTGTTTGTTGCGTATATCACTGGGCAGCCTACCTCCCATGGTTTTGCGCCATAACTAAAGCTAATGCTGCTAGAATACACGAGAAAGCAAATGCAACTATACTATGAACTCATGTAAAGGATGCGCGAGAATGCACTTATAATGTGTGTATGTCTAAGCCCCTTATGTGCCACCACCGTCACGTACAGTGGCGGGTCGTTTTCTATGTACTCCACTGATCTAACTACTACCTCATTTACTGCGAATGTATATGCATGTAACTAAAACACTGTAGCTGCTAGAATATAATGTACAAATATGGTGCTCGGACTGGGTATAATCGAGACGCATCCAGCAAAGGTTAAATGCATGTTTTGAAGTGATTTTAAATAAGTATTATAGAAAGTACTCAAATGTTTGCGATGTCTTTACCTATATTCGGCAACACACGAGGGAGATACCTTTGTGAATGCGTACAAGGTCTCGATGTATCCCCCTCCCTCCCTGCGAAGGCTGCCAAGACATGAGAACAGAGCCCCGCTCTGCGTTATCACGCCTCCCCCGACCCGACTGGAGCCGCTTCAAAGACTTGTAGCCCCACTGCAGCACCCAAGGCCGCGGCCAGCCACCTGCATTATTTACAGCACAGCAGTAAACCTTTGTCTAAACTCAAGCGCCCCCTCGTAAACCCCACAACCCACCGGACTGTCTCAGACTTATGGCCCTGTGCAATCAGGACACCCAACACTTTGACAACACACAGAGAAACATCCATAACCACTTCTAACAAGACAGAAAGACCTGTACCACCCGCCCCAGGCCCCGAAGCTTAGCCCCTCGACCTATGGCCCTGGTCAACAGGACACGGGTAACCAGGCCTCGATATATTACCTCCAGACCCCTCACAAGGTGCATTCCTCCTGTGTTGCATTAACCTATAAAATAACCTATTGGAAGATTTACTAAAGAGAATAACACTGTAAATGACTGAATGACTGCGGTGTGCATGGCCGAGGGCAAGTAAGTCAGAAAAGGCATTCATCTCTGCCACAGGCAGCAGTGGCACACCAACACCGCCCGGATGAACTCAAGCCGACCTGCCAGGCCCAGCCCAACCCACGAGGGTGACCAATGACGTCCTTCAGCCAAGACCAACCACGCCGCAGCAACACCTATAGTTAGTCGTCGCCACCCAATCCCAATGAACTTGTGCCCCCTATAGTATGTAGGTTTTTTGATGACGTTTTTTGTAAATATATACGCCTGTCTTTGCGATTGTCAGACAGAGCGCTCTCGGAGTTTGCAGAGTTCTTTGCATGCCCAATTCTGATTGATAAACTCCCATTTACGCTCACCCGCACTCTGTCTTGGCCTTATTCCCATCTTGGGAGAGTCCTTCATTGTCTCTCATTGCGGGGAGGATCGTGCTGTTTGGGGACGCTTGCTTTCAGTGGTGACCCCGATAGCGTGATTTTTATTTCTTCCTAACTCCTTATAACCGTCTCCTTTTTGGCACGAGAATCTCCGGTCGAAAAGGGATACGCACGGTGAGCCGGCTCTGGGAGGCTGCCCGCCAACGGCGACCGGTACACTAAGAAGTGCACACTCAATAGAGAGGGGGTACGGGATCCCGGTTGAAAAATCCCCTTTGAGTACCGCTCGCCGGAGCCGGGGCTGACTGTTGAGCTGACGGCGACACTGCCTGGACGGACCCAGTTTCGGAGACTATCGGTTCAAGACGGGCACGTGAGTACTGAGTGCGAGCGATCTTAAAGGGAGCGGGGAGTGAAGTGTAGGACAGGAAACGAAGAGGGGGTACGCAGATCTACTAAGGATCATCTTAAATTTTCCTTGCTTTTTCTTTGCATATGGCCATTAGGATTAAGAGGTGAATAAGAGATAAAAGTGACGGGAACCTAGCTCCGAAAGGGGGGCGGAAGGCGGCGCCGCATAGTGCTATCTTGACTAGTACTGGGAATATATGAAGAAGTGGAGTATAAAATAAAAGTGTTCAGCAAAAGGGGACACAGAGTACATTAGTGACCGCTATTACTTTTTTCCTTTCTTAAGGGTAGGGGGGGGGAGAATAAAGAACTGTGATTAGCACAAACTTAGGGAGACAGTAAGAGAAAAAGAGTCCTATTAGAAGGGGGAAAACAGGTTAATATCTACATATATATATATATACGCATCTAGATATTTAAATAAGACGAACAGGGACAGCCGGCTAGGGAGGAAAGGGAGGGCAGCTTGAATGGTGAATGGTGCCAAGAGGTGTGTGCACCTCGTATGTGATAGAAGAGATTTTGATGTTGTGAATGTGTGAGCGGTCATAAATGCATAATAGTTAAATGGTTATGATAAGTGTGGTCGGGTAAAATTTTTTATAGTGAAGTGAGTGAGTACCTTTTTGATTTCCAGGTTGACATTGTCACAATAAAGGATGGGTTGCTCTTGTATGTGCCCCTCAAAGAGAACAGGATAGACATTGAGTACGGCCATTTTTGTATTGTGCAGTCAGGGAGGGGAAGAACCCAAAAGGGACCCAACATCGAGTGTGAAGTAAAATTTAAAGGATAATATTGATACTACATTTACATTGTAGTTGCAAACACACTGAGACACAACAGCATTAGGAGGGCACAGAGATGGGGGCTGAAACACCTTTATCACATATTTGTAAGAATCTCCCGGGATACGTGGAGCGGATTAAAAAATATCACGACCAATGGGTGACCGAGCTAAAGGGGGAGGGGTTACCGCAGATTTGGCCCGAGGGAGGGTCATTTGATAAAAGTGTCCTGGATACGGTGGCCACATGCATTTTTCTAAAATACAAAGGAAAGCAGCTGCAAAATAGGAGGGAAATATTGGATCTTTGGAGGTTGTTTGAAGAGATACCACCGCCTAAGTCACCAGCACTAAATGCTGATCTCCCGTCCACCACAGACAATCCATTACTAATACAAAGAGATGTCAAAGAAGGCTCAAGTGTAACGCCACCAGTAGAGGTAATAAGTTTGTACCCGATAATAAAGAAGCCTGTGCCCGCAGAGGGGTACAGTGACCCCACTTACATACCTCCCCCTAAAGATACTACACCCCACCGGCCCACGGCACCTCCGCCATATGAAAGCACGAGGGAGCGAGCCCAGGCAGGCACACAAAGGGTAGATATAGAGAAGCTCACAGATGATTTAGAATCAAGACTGACGATAGCAAAGAATGAGCTCTCGAGGAAAAAAGACATATGCGACCGAACAGCACTGGATGCAACTAGATCAGGGCGTACGTCCGGAGCGCCAGGTGAAAATAGAAAGCCCGAAGAGGGGTGGAAAAAGGGCGAGATTCTGTTCAGAATTGAGGAAGAACCAACTCGAATAATAGAAGTAGGGCCCAGAGAGGGAGGAGATGTAAGCGAAGAAAGGCTTGGGGGAATTAGAGAGGAATTGCTGTGTGATATAAGGGACGAAGTAGAAGAAAGCGACAGGTTGAGTATGGCGATGGGAGGGGGAAGCGAGGGGGAGGAAGGTACGTGTTCACTGAGAACCCTGGATGATGAGTGGTCGGGGCGACTAAGGAACAGAGTGGGAAAAATGGCATCACTGGGAACATCAGCAGCCAAAACGGGTCGGACGGAACGACAAAGGGAAGGCTACAGCTCCCGTTGATACACAGGGGAGGAGGGAGGCCTAACTATATCCCATGGGCGCAGATGGATAAAGCAAATTTATTAAAGCTATTGCCCCCGTTGTCAGGGGGGGCAAGTAAGTGGATATATGCCTTTGAGAAACATACTGCCGGGGTACCCCTAGCCATAGGAGATGTAAAAAGTCTACTCGTATCAGCAGTGGGCGATCAGGCTGAAAGGGTATGGGTTAAGGCCGGTTTCCCGGGAGTAACGTTAGACTGTGACCGCCATGATGGGGCATCCTTTAACACAGTGCGTGCCAGGGTGTGGGATGCCTTACGCGAAACATTCCCAGACACACCGGACTTACAGTCAGTGATTCAGTGTACAATGAATGACGGGGAGGAGGCTATGGATTACATTTTTCGGGTCCAAGAGATGTGGAGAGCAGAAACGGGCACGCCCTGGTATCAATCGACATCTTTATTTTATTTTATTATAAAGAGAGGGCTCCCAAAGGAAGTGCAGAAGGCGCTTGACAAGATAGCAGGTATTGAAGCAAAGGGATGGCCAGAGATTCAGAGCATAATAGTACACCATTGTAAACGAATAAAGGAGAGGGAGAAGGAGGTGGCGCAGAAAAGATTGGCAGACGAGGCGAAGTTAGTACAGTCAAAGCTAGTGAAGGTTGCAGCAGCAGTAGCCGCGCTCCCACACAGTAGAGAGGGAGATGATGAGGAGGAGGGGCTGATAGCACTCCAAGGAAGGGTGGCAACTAATTGGGCAGGAACAGCACAGCGGCAGTGGACTGAGCACGAGCAAGGTGGAAGTCCGCAGTGGCTAGAGTGGACCCCTCGAGGGGGACGAGGTGGGTACAGGGGCCGGAGAGGAGGCGGACAGGGGTATGGGGGAATGGGAGGAAATGGATGGCAGGGTCCCAGGGGCCCCCAGGGGAGCTGCTGGAACTGTGGACGATGGGGACATTACTCCAGGGAGTGCAGAAGTAGACAAAACAGTGGGTTCCAAGAGGAGGAGAATTATGGTCATCCACACCCGGGAAGCCCATATGGTCTCCCAATGGGACAGCAGCAACTAAGAAACCCCGGCCAGGGTACCACGGGCCAGCAACAGGGACACCAGTATAGGACACAGAACCACCCCCAAAACAATGACAGTATGCAATACACGCCAGGTAACACTTTCGCGACAACAGCAAACGGGGCCCCCGCGCCAGCACCTTACAGCGGCATGTCAGTAGTTTCAGGGAATGTCTTTAGTGAGGGAGGGGCGACGAGATACCCCGCATAGGACAGCCCACAGAGAACACTTGCGTGTCCAGTTCTATCCACCACCTACAATGCAGCTGAGGAACCATTGGTAGGGGCGCAGATAGGAGACAAGCAGTTTATATTCATGGTTGATTCGGGAGCGGAGAAATCATGTATCAGGGAGGGCCGATTCCCGTTATCTAACAGGAAGTTAGAGACGCAGGGGTTCTCTGGGGCTGTAGTTGAAGTTCCTTACACAGAAGCTTTGGATGTAACAGTGGGGGGTAAGACTGAAGGCACCCTTATTGTATTACGAACATTCCCCAATTAACTTGCTAGGGAGGGATCTCCTGAGTAAACTCAACATGACCATATCATTTACCGAGAGAGGGATAGTGTGTTCCACACCCGGGATATGCCCCTTGCGTGCGATGTTGGTAGTGCAAGCCTACACAACCACGCAGGAAATACGAGGGCTGCCACAAAATGAGGAAATGTTTATCAAAGGGCTGAAGACTCTGGCCCTCATAATTCCCGAGCTGAGAAGCATGGACTGGAGGATTCCGGCGGAGTTCCTCTTCCGCCCCATAGTATGCCCCAACACAGCACCAGGATCAGTGGTATCATTAGACTTGCACGCTGTGCAAGTGTCAACAAAGAGAATCGCTGTGATTGGAGTGGACGAGGAAGGGTGTGAGTGGCGCACAGTGCTGTGCACAAACGCCAACATCGCCCTACGAGAGGTAACAGATGAGGATCTCTTTTCAGACATGGAAGGGGATGGTGAGATAGTAATGGAAATAGCGATGCCCTGTGACATTTTAATACAAGCAAGGGAGACCCCCGTCCAATTGATGACAGTGGTAGGGGCACCACCGTCCTTTTCTGATGATGACATGAGGCTCGTACCAAACAACTTATGGACAACAGGCCCCCATGATGTGGGTCTGTTGCATGGAGTACAGCCTGTGGTAATAAAGCTAAAGCAAGGAGCAATTTTACCACGAGTTAAACAGTATCCTTTGTCTCGTGAAGCTGAAGAAGGGATAAAAGAGACAATAAATGCCCTACTAGCACAAGGGATAATAGTGCCTTCAAACTCCCCATGTAACACTTGTATTTATCCAATCAAAAAAGCAAAAGGGGGGTCTTGGAGGATGATACAGGACTTACGCCCCCTCAATGATGTAATTCAGAAGGAGTTCCCTCTAGTCCCGAACCCTGCATCAATACTATGCAGCATCCCAAAAGAAGCATCACATTTCACAGTAGTAGATTTGAAAAATGCATTCTTCTCTATACCCCTAGCTGAAGAGAGTAGATACCTTACCTCCTTCACACTGGGGGGTAAAAGATATGAACATTGCAGATTACCACAAGGTTACTGCGAGAGCCCAAGCATCTTCAACCGCGTATTACATGAAGACCTAGGAAACCTATCAGTTGAGAGCACCATTATTCAGTACGTAGATGATTTACTAGTCTGCGCACGAAACGAAGAGACATGCAGAACAGATTCCATAACATTACTGACTTTGCTGGCCAACAAGGGGTACAAAGTGGACAAGGGAAAGCTACAATACTGTCTGACAGAGGTCCTGTACCTAGGACAGCTGATTTCAAGAGATGGGAAAAGAATAATACCAGACAGGGTAGAAGCCATAAGATCAGTAAGAGAACCCACAACAGTAAAAGACATGCAGAAATTTTTGGGAATGTGCAATTACTGCCGAGCATGGATATTAGATTATGCGGCATACACCAGGCCCCTATTACAAGCATTAAAGGTGGCCCAACAGGAGAACAGGAAGATGGAATGGACGGAAGAGATGAGTTCCTCTTTCCAGACATTAAAAGATTTGATTTCAAGCGACCCAGTACTCGCAAACCCTGATTATGGACGCGAGTTTTACCTATTCTCACACTGCAAAGAAACACTGATGACAGCAGTCCTGACACAAAAAACGTCCTTGGGACACAAGCCATTGGCTTACTATAGTGGCACTTTAGATGCCGTGATGCAGGGCCATTTCGCGTGCGAGCAATCACTCGCTGCAGCCGCATTTGCGATTGAAAAAAGTGCCACGATAGTAATGGGCTGCCCTGTGACATTGTTTGTGGAACATTCATTATTTGCAATACTCGAGAGATCAAAAAGCACACTGACCACACAGCGGGCGACCGCCTACGAGATTATACTGTCCAGTGCCAACATCCATATAGTGAGATGCAAGACAGTGAACCCCGCCACATTCATTACAGAAGCGTGCACGCTCGAAGACATGCAGAACCACGATTGCGCAACCTACACAGGAGAAAGAGGGGAGGAGACAGTGGTGTGTGAGAACGCTCTAAGCGAAGGGGAAGTGTACTTTGTGGATGGGTCCGCATCAATTGACGTGGACACGGGAGAAAAACACGTTGGCATGGCAGTGGTGAGGTTAGAAGACGGTGAGTATGAAACACTGGTACAATACCGCCTCCCATCACATTACTCCGCACAGGCAGCAGAACTGATTGCGCTCATAGAAGCACTACATGCAGCAAAGGGTTGTGCAGTGACGATATACACAGACTCAGCTTACATGACAACGACAGTACATGGAGGACTGGCAAGATGGGGGCGTAGGGGATTTAGGCGGGCAGACGGAACACCAGTACAGCACGCAGAATTATTGAAAGAGTTAATTGAGGCCCTGCAAAACCCTACAGCAGTAGCAATAGTAAAGTGCCAAGCACATACATCCAACACAGATGTTGTGTCTTTAGGGAACGCGGCAGCGGACACTGCCGCCAAGGAGGCTTCCTATTTTCAGAAAAATGACACAGGTGAATACATGCTTAAGGACAAGACAAACGAAGAGCCCCCAGAGGGATATAATATGATGCCCATACCACAAATAATAGAATTGCAGGAAGGAGCCAGTGCAGAGGAAAAACTATTGTGGACAAAGCGAGGGTGCAGCAAGTCAGGAACAGACCTGCTGTGGCGGCAAAATAACTCGGGGAAAGTGGTAATGCCAATACAGCTATTAGAAATTGCATTTCAACAGCTACACTTCCCTGCACATAACACCAAACAACACATCGCAGCAGAAATACAGGAAGAATGGTTCGTGCCCTGTCTCCAGGAGCATGTGTCTCGATTGGCAATGGAATGTACAACATGCCAAATATACAATTCAGGGATGACATTACGCACTCTACGGGGAACAATTCCTAAACCCATTGGCCATTCAAGGAACTGCATATAGATTACGCAGACATGGGGGAAAGGTGTAATGGCGCACGGTACATGATCGTGGTTGTGTGCCCATTTTCAAGGTGGGTGGAAGCAGGACCTTGCGCACGACCTGATGCCAAGAGCGCCGCCAAGTTCCTAGTAAGAGAAGTGTTCCCACGCTGGGGAATTTGTGACGTGATTCGCTCAGACAACGGCACTCATTTTGTGAATGAGCTTTTTAAGGAAGTCACTACATTATTGGGAATAAAACACAAATTATGTTCAATTTATCATCCTCAAAGTAATGGCGTAGTGGAAAAGATGAACGGACTGTTGAAGGGCAGGCTATCAAAACTATGCTTCTCATTAAAGAAGAATTGGATTTACTGCCTACCGCTTGCGCTATTTGAGTTACGAAATCAGCCAAGCAAAGACCACCATTTGTCCCCGCACGAGATCGTGACTGGGAGACGGATGAACACAGCACACTCGCCACTGCGCGAACACTCAGACGCTCACAGAAGCGCCGCGATATTGGGAGATGAGTTCACAGATTATTTAAAGAAATTGACGAGGGCAGCGCGCGTGATATCAAAGCAACTCTCCCCACCCTTCACTAGAGAAGAGGGAAATGTAACAGGCGCTGTCACGGAGCCAGGGCAACAGCTACAGCTACTGCCAGGCGACTGGATTTATGTCAGAAGCTTTGTGCGTCGGTGGAATGCACCACGTTTCCATGGCCCATACGAAGTAATATTTTGTACGCCCACGGCAGTGAAGGTCAAGGGATTGAGGTACTGGGTGCACTTGACCGACGTACGGAAAGCATATAGCAACGTACAAGAGGAGGTAGATGGGGAGGCACAGACAACAGCAAACGATGCAACCGAGCAGAATGACTGAATATGAACTTATGTGTATGTGTTGGTACTAAACTTGAATAAATGCACAACTGATAAAGATATTAACTTTTACCTGGTTGAGTATATATATGAATATATATATATATGTATAGTTAATGGAATGCCAAATTATAGCTTGTATACACCCTTGTCTGTGAATATCCCTCCCCGTCTCCCCACCCCTTTCCATTCCCCGTCACATGTATATTGGCACTGATGGTGCTAACGAAATGTTTACATGTATGCACTCAATGCACTTTTATATCTTAAAACAGGAGCTTCCATGGCATCTAACGGGCGGCCTGCAACGGATAGATTTACTAGAATTAGAGAGTGGTTAACTGTGAAATGTATATATTCGTATGAATGTGGACTATCTGCGTGCATTATATTGTTTTTTACATTATTTGGTCTGGTTACATACTGGTTCATAGCGTTCATCTCTATCGAGATGAACGAGGGGGGAGGGAGCAACACAACTACTGGGACCAATACAACTGCCAGTGTCAATGCAACTACACGGGAAGGTGATTTTTTGATATGGGACGGGACTAAACTTGTGTGGGGCTACTATACTACGTGATCCACTGTTGTCATCTCACAAGATGGAGGGCCAAAGGGTAAAAGGCAAAATAACACACTGTCCCCACCTGAGATATCTAATTACAATGCTCACAGCTTAAACGACCGAAACCCCTCTGCCATATCCTGGTTGTATAATTCCCCCCCCAGCCAACCTGCCCCCACGGCCATAGAGAATCAAAGAATGAGAGAAACACATGAAATATTATATGATGACTGGGTGAAGGGGGGCGGGAATGAGAAAGGGGGGTCTAGTTTGTCCCTTGCCCAGGGAATCGGGAAGTATATGAGGAATAAGAACAATAGACGGAAGAGGGAAGCAGGGAGGAGGAAGTATGATGAGTACTATGGGCTAGGTCTAGATAAGATGGAAGACCCACGACACCCCCACCAAACAAATAAGTGGTATGCAGACATGAGTGCCACAGCTAAACAAACAACAAACGAGAGCTGTTATGTTTGCTCCCTCATCCCTCACGCATCAGGTACACCCAAAGTACTGTTACCCAAAGAGTTGCCGATTATAGATGCCCAATGTCTCCTTCATCTCACGTTGTGCAGAATTAAGAACACCTTCCAGGCACACGAAGTGACTTTTCAAATGCTGCAGAACGAGAAAACGTGCTACCCAAAACCATCAGGGGTTGTATGTCTGAAAGAACCATTTTTTGCAATCGAAGGGACACTTTTTTCTGATAACAAGTGGAAAAACGAAGAAGTAATGTGTAAAGCTGAAGCACTGAGGGGTGTGGCACCGGAGAAATTGCAATGGATAGAAGAAACGTGCACACCCGTATGGAAGGAACACATTTCAAAACTAACCTGGGTTACGCCCATCGAAAAGCCTTTCAAGTTGCAGAATGAAATAGACTATGAACTATGTTTCAAAGGAGAGGGGAGAACGTCCATGGGGACGAACAAGAAGTGCAACAAAACCCTCACTATCCCAGACCTAAGAAAAGGGACAGCGGCCCTTATGGACACGTATTGGGTATGTGGCAACCAGGCATACCTACACCTCCCCCGTCGAGAAGTGGCAGCTGCTCAATGGCCACTCTGCACTCAGCTCTAATGGTAATACCAGAAAGCCACATCGATGGGGGCAAAAGGACACAGGAGCGCATGCAGCAGAGTGTGGCCCAACCAACTTCAGAGTCACAAATCTATGTCCTGTCTTCTGGAAGCAAGGGAGAGGTGCTGACCCGTAACAGACGAGCATCAAACTATATATCAAAGGCATCATCAGAAATATTGGCTCAGATCCCAGACAAATATCGATTATTCAGCTCAGCAGAAACATTTTTTGCCTCGCTCGTATCAAGTGTCCAAGCAAGGGCTAACGCAAAATGGCTCCAGATAACCCGTTGGGAATTAATTCAGCTGGCAAACGACACTGAAGAAGGTTTTAACATAATAATGGTCGAACTAAGAGCCTTGGGACTGATGACCATGCAAAACAGGTATGTCCTGGACCTGTTGACGGCGATGGACGGCGGTGTTTGCCGAAAAATAGGAAGTGCCTGCTGCACTTTCGTACCTTCTGAAGACGCAGAGAACGGCTCCCTGTCCCATGTGATCGAAGCAGTCCACAACCTAGGAGGAAAAATGAAGATGGAAGGCGGAGCAGAAGATAGTACATGGTTCGATAACATCTTCTCCTGGGTCCCCTCATGGCTTGGAACAACGATGAAATTTTTGATGCCAGCTGTGGTGTTCCTCCTTTTGATTTTCTGCCTATGCCAGGTGGGTCTTCGAGTCTGTGCTAACGCAGTACCAAATGGTGGAATGATGATGGTGACAATGGGCAACTCACACGGTACAATAAAAACGATGCAAGAAGCACAAGTACAAACAGGGGTAGACAACACACCCAGGTACCAACTGGTGCCCATGTACCACGACAAGGATATTGTAGATAAGCTGTGGCACACCACCATCAAAGAGCCCCGCATACTAGAATGGTACGAGGAAGTATGGGTAGATTTGGAAGGAGATGGTGGGTGCATATATCTTACGTGTACTCCAGATGAATACGCCAGGAGAGGTGAGAGCTTAAGGGGGGTATGCAGAGCATGGATGCCTATCAAAGGAACTCCTGCATGGGATGAGGCGGTGATGGACGAAGCAGAATGTAGGAGGATAGAGGATTTAAAGAATTCGTTACTTAAGTAACGAAAGGGGGGAAATGTAGGGGAGGACTGGTCCAGGAGACCCCTCTCGCCTGCGTTTCTTCCCCAGGTGAGGGCTATGGCCCATTGGGCGTTCCCTCATGCCACCCGGGCCCAGGTGGTGGAGGGCTCACCCACTGGAGACATTGCCCACATGTATTGATTACAACACAAATTTAGCTAGGCCCAGAAACCATTCTTTGCCCGGTAAAGATGGTGTGAGCTCAGCGCACTGTAGCGCGGCCCCCACCCTTGGAGAACATCCCTGTTGCCGCAGAACCCTGGCAGATCCGCTGCGAGCACGTTCCCACGAACAAGACGGACATGCGCTAGCGCAATACGCCAACATTGTAACAGTTCACCTCCCGCAGTGTACTGTCACTATCAGCATGACCCGGCCAGCAGGCCTGAACAATGAGAAGAACGTCAAAATGGTCATCTGATGGTAGACAGTCTTTATATATATGTATATATAAATGTCAAGACCTCTTGCGAAGTATGCTTTCTTCCACAAAATCTCCTACATTACAAACGCCTGTAGAATGTATTAAAATGAGAGAGCATGCTCCCATGATATAAGCAATGGCGAGCTCACACCATTGCAGGTGGATGCTAATAATAAAGGAACGCTCCAGGGATTTGTTTGTTGAGTATATCACTGGGCAGCCTACCTCCCATGGTTTTGCGCCATAACTAAAGCTAATGCTGCTAGAATACACGAGAAAGCAAATGCAACTATACTATGAACTCATGTAAAGGATGCGCGAGAATGCACTTATAATGTGTGTATGTCTAAGCCCCTTATGTGCCACCACCGTCACGTACAGTGGCGGGTCGTTTTCTATGTACTCCACTGATCTAACTACTACCTCATTTACTGCAAATGTATATGCATGTAACTAAAACACTGTAGCTGCTAGAATATAATGTACAAATATGGTGCTCGGACTGGGTATAATCGAGACGCATCCAGCAAAGGTTAAATGCATGTTTTGAAGTGATTTTAAATAAGTATTATAGAAAGTACTCAAATGTTTGCGATGTCTTTACCTATATTCGGCAACACACGAGGGAGATACCTTTGTGAATGCGTACAAGGTCTCGATGTATCCCCCTCCCTCCCTGCGAAGGCTGCCAAGACATGAGAACAGAGCCCCGCTCTGCGTTATCACGCCTCCCCCGACCCGACTGGAGCCGCTTCAAAGACTTGTAGCCCCACTGCAGCACCCAAGGCCGCGGCCAGCCACCTGCATTATTTACAGCACAGCAGTAAACCTTTGTCTAAACTCAAGCGCCCCCTCGTAAACCCCACAACCCACCGGACTGTCTCAGACTTATGGCCCTGTGCAATCAGGACACCCAACACTTTGACAACACACAGAGAAACATCCATAACCACTTCTAACAAGACAGAAAGACCTGTACCACCCGCCCCAGGCCCCGAAGCTTAGCCCCTCGACCTATGGCCCTGGTCAACAGGACACGGGTAACCAGGCCTCGATATATTACCTCCAGACCCCTCACAAGGTGCATTCCTCCTGTGTTGCATTAACCTATAAAATAACCTATTGGAAGATTTACTAAAGAGAATAACACTGTAAATGACTGAATGACTGCGGTGTGCATGGCCGAGGGCAAGTAAGTCAGAAAAGGCATTCATCTCTGCCACAGGCAGCAGTGGCACACCAACACCGCCCGGATGAACTCAAGCCGACCTGCCAGGCCCAGCCCAACCCACGAGGGTGACCAATGACGTCCTTCAGCCAAGACCAACCACGCCGCAGCAACACCTATAGTTAGTCGTCGCCACCCAATCCCAATGAACTTGTGCCCCCTATAGTATGTAGGTTTTTTGATGACGTTTTTTGTAAATATATACGCCTGTCTTTGCGATTGTCAGACAGAGCGCTCTCGGAGTTTGCAGAGTTCTTTGCATGCCCAATTCTGATTGATAAACTCCCATTTACGCTCACCCGCACTCTGTCTTGGCCTTATTCCCATCTTGGGAGAGTCCTTCATTGTCTCTCATTGCGGGGAGGATCGTGCTGTTTGGGGACGCTTGCTTTCAAGGGAGAGAGAGATTAGCAGGGTAGAAGGGGAGAGAAAGAAGAAGAATGTCTTAAGAAGTTTCCGGACCGTAAAGAGATCAGGCTCAAGATCGAGGGCGACAGGGAGGCTATTTCAGGGTGGGCCCCTGCTGAGGATAAAGATTTCCCTCCAAAAATCTGATTAGAGAACCGGCTCACTCGCAGAAGGTTGGTGTTAGATGAGCAGAGGGCTCATGAGGTAGAGTATTTAGGAAGGTCTCAGTGAGGAAAGGTGGGTCCCAGACCCCAGAAAACCTTGTGTACAATGCAGAGGGTCTTGAACTTGATCCTTGCAGCCACGAGGAGCCAGTGTAGGGATAACAGCGCCGGAGAGATGCAGTCCCTGGGCTTCAGGCCAAGGATAGTCTCGCGATTCTGTTCTGGATGAGTTGCAGAGGACGCAGAGCAGAGGCAGGGAGGTTGAGAAAGAGGCTGTTGCAGTAGTCAAGCCTCGGGAGAACCAGGGTTCTGGAGACAGCGAGCCTCTGGGGGAAGGTGAGAAAAGGGAGAGCACCTCTGAGGAGGTGCAGCTGGTAGTTGGACATTTTAGAGATGTCCGAAATGTGAGTGGAGAAGGAAAGTGGAGTCGAAGATGAGGCCAGGTTTTTTGACTCGCTTGTGGTTGCGGGCGCAGGGCCAGGGAGGCCAGCCAGAGTGCGGGAGCAGGAGTCCCAATGCGAACGATCTCAGTCTTACTGGCGTTGAGGCAGAGGTCGTTTGCAGCACACCAAGATTGAATTGCGGATAGACAGTTGGATATGAGCAAGGTAGGGGCTGAGGGTAGCCTAAAGGAGAGATGCGCATCATACGCATAACACTGGAAATAAGAGGTGAAACTGGCAATCACACATGCCAGAGCACCCATGTAGACATTGAAGAACCAGGGGAAAGGTTAAAACCCTGGGGGACACCGCAGGTTGAAAGAGTGACAGTGGAGAGAAAGGGCCCTAGTTCCACCTGGGATGAGCGGTCGGACAGGAAGGATGTTAACCACACCAGAGCCTGACCAGCGATTCTCAGGGTGTCTCTGAGACGTGCAATCCGGATGTTGTGGTTTATTGTGTCAAGAAAATGAGGACAGAGGGAGTGTTGGTGTCAAGACTTGAGAGTAGGTCTTCACAGGTGTTCCGAAGAGCATTTTTCTTGCCTCTGGATGCTCTAAAGCCAGACTGATGGTTGTGGAGGAAACCAGTAGATTCAGTGTGGAAGGTGAGCTGCGAGATAGCCAGGTTCTCCAGTAGTTTGCCCAGGAAAGAAGTGATAGAGATGGGGCGGTAGTTTGCCGGAATGGAGAGGTCGACAGAGGGTTTCTTAAGTAGATGGTGCACAAGGGAGTGCTTAAGAGAAGTTGGGAAAACTCCAGTGGCAAAGGAGAGATTGCAGAGATCAGCCAAGGCTGGAGAGAGAGAGTCAATGTTGTCCTTAATGGTTTTGGAGGGGCAGGGGTCCACCTTTTTGGAAGAGGCCTTCATAGACTGGACTTGTCTGGCAACCTCATCAGGTGTGATTGGAGTGAGAGAGGAGAGAAGAAGTAGTGGGGGGGAGGAGATAGGCTGCAGGTGTGTTGGTTTTTGATGTGGTGTGGAAGTGAGAGAGGAGAGGATGTCATGGGTTTTTGCAGTGAAGTGAGAGGCCAGGGCCGAGCAGCCGTCCCGAGTGGGTGCAACAAAAGAGGAGGCTGCTGCAGGATTGGCCAGTTCCTTGCAGACTTTGAAAAGTTTGGGCATGTTGTTTGATGCCACGGAGATGCAGGCTTTACATTGGTGCGGATGCAGAGTCGATATTGCCTTTGAAGGTGGCGGCAGGCCTGTTTGTCAGAGAGTCCGCCTGACGCATTCCATTTCCGTTCAGCTGCCCTACATTTGGATTTAAGGGCAGCCAGATCAGAGTCGTACCAAGAGTTGCACCTTTTTGGAAGGCTTCAGTCGGACCCTCTGACTGAAGGTTGTTGCAGATAGAAAGATTGAGGTTAGCGAGGGCTGTGTCAGGATGGGAGTTAGCGGCAGGTGTAGGAGGCGGACAGTAGGTAGAGGCAAAGGCAGCCACTGTCACTCTTTTCATGGGTCTGGTGACTTTGAATCAGAATGGCCGCGCCGGGTGTGCCGATGCAAGAGGAGAGGATAGTTTTAAGTGTTGAGAAGAGAGTGGTCCGTCCAAGAAAGAGGAAGTGAGAGGGATAGAGAGAGGGATGTTGGTAGAGATAATAGCATCCAAAGTGTTGCCCGCTATGTGCACGGTGCGTGAAGCCAGGAGGTAAGCGAGAGGGAGAAGGAATTGCATAGGTTGCAGAAAGATCCTGACAAGTCCGGAGAATCCAGATGGATGTTGAGGTCACCCAATAGGAGAAGTTGAGAGGAGGAAGAGAGTAGAGAGGTGGTCAGGTCAGCCCATTTCGAGAGGAAGAGAGTGGATTGCCCTGGTTGCCAATAGAAGGTAGCCATAAGGAGGGACGATTTAGAAGAGAGTGGGAGCCTGCAAACCAGGCATTCGAAAGAGGAGTAGGCCGGAGTGGGGATGATGGACACACATCTATTCTGGGAAGATCAGTGTCACAACCCCTCCTAGCCCCTTTGGTCTGGGTACAGAGAGGATCTTGCATGGAGTGGCATGGGCGTGTGACCGGGCCATCCTGAGGCTGCAACCCTGCATGCACTCAAGCATGGCCCACATCTCCTGCAGCTGCTGGCCCGCCAGATGCTCAGTGGAACTCTGCTGCTTCTCAATCACACACAGGCGTGCACTCATGGACGACACACTGGGCACCAGCACAGGTGGCGGGCTGTGTGAAGGGCCATGGCTGAAGCATCGAGATGCATCTCTCAGCCCGTGCTCCACCTCATCCCCCTCATCCTTATCTGTGGTGTTCACATGGGCCCTGCCACGATGGTCCAACGGCTGCACTGCCCGTGATGGCGAGGAGGGCGTGCTGGAACCCCCAGCATCTTCTGGACACAGGAGGGACGACAGCATTTTGTCCCATGACAGGTGCTGGCTGTGGCATAGCTGTGGCAGCTTTAGCGACTGCCGTGTCACCTGCCTGGCTGGTGGAGGGGCCACTGAGCGCTGCCATGTGGATTGTGTCCTCCTCAGGACCTGCCGATGTGTGTCCACAGCAGTGGTAAGTGAAAGAGTTGGTGGAGGCCTGGCAGCCCTGTCCTGCTGTCTGTTCCTGCTGGCAAAGGGTGGGTGGGGGCAGATGATGTGCCTGCAGTGGTGGGTCCGGCCTTGTCATTGTCCGTGGACTGTGTTCCTGGAGAGAATGACATGCATTACTTACCGTAATAGCATTTCTGATGATTGTATCTGCTTAGATTCACATGCTGTGCATATGGTCCGACATCCAGTGGTAACCGCAGAGTATTGCATCTGGTCTTTCGGGGACCGAAAGGGGACGTCGGCATAGGTGTGTCTGTAACATTATCCCCATCGTGACGTGTAGTGTACCCAAAATCCCTCACGTGCCGAGTTCCCTCCGATTGTATTTTTTCTGCCATGAGGGAGCCCAAGGCTATTGTGAGCGAGTACATGAAGAAGAGAGAAGTAGTAAGATGTCTATGTTCCTTCCACCACGAGCGGGGAGGTAGGGAGGGCGCATGTGAATCTAAGCAGATACAATCATCAGAAATGCTATCACAGTATGTAATGCATATCTTCTGTTGCTTGTTAATCTGCTCATTTTTATTTATTTATTTATTTGCCTTTATAAAGCGCACAGAGAAGCCCTGATGCATCGTGGCGCTGTTACAGAAGGCGTGAGCTTAACATAGGTAGGATGAATGAAACAATTGGTAGCAATAGTACAGTGATAGGTGGTACTGAGGGCTAGAACTTTAGCAGCAGTATAATGACAGGTGGTGAGCGACCGGGGGGGGGGGGGGGGGGGGGTCTGAGAGGTTATGCTTTGCTATGGTTACAGTGCAAGCTTAACTGTGCATGTTGATTAAAAACATTAGCGGAATAGAAAGGTTTTTAGGTTTTTTTGCGAAAGGTGGTGTCTGATTTTTCATTCCTTAGTGAGGTTGGCAGGGCATTCCAGTTTTTAGGTGCGAGGTGTTGGAAGCTAGACATAGATCTGGTTGGCGTGGTGTGCTCTGATGGGTCTATTACAGGTGTTGAGGGTGATTCTTTTCTAGAGATAGGGTGGGGCATCTGATGTAAGGCATCTATGTGTGATGGCCATGGCTTTAAAGAGTATGCGTTCCTTTACCGGTAGCCAATGGTGCTATGTGCTGTGCATAGACTAGCGAGCAGTGCCCGGAGTTAGAGGTGGGTTGTGAGAAGGAACAGTAGAAAAAAGATGTCTTAGTACTGCTTGTCCCACCTGAGAATCAGACCTAGAATGAGTGTCTAGGCAATAGTGTTCTGTAAAGGTGTGTATAGAACTCCAGGTTGCCGCTTTGCAAATGGACTCAAGGGGAACATTTGCAATGAATGCTATGGGTGCACCAGTGCCCCGAGTAGAATGTGCTCTAGGCTTGAAGGGCAGTTCTCTCTTAGCAAGAGTGTAACATAGTGTGATTCATTTGACAATCCACCTTGAGATAGGCGATTTAGAGACAGGATCCCCTTCTCTACCAGCTGCCACTGAAACGAAAAATTGTTTTTTTTTTCCTCAGTGATTTAGTTCTTTCCAGGTAGAACATGGCTGCCCTGCGCACATCTAGTGTGTGTAGGCTTCTTTCGGCCATGCTAGTGGGATTCTGGAAAGGTAGGTAGTTCAATCAATTGGTTCACATGGAACTTCGAGATGAATTTAGGCACACATCTGGGGTGAGTACGCAGAACTACCTTATCCCTGTGGACTGTAACAAAGGGATCTAGGACAAAAAGTGACTGTAGTTCGCTAACCCTTCTAATAGAAGTGATAGCCACTAGGAAGGCCGTTTTATAAGTCAGGTCTTTTACACTTGCTTTATGCATTGGCTCAAAGGGAGCTCCCATGAGCCTGGTCAAAACCACATTTAGGTCCCACCCAGGAGCTGGGTGAGAAATTGGAGAATAAATCCTCTTAACCCCTTCCATAAAGGCCTTAATCACTGGTATCTTCCACCACAACACCTTTTGTTGTGATGTGGTGTAGGCTGAGAGAGCAGCTAGATGAACCTTTAGGGAATCGAAGACCAACCCAGTGTCTAACAGATGGGTAAGGTACAGCACAATGTGTGTGGGAGAGCAATCGATGCGATAGACGCCCTTGGAATTACACCAGATGACAAAACATTTCCATTTGCTGGCCTAGCAATAACGTGTGTTAGGTTTTCTAGCTTCCCCGAGTATGTCCATGCACCTCTGAGGGAGCTGTAAGTGTCCAAACTGTATGACCTGAGGAGCCAGGCTGCTAAATCCAGAGTTTGTAGGCATGGGTGTGGGGTCTCCCCCCTGTCCTGAGACAACATGTTGTTTGGGCAGGGTAGTTTTACTGGTGGGGTGAGGGATATTTCCATCAGATGAGCGAACCAAGGTTGGCGAGCCCACATGGGGGCCACCAGTATCATGGTAACTGGTTCCTGGTGCATCTTGTGCACTATCTTGTTGAGAAGAGGAGTCGGGGGGGGGGGGGGGGGGGGCGTAGACAAATTTCCCTGACTATGTCATCCAGAGACCGTTCCCCTTGGAGCGGTTCTGGGGTTACCTGGAGGCGTAGTCTTGGCATTGGGCGTTCTCCTGAGTTGCGAACAGGTCGATCTCTGGGAAGCCTCATTCTGCGAAGACGTTGGACACGATTGTCTTCGTGCAGAAGCCATTCGTATTCTTCGGGCAGAGTAAAATCTCTGCTGTGCACGTCTGCCAGAAGATTGAGTTCCCCTGCAACATGGTGGGACAACAGAAACATCTTGTGTCCGAGAGACCATATCCAAATGTTTTGGGACAGCTTGGATAGCCCTGGAGAGTGAGTGCCCGTCTGTTTGTTCAGGTAATACATGGCTGTAGCGCTGTCTGTTAGAATCAGCACAGTCTTCCCTTGTAGTTGCATCGTAAAAACGCCTTTAATGCCTTGAACACTGCTAATAGCTCCAGTAAGTTTATATGATTGGCCGCTACTTGTGGGGACCACACTCCATGCGCTGTCTGCTGAAGCAGGGGAGCCCCCCCCCACCCTGTGAGAGATGCGTCTGTCTTGAGAGTGGTTTCCACTGCAGGGGTGGTGAAGGTCTTCCCCTTCAAGAGGTTTTCTCTTGACCACCACTGCAGAGAGAGAACAAGGGCTGGCGAGACAGCTACCAGATCTTCCCATTGTCCGCTGGCCTGACACCACTGGCTGTTGAGCCACTCTTGCATGGGACGCATGCGCAGCCGCGCGTGGGGAACCAAGTATATGCATGACGCCATCATTCCTAGGAAACGCATGGCTTTGCGCACCATCACCTCCCGACTGGCTACATATTGAGGGATCTGAAAAAGCATGTTCTGAAACCTCTCGTTGGAGGGGAAGACGAGGGCGTCTTTCGTCCGGATTAGAGCTCCCAGAAATTGTTTTATTTGACTGGGGACTAGACTGAACAGAAGGTCGACGGTCTTTTGGGTGTTAAAAAAACATCCACGTCGTACGAGTCCCCTGTTATGAGCCAGTCGGCAAGGTAAAGGTAAACCGGGACAGAACCTGCGCAGGTGTGCTGCAGCTACTGCCACCTGCGCAGCTACTGCCAGGCCCTTCGTAAACACCCTTGGCGCCGAGGCGATGCCGAAGGGGAGTACCTTGAATTGGTAATGCCTGTCCTCTTATCATGAACCGTAGATATTTTCTGTGCGCTGGCAACATTGAAATATGAAAGTATGCATCTTTCATGTCCAATGTTGCCATGTAGTCCCCCTGTTTCAACAGTGGGATCACCTCCTGTAGCGTTACCATGCAAAACCTCTGAGGTTTTATGAACTTGTTCGCTGGGCGCAGGTCTAGAACAGGACACATGGTGAGGTCCTTTTTGGGTACAAGGAAGTACAATGAATAAATACCCTTGTTTACCTGAAGAATAGGGACGGCTTCTATGGCGTCCTATCCCAGCAGCGCTTCCACCTCTTGACTCAGGATCTCCAGATGGTCCGGTGAAAGGTGCCGTGGGCGCAGTGGTCTGAATTGTGGAGGTCATGCGAATTCCACGCAGTACCCGTTGGCGACCATTTTTATGACCCACTGGGGACAGAAGGCTGATCCTCTTGGAAATGTGAAGCAGATTGAAGATTAGGCTCTCCACAAGACCTTTTCGGGAAGGAAGATCAGAAAAACTGATAATTCTTTCAAGACAGTCCATACACCCTTCAAATTTCTCCCTTGTCCATTTAGAGGACACAGAAGGACCTACGAGTGGAAAAGCGTCGTCTTCTGTCCTTCGGCGCCGAGATTTGTCTCTCAGGGTGTTGGAAAGAGGCTCTTGACTGTCCTCATAGGTATCGTGAGAATCGGGGCCCCATGGAGCATCCAAGGATTTGTCCGCAGCCTGCCCCATGTTTTTCGGCAGAACAGGAATAAGCCCAACCGCCGAAGTAATTCTCACAATGCTGTCTTCGATTATCGCCGAATCCGAGTTAGTGGGTCTGAAGGACTATCGGTAGACTTATTGCCTTCAACGGCGTTAGAGGGCCTAGCGGTCGGTCTTTCGCCTTGAGGCCTACTTGTGATTTCTGGGCCTACCGCGGCCTTCGAGACCGTCGGATTTCCGCGCTTCGACGTGTAAACCTGATTTACGGGTAGCACCCTTGTTGGTTTTGTGATGCCCAGTCGCAAAATGCTGCCGCGGATGCAGGGAAGACTTTGGATCTGTACGATCCGAGGAATCCGCCTAAATTTTCAACGGCCCTGCTTGCGCTTTCACCTTTTTCTACGTACCCACCGAAATAGGTGTAGGGGTTGTGTGCTTAGTGAAATACGATTGTACGCCCGTCGCCGGGTGTTGTCCCTGAAGTGCGACCAGAGTCAGGCCTTAAAGGGTAAGGCACGGCCGTGGCGGACCTAGAAGTGCCCGCCTCGAGGTCTATCACATCCGCAACGGATGTTTGGTCATCAGAGGTACCCCAGTCACTTTCAGCAGGTGTGGCGGTGGGGGAAGGAGGTTCCACCCGCGTCATACCTTACGCGGCCCACCGCTTTACACGGCACTCCTTAAGGGTCTTAGGTTGAAGGAGTTTACAAGCCGCACACCGCTTCTCATCGTGATCTAAGGGGAGAGAGGAGTTGCAGGTCCTGTGTTCGTCCTTCCAAGGATATCTAACGTACACTTAGGGCAGAACCTAAAAGGAGTCCTATCCATAGCAAAAGGGGAAGATGACCAGACCTAGAGGGCAAAGAGGGGGAAAGTGGATAGACATACCTGAAATACGGCCACCCTGACCCCACTCTCTCTACTATAAAGGCCGGCCAGAAGGCCCGGCCACGTGGATGCCTCAGCGGCTGGATCATAAGCGCCGAAATCCACCGTTGTAGACAAGTCCCCCGTAGTCTTCGTCAAAGTTGTTCTTGGCGTCAAAATTACTTAAGGGGGAAATAACCGACAAGTCGGTTTAATATAAACAATGGGCCTCATTACGACCCTGCCGGTCCGGAAAGAACGGTGGTGGTAAATCCGCCACCACTGTTCTTTCCGGACTGGCTGATTAAGAGTCCTGCAGGCGGGAGGTGGCACTCCCGCCAGGTCTGACCTGGCGGGTTTAACACCACCCGCCTGCAGGCGGACATGGAAACACTGGCTCTGTCATAGACAGAGCCGGTGTTTCCTTGATCCCCATGGAGTCCTATCGGACTCCATGGGAATGGGGATTTACAGATTTCCGCTTCCGGAATTACCGGGTCACTGGGGTTGTAATGCCCCGGTGATTCTGGCAATCACGGAGGCGGAATGGTAATACGGAGGCGGAATGGTAATACGAGTCTGGCGGTAACCTGCCGGAATTTCCGGCACGGTTACCGCCAGACTCGTAATGAGGCCCAATGTCTCTTATGTAAGAGCTCCGCTATAGGGCGACCAGTTATCTGGGTGGAAAAAAACAATCTGAGGGACCTCAGCGCGTGAGGGATTTTGAGTACACTACACGTCACGATAGGAATAGTGTTACAGACACACATATGCCGACGTCCCCTTTCGGTCCCCGAAAGACAAGATGCAATACTCTGCGGTTACCACTGGATGTCAGACCATATTCACAGCATGTGATTCTAAGCAGATTAGCAAGCATCAGAAAGAATGACATGCTGATAGTCATCTAGCAGACATGTCTGCAGGCTTGCATTACACTCATGTGACATTGTGTGTACCAGAGATGCAAATTTACTGTGGTTGGCTTGGGTGGTATCGCTCCAATGCTACTACTAGGTGGTGGTAGTGCCTGCTAGGTGTGTACACAGTGCATTCGTGTGCACATTGCCTGTTGGCCTGCCAAGGTGGCTTGTTGTGGGTACGGTGGGGCTTCACTTTCTGATTTGGCACACATAGGTACTTCTCATGTGTCCATGTGTTGGCACGCAGTTTTCAACTACAGTGCATGTCCATTGCCACGTTTACCAGATTCCCCTGGCGCGTGCGCGTGCGTGCGCGCGTGCGTGCGTGCGTGCGTGCGTGTGTCCCCCCCACTGGACATTTGCAGTGACTGCCATGTGTTGAACCATTCCCGTGCACATTTTGTGCATCTCAGCTAATGGACGCATGCTTTTGGATACTACATTCACATGTACAATGGAGGTACCTGGGCACATTTTCGGGAGTTTACTCAGTTAAACTTAGTCTTTCATCCATGCCAAACCCTGGAACCCACTTTCTTCGGAATTGCCATTTGTTAGTCAACCTCCTCTGGGATCAGAAAACCTGATTGAGCGTCCACGCAACGTTGACAGCGAGCTCCACAAGACCGGGAGATGTTACTCAATGGGCCTCATTACAAGTCTGGTGGTAACCGTGCTCGTAAAATTTCAGGTTGCCGCCGGACTTGCAACTTTTTTCGGTGCCTGGCTTGCCGGAAACACTGGGGATTACGACCCTGGTGTTTCTGGAAGTCTGGCGCCAGAAAAATGTTAATCCCCATGCCCTTTGAGTCCCTTACGACTCCATGGGAATGGGGATGACAACCGAGACATAAGAGCATGGTGGAATGGTTTACCACAACAGGAGAAAGACCATGGTTGCTCCAAGAGCTTACCAGCACTATAGCCTTCCTTAAAAGGAGACGATTAGGGAGAATTCTCAGAAATGTGCTTATTCATCTCTACCTTAGAGAACCCCAGCTCTTTTGCTGGACTCTAGGACTTTTTCATTTTTACCTGGAGAGAGTGAGACCCTTTTCCCCACTCTCTCATGTATTTTAATGTGATTTTCTCTGTGTGTTTCTTTTGGTTTTTGGAGTCTGACAAACTCCATAGGCACCTATTTAGACCTTTGCTGTAGTGCTACAGGGAAGTCTTCCAGACTTCCCAAAGGTTTAAATACCTTTCTCTGGGATAACTACTGTTTCCCAGAGCAGTAAAGTGAAATTCACTTGACTTTGCAATTGTAACTCTAGACCCAGCACACACTATCTTACCATAGAGTGCTGGAGGGGATACTTAGTAGCCCATTTGTCTAACTTCTCATGTAACAGTTTTTTATGTTACCCATTACACAATTAATGGCTTGTGGCAGTGGTTACTTTGCGTTCGCAGCTGCAGTAAAGCACCCTTGGGTGCCATTTTTGTCAAAATGGCCCCGGTCTTCTTTTTTGGCAATTTCTTGTTGTTTTGGTCCTTCTTGAGATTTACTCTGTGCGCCAAACCAGGTTTGGTCCCTTTGTTTGTTTTGTCTTTGGCGGTTTTCACGAGTGAAAGCCGCCTCTGTCTCCAAGGTGTCTGATGGGGGCAGGAAGTGAGGGAGGTGCCCCAAACTCCCTGTGCTTAGTCTACTAGGAGACAGGAATGCCCTCTAGGGTGATTGGCCGGCCGGCTGTCCGGCAAGGACAGCCAACCTGCTGGGTGATTGACAGCTAGGCTGGAAAGAATGGGAGAAATCTGCATAAAAGGTGAGGCTTTTTGGCTTGGAAGGCACTGTAGACCACTGGACGGAGGAATCTGAAGAAGAACTTGAAGAGGACGCCTGCTGCAACTCCTGGACCGTTGGTTTGCCCGGTGAAGCCCTGCTGCTGTGCTGAACTCCATCGACAGACGCCCTTGCAAGGATTACTTCTCCCTTAGAGTTGGTGGGACCAATAAACTCTAAAGTAAGCCACCTGGACATCCTTCTCGGAGCTGGTTGAAATGCCACAGAGTTGCTGCTGGATGGTCCATCTGAACAGCCAAGAACCGCAGTGTTACTGTGTGCGGTATATGCGAGGAGCTTAAACACCGAATTGCCACTTGTTGGAAGATAGCCGGTTGCTGTCAGTAACCGTCCCATTGCAGTGCAAGAGTCCCCAGGAGTCCTCCCTCTTGTCCCCACGACTGAGGCCCAGGAACACCAGGATCTGCAGAGCTGCACAGGAACAGAAGTCATCTGCTGCTTTTCTTCTAACTAAAGGTACTGTAAAGTCTGAGAGAATTTCCCGCTTGTTGTAGATTTGTGTCAACTCTTCACAAGCCTAACAGCTTGTGGCCCTACATTGATTCTCCTTTTTCACCAAGACTTCTAAAACATTGTGCAAATACTTTTCTACTTACCTGCAAGAAGTGCTTCAGCTGCATACACTTTTGCCTATTGACTTTGGCCTAACCCATTTCCACTGAAAGACTCTTGTCTCATCTGGCTTTGGGGAGGGTTGAAAAGACATTGCCTGCTCAAGAATAATTGTGATCTCTTGTATGTTCCAATAACCTTTACTTTGACACATGTCCCTAATATTCTAAATGCCAAAAAGTAACATATCAATGTCCACAGTGTCCTAAACAATTGATGTCACCTGAGGGTGTAGAAAAAGTCTGTGTGTCATCTCCAATGGGTGCTTGCTGATTTAGAAACTAAGAGTGTGTATTTTCGGAAGTTGTGTGTTGCTATTATATTGCTCCCTTCTAGGAAGGCTTATTTGAAATGACCGGAAAATAAATAATTGTTTTATCAAGAAAGCTTGAGTTTAAGTTTTTATTTGAATACTTGTGAATCTTTGTGTAACTAATCTACTGCTCATATTGACCCCTCTTGAGATAAGCCTGGCTGCTCTACCTCGCTACCAACCTGTGTAGTTCAGATTTATACAAAAAGGTTGGATCGTATTGCCAGGAGGCTAAGGTTGTTGTAGTACACCCTAAGTGTGCTACCCCAAATCTTTATCCAACACTTGGCATCCCAGTAAGTAAAGGAGCCCCGAGCAGTTCTGAACATAAAATAGGGAAATCCATAAAGAGAACTTTTGAATCGCCAACTTCTTTGCACCGGTTTAATCACAGACAACAAGTCTATACCATGTAAGTTAATCAGCTTGGTCTGAGACCACTACTTCACCTATTTCCACTCTCAATGAGCTCAGCCTAGTGCCTCAAACAAGGCTGTGTACCGGTTCCACTGTGGTTTATTTGCAACAATCATCTGCAATTCGTAGCCAAGCTGTGGACCTTTCCGCTTAAGTTGGGCAATTACTCTGCCACCCATGGCAGGCCTATTAATCCAGACATTTAGCAGATTAACTTTTGATCAGGGACACTATACCAATAGGTCTCCAGTGGTAACTTGAAGCCACTAATTTGTATTCCCAAATCAATGGGATCAAGTTAAACAATAGATCAAAAAGCAGATTGTGTACTTTAGGAGAAAAGAAATGAAATACAATTGAAAAGCTTGGTGGATCTTCGATGGCATTGGGTACAATGCAACATGCAAAATATCTAGGTAATATATTTGATGAGAAACAGACGTTATCAAAGAAATATATGAAATGCAAATTACAGAATAAACCAGAAAGGAAATTCTAATATAATATTTATAATAGTTTGAACAGAATCCTCAAGGACTACCAAGATGAAATAAAATTGAAGATATCAAAAAAATGATTTTCCATAAACAAAGAATCTCTGAATAGTTAGTACACCAGGATTTTCACCATCAAGTTCAGAAGAAAAGGTATCTAATAAAGAGGGCAAAGTGCAATCAAGAATTATCAAATGTTTTTTTTGAATGCACAATTAGTGCTGCTGCAGCTTTCAGGGAGACTTTGGGAAATGTTAGAATGACAAAAGTCGGCAAAACGGCCAGGGTCTACCAGCCTTAGGAAAAGGACCCTCCTACATGAATTGCTGCCATAGCACATGTGTAAATGGCCAACACAACCCCTCTTCCCACTTCAAAAGGATATAGCACTGAGATGAAACTTCTCCACCCAGTTTATAGATTGGCTTGCTGGGGTCATACTTCTAGGATATCACAGAAAACAGAATTCCCATAGATGCACTGGATCTGTTACGACCCATCACAGCAGCCGTTTCCCTGTGTTTTTAGCATTTCTTTTGTGGAGCGGGTCGGGGTGTCAAGCTCCAACTACCTCCCAAATCCCCCCCACTACCCTAAAATCATTTTTTATATGTTTCCACAACCTGCCGCATCCCCACAAAAACATATGCAGCAAAAAACAAAGTGAAACGGTAATTTCAACAAGTGCTGTGAAACGGCTGCAACGAGGTGGGCACAGTATCTGTTCCAAAAACAGGAACCCCACCAATTACAGTGAACTTCAGAGGCAGGCCCAAATAATACTAAGGACAGGGTGAATAAAAACCACCTGTGTCTGATGGAGCTAAAGAGAATGTCAAGTCAATAAGTGAAAGAAAGGCTGTTGCTTTTATCCCACAATTACCTGCTCATCCGTATCGGCCTCTCCGTCACTGGGCTCATGTTCTATCAAGGCCAGTCCATCCAGGTGCAGTATCTTCTGGCACAGACTATCCATGAGGTGCTGGTTGAACTGGAAACTACGAGGCAGAAGGAAAAACAAAGACAGGACTCGAGGATATAAAATTGTAACCAAAGGTCAGTCTGCGCAGCTAATTAGTACATGCTGAAAAGGTAGCACAGCAAGTGAAGTACTCCCTTTAAAGATTAATCTGCATGTAGTCAGAGATGCCAATGATGGCAGGGCAGACTGCGCCCTTTATACTTCCAAAGGTGATACTTCAAGTATTGCATTGCAGAGTTAAATCTAGAAAGTGCAGTTTCTAGTTGTGTGCATAGTTCAAGGCCACACACTTTGGTGTTCATGTATTACTGGGACGTTAACACCCAAGTATGGATGGGATGGGAATTCAGAGCTCCATTTAAGGTTTTGAAGACATTTTATTAACTCATGAGGGTTTGACAAACGCCACAATATCCCTAATCTAATGAGTATTTCCCTGCCTGAAAATAAACTAAAGGAAAACACTCTAATAAAAGAAATGTGTCCCTCACTCTTATACACACATGAAACTGAAAAGGTAATATATGGCAATTGAAATGAAACAGAAATAACAGTTATGTTTAACATCAACCAAATAACTGTGTATCCTTGTAACCTGGGTCGGATTCTCTTCCCCAGATTCAAAATAGGATTTTCAATCAAAAGTTCAAATAAAAACATTCATTGTTGTAGCCAACTTTTGATCATAAAGTCCTTTTTACTCCAAAAGTCTTTCACTTGGACTTTAAAGGTTCAGCCAAACAAAAAAGTCTTTATCTCTCCACATATAGAGACAAACGTTCAACACAACTTCTCCTTGGGAAAACAAAATACTTTCAGAATTATTCTGTATCAACGGCACCATTTTGTCAGGTTGATTCCACAACAATTTAGTGAAAACCTTAGTACCCAGGTTATCACAGAGACATGGTGGAATGCTTTACCACAACAGGAGAATGACCATTGTTGTCTTGCCACTCCCCCTTCTTGACAACCTTCAAACACAATGCAGTACTTCAATTACTTCTTCCTGGTCCACTAACCTGCCAGGACTACCACTAAAAGGTACCTGTTCTGGTATACTCGCCTGCCAGAACGAGTACTCTGTGGTGAGGTTTACTTCAAGCCTTTTGGAAAAGTCTTTAACTTTCAACATCACATCTTCTGGGAAAACATTATACACATTGGTGCTGTTTATATTCCACTGTGTATTTGCCATAGGCAATGGAGGTTATACTCTGCTCCTCCTGGATATTTTCTACCAGGAGGGCTCCTCTCCTGCCACTCTCGTTTTCCCACTATTACATCAAGTAACTGCGGACAATGTTCCTTTTTCACACTTGCCCCTCTTTCACTTTGGCATGGCTTGTTGATCTGTTGTTCAACTATTGCCTCTTCCTCTGGCAGTAATGGTTATAATGTTTCTGTGACAATGTTCTCTTGTTGTTTGGCCATTAAGGTTTATATATTATGATTATAACCTTTCAGCCAGCGGTCGATTATAGAGCGTATCATTATTATTATTCGTATTCTTCTCTGCACCTGAGGGGCTAGGGGCCTTATATATTCAAAAGTCCCCCTCAGGTGTGGGTCATTAGAACCACTAGACTGCACCTTGCCGTTTAGTGCCTCTAAATCCCTCTTCCTCAGCCTAGTACTTAGGGCATTGTGGCGCTGGCTTGAAGTCTCCAATGTTCTGATTACCTTTTTTTTCAAAAGGTTTAAATTCCACAATAGGCCATTAAGACTGTAGGGTCTCTGGGGAAGTTAGTAAAGGGGTTCTCACAGTTTTCCTGACCCGATTTCTCCCCATATGATCCTCCCACACAACACCACCCCAAGGGTCAGGATCAGGATGTGTCTGCCTTTCCCTGCCCACATGAGAAGGGTCTCAGGCCAGGGTTTCAGGGATAATCACCTCCGATTCATCACTGATTCTTCTACTCCCTATTTTTCTAAGTGGCAGAAACATTATTTTTTGTGTGCGGCCCATAGGCCATGCCCCCTAAAGCATAACATACAGAAGGGTCTGAAAGATAAAACCACCTCACGTACGCAGGCCTGTAGGGGGCTCGAGATATGCGGGAGCAGGAAGGGTGGTACCTTCAGCCCCCAGAACTCATCAGGTATGTCAGGTGAGGGCCCTGCCCCCGACAGGGACCGCGAGCGAGCCACAAACAAAAAGGCTGAATTTACAGGTGCTGCCATTTCGGCACAGTATATGCAAGTTCGCCCTTTTGTTTGTGGCAAATGGACATAGATCTAGGAAGTAAAAATGTAAACCTCATTCCTACTAGAGGTGTTTGTAGTTGAGTAAAATAGGATTTTAACTCACTCTTTTTTTACGCCATACTTGTTTGCACCTAGTACTTCATGCACATTAAAACAATAATTTATACCTTAATGTTTCTCTTCAGATCAGGCAGCATACACAGTTCCCTGACGAATTTCCTTTCATTTTTTGTTTATACCCCCTCTTTTTGTTGAGTGGTTGATGGAAAGAAACATGTTGGATAATTGTATGTTGAGAAGGGTGTGTATGAGATGTGTTGAACGAGAGAATGCTGTGTATGTTTGAGAAAGTCCGGTGTTACTTTGCTTAAGTTTTTGTGTAATTGCACTTGCACATGACACTTTATGTGCATAATACCTCAAACTTGTAGGAGAGCTATTTTGCTCTGTCCTGTACACCCTAGACTGACGGTTTTATCTATGTCATTGCACTGATGAAGTTCTTTTTTCTTGTCTATTATTGCTAACACTGAAGAAACAAGGAGGGTTAATTTGACAATCAGCAAACTATATTGTTCTCCCTCCCTGAATTACTCAATGTCAGTACAATCTCTTCAAATGTACTGCTATACTCTTCAGTGAGTGTATTATCTTTGTATAGATACTTATGATCATTTGTTGTGAATATTAATAAAATTGTATATTTTTCTACAAATTGCCTATTGATTTAATGGAATAAGGGCAGGCCTTTTTTTCTCTCAACCCTTTTGTTGACCCGAGGTTACCTACGTCGAATTCAAACAAGATACCTGTCGGACCTGTATGTTTAGTTCTAAAGGTTGTTGACCTTTTCTTGAGGGTGGTCCAGCACAGGATTTTCTTCCCTCTTTACCTCCTCAGTGTTATTCGCATACACAGTAGCACAGCTCCCTCCTCCTATCCATGCAGTAATAGGGATTCAAAGTCTAGTATCTTATGTATCTTTTTTTCCTGTTTTTCTTCAGAGTATGTTTACAGCCCATTTTTTTTGTTGGAGTATTTGTCATTTTCTAGGGACTAAAAGTGCCTCTTTATACCTCTTACCTGTTGGGCCGGATAGGATATAGGAATAATTGGTGGTATTCACAGTTCTATAGCTTTGCTCTAAATAAAATGTATGGCAGCCTGCAAAATCCATGTAAAAGCCTACAATGTTCTTATTTCAAGCTAGCTGCCACTTCACTGGCCTGCAAGAAGAAAATGACATTGCGACTGCACTGTAATCAGTTATTACACTTCAGTTGTAATGTCATCATGGCTGCTGCTTAAGCCAGCACAGAGCAGAATTCCAGCTGACACTGCAGAAGTTAAAGCTGTGACAAGCTTTTCAAACTATACAATAGCTTTCAGTGCCTCTTTACAGATATTCATTTTATACACTGCTGGAGGTCATCACATGGGAGCAAGAATCTGTATGCTTATTACATATTTGAAAGCACAAAACGCATTTCGGATGCATTTTATAAAACTGCTCAAAATGTTTTTCTGCAACACAAATGCTGAATATTTCATTTTGTATTCTGAACCGATTCTACACTGATTACATGCATCAACAGCTGGAGATCTCTTGCATTAGATTAAGCAATGGTATTAAGGGGGATGAAAGTGTGTAGCCATGTGCTATAAAGAATAGAATACTCCCTACTGTACAAAAAAAAAGGATAGTGCATGTCCCCTCGGAGCTCTGATCTTCTGCCGCGTTCCTCTATTGATATATGATAGGTTATTTATAACTTGCTTAATACCCAGAGGTTTCCAAGCGCGGACCCGGGTATCGAACCTTTGTTGCTCCATGTCGTCTTGCTTCCAAGGCGAGCACGTTGCCCCGTGAACTTTCCTCTCGAGACTTTAGTTTAGTATTTAGTTACGGAACTCCTTGGTGACTTGCAGGGTCCTTATAGTGTACACTAGGGGGTACGTTATCCCGTATATGGCACTCCCGATAAAAAATGTATCAATTTTCACCAACATTGCGTCTATTCGAGAAATAGGCTGCACAACCACACACAAGGATTAAGCACTTGCAGCATGGTATAAAGAGAAGTCCAGGAACATCATTACACACTCGTCTACTACTAACATTGCAGCAAAGGACGTTGTAGCAACGTACGATCCTTTCAACCGAACTGTTCCTTTCAGCAACTCTGAAAATGGCGCCACTCCTGGGAGAAGCCGAGGCGGGATCAGAAGCTCACCTTCTTGCACTGACTATAAAGTCCCTGAAGAACTCTTGGCATCCTGGAAAGGAAGGGGGAGGACAGGGACCCCCGATACTCTGCGGGGCCACAAACCGCTCCTGCAGCCTCTTCAGCCGAATGAGGTTATCCGAGCCCAGCATATTCAGAACGTCCTGGTCAGGGGCATCGCCACTGGCACTTCCTCCACCACCGACGGAGCCTTTACACATCTAGACAAAAAATAAGTTTCAAATGTTCAAACAACTTTTTTTTTTTAAACCGGAAAGAATAAGAGATAAACCGCAAGGCCCAAAATGCATGCCAGAATCTTAGAAAACATTCCTAAGGGCACTTAAAGCTCATAAAAAGTGTACTGCATTCGAACCAAATGTTTTGAGTTCCGTAGAGAAATCTGTGCACGCTTGCACACATTGAATGGCAAAGTGCCAAACTTTCCAGCTTCGGAACCAAGTACCAATTACATGGTTTCTGCTTGGCCAAATAATTAGGTGACCAAAACCCCGTTCCTCCAGTTCTTTATTGGCCTAAATGCAGAGTATTTTCCTAAAGAGTATCCCCCATATTAATCGGTTTATTGACATTTAGGCATCTCAATCGCAATCTAGTACTACCTACTTACAATATGCCCCAAGTAGCGGGGGATTTACCGATTTAGGTAATGCCCTGGGGCATTACCAGAGTCGGTAAGGCCCCCGCCGCCAGCGTCATATAGCCATTAGTTCCCCGGCCTGCAATACCTGTGTGACCGGGGCACTAAAACCATTTTTTTCTGTCCCGAAACGCTGTGGCGTTTCGGGACAGAAAAACCCAAAAAAAAAAAAAAAAAAAAAGAAAAACGACCGAGAAAATCGCAGCCGGGAAAGGGAAAACTGATGCATTTCTGGGGTCCATGCCTTCCAAACGAGCATTGCCACCATCAGGGAGGGAGCAGACCATGGCTTGGGCAGCAGATCTGTTTACTGGGATGAAAGGCATGAGTTTCCACAGGAGAGAAAGTGGATACCAAGTCGTTTGTGTCTTCCTTGCAATGTGCTATTTGAAGGAGAGGTGACTGTTGATGTAGAACCCAAGGGACTTGGTGCAAGTGGCCATCTGGGGTGTGAAGCACACAAGGGGTATAACAGAGGGCCAGGTCTGGATGTCAGGGTGTTCAGTGTTGTTGGCCAGGAGTTGGAATTCAGTTTTGAAGGGTGTCACGAATCTGGACAATTTGTTCCTTCTCCCCAGAGGGGAGCCACTCCCTTTGAGGTTAAGGAGGTTAGCCTGCTCAGCAAGACCCTCCCTAGGGGTCTGGGCCAGTGGGACATCACTGGATAGTGACTCCCCTCTTGAAGACAAGGACTCCCATTCCTGTGTGGAACTCCTGGTCCAAAACAACATTATCCGCCTACATGGGAATTGCAAGGACTGTTAATTCTGTTTTGAATCCACCAAACAGTGACATTTCTTCAAACTCTTTGGCTTCAGGTAATGCTGGATCTTACCTGAACTCCCCAAAGTGGAATGGCACACCCCCTTTGTTTCCGATGACGTGCATAAAACTATGAGGAACTTTGAATTAGGGGGAGGAATCCTACAGAGACGAGCCTCTGACAAACATCCTGGAGAGGCAAAGCCACAATAAGAGTGCAGAGCAAGCGCGAGCATGGAGAGCTATCGAAACGCTCACAAGAAGCCGGAAGCCAAGGTCGGAAGAGAGACAGACAGTAAAGCAACTGTCTTGCCTGGTGGTGTGACCAGACGGAAGCCGTGGTGAGCATGTGGCTCGGTAACTGTTGCTGAGGCAAGACTGCAGCAGAGAGCCTGGAAACCCAAGCTCTGCCCATTAAGTGTATTAGCTGCCAAGCAGTGGAAGGGAAGCAAACGCTCCCAAAGACGTAACGCCACTGAGAGGCGAACAAATATTCAAGACTGGGAAAGCCACAAAGGTTACGGGAGCCTGATAAACCAGATTCCTCACCTGAGGTGGATGACCATCATCCTTACGAGGCGTCTTGCTTCTCTCTTTCTTATGTTTGATCTTGGCCTTGTCCCGAAGTTGGTCCTTGTAGAGGCAGGGCCTATCGTCTTCTGCCACCACAGGGACCACCTGGGATGGCAAAAGGTAGGTTGCTACGGCAACTGGGTAGGAAGTGGGTCGCTGCGGCAACTGGGTAGGAAGTGTCCTAGTGGTGTGAGGGAAAAGCACTGTGGCACAAAAACCCTCAAAAGTAGTCGATTCCTCTGCAGCAGTAGAGTTGTTAGGTACACAACATCCGTCTGTAATGGTAAGGAGAGCAGGAGGCGGGCCTTGTCAGAATGTACAACAAGCAATGTCTGAAGAAGCAAAAGAATTACGTTGATTGACAGTACCAGAGCAGAAGGGGGGTACAGAACTTTGACAACAGCAGGAGCAGCAGCAGTATTGAAGGCAGAGGTTGTGCTGTGCCGTGGACTGAATAAACAGGAGGGATGTTGGGGTAAGATCATACGCCTTCCACCTGGGAAAGGCGATATTGGGAAGAAGGCAGCAGAACGAAGAAATAAAGCATCAGCGTTCCAGAGAGTATTGAAGGCTGCATGCGGTCGCTGTAACTGCCGGGGCGAAAAGCCGCGGAGCAGAAAAGTGGGAAGACTGCAGAATAGACGGCACAGGGCCATGGAAAAGGAGTACAGCTTGAAATGAAGCAAGAGTGGGGGAAAGCAGAATAGGCTGTGTAAATACAGTTCAAAGCACACAATAGGGCTTATCGTCTTACCCGGGGGCTGATGAGCAGAAGGGTTGCAACGCACCCGTGTTGTATATCTGTCATTCTAAATGCTTTCCCAAATCCCAGCAGCCATCTTGGTGATAAACTAGACCACTGAGCAAGGAAGCGTAATGGCACTCTTGAGGATGGAGCAGCTTGTATTGCATGCAAAGCCCTCTGCACTCGGTCGCATTGCCATAGGGACCACCTTGGAGTTGTGACAATATGCCTCTACCAAAGTCAAGTTGAAGCAAGACTATTAGAGGGTCACAGGGCTTCAGAGAGCCCCAAGAAATTAGAGACTTTAACATTCAAGGCTGGGAAAGCCACAAGGGGTACTGGAACAGAGAAAACCAGAACAGGCTGACACCTTATTGAGACCGAGAAAGTGCATTCTTCAGAGGGCCAAAGGACTTTGGGAAGTCCAAGGGCTGCTTAAAATAACAAACTGAACTGGAGAAAGAAAGAACTTGAGAGGGTCCAGTACTTCACTGTAAAACAAGAACACTTTCCAGAATCAAGATGAAATTGGTGTAATTCTATTTGAAAAACCTTTTTCTTCCTGGACAGAGAGAATTGTAAAGAACTGAGATTTGACATACAGAACCCATAGAAAGGTTGTGAACTGCGTTTTGGCAATATTGATGAACCTTTACCTATGGAAAAAGAGATCCAAGTGATTGGGCCAGGCAGAAGCCAAGAACAGATGCTGTTGCTCCAACCTCCTTCTTGTTTAGTTTTCTTAAGTGGTAGGGCCAGTTTGATGAATAGGATTTGGACTCAGGACTATTTGTTTGGACTTTGACATGCGCCCTTAATTTTAGTTGGTTAGGTAGGGAACTTCCCGCATAGCAGTAGGGCTACATAGGCATTTTCTTTTTCTTTTGGTTTGCCACAAAGGGTTGAGCATAAGCACTAGACATACGCGACTCAATCAAGGAGAGGCAGGGCTTGAGCCTGCGGTTGCCTTCGATGGAGGATATCTTGAGGTAGAGCTGTGTGCCATTTGCATGTTGATGGATGTTGTGTGTAGAGAGGAAGGATCCAAGTGGTTCCATGTAAAGATTGAAGATCACAGGGAGAGGATGGGTCCTTGTAGGTCATGCCTAGAAACACTTGTGTACAGGCACGTTATAAATGCCATATCATATCATGGGAAGAGTTGGTGATCTGGAGGAATCCATTTATACAAACTGGTGGTGATTAGCAAGGTATGATTTGAACCAGCTGAGGACTATCTCACTGATCCCTATGCAGCGATGTAGATCTTCGGTGAGTGTCTAGTGGTCTACTGTGCCAAATGCTGCTGAGAGTTCAAGGAGAACCAGGAGGCAAGGATGGCCATCATCGAGGATTTTAAGGGCATCGTCGATCCACCTTGATAGTAGCCGTTTCTGTGCTGCATGTGGGTCTGAAGCCAGATTGGTGGGACTGGAAGAGGTTCTTCTCTACTGAAAGCTGGGACATGGCTGCTATTTGGGCAGAAATCCATTTTGGAGGTTCTGCATTCTCATTATATGGGACTCCTTTTCTTTGCGCCTCCCCCCCTTTTTTGGAGGGTTTCTAATTTAATTTGGTGGTCAGAGGGACTTCTGCTGACGTCCCTCTGCCATTAAATCCCTTTTTTCCAATCCTTAAGAGTATATGGTCCTGGATTGAACATATGCCTCCCTAGCACAGGTGTGCTTCCTAAGCACCCCATATGTGCACTAAGTGGATTATATAACCCCACTGGGTTTAGGGTGTATGCTGGGGGCAGCGAAGTTTTGGCTTCACCAGTGGTGCAAGCCAATTTATCACATTAGGAGCAAAATGTGCCTTTGTGATAGCCATTGGGGTATTCATGTTTTATTTAAACCCTAATCTCTGCCATTTGCTGGTTTTTGGGGCCAACTTGATTGGCTGGTCCCCAAAACCATTCTTTTGAATCCACCTACCAGGATTGGTGGGCTGACGGAAGCGGTCTGAGTGAAGCTACCCATAGGGAAAACCTTGTTCCTACACTCAATTCTGCCAGATATTTGGAAGGCGAGTAGGTCTGCTTATTACCTGCTGAACGATTTTGGATTCTAAAATTATTTTGCCGATTATGACACCCAGGCTGGTCCTACTGTTATAATTGGAGTCTCTTGCCTGTCGCGCAGGTTTGCATTTTTGAGTGCTGGGCCTCCTTCTCGGGTTTTCATTGTCGTGCTGCTGGTCTTTCTGGTTGAGGCTTTCCATCCTGGGTGCTTTTCCTGGGCTGCGTTTCTGCAGTTCATCACCAAGGTCTTCCGCTTTGGTTTCGGGAGCTGCCACCAACTAGAAGGGTGTTTGGACCCAAACACCCGCCAAATCTGCTTCTGTAGTCCATTTTAGTCGCCATCACCATTGACATGCTGCAGGGGCTATTTTTTATTGTGTTCCATCCAAATCTGCCTGCTCAGCTGCCAGGGTGTACCATGTTCAGATACCTCGTCCACCAGGAGCCATCTTCGTCGCTGATTCCACTTCTGGATGCTCTGTCCCAGTCTTGGAAGAATGATGGTACTTCTTTTAGGCGATCAAGGGCTCAGGGTCCAAGTCTCTGAGGGACCAGATCCTTTGTTTTGCTTTGCAGAAGCAGATTCGGGCTGACCAGGTTGCTTCACCTTCTAGGAACTGACTTTCTAGAAGCCAACCCTGAGAGGATGTCCCTCTGCTCCCTGGGTTTGCAGGTTATCTAAAATACTCACCACCTCAAGGGACCCAGTTTGTGTGCGGTAGTCAGGTTCTACAGGCACCCTTAAACTGCATTTCCCCATTGGTTTAGAATGGGGGCTGAATACTGCTCTGCTTCTCTGCTCGTGGAGCTGCTGGGTCTCGAATCCTGCACTGGATATCTTCATCTATGTCTCTACTGGTTTCCACAGAGGTCAGATGCAATCTTCTTTGTACCCGTGGGGAGGAATAAGGCCCTGGCTTTTCATCATCACCGTAGGTCAGCCTACTGACTGTCTCGTTTCCTATAGGGCCGTTTCTTCAACTTTAGAACCCCTACAAGTGACATGGGAAGGTAGTTGGCTGGACTTGCATTTGTCTAGGGTCCCTGAAGTTCTTCACCAAGCCCTGGACTTTTAGAGACTCTCTCCGATTTACTAGGCATTTTTGAATCTGTGCATTTATTTAAAGCAGAGGACTACAATTCCTATCAGCACTAGCCATCATAGGCAATGGGTAGAGATCATGGGATTTTGAGTCCAAAACATCTGGCAAGCTGGAGGTTGCAGGCGCCTGATTTAGAGTGTAGGAGGAAACCTGTAACTAAGTTCTGTTTGGTCCCGTGGATCCTGACAGATAATTATTTCAGTGTGTAATATTACCTAGGGATCTTTTAATTTTCCTTAAATGACTTTTGAACGTCTGTATGTATAGTATCCACCATCAGGTATAGGGCTTACCTTTTAGGTGAAAGAGTGGACAAGATCTTAACTTGCTATTTACTTTATTTTATCTACATTAGATACATGTCATAGATTTCCATCTCCTCCTCCCAATTTCACATACTCAGAGCTATATTGTTAGAATAGACCTGTAAGGTTAATCCAATTCGGTCCAACCCTTTTCGTTTCAGAATATCTCATAATTTCAACATATTAACTAGGTTGAATGCAAGCTCAGTATTAAAAGTAAGGTACATAAGGGCCCTTTTTCCACACCATATATTCTTGCACAGGAAATATAATATAAAACATTGGTCTGCGATACCCTGACCACGCTGGAACCCTGCTTGGGCTGGAATGGGTAAACTGATGGAAGGGAAGATTTTTCTTTTTGCATTTTCCCACCGTAGATTTCAATGAAACCACCAGCAGCTTTATCCAAGTATTTAATAATTGCCAGACTTTCGTGGTAAGTAATATTTCTTGCCTGCTCAGCTCATTCATCTAGTGGGTAGGGGGACTGGTGAGCCCTTAAGCTACCAGTGCAGGGGGACTGGTTCCCCAAGTCACGCTTTCTGTAGCATACATCACCTTAAAGGTGAGTGTTGCACATATAAGTTGTATCCCTTTTTCACTTTTGTTTGGTCACATTCTTTATGATTTGTTGTTGTGTTTTGCCTAGGACAGCTGCATGCAGTGAACCACGTTTCACATCTGTTTTTGTTAATAACCTTTATTCGGCGTAGGCCTTATAGGTACATAAACAAATACAATCTTTAAATACAATTCGAGATTGGAGGTAAAATCACAGCATGAGCGACACAAACATGAATAATGAAAAAAAAGAAAAAACCTCACTTATTACAGTTACCGATTTCAAATCCACATTACAGGTAGTTAAAATATATCACTGTTAAATTAACCTGATAACCCGCAAGTATATTTATGTGGTTTAGGCTCTTTCTTTGGCACAAGACGCTACAGAGCCTTGCTAGTAGATTTGGAAACCAAGTACACCAGCTTCAAGTCAGAACAGCAACGCGTCCCTGGCTGTTTAACTATGAAATAGCTGGAACAAAGGTTTTAAATTCCTTAATCTGAGTCAGGGACGTCATTTGGAGGTCACCAGGGGTTGCGACTGCGACCCCTGAGGTCTCCCTTGCTACCAACAAAAAATGTAATTTTTTTTTTTTTTTTTTTTTTTTTTTAAATGTAAGCTCCTGGGCTGGCTGTGGCCAGTGCCATGGGCTCTTTGTTTCTGGAGATGCTGGCTTTCTTGTTCAGGCCTCTTTAAAAAAAATAAAACAGGGGGTTGCACTAGTGTAACACTTTGAGCAGTGACCCTAAATAAGAAAGAATAGGAATAACAAATAATTTGTCTTTCTGGAATTCTATACAATAATTGCTAGACTCAAAAGATTTATTTCAGGCACACTTCAGGGGGTGGGTCCCTGATTTTGCCTGTTCTTAAACACCTCAACTCAGCCTTTCAGCCTTCTGAGGTCGACAAATGAGTACCAACACAGGTTGGGTGATATTGTATGCATATTTGTTCTATATAAAGCGCTTAAGCGTAGTGCTTTATCATAACAGACCATTATCATTTGGCCTTGGATGTCTGCTTGCATTCACAGTCATTTGGTAATATGGGCCTATATTAACGATACATATGGTGACCCATTCTTATATGAAATGTTTATCACATAGTGATATAGTAACCATATTTTTCGTTGTGTACTTAGGAACAATGCTATGTGATGCCTCTTCTTGTTTTGCCAAGGTGCGAAAGGTCATGTTCCTTCACTTCCCGTGATGTCACTTTGCGATTGGGTCAAATGACATCACTTCCTGTAATGTCATAGGGGGGTCAAGGGTCGTGTGATGTCACATCTGCTACCCCTGGCATTTTGGTCAAATGACCACCCTGATCTGAGCGCCTTCAGGTTTTCACAGATTAACAAAAAATGTGCTACAGTTTCAGCTCCCCTGCCACACAATGGACAATCAGAACTCCCACTCACGTCCCAGTAACTTGTGTGAGCGCGGACTGGTAAACAACCTAATCGCAGCCGAATATACAGTGCACGGGCATATGCTGGTTTGATAACACTTCAGTACATTTCAAACCCCTGCATCGGTTTTAGGTCGAGGTAGCTGTGTCCTGTTGCTAGCGAAGCTAGGGATGTCATTGCCTTAAACAGATTGTACCGTTTAAAGGCCACCTTAACCCTTTCTTTCATATCACCCCGACAGTCTGTGGGTGACTCCAATAACAGACAGGCCCAAACGGCCTAGCTACTCTTTTACATGGACTAGCCATGCTCCAGGGTCTTACAGTAATTATCCAACTCCTTGCTGCCCCACAGTAAATTACTGGCCTAAACCCGGTTTCCTCACCTATATGGGGAAGATCGCACTCCATGTGGGTAGTAGCTGTGAGGGAACTTAGCAGGAGCAACAGAACAGATTTCAAAAATATATTTTCAGAAACAGTTAAGAGAGTTTTATCCGTGTAACCCCAGATCTCAGCCCCATACATCACTGATGCCTTGGCTTGTGCCTGATACAGTTTAAGGGCTGAACCAATTGTCCTCTCCCATGTCTTGCGTGGTAAACCTTTAGTGCCCCGCTGTTTTTCTCTAGCGAGGGGTTAGCCTTAAGGATCTGGTTGCCCCATCCGCGCTTGCTTGAAAACCGAATTCCCAGATAGTCGTACCAATCGACAGGGGCCAAACGCAGTCCCGTTGGTGATGTAGATAATAGGACTGCGTTATCAGCGAAGAATACAGCGGGTATTCGCTCCTTCGCAATTCTCGGTTGGTCCATGCTCTCTACTAACAGCCTCTTGATGATGGAAGTTATATACAAGCTAAACACAAGTTGAGTGAGAGCACATCCCTGGCAGACCCCTCTGTCCACTCTAAATGGTTCTGTAGCCTCCCCACACAGCACCCAGCAGACAACCGCTGTTTTATTACTATACAGGAGCTGTATGGGACGGACCAGCTCTTGAGGGATACCTTTGACACGCAGGACAGCCTATAGAGTATCTGTGTATGCCAACGAAGGCTGCCTTTAGGTCCGCAAATACCCTGTACAAGTTTGCAATCCTCAGATGTTTTTGGATAACCAGGTGTAACCTAAAACTCTGATACATCATGCTTTTCCCGGTTTGAAAACTGGCCTGTATGTGGCTGATTTGGTTGGGTTCTTCCACCCACATCATAGATGCCTCTGCAGCACTTTGGCAAAGGTTTTACCTGCTGCATCCAGAAGTGAGATGGGTCGGTAATTAGCGGGGTCTGCTCTATCCCCCTTCTTAAAGATTTCACATCTGTTTTTTACCGCATAATGCCATTTTGAATACTGTGTTCTCAAAATGGCCGTGCCCTGTAGTTGCAGACCTGTCTTTTGGCCATCTGGTTTCTTTACGGCAGTCGTACTGCTTCTCAGGACAGAAAATTCCATGTAAGGTTATGCAGTTTACCGGATCAAGCTGGCATTCCCGGGATAGTGCCTTTGTGTGGCTGAACTGGTCAATACTGTGCTTGAGGCTGTCAGGCCCCAATATACATTCCTGCCCGAAAGTGTCTGGTGCTTGGCAGATGTGGGTTTTATGGCTGTCAAAGATTGGACAGCCCTTACTGGTCTGAATGGTGCAAATCCTGCCCTTGGTAGACTGGTCACTTCCAGTATTTACCAGAAACCAAACTACTTGTCAGTTTCCAATCACCTTCCTACTTCACACAGACCTACCTGTGAGTCCCAACTGTCAAATCTGTAATTGTCACATCCAGTCATTGGTTCTGCCATCCTTGCCCTCCTTGCCATCCTGTCACTCAGTCTTCAAGCAATGAGTCCTCCTTGGATAATCATAGCATAAGCATAATCCTTGGACACCACACATCCCCTTAAGATGAGGAAGGTATCACAGTAGTCCAGACAAGTGGTCCAATAACATCCCACTGATGTTATACCCAGTTCAAAGAGGTTTGGAAAATGAACCCATCGCCCAGCCCACAGCTCCCAACATGAACAGTATAAATAGACAGTTGATTGCCCCAAAATGACCCAGGGGTTAGGTTAACAAAAAAAGGCTGCCTTAAAGTGAAGGCTGGCATGCTGCAACCTGGCAGTGAATCGAAAAGAGTTGCATTTAGGTCCGCGACAGAACAAACTGACAGGATAAGTGCAATTACAACTGCTTCCCAAACTAACTGCTGGCCTTGTAATATTTGATTCGATTTTAATATTTATAACGCGCTTGTGGCAAACAACCGTATAGCGGTGCAGCCGTTAATAAAAAAATCACCACAACAGTATATAAACAAAAAACAATTTTAGCAGCCAAAATAGCCCCCATAACATCTCTTTACCCCTCTACGAAACTAATGTAGTGTCTCAAGGACCCGGATCTCTCTTGGAATGCTGTTCCACAACTTTGGACCAAAAACTGCAAATCTTCTGTCTCCTCTCGATTCACACACTGATGGAGGAACAGTCAGGAGCAGCAGACCTCTAGATCGTAGGCACCTAAATGGTTGGTAGCGACAAGTCTTGTCCCTCAGTTACGCTGGTGCCTGTCCAGTTAAGCATTTGAAAATAAGGCGTGCCACCTTAAATTTAATGCGTGCCTCCATTGCCAACCAGTGCACAGTTCGACAGGATGGGGATACATTTGCCCATTTGCCCAACCGGCAGACCAGTCTAATGGCGCATTCTATGCTTTTGGGAGCCTGTACAGTTGCTTAGCTAGCATGCCCATCAACAGACTATTACAATAGTCCAGATGGGCATTCGTTAAGGCACCCACCACTGTTGCATGATCTTCATCTGGGATAAATGGTAGGACCTGCCGTAACCGCGCACTTTGGTTCCTACCTGGCCCTCGCTACTAAGATTATCCTGCCAGATGCAGCCCATGTTTTTAACCTTGGAAACGAAACCCAGCTCAGCGCCCAGGAAGGTGGGGACTGGCAATTATTTCATAGTTGCGAGTAGGTCGTAATCAATAAGTGCCACTGAGTGAAGCTATGCAAATGCTAATCAGTTTTCCTCAGTGTTTATAGAGGACATTCCTCAATGTTTAAAGAGGACATTGAAGATAACCACCCTGCCAACAATGCCCAAGTTAATGATCATTTGTTCAAATTGCACAGTCTGCTTTGGTTTAGGGGGGTTACTACCCCTTCATTCCCCTTAAATATCTTACACAGCATCCTGCCCCACAACCTTTATGCATTGTCACTAATTAAGCGATACCTGGATAAGCTGCTTCTGGAAGAGTCTGGCAAAGTGACTGTGATTCGAAGTAGCAGTGAGATTCTCCATTATCGCCCTATAAAAGACAGATCATAAAGGAAGCCATTAAGAATCCCCCAAATAAATAGAGAAATTCACCATCTTGATGATGCTTTGTATACATTAGAAATGGGTTCCAGAATCACTGGCTCAAAGGACAAGATCAGGCAAGAACTTGTCTTTTGAGCCAGTGATGACATATGGCAGGAGCAAATTAACAACCTACCTGATCCTGTGGCCAAGTCCTCCTTCAAAGGCCCAGCCAGTCTGCTCATGCTTATCCTCCCAGTCACGGAGCAGCTCATAAAAGACATCCCTGTGAAAGTAAAACAAGAAAGGTGGCCATGCTTGGAGTAACGGGAGAACCAGGCAGAATGGATGGCCTTGCATTGCAACAAGCAGCCCGTCTTTGCTAATCTCCAACCATGCTTCAATAGTGGGTGTGAAACTTGATTTTGTAAAAAAATAAAATAAAATAAATAAATAAATAAACATTTGGAATCGATTAAGATTGAAGCACATGCATGGAAACGGGATGGGTAAAGAGTAGCTGTTAAGGAAGTTTTTGCACAGCCCTCCGGGGATGGGTGTGAAGAGACCCATCTTTAGTGGGAGAATAGGTTGTGCACATGTTTAAACCAAACCTCTCTGAACATGTAATGTAGCATTGCAGTCAGGCTTCACTAAGAGGGGATAGGCTGGTACCAGAACAATTCATCCCATACACAACATACCACACAATATACAGTAATACTATACCTTTTATGATGTACTGCATTAGTATAAATCTACAAATAAGTACTAGTATACTATTCTAGCAAAGTATATAGAAAAAAACAGTAATGTGTTTAGGTTGATACCCAATGCTTCCACACAGCATAATATGTTACACAACCCCCAAGAAGTGAGTGCTTGGCATATGTAATGGTCAACATGCAGGAAGAAAGGGGTTAAACATTATTGGAAATCAGGTTGAGAGGGTCAACAAACACAGTAAAATTAGTCAAAGAGTACTGTGCTTAAAAAGGTCCTAGTTCAACCCAAGAAAGCAGTACAAATAATGCAACCACCCCAAGTGGTTACTATAACAACATTACTTCCTATAGCACAGAGTGAACTCATTGATGTCTTATACTAACATCGACATCTGGCAGTGAGCTGAGTGGTGAAAAGAGTGGTTATGCGTGGTTCCTGGCAGTCTTCCCACAGTGGCTTTACGTAGAGGAGGTGCCTTACTCTCAGCTGACTTTCAACCTTACTTAAATTGCACAGCAGCGCAGCAAGCTTGGTGGCAAGGAGAGTGGTTATTTGTGGGGTTTGTCGGGGTCTGGAAGGGGCCCGGCAACATCGGAGAAGACTATTCTCTCTGCCGCCTGAAGTACTTTTAGCATAAAGTTTAAAATCCGCTTCACTTCTGTCGAGCCCGATTCTGCTGTCCGCACGCTGTCTACACGTCGTCTTCCATTGTGACGGGTTAATTTCTATCCATTTTTCTATATTCATTGTCTGCAAGCTCTGTATATTGGCCCGGTTTGTTAAGCTGTTGCACTCCATCTCATATAGACAAATGTGTCCCATGAGCACAGTGTGACTTCTTTTAACTGACATCTCCCTCGCCAGCCTTTGTGATCCCGGGCGGCAAGGTCTACTGAAGCTATTAATATTCAAGTCTTTTGGACGACGCAGTGGTTGTTCTGTTACAGCATAATTTTTTGAGTGACATTAAAGTTCCCATTTAGAGGACAACAGATTGCAGTAGTGGACTTGTTTTCCACAAGATCTATGTGATTCCCTTTTCAAGTAATTGGCAAAAAATGACAGCGTGGCACAAACCAATTACTTGTCATCTTCAAAATTAAATGGCGCCTAAAAGAGTGTACAACTTATGTCAGATGGGAAAGGGAGCAAAAATGGGTAAGTTAGAATTCCCGGCATCTATTACAGTTATGAGGACTGAGCGAGTGCTTTTAAATGACGCCACAATTCATGAGGCATCTAAAATTACTAAATTCTTTAAAGTACCCCTAAGGAATGTTATGCCTGAAATTATTACTTTGCATACTTCTGAACAAGAAAACCCTCCTTGGGCTGGGTAATGCCTCAACAGAGATGGACAATACAAATTCCTTACTTAATCTCCACTTGTCACTCCAGAAGGAAGTTCAACATCTACCCTGCACAATAAGGCCTGAAGTGGTAGCCACTGTTTGTGCGGAACATAATATTCTAAGTAATTTGGCGGTAGAAGTCGATTCCAATCAAAGGCTCTCATGTTCCGACCAACGGGGCCCATTGAGAACTCTGCTTGTGAAGCTGTTAGTCAGAGCCTTTTAGGTGATGTTTTGGATGAGCCGAATGGCCCTAGTACAGAATGAAGCTATAAACTTAGCATTGAAATTTCTAATGAGACCCAGAAGAAAATCTATTTATTGGAACAGATCTCATTAAGAGCTACAACTACCACAGCAAGTACCATTCCACATATTGGGATTTCTGTGAAAAATGTCTTCCCGAATAAAAGCTAAAAACAAACTACGGCTCCTTTGGCGATGGTGGATAGGGCAAAGAGTATTCCCAGGGAGTCTACTTTTGTCGAATCCCCTAAAGCACTGGAGGAGGCAGTCATAGAAACTGAGCCCAATTATGATGTGGCTATATCAAGAAAAGAGCGTTGTAGGCGACTAAAGAGATCTAACGAACAAAATGTGAAAAAAGGGATTTCTAACCAACCAAATAAAGACATTGATATACTAGAAGCGTACAGCAGTACATCTAAGGCTTGGCCTTCACAGAAGAAGGCACGGAAAAGGGCAGCAAGAAGACTGACGTAATAAGGAGGGAATCTTAACCTCGTGGCTGTTACCTTGTCAGCCTAATAAAATCCAGTGGAAATATGATCAAGAAAACGTTGTGCATCCTAATCAGGAAGATGTAACCAGTCACTCAGACCTTTCTGGTGGCTTGGGGGGGGGGTGGAGTCTGTTGAAACAACTATAACGGACCCTCCTCGGATGAGATTTGTGGAAAAAGAAGTAGGCAATGCTGCAGCCGATTGTATATCCTCTACCAGAAAACATACTGAGTGCAGCCTTTATCGGTTGCATCCAACTTCACCATTTCTAGACTATTTGAGAATGCTTTCACGCCTATAAATCGGCGAGTACTCTTACATCGTTGTGGCCACTTGGCCGTTGTGAGTGTTACAGAGTAGCGACCTGCACTTTGTAGAGCAGATGGAGGGGTAGAGCTCTGTAGTAACGAGAGTGCATTGTAGAGATTCCAAAATCCCAGTTTTGGTCAGAAGAAATGCCACATCTCTTTTAAAATGGGGATACGACAGACCAAATCTTAGTAAAGAATGTGGAAGGGCAGTTAAAGTGGTGTAAAGATACCAACCTTGTGCAAACATCAAATGTTGTCTCAATGCCTAATGCTGCTTCACACGTCCCTAAGGGTAATGTTCCAAATATCCCCTGAGAGGTTATTGCCAAATCTCATTGGGAATGGCTTATTTCCTTTTTACCTGTTCCCACACAGCATTCCTAAATGACACTTTTCCATTTGCTCTGGAATACATGTGGTCACCATCATTTAATTGCAGAGGGTGGCTCTTATAGCGTGTTTTATGATCTTCATATAATATTATTCCAGGAGACATGGCTGATGGGGGAGGTTATTTTTGATGGATATATGTGTTTCTCAAATCAGGCCAGAAAGGGTGAGAAGGGTTGCCCTTATGGAGTATTATTGACTCTCTGTTCGAACTCCTTGGTGTCGAGGGCAGCTGTTATTTCCAATGACAATCAACATTTTATGTTGGTAGATGCAGAGTTCAACGACTGTCTTCATTTATTGGGGTTACATTTATATGATCCTTCAGTGGGAGTATTCACCAAAGAGATCCAAATGGCAATTTATGAAAGCATTATCTCAGATGCAAAGAATTAGCATGGCCATGGATCTTATTCTTGGTGGTGACTGCAAGTCTCCCTGTATTGATTACCCAGTAAATGACAAAGGTGGTGTGATGGCATTGGTAAAAGATCAAAAGCATTCTAAGTCTACTAGTGCAGCACGTTTGTGGTCATCATTCTGTTTTGATTTGGGGCTTCAAAAGTTTAATGGCTCCACGCATGGTGATGTTCCAGCAGCAAAGACTTGGCACAATGGTGTCTGCCATTTAACATATTTCTACGGAAGTATTGCTTTGTTTAATAATGTCCGGGAGATATCACGTCCATTTTAGTGATCACGCGATATTGAAAATTAGGCTAAACATTCTGCCTATGAACTACATATCCAACTACGCGAAACGCCAGTGTTTTATGCTTCACCACTTGTGTTAAGGACTCCCTATACTCAAGGTCACGGTAAAGTGAGTCTGCATCAAAATTTCTGGTAGCCTAGCCAGCAGTATTACATTTTTGGGGTTCAGCAGTCTCATTTCATGGGACCACTACTCTTTTTGCTCCCCCCCCTCTTTTTTATTTTTTTTTTTTTTTAAATTGTACTTTGGTGGTCCGAGGGACTTCTGCTGAAGTCCCCCTACCACTAAATCCCCTTTTTCTGTACTTGAGGTATATGGTATTGGGTCGCCTATAATGTGCCCAGTCCCAGGGGTGCCTTCCAGGCACTCCATTCCAGCCCTAGGGTGATTTTCACCCTCTGCTGGTTTTAGGGAGTAGGCTGGTGACAGCTCAAATTTTGTTTTGGCTTCAACTGGGGTGCAAGTCGATTTACCACATTAGTAGCCCAATGTGTCTATTTTTCTTATTTTAATATTGGGCATTTGTATGGTGCCTATACAGCAGAAAGTGTTTCCAAGCGTCACAAGACAAAAAGTGGAAGGGGAACAGGGGAGGATAAACAACAAAGAACGGTCCGACTATGCCTTGTGACACGCAGACCTTGCAAGTGCAATAAACAAAGTGCAGATGGGGGGAGGGGGCCCCGGGACTGAGGCAGAGTAAGTGCTAGGGGAGCCATTGGAGGGCAAGTGCGAAGGGAGACCGAGGTAAGGGAAAGGTGCAAGTCAGGGGTAAACCAGGCACAGTAGGCTGAGTCAGGGAAGGTGCCTGAGGGCAAGTGCTGGGAGTAGGGTACTGCGGAAGACTGGAAGGAGGAGGGCCTGGCCTCTGCAGCAGCAGGGGTCATTAGCTGGGGAGGTCGAGAGGGGAGGAGGAGGAGAAGAGGAAAGTCTTGAGGAGCTTTCGGATCTTAAGGAGCTGCCGCTCAAGACAGAAGGGTAGGGAGGCCATTCCAGAGGGAGGCTCCTGCTGAGGAAAGAGATCTACCCCCCACTCTCGGCTTGGAGAAATGTTTGACCTGTAGAGAGTTAGAGCTAGAGGACCGAAGGACTCTAGCAAAGAGGTATTTAGGGGGGGGGTGAGTGTAGCGCACTTCACAGGCCCCAGAAAGCCTTGTGGATGATGCAGAGGGTCTTTAATTTGATCCTTACAACCATCGGGTGCCATTGGAGAGATTGTAGGGCTGGAGAGATGCAGTCCCTCGGCTTGAGGCCAAGGATAAGTCTTGCATTCCTATTCTGGATTAGTTGGAGAGGGTGGAGAGAGGAAAGGGGAAGATTGAGGAAGAGACAGTTGCAATAGTCCAGCCTGGAAAGAACCAGAGCACTGGAGACATTGAGTTTCTGCTAGAAAGTGAGGAAAGGGAGAATGCCTCTGAGGAGGTAGAGCTCAAAGTGGGCCTTCTTGGCAAGGTCCGCAATATGAGGCGAGAAGAAGACAGAGGAGTCGAAGAGGATTCCCAGGTTTTTTGCCTCACATGAGGGCAGCCAGAGATTAGAGGAAGGGGGGAGGGGGGAGGAGCACCAATGGAAAGGATCTCAGTCTTGCTGGCATTGAGACAGAGATCATTAGTAGCACACCAAACTGGCAGTGGCTAGCCAATCATGAATATCCACTGGCTACACAATCTGCCCAATAACAGACATCAATGCACCAGGATGTGGACTGGGACCAGACAGTCCCAGCACCCACATCCGGCCACGCACACAGACCACTCCTCAGCCCGCAAAAGCAGCAGCTTTCCCAGAGAAAAGGCATACCAAATAAGGTAATTCTGGCCCAAAAGGGCAGAGATAAGACCAAAGCGCAATATTACCAAAGGATAGGCAAGATTCATGGCACGGCCATTTTAAGAGTGCTAGCCACTCTTAATAGACATTTGCGGTACATGCAAAAGTGCAAAAGTAATACGTTGAAAACCCAGTACAAAAATATCCGCTGCCAGCAGCCAATCCTGGACACATTTTATTTGTAACCCAAAAGTTACTAAAAGAAAAAGATATAAGGACTCATAGGGTTTCATCGCGAGTCGGGCGGTAGCCCTTAAATGCGGCGGTAACAGTATTACAGCTGCATTTAAGGGCTGGCCTTATCACGACTCTGGCTCATTTACCCACAGCTCGCAGAAATAAATCCCAATTACTGGTGCAATTACAGCCGGCGGTATTACCACGCACAACCTGCGCCGAAAATTCCCCACTGGGTCCTATGGACATAATCGGGAATGAGGATTAACAGTTAGCGCCCAACCCGTGATCCGCTGCAATACCGCCAGACCGGTGGACTCTAATATAGTTGGGCGGTATCTCAGCCAGGATACCGCCCAACTCGTGATCAGGCCCATAGTATCCCAACCACACTTCACTTTAGGGTGATGTGTGCAGTTGTAAAAATACAAGAAATCCGTAGAGAGACAGTCTATCAGCAATGATAGTCTTATGTACGGATCAGTCTCCCCATACAAATGAGCACAAAGCAAGGGAAGACACCTGAAAAAAGTCAGGCCAGGAGTCATAACAGAAGCAAAAAGAAAGGGCGTCCCGTAGAAGTCTACGGGAGAAATCTACGAGAGGAAAGCAGCAAGGAAAAAAATCGTATCTACCACTGTGCATTCCCTGTAGGCAACTCATTCACTTCACAGAACGGACGGATGCGAAGCCAGCACTACAGGGCTATAAACTGCAAACCAAGTGCGTAGTAAATGATGCAGTTCAGTTCTTTCACAACAGATCCCCAAGTGGAGAGTGGCTTACCCTCCCCCACACTCTTCAGCAGCACCAAACGTTACACAGCGTGCAATATCAGCGCTGTCACACATTAATCATGCACGTTCATCTGAAGACAGCCCCATAAAGAGCTCAGACTTTGGCAGAAAATATCGTTATATACAGTTAGCTAATTGCATCTACAGGGCAGCAAATAATATTGATGAACTAAATTCAACGAAGCTGGAGGTTTACCTTTGCTTTTTGAAGATGTGGAAAGCCCGGTCACTAGGAAAGTTGGAACGGTTGTCAGTTTCTGGTTGAAAAGATACAGACTGTATGTACGATGGCATCGGAAGGGAAACCTGAAAAAAAACATTAATATTGCGTTATACACCCCCTCCTCCTCAGGCGACTGCTGCCTGTGAGAACAGAAAGAAGAAAGGATAGCTTGCAAGAGGAAACATCATATGCTTTGTATAATTTGTAAAGAAACGGTTTCCTCTATGCTAGTCGAGTCTGAAAACCCCAATAAACTTTACGTGTTCACAACAGAAATGGTGCTCTATCGTCAGACGAGGTAAAGTGAAGTGTGTGTTAATGCAGTGTGTATGATGTCGAGCGCCCATCTATTCTACCATTGTACGATATGTAGACTTTTTTGGTTAGCGTGAAGTTTTTGATCACGACATAAGCACCAAACATGCTTCTGCAGTGCAACAGTAGGTAGGGACAATCGTTCTGTGTCAGATCTCCAGCATCAACCCTTACTTTTCTGCCATGGCTACATGCTACGCACAGAGCACAAAGTATAAAGCACAAGAAGCACACATTGTGACCTTTCCCTCGCCTATAACCAGCCCCACCGCAACTGTAACGCAGTCCCTTTATAAAGGCCTCTGGCTGTAGTGATGAAGTCCCCTGCCTGAACCTGGCACAGATAGTGGGGTAGACAAGGGGGCCGAGTGTCGCTAACCACTGTGATGCTGAAACCTGGGCAGGAGACCCCCGGCTACCCTCACCATGCCACTTGGGGGATTGCCACACAGTTTGGAATAATCAGAACGTAATCCGTTGGCCCGCTATTCTTTTGGGACATGGGTCTGCAACCTTTGGCTCTCCAGATATTTTGGACTACAACTCCCATGATCTCTCCCAATTGATTATGTTGATTAGAGTTTAGTCCAAAACATCTGGAGAGCCAAAGGTTGCAGAGCCCTGTTTTAGGGGATTCACAAAACTAACACGTGGCAGGCTAGTAAACATTGTGTCTACAATAGTAAAATACTGACAAGAGCAGGTCAAGGCCGGGCTGTATTTCAGAGCAGTAGCCAGCAGCGCAGCGCAGACACCGCCGAGCCACTGTAGGAGACGAGGGGCACGAGGGTGGTCGGCTCGCAAAGCTATTGCTCATGTAAGAAACAAGGAACGGACGAGGCCTTTGAAGGCTTTTACTGAGCATTGCTGCAGAAACACAGCTGCAGCAAACCAGCATTAGTAATCCACCAATTCTGAACAGAGTCGTAATGATAAGACGCATGCACTTCCTCATGAAAAACAAGGGCAGAGGGAGGGACCAATGGCCTATAAAAAGGCTCAAAGGAGCATGACGTTTTGAGAATATATTCTGGCGCCTTGTATCTGTTCAGAAGCAGAATGGGACACCCACATTTTGCTTGATTTGCATTATGCAGTAAAAGGGGCTGCAGTGGCCAATTACTGTGCATTGAATGCTGGATACAGGTCAACTGGCTTTGCTTAAATTGCAAAAAATCAGAAGACGTGCTTCTCGATTGCTCTTCAACGGAATATTTCCGTTTTTAAGGCTGGAATCTTTAGGGCAGGCCCCTTCCCTATAGAAATCTGTGTGTCTGGTTTGATAGCCAGCTGTCTTCTTCTGCCTACAGGTAGGTTTGGTCTCCAAGTCAGCTCTCTTCATCTATACAACATTAGAAAGATTATCCCTTTTTTAAGTACAAGCAGTGGCTATATCCAGGCTGCAATCCTACATATCAGTTTTATCTTGGTATTAGTGCTAAAGTTCCAGGTTCTAGCTATTTTCGTGAAATCTGATCTCTCTGCGGCCAGACAATCTGTGCACTGGCTGACTATCGATAAACTTATTCAATTTCGAGGCTTGTCTTTGTTCTTGAAGGCCCTTAGTGGAGCTGCCCCCAGTATCTGGCAGACCTGTTAGAACACCATGTCCCTGTTCGCTGCTGGAAGAAGCTACATTGAAGGCGTACAGGTTCCGTAAAAACAAAGAAGGGAGTTTTGGGCCACTGTATTTGTAATATTATGCCTCAAAATAATAAAATACTAAAACAAATGTTTTGGCTACTTTAAAAAAGAGACCAAAGAAGTATTTAACTTATTTTATTATGCTGATCTGGATTAGTTCTAGTTACAACTCTTCTTTCTGGACTTGTTATAATGCCTGATCATTGTTCTTCCGTTTTGTATGTATTTGTTAGAGTTCATTCTGTTTCATGTATATGTTAGGGGAGTTTTCCTAAAGTCTACCTCTTGGTATACAGGCCTCAACTTCTAGTACAAGTCTGTACTGCTCCAGGTTCTGTTTGAATGGCAGAGCAGCCAGGCCTATCTTAGGAGGGAGATGTGAGCTGTAGGTAAGTATAGTAAATACATAGGCCCAAAGAAACACTTACACACTTGTAGTTCTAGTAAAATAGGCATTTTACATACACAAGGTAAGGTTATAGTCAGATCAAGTAAGTACTATTTTGAACTAATAAACACAATAGAAAACATATGCAGTACTTCAGGTGAGTGAACCATAAGTTAAGAATTGTACCGTGAATTGAACACAGTTAAAAAGTAAATAAAATCACTTGTTATTGCAACTCAGAAAATGTTCTGTTGTAGGAATAAAAAGGTTAAGCAACACTAACAATTGCAGGTCAGTACTTTGAAAGACCTGTATTACTTTTCAGAACCCTAGAAGTCCATCCCTACCTAGGTATGAGTTCTTTCAGGTTGGAGGTAAAGCAGATAAGGCATAGATGCAGAAAAGGCAAAGTTCCAGAAGATTATTCAATTACAAGTAAAGGACTTATTTTGGTCAAAAAGGTTTCAGGGACCTTGGGAAAGGCTCTCTATGGTCGCACAAGCGTTAGGACTGGCAGAACAGTATGGATGAACACCCAAACACGGGAGTTAGCACTCCAGCAACAAAGGAGCGAAAAAATGACTTAAGGTATGTACTACCCACGAGTCCGCAGAACCTGGAGAGTTATGAAGAAGATGCAGCTGGATTATTTCACGGTGCAACAGCGGTGGATCCGGTCTCCTGATCCTTGGTTGTAGTGATGAAAGGAGGGACTCTCAGCAAAGGATTCTTTGTGCTCTGCCAGTCTGCAGTTTTGGGCGCCTTTACACAGACTTCAATGCGGAATGGTTCTCGTCCGAACGATTTAGCTCCCACCTGCACTCTGGTGAGGGAACTCTGAGGAGGGGGATCTTGCCTCTGGAGGTCCGGAAGGAGTTCACCAAAGTTTCTGGAGAGTTTGTTCACAGGAAGATGATGCACTGCAGGATGGTTGCAGGTCCCAGGGTATTGGCGGTTTGCAGCCAGGAAGGTCGCAGCACATTGTGGGGTGGCTCAAATTGCAGTTCGTCTTTGGGCTGATTTGGAAACGGGGTAAGGACAGCAGCAGTCACTTCAGCAGGCTTCACAGATTGCTGGAAGGTGCTGCACGTGTCTCTGATCGTCTTTGTTTTTTCTGTTCCAGTGGTCGACTTGTCTTTTGCTGCAGGATCGTCGCCTTTTATCCAGGAACTCAGCCAAACAACCGTCATGCATCATTCAAACTTTGGGTGGTGACTGTCTTTCAGGACAGCCAGCCTACCAGTTGGAACTGGATCCAGGCAGACATGCCAGAAGGCAAAGGGCTGCAGAGCTTTGGACTACTCCCCCATTACCTGTCTTCACAGATACTGGAGCCTTGGCAGGCTTTCCAAAGGATTCTAGCTGAAGACAAAAGTCAAAACAAGGACCTCACCCACCCAGGTTGGTAGAAGAAGGGCCAAGAAAGGACAAGCACACAAGAAATGGTGAAAAGAAAAGGGAGCCACCATTTTGGGTCAATGGTGACCTTTCTGTACAGAGCCCCAGCTGTGAAGACAATCTTCGAGCCAAAATTCCACAAAGTTCGGTAGAACAACGTCCACTGGCACAAGCTATTAGGGTATGCTTGCCACTACAACAGAAAGGAGCAGTGAGAAAGTGGATACAAGATAACCCTTCAGCACTCCACATAGGGTGCTGTGTGCTGATCTCAGGATAAAAGTATCCCTCTAATCTTGAGAACAGTGGTTCTTAAGGAGAATAAAAGAATGTAAAAAGGAGAGCCCAAAGGGGTCCCAGAAACACCACACAGAAGGTGCTGTGTGCTGCAAAAGTGAAACACAGATGCCTTTAAAAGGTATCGAGGAAAGCATGACTCCATAAACCAAAGTAAACACATAATGAACAGGGTTCCCATGGTCAGAGCAAAAAGAATGAATGAGGGGAGAAAAGGCCCCCCTCATTCAGGAGAACACGAAAAATGTCCAAGAGTCCAGCAAAAAGTACTGTGGTTTTCACAGGTAGATGAGATTTGGCAGTTTGTTTGGTTTTCTACAGAACCTGGAAAATTGTTACTTCAGGAAAAATGTGCACTCAACTAATGTACACTCATCTATTATACTCCTAAAACTACTACTAGAATCACAAAGCATGCATATACTACCATCCAGTGGTTCATCTGGAGTAGTACAAGTTGTCTTTTTGAAAAGTATAAGTAGCCACTGACTGTCCTAATACTACCTATCTAGGTAAACACATGGCCCCTCAGTGCCTATACCCAAAGATGTTTGTTTTAATTGTGTTGGCCTGAGAGTATGTTAGGACTTTATGAGTGTAATGTATGTTGGTGTGCCTGTGCTCTCCACTTTAGATGGATGTCTAAAATTTTTAGGAGGTTATCGTAGTCATGATGAACAGGGAGCTCAGAGTGCAGCCAAAACCCATTCAAGGTAGTGTGGAGAGTAGTCAAAGCTTAGTCTCAGGAGTGTGTGAGAATGGTCAGGGGCCCCCAATGGGTCGCCACAGTATAATGCACAATAATGCAGCTTAGACTGTCAGTTATAAAAATACAATTATTGATTTAGGCCTGAAAAACACTAGCAGGTAGAATTATCACACAATACTCTTATTTATTTTTAAATGTCTTTATTGGCATTTGTTATAGGTACAACAGCAGTATGACAGGAGTTGCCAACTACTTCATAGTATGGGCTCATCAATATGAAGCCAGCCGTTAAATTAAACAATAAACAACTTTAACATAAAACGTTTAACAGTAACAGTGTTTGTCTCCTTGTGGTTGATGGATAGTTCAGCTTGGGAGAGTTTGCAGGGGGTGGAGTAGGGTGGGCGAGGGGCGGGGTGGAGGAAGAAGCATGAAGATGAGGGATCAGTTTCGTTTCTGGGAATTGTCTGTTTAGGTGACTTTGTGGTGGTCAGTTCAGTTAACGTGGGGGTAAATCATTCAAGGGGGCTTTTCGTCGTTGGAGGGGTGGAACAGTGCCCATGTCAGGGCCTTCCAAGCGTCCAGTGCCTGACTTGCATCTTCTGGGGATTTAGCGATGCTGTGCTCCCAGGCTGAGGTTTCCGCCCCGACCAAGCATTCCAGTTCACTATGCCATGCTTGGAATCGTGGGCCGCCAGGTCGCTTCCATGCCATTGCGATGGTCCTCTTGTTTGGATACATGCCATATCCATGAGCTTTACAGTGCGTTTGATTTTGGCTAATCTGGGGTAAGTCCCCAGGAGGCACTCGCTAGGGGTCCACTCGTACCTGGTTATGCCTGCCCTCCTGTGGGTTTGCTCCACCTCAGCCCAGAGCTGCTGGGTCATGGTGCATTCCCAGAACATGTGTAGTAGATCCGCTTTGTCCCCGTTGCACTATGGGCAGTTGTGATGGGGTTGCTTGCTGATCGTCGCTATTCTATGTGGAATTAGATAGGAGCGGTATAGTACGTTCAGTTGGATCAATCTGAATCTGGAGTTCCTGGAAACCTCCTTGGGGAACGCCAGAGCTCTCTCCCATCCCCCATCAGTCATTTCTCGCCCCAGGACCCCGTGCCATTTGAGTTTTAGGTCCGGGCTAGGGGGATTAGGCCCGTCTATTAGGTGACTGTATATTTGAGACACCAGTCTCCGTCCCTCTCCCAAATTATACAGTAGTGTTACGAAGGGCTTGGACTCGGGCTCCTCAGGCCATGTGTCCCACTTGGCTCGTGCTAGCTTTCGAATCTTTTGATACCACAGGAACTGGCCGCTGGGTATGTCTCCCTCGGATTGCAGTGAAGAGAAGTCACGGAAGGAGCCCTCGTTGTATAAGTCTCGCCATGTGTACACTCCCTTCCTCTCCCAGTACCTGATGGTTGCTAGGTCGACGCTGTTCTGGCACAGGTCGAGAGGAGCGGAATGTCCAGAGTATATGCATGCTTCAGGTGGAGAAGTGACTTTGTTCTGTGCCACACCTGCCTTCCCAGGGTAGCCATTAAGGGTGTTTCGCTTGGGAGGTGTTGGGGAGCCCAAATAAGTTCCTTCAGCCGGATTGCAGCGATTGGGTGCTGCAGTAGTCCTGTTTCCGAAGTGACGTCATCAGCCAACCATTTGGCTATGAAGCTGAGCTGGGCTGCCAGATACTATTTCTCCAGGTCAGGAAGTTGAATGCCGCCCTGTCTGTGCGGGAGAGTTAATGTGGTTAATGCCATCTTGTGTCTGCCTTTACCCCATAGGAAGTCCTTGAGTATCGTCTCGAGTAAGCGAAAGAAGAGGGCTTTGATATAGTAGTACACATTTTGGAATCCATAGAGGAATCTGTGGAGAACAATCATTTTGATGATGGACGCTGTTCCCATCCTGAACAGGGGGAGTCGTGACCAGAAACTTATCGATTTGCGTAGAGGGGGCAGCGCCGCCACGGTGTTGTTTTCGTGCATGAGCTCGGGTGTGTGTAGTAGGTTGACTCAGAGGTAGCAAAATTAGGTCAGCTGCCATTGCACTTCCAATGAAGGTAGGTCATCAATGTGTTTGTCTTTGAGGCCAGCCAATGGAAAGAGGCAGGATTTGCATCTGCTGAATCGTGGGCAAAATTGCCATGGACCTCCAGCTTAGTCGGGACGTTCTGGTGCAGGTCTCTTACATAGAGGAGGACATCATCTGCATAAAGGGAGATTATGTGATCTACCCCGTCCAGTCGTATACGTGCATCGAAAAATTGTTTTCTGAAATAGATGGCAATAGGTTCAAGCCCGAGTATGTAAAGCATGGGGGAAAGAGGGCAACCCTGCCTAGTGCCCCTCTGTATGTCCCACTCGCGGAGACAAGCCGTCCAGATTTTACTCGTGCCTTTGGTTTGGTGTAGAGAACTTTGACCCATCTGATGAATTTCTCCCCAAAGCCGAATTCCCGGAGGACCGCTAATAGCCATTCCCAGAAGATGGAATCGAACGCCTTGATGGCATCCAAGGATAGCAGGGCGATTAGCCTGGGACATGACGTGCTGGAGTCTGCAAAGATTGGCGGTGGTGTTACGGCCTGGCATAAAGCCATTTTGATCTCGGTGCACTAATTCTCCTATTACCCTAGAGAGCCCCTTGGCTAGGATTGTGGTCAATATTTTGATGTCGTAGTTGAGCATTGCAAGTGGGCGGTAGGAGTCACAATCTTCTGCAGGTTTGTTGGGTTTAAGCATCGGGATCACCAGCGTTTCGCACATACTCCCAGGCAAAATCCCCAGTTTGCATGCCTCCTGAAAGACCTCGTGCAGTAGCGGGGTTAAATTTGGTTCGTAAGTCTTGTAAAATTCGGAGGGTAGCCCATCACTACCCAGGGCCTTGCAGGTGGCCAGGGACTTCATTTCTTCAGATATATCTTCCGTGGTAATGTCTGCATCTAGGGCTTCACTGCGTGTGGGTGATAGCCTAGGCAGCCCCATCTCCTCTGGAGTGTCCGAGATCTCGTCCGGGGGTGCCTGGGCATCGTGGGAGTTCAGCTGGGCATAGAATTGTTAGTGTCATTGATGCCCTGTTGGGTTTCATGCAGCGTGTCATCTGTGCTTTTCAGGGCTGTGGTTGGGTGCTTGGGATGTTCTTTTTTGCACAGCCAGGCTAGTGGTCTGCTGGGCTGGTCTGCCTGGGTGTGCGCCCTATTGGTTGTTGTGTAGTCAAACTTGGTTAGTCTGTCCCAAGCCTTTTTGCATTCAATTCTGATTTGCTTGAGTTTGTCTTCCTCCTGCTGGGTGTCCTGGGTACTGGATTCCAGCTGTTCAATTTCGTTTTCCCACTGTTCTAGCTCAGTTTGTAGGTGTTTCCCGATGCCTCCAGCCTTTGCTATGATTTCTCCTTGTATAACTACTTTCAGGGCATCCCATAGTGTGCTTAGGTGATCCACACTGCCCATGTTTTCTGCTATATAGTTCTCTAGGGAATCTCTGAGGTCGTCCCCGAACCAAGGTATTGTGCCGTGTCGATCTGGGGCAGGTTTTCTCTACCAGTGAAAACAAAGTCGATCCTAGTGTGGAGAGGAGTAAAAAGAGTAGCCCCGGTCATCTGGATGCAGCTCTCGCCAGACGTCCACTAGGTCTAGGCACTTCAGCATGGTATTCAGCACCATGGTGGATGCTGGTGGACCGCCGGGGAGAGGTGTGGACCTGTCGAGTTCTGGGTTGCTAACGCAATTGAAATCACCCCCACAGATGAAGAATCCGTGCCTATATTGTGTGACCTTAGCGTACATCAGGTTTAAGTGCGCTGGTATGTTGTTGGGGATGTATGAGTTCACAATACATATTTCAGTTTGCTCAATATGGCCCCACAATATCACATACCTTCCCTCTGGACCTGATTCAGTCCTGGTTAGTTGGAAGGGGATTGGAGGGCTGATCCATGTGAACACCCCTGTGGCATATTTGGAGTATGTGGCACAGAATCCCTGCCTGCCCCAGTGCATTTGTAGCATTGTGGTGGATTCCTTCGTTAGATGGGTTTCCTGCAATAGGGCGAGTCCGATCTTCTTCCTATTCAGGTAGGATTTAATCCTATTTCGGCAAAGGTAGGTACCCAGTCCCCTCACATTCCAGGTTAAAACCTTGATGCGTGTGGCCATGCTAGTTTGGGGAAGAATTTAAGTGTTCGTTCCTTGTTGCCTCTCTTCTCTTGGTTAGTGGTCAGGGAGCTCTGGCGCCTCCCCTCCAGGTTGCCTGGTGCCGATTCATCCTCCCCTCTCCCCTGTGTCTTCGCTGAAGGTGTTGCTTTAGATCTCAGAGACATTTTAACTGTTTCAACTTCCACTCTGGTGAGTGTTTTAACAAAGTAAAAAAACTGTGAACTGCCCCCAGCAGTTGCATTTGGGGGGCAACGCTCGGGGGCTTCCGCATCGCGTGGGCCTATCCAGGTCGTTTGATGCAGATGGAGTGGTGGCACCAGGCCGGCACTGGTTTCGATGGGGTGGGATGTAACAGCGCTCATGTGTGGTCGCATGAGCTCCCGTCTGTAGTGGCGCAATCTATCGTCGTAGCGGAGGGTCGTCTTTTAAGTTCAATGCCATGGTGTCGGATCTTGAAGTTGTCCGATTTGCGGGATCACTGATTCACGTTTAGCCCTTCAGTCCTTAAGGTGCGTCGGCCAAGTTATTGTGCTCCAGCCACATGTTGGCTGCAGCCGGGGTTTCCAGGAAGACCGTTTTTCCCTTGTAGAGTATCTTGAGGCATGAGGGGTATAGCAGCATGTATTTGAGATTGAGTTTTCGTAATCTAGCTTTGATTGGTATAAATGAATTTCTAGCACGTTGTACATTGGGGGTATAATCAGGATACATGACGATCTTGGAGTCATTCCGTTTGATCTCGACTCCCTCTTGAGAACTTTATTATTTCTCTGTCTCGAAAATTTAGGATCTTCGCAATGATTGGGCGTGGGTACGATCCTGGTGGGGGCCTTTTTTGTAGGGATCTGTGGGCTCTCTCGACTGTGAATCCCTGAGAGAGTTTGCCAGGCCCGATTTCCTGTAGTCTCATGGATTCCACGTATTCAGTCGGGTTGGTTCCCTCCATGTCCTTCAGAATTCCCAGTATAGGTATATTATAACGTCAGGCCCTCCCCTCCATCTCCTCTGATCTTGCCTCTAGTCTTGTAACCTGCCTTTCAAGTTCGTGGACCTTTGTCTTCAAGTCTGAGGTGGTCTCTGTAGTATCCTGTAGGTTTGCTTCCACCTTGGTCACTCTTTCAGTGAGGTGGCGGGCATCTTGGCGCATGAGCTGCGCATCAGCTTTGACTTCATCTATTTTGGTATCAATAAATGTTCTGAGTGCTGCGATGGCCTGCAGTACCTGTGTGTCCTTGGGATCATCTTCAGGTGGGGGTGACTCAGTCTGTGTGTTAGTCTTATGGTGGGGTTGTTGCTTGGGTCTTGCCCATTATTGTCGTCGACTTGGGTTTATTCCTTGTGGACATCTTGCAGTGTCTTGCTTAGGTCGCTTCGATGGCTTCCACTTGAAATGTTGTTGTGCTGTCGTGAAAGCTGGGTTGCAAGGCCTGTCACCTCTTCTGTAGGGAGCTGTGGTCCCCTATTTCTTGATTAGTTGTGGCTAAGGGGCAAGCAGCGCCCTGGTAGTTCAGGAGCAGAGTGACCGGGTCTATTGTTACAGTATTAGGCGTCTTGGGGGGCAGTTGGTTCGGATGAATGACTCTGGAGGACGGTCCTGGGTCTCTGGATTCTGGAGTGTGAGAGAGAGAACCTTTGGTTACCTGCGTTTGGTTGAGCAAGTAAGTCTATGTCGCTTTTATGCGGGCCTGCTATTATCTTGTTCGAGTTCAAGCTCTCGAGGGGTCAGGGCCCCCACAGGGTTCTAGTCATCTGTGGCAGCTGGTTTGGTATCTGTACATTTATTGTAGTGGAGGCTGCAGCAACGGATGCAGGTTTTCCTCCCTGGGAGGTGATTAGTGGCGTAATGAGTTCACCACCACTTGGCTGCTGTTGCTGTTTTAAGAGTGGTCACTTCTATCCTGCAATGGGCGCTGTGCTATAGTCGTTAGCCAGGACTACCGGGCATGTGGTGGGGTTCTGGGCACTGGCTTAGAGATGGGTATTCGCAGGGTGCCTCTCTGCGTGCATTCGGTGGAGCTGCCCAGTTTCTCCCGGGGTTTCTTCTCGTGCCTGCTGTTTTGCGGGTGCTTGTAGCCACGCTGGGGGTGAGGGACGGCAGCCGCCCGCCTGCTTTAGTGAGGTGGTGTGGTGAGGCGCAGGGTCGAGTCCCCCAGGGCCGCGGTATACGCGGTCTCGTATGTGTCCAGGGGGGAGAGATAGCAGTGTGTGGGGGCGCCAATCTCCCTTCTCCGCTTCTGCCGGCCTGGGTCCCTGGGTACCTGCAGTCTGGGTTTGGTTTGCGCAGCTGGGCTCCTCAGAGGCGCCGCCGCTCCCGTCGCCTCCCACCGATCCGCAATCTCTTTACTTGGAGCTCGATGCCTCTGGGCGCGTTTGCGGCTCAGTGGGCTCCTTCGGTCTATGGGCCCAGGTGGCCCCGCTCACTGTCCCCAGATGCCGGGGCTCTGTCTCCTGATTCTTGGCACGCTGCTCGGCAGCTTCCCCTCTGCGAGCCAGCCCCGGGCCCTTCAGCCGATGAGTCTGCGGTGTCCGTGGGGGTGGGGGAGCAGCAGTAGACTCGTGTTCCATATGGCGCGAGCTCAGAGATTTCGGAGCCTGCCTCTTGCCAAGGTGCTTGAGCCCAAAGGCACCGTTGGTCCCTTGAGTGTCAGTGCCAGTCTTTACACGCCTCACGTGCTCAGAGGAGCCTTCGGCGCCATTATGGAGGGCGCAGGGGAGTCTCGCAAAACGGCCGTCACCGTGGCCTCCCTGGTCTGTTTTTCATTCGGAAGGACTCCGGGAGGTAGGAAAAAGGTTCAGCTATCTTTATTTGTCTTTGGTTGATTTCGGATAAGTCTTTATCTGCCGCTACAGGATCAATTGCAGGATCATGGACGGGAGCCCCGTGGGTTCACGTCTTCACTCCATGCGCGCTGGCCACGCCCCCCTCTCACAATACTCTTATAATACAAATGCATATAATTACCAGTATGTTGAGTCACTATCATCATCAAATAACTTTCCATGTAAAACAGGTAAGTAATGCAGATGCAGTTCAAATGATGAGAACCAGTCACAATTTAAATTCCTAAACTTTAGAAGTCCAAGCTCTAACATGTATGGGGGCCTAGTGCCCAAACGTGAAAGTTTCCAACACAAGGATTCTCGTATGTAGGTATTCTCTTCAGGGATGCAATGGACTAGTCATGGCGATTCACAATAAGTTCAAACAATTTAAAAGTTCAACAAGAATTTACATGAAGACAGTTTAAGTTCTCCTCTCTCAGTCTTAAGGCTAACCCAAGGGCAGGATACCTGACCCAGGTTTGACGGCCAGAGGCAAATAAGAGGGAGATAGGGTAGGGACAGGTATGCTTACTTACCCCCACTGCCTTTGATATTCCCCGGTGGATCATGATGGGTAGACTAGGGATTGCAGTCTTCCTTCCTTGAGGATTCTTCCATTTGGGTGCAACTTCAAGATGAAATCCCTGTTGATGAAGAAATGTGGATTCCAACGATGCAGACCTCTGCAAGATACTTGAAGGCGAATTCCTGGGATGACCACCGTTTGCAGACGACAGGCATCCTTCCAGTTGCCGTCAAAGAAGCTGCTCCAGGACAGGCTCACTTGAAGACAGGGAGCTAGAATTTCGGGATAAGGTGACTTGTGGCACACGCTGAGGACCTCCACAGGTTCTGGGCTTGAATCCAGAACCGTGACGGTTCTGGTGAGGTAACCCAGAAGGGAGCGTATCAGTCCACTGGGAAGTCCAGGGACATTTTGAAGGCTCAGAGGGGCTGGATCGTCGACACTAGTTGGAAGTCCAAAAGCACCAACAAGGGTCTTCGAGAGCAGGGCTTCACTGCGCTGGTCACAGAAGAGGTTGCTGGGTCACTGCAGAAGCCGCCCCCCTGATGATTAATAGGCTGCTCTTCTTCGAAGGATTCATGGCTACCACATAGATCTGAAGAATGGCTGCAAGAGTCCTTCTCTTATCCAAAATCCGAGCTCTAAGCAGGTCCAATCCCACCAATGGTAAGGATCTGCACCTTTCGAACAGCCAGACAAGACAACTTCTGATTTCCCATCGGCCCCAGTAGCAGACTTTTGGGCACCAGTGATGTGGACTGGGACTAGACCGCCTCAGCCCACTTCATGGGCCACACACACAAAGCCATCACTAGCCTGTGAAAGCAGCACCTTTCTGAGGTAGGTGCAGGTCGTTATAAGGACTTTCCTGACCCGAGAAGGTAGGAAGAAGGGCAAACTACAAATGAAAATCTCATGGTTAGGGCATTAGCCACGTTTAGTAGCCATCCGTGGTAAACACAAATGTGCGCACCAAAAAGAATTTAAAAAATTGTAAAAATGTAACTGCTGCCACCAGCTTGTCTTTAGGAACTGTAAGGAACTCATGTTGGCAACAGTAAAGACAGACAAGGGATCACAATTCAAGGGTGTTTATTAAACTGTATGCAGGTTGGAAAAACGCCTACTCTAAACCTAAATCTAAGATGGGAGCAAGCGTCGACCATCAAATGAAAATAAGGCAGTCCTGGTGGCGTTGTGTCAAATAAAAAGGGCCTATACTAAGAAACCTATTGCCAAACCTTACAACTAATACAAAAAGGGTGTGGGATGGTTTTCAAGAAAAGAAAGAAGTGTTCACAAATAATAATATGTCAGGATGCAGTAGTTTTTGTCTCCCTTCCCCAGGTTTTGAGCACTAGGTAAATTGGGATCTTGGAGCACAGTACAGTATCGAGCTTCCTCAGCACAAGACGACAGTTCCCTTTGAAGCTAGCTGGTTCATCGATGGCCAAGTTTTCGTTGAGTGTCTTACCTTCGAGGGTCTGACGTTTTCAAATAACCAAAACCAAAATTTCCTTTAACAAAATGAAGGTTTGTTTCCACAGCTCACCCCTGAGGCTTCACCCCCGAGTGCCCCTCTTCTGGGTGCCAACCCCTTTTTACTTTCTGCCCCTCTCCTCCGGGTTCACTATGGCTTGTCTTTTCACTACAATGAATGTCTTCTTAAACCGTTCCAGTGGACATCCCCTGGTCGGGTGCACCTTTATCAACACACTTTTTCTTGGGACTTCAGACTTTGCCCTCTTTGTCAACATCCCTCTTCCAAGTTCACTCTTGCCAACTTTACATTCCACATTCACTCTCAATGTTTGCAGGATTCACTTCCCTTGCTTTATTTACAGTACTTGGGTCAAAGGCTTTCGACTGTACAGGGATTTTGCTTGACCGCCTGTCTGGCCACTTTGCCCTAACTTGGCGGTTCTCCTACACCCTTCTGGTATCTGTAGTTTCACTCAGACGGGGATCGACCAGAGTCTCTCGAGTTAGCACCAACGTTGTGCTGGTTCCCTCTGCAGCTGGTCTCCCCTTAACACTTAGTTATTTGAACTTGGTTCAACTTGCCACTTTGCGACTTTCAATCACCACAGTCTTGCTCATCAGCTCTCTCCTCGACTCACCGACTGTGATGAACAGCTTGGCTTTCCTCGTAACTGGAGTCAAGGCCGGTACAACGGTAGCAGGAGTCTCCCTCGCTCCCAATTATCAGCGTCAACACGCTCTGTGTATCGTTGACATCTGTTGCACCACACGTGGGCTATTGGCCTCGGTCTTCCGATTCCCTCTTCGGAGGTTTCGCAGGTCTGTGTCGAAAAGGGAAACGTCGTATCTCTCCTGGTCAGACTCTCGATATTCGCTGCCTATCTTCTCCTCTTGAACTACCGGGCCTGGTTAGCCGTCTCGTCGTGCAGTCTGCTTGCTCGTACTGTGCTCTCTTGCTCCACCTTTTATTCCTGTGGGGAAGGGAAAGGGCTGTCAAGTGTGTGTATGATTCTGATCAATTGCCTGACTTTGCCCAACTCTTACATCAGGTAACCGGCTCTGGTGTTAGTCTGTTCTCTGGCGTGTCGTGCAAAAAGTGTTTCTATTGGAAAAAGTGAGAGGGGGGGAGCAGTGGTTTTGAGGAATCTATGTGATCAGTGCACCACTAACTGCGCCGATGAAAATGACGCCAATTATAGTGCAGCGCAGTGATCAAATAGATCACTTTATCCACCTCCCCCACCCCGCATACCCCTACCTGACCCCCCCACTTACTTTTATGGCAGCACACTTCTGTGTGCGCCACTGACTCCCAGTTATCCCTGCGGCGTCGGTTCCTCCCACTTGCATGGGTCCGAACTGACGCCGCAGGTGCTTTCATCTTTTTTTTTATACTTTGTTGTCCCCCACTTACTTGGGGGCAGGAATGGGAGTTGGTATTTTGTGTGCCCCCAAAGTCGCAGTAACTGCGGGGGGCGCACAAATGAGGTCGATATTTTGGCAGATTTCCGTTTTGAATGTCCTACGTGGTAGGATGGGGAAAAGGTGTTGAAAGAAGGGGGACATCGAGTCGCACGTGTCGTCGTCCCACTCCCTGAGGATCCACCATCCAGGTGATCCTCCCTCACTGGTCCACCCCCAGGAACTGAATCCAATAGCGATGGCCGTGTTCTGGCCACCTGAGTGACAGATCCACAGGGACTAGCTAGGGAGACACCTTTAGGTTTCTCACAAAACATTTAAAAGTAACCAGAAATGTCATGTGTAAAAAGCTAGGATGATACAAAAGTATCCCCATTTCACTGCTGTAAGGGTACCGAACTAAGACTCTGACAAAAAAGTGGCCTGAATTTGGGTACAGACCTATTAAATGATAAAAGGGTTGTAAAAGGTTTCTCTGTCCCCATGTCTAGCGGGGATTTCCCTGCATCACAAGAAACTAGTGAAACTGTCAGGCAGTCCGAAGCTATAGAGTTAGTCACTGTTGTGTCCGCAAACCTTACTTCTGTCCCTAGTCTAAGATAAATGTGCAAAGAAATTCTTTTCCCCAAATCTAAGGTTTTCATAGCATTGTCGCTAAACAAAGCTCTCAGCTTCTCTGGTGTTTGAGTAATAAAGAAAGTAATGTTCCATGACTAGGGTGGTGCTCCTTTCCCCTAGACTTCTGGTTCTCCTTTCGTACATCATATGAAGAATTGTCTATGGATCTCCTTCCTGGTATCCTCCCACCATATTGGGCCGGCAGGATAGCTCAGGAGCAACGTGTTTGTCTTGGAAGCAAGACAATGCATAGCAACACAGGTTTGAATCCCGGACTTGTGCTTCGAAACTGGTCCCCAGTATTAAGCATGTTATAAAATACCAATGATAAGGTCTTCTAAAAATGGAGGAGTCTCTTTATCAGTCTCTAAGTCATAGACCTCCTGGTTTCTTGTGTGGGCGCATCCCATACTCACAAAAGGTTGGCTTGGTTCTTCCTCTTGTCAAATTAGGCAATTTTTTAATAATGTTTTTGTTATTGCTTTTACTAGAAATTGGATACTTTTAATGTTATGATTTCACTTCTCATATGGGTACACGTTTTCAACTTGCACAACGTTGTTTTTTCTTGCTTTACTCCCCTGTCCATTAGACCGTTGACTCTGTTTTACTTCAGGGTCCGAGACCATCTCTGCGAGGTGGGGGTCCTCGACTCGCACAATGGCATCGTCTCCCCTTGGTTTGCTCTCCTGCCAAATAGACACCTCTCTCATGCTTTGTTCAGGGACCCAGGCGCTCTCTCTGCGGTTCACTTGCTGAGCCTTGTGCCTCCTCAGATCTCGTGCAGTTCAGTGACAGCCCACGTACCTGTGTCTTCTTTCATGGTCGGTATGGTGTTCTCAGAGCTTCCGCTGCTTCCCTGAAGGCTCCCGTCTCGATCAGGATTACGCTGCAGTCGGCAGTGGTTTATTTGGCATCTGCTTCTTCCTGGCACATTGTCCTATACTGCTTCAAGCCAATCAGCGGTTTTAGGAGACTAGACCGTTCATTCAATTTCTCACACATAATCCTTGTACTGGCCATCCACCTCCTCGTCCCAGTACTAGTCTTCAAGCTATATGTCTGATATTTGGAAGTCACTCCCATAGTTGCCTGCTAAGCCAGATGGAGTACATTGGCAAAAGAAATATGTCAGTTCTGAACAGGTATAAGAAGGATTTATAGAGGAAGAAGGTGTAGCATGTATTACATCGGATAGACCCTGTGTTTTCTGATATTGTTTGTCTCTAACCCCACAGGGAACCTCTTCTCCACATAACCCTCTCCCTGTGTGCTAGGGGGAGTCCTCATACAGTATGTACTGCCCTGGCAGGGGAGTCCTCATACTGTATGTACTGCCCTGGCGTGCTGGGTAAGGCTTCCCCCCTGGTAGGAAGGGACAACATCCTCAGATTTGTCACACTGCACTGTAAGGTGCTGTGCGAAATGTAAAAGTTCAAGAATTAAAAAGGGAAACAAAGTTTCCCAGTATTGATAATCTGAAGGACTAATCAGTTTCCCCATAACAAATTAGCAAAAGCTGAAGACATCCCTTCCCTGCAAAAAGTCAGGACAGGATCAAAAACAGAGCAAAAAGAATGATCTTTCCAAAGAAAACGATGGCGAGAAAGTTACAAAAAGAAAATATTTCCTAACAGTGGGTGCGTGTGATTGTATACAGACATAGGGCCTGATCACGAGTTAGGCGGTAGCCCGTAAATGCGGCGGTAACGCTATTACTGCTACATTTAAGGGCTAGCCGTATTAGGAGTTGGACGGAAAGTTTGAGTTTTACCTCCAGCTTTTTGATGGAGGTAAAAATCAAGCTTTCTGCCCGTTGTCAGCACTAATTGCGCCGGTGCCAATAGCGCTATGAAACCACCATTGGATCCAATGGGTAATGAGAAATAACCGATAGCCCGCTACTCGTGCTCCGGTGCCAATAGCGCTGGACCGAGTATCGGTAACGCTATTTGCGCTGGCAGTTTCCCAGGGGTATTACTGCCAGAATCGTGATGAGGCCCATAAGCTCCAGAAAGACTATTACTGGCAAGTAAAATAGGTTTTATGGGGCTTGTGAATCGGTTTAGATTCACATGTTCTGCATAGACGAGGTAACAGTGTTTCTGGAGGTGGGTAAGGTGATGGAATGGTAGAACACAAGTTATGTAGTGCTGCCTGGCCAACCTTTGAATCTGCTCTGGTCCGGGTATTGGTGCAGTAATGTTTTGAGAATGTGTACACTGAACAGGTTGTTGCATTATTACAAATATAGTCAAGAGGGAATGGCTAGGAATGGACGCCTTGCCACTGCACGCCATACCGAATGTGCCTTTGGGGCTGATGGCACCTGCATCTGTGCAAAAGTGTAGCTCTCTTAAATATATCATACAACCCGTCTGGCAATACTGGATGTAGTAACAGGACTGCTTGTCCTTTGGCAAAAGACGAAAAATTGGTTCTTTTTTTTGTTTTGCTTGATACAATCCATATAGATTAGGACTATTCCACGTTTATCCAGTGTATATATTGATCTTTCTGCTTGTGGTCCTGGCCTTTGGTAATAATCTAGCAATTCAATAGAATGATTGACATGAAATATGCAGCTTAATTTGGTGAAAACCTTGTGTCTTCCAAAAAGCATCTAATCTTGTTTGCTTGAACACTAGGAAAGAGTTTAGGAGGTACAACAGGTACGTGGTGTCTGCCGCTATACACTCCAAAGCCTTGATAGTGTGATCCCAATACCAAATGACAAAGCCTTGCCATTTGTTAAAGCATGTGCGTGTGTTCAGTTAGCATGCTTTCCTGGCAATGTAAATGCATTTTGAGGGAAGCTTTAAGGGACTGAACTCTATGACCTCAAGAGCCAACCTGCTTAACATTTTGTGGATTTGGGTAGGTTAACTGCTGATGTGTATGCATGTATTGGGCGGAGCTCGATTGGTGGTTCCACAGCCATATTCAACATGGGGTGCATATGTTGGGGCAATTAGGATTAGCATACTGCTTTCTCATTGTAGTATCTGAACTCCTATTTGGATAAATGAAGTTAGGGAAAAAGTGCAAACAAATGTTCCTGGCCACATTCTCCATAATGCATTGCCTAGGGAACCATCTGCAAAGCTGTGGCTTTTTGAGTTTATACTGGTCGCAAATAAGCCTACTTTGGCTGTACCACAACTGTCAAATTGGTTTGAGTACCTGTAGGCTAAACTACCACTTGTTTTCCTGTTTAACATGTCTGCTGAGATGGTCTGCCTGGCAACTGTCCACTCCTGCGACATGCAGTGCGCCTGCAGTCACATGGCCCTGTGGGTGCACCAGTGTCATGTGCATCGGCTAAATGTGACGGCCTGGATTAGCTCATTTCTGGATAACAGATCCATGCAGGTTTTTCCCCCTTGGCGGCAGCCATACCCTCACTAGTCACCTGCGGGGTACCACAAGGATTGTGTGTCTCCCCTACTTTGTTCAATGTGTTTACAAAGCCACTATTCGATATGCTGGACTATCTGGGTGTCACATACACTAATTATGCTGCCGACACCCAGATACTCATCCCTATTACAGGAGATTACACAACTGACTCCCTTGCTGTTAACTCCATCTACCAAGTCATCCAAGCCTAGATGGCGCAGCACGGACTCTGTCTGAATGACGAAAAGACAGAGCTCCTCATCCTCGGTTCTCACCAAAGACTCAACAAACTTGACCCTTTGTTTAATTCCTTCACCATTGATGTCAACACTATCAAGGTCTCCAAGGATACAAAAACATTAGGTATTTATATCGATTCCACTCCATCCTTGGCCAGACAAACTAATGCAGTCTCTTCCGCAGCTGCTTACACCTGCAAGCTAATCACAGCCAGTCCTTTCTCATCTCCTGCCAACTGCACTACATTAGGCAGAACACGGGTGCTGTCAAAAATCGATTACTGTAACGCCCTCTATCTTGGCACCAACCTGTGTAACTTAAACAAGTTACAAATTATCCAAAACAATGCCATCAGAGCTGCACTAAATATCCCTAGGAACCAACATATCTCAGACACCAGACATAGTATACGTTGGCTCTCAGTATCACAACGAATCTCCTTGAAAACACTTGCTCTCACTCACAAATGCCTTTCCAACCAAGCACCTAGCTATCTGGCCAATAGATTTGCCACCTACAACTCTAACAGACCCCGCAGAACTGCTCAGACTAATTGCCTAACCATACCACGCTTCAACCTTCAGAGATCTGGCAGGAAATCACCATGACCGAGAACGAATGGGAAAGGGCACTACTATACCCAAAAGAGGCGTCCAGAAACGCCAGGTTTAGGCTAATTCAGCTGAACATCCTATACAGAACTTACATGACCACACAAAAGGTAGCCAGCTTTACCAAACAAGCCTGACCGCAATGGCCCTGGTGTGGTAGTGAGGATGCTAACATGATCCATATGTTCTGGACCTGTCGTAAAGTGCTAGGATTCTGGGGCAAAAATCGAACAAGCCTGCAGAAAAGCGGAAGTGAATAGGTCTGAATGGACCCCGAAAGAGTGTCTACTAGGCACATATCCCAGATGGAGCAAAATCAAGCATATCGTAAGACTAATGGACATGGCGTGAATCCTCGTAAAGAGAGCGATCGCAATGGCATGGAAATCACCTTGGGGCCCAAGATACGAAGTCTGGATCAAAGAGATGGACAACTGTGGAAACCAACGCCTGAAACGCAGGAATCACTCAAAAGGAGGGTGACATAAACGCCATGTTCGAATCATGGAAAGCCTTAATAAGAGACATGATCTTCTCAACAGACTACAAGCCCCCCTGAGCCCACACGTTTTGCCCAACACAAACACGAAACATCACAGACAAGACATTGACCACACCCCCCCAACAGGGCTTCCACAGAACAATATACTCAAACCTTATAACATCCCACCACCTAAGAGGAAAAGTAAGTCATAACCACAACAGTTGCTGTTAACTGTTGTTTAATGTTTCTGTTTTATCAGTTAAGAAATAATGGACATTATCCGATAATAAAACGACAACAAGGTGCATTTAATATTGTATGTTTGTCTACAAATGCCAATAAAAATATATTTTTTTAAAAAACAATGTCTTGGCTTCATTTACTATAGTTGACAAACTGCAGTAAAAGAGGAACCAACACCTGAAATGCATACAAATATCTATCAAATATTTTAGAAATCCAATGCGAAGACCTGGAGTATCGCTCCCGTAGATCTAAAATACAGATTAAAAACATGGTGGAGTCGGTGGAGAACAAGGACCTGAAAGCTACTGCACAACAAATGTTCGCAGACATCCTCCCCAGGGAAGAAAAGAAAGTGGTCAACATTGATCGGATTCAAAGAGTTGGTCCAAAACTAACAGAGCCAGGAGTGCGACCTTGGGATGTGCTGGTGGCAATTACTTCCTATGCTCAGAAGGAGACTATACTAAGTAAGAACAGCTGCAACGTCAGGCTCTATAAGTGTAAATGGCTCAGAAGTACAATTGCACTTCCGAGCCAACAATTGCATCAGGACCTGGCTCAATCAGCACTGCAAAAAAGGCGAGCCATGGGCCCAGTAGTACAATTTCTTGTGAAAAAACGTTTCCCTTTGGCCTATTATTCAGATGGGAAGATCAGCAATATCGAATTACAACCTGCCAAGAAGAAGTGCAGGTTGTTGGGGGCAAGGAGTATAGCCCACCTGGCCTGCCGCGCAGTTTCCCTTTAGCAGTTAAAACAAAGCCTTGCTGGCGGATAGAGCACCAGGTATTGCTGACAGGGTTGGTAATTACAAGGTTGTTTTGTTGTTCTGCAAGGGTCGGTGGAAGGGAATGGGGGGAGCAGGTGGGATTTCAATCTTCCACTACAAGTATTAGACTGAGCAGAAGCTTATGGCGAGACAATGGGGAGATAGCGGGTGGACTCTTAGGGGTAACTATTGGGCATTGGCTTGGCAAGACCACTGGGATGAGTACCTATGTGGCATTTGTCAATGATGAAAGAACGGCAGAGAAGCATGGAGGTGTTTGCGAATGGGGGAAGGCAAGTATTCCTGGTGAACAAGACCTTTGGGAATGTAATATGGGGATTATTAGATGCACCTTGAATGTTCAGGGTCTCAATACCGCAATTAAATGTACGCAACCATTTAAAGAACTTGGCCGTCTCCCGGTACACCTAGTTGTGCTCCAGGAAACACAACTAGTGGTCAAAGACTAATTCAGGACCCACAACAGGCTCTACCTACATCAGTTTCATGCCTCAGCTGAAAGTAAGAGAGCGGGAGTAGCGATTCTGGTACACAAAGATCTGGAATTTGTGCACAATAGAACCAGGAGGGGGTGGATGGGAGGTCAGTGATAGTAGTGGGTACATTGCATGGAAATTGGTAACCATCCTAGCCTTCTATGCCCCAAACCCTTCCCAAGAGCCATTCATGATGCAAGTACTAGACTTGGTGGGGAAGCACGGACAGAGCGAACTTCTACTCCTGGGAGGCATGAATAGGACCATGGACAGGGAGAAAAACAGGTCCACACAGGCAAAATACTCTTCAGCACGGGTGGCCTCACACAACCTATGGGACTGGCTCCAAGAGCTGAATCTTGTAGAGATCTGGCGCAATAGACACCTCACAGCCAGGGCATATACATACACTTATCACGTTCTGCATCAAGAATAGACTACATTTTCATGTCTGCGGAACGGGCCAGATTGGCCTTGTCGACCGAGATTGAACCAATGTCGATAACTGACCATAATGCAGTAGTGGTAGGCCTAGGAGACTGGGTGGGAGGACGTCCTAAGTCCCAGTGGAAGTTGTCCCCGGGTTCCTAAGTGACTCAGTGTGCCTACAGGGGCTGAAGGACGCATTCAGAGGCTATCTTCGAACTAAATACCCAGCCGATACTTCATATGGGAACTACTGGATGCCCTTAATGCAGTAGCTAGGGGTGATATTATCTGCAATACAGCTCCAATGAAGCGGTTGTGAGGGCGGGAGGAGCAGCAGCTCCTGCATGAGCTCAGGGAAGCAGAGACCGCTAAGAGGGTCTTTAGAGCGGTTGCCACAGCAAAGAACCAGTTGAAAGTGCTTAGGACCCAGTAGGCAGAGCACACTGCATGGTCTGCGGCACCACTACTTTGAACAGGGAAATGTCCCAGGGAGGCTGGTGGCTCAGCTCATCAGGCAGCAGAGCGGCTCCTCATTTATTTCAACTCTGAGAGATGCCCAGAACAGGGAGTGGGGAGTCGGCGGGGGGGGATGAGGGGCGGGGGGGGCGAAGATGCAGGACCGCTTTCACAAATTTGACAGCGCGCTGTACTCCACTGGTGGACCCAGCATTCAGGAACAGAGATCATACCTGGATGAAGTGCAATTGAGGCAAATCTCACCTTTTGCATGTCGAATGCCACAAGGCCTAGTAGGACCTTGACTGTATTGCACTGTTTTGCCATAGTTATTATTTCCTCTGATCCCTTCCCATTTAGCCTTGTGGCACTTTGTTTGCTTGTTTTATTCATTTCAAATGCGCACCATACCCGAGGGTAAATGGGCGCAGCAATAAGTGAATGCGAAGCTTACAATGGTTACAAAGGTTACAGGATAAATTATACATGATGAAAATATTATAGACAGGATAGGGAGCAATACAGAACATTATATAACAGGTATTATACAGGTACTATACAGAAATATGCAATAAGTTATATACAGGATATGCAGTTAAATAATGCTTGCCGGTGGTGTATCATCAGGCAGAGCAGTACAAGGTAATTTGTAGTATAAAATCTGTATCTGTGATGGAGGCAAGAGGATGGTAGGGGTTGCTGATTAGTTGATCGATTGCTTCAAGTGATTGATGTAGTTGGTTCTAAATTTAAGGTAGGATTTCTCACCACGTATAGTTTGGGGCAGTGAATTCCAAACTTGGGCTGCCCGGACAGGGAGGCTAGCACCTCCGGCCTTAGTCAATTTAAATCTCGGGATGATAAGGGTATTGGCATAGTTGCTTCTGGAGGGTCTGGATGATTGTCTTTCTATGAATCTATCCGAGAGATAGGGAGGAGCTGCCTTGTTCAGGGCTTTGTGGGTGAGGGAGGCCACTTTCAGTAAGATTTTGTCTTGGGTGGATAACCACTTGTTATTTCGCCTTATCTTAGAGATGTGGGTTCGTTTGGGGATGACAAGAGCTGCTCTCAGGGCATTATTTTGTAGAATTTGTATTCTATGTGGGATGGATTTGTTAGCCCCGATATACAGGGCATTACAATAATCGAGTCTGGATAAGATGCTAGGATCAGACAGTTCTCATCAGAGATGAAAGGTTTGCCAGCTCTGATGAGCTTACATATATAAGCTGTGGCTGAGGCCAGAGAAATAATCTGTTTGTTGAAGGAGAGGGTGGCATCTAGGTAGAAGCCAAGAGTCTTCACTTCCTTGGCAACGTTGATAGTGTTTCCATCGATTTCAAAGGCATGATATTTCTGGCCTGGTTTTTGAGGGTGGAATGTGTACCTAAAATGAGTAGCTCCGTTTTATCATCATTCAGGCATAGACCATGAGTAGCCATCCATTCCTGGATGATGAGGTACACCCTATTTACCAAGGCCAAATCCTCGTTGTAATCCCCGGAAAGTGGGAGGAGAATCTGGGTATCATCTGCATAGTTAGTGTAGGCAATACCAAGAAGGTCCAGATCATCAAAAAGGGGCTTGGTAAATATGTTGTATAATGTTGGAGATATGCAGGAGCCCTGAGGAACACCGCACAGGATGGGGATAGGATCAGCTGCATCTGAGGGGGGGAGAACACCCTCATGGTCCTTTGATTCAGGAAAGATTCGACCCATAGTATGGCTTCTTTGGAGAAGTGAGCTGCAGAGTTAAGGTGGTTACAGAGGACTATGTGGTCTACAAGGTATAAGGCGGCCGAGAGATCCAAAAGTAGAAGGAGTGCTGTTTGACCTTTGTCTCTTAGCTCATCAATTTGGGCCTTCAAGTCGATGAGCGCCGTCTCGGTTCCGTGTTGTGGGTGGAAGCCGGACTGCCTTGATCCTAGGAGCTTGTGTTGTTCTAGAAATTTTTGCATTTGGGTGTATGCTATCTTATCCAAGATTTTTAGTAGAAAGGGGACTGTTATGGGGCGGATGAAGGGGTCGAGGCATTGTTTTTTTAATAGAGGCAGTACCCATGATTGTTTCAGGTTGGATGGTACAATGCCTGTGGCGAATGAGGCATTCATGAGCTTGGATATGAAGGGCGAGAGTTCTCTGGCAGCATCTTTTATAAGTTGTGCAGGGCACAAGTCACCTTGACAATTGGAGGGCTTAAGAGAGAGGATCGTTTTTTCCACTTCCAGGATGGAGGTTTTAATAAATCTGAATTGGTTAGTTATATTTTGTTCTAGTGGAGATGGGTTGCTGTTGAGTATGTTTGGGTTGAGGGTAGCTTTCTTAGCCGCAATTTTCTTTTGCAGCATGGTGACTTTGTTGGTCAGAGCTTGTTGTATCTCCGTACACCAGGCTTTGTCCTTTGTACATATATCAGGGATGGGAGTGGGCGACTCTAGTTCTTTTAGAATTGAAAACAACTCTCTCATGCTTGAGTTAGCTGTGCTTATGCGCTTGTTATAAGAATTCCGTTTGGCCAGGACAATTTCTTTTTTATAGTGCAAGGAGATTTCGGTAAGTTTGTTTTTGTGCTCTTCTGTGGGCGAGATTCTCCAGGATGATTCGCAGCTTCTTTTGAGTTGGCGGAGGTCTTTGAAACACAATTCTGTTGTATAAGGCGCCTAACAAATGCTCAGTAAAATAAATAAAAATAAACAGGGAAAGCTTAGAGGCTTTTATAGAGCCACAGGAGGTTATAGAAGCTTTCCAATCCCTAAAGTTCAGTAAGGCCTCTGGGCCTGATGGGATCACTGCCCAATTTTATAAGGCGCTGGCCCAGCTATTCGCTAAACCCCTGACCGATGTTTTTAACGCTATAAAGGAGGGGGGGGGGACACTTCCGGAACCCATGAAGGAGACCCAGTTGGAGCCCATTCCCAAGCCGGGAAAAGACCCCAAACAATGCTCGTCATACAGGCTGATAGCCCTTTTGAATCTAGACTCAAAAATCTTTACCAAAATATTAACGGGCCGCTGGAGAAGCTTGCGACAGCCCTAATACACCCAGACCATTCACGGTTTATTTGGGGGAGGAGCACAATGGATAACAGTAGGAGGGTACTCAATCTAGAGGATAGATCGGCTGGAACCAGGCACACTCCCTCCTGCTGGCATTAGACGCTGAGAAAGCATGTAACAGGGTGAAGTGGGGAGCCTGTGGAGGTGCTTGACGGGTTCAATACAGGCCCCAAAATGCATCACATGATACTAAACAATTATGTGGACCCATCGGCTCACCTGTTGGTTAACGGGTCCCTTACCCCGAAGACTTGCGTACAGAGGGGTGACAAGACAGGGCTTACCCCCATCATCTCTCTTGTTCACCATGGTTATGGAGCCCCTGGCGGCGCATATAAGGGCCAACACACAAATCACAGGCATCAAATTTGGAGGGTCCCAACAAAAGATTAATTTGTTTGCAGATGATGTCATACTGTTCCTTGTTGACCCGCTTAGCTCCCCAGCCCATGTCGAGGACCAACCGCGACTCTACGGGAGGGTCTAGGGATTTAAAGTAAACCGCTCCAAGTCTGAGGTCCTGGGGCTCAACACTGAAGTTTGGGGCAGCCTAAGTAAATCAGAAGGGGATTGCTCCTCCCCGTCACCTTTTACCCAGTTAATCCGCAATGGGAAGGGGAAAATTAGAACGTTTGAGTGCAAAAATGCTATGGGGCTCACAGAGTGTGACCGTTTTCGATATTTACAAGGTAGGCACTTGGCTTCACACCTCTGTTACAGAACTGGCAACCAGAGAGCTAACCCTCTTGAGGTGATTTCAGTAACCAGCAGAAGCTAAGTGGTTGATATCTAGACTCTATAAAGTAATCAATTCACTCTCAGTACGTGCTGAATGGGAGAGGGACTTGGGAAGGGAGATATCTGCGGAGACCTGGGAAAGAATATTTTCAGGGACCTACACCACATTATGTCCGCACCTGGCGGAAACACAAGCCAAGATACTGTCAAGATGGTATAGAACCCCCTCCCGTTTGCATCAGTTGTGCCCTGCTGTCTCAGGGTTGTGTTGGAAAGGTTGCGGAGCTGAGGGTACCCTATTGCATATTCTATGAATCTGCCCGGCAATACAAAACTACTGGCTGGAAGTAAGGTCCAAATTAAAAGATATAATAGGAGTAGAGATTCCAGGAGGCCCCTTACTCTGCATCCTGTGCCTCTGTGATTCGCTAAAACAACTATGCACAGCAGTGGACCTACTTGTTGATGGCTGCCAAACACTCCATTTTGCATCTGTGTAGACCTGAACCGCCCTCTACCAATATGTGGCTGGACAATGTCTGGAACACTTTAGCCATGGAAAAACTCACAGCTAATACGAGGAACTCCATTTTGACATGTATGACTGTCTGGACACCTATTTTTTTAACTATGTTCAGAGAGACTTCAATGCCCTGACGTGCCCAACACGATTGGGAGCACTTAATCTTGTTGATCTGAGTGCTGGCATGTTCCAGAGGTGGCTGAGAACCTCATAAAACTTTTAAATCGTACCTTAAATAACAATTACAAAAAACATTGGTACCGCATGGCTACCAAAAAGGTACAGAGGCATACCAATGCTACAAAACTTCTTGCATCCCTGGTGAAGCAAAAACGAAAGCTTAGCTGCCACCAGCCTACTTCCTAGAACATGTGTGGGGTAATAAAATCACACCAAGGCAAAAATGGGGACCCTGAGACCCTGGGCCTGGACGCATTAGGGGCAACCCAATACCATGTACCTTATATGAGTGAAAAAGGGACGTAATGGCAGGGGACTTCAGGAGAAGTCCCTCTGGTCACCAAAAAGAGATCAAGGAATCAAAAAACAAAAGACTGGATTAAAAAGCCAGTTAAGAGTCTCCAAAAAGTGACCTTCCGACTTAACTTTACTGCTTCAGGGTGAGCTGTGACCCTTCCCAGTACCCAAACAGTACAGTGTGTCATTCCTTGTAGGACGTTTAGTTTCTTATTCTTTCAAATTAGTAAATAATCGTTGTCTTTTGATCGTTCTTCTCAAGCTCCCATTTGAGTTGTAGTGCTGTGCCTTTTCTTTGCTCTCTCTCAGCCTTGTTGTAAGATTGTTTCTATCCTTCAGTCAGGTTCTCTTGGAGAAGTGATGAGGTATGAGAGGATTCCTTATTTTCTCTCGTGCTTTTCTGCATACCTACTCAGCGTATACCATGTTGTGAGTAGTCATCTGAGGGTTTACAATCCAGAGTCCTTTCTGATATCGGATTTTTGCAGGCAGCTAGGAAGAATACATCACTGTCCAGCTGGGCTTTCTTTTTCCTAGTTTGGCAGATGTGCCACTGTCTCTGATGCACTTTGGTAACCATTTTGAAGTGCAAAGAAAAGTTCGACACCTTGTTAGTCCAGTTTTACAATCAAACAAGAAGCAGGTTTTGATGCCTTTTTTTGGACTAACTGAAAATACTATGCAGAGATGGAACAAAGCATTAGCTTTCTAAGACCCACAGACTTCTTCATCAGATGGTGCATGATTATGAAATGATTAGTAAAGAGAAAACCACAGCACAGTTCATTCTCGAAATGAAGAAACAAAAGGAGCATTTTAAACCTAATTGGCTGAAGGAACATTGCATGGAATGTGGGTCTGGAACTGCTGTCTTATCTAACAGGCCAGAGAAACTCTAGCACGCAGGGTACACATAACATTTAACTTAAGTTAGATCTAGGAAGCCTTAAAATAGGCTGCCGCAATTTCCTGAAATTGCTGATGTTATGTTAAAAAGCCTATTGGGCCACCAAACTGTGTTTTGCATATGTGTAGACATTGCTTTACTTACCTTATAGTACCTTTTGTTGAATGCATTAAGGTTTCTGAATGAACAGAAGTATTTTATGTTTACCTGTATGGACATTCTAATGAATGGCATGCTCATGCATTTGTTCATTGTATTTGCACCAAACCCATGATCTCCTAAGTCTCAGCAATACTGCGTTACTAAGAGACAAAGGTAAAGACTTTTCAATCAAACCCCTGCAGGTTTGACTAGGTTTGGCTTCCCAGTACCCTATACCAGTAGAGGGTCTGCAAGAACTAACAGAAATTAAGTGTTATCTTGTATTGTTGTTACTGCCCCGCCCCCATCTCCCTTGAAGAATTCTTCCACGTCTGCTGTGGCATCTTCTGGGTCCTGAACAAAGGACCAGAAGACTCCTACAAGGACTGCATTACATGCAGATTTACTAAATTGGGTAGGACTTAATTGATCTGGCCCTGCCAGATAACCTCATCAAAGCGTTTGAGTGGCCATACCTGTGTCCCAATGAACTGGTTTGAAAAATAGGTTTAAAATCAAAAATAAAACACTATGCCTTACCTTAGCAATACTGTTTTCGTGAGCTTTTACAAGTCTCTCTTGTAAACCAGGTGAAAAGGTTGAGATCCGTTCATTTTCTGCAAGCAGCTTCAAAGTGCCTTTGTCTAAATGGGAAAGGATTCTGCCAAGATAAAATAATAACATGTAAAGTTATTTCCATAAAAAGAAAAACATATAGCTGGTAGTGTTTATAGAGGGCTATATTTGGGATATTTGATGGCAAAACATTTTTACTTTAAAAAGATTACTAAAGTCTCTACGGGCTGTTCCCTATTGTCACTCCATTAGCCGATGTCTGCACTGATGGCACATGGGTCCTTTCCTGGGAGGACAAGGGTAGGGCAGTGCTTCTCATGGTATGGTATTGTTCATTTATAAAGCGCCTATACACAAAGCAAGTGGTTCAAAACGCTCAAGGAGGGAGGGAACAAAGGGAAAAAAACAACTATCATTCAGAGCCCATTTCTGAACGATACAGGTCTGCACGGGCAGAGTGGGTGCATGGAACAAGTGCATATAATACAATTAAGGGTGTAGATAAAAGCAAATAGGCCAGACTACGATTCTGTAGTTTTTCCAAGTGCATTGAGGCGCCACCATGCAAGGAACAGAACGATGATCTTCACGGCATGGTGCATTCAGATCGTGCAAGTGCGCAGACAGGTGCATGCGGGGGGGGGACAAGTGCAGGGATGCACGGGGGGGTAAGCGGGAGGATCAAATGCACCCAGTCAGTCAGAAGCTGGGGTAAGTGCTGAGAGATGCCACTCTCAAGGGTCATTGACCAAGTGCAGTAACGATGAGGCAAGTGCAAGGCCTGGAGGCAAGTGCGAGGGGACTGGCGAGGGTGCCAGGGACCGGTGAGACTCTGAGGTACAACAGGTAGCCAGTCAGCAGGCTGCACGGAAAAAAGAGGGAGAGAGGGATAGAGAGAAGGAAGAGGAGAAGATGAATGTCTTAAGGAGTTTCTGGAAATTAAGGAGATCAGGCTCAAAACGGAGTGCGGCAGGGAGGCTTTTCCAGAGGGAGGCCCCTGCAGAGGATAAAGATCTCCCTCCAAATCTCTGCTTAGAGAACCGGCTCACTCAGAGAAAGTTGGAGGTGGATGAGCGCAGGGACGTCATTTCACCAAAATGCCAGGGGTAGCGGAAGTGACATCACAATGACACGCCCCAAAGAGTGACATCACAGGAAGTGATGTCATTTGACCACGCCCCCGTGTGACATCACACCGAGTGATGTCACTTGACCACGCCCCCGCGTTACAAGTGGCATCATAAAGCATTATCACTCAGTACACTAAGAAAAATATGGTTACGATATCACTATATTGTGACATTTCATACACGAATGGATCATCATATGTAGCAGTGTGTCAAGGTCCATGTTGCCATGGGAAGTGTATGAACAAAAATCCCCACGGTCGTCTCGGTTCTGCTTGTAAAACTGAAGAATTTCAGTGCAAGAACAGTTTGTAGCTGTAAAAAACGTACGTGTACCATTATGGCATTTGCGGTATAATTTTGGAATTACCCTTATGCTTTACTCAGTAGTTAATTCGGATAACATGATCGATATATCTCAGTTAGTGAAATGAAATGAAGGACACACATTGCAAATAGGGGTACTTGAAAACCAGTTCACTCAATGGGTACTCCTAGCAAGGGATACTTCTTAGGCATCAGCACGCACAGACAGGGACACGTTCTGTCGTTGCACACAAAGAGACTCTTGATGTCTGCCAGTCCACCCGTTGAGGGTGCAGGTTGAAATTCTAGCTTAGACCATCAAGCCTCAACAGGGCCACATGTTCATTTATTGGAGTGTAATAAGCACACACTGCTCATGGGACCCTGACAGCTTGTTGCTCACCACCAGACCCCCGATGAAAGGAGGCATGGCATAGAGAGATTGCCAGTCGCCAATGCCCCAGATAGTCGAATACAGTCCATTGGGGCCTCAGACACTTACTTGCTCCTTATTATCACCAGAGCGTGTTCTTTATAATGAGCGAATCATTGAAGTGTTTTTAGTTTCCAAGAACGCTCTCATAAGTTATATAACACCCATAATGTCTTGGTACATAGATGTATGTGTTTCTAAAACCCCACACAAAGCTCACATTAGCTTCATACACCTGTGCCTTTTCTCAAGACAATTAACATGAGTTAGAAAAAACAACATTCTGAAACAGTGTCCCTTATTTTAATGAGGTGTGTTTATTTGACAAACACGAGTGATTTTGTGAAACTTCACATTTTCTAACAATTACATATGTGAAGCTTTTTGATTTAGAGTCTAATTTGCAGCCTGCTTTAAATTCCCATCTAGTTCCCATTTCACCATTAAGCAAACTGTGTGATCCTGGCCAAATCATTTTGGCGCACTGTATCTCAACTGCCAAAATAGTATTACAAGGAGAAAAGAGATTACATGGATAGTGAGAGTAACAGTAGAAATAGTGCAGTCATCATTTGGCATAAAGTAAACATCGATCATAGGAAGCGTGGAGCGAAGATTCAGTACCAAGATCATATGGAGAATGAGAGAATGTGTTTTGCATTGCGCTGATGCCCCGTGTGCGAAGCACACACACCCGACCCACACACCCGACCTCAGTCAGCCTGGGCCTGCAGCGGCGGCGCCGTGGCCGCAGGCGAGGGCTGTGCACAGACACACGCCGCAGCAACAAATCCCCAGGCACCCACCCGCCCCGACTCACACACAGCCAGCCCACCCCGACCTGAGACTGTACTCACTGGGCCTTCGGCACAGGACTCGGGAGGAGCTCAGGAGCACGCCGCGCACATCTTTTAAAACAGAAACCACGCCAAAATGGAGGACAAGCAACACACAGCACGGAATGAAGATCCCTGTGGCCACGCCCCCTCCTCTGATTGGACGGATGCCAGAGGTCGCAAGAGATTGACAGAGGTCGCTGGCCAATCGTCAGCGGTCGCTCTTGCGACCTCTGGCGACCCCCAAATGACGTCCCTGGATGAGCGAAGTGCTTGGGAAGGACAGTATTTGGGTAGGCAATGTTGCAGATAGGTAGGTCCCAGGCACCACAAAGCCTTGTGGACAATACAGAGGGTCTTCAACTTGATCTTTGCAGCCACAGGGAGCCAGTGGAGGGATTTCAGCACCGGAGAGATGCAGTCCCTGGTCTTGAGGCCAAGGATAAGTCTCGCGGTTCTGTTCTGAATGAGTTGCAGAGGGCGCAGAGCAGAGGTAGGATGGTTGAGAAAAAGGATGTTGCAGTAGTCCAGCCTTGAGAGAACCAGTGCTCTGGAGACAGGGAGCCGCGGGGGGAAGGTGATAAAAGGAAGTGTACCTCTGAGGAGGTGTAGCTAGTAGTTGGACTTTTTATATATGCCTGAAATGTGAGTGGAGGAGAGAGTGGAGTCGAAGAGGACACAGTTTTTTGCATCGCAGGTGGGTTTGAGCGCAGGGCCAAGGGAGGCCAGCCAGAGTGAGAGTGGGAAAGCGGGAGCAGTAGTCCCAATGCGGACGATCTCAGTATTACTGGTTTTGAGGCAGAGGCTGTTTGCAGCACACCATGACTGAATTGGGGACAGTCAGATATCAGCGAGGTAGAGGAGGTGGCTGAGGGTAGCCTGAAGGAGAGTTGTGGGTCAGCTGCATAACACTGGAAGTTCGAGATGAAGGTGTCAATCACACGAGCAAGGGCAGCCATGCAGACATTGAAGAACCAGGGGGATAGGTTAGAACCCTGGGGAACGCCACAGGTTGAAAGAGTGATAGTAGAGAGAAATGGTTCCACCTGGGATGGGCGGTCGGAAAGGAAGGAGGTTAACCACGCCAGAGCCTGACCTGCGATTCCCAGGGTGTCATGCAGACGTGCGATCAGGATGTTGTGGTTTACTGCATCAAAGGCATAGGAGAGGTCAAGAAGGAAGAGGACAGAGAGTATTAGTGTTGAGATAGGACAGCAGGTCTTCAAGGATGTTCAGAAGAGCAGTTTACCAGATCCTCTGGATGTTCTAAGACCAGACTGATGGTCCTGGAAGCAACCAGCAGTTTCAGTGTGGAGGGTGAACTGAGAGATAGCCAGCTTCTCCCGGAGTTTCCCCAGGAAAGGGGCGATAGAGATAGGGCAGTAGTTTTCAGGAATTGAGGGGTCAGCAGAGGGTTTCTGAAGTAGAAACTGCACAAGGAGTGCTTAAGAGAAGTTCGGAAAACCGCAGTGGCAAAAGAGAGCTTGCAGAGATCAGCCAAGACTGGAGCGAGAGAGTCAATGTTGTCCTTAATGGGTTTGGCGGGGCAGAGGTCCACCTATTTGAATGAAGCCTTCATAGACCGGACTTGTCTGGCGACCTCATCAGGTGTGACGGGAGTGAGAGAAGAGAGGAGAAGTGGTGGAGGGGCCAAGGGAGGCTCCATAGGTGTTGGTGAATGAGGGTGTGGAGGAGAAAGAGGGGGGAAAGGATGTCTTGGGTTTTTGCGGTGAAGTGTGCAGCCAGGGCCGAGAAAAGGTCCTGGGTGGGTGTATATCATGAGTCGTAGACGTCCCATAGTGAACTTCCCAGGTATGCTGTAGCAAACTTTGCTAACCAACCTCCCCTCACGGAGATGCTACAATCTCCCTATATGCCTAGTTGCAGCTAGCTCACCTTCATATCTCTGCGTCCTGTGACGAATCCTGAGATGTCCTCACTTATCCCCGAGTGAGAGCCCCTTCCCATGAGGCCATTGAGGTGAGGCTGCTACCCGACAGACCCCCCTTGGGGTGGTACTCAGCGGGAGGATCTCATGGGGAGAGACTCCCACTGTGGATCAGGGTGGACATCTCGTGAGAATGTGGAACTACACCCCTCATCCTCCACCCACTTCCTTTACCTCCCCTCAGTCCACGAGGCCCACCTTATCTTCCATCATTTCCATACCAAACACTTCCATGTATACATGGCAGAAGAGTGAACAGGTCTGCCCAGACAAAGCCCCAAAGCCCTAACGCGTCCCAGGTCTGGGACCCGCAACAATAAGTTTATATATGAGAAAGGCCAGGGGAAGGAAGACATTCCCGATGGTGTTGTGAACTGTGATAAAGAGCCTGAGAAAAGCCAGGGGAAGGGAGACATTACCCCAGGCATTGTGAACTGTGATAAAAAATCCTGAGAAAGGCCAGGGGAAGGGAGTCATTCTCCCTGGTGTTGTGAACTGTGAAGGTAAAAGCCGAGAGAGTGTGAGAACAAAGTCAAGGAAGGTCTGGAGAGGGGAATCATACCCCTGGCATTGTGAAATCGTGAAACCAAGTGAAAAGTGTCCAGGGAAAGGAGTACTTGACCCTGGCTTTGTGGGGAAAGACAAAGCCAGACATCAGGAGAAAGGAGTGTAAGAAACTGGAGGGTATTCTCCCAAGTACACCTCAAGAATCCCTTATTCAGGTGGCCAGGGAAGGGCTGGCGCTCTCAGATCCCAACCCTAAGGGCAGACGAACGAGGGAGGATCACCTCAGTAGGGGAGCCCGGGGCTATGCTTAGGGAAATACCCCAGGTGAGACGCGGTATTATACCAGGGACAAAGGCGAGGAGGACGAAGTCCCTGAGGCCTTTTTATGTTATTCCACATCTACCTCCTTTCTACCCAAAGAATCTCCCTTATCCAAATCCAAGGACCCCACCATATCTGGTAAATCCAGTAGAAACTCAAAACCATCTGCACTAGGACACTACATCTCCCAGAATCCCGGTCTACCTTTGCATACTCACGTCCCTCTATTATTCCCATGATCTCCCCTATTCAATTCACAAACCCTACAAGGTTCACCTTTCTAAGTTAACCAACCAGCCCCTTCCATATGACACCTTTTCCCCATCCTACCCCGTAGGATACTTAGGAAATCTACCTCCCCCTTTTCCTTCCGACACAAACACTTTCTTACACTGTGACAGACAACAAACTAATAACAAAGTTGTTTACCTGACATGTCCCAACACAAGGGTCAGGTAGGGTCAGGCAATTACCAATAATTACACACACCTGATGGCCCCTTCTCTTTCCCAGAGGGATAAAAGGCAGAGTGGAGCGCATGAATACATTTAGAGCAAGGCCAACTGCACGAGGAAGCAGCTATTCCAGGACGGCAGTTGAAACGGAGATGAAAGGCGGTGAAAGCTAAAAGAACAAGGAGGGAAGTGCCCATGCCCTTTTCAACCCAGACCCGTGAAAAAGGGAACACAAGACCGGGATTTACAGCTGACGTGTGGAGGAACAGATGGTGCACATGGGCCTTCCGCATTGATAGCACAGGTGGGGAGGCATGCTGGCTACTGTGGTACCGTCCTTGTCTCCAGAGTCAAGACAAGCCAACGGGTTCAGCACATGAGGTGAGTTAGAGAAAGCTGATAGCAAACCGAACTGTGTTGAGCCAAAGGTTGCAATCGGCAACAGAAACTTGTGAACACAGAACTTGTTTATATCTGAACTTTTGGGAAAACCCAGCGAAGGGCCAGCTGCAGAGTGGTCGGGCACTGCAGGAGTTCTCATTCGAAGGACTCTCGCTGGCCCCTTTTGTTTCAGTGTTGAAACTGCAAATCCTAGAAGGCCCTAGTGAGGGATGCCGTGAGGTATCAGAGTGGTCCTACAAGGGTCACGTCAAATCCCTTGTACAATCGAAAGTCTCTGACCCATTTCCGAGAGAAAGCTAGGGGAAGGGAAACACTGCTTTCGGATAAGATGAAGCAAATCATGAACTGTGTTAGCAATTCATGAACTGCGGTAAAAGATGGCTATGTAAACCCGACGAGGGATGCCAAGGGAAAAGCTACGAGAGGTAATTGCGATAGTATTGATATACAGAGTGAAAGGCCATAGTGAACCCGACAGAGGGAAGCCCATGTTGCAAGAAGGATCCGAGCCCGGCAGAGGGAGATCCTAATGGCAAAGAGCTATCATCCAATTTGCAAGATCACTGAAGGAACTTTTGTTTGTTTGTTGTTTTGATCCAGCAGGCCTTCTAAGGCAAGAGACTTTGCAGAAAAGAGACTTGGCCCCTGATGGTCCCCTGATGGTCCTGGTATCCTTGAATGGAAGTGTGAACCTCGTGAAGGAAAGGCTCAGGAGTGTGCTGTTCTCAGAAGTCCCGCTGTAACGCTCACCTGGTATCCACGGGGACGCCACCCAGTCTGGCTGGACTGCTTCCGACCTTGGACCCACTCCCTTGGACTCTTGTTCGGCTGAGAACCAGGTCTGAAAACACAGGAGTTTGGGTTTAGCTTTATTGTCTCTTCCAGCCCGGAGCCCACCTCCCTTGTGGACCCAACGACCCCTTAGTGCTCTCCTCACCTTGCTTTTTGGTACGGTGTGCTTTCCGTCCTGCTGTTCTGTGCAGGGGTGTGTTGTGGAGGGGCGCGTCGCACCCTAGTTGCTTTACTGGCGCGGGCCCCTCAGAGTCCAGACCGGCTGCGACTTCGTTCATCAGGTAAGTCTGCTGTTTTGGCCGTTTGTCCTTTATTTGCAATTGCCCCCATTAATGTCTTTCCTTATTCCTTAGGTGCGGGAGGAGTTCTGGTGATGCTGTGCTGCCTGGAGCTGTGCACGAGATGGTAAGTGAAAGCGCGGAGCGCAGCGCTATGTGCCTTTCTTGTGCTAACCTGTTTGTTGTCCCTTTCTTGCAGGCCGCCGTGATGTTCCGGACTGTATGTTGTCGAGAAGATGGAGAGCGGTGAGTAAAGGGTTGCGCGAAACACCTTCTAGCACTTCTGCTGGTTTATCGGCCTTTTCCTTCTTCTTGCAGGTCGTTGAATGGCCCGGAATGGACGTGGACCAAAAGCAAGTCAAATTCAGGTAAGCATGCACCTTTTGCTTGTTTTTCAATGTTGAAGAATAAACGCTTACTAATGCTGCTTCTCTGTTCTCCTTCTTCCCAGGTTGCGGCTTCCAAGATAGAGCGAGCGTTCGCTGAGATGCTGGATGTTCGGGATTCTGGAGCGGAGGACAGAAGCGGGGCTCACTAGCAGGTAAGCGAATACCAACAGTGTTCTTGTTCTTGCAGGTAGTCGGGCCCGGAATGCTGAGGAAGATTCCAAAATACCATGGTGAATGTCACGCTGCGACCAGCAGAGTAATGCAAAGCATGTTCTCCAGCTTGGGCGTGGCTTATATAACCTGCAGGTATCCCAGGTGCCCCCAGGCCTGACCACACCTAAAATGCTAGACCGCATGGCTCAGTTCTGGAACTGAGCCATGTGGGGGCATCCATGTTGTGTAAATGCTATTGTGAGTTCCAGTTCTTTGACCAAAGGCGCCAGGACTGACTCCACGAGAGTCTTGGGGGACATGATGGGGCCCTTGAGGCCATGATGGAAGACCGTCGTGCAGCCCAGATGGCCTGACTGCCAAGGCCAGGGGCAGGGGTCATGACACCCGCCTTGTCCCGTGCTTAAAACTTGGGGAAGGGAGACCCAGCCATACCATCCTGACTTATTTTGTCAACCCTTATTTTCTGGTGAATATTATCCCACTCTTTTGTAACATAGTGGTAAGGATTGGCATTAGATTTTTTAGTATAGGCCCTTTTAATTTCACAAGACGCCACAAGGGCTGCCTTATTATTATTTGATGGTTGTGGCTTGCTCCCATCTTAGCTTTAGGTTTGGATTAGGTGTTTTTCTCATCCATTCATACAGTTTATTCAAAACCCTTCAACTGTGATCACTTGTGTCTGTCTTTACTCTTGCCACCATGAGTTTTTTACGTGAGTCATTCTCCTGGTAATTGAGTTTACAAAGGGGATCAAACCAGCGATTCAGGGGAAGTGAGTCATCACCCCCTGGTGAGGGACTTGCAAACAGAATTGTGCCATCAACTTTAGTTTAGTTATACGCGTAAGTGACAGAGATAGGGACATTTAACACAGGACAGTGGACTCTTTAGTTGCAACGACATCCCAACGGACCCATTAGCACTTTAGTTGAGATAGGGAAACCCCATCATCTCTTTATTTTGATCATCTCAAATAAAGGTCTATAGCAATCACTATGCCACCTTTGTAGCAGTTTCCTTATGCATCCTTACAGACCCGATTCTGCATATGGGCTCTGTCCCTCGAGCTATACGACGACTATTCTCGACATTCCACCACATGCTGGTTACTCCTCCCACAACCCAATAAGTTTGCAAGCGAGGACTCTCTTGATCATCATGTCCCTATGTTTCCAGGGAACTTCCCACTCCTTCCTCGCTCAAGATGTCCATCACTCTCACACCTCTTCCTTAACCTGCACCACCTCTGCTCTCTAAACCCCTTGTTGGTCTTCAACTCCCCCAACAACTTCTTTTCTGCTCTCCTCCTTGATGTTCACTTCCTTCAACCTAGTATCCTCACCTTCTCTTTGGTTTTTACCTCCTCCAACCTCTGTTCTCTCCCTTCCTACTGCTCGAAGTCCACCTCTCCCCTCCTCTAGTTCACACTTCCCCCCCCTCCTTTTGCACTTACCACTCTCTACGCCTCTGCACTGCTCACCAAACCAGCTCCCTACAATACTTCTTTCCTCTTGCAAGTGTTTATAGTACAGAATCCCTTCCCAATGGGCCGGGTGATTCCCAAAAGAAGACCGCAAACATTTGTTGCTTTTCAGGGATTGGAAGGATAAAAATAGATTTCCATTTGAATTATACATTTCTTGCCCCAGTCATAAGACAAATCTTCAGAGGGCAGGTCTGCCATCTTTGTTTGGAACGAACTACAAATGTGCAGTGAAGCAGAGCCGCCAAACCCCCACGGACGAAACCAGTGCTTCTCTGGGTCCCTCTGTACACACTTTCTTGTCCACGTGCCACAGTAATGGTAAGCCTTGTGTGTAAGCAGTCTGTATCAGGAGACTTTTCTCTCTTGGCATTTGCAGCAATCGTTAAGTTTAAAGGGCATGCAGACTCTTTTGTAGTAATTTGGAAGGGGGATTTCATATGAACATTATAAGCAATGTTGACAATGTAACAGTCGCCTGCCGAGCCATCCCTGTGAGGAGTGAGAGGTTATTTAGGGGACTATGCATACTGCTCCCAGGCCCCACTTCTTGTAGCAAGTGTTGGGACTTTGGCCCACTCAGCCACCTCACCCACCGACAGAAATGCAGGCAATGGGGAGGCAGGGGACATCGTTACAGTACATTCATTTGATCCACTTTGTTAGTTGATGCTTATATAAAAAATAAAAATCTTCACTCACGGAAACTGACGCTCCAGGACTTGTACAGCAAAATATACACAGTTATGCACACTTCGGAAATGCTGTCTCTCCATTGCATCTAAATGTAAAACAATACAGCAACATCAACAATCAAGTATGTGTTGTACCAGCAGTAGTCAATATTGAATTATGCTTTCAATGAAAGCTAGCACCAATTCCTGGAATGCTAATAAAGTCTCCAGCTTGACACTAACTGCAAGAACCATGAAGCTCACTCACAAGTCCACCTGCGATTGTATGTTGTTATTCACATGTGTACAAATACTTAGCTGGCCATTATGTACAGTAACACAGTAGCTACATACTGTTCCATACTAATAGCACATGCCATGTCTCATGGTAATATTTAGAGGGTTCTACCCATATTTGGCGAAGATGCCCTTGTCAAACCCATCTTCACCCAATATGGGTAACTGAATCCCCAGGCAACCTCTTGGCCAGGACAAAATACTGGATGAGCGAATGCATAGCCTACTAATACTTTATCCAGTGTTCGCTGCAGGGAGCACTGCAGAAGAGCAGGTAAGGAGATTGGGGGAGGAGCAGTGGGGGGCATTGAGTGGGTGTAGGGGTGTGTGGTAGGGGAAATGCAAGCAGGTGGAATTGTTCGCGCTGGGTCTGAGGTCGGGGGCATGGTGAGCAGAGCCCCCATTAAGCATAGCGACTGTAGGGAGGCATGGGGCTGAAACGCTACGGGCCAGCGAAAAAGGATAGGGGTTGTGAATTCAAAGCAATAGAAATTGACAGGCGGGAACACTGGAAAAGGGTTTGGTTGGTGGGATATCGAGGATTTGTGATTCATCCAGTTTTTATTCAGTTGAATCCCATAAATCTATTTAGCGGTGCGTGGACACACCCGTCTGTATTTATATTAGCTACTAGAGGGAATCCTTTTTAAAACTGATAAGGAATACTACATCACGCTATTTACCAGCGAGATTGGGAACATTTCTGTTGTTTGAGAGCACAAAGAACACTTTCTACTTTAAGAAAAGACCATCCTTGCACAGTTATGTTAGATTGTTAGTGTTAGGAACAGTAAAAGGTTTTTTGGACACAACCGTGACAGACTTGTTAGTTTTGGACTTCCTGACAATTTCACTAGTTTTCTTTGAAGCAGGGAAACCCCTCTTAACTTTAGGAATAGAGAGACATTTTTCCAACCCGCTTTTTATTATATCCAGAAATATGCCACCATTGTGTCCAAGCTTTTTTTCTGCAACCTTACAGTGATTAAATATAAACCTTAGCATAATGCTATTATTCCTACTCACTATTCCTACTCACTAAAGTCTAAGGTCAAACAGAAATGTTTACAGTCATCGAAAATATAACAGCAAAACTAAGGATTTGTGCACATTACTGCTGTCAGAAGGGCAATTCAGTAGTCACGTGATGTCACCCCAGCCAATAAAACCCCTTTATTTGGAATGACTAAAATGCCCATAAAAAGCCAGTGGCTTCTAAAGGTTATATCCTAAAATAAATCTAAAGCTATGGATAAAAACAGAGGTACAACAGTAGCAATTCACCTGTTGGACTCTGCTCTTCCATCTGCTCATGCATTTATAGAGCAGCTTGTATTGGCTAGAAGAGCTATGAGGGGTGTACAGATTTTTAAGTATTTTATGCATAATTTCGTAACAGCATTTGACGAAGTGTGTTCTGTGGTGAAACAAGGCTTTTCCTGGACTCACACATGCTATAGCTGAATCCCTGTGGCGGCGAAGGGAGAGGAGTGGCTGGCCAAGCTGGCAACATGCAGCGAGACGCGCTGCCAACATGGAGAGAGGAAAATCACTTAGCTGCAAAAAAAGGCTTCAGCCTTTGCCACCAATGAATAACAGTACAGCTGAAAAAGCTCAATGGTAGAATGGTTACCTCCCATGTAGATTTCCCAGGTTCAATTTGCCATTAAGGACTGTGTGTAAAATACTCTAAATTAATGAAATAACATCTACAACACCACAAGGGGAAATAAAATAAAACCTCTGTTCATAGGAACACAGAGAGCCATACCTACCATCTACCCAGGAGGAGGTAACCAGATAAACCTACATAGGAGAGTTAATTGGAACTCCTAATTGATCCATTGGAACTGAGCAAAAGGGGGATGACCTACCCTAGGAGGATATGATGTAAGCACTACTTACACCAATGGTGAAGACTGACAGTTCGGCCAATTAGTAGTCAGCTAAGGGGAGAAAGGACTGAATAAAAGGAGCGCCAGCTGAGTTGCAAGTTATCTCAGCTGGTGATTGGTTCCCTGGTTAAGGTAAAGCAGTGGCGAAGCAGCCTGAAGCAGGGAAAGGAAGGCTGCCTTGCGCCTGGTAGATGTCCTGCTATGCTGAAGAAGAAAACCTGAGAGAGCCCAGCTAAACCCAGAGGGGAGAAGATGCCTGCACCCCTCTGATCAAGGAGCCCAGAGGAGCTGGAAAAAAGGCAGGCCGTGCTAGCATGTTGAAGGGTCTAGGCAACCAGTTCCCCAGTGAAGAAGGGATTCTGGGCAGCCCAACTACTCCTGGAGGGTGGGAAGGAATGAGCTCATTGCAAAGGAGTCATAGTCACATAAGAGACTGCTCCCTGTTTCCGAGTGAAGAGGCGAGAAGGGGTGAGCCCAGTTTCAAGGTGTCGCTCATCCCATTTGTTAACCCAAGAGTGAGGATACCTCAAGAGAGGGCATGAGAGTGAGGATACCCCGAGAGAGGGGAACAAGAATCAAGAGATCTCAGAAGACAGAGATTGAAGACACCCTGGAACAGGGATAAAGGAGAGAAATAGCCTGAGTGGAGTGAAAGGATATGTGTGAAGCCCTGCAGGGGAACGGAAACCCTCTGCAGTGGGGTAAACAAGTGAAAACGGCACCCCGAGGTGTCAGGAGAAAGAGACTGAAATACCTCAAGTAAGATTTTATTTGGAACTACATTTGGAACACTTGGCCATTACAGTGGCACCTGGAGAACTTTATATCTAGGGGAGAAAACCTGGAACAGAAGCAGCAGTCAAGCATCTTTTTCGTTGTTAAATCCTTTATTTGGGTTAGTTTTGCTATACATGTGGTAGTCTAGTATAGGATGTGGGCTAGGGACATTAGGATTTGGATTCATCCTGACAAAAATATCTTTCCCTTGAACCTTTGAGTTTTAGAATAGGGACCTTCACACTTAGAGTTAATTTTCATTATTTTAGTTTGTTATTTTATTTGACACTGGCCAAGAGGTCAGATTGATTGTAAAAGAATATAACAAAAATCTATGAACATGACGTCCTAGAGTCGGAGTCCTACTTCTGCTTTGCCACAGTCCCAAACACCTGTGGGCAGAACAGAAGCATTCTATGAATAAGAATGAAATTTGAATTGAATGAAATGACTTCCAATTTGAAACGTGGGTGCAGATTCATATTATACTGGAAAGACTAGCAGAAGTTACTGATCCCAACTTTTTCCAATACAGCATTCTGAACTCTGCCACTCATGACCCTCCACGCAATGGGTTCAGGATCAGGTGTGTAAACACAACCCTTTCAGAGTGCATTATATATGGTTTAGTCGTGTCTCATCTAGATCACATTCCAACTTGCTGCATGTCCTCGCTTTCTGTTTTTGGTGGAATATTAAAACTCCAGTGACAATGTAACATATTTACTTTTAGTCACAGATGCAAGTATAAACAATGAGAGCCAAAGTGGACAGTGACAGTCTAGTCTTTTTCCATATACAATTAACTTTGCAGAAACAAAAAGCTAAATTATGCTTTCTCCCATGTTAAAATTGTGCAATGTTAACTTTACAAGCAAATGCAGCATGTGTATAGATTTTTCAAGGACTTGTTCTCCTTTCAGTATCAACATTAGCTCACAATTACTTTTCTCCATTTCATGATGAGACGTTCAAAATGAATGGGCCTCGCTTTAAGCCTTCAGTATTCCTTACACTATACATTGTCAGATGGTAAATAAACATTTTTGAAATTCATATTATTTTCTTAATACTTGTTGTTTAAGAACAAATGCTATATTAGCACAAACCACTGCCTAGAGGGGCAGCAGAGCCCATAGGGCTGGAAAAGAGGTCCAGAAGGCTGGCACACAGTGGTGCATGGGAGCTGAAGGAGAAACCCATGAGACCAAACAGAAGAGACAAGAGAGCTGGGGCTGTTGGTAAGGAGGATGGGAGTCGTGGTCAAAAGGTTGTAAAGGTGACCTGAGAAAGTCTGGTACCCAGAGGAGAAGCAGGTGCAAAGGACTGTTGAGAGCTGGACAGGAATATTGAGAAGGGTGGTTTCCAGAGAGGTAAGGGTGTTGTAAAAATAGTTGTGAATTCAAGAAGATCAGAGGAGTGGGAAGGTTGTTGTGCTGAGGGTTGATGCTGTGAGAGACTGTGAGCCAGAGGAGATTCATGAGGAGAGGAGTGAAGGAGGTAAAGTTGAGATTTGGAGATGGGCATTGACAAGAAGGGTGGTGCCCAGAAAGGCGAAGAAGATGGGGCAGATAAGGAAGACCCAGAGAACATGAAAAGATGAAGGTCCCCGAAGAAGTAAACCTGGGAGAGAGAGTAGATGTTTAGAGATTTTGGAAAAAAAACAAAAGGTGCCCAAAGAGGAGAAAAAAAGGCAAGGAAGAGAGGAAAGGCAAACACAGCAACGAGAGGTGGTTATAAAGTGAGAAGGAACTAGAAGAAAGCAACAAGAAGTTGATAAAGGGAACGGAGGAGTGGCAAGCAGGTTAGCGATCAGAAGAAAAATAAGGATTTGGTGCAGGAATTAAGATAAGAGGTGGAGTTCTGGAACGCCAGAATAATGTGTGACGGGTCAGAAATGAGAGCCGGACACAAAGTTATAGTTTTCTCAAAGTTTGCCATTTATTCAAATTAAAAGGGTGAGATAAACACCTATCTTTCCCTATCCCAACGATTGTCCCGGGAGGATAGCACAGCGGCAGCGTGCGCGTCTTGGAAGCAAGACGACACAAAGCAACAACAGGTTTGATCCGCGGGTCTGCGCTTAGAAACCTCCGAGTGTTTAAGCGCGTTATAAATACGTAACTAAGACAAAGAAAAAACACAATTACACAACTAAGAAAAACTAACAATTCCTGTAACAGCGCCTCGATGCCTGCGGGCTGTGTGAGCGCTTTATAAATGTAAAATAAAAATAAAATAAATAATGTCCCTACCTAGCCATCTAAACTAAAGAAAGAAAACCTAGGTCCAACCACTTTCTGACCCTCACACTAATACATAGAACAAAATTAAACAAGGCATGTTTGGCTGTCTTTAGTTTCACAAAACAGAATGTAAGTTCAAATTGATAGATTCTAGCAAGTACTCCTCGGGACCAGGATTGAACTCCCTTCCCCTGGACCAATTCAGGAATATCCTTGACAAAGTTCTGGTTCAATTTCATTCAAAATGTCTTTTCCTTCAACTGCGTCCTTCCACTCAATGAGGTAAATGTCTCTTTCACAAACTCTTAATAAAAAAAAGTTGGTATCCTTCAGAAATCAAAGCTTGTTATCTCATACTATCCTTCTTGATGAGGAAAAATGTCTCCTACCAAATAAAAGTTCATAAACCAATGCAATTGTTTTCTCAAGGGTTCAAAGCAATTCTTGGCACATCAGTTATTCTTGAGTTGTAATACTTTTGTCAGGATAGCACAACAACTACCTTTGATGATGCCATAGTTTGTCAAAATGATAAAGTTAATAGCTTCTTTCCACCACACTTCTTTGCCACTACCACACTGCGTCAAATCATCATCTTTCCTGGTATACTAACTCGCCTGTAGGACTAACTAGTAATGGTCCCTTTCCTGGTTCACTCTCCTGCCAGGAAGAAAAAAACTCCTACTACTACAAGTAATTTCAGTGGCAATCTTTGTTCAGGAGTTCTCCACACCAGTATCCCTTGTGAGGAAGGCTGAACACGAGTTGCCTCTTGTTATAGTGTCTTGGTTCTTGGCAAGGAACAAGTTACTTACCTGTAACTGTTGTTCTCCAGCATGGGTCTGGCATGGATTCACATGCTCATGAATATTCCCCGTCGTCAGGCTGGGAATCCTCGGTAAAGAAAAAATCAGTATCAGTTTTGTTTCTGATCTGTCTTTCGTAGTAGTAACCAATCACTGATCTCTGCGTCATACTGACCACAGCCAATGGCTGCCATCTCCCTAAGCCCCGCCTCTGGCAGCCATCTTCAGATTTGGTAGCACGTGAAGTGGCAGTATGACCAAGTGAAGAGCCGCAGAGGGGTAGGCGGGAGGGTTCGCATGTGAATCCATGCCAGACCCATGCTGGAGAACAACAGTTACAGGTAAGTAACTTGTTCCTTCTCCAGCATGGGGTCTGGCATGGATTCACATGCTCATGAATATAAGAATACATAGCAGTACACACATGCACAACCACGGGAGGTGGCAAAGGCTCAACATTAAGCAATACAACAACTCAACATTAAGCATCTCTTACCTCCTCACCAGGCTCACCTTAAGCGAACAGGTTGCGCAGCACTGCTTGGCCGACCCTGGACTCCCGATCGACGCAGTAGAATCTCGTGAAGGTGTGCGTCGACCTCCACGTAGCAGCCCTGCAGATGTCCAGCAGGGGCACACCAGATAGGAACGCCGTAGTATCAGCGATCGCTCTGGTCGAATGGGCTCTCGGACGGCCTGGCAGCGGTCGGTTAGCCAACTGGTGGCAGTGCATGATGCAGCCGGAGAGCCATCTGGAAATAGAAGACTTCGAGAGAGCCTTCCCTTGATTCACAGGTCCAAAGTTCAAACAGCTGTGATGTCCTCCGAAAACTCTTTGTGCGGTCCACGTAGAACTTCAACGCTCTAGCCACATCCAGCGAGTGCAAAGTCCTCTCGGCCGGCGAAGAAGGAGACGGGAAGAAAACAGGTAACACCAGGTGCTCGTTAAGATGGAAGTCAGACAGCACCTTGGGCATAAAGGAGGGGTGCGTCCTAAGCACCACCCTCGAGGCATGGAAAGTCAAGTACGGTGCTTTGCAGGATAGGGCCTGGATCTCTCCTACTCGTCGTGCAGAGGTAATGGCCACCAGGAATGCAGTCTTCCACGACACAAACTTCATCAGTGAGGAGTGCATCGGCTCGAATGGGGGCCCCAGGAGCCTAGTCAGCACCACTTTAAGTTCCCACGCCGGGGCCGTGGCCTTCACCGGCGGGAACGTCCGGAACAGTCCTTTCATAAACTCTTTCACCAGTCGATGGGACCACAGGGACATCCATCCTGTGGTTCTGGTATATCTGGAGATCGCCGCCAGATGAATCTTAATGGAGGCATGGGCTAGCCCAGCCTTTGCCAGCGATAGCAGGTACGGCAGCACCCGAGGGGCCGTAATCCGTAGGGGGTTGATCTTCTGTGCTTGGCACCAGATAGAGAACCTCTTCCACTTGTGACCGTAGCATTTGAGAGTCGAGGACGCCCTGGCCTTTGCAAGAACCTCTCTGCAGTCGGCCGGTATATCGTACCCTCCAAACTCTAGCGCTGCAGGAGCCAAGCCTGCAGGTTCAGCGACGCCGGGTCGTGGTGGAAGATGGCGCCTCCTTCTCTGGAGAGAAGATCCGCGTCCACGACAGCTTGATGGATGGGGACGTTGACAAGTCCAGAAGGTACGGGAACCAGATCTGCCTCGGCCACGCCGGTGCGACGAGGATCATCCTGCACTGGGACCTCTTGAGCTGGTTGAGGAGTCGAAGCAGCAACGGCAACAGAGGGAACACATACAGGTATAGGCCGTCGCAGGGGAACGAGAACGCATCGCCCATGCTTCTCGGCTGGGGAAACCTGCTGGCGAACCTCTGGCACTTCGAGTTCGTCGCTGTTGCGAACAGGTCGATTTGGGGTTTGCCCCATCGTCGGAAGAGTTGATCCACCTGATCCTGGCGCAGCTCCCACTCGTGACACGCGCGCAGCTCCCTGCTGAGCGAGTCGGCGATGGCGTTTCTTTCTCCTGCCAGGTGGAAGGGAACCAGGAACATCCCCTGGGCGACAGCCCAGTGCCACATATCCTGTGCCTCCTTGGATAGGGCTGGGGATCTGGTACCTCCCTGCTTCCGTAAGTAAAACATTGTCATGGTGTTGTCCCTGAAGATTCGCACCACCTTGCCCTTGAGCGACGGGAGGAACGATTTGAGAGCCCAGAACACGGCTCGGAGTTCCAGGATGTTGATGTGCAGGAGCTTCTCCTCCGGGAGCCAGAGGCCTCTTGCGTGGAGATCTCCGGTGTGGGTGCCCCAACCTTGCAGGGAAGCGTCCGTCGTCACCGTCTCCTGGTACGCCGGCGTCTGAAAGTCCTTGCCCGCTGTGAGGTGCGCTCGAACGCCCCACCACTGAATCGCCCGCCGGAACACCTCGTTGAGGGGGACCCGGTCTTCGAAGGTGCCCGTCGCCTGCGCCAACGGGCGTCGAGAAATTCTTGAAGAGGGCGCCTCCGTAGTCTGCATAGGCGCACCAGGTAGATGCAAGAGGACATCATCCCCAGGAGGGACTTGATGGACCTCACCCTGGCCACGTCCGTGGCTAGCAGGCGCTGCACTTTTCCCAGAATGGTCTTCGTCCGTTCTTCCGACGGTGCCGCCAGGCGCCTCACTGTATTGAGCTTCGCTCCCAGAAACGGGGCCACCTGCGACGGCACCAGGTGGGACTTTGGGTAATTTATGGCGAATCCCAGGTCTGTGAGAAGCTGGACGGTCCTCGCAGTGTGTTCGACGGCGAGTTCCCTCGTCCTTGAGCGGAAGAGCCAGTCGTCCAGGTAGGGGTAGACGTGAATCCCCTGCAGGCGCAGCCGCGCCGCCACAGGTGCTAGGCACTTGGTAAAGACCCTGGGGGCCAACTTCAATCCGAACGGCAGTGCTCTGAATTGGTAGTGGCGTCCCTGGATGACGAACCTGAGGAACTTTCGGTGACTTCTGAGGATGGGAACATGGAAGTATGCATCCTCTAGGTCCAGCGACGATAGAAAGTCGCCTTCCTCCAGCTGTCCCAGCACGTGCTGGAGGGTGACCATCCTGAACTTTTGTGACCTGATGTATTTGTTCAAACGACGAAGGTCCAGGATGGGGCGCCAGCCGTCCGTCTTCTTCCTGACGAGGAAGTACCTCGAGTACACCCCGGAGCCCCAGAGCCTCTTCGGGACGGGCTCGATGGCGCCTTTCCTGAGCATCGCCTGTACTTCCAACAGCAGTTGCGGGACGTGATTTTCCTTCCTGGCCACAGGTGGAATGTGAGGGCACTTCTTCAGGAATTCGATAGTGTCCTCTTGCCAGGGTATCCAGCACCCAACGAACGGTGGAGATGGACTTCCACACGCCGACGAACTTCGTCAGCCGGCCTCCCACCGGGGTGCTTCGGTGGGGGCCCGAGGCCACGGCCGGTTCAGTCCTGCTTGGAGGTGGTGGCCTTGCCGCCCTGGCCACCTTGCCGACGGCAGCGAGGCGCTCCCTGCTTGCCGCGACCCCTGTAGGCCTCCTGAGACGAGGAGCGTACCGCCTGGCGGTAGGACGACGAGCCACATCTGGATCCCTTGGAGGCCCCCTGTCTGCCTCCGGAGCTCCGAAAGGGCCATCGTTGCTGAAGGGCTCCTAGGGCGCAGGCCGTCTCCATGTCTGTCTTAATGGCTTGGAGGGATTCGTCCACCGCCTTCCCGAACAAGTTGCTGCCGTCGAACGGCATGTCCAACACCCTGGTCTGGACGTCCTGACGGAAGTCGGTCGCCCAGAGCCAACCCCGTCGTTGTAGGAAAACTCTGTTGCCCAGCTGGCGGAACCAGGTATCGGCAATATCGGTTGCCATCGTTATGGCGTGGTCCGACGCCACCTCGCCTTCTTGAAGTATTTCCAGGGCCTCGGACCTCTTGTCGTCCGGTAGGAAGTCCAATATGGGGGCCAGCTTAAACCAGAGCTCCCTGTCGTAACGGGCCACGATCGCCAGGGCGTTGGCCGCTTTGATCGTCGTCGCCGCCGACGAAATGACCCGTCGCCCCATGGCGTCCAACTTCTTTCCCTCGCCGTCCGGAGGGGAATTCGACCTTGAGGCTCCTGACCCCGCCGCTTTCTTCTTCGCCGTCGCCGAGACGACCGAGTCTGGCGTTGGCTGGGCCCTGAGGCACAGGGGAGCAGTCTCGGGGACCCGGTACTTCTTCTCGTACCGGTCCAGTTTGGCTGGTGCCGTGGAGGGGTTCTTGAGTACCGGCAGGCCCTCCTCCCAGATGTCATCGATTAGAGGCACCGCGATGACAGTCTTCCTCTTGGCCTCCCGGCGCTGATAGAGGAAACCTTCCTTTTTCTGCTCCTCCGGGCAGAGCTGGAACAATTCGGACGCCCTGGCGATCATGGCGTGGAATGAGCCAATCTCGTCGGACGGAGATGCCCGTGCGACGGGAGACCCGTTACGTCATCGTCGCCCCTTCCCGACGGGCCAGGTTGCGGGTCCTCCGGCCTGGGCCGTGGTTATCTCGTCCTTATCTGAGAGCATAAGGACTGGATCGCAAACAAATGGCCGCCGAGCTAGCCTGAAGCCTAGGTTCCGGCTGCGCCGGAAGGGAAGGCTGCTCTTCCTCGCCATCGTTGTCTTCCTCGGTTATCTCCCGAGGATCTTCCTTGCGGGACCGAACCTTCTCGAATTGTACTTCGAGATTCCTCGCGACCTCGGTCAGTTCCCCCTCCGAGGCTGACTCCGAGCTCGAGGAGGCTACCGTGCCCCCCCCCTGGTTCCATCATGGATTCCCTCCTTGGCGGCAGGGAAACTCTAGTCCCGGAGGCAGTCTCCGCTGGTGGGGTCTCTGCCTGCTTGGCCAGAGTCGCCGCGATCGCCTCGATAGATGCCTTTACTTGCTGGGTAGGGGCCTTCACCACCTTAGGTGCGTCCTGGGCCTTCTCCTTAGGGGGAGGGGCGATGCCTTGCTCCCCCTCTCCCAAGATCGGACGGGGCTTCTCCCGAAGCTTACCCGGGGTCTCGGACTTCCTCTTCCCTGAACCGGAGCGCTGGCTCGTGGTTGACGGTGCCGGGGAAGGTGCGCCCTGCCTGGCGACCGAAGAGCCCGACCTTTCGGCGCTCCCAGAGCCAGCGGACTCGCGGCGCTTGGCCTGGTGTTGGGCCCACGTCGCCGGGGCGACCCGCACAGGACTTAGAAGCCCACTCGGACCCTTTCTTCTTCTCACCCGTTGAGCCCTTCTCCAACCAGCTGGCGAGACGAGATTGGCGGTCCCTCATGGTCCGCTCCGACAAGTTCTTGCAGAACTGGCAGTCCTTCTCTACATAAGTCTTGTCCCCATGAAGACAGTAGAGGCATCGCGAATGTTCGTCCTCCTTAAACACATTCTGCAGCCCGCATCCAGGGCAGCTGCGAAACAGCTTGGGTCCGGGTGACGAACTCACGTCCTGGGCCATCTCGAAGTAGGCCGCGAATCTTCTGGAATCCTCCAAGAGGTTGATTCGACGAAATCTTCACCCTTGAGGGGCGTAGGAAAATCCCGCAACGGGTACCCGTTAACGGGAGTAGAAACGGTGGAGCTTGAGGCTCGATTAACCGAAAAAATGTGAAAATTTACCTGAAAAAGCGCGAAACACGCAGTAAAAGCTCAAGAGCTAAGTACGAGGACTCCCAACACTTGAACGTGCGGTAAAAATCTGAAGATGGCTGCCAGAGGCGGGGCTTAGGGAGATGGCAGTCATTGGCTGTGGTCAGTATGACGCAGAGATCAGTAATTGGTTACTACTACGAAAGACAGATCAGAAACGAAACTGATACTGATTTTTTCTTTACCGAGGATTCCCAGCCTGACGACGGGGAATATTCATGAGCATGTGAATCCATGCCAGACCCCATGCTGGAGAATGTGGGTTACAGGTTCCCTCAAACTGGTATCCCGGAAAAGGAAGATTGCGCCAAGGTTGCCTCCTTATAACTTCTTGTTCACAACCTCTTGGCAATGCAGTTAAAGGTTTACTCATATATGTATCCTTTGAAAGGGGAACTGCGCCCTTGCTGCCTCTGCACTTTATATGTTCAGTATACATATCTATTGGGCATGGCCCAATGTCCTGTTCGGAGCACCCAGGGGTCACCTTTTGTATCAGGCCAACTCATCAGTGTTCTGTGGCGTCTCAGATGCTTCTGCAGCAGAACTTTGGCTTGCTGCTGCTTCTACTGCCAGCTCCCGCTTAAGTGTAGCATTCTGCCCAGCTCTTTGTTGGAGCTCAGACAGGTCTGGGAGTCTTTGCTTTCACTTCTTCACCAGAGCGGTTAACATCATGTTGGAAGCTAGTCTGCCATGCGACTGGGCTTTCCTTCCAGCAACCTTCCACAACGCTGCTTCCTGCTGTGCTCGCTCTACAGTGCCACACGTCTTTCCCAGTGTCGGCCTCAGCTGGCGATCCTTCAGCTTTCTTGGCAAACCCTGCATTCCGACCTGCTGCTGCCTCAACTACTCCTTCAGCTTCTTCTCCAAGCTGTAGCTTATCCTGGCATTTAAATGTCCCGCTGAGGTGTTTTATACTACAACCACTACCCCGATTATTATGTTCGATGACAGTTCTGATATTCATTAACTCTGAATCCCTCTTCCTCGTCCCTCCCAGTACCATATGCATTATGGGCATTAGGGTCCATAATTGATTGTAGAACAGTCATCAATGTGTTCAATTTCACAATAGGTCATCAATGCTTCAGAGGAAGCAGGGGAATCATGAATGGAAGAGTTCACCAATTTCTCCTGGCACAAGTCTCCCCCATGTGATCCTCCCACATAATACCATCCCAAAGGTCAGGATAAGGTAATGGCTGCCGTCCCCTGGCCACATGGGAGGGGGCCCATACCGGGGTCTCAGGGATGATATCACTAGAATCATCACAAATGTTACAAGAGAGGCTAGGCCATTTATGGTTGATCTTGAGGATCAGGGGAGTGGAGTTGAGCTGGGGAGGAAGCAGTAAGAAAGAAAGGACCGATATGAGGAAGAGTTAGAGTCGTTGGCCACTCTCCTGTACTGCCACTCTAAGTCAACATCCAGGACTTGGGACCTACCACACCCGTTCACCATGCTCCTCATTCTCTGCACCCCAGATTGAGGCAGCCTCACGGGTAGAGCCCCTCAAGAGGACAGAAATGCCAGAGAAGGATGACAAGATCAGAATCCAGAACGGAAATAACCGGTTACCAGTCATTTGGTCGACACCAAATGGATCGAAATCCAAATGGTTGTTTTTTTTTTTTTTTAAAAACATTTTTGGGGTATTATGTTTTTTTAACCAAACAAAACGAAAAAAATATATATAAATAAATAAAAAACATTCAACCATTTTTTTTCGACCATTTGGTTTCGACCAAATGGTCATTCAATCTTTTTTTTTTTTTTCTCGACCAAATCAGCGGACACCAAATAACCAGAAAGAAAGGGGAGACGTCCCAGTGAGAACCAATATCACTCAGGGCTATCTATGAAATAGGGAGACGGCCAATCCTGGATACTGGGTACCCAGATATGTTACTTAAAGTCTGTTAAGCCAGGAAGAGACATACAGCACATGCTAAGGCTTCAGGAAAGATTTGTTTTTAAACGTTAGGTTGCCCTGCAATTTTAGTTAAAAACCACTGGACCAATTCCGACACTTCATAGTAGCATTCTAGGCCACCCCCTTTATGATTATGCCTCCACACTGTTACAGTACCCTAACAAACAACCTTGAACCTACGCTTTCTGTGTTTATCTGTTCTTGGATCCCAGTCACCTACGTGATTAACCACAGCTGCGATGAAGCACATGTTTACACTTTCTCTGTTAAAGCAGTATTTTTAAACAAGGCCTCAATCTGACATCTCGCACACTAATAATTAATCAACAAATTGAATTCAGCACCTTCTACGGCTTTTGAATCTGAAAATTACATCATGAAAATATTGAAGGTTTTGCATTTTTAATCATCCAGAGCAAGACACAGGCCACAAGAGTGAGTGCACAAAACAGGTGGCGATGAGGGCGAAAGGAAGATGGGGAAGAGGGGGGCTAGAGGGCAGGATAAGATTTTGCACTTGCACTTTCAAATCAAACAGTTACACCTAGGCAAACGAATAGTGCATTAAAGGCACTGTTTTCGTTCAAGTATTTAACACTGCACACCATAGCTTTATTTTGGTTTGTAACCCTCTCAAATCACTGTGCTCATTTAATGTATGTGGCACTATAAAGGGCAGAGATGTCAGGCCAAGAATGCGCTCTCCAAAGAATAGACAAACAAGACAAAGCATAATGTGAAGAATCCTGCGGATCCCTCACTGAAACCCTGCCTAAAGTCTCCTCCCAGGTGGCCAGGGAAAGGCAGATGCATCCTAATCCCAACCCTGGGTATGGTGTACAGTTGGAGGATCAACAGAGGAGACAGCGCTCAGGGTAGTGGGGAGATTCTGTGGGATGAGACACAGTATTTTTCCTCTGACAGAAAGACTCTTCCCAATGTACCTAAAGAGGTAATTGCTTATTGTCATTTCAAACCCCTAACCATCACCTTTGATCTAGGGATGTGAACCCTAAGATTATTTTTTTTTAATTCTGTTTTGCTCTTTATTTATTGGTCATATAGCTAATAACGTAACTTTTGACCACACCAAAAGAGGACAGAAAATAAAATCTCATTACATAAACAATCCATTTTCCATTCCCCCCCCCACCAAGACCACTCAAACACATCATAAAAGGAGAACATTAAAAACTGTCAATTAAAACATTACATCACAATTACATTACAATTAGTAAAAGTAGCATAAAAATAGCACAGAGTGCATCTGCTCAACACACTTTCAGTACATTTAAGACTTAAGTAAAGTGCATTTCAGTAAAGTGTATTCAATACAATAAATTCATTATGGAGCCTTCAAAATGCATACAGTAAGGTGCCTAATGTAAGGTGCGTGAGTGATGACAAGAGGTTTGTCCAGTTGCAGAGTATCTAGGAAGCCAACAATTGCAATTACCATAGAGGTCATACGACCTGCCAGACAGTCTTTCCAAAACTCTCCACCATTACACTCAAAAAATGTGTGCAATTGCATTTTGCCCTCTAGGTTAAGACAAACTACTAACAAGTGATGCAATGTTTATTTCACAATAAGAAAAGGTTGCTGGTGCGTTTGCAAACATTATTAAAACCTCTGGCGAACGTTGTGATTGATTATTTTGTTTTTGATATTGCTGATCTGCTGCTCCTAGTATTGTGTCTACCCAATACTGGTTTGTTAAGTTTGAAGAAAAGAGCAACTGTGATCGCGCCAAACTGTATTTTGTCCAAGACTTGAATAGAATCATTTTTTTTTAAATAACATTTTTGATTTATTCAGACATATTTCCAATGCAGTGAATCTTTATACAGGTTTGGGTTAAAGATCCGTAAATTTCTGGTCCTCTACGCGTGTTTCACCATTCGTGTTTGGAATAGTGCTGGTTCATCAGGAGAAGTAGATGGATAGATGGATAGATTTTAGTTGTGGCACTAATAATGGTTTGACTTATTCGCGGTTTCCATTGTGTCTCTAATGTTTCAAGAATATATCTTCATAACGCATGTAGGCGAATTCGGATGTGTATTTAAATGGAGGACCGCATATATGGGCTCAACATCAATGACTGGGGCCAGTCCTGCCTATAGGTAGGGGCGCCCTTTGGAGGGATGTCTCTGCATGACAAAAATCACTTCCTAATACATCCCATAAGAGGCGGAAAAAGCGAGCCGATGTTAGTCGGCGTGTTGAAATAACTAACATAATATAACTAACATAACTAACATCTGCTCGCTTTATCCGACTTTATGGGGCACAAAAGCGACCCAACAGATTGTTTCCTGGCAATTGATATTTTCTGCAAACCTTTTGAGTCGAGTACAAATTAAATCTAAATTGTAAAAAGGATCTTCTGAACGGTCTGTTCGAGCATCTGTACAGTAAAGGGGCGATCACACATCACACCTTGTTTATTATGGCCCATAGTCATATGTTCGAGGGATTGATAGGAGTGAAACTCCTCAATAGTTTGTACTGTGACAAACCTGAGAGTGTTCTCACGGATAGACCCTGAGGATCTTGTGTTCCGGTGGCAAGGGCATGGCCATCACCTTTGGAACCGGACCCTGGGGGTGGACCAGTGCAGAAGGATCACCTGGACAAGGGGTCCTTGGGCAATGCGGGAGGAATGTCCTTGGGAGAGACGCAGTATTCCCCCCTTTAAGGTACACCTCTACCCGACATCCCCACAGCCTTCTGGGGATATTCAAAAAAAGAGCCCACCTATACACAACCATACATCCAACTTCCCCGACGTGACAACACTCCCAATTTGCACATAATTACCTGGGAACACTACGACTCCCATAATACTTCTCTTTTTCAAAAACACAGACAAAGAGAGGGACTGAGAGGATGAAGATGTCTCAATACCACATTGAGAAACAGAAGACAGACTGCCCCATGCTAACACACGACTGTCCCACTAATAGAGAAAGGCAAGGTCAGGCCTCCCTTGACAATCAAGACTCACCTGGGACCTTTTGAGCCTCTCCTTAGTATAAAAGGCAGAGCACACATGCACACACTGAGCGAGTTGGCGATGCTGGATGGTGCACGGAAGCCAGACAGAGAATTTGAGCTGCAGACACCCTTGAAGGCCTGGAGGAAGGAGGACTGCCCGATTGCTGGGCCTGCGAGTACAGTGGAGGCTGCAGTGTGGAAAGGGAACTGTACTTCCAGGGAGGGCAGCTGGGGTTACCTGGCAGTGCACACACCAGAGCGCCACCCCTGGGCAAATAGGAAAGCCCAGGCCTTTGAGGGGCAGGTGGCGAGTCCCTGACCTCAACAAGTATCCCTTAGAACTACTACAGCTCCAAAAACCACCAGAGTGCCAAAAGGGGGAGCTAGCGAAGAGGAAGCAAAATCAGAATGAAGGATTATTGGACTTGGAGTCCAAAGACATTTTACTGAGAAAAACGAAGCAAGGCGGAACACGAGTACGAGCAGAACTTCTGGGGCGAAGGCAAACCTACTGGAGCAGAGTGACGGACCAAGGGATGACAGCAGCGGGTCGAAAATCCCAGGAGTTGCCTACTGGAGAAGGGCAGATGCCACATCAGAAGGCTACATTGTGTTTCAAGGACGCCAGCGATCCTCTCGAGTGGACGGCAGAGTTGGGGAGGCGAGGCCAAGCCTGTGGTACTAACCTTGACTCGTGAATTGGAAATCGTAAAACCAAGAAAGAAACGCACATAGGCGGTCAGTTGGCAAGCGACCCGAGAGACTGGCGTGAGTTAAAGAAAGTTTGCAGTGGCAACATTATATCGTAGGTGAAGGCTGCACACGTGTGGATGAGACGCGGAGAAAGGCAGACCTGTGAATTAACTTTGAAGTAAGGACAGCTGTGAAATCAGCGATACTAAGTAAGAGTGGTCTGGCGAAAGGAAGTAGCCGACTCGAAAGTCTCTGTCAAAGGTGCATTATTTGTAACGATAAAGTGAGTGAACTGCAAAATCGAAGCAAGCAAAATTAACACCTAGAGAAGGGGAGAGTGAAAGTTGAAACTTGAACTTTTAATCAAAGTGATCCTGCTGAGGTCTGTAAAGAAAGCCACACACATTTGAAAGTCTTCGACATCCGAAAGCAGTCTGAGCCTGACTGAGGGACGCGTCAAGAGTAATAAGCTTTTAGAAGGGAGCCCCCTTGCACTTTTTGTTGAACTTTGTTCTGAAGAGGTCTGAGCCTGACAGAGGGGCGCCTACATGAACTTTTTGTTGAAACATTATTTGGAGGTCTGAAGAGAGACTTTAACGTGGAAGGCCAGGGGGCCTCGATCCATGTTTTGAAACAGTTTACTGTGTTGGAAACCCAAGCCAGAGTGTGTCATCCTGTCTACAGGGACCGCCCTAATTTGTGTGGTCTAACGTGGGGAGGAGAGCTGGTTCAGCTACATTTATTCTTTTGAACACTGATTTTTCCATTACATACAATTGTCCTTTATACATGATATAGGGCATGCATTAGGTATTGTTAGCATAGGCCATTTTGATTTGACAGACTCCACTAGAACCATTTTGTTTATCGTGTGATGGTCGAAACTACTTCCATCTTAGTTATAGGGCAACATAGGAGTTTTTCCAACCCCAGAAACTTCAATAAAGGGTTTACAAAGCGTACCTATTGTGTCAATGTCATACATGTGATACCATGCCTTCCCTACAAGAGCTACACACTTGTGGCGACATTAGCAAAAGGCAGGCTCCCACTAAAAGAAATTGGTTCCGTTTGTGAAGATTGAGAATTGGCCTTACACCACCAACAATCACGGAATGATAAAGTAGCAGGAGTGGAACGCGTGCATGCTCCCTTTTTGAGGGACAAAGTCTATCAACCGATTAAGAGGTGGCGAGTGATCTCTTTCAGGAGATCTGGTGATGTTTTTGGAAGTGAATCAGAAATGGCAGCAGCATGTGCCATGGCATAGTCATGTTTAATAAAACTGGGGAATTCATTGCACTCGAATCAGAAGCTCTCACTGGATGAGAAATTGGGAAAAAAAAGAAAAAAAAAATTCTGCTACTGAGGATGGATGTTCCTAAATAGTACTGACTGGTTGAAGGTGCACCCTCCCACCTCTCAAAAGTCTAAAAGTCTTTTAGGGTCCAGAGTGGAAGAGAAAATCGATAACGGACTTTGGTGTAGGTCTGTGTCTTTTGCTGTGTAAAATGATTTTGGATCCTGAGAGGACTGATTGAACTTGAAGACTTTGCTGCTGCGAAAATAGTTCTACATTTTGTAGCACATCTTCACGAGAGAGGTCAAATAATGTTTTTTTTCTGTGCAAGAAAAGATAGAGCTCCGTTTTCCTGGCTATGCGAATGAAGAAAAGTAGCAGTAAGGTACGCATGTCTTGTCATACAAAGAGCACCGTTCATCGCTCTCGAAGCCATATCCGTCATATCCTTATTGACTTGTAGATGCTGAATAGCTGCTTTTTTTATCTTCTGCTACCCTGTAAGCGGAATCCTCCAATATTCCCGGTGTAAGGTACTCCACAAATCTGCATAGATCGCCCAACTCAAGATATTAAAGTCTGCTGAAGTTGGAGGCATTGATTTGTCACAATTGCAATCCCACCTTCAAATAAGCTTACACTGGGATTCCCAACCTTTGGAATCCTTGCCCAAATCACAGCCAAAGTGATATCAAGGACCATTGCCCTTGGTACAGCCGATACTACAGCTGATTGTGAAGGCAGGTTTACCCTAACTACTAAAGGGTCATCCCTTGGTACCTTATATTTTGCACCCAGGAGCTTGGAAATGGCAAGCTCTGAGTGAGGTTTCGCCCGACGTATGAGATCCTGTTCATCACAGAACTCAAAAGATTGGAGAGTTCTAGGATAATACCCAAGCTGCCTGCACTTTCTCCACCGGAAGGAGATCCAAGGCTTGAATTGTCCTGGAAATGGTCTAATTAACCCCTTAAATGTGGAGGACGAGATGCCTTGTCCTCCGCACTGTTTACCTTTGGGCGGGCTGCTGCGGTCATCCTCCCGCCCCCCAGACTGAAGGCGAGGACTTCCCCTTCCGTGCCTAGGGGTTAGGAGGGTGGAAGTGATGATGTTGGTGCACGCTAAGTGCGCCGATGCATGTAAATATCACAGCTGCAATTTTGCGTGCTGCTCAGGCATTTCTAGCCCGATTTCCTTGTGTGAGGGCTCGTTGGAAAGGGGTGACTCACCCTTAGTTAAGGAGATTGCTGGTCGAGGAACATTCGATCCTCGCCCAGCAATCACCACTGGACCACCAGGGAATAGATTTTGGGGGTGCCCCCCACAACCAGGCTAAACAGCCCCCACCCCCACCAAAAAGGAAAAAAAGAAAAATGGGAAAATACTTTGCCTTCTTTAGGGGGAGAAGGGTGCTGTTTTGCACCTATTTGCCCCCAAGGAAGGCAAAAAAAAAAACAAATATCAAGCACACTTGGGGGCATCGTGGGGGGCTGGCCATGTGCCTTTGTCCAGTATCCCCCAAGTGAGGGGCAGAATCTTGCTTCTTCACTGGGCGGGGAGCAAACTTGAGGGTTGCCGCCACAGGTAAGCAGCAAGGTCCACTAGGCCACCAGGGATATGATCTTGGGGTGGGGGGCAGGTCCATCAGCCCCACACCGCCACCCCCATAAAATGCCAACCAGATGGCATAATGTTGTTTTGCCTTTTTGGGGGGCAAATTGCTGTAGTTTTGCACTGATTTGCCCCAAGGAAAGAAAAACAACATTACACTCCACATATAGTGGAACGCTTGGGGGTGTCAGGGGGCTGGCCCCGTGCCTGTGGGCCAGTCCCCTTAGGATTCCCCCCACAAGGACGGCCAGAGCCTTGCTGGGGGGGAATTGGGGTTCTGGACCCTTTTTACCACCCCTAGGAAACAGCAAGGACCACTAGGCCACCAGCGATATGATCTTGGGGGTGGGTTCCCCAGGTGGGTCCCACCTCGGGCCAATCCACCCCAACCCTCACCCTCCCACAAAATGCCAGCAAGATGGTATAATGTTGTTTTGCGTTCTTTGGGGGTAAATTAGTGCTGTTTTGCACCCATTTGCCCCCATGACAAGCAAAACCATATAGGGCAATTTTGCCAGAGGAACACTTGGGGGCATCAGGGGGCTGGCCCTATACCTTTAGGGCCATCCCCCTCACGAATCCCCACTGGAGGGGCAGATCCTTTCTGCTTACCTGGGGTCTGGTCCCATCTTTCCAACCCTGGGAAGCAGTAAGGAGCACTAAGCCACCAAGGAAACGATTTTGGAGTTGGGGGCTGTTTCACCTATCGCTGTACCCCCGGCTGCCCTGGATCTCTGGTCGGGCCACGTAAGAGCTTTTCCCTTTGGGGAGGGATGGAGACCCTGCGGGGGCAAAATTTAAGGTCTGACCCCATTGTGCCACCCCAGGGAAGCAGCAAGGACCACTAGACCACCAGGGATATGATCTTGGGATGGGGCAGGCCAATCAGCCCCAGATTCCCAGAAAATGCCAACCAGATGGCATAATGTTGTCGGTCAGCCTTGACCTCTGGCTGGGCTGCATTACAGCTTTTCCTTCCAGGGAGGGATGGTGATCCCTACTAGGGCTCCCTGGGAATCCCACTGGGCCTGGTGTGAGAAACTTGAGGGTGCTCTCCTGAGTAGGACCCGGGAATCATCCAGTTCCTGGGTGTGGACCAGTTGGGGGAGGATCACCTCGGTAGGGGAACCCCAAGTCGTGCTCAGGGAAAAACCCAAGGTGTGATGCGGTGTAACACTGGGGAAGATGACGAGGAAGACCACATCTCTAAGACCTTCATAGGTAACTCCTGATCAACCTCCCTTATACCCAATAAATCTAACAACCCCAACACATCTAGTAAACCTATTAAATATCCAAACCCTGAGGCTATGGGAAACTGTCATGCTCCACAGATTCCGGCTAGGGTCTGAGTGAGTGGGCTACTTCACACCTCTGAAGAACTTAAGACTTTTTTCCCCGAGAGCACTGCCTGCAGGGTAGTATAACCTGTCAGGCCGAGGGCTCGGCCAAAAAGGCGGGTCAAACAGCAGAGCTAAAAGGGAGAAAACCAAGACAACAGTTACACACTGTTGTCTGGCACTATGCCAATCTCCCACCCCCGCAATTCCCCAGGCTTACCTGTGTATTTCCCAGAATAGTTGGTTTACCTACTTCTGTTAAGACAGAAGGTGAGATCCGAAAGGATTCTGGTAAGAAGCTCAGAAGGAATGCAGGACATGTTGTTCGTACAGAGCAATCCCTGACCCAGGCGGAAAGAGGACGCAACTGTAGGAAGGATGAGGCGTCCACTGTAAACACAGTAGTCTCAGCAGAGTATCCTTGTAGCAAAGCAAAATCTCAAGAAGAGGTTTGTGACCTGGGCGGAATGAGGGCGCAGCTAAGAGGGGATATGAATTACAATCCAAATGAAAACAGCAAAGCATCCTTTCCTTTTCTTTTTTACCTATTTCAGCAGAGCGTCCAAGGTAGTGGTAAAATGTGCGAGTCAGACCGCAACCTTCACTTCAAACAGAAGAGCGTTCAGAGAAGTGAGGCGCGGATAAGCAGGAGTCCAAAGACGAATGTGAGGAAGGAAGTAATGCAGGTCCCAGCTGGGCGCAGAGTATCAGGAATCAAGAGGATAGGAGGATGCACAGAAAAGAGTCACTCCACGAGAGCTGGGAAACACACAGTGGTGATGGCAACCACGGGTCCTAGGCACAAGGACTGGAGACGGAAAGGAGCCGGTGAAACAGATATAAACATGGCGTGCAGGGTGAGGTAATAGCACTCCGTGTTCAAGTACCGTGTAAGCAAAATAGAATGTTGGAAGTACAGAATCGTAGTCCAGAGTCGAAGGAGCAGGCAGGAGTCAATAATACCAGGAGTTCAAACCGGCAAAATAGCACAGACCAAAAACAATTGCTGCTACCGTAAGGAGACAGTTTAGGAGCAGCGAGGTCTGGGGGGGTGGGGGGGGAAGGAGGGGAGTGGCTTAAGTAGGAAGATGTCTCAAAGTGACGTTTGAAACGCTTGAAGGAGGACGCTCGGGGCACTGACGGAGCAAAAGGCCAGTTGGATCCCGTAGTGCCCCGACGGCGTTGACGCCGATGACCCAGGCGCCAAGGTAAATGCCAGGTCTTGATGCCGGTTTGTCGGCGCCGCAATCTCCGGGTCATGACAGTATCCCCCTGCAAAGATGATTGCCCCCCAGGCAAATTTCCTCGGGCCCTGAAAAAAGCCTGTAAGAGACAGGGAGCATGGATAGTGGCAGCAGGCTCCTAGGTGCGATCCTCAGGGCCATAGCCCTTCCAATCCACCAGATAGCAGAGGGAACCACGAACGAGGCGGGTGTCCAGGATGGCTTGCACCCAATATTCTAGTTCTCCATGCACCGTCAAGGGAGCGGGGGTATCAGATAGCCAAGTGCCAGGCACAAAAGGGCGCAGAAGGGAAACGTGGAAGGCGGGATGTATTCTCCAACGTAAAGGAATGCCCACACAAAATGCTACAGGATTTATACATTTCGTAATTGGGTAAGGACACACAAAACGCAGAAGTTTGCGTTTGCCAGGGATAAGCAAGTGTAAGGTGGAAAGCCAGACTTTATCCCCCAGATGATAATTTGGAGCCGGTATACAGCATTTATCGGCGTGCATCTTCATGTGGTCTTGTGCCTTACGCAGATGTTGTGACACTGCAGTGCGGATGGACAGCAACAAATGACTTGTTGCTTGGGCTGCTGGGACATGTGCAATTGATGGAAAGGACGTGGGCATAACCCACATGGGTTGGCCATGTATGGCATAGAAAGGAGAACAGCCGGCTGACGCGTGAGACGCGTTGTTGTATGCAAACTCAGCAGCCCCCAGAACCGACAGCCAATCCGACTGATATTGGAGGCAAACGCATCGGAGGTACTGTTCCATGGTAGCGTTAAGGCGCTCTGTTTGTCAGTCGGTCTGGGGATGGTATGAAGAAGACAAACACACGTCAATGCCCAGAAATCTGGTAAGCGCTAACCAAATACGTGAAGTAAATTGTGATCCCTTATCAGATACAAGAATCAGTGGAAGACCAAAGAACCGAACCACATGTTCAAAAACAATTTAGCTAGAACAGGAACAGAGGGAACCCCTTGACAAGGAATAAACCGGGCCATCCTAGTGAAAGTGTCCACAACCACCAGGAGGATCATTGTTAAACCTTCTACTGGTGGCAATTCTACCACGAAGTCCAATGACACTGTATGCCAAGGGCATGGTGGTATGGGCAGCCTCTGTAGAAGACCGATGGGTTTGCCAGACATGTTTTTACAATGAATACAAATGGCGCACTTGGAAACATAATCAACCACGTCTCTTTTCATGCTAGGCCACCAACACCACCGGTACAGAAGGTCGTATGTCTTGGTTTGTCCTGGGTGGGCCGCCAGGCGGGTGTCAAGGGACCAACGTAAGGCTTGCATCCTGATCTGGACATACGGAATATACAGATGTTCCCGTATGTAGGGTAATCCATCTACCAGATGTGCCTGAACCGCTTTAAGAGCGTGGGAATGGTCCACCACCCAACGCAGATATCTTCCAACATTGAACCAGTTGCTGCACATACACAAACTACGGAATCTTTGGGCAGAATGGTTTGATCAGGTTCATGTGGCGATACATCATCTCCAAGGCACGAAAGGGCATCACCCTTGCCATGCAACGGACCTGGTCGATATGAAACGACAAAGTTGAACTGGGCAAAAAACAAATGCCATCGGATTTGCCACGAGTTTGTACACCTGACTGATGGAAGAGCTGGTAGATTGCGGTGATCTGTAAACACTGTCACTGGGTGTTTAGCCCCCAACAAATGGTGGCGCCATTCTTTGAAGGCTGAGTGAATGGCTAGGAGTTCTCTTTCCATGATGGTGTAATGTTTTTCAGGGGGAGTTAATTTCCTGGAAAGGAAAGTCACCGGATGTAGTAGTTGAGTTGTGGGGCATCTTTGTGATAGGATAGCCCCCAAAGCGATAGCAGAGGCATCTGCCTCTACGATAAAAGGAAGAGAGGGGTTGGGATGTAGCAAAACTGGGGGTGTGGTAAATGCATCTTTTCGTTTTTGGAAAGCATTTTGTGCCTGAGAATTCCAACAAAAAGAAACTTAGGGACTGGTGAGGCGCGTCGGAGGTGCCACGATCGAGGAGAAGGAGGCAATAAAGAACCTATAAATGTTTGCAAAACCCAAAAAGGACTGCAAACTCTTGAGCGTTGTAGGCGTAGGCCATTCTAATACAGCACTCACTCTTTGGCATCGTGCATGGGAATCCCCTGTGAAGAAATCACGAGCCCCAAGAACTCAACAGAAGAAACATGGGACACGCATTTCCCTAGTTTGGCATAGAGCTCATGTTCCCGTAGGTGTTGCAAAACCAAACATACATGTTGCACGTGTTGTTCTTGTGTCTCAGAGAAGATCAATATATCGTCTAAGAAAACGACGACATAAACGTCTAGAACATCTCTGAAAACATTGTTAACAAAATGTTGAAATGTAGCAGGGACCTTACATAGGCCAAACGGCATCACCAACTACTCAAAGAGGCCGTATTTTGAAACCCATTTTCCACTCGTCCCCCTCTCGCATCCAGACCAAGTTATACGCCCCTCTTAAATCCAGTTTCGTAAAAATTTTGGCTGACGCAAGCCGATCCATAAGTTCAGAGATGAGGGGTAGAGGATATTTAATTTTTATGGTTACCACGTTGAGATCGCGATAATCCACACAAGGGCGCACATCTCCTTCCTTTTTTGGAACAAAGAAGATAGGAGAGGCGACGGCAGAACGGGACGGCCTGATGTGGCCTAGTTCAAGCGCCTTGTCAATGTAAGCCTTCAATTTGGCTTCTTCGGGGCGAGACAAAGAATAAATGCGACCATGTGGAAGCACAGCATCAGGTACCAAGTCTATAGGACAATCGTACACACAAGCCCCTATGAACACATCCATTAGGTCTTGATAAACAACAGGCAGTACAGGGGTGATGAGCTGTACAGTAGAATTGACTGTATTCGTACTGGAAACTAAGGCCACACATGGAGAGGAGAACAGGCTGTCCTGGTCAGGGAAACAGTGAATCATACAAGATGGAGATGAGAAAGAAACCGTTTGCTTGACCCAGTCAATAACTGGGTTGTTTTTCTGCACCCATGGAAGACCAAGGATGATCCCTAATTGTGGTGCCGACGTAAGGTAAAAAAACATGTGTTCCGTATGTCCTTCTGCAGTGCACATCAGCAGAGGTTGAGTTTGTTTGGTGATGTGACCTGACACCAAACAGGAGCCATCAACTGCATGGACGGCTTCTGGTTTATTTTTAAGAGACAAAGGGACCCTGTATGTTCCAGCTACTTGTTCATCCATGTAGTTGCCTGTTGCTCCAGAATCAATCATGACAGGACTAACAAATCCTGGGGTGTTAGGTAGCGTAAGTCATTGGCAGATGAATGGGTCTGGCCAAAGAAAAAGAGTTAGAGCCATCTAATATCCGACCCGCCTCAATGGCTCGGTTCAAGGGAGGGTCCTGGCGTTTCCCGCACACTTGACGGGACGCTTTGGGCATGCACGGATAAAGTGCCCAGTTTGTCCACAATAGAGACATAAGTTGTTTTGAAGGGGTCTTTCCCTCTCTTTTCTTTCGTGAGAGTACCTTTGACAGCCCCGATCTGCATAGGTTCTACGTCAGAGGAAGCAGGCATAGTCTTTGCCTCGTGTTTGTCTGACCTTGGGTCCGAAAAACGTCTCTCTCCGTGCCTCTGTTGTAGACAGGCATCTACCTGTAACACTAGATCCACAAGGTCAAAAAATAAAAACAGATGGAACAGATGGATCGAATGACAGAGCGTCTTTAAGTTCGTCTGAAAGAACTTTGTAGAAGACGGCCGCCTTTTTAGATTCGGGCCAGGAGGTTTCAGCGGCTAATTGGGTGAAGCGGGCAAGGTAAGTAAGTAAAGACTGCCTACCTTGGGTTAACGCCAAGAACAGGTCTGACGCTTGTCCCTTATATCTAGCATCAAAGACCTGATTGATCGCGGTTAATAAGGCATCAAAATCATATAATGTTGGGTCATCGGACTCCAGCAAAGGGTTGGCCCATGCAGCAGCCGTACCCCCCAGATGCGAGAGCACGAATGCGGCTTTGGTGGTGGCATTAGGGAATGCCAAAGGACGACACAAAAAATATAAGCGACACTGGTTTATCAATGTTCTATACGTTTTAGGATCCCCTGTGAACTGTTCTGGAGGGGCCAACAGAAAGGGACCTGGGAGCACCACCGGGGCCGGGCAGGGCTGAGGCACAGGAGGGACGGGATTAGGTGCAGCCGCACCATCTCCGAACTCCTCATCTGTGGGCAGGTGTTGTACAAAGCTCTGCATGACATCAATGCGTTGATGCAAGGACGCATGTGCTGTTGCCATGTCTGTACGGAGCTAGGAAAATGCCTGCATCAATGCGGCCATGGGGTCTGCCCCTTGTTCTATGATAAACAGACAGGCACCAGTAATTGGCTCCTAAATCTGTCGTGCTCCACAGATTCCACCTAGGGTCCGAGTGAGTGGGCTACTTCACGCCTCTGAAGAACTTAGGGTAGTATAACCTGTCAGGCCGAGGGCTTGGTCAAAAAGGCGGGACAAACAGCAGAGCTAAAAGGGAGAAAAACAAGGCAACTGTTACTGTCATGGTCACTAGGCAAGAGCCTAGACCTCCACTACAGACAAGGTCCCAATGGACCCAGGCTTGGCGCCTATGGCACCAAGCTCATTTCAAAGTGTGCTCAGCACACAGAATAACAGGGGCACGTGCAGCAAGGCCGGGCGGGGCCCGATTACCACTGAGAAGGCACGTGCAGAAGACTGAAGGAGGAGCTAGGTGGGGCCAAAAGGCGGAGCCTACAGGGAGTGGCTGGGGCCTGGCTATATAAGCCGGCCCCACCCGAACACTAGCGCTTCGCGTTAGTTTGCTATCAGCAATGTAACGCAAACCGCAGACCAGAAGAATCTTACCTGATCCAGTACATACGCTCCCAGTCTCCGGAGCCCTTCGCCACCTACCTGAATCAACACGTGCACATCCAGCCACCTCGACCATCTTACCCGGAAAGCATCATCGCCGGAGGCCTCGTCACTCGGTTCCTCTCTACAATCGCTGCGCTTGCCTTACCTGAGATCGCACCACCGTCGGAAGCACAGCCATCTGACTTCACTCAGCAGTCGCAGCGCAAGTCTTACCTGTGATCGCTTTGTCACTGGAAGCCTCGCCATCAGCTCCCAACTCGGCTGCAGTCACACTCACCTTCTCGGAGTCCTCGACAGGTACAACCCAACAACCTTACCTGTACCGCATTCCATCGACTTAGGACCTTCTTTGGGTGCTGTCTCCACGCGAATCTACGTCTCCAACCACCATCAGGAGCCAGGTACCGGCCTCCAGCCATCGCCAACCTGCCGCATCTGCAAAGAGTAAAAGACACGGTCAGCGATAGCACAGACTTAATCCCGTTAAAGCGGCATAATTTACGAACTTGGTGCAGTCTCAGAAATCACCAGCTTACCTACCAGTGGTGGAAACTCCCGGAGCGGCTTCCTTTTGCCATCACGCGCTCCTGGGTCATCTTCATTGCTACAGGGGGGAGAAAGGACAACATACCCTTACGAACATTAAGTGTCATTACAAGGACACATACAATACGAAAGTCATAAGAACACTTACCTTCAAGACGGAGCGGTCGCAGCCGGTCTGGACCTCCGCAATCAGGACCAGTGACGTAACTAGGTCCATCCGCAGCACCCCTGATGAAGGAAAGCAGGACAGAGAGCTCGCCCTTACATACTATCAGGTGAGCCTGCATGGGTAAACTTCTGCATACCATATTCTGGCACGAAAGGGCGGAGGGAACCACGACTCCACCACACTAGCCTCATTGTCTCTCACCCTCTCGCCGGAACAGGTTCAGCCTTCTAGGCCCATGAAGAGGCAGTTGTTGGGGGAGAGAAGCGGTCTGAGGGAGTCAACTCCAGTGAGGGCTCCAACCGTGCCCCAACGCCCCCGCAGAGACCAGGTGAGCGTAATAGAACATGAAGCCTCTCTGAACCTCTGCCTGGGCGTTATGAATACCTCGGAGACCGACCAGTTGGCCCAATTGCTGGGGGATTTACGGGCTGAAGTAAACGCCTCCAGACAAGAGACAAACTCTTTAAGAAGGGACTTAATCATTGCCCAAGAACGAACCAACGATCTGGCAAGACAGGTGCTTCAATCACATGCGGGGTAGGTCCCGTTACCTGGGAATGTGTCAACCCCTGCACCATCATCGCCACCAGTCTAAGTAGTACTCCCAGGGGCGGTACCACTAGCCCCACCAGAATGGTTTATGGGTGATCCCAACAAATTTGCTATATTTATGAATCAGTGACATCTGCACTTCCTGTGCTGCCCAGGGGCATTCCCGAGCGACACTTCTAGGGTGGCTTTTGTACTTTCGTATCTAGGAAGCAATGCAGCGGACTGGTCGATACCTTTGGTCAACCAGGATGACCCTGTGCTGCACAACTTCGGGGAATTCCAACAGGAATTGGAGAAACTGTTCGCAAGACACACTCAGGGACAGGCCTTAGATAAACTGTTGTCCCTCAGACAGGGGAATCAGGATTTACTGACCTATATAGCCACCTTCAATTGTCTTACTGCACAAACCAACTGGCCTGAGGAGAAAAGGACTACGTTATTTTACCAAGGACTACAAGGGGAACTAAAAGATGTGCTAGCTCAAGTGGTCAATCCTCCCGAAGCCTGTGCCGAATACATCAACCTAACATTACAACTGGATCACAGACTACAGAGCCAAAAGATGAACCGCACTAGGTCCGAAGGGAGACCCGTCTATGTGAGGTCCAGGGAAAATCCATGCAAGACCCACGACACCACTGAACCAATGCAAATCGGGGGGTTATGGGCCCCTATATCTAAAGCCGAGAGATAAAAACTGAGGCAGGAACAACTATGTGGTAAGGCAGGACATTTCCTTCGGGATTGCCCCACTAAACCTCCTAGGAGAACTGTTGGTGCCACGGATAATACAGATAAGAAACAGAACACGGATCTGGAAATCTCCAGTGCCCGGTAAGGGTAGGGGTCCCCTTGTCGAGCAAAAACCAGAAAGTAGTTAAGACCTCACATCTAGTCATTCCAGTACTCATAGTTCACCACCAGCAACCATCTAAGGTGCAGGCCTTGGAGGCGTATATAGACAGTGGAGCAGTTGGTAACTATATCGATCAGGCCCTAGCCGCACGAATTGGCCTCCCACTTCGGCGCAAACCACAGACGGAGAACATTACTGCTGTGGATAGCTCACAACTATCCTCAGCGTCGGTAACACACCGAAAAGGTTACGCTGATTTGTCAAGAAGGTCGCCGAGAGGACATCTCTTGATCTTATTGGGGCTCCACAGTTCCAAATGATCTAAGGGATGCCGTGGCTAGAGGCTCATAACCCCAGAATTGACTGGTAAGTGTTCTTATGACTTTCATATTGTCCGTGTCCTTGTAATGACACTTATTGTTCGTAAGGGTATGTTGTCCTTTCTCTCCCCTGTAGCAATGAAGATGACACAGATGTCATTGGTACCTGGGGGCCTCCTGCATTGATAACGCAGGCGGAGAGGCAAGCTGGCTACCGTGGTACTATCCTTGACTCCATAGAACAAAGAAGCCAACGGGTTCTGCACAGCCGGCGATTCGAAGGAAGATGATATCAAACCGAACTGTGTTAAACCAAGGTTGCAAGTAGCAACATTGTAAACGCAAGAAGAAGGAAGTTGTGTGCATGTTTGAACTTTAAAGAAAGCCCAGTTGAGGTCCAGGTGCAGAGTGGTCTGGCGCCACGTGGGCGCTCCTTCGGAAAACTCTGACCCGGACCTGTTTTTGAAACTACAGCAACCAGAAGGCCCTAGGAAAGGGTGACGTGAGGGATCAGAGTGGTCCTACAGGGGTCACGTCAAATCCCCTGTACCATCGAAAGTCTCTGACCCGTTGCCAGAGAAAAGTTAGGGGAAGGGAAACCCGCTTTCTCCTACGATTGTGAACTGTAATAATTGGCAAATGTGAACCTGATGGGGGGATGCCGAAAAAGCTGGAAGAAGGAAAACCTTGCTTTCTGATGAAACTGAGCAATATATGAACTGTATCAGGAATACATATACAGTATTGAAGAAAGGCAGTAGTGAACCAGATGGAGGGAGGCCTATTTGTACAAGAAAGATACGAGCCCAGCAGAGGGAGAACCCAGGGATCCAAGCCTGGAAGAGGGAGATCCTAGGGGCGAAGAGCAATGTGCAAAGATCTTGTGCTGGTCTATTTATTTACAGTTTTACAATTAAGAGCGACAGAGAGGCTGCAGTGAACCTGATGGAGGGAGGCCCAGTTGGCAAAGAGGATCCCGGTGGAGGAAGCTCCTAGAGGCGAAGAGCAATCGCCCAAGGTGCAAGATCACCAAGAGAACTTTTGTTTGTTTCTTTGAATCAGCTAGCCTTCTAAGGCAAGAGACGTTTACCAAGAATGAGACTTAGCCTCTGACGGTTTTTGATATCGTTGAACTGAACTGTGAACCTCATGCTGGCTAGCCCAAGGACTGTGCTGTGCTGGAGAGTCTCGCCTTGTCCCGTGCCTCAAATGGGGGTTAAGGGAGACCCCAGCCATACCATCCAGACTTATCATTTTGAGAACACTTCTTTCTTTTCCGATGAACATTATCCCACACTATTTATTAAGGTTTAGATTAGGCGTTTACCTCACCCTTTATAAAGTTCTATAAACACCCTTGAACTGTGATCACTTGTGTCTGTTTTACTGTTGCCACCATGAATTCCTTACACTGGGGACAGCCAAGACATGGGAAACAGAAACCCAAGGCTGGGGGCACTACCCTCCGCTGTCCTGGAGCTCTTGGCATGTAGCGTTACAGCTTTTCCCTCCTGGGAGGGATGGGGACCCTGCCAGTGCTCCCTGGGACCACAGCTGGGCTTGGCGAAGCGCGACCCACATGGGAGTCGGGCACCGAAGGCCAAAGGCAGCACTCCAAGCTGTCCTGAAGCTCTAGTCGTGCCAAGTTACAGCTTTTCCCTCAGGGGAGGGATGTGGACGTTGCTGGGGCTCCCTGGACAGTCGCTGGACAGGTGGACCGTTGACCCACACGGGAGACAGGCACCCAAAACTGGGGACATCACCCCTGACTGTCCTGGAGCTCTGGCTGTGCTGCGTTACAGGTTTTCCCTCTGGGGAGGGATGGTGACCCTGCCGGGGTTGTAACAGGCCAGCCAGAGCTGCAGGATGGTCAGGGGTGAGGTCTCCAGCCTTGGGCGCCTGTCTCCCTTGTTGGACGACTAGCCCCTAGTCCAGCAGTGGTCCCCAGTGAGCCCCGACAAGGTGCTCATCCCTTCCCGAAGGCAAAAGCTATAATGCAGACCAGCCAGAACTCCTGCATGGTCGGGGGTGATGTCCTCGGCCTTTGGTACCTGTCTCCCATGTTGGGCACCCATGCCAAAGTCCAACGGCTGTCCCAGTGAGACCAGGCAGGGTCTCCATGCCTTCCCGGAGGGAAAAGCTGTAACGCAGGCCAGCCAGAGCTCCGGGACGGCCGGGGTGATGTTCCTGGCCTTTGGCGCCTGTCTCCCTTGTTGGTCAACTGTCCCAGCGTTCAGCAGCGGTCCCAGGGAGCACCGGCAGGGTCCTGTGAGAAACCTGAAGGTGTCTCCCTGACTAGTCCCTGGGGATCTGTCATCCAGGTGGCCAGGACACGGCCATCGCTATTGGTTCCAGTTCCTTGGGGTGGACCAGTGCCGAAGGATCTGCTGGATGGGGGACCTCGGGGAGTGGAAGTGGGACACTGATGGGTGGGACGCGCTATCCCCCTCCTTCCAACACCTTTTCCCCATCCTATCATGTAGGATACTCAAACACTCTACCCCCACGCCCCTTTTCCGACACAAACACTTTTGCACACCACGAAATACAACAGACCTAAGATGTTTACCCGACATGTCCCAAAACAAGGGTCAGGCAATTTACCAGCATCACACACACCCGACGGCCCTTTACCTTCCCCACAGGTATAAAAGGTGGAGCATGAGAGCACAATATGAGCAAGACAGACCGCACGAAGAGAGAGCTAACTCAGCACGGCAGTTCAAGAGGAGGAGTAAGATGGCGCAAACCGAGAGGGTGACAAGGAGAGAAGCGACCTTGCCCTTTCCAAACCAGGCCTGTGAAACCTCAACAGAAGGAGTCCTCAGACCGCGAACAATAGCCAGCGTGTGTTGCAGCAGATGTCAACGGTACACAGGGTCCTCCTCCGCTGATAACCAAGCCGGGGAGAGAAGTTTGCCACCGTGCAACGGGCCTTGACTACAGAGATAAGAAAAGCCAAGCAGTTCATTACAGCCGGTGAATCGAGGGGAGAGCGGCTAAGAAACCGAACTGTGTTGAACGAAAGTAGCAAATGGCTAAATGAAGAAAATACAAAGAATTGATAATATGAAAGGGGAAAAAGAGCCACAGAGGGATCCGGCACCACGTGGGTTCTCACTCGAGAAACTCTGGGCAATTACCCTATTGTTGAAACTACCGTTAACAGAAGTTCTTGGGAAAGGCACGTCAAAGGGGTCAGAGTCATATAGGGGTCTAGTAAAATCCTCTGTACAGTTGAAAGTCTTTGACAAGCAGAGGATTGTAAAGCTAAAGGAAGTGAATCCTGCATTGTATGAACTGTTCAAGGAATTGTGTGATTAGCAAAAGTTGGCAAGAGTGAACCCGATGGAGGTATGCTGCTGGAAAGGGGCAAAGCCTTAAGTCCCAATGAACAGTGTGTTGACAAAGGTGAACCCGACAGAGGGATGTCCACAGTGAACGGTTTAAAAAGACATTAAGATTTGTGAATGCCCCCATTCAGCTGTGCCCTCGTATTTCCTCTCGCAATCTGTTCTCAATGAGTCTTCTCTTTCGCTACCTTCGTACTCCCTCTGCTATCAAAAGGCCCCGTATCGTGGCTTTGGCAGCTTTCCACACTAAATTGGGGCTGACTTCCCCTGTGTTGTTGGTCTGAGAAAAGGAGCGGATCTCTTTTCCCAGGAAATCTCTAAAAACTGGATCCCTGAGCAGGACATTATTACACTGCAATCCTGGGGCGACCCTCCTCCTAGCATTGAAGTGCCAAGATGCCGTAACCATTTCATGGTCCGATGACATAACTGTCTCTACCCTAGGGGAGGCGATATTGTTCGGCTGTTCCTTTGGGACCAGTACAAAATCTATCCTAGTGTAGGTGGAGTGGGGTAGAGGGGGAGAAGAACGTGTAGCCCCCTGCTTGGCAGTGAGATGCCCTCCAGACGTCTACCCAAAAGTGATCCTCCAGGAGGGCTGTAAAATCCCCATTCTCTTCCCCCATTTGCTTGATCGCTCCCCCTTTCGCTGACCACCAATCCAACCTTGAGTCGGCCACTAGGTTGAAGTCCCCCAACTAGCATGTGTCCCTCCACCATTCCTCTAATGCCACAAAGATGTTTCTCAAGAAGGGGAGCTGGCCTATGTTTGGTGCATATACTGTGGCCAGGGTAAACGTGACTCCATCCACCTGGCCCTTGAGCGCCAAGAATCTTCCCCCAAATCCCTCTTAACCTCGAGCCCTTTCATGTGGAAGGATCTTGCCAGCACTATTCCCACCACTTCCTTTTTGTGGTCCCTATTAGAGGCCCAAAACATTTGCCGCACTGCCCCCTTCCAAAACGGTCATTCCATCGCCTGCTTAAAGTGCGTTTCCTGTAGAAACAAGATGGATAGCTGTAGGGACTAAAAATATTGTATGTCGGAGATTGTTTATTTGGGGAGTTGAGTCCCTTAAGGTTAAGGGCCGCCACCTTTAGCTCAACCATCTCCCTTTCTAGGAAGTTTCCCTACACCCGGAACCTCTGCCCTATCCAGGGTCAACGCGGCCTTTCCCCTGTGTGTGCTGATCTCCCCTCTCCTTTCCCACCTCCCCGCTTCTCCCCTCCTAGTCTCCCTCCCTAGCCCCCAGCAACAACCCCAAGAACCAAAACAAAACACTCAGGGCATAAAGCCCAACTTCGTAGCGACACCTGGAAATCTCCAGGTCACCAGGGCACGTGGAGGCCTGCGGTAGGCCTCGCCTTTTCTTTCCTGATGAGCGGGTGTGCCCAAGGGGTCAAAGCCGGCTTACTGTGTCCCACATGTCGTGTTTTCCTTATCACAGTTCACTTCGGGGGCGGTGTTTGCCGCACCCTTGACTTTCTAGCATGTCTCGAGCTCTCCTTCCCAGAGTTCTCTGCGAAAAAGCACTTGTAAAGCATTCCCTCAGCTGGCGCTGGCTCTCCCTCTCTAGCTGTGCTTCCTCACTCTGCAGTTCCTTAAGGAGGTGGTCTGCTTCCTCTCCCTGGTGTAGAACATAATTCTACCCTTTGAGCTCAAACGCCAAGGAGAAGGGAAAGTGCCAGCGATCACACGCCCTTTTCCTAGAGCCATTTCATCAGGGCTCTGCATTTGCGCCGTTGATCCATGGTGTAGACAGATAGGTCTTGATAGATCCTCACCTGGGCTCGCTCCCATTCTATTGTACCCATCTGTCACGCTTTTTAGAGGATTTCTTCTTTGTCACTGTACTAGAGAGCGGGATAGGACAGATTTTCTGCAAGACAACCAGGATAAGAGACAGTCCCTACAAGCTATATTAATAGGCAAGATAATCAAGAAAATTAGGTATACTAAACAATGGTATTACGAAAAAGGGGATCAGGTGGGTTCGCTGCTGGCTAACTGGGTCCAGGGCAGCAGAGGAGACAGGCGGGTTGAGAGGGCTAGGGGTGCAGATGGGGGGGGCTGGGCTGGCCACAGGAAGGGATCCCTGAATGCTTTGCAGATTACTATGGAGGTGCTGTATAGAAAGGTGTCGGAAACCGGGGACGACGCAGTTAGGACATACCTGCGGCTTGGCAATCCCGAAACTCAATGCAGAGGCCATTGCGGTACTGGAAGCAGACGTCACGGACAAAGAGGTTGCAACAGCCATAGGGAAGCTGAAAGCTGGGAAAGCCCCTGGGGAGGACGGGTACACCGCCGATTTTTACAAACAATTTCAAGAACTGCTGGCGGGCCCGCTGGCGATGGTCTTTAATGTCATTAGTGACAGCAGTGCAGTCCCCCCTCATTTCTGAAAGCAAGGATAGTAGTTCTACCAAAACCAGGGAAGGACCCTACATATCGTCAGGCATATAGGCCCCTCTCCCATCTCAATGTCGACGCCAAGCTCTTCACGTGGGTACTGGCAACAAGGCTCAAAAGATACCTCACGAAGCTGATCCACCCCGATCAGACAGGCTTTTTAAGGAACAGACAGGGGGGTGATAACCTTCGATAAAGCCTCCATGTGCTCCACTCGCCCGAGGTTAGAGAACAAGGAGCACGGATACCATCTCTCGATGCTGAAAAGGCTTTTGACTGTTTTAGTTGGTTGTTTTTGCAAGGGGTCCTGGCAATGGTGGGAATGGGGGAGAAGTGGGCAAGCTCCGTAGCAGCCTTGTACTCGAGACCAAGGGCGAAAATAGTACTAAACGGGGAGAAATCGAGGCCCTTTGGGTCTTGAAAGGAGAACTCGGCAGGGCTGCCCCACGTCGCCTCTCCTATATGCTCTAGTAATGGAACCGTGGGCAATAGACATCAGGGCAGACAGCCAAATCCGGGGGGTTCAGATGGGGAATGGGGGGTATAAACTCAGCCTCTTCGCGGACGATGCCCTCCTGTACATAACAGGACATTGGGTGTCCCTCCCGAAATTACTAGCTAGACTAGAGGTATATGGGCAATTATCCGGGTTCAAGGTGAATCTCAATAAGTCAATGGTCCATCCAGTGGGACCTGGAAGGGAGCAGATTGGAGACTATATGACAGAACTGGGCTTCAGGGTACGGGGTGAGGGGGTGCCGCTACCTGGGGGTGGAAATCCCAAGGGACCTTGGTAGTCTGTACAGTAAAAACTTCCCTCCCATGTGGGAGAAAATCAAAGTGGATCTAGAACGGTGGACCAGGCTTAACCTGTCTTGGATGGCCAGATTTAACTGTATTAAGATGGTAGTCCTACCAACATTTTTATTTTTGTTCCACATGCTCCCGGTTCTGGTCCCCGCGGCCTTCCTAGAGCTGGTCAAACGTAGGCTCCTTAAGATTCTATGGGCGGGGAAGAGACCCAGAATAGCATATAAAGTTATCACACTCACAAGATATGAAGGGGGGTAGGACTACCTGACTTAGTGACTTACTATAAGGTGACCCAGATATGCGTACTCGTCGACCATTTAGAGCCGCATTCTGAGAAACAGTGGGTGGCTATGGACAATTTGATCCTGACCCCAGTCTCCCATGGTGAATGGCTGTGGGTGCCCCGGAAGGACATTCCACGTAGGGGCCTGCAGTACCCTTACTAGAGGTGTTGTGGACGGTCTGGAAAGAAGTGAGTAAAATGAGGTGGATTACGACATGGCCCTCCCGCTTAAGCTATTTGGGCACCCCCGTTGAGGAACCCGATAACGTAACCCATACAGTTCCAGGAATGGTACGAGGCGGTTCTCAGTAGGGCAGGAGAGATGTGGGAGAAGGGGGAGTTCCTGTCCATGGGCACATTGGAAGACGGTCACCACATAGGTCGACTCTCCCCATTTTGCTATTTACAGCTGAAGGGTGCTCTCCACGGTGGGCGGTGGGGTAATCTGCAAAGAGAGCTTATGACCTTTGAGTCATTGCTCTTGCAAGGCAGAGACACAAAGGGCTGTATAGAATGCCAGTACAAGATACTGTTATGGGCGGAGCTTCCCCAGGCTTCAATGTCTAGGGAACGGTGGGCCAAGGACCTCTATCGGGAAATATCGGATGATTTATGGCTCACGACGTCTAGATGGGTCTTGCACTCTACGGCCTCTCTCCAATATAGAATGAAGGCTATTAAGATCCTGCACCGTTGGCACCACCCCCCTCCCTCCTAGCCAGGATGTAGCCCGGAGAGGACTTGCGATACTGGCGTTGCCAACGTGCTAGTGCAGACTATTACCATTTGTGGTGAGGATGTACCATATACAGACTTATGGGGGGGGGGGGAGGTGTCCTCAAGGATTAAGGGGGTGGAAGGAATTTCAAGAACTTTGTTGCCCTGGGGGCTGTTATTTGGGGTGTGGGATGAGCAAGAAGGGGAAGACCAGGGGAACCACATGACCCATAAATGTTTGTGGCAGCTAGGTGCTGTGTGGTGCAATTTTGGAAACGGGACACAACCCCCACGGAGAAGGAATGGCTACAGAAGGTCAGGGGCATTTATGAAATGGAATACATGACACAGTTCAGGGTGAGGATCAGAGATGTGGCTACCCTTTTTTGCTCAATATGGCAGTTAACCAAAATTATAGAGGGGACGATTGAGGGGAAGGGTAGAGAGGGGCTGCTGCCTCCAACTGTTCTAGGATGTTTTATGGGCTACGTGCTGGATGAGGGGTGAGGGATCAGGGGGATGGAGAGACGGCAGATCATGGTCATGATAAGTGTATTATATTGCAAATAATGTCTATTCTGTATGCTGCACCTGTTTCTCCGACATTCCTCTCCCCCCCCTCCCCACCCCCGACTATCCTGGAGCTCTGGCTGGCCTGCGTTATAGCTTCTCCCTCCGGGAAAGGTCGGGGACCGTGCCAGGGTTCCCTGGGACTGCCGCTGTGCTTGGGGATGGTCTTCTGCACATTGGAGACAGCCGCCTAGGGCCAGGGACATCACCCCGACCATCCTGAAGCTCTGGCTGGGCTGCATTACAGAATTTCCCTCGGGGAAGGGACAGGGACCCTGCCAGGGGCTCCCTGGGACTGCTGCTGCATTTGGGGGTGATTGCCCCATATGGGAGACAGCCGCCCAAAGCCAGGGACATCACCGCCGACCATCCTGGAGCTGTGTCTGGCCTGTGTTACAGATTTTCCCCACCAGAGAGCCCTGGCAGTGTGCCAATACCTCCCCGGAGGGAGAAGCTGCAACACAGCCCAACCAGAACTCCAGCGGGACGGTTGGAGGTGATGTCCCCGGCCTTGGGCATCCGTCTCAACACGAGTGTCTACTGTCTCGAAGCACAGCAGCCGTCCCAGGGAGCCCCGGCAGGGTCCCCATCCTTTTCCAGAGGGAAATTCTGTAATGCATTCCAGCCAGAGCTCCAGGATGATCGTGGGTGATGTCACCGGGCTTGGGTGCCTGTCTCAGATTTGGGTGTACAGCACCCAAGCTCAAGGGCTGTCCCGGGGAGTCTGGCAGGGTCCCCGTCCCTTCCTGGAGGGAAAAGCTGTAACGCAGCCCAGCCAGAGCTCCAGGCTGGGGATGGTCGACCCACATGGGAGATGGGTGCCCATGGCCACGGACATCACCCCGACCATCTGGAGGTCTGGCTGGGTTACCATACACAATGCAGACACAGTCATTTCATTACCTTGAGAAGGTACACCAAGAGCTGAGCGCCCTTGCGGATCCAAGGCCTGGGGACGTCAGCTCTAGCCAATTACAGTTCAGTATCTTAGTGGTGGGTAGCAACGGTCAAAAACCAAATGGTAATACCCTCACACTGCAACATTGTTAGAGATAGTGACTTGAGGATGGACCAGGCCAGCCACCAGACATGTGAGAGCCAGTAGAATAACACATATAAGCAATTATATCGTTTATTAGGCTCCTGACAAGCAATACAGGCCCCAGGTTATGATGTCACTCCGATGCAATTTTAGGTCAAAACTGGCCTGCAAGCCAAGGAACGTAGAGACGTCCACAGATTTCTTCTGTCCTTGTACCGATCCCGGTTTTCTGCTGTAATAAACCGCATTTTGAACTTGCCATTTGACAGAGTCTTGCGTTCCTCCTGTGGAAGGTGTTGGGCCTTCCGAGAGTCCGCAAACTCCTAGTGGTCCTCTGGCATACTTGGGAGTTTGTCCGAACAGGTGCACCCACCCGAGGCAGCGTTTTTGTCGAGACACCTGTGGGAACGTGGGAAGGTAGGACATGTGTTGTTGGCCGCGTGTTGCAGTGCTTTCCTGTTGACTAATGTCCGAAAATTGTGATTTATCCCCTAAATTGTGGACTTTACCGGTGCTTGTGGGTAATACATTCTACGGCGATTCGCACAAGTCAGACGACCTCTGTGGATTCCCATGGGTGTCTTCTATTCAGAAATGCACAGGGTTCCCAGTTTTCCTTGGTGGCTGCGACACCCCAGGCCCAAATCTGTAGGTTGGTCCACAAGAGCAAAATCCTGCAAACTTTGCTCTCCCGAAACCCTTTTGGATACCAATGGTTTAGCCTTTTCCCTTTGCGCCCAGGTAGGTGCACCCACCCATGTGAGGTACCATTTTTGTTGGGACACCTGTGGGAGAGCGGAAAGGTAGGACACATGCTATTGGCAGCGTGTTTCTGTGGTTTCCTGGAGGCAAATGTCTGAATTGTGTTTTTCCCTACATTTTGGACTTTGCCAGGGCTTGTGGGTAATAAATTCTAGGGCTATTCGCGCAAGTCATAGCTCTGTGGATTCCCATGGGTGTCTTCTATTCAGAAATGCATGGAGTTCCCCGTTTTCCTTGGTGGCTGCGACACCCCAGGCCTAAATCGGTAGGTTGTCCACAAGAGCAAAATCCTGCATTATAAAAAAAAAAAGTTTATAAAAAGCAAAAAGTAATTTTCATTTTTCGGTCCAAAAAATTAGGTCATTTCTCACTTTTTTCCCCCTGCAAAAATATCACGGCTATCCTATTTAACACAGAGTCTGATGGCTCTGAAATAAGATGTTTTTCTCTGATCACATCACAGAAATAAATGAATCATTATACACACAGACTTCTATTGGATCGGATGTTGCAAATGTTAAAAATATCTGGCCTCAAAAACTTGCACAGTGCAAAAGGAGGTTGAGGCTCAGAATCGGACCTTTTTTCAGGAGGATCCTGCTAGGATTGTTAAATAATTCTGTTGGAGGCACAGTAAATAGATCTGCAGTATTTGCCATTAGATCTATGGGATCAGATTCCTCAGGGGAAGAGATCTCAGCCGGTACCGACAAGCGCCTATGTTGGCTTTTATGCTTTTTTGATACCGAAATAAGGGCCAACTTTCATTTCTGTGCCCGTTTTTGACCAGTACAAATGGTACCAATTCAGACACAATCAATACCGGAGCAAATGTACTGGGCCTGTGGAGGGAGTAAGTGGCTTTGGTAATGAGCCCTTCTGTGATGGGGATTTAACATGGCAAACAAGACTGTACTTATCTGAGGTTTTAGCGCATCTTCCAGGGGCCAATATTACCTTATCAGCGGCCAAAAGGTAATCTGGGAACAAGGTACCGATGTCCCCAGTTGCTCTCCCACATAGGGTATTCGCGTTTTCCCACTTGGGAGTCCTGGCACTTTCCCAGAATGTTCTCACCAGGGAATGGGTCAGGGCTTGGACATAGGTGTGATATGTGTTGCAGCAGAGAATTGCTTTCTACTTAGGATGCATTGGCTAAATACACTAGTGTACGGTATAGGACAGAGGGAGACACAGGTTAATGAAGTATATAAAAAATGGAAATTTAGTAAAATGGGCGGCCAAAACATCCTAAAAATAGGACCGAAAAAGTCAGCAACGCTTCCAAAAGGGAGGCACCACAGAGGGGCAGCTAACCACCCACACACCCCTTTACTCAGGATCTTAGGGCCGAGGTGGTGGACGAATTTGGTAGATAAGTGGTGCCAGCGTGCCGGGTCCACGCACTGCAAATTAAAATGTTTGAAGTGACAGGGTTAAAAAAAATATATATATGTTTTCCTGACCCCCCCCCCCCCCCCCCCCCCCCCCCCGCCTGCGGGCGCAGGATAGTTCAACCAGTTGGAAAGGCGGACGAGCAGGATGACAGAAACCATATGCAACTCTGGCTTGGACCTACCCTGAAAGGGACAGTCCAGTCCCAGCTGCTATGTCAGATTTCTGCGGCGTCAGCGAGGTGCAGCGTGTGTCTCATGTCTCGCGATGGCCCACATTACATATTGATAAACAGATTTAAATTACCACGGATGGCGAAGGAGTTAAGTAAGAAATATGCAAGGTTATAATATTTATCTGTTTCCATAAAAGGGTTTTCTCTCGGTTGTTAAAATGGGCTCCAAGATCACACCTGTAAGAAGAGACAGTGTTTGGAAATATTCATGAAGATCTCACGAAGAAGAAAGGTTTCCCCACACATGGGTTTTTTTTGTATACTACACCCACATTCTTAGCTTCAAAATAACTATTACATGCCAGTAAAACACTCAGCCAATTAAGCTCTCCATTTGGACTTCTGTGAGCAACTTGCAGTCACATTTTCAAACCCAGTTAGGACCGACTACAAATATGATTACAGCACTTAGAAATGTGAGGAATGTGGAACGGAGCACTAAACAGAAATGGGATAGAATTAGAACTGCAAAGGTGACAGAGAGGACCAGGAAAGGGGCAGAGTAGGCAATATCCATGGGTAGGCTTCAAGAGGAGGTCAGCACACCATCCACTTGAAGTGCATAAAAAAGTCACAAATCGAGAGAGCCATAAAGAACGAAGGCCAGGTACCCAGCTGCAGGGACCAGGTGAATAGATGATTTAAAGATAGAAAACAAACTCAATGACAATGCACACGACTCTCGCAAGATTGAGAAAGGTCATTTCACAAGCTAACTGGAGCATATAGAGACATTAAGAACGCTGGCAACCTATACACAAGAGATATATGCCCAAGTCAATGGAGATCATGGCAACGCACTACTGACCTTTCCACCCCTTGGGAAACTCAAGGTCGTCTTGCCCATCATCTGCGGAGGACATCCCTCTCGACGTCAAGAGCTGAAGGACAAAAAAGAGCTCCAGGAAAACATTGGGCACCAGGTTTTCTGAAAGAGAAAGAGCAAGGGTCAACCAGCAGCAAGTACAATAGACCAACAAACAAGAGCATGGCCTTTAATACAATGCACTGGAAAAAGCATCTGGAAGAATGGTCAAATAACGGCCTTTGGTAGAACACACGTGGTTGCAAGCAATCAAAACCCCATTCACTGCCAGAGAGACTCCCAACATTACAGTGGAATACAGGACTTCAGGATAATCAAACTCCAAGAAAAAGGCACAATGGTCGAATCCCCTGACATTGTGGGTCCTGGGGGTGTCAAAACACACGAGTCACATTAATGATGACGTCTCGGTACATTACTTCCTTCAACTTGAAGAAGCAAGCTCACTCCTGGGAATGATGGATTTAATCAATGGAAAGGAATGGAAAAAAGGGATCTAGCAGTAAAGGTGTGTTGTGCCATCTAGTGGTTTAGTGACATGTACAAACTAATCATCAGGAGAACAAAAAGCATGTGACATTGAAAACAGCCATGAACAAGTATACTGCTTCCAAACCATCAACTTGGGAGAGAAAAAGGAACACATTCGAGGAGCAATGTATCCTATCATTGAAATCGAATGACAGGATGAAAAGCTTGTACAAGGGAAACTACACATGCACACTTAAGCCATAGCGATGAACACAATAGGGCCTGGTACACGGTCCGCCCCCACTTGAGAACTAAACCTGCACATGTCAAAAGGTCCACGTTTTTAGAAGCAGCAGCTTCAGACATACTGCGACCAGAAGCAAGCTCCAAGTAAAAAATCAAAGACATGTTACATTGGTTGAAACCTTTATCAAAAGTCTTGCAACGCCAGCCATAGGACAAGGCACATCCATTGGCCCCCTGTTCTCCAAGTGCTATTTCACAATCTGCAGACAGCACCAGACATCATAACATAAAGGGACTGTTGGATTCTGCTCACTTATCATTAGAGCGGGTTTTCTTCTCTCAAGACACTACGAAAGTGTAGAATGCAGGATCCAACCACAGTAGAAGCCGGTATTCCATGCTTCCCCTTGGTTCTTCTCACAGCTTCAAGCTCTGTCCAATCGGCAAGCTTGGAGCGGAGGCTCGAACTGTCTGTAAAGGCTGCATTCCAAGATTGCCTTTGGGATGTGTGCAAACTGAGCTAGCAAGCCTGGACGAGCTGAGTCACAGGAAGCCCCAGAAAAGACTGCGCTTTTGCCCCTCCTGTAAAAACGAATGTTGTTACAGCCTTGCCATCCCCCAGATGAGACTGAGCCTTTTCCCCTCCTGTAAAAACGAATGGTGTTACAGCCCTTGCCATCAGGCTGCATTGTGTGCTAGGTGACCTTTGGCCTCAGAGGCCCTCACCTTCAGCTTGGTCTTTCCTGTTTATGATGGAGTGACATCCAATGATGTATCCCCGTTTCTCTTTTAATGAAGTTGCTCATAAAAATCCATGGAGTCCATCTTGCCAAGAACAGGTGCAAACTGTTCTTTTGTGTACTGGCTAGCTGTACTGTATTTATATGTGGCCCTTCTTCCTCTAACTGCCTTTCAGACTCTGAAGAAAAGGCACTACCCTTTTTCTGCATAGCAGTTGAGAGAATACCTTTCCCCTTCGCAGACGTCAATGTCTTGTGCTGTGCTCTGTAAGAAATATGAGGGTTTTCTCCCAAGCAGCCCTCGAGAATCCCTTATTTAGGTGGCCACAGGAGGGCTGGCGCTCCCAGATCCCAACTCTGGGGATGGGCGAGCGAGGGAGGATCACCTCGATAAGGGAACCCAGGGTTATGCTCAGCGGTATGCCCCAGGTGAGAAGCGGTACTATGCCGAGTAAGAACGAGAGGCGAACGAGATATCCGAGGCCTTTATAGGCTACAATCCATCTGCCTCACATACTCGCATTACATCCCTCCTACTTCGATCCAATGACCCCTGCGTACAGAACCAAACCCTAAGATTTCAAACCTGCATACTCCCGGTTCTTCTTTTCCACACCCTTCTAGTCAACTCCCGAACACCCAGTATACAGCATTGACAAAACACTACCGTTCCTACAATCCCCCTTGTTTATTTCACGATCCCAACTATTTCCGATTGCCCCACAAAAACACAATCCCGTCCCTCGGATTGTCACTTTCCAAACTCTCAGTCGAAAGTGACCAGCAATTATAGTTCCTACAAACCCTCCAAAACCCACCCTGCTGGAATCACCGACTCCCCAAGGACAAAAGCTAGAATTCCAGTTAACACTTTTCCCCCATCCTACCACGCAGAATACTTAGAAACTCTACCTCTTTACTTTACAGACACAAACACTTTCTCCCGATGCAAAAGACAACGAACTTGAAATAAAACGGTATACATGACATGTCCCGACACAAGGGTCTGGCAAAGTTAGGCAATTGACTTAAATCACACACACCTGACAGCCCTTCCTTTTCCCCACAGGTATGAAAGGTGGAGCAAGAGAACGCAGTATGAGCACGGCAGACAGCACAACGAGACGGCTAACAGGCACAGCAGTTCAAGAGAAGGAGAAAGGCAGCAGGAATCGAGAGGGTGGCGAGGAGAGACCAACCCTTTTCATCCCAGGTCTGCGGTACCTTTGTGGAAGAGAGCCTGCAAACAATAGCCCAAGCGTCTTGCAGCAGATGTAAACGTTACACGGGCAAGCCTACGTCGATAAGAAGGAGCGAGTGAAGCTCCAGTGACCGTTGTATCGGCCTTGACTCCAATAAAGAGAAAAGCCAAGCGGTTCATCACAGCCGGTGAGTCGAGGAGGCAGTCGCTACCAGCTCTGTGGGCCCTGTGAGGGGTCAGAAATGCAAGGCAGACGACTTTTTGATGATTTCTCAAAATATGTCATTTTATTAAATCATAAATTGCATCAAACGCCTCACTATCCCTACCCAAACGAGAATTTCTCTGCCTATCAACACTAAAGGAAACACTCTAACAAAGGATATCTGACCCTAACACTTAAACATAACATACACAAGAGTATATATGGCAATTCACAATAATGTCAACAATTGTACTAACATATTCAAAGTCTCTCTTGGTAACCTGGGCGAGTTGCCCATCCCCAGCTTTCAAATCAGATTCAGCTCCAATAGAAACAAGGAAATCAGAGTTCACAAAGTTTAAATCCAATTCTTGGCTCCTTCACTGTGTCAAAAGAAAGTTCAATGTTCAACCAACAGAAAGATTTCTGTCCTTCCTGGAGTACTAATTTCCACTTCATCAAATAGTATCAATGATTTTCTGGGACACAATGCTTTACCACAATTTAGAAATGTCAAAGAGGAAATACAGTTCATTGTCAGATTCAAAGAAACACAACCCATGGCAAGGGAAAATAAATACAGCTTTTTGACAGCATTCTTTTAGTCTCTTAGCAGCATTATGTAGCTCAGTTTATATCTTGTCAGGATGACTTTACAGCACTACCGCTTCTACCTGGCTAACTCTTATACCAGGTCAACTTCTGCAAAAGTTCACCATGAGGTTCTACTTGCCTGTCCCAAGGTGTTCCACATTCAATTAAGCTTGGAAGTTTAAAATCTGCTGACAGCCAAAAGCTTTATCACAGCTTCAACTGTTTGTACTTTTGTAACTTGGAACACCTTGTCAGAAAAGACAATATCCAATTTAGTGCCCCTCAGCAATTCCAAGTAAGCAAGGCACTCTTCCTCTGAACATTCACCTTTCAGAAGGGCAGACTCATTGTCTATCTGCCGCATTAACAACCAAAATGCGCTTAAGGATATAATTGCACCTTTTCCTGATGGCTTTGGTAATGAGAGTTCTATCAACCTTCAGGGCTTCTCCTTACAGCCTTGCATTCACCTTTTTGTTTCCTGCAAACCAGAGGTGCTTAAATGCAGGCTATGCTGTTAGTCTCTTAGTTTAAACAATATCTGGCCAACTTTGGCTCTGGCAATGCTTGTATCTCTCTTGGTCTGGGCAATGCTTGCACCACTCTTTGGCTTGGGTAATGCTTGTTCCACTCTCGGCTTGGGAAATGCTTGTTCCCTGAACTCACATTAAATAATGTTTAGTCACTCAACTTCATTGTCACATTGTTTTTGACTGCTTCACAATTGATTCTTATGTTAGCCTTTACTTTAGAATCCCTTTAGGGTCACGCTACCAGTCTCATTGGTTGTCAAGGGTTTTAGTATTCAATCAACATCTTTAAAGCATTTTACTCTTACACAAGTGAAATTAATAATGTTCGCTGATACACGAGTGCTTCTGTTCAGACTTCTCATTGTCTGCTAATCTACGGTCACGAATATAACTTCCACTAACACGCAAGTGATTCTACTTGGATACAGTTGCCTGCCTTTGTTCGCGCAAGGAACCAGAATGCTTGGCAACGCTCCCTGGCTTCTGTCTTAATCCCTTCGCGTTCTGCAGTGCATGGGCTCCTTCAGGCCTCCTCTTGACACACACCCTTCCTCGGCGAAGGAGTCTTCGGTCCTGCCACACAGTCAAGGAGCTCTTCTCGCTCCTGGGACCCTCAGCTGCACAACAATCTCGTCCACGGTCTCCAGCACGCTTTCCGCTGCACAATCTCTGCAATTAGGTCCACATGTGGAAAAGCAGTCTTCAGTCACGCCTTCCGCTAAGCAACTTCTGCACTTGTATTTGGCGAAACAGGACCCTCTCAGAACAGGCAGCTGAAATCTGCTTGGTGTAAGTCCTGGCAGTCCTTTGTCTCAACCACTTCTGCTTGGATTGCAAACACTGTGCTCTGCTTCTGCTGCTGCTGCTACTGCTTTCGACAACTCCAACTGCAGCTCCATCTGCATCTCATGACCTGGAGCTTAGGGGTCCTTTTAAGCATCTCTGCTTCCCTTAGGTGCGAGTCATTAGGCTGAACAGGCCGACTACTCCTGCAACATTGCTCTACAGTCCTCTTCCTCATCCAAGTATAGGGAATTATGGGACTTGTAGTCCCAATCACTAGAATTAGGCTTTGTCAGCTTTTTAATTTTAAAAGGCAGATTTATTTCATTTATATACCTTTAAGGAAATATCACAGGAGTTTAATTGAAAAGGATAAGGCAGTTTACTCAAGCCATTATGTATACGTTTCCTGTCACTGTACCTCTGGGAGAAAGGGGGATCTTTAACCTTAGGAGTCACAAGTGGTCTTTCCTTCCTTGGGGTATTTAAATATGTCACACCAGCTTTACCCACGTCATAAAGCTTAATGTTGGGTTTAGCTACTTCATAACAACAATAAGCCATAACATGTCTTGGTACCTTTAAAAGGCTCTTCCCTTTTCAAGATAAATGCTGCGTCTCATCCCAATGGATCTCCTCACCACCCTGGGCCTTGTGTCCTCCCAGGTGATCCTCCCGCAGTAGACTTCCACCAAGGGCAGGATTAGGAAGAGTCTGCCTTTCTCTGGCCACCTGGGAGGAGACTTTAGGCAGGGGTTTAGGGAGGGTTCCGCGGGATTCATCACAGCTCATCAATTCACAGGAGCTTCTAAAGCTGCAATGTAATGAGCTGCACCCTCCCAAGCACGGCAGGGTCGGGGTAGCCATGGCATCACATGGCTTGCAGTGGTCCCAACCCTCTTTGTAACACCAGTATCCACCAGAAAAGTCAGACAGGGGACTTTGTCGGACTGCTCAGCCATGTCTACCACTAGGAGAGTCAAGGAAAGCTTGCAGGAAATCCTATTGCCTAGCTGTGCGTTAGCCTCTCCCATCCCCTGAACAGGGAAATAAGAGAAATTCAGTTGCAACAGCCACAGAGAAAAATATTCAACATAAAAATCGTTTTTAAACAAACAAACAGTCTTGTGGATTAGTACGATAATAACCACAGAATCTTCAGGGGCCCATATATAGATGCAGAAACATTGCCAACTTAAACACTCATCTAATTCCCAAGTATGGCTTGTTCTTGTTAAAAATTGGACAGAGCTCTCTAATATACTGCAATTAGATCCCACCCTCCTCACATCTAACTTTACCCTACACTAAACTACAAAAAATTGGCAGAGAGATTACTGTTGTTTGTTTCGGCTATATAATAATCCATAAAACACACAAAGCATAGAAAAATAAATAAAATCATCATCAAAAAACTCCATTGTTAAAATAATGACACACCCCAATAGCACAATAAGGTGTAAGAGAAAAAAAACTCATGGTAATCACATGGCAATATCAAAGTTAATCCATCAAGCATAACCCCTTTTCCATGCATGGTGTAAAAAAGGAAAAGAAAAAAAAAAGAAAAAAAAAAAAACACATTTGAATGCACTAGTGACATCCTAGTAACAATGGGAAGCTGGTGAGACACCTATACCAGGATGGGTCCCCACTCGCATTTGCTGAATGCAAAGAGGGGTTCTCCCTACAAGAGACGGAAATATTCTGGTACTCTCAGATGCACCACTGGGCTAGTCAGCCCATGATTAAACAGAGGGATACTAGAGACCTCAATGCCTTGGTGGGCGCAGTAAGAGGAGAACCTGTGTTTTACAACCTGCTCGATTGCTATGACCCACAGGAATGTTTGCCTTATATTTGCAGCTGGGCACGCAACTTGGGGCCCGCACTGATGAGGATTCCTGGCGCTGCTTTTGGGGAATAACCACAAAGTCTCCAAGTGCACCACAGACAAGGAGTGCCAACTGAAACTTTGCTATAGATGGTACCTAGACCCACACAAACTCCATCACATGTACCATGACTATCCAGACAGCTGCTGGAGGCGGTACAGAGGCCAGGATACCTACTTCCATATGTGGTGGCTATATCCCAGGGCCCAACTATTTTGAAAGAAAGTGCTCAATCACATTAAAACCATGCTAAAGATATCTCTTCCTTGGGATTCCTTAGTGGTGCTCCTGGGTGACAATGGAGAGGAGGGGATTTCCACTAAGCGGGAAAAACCCCAAAGCTACACTCCTATCTCCCACTGGCTGCCAAGATCTCACTCGCTCATAACTGGAAATATGGGAGATTCATGTGACGGAAAAAATTACAGCGCTAGCCACAGGGACATACAAATCCTATGTTGCAATATGGATTCCCTTTATTAAATTACATGCAGCACTCCTACTATGGGGCACTAAGTCACAACTATACAGGCACCAACCGTTGCTGTGAGGCCCTGGTGGGATAAGGTCAAGGGAAATCACAGTCAGGGTTGTGGGGGGCGATAGGTTCACATGTGAATGAAGGTCTGGCGGTGGTGTCTTTCTTGAACTGTACATGAACTCAAGGTCTTCGCTTAATGATTTTGCTTTGCCGGATGTCTGTCTCTAAAAATGTATAAAACTTGTTTTTTAAAAAAAAAAGACATGCAGGTTGTCACTGGCAAAAGCCAGCACACTTCAGAAGATCATAAAAATACTGTTTCTGTAAGTCTTTATATATAAGACAAAAAAACAAAAGATCACCAAGTGAGCCAAGGTTTCAACGGCACCACAAAAACAGGTTCTTCTGATATAAGGCCAAACAGCCCATCTACTGGTTACTGCCTTGACATGTACACAGGTCGAAAATGCCCTATGATAAGAATTTGTGACAAAGCCAAGGTATGGGGCCTTCCCACCGGAGGGGGAGTGTGGCAGATATGTTTGTACTGTGGACCCTCGAAGACAAAGATACTCTCCATTACTAGCCCAAAGCTCCAAGAGCCTCATTTGAGTGCTGACATGGGGACCGTAGCAAGTCTGGACAGGTTGTTAAAGCAAGGACCCGTGCCTTCTGATCAAAGGGTCTTTTTGAAGTATGCCAGGCACTCGAGCTTCAGGTAGTTACTCAAAGAAAATATATGCTTCAACAAAAATGTTGTAAAACAGTCTTCTGACCGCCAGAAAGAATACCAGCAGGAAATAGGTTGACGGTGCAAAATGTCGGCTATAAAGGCCTGCTCTGTCTCGAGGCGAGTAATGTAGGCTGCAGTTGATGCAGATTGAAGCCCCCTAAATTGATAGATTACGGAATTACCAGGGAGAAGTATACTGTGTGCATGGCATTTCACCAGTCATTTCCATGCGAACCGTTCAGTGCAATCAGGTAGGTAGGTGGACTGGTTAGAAATGCCAAGTATTTCAACAGTGTAGAGTACACATTACAGCAACTACGTTTAGTTGAAAAGCAGGGCATTTCCAGCCAATCAGCACAGCCAGAGAGTTCTATCCAATATGAGTGGCAAGAATGCCCCACCCACTGGCCGGGGCTTTCAGAGCTGCTCTGGGACAGATCTATCACTTTTTTGGACCGTTGGAAGTGGGGAGGAAGTAACACCGCCCCATACCCATTACAGCATTCCACACAGCACTGCCAAGAATAGTTCATGTTGGCACATTGTATCATGTGAACATCATTGAAAAGGAAATAGTACCTTGTTATTAATAAGAAAGTTCGAACAAACAATAGAAGTGGGGGATGGCAGCTTAGCATAATATAGCCATTACTTTTCTCACTTTAAATTCTATGGCCATCGTAATAGCTAAAGAGGGATGCATCTAACCGCAGTAACAAAACATCCACTTCTAATGTTCGCCAATGGTATACCCAAGATGCCAAAGGGTCTCCAAAAGAAATTTGAAGTCTTGCAGAAACTATGCAATACAAAAGGGGCTCAATCCTATCATAAATCCAAAGAAAACTAATTCCATGGTCTGTCGCTCCCAAAAACGATTAACTAGCCACCTAACTTTAAATGGAAAAGACATCAAAGCAGTAACAAAAAAAATTAAAAAAGGATTATTTGCCAATTAAGCTGAGCAGAAATGGTTATTGTAATGCCCACCTCGCTAAAAACGAATTAATGCTTAAGAGAAAATCATGCGTTATATTACGTTTTTCTAAAAGGTTTGGTAGCAGAGCGATTTCAGACCATTGATGTGTACAAGGCAATAGGGCAGACAGTTGCACTTTGTGGTCATCAAAGATTAGATAATCTGGTGCGTTGTGAAAACATCTTCTTGAAAAAGATGTTCGCTCCTAGTCGAGCTCTTAAATTGAAACAGGGTATTCGCGATATTGCTCATATTGCTCGTCTTAAGCCAGATTTATACTGGCTTGACTGTGGTTAACAGATGTATTGGTCCCCCAATAGAAACAAGCTCACAACGTGTTAGCTAGCGGTGCATCATGGCAATGGATTAGACGCAAGGTATTGAATAATTTAACTTGAGTTCTCTATATGAAAATCGAACTGGTCTGGGCAATCAAATTATGTCAGTGGTAGAGGCAGCTTATTCGAATTGCGTACTCCTAAACACAATACAAAGATGTGGAAGCCGCTCTAAAACACAGATAGATGTAAAAGTGTTTCAAGGCTTTGGCGCGCATCCAGCCCTACAGATAAGAGGTGCATCGGACACTTGCTTCCTAAAAATATGCAAATACTCCCAAAAATTAAAATTAGGGAGTAAAAATACTCCCAACAAAGGTGGGAAACAGAGGCCATCTTGTGTCCCTGCTTTCAGCAACATAACTCCATGGATATGTTTGGACCAGTACACATGGTACCACAGGAAGAAACAACTTCTTCCAATCGGGCAGTAATCATAATAAACGTGCATCTTTAAATGTGCATGATTAACTAGGTGGAAAGAAATAATTATTACAAAAACATTTTATGTTTTCCAGTTAAAATATATTTTTACTCGCTTATAAAATACTCCTATTGGGAGTTGAACTTACATTTTTCTCCCTAAAAATCATTTTACTCACAACTTCAAAAAAAATAGGGAGTAAAATCCTCCTAGCTCCAAATCTTATCTGCAGCACTGTGCGCATCTAAACGAGATTGAGCTTTTCAGAGCCAAACACCTGAATTTAAAATTCTGTTTGGGTACGCTACCAATGGAGAAATGTAAAAACTCTTAGAGCAATGATAATACTAGCCAATGTGTTACTACTGTATTTTGCTAAAAGATAACTACACTTTCCTTCCTTAAAGAGATCGTGTCCGATACCTATTTTGGGCGGTAGAAGTTTAAGCTCCACAAAAGATGCATTACGGTTTCGCAAGTCAATGGGAGAGAAATGTGAAATATGTTGGAGCAATTTGTTTAACCTGAAGCCTAGAACAACAGGAGTCGTTTTCTTATGTTCTCATCATAGCTTAAGGTACATTATCATAAGGTTTTTACTTTTGTGAAAGGACAAACGAGATAAAGGCATATTTTTGGTTACTGAAAGGCTTCTAATGAATTGTTGATTGAGAAAGCAATAGCACCATCAACAAGAGCTCATTCATTAAACATGCTGCTTGAAAAGAATTTGCACTGAGACTAAATGTATTTCATTTCAAACAAACTTTGATGTAGGATTTAAAAAGGTAAATTGTTGCATCATTCTTTTTTTTTTATAGGTTATTGTAAGGGATCAAGGGTAAGAGTCGGACACTGTGGCCTCATGTGTTTGGTCATAGACATATTAAGATGAAATAAAGAAAGGTTTAGGAGAAATTCCTACCTCACCCTAACTCTATCAGGGGTTTCCCTGCCTCAACAAAACTAAGGGCCGTCTAGGTCTGAATGTTCAACTGAAAAGCGTCCTCAGTCCTGTGTCCAAAAACCCTAAACTGACCCTTACACGCAAAACTCAATGTAATGTGCAACTCTGGGAGTTCTGTAAGATATACACTTATAGCTTTCTTTCAAAGTTCCAAAACAAAGGTCTAAAGTGCAGAAAAGAAAAGGAATAAAGTTCCACCAGGAAAAAAGGGTCTTCCCTTCCCCTACATTTCTTCTGGTCTTTCACTGTCTATCTGATACTTCTGGAAAGAGTTAATGTTCCATTGCTTCACAGGGGGGCAAGACTTCCCCTGTGTTTCTCCTTTCATACAAGATTTTACTTCAAAGTTTCAAGGGGGAAGACTCCTCCCTCGAGTCTCCCTTAAGCACACAGTTCTTTTGAATGTTTCAATCTCTCACTCTCCGGATCTCAGTTATCCCTAAAGGGGTATGGTTCTTCCCTTTTCCATGGATTGTCACTGTTCCACTATTTCAAGGAGGGGTTTTCACCCCCAAGTTTTTGCAATGTTTTCCAATACTTTTCCTACCCCTGGTTTACTCTCCTGCCAGGGTATCACACTTGAGTGTGGGTCCCAGACTCGCACCCTGCCTGGTTTACTTTCCTTCCAGGGCGTTGTATATCCTCTCATGTGTGCGAGTCCCAGACTCACTGTTTGACTGGTTCACTATCCTTCCTGGGCTGTTCCGTTCTCCATTCACTATTTCTTGCATCCAGGAAATAATGTTTTTTTAAGTACTGGGTCACCGACCCTTTCTTAAAAGGGTCAGTTCGGTAACAGTATCGTCCGTGATAACCCAGGCATCACCGATCAGGCTCTGGTCTGGCTGACCTCTTTCCTCTCTGATCGACCCTCCCAGGTCCAACCTGGGTCCTTCCCATCATCTATCTTCCTCTCTACCTGTGGTGTTCCCCAGGGGTCTAACCTCTCGCCCTGGCTTTTTAGCCAATACCTGGCAACTCTTGCCCACTGCATTGCCATTTTCTGCTCTAACTTCCAGTGCTATTTAACATTTATAAAGCGCTCACACAGCCCACAGGCAACGAGGCGCTGTTACAGGAATTGTTTGTTTTTCTTATTTGTGTAATTGTGTTTTTTTTTTGTCTTAGTTACGTATTTATAACGCGCTTAAACACCCAGAGGTTTCTAAGCGCGGACCCGGGGATCGAACCTGTTGTTGCTTCGTGTCGTCTTGCTTCCAAGACGCGCACGCTGCCGCTGAGCTATCCTCCCGGGACGTGGAGGATAGCAACTATGTGGACGACAACTCATTTTCAGGCTGCCCTCGGCCACATCCTCTCCAATTTTTGATTGCCTAACTGCCATCCAAGATTGGTGTGCCGCCAACGATCATTGTCTGAATGCCAGCAAGACTGAGATCTTCCTCATCGGCAACACCATCACGATCCTTTCCCCTCACTCTCTGCCCGGCCTCCCCTGGCCTCCTCCTATCTCCACCTCCAAGGCTAAGAACCTTGGGTTCACCTTTGATTCCACTCTTTCCTTCTCGGCCCACATCGCTGATGTCTCAAAATAATTCAAACTTCCTACTGCACCTCCTCAGAGGTACTCTGCCTTTCCTTTCCTCTCCTTCCCTCCTCAGAGGCTCACTGTCTCCCAAGCTCTGGTTCTCTCTAGGTTGGACTATTGTTAACGGCCTCTTTCTAAATCTACCTACTCTACTCTCCACCCTTTGCAGCTCATCCAGAACATGACTGCAAGACTTGTCTTTGGCCTCAAGCCCTGGGATCATATCTCTCAAGCTCTGAAATCTCTCCATTGGCTCCCAGTGGATGCAAGGATTAAATTCAAAACCCTCTGCATTGTCCACAAGGCTTTCTGGGGCCTTGGTCCAACATATCATCAGCAATCACTCCTCAAATACCTCCCTTCTCGAGCTCTCCGCTCCTCTACCTCGAACTCCCACAGGGTCAGTTGTTTTTCAAAGAAACGAGCTGGGGGTAGATCTCTGTCCTCCGCTGGGGCCTCCCTCTGGAACAGCCTCCCTGCCACCCTAAAACTTGAGGAGAACCATCTCCAGTTCCTGAAGCACCTCAAGACCTTCCTCTTTGCTTATGCATTCACCTCTACTCTCCTCTCACCTGCTGATTGAGTTCTCTCTTGGCACTGTGCCCCTGGCCACCCTCTGTCCTCCGAGCCCAGGTGCATGTTCACCCTGCCACCCTCCCGCACTGCTTTCGGGCCACCCCTTGCACTGGGGTCTGTATCTGTATCCGTACAGCCCCCACCCTTTATCTTTTCTTCCTGCACTCATTTCAGACCTCACCAGTCTGCAGCCTTAACCCAGCACTTGCCACTTGCGGGCTGCACTACCATTGCTTTGTTGCCTTTATTATTTATGTATTTATTTATATTTAGCCGTTTCTCCTTGCTCCCCACACTCCTTTTCTCCCCCTTCCATGCACTTTTGCCCCTCCCCCTCTCCCATGCACTTGCGCGTTCTCAATGTCACTGGGCCTAGTAAGATCGTTGTTCTGTTCTCCCCTGTTCCCCTTCCCTTGCCTTGTCGCACTCTGAAACACATGTGAGCGCAATATAAATTAATCATATATCATAACAATGTTCATATTCGTATGAACTATTCCAGTTCGTTTAATTAGGCTATGTTGCGCTGTCAATGGTATGCAGCATTTGCCCAGAAGCACCCCGGTGTCCCATTCGCTCTCATTGGGGTTACCGGGCGGCTTCGGCTAACCTCGCGTGTCATTGCCTTCTTTGCTTTCGGGCCCGCTGACTTGGAGTGCGTGCGGTTATCCGCTTGGGTCCCACTTTGCCTTCCTCTGCATTTGGCGGCACCAGCTGCCCGTGGCAATGATGCTACACACTGCTCTCAGCTCAGTTTCTCTGCACACTGTTCTCGTCAGCCTCCGTGCTGCACCCGGCAGTCTGCTCGCCTCCCGTGTCTCAACCAGTGTCAGAACAAGCCGGATTCAGCAGCAGTCTCTGTCTCTCCCGTTCTGTTCAGCTGTGTCAGTTTTAAATGCCGCAAGATTGGTTATAATTTTCCAAAAACTAGAACGCAACATTGACTTACCACTTCTAGTCATCCTCATTACTCCATACCTCTTCCTCCTCTCACAATGGGGACAGGGGGGGTAAATGTTCTTGGCTATGAAAACGCAGAAATTATCTGTCTACATCACCTAACCCAGGCGTTTGACCAAGTTGATTGTGTGAAACTCTGGCAAAAGCTAGCTGCTTGGAAATGTCGGCCTTCAATCCTGCGCCCACTAATTGCCTTCCATTCCAACACAAGTATGCGAATAAGGCTCAGCAAGCAAGGTCAGTTGTTGGCAGAAATCGCCTCGAAAAGGGGGGTTAAACAAGTCTGCCCCCTGGCACCTGCCCCGTTCATTGCATTGCTTTGAGACAACAAAAATTCAACAACCACCGTGCAATCATTTCCACCAAAAATCGGAAACTCCAGTGTCCCACGGCTCCTTTACGCCGACGACTTGATTCTGTTAGACCAAACACTGATCGGCCTGCGAAGGCAACTGAACAATCTGGTGACCTACATCGAAGAAAACAACTTGGAGATCAATAAGACCAAAAAAACGAACATTCTAATACTGGAGAAATACCCAAAGAAATGCGAGAAATCAAGTTGGTCCCTAAGTGGGTCCAAGATTGAGTTGGTTGTATACTTCAAGTACTTCGGAGCGGATGTGCGAATGTAACAGGCGCTCTGGGCCAGAACACACAACTTAACAGCTCAAACAAGAGCAATCAACAAGAAATTCAGAAGGTTCTCGCTGTTGCCGGCTATCCAATTCTACAAAACAAAAGGGATACCAGCCATAGTCTATGGAATGGATGCATGCCCTGCCATCCCGGCCACTATTTGGCCAAAGCTAAAGGGTTCCCTGTGGAGATCCGTGCTCAACATACCAAAATCAACACCTATCACAGCGATTCGGCGTGAACTCAGACTGCTTTCTTTAGAAGCAATGGTCGACCATAACAGCATGCAGCTTTACCGAAAGACTTTAATACCAAAGACCCTCTCAGTATATAAATTGATTGACGAAGAAATCAAAAAAGGAAGCTGCATGTGGGCAGCAAGCTAAAAACCTGGGCAGATTAAAAAAAGCAGAAACTAGAACTCATAGTCTGTACAGAAGATGATCTAATTCTGAACCCGCAAAGAGTAAAACAAAAAATGGAAGACCAGGACTGGATTAATACACAAGATCAGATTGCTGCACCACCTACCTCCGATGACCAGAAAAGCCAAAGATACCATCACTTAGATCACTAAATTTCCAGACAAAAAGCTAAGAGGGACTTTCATGAGAGCACGATTAAATCTCCTTCCAACACATGAATTACTGAAAATAAGATCCCTGTCGACTTCGAATGAATGCTGACTATGCCCTGAAGAACACCACATTGAAACCGTGCAGCACTTACTGACGTCTTGTTCAGCAACATGTGACGCAAGAGTCGCATACCTATCCCCACAGTTTGCAGACCGAGACCTGCGTGAAGAAGAAGCATGGAGGGCCCGCCTAATAAGCAGAGAAAACATCAGATGGACTATCGTGACGGCAAAGATTTTAAACTTCGCATTTGAGAAAATTGAAGCACTACAAACTTAAACATGAAAGACAACCACGAGCCATAGCACCTACTTTTTACATGTCCATTCTTCAACGTTACTTGTAAAAGCCAAAACTTGGCTACACACAAGTAAATAAAATAAAAAAATAACCCATACAAGAATTTTGCAAAGGCACATGGGTGTCGTTAAGAATTACAGCAGGAGGATTATTCAGATTCTGTATTTTTCTGTCTCCCTGGAGTTTGACCTCCCCTATGTGGTCTTACCGCACATAGCCAGTTCCAAGGTCAGAGTCAGGTAGTGTCTGCCTTTCCCTGGCTATATAAGAGAAGCTTCCCTCCAGGGAATCAGTGACGATGTTGCTAGATTTGTCACATCTATGATTGGACTATATTGGAGTTTTGGATAAATCATGATACAACATTGTTAACGCAGGTTTTGTACAGCCCCCTGTTGAAGGCTGTACAACCGCTAAACCTATGGTGGGGCAAAAAGCATTCAGCTAAAAAGAAAACCAAACTGCTTTTAAAGCGTAGAGTGTCAAAGTAATCGGGCATAACCTTCAGGAAGGGGTAGTAGGCTGACACAAAAGGGCCAATTACACAAACATATCCATAATATGTACACTATGCAGATATACTGACAAATATCTATATATTGTCAACTTAGACAATTTGTATATCCGGTCAAAACAATACTTTAGCAAGTAACACGCATAGTATAAAAATACACAATATACTATAACTGTAAAGTCAATTTGGACACTCCTCAACCCAACACTTAAATGTGAGTCCACCATATAAGGACAAGCACACAACATATGACAAGAGGGGGGAGGAAGGAAAATCAGACATTACTAACAGTTAAAAATACCAAGTGGACCGGGAAAATGACCGCTTGATCTCCAGCTCCCGCTCTCCCCGACTTCCAAGAGATAATACCCAGGCAGCCCTGTCACCTAAAAAAGGAACAGAACCGTGGTGGAAAGGGTCCCGAGCAATCCAGCTGATCCAGGACAACTCAACAACGGAGAAGCCACGCGGTGCACAATAAGCTGTCCGCGTCCCTTGCGGTCTAAGAACCAAGCTCGGCATCGGTGCAGGGACGGCCATGCGCAGTAACATATACCCGACAAGATATGCTGGGGTCACACCCAGCAGGCATCTACCCCAGGAGCTCCGCTACCCACGGGAGATCCACGACAGTGCAGGGGCAGTGTACATTCCCCGTTCAACAGCACAGCCATTCATCGACCCGGTGGTGACTGGGTGCACCGGCCCAGACTGCAGTTAGGAGGCGGGCATGGCCCCGGGGATGAGTGAATCAGTAGCAGGTGGATAGCGGAGGCCCAAAGCTGGGAGGCAGTGGGACGGGGCCATAATCCCCTTGTGCCCCTGGTCCAAAAGAAGACACAAGATGATCTCACACAGTGACCACCATCTCCGCATCGGCCCAGAGCACACAGCCTAGCCCCCCAGGCCCACCCACTATCTTCAAAATCAGGGACAAGCCCCTGCCACATCCCGTTTCACCACCTAAAAGGGCAGGAGATAGGGGCCCCAAACTATCTATGGGCCCGGGTTTGTGGGCAAGTGTGCACTATCCTTAAATCCAGGAAAGTGAAGACCGTAGGGGAGTGCCACAGGGGGCAGAGGCCCACTACTCGAAACAACCACCCAGAGATGGAAGAACAGCTGAAGATGCCCACAGAGGGACCGGAAGGGACAGCTGGAAGGGTTTTGGGGAGATTGGGGGTCACCTGCTGGCAGATAGACATTTCACGGTTCGACATGAAGGAGGACATTGGAAGTATCCATGCCGAAATAAAGGCACTGAGGGGACACCTGCAGGCGTCCCTTGTCGATCTAACAGGGCAATTGGGCACAGTCGAGAAAAAAGTAGAAAACCTGGAAGACAACCAGCTAAATGCAGACTTAGTAGAGAGGTGCCTAGATGCCCGGATGACAGAACTAGAACTGAGGGAAGAATAAGTAACAGTAAAGATGGATGACCTAGAGAACAGAGGGAAGGCCTGTTGCAAGTGCAGCGAACAGTCCAGGATATTGTCAACTTGTTGTTGAAGCGGAAAGCAGTAAAGTGGTGCAACAGGAGCGGGCACACAGAGGGGGCAAGCCATATGCGACAGGGCCTCGATCAGTGTTGGCCAGGTTCTCTCGAAATAAAGTGCTCATTAGGGCATGGACAAAACAGGCCATTGGTTACGACGGCTCACGTGTCACAGTGTACCAAGATTTATCCAACCTGATGCTATCCAGAATACGAGACTGCCGGCCGCTCACGAAGTGGCTAAATGAAAAGGGTATCCAATATCGCTTGGCATTCCCCTTCGCCCAGCAGTTTGAGGTGGAAGGATAGAGTACCGTATTACCTTAGCCAAAGAAGCCGAACAGGCCATGTGCCTCCTGACCTCGTATCTAGAGATGGAAGTAGGACATCAGTCCACCCCGGCAAAGAAGAAGGATAAGCGAGACCCACCAGGGGGCCTCCCAGGCGGAAGAGAGGACAAATTGGTTGCAAGTATGTACGCCTGAACGGCCCGTATACAAGAAAGACTACCTGAGCTATCTGCTGGGCAGGCCCACGGTTCCGGCCCACACTTCTGCCAACCAGTTGCCCTGCGGGACAATGCCAAAGGGTCTACTCAAGGAAGTCGGAGAACGGAGACACAACTCCCTGCCCCCCCACCCCCAAGTGGCACTCGGTGGAAAGGAGGGCATCTCCACGACACTCGCTGCCAGTTGCAGCACACACTATGTTTGACTCAAGTTTTGTTGGGATAACCATGGGGAGTACGGGGGTCTATCAAAGGATGTACTGTCTTACCAGAGTGAGGAGATAGAAGGGGAAAGCCAGAGGTAATCAGCTAAGCACACTGGGATGGGTCCTACTTTGATGCCCGATGCAGGGTGAGGGCAGAGCTTGGCCATTGGAACTCTAAATGTTAAGGGGCTAAACTCACCCCCAAAGTGGTCCCTGGTGGCCCGGGAATTTCAGAATGCGGGCCTAGATGTACTATTTTTGGAAGAAACGCAGCTTGTGGCAGGAGATGAGTGGCAGTTAAGGGGGGCTGGGATAGGGGTGGTCTACTGGGCCTCAGGCCAGTCCAAGCAGGGAGGAGTGGGCACAATACTGCAAAAGCGCTTGCGCCTTGAGGAATGTGAGGTCTCCAGACTGATGGATCGACGCCTGCTTATTGTGCAGGGAAACTAGGATGGCGTTCGATGCCCTTTATGCCCCAAACCAGGATCAGGCGCCTTTCCTTAATGAGGCACTAGATGCAATCCAGGCAATTCCCGAGGAGGTATACATTATAGGAGGAGACTTCAACTCCTGGGCGGACGAGTTACTAGATCGAAAGTCGGCCCGGAGCACAGCCACCCACAGAGGGCAGAGGGAGGGGCATCTGGGTTGGAACATCGTGGCAAGGAGATAGATGCATGGGGAGAACAGCACCCTAATGAGGAGGGTTACACATTCTTCTCAACCCCACACGCTACCTACATCCGGATAGACTATCTGCTGTTAAATAAGGACCTGGGAGGGAGAGTATCCAACTGTGCAATAAGGCCCATGGGGTGGTCTGATCATGATATGGTGGCATTGCGCCTTGGCACTCGGGACTCAATAGGGGAGATAGTAAATGGAGGTATAATGACACCCTGTGGCAGGAACCACTTTTCTCAGAAAAGCTCAGGGATGACATCCTGGCATATTTTGAGATGGACACAGAGGGGATGAGTGTTAACACACTGTGGGATGCAGGAGAAGCTATCTGTAGAAGGCTCCTTATACAGGAGGGGGCATGGAAAAAGAGGGAACAAGGGCTCCTGGAGGCAAGGCTCAGGAAAGATATAGATGGGAAAAAGTGCATGCATGCATGCATGCAGAAGGGCAATATGGGGAGTAGCTACTCGAAGGAATACGGAAAAAGAGGGAAGAGCTTGAGGCACTTGGGATGGGCGAAACCCTGGCCACGCTATAGTATCTCTGTCAGAAGTACTATGAAAAGGGGGATAAAGCCGACACGCTGTTGGTCTCGCGACTACAAGCTCAAAGAGCAGATAGGTGGGTGGCGGGATTGGAAGACGAACAGGGTCAAGCTGTAAACACCCCCACCGATATAGCGGAGCAATTTGCTATATACTAGGAAGGGTTGTACACACCAGTAGATATGGGCCCTCTGAGAAACATCTGAGGACTACCTAAGGGGGTGGAAATGGGGATCCGAACGGGCACTGAAATTGAGACCGTGAAGAGCCCCATAACTAGGGAAGAAGTATCAGCGGTGATCAAACGACTCCCCAGTGAGATGGCCCCCGGAGAGAATGGGTATACAATAGGTCGCCCCAGAATCCTTTAGTAATTCGCTCATACCAGTACTTCCCAAGGGGGGTAGAGATCCGACACAGTGCCCCTCCTACTGCCCTATACCCCTGCTTAACGTTGCTGAAAAAAATCTTTGTGCGTATTCTGCCGTCCCGCCTAGAGGCTGTGCTCTCACGGTTGATACACCCAGACCAGGTGGGGGTTATTACGGGGAGACAAGGTACAGATGCCATCAGAAATACCCTAAACCTCAGAGCACGTATCGGTGATCCAGTGGAGTACGCTCTCCTCAGCCTTGACGCCGACCGAAAAGGCCTTCCACCAAGTGGAGTGGGACTTTCTTTTTGCTGTGCTTCGTAAAAGGGGTTTGGAGAAAGGATGAGGCGGGCAATAGGCATAGCCCCAAAGGCACAGGTGGTGATGAATGGAAAGTTCTCCCGGGCTATTTCTCTGGCAGTGGCACAAGGCAGGGATTCCCCTCCTATTCGCCCTTTCAATGGAGCCACCGAGTATACAGCGGAAGCGAGATGAGCAGCTAACGGGGATCAGAGTAGGGTTAGTAGAGCACAAACTCAGCCTATACGCAGATGATCTACTTCTTTACCTCTCCAATGTCCCCACATCAGTGAGGGCGGTGCTTCGGTTATGGACGGACAATGGGCGGGTAAGCAGGGTTCAAGGTCAACCTCAGTAAGTCTATCCTGTTTCCACTGGGACGCAAGGGGTGAGAGGTACGCGGGGAATGGGAAGAGCTGGGGTTTCCGTTAGAACGGGCCAGTATGAAGTACCTAGGAGTGTGAATATCTAAAGACCTGAATGACCTTTATGTGACCAATTATTACCCCCACTTACTGGCCTGGCTATTCGTGGACCTAGAGAGGTGGTCTAGCTTTGTTATCTTGGACGGGAAGGTTGAACGCGGTAAAGATGATGTTCCAGCCCAAATTACTGTACTTTTACAAGGCGCTGCGTATCGCAATGCCTGATGCCCACTTTGCTGAAACAAAACGCAGACTCGAAAAATTCATCTGGCAGGGCCAAAAGCAGAGAGTGGCCTACAAATTGCTGATTCAACCGAAGGACAAGTGAGGAGTGGGGCTTCCTAACTTCTGCCTATACTACAGGGCAGCACAGTTTTGCACCCTGGTCCCACACCTACGGCAGGATAAGCAAAAACAATGGGTGCAAATAGAGAACTACATGCTATTTTCGGTCACCATTGGCGAATGACTATGGGCCCCCCAAGCAGAGATTCCAAAAGTGATGCACCAGCACCGTATACTGGGCCCATTATGGGCCTTATGTTGGGACAAGAGAGAAATGAGCGGGGAAACCACATGGCGTTCCTCGATGAGCCATATATGGGAACCCCCAGTCTGGGAAAACATCCCAGAACACCCCAGATTTCAAGACTGCTTTGAGGCAGGGCTGGAAAGAGTGGGACAGGTGGTGAAGGCCAAGGGATTCGTAGGCATACATGAGTTGGAAGAAGGGATGAGTCTGAGGATGCCCTCGGTATTCAAATATCTCCAACTCAAAAGGAGCCCCGACGTCCCCAGAATGGAAGGAGGCCCTACAGAGGGAGTCAACAGCAACATAAATTATACTAAGTACCGAAGCCTCTCGAAGGGCTGTACCAGGCCTTAATGGAAGCCAGGGGATATGATGTAGAAATGCATAAGAGGCAATGAGAAAAAGATATGGGGATAGAAATTAGCGCCTAGCAATGGTCCATGCTATGTAGAAACACACACAGGATGCAAATAGCCTGCTAATACAAAATTCACAAGTCAAGCTACTATATAGTTGGCAATGGGACCTGTGAGGTTGTCCAAAATGTACACAGGTGAAGACCCCAGGTGCTGGCGAGGCTGCGGCATAAGGGCAGACTACTGGCATACGTGGTGGAGATGCGAAAAGGTGCAGGGGGTGGATAGAAATCCTTGATGGGATAGAAAGATGCCTCGACCCCTGGCCGATTTTGTTTGGGTTAGAAATGCATGAGGGGAAGGGGTCCAGGTAGCCACACATGATCCACTTCCTCCTCCTGACAGCACGTGCATGCCTGGCAGGGGGCTGAAAAGGGCCAAGCTTCCCACTGAGAAGCAATGGGCTTTGAAGGCTAAAGACATTTATGAAATGGAGCTGCTAAATGAGCAGTTACATGATCGCACATCTACCTCAGCAACAAAGTGGGCCCCCTTCAATGACCAATGCAATCCTGTCCAAACCACTCAGGGAGCAGGGAACGATGAGGGAATGCTCAGTAAGAGGTCAGATGACCAGGGAATATGAAGGAACATAGGCTAGGGCCAATCCCACGAGGAGAAATGAGCACAGTTACGGCCAAAGAGAACTAAGGTGTAGACACCTCCAGTTACCTGACGGGGGTGGGGGGTTGGACGTTTCTAGTTTGGGGGCGCAGGAGGAATCTCAGTTTAGGGGGGGGGGGTGTCTCGTTCTATTGTTTTTCTTCTTTCTTCCTCTTTTTTGGTTTACTTATTCAAAAATAGTACATGGCTGAGTTGCAGTGCGCTCTGTTTTCTAATCTGCATATATTTTACTGTGCACTGCAATTTTCTGCCAATAAAAAAATATATATAAAAAAAAAAAGAATACCAAGTGCCTAACAAACACAGTACATGTCCTAAAAGCAACAATACACTCCTTTTTATAACATTTTGTAGGTCCACTACCTGACGGTGGGCACACAACCTAAATGGACGTGTGGTGGGAAGAAAAGGGAAACAGCAATTTAAACAAGCAGTAAAAATAGTCACAAAATGATCCCTAAGCAGACAACAAATCAGTATGTCTGTAAAATACAAATCGTGAAGGCATTATGAAGCAAGACAAAAACAGAATCGTAGTTCAAACAAAGATCTTTATTAACTCAAATGTCAGGGTGGTGCAAAGCCTAACTTGTTTTATACTAAAGGTGGGATTTTCCAACCTAAATAAACTAAGGATAGTCTGAGTCAGTAAGTTCAAAAAGCTTTCTGTGTCCAAAACCTATACTTGCCCTCACAACTAAAGCTGAACAATGTGTAGGGATGTCAGCAACCAAAGAAACAGTGTTAAAGTGCTGAGCTTCTTCCAGCGCCTGGCTTGTTCTTGGCACCCTTCCCCCAAGTTCAAGACAGTTCCAGAAAATGGCCTTGGGGTTCCCTTTCCCAAGTTCAACATAGTTCCAGAAAATTGTTCTCGAGGGTCCCCTTACCCAAGTTCAACACAGTTTCACACAAAAGGTATTGGGGTTCGTTTCCCCCAATTGGGTAGCTCTTCTGGCTTCAAATGTACAGTGAAATCAACTTGCTTAGTTTACCTTTTCTTTCTGTCACTTTATAAATCTTAACCCGAACAGCCTCAGGCTCTTGACTTTCCTTAGTTTCCCAAAAGTAAGGGTTCCTCGGTCTAGGCACAGTTGTCCGACCACATGGTCCATCCATCCATCAGAGGTCATGCAACCGATAACCCTGGGCACTAGTTCATTCTTTCTCATAGGACTTCCTTGACAACATAGGTTTCCTTTTGTTATCTGTGTCATAAATCCACATGTGACTCACACACTTTCCTTTGTGATATTTCTCCTGGTTACCACCTTGCTTTCACACTATGTAATAGTGTTTTGTTTTTTAATTGTTTCACTTTGTTCGCAAATCTCCTTAAATTCACCTTTTTCGCAAGTGCACATTAGTGCGATATTCTCATATCGTTTCCATATCTTTTCCTCAGTTCAACATTCAAAAACAATTACTTGCTTGGTAACTTGTTCGGTATTCAATAGTTCATGTTTGGTCTCCAGACCCATACTTTTACTTGACCAGGATCCGCCATTACCCACACTATGACCCTGGAGCGCCCCGGCCTGAGTGATCCTTCCCAGTCACTCACCGTTGTGCCACTCCTCCAGGTGCTCTGGTTTTGCTCTCGCTCCTCTCACTCCCTGGGAGCACTGGCGAGCATTGCTCGCTTATTCCAGACTTTCCTGCAGTAGTCAGCGTTATCGGGGGAAGTCTCGGTGTTCCCCACTCCCAACAGTGAACACATGGTATAGGGCTCTGCACAGCTCCTAACCCTTCGTGACCCGCTCTGGCTTCTGCATTTCTCTGGCTTCTCTGCAGTAGTCTGCATCCTTTTCACCGGCTCATGCTATGCCTGCTCCACCTCAGATTACTGTGCTCTCCTGCCCAGCTGGATCTCTCTATTTCTCTCTGGCCTCGCTTCATATGCACCTCTGGACCACTAATTGGCTGCAGATGCAAGTCCATTGCCTGACCATAATCACTCCTGTTACTGGGCCATGCCTGACCTTCGTAGTAATGCTCTACAGTCCTCTTCCTCATCCCAGTACCATACTGGTGTGCACAGAGGGTAGTGTGCATCACTCCTAGTTGCCTCTTCTCATCCCAGTCTCAAAGTCTCGGGAGGATAGCTCAGGGGCAACATGCTCGCCTTGGAAGCAAGACGACACAGAGCAACACAAGTTCGATCCCATGGTCCGCGCTTGGAAACCTGTGGGTATTAAGCACGATATAAATACCGTATCAAATCAAAGTAGGATGAATGTGGGACAATGGATGAATGTAACAGAGGGGAAGAGTGATATCCTATAAAGGTCGGGGATGGCTAGGGTGTATTCTGACAGGTTCTAGATTTCATCCGTGGGTCTAGACTATCCCCACATAAGGGTTTCTCCTGGTTTTCTTCCTTGTCCTTCTATTGGAATGATCTATCTGGGGTCATTTTCCCTGGGTAAAAAGGAGGGAGGTTGACAATACCCTACGAAGGCTCCAGGGACTAATGGTTCATCGCGAAAGGGAAACGGCATAGCGCGTCTCGCCTCCGGACGTTTCCCCCTAACCCCCCTTCTACCCCTAAGGACCCTCCACCCAGGTGATTCTCCCTCGCCATCTCCACCCCCTGGCCACCTGAGAAGAGGATCCAGAGGGGGTCGTCACAAAATGCGTACATCGTAGTCAAAAGGTAGGGCTAGAGGGGTGGAAACTTACAAAGCACAATTAGAAGCCTCCAAAAATCTAAATATCCTTCAGAAAAAGCAATACAATTCACGTGAAAAAGTGAAAAACAATACACTTACTAAAAATAACTACAGTGTAAAAATACATTCACGGTTAAATAAACAGGACAAAGTCAGTAGGTCATCCACATGCATGGAGAAAATGGAGGCAAGTCTTCTCCACAGGTGCGGTTTAGGCGGCAAACAACTACAACGAACACCAGAGGGGACCCCCAATGAAGATATCCAGAGATCGGATTGAGAACCAGAAGAAGCTGCAGCACAGCAGAAAGACCCCCAATGTTTTCTACTGGGGAAATGCAGTAAAGACTTGCTTCCAAGTCAACAGCATGGACCAGGGGACCCCTGGCGGTGAATATCAAGAAGAATCAATCACCCCAGGAACTAGAGGTAAGTATTCAAGGTAGGAGTTCTTGGAAACTCAGCTGCAGGGAGACCGAATATCCTGATAAGTACAGGGCTTCTTTTCTAGGTGCATTTTAAAAGGGATGTGGTTGCCAGGGACTTGAACCCTGCACTAACAACGACCCAAACGATCAAAAAGAATAACAAAATGACCTTCAGATGATGGAGCTCTTGAAGCCTGAAGCGAAAGCAGTAGCGAGGATGGTGAAGGAACCTAGCAAGTGGATTCTTGAGACTTTTCAGGCAAAATTAGGCACCCAAGCAGGACAGTCCACGCAGAGACCGTGGTGGGGGCAACTCAGCGGGCCCAAGGTGAAGATGTAGGGTATTGGTTTCTGAATACACTTCCAGGCAACAGTAATGACCAGCACCAAGGTGGGAGACAATGGTAATAAACAGTGGTAAAACATCGTGTAGATGGTCTCAGCACAGAGGACAATCGTTCAGCAGCAGAAAACCCAAACTAGAGATATGCCCAAGCCACTGCATTCAGCCAGTATCGCCAAATGAGGTCCAAGAAATGCAGAAACTGAGATATCCTGTGGAAGGTAAGCAAACCTACTTATTCCAAAAACTCAGCTCAAGACTGACCTTAAGTATCACCAATTAAATGGGCTGGCTAAAGCCAGCCCACCAATCTCAAGAGAGGACTAGGGACAAAGGGTTTAGGTGGCCAACCGATCTGGGGGGGCCTTGGAACCGCCACTCAACCACGGCGGCCCCCAAAAGATGTGATAGGCACAGCCCAGGGACAAATACTAGCGTAAACTAGTAAAAGCCAATATGGAGGCTGCCATGGGGGCTCATAAAACACCCACGAGTGCAGAACGGCTATTTTTAGCCTATCTTGTGGTTCCTTAGAACAGAGGAAAGCCTCTGAAAACGGTACACTGGGCTACCAATGCAGTAAAATGTCTTGCATCCCTGGTTAAGCCAAAACTAAACGGCTGCCACCAGCCTACTCCCAAAAACAAATGTAGGGTGATATAATCAGCCTAGGACACACATTGTTTATGAAACACTTGTGGGACTGGGAGCCTTATTGACAACCAGGACCGCATATTCAAAGGAGTCAAAAGGGGTTGCACGGGCAGGGAGATTTCAGCAGAAGTCCCTCTGACGTCCAGAACCAGAGTAGTTATCCCAAAATAGAGTGAGAACGCAAAAAGTTTAAGGGGCCCTAAAAGCGGCCCTAGATTACCAAAAATGAAAATTCTGGCTTAACAGAATGAATACTGAAAGCCACCAGGGGGCGCACAGATGATGAGCTCCTCCGTGTGAGCTCCAGCCTCAAGGTCCAGAAAGTGGCTTGAGCCCCTGCTTTTTGACACCCCCACACCCTCACCCGAGCCGTGAAAAGGGACCTAGTGATCCCTAAAGGTCCCCCCAACACCCAGGAAAAATCCCAGAGGAAATCGGACGAAGGAAACCTCCAAACCGCCGTGTGACAGTAGTGGCCTCCGGGTGGAGCCCACACGGGCACGAAGCGCAGGTTAGAAACGGCCACGGAAGGCGGAGCACACCCGCAGCCCGACCTCTGCACAGAGCACTGCCGGGCGAAGCAAAACTGTTCGCCTACAAACGAGAGGGACAACGGAGCCGCGGAGACAGGCACCGCCGCAGCGGCTCTGAGGCCCCCTCCAGACACAGACGAGGAGGTCCCCCAAGCCCAGACCAAATTCACAGCGCAGCCGTGCGCACAATGAGAGCTGCCCACGGAGCCAACTGTCCCGAAGGTGAGGCGGGCTCCGACAAGGACACGCCGGTCGCCCTGCTACAAACCCAGATGGTGGCCCAGCTCTGGAAAGCACTACGCACTCGGTGAGTGAAGGCTGCCCACCCCCACCCAATTGAGAACTATATGAGGGGGTCTGGACTCTGCTCCAGTATCTGCACAAAACTGCTGCAATTCAATGCCGCTTGAGGAACAGTCACCCACATACCCGTAGGGGCATGGATACAAGCTGAATACTGCCTTAAGAAACCGCAACCTATACGCTCCCCTCCCCTTTGTGTGCACAACGTCGCAAAGGCCTATAAGGAAGCTAGGCAGAAAAGAGAAACAGGCGCCCATCCATACACCAACGCGCCCCGTCTCCTACACCACGCTCGAATTGGTTATTTGCCTACACCTCCGCAACGGCTCGGACCATATGAGACAACCCAAAGCATGCCAATAGAGGAAATACCAAAGTCAGGGGGGAAACCAGTGGACACTCCGAATTCCGACAACGGAGAGGCACATCCTCAGCCACCTAACGCCCAGCAACCATTCTTTTGACCCCAGAAAAAAAGCGCATGGGGATCTCTGCCTTGTCATCACAGAGAACAGAAATCACAGAGACACTACATCCGACCACACTCTTGAGCACAAGCACGCCACCCCCCCCCCCCCCCCCAGCTACCGGACCAGACATCGCACCAGAACTGCGCAATCGGAAATTCCCCAGTGCCATACAGCGATCTGCCCTAAAATCTAAAATGAACCTCAGCAAACGCGTGCAAAGAAGATAATCCCAATCCACCGGACTCCACCACTGCCCTCCCCAAGTGTACAATAAGCTGGGACTTTAGCAAATCAAAGCACCCATTCTTGACTCAGTTCACTACTGCAACTAACTGAACAACCAACAATCCGTGAATATCACTCCTGGAATCACTCTGAAGACACCCGTACATACTCTTCTGAGAAGGTACCGAGAGAATTAATGAACCCCACTTAAGCGGACCAGAAAGGAGTGAACAGCCATTGTGACGGCCCCGCACAATATCCTTGAATACCACAGACGCAGTTACCCTGTACTCAGAGCCTATGACCACCAAAGAAAAGCTTGCGCCATAGAAGTTCTCACATCAAGGCGCTCTCAATCCCCCCATCCCACCCCCCCCCTCATCACTGAAATAGTGACCTCTGGATCCCAGGCAGCAGCCACCAAATCCAATGTGGCGAACTTGCTCTCCGAAATGAAGAGCATGCGAGCGGACATAAGTGGGAAGATCGATAAAATAACACACAGGATCGACAAAATGGAAGACAGGCTTGAGGAGGTGGAACACAACCAGACCTCCCTATCCACACTGGAAGCACAAATGGACACCAGACTCGCCGACATTGAGACTAGGGAGGAGAAATTCAGGCTAAAAGTTGATCTCGAAAACCACAAACGGCGCAGCAACATTTGTGTCTTCGGCGTCCTGTAGAAAGAAGGAGAAACAGAAATAGACCTGAAGAGAACCTTACATACAATCTTGAAACTTCTTTTTGTTGACGACTCTTTATATGAGCCCAAACTTGACCGCATCCATCGTGCGGGAGGAGCAGCGGGCGGACCCAGGACGATATTGGCTCAATTCCACAACTACGCCGATAAGGCCCGGGTCTTGGAAAAGGTGAGGAATACCAACCAGATCTCCATAGACACGGCCAACATCTCCATTTACCAGGACCTCTCCTCCCTCACCCTTGCTATGAGAAGGAAAAACCTCCCATTGACCAAATTCCTGAAAAAGCAATCAGATACCGTTGGGGTTACCCCTTCTCGCTAACCTTCGAATGGGAAGGGACCACAATCAAATTGAAATCAGAAAGGGACATTAACAGCTGCATCACGGACCTGCTGGGTGAACCGGAGAGTTCATCAGCACCAGAGGGTGCTCGCAATAGAGACAGACAGTGGAAGATCAAGGGCCCGAGACAACAGATTCCTGGATCCCGCAAATTCAGACGGATGAATGCTTCGTAAGACATGGAACATTGAACGCTCCACAAGACCCAAAACTACACATTATAGCCCCGAAACACGTAGGCACAAAGTGACTCAACTTGGAAACATGGAACACCCAGGTGAAATCTGAAATAAACTCACAATGCCTGATGCAGACAATAAGCCTGTACAGTAAGAATATGCTGGGATAACAAGTTATGAATCGGGGAAAGGGGGGATAGAGGGGGCTCATATTTCATTAGAATTGTTAAGTTAGCGGACCAACAAGGAAAGGTCCTCACTGCTGGTCCGACGCTGACTGGGTGAGACTAACCCAGCTCGATCGGACGCTACAGAGGGGAAAAGGGGGAGGGTTGCAGACGGGGTCGAGGAAGGGGGAAACTGCATACAACACAGTATCTATATGAGAATTGATCTCTACGGCCACGAAAGTAAAATGGATCCGGCAATGTCCTGAATAGCAGCCCAACAACCAGGAAATAGGTGATGGCGATGGTTACCAATAATACAGGGGGTCCACACTAGACTTTGCTCTCTCAATGTCAAAGGGCTCAATTCCCCCACAAAAAGATCTATGGCACTAAGAATTCAAGAGGTTGGGGGTAGACGTACTACTCCTACAAGAGACGAAATATGCCAGAGGGGAAGAGCGCAAAGTAATACCGCTCAGGTTGGGTACCGAATACTGGGGCTCTGGGCCACCTGGGCCCACGTCTGGGCATACCCGTCCCACTCGGGGTGACAAAGCAAACACAAAGAGGTGATGGCTGGAAGGTTTAGAATGAATCTTAACCACTGGCATGGGGCCAAGCCTGATTTGCAAATGGTCTTTCCCCTTCTGTAATGGCTTGGCAGGTGAAGAGCGATGGTCTGGAGGGTTGCCCAGAGCAATGCCAGAGGTTAAGATTCATTCTAAACCTTCCAGCAATCACCTCTTTTGTTTTGCTATTGTCACCCCGAGTGGGACGGGTATGCCCAGACGTGGGTCCCGTGCCTGCTGGGCCTAGAGACCCAAGATACTCCTCACTGATGACGCCCAACAAGGCTGAAACATGTCTGGGGATGCTTGTGGTCTCGTGCAGAAGGGATGTGACCTAGCAGTGCGGGCTGGACCACCCCTTTGGGGGTGGGGCCAAGCCTGATTTGCATATGGTCTTTCCCCTTCTGTAATGGCCTGGCAGGTGAAGAACGATGGTCTGGAGGGTTGCCCAGGGCAATGCCAGAGGTTAAGATTCATTCTAAACCTTCCAGCCATCACCTCTTGTTTTGCTAGGTACACCTTGGGGAAAGATTCAGTAGAGGGGTCAAAGCAATCTACACATCCCCTAAGGCCTTGGTGTCTGTCAATGCCAAGTACTCGAGATGGTTCCCCCAGAACTGAGGAACAAGACAAGGTTGCCCCCTCTCAGCCATCCTGTTCACCCTATCACTCGAACCATTAGCACAAACAATTAGAGCAGACCGACTGATCAAAGGGATCTCTGTCAACGGACAGGAATATAAAATAGCACCGTATGCCGATGACCTCTTACTACACATCACGGACCTGCTAGATTCCATACCTAGAGCAATACAACTAATTGAACACTCCGGCCTCCTCTCAGGCTTTCAAATTAATAAGAGTAGTCTATCCTATTCCCCTTTCACAAGCCCACCCCTAATGAGGAAGCAAATTATTAGACTTTGGGATTAACCACTGGCGGGCCCACACTGAAATATTTGGGGATTAACCTGGTCAGCCGCCTAGATGCCCTATACTAAGCTAACTTCCCACAACTCCTAGAAAAGTTTCGGGCCGACCTGGAAAATGGCAAAACCTAACGGTATCATGGATGGGAAGGGTGAATGCAATTAAGATGCCGTGCCTCCCACGATTCCTATACCCCTTTCAAATGCTCCCCATTACAATCCCCAAATCATACTTTAGTGAGGTCAAGAGGATTATGTTACGCTTCCTCTGGCAAGGGAAGAAATTGAGAATTGCTTATGAAGTATTAACGCTGCCCAAGGATAAGGGAGGAGTGGGACTACCCGATACCGAAAAATATAAGCCACACAACTTAGAATCCTAATACCACACTTGAGAAACCACACACTTACAATGGCTGGCCCTTGATAACTATCACTTCGCTCCAGTCACTCTCTCTGAATGGCTCTGGGTCCCCAAGAACAAACAGACTCGCAGAATACGAGAACACCCAATAATAGGCACCATTTGGGAAATCTGGAAAGACACCCCGAGCATGCGACACATAACGACATGGCCATCTACACTGAGCCATATCTGGGCTCCAGGAATAAGAGAGCAAAACCCAGACCACGCACGATTCCAAACGTGGTTCGAAGCGGGTTTAGAGAGGGTGGGTCAGCTCTGGAAAGGAGGGACTTTCATCACAATCACTGACCTAGAAAGTGCCCTGAACATCGGGAAACTCTCAATCTTCCATTACCTACAGCTGAAGAGTATAATGTTGAGGGGACCATGGAAAGAAAAGATACAAAGAGACCTTACCCCCTTGGAAAAGCTTCTTGACACTCTTTCAAAAACCAAAAGGTCCGATATTGGACAACTACAAAACTCGAATTGAAGCTGGGGGTGGTTCCACAAATCTCAGGACAAGGTGGGAAACTGACATGAAAATGGAGCTCTCTCCCGAGCTATGGTTAAGGATATGTACAGAAACCCCGAAAGTATCCATAGCCTCCCAGTATAAATTACATGCCATCAAACTCCTGCACAGATGGCAATACGATCCCCACAGATTGGCCAACATGTACCAGACGGTGAAACCCCGGTGCTGACACCAATGCGGCCAAATCACAACCTATTGGCTCATGTGGTGGGAATGCCCCAAAGTGAAGGTGTTCTGCGACGAAGTCCTCGGGTGGATTAAGGACATTGATGGCATACAACGTAATTGCACACCCCTTTTGATACTATTTGGGTTCGAGCTGAATGACGATGAATATGAAAGAGCAACAGGTCTGATTGCCCCCCTTACTACTAGCAGCCCGAGCGTGTCTAGTCATTAAATGGAAAGCTGAAATAACCCCAAGTAAGAAAGAATGGGTGAATGTTGCAACCAGCATCTGTGTAATGGAGAAAATAACTGAGTCTACATGCAAGATCCATGTAATGTGACACCCTGTGGCAAGACTTTGTGGAACAACACGTCCCCACCCAGTAAACCACAAAAAGTCGCACAGACTGACGAAACAAAGCACCAGAGCACGAGGGCTGGAAAATAATGCTTATTGAAGGACTAAACCCCGGCATTGTGGACTGAACCAATAAGACCCCTTTGCCACACTTCTTATCACATATTTTGCAAATTCTGGGATCACTGCCCCAAAACTCACTTGATGGGCACAAATCCACTTATAAAAGCTTGTACCCTTTTGATGGCGGATGCAGATCAGATCAATACATATCCCAGAAAATACTGTACAGGGAGGGAGAGGAGAGGGAAGGGGAAAGCAAGGTTGATATGTTAAGATCTTGAACTACGTATGTAGCTGTTTATCCCATTTGTCGTTATGGTTCATGACACTTTTTTGCTTATATGCATACCAATGCTGGAATTACATGTTATGTTGAAAACCAATAAAATCAAATTTGAAAAAATAAAAATAAAAAAGCAGAATCAATACTGAAATTGAAGACTAAGCATGCACTCGGCATTTTGCTCCAAGTTCTGCAATTTTATATTACACCATGTCAGCTCTACTGATCCTTTGATTTGAAATATGACAATGTAAAAAGAAGGGTGTGAAAAATCTTAATGCCTTGTATGATGTTTTTATGTTTAGTTATATTTTAATATATTTTGAAACACTTCATGGGTTTTTCCAAACAAAGGCCATGTAAAACAAAGGCACCCGACTTCTCCTTTTAAGCAGGTTTCTAGACCCTCAGCCTTTCTATAAATTATGAATGTGTACATAGTTGAGCATACTTAAATACAACTGCAAGAGCATGCAGTTTGTATGTATATACAGCAAGTAGGGAAAATGCAGGATGCATGGCATTCGCATTCCATATTTCCTTATATTTATGTGTTTTTACCTCCAGGCATCCTGATTAAATACTGGGCAACAATAGAAGTTGTGCTTGCCCTACAGAACTCTGGGTACTGTGTCGACAGCTATAAAAGGCAGAATGGCAGTCTTCCAAATAATTAGCAATATATGGCAAGTGTCATTAACGAGAGAGGACTCACATCAAGGTAAAAAAGGATAACACAAGGACCTTGAACTATATCAGATGGGCAAAGAATATGCCAAAATAAAATTCCTTCCAATCAACTTTGAATCTGTGCTTTAAGTGGAACAGTTGGGAATCAAACAAATGCTCAAAGAAGAACCTGCCCTTACCAGTTATGCAGGCGGAGTACAGTTGAGCCAGCAGTTCCAGCTGTGTTCTGCAAGTGACCTTGTTCAGTTCTGCACAAGTCAGCAGGCTGTCAGTAGGGACAGTCATACTTCGATTGTAAATCGGCCTTGTGGGAGTAGTAGGCACAGTGGCAGGCACGCTGGAAGAGGACGACTGGTGAATCAACTTAGATCTGAAAAGTAAGGAGCTTGAATTGGCAACAGTGTTGTAAAGAAACATGAAGATGGCACACTCTACGGATGACACATATCACACCGAGCACTGCATGATGAACACAAGTGAAACTATGGGCAGCAAGTAGGTGCCCCACAGCCCCCCACCCCAAACAAACACACACACACACACACCCCTTGTCCTTGAAAAACAACATTGTTAAAACTGCTAATTTGCAACCAACAATCACAAGCGGACCCTGCCTTTCTTAAACTATTAATGCATCTTTTTCTCTGGAGGATTTCCCCTTCGCTTTACATGACCCTGCTAGACGGCAATCCTGCATCTCTGCTCTGGCAAACGTCTACACCATCACCAACCCTCACTTTGCAGAGGAGGGCCTTGAAAGATACTGCAGTACAATCCTGAAATCATCTCACCTCTCATCCCCTGCTTTCTTCCCATGAATCTGCATATGTCACACAGACAGCACCCATCAGTTGGTGGATTTCCAAGAGCCTTGTGATCAAGGTTTTGCAGTATGTACCCAGAGCAATTGACATATCTTGTGGGTGGTTCCAGCATCTCCAACCATTGGTACGCCAACAACACTATCTAAAAGTGTTGACATAGGTGGACATCCACCATTCTAGCGTCTGTCCTGAGGAGGTCTTAAAATTCCGGTGCCTCTCTACAGATTCAAACTGAAACCCACTAAACAAGGTTTTTTTTGCCCCTTATTTCTTAACTGTGCCAATCCAATAGTGACTTCAATCACTATGCAATGTGGGTATCACTCATGTAGTGTCTGTAACACTCTCCCTATCGTGACGTGTTTAGTATCCAAAATCCCTCACGTGCCGAGGTCCCTCCGATTGTACTTTTTCGGCCATGAGGGAGCCTAAGGCTATAGTGAGTGAGTACATAAAGAGAGAAAGTAGTAAGACGTCTATGTTCCTTCCACCCCGAGCGGGGAGGTAGGGAGAGCGCATGTGAATCTAAGCAGATATAAACATCAGAAATGCTATTACGGTGAGTAATGCATGTCTTCTGATGCTTGTTAATCTGCTTAGAATCACATGCTGTGCATAGACTAGCGAGCAGTACCCGGAGTTGGAGGTGGGTTGTGAGAAGGAACAGTAGAGAAAAGATGTCTTAGTACTGCTTGTCCCACCTGAGAATCAGACCTAGAATGAGTGTCTAGGCAATAGTGTTTTGTAAAGGTGTATACAGAACTCCAGGTTGCCGCTTTGCAAATGGACTCAAGAGGAACATTTGCAATGAATGCTATGGATGCACCAGTGCCTCGACTAGAATGTGCTCTAGGCTTGAAGGGCAATTCTCTCTTTGCAAGAGTGTAACAGTGTGAAGCATTTGACAATCCACCTTGAGATAGCTGATTTAGAGACAGGATCCCCTTCTCTACCAGCTTGCACTTCTAGTGGTTTAGTTCTTTCCAGGAAAAACATGAATGCCCTGCGCACGTCTAGTGTGTGAAGGCTTCTTTCGGTCATGTTAGTAGGGTTCTGGAAGAAAGTGGGTAGTTCTATTGACTGGTTCACATGGAACTTTGAAATGAATTTAGGCGCAAACCTGGGAAGTGTGCGCAGAACTACCTTCTCTTTGTGGACTGTAACAAAGGGGTCTAAAACAGACAGAGCCTGTAGCTCGCTAACTCTTCTGATAGAAGTGATAGCCACTAGGAAGGCTGTCTTATAGGTCAGATCTTTCAGACTTGCTTTATGCATAGGCTCAAAGGGAGCTCCCATGAGCCTGGTCAAAACCACATTCAGATACTATCCAGGGGCTTGGTGAGAGATGGGAGGATAAATCCTCTTAACCCCTTCCATAAAGGCTTTAATCACCAGTATTTTCCACCACAATATTTTTAGTTGTGATGTGGTGTAGGCCGACAGAGCAGCCAGATGAACCTTTAGGGAATGGAAGACTAACCCAGAGTCCAAGAGGTGGGTTAGATGCAACACAATGTGTGAGGGTGAGCAATCGATGGGATTGACGCCCTTGGAATTGCACCAGATGACAAAACGTTTCCATTTGCTGGCATAGCAATAACGTGTATTAGGCTTTCTCGCTTCCCTGAGTATGTCCATGCATCTCTGAGGAAGTTGCAGGTGTCCAAACTCTATGATCTCAGGAGCCAGGCTGCTAACTTTAGAGTTTGTGGGCATAGATGCAAGGTCTCCCCCCTGTCCTGAGACAACATGTTGTACGGGCAGGGCAGCTTGACTGGTGGGGAGAGAGACATTTCAATCAGGTGCGCAAACCAGGGTTGGCGGGCCCACATGGGGGCCACCAGTATCATGGTAACTGGTTCCTGGTGCATCTTGTGCACTAACTTGTTGAGAAGGGGAGTCGGGGGGGGGGGGGGAGCGAAGACATTTTTCCCCGACCAAGTTGTCCAGAGACTGCTCCCCTTGGATCCGTTCTGGGGGTACCTGGAGGCGTAGCCTTGGCATTGGACATTCTCCTGAGTAGCGAACAGGTCGATCTCTGGAAAACCCCATTCTGCAAAGACGTTGGACACAATGTCTTCATGCAGCCGCCATTCGTATTCTTCTGGCAGAGGAAAGTCTCTGCTGAGTACGTCTACCAGAAGTTGGAGTTCCCCTGGAACATGCTGGGACAACAAAAACATCTTGTGTTTGAGAGCCCATATCCAAATGTTTTGGGACAGCTTGGATAGCCCTGGAGAGTGAGTGACCCCCTGTTTCTTCAGGTAACACATTGCTGTAGGGCTGTCGGTTAGGATCAGCACTGTCTTCCCTTGTAGTTGCACCTGAAAGGCTTTCAATGCTTTGAACACCGCTAGTAGCTCCAGTAAGTTTATATGGTTGGAGGCTACTTGAGGGGACCACACTCCATGTGCTGTCTGCTGAAGCAGGTGAGTCCCCCACCCCGTGAGAGATGAGTCTGTCGTGACACTGCAGGGGTGGTGAAGGTCTTCCCCTTCAAGAGGTTTTCTCTTGACCACCACTGCAGAGAGAGAACGAGGGCTGGCGAGACAACTAACAGATCTTCCCATTGTCCGCTGGCCTGACACCACTGGCTGTTAAGCCACTCTTGCATGGGACGCATGCGCAGCCGCGCGTGGGGAACCAAGTTTATACATGACGCCATCATCCCTAGCAAACGAATCGCTTTGAAAACCGCCACATATTGAGGAATCAGAGAGCATGTTCTGAACCCTCTCGCTGGAGGGGAAAACAAGGCAGTCTTCCGTCCGAATTAGCGCTCCCAGAAATTGTTTTACTTGGCTGTGGACTAAGCTGGATTTCTTTTCATTGATTTAAAAACCCAGACTGAAGAGGAGATCTACGGTTTTTTGGGTGTTCGAAAAACAAGCATCAAACGAGTCCCCCGTAATGAGCCAGTCGTCAAGATAAGGGTAAACTGGGACTGATAGTCTGGGCAGGTGTACTGCTGCCACTGCCAGGACTTTGGTAAACGCCCTTGGTGGCGAGGCGATGCCGAAGGGGAGTACTTTGAACTGGTAGTGTTTGTCCTGGATCATGAACCTTACGTATTTTCTGTGCGCTGACAACATTGAAATATGAAAGTATGCATCTTTCATATCCAATGTTGCCATGAAGTCCCCCTGTTTCAGCAATGGGATCACCCCATGCAGTGTTACCATGCAAAACTTCTGGGGTTTTATAAATTTGCTCGCTGGGCACAGATCCAGAACAGGACGCATGGTGAGATCCTTTTTGGGTACAAGGAAGTACACTGAATAAATACCCTTGTTTACCTGAAGAATAGGGACAGCTTCTATGGCGTCCTTTCCCAGCAGTGCTTCCACCTCCTGGATCAGGATCTCTAGATGGTCCGGTGAAAGGTGCTGTGAGCGCGGCGGTCAGAACTGTGGAGGTCAGGCGAATTCCACGCAATAACCGTGGGTGACTGTCTTGGATTTAAGACCAACTGGTCGGAAGTTATCCCCTCCCATGCCCTGAGGAAAGATGTTAATCGCCCCCGACCAGGGAAGACATGGGAGGGGACATGGACTTGGTGGTCATTTCTTACCAGAGGCTGTGGCTCCTCTGGGATTGGGGCCTCTGCCTCTACCTTTGCCGCGTTTCTGACTCCTTGAGGAGTAGTAAGTAGGGCTTCCGGATGCTTGATTCGTGTTGAAGTTACCCGTGCCGCAGTTGTTCTGACTGTCACAGGCTTGTCCTCGAAAGGACCGCCGAGAATTGTTACCCCTCTGGGAGGAGGGTTTTTGTGTAATTTGGTGCAAAGACCTAATAGTCTCGTGCTCCTTCTTGGCGGTCTCCAATGCTTCATCAACTGCTTTCTCGAAGAGGTTAGTCTCGACAATGGGTTTATTAATGAGGGAGGCCTGAGTCTCAGGTCTGAAGCTCGATGTACGCAGCCATGCGTGTATTTTCAGAAGAGTATCTTGTGCAAGAGACCTGCCTGCTGTTTCTGCAGTGTCCAGGGTGTTCTTGAACACATTCTGGTTAACCAGTTTTCCCTCCGAAACAATGGCGAGAAGATTTGTTCTGGTGGGTTCATGAACCTCCTGGAGGCCTTCTTGGAGTAAGTTCCATTGGGCATGAGCATAGCTTGCTAATAACATAGTATTATTAGCAACCCGAATGATGTAAGCAGCTGCTGATGTGACCCGTTTGCCCAGGGCATATAATCTTTTAGACTCCTTGTCCGGTGGTGATTCTCCCGTGGCAAGGGGTACCCCTGCCCTCTTTCGCGTGGCAGTCACTACCGGAGTGTCTGGGATGGTGTGCCCTTTGATATACAGAGGGTCGGTAGGAGAAGGCCGAAATAATTTTTCGACTCTCGGGTTCACTGCCCGTGTCTGAGCAGGTGTGACCAAAGAGGGGCTACCCGTCTCTGAACAGAGTTAAGGAGGGGGATAGATTTGACTCGCTGGAGGTTTTTCTTTAATAATATCCTCCACGAAATCCTGCTCCGGTACCGCCTCTTGAGTGGCAATTTTGAAGAATTCTGCCGCTTTTTTCAACATGGAGTTGAAACTCATTTGGTCATCCACATGGGAGGCCTGGCAAACCGGGGTGGACGGAGGAGAATCTAGGCACAAAATATCAGAGTCCTGATCTTGCTGTGTCCAAGGGTTTTCACCTTCCTGCTGGATTTCCTCCCAGTTGTCCGTAGTATCCTGTTGATCCTCCTCATAGTCCTCGAGAAAGGAAGCTTCCTCTTCTTAATTCTAGATATCTCTATAGGTATCCATATGGATCACGTCTTGTTGAAAAACCTGAGACTGATCTACTTGAATTTGGGGGTTAGGGTCTACCCGAGCCCTTTTCGGGGGCGGATGATCAGAAGAACTGATAATCCACTCCAGCCGATCCATACAACCCCCAAATTTTTCTGTAGTCCATTTAGAGGACTCAAACGGGCCAGTGGGAGGAGAATTGACGTTCTCTACACTTTGGCGTCGCCGGGAACCTCTAAGGGTGTCGGAGAGAGTCTCTTGGCTATCTACGTAGATATCATCAGAATCAGGAATCCAATCCGCCGAAATCTTTTCCGCGGATTGACCCATAACCTTCGGCAGAACCGGAATAAGGCCTACCGCCGCTGTGATTCTTCCGATGCTTCTTTGGATAGTCGCTGAATCGTTGTGAGACAAAGGCTCCGATGATTTGTCGACAGTAGAAATACTGTCCGTGCCACCAGGAGGCTTAGCAGACGGGTTTCCGGGTAGAGGCCTAGCTGTAGTTTTCGGGCCTACTGAGACATTGGAACTCGAAGCGTCGGGCTCCCGACTTCCGACGCGTGTAGGTTTAGGAGTAGCGCCCTTGGTTTGTCTAGATTGCCCAGTCGTCATGCGCTGCTGCGAATGCGGGGAAGGCCTTGGATCAGAGCGATCCGAGGGAACCTGCAAAGACTTTGGCGGCCCCGCTGGCCCTTTCACCTTATTCGACGAAGGCGTTGAAATTGGCGTAGGGGTTGTGCGTTTAGTGCGATGCGCTTGTACGCCCCCGTCGCCGGGTGTGGTCCCTGTAGCAAGACCAGAGTCGAGCCTGGAAGGGTGGAGGACGGGCATGGCGGATCTAGAAGTGTCCGCCTCAAGGTCTATAAAATCCGCATTCGACGTTTGGTCATCAGAAGTACCCCCGTCACTTTCGGCTGGTGTGGTGGTGCGGGAGGGCTCCACGCGTGACATACCGTACGCGGCCCACCGCTTTACACGGCGCTCCTTAACGGTCTTATGCCGAAGGAGTTTGCACGCCGCACACCGCTTCTCGTCGTGCTCTAGGGGGAGACAGGCGTTACACGTCCTGTGTTCGTCCTTCCAAGGATATCTGTCCCTGCACTTAGGGCAGAATCTAAAAGGAGTCCTTTCCATAGCAAAAGGGAAGGATGACCAGACCGAGAGGGAAAAGAGGGGAAAGGAGGAAAGACACACTAAACAATATGGCCACCCCGACCCCATTCTCCCTACTGTATAGGTCGGCCAGAGGGCCCGACCACGTGGACAATCCGGCCGCCGGATCTTAGGCACTGAAATCCACAGACGTAGACGATTCCCCCATATTCTTTGTCGAAGATGTTATTGGCGAAGTGACTTAACAGGGAATAAACCGACAATTCGGTAAAGATAAACAATGTCTCTAGTAAGAGCTCCGCTATAGGGCGACCAGTTATCTGGGCGGAAAAGACCAATCTGAGGTACCTCGGGGAATGAAGGATTTTGGGTACTACACATGTCATGATAGGGATAGTGTTACAGACACGCCTATGCCGACGTCCCCTTTCGGTCACTGAAAGACAAGATGCAATACTCCGCGGTTACCACTGGATGTTGGGCCATATGCACAGCATGTGATTCTAAGCAGATTAAAAAGCATCAGAATATTGGTTTATTAGGGATCTGCTCAACCAACCTTGCGTGACCAGCAGGATGTCTACCAGGTTTAACAACTCTCACTGGTAACATGGCTCAGACTATGGAGGGGGAGGAGATGTGTGTGAATTGCAGATTACATACACAATGATTGCCAAGCAACATATTGTCCTGTATCAAAAACATACTTAAAAGTTATAATACACTGCTAGATAGGTTAAAGTGTGTGGTGGGCTAGCAGTGGATAGGTTAAGTTTTATCTTAAGCCTTATAATTTTACAAGGCACACAAGCACCTAGCAAAAGTCCAATTCTACCCTAAAAGAATTGCCCATTAAAGAGAAGTACCTAGTTTTGAGTACTTAGAGAGAGTTTATGAGTGCCGTCAACGTTCGCCCATTGGCTTAAACAGGTTGAATACTATAATCAAACACTATTATATAGTGACAATTCATAAGATGGTACTTAAAGTCTTTCCCTTACAGAAAGACGCTATCCACCTATCCCAAGTGTCTAGAGAGATCCCAAACAAGAATCCTGAATCTAGGTTCCACCACCAAAGGTAAGGCGAGGATGCATGCTAGGGCAGACTTTACCTTCTGTTGGATGTAATGGGGCAGAAGGTAGGTTGGAGTTTGAAAGGAGGTCAAGGACAACAAAAGAGGGAAGTAACAGGAAAGACATGTATTTGTGCAGCTCTCTCATCTCCTTAAATAAGAACCCCAGCATACCTGCTGACTGTTTTCTGCCCCTAACCAGATTTGTACGAGCAAGTACATTTTAACGTCACTCCCTGGATTAACTCCTATTGTTTTGGGTGCATTTGTTATTCCTACAGGCTAAACAAAAGAGATGATGGTTTTGCTTTAGTCCTTAAGGCTACCATACCAGTACAGGGGTCTGTGGTATATTCAAGCAATGATAACAGTGACACAGGCTTTTAGTAAGCCACACAAAGTTGTTTTAGTAATAGCTTTATAAGTTAGTAGGTTTGGATAAACACTTATGGACTCTACGAGAAGAGATGTATGCAATAAGGATTGCCACAAAGTAAATAGCGCACAGGCTGCGTCAACACAAAGTGATACATCCCTACAGGTAACACCTTAGGTGTTTTTGGTTCAAATCATAATCCACTTAACCTATTCTTCCTAAGTACTCATCTCCCCTCAAGATGCCCTATTCTAAAAAGTTTTTAAATGGATGGCCAATGAACAGTTATGATATTATATGATATGGCATTTATAACATGCCTATACACGAGTGTTTCAAGGCGCGATGAGGCAAGGGAGGGGGAACAGAAGGACGACAGACAACGATTTTACTAGGCCAGGTGTCATTCAGACCGCGCAAGTGCAAGGGAAGGGGGAAAAGGAAAGTGTGGGGGGTGGGGGAGAAGAGGGGAAAGTGCAGTACATGGGAACATTAAATAACATAACAAGAGCGGCCAGCTGGTGGCAAGTGCAGAGTGAGTCCAGACATAAGTGCTGGTGGGGGGACTGTAGGGAAACAGAAAACAGTCCCCAAGTGCAGGGGTTGCCAGGGAGGCAATGGAGGCAGTGCAGCTGGCAGGGCTTGGCCTGAGATCAGATGGGTGGCCAGGTAACCAGCGTAGTATCAGCCAGGACTTCAGCAGGGGGGAGGGCGAGAGAAAGCAGAAGCAAAGAGGAAGGTTTTAAGGAGCTTCCGGAACAGAAGATGGTTCTCCTCAAGTTTCAGGGATGCTGTTCCAGAGGGAGGCCCCAGCCGAAGAGAGAGATCTACCACCAACTCGTTGCTTGGAAGAGCGACTAACCCGGAGGGAGTTGGCGGCGGATGAGCGAAGAGCTCGAGAGGGAAGATATTTAGGAAGAGATAGTTGAAGGTATTGAGGCCCCAGAGGGCTTTGTAGATGATGCAGAGGGTTTTGAACTTAACCCTCGCAGCCACTGGGAGCCAGTGCATAGATTTCAGTACTGGAGGGATACGATCCCTGGGCTTAAGGCCAAGGACAAGTCTTGCAGTCCTGTTCTGGGTGAGTTGCAGAGGGTAGATGCAGGAAGATTTAGAAAGAGGCTGTTGCAATAGTCCAGCGTAGAGAGAACCAGAGCTCTGGAGACAGTGAGCTTCTGGGGGAAGGAGAGGAAGGGAAGAATACCTCTGAGGAGGTGCAGCTGGTGGTGTGACTTCTTAGAGACATCAGAGATGTGAGGAGAAAAAGAGTGTAGAGTTGAAGAGGACACCAAGGTTTTTGGCCTTGCAGGTGGGAGCAGGAGGGCCAAGAGAGGCCGGCCAGAGAGCTACAGGAAAGGAGGGGGTGGGTGTGCCGATGAGGAGAATCTAAGTCTTACTGGCATTAAGGCATAGGTCATTGGCGGCACACCACTCCTCGATAGCAGACAGACAGTCCGAGGTGAGGGATGGAGAAGAGGTGGCCGAACGTAGCCTGAAAATGAGCCGAGGGTCATCCGCATAGCACTGAAAATTGGGGCAGAGCGGCAATCCGGTGGGCAAGGAGTGCCAGGTATAGGTTGAACAGACAGGGAGAGAGGTTAGACCCCTGGGGGACACCACAGATAGTGAAAAAGATAGCAGAGAGTTAGGACCCAAGTTGGACTTGGGAGGGTCAGTCAGAGAGGAAGGAAGTCAGCCACGCCAGGGCCTGACCAGTGATACCTAGGTTATCGCGGAGACAATTAAGCAAGTTGGCATGGTTGACAGTGTCAAAGGCAGAATAGAGATTAAGCAAGATGAGGACACAGGGGGTGTTAAAGTTAAGATTGGAGAGCAGGTCTTCACGGATGTTCAGGAAAGCAGTTTCTGTGCTTCTGGCAGCTCTGAAGCCAGACTGACGGCCATGAAGGCAACCAACATAATCAGTGTGGAGATTAAGCTGGGAAATGGCCAGTTTCTCCAGGAGCTTACCCAAGAAGGGATTGATGGAGATTGGGCAATAGTTAGCCAGGCAGGAGGGATCAGCAGAGGGTTTCTTAAGAAGATGGTGCACAAGGGAGTGCTTCAGGGGGGATGGGAAGACTCCAGTGGCGAAGGGGTGGTTGCAGAAGTCAGCCAGGGCGGGACCCAGGGTATCAATGTGGTCCTTGATGGTTTTGGAGGAACAAGGGTGAACCTGTTTTGACGAGACTTTCATAGATCGGACTTGTCTAGAAACCTCGTCAGCGGAGAAAAGGGGAAAGGCAGAGAAGGAGAGAGGAGATGTGGCTGCAGAAGGGCCAGAGGAAGAGCTGGGAGTATAGGGAGGGAGGGGAGAGGAGGAGAGTGAAGACAGGATGTCCCGAGTTTTAGAGATGAAGTGAGAAGCCAGTGCCGTGCAGAGGGCCTGGGAAGGGACAGGAGAGGTAGAGACTGCAGCAGGATTGGCCAGTTCCTTGCAGATTTTAAAGAGTTCAGCCGAGTTGTTAGATGCCGCTGAGATGCGGGCTTGGATATGGGCTCTCTTCTTGGTGAGGACAGAGAGCCGGTATTGCCTTTTGAGCAGGCGGCAGGCCAGTTTGTTAAGAGGATGTACATGAAGCACGCCATTTCTTCTCGGCCACCATGCACTTGCGTTTTAGGGTGACGAGGTCCGAGTCGTACCAAGAGTTGCATCTGGCACTTGGCTTTGGGCTTCAGGCGGATCCTCATGACAGGGGTCAACACCTAGTTCTTAATCTGTCTTTAGCCTGCCGGGCTACCCCAAGCTAATAAATCAAGTGTGCCAAGGTTTTGGTTCAAAGCAAAATTTCAGAAATCAAATCTTCAAAAATCCATTCCTGCTCTAACAGAACAAAACAGAAGTATTCCTCTGAGAAGGTTCTTGTAGCGCTTGAACAGAGACTGGTCTCCCCTTCAGGCCTCCCTGCTTTTCGCCCTACGTTTCAAGATCTCTTTCAGGATTACTGTTCCCTCTTCTCCGGGTTTTACAATCGGCCTTGGGAAAATCAATTGTGGGCTTTTCCCAACAATTGGATTTCTCAGGAATTACATTAGGTCTGTTTCCAACCTAAGATTTATTCAATAATCTGACTTTTTTCCTTTTTTGTATGAACCTGTGACCGGTGCCTGTGAGAAACAGGAGGGTATTCTCCCTCCTGATCCCCCATGGATCCTCTGCGCAGGTGGCCAGGGAAAGGCCATCGCTCTTGGATCCTGACCCTGTGGGTGGACAAGTGAGGGGGGGATTATATGAGTGAAGGGTCTGTGGGGACTGGGTATTGGGATGCCCTTGGGCGAGATATGGTAACCCCCCCTTTCCTAACACTGACTTACCCTCCCTTCCCTTAGCCTTAATGGGCTATTTCTATTCATGCCCTATTTTACCTTGTAAATATCTACCAAGTACTGAGAAGCGGAAGGAACAGCTAGGAGTAATACACACTCCCTATGACAAACACCACTCTGTGACAGACACTGGGACGAAGAAGAGGCATATAAAAAGGTATCCAATACTGAAAGTCAGGCATGTCCCATTAATTGTATTAAGTATGGCCAGGCAAGACAAGCAAACAACTCACACCTGAGACCCCTTAATAGGGCCCAGGTGTATAAAGGAGGAACATGACAACAGGAAGTAGAGGAAGGAAAGGAAGGAGGAGAGCCACTGTGGTGGGAAGAGACCAAGGAGTCTGGACGCCAGCCAGGATCCTGGAGGACCTGCAGCTGGAGTAAGCAGGACCCGGAACCTCCAAACTGGAAGGCGGGCAGTTGGGCTGCTAATCTAGAGAAAGAGAAAGAGAGAGAGAGAGGCCGCCCACCCAGAGACCAAGAGGCAGCTGGAGCTGCAAAAGCAGCCGGGAGCAGGAGAGACGCAGTTGGCGTCTACTGTTGAGTCGGAGGCAAGAAGTGCAGTCAGGACATACCCAACGAACATGGTGGTCTGCTTCCCCACTACGGAGAAGGCGAGAGAACTGCAGGAGCAGCCGCTGTGAAGGACCGAAGTGCTGGTTAGTGTCAGAAGGCACGGGGGAGACCAGGGCGTTACTGGGACCAGAGGCAAGTGACGTCCGACTGAAAATAAACTATATTGAATACCAAACTGAATTAAAACTCCTAATAGAGTATATTAAATACCAAACTGAAGTCCGAACATTTGAGCTTAAACAGTGCTATTTAAATATGATCACAGCATATTGAACATAGACCAAACATTTGGCAAGTGCTACGTGAAAAAGATCACTGCTTATTGAACAGTGAGCGTATATTTGAAAGTGTGAGAAAAGCCCATAAATCTATGGTAACACAAAAGACTGATGCAAGAGTGTAATATTAACAGAAGAGTGACAATAATCAAAAGTGTATACCAGTGTGAAAAGCCAAAAGCCTGAGGCAGAAGAGCCTGGAAAGGGGGCAAACTGGGTTAAGGGAACTCCTGGTTGCGTGACCTCTGATGGGTGGACCATGTGGTCTGACAACTGGGCCTAGAGCAGAGAGCCCTAAAAGATAACCAGCAAAGGACATTGGAAATGATTCATGAAGAACTGTGAAACCACTGGGCAAGCAAGTCAGAAGGTGGGTCAAGTAGACCTATTGTTTTCTTGCATTGACCATTGAGCAAATGAAAGCAGTACAAGCGCTGCAGTGAAATCTTGGAGAAGGGAACCCCGAGAGTTGAAAGAACTACGAAACCTTGTCTTGAGGAAAAGAACCTTCGAGACATCCCTTTTGTGCGATTGTGTGAACTATACTGTATTGAACTTGGGGAAGGGAACCCAAGAAGAACTCTGAGCAAAGAACAGCTGAGACCTTATTTTTTTAACACTATTCTGATGGCTAAAAACCCTGCACCACGTTTTCTTTAGATGTAAGGGTAAGCATAGGTTTTGACACAGACAGACTTTTTGATTTTGACTTCTAGAAACAGACGTCCTTTAGTTTTCTTTAGGCAGGTGAAATCCCTACCTTAGTATTAGGGCTTGTTAAACCTTACACCACCCTGACATTGAAATAAATCTTGAAATCTGTTGTGTCATCTCTTGATAACATGCCTGTCTCTCACACCCCTTTTTGCTGCATCAGACACAAGACTGCTAACTGCACTGATCCATTTTGGGGGATGAAGGGAGGGTGGTATGGAGGAAAGGAGGCCATGGCCTAGGAGTACAGAAGTCACTACCTGAGTACTGTTTCTTCTGTACTGCATGGGAAATTACAACACACCAACTAATGGACAGGAGGATCACTGTGAGGAAGGCATGGTATAAAGTAGCAGACACAGACACTTTGATACACGTTTTTAAAATCTTTATTCAAAATTTTAGTTGGGCTGGTCGAATTCCTAACTAGCCCCAACTCTAAAATGGGAGTAGTCTCGAATATTAAATAATAACAAACACGTCGAGTCAGTCTGGTCAAAATAAAAAGTCCTATACTAAGAAAACCTAACCTTCCCCTCCTTCTCAAGATAACAAATGTGTTAAGGGAATGCAAAAAGGAAAATAGTGTGTCAAAAAGAAATGTCAGAATGGCTTTAGCACCAACTCCCTTCCCCAGGTTCAACCCCACAGGGTCTAGAGAGTATCGTAATAAACGAAGGATAGGTGGATGGCACAGATCTATCAGTCTTGCACACTGACTAACTGGTACAGTTCAGCAGTTCAATCCTAGACTTTCAATCTCTGATGGTTCAATCACTTCCCTAGGCTTCACGTGGCTGGTCATCAATACTGTAAGGGAGGCATAGTATCACAAGTATGACACTGACACAAGAGGTACAATTTGTAAAACCTTTATTCAATTGTCAGAGTTTGGAAAAACTCCTGCGCTGCCCTAGAACTATGATGGGAGTATTCTCTACCATCAAATAAAAAAGAAAACAGTTCTAGTCAGTCTGTCAAATCAAAGATGACCTATACTAACAAAACTGAATGCCTGTGCCATCATTTATACAAAAAGTGTGTCAAGGGGAATATGAATGCAAAGGAAATTCAGTGTAAGAATATAAAGATTCAATGTGGCCAAGTCAGCTCTCCTCCCCACGTTGGAGAGCACAGAGAGGCGGCCCGCGTAGACAGGATGGCACACTCTGGCTGAGGTTCTCAAAACAAAGGCAGTTCAAAACGTGGATCTAGGTCCACTTGGTCTTCCACGTTAAAATCACTTAACAAGTTCAACAAAGGTGCCCGGAGGTCTCCCTCGGTCAGGCTCAGACCTATCAATCGCAGCACTGGCAGGGGTTCCCTTCCCCAAGCTTAGTTCACCTTCCTTAGGGGTTCCCTTCCCCTAACTTATCACATGTGCGGTCTCCCTCTGTCGGGCTAGGACCTTCCTGATGTCGAAGACTTACGAATGTGCAAGGCTTTTACTATAGACCTCTGCAGGACCACTTCGACTTTCCCTTCAGCTCACACTCTTGTGTTATTTTGCCCCAGTGTCTCTTGGTCTGGGTAGTTGGGTATCATAAGCACAAATGTTCAACATTCACCTTCTCACTTCCCCTTTTGCCATGGTTAATAATCTTGACCAATACGCATTTTAGAGCTCACTCACTTTGTCGCTTTATAACAAAACATTTCACCTTTAGCAGAGACTTTGGAGTGGGCTACTTCCTTTCACCGGACCATTCCGCTACTCTGTATCACTGGCTTCACAGTATTCGGAAACTTAAAGTTCACCACAGGTCTGCCTTCCTTTGCGTCTCATTCACATGCGTGCAGCCTTCAATTGTGAGCTATACTGTTGCAACTGCAATCTTTCCTTAATACTCACCGGCTGTGTGCATTCCTTTCTTCTCTTAAGCTTGGCTTGGCCTCCCCAACTCTTGTCGTTGATCCGGGAGGGTTGCTGGCGCCCTTGAATCACAATGCAGTCTTCTTGTTTGGGATTTGGCCTTCTGCGTGTATCTTTCACGGATCTTCGGAGGCAACAACCTCCTGCACGGATCTCCTGTGTCTCTCTACCCTTTGCTCTCATCCCTTTGTCGGTTGTCTCCTCCAGTAGGTTCACCTTTGGCCCTGAAGTTCTGCTCTTACTCGCGTTCCACCTTGCTCCGAGTGTGTCTCTATGTTCCGCCTTTTATCCGTGTGGGGAGAGCTAATTGGTATCAGATGTATGCACTTAGTCAAGTGCCTGACTTTGCCTGACCCAATTAGCAGGACATGTCCAGTGCGATGTATAAGAGTTAGTCTTGTTACTCTCAGTCACCTTTTTCCTCAGCCCAGTGTTTGTGTAGAAAGTGGGAGGGAGGGGAGTTGGGACCTTGGAGAATCCTAAAAAATAGGATGGGTTGGGTGTACAAAAAAGGGGGTGGGGGAATACCGTGTCTCACGATTGGCTGCCTCACCCCCACTCCCCAAAGACCTTTTGCCCCATTTGAACCTCCCACAGTGGCCTACCCCCAGGGTCTGGACCCAAAGGCGATGGCCGTGTCCTGGACACCTGAGAGAGATCTCCCTGGGTACTAGTAGGTGAGGCACCCTTTGGTTTATCACAGTGCTCACCTCAGCGTTTTGCAACATTACTGGGATACGATCAGCAAAGCAGCTATATTGCCCTCACCTCCTGCGTTTTGCAACATTACTGTCTTGATGTCAGTTGCAGAGCAGGCGCTGCCTTCAGGCAAGCAGTCTTGAGGGATCTGTTTGCATTTAGTAGTCAGTGAGTTGTGAAAAACATGAGGGTGTTTCACAACCTAGTCCCCAGGGATCCCTTACTCAGGTTTCCAGGAAAAGGCCATCGCTTTTGGATCCCTTTTGGATCCCCCCAAAAGGCTCGTATCCCTATTGTTTTTTAATGATTCCCAACTTCCCACCCCTTATATACACTCCCCCCACCCCTCTATATATTTAGATTCGTTTTTTCGGTAAAATTATGACTGTCGGTGAAAGCACGTTACACCCTCGGGCCTAGACCCAGAGAGTGAGCATGCCCCTTGGATGCATGTCCAGTACTACATTCCCAAGGCCTCTGGATGCTGGTTCCTACAAAGTCACCTGACCCCTCAGCACGGGTAGCACTGGAGGCCTTGGAAAGGGCACCCCGTGCGAGGATCCACTGGAGCCTTCCTAGCCAAAACAAATCCAAGGGACGGAGTCCCCCTTCTAGGGTGTTCTGGAAAAGGGATGAAATCTTACATTGTCTGACTTGGGTTTCCAATGCACAAACGCCTTTAAATGTTCTAGAGGGGGCCTGGACAAGCTCTCACACCACCTGATAAGCCTGCTCTTTAGAAACTTCGAAGCCTCTGCACACAAGTCCCACTGTTGATCGGACCCAAGCACTGCTGACAGAGCATGTGGGAATATGATCCCGGGAACAAGCCCTCACAGGACACACACTGACTGAAGCCTCTCGCAACCCACATGCAACAGGGGACTGGGAAAAGGGCAGCGGTGCGCGGTACAAATCACAGTAACACCAGATGCGTCAGAATGAAAATAAGATTCTTGGGGAAAAACAAACACAAAAAATGAGCGCACAAGCGGTGCAGGTCCAATCCGGTTTGCGTGGAAAAGAGCACTGAGGTGAGGCACCAGAGGGTGGGTGGCCACAGCCACGCGTGATTAAAACTTAATAGGGAAATTAACATGTTTATGGTGCAAAGGCTCCAGTCCTGTCCTCCTTAGGAGTGGGGGGATACAATATGGAGGAATGGGGTAAGACATGGGAGTGCAGCTCGATCACTGCCCTTGGCTCTCTGTCAGGATTCACAACAGTTGTAATGGGTCGCCACCCCAATTAGGGAGCTTGGCAGACAGCAGATATTATGTTTCCTACCACAGGCCCAGTCTCTCTCTCTTTTACCTTAGGGTCTCTGGTGAAGGACCTTGTACGCTGGTCTTCCAAATCCCTGATGGTATGTGAGGTGTCTTCCGGGCACCCTGGCCAGCTTCTCACACCAGGGTCTCCAGGCCAGGGCTGCGTCCAATCGAGAATCTTCGTTTCCTGCAAGCTGTCCTGGTTCCTTGCTTTAAAAAACTCCCTTTTGACCAAGGGAGCACTAACAAAGGAGTCTGCCTCATTCGGGATTCTCTCCACCACCGAGTTTCCAACAGCCCCTACTAAATTCGCTGGACTGGAGCTTGATTTCTAATCTCGTTCCGGGGTGAAGAATTCAAACCAAAATGAGAATTAACCTATCGGATTGGTTATTCACTGGGTACACATTAATCTTCCCCTTTATGTTATTGGTGTAGCTTTCATATTGTCTAATTACATGATAGTACTGTTATTAGCAATAATAGGGACTAATATTTTTAAAGTGTTTGCAGCATCATCTTGTTAGCCCTTTCGATCCTTTGCACGGTTACACAGACCTCTGCTGTCCCTTTGTTCTGATGACTCGGGTCGCAACGGCACTCCGTAGCATGAAGTATCCAAGTCTTACCCTATGGTTTTTCCTCAGGTGTAGTTAAAATGTACTTTCACTGTGACCCACGAACGCTGCAGATTCGGGAGTGCATTCTTTCCACACTGCTCCGACAGTTGCCTAAGTCCCAGGGCTGTGGATGCACAGAGGAAGGCCTATTGGGAGATGTAATTTTGTAGATCATGATCTCTCCGGGAGACCTCCAGTCTTGTGATACTGCGTCTCTTGGGGGGGGGGGGGATAGGGAGCCGGCGGGATCCTTCGGCATCCTCCATCTGGGATACACATTGGGTGGTCCCTGGTGGCTCGCTTCCCGCACATACAAGGATGCAAAATGCGGCCAACTGTAATGGCTGTGACGCTCGAACACCAGGGGCTGTCCAATGTGGACTAGCTGGGGCTCACATTTCATTGTTATAATCCACTTTGAATTATATTCATATGTACGGCTTTAAATTCCCTTTGGAAAGCATTGGATCTTCCCCATTACATTACCCACACTACCTATCCCGTAATACACCAATCTAGCTATTCCAATGCAGCAGTCGGAGAACCACAATCCCCAGAAGCCCTATATGTCACTACTGCTTTCACTTTCCTAGGCCCGCAGAGGGAGGAGGCAGATCACCTTCAGGTGGTGTGCACAAGGTACAGCTAACAAGTCTGCAACAGCACAGGGTGCAACAGTACTTAAGCAGCTGCCTGCATGAGCACACTGTTCTGGCATTGAGTTGGTGTCCAACCCCTCTTGCTTTGAACCTTGATTTTCTGCTGTGGCCTGTTCACACCCTGCTCCAGTTCCAGGCAGGCCCCCGTGCTCCCTGCCCTGCAGCCCTGCATCTCTACCTGCAGTCCTTTGCTGCGTCTGCAGAACAGTGCCCTCTGCCCCAAAACCCTGCAAGCTCTGCCTGTAGTTCTGCCTGCTCCTCTGTCTGCAATCCTCTATTCTCTGCCTGCTACCCCATGCTCACTGCCACCAGTTCTAATGTTCCTTGTTGAAGTTTCTTGCTCTGTGCCCAGTCTGTGTTACAAACCTGTAGCATCATTCCAGAGGTCCCTTGTTACTACACAAAATGTAGCAGGCACCCCTCTAGAAAGAACATGGCATGATAACCTGTTCTGTGGTTTTTACCCACTTTTATAGTCTACAGCCATCACTTTTTGCTCACTGTACTTTTCACAAAGGAGGAATATCCATTTGCATATCAGTCTTTGTCCCACCCACAAGGGCAGTCCAGCACCGAAATGCCTGGCAAAGGTACAGTGAGCTAAAAGCGATGGCTGCAGGACCCTCAAAGTGGGGAAAAAAAATTAAAAAAAAAAATCAGAGCAGGTTATCATGCCATGTTCTTTATAGAGACAGGCACCCGCTAGCTTTTTTTATATTTTGCAAGGAACTTGGGGTTGATCGCCCTAAATTACCTGGGGGAACCCAGGCATGGACCCTTTGCTCGCTGTGCTCAGAGAGGCACAGCTCCACCTCACTGATGAGGCCAAACAAGGATGAAACATGTGTCTGGGGTTGCTGTTGGTACTCTTGTTCAAAAGAGGTTTGCCTGGCATTTTGGTGCTAGACTGCCGTTCTGGGCAGGACAAAGACTGATCTGCAAATGAATATTCCTCATTTGTGAAGGGTACAGTGAGCCAAAAGCGATGGCTGCAGACTCTCAACGTGGGAAAAAACACAGAACAAGTTATCATGCCATCTTTCTAGAGAAGTGTGCCTGCTACCTTTATTTTATTTCCCTTGTTACTAGTCTGCAGTTCAGTTCTTGTGATTCCAGGCCAGAGTTTCTTTCCAGAATGCCCTTGTTCTAGTCTGCAGTTCAGTCCTCATTTCCCTGATTCCAGTTCATAGTCTGCCGTTCCAGTCCACAGTATATTTGTGCTTAGTTTCCATTCCTCTTGGTTATGCTCTTGCTTCCTGTTCTCCATCTTAAACCTTGCTTACTTCAACTTACTGTTCCTTCACTGGATACTTATGTGAAGGTTTCACTTTCTGTTCTTGTCCTCGCTTGTGCCATTCTTTTGACCATAGTTTGCCTGCTGGGTTTTCTAGCAGAAAACCCCTCTCTTGCCTCGGTCAAGTCTCTGTAATGTCTATGGTGTCATATGTGTTAACAGTGTGCAGGTTCTCATTGCAGGAGACGGTCACGGTTGAGTTTCCACTGGATCTGTACAGGCACCAATCTTTTAAGCATTGTTTCCTTGGTCGTACCTTGGGCTCTAAGATACAGAAGGACAAGTTACTTTCTTACCTGGGAACGTACTTTCGATGGGATGGTCCGACGACGTATTCCATATCTATGACAGGTAATCACCACAGCTGTGCTGCTTCGGAAACTTTTTTCGGCGTCTGCGTCCTGCGTCGATGACGTCGCTGCGCCGTCGAGGACCTCCTCCGACGTCATCCGATGTGATGAGTAGGACGCACGACGCCCGTAGCCTCAGTTGTAGTTTTTTCCCCCAGAACGTGGGACATTAGTCAACTGCCAGTCAGACACAAAGCCTTGCGGAACGTAAGCTGCAATCGCAAAAGAAATTCTGCAGCGGAGAAGGCAGGGAGGGAGCGATATGGAATACGTTGTCGGACCATCCCATCGAAAGAACGTTACCAGGTAAGAAAGTAACTTGTTCTTCGAGGGGATTGGGTCCTCCGAAGTATTCCATATCTATGACAGACTCCCAAAGCAGTACCAGAGCAAGGAGGAGGGAAAGAATTTAGAATCAAAATTTAGAATTGCCAATCAAATAGCAAAGCAAAGGACCGCCTTGCCAAAGGCCAGATCCTGTCCTCGGATGGAATCGAGGGAATAGTGACGTACAAATGTATGTACAGAAGCCCAGGTGGCTGCATCACAGATGTTGCGAATAGGAACACCCCTCTGCAGGGCAGTAGATGCAGCCAGACCCCTGGTAGAATGGGCCCGCAAGCCAGCCGGCGGTTCCTTACCCGCCAATCGGTAACACTCCGAGATGGCCAAAATAATCCAGCGAGACAAAGTCTGTTTCGTCACAGCCTGTCCCAAACGCTTTCCAGCGTAACCAATAAAGAGTTGATCGTCCACTCTTCCCCGGGACATGCGTGAAACATAAAAGCTTAAAGCTCTCCTAGGATCAAGCCTATGGAGCCTCTCCTCTTCCTTACCAGGATGCGGAGGAGGATAGAATGCCGGAAGAACAACCTTCTGGGCCAAATGAAATTCCGAAACCACCTTCGGAAGAAAAGAAGGACGAACTCTAAGGACAACCCTGTCCTTGTGAAATACAGTGAAGGGTGGCTTAACTGAAAGTGCCTGTAACTCACTCACTTTGCGAGCGGAAGTAACCGCAACCAAAAACACAGTTTTCAGAGTTAACAGCCTCAAAGGACAAAAATGCAAAGGCTCAAACGGAGCACCCATAAGAAACTTAAGAACAAGGTTTAAATCCCAACCGGGCACCAGGAAAGGTGACGGAGGGAACACATTAGTGAGTCCTTTCAGAAACTGTGAAATTAAAGGGATTTTAAAGTAGGAACACTCTTCAGACGAGCGCTTAAAGATGGACAGCGCGCCAGGTAACCTTTAAATGGTACCCACTTGCAAGCCCCTGTGGGCCAAAGAAAGTAAAAAGGACAGAACCAGGGGGATGTCACATGCAAAAGGATCCACATTCTGAACTCTGCACCAGTCGCAGAACTTACGCCAACGGCAACGGTAAAGAGACATTGTTGCTGGCCGTCGGGCCGAGAGCAACACCTCCATCACGTCTTCAGGGAGTTCCCAATCCTTATACCTCAACCTTTCAGAAGCCAAGCGTGAAGGTTGAGGGATCTGACCTCTGGATGGAGAACCTGACCCCCCTCCCTTGAGAGCAGATTGTCTCGGTAGGGAAGACGACGTGGAGGGCAGATGGACAAGTCGAGAAGGTCCGGGTACCACGTCCTCCGAGCCCACGCCGGAGCAATGAGGATCATCCGGGAACCGAACTTCCATAACCTCCGCAGCACTTGCGGGATGACGGGGACTGGAGGAAACGCGTACAGCAGCGGGAATGACCACTCCACCACGAACGTGTCTCCTAAGGCTCCTTTTGGAGGAAATTCCCGCGAGCAGAACCTCTCGCACTTCTGGTTGACACTGGAGGCAAAGAGATCCACTTGAGGGGTCCCCCAAAGGGCGAAGATCTCCAGGAGAATCTCCTGAGCCAACTCCCACTCGTGAGAGATCGTGCTCTGCCTGCTCAGAGCGTCTGTCACGTTTTCATCTCCGGCCAGATGAACTGCCGAGAACGAAGCTTCCTGCTGGATGGCCCAGAACTCGAGCTGCATCGCCTCCCTGCAGAGGAAGTGACCCTGCCCCCCCCCTTTTTGTTGAGGTAGTGCATGGCCACTGTGTTGTCCGTCAGGATCAGGACATTCTTTCCTCGCACAGTCGGCAGAAAAGCCTTCAGGGCTAGCCTGACGGCCCTCAGCTCCAACAGATTGATATGGAGTCTGGACTCCGACGGAGACCAACGACCGCTGACTGTCAGCTCGTTGGCATGAGCTACCCATCCCGTGAGGGATGCATCATTCACAATCGTCACCTCCGGCCAGGGAAGCCAAAATGGAGCCCCCTTCATCAAGTTGCCTTCGACGGCCCACCACAGAAGGTCCCGGGCGACCGAGGGTGGCACCTGAACCGGGCCCGGCATCCTGCCGGAGGACTGCGACCATTGCATCTTGAGTGCCCATTGCATCTTGAGTGCCCACTGCAAAGATCTCATCCGCAGGCGAGCCTCTGGCACCAAAAGAATGCAGGATGCCATGAGACCGAGCAACCTCAAGAACTCGAACGCTGGGAGCGTCTGGGCATACTGAAACTTGTGCACCATCTGCTGAATGTGAAGTGCCTCACCTGGGGAGGAAAACACTGCCCCAGTGAAGTGTCGAGCACTGCTCCGATGTACTAGAGCCGCTGTGTTGGCGTCAAATGGGACTTCTTTACATTGAGGGAGAAGCCCAGCCTGTGAAGGGAGTGGCAGGCGACGGACAGATGATCCAGGACTTGCTCGGGAGAGCTCCCCCTGATCAACCAATCGTCCAGGTAGGGGTAGACGTGAATCCCCCCTTGCCGGAGATGCGCTGCCACCACCACCATGAGCTTGGTGAAAACCCTCGGGGCGGAGGTCAATCCGAACGGCAGGACCCGAAACTGAAAGTGCGAGTCGCCAACCGCGAACCTCAGGTACTTCTTGTGCTTGGGATGGATCGGCACATGGAAGTAAGCATCCTTGAGGTTGTGAGACACCAACCAGTCCTGAAGCTGAAGGGCCGGGAGGACTTGAGAGAGAGTAACCATCTTGAACTTGTCCTTCCTGAGGAGTTTGTTCAAACCGCGCAAGTCCATGATGGGTCTCAATCCCCCGTCTTTCTTTGAAATCAAAAAATAAGGGGAATACCATCCCTTGTTCCTCTCCGCTACAGGCACCAGTTCTATGGCGCCTTTCTCCAGCAGGGCTTGAATTTCCTGCGCAAGGAGCGGATCCGGACTCTGCAAAGAGAGGTTCCCCGGTGGATTGTCGTGAGGCCTCTGCCGAAAGGGAAGACAGTAGCCGTGGGTTATGATCTCCAGAACCCACACATCTGAAGTAATGGCACGCCACTCTCCAAGATGCTGCGCCAGCCTTCCCCCAACCGGCGAACCATGGGACATGGCCTCATGACTGAGAGGTAGCGGCTGCGGCGTTACCTGAGGGCAAAGAGGCAACTGCCCGAGCGGCCTTGGCACCACGGGTACCCTGTCATCCACCTCTGGTACCCCTGCGTTGGCCTCTTTGACTGCCAGCTCCTCTCGCTTTACTGAAGGACGAGTAATAGCGAAAGGAACCACCCCTCCCTTGCTGTCCCCTAGGACGAAAAGGCGGAGGTTGGCGAACTGCAGCGCCCAACGACTTCGCTGCAGCTTTGGAGGTCTGCAACCTCTCAAGGCTCTCGTCAGCCTTGCTGCCAAAAAGGTGTGCACCGTCAAAGGGCATGTTGAGGAGCCAGGACTGCACATCAGGAGCAAATCCCGACTTCCGCAACCACGCAAACCTGCGTATCACGGTGTTCGCCGCCATGGACCTGCTGACGCATTCAGCCATGTCCAAACCCGACTGAACGGACTCGCACATGGCATCCTTACCATCCTGGACCAAAGCAAGGAAACCATCCCGTTTGTCCCCTTCGGGAATATGTTCAGCCGCTAACGCAACACAGTTCCACAGAGTGTGTGTGAAACGAGACAAGGCACAAATGGAGTTGGCCGCCTGAAGCGCCATACCACCAGAAGAAAACACTTTCTTCGCCCAGCCATCAAAACGTTTGTCGTCCCTATCAGGAGGGATGGTAGGGTACGACGCCTGCTTTGCTGGGGCCGTGGCCGCTTGCACCACCAAACTCTCCGGAGTGGGGTGCCTGGTCAAGTAGCAGGGGTCGCTACTGGCTGGACGGTATTTTCGCGACAAGGACCTGCCCACCGCCGGAAGACTCTCCAGGGCAGTCCAAGCCGCCGCCACCCTTCTCTGTAGAGCCATATGAAACGGCAGTACCAGGTCAGTTGGGGGACCAACATCAAGGATGTCCGTGAGATCATCCTGCACAAACTCCCCTGGGGGAGCAGACCATCCCAAGTACTCAGAAACCCTAGCCATAAGGCGCCTGTACGAGGAATCGGCATGAGAGCCAGGCCCAGGCCTACAAAACTCCACCTCCGGAGAGGTGTCCAGTCCACTGGCATCATGCAGTGACTGCCTCAAATCGTCAAACTGACTATGGCCCAAGACCATTTCATCTGGAACCTGACTAGGAACCAGGCCATCAGAATCCTCAGCTACCTCTGAAATATATACCAGGTGGCAAAAAGAAGGCACCCGAGAGTGCTTGCTCTTAACCAGAGCCTTCATAGGGGGCACCTCCGACACCCCGGCCACGAAAGGCGTCGAGTGAATCGGCGCCGGCATCGAGAGAACAGGCATCGGCGTCGAGTAAATCGGCGTCGGATGCAGCGCCGCCAGCATCGACGGAGTCGACACAGTCCTCGAAGCCGGAGCTCCGAGCGTGTCCTTCAACGACCTGAGCGTTGACGGCTTCGACGACTTCCTCAGAGCCGGAGCCTCGAGAAAGCCTGTCGACGCCTCAGACGTCGATGTCTTCCTCGAAAACATCACAGGAGCACACTTGTCCGAATGGGACCTCTCCCGTGACTCGTGCCGACCACTCTTGCGAGCGGTGTCTCTCAACCTCTCACGGCCGACCCCACTCGGGGGCGCGGACGGCTTAGTACCCTGCGACTCGAAAATCGCCAGCATTTTCTTCCCGAAGGAAGCCCATTCCTCTGGCGTCGCACGGCTGGAGGGGTAAGCGACGTGCCGGGCAGAGTCCTCAGAAGAGGACCTGGAAGACGACCGCTGTTGGCGCTTCCGAGAATGCCTCGAAGAGGCCGAGGAGTGGCGAGACCGACTCCTAGAAAGAGACCCACGAGACTTCCGACGATGACGCGGAGAGTCACCTCTCGAATCATCCGTCGAAAGCCCTGCAGACTTTGACTTCCGGGGCTTGGACACCCGACCTACCGACAACTTCTTCTTACGTTCACGTAAGGCTTTGGACGTGAGCGACTGGCAGTCGATACAGTCATCCGTGTCGTGGGCCTCCCCGAGGCACCAGAGGCAGGCGTCGTGCGAGTCCGTCACCGACATCTTGGACCCACACTCCCCACACTTCTTGAAGCCCGTACGCGGGGTCGAAGATGAAGTAGAAGACATCTTCACAGAAAGGATTTTCTCACAAAAACGAAAAGGTTCGAAGAACCGAGAAGAACAGAACTCCAAAGAGTCGAGGCGTTAACCGAGATTCACGAAGCAACACGTTCGCGGAAAAAACGGAACTGAGGCTACGGGCCTCGTGCGTCCTACTTATCACATCGGATGACGTCGGACGTTGGAGGAGGTCCTCGACGACGGCGCAGCGACATCATCAACGCAGGACGTAGACGTAGAAAAAAGTTTCCGAAGCAGCACAGCTGTGGTGATTACCTGTCATAGATATGGAATACGTCGGAGGACCCAATCCCCTCGAAGTCCACTTATGCTGCTCCTTTCCATGGACTCAGAGTGAGGTGCTACAATGCCAACCTGCTCAGAAGACTAGCGTTTACCCTGACATTGTGAGAGACCTAATTATTCGGTGTACACGCTAAGGGCTTGTCTTAGTTCGACTCACTGTCCTTTCCTGTTCACTGTTGCTTATAGCCGATCCTTTTGTGTACACAAGACTTTTTCCTACCCGTATCTAGTACATCACTTTATAGCTGTGGGGGTACTAGTCCACCTTCATCCCATTGACAACTCACTGTAGGGAACCAGTAATCGATAGAGGTCTATTCTAGCACTACTACATTCCTTATGGAGAGTAGTGCAGATAAGCCTGGTTTCCCCCATTCTTTTTTGATGTTTGGCCATTTTCCCCATGCTTGGTGAAGCCCAGACAGGCTGGCGACAGTGATAGCTTATTTGTACACATTTCGGGATACACTCCTGTGTACCTTTTTTACCACATGGCAGCCTTTTGTTCACTACACTGCTCAAAATGGTTTTACATAGGATTTATTTCGGAATAAAGATATTCCATAAAAACACACGACAAAATAAGTTGCTTATTACAATAAATTCATTAAAAAAAGATTGGTGAACAATCATTACAGTAAATTAATATATAAATCCATACACTAAAAATAGAGCAATCCGTCATTAAGGGTAGTATTGTTCATTACAAGATATATTTTCCTAATGCTCATGGCCTGTCTAAGATATGATAATAGAGCTCATCTGACAAGTTTAATTTCTGCTCTCAGTAGGTAACATAAAGCAGGGAGACATTGATAAAAACCAGAATCTCTTAAAATGATACATAGTTTTCTTGCTCTCGGTTGTGTGCAAGCTGGGCAAAAGAACATAAAATGCAGCACATTTTCACAGCTGTCAAAGCAACATGGACCAGTGGTTTCCTCCAGTGTATCTTTCCATATTGCTGTTACAGCTTTTAGGGGAAGCCCTGCTAATTAAATTCCCATTGCTCATATAGTTGCTCCATGAGAGGTACTCCTGTTGTATAGTAGTAGAAAACACCAAGTGCTTGCGGTTAGGTGGTTTCAGAATTTCTTTACATCATCGCTGTTCTTGCAAATAAAAAGTCTAAAACAATTTTTAAGATAAAGTGTTGTGGTGCGATCTAAGTTGTGTGGTTAAATAAAATGATTCTGCTCTCCTATTGTTCTTAGCGGATTACATACTTGTAGCCAGGAAATTGCACTACCTCCTGTATTACTTAAACTGTTATTTAAAGGTTTGACGGGGCCCACTTTCGGGTTGGACCCAATGATACACTGGCTCTACGAAAAGCTTGTCTTCTAGGAAGATCAAACTTAATTCTATGCGTGGTGCATAGTTAGCTGCACATCGCGGAAGATTCCACATTTTTTAAAATAAAATCATTTTCTATTTGTAACAGTGTCAAATTTGAAAAACCCCAAAGTGTCACCCCATATTTAGCAATCAATTTTGTTTTAGCACTATAGGCTTTCAAGAACATGTCTACAGGCTGTGGCTTGCCCATCTTGGTAAAACGGGTAACACCCCTCAAAGACTGTTCCATTCTGGTGGCTTGTTTATTTATATGGTCCTCAACCGTTAAGCGCGTGGATTCATAAATACTGTGTATTCTGAAATTAGGAGTTGTGGTGCACGTGGCACCCTGGCTAATAACACAGTGTTATCCGCATATGCCAGGACAGGAATTGGCATATTACCAATTTTTGGCACGTGTGCTCTTATACAAACTAGGCTATCATAAAGATTGCAAATGTATAGTGTGAGGCAGGCATAGAATTACAAGTAAGGACATAGACACAAGGATACAAGTTTCAACACCTTTATTACGTTTGACTGGGATTGGAGACTTCCTAGCTGGCCCTAATTCTATAATCGGAGTAGTCTCAACCATCAAAGTAAAATAAAATGGTTCACGTCAGGCAGTCAAATAAAAGAAAAAGTCTGCGTCAGAAACCTATACTTGCCCTCACATTTCACAATAACGTAGTGTGGGAAAATGTATGAAAAAAAAAGTGTATAGAAAGAATGTCAGAGTGGCAATGAAAGTGGCTCACCACTTTCTTCCCCAAGTTCAGTTCAATGGGGTCCTTACAAAGTTCCTTCAAGGTGGATAGTATACACAGTTCAAAGATTTCCTATAAATCTGTTAGGATTCCCTCACCTATTCCAATGTCAGTTCAATATGCTTCACAGTTCTCTTCAATGGATTCTTTCGGGCTTCCCTTATCCGCTTTCACACTTGTCAAACAAACAGATATTCACAAAGTTCCTTCTCAGTTACTTTCACAGGCGGCCCTTCCCGGCCATCAAACATTTAAAAATTGCTGAAACACTTTCCAGCCAAACAGCTCCACGTTAGAGCTCGGGGAGAACTCCCTTCCCCAACCTTTGTACTTCTCTTCACAATGTTCACTGGTCAGAGACCTTTGCACCCGCATAATATCATCACCCCATGCGCGACCACTACGACACAGGGTCCTTACTATTATCGCCTTGCCAGAGACCTTCGCAACCGCACAGTATTCTCACTCCTATGCGTGACCACTCTGACAATAGGGTTGGTTTCTTAATATCCATGCCTCCTGCACTTGGTTTTGCAGAACATGCCCTCAGTCATTCTGTTCCTTATTTCACAACAGCATATAGTTCATTAGGACGGGCCCACGACCACTCTGTTCCTAGTTCCACAAAAATATCCATTTACTTTCACTTTAGCCTTTCGGTATTTTTGCACGATCGCTTTCCCCTCGTGCCCTACCCTTCAATGGCTTTCAACACATTTCGCTTTCATTATTCACTGTTTCTTTGAAGCGTTAACAAAGTGCCTTCTTACATGGCACCGCTCTGTTACTTTGATTCTCATCGGCTCCTTCGCCGGCTAAATACATTCAAACTTTCAGTTCAATGTCTTTATCCTTCAACGCGTAGCCTTGCGTGTAACACTGTAGCTTTCCACAATCGCGCCTATCACAAACCGGGCTCTCCCTTTATTTGAACTCACTGGCTGTGATTGCTTTTGTGAATCCTTCTGCTTTCAGCCCGTCGAGGTCAGGGTCTTGCCCACCTGCCCCTCAGACACTCCCAGACGACCTCACGGCCCAGGGGAGGAAACAAGCAGTTTGCTGGCGCATGGAGAAAAGGGACTAGCTGACTCCTCGGCTCCATTCTCTGAACTCTCCTGGGTTCTTGGAGACACGGCTCCCTCGCCACGGTTTCTCCTGCCTCAACTCACAGACTGTCAGCGTCCCGGCGTCCCGTTATCCCTGGCCTGGTTCTCGGCAGCTCTCTCTCAGCTGCTCCTCCCTCTCGCCATCCAGCTTTCCTTCCTTCTTGGCCAGTCTCGCTCTGTGTCTTCCAGAGTTCCACCTTTTATAGTTTGGAAAGCTATCCAGGAGTTTCAGGTGTGTGTGTGATTGTGACTGACTGCCTGACCCCGTTTGACCTTATTAGTAGGACAAGGCCAGTACATGTTACTAGTGGTAATCTGCCTAGTCTCAGTCTTCCTCTTCCTCGTCTCAGTAGTTGGGCTGATACAGAAAGGAGGGGAGTTCTGGGAGCTGTAGTATCCCATAAAGATAGAGGGAATATGGGTTAAATAACTGTCAGTAAATGGGTGATACCAAGTCTCACCTTCCGGTGTCTCCTCCCCACTACCTGAGGACCCCCCCCCCCTACCCAGGTGATCTTTCCTCGCCTGTCCGCCCCTAGGGTCGGGATCCAATAGCAATGGCCCTTGGCTACCCGTGGCTTTTTCCTGCCCCATATAAATACCATCAGCCCCCTCCGCAACCTCTCCAGTTCCTTCTCGGGAATCCGGACTGGCAGTGCAGGGCTATAATAAAAGGAGTCAGTCTCTGGATCAGATTCATTTTGAAAGAGGTAATGCTCCCAAACCACGAGATCTCTTGTTTGTGCCAGAGATCCAAGTCTCCCAATGGGGTTTTAAATAATTGCGGGAAATTGGGATGGTAGATTTACAAAGAATTGTTTGGGATTCAGACATCCAAGTAGGTGATGCTTGCTTTGTCCCATGAAACTGGACTGTTTGTGCGCCTCTCCCGATGGCTTGTCAACATATTTACCCCCATGACGCTAGATTTCGTACAGTTAACCCTGAAGCCTGTCCCCCTTACAAACTAAGATTTCCTGTAACAAAATTCGTAAGGGGGGGCAGGGAGTCCACTTGCGCAAGAGAGCAGAACGTTGTCTGCATATAAAGAGATTTTGTACGTGTTTTATACCACCTGTATTCCCTGTATCTGCAGGTTGGGCCTAATCCTAGTAGCAAATGGCTCCATTGAGAGCACCAAGATTAGGGGGGAAGAGGGCAGCCTTCGCGAGTGCCCCGAGAGATCTCTAGATGGGGAACCTAATCCTGTTGAATCCAAGTGCTATGGAAGGGCACTAGTAGTTGGCCAAAACCCATTTTTTTAAAAAATTCTGACCAATCCCATAGTAAGTATTCTATCAACGTAGTCACAATCCACTAGATCCAACGCTTTATGAGCGTCCAGAGAGATGATACCCAGTTCTACTCCTACCATGGAGGCATTCTCAATAAGGTTCAGGGTGCATCTGATATTATCATGGGTGGTGCAGCCAGTAATTAACGGTTACATGCGATTTTCACAAAACAAATAATTAATGAAAAAAAGAAACGCATGTGGGCCCCATCCTTATCCCCGTTTCCCAGCATTTTGAACCTCCACCACCCCTTTCATCCCCTTACCACCACCCCATGTGTATTTATTTCTCAATATTTTGATATATTTCATTCATTATTTTCAAATTATTAAAATCACTGCATACCGTAATAAACTAAGTCTGATCCGGGTTCACCAGGTGTCGCATGACCTCTGCAAGTCTAAAGGCTAGAATTTTTGAAAATGTCTTCGCATCATTGATCCTCAATGTTATGGGCCTATAGGAGCTACAGTCGTTAGGTGGGGAATCAGTGCAGGAGCGTAGATTTTGTAAAACAGGGACGTGAAGCCGTCAGGTCCTGGGGCTGAGTATTTCAATTATTTAATTACTGCTTCCACCTCTTCAGGGGAAACTGGGCTTTCAAGGGGGTGCAGTAGGCCAGAGGGCAGCGGGGAGGGAACCGTGGCCAGATAGTCTGATTGTATGTCACCCCTGATTAGGGTGCCTGACATTATGCCCCTGTGATGCTCTAGCAACGTGTTTATTTTATCCTTCTCTGTGACCTGGGGTGACCTGTCCGGGCCTATCAGTATTTGAATGTTTTATTTGTGAACCTTTTAGTTTATATACTAACCGGTTTGCTTCATTGCTTTGTGAATAATAAAATTGTTTGGATATTGAGAGGGCCTGAACTGATTTGTTGGCTAATTGCAGTTCTAGTAGGGACTTAGCTTTGTTTAGGCCCCTGATGCCCTGTTAGAAAGTATGGTTTTGTGCACCTTCTATAAAGCCTGGACCTTGCCCTCCAACTGCGTTTGTTGCAGCTTGCTAGTTCTATGAAGAGCTGCCATGCAAGTGATACATTTCCCTGTATTACCGCTTTCATTGCATTCCACACCATCGCGAGTGAGTAGTTAATCAGGGCAGTGGACATCTCCCGCCGGATGGCTGCATCCTGCAGTATCAAGTCAAGCAATTTCCAGGGCTGCTGAGGTGGAGCGTGGAAACCAAAAGCTCTAATGCGAGCCACTACTGGGGCATGATCCAAGGTTCGCCTTGGTAGAATAGTGACCTCCCAGAGACAAGAGAACAGGGAGCTTGACATAAGGATCAGGTCTCTTCTCGAGAGGCCCTTGTCAACATGGGAGTAGAAGGTGTAATCGCTCATCCCTTCGTTGGACAGCCTCCAAACGTCTACAACCCCCAATTCCCTGAAGAACCTGGCTAACCCAATGGCATGCTTATAATACTCTCTAGTCAACGAGAGGGGTTTTGTCAGCCGGTGGGTCCAGAACCAAATTAAAATCTGCACCTACGAGGATCTGGCCCTCTGCAAAAGAGACAATGTCCAGGGAAATTGTTTGTAGAAACTGGTCCTACGAGCTGTTGGGGCAGTAGATCGAATTGAATGGGAGTGTTCGCTCGAACAGACTTAACTTTAGCAAGTATATACCTACCTACTGGATTCCGCTTCACTGAAATCTCAGAGATCACGTGCTAAATAGTAATGCTACTCCCCTCTCCCCCCTCCCCATGAGGTGGTGAAATACACCCTAAAGAACTGCCTGTGTCTGAACCGTTGCTCGTCTTTGGCCAGCAGGTGCGCATTCTGCAGACAAACTATATCTTCTGATAAATCAGACAACCTGCCGCCAACAGACTTTCGCTTTGCTAGGGAGTTGACGTCCTGCATATTCCAAGTCACCATGCACACCTCTTTTAAATTGTTGTCAGTCATAACTAGGCTTTCCTGTTTTCAGTAAAATCCGATACCAGAAAAACAATCTGGAAGAAAAAAAGTGCCTTCTAGGTTTAAACTGAAAAACACCGTTTTCCTTGTCCTAGTGGTGCCTTAGTGTGAGCAAGGATGAAAGGAAGTTTGGAGGTGAAGGGGCGGCTGGAGAGGGGGTTTGGCAGACAACAGGAAAAGGGCCCTTCACCCCCACCCCCCATGTATGCTTGTTCACTTTCTCCCATTGCTTCCCCTCTTGTCCCCTGACCTTATTAAAAAACACTGTACATTCATTGTTCAATTGTTTTCTTTGTAAAAGAAAATATATATTTCTATGTGGTAAAGGTTATTTTGAGGAATGGTAGACACATTTGAGTCATTTTTGTTGTTGCTGATTCAAGTCTTAAAATTGGCTGAAATTCATCAAAATAGCGCATGACCACTGACAAATATTTCTATTTACAAAAACATGGATTTTTCAGTGTCATGGTTTGTGGCCACAGACCCTCTGTATAGGTCTATCTGTCTGGAGGAGATGTGAAAAGTGTCAGCTATCTGTCAGCTTTAAAAGGAAAGCTATGTGAGGCTTCCATGTACGAGGCTCACGTGAGCTCACAGTGTCACGGTCAGCTCCCAACCTCCTGTGGCTCTTTAGAGCACCCGCAGCCAGCAGCCCATCAGAAGCTGCAAGCCCCTTGAGCGACTTATAAATGATGACTCATTTAAGGAACCATTGTTTTGGACAAGATGCGTGTAACCTTTCCGTGTGAAGAAATGCAAATGGGCATTTAATTCTGAAAGCACAAGTTAGTCGCCTAAATCTATGACGTCCTCCAGGTTAATATCACACAGAACAGTTTTAAACTAACTATATTATTTTCAGATGCTCATATTTAACACCAACAACTGTTTAGTTTTGGTAGAATTTAATATTTTCATCAAATCATAGATGAACCCTGCATTTATCAAACACAAACAGGTAACCCTTTCACACATTACATTTTGTTATAAGCCTTTCAAAACCCAAAGGTTATTTTGCTGAATTGCATTCTGGTATTTGTAGTCTCCCAGTCAAGATGCTAGGAATAATGCCACACTTGTATACATTTTCCCTAACATAGTTATAAAAGGATTTATATATGTGCGGGAGTACCTTACTATGATGTGTATTTTTCAAGGTCTCTTTATAAAGCAGAGTATTGTTGAAAACCAGATATGGGGGTGTGAGGAGGGGAAATGATGAGAGGGCAAGTGAGTCATGAATATTTGCCCAGGATGTGGCAAGAGAGGTTGCAATCCTGGAAACTGGTGCAGTTATTTCCCCCCGATTGTGGCTGCTTTTCAGGGCACAAGTAAAGGATACATGTGGGTGGACAGCATAACTTTTTTTCAGAGGGCGGACGCAACCCAGAGGGTTTTTTCTGAGGTTGGTAAGTTTGCTCAAGTATTTGGTTACCAGGATTTTACCGTGCTTATCATGTTCTCAGTGCAGACACTTAAACACAAGGAAAAAAGCACTGGTCTCATATTGGGATTTTGTTTTTCAGGGAATATTTCACTACAGATTGCTGGGTTTAAAAGGTGAGCACCTTTTATACTTTACCAGTATACTTATTGGAACATTTCCTCTCTCAGGTTATTTTTCTGGTGTTCATTACTTTTTTTTTTAAAGCCTGCAACGCTGTCATGAGGCGACTGCATGGATCAGGCAGAGAAGTAGCCCGGCTTCGACCAAGGGAGGGAGAGACCGCTCCACCCGCAGGCCCCTCTGAAAGACTGAAGTGAGTGGTGTATCAACTGACCCTAAATGACTTAGTCTACTCTCTGGACTAAGAGGCAAACGTGGTATGGAGCAGGTATATTGTCTTGCACACTTTCTTCTAAGGGGAATGTCAATTGAACTACATTTGTATATTTCACTTTAAGGTAGGTTTCACTTACTGTGCATATGCTCATGGGAGCCAGCTTTTGCTTTTCACTATTGGGCAAAAGTTCCCAATCAGAGTGAAGCAAGAGACTTGTGCTCATCCCCAGTCAAAACACCACGTTTTACAGCACATGCTGCAGCAGGATTAGGAAAAAAGCCATATGATTTACAGGAAGGTATAAACATAACATCTACACAAAAATCACCTAACCTGATGAGTTGCCTTTGCAATATACTGCTATAATATCCCCCGATATTTCCACACCCAGCAAACACTGTTGGCCTGCTCAAGCCCTACAATCTAGCCTAGAGGGGTACACTAATGAGACTCCCTTCTCGTTTTGTAGTGAGCAGAACTTTTATTATCTGTTTGGAGTTCATTTCCTTTGACATTCAAAATAATCTGCATCTCCACCAAAGTGAGTGCTCCCGGGCAAATCCTTTTATTACACTATGTCTTATCTGCTAGTCTCTACAATGTGGAAAGGTCATTTCACAAATCAAAGTCTTCATGGTAAGAGAAGACAGGGCAAGGATGGGCCAGGAGTACCTGAAAAAGTATTGCACGATTTACTACAATAATTTTGACTTGTGCAAATGTTAGATATTACTGCATTAACGCATTCATCTTTATTCTCCGCAAAGTGTTCATAACATCTTGCTCTGAGAGCTATTACCCTATTTGTGCACGCAATGAAACAATAAAAGAGTATTTGGGTGCTTAACCTGGAAAAAAGGTATCTGCGATTTTTTGAAAGGGGCAAATGAACACAGATTATGAAAGATTTTGAAAACACTGGAAAAACACCCCCGGAAGTAAAAAATAGTAAACCCTAAAAACAGGAAACCTATGCCTAATTTGCTGTATACTGTCCCACCTGCAGACCCCGATCTTTGGTGATGCGGGATTGTGCAATCTGGAACCTGACCTGCAGTGGATTAAGCAATTTCTGGCAATGAAGATAACAAAACAATTTGAAAACCCTCTCCCTCTGTCCCCACCCTGTAAATAGCCCCCCCCCAACCCAAACCCAGCGTGGGAAAAGGGTAAGGACCACCCACATTCCCTACAGCAACTAGCGCAACCTTGGCAAACAGGCCCTGAAAGCAGATAACTTATTATCAACAACCTCCAACTGCAGCATTGTACACTTCATTCTGTATGATGGCCAGGAACCATATAGTCAATTCAAAAAGCGCATTCCTGGGCCCACCCAGTTAACGCCTGGCACAACCCTGCATAATCACAATTAATGTACTGTTTGCTGTAACGACCAGGTGCCGTTCAACTACCGCTCCTTCACACTGGCCTAACTTGCTCGCCCCCTGCCCCTAGGATGGGGAATCACCAACAGCACTCAATTCAGCCCTATCCCATCATCCCACAGAACCTCTTTGTTCTTGCGGGATGGTCCGTTGGGCCTTCTCGTACCCGCTCGGTACGAAAATCCCAGGGGATTGGGGGGCACTGTCACATGTGGAATCATTGGCTTCCCTCTCCCCAGGAGAGTCCAGGTTGAGTGGTCGCTCGGCCACCTTAATCAATCACACTTTCCATGGTTTGCCGCCTGATGAGAAATGAAGGGCTGTGGGGAACCCCCAAAGATAGACGATTTTCCTCTCCCACAGCCATTCGGTTAGTGGCCTCAATCCTTCCTTTTTGCCCATGTGGAGTCAGCGAGGTCCTGATAAATGGTGACTGAGGTGTCCCTGAACTGAATTTGAGGCGATTCCCCAACCGCTTTCATAAGTTTCTCCGGGACCTTATAGAAGTGAACCCTGGCTAGGACGTCCGGCGAGTTTGCCTGCACTTGTCTCGGCTGCGTGCGATGCACTCTGTCCAGTTCAAGTGAAGACCTGTCTGGGAGGCTCAAGATGAAGTGGAAGAGGTGCTGGACACATTCTCCTAGGTTTCTAGCAAGGAACTGTGGGCAGAACGCCCTGCAGACTGATATTACTGTGACAGAAACGATTTTCCGCATCCTCCTGCTTCGCCTCCAATGCTTCACATCTGGCCTCTAGGACTGTGATCCTATTAGCACCTTCACCTATCTCATAGCTCTGTTTGCATAAGGTGGCCTACATGTCAGTTGTTCTACGCTCTGTCTCCTCCATGCGCCTTTCCAAGGCAGAGATTTTCTTCAGGAGTTCATCTGTACCCTTGTGCTATTCCCTCATCCTAGCCACTAAGAGATCCTGAAAGTCTGACTTTGTGACAGTTTTGGAGGGAGGGGCGGGGCCCATTGCAGATTCTTCTGCGTGTATGAGGACTTCGAATGGTTCTCCTTTTTTAGATGTATTCGTAGTGCACTTTAATAGGGATGCAATGTCTGACTGCTTTGCCGCCTTAGGGGTCTTAACCATGTTGATCGCAATGGCGTGCACTCTCCTTAGAGGATAATGGCTGCCAACTCACAAGTCTGTGGCCCCCATAGCCCTTGTGTCCTGCCGAGCTCCCCTTCACCTACCAGTACGCTCTCCCTAGCAGGGTGGATTCTCTGTGTGAGCCTACAGATACCTCCACTCTCGTTGCTGTAGTAATCCGTGCCGGGGGCCTATTTGTTAGGCAAGCAGTGGCAAAGACCAGGGAGGCCTGTGCGGCAGCACGGTCCACGACCTTAGCATGTGGTGGCAGGGAGGTTGCTGCCCCAGGGACGGATAGGGCAGGGTTTGAAAGTGAGGGAAGCTGGGGGCTATTTAGCTCCTGCTTCTAGCCTAGTGGAGCCTGGTTAGCTTGAAACTAGCATCCACCAAGAGCTACTTTTGGCTTCTAGAGCCAACTGGTGCCTTTCAAACATGCAAATGTGACATTAACTTGAGTATTTGAGAATGTTGATAAAGAAGAATTAGAACACATCCAATACACACTTAAACAAAATGGTTCATACAAAATGGACAAAGAGTTAAAGGAATGGTTCGTTCAAAAAAATTTTATTGGCCCTACGGGTCGGCCATGTGTTTTTAAGGCTAAATCGCTTGATTTTAGAAAAATTTCCTATGGACCTTAACCGAGTTTTCGTCCATTAAACGCACGCGAAAACAGCACTGCCATTTTGTGATAATCCTATCACTTGCCCCATTGCCCTGGCTGACCTGCTTTTGCGGCACTAAATCATATCCCCTGCACCTGAACCTGTCATCAGCAGACGCGTACCGCCCATTTCACAATGCCAAAGCACGTCTCGTGTCAACATTCGCTGCGCTTCAGCTAATGACAGGTCGCCATGGAAATGGCAGGACGCCGCTTTCCTCAATAAGTATAAACAGACCGTTTCACAACACACAGCAGCAGATTTTCGATTCCATTCCTCTCTCTGTGTTACTTTCCGAGTCTTCTGTGACTCGTTTCTGTGCTCTGGTCAGCTACCTTCATTGCTTGTAGCCCGTATGAACAGATACCAGTACCACTGCTATAAATTATTTTAGTTTGTTTAACACACAATGGCTACAATAATGCCCTACATGTACGAGCCCGAGTATACCAAGGAGGAACTACTGGAAAGGGAAACACGCGAAAACGATGGGTCTTTCGGACGGCAGTTGGGAGGACGATTCAACAGCTGAAGAGCCTGGACCTAGTCGCATGGACGGTGTTTCCACCTGGTGCACATGCAATCGGTGCGAGCTAATGCCAACCGAGGATGAGAACTGCTGTGAAAACTCGGGATGCATGGCCTACATTTCGGAAGGCGAGCCACGACCGCAATGCATCACCGAGCTGCCAGACTTCAGGGCAGCCTGCCTCACACGGTCCGTGTTGAGGATAATGATGGTGCTTATGCACGAACTTCGCGAACTGTTCGTCCTCGTAATCCGAGTAACGAGTAAGTATACTCTGCTTGTCATGCCACTCCTATTTCATGGTCTTCTATTATATCCAAAAAACATATGCATATCATTGTAAAGCATGAAAGTCGTTCAGTAGTGTGTAGTGTCTAGATAGCATTTGTCCGAGCAGAATGCCATTAGTTACAAGAATTGTCATTGACAACAAACGTTTATTAAACTTATCTTGGTCATTTAAAAACAGTTTGTTTCATTCCTTTTCACAGGTGGTACAGGCTGGTGGCCTATCGTTCCTTTACATGGTGGCTTCACGGGAGGCTTGGACACCGCGTTCGAAGAGTAATACCTGCCTGTGCCGTTCGTGCCATAAGAGAAACTTACCAAGTGACAGCGGTCAGTACAGGGGATTTTCTCTCGCTGTGCTGCAACCTGACCGGTACAATGTGTAAAGTCTTGCATTTTTGTGTCATCAAAATAAGATACAAAATAAAACACCACATATATTTTAACAACGGTCGTTTCGATTTTTTTAAATGAATCAAGTGTGTCTCCATTCAAGGATGGACGTCAGACATCTGTGCTCCCAATGGGTGAAGGTCAGGTCGCTGTGAAGCAGGATGGTCCCTATCTAAGCTAACATAATATATTCTCAATAATGCATGCACTAAATAACACGTGTTCAAAGTCTTTCAGTCGGTTATGTCTCTATAAAAGTCACACATATATCTATACTATCAATCAACATTGGATTATACAGGCCTTAGGTTAAGGGTCTTGACCACTATAATACACTGTTTGAAGTGTGGGTCTGTGCTCACAAGAATCTCCGGTATGTGGCATTTGTTATTGATAGGCAACGATATACTGCACTAGGGGTCTAATGTTAGTTGGGGATCTGCTAGGTGGACATCATGGCGTGGTCAGTGGTCTGGCACATGAAGAGAATACCTTGCAGGGACATAGGGTCAGAATGGCAGTAAGTTTCCACTGGCGAGGGTGCGTGGGCAAGGACACGTTTGTGGAGTTGAACGAGCTATGTGCTTAGTTCAGGCTGGTTCACATGCAGGACAGTGATCTCAGAGGAAGAGTGATGTGTTACATTTATTAGCTGTTGCAAATACCTCTGGAGTTTTCCAGTCAGAGTGGGAACGAGGGTGGGGGCCATGTGCTCTGCGCAGTGAGGCTTGGTCACCAAGATGGAGTAGAAAGGGGGTACAAAAATGGATGCCCTGTGTCCTGCTCAGTGGTCCCATCTACGCGAATGTCAACCAAAGTTAACTTCACATAAGGGCAAGGGGCGAACCCACTACTGGAGGCACTTGGTCAGAGTTTCTACTGAGGAGGAAAGGATGAGAGGGACCTGATGGCCCCTCGCTCCCACGCACTTGGCTGCATTTCCACCGGCCCATCCATCCCACCCCCCTCTATCAAAGGCGGTTCGCACCCGGGGATGAGCGCTGGCATGGGGGTTGTCACGGGCGCAAACGGCCAAGGTGCCAAACAGCATGTACACTTCAAAAGGTATCCCACACCCAGGGGCCATCGCTCACATGGCCTCCTCAGACCCCGTGTCTCCATGCAGGCCTCCCCTGAGGCAGGCCGCCCCCCTGCAAACCACATAATACCACGACATACACACGTCATTCATTCACAAACACACCCCCGTTTCTAATACTTTATAAAACACTTGATATGTCTCATGAGAACATCTTTGTGCTTTGCAAGTCAACTCCTGAACCTTCCACCTGAGAAGCACTGAGATCTATGCTAATCTGCTCGTCGTCGTGCTATCTGTGACCGCTTCGAGCAAACTCGTCAGTGTGCTACCTGTGGCCATCTACCTGTTCTCCTGCAACATACTGCTCGGCCCGCTGAATCCAACTGTTTGTTGGTCAAGGTAAGGCCATGTATCCTAGTTATATTTCGGTCATTTTTACAATTTTTTACAATAGTGCTATGGTCATTGGTCTCATTGCTATTGACTTGAGTTTCAATTGTTATGCCATCAATAGATCTATTTATTTTCATCTGTGTTAATTGTCATCGAATTGCATCCTTCGGGGGTCCAGTCTATAATGTAAGCATGTTTCCTTTTCGTGCAAGACAGAACATCCAAGGGACGAGTCACATGTTCAGAGTTTAGTCACATCATTTAAAAAATGTCTGTAACTTATGCAAATACTAAGCCGCAAATGATGAACTGGTATAGTTCCGGTGACCAAAACAAACCTTGCATTGAACATGGTATGGTTCATTTACTTTTTTTATGACATTTTTATTCATCAAGGTTTTATAATAATCTTGATATTTACTTTTCAGAATTTTCAACAATGCCTGCCTGTTCGATTAGCGGTTGCCCTTCGAAGACCCATGCTAAATCTGAAGGCACTACAATGCATGTATTCCCGAAAACTGTTGATCGAATAAGAGAATGGGTCAGACATTGCGGATATCTACTGGATGAGCTGAAAAGTAGAGTCCAACAAGTCTTAGAGGACAAGAGGGGTGATTGATACCGCATCTGCAGCCGGCACTTTTCCTCGAACATGTACGCCACATCTTGGGTAAGAACGAAGAATAAACGGCGAACAACACGAAAATTGCTCGCAAACGCTATTCCAACTCTATTCGTCCACATTCCGCCACTGGTGAGTCAAGTGTCCGGATTTAGCTTTAGGCCTTGCGGTAGTGTGTAGGTAGCCGAATGGATTCATTGATATTTTAGGTGTTGTGTCCCTTGTAATACTTTCGACATTGATATGAGTGTATAGCTTTTTGAAAAATGACATTTATCAATAAATTATTTTTCGATTTTATAACCCCCAAAGGAAATCTATTTATGGGCACAGGGAACTGTACTATATTGCGCATTTTGAATAGCATTATTCTCAAGTATTCTGTCGGTTTACATGGCAATTTTTCTATATTTGCATTTCATTATCAAACAATAATTTACCTTTACAACTGCTTGACTATCCACTGAATCTGAAGCAAGAACATTCTACATCCGTGACGTGCCCGCAGTTATCACCACTTCTAGCGTGTATCAGGTAATCATACTTGGCTATTCCACTACAGACTTGTTTTATGCATGTCAAGTAATAGTTTTTATGTATCATGTGATTATTTTACCAATTGTTTGGTTAGTGCTTTCCAATTGATATACACCTTAGTTGCCGTCCCTGGTGTTTGTTTTCAGTTATAATTAGTGTTATCCATACTAATGCAAGTACTGTCTTTCAGGGAGATGCTGAAGTGTCCACCACATTGACAACAGCCCTAGATGTTCTTCAGCAGCACAAGGTATGGATACTGACAGCTCCATCGAACATGATCATCAGGACTGGAACATTTGTCGTTTGATTGCTCTACACCATGTTTCATTTGTGGTTAGCCATTGATATGTACCTGTGCGGTCGACCCCAAGTGTGTGTTGTGTTTTCAATATTGTAATCCTTATTAATGCAAATACTATGTTTCAGGCAGTTATTGAAGCATCAACCCACGCACTTGATGCGGAGCCTGACATTCAAGTAATTCCAGGGGAAGTGGAAGCCGGACCATGCGGAAACGAATCGGCGCAACAGCTTTCGGAAGTGTGCACCACATTTACAACATCCATAGATATTCTTCAGCAGCACGAGGTATGGATACTGACAGCTCCATCGAGCGTGATCATATAACGTGATTCCATTTGCTATACTTTCTTCCCTATTAACGCAAGTACTGTGTTTCAGGGAGACGATGGAGCTTCCACTACAATCACAAGATCCCATTTAGATGATGCAGATTTAAAGAAATCGGAGAAATAAGTCGATTAAATCTGATCATATTTAAATATTCCTTGATTCTTTTAGACAATGCAACATTTGTGGTTATCTCTTTATATGTACCTGTGCCGTCAACCCCAAGTGTGTGTTATGTTTACAATATTGAAAACCATACTAACGCAAGTACTGCGTTTCAGGGAGTTGCTGATGCCTTCTCTCCAATACAATCATTCATGGCAGTCCATACAGAGCCAGAGGTATGGATAGTGACAGTTCCATGGAAGTAGGTCATCAGAGCTTGAATACTTGTCGTTTGATTGTTCTACAAAATGTTTAATTTGTGTTGAGCTATTGAGATGTACCCGTGTTTTCGTCCTCACGTGTGTTTTATGTTATCAATATTGTGATACATAGTAATGAAAGTACCATGTTTCAGGGAGTCGATGGAGCGTCATTCGGTGCTGTCTATGCGGATACAGAAAATATAGTCGTTGCAGCGCAAGAGGAAGGGAAGAGATGCGGAAACGAATCGGAGCTACAGCGTGCAGATGTTGAAGGTCGAGTCAAGAAAGTTGCAAAGAAAAGAAACAAAAATAAGGTTAGTTACAAACAGTTCATAACTTTAGAATTTCTTTGTGCTGGGGACTATTTTATGTTTTTTCCAGTCAATTGTACTATACTTTATCTTGTGTTTAAACTGAACATCCCTTTTCCAACCTGTCCTCTAGTTACCCGTGGGTGTACGAACTATACATACACAAGACAGTGAAGCGAATGAGAGATGTTGCTTGCCTGACCATTTACACTATGGAGGAACTATTAATTCAGACGCCGCGTGTTGAGACTAGAGATGCTCCTATCCAATGGCCAGAACATGAAATGAATGTGTCCGGAGAATCCAGTAAAGTTGTAATGGACCATTGCTACAGTGCGACTGCACCACCACAAGAAGATTATACTGAATGTATTGAGGATAGCTCGGAAGTAGTCGCAGATCAATTCACACAATCTACACCCACCAAAAAATTGCCACCAAAAAAGCTGTCGACAATGTTGTGTTCTCCCATCAATGTTGAAGTAACAGATGTTGAAATGACAGAGAATGAACCAGCAGCAGCATTCACCGACGCATCAGAACCTGATATCGGCGATATTTCTTTCAGTTGTGGTGAAATGTCCTCAACGATGCAGTCCGAAACAAGTGTGACACCGGATGACAGTCTAATGAAAGAGGGCAAATACATAGTATTCGACAGTTGTTTGATGGATATTACGAGTATGCTGAAATGTGGGCATTCGGTCAGAGGGAAAGTATGTCGGAGGCCATTGATTCATGTGACTCGTCAAAAACATGCCGCCTGTAGATTAAATCATGCATTCTCATGGTCTGCACAACCGATGCGGGGGAAGCTGCCAGCAGGCAATCTACTGTGTGCAGCTGCATCACTTTTTAGTGGGTCCAGTTTTAGAAAGCTAGAGTCTTTCTTTCAGTTTGTGGGACTTAATTTTATTTCTAAAACGCAGCCGGAGCCGGAGCCTCGAGAAAGCCTATCGACGCCCTCGACGCCTCAGACGTCGATGTCTTCCTCGAAAACATCCTAGGGGCACACTTGTCCGAACGGGACCTCTCCCGTGACTCGTGCCGACCACTCTTGCGAGCGGTGTCTCTCAACCTCTCACGGCCGACCCCACTCGGGGGCGCGGACGGCTTAGTACCCTGCGACTCGAAAATCGCCAGCATTTTCTTCCCGAAGGAAGCCCATTCCTCCGGCGTCGCACGGCTGGAGGGGTAAGCGACGTGCCGGGCAGAGTCCTCAGAAGAGGACCTGGAAGACGACCGCTGTTGGCGCTTCCGAGAATGCCTCGAAGAGGCCGAGGAGTGGCGAGACCGACTCCTAGAAGGAGACCCACGAGACTTCCGACGATGACGCGGAGAGTCACCTCTCGAATCATCCGTCGAAAGCCCCGCAGACTTTGACTTCCGGGGCTTGGACACCCGACCTACCGACAACTTCTTACGTTCACGTAAGGCTTTGGACGTGAGCGACTGTCAGTCGATACAGTCATCCGTGTCGTGGGCCTCCCCGAGGCACCAGAGGCAGGCGTCGTGCGAGTCCGTCACCGACATCTTGGACCCACACTCCCCACACTTCTTGAAGCCCGTACGCGGGGTCGAAGACGAAGTAGAAGACATCTTCACAGAAAGGATTTTTCTCACAAAAATGAACAGGTTCGAAGAACCGAGAAGAACAGAACTCCAAAGAGTCGAGGCGTTAACCGAGATTCACGAAGCAACACGTTCGCGGAAAAAACGGAACTGAGGCTACGGGCCTCGTGCGTCCTACTTATCACATCGGATGACGTCGGACGTCGGAGGAGGTCCTCGACGACGGCGCAGCGACATCATCAACGCAGGACGTAGAAAAAAGTTTCCGAAGCAGCACAGCTGTGGTGATTACCTGTCATAGATATGGAATACGTCGGAGGACCAAATCCCCTCGAAGTCCACTTATGCTGCTCCTTTCCATGGACTCAGAGTGAGGTGCTACAATGCCAACCTGCTCAGAAGACTAGCGTTTACCCTGACATTGTGAGAGACCCAATTATTCGGTGTACACGCTAAGGGCTTGTCTTAGTTCGACTCACTGTCCTTTCCTGTTCACTGTTGCTTATAGCCGATCCTTTTGTGTACACAAGACTTTTTCCTACCTGTATCTAGTACATCACTTTATAGCTGTGGGGGTACTAGTCCACCTTCATCCCATTGACAACTCACTGTAGGGAACCAGTAATCGATAGAGGTCTAATTCTAGCACTACTACATTCCTTACGGAGAGTAGTGCAGATAAGCCTGGTTTCCCCCATTCTTTTTTGATGTTTGGCCATTTTCCCCATGCTTGGTGAAGCCCAGACAGGCTGGCGACAGTGATAGCTTATTTGTACACATTTCGGGATACACTCCTGTGTACCTTTTTTACCACATGGCAGCCTTTTGTTCACTACACTGCTCAAAATGGTTTTACATGGGATTTATTTCGGAATAAAGATATTCCATAAAAACACACGACAAAATAAGTTGCTTATTACAATAAATTCATTAAAAAAAGATTGGTGAACAATCATTACAGTACATTAATATATAAATCCATACACTAAAAATAGAGCAATCCGTCATTAAGGGTAGTATTGTTCATTACAAGATATATTTTCCTAATGCTCATGGCCTGTCTAAGATATGATAATAGAGCTCATCTGACAAGTTTAATTTCTGCTCTCAGTAGGTAACATAAAGCAGGGAGACATTGATAAAAACCAGAATCTCTTAAAATGATACATAGTTTTCTTGCTCTCGGTTGTGTGCAAGCTGGGCAAAAGAACATAAAATGCAGCACATTTTCACAGCTGTCAAAGCAACATGGACCAGTTGTTTCCTCCAGTGTATCTTTCCATATTGCTGTTACAGCTTTTAGGGGAAGCCCTGCTAATTAAATTCCCATTGCTCATATAGTTGCTCCATGAGAGGTACTCCTGTTGTATAGTAGTAGAAAACACCAAGTGCTTGCGGTTAGGTGGTTTCAGAATTTCTTTACATCATCGCTGTTCTTGCAAATAAAAAGTCTAAAACAATTTTTAAGATAAAGTGTTGTGGTGCGATCTAAGTTGTGTGGTTAAATAAAATGATTCTGCTCTCCTATTGTTCTTAGCGGATTACATACTTGTAGCCAGGAAATTGCACTACCTCCTGTATTACTTAAACTGTTATTTAAAGGTTTGACGGGGCCCACTTTCGGGTTGGACCCAATGATACACTGGCTCTACGAAAAGCTTGTCTTCTAGGAAGATCAAACTTAATTCTATGTGTGGTGCATAGTTAGCTGCACATCGCGGAAGATTCCACATTTTTTTAAATAAAATCATTTTCTATTTGTAACAGTGTCAAATTTGAAAAACCCCAAAGTGTCACCCCATATTTAGCGATCAATTTTGTTTTAGCACTATAGGCTTTCAAGAACATGTCTACAGGCTGTGGCTTGCCCATCTTGGTAAAACCGGTAACACCCCTCAAAGACTGTTCCATTCTGGTGGCTTGTTTATTTATATGGTCCTCAACCGTTAAGCGCGTGGATTCATAAATACTGTGTATTCTGAAATTAGGAGTTGTGGTGCACGTGGCACCCTGGCTAATAACACAGTGTTATCCGCATATGCCAGGACAGGAATTGGCATATTACCAATTTTTGGCACGTGTGCTCTTATACAAACTAGGCTATCATAAAGATTGCAAATGTATAGTGTGAGGCAGGCATAGTATTACAAGTAAGGACATAGACACAAGGATACAAGTTTCAACACCTTTATTACGTTTGACTGGGATTGGAGACTTCCTAGCTGGCCCTAATTCTATAATCGGAGTAGTCTCAACCATCAAAGTAAAATAAAATGGTTCACGTCGGGCAGTCAAATAAAAGAAAAAGTCTGCGTCAGAAACCTATACTTGCCCTCACATTTCACAATAACGTAGTGTGGGAAAATGTATGAAAAAAAAGTGTATAGAAAGAATGTCAGAGTGGCAATGAAAGTGGCTCACCACTTTCTTCCCCAAGTTCAGTTCAATGGGGTCCTTACAAAGTTCCTTCAAGGTGGATAGTATACACAGTTCAAAGATTTCCTATAAATCTGTTAGGATTCCCTCACCTATTCCAATGTCAGTTCAATATGCTTCACAGTTCTCTTCAATGGATTCTTTCGGGCTTCCCTTATCCGCTTTCACACTTGTCAAACAAACAGATATTCACAAAGTTCCTTCTCAGTTACTTTCACAGGCGGCCCTTCCCGACCATCAAACATTTAAAAATTGCTGAAACACTTTCCAGCCAAACAGCTCCACGTTAGAGCTCGGGGAGAACTCCCTTCCCCAACCTTTGTACTTCTCTTCACAATGTTCACTGGTCAGAGACCTTTGCACCCGCATAATATCATCACCCCATGCGCGACCACTACGACACAGGGTCCTTACTATTATCGCCTTGCCAGAGACCTTCGCAACCGCACAGTATTCTCACTCCTATGCGTGACCACTCTGACAATAGGGTTGGTTTCTTAATATCCATGCCTCCTGCACTTGGTTTTGCAGAACATGCCCTCAGTCATTCTGTTCCTTATTTCACAACAGCATATAGCTCATTAGGACGGGCCCACGACCACTCTGTTCCTAGTTCCACAAAAATATCCATTTACTTTCACTTTAGCCTTTCGGGATTTTTGCACGATCGCTTTCCCCTCGTGCCCTACCCTTCAATGGCTTTCAACACATTTCGCTTTCATTATTCACTCTTCCTTTGAAGCGTTAACAAAGTGCCTTCTTACATGGCACCGCTCTGTTACTTTGATTCTCATCGGCTCCTTCGCCGGCTAAATACATTCAAACTTTCAGTTCAATGTCTTTATCCTTCAACGCGTAGCCTTGCGTGTAACACTGTAGCTTTCCACAATCGCGCCTATCACAAACCGGGCTCTCCCTTTATTTGAACTCACTGGCTGTGATTGCTTTTGTGAGTCCTTCTGCTTTCAGCCCGTCGAGGTCAGGGTCTTGCCCACCTGCCCCTCAGACACTCCCAGACGACCTCACGGCCCAGGGGAGGAAACAAGCAGTTTGCTGGCGCATGGAGAAAAGGGACTAGCTGACTCCTCGGCTCCATTCTCTGAACTCTCCTGGGTTCTTGGAGACACGGCTCCCTCGCCACGGTTTCTCCTGCCTCAACTCACAGACTGTCAGCGTCCCGGCGTCCCGTTATCCCTGGCCTGGTTCTCGGCAGCTCTCTCTCAGCTGCTCCTCCCTCTCGCCATCCAGCTTTCCTTCCTTCTTGGCCAGTCTCGCTCTGTGTCTTCCAGAGTTCCACCTTTTATAGTTTGGAAAGCTATCCAGGAGTTTCAGGTGTGTGTGTGATTGTGACTGACTGCCTGACCCCGTTTGACCTTATTAGTAGGACAAGGCCAGTACATGTTACTAGTGGTAATCTGCCTAGTCTCAGTCTTCCTCTTCCTCGTCTCAGTAGTTGGGCTGATACAGAAAGGAGGGGAGTTCTGGGAGCTGTAGTATCCCATAAAGATAGAGGGAATATGGGTTAAATAACTGTCAGTAAATGGGTGATACCAAGTCTCCCCTTCCGGTGTCTCCTCCCCACTACCTGAGGACCCCCCCCCCCTACCCAGGTGATCTTTCCTCGCCTGTCCGCCCCTAGGGTCGGGATCCAATAGCAATGGCCCTTGGCTACCCGTGGCTTTTTCCTGCCCCATATAAATACCATCAGCCCCCTCCGCAACCTCTCCAGTTCCTTCTCGGGAATCCGGACTGGCAGTGCAGGGCTATAATAAAAGGAGTCAGTCTCTGGATCAGATTCATTTTGAAAGAGGTAATGCTGCCTCGCCTGTCCGCCCCTAGGGTCGGGATCCAATAGCAATGGCCCTTGGCTACCCGTGGCTTTTTCCTGCCCCATATAAATACCATCAGCCCCCTCCGCAACCTCTCCAGTTCCTTCTCGGGAATCCGGACTGGCAGTGCAGGGCTATAATAAAAGGAGTCAGTCTCTGGATCAGATTCATTTTGAAAGAGGTAATGCTCCCAAACCACGAGATCTCTTGTTTGTGCCAGAGATCCAAGTCTCCCAATGGGGTTTTAAATAATTGCGGGAAATTGGGATGGTAGATTTACAAAGAATTGTTTGGGATTCAGACATCCAAGTAGGTGATGCTTGCTTTGTCCCATGAAACTGGACTGTTTGTGCGCCTCTCCGGATGATTTTGTAAAACAGGGACATGACGCTAGATTTCGTACAGTTAACCCTGAAGCCTGTCCCCCTTACAAACTAAGATTTCCTGTAACAAAATTCGTAAGGGGGGGGGGTGGGGGGGGCAGGGAGTCCACTTGCGCAAGAGAGCAGAAGGTTGTCTGCATATAAAGACATTTTGTACGTGTTTTATACCACCTGTATTCCATGTATCTGCAGGTTGGGCCTAATCCTAGTAGCAAATGGCTCCATTGAGAGCACCAAGATTAGGGGGGAAGAGGGCAGCCTTCGCGAGTGCCCCGAGAGATCTCTAGATGGGGAACCTAATCCTGTTGAATCCAAGTGCTATGGAAGGGCACTAGTAGTTGGCCAAAACCCATTTTTTTAAAAAATTCTGACCAATCCCATAGTAAGTATTCTATCAACGTAGTCACAATCCACTAGATCCAACGCTTTATGAGCGTCCAGAGAGATGATACCCAGTTCTACTCCTACCATGGAGGCATTCTCAATAAGGTTCAGGGTGCATCTGATATTATCATGGGTGGTGCAGCCAGTAATTAACGGTTACATGCGATTTTCACAAAACAAATAATTAATGAAAAAAAGAAACGCATGTGGGCCCCATCCCTATCCCCGTTTCCCAACATTTTGAACCTCCACCACCCCTTTCATCCCCTTACCACCACCCCATGTGTATTTATTTCTCAATATTTTGATATATTTCATTCATTATTTTCAATTTATTAAAATCACTGCATACCGTAATAAACTAAGTCTGATCCGGGTTCACCAGGTGTCGCATGACCTCTGCAAGTCTAAAGGCTAGAATTTTTGTAAATGTCTTCGCATCATTGATCCTCAATGTTATGGGCCTATAGGAGCTACAGTCGTTAGGTGGGGAATCAGTGCAGGAGCGTAGATTTTGTAAAACAGGGACGTGAAGCCGTCAGGTCCTGGGGCTGAGTATTTCAATTATTTAATTACTGCTTCCACCTCTTCAGGGGAAACTGGGCTTTCAAGGGGGTGCAGTAGGCCAGAGGGCAGCGGGGAGGGAACCGTGGCCAGATAGTCTGATTGTATGTCACCCCTGATTAGGGTGCCTGACATTATGCCCCTGTGATGCTCTAGCAACGTGTTTATTTTATCCTTCTCTGTGACCTGGGGTGACCTGTCCGGGCCTATCAGTATTTGAATGTTTTATTTGTGAACCTTTTAGTTTATATACTAACCGGTTTGCTTCATTGCTTTGTGAATAATAAAATTGTTTGGATATTGAGAGGGCCTGAACTGATTTGTTGGCTAAGTGCAGTTCTAGTAGGGACTTAGCTTTGTTTAGGCCCCTGATGCCCTGTTAGAAAGTATGGTTTTGTGCACCTTCTATAAAGCCTGGACCTTGCCCTCCAACTGCGTTTGTTGCAGCTTGCTAGTTCTATGAAGAGCTGCCATGCAAGTGATAAATTTCCCTGTATTACCGCTTTCATTGCATTCCACACCATCGCGAGTGAGTAGTTAATCAGGGCAGTGGACATCTCCCGCCGGATGGCTGCATCCTGCAGTATCAAGTCAAGCAATTTCCAGGGCTGCTGAGGTGGAGCGTGGAAACCAAAAGCTCTAATGCGAGCCACTACTGGGGCATGATCCAAGGTTCGCCTTGGTAGAATAGTGACCTCCCAGAGACAAGAGAACAGGGAGCTTGACATAAGGATCAGGTCTCTTCTCGAGAGGCCCTTGTCAACATGGGAGTAGAAGGTGTAATCGCTCATCCCTTCGTTGGACAGCCTCCAAACGTCTACAACCCCCAATTCCCTGAAGAACCTGGCTAACCCAATGGCATGCTTATAATACTCTCTAGTCAACGAGAGGGGTTTTGTCAGCCGGTGGGTCCAGAACCAAATTAAAATCTCCACCTACGAGAATCTGGCCCTCTGCAAAAGAGACAATGTCCAGGGAAATTGTTTGTAGAAACTGGTCCTACGAGCTGTTGGGGCAGTAGATCGAATTGAATGGGAGTGTTCGCTCGAACAGACTTAACTTTAGCAAGTATATACCTACCTACTGGATTCCGCTTCACTGAAATCTTAGAGACCACGTGCTAAATAGTAATGCTACTCCCCTCTCCCCCCTCCCCATGAGGTGGTGAAATACACCCTAAAGAACTGCCTGTGTCTGAACCGTTGCTCGTCTTTGGCCAGCAGGTGCGCATTCTGCAGACAAACTATATCTTCTGATAAATCAGACAACCTGCCGCCAACAGACTTTCGCTTTGCTAGGGAGTTGACGTCCTGCATATTCCAAGTCACCATGCACACCTCTTTTAAATTGTTGTCAGTCATAACTAGGCTTTCCTGTTTTCTGTAAAATCCGATACCAGAAAAACAATCTGGAAGAAAAAAAGTGCCTTCTAGGTTTAAACTGAAAAACACCGTTTTCCTTGTCCTAGTGGTACCTTAGTGTGAGCAAGGATGAAAGGAAGTTTGGAGGTGAAGGGGCGGCTGGAGAGGGGGTTTGGCAGACAACAGGAAAAGGGCCCTTCACCCCCGCCCCCCATGTATGCTTGTTCACTTTCTCCCATTGCTTCCCCTCTTGTCCCCTGACCTTATTAAAAAACACTGTACATTCATTGTTCAATTGTTTTCTTTGTAAAAGAAAATATATATTTCTATGTGGTAAAGGTTATTTTGAGGAATGGTAGACACATTTGAGTCATTTTTGTTGTTGCTGATTCAAGTCTTAAAATTGGCTGAAATTCATCAAAATAGCGCATGACCACTGACAAATATTTCTATTTACAAAAACATGGATTTTTCAGTGTCATGGTTTGTGGCCACAGACCCTCTGTATATGTCTATCTGTCTGGAGGAGATGTGAAAAGTGTCAGCTATCTGTCAGCTTTAAAAGGAAAGCTATGTGAGGCTTCCATGTACGAGGCTCACGTGAGCTCACAGTGTCACGGTCAGCTTCCAACCTCCTGTGGCTCTCTAGAGCACCCGCAGCCAGCAGCCCATCAGAAGCTGCAAGCCCCTTGAGCGACTTATAAATGATGACTCATTTAAGGAACCATTGTTTTGGACAAGTTGCCTGTAACCTTTCCGTGTGAAGAAATGCAAATGGGCATTTAATTCTGAAAGCACAAGTTAGTCGCCTAAATCTATGACGTCCTCCAGGTTAATATCACACAGAACAGTTTTAAACTAACTATATTATTTTCAGATGCTCATATTTAACACCAACAACTGTTTAGTTTTGGTAGAATTTAATATTTTCATCAAATCATAGATGAACCCTGCATTTATCAAACACAAACAGGTAACCCTTTCACACATTTTTGTTATAAGCCTTTCAAAACCCAAAAGGTTATTTTGCTGAATTGCATTCTGGTATTTGTAGTCTCCCAGTCAAGATGCTAGGAATAATGCCACACTTGTATACATTTTCCCTAACATAGTTATAAAAGGATTTATATATGTGCGGGAGTACCTTACTATGATGTGTATTTTTCAAGGTCTCTTTATAAAGCAGAGTATTGTTGAAAACCAGATATGGGGGTGTGAGGAGGGGAAATGATGAGAGGGCAAGTGAGTCATGAATATTTGCCCAGGATGTGGCAAGGGAGGTTGCAATCCTGGAAACTGGTGCAGTTATTTCCCCCCCCGATTGTGGCTGCTTTTCAGGGCACAAGTAAAGGATACATGTGGGTGGACAGCATAACTTTTTTTCAGAGGGCGGACGCAACCCATAGGGTTTTTTCTGAGGTTGGTAAGTTTGCTCAAGTATTTGGTTACCAGGATTTTACCGTGGTTATCATGTTCTCAGTGCAGACACTTAAACACAAGGAAAAAAGCACTGGTCTCATATTGGGATTTTGTTTTTCAGGGAATATTTCACTACAGATTGCTGGGTTTAAAAGGTGAGCACCTTTTATACTTTACCAGTATACTTATTGGAACATTTCCTCTCTCAGGTTATTTTTCTGGTGTTCATTACTTTTTTGTTAAAGCCTGCAACCCTGTCATGAGGCGACTGCATGGATCAGGCAGAGAAGTAGCCCGGCTTCGACCAAGGGAGGGAGAGACCGCTCCACCCGCAGGCCCCTCTGAAAGACTGAAGTGAGTGGTGTATCAACTGACCCTAAATGACTTAGTCTACTCTCTGGACTAAGAGGCAAACGTGGTATGGAGCAGGTATATTGTCTTGCACACTTTCTTCTAAGGGGAAGGTCAATTGAACTACATTTGTATATTTCACTTTAAGGTAGGTTCACTTACTGTGCATATACTCATGGGAGCCAGCTTTTGCTTTTCACTATGGGGCAAAAGTTCCCAATCAGAGTGAAGCAAGAGACTTGTGCTCATCCCCAGTCAAAACACCACGTTTTACAGCACATGCTGCAGCAGGATTAGGAAAAAAGCCATATGATTTACAGGAAGGTATAAACATAACATCTTCACAAAAATCACCTAACCTGATGAGTTGCCTTTGCAATATTCTGCTATAATATCCCCCGATATTTCCACACCCAGCAAACACTGTTGCCCTGCTCAAGCCCTACAATCTAGCCTAGGGGGGTACACTAATGAGACTCCCTTCTCGTTTTGTAGTGAGCAGAACTTTTATTATCTGTTTGGAGTTCATTTCCTTTGACATTCAAAATAATCTGCATCTCCACCAAAGTGAGTGCTCCCGGGCAAATCCTTTTATTACACTATGTCTTATCTGCTAGTCTCTACAATGTGGAAAGGTCATTTCACAAATCAAAGTCTTCATGGTAAGAGAAGACAGGGCAAGGATGGGCCAGGAGTACCTGAAAAAGTATTGCACGATTTACTACAATAATTTTGACTTGTGCAAATGTTAGATATTACTGCATTAACGCATTCATGTTTATTCTCCGCAAAGTGTTCATAACATCTTGCTCTGAGAGCTATTACCCTATTTGTGCACGCAATGAAACAATAAAAGAGTATTTGGGTGCTTAACCTGGAAAAAAGGTATCTGCGATTTTTTGAAAGGGGCAAATGAACACAGATTATGAAAGATTTTGAAAACACTGGAAAAACACCCCCGGAAGTAAAAAATAGTAAACCCTAAAAATAGGAAACCTATGCCTAATTTGCTGTATACTGTCCCACCTGCAGACCCCGATCTTTGGTGATGCGGGATTGTGCAATCTGGAACCTGACCTGCAGTGGATTTAGCAATTTCTGGCAATGAAGATAACAAAACAATTTGAAAACCCTCTCCCTCTGTCCCCACCCTGTAAATAGCCCCCCCCCAACCCAAACCCAACGTGGGAAAAGGGTAAGGACCCCCCACATTCCTAAAGCAACTAGCGCAACCCTGGCAAACAGGCCCTGAAAGCAGATAACTTATTATCAACAACCTCCAACTGCAGCATTGTACACTTCATTCTGTATGATGGCCAGGAACCATATAGTCAATTCAAAAAGCGCATTCCTGGGCCCACCCAGTTAACGCCTGGCACAACCCTGCATAATCACAATTAATGTACTGTTTGCTGTAACGACCAGGTGCCGTTCAACTACCGCTCCTTCACACTGGCCTAACTTGCTCGCCCCCTGCCCCTAGGATGGGGAATCACCAACAGCACTCAATTCAGCCCTATCCCATCATCCCACAGAACCTCTTAGTTCTTGCGGGATGGTCCGTTGGGCCTTCTCGTACCCGCTCGGTACGAAAATCCCAGGGGATTGGGGGGCACCGTCACATGTGGAATCATTGGCTTCCCTCTCCCCAGGAGAGTCCAGGTTGAGTGGTCGCTCGGCCACCTTAATCAATCACACTTTCCATGGTTTGCCACCTGATGAGAAATGAAGGGCTGTGGGGAACCCCCAAAGATAGACGATTTTCCTCTCCCACAGCCATTCTGTTAGTGGCCTCAATCCTTCCTTTTTGCCCATGTGGAGTCAGCGAGGTCCTGATAAATGGTGACTGAGGTGTCCCTGAACTGAATTTGAGGCGATTCCCCAACCGCTTTCATAAGTTTCTCCGGGACCTTATAGAAGTGAACCCTGGCTAGGACGTCCGGCGAGTTTGCCTGCACTTGTCTCGGCTGCGTGCGATGCACTCTGTCCAGTTCAAGTGAAGACCTGTCTGGGAGGCTCAAGATGAAGTGGAAGAGGTAGTGCTGTAGTAATCCGTGCCGGGGGCCTATTTGTTAGGCAAGCAGTGGCAAAGACCAGGGAGGCCTGTGCGGCAGCACGGTCCACGACCCTAGCATGTGGTGGCAGGGAGGTTGCTGCCCCAGGGACGGATAGGGCAGGGTTTGAAAGTGAGGGAAGCTGGGGGCTATTTAGCTCCTGCTTCTAGCCTAGTGGAGCCTGGTTAGCTTGAAACCAGCATCCACCAAGAGCTACTTTTGGCTTCTAGAGCCAACTGGTGCCTTTCAAACATGCAAATGTGACATTAACTTGAGTATTTGAGAATGTTGATAAAGAAGAATTAGAACACATCCAATACACACTTAAACAAAATGGTTCATACAAAATGGACAAAGAGTTAAAGGAATGGTTCGTTCAAAAAAATTTTATTGGCCCTACGGGTCGGCCATGTGTTTTTAAGGCTAAATCGCTCGATTTTAGAAAAATTTCCTATGGACCTTAACCGAGTTTTCGTCCATTAAACGCACGCGAAAACAGCACTGCCATTTTGTGATAATCCTATTACTTGCCCCATTGCCCTGGCTGACCTGCTTTTGCGGCACTAAATCATATCCCCTGCACCTGAACCTGTCATCAGCAGACGCGTACCGCCCATTTCACAATGCCAAAGCACGTCTCGTGTCAACATTCGCTGCGCTTCAGCTAATGACAGGTCGCCATGGAAATGGCAGGACGCCGCTTTCCTCAATAAGTATAAACAGACCGTTTCACAACACACAGCAGCAGATTTTCGATTCCATTCCTCTCTCTGTGTTACTTTCCGAGTCTTCTGTGACTCGTTTCTGTGCTCTGGTCAGCTACCTTCGTTGCTTGTAGCCAGTGTGAACAGATACCAGTACCACTGCTATAAATTATTTTAGTTTGTTTAACACACAATGGCTACAATAATGCCCTACATGTACGAGCCCGAGTATACCAAGGAGGAACTACTGGAAAGGGAAACACGCGAAAACGATGGGTCTTTCGGACGGCAGTTGGGAGGACGATTCAACAGCTGAAGAGCCTGGACCTAGTCGCATGGACGGTGTTTCCACCTGGTGCACATGCAATCGGTGCGAGCTAATGCCAACCGAGGATGAGAACTGCTGCTGCTGTGAAAACTCGGGATGCATGGCCTACATTTCGGAAGGCGAGCCACGACCGCAATGCATCACCGAGCTGCCAGACTTCAGGGCAGCCTGCCTCACACGGTCCGTGTTGAGGATAATGATGGTGCTTATGCATGAACTTCGCAAACTGTTCGTCCTCGTAATCCGAGTAACGAGTAAGTATACTCTGCTTGTCATGCCACTCCTATTTCATGGTCTTCTATTATATCCAAAAAACATATGCATATCATTGTAAAGCATGAAAGTCGTTCAGTAGTGTGCAGTGTCTAGATAGCATTTGTCCGAGCAGAATGCCATTAGTTACAAGAATTGTCATTGACAACAAACGTTTATTAAACGTATCTTGGTCATTTAAAAACAGTGTGTTTCATTCCTTTTCACAGGTGGTACAGGCTGGTGGCTAATCGTTCCTTTACATGGTGGCTTCACGGGAGGCTTGGACACCGCGTTCGAAGAGTAATACCTGCCTGTGCCGTTCGTGCCATAAGAGAAACTTACCAAGTGACAGCGGTCAGTACAGGGGATTTTCTCTCGCTGTGCTGCAACCTGACCTGTACAATGTGTAAAGTCTTGCATTTTTGTGTCATCAAAATAAGATACAAAATAAAACACCACATATATTTTAACAACGGTTGTTTCGATTTTTTTAAATGAATCAAGTGTGTCTCCATTCAAGGATGGACGTCAGACATCTGTGCTCCCAATGGGTGAAGGTCAGGTCGCTGTGAAGCAGGATGGTCCCTATCTAAGCTAACATAATATATTCTCAATAATGCATGCACTAAATAACACGTGTTCAAAGTCTTTCAGTCGGTTATGTCTCTATAAAAGTCACACATATATCTATACTATCAATCAACATTGGATTATACAGGCCTTAGGTTAAGGGTCTTGACCACTATAATACACTGTTTGAAGTGTGGGTCTGTGCTCACAAGAATCTCCGGTATGTGGCATTTGTTATTGATAGGCAACGATATACTGCACTAGGGGTCTAATGTTAGTTGGGGATCTGCTAGGTGGACATCATGGCGTGGTCAGTGGTCTGGCACATGAAGAGAATACCTTGCAGGGACACAGGGTCAGAATGGCAGTAAGTTTCCACTGGCGAGGGTGCGTGGGCAAGGACACGTTTGTGGAGTTGAACGAGCTATGTGCTTAGTTCAGGCTGGTTCACATGCAGGACAGTGATCTCAGAGGAAGAGTGATGTGTTACATTTATTAGCTGTTGCAAATACCTCTGGAGTTTTCCAGTCAGAGTGGGAACGAGGGTGGGGGCCATGTGCTCTGCGCAGTGAGGCTTGGTCACCAAGATGGAGTAGAAAGGGGGTACAAAAATGGATGCCCCGTGTCCTGCTCAGTGGTCCCATCTACGCGAATGTCAACCAAAGTTAACTTCACATAAGGGCAAGGGGCGAACCCACTACTGGAGGCACTTGGTCAGAGTTTCTACTGAGGAGGAAAGGATGAGAGGGACCTGATGGCCCCTCGCTCCCACGCACTTGGCTGCATTTCCACCGGCCCATCCATCCCACCCCCCTCTATCAAAGGCGGTTCGCACCCGGGGATGAGCGCTGGCATGGGGGGTTGTCACGGGCGCAAACGGCCAAGGTGCCAAACAGCATGTACACTTCAAAAGGTATCCCACACCCAGGGGCCATCGCTCACATGGCCTCCTCAGACCCCGTGTCTCCATGCAGGCCTCCCCTGAGGCAGGCCGCCCCCCTGCAAACCACATAATACCACGACATACACACGTCATTCATTCACAAACACACCCCCGTTTCTAATACTTTATAAAACACTTGATATGTCTCATGAGAACATCTTTGTGCTTTACAAGTCAACTCCTGAACCTTCTACCTGAGAAGCACTGAGATCTATGCTAATCTGCTCGTCGTCGTGCTATCTGTGACCGCTTCGAGCAAACTCGTCAGTGTGCTACCTGTGGCCATCTACCTGTTCTCCTGCAACATACTGCTCGGCCCGCTGAATCCAACTGTTTGTTGGTCAAGGTAAGGCCATGTATCCTAGTTATATTTCGGTAATTTTTACAATTTTTTACAATAGTGCTATGGTCATTGGTCTCATTGCTATTGACTTGAGTTTCAATTGTTATGCCATCAATAGATCTATTTATTTTCATCTGTGTTAATTGTCATCGAATTGCATCCTTCGGGGGTCCAGTCTATAATGTAAGCATGTTTCCTTTTCGTGCAAGACAGAACATCCAAGGGACGAGTCACATGTTCAGAGTTTAGTCACATCATTTAAAAAATGTCTGTAACTTATGCAAATACTAAGCCGCAAATGATGAACTGGTATAGTTCCGGTGACCAAAACAAACCTTGCATTGAACATAGTATGGTTCATTTACTTTTTTTATGACATTTTTATTCATCAAGGTTTTATAATAATCTTGATATTTACTTTTCAGAATTTTCAACAATGCCTGCCTGTTCGATTAGCGGTTGCCCTTCGAAGACCCATGCTAAATCTGAAGGCACTACAGTGCATGTATTCCCGAAAACTGTTGATCGAATAAGAGAATGGGTCAGACATTGCGGATATCCACTGGATGAGCTGAAAAGTAGAGTCCAACAAGTCTTAGAGGACAAGAGGGGTGATTGATACCGCATCTGCAGCCGGCACTTTTCCTCGAACATGTACGCCACATCTTGGGTAAGAACGAAGAATAAACGGCGAACAACACGAAAATTGCTCGCAAACGCTATTCCAACTCTATTCGTCCACATTCCGCCACTGGTGAGTCAAGTGTCCGGATTTAGCTTTAGGCCTTGCGGTAGTGTGTAGGTAGCCGAATGGATTCATTGATATTTTAGGTGTTGTGTCCCTTGTAATACTTTCGACATTGATATGAGTGTATAGCTTTTTGAATAATGACATTTATCAATAAATTATTTTTCGATTTTATAACCCCCAAAGGAAATCTATTTATGGGCACAGGGAACTGTACTATATTGCGCATTTTGAATAGCATTAGTCTCAAGTATTCTGTCGGTTTACATGGCAATTTTTCTATATTTGCATTTCATTATCAAACAATAATTTACCTTTACAACTGCTTGACTATCCACTGAATCTGAAGCAAGAACATTCTACATCCGTGACGTGCTCGCAGTTATCACCACTTCTAGCGTGTATCAGGTAATCATACTTGGCTATTCCACTACAGACTTGTTTTATGCATGTCAAGTAATAGTTTTTATGTATCGTGTGATTATTTTACCAATTGTTTGGTTAGTGCTTTCCAATTGATATACACCTTAGTTGCCGTCCCTGGTGTTTGTTTTCAGTTATAATTAGTGTTATCCATACTAATGCAAGTACTGTCTTTCAGGGAGATGCTGAAGTGTCCACCACATTGACAACAGCCCTAGATGTTCTTCAGCAGCACAAGGTATGGATACTGACAGCTCCATCGAACATGATCATCAGGACTGGAACATTTGTCGTTTGATTGCTCTACACCATGTTTCATTTGTGGTTAGCCATTGATATGTACCTGTGCGGTCGACCCCAAGTGTGTGTTGTGTTTTCAATATTGTAATCCTTATTAATGCAAATACTATGTTTCAGGCAGTTATTGAAGCATCAACCCACGCACTTGATGCAGAGCCTGACATTCAAGTAATTCCAGGGGAAGTGGAAGCGGGACCATGCGGAAACGAATCGGCGCAACAGCTTTCGGAAGTGTGCACCACATTTACAACGTCCATAGATATTCTTCAGCAGCACGAGGTATGGATACTGACAGCTCCATCGAGCGTGATCATATAACGTGATTCCATTTGCTATACTTTCTTCCCTATTAACGCAAGTACTGTGTTTCAGGGAGACGATGGAGCTTCCACTACAATCACAAGATCCCATTTAGATGATGCAGATTTAAAGAAATCGGAGAAATAAGTCGATTAAATATGATCATATTTAAATATTCCTTGATTCTTTTAGACAATGCAACATTTGTGGTCATCTCTTTATATGTACCTGTGCCGTCAACCCCAAGTGTGTGTTATGTTTACAATATTGAAAACCATACGAACGCAAGTACTGCGTTTCAGGGAGTTGCTGATGCCTTCTCTCCAATACAATCATTCATGGCAGTCCATACAGAGCCAGAGGTATGGATAGTGACAGTTCCATGGAAGTAGGTCATCAGAGCTTGAATACTTGTCGTTTGATTGTTCTACAAAATGTTTAATTTGTGTTGAGCTATTGAGATGTACCCGTGTTTTCGTCCTCACGTGTGTTTTATGTTATCAATATTGTGATACATAGTAATGAAAGTACCATGTTTCAGGGAGTCGATGGAGCGTCATTCGGTGCTGTCTATGCGGATACAGAAAATATAGTCGTTGCAGCGCAAGAGGAAGGGAAGAGATGCGGAAACGAATCGGAGCTACAGCGTGCAGATGTTGAAGGTCGAGTCAAGAAAGTTGCAAAGAAAAGAAACAAAAATAAGGTTAGTTACAAACAGTTCATAACTTTAGAATTTCTTTGTGCTGGGGACTATTTTATGTTTTTTCCAGTCAATTGTACTATACTTTATCTTGTGTTTAAACTGAACATCCCTTTTCCAACCTGTCCTCTAGTTACCCGTGGGTGTACGAACTATACATACACAGACAGTGAAGCGAATGAGAGATGTTGCTTGCCTGACCATTTACACTATGGAGGAACTATTAATTCAGACGCCGCGTGTTGAGACTAGAGATGCTCCTATCCAATGGCCAGAACATGAAATGAATGTGTCCGGAGAATCCAGTAAAGTTGTAATGGACCATTGCTACAGTGCGACTGCACCACCACAAGAAGATTATACTGAATGTATTGAGGATAGCTCGGAAGTAGTCGCAGATCAATTCACACAATCTACACCCACCAAAAAATTGCCACCAAAAAAGCTGTCGACAATGTTGTGTTCTCCCATCAATGTTGAAGTAACAGATGTTGAAATGACAGAGAATGAACCAGCAGCAGCATTCACCGACGCATCAGAACCTGATATCGGCGATATTTCTTTCAGTTGTGGTGAAATGTCCTCAACGATGCAGTCCGAAACAAGTGTGACACCGGATGACAGTCTAATGAAAGAGGGCAAATACATAGTATTCGACAGTTGTTTGATGGATATTACGAGTATGCTGAAATGTGGGCATTCGGTCAGAGGGAAAGTATGTCGGAGGCCATTGATTCATGTGACTCGTCAAAAACAAGGCAGTAACGTCAAAATACATGCCGCCTGTAGATTAAATCATGCATTCTCATGGTCTGCACAACCGATGCTGGGGAAGCTGCCAGCAGGCAATCTACTGTGTGCAGCTGCATCACTTTTTAGTGGGTCCAGTTTTAGAAAGCTAGAGTCTTTCTTTCAGTTTGTGGGACTTAATTTTATTTCTAAAACGCAGTACTACAAATACCAACATGATTATCTGTTGCCGGCCATTAGTGATGCTTGGAAAATTGAGCAATTGTTTCTAGCAAGTACATGCGAAGGGAAACGATTCAGGCTAGCCGGCGATGGACAGTGCGACAGCCCTGGATTTTCTGCCAAGTACTGCACCTACCACTTTCAGGACATGGATAGTAAGAAAATTGTGAGTTCAGTGGTCGTGCAGGTAACACAATGTACATCCTCAGTGGCCATGGAGAAACTAGGATTTATAAGTGGTGGAATATCTACAATCGAGGGGAATGCACATCGACCTCATAGCCACGGACAGACACGTTTCAATTGCCAAGACAATGAGAGAGCAGTTCCCACATATTAAACATCAATTTGATGTATGGCATCTTGCTAAATCAATCAATAAGAAAATCTCGGCTGCAGGGGAGAAAAAAGGTTTGGAAAGTATTTCACAGTGGTCCCAGTCTATCAGCAACCATCTTTGGTGGAGCTCCAAAACTTGTGAAGGGTCAGTGGAAATACTACTTGAATAAATGGCAGTCACTGATGCACCACTGGACCAACGTTCACCGCTGTGAACATGGCCCTTTGTCCCCAGAGGAGGCAAGGAAGAAGAAGTGGTTGGCTCCATCTTCACCCACACACAAAGCCATTGAGAAGATTGTTTTCGATAAAACTATCAAGAGATTTGAGGGGACTGACAGAATTCTGTCACACAAGAGGTTTGGAGGTGTTCCACAATATGTGCCTAAAGTACAGGCCAAAGCGCTTGCATTTCAGCATACAGGGCATGAAACATACTCTACTTGCGGTCTTGGCCCATAACGAGAATCTCCGCCGTGAACAATCTAGGACTATGGGTAATGTAAGGATGCGTCGCTACACTAAGGTGTTTTCTAAAAGAAGTAAGCAATGGATCATCAAACCAGTCTATGAGGAAATGGAGTTCGACTTTGTAAAAAGCCTCATCGTTGCTGTACTCGAGAAGCACAGATATGGAATTTTGAACGTTTCTGTGCAGAGCACTGATGCATTGCCACCGAACATTGCCACTGTGCCATGTCCACCCAAAGAAGAGATGGTTGTGAAGTACAAATCCTGGTTTAAATAATTGTAATATGATTGTCTTTTTGTAAATAAATGTTACTGTACAGTGTACATACAAAGTATGCTAACCCTAACCCCTCCCTTCACCATACTGGGTGGCGAACAACCTGGGTGTCATGTTTGACTTCTCTCTCTATTCACCTCCTATCGCTGACCTTGTCAATATGTGTATGAATATATTTTTGTTGCTGTAACTAGGTTTCGCAAGGCTTGCGTATTGCAAATAATAAAACAAACAATAAATCTCACTTTCAACTCAATTCCTCGGGTACGTTATACTTTCCCTGACCTTCCCTCAAAAAGTCAATGTCTCCATAGTTATGGTTCTCTAGGGCTGCAAAGCTTGCGGACAACGAGGACAAAATTGGGGGCCTCAGAACGCGCCAAGCGAACCGTTGCAGATGGGAGAGAAGCCAGTTCACATTTGCACATTGAGGCCTAGTACATAGATGGATTCGAAAATTCAAGTTCTCACAGATGGCTTTACTACGGGATGTTGCAAAGTAAGAATGTATGCTCCTTTAGAGTGAAGGTCAGCGGCTTTGATTTTCAGCTGGCGGCCTGAAGAGGCCCACAACTCACACTGGCAGTATAAGGTTCTATTGTTTTTTGACCTTGAGAGACAGGGACCATGCCGAAAGGACTTCATTTGAAGGAGGGGTGCAATAACGTAAAAGAACATTCTGAAACTAGACCGAGTTTCATTGTTAGTTCAGTATACGAAAAATCGTTGTCAAGAGCACAGTGGGATTTACAGACTGCATTACGCAGAGACACAATGGAAATTGCAAATATAATGTAAATAACTCTTTAGACGCTTTTATACCTGAATGAAGAATTAATGAATGGATGAATGAATGAATGAATGAAGAGCAAGTAAAACATTTGTGGGATCGTCTTTGTACCAGGCACATGGGCATGCAGGTCCACATTCCACATGCATGTAGACAAACAGTTGTTTCTCATTGTGTGTTAACCTTGATTTATTTCGTTAGTTTTCGCGTTGATTTTAGAGCCGAACATACTCCACTGCACTATCCTTGAAAGCAAATAGTTTCAGATCGGCCGTAATAAATAAAATTAATAATATTAATAAGGATCGGCTGGCGAGACGGATTATAATTTTTATGTTTTCAAAACAGGTGTTTCCTACCCTACTGCTACTGCCACCAGTTTCAGACCCCGGCAGATGGTTTCTTCAACCGCCAGCTGCAGTTTATCGTAAACAACTGCTCCACTTTGATGATCTTATGGGACAATCGCCAAGGGCCCATATGCCCTTACGCGGTACGAGCGGCTAGAAGCAACATATCAACCTTTACGCTGGCCTAGTGCCTAGTTGATGGAACAGCCTTGCGGTTCACCATGCGACCAAAGTGCTTCTTTTAATGAAAACCAACAACCTGTGTACCATAAAGTAACAGCGCGTGACTCACGATAAAACGGAACAGGATTTGCGGATAGTGAAAAAAAAATGACATTCCGATTTAATATGCCAATTGCTGAATATTAAACATTTAATGTTAAATAAATGTACTTTACCAAATGTACCGTGTTGTTGTGTGACTTGAAAGTACAGTTTTATATTCAGAATTGTGGCGCGCTGTGTTGTGAGTTGATCTGTGTTGGTTTCCAGGTTCTGTGTGAAGTCGCGTAGAAGACGACTGGGCACGTTTGCTTACGCAGCACAGTAACGTCACGGAGAGAGGCGGGGAATATGAATGTTTTGATAATGTCCGGCTCAGGGGCGGGGGATATGATTTAGTGCCGCAAAAGCAGGTCAGCCAGGGCGATGCGGCAAGTGATAGGATTATCACAAAATGGCGGCGCCCTACTGCCTGCTTTCACGTGCGTTTAATGGACGAAAACTCAGTTAAGGGGAAATTTTCTAAAATCGAGCGATTTAGGCCTAAAAACACATGGCCGACCCGTAGGGCCAATAAAAACTTTTGACCGAACCATTCCTTTAAAGGAGCATCTCTACTAGCTCCTGGTTCCCCTGCTGTAGATCCTGCCTACAGGGTGATGCCCAACACCCAGGAGCTGGTTTTAGCTCCTGCTCCTCGAATCTCAATTTGGAACCCTGTAGGGGCTCCATAGAGGCTGAAAAAAAGAAGAGTGACTGGATCTGAGAGCCACAAGGGCAGGGGTGAGGCGCAGGCCTCGCCCGACCGACCCCTGGTTTGTCTAGCGGGAAGAGCAGTCTCAATCCCAGGGCCAAGGACTGGCCCGCTCTATACCACGCTTGCCTCTTAGTCCAGAGAGCAGACTAGGTCATTTAGGGTCAGTTGATATACCACTTGCTTCAGTCTTTCAGAGGGGCCTGCAGGTGGAGCGGTCTCTCCCGCCCTTGGTCGAAGCCGGCTACTTCTCTGCCTGATCCATGCAGTCGCCTCATGACAGCATTGCAGGCTTTTCGCTGTGGTCAGCAGCTGCTGCAATGCGGCATATGTCACCCCACTGCTTCCCCGCATCTCTAAGATGTGGTGAGGGGGCAGCGCAGGAGAACAGTGTACCCTCCAGGCCGGGGTGCATCCTGCAGGGCCAAGTCGATCCGCCGCAGCAGGGAGGCGGGCAGGAGCCACCAGGACTCTTCACAGGATCGTCCAGGCACGCATGCCCTCCAGCACAGCATCTCGGGATGGGTCGGTTTCAGTTTTGTGCTGTTACTCATCCCCCGCAGGGACAGGGGAGCGAGGCGGACCTCATGGGGCCAGCCGGTTCGCACCTTAGGACTGCCGGGTCGGGCGCTGCTGCGTTTTCCACTCGCTAGACTTGCTGATGAGTCTGGCACACAATGCCATGTTGGCTCCAGGTCCATTGGGGCTGCAAAGAAAATAAGTCTGGAACAGGTTATTTTCCAAAGTAAACATTTCCTCCAGTAGTGCCCGCCACGCTCCCCTTCCTCGGACTGCATTTTCACTTCCCAAATGTGAAAAATACCAAAGTTCAGGGCATAATTGCCTGGATCGGGCCAGGAGCTATCGCAGAGCCAAGCTTCACGCTCGGCTCCAAGCCACGCCCCCCCAGAATCTCAAATCTTATGTTGTTGCTTTTGACACCAGACTGAACCAAGACTGTTAGGAGGCTCTTTTATCCAAACATCCAACATCTTATTAACCTCAATTGCACCTTATTGCATTTCCACTGCTTTTCACGAGTACACTTTGTCCTGCATCATGTCACTGTGTCATTCCAGGTGAGAGGGAACATGGAGAAAAACTTCCCAAACAAAGTTATGCCCTCCTACTGCTAGTCATTTGTGGAGATTACCCATTACAATGAGTCACCTTAAGTGTGATTCTAGCGCAGGTCTGTAGTGGTTCACCATCCTTGACCTCTCGATCTAGCTCAAACTTTAAACCCAGGGATGACTGCCTTCAACCTGTGTATGCGGAGACAGATTATTTGGGATTACCCAAATCCACCTCTCCAAACTTGGATACAACTTCGTACAGCTAGGTCCATTTGTCCTGTAAGGCTCTAAACCTTATAGGCTCCATGACCAACATGTCTTCATCTCAAGTCAATTCAATGTGAGGCCTTCTGGCCCTGTAGATTGTGTCTGCCTCAGCCATCATGAGTGCCATCCTCTTTCTGTGGTCCAGTGCATAATGCACTCATTTATGGTGAGAGAAGCATGGGGAGGTTCCCAACATTCTTTTACTAGAGCCAAAGGGCCTCCGACTGGATGACCAAAGAAGAATGGAAAAGGGCTAAAACCTGCATCCGCTTATGGAACGGACCATCTCTACAAAGAAACAAAGCATAACAAAGAAATTCCACTTCCGCCTCAATGGTTCTTTTGAAGCATCCACCAAACTCTACAAGATTAGTTTGTGGATGGTAAGCAGTAGAAAACTGAGATGTTATTCCACATGGCTTCCATATACTTGGACATAAAGTTGGTCCCCCTATCAGACACAACTTCTTTGGGAACTCCAACAGAGGTAAAGTGTCATGATGCCTACCCCCGGGGAACCAGACCAGGTCCAGCAACCCCGGAAGCAGGCATCAAGTTATTTTGAGCAAGCCCAAACGCCCCTGCTAGGGGCTGTTTGGGTGCGGTCCTGTCGCCTATGGCGCCAGGCTCTTATGGAGAGTCAGTTCTGGCGCCATAGGCGCCAGGCTCACAGAGTAGAACCTGATGCAGACCATGCTGCAAGCTTACCTGGTGCAGACCATGCTGCAGAGCTCCAAGCCAAATGAGGCTTGGAAGGGACTATTTTACCTAGGGACTTTTTTTTTTACTCGGGTGGGGCTGGGGAAGAATACTTACCTGGGACTACTTTGGAGGCTATTTAAACCACGCCCGAAAGAGCAGCACATGCTTCGCGTTATTCTGCATCCAGCAGCGTAACGCTCACTGTGTCTGCAAGCCTGCATTCAGTCTTCTGCCACGCCCGCCTCGAGTCTGCAGCTCCTAGAAAAAGTGAGGAACAGAAGGAGAAAGGTTAGAATAAGAGCAAACCTTCGATCCTTACCCGAATTCCAGATCCACCGCACCTTCGAGCTGGAAGAAAGAAGCATTTACGCACGCCGCCTCGCCTGCTGCAGCGCTGCGCTGAACTCACCGGCCTTCGCAGCATCCTCACGATCCACCGCATCCTTCTGCACGTTCCCGCCGCATTCTCGCACCTAAGGGGAACACAAGAATAGCAAAGGTGAGCCAAGGAAATAAACATAGGCAATAGTAACTACCCCCATAGACTTACCCGATTACCGCCGGGGGTACTATTCCTCTTCACGGGTCAGCGCAGTCTCCATTGCATCCTCGCCGCACCCCGACCCCTAAGGGGAACAAAAGGGCGACAAGGTGAGACAATGGGACGAATAAGGGGAACTCTTCTCACCGCAATAGACTTACCTAATTTTACCGCCAGAGGCATAATTCCCTGAACTTCATATTTTCTCGCCACACCTGAATAAGGGAACAAGCTGCTTACATTCTGGCCTTATTTTATTGAACTGTGTAGGATAAGTTAAATCCTTACCTGAACTTCGTCCGCTACCACGAGGAACTCATCGCTGGGGTCAAACTGCAAACTGCAAGGAATCGGACAAGAGTGAAAGTCATACATATGAACTCTTACGAACTACATATTTTTTGGAGTCAATATTGTTCTGGAACTCACCAATTCCTTCGAGCCAGTGAAGCAACTGGTTATCAACGCGCCCCTGCGCTCAATGCAGGATGGAGAGCTCATCTTTTCAAACCATCAGGTGAGACTAGAAGAGGGGACATCGAAGGTGATCCGTGGGGAGAACAGCGGGGGTAGAGGGGACTGTACGCTCAACTCCACAGGTGGTTAATTCCCTTTCTCCATTTGCAGAAGAGTATTCCTAGGGGCCAAGCAAACGAAGCTAGGTGGGCCAGCACAGTCCGTCATCTCGGCCCTACACGTCACATTGGTGGAGACCGCAGCTGTCCAGTTCAGATAGACGCCTCTGTGGGAGCCAGGTGAGCGTAACAAAGTCGCTAGGAAGGTTTTGGCAATTGACTTGGCAGTTAGTTCTCAAAACGTATTGAATAAACAGTACCAGCACATGGTAAACTACAACTAGTACATCAGTTTCCTGGAGCAGTAGGAGGATCAAGGGCACCAACAATGTCAATCAATACCCATTTCCTCAAACTCCCACAATAGGGAGAAGCACCAAAGGGTCCTGGAATTCTGCACCACTTTTGGCTGACACCTAGCACGTATTACAGCTTCTACTTAAACACCCATCTTGAGCCAGTAAACTTAAAAGAGACAATATTGTCTTAGGTCTTCTGTGGCAAGCCAGAAGAAGTACTCTGACCAGAGGACATAGCTTCCAAGTAACTTTATTGAACTTAAAAGAACACGTCTCACAAAACCTACTTCTAATGGGGAGTTCCTTTCCTATCAAAATTAAACTAAGATGCTCGTCAACACAAATATAGTCCTCGGTCCAAACCTTTTCACTAAACTGGCCCTACCACTAAAACGCAAAAAGAAAATTAGCTAGAGTGTCCTGCACTCAGTGTTGTTCACCAAGTTCTCTCTCGGACATTCCAGGAATTCTTCCTGGATATGGATCCACTAGTTATCTGTGATTAACAGTACTCCTTACTTCAGTTCTTGGCAGTCTATCAAAACTCCTCAAGTTTCCCAAGTTCAACAATAAAAGTCTTAATTTTCTACAAAAACAAACGGACGAAATTTCTTTAGGTGGAGAGATATATACATGATCCCGCTTCAGTACTTGCTAATTAAAGTGTTGGGTGCCTCTGGGTTCTCCTTTAGTCGGCTCTCCACTTTGCTTAGGAGTCCTGGTGGCTCGATTGGGTTCCTCTGCGCTAATGCCTCCAGCGTTTTATCCCTCTGACATAGGGGTGACACCTCTTTCCATTGGGTTCTTTTAGTTCTCGGGAGCCACAATGATTATTCAGGAGGTTTATACTGTTTGGGTCTCCACACTCTTTGCTTTGTCTGTGACTCTTGTGGGGGTTTAGGGAAGTAATTTCCTCTCCCCTGCCCCCCCCTTGTTCTTTCACTTATCCCTCTGGGGTATGCAATGTTCCTTCTAAGCTGTGCAAATGTGTGCCTTCCCAGCTTCCTTCTGGGTGCTGCTCAGAAGAGCGTTAGCCGTGCACACAGACAATTCCCACCTCCTCAAGAACGAGCACTAGCAACAATAGTTAATTTGTTGATTGTAATATGAATAATGTTCAAGTACTAGAATTTCCAATCCAATTTTGCCTTAGCAAAAGCGTCAACCACACTTTGTAACCCAAATGTCAGCTCAAACATCGGATACTGACTTAGTAAACAGGCTACTTGGCTGTGTAACCTAATGCTACAATGCCTATTCTGTGTACATACGTCACATGGCACTTTGAAGCGGTCCCCTTGCAAATTACTGCATTACAAAACTCCAACATTAATTTGCCCTTTAAGGATTTTGAGCAGTGTGAAGGCATCATGAAGTAGACTCCGACACCAGATTCAAAACTGGCTCTCAAAAGTATAATCAACTTAAAAGGCAGGATGGAGTAAGGCCTAACTTGTCCTAAGGGACAAGTTACGCCTTCCTGTGTCAGGAAGTCCAAATCAAATAACAGCCTGTGTCCAAAACCAATACGTGCCCTCACAACTAACTGTATACAATGTGTAGGGATGTCGGCCTCAAAATGACTAGTGTTCAAAAGAAAGTTCAAAGCTTTTTCCAGCTCTTGACTTATGATCAGCACCCCTTTCCTCCAGTTCAAAACAGTTCACTATATCGGGGTTCCCTTCCCAAAGAGTTCCACTCTTTCAGCTTTCAAAACAACACAGTTCCTTGTGACACTTCCCAGCTCCTCGAATATCAATACTTTTCACCAGTTCACATAGGCAGTTGTGTTTCTTAACTTCAAAAAACACCTAAAACGTTGTTGAAAAACACAAGCTTTTTTATGTATACTTTTGTTGGCTTTTTCATACAGGAGGCACTCGATCTAGGTGCAGATGTCGGAACCACATGGTGCACACGCAACAGATACCCCTTCTTGACTACTTCCATCAACAATTAGCCATTGCTTCCATTTAACAGTAATGTCTAGTTGATTCCCCAGTGTCGCTCTTCCGACACTGTACTGTGGCTTGGTTGGCCACCATGCACTTTGTTACACATTTCTGTATTCCCCTGGCTCATGCCAACACAGGTTTACTCTTAACCTGCCATTCCTGGACCCCTTTTTGCTTTGGGTGAATACTTGGTTTCTCATTTCATACCCGTCTTGGTATTCTCTAGACTTTGCCAATACTCGTGTTTCTTACAATACATTCTGTGGTATCTGCTTCATGCACCACTTTGCTTTCACTCCATTCACGAGTGCTCAACTTGCTTTTTACACTGTGCGGCATTCAAAAAGTGCTTACAATAACTTTCAGTTTGTTCGGTATTCAAAAGTACTTTGTTACAGGTTCCCGGAGTGTCCTGGTATGAGTGTTTCTGGTTTCCACTCACTGGTCACACACGGCAGCTCCCTTCTGCTAGTTGTCCTTCCCCACAGGCCTCTTAATGCTCCTTGTTCAGCTTTCCGACTTCCCCAAGCTTCGCCTTTCCCTTGTGCAGGCCACAAAGTGCATTGCTCACTCTCCTGGTTTCCTGCGGCGGCTGGGGTTTGTGGGAGTGCCACAGCTCCTGCTGCATGGACCCTTTAAGAAGGGTAGCAGGACCATCAGACCCTCTCGCAGCCCACCTCGGCCTCTCTCCCTCTTCGTCCGCTCGACACTGCTCCCAGCACATGAGTCTCCAGCTCCCTTCTCTCCAGCCCGCTCTTCCTTCTTCCATGCAGCAAGCTTTATATATCCGTTAGGAGTGTTAAATGACCACAGGTGTGGGTTATTAAGTTTAATTGCCTGACTCCGGCAAAACCCATTAGGTGGACATGCCTGGTTGTTCCACCTGTATGCCTCCATAGCCCTAGTCTCAGTGGCAGAGTAGTGCTTGGGACTGTCAGATTTCATAAAAGAAGAATGTATAACTCTGTCTTATCTCAGATATGAGTTTGTATCAATCAAATGAGGATGGGTCTTCCTAGTTGGTCTCTTCCTCGTCCCAGTATTGAGGTGGCTTTTCTGGGGGACAGTTTGGAGGGAAGAAAAGGGAAAGGGCTGACAGTAGCCGACAAAGACTTGAGGGATAGAGGGTTAATTTTGAAAAGGGAACCAGGGAATACCATGTCTCAACTAAGGATGTCCTCTCCCCAAGTTACCTCCTCCCTCGCATATCCAGCCCCAGGGTCAGGATCCAAAAGCAATGGCCTTTCCCTGGCCACCTGAGAGGGAAATCCAGAGGGAAAAGAAGTGAGGACACCCTCAGGTGCATTAGGCAAATATCATGCTCAGGCTCTTCTGTGTTGGCATTTCTAATGTTACCACATAAGTGGAGAGCTAAATTACAATATCATCTACTTGGTCTACAAGGGATAATGGCAGGGCTTGCAAAATCTACTAGCCCACTAGCATTGTAGAGTAGTTTTATTGAAGGGCGTGGGCCATTTGCACAATGCTCGTCCCTGCTGGCGAGTATGGGAATGTTAGAAACTATTTTTCATTTACTGCAAAAACAATTTATTTACAGTAAATGGCAACTACACGTTTTCACCAAATATGAAGTGTGCTTATGGCGACATACATAATTTTACAAAAAGCACTGGTAAATATTTAGTCACCAGTCTCCTTGGGACAAGTGCATTTCTCTCAGGTCGAGTATGTAAACTAACTCACCATGCAGGTCTAGTGGGATTTTTAAGAATTTGCAAGACCTGAATAGGAATGAAATATGCTTGGCACTACTCATACAAAGCATTAGAGCAATGAATATTCAAAAAGCTACATTGCTTTTCACACAACCTGCATGCTTTCAACATTTTCAGAGTTCCATTGGGCATAGACCTTAACAAATGCAATTGTCATTCATTCTCTGCTTTATAAAAAATTGTTTCACTGATCACATGTATAACCCTACCCAATAATATTAGGGGATGTTGCAACCAATCTGGTTTGCACTGCAAAGTAATTGTCTGTATGCACGTTCAAGTCATTTTCTTAAACTGCCCATTATACCATGATGAGGCATTACATATTTTGTTGTTTTCTAAGTATTGTGGATATGCAAATATTCCGGGGAGTGTTTTACTGCTACATTCCATCACTTTTTACAGAGCTCAATCAACTAGTATTGGAGGTCAGTACAGGATCCAGGGGCGAGGAGCACATGGCAGCAGTTCCGAGGTCTGAAGAACAAATAAGCAACTTTTTTGGAAAAAAAGGAAGAAAAAAAAAAGGCTAATGTTTGGGAAGTACATTACTGTGAATGGAATGTGCGGTTTATTTGCATTGAAGGATGGTGAACTCTAGTAACAGTCAAGGAAACTGCACCTTTTGTTTCTCTCTAAGCTCAGCTGTTGAGGGCTTTTCAATATAATTAAGTGATCTGTGTTTAGTGCCTCCTGCATCCTCATGTATCTTGTTTAACTGTTAACAATGTATTGCAGAAGATGGCCCCCTAGTTACAGGAGGAGGTCATTCATCTATTGTACCTCTGAGCATTGCTGCATTTAACTCAAAAGGCAAATGTATGGTTTTCTTCAAAGGGGCTCCATAACAAAAACTTCAGTGGGGTTATTACAGAATTTCGCAGAGGCGAGGACAGCAACTATAGGCTGTATTATGTGCACAGTCATTTCTTAAGGAAGGGTTACAAGCAGTGATCCGATTACATTGTACTTCCTACTTGGAAAGAAATGATCTTTTAGGGAGTTAAAAAGTAATTCGCTCTTGACGGGCAGTAATAATATGCTACTACGCTGCAGGTCACAGATTTGAAAATATTAATGGGACTTCATGGGTGGAAGCAGGGGTTTAGCTCTTATTCATTCATCGTTTCCCAGTGTTGTTGGGCCTATTTGTAATCCCCATTTTTATCGTTGGGCAAATGTGCCCGTTTTTAGGGAGTAAAATTGGGTAGTATGTATGCCCCTTACATGCAGGGCTAGTTTTGAGTAAGCATTTTCATTGCTCTGTTAACAGGACAATGTAATATTGATGGTAAGCAGCGGTACCCGCATTCTGATTGTCATACTCTGTGGTGTAGTTATCCTGATGCAATTATCATCCTGACACACATTATGAGAGACATGTTCTCATGGTCTGTGAATTACATCATTAAAGTGGCACATTAACTCTTATTGGCATGTTTCTGTCACAATCCTTTTAGCTGCAATTGTTTCATCTGGTAAATAATGTACATATCTGAATTTCTTGCCAGCCACATCAGTCGTGATAATCAATATTTGTTTTTTGCAATTCATAAGAGTATTGTTTTACCAGTGTCATAAAACCCATTCTGCATGGTTTCTGAGCAATGTTAACAAATGAATAGCCACAACTAACACTATTGTTTATACTGAGCACACCATGTTTTGTATGTATACACTTGTTCTGTGCATACAAGTACCTTTGCTAGGTACCGTAGCAGACCTTGATGTCTTGGACTGGTTGATGAGCTTGCTTTATAATGCCAAATAAAAATAAACTTTTTTAACCTATGTCTTTGGAAGAAGTGCAGTAAGAAGTACATTTTACACTGATTTGTAAAAGAAATTGCAGAGGTTTTGGGAGGGGGAAAATTCCCAATTCATGCTCGCAAAATGGCTTTCCTCTTTATTCAGTTGCGCACATTGAATATAAATAATGCCAACCACTTCCGCATTCTGCATTTAGAGAACAATAATTAGAGGGAACATTGTTGGTGACCCCCTTTTGTATTGGGTTCTTTCAACACTTGTTTCAGATATTGAGTGCTTCCGTGCTCCCCTTGCATCTGCTCTTTGCTTTTCTTATTGGGACCCTCTGCCTCCCTTGGTTTCCTCTGTCCCAATGCCTCGCTTGTCTCTCTGGGGTATTGGTAAGCCCCCTTTCCTTGTGGCTCTCTTAGCTCTTGGGGCTTCCTGTGACCCTTCTGGAGGTTCATACTACTCTAGTTTCTCGGGCTCCTGTAACCCTTCTTCCCCCATTCTCTCTCTGGGCAATCCTTTCTTCTTCCCTGCTCGCTCTCTCCACTATCTGCCTCCCTCTGACCTCAGTAACCTGTGTACCTTTAGTGTTGCATGATTTGTTCCAAGGAGGATTTTCTGCAGCAGTGGCGTTCTCTATGGCTTGCCACTCTTCCGGACTGGATACAAGCAGGTTTTGGGTTTCTCCTCAGTGTTCTCTTGCTCTTTTGATCTTGCGTTTAAAGTGGAGGATATACTCCTCCCTCAGTTCCTGGCTTCGGTTTGCGTACATTGAGCCCACAACATCCTCTGTGTGGTTGAACCTCCAGATAAGCTTTGGTTTGTATGGCATTTGCTTCTCAGGCCCCGCACACGTCTGTCGGGCCGGCAGCGTCTCTTTATTTAATTATTTCTTACACGCCACAGCCTGCGGGCATCAGGGCACACAAAAACACATGGACAATCATAAAAGACTCTTATTTTTGTATGTTCCCATTTTAACTAAACAAAATAGTTTTGGAGGTGTTTTTACGAAAGGTAAGCATGTTCTCCTGTTCTCTTCCTTGAGTAGTTCAGCGGTAATTTGTTCCAGGCTTTTGTCGCCTGAACTTGAAAGGAGCAGACGCCCCCTCTCGCAAGCTTAACTCCAGGGCAGGTCAAATACATAGAGTTACATAGTCGTGTAGATTTTACCATGATGCGTTGGACCAGTCCCTCTCCAAGATACGAGGGAGCAGACCCATAAAAACATTTATGGGTCAGAGAGAGAAGCTCGGTCTTTGAGGTGTTGAGGCATACCCAAGTTGTCGACTTCCATGCCTGTATGGATTTGTAGATACTAGAAATCCTTTTCACAGCACAGATATAGTTACCACTCAGTTCAATCACATGCAGAGTATCATCAGCATAATTTGTGAACTGTGTTCCCATGTTAACCAAAAGATCACACAAGGGTTGAATGTAGACATCAAAAAGGGCTGGTGAAGGGCATGCACCCTGGGGCACTCCACGCGATTAGTGTTTGCTCTGACTGTAACAATTTAAACGTCTATGAACTACTAACAGTGTTATATGTTACTAACAAAGTTCATAGAATGGAATAGCAGAATGATGGACACTAACCTGGCCCGACAGCAGACCATCTGGAGCAACAACTGCAGAATGGAAAGATCACCCGAGAGTCCCTGCCCCTCCGAACACCGGAAATGCGAGTACCATTGAGGGAGAAATACGAACCCCAGGGAAACTCTCTGGGGGAACAAAACCCTGGACCGGTTCTCCCGATTAAATGGCTCTTCTCAGGGCGAAGTGTGCTGGAGGAATATGACGAGAGTTCTAGAGGACGAGAAAGGACAGGTAAGTAACAGATAGCTTGGCAGGTCTTTGAATGAACATCTTATGGAAGGGCTCTACACTTACAGAAGCCCGGATAGGCAGGGGTTAGATCACTTGTGTCGACCGACCCTGGGAGCTGGTAATGAAGTTGATTGCCGGAGAGGCTATGGTTCCTAGTAAGGGAAGGAATGTTAGTAATGACACAAAGGGAAGGAGGGAAAGTAAGAGTCGAAAGAAGCCAAGAGAACTTACTTTCTCGCTACGAATATCTTCTATTTCGGGGGCTTGAATCGAACAGGAAATACTGCTCGGAGGCAAGATTGAGGATTGGGGATGCGAGAAGGAAGCGATTCTCAGCAGAACAAAGGCGTGACAGATGTCTATGATGGAAAGAAAGGTAGTCAGAATGGGGAGAGTTAGAGAGTACCTGCCAAAGTATCAATAATGGGGAAAAGAGTATCCACGAACTTAAGGAGCATCACAAACAGCAGAAGCGACGCACCGAAGCGGTGTTCCGTGTTCCTTAAGTGGAGTCACGTGATCCGTCAATTGCGTCTGCCGCCAGCGTGCAGCAACTAGTCTGTTACAATTTGTGCGCCAGTGCTCTCTAGCCATCTTGCAGTTCACATGTAGCGTGCCTCCGTATAGAGACCAGGTACGCCTACTTAACCATCACTGGAAAGGTGTAACACTGACACCACGTTGCCCCAACAGACTCTTCACTTACGCTTAGCTAGGAAAGAGCTAATCCAATCAATGGCATTCTAGAGCAGCTTCCAATCTCAGTAAGAGTGTTCAGAAGCTTTTTATGATCCAGAAGATCGAAGGCTGCTGATAAGTCACAGCACAATAGCAACCCTGTATCATAGACTGGAAGCCCGATTTCCTGGGATGCCGAATATTTGCTTGATCCAGATGTTTCTGAAATTGCATTGTGGCAATTTTGTCTACAATTTTTTATAAAAAGGGAACATTTGTTTTGGGTCTCAGATTGCTGAATGGCTTTGGATCGTGATCGGCTTGTTTTGCAAAGGGGTAACTAGGACATTCTTAACAATATCTGGAACAATATTATGGCTAAAAGTCACATTACTAAAACATGAAAGGAATGGAGCAAAAAGTTTTTTATTTATTTAAAATAATTTTAGAGGAAATTACATCCCCCATGACACATTGCAGGATGCATCTTTTAAAGATTAAGATTTTCCATCTCAACTATCAAAATGAATTTAAACTTAAAAACTGGTTGTGGTAAATATTGGGTAAGACAATATTGAGTAAGGCATCAGAGGTCTGGCTGTTAGCAATTGTAGAATGGGCCAATTCAATTTTGTTATGAAAAGCCTTTTGATCCTCGGTACAATCCTCCCTGGTAGGCACAAAAATTTACGCCTCAGAATGGGGGTTTTCGTTTTCTTTTTTTTTTAAATCTCAAAACATTGTTTGTGTGGTTCCCAGAGTTTTCAATTCCAGCATTAAAATAATGCTTTTTGGCCTCAAATATTTCCCTTACACATGTTTTTTCTGGGGATTTCCGCATCATCCTATTTTGTTTTATTCTTTTCTTTTCCCAATTCCGCTCTTCTTAGCTTTTCTCTTGTTTCAACAAACTCAAGGCAGGTGTAAACCAAGTCTGATAATTTGATCTTTTTCAAATTATTTTTGACTTCATAGGGGTTACCTGGTCCAGTAATTCAGTCAAATATTTCCCATAACAAGTGGCTAATACACGAGGAAGATCAGTATCTGTAGTGGCATTCATAAGCCTAAACATACGGTTTCCCAGATCCACTGGCAGAACTTTACTTACATTTCTACTCATTACTTTTTTCAGTGGATTCATTTCCTGTACTACCCTTTTAGGTAATTAAAGTTAAAAAGTAACAAAATAGTGGTCAGACCAAATACAAGGACTGGCACTCAAAGAGTCCAGATGCAAATTTTTTGTTACCAGCCAGTACAAAATATTGCTTTTATTATGGGTTGATTCTTTATTGTGGAAAGTGGCTTCAATATTTGTATAGTTGCTTTAGCATCCGCTTCTCTCCGCGCCACAGCCAGCTCCGCTGTTCAATGCTGCGCCGATGTTCGCACGTCAGAGGCTCCCCTCTGCGTATGGTTTCTCTCCCTCCATTCAAGGGTTGTTGGCCCTTTATTCTCGCTCTGACTTCAAAGAGGCGTATTGTTCACTGTCAGCTGTCGAGCCTATGGAGAGTTCAGCATTACCTTGAGCCAAATGCATAAAAGGTAATGTCAGGATTATTTGGAGTCCAACATATAGATGTACCATTAGTCTCTCTTATTCCCACATAGGCATATCATTTCGTTGGTATAGGGAGTTCCCCATGGGAATGGGAGGACTTGTTCCCCGAAGAGGAGTCACTACCATTGAGGTCACGCTTTCCCAAACCCCTAGGGAGAGTTTTGCTAAGCAGGTTGACGTCCCTAGCCTCAAAGGGGGTGGCTCCCGCAGGGAAAAAAAGGACAAAGTCTCCAGATTCATCACACTTCTTTACCCCAAGATTGTCCCATATTTTCACTCTAAGGAAGGTAAGCTATTCGGCAGAATGTCTGATCTGCTTGCTATTGCAAATTCATACATAAGTGACCAGCTGTGAAAGTTAATCTACAATGCAGTCACTGCACGGTTTTATCTGAATGAGTCTGTCATTATTCAGAGCTGCAGGCCTGAAGTAAGGCCTAGTATTCGGTGCTCAGTTTGAAGGCAGAGACTTGGTGACTGGTCAAACCCGTTTGTCTAAATATGTATCATCAGACAAAAGAATCAGTCGCCATCATCTTTGCTAACAATTTTTTACGTCAAGCATTCAGAAAATATCCTCAGAAAATTAGATGGCTGGGTGACGTAGAAACATTTGCTCCATGGCTGCATGTTTATTGAATAGGGCCTTATTTGAAAAAGCAGAACTTGGGGTAGCTTAAGCAGTTATTTTGCTAATGAAAGAAACTTGTGAAGCAAACATGCAAACAAAAAGCAACGTTTTGTATGATGTTTTCTAGTGTACGGGACCTGGCCCTGTCAAGAGGGGTACGAGGTCTAACACGGGTTCGCAGAGCCAGTTCTTTACCAGCCGACGGGGGAAGCAAATGCCAGGTACCAAAGTGAGGATAAAAGCAGGCAGTACAGATAGGCCAGTGTTGGTTGTTTAGTTGAGGTGAAGGGAGGAGCAGGAGGACGAAGAGTCAAGGCAGAGGAAGCACTGTTTAGCGGAAAACATGGAGAAGTGTCGAGAGTGTGTGCAAGGGGAGGTATTGGTTGCTAAAACAAAGTGGTACTTGTGAGAGTGTGTACAAGGTGTGAGAGATTAAAAGTGAGAGTGGGAGGGATGACTGGGGTGAGAGAGAAGGGTGACTGAGAGGCTGAAAGGTAGACAGAGAGTAGAGTAGTGGGAGAGAAATGTAGCAGGGTATAGAGGAGGGTGGAGGGGAGAGAGGAGCTTTAACTAGAGATTAGTGGGAGACAAGTGTAGCAGGGTGTAGAAGAGGGAGAAGGGGCTTTGACTACAGTGTAGTAGAAAGGGAGAGTAGTGGTGTGGAGAGGGAGGGAGAGTAGAGGTAGAGAAGGAGGGAAAGTAGAGGTAGAGAGGGAATGAGAGTGGAGAGGGAGAGGAGAATAGCGGTGGAGGGAGAGTAATGGTGGAGCAGGAGAGGAGGAGTATAAGGGTAAGGGAGTTTGGTACCTGGCTATTTGAAAGGCTATTTAACCAGGTAGAAACACCATTGTCCATTTGTGGACCTAGGTTAGGATTCTCCTAAATTCTTCCCAGAGGATGAAAGAGGACTCTTGTCCTTAGGCCATCAAGATCAGCCAGGCAATTAAATAGTAAGGGTAACCAATCTCGTGGCAATCATTGGGTTTAGGGCTGCCTGTGCTAGGTAAGGAACCGTCCTGGGGAGACGAGAAAGAGGGATGGCCCTTAGCAAGCCCCATCACAAATTCTTCAGTACAAACCCTTGAACATTCTCTGCAAGTTGGTGTGTTCTTGAGGCCCTCTATGACAATACTTTAATCCTTCACCAAATATAAACGGTCAATGTTTAGAATTAGAGATGACCAAATGTAAGCAATCATTTAACTTACTGACTTGACTAAATGTTAAGACACAGGGCCTCATAACGCGTTGGGCTGGATCTTGGCTGTAATGCAGCCTGACTGTAATAGCCCTAGCACCGACCGGTCCCCATTCCCCATTGGGTCCATTGGATTCAATGGGGCATTTTCAGCGCCAATTATGCGGGCTAATACAGCTGGCGGTAATACAGCCGAAAACAGGGGATTTTCACCGCCAGAGAAAGACTGGAGGTAAAACAGCCCATTTAGCGCCCAACTTGTGATAGGGCCAGCCCTTAAATGCAGCGGTAATACCGTTACCACCGCATTTAAGGGCTACAGCCCAACTCGTGATGAGGCCCACAATGTTTATGCTTGCCTTCTTGACTATGTACCATCTTTAAAATTAAACTAAAAATGAACAACCAGATAGGCTGCCAGTTGTTATGCAACATGGATGGGCCTCACTCTAGTTTATAACATCGAACTCTGGAGCAAAGCACAGAGAGTTCCACCATTACCTTGTGAGGAGAGACTAGGCAGAGCGGTAGTGCTGGGCGGCAACGTGAACTACCTTGCTGTGCAGGATTCCTCTCTGGCTTTGGTAAGAAGCAGTTAACAGCTAATCCAGTGTTCATCAATAGCAGAGTAATTTTGATTGAGGACCTAAAATTGGTACTTTGCCAATGTGTACCAGTTTGCCTGATTCTGCCCCATCTCCTGTATCAGCACTACAGATTGTGATGCATTTTTGTTCAGCCAGCTTGAACCTTTTCTCTAAAGCATGGTTAAATACTAAGTTTGGGGTGCAGCAAGGTTGGGCAAAGCGCAAATAATAGCCTACTCTCATACTTGCAGTTCTCTGACCATGATAAATGGACCCACATATGCACTGCTGGATGGAGTGGAGTACACCAGCAATTGAATTCAATGATTTAACTTGCAATTTACTTAATCTATGGCTTTAGATTGGTTTTAGATAAATGACCATAGAAGCTTTGGGCTTTTGACAGCAGTTGTAACCCCCTCCATTTAAAGGTTTGGTAGAACATCACCAATCTACTGTCTCTCAAATCCTGACAGCACTACTGCAAGTATAATTTTAAAGTTTCACTGTGCCATATTTCAGGTGGCTATATGCTTTAGATTCCTGGAAGTAAATATGACAAGAGTATGATGGGACTATATTCAACTACATTATTGCTAATAATGGGGACTCCCCTATTGTTGGACTACACTATTTTTTTATGCTCAAATATTACTCTACATGAACATAAATATCCAAATAATAAAGAGTGAGAGCATTCGTTTTGGGTTTCTCTTTATGAGGATAAAGAGGCACCATATTGGAAGCATAAATGCTTGCCAATTTAGTAAATAAACTGAATAGGGAAGTTATTGATTAATCTAGCGTTAATTATGTACACAATGGCAATACAAATTGGTTCCTAGATGCTCTGGGGTAGACCCACGACAATATTGCTGTCCAATAATGAACCTCAAGAATGGTGGTTTCTCATAATAAAAAAGATCCAGCTCTCGCCACTGGCTTCAGTCGGGGACAGCATTATTCCCTGCAACAATACCTGCTATATTAGCAGGTTGACATTTTAACTACCTTTGGGGCGGAGATTAGGCTCTGGCAAGCAGGATATGATGTAAATCATGACAGATGACCTGCTAGAGGTACCTCACGGGCCAACTATAATGGGAAGTTCTTAACTGACTGGGGCGCTAGCAACCTCGCTTGGTCTGCAACAGCAGACTCTACTGGATCACTATAGAGGAGTCCATCTTCCTAATAAATCCCATTTTTCTCAAGGGCTTCCCCCTCTTTGATTGGGAATATGTTCGCTTTCCCAAAGCTTCTTGCAAGAGACACCCCCTTTCACTCTTACTGATTTCTTTTCTAGAGGGTTCAACTTCTGCAAGTCTACTTTGCAAGTCAGTATACTCTCCAGACTACAGACCCTCAACGTTGGTTGGACCCACCACCTCTCCGCCATTCAGGCACCTCAGGTATACTTGCAAGTGTCGAAGAGGGAGAACACTTCTTCCCTTTCTTGCCTTTGGGTTTTCCCTTTGACTAAGGCATAACCTTGACTAAAGGCTTGGGGTTTTTGGTTTGATACTGTCCCAATAAGTTCAAGTTATTCCCCATCAACACCAAGAGTAGGACACCTTTCTGTTAATGAACAGGTAACAGTCATGCCATTCACTGCTAAGAGTCGGAGGTAAAACTGGGACAATTCGGATGGGGGCATTAGCAAGCTTAATCGGCACTAGTGGTACATCAAGGCTAATTAATGCACCCAAATCCTGTGGCTTAGCACATCTGGTTGACCCCCAGGCCTCCAACAACCACTACCGCGTATTAATCTGACAACACTGTAGGTGCCAGAACAGCAAATCTGATTTAATTAACTGCACTATAAGCTCAGAACTAACAAAATCAGCTCCCCGTGTGTCTCAGGCCAAAAGCAGCACAGAAAACCACAGTTATAAAAGCCCAAAGAACAGAGGAATTGGAGTAGATCACTCTCTCTTTTGAAAACCTCCACTGGTTCCCAGTCAGATCATGGATGAGCTTTAAGACCCTGCGCAACCATGAAACCAAGTGATTGGATAGGTTACAATGGCAAAAGAAAGAAGACACCTCCCAGGCAATCCCCTTCATTAATCTAACCTAAACATAGCCAAAACATTACGTGTAATCAGTGGAGGGGGGGGGGCAATTCATGCTTCTATGCCCACTACATTGCAATTCATAAAGGCAGAGGCGAGGTGTGCACTCTTCAGCATAAACCTCAAGACTCAAATTTCAACTAGTCACCACAGCCTCCAGCAGCAATACCACCACACAGCAAATCATACCCTAACTTCCCCAAACTCTAATTGACAGAGTACAATTGCCAGATTGCCCATGAGCCGCACGCTAGGTACGGCATCCCACCAGCCAGTGATTCACTGGTTCCCATAAAACACGTTCTGTTATAGGTCTTTAGCTAGTTTGAAACACCAAACTTTGAAAGCTAAATCCCAAAATTAAAATGTTTGAAAAAAAAAAAAAACACTCCTCATTATACCTTGCATTTCTCTGCATTTAAGTTAAACACAAAGTTGGAAAACACTTTTTCTTGGAGCATTTCATTTGTTAATGTTATATTTGAAGTGCTTTTACTTCTTCGGTCCTCCCGACATCCCTTTGTCCCATCCTCCCCCTGATCCTCTATTGCATGATCCCTACGCTGTAGTCCAGCGTTTCTTTCTAAAACCAGATTGGGCTGACTGCACCAATGTTGCCATGCTGACCCACTCTCCTTTCCCCAAAACCATAGATCTGCCTTTCTTCTTTAAACAAAATGCATAGTAATCTTAAACTTAGGCCAAACCCCATAATCCCCACCACCTCGAACAGCCCCCTGACCTCTTCTTCCGATTACTTTAAATGACAGGTTGATTTATTTCGAACGGTCTCTCACTTTTGATATTTCATTTTTTAAACGGTTTTATAATTCTTTCCGTTTTTAGTTTTTTCATTTTTCATTTATTATTGAGCATCAGATACCAAATGATCCTCTTCAAAATCTGAAACACAACTAGCTTACAACACAAGACACAGTCTATTTGGCAAACAAGATTACTAAATATGTTTCCAAGTCAAACGACAAGTGCAAGACACACCTCATCATACCTTAAATTCAAAACGTTATCAAACGGTGCCAAGCTGGGTCTCTGTTGACAGGCGAGTTCTCTGAAACGCCCTTCTCCTGAGGAATATGGAGTACCTGAACTGCTGGAAGCATTTACCAACCCAGTCTGCTCCCACCAAACAAAGTGTTAGGATAAGAGTAAAGTTTGGCAAAGTGTCCCGAGTTCGCATGGTACACCAGAAGTTTCATATTCTCTCAGAATGTAACTCTTTAGCCACACCATTATTACCTTTCTTTCTTCAGCATCTCCCTCTCCTCGTGCAGACTTATGTGGGGTGATGCTGTGCCACATCCTTCCTCTTCAGCAGAAAAGGCGTCACTGTTTGCACCTCTCCTAAGCCCAGTACCTGGCGATGTGTTCAGAGGTGTTGAGGTAAAGCAGTTCTTGGCCTTTGACAGCGGACGCTCTGCACTGACTGGAGTTGGGTTGATCCTTCTTGATGGCTTGTTTTTGCTGCAATCCAAACAATTGAGAATATAACTTCAGCCCAAATCAAGGAAGAAAAGCCCTTTGTAAACACATTCAACTACAATACAAAGCAATCTACTTGATTCAACATCCACAGAAAAGACAGTGCCTTCAGCAGTTATCTGAGGGGCCAGAAGAACATTGTTCTAAATCCTGATTCACAAAATTGTGTGGCGATTTATTTACGGGGCCTCAAGAGAAAACACAGGGTGCCCCTGGAAAAGGTATTGCCCCAGTATCAGTATTTGGGACTTGGAAATCATTAGGTTTAAATCAAATAAATAACATGATTGTAGCTGATGTGCCATGGACCTTTTCAACATCCTACTTAAACAACAAGTGTTTTTGCGCCATATACTCGCTCCCACAAAGTGCAATGGCACACAAAAAAGTCAATCAACTTTATATTTACAGTAAAATCTTCTCATAGTAGTGGTAATGTTCCCAACTGATAATACATCTACCCGAATCCAAACGACTTGCAACGTTTCAATTAAAAAAATGCATTCTGGGTTTTAGCCTGAAAGCCCTGCTTCCTCTGTGAATGGAATCGGAGTACTATTATTGTGCCACTTGGGGGAAAATCAACATATTGAACAGTTCTTGAAATGCCTTAAAAAACAAATGATAGGCAGATCTATAAATTGTACATTGTATCCCACATTAAAAACATTAACACAGTCAACATTACCTAGATGATCCAGATGTCGTACCCACAGGAGGGAACTCTTCCAAATTGAGGAGGTTTAACATGGGTGGGGGAGGACTTGCAGAAACGTTTTCTGCTGTTCTTCTCCAACCCCCACTCCCAGAAGGATTCTCCATTCTACCATCCTCATCGTTGAGGCTCTGGCCAAGATCTCGAGCCACAGAGTGAGCAGGCGTGCATCCTGAACTGTGGTTTTTCCTCCGGCTACGTCTTGCTGCCTGGTTGTCTGGGGTAAACACTATGAACTGTCCTAAATTCATCTTCTGGGTGGATCGCTTCTCACCTAGGTGAGAGGGCAAAGGGCTGCTGCTAAAACTAGGGCTGCTATGAGAGACTTGACTTGGAAAATCACTGCAGCCAAACGAAAGGCTTGACTTGGTGAAGAACGAGGAACCACTAGAAGGAGACGGGGAAGATGGGAAGAAGGCATCAGAGGTGCATGAGCTATTTGGGGTCTGCGAAAAAAGCTGGGTCCTGCTTCCTCTGTGGGTAAGAGTATTCTCTGCCCTCCTTTCCGAGAGACCCCTTGTTTTAGGGTAGTCATCATTTCCACTGGATGAGGCAACAGACTTGGCGTTTGGAGTCTTTGCAGGAGTTGAGGGACCATTTGTTAGGATCTGACTGGTCTGCTCCCTTAAAAAGTTTAGCAGGAATGGCACAAAATCCTTCTGAACCAAAGTAAGAGTCTGGAGTTCAGGATTAACAGATTTCTCCTGCAAATAAAAACACAAAACAGATTAAGTAAACCAACAAAATCAAAACACAAATCAATTGGAACTTCAATTTAGGTTTCCTTATTAATGTTGGCGCTTAGGATTATATAAACCTATAAATTCCATTGCTTATGAATATGGGCTACAACCTGTACAGCTATCAAAACAAAACAAAGATTTGACATAACACTAATATTTCAAGTAGCCTACTTTGGCTGGAGGTCATTTGGAATTTTCATCAGTCATGATCTACTATTCAAACTTTTCTGATCCCCAACAACTATTTAGCATTTTGAATGTTCCTGGAAAACTTTGTTTCCTGAAGGTTTCCCTCATGTTAACATATTATGCTAATGTGAACTCTGAGGTCTGTGCTTGTTCCTTGCAGTCCTGCTTGCTGATGTAGGCGTTATTTGTAGTGCAGCACTCCTTCCTAGGTTCGGAGATGGGTGGGCCAATCCTCACTTTGAAAATGGTGGTGGGCAAGAAAGGAAGCAACCCACTGCTCTACCGTAGCACTTGCCCTGCCTGAAAGCAAATCGAGTATAATGTGCATGTCCACCTCCCCCTTTCTGAGGCTGCCTCTTATAGTCCAAAGCTGCATGTAAGCAGCTGTTGTGTTGGGCACCGTTATGGATATTTTGACACAACCTTTCTGGTGAGGGCTGTGTAACCATTTAACCTAATGGTAAAACAACATTCCAACCAACAGAGAAGTAAAATCTCTCTAAACTGTAGTAGCAGAGAAGGAAGAGGAATGGTAGGTCAGTTCAGTTAGTCCACACAGTTAAACAAAGAAAACAGAACACTGGTATACTGAACAAATGTGCACTCTATTAAAAGTCACACATATAAACTCTATGAGATCAAAATAGGAACATAGGGCACATGATGGTACCAGTGTATGTACAAAAACAGCAGTGGTTAGTCCAAGGGCCAATCAACCCCTACTATGAATAAGTTGTAACATTTTCTGGTGTACTTAAACTGTGTTTTCCCATTCATTTGCTTTGTGCTTGAATCCTGCAGAGCTGCATCTCTTCTTGGGGCTGCTGGTCTCGAACCTGGCCCTAGAGCACTTAAAGGGGGTCTGGTGTTCCCTGGGGTTGGTTGCTTCCATCTCTGCACTTTTGGGGTACACCTGAGATGTACCTTGCTTTTCACCACAACTGCAGATCTGTCTACTGACTTTGTCCTATATTTCCTATGGAATTTGGAACACTTACATGAAAAACTGTCAAAAGTGACTTTTACAGATACTTACCATGACATTTTTCCTGGGTCCCTGGAGTTTTAGGTTTAAGGGCAGGACTTTTAACTGGTGCTCTGGATTTTATCTGTATTTTTAAAATCCTGCATTACCCTCCTGCTTAAAGGAATGCCTTTTTACATGTTTTCACTTATGGCTACTACTTGACCACTGTTATTCCCATCGGTGTAACGAGTCATTGCGACTAGTATTGCGTGTCTAACCTATTTCTGCTTTTTAGTGCAATATGGGCATGATTGCATGAATTTCTCCCTCTTGATATATAAATTTAAGACAGGGTGCAAAAATGTACACTCCCCACTAGCCATTGGCTAGTGATATTTGACCACTGGCGAATAAGAAATTGTGTGCTGTGCGTAGGTATAGAAATGAGGTGGCAAGTGACTTTATGGCTGGCTGGAAGCTTGCAACTTGAATATTTGCCCCCCGTTAAATGTATAGAGTGCATTTGTATCAGCAATGTTAGTGCGTGTTAGAGGACCAGGAATATTGGTATTTTTTGATGGAGTGTTATCTTGGTTGGGTCCAGATAATTACTATGTGAATGCAGTGGTTTACTGTGTCTATGGTTCCCTTATGCCCCCTCTTTAAACTACATGTGTAGGGCCCATCTCCAGATAGTGGTCTAACGTGATGATAGTAGGGGTGGATAAATAGAAGTGTATATTAGAGTATACCTGTGTTGGATGTTTTAATTTGTTAACTGTGTGGATGGACTGACCTGACTACAAGCCCCGCCCCCTTTGATGTTAAGCCCGACTGCTCTGACATTGCTACTACTTTTAGAGAAGTTTGGCATCCCTTTTGTTTGGGTTGTTGTTTCACCATTAGGAAAGATGGTTGCACAGCCCTCACCAGAGGATTATGTAAGAATCACCCGAAGGGGCACTCTAGCACATTAACAGAGCAGGGGGCCTCCTGACTACACCTCCATGGAGATCATAGCTACCAAAGCAAATACCAAAACAGTCCAGGTGGATGTGACAGCTTTGAGGACAGAGTTAAAGAATCTAAAAATGCAGTGTCAGACAGTGAAATAATAATTAAAGGATTGACAAAATAGTAACCAACAGTGCAGCCTGAAGACTTATAAACCTATGTGAAAGAAGAATAAGCCATTTGGGCAAGTCACACATACCACAGCCCCACCCAATTGCCATCATTAGAAGTTCACCTCCAGTTCAGAGCCACATGTGCAAAGCATGTGAGAATGCAAACTAGCCCAAATGCAAGTCTTTTGCGCCAGAAAATTGTCTTTGTCTAACAGGGCAGTGCCATTTTAAACATAATCATACCTCAATCAACCAAAGACAGACATTTCTGAAGACTGCAGACAACTGCAAACATGGTTTCACATCCTTATTGGGGAACATCGGTGAAGTACAGTGTGACAGTCTTGTAGTTGGAGCATTGGGGCAGATGTAGCAAACACCAGCAAACTTATGGTGGGCTTAAAAAGCATTGAAAAATATTCATCTTTAGGTCCTATATTAAAACGTTGTTGCCAAATTTGCCTAATGTCTGATCTTCACCACCAATTGAAATAGACAAAGCACATAGAATGCCATCAAACCTGAAACCTAATCAATCTGAATAGAGAGTTGTAAAAAGGTACAAACAATTGGTTTGAATCAAAGAAAAGCTGTATGAATACCTAAACTAGTGGTGAAGGTTGCTACAATTAATATAAACCAAGACTTAGCTCAAGGGATAGTTGTTATTAGAATGAAATACTTGGACCTGAGGCCTAGGCTCAAGTTATGGAATCTATATCATACAAGGAAATCCTTTTTAGAGCCATGTTATCTTCAGAGATTCCTTCATGCTAAATATCCTGAAGTAATGGAAGTTCCAACTTGAGTAACTTCACTTGGCCAATGGTGCTCTAGGTTAAGTTCCTAAAACAATGTTACGGTTTTAACATGCTTATGTAATGCTTATCTTATTAGCAAGTCTAATTTGGTGTTTCTACATTGCACATGTTGTAACAAAGAAGAGTTTGTTTGTTAGCACTGTAGTTGAATCTCACTAAGCCCGAGCTTACATGCTCAGGTCTCTTTCCCCTATCAAACTTCTAAATTTGCCAGCATTCCTTAAAGAGACGTTATTGTCTTTGTCATTAGTCATGAAGTATTATTAAATGCTAAGCATTTCAATTCATTCTTTTCCAATTCCTGCAACTGCACTTCATTTGCCTGATATATTCGGAAGGTATTCTTCTTCTCATAGTCTGGTGAATAGGTCTTGTTTGAAAGTTTTATCATTGAATGTTTTTAAATGGATTAAAGCACCTGGATGAAAAGGACATAAATCATTGATTACTGCAGGCAAGAACATACTGACATTTTCTTAATGCAAGGGACATAGTTCAATGGTTAATGTGAATAAAGGAAAGTCCAACATTTTTGACACTTGTCACTTTATCGGCCCATGGTAGAAGCAGGCGTATAGCAATTTTGTTTGCAAAACATATTGGTGTTTGGTGTCATTCAAATTGATCAAGTACATATGCTTAAGTACAATCTCTGGGACATAAATCAAATATTATACCTTTTGTATGGCCCTGCTTAGGATCCATAAGATTTTTGGACAGAAACAACTGCAAAAATCCTTAAAATAGGAAATGAACAAGTCATTTTGAGGTGATTTTTATTTGGTAATAGACCCGTTACTAGATTCTACATTAATGGAACAGAGCTCTTCATGCTTGGGCTGCTTTTTGATCCCTTTTAAAACTAAAACTTGTGGATCCTTGGAGATGCTATAGCCCAATGTCCAAGCACTTTTCATTTGATCCCTCACTCTTCTTAGTAAATATTGGAATACTTACATATTTCCAGAAGTAATTTTCATTTGCAGTTGAATCTGGTTATTGAGCCTATGTGCATCTCAGATCCTGCAGCCATTTCAATTAACTTAGATACTACTTGCCCCATAGGTAGTCATTGCATTGAAGGATGAACACAGGCATAGTGCTGACTCCAGGAAATGCTGAAATCAAACAGTCCACCTTCAATTTCTTTGAGTTTAATAATCTCACTGGATGATACAAGTTCAAAAACTCATTGGAATATCTTCAAAGCAAATATAAAAAGGAGCTGATGTCACGGCTAAAGAAAATAAATCATTGAATACTCATTTGAAACAACTAGAAAAAGATAATGCTCAGTTAGAACAATTATTCACTATTCCAAGTAACGTTGAATTACAAAAAGACCTGCAAAAATCACGTCACTCCTATAATAAACGTATCTAAAAGAGCAGGAATTTTAGTTGCAAGTAATGAAGCAAAACATTTAAGATCAATGAATAGAGTTAGTAAAGTTATGGTAGATTGATGAAATAAAAAAAAAAAAATGATGTAACACTAAAATATCAACCATTAAAACAAGCAATGGAAATCTACTGTTCAAATATTTATATATAATGAACCAAACCACATAACAGATTTTTATAAAATTGCCACATGCTGAAACCATTTCTCCCGACCAGTCTCTAATTAATACATTTTTAAATGAATGCAATTTTTCCAGCTGGTCCTGTAGCAATAAAGATCTGCTTAATAATCTCGCTTGATGAAATCATTCGCGGCATTCAAACAATTAAAACTAATAAAGCCCCTGGCAGTGATGGTATCTCTGTCAAATTTTATAAATTATACTCAGACATCCTAACGCCTCAACTGTCTTGACTATTTCTACTTTTTGGCCAATCAGGCCTTAATAATAGTCATTCCCAAATCTGAGAAAAGATCACATCAAAGTTACCAATTACAGATAGATATCACAAATTAACCAAGATTTCAAATTATATGTGAAAGTTTTAGCTAATCATTTGAGTAATGCTATTGCTCCACTTCTGTACCCAGATCAATCTGGATTTTTGAAAAGGTAAAGTCTTCTAATAATACCAAATTCGTACGTCAAGTTATATATACCTAATTCAAGGGAATTTTCTGCCTCTTGAACACAGAAAAAAATATTTGATCATGTTTCTTGGAATTATTGGTTTGCTTCTTTAGAGCGTTTTGGGTTGGATTTAGGCTTTTCTAAAATTATTCAAACTCTGTATACCTCCCAAATGGGGTTTGTTAATGGTTGTCAATTAGATTTCTTCTCCTTTCATGGAGGAACCCATTAGGAATGACTCCTCTTTACTGCGCCTTTCCTTCCATTTCTATGGACCCCCAAACTTTTGCTTTTATTTTTGTACCTTGACCTGTTCTTTTTACACTACAGTGAAGCCTTAAACATCACTACACTGGCTTTTGCTCATCTGTTAGGGCGAAACTGAAATGTCCTTCAGGCTGTCAACACTGGGAAACATTGTTTCCCTTAGTCTAGTTACTTTGTTTCCCTTAGTCTAGTTACTTTGTTACTACTTATAGTAAATTGTTATCACTTGCAGTAACTTTTTATCATTGTACAATGCATCCTACAATGTGGTACACTATTTGTTTTGCCCTATACTAACACTCAGCAGATGGTTACTCTAGGTGTGCTAAAGCGACAAGCTGGTGACTTTTTACCATTTTGTGGTGCATTTCGTTTTAGCCTTACCACGCTTGGCTACTAGCAGTGGCTAGTGGTCAAACATGACAATGCCACGATATTTTTCGCTTGTCCTTTGGCCATCTTGTCTTTTAGCCTTCTTCCTGGCCTGTGGGGCTAGGAAAATCCTTAGATCGACGTGCAGTGCCCAGGAAAGCAGAGGTTTTTTGGCAGGATATGTGTGTTTGTTGCCAGGAAGTGAGCTGGGACTGCTGGTCTGCAAGGACTGCAAGTACTGCCTGGTGGCAATAGTAAGAGAGACACAAGTGGCCACAGTTCAAGGGTGTTTATTGAACTTTCGCAAAGGTTTGATAAACGCCTATCTAAACCTAAATCTACAGATCGGAGCAAGCTATGTCAATCAAATCATAATAATGCAGTCCTAGTGTAATCTCGTCAAATAAAAAGGGCCTATACTAAAACAAAAAAAAACTATTGCCAATCCTTACCACTAATTTACAAATAATGTGGGGTAATGTTCATAAAAGAGAAAGAAGTGTTCACACGTTATATTTCAGGATGCTCGGGCCACTGGCCTCCCTTCCCCACATTTTCAGCACAGGGCAAGGCAGGGTACTCGAGCAAAGCACATACTCTGGCTTCTCCAGCACGAGGATACAGTTCAGTTTTCAGCAATCCGAGCCTTCAGTGTCCAGGCCGCTTTACCCCTTGCAAATCTCTTGAATCAAAGGGCCCTGGTGTACAAAACAAATGTTCTCTTCCTTGCACCGCTATCCACTGGTAGGGTGTTCACCATGGATCTCCCTCTTCCGGGCTCAGATCCCTTTCACAGCAATATCATAGAATTCTTTCTCAGGTGACTCACGCTTAACCCTGGATCCCCCTCGGCCAGGCTCAGATCCTTTTCACATCAATTAGTCTACCTCAGCCGGACCCCGACCAATGTCGATGCACTTTACACGATCAAAGACTTTCAAATGTATAAAGGGTTTATCTTGACCCGTTGTAGGACCACTTCAATCACAATCTTCCTTTTTAATATAAACCAATACTTTCATACCTAACAGAGACCTTCAAATGAGCACCCATGTGGAGCCGGACCACTCTGTATTTGGCATCTTTGCTTGACCTTCCAAAAGTTCAAATCAGTCTTGATAGCTTTCAAATATATTTGCATCGCTCATCGCAAACGCCCCTCACACAGTTATCTTCAATCATAGCTTGCAACCTTGGTTCGAACCACAAACTGGTTTGATATCAGTCTTTCCGACTCACCGGCTGTGCTGTCTTTTCTGGCGCTGCTTTGTTGTAGGAGCCAAGGACAGCACCACAGCGGCAATCGTTCCTCCCCACCTGGGTTATCGATGCGGCAGAGCCCTGGGTACCTCTGACACAATGTAGAGGTTTGTTCAGCCTTCATTCCTGGTCTTCGGTTTCTTACTTGGCAAGGTTCACGAAGTAACCATCTTTAGAATTCAAGGGTACTTCCCTTCTTGCGACCCTCTTTAATCTCGCCGTCTTTCTCCGTGTATTAAACTGCCATCCAGGAACTGCTGTCTCCTCGTGTGTTTTGCCTGGTTCAGAGTGTGCTTGTGTGCTCGGCCTATTATAAATGTGGGGAAGTGTAATGGAACTCAGGTGTGTGTAATGATCCATAATTGCCCGATCTTGCCTGACCATGGTGTTGGGACAGGTCAGGTATACAGATCTGGCGTTAGTCCATTGTCGCTCACGGTTGGCTTTCCGTGAGAAAGTGTTTGTGTCGGGAAAGGGGTGGGGGGTTGATTTCCTAGGCATCCTACCTGGTAGGATTGTGAAAAGGTGTTCCAAGGAAGGGGATACCGCGGCTCACCCTCCGGTGTACCACTTCCACTCCCTCAAGACCCCTCATCCAGGTGATCCTCCCGCACTGGTCCACCCCCAGGAACTGGATCCAAAAGCAATGGCTGTGTCCTGGCCACCTGGATGACAGATCCCCGGGGACTAGCGGGTGAGAAACCTTCAGGTTTCTCACAGGTCCCAATCCACAAACTGGTGCCAGTGTGTTCGAGTAGTATGCATGAGTTTTGTCGCCAGTGATCCTGATTGGTCCACTGCTGGAGGGTGTGTATGGGGCAGATCTGTCATTGGCTAGTGGGAGCTGCTGCCCTTACCTGGCTTTTAGGATCAGACGAGGACCCCTCAACCCACTCTAGAGAGATCCTGGAAGAAACTGAAGGAGCCAAGACTCTAGTCCAGCTACAAGAATTGCGAGGAGACTGTGGATCCGTCGGAAAGCTTAGCAACCAAATTCTGCTGCTGCCCTGGTAAAGCCCTGACCGGTGGAAGATCTCCAGCAGTCCTACGAAGGAGATGCGACCCTTGGAGTGGAGGGAACATCAATTCTCAACATCAGCTCTGAGTCCTACGAAGAAGAGCCTTTGGAAGTGCCCCAGGATCAACCTGTTGCTGACCAGCTCGGAGTTTGGGCTAGTGTGCTGCAGACGTCGCTGTTCTGAGTTGTGGCCTGGAACTTGGGGACCCTCCGCTTGTGCAACAGTACTTACCTCTGCGGAATTCCGTGGTCCTAGGATCAAGGGGATCCGAGATAGGAGGGAATGTTTGACCGCGGCAAGTGAATCCCTTTGCGTTGCATGTATCGGTGCGCCACCATCTGGAACAGCTTACCTATGTCCATTCCTGTCGCGAGAGGGGCACTACATAGAGTTCTGCTACATTCCTCAACTGGGAGATCTTGTACCAGCATTAGACACCGACTGGAGAACTGCTCGAACCTGCAGCCGCTGGGAATCAAGGACGGAGGCTGACGGGGAGAAAAGCGACCATGGACCTTCTTCAATCGACCAGCCAAGACCTGTGAAGAATCTGAGTACGGGGGGTGAGTTGCAGCAATACTTACCTGAAACCCTTTACTCAAAGTTTGATAACTCTTAGATTACTTTGGCTTTGCCATTGCTTGTTCAAACAAGCACTCCGAAAATTGGGAACGCGTTTGTTAGCTAGTTCAACTCGCCCCCTGACACTTGGAACTGTTCACTGGACTCCAGAGACCCTACCTTCATTTTTTCCAGATTCGCAAAACTGTATGGAACTTTGCTGAACTGTTGGGCACAAGGCCCCACACATTTTAGGGATGGACCTCTGAAGTTAGGATTGAATCTCTGTGGACTAGAAGTGTTGCTACTAATCTGTGCCTTCCTTTTCAGGGGTTTGATATACATTTTGCCCTACTCCAGTAATTGTACATATGTATCTAATTTTTAGTATTTAGTGATAATATTACTTGTTAGTAGTCATTTTTCACTGCGTTATTTGGCCATAAGTAAAGACGTATGTTTATACCCGTGTGTTCCTTGAGTATTTCACTGTGTGCGCTCATTGTGGACCCCTTACAATCTCACCACCTCTTGAGACTTAGCTTAGACCACTCGCCTTTCTGCCTTGAACTGGTTTTGCTACAGCTGTTATGTTATGTTAGGGAATTTGTAATGCGCACCTGGTATTCGAAGGCTGATGGGCGCAGACTAAAAGACATAAAACTATGACACAACACAGCACAGAGTATTACATAGCTGGAGTGTCAGCAAGCAGTTCTCTAGGTGAAGAGCAAGGTCTTCAGCTTATTATTGAAGTGTTCTGTTGAGGCCAGCGTTCTTAGTGAGGTTGGGAGGGCATTCCAAACGGTTGGAGCTGCTACTTCAAATGATCCCCATCTTGTTTTGTTGGTATTACTCCGGGGAACTTTGAGTAAATTGGATTTATCTGATCTAAGTGTCCTTGCATTGTCTTTCAGGACGATGGCTTCCTTCAAGTAAGATGGCATTTGGCCCATAATACATTTATGGGTAATGAAAAGAAACCTAAACCGAATTCTTGCTCCAATCGGGAGCCAACGGAGGCTCCTTCTGGCTTTGGATACATGATCTCGTTTGCTTAGGCCCTGGACTACTCTCACTGCCCCATTCTGAATCACCTGAAGGCGATGGATCTCTGTCTGAGGGATGCCCACCAGTAGGCTGCACCCAAAATCTAGTTTAGAGCCAATGATGGCTCTTGCCAAAGTTTCTGAACTTTTTTCAGAAATGAGCGGATGGAGATGACGCAAGAGTTTAAGAAAGTAAGAGGCTGAGGAAATAAGACTATTTACCTGTGCCTTCATGTTCAGGTGTTTATCCAGGTACACGCCCAGAGTCTTAACCTTTTTCAGGATTACGATAACACGGTTATCCAAGTTAAAGTTCTTATAATCAGCTCCCAGTTTGTCCAGTTTACTTGGTAAACCTACGAGGAGAAACTCAGTTTTGGCACTGTTCCAGGACAGGCCATTAGAGACCATCCAATTTGGGATTTTCGAGTAAATTTTATTGATGAATACTTCATCTTTTTGAGGTGTTCCTGAGATGAGTATAATGCATTGCGTGTCATCCGCATAATTAGCGAACGCGATCCCCTCCTCTTCCAACATCTGAAAGAAGAGGATCATAAAAATGCTGTAAAAACATGGTGACAGGCAAGCTCCCTGTGGGACTCCATACAGTAATAGCATGGGGTCGGCTTCTGCCAATTCGCTGGCCACTCTAATTTGCCTATCCTTCAGGAAGGATGATATCCATTGAATTGCCTCTTCATAAAAACACGCATTCTCTCTTAACCTGGTGGACAGGATGGAATGGTCCACCAGGTCAAAGGCTGCGGAAAGATCTAGAATCATCAATAGGGCAATCTGGCCCTTATCCATACCTTGGATAAGATGAGATTTGAGGGCAAGAAGAGCTGTCTCTGTCCCATGATTGGTACGGAAGCCCGATTGGTAGTTGTGTAAAATTTGATTTTGTTCCAGAAATATAGAAATCTGATTATACGCAACTCGATCTATAATTTTTTTAGAAGAAAGGCAGTATTAGTGATAGGCCTGTAGTTAGAAGATGTTAGAGGGCCCAAGTGTTTTTTTTTCTTTAGGAGAGGTGTGATCCATGCATTTTTTCAGGTTGATAGGCACTAATTTAGACTGAAATGAGGCATTGACACATTTTGTAAGAGCAGGTATTAGACTGGGTAGACATTCCTTGATTATAATGGCGGAGCATGGATCTCCTTTCCAACGTGTGCTTTTGAGTTGGATAATGGTTTTGGCTGGTTCCTCTTCAGAGATGGGCATAAATCTGAATGTGGGTCGATCTTTGTTCTTGACTGGAGGGCAGAGAACCTTATCTTGCTGATCCGATACATTGAAGGAATGTTTTTTAGTCTCTATAGTTTTTTCAATTTTATCTAGTTTGTTGGACATGGCTCGTTGGGTTTCTGTGCACCATGCCTTATTTTTGATGATCGGAGGTGGTGTGGGTCCTGGAGTATGAGTTTGTTCTTTTAAAATGTTAAACAACTCCTTGCAATCTGCTTTGGCATTGATGATTCTATCATTCAACACCTACTTCTTTGCTATGAAGACCTCTTTTTTGATGTCTGCTGCAATAATTTTGTAAGCTTCTAAATTGCTAGGGGATTTGTCCTTTCTCCATGCATGAAAAAGTCCATTTGTCTTAAGCTTTGAGTTCCAACAGCTCCTTGGAGAACCAATTGTTATTGTGATCAGTTCCCAGAGTTCCTGTCACAATATAGGTTGGCCTTCTATACATGTGTCCACCAGGCCAGAATATAGGACTTCTTTTCTAACAGAACCAGGCATAGATGTACCCTTTTCCTGTTGTGTGTGTATTTTGGGGGGGGAGAAGGCGGGAGAAAGAGAGAAAGAGAGAAAGAGAAACTAGCCTAATATATTATTGGAAAGAATTGTTACTTGAAAAGTTGGATGATGTGGACACAGATTGGTGTGATGTGAGAAAGGTTCTCTTGCTGCACTTATTAATGCTTTATTCCCACATGCTTATGGAACCCTCCTTCTACTCCATCAAATGTCCTTTTGTCGTTTCTAGGAGTCATCTCCACTTCATTTTCCTCTCATCTTGCACAACATTCTCTAGTTCCCGCTAATCAGTCCGGTTTCCGACCTGCAGGTATACAACTCCCTTCTTGGTCTCTTTCCCCCTTCCAATGCTCTACGGTGTCCGTCAAGGCTCTGCTTTGGGGGCTCTTCTATTATCCATTTACACTATCCATCTTTCCTCTCTCATCAACTCCTTTAAACTCTACTGTCACTTTTATGCTGACAACTTGCAGATCTTTGCCTCTTTTTCCTCCTTCTCTGACTCTCTCCACAATCATGTTTCTTCTTGCCTGCCAGCAATCCAATCATGGAGGTCTTCTCGTTACCCAGCATTAAGCCCCTCAAAAACTGAAATTCTTTTACACACCCCACCCCTGTGTCTCCCTCCATCCATATTCCTGTTTCCTCCATTTCTTTCCCTTCTTGTATCCCGCTATCCCTGATGGCCCGTAACTTGTGTGATCTTCTACTGCCAGAGGCTGCCATTTATTTATTGTATTTATTGGACATTTGTATGGCATCTATACAGCCAAGGTGTTTCCAGGCGCCACAGGGTGGGGTAGGGGAACAAGGAGAAAAACAATAATGGTCCTACTAGGCCTTGTGACAATGGGATTGTGCAAGTGCAGAATAGGAAGGGGAAGGGGGAATGTCAGGAAGGAAGGAAGGATGGATGGATGAGAGAAGGAACGGGGAAGTGCAGGGAGGAGGGGGGGGCCCCAAGGGACTAGGCAAGGGCTAAGGGAGCCAAGAAGCCAAGTGCCATAGGAACAGAGGTAGACTAGTGCGGATAGGGTGGACCAGATTAAGTAGGCCAGTCAAGGAAGGCTGCCGAGGGCAAGTGATAGTTGAGGGGGTTTATTGATCATTTGTAAGGCACTTTATACAGCAGAATTGTGTGTCAAAGCACCAAAAGGCTGAATGGGAAGGGTACAGGGTAAATAATAACAGTGTCAAGAATATATTTACAGTTGTGGTCCTACTGGAGGGCACTGGTCCAGGAAGGCCTGGCCCCGTTAAGACTCATAAGGGACCAGACAACCAGTCGCAACTGCAGGGGGCATTACCATGGGAGAGAGAGAGGGAAGGAGGAGGCGAAAAGGCCCCTGCTCAAGAAAACGATCTACTCCCAACTCTCTGCTTGGAAAAACATCTGATCTGCAGAGAGTTTGAACTAGAGGACGGAAGGGCTCTAGAAAGGAGGTATTTAGGTAGAGAAGGTTGGATGCAGTGGGGTCCCAGCCCCCAAAAAGCCTGGTGGGTGATGCAGAGGGTCTTGAATTTGATCCTTGCAGCCACCGGGAGTCAGTGGAAAGATTTTAGTGCTGGAGAGATGCGGTCCCTGGGCTTGAGGCCAAGGATAAGGCTTGCAGTCCTATTCTAGATTAGTTGAAGCGGGCGGGAGGAAGGAAAGAGGCAGGTTGAGAAAGAGGCTGTTGCAGTTGTCCAGCTTGGCAAGAACCAGAACTCTGGAGACATTGAGTTTCTGGGGTACGGTGAGGAAAGGCAGAATGCCTCTGAGAAAGTAAAGTTGATAGTGGGCCTTCTTGACAAGATCAGCGTTATGAGGGGAGGAGAGAGAGGAGTCAAAGATGACACCCAGATTTTTTGCCTCCCACAAGGATGAGGGGAGAGGGCCAAAGGAGGGTGGTCAGAGAGTAGGAGGAAAAGAGGGGCAGGAGTCCCAATGAGAAGGATCTCAGTCTTACTGGCATCAAGTTAAACTTACATAACATCTGCCCTTTTCTTACTTTCAAAGCCATGAAACGTATCTTCACTTCTGTTTTCTCACATTTGATTACTGCTCTGCACTTTTAGTTGGTCTTCCTCTCCCTCACCTTACCACTCTGCGTTCCATCCCCATTCTCTTCCAATTACCTCCCTGCTGCTCTCTTAAAAACTCACTTCTCAACTTCCTTTTGATTCCTGTCTCCACTTTCACTTTCTTTAATTCAATTTAAGTGCTACCATGGTCTTGCTCCTCCCTCCTCTCTCATCTCCTCTTACACTCCGCCTCACGCTCTCCATTCTCAGCACTTTCATCTTCGCTCTACTCTCAAACCTCTGTGCGCATCCTCACATTTCCGTTCCTTCGCCCTCTTGGCACGAAACTCTGAAATGCCCTTCTTCCCGATATCTGTGCTTCCCCTGCTCACCACGTGTTCCGCTCTCGGTTCTGCTTATCTTCAACATCTATTCTCCTTTTCCCAACTACTCTCTGTCCAGATGATCATATAATTGTACCTTTTTTGTTACTACGTAAAGCGCCTTGGCGTCTATAAAAGCTAATAAAATACAAATTCTATCAACATTGGTCCTTCTTCACGGTATCAATTATATTTATTCGTATGCAAGTTATTTGGACCGCTGATAGATTAAAGTAAAACATTCTCGGTCTGCTAATTGTTGATACTGTTCAACTCAAAATGGTTCATTAGTACATAGGATTTATCATTGCCCTGTTGTCCACAATTTGTGGTAGGAAGAATGGAAGATAAATACATTATTCCCTGCATATTTATATCACACATGACCTTTAATTAGTTTTAAAATAGACATTGATAATTTAGTCAAAAAATATAAAAAAAAGCTCTTTGAAAATGGTTTCAACCGCAATAAAATAAATTACTTCCAATTGGAAATCTGCAAATTTGGCATCTGTTCACTCTTGGTGGGCTTGGGTAATATTCGGTAGAAGAGGAGATAAAATGATATGTAAACCGATCTCTAATAAATCTATAAGAGAGTATGATTCTTCTAGCATCTGGAAACCTCTTGATATCTCCAGGTCTCAAGCTGAACCGTAATCGGTCTATACTGGAAGGGTGCAGAAGTAGGATTCAGACACCGTGGTGGTATATTTTTGGACAAAGACTATCTGTCCACAAATGCTAGAAGAATAAACGAATGAAAATTTCAGGAAGTCTGACAGCAAAAGGTCTGTCATGAATGCGTCAAAAACCTACTTCTGTTTCCAACACTTACAATTTAAGATAACTATGCAAGGGTATTCTTTACTAAAAGAAACCGTGTTCTTAATAAACAGAAAAGTTCCCAGGTTCACTGGTAGTAAAGTGTTTATATATGTTCAAACCCACTAAGCTCCAAGACTGAGGTAGTGCTCATTTCAGCTAGACTTCTATTAAGATGCTTCGTCGCAAATAAAGTGAAGTCTCTTATATTTCCATCCAGTTTTTATATCCAATTGACTCAGGATCCCTTGCAGCCAAGCATAGGATTCACTTTCATTATTCCCAGGGTTTTTGTCCCCCTTGTTTCCGATGATCTATGTGGGTGGCGTGTCCCAGACTTGCAAAGGTGGTTTGGCGTCTTCTCCTGCCAAACTGAGTGATTTTCAATAAATGTCTCTTTTCACAAGGTCCCTGACCCTTTTGTCTTTGGACCTTGGTTTCCGATATGACGCGGGTCCCAAACTCGCCTGCCAAATGGGTAACCGTCTTCGATTCCTTTTTTGGGTCCCAGACCCTCTCTTTTGTGTCTTAGATTTACTCTCAAGCTTCTCCGGACCTCTAACAACTTCTGGTAAATCCCACGTACCCATTTTCTTTTTGAACTGTACCAGCGTTTCCCCAGTCTCTGTGGTGCTCGCTGAGGCTACAGCAGCCTTTTGGAGAGAGACGGGCTCTGCAGTGCTTCGGGCGGCATCTCTTTTCCCCTGGATACGCGTCCTGCATTGGAAGTGGTTAATCGGAGCTCGGGTAGTATTGAAGTAAGTAGCAGCACCAACGTGCTTAGTACTTCAAACTTGGCCTTTCCTCTACCTTGCTCTGTGGCATCCCTCTGTCCGCTTGGTGCAGGCAATCCTCTGTGCCTACTCAGAGACCCGCTCTCCAGAGGCTCGTCGCCCGCAGTTCCTTTTGAACTCCTGTTTCGGCCAGCTGACTCCATCCCAGCAATTGCCATCTCGGAAAAAACTAGGCCGCTCACTTCATTTCCCTGAAGTGATCTTCTTCGTCCCAGTAATAGTTTTCCCCTCCAAAGAGAGATACTTAGAATTATTGGATATTTCAGGTTTGTCAAGGATATCAAGATGGTAAACCTTACAACAGAGTATATTAGGTCTCCCTACAAAGGAGGCGAGGGGGGGGGGGGTTTGGTATTGGAGAAGGGTCTGCGTTCCCTGAGAATAATCATCCCTAACTCCATACGAGGCCTCCCTCCCCCATGGGATTCTCCCTCATGCACTACCCCCAGGGGGATTATTATAATGTGAACACACTGCCCTGGCCCCATGGGAAAGGTCTACCCCTTGGGAAGATGGGACATCTTCCATTCATCACATACCTTATCCTCAAATTGTTCCTTTTAAGGTTCCCCCTAAGGTTTGGTGGCGTTGTTTGGGGGTTTGGGACTCTCTTGGGTTTCCCCTCTCGAGGCAGGTATAGATTCCACTGGATTCCATTGTCTCCCAGGAGTCTATAGGAGAATACTTTTTGGAGGGGAGGATTAGGATCTACAATGATTTTAATAAAATTGGGAAAAATCGGTTCCAATGACGGTTGGATCAGGTATAATAGCAGAGTTTATGGGGACTTGTTTGTACCGCATTGAAACAAAAATAGGCGTTTTCCAAAAAATGTCCTAGTACCCATGAACACAGGGCACTCACGGGTCTTCCCCTTTTTAGGCCTGCAGTTTGTATTAGATTGTGCCAGATGGCTGTTTAGTTTGCTTCGGAATAGATTAATGCTGAAAGGGGGCATCCATTTATTTTAGCAAGTTCATGAGGCTTCAAGTGTTCAGAGGAACAGAAATAATTACTACCAGTCTCAATTTCCTTGTCTTCTTCACAAAAGAAATTCAAAGTCCTCATCCATTAAACAATCCACCTCCATGGGTTCTTCCTTTTGATTTTTTGTATTGTATTAGTCTATAAAAACCTTGTACAAAATAGAATTAGAATCATTAAAAAAGCCTCATCACAACAAAAAAAGAAAAAAGTACATCATTAAATACGATATCCTAGAATGGAGTTCAATTGTTCCTTTTGATTTCTTGGTCAACCTCTGTTCAGATGTCCCTTTTCACCACAAGAGAAACAAGTAACTTTGGGAGTTTTACATACTCTGGTTTGTTTCTTCAGGTCTTGGGGTTGCCTTAGCTTTCATTTGTGACTTTATTTTGGGTTGAAAAAATCTTCGGAATCCTGCTCTATTTTTTTGTTTGTATTTTATGTTCCGAGATGATCCTCAGTCCCTGTAAATTTAGTGTCCCGGTGAGATGATGGGGAAAAGGAGCTTTCCCAAGATGGTAGGGAGCTGGGGGATTTGAGAGATTCATTCTGCCTCCAGCGTTGAGCCACACAAGAAATTGTCTTGGTCCGTCCTCCCACTGGGTTGTTTCTCTCCATCGCTTTTCTTAACATTCGGTTGGGATAGAGGTCCCCCAGAGGGTTTCATACATGAGAGTCCTACCAACTCACCCCTCTTAATCTGTACGGGACTGTAGAGTACATTTAAGAGGACAATTTTCATCTCCTCCCTGCTGGATAGGAGAGGCAGCACTATTTCCCCTTCTCTTCCACCTAATTTCACCTAGAAGCATGAGATAGAGTAGAGATTCCTACCAAATCAGTTGTCCAAGTGCTAGAGAGATGATAATTTTGTCCCCAATGGGAATTCGACACTTGTGGATTAAAAATAAAGATCATCCGCATTTCCCTCCACATTTTTCCTAGTGGGTAAAATGGCTTGTGAAGCCAAGGGGAAAACCGGACTCCCAGTCTTTGGCCCAGATGGTGAGTGGGCTCTTCGCTTTATAGGCCCAATCCTACAGATATATAATATGATCTGTGTAGCCCTTTTCCCTGGTATATGATCTGTGGGACTGCAATTAGTCTTGGTTAGTTTAGAATCTTGGGGTCCCCCAATTGGTATCAAGCAAGTCAGATCCCAATTTCTTCTTTCCTTCATCCTCAGGAATATCTTTGAGGAGGGTGTGAGACAGGCATTGTATCAAGAGAGACACAGACTCAAAGATAAAGGTTTCAAAACTTTTTTGTTTACTAAAGTTCTTGGGTTTGTGTAATGCCTAACTGGCCCTAACACTAAAGGGATGGTTCCCTTAACTGATGTTTCTAAGGGCCGTCGAAGTCTGGAAGTCCAAAATAAAAATATGTCTGTGTCCAAACCTATGCTTGCCCTCACTCTTTGACAAAAATGTCTTATCAAAAGCAAAAGCCTATTCTTAGGCGTAGGTATAGAGACCTTTCAAATGATGGCCAAATATAATCCAGATGGTTTGGTGCCAAAGGTGTGGAACTCGGGCTAGACCGGGCCGTTTTAAGTTTCGTAGCCTCATACATGAGTTAATCTCAGGCATTGTTAGCTTTACTAGTTTCCCTTCATTTCTTTACTCTATTCCGCTCTGTGCCACTTTATGCATTCCTTTCGCTAGCTCCGTTTCAGTCAGCCGCATTCTCCAGAGCCTCTCTCTTACTTTCACTAGACTCACCCGGGCAGTAGCACGGTGATAATCGGTCCCTTCTGGTTGTTCGGGCCTGTGATCATGGTCTCACCACCTGCCCCTCAGACAACCTTGGGACCAGCACAGGTCCCAAGGGAACAAGTAATGTTCCGACCGCCAATAGCAGCCTGCAGGGTGCTTTGCTCTGGCTCTCTAGCCATGCTGCAGCCCTTCACAAACACTGGGCCAGCATCGCGGCACGCCGTTCTCCTCTGGGCCATAGGTCCTGCTGTTCTCCGTTCCATGGCTTCTCTGGTCCAAACAACGTCACCAGCTCGCTCTCACCTGTGTAGAGCCACCTCTTTTATAGTTGGAAAAACAGTCAAGTGGAGTCAGGTGTGAGTGACAATTAATAAATGCCTGACTATCAAATGGGACAACTTAAGTTCTTTCCACAGCTGGTTTCCCTTATACTCCCCATGTTATTCCAATGGGAAATCTTCACTACTCCTGGTTGCCTCTTCTTCGTCCCAGTATTTGTTGGAAATGGGAGGGGGGATGGGATGGGATGGGATGGGTTTGGAAAAACCCATGAAAGCTGAGGCTAAAGGTGTTGGGTGGAATGGAAAAAAGGGAGAATACCATGTCTCGTCATCAGATTTTATGCTCCCAATCCCCATGACCCTCCACTCATGTGACCATCCCTCGCTTGTCCACCCCCAGGGTCAGGATCCAAAGCGATGGCCCTTCCCTGGCCACCTGAATGGAAGATCCCAGGGAAGTAGGTGGGAGAACACCATCAGATTTCTCACAAGGGCCTCTGCTAAGACTAGATCATTTCACAGATCGAAGGCCAAATCAGGAAGGATTTCAGAATCATCTTCCTGACCAGAAATCCTTTTCACCCCAGGGCCAACTACAGGCTCTATATTACCATGCCCAAATTCTTTTTTCCCCCTTCTTGGTTTTTTGTAATTTCGTTTTTTCTGGCGAACAGAGCCTTCTCCAAAATGCCCTGCACTAGAGCCTTCTCCAAAATGCCCTGCACTACCTTGTCGCCAGGTTTGATATGATAAGGTTGTTTGCCACTGTTTTTTAAAAGAGTATTTTAACATCTCCTCTGTAGTCTATGTCAATTACACTGGCCATTTCATCTAGGACAAATTTCCACGCCAGCTCTGACTTAGAAGTTAACCTGGCTTAAGTCCCAAGGGGGGAATCAACACCAAATCTGTTGGGATTAAGTTGTCTTTCGCCAGGTTCTACGATTACTTCTCTACTACTGGAGGGGTCAAATCCTACTGATTATTTTGTTGCCACTGTAGGGATGCTGGCTCGTCCACTAAGTTTGATAACACCAAGGGTCCCCAGTTTGCATCAAGCAAGTTAGATCCCAGCTCCAACACCATATGTAAGGAAGCAGTAGTAGGAGCTGGACACAGTGAGTATATATTTTTGGGCAAAGACTTATTAACACAAAAAGGTTGAAAAAATGGCTCTATCCCTAAATACTACGAGGGGTTTCACATACTCAAAAGTAGACTACTCACAATTTCAGGAAGTAAAACAGCATAAAGTCTGTCACTGTAGTGTCAAAAACCTACTTCTCTCCCAAACACTTACAATCTAAGATAACTGTGCAAGGGTATTCTTTACTAAAGGAAACTGTGTTCTTAATAAACCAAAAAAGTTCCCAGGTTCACTGGTAGTAAAGTGTTGAAAAGAAATGTTCAAAACCACAAAGTTCCAAGACTCGGGGGTAGTGCTCGTTTCCCCTATACTTATTCGATTAGGATGCTGGATCACAAATAGAGTAAAGTTTCTTATATTTCCAGTTTTTATAGCCCATCGACTTCGGATCCCTCTCCCCAAAGTATAGGATTCAACTCATTATTCCCATGGTTTTTGTCCCCCTGGTTTCAAATCTTCTATGTGGGTGCGGGTCCAAGACTTGCAAAGGTGCTTTGGCATCTTCTCTAGCCAAACTCATGGATTTTCAATAAATGTCTCTTTCACAGTGTCCCAGACCCCCTTGTCTTTGGACCTTGTTTTTTTATATGGCTGTGGGTCCCAGACTCGCACAGTCTTGTTACTCCTCCTCGGTTCACTCTCCTGCCAAGTGAGTAACTGTATTCGATTCCTCTCTGGGTTCTAGACCCTCTCTTTTGTGTCTTAAGATTTATTCGAGCTTCCCCAGTTCTGGTAAACCTGCGTACCTGTTCTCTTCTTCTTAAACGGTACCAGCGTTTCCCCGGTCTCTGCGTTGCTTGCAGAGAGACTGTCAGCTTTTTGGAGAGAGGTGGGGTCTGCAGCACTTCGAGCGGGGCCTCTTTCCCCAGGGCTTCTCGTCCTGCTTTGGAAGTGGTTCACCGGAGCTCAGGTAGTCTTGAGGTATATACCGGCCCCAACGCACTTGGTCCTTCCAATTTGGACCTCTGTGGCTTCCTGTACAGATTCCCTCTTATTTATTTATTTATATAGCGCGCAGTCAGCCCAGGGGCATTGTGGCGCTGTTACTTGCAGCAACTTAGTTACAGGGGGTACAGGATTGGTAGCAGTCGTTGGCACATTATGATTGCTACAAACAGATTAGTCATTACAGCTCATGCATCAGCTTATTACATTACAGACAGTTTATTGGCAAACATGGTGGTGCGAGAGACCTTATGTGAAGAGGATGGTTTTCATAGCTTTCCGGAAGGCAATGAGGGAGGGCTCACCTCGGAGTGTGGGAGGTAGGGCATTCCAGTGTGATGGTGCGAGATGAGTGAAGTTGGAACCTCCAGCTCTGCCTCTTTTTACTAGTGGCACACAGAGCATGTTGGTATATGGTGACCTGGTTTGCCTTGTGGAGGAGACGGGGTGGATTCTTTGTGAGAGGTAGACCGGGGCGGTGAGGTGGATGCACTTGTGGGTCAGTGTCAGAGCTTTGAAGATGATTCTTTCGCTTATTGGTAACCAGTGGGCTAGTTTTCTGGCCTCAGAGATGTGTTCTCTTTTCGTGATACCTTTGGCAGCGCGGAGGGCATTGTTCTGTATGATTTGTAGCCTTTCCAGGTTTTTGTTGGAAGTTCCTAGGAAGAGTACATCCTCTGTCCGCTTGGTGCAGGTAACCCGCTGTGCCTTCTCAGAGACTCGTTCTCTGCAGGCTCGTCTCTCATCTGTTTGACAGCCGAGTTCCTTTTGAACTCCTGCATCGGCCAGGTGCCTCCATTCTGGCAATTGACATCTCGGGAAAAACTAGACTGCTCACTACTTTGTTTCCTTGAAGTGATCTTTGTACCGGTACTAGTTTGATACTTCGAATTCTTGGATATTTCAGGTGTGTCAAGGGTATCATCCTTACAACAGAGTATATTAGTTCTCCCTACAAGGGGAGGGAGGAGGATTTGGTATTGGAGAAGGGGCTGGGGTTATCATGGCAGACAAATACACTGTTCCCTGAGAATAATCATCCTTAATTCCATTGAGGCCTTCCCTCCTCATGTGATCCTCCCTCGGTGCACCACCCCAGGGGGATTATTGTACTGTGGATGCACCGCCCTGCCCCCAATGGAAAGGTCCCCCCCAAGGGAAGAAGGGACGACATCTTCAGATTCATCACAATACATACAATGCATTTCAGAGGTAACATGGGTTTGATGTTATACTATAGAGTAGTATTTATGAAAAAATGTATAGTTTATACTGTATTTTTCAGGTGTCAATATACAGTCATTATCTGTATTTACTTCATTACTTTTTGTCATGCGCTACTATGATGCCCAACTGCAATGGTCCCTATGGCAAGGTTGGAAGCACTGCCACATTCAATATGGCAGCGTGATACCCTTCCCAACATGGTGTCTATGAGTCCTTGCGCCTTAATACTTCGGCAGCTTGCCGATATCAGGGCAGAGGTTCCAGGGATCATTGCGTTGCAACTTCAAGTATTGTTGTATCCTACGCTAGTTCCTAGTAAGTGCCTTTTTCATTCCTTGCCTTTGTTCCTGGTCCTTCGTTCCCGTGTTTTTCCCAGATCCATGGTCGCTCTCCGTGATGCTCATCCATTGGACCTGCCTTTGGCCTCCTTATATACTGGCAAATTCGATGGGGTCTCCTAAGCTCCTCCAAGAATTCATGGATGCCTGTTCTATCCAATATACCTTCAAACCACATTGTTTTCCAATGGATCAAGCCAGGATCGGTTAACTGATCCAGAACCTAACTGGCAGTGCTCTTGCATGGGCTACTCCCTTGGTTACGCCTAATGACCCACTTTTGGCTGACTACCAGGGTTTCATTACTGCCTTACGTACTATGCTCGGTCGTCCAGACTTAGACTACACCTCTCAGGAAGCCTTACTGGATTTCAAACAAGGTTCTTCAGATATTCTTCATTATGTCACTCGATTTAAGCAGTTGGCAGCTTGTACAGCCTGGCCTGAAGCTGCTCTCATTACCGGAGTCCATTGTGGCTTAACTGAACATCTTATGGACGAATTGGCTAGAGTACCATGCCCTCATACTTTGGCAGGCTTGGTGACTTTAGTCTTTCATATGGATTACCGCCTCCTCGAACATCAAAAGGAGAAAGGCATGACAGACCTATAGCTTCTCATCTTCAAGGAGAGTGCCTACATTCCCCAGATCCTGCTGACGAAGTACCGATGCAGATCGGAGCTGCTTGTGGACCCTTATCACTGAAGGAAGAGCTAGACAACGTAAGCTGGGTCTCTGTGTGTACGCAGCAGCTGAAGCCTGTCTCTAGCTCTTATCACTTAAAGTGTGCGCTGCGCTGCACTCTTCAGCCGCACGTCGCAGCCTGGTGTCTCTCTCTCTTCTCCTCACGGGCCCCTGCTGCAGGGACCCTATAGACACCTTTAACATTGGCAACGATTATACAAGAAGCGGATACAACAATTTTGGGAGAAAAAAAAAAAACAGCACCTCTCCAGTACAGACAGTGCAGAAAATGAAGACAAAGAAAGAGAGAAAGACAGCAGGAAAATGATGGGCATCCCAGGAACAAGCAATTCTCCGGACAACATCAGGATCACCAGCACGCCCACGCCAAAAGGTGCAGCCAGCTTCAACACTATAGCCACAACACAAAACCACGGCAACATAGGAATACCACTACCCCGTTCAACCCCTTAACTGAAAAATCATCTGGAGGGCGCAGGTGGGTCATATGGCTACAAAAGTGAAATGTTGATGGACTGTAAAGACATAGCATCCCCTAGGAAAATGAGATCACAACTACCACTGAATCTTGGTGACGAATCACAACATATATTCAATTCACTTAAAAACATAGGAGCCCATAAGAACTACAACACAGCCAAAATAGACCTCACAATTCATTTCATGCAATAACTGAACCCGAACTACAAGGTATTCATATTCTGCACGACAGTGCAAGAAAAACACTTGATGCTTATCAACCAAGCTGTGAATAACCTTGTTGCTCCTGCGCCCTCATACCCTCGGGTCTGGTGCGCAATACAAATGAATAAACTAAACACGTGGTTACACAAACTAGCGCTGTCATGTGAATACGAGGGTGATGAAAGAAATAAGACGTCAAATCGTTAATGGGATGAACCCTGAAAAGCTGAGGCGAAAAGTGCTGAGTGAGAAAGGAATTCCCCTAAACTGCATACTGGAACATGGGCACAAATGAGAACTGGCCCATGCCAGAACCACGCACATGAGAAACACCATGCAGAGACTAAAAATCACCCCTAACACAACAGTGGCAAGAGTGTCGGGCAACCGCCCGCAAAGACAAGAGAAAACATTGGGCAGGCCACCACCCAAGAGATCACGAGTACCAGGACCCAGAGAGTGCGGAGGAGCACGCCACAGTCATCTTTAGGCACAGCCCCTCCAGCGTTGAAAAAGACCCTTGTCAGGTTGAAACATATCGGCTTTAGTGTGTTGATTAAACCATCACAAAAAAATTTTACAAAACTTTGCATTTATTTTTTAACGATGTTGATGTGGACATATATACATAGTTTGTTTTATTTTGGAGAAAATTAGGGCTGTTGTGTTCACGCTTGTACCCCTAACCACTCGCACACCCTACACGTCGCAGCGCACTGGCGCTAATGTGCCGTAAACAAAACAGGCATGAACCAGGGGTTCTGGGTCATTTGGCCAAGCGGGATATGCTACAAAGGAAGCCCTGTCTCTGGCTCCCATCATTTAAAGCGCGCGCTGCACTCTTCAGCCGCACACTGATCTCCCTCTTCTCCTCACAGTCTTATTCTGGAGGGACTCTAAACACACAACTTTAACAGTTAGCAGTCCAGGCAATGTGCCAGGGTGCTAGTAGCTTTAATAGAAATAAAGTTGGTCTTTCCAGGAAAGTAATATTATGAGACTGTTAAATGCCCCAACTTTGCCACCAAACTGAGTTACTGCTTAATTATAGCATGAATTCCCATGTCCCGGGTGGACTTGGCAGAGAGAAGGATGTACAAGAGTGTCAGGATTAATAAGGTGAGTACAAAGGCAGCGAATATGGCAAGGGAAATGTGCACAAAATCGCACAGTGAATAACCTTGAATCAAACAACGTGCACACAAGTACCACGACTCATATATACTAAAACCCAGGAGTGCAGATAGAGTGAAATACCAATACATGAAAAGGGATGTGGGGTAAGCACTTAGAACCTCCTTATGACTGAAAGGAAAGTCGGCAAACTCCTTACCCACTATGCTATTACAGATACTGACAGCGCTAAGCCCACGTAGAGGGCAAGCAAGGACAGGATCTGTGTGCTGACACTCTGGATGATACTGAATAAGGAACTTAGAAACAGTACTCACGAGAACCGGAAAGACCACTTGAATGTCAGTAAACCCACGAACCCAGTTGATCAAACAGGGACCCAGAAGGCTATAACAGCAACGGGTGGAGGATAACTAAATACCTAAGACCTAAGTCAAGGAGCAAGTAGGAATTGTGATTAAAGAAATAGTGAGGAAAACAAAAGGCATTCACACAGGGCTAGTTACTACAGCACCCACACCTAAATAATCAAATGGGAAATAAATGCAGAAGTGAAATGGAAAACATGGAATGGATTCCAATAGAAAGTAAGGATCAGGAGCAGGGAAAATGATATCACAAAAGGAAACCTTTCCCACCCATCCAAGGAGAAAAGGCAGGAAGCTAAATCTAAAAAAAGGGAAGACTAATGCATCAAGTTTTTCAGTAGCAAAGGACAGCATCAATGAAACAGAAAACACAGACAAATTGGGCTGCACCAAAGGGTAAAGCACAGAGAAAGGCTGCCTGCAGAGAGAGGAAGACAGAAAGGGAAATCCAGAAAGCAGAAATCAATTAAGCACATGAGTCCGAAATCCAGGGCGGAGGAACAAGAAACAGGAACTAGGCACAAAAGCTAGGAACAAGGGACTAGTCACAACAGGAACACTGCAACGATGACCAGCGCTGGACTGAACCAAACTGAGGCTTTTAAAGCTGCTTAACGAGCACACCCCTCAGGTGTGCCGCCTGCTGCACCTGCAGCCCCAGGTGTTACCTATCCTCCACCCAACCTTGTCCTGCAAGGGAGGAGGTGAAGCAGTGAGCCAGGCATTCTGGGAAGCATAGTCATTTGATTAAAGTAGCATACTGGCTGCCAAAAACCTGGAATGGATCCGGAAGGGAAGTAACTTGGAAAACAAGGTTTTAGCGCTCCCAATTCATCATAGCAATATAGCATTAGGTTCGGAGGAAAAGTCCAGTAGGGAATAAACCCCAAAACATGCCCCCAAGTGGCGGGAACGGGAGCGAAGGGAGCGAGTCGTGACAAAGAGTTGTAGGTGCGAGCCAGCAGGTGTTCAATTCTACCTGCATTCCGCAGCACCTGATTTTATGGTACTTAGCTGTGTTCCAAATATTGTGTTCAGCACTCTCCAGCATACGACTTACTGAATGTTTTAAGAATGGAATGATTAGCCCAGGTGTATAAAGACTGTGTATTCTATTGCTTGCACTCATGTCCTCGGTGGACCTGTACCAACATCTATTCCCACCGCCCCGATGTCTCACTCATTTTATTAGCACCCTCCTGTCTCTGCTATCCTTGACAGTGTTGTAGTTAACATTTTTCAGAAACGTTTGGATGCAGTGAATTTCTTGTTTGTTTTTTTTAAGCAAGATTTGCGAAGACTCATTCCTGTTTCCTAAATAAGGCCATCCAGCGTCACATGTGCCCCGATGTGTTACTAGTTTATTTGGAGGTAATGATGCGGTATCCTTGGGGAGAAGAGGACTTCTCCAAAGCAAGCGTGCATCTATTTCAGGTGAGCAATTTCTTCCGGGGCACTGGGATATTTTGGTCTGAGATTATACCTAGACAAACTTGGAGGGGCATTTTTCCACAAGGGAGTAGAGGAGTCTCAAGAGAAAATTCAATATCACTGGGGACATTTTTGAAGAGTATGGGCATGAGCTAGATCAGGAACGCTGCTATTACATTGAATACCATGGGCTTCTTCAGGGAGGATAAAGTACATCTGTATGATGTCATGGTAGCAATGATGATTATGTAATTTAGGGAGGCTTTGGAGAAAGTAGGTTGCAGGTAAAGAGCCGGTAGAAGACCACCCAATGGGCTGCCTGTAATGTATGGGTAAATGTCAAGGTTGTTCAATCTCGTGATGCCAATGCCGCCCTTGGGGCACGCCGGTGTATTTGCCTCAACCACAGAAACAAGCCACTGTGCAAGGATGGTCGACAACGAATGTACTTTTGGTTCATTAACACAAATGGACGAGGATGACCGATGTCGTGGATGTCAATGCTACCCTTTGGGGCAGGCCGGGGGTTGGCCTCACCCACAGATAAACGCTGCTGTGCTATGAACAGTTAGCCCTTAAGGTACTTGGGATTTGGGTTTGTGCTATATATTTGCCTGTACAATAATTATTGCTGCTTTATACTGGTTCCTAGGGCGTTTAACAGGTTAGAGCCACGTCCAGGTGACAGGATGGGGAACTCACTGCCAGAGGTAACCAGCAGCAAGTCATTGCGGAGTCACAGGGGGTATCCCTTTAGGAAAGTACTGGCAGGAACCACAAGGATGCTGCACAGCCAAGAGTTTAGAAGGGGCACAACACTCCAGGGGACCCTGGACAAAGGGGAGGGATACAGCGTGTGGAAGTCCTTCCCGCCCCATCATTGCGGGAGAAGGGGGGTTAAGGGCACGAAAGTCACAAATGCTACAAGTATGAATTGGGAAGAAACAAAGGGTATGTTGATAAAATCTACAAAACGAGAAATTGGTATTTTGATATTCCCAAGGAAGGGAGGGGGCTTCAGCAGAAGCCATGAGGGGAAGCACGGGAGAATTAAGGGGGAGAAGCAGCAGACAACAGTGACGCAAGTCTAACAGGGGGGCCAAAAGGTGAGGGGGCTAAAGGGAGCAGGTGATCAGTGGTATACTCGTGGGGTGGATTGGTAGGTTGGCTTGTGGGTGAGGGCTACGGGAATTCTTCAGCATATGCAGGGGGTGCAGAAGAAAGGTGCGAGGGAGAAGGCAGAGAACGGGGGATTGTGGAAAAGAGCAATTAGAATATTGAGGGGCAAGGGGTAGAAGGGCTGACATGGGGGTAAGGATTGAGTTGACGGCCCCCACAGCAGGGGAGGGGGTGCAGTATATTGGGGCAGGGGAAATGGATGGGGCAGAATTGGAAGGGGCAGCAGCTTAGCGTTGGGGTGGGCTACAATACCCAACCAGTGGAAAAAACCTGCGTGCTGGGACACAGGACAGGTGAACAACTGGAACATCAACAAGGTGATTCTTGGGGTGGAGGGCAGCTTACTCACAGATTGGTTGGTTAGAATGAGAGTGGACAATTAACAAAATGGGAGTATGGGGGTATTAAGAGGGGAATGAAAAGATTTTTAACATAAATAACAAAAATGGCCAGAGGGATGGTTAGGCAGACCTGGGGGTCGACCCAACTGGAACCTTAGGATCCAGTCAGTGAAAGGGGAATAAGGAAGCCACACGCAGTGCAGAATCTGGAGGCGTGGGGGAGATACGGAACACCTGTAAGATAACTCCTGGCTCAATAAAGCTTGCTGCAGCATATTCAATTTTTCCACCTTATGAACTGGTCCTAGCTCTGTATTTACAGGAAGGGGGAAGTTAGGTCATAGATAACAGGAGCAGGTACCGTGCACGGACGGGACAAGGGGCAAGACCTTGCTGTGTGTGACCCTCCCAAGTGTGTTGGTATTCCCAAGGAAGGGAGGGGCCGTGCCCCCATGGCCTAAGAGGGTCCCACCCTGCAACCAAGTCCGGGTGACCTCGGCAATCCCAACAGGGTGCTGAGCCCCCCCAGCACCTGTGAGGCCGGCTGTGTGCCCACAGCCAGCCCCACAATACACCTGAGATTGAACAGTACGGAAAGGGCGCAAGTGTGGGCTGTCAGTGCTATTGAATGTGTATTACCAGGTGTATACAAGCTGTTAATTCTATTGCTTGCGCTCATGTCCGGGGTGGAACTGTATCAACATGTATTCCCCTAACAACCAATGTTTTACTCATTTGATTAGCACCTGTCAACGTTATCCTTGACAGTGTTGTGGTTAACATTAGAGGGTGGTGAACTTTTTTACATTTATTTTTTAAAAGGGAGATTTGCGAAGACTCATTCAAAAACATTACATGCATGTCCGATATTGGGTAACTAGTAGAGATTACACAGGTGGACGGTTTATAGACTCGCCATTGCCTTCAACTAGACTGGATTACTACTACCGTGTAACTCAAAACCTTCCATTTGCGATTCAAGCCTCCATCTGGTAGCCAATCATGTTCTCAACTGACGACTAACTACGGATGTTGATTGGTCAACTCACTCCAGTCACGCAAATGGTCGCTACGTACACCTAGTAGCGTCTACATTCAGTTAGGCGCTCTTGTTGTCTCCCATTCCTCACAGCTGTTTCATTGTTTTGGTCTAGGACCGCTGCCAGTTGGTGGAACTTTACCTTAAGTGTTAACTGTCCCTGCGCATGTTTTATCCTGTGTAGTATCGTAGCGACAGCCACCTCTTCTCTTAGCAGCAGCTCCAGCGCTTCTGCAGCCATACTGTCCCGCCTCCTGCCGACGCGAGCTGCTGTTGACGCGAGAAGGGAGGCGGCGGCGGAGGTAGGCTGGGTGTCTGAGACCAGGTACAGTCGGGCATATACCCCTCTAATAGTTGTGGGGTCCTGGGGATGTTGCTTCTCGCACCGTGCAATTGGGGTGGCGCGCGACAGGCTTTCAGTTCCCGCGTAACTGTGGAATGACGGGACCTTCGCAGCCAATCAGCTCCTGCAAGTCAACGTGGTGGCCATCTTGTAATGATTTTCCTTTCCCCTCGTTAAAATGAAACACTGCAGAAAACAAGTGTTTAACTTATAATACTACACGTGTATTTGTTCCTAATTATTATTTAAGTTTCTATTTCTAATACTTTTTCAGGCGAACGCGTCGTTTTTAAACCGTATGTGTTTGAAAGACTGGAAACGTTCTCTGTTTGCTGGAGTCTGCTTCTCGGATGGAGACAGTTCCTAAAGCTGCGGTGGCCCGTTGCATATATATGTTGTAGAAGACCACCAGTCGGGCAGGCCCATAAAATTGGGTCGGACAACAATGAAAAAGTGGCCCGTTGTCACAAACTCAATAGTGCTCATGGGGGTGGGGGGGTTAGGTAAAATGAGTGCATTTAAAAGGCTATTTTTTTCTTCAAAACGACTAGCTGCACAGCGAAATCACCCACCAAACTGGCCCGAAAAGTGGCCCTCGTTCACCCAAAAAACGGCACACACTCGCATTGTGCGTCTGCATTTCGGGCATTGACCTAGGCTATAGGCCAGTCCGAGCCAGAAGACCACTCCCACACCATACCTGCCTACTCTCGAAAATCAAAATCCCTGAGGATGATGCCCGGCTCCGCCCACATGTCAAAAAGGTAAACTATATTGACTCTGTGATCGGCTATGTGCACAAAACTGCATCAAATTTAACTGCTCTCGAAAAACGCATTTAACATTTTTACAGTGCCCTTTTGAGTTTGGAAGCATTACACTAACCCAGCTAAAGGCATTTTTGCTAACATGTGCAAGCAGGTCTTCTCAGCTGCAGCCAAGGGTACCTCAAAACATCATTTTGAAATGCGCACCCACACACCATTCCATTCGGAGATAGCCTTCCAGCCTCTAAGTTGATTCTGGGAATATACCCCTGGTTTCCCATTATAACTACAAGACTACGAATCCTAGAATACAGTTCAGTCATTTCACACTGCCATGCATCTTGTTATGCAGGACGTAAATAAAATGTTCAATGCCTCAGGGTGACCAGACGTCCTGGTTTTCCCGGGACAGTCCCGGGAAATTGCCCTCTGTCCCTCTGTCGATTTTGAAATCGGTCCCGATGCAACTCTTTCTGTGCGAATGGGGGCGTGAAATGCTTTTCACGCCCCCATTTCCTCTCCCTCCCGGCCCCTCTCCTCTGTAATGGGTCACCCCTCCTGGGAGCGTAGTATCTCCCAGGAGCTTGTGGCAGTAGCCACGTGACTATTCTCAATAAAAAGTAATGAGTGGCTTCCCGCTCTTCAGTCTACGAGTAACTGAAACCATGGTGTGCCGTGTTGTCATTTTGCAGCACCATGCTGGTGCTGCGTAGTTGGCTGAGGGCCTGCCCTGACAGGCCCTCCAACGTGGTAGTGCCCCTGCCGGGCAACGCTGTCACACATGGCCGTCTGCCATGCCTGTAGAGCTCCTGCTGGGCAACTCTTACTTGGGGAGAGCCGGTGCCCCTGCTGGGCAACGCCGCCTTCGTCTGTGCCCCAAACCTTGGTGGCATAAGCAGGGTGATCCCTGCATGTATTCTACCGCAGCACGTGGTATGCTGGGTGCCCCTAGCATGTCAGCTGGGTGCCCCCAGCCCTTGGTCTGCCTGGCCTGCGTGACCGCAGGCCAGGACATAACATTGGTGATGAAGGAGGTAGGGCCCTGTGCCCCGCAGTATTATGTGGCGTATTGGCCACCCTCAAGGAAGTAGTGCGGCGTCGGCTGCAGAACGATGGGGGCGGCCTGGGCCCCCGCACCTCTTATGGTGGGTGCCCCCTCATCTTCCCCCCTCTGGAAAAAAAAGAAAAAAATGTCCGGCTGACTCCGCCGTGTGAAGACGCCCCCATGCGGTGCCAGCCACAACTATGAGGTGGTGTTGGCTGCAGAATAGGGAGCCTCTGCATCCGTGGGAGAGGCGAGCTGCCCCTCCCCCCGCATGCCCGCCAACTTCATGGCCGCAACTATGAGGAGGCTGGGTCATCACCTGCTGCAAGAGGAGTTGGGCTGCCCACTCCCCCCGAGAAGAAGAGGAGCGGCTGCAGAACTAGAGGCATCGCCCACTGAAATGAGTGCCTGCCCCCTTACCCCCCACTCCAGCAGGCAACACCGGTGGTTGGTATAGTGGCTTCGATCCGGAGCGGTGGCCGCATCCCTCGGGGAATAAGCCCGGGCACCGCTGAAGGGAGAAATGGCACGCTCTGCGTCAGAGCAAGGATCAGACCCGGGCCATGGAGGCGTTGATATTCCTAAATGAACCAGGCAAATGGCCCCCTCAAACATCCCGGGCCGCCATGCAGTGAAAACTCTGCTGGACTCCCAAACAGGAGTATGAGGGAATGTAATGTGCTCCTGATGTTGGGCCCTGAAAAAAAAAAGAACAAAGCGGGGGATGGAAGGTGTGCGTGGCTGTCGTACATGATCAGCAGCGTTCTGCCAGAGGGTCCTCTGGTTGAAGCTCAAAGAGAAGCACAAACAGATATGGTCTGAGGAGTAAAGAAAGTGGCCCGCATGGCAGCTGCTGCATCAGGAACACACAGGCTCCTCACGGGATCCCGGGCCCCACAGCAAAAAAAAGGAGGGGCAGAGGGAAAAAGAAGGAAAAGGAACAGAGAATAACACAGGAGGGTTGCAGCTCTCATGAGTGCTTGTGTGCCCTCCTACGCCGGTCGGCCAGACACCCTGCCACCATTGTCTCACTGCCAGCTGCCCCCAGGTGGAAAGAGAAGTGCAACGAGTGGCCCCCAAGGCTGTGGACTTTGGCCGATGTGGCCCCTGGGCCTCCCCAGGTGCGGCTTTGCCGGCCTTTGAACTGTGTTGTGACTGTCGTGAAATCCCATTGGTGAAAAGTATAACTGGTTTCCTGCAACTCTACTAGTGCGTAAGATGGACACAATAGACATTCCCATGAAGGCTGGGAGCCTGCAAACCTGGACTTGCTTTAAATGGCCCAGTCAGTGGGCAATGTGAAGTTGTGGACATCCGTAGGTGTGGACATGCTTTGAGTGGTGCCAGGGCTCTCATTGGTGTTTTCAGTGGGTTTAGATCTCACACATCCAGATTAATAAAGGGTCCTTTGGTAATGTGAGGAAACCCCAAACGTACCACTAACCCTGTCACCCCAGTAAGTGTGTACCTGTCAAAGCATCAAACTAAGTGGCAGTGATGTCCCGTATGTTTGTAATTTGTTTGTTCCCTATGGAAAAGGAGGAGTGTAATGGGTCACCCCTCCTGGGAGCATAGTATCTCCCAGGAGCTCGTGGCAGTAGCAATGTGACTATTCTCAATAAAAAGTAATGAGCGGCTTCCTGCTCTTCAGTCTACGGGTAACTGAAACCATGGTGTGTTGTGTCGTCATTTCGCATGCTGGTGCTGCGTAGTTGACTGAGGGCCTGCCCTGCCAGGGCCTCCAACGTGGCAGTGCCCCTGCCGGGCAACGCTGTCACACATGGCCGTCCACCATGCCTGTAGAGCCCCTGCCGGGCAACTCTACTTGTGGAGAGCCGGTGCTCCCGCTGGGCAATGCCGGCATCGTCTGCTGGGTGCCCCCAGCCTAGATGCCATGTCGGGTGCTCCCGACATAAGCAGGGTGATCCCTGCATGTATTCCAGCTGCGTGACCGCAGCACATGGTATGCTGTGTGTCCCCAGCCCTTGGTCTGCCTGGCCTGTGTGACCGTAAGCTAGGACATAACATCCTCCAAGGAGAGGTGGGTGCCTGTGAGCACACCCCCTCCCCACCCTCCAAAACAGGCCAGCGACATAGAAGTAGGATTATCATTTTATTTGTATTTACGTCAGTCCTACTTCTATGTCTGTCCCATATTTATTTTATTTACATTTTTTTTACAAATCTGATCACCCTACTCATAAAGTGTGAAAACATTGTTTTCATATCAACCAAGCAGACATGGCACAGACTAGTATGCATTTTTTGTGCTGTATTTACTTAAGCGTAGTTGCAGATTAGGGTGCTTTTAAATACTAAGCACCCCATCCCCGTGAGCTGTGGCTTGACAGAGAAATGGGCCATTCTCACACACTTGTCTGCTAATGCCTGCAATAAGACGTACCAAGTAGGTAACTTAAAAGAAACAAAGAGAATGAGGGAAACATGGCTGTAGCCTGTATAGTCATGCTGTGACAGCTCTTTAACATTTTATCAAGCCCTTGATCAGCGCTTCCCTGGCAGGAACAAATAAAAGTAACCCTTAGAAAATCACTGACAATTTAAAAAACACCCTTTTCAGGGATGCAGGTGCAGCAAGTGCTGCTTCAATGTTGACTGCTCCAGCCCTTCCAAGCCTCAAAGCCGCAGCAACTCTGGGCCTGCTGCGAAAACCCAGAGACTCCACGCTCTTCCCTGGAGACCCGGAGAAGAGCGTGAAAACCCTGATTCTCAGGATAAACCCGGAGATTAGGCAGGTATGTCCCACACCTTAGTACCAGATATGTTATATTGATTTATACCGCGCACAGCTACCACCCAAGGCCAGCGTATAGTTCTACTGTAGTTTCCCTGAACTATTCACAATGTTTCCTTTGAACGACAGGCATATTGTGATGCTTCTTTCACTTTAATGTCAGAGAACAGCATCAACATCAAAAATCACAAAATTCGGATACAAAGGTTTAAATTTCCCATCGCCTGGGAATTGTGTAGCTCAGGCAAAAACACATCACACTGTGGCAAATATACCCAGTTCCATTTTAAATTGGGTCTATATATGGTTTTAATTGGGCATCCTCATCCTTGGATATACCATACCTTTCATCTTGCACACCTTTGGCGGGTGCCACCTGCCTTCTAATCAGCTGGTTCACCTGCCAAGCCCCCTATGTTCTATGTTAGTGGCTGCTGTACTGCCGGCCTATAGCCCCAGGGAGCCCCCTTCCCGAACAGAAGACTCTGAGACAGATGTGTAGCAGTTGGGTTCAGGGCGCGCACTGCCTGAGCAGGCGCAGAAACTCCCCTTTATTATACGCACCTGATTCATCACATTCCTCCTCCTTTTTTATGGGGACATTAAATGGTAAACATGTCATGAGTGTCTCAACAGAAGACCTAACCTGAGAAATGACGAACAATGGTCAACTTGCCCAAAACTCAAAACCAATGACGCAAACGGGGGGCGCTCTTGCACGCGAGAGAAAATGGTCGCTCTCGTGTGAGCTCCGGCGTGGACCAAGGCCGTAATGCCGACATAAGCGTTTTGATGACCGGTTCCTGACAGAAACTGTATAGAACGTGCGGCAACATCGGCGGAACAAACTGGGAAAGTTTGGTGTCTGGCAATTGCAAAATCTCAGAGGAAAACCGGTATCCGTATCCCACGTGCGGAGGGAAGCGGCACCTGAGGACAGCCGAGGAGCGAGAGGAGGAGACTGGCGAGCGGCAACGCGGATACTCGCTGGCAACGGGCGGCGCAACAATCAGCTTGAAAAGGCCGTGGGCGCTCCGCTCCTCGTTGAGCGCCCGTGAGTGGCCCCCCCCCAATCAACCCCCCTCCGCCACAGACACTCGGCGATCAACAGGCTTCTGCGGCCCAGGAGGGTGTTGCACGTGGAGCACACGCGGAGCAGTGGTGTGCGACCCGTGCAAACTGCGTAGCCCCCGGGGAGTGAACCGCAGAAGGCCAGACGAACTCGATCAGATAAGTGGGGCGGCCATAACGGGGGGGAGGCACAGTGAGCAGTATAACCCCCCGTGTGAGACAAGTTTTATGCGTACCCCCAGAACGCCGGTGATCCTCCTCTCTTACCCTCCCCCAACGATACCTCCGTGATATGCACGGATCAGATTCGGGCCAACACAGGCTACCCGTGGACAACTGTAAATAACAGATGCAACTACCTATAACCACGTAACTCGACGGCGAGGCGTGGGCTGGCCTTGTTGGTCGGGGCCATGGAACCACTTTATAGGGGGGCAGGCGGTACTCCTCCACTCGGCGCGCTCCCCCAGAAGTAAATCAGTGTATCACGCCACAGAACCGAAGCGTAGAAAAGGGCACATCGCAGTTCATATCACAGACTAATTGGCCCAGAGGGAACAATGCCAAAGGGCTTCGGCCCTAAGAAGAGTAAGGGTTCCATTGATAAGTTCACAGCACCACTGCAGAAAGAACCTGGTGTGATGATGGCGGAGAGCACACTCCCACACGAACAATAGACCCCCCTGGCAATGATGATGGAACCCCAAGCAGTCTTCCTCGCCATGCAACAGGGCTTTTCGGCCCTCAATGACAAACTGGATGGGATACGGCGAATGTGGCGGCCATCAAAACGCAACTGGACAAAACTACTTCACGTATGACTGAGGCCGAAACGAGAATCTCGGCCACGGAAGACACACTCGAAACCCTGAAGACCACGGTCTCGAAGATGGCAATCGACCTGGGGACTGTGAAGTCCAAATGCGAGGACTTAGAAGCGAGATCAAGACGCAATAATATTCGAATAATTGGTGTTCCGGAGGAAGCGATAAAAGCACCCATGGAAAAGACAGTGGAGGGGCTCTTGCATACCCTCCTGGGTGACCCGGGATGGTCGCCGATGTTCATAATTGAGCGGGCCCACAGATCCCTTGCCCCGAGGCCGAAGCCAGGAGCCTACCCTAGGCCTATAATTGCCCGAGTGATGAACTACAGGGATAGAGATTTAATTCTGAAGGCTGCAAGAGAAAAGAAAGAATTATGTTGGGAAGCTAATACTATACGCATTTTTCCAGACTTTACCCTTACGGTACAACAAGAGAGGAAACTCTTTACAGGGGTCAAAAAACTGCTACGGGAAAGACAGATTCAGTATGCTATGTTGTACCCAGCGAGACTCAAAATCCATTTCCAGAATAAGATCCACTTCTTTACGTTCCCAGAGGAAGCTGCACATTTTGTGGAAACACATATTCCTGCTTTGACAGATCGTCCCAGGATAGGGGAAACTTAATGAAGCTTGTGATTATGTGAAAATGGGCATGTTTCTGCTATGTAATGTACAATTCCCGAAGCTATAGCCGCCCCCCCCCCCGGGGACGGCCTTTTTAAGGGGTATATATGACCGAATTCACAGGATTTGTTAAATTGTGATGCCCCCCACAGGTTTCGATGTATGTGTGAGCAACCAAGTTGAACCGGTCTACCTTTTACCAGCCTCAAGATGGCATGGGCACTGGAACACGCCGCAGGTCCCCCCCCCCCCTGCAGCAGGTGCACAACCAGTGATGGGAAGGGAGGGTTGGGATCCTATGAACACAGTTAAAGTTAGGGGAACTGTGAGGGTGGGGGGAGGGGACAGGTTGGGAATGTTGGGTTCGGTTTTGTTAAGGATGGTAGTAAAATAAAACATACACAGGTAATGAACATGATGACCAACAAGCTCCTAGTAGAAACATGCTTTTTTGGACACATTGATAACTGCTTCATAGGTTATGGCTGGAAATAACGATGAAAGTATCAAAGTACTAAGTTGGAATGTCCAAGGCCTGGGGTCCAGAGTCAAGAAGAGGAACATTCTGGCATATATCAACAGACTGGGCTTTAAGATAATTTTTCTACAGGAAACTCATATGGGGCCTCAACAGGGGGGACAATTAATTCCGAATTGGGGAACGCACCAGTACTTCACAACATACTCTAAACGGGCAAGGGGGACCGCGATTCTAGTACATAAAACCCTCCAGTTTAAATGTATAGAAGTGAAATGTGATCCTGAAGGGAGGTTTGTCCTACTCCATGGCACACTTTACAATAAGGAGATAGTCCTCCTAAACAAATATGGACCAAATGTGGGCGATCCAGAATTTTTCTCCCAAATATTCGAGAGGTTGGCCGCCTACCCCACGGCGCACTTGATCTGCGGTGGGGACTTTAACACTATTTTAGATTTCCATACAGACCGCACATCGACACAGACCAGGGCACTGACCAAAGCAGCACAGACTATAACTACACATATGGTAGACCTAGGTCTGAAAGACGCCTGGAAATCATTAAATCCTACTAAGAGGGAATATACATATTACTCGACGGTGCACGATATGCACTCCAGAATAGATTTGTGGCTGGTAGATAATGTAGTCCTCTCCTGGGTCCTAGCAGCACAGCATTATCCCAGAACATATTCAGATCACTCCCCAATCCAGTTAACACTACGAATTCCAGGCACTGTAGTAACGCAACCGATGTGGAGATTTAAACCTGCAGCATTGCGTGACTTGGTCTACAGGAACGCTATGGAACAACAAATACAGGAATATTTCGAAATCAATGAAAACTCGGTGCCCAGTCCAGCAATAGTATGGCAAGCATTTAAGGCCTATATAAGGGGAACCTCAATATCGACAGAAAATGGAATTCTTAAAGACATCAGGGGTAGACTGAACAGATTGGAATCGCACATAGCAGCACTGCAATCTCAATATGCACAAACCCCATCAGCTCACCTCAGTTCCGAAATAAAAGCAAAGCTAGATGAATACAATGAGGCAGCAGATCAAGAAATCCGATTTTTTTTTGATAAACCAGTTGCAGCACGCCGATATGGGGAGGGTTACTGGCCAGGACAGTGAAGGGAGAGAGGGGACCAACGATCATTCCGTGCGTGCAAAGGCCAGATGGTTCGGTTACCACTGACCGAGACAAGATTGAAGAAACGTTCCATACATTCTATAAAAATCTTTATTCCCCGCAATCTGATTCGACAGACGAGGAAATTGATTGATACATGTCAGAAATACCGACAACATTGCTGGCCGATGACACCAGGGAATTGTTAGAGATGCCAATTACGAGGCGGAAATGTTGGAGGCGATAAAGACATTACCCAGCGGGAAAGCACTAGGCACTGACGGCCTGGGAGCTGAGTTTTATAAGGCGTTTGGTCCCCTACTGGTCCCCAGATTAATGGCAGTATGGAGTGAGGCCCTACATAAAGGAGAACTCCCGAAACCACTAGGGAGGCAGTGATTACGCTGTTACTCAAGCCGGGGAAACCCCCTGAGGAGTGTGGGTCATATAGACCATTATCATTAATAAACACTGATGCAAAAATACTGGCAACTAGACTAACACCTTTGATGCCGTATATGGTCCATGAAGACCAGGCAGGGTTTATTAAGGGAAGGTCCACTGCAACCAATGTTAGAAGGTGCCATAAACTTTTAGCCACAACACACCCTGAGGTCCAGGCCGTGGCTGTTTCCTTAGATATGCATAAGGCCTTCGACACGGTTTCGTGGCCCTTTCTCTTCGGGGTTCTGCGCAACTATGGGTTCGGCCCCAATTTTCTGAAATGGATAAAAATACTGTACACATGCCCACATGCAAAAATAAGAATCAATGGGGTTTTAACAAACAAATTGGAACTGAAGGGGGGAACGCGACAAGGATGCCCATTGTCACCATTATTATTTGCATTAATAATTGAACCTTTAGCAGATATCCTTAGGGCACGGTACAGCTCAGCAGGACTCAGGCTAGACGGTGAATTACACATTATAACTCTATATGCAGACGACATTCTATTATATCTAAAAAATCCGGATCGAACCCTGGGTAGGGTACTGGCTGAGGTTAAACGGTTTGGGGAACATTCGGGTCTACGTCTTAATTCTAGCAAATCAGAGATATTCCCAATCACAGAAAATACACTGCAAACACATGACCTATATGGGCTCGTCTGGAGCCCTACACATATACTTTATTTGGGTGCACACATTGCCAGAACAGCACACCTTTCCCGCGCCTTGAACTATCGCGTTCTCACTGATGCCCTGTGCGTGAAAATAAAACGCTGGAGCGCCCTCCCCATATCATTGATGGGCAGGATAGCACTGATTAAAATGATTATATTACCAAAGCTTTTTTATTTGTTCAACACTATACCTGTCTGGCCGGGCCGCTCTTTATTTACCACACTGACTGGCGCGTGCACCTCGTTTGTGTGGGGAGGACATCCCAGAGTGAGCTGGAAAAAGCTGACTGATACATACTCTAGAGGAGGGATGATGGCAACTGACTTGGAGTTGTATTATCTGGCTGCACAGGCACACTACGCCTCCCAATGGGCTACACAATTCCTCAACCCTGTGACCCCGATGCCCGGTCATAAAGAGCGCGAAGCGATATCGGCACTCCACAAAATGAGCAGATCAACCCCCAAACACTATAACACTATAGAACCAGCGAAGGTGACGACCACTGCATGGGCCAAAATAGCCGATATGTTTGAAACCAACAGGCTATACCACCCGAGTATGCCACTCTGGGGAGACCCACAAACACCCTTCAGTGCAGATAGACAAATCGCGATGCATTGGACATCCAAAGGGATCACCCAGTGGGGACAATTCTTCCCTGACCAGAACTTTGTCCAGTGGGCAGACATCAGAGAGGTTGTGGGAAACGCGAATAGACATAAACAGCAGTATACCCAAGTGCAAATGGCCATGCAAGAAGCATGCCCCACATTCCCCAGCGAACCAGCGATAAATATAGGTCTGGGCTACATATTCACAGGGGGGATACAAAAAGTCTCGGCGGCGGCATTGTATAAGCTACTACTTCAAATGCGCCCTGTAGAGAATACTGCACCTAAGAGTCAGTTTGATGACCAGGAATGGGCACAGATTTGCTCGCTTACCAAGCAAATATCGTGTAATTCCAGATATAAGGTAATTCACTACAAAATAGTGCAGAGAACACATTATACCCCAGCAAAACTTAAACAACTATATCCCAACATGTCGGGGACCTGCCCTAGATGTCAGACAGAGGATGCAAATATTTATCATATGCTATGGTCATGTATAAAGCTAAGGGGCTACTGGGAAGAAATCTGTGCCGCCTTAGATGAGATGGCTGACCAACCACTGGAATGGTCACCCAGGATATGTTTGCTGGGAGCAGTGGGGAAAATGAACCCGACTTGGCGTAGACTGTTGAATCTGAGCCTACTAATAGCCAAAAGGGCAATTTTGATGAAGTGGAAGAGCGCATACCCCCCAACTAAGGCTGATTGGGACAAGGACATGGTATGGACTAATAATACAGAGGAACTCTACATAGACTCGGTGCTACCCCAATCCAGACCACGGAACATATGGGATAGATATAAACAATACCTGTTCGATAAGGCAGAGCGAGATGACTCAGGTTCGGAAGCTAATTGAATTTGTAAAATGTAATGAAGCAATGTGCAATATATGTAAGCAAAGATGTTACCTGTGTGCAAGAAAAATAAAGTCTATAAAAAAAAACAATGACGCAAACACAGGCCCCGCCTGGGGCTTTTTATAGACAGTTCACCACCCCCCTTACTTATTCGGACATCACATAGTCATCAAAATGGGAGGGTCTCCTCCCTTCGCAGTGGGGGTATTGGTCAGTGCCAACCCTTACCGGCTGCCCCCCACTTACCAGGATTGGCCAGTTCTTGAGTGGACCCTGGGTCCCCATCATCCTCGCCACCCCACTGGCCACTTTCCTCCCTTCTGTGTCCTGGAGATGCTGGATGCTGGTGGAGGCCACTTTCCACCCTCCTAAAGAAACTAGAGTTTCTAGTTACTGTTCCTCGGGCGTCCGCTGCGGTGACCATGGACCCCTTTAACTTGATGACATCTAAAGGACGACGCTCATAGGGGGGGGATAGCTTGCTTTCCGGATGCCTTTTTCTGACTAGTACTGCGTTACCTACCACCAGGTCATGGTGTTGGAGGTTTCTCATGTTCTCCCGCTCGTTCCATAGCCGCCTTTCTTTGAACACTCATTCGTCGTTGTTCTCGACGGGGCTCCTGCCTTCCACCTCTGAGATGAGCCCTCAGGGGCACCTCTGGAACAGTGCCTCTGCATATGCCACCCCTGTTGTGCTGTCAGGCGCCGATCTGTATTCACGCAGAAACTGATATAGTGCTTGCTTGAGGCATTTCCCTTGACCATGGGCGATCCTGAACACCTTGTTTAGTGTGCGCATAAGGCGCTCCACCTCCCGTTGGCTCTCGGCCACACAGGAGATACTTTCCGGTATGTGATCCCAAACTCCCGTACAATATCCACAAAGCTTTCCCCTTGGGACGGGAGCCCAGTGTCCGAACAGATCACTCTGGGGAACCCGTGGGTCGCGAATGCCTTTGCCATCATGTGTGCTATGTGGTCAAATTATGTGGAGTCTGCCATCTCTACTTCCGGGTATCTCGACCACTGGTCGATCAGAACCAGGAAATGGGACCCTCGCCCTGTGGAGCCAAAATCGACATGTAGAATGTCCCATGGCTGGTCACTCAGTGGCATGGATTCAATTTGCAGTTCCTTGTTCACTGGTGCGGCAACCTGGCACCACACTCACCCTCTGACAAAGTCATCCACACATTTCTCTAAATTCGAGAACCATACTTTCAGAGGCAACCAGGCTTTTGTCTAGGCGGAGCCCTGATGTCTGCGATGGACCAACTCTATCACTCTTGAAACCAGTGCCAAAGGGACCACCATCCAGTCACCCCTCAGCAGGAGTCCTTCCTTGGTGACAGACAGTTTGTGGCGTACCCTCGACAGTTTTGCCAGTTCTATGCAGGCCTGCTGCATTTTCTTGTTGAGGCCCGTCGGGACCTTTTTCCATTCACCACTCGGCATGACAGCTCGTATCAGGCCAAAACACTCATCATGACTGGAGGCTTCCGTGAGCTCCTGCACTGACAATGATACAGGCTTGGCAGTCTCCACCACCAGGTATACATGCTCTCCTGCTTCGTCCTTTCACCGTGGGATGTTGCAAAGAAAATAGTCTGCTGCATTGTGAGAGCCTGGGCAGTACACTAGCTGGACTCTATGCTCCAACAGTGCTAGCATCCACCTTTCGATCCGCGGGGGAGACTTTGAGGATGAACCCGTCAGAATGGGTAGCAACGGCTTGTAGTAAGTGACAACAGTGACAGGTTTACCCAGTATTTAAAGTCTGAAGTGGCAGCACCCCCACAGGACTGCCAGCACCTCCCTTTCATTTTGGGAATACCGTTGTTCGGTGTCGGACAGAGCCCTGCTGGAGTATTCCACCGGCTTTACGTTTCCTTGCGAGTCACTCTGTGTCAGTACTGCTCCTAAGCCGAACAGGCTGGCGTCCATGATGACCTCAGATTCCCTTCTTGGGTTCAAAAATGCCACGCTCTCCTCCTCCGTCAGTGCCTTTTCAATTGTCTTAAAAGCCTCATGCTCTAACGGGGTCAATTTCCATGCAGTGTCTTTTTCCGTTAGGTGTCTCGGGGGTTCAGATATCGTTGCAAGGTTGGGAATAAAACACCCACAATAAGTAACCATTCCAAGGAAGCTAAGGATTTCCGATACATTCCACAGGGGCCTTGCGTCTTTATGTCCCATACTTTCCTCGGGTCCGGCAACATGCCTCCCTCATGAAATATGAATCCAAAGAATTCAATTAGCTTGCGCTGAAACTCGCACTTTTCTCTGTGGATTGTGACTCCCCGTTGTTGATTTGCTCCAGCGTCTTCTCCATACAAACCATGAGCTCTGCCTCTGACCCTGCCAACACCAGGATATCGTGACTTATGTTGAGTACTCCGTCCAGCCCTGCCAAAGCTCTTCTTATGACATTTTGAAAAATCTCTGCAGTAGTGGAAACTTTGAAACCGAGGCACTTGTACTGATACAAACCCTTATGCGTAGTAAATGTTATGTATGTGAACTCGGGGTGGAGGACCAACTAGTGGTACCCCGCCCTCAAGTCCAACTTTGAGAACACACGAGCGCCCTGCAATTCCCCTACGATTTAATCTCTGTGGGGTCTGGTTTGGGAGCCTCATTTCCACACGAATGCGCACTGACCCCGGCTGTTTCCCTCCATCTTCTCAATAATGTCTAGGTCCACCAAGTGATCCAGCTCACAGTCTACTTGTTCTCTCAAATGAAATGGTATTCGTCAGTGATTCAGTGCAACTGGGCGGACTGTCAGAAAGCACCTAAGTATTAACTGAAAAGGATACGGTACTTAAAAGGATACAGGTGGTAGGGTCTTCCGGATCCCTGTTCACGCGTTTTGATAGTTGTGAAGTCAAGTTAAGACCTTCCAAATGATACAACTCTCTGACTGGTAAAACAGGCAGAGCGATGGATCACTGGAAAGGGCGTGGGTAAGGTATAAGAATTCAGCCTAGAACAAAATAAAGTATCATGAATAACTGCCCCAACATGGGTATGATGGAATAGAAAATGTCATGAATGCACACACTGACCTTGAGTCTAGGGCAGATGAATCCAGCAGTCTCTTGCGGAATCCAAGGTAGAACAAACGACAAGGAAGGGAAGATTAGTAAGGGAGACTTATCCCGAACGGAACGACGCTAGATACCGGGTTGATGCACCACAGGATAGCGTCCAAAGTACTGTTCACTGTCACCTTCCAATTATCCTTGAAAAGTTTCCTTCCCACGTAGTGTAAAGTATAGAAATGAATCAATCCCCCTGTTAATAACACAGGTGCAGGAGTTGGAAATAGCGCTCCTTTTAAGGTATAAACAAAGTACACGCGGTTCTGGACAGCCGCGAAGAAAAGAGCGTGTGCGTGTGGATTTACACGCGAGCAGGATTCACGCAGTCCAGGCCAGCAGCGCTTGAAGATAGCATACGCGTGTGGATTTACACGCGAGCAGGATTCACGCAGTCCAGGCCAGCCGTACTTGAAGATAGCGTGCGCGTGTGGATTCACACGCGAGCAGGATTCACGCAGTCCAGGCCAGCAGCGCTTGAAGATAGCGTGCGCGTGCGGATTTACACGCGAACAGGATTCACGCAGCCCAGGCCAGCCGCGTTTGAAGATAGCGTGCGCGTGCGGAATTACACGCGAACAGGATTCACGCAGCCCAGGCCGGCCGCGTTTGAAGACAACGTGTGGAATTACACGCAACCAAACAGCTCCAGGAATCAGCGTGTGGCGGAAAACACGCTATAGAAGGCCAAAAAGGTAGCTGTAGTAACCTGCAAGGATGCAGACCGGAGGTTCAGCTACACAACGCCAAATGATTCGATCAGAAGCAGCGAGTGAAGTTTCCACGCTGCTTAAATACGTAATGCCGTAGTTCACGTGACGAAGCAGAATACACGTGAGTTAGCGACGTGAAAAGTGCAAACGTCGTTTTCCCGGCAACGTGTCGAACAACCGCCATTTGGAATAGAACGGTCTAGCTGTTCTACGAGCGTAGGAGGCAGGACCACGTCCAGCATGCATGATAGTGCCATCCCCCAAAGGGGCAACCTCTCCCCTTCTCGTGTGAAAACGCTTCAATAAAGCAGGAGCATGAATATTAGAAAGAGGTTCCCAGGATCTATCTTCGGGACCATAGCCCTTCCAGTCCACCAGATAAAACGGCCTACCAGAACGTAGTCTCATATCCAGTATGTCCTGTACCTCGTATTCATCCGAACCCCGCACAGAAATAGCAACAGGCCGTACAGGCAATCTAGTAGCTTCAGAACATGGCTTAACGAGTGACACGTGGAATACGGGATGCACTCGCCATCGTTGTGGCAAAGCCAGACGGACAGCAGCCGGATTAATTACTTGGAGCACTAAATACGGACCAATGTATTTAGGCAATAATTTCTTTTTGCCAGGAATTCTCAAGTGCTTAGAGGACAGCCATACTTTCATACCAGCCTTGTAGACAGGTGCGGGTATTCTATGAGCATCGGCATAGAACTTGTCGCGTCTTTTAGCCTGCTCCAATTGCTGCTTCACTTTCCTTTGTAATTTCTTTAGATCACGAAAGGTACGGCCTGCGGCGGGAGTATCCAAAGACAAGCTGGAATCCAAAGGTATTGATCGAGGGTGCTGTCCATAAAGCGCATAGAACGGTGAAGTGCCTATGGCACTATGATAGGAGTTGTTATAGGCGAATTCAGCTGCCGGCAGGACCGTGAGCCAATCCGATTGGTACTGCAGACACAGACACCGCAGATATTGTTCCATAGTGCAGTTGACTCTTTCGGTCTGTCCATCAGTTTGAGGGTGATAAGCACTGGACATCCTATCATCAATCAGTAATGCAGAGGTTCGTGCTCTCCAAAAGCGTGACGCAAACTGTGAGCCCCTGTCTGTAATGATTACTGACGGTAGACCAAAGAAACGAAATATATGTTGGATGAATAGGTCAGCCAGAACAGCAGCGGTTGGTAAACCAATACAGGGAACAAAAAGAGCCAATTTAGTGAAATAATCCACTACAACCCATATGGTATCGAACTCCTGGTTTGGCGGGAGTTCTACCACAAAGTCCATAGATATCATGTCCCATGGTTTGTTAGGGACAGGTAGGGACTGGAGTAAACCCACTGGTCTACCAGGAGTGTTTTTACATTGGATGCATACAGAACAAGTAGATACATGATCTATGACATCTTTTGACATGGACGGCCACCAGCACCATCTTTTGAGTAGTTCTAGTGTCTTCTTCCGTCCAGGATGAGCTGCGATCAAGGAATCATGATTCCACTTGAGGGCTTTATTCCGCGTTGAAGACGTCGGTAGGTAGAGCACTCCTTGTGTGAATGGTAAACCGTTATGTATGTCCAGATTCATATCCTGGATAACTTGTGGATGATTTTTCACCCACTCTTGTACTTCGGTTTTTAAGGATGGTTGAACAGAACTACACATTACATGATCTGCCAACAACTGATTCTGTACTTGTGCTTCTTCCTTCGCCTCTTCACTCATACGGGACAATGCGTCCGACTTAACATGTTCTCGGGCAGGACGATATGTGACCTGGAAATCGTATGGGGCAAAAAAGACATGCCATCTGGCCTGTCGGGCCGTAAGGCATTTCATGGATTTGAATGCTTGAAGATTTCTATGGTCGGAGTACACTAACACCTGATGTTTGGCCCCAAGAAGATGGTGACGCCATTCTCGGAAGGCATCCTTGATAGCCAGCAGTTCCCGCTCAGTGACGGTGTAGTTCCGTTCATATGGGGTAAGTTTGCGAGAGAAGAAAGCCACTGGGTGCTCCTCCTTGGTTTCAGTGCAAACTTGTGAGAGTACCGCTCCAGTAGCGACACTGGATGCATCCGCTTCAACGATAAACTGGCGATCTGGATCTGGATGTTGAAGCACGGGTGCAGTGGTAAATGCCTCTTTCAACTTTTCGAATGCTGCTTGGGCATTTGGGTTCCAACAGAAAGGAACTTTAGAACTAGTTAAGGCCGTCAAAGGAGCTACTGTTTTGGAGAAGGAATGAATAAATCTGCGATAAAAATTCGCAAAGCCTAAGAAAGACTGTAATGACTTGACATTGTGCGGAATCGGCCAATTCAATATGGCCTTCACCTTGGAACGGCTCATTCGAGCACCTAGATTGGTAATGTCATAGCCCAGGAATTCCACTTCCTGTGAATGAAAGACACATTTCTCGGCTTTCACATAAAGAAGGTTCTCCCTGAGTCTTTGTAGGACTGTAGAAACGTGTTTGACGTGTTCCGAAAAAGATGATGAATAGATCAGAATGTCATCCAGATAAATCACCACAAACTGGTCCATTATGTCCCTGAATATATCATTCATGAAGAATTGAAAAGTTTGAAAAGTGGCGGGAGCGTTGCACAGACCAAAAGGCATCACCAAATACTCGTAAAGACCATACCGTGTCTTGAAAGCTGTCTTCCATTCGTCGCCTTCATGAATGCGAACTAAATTGTATGCTCCTCGCAAGTCCAATTTGGTGAAGTTACTGGAGGTACCTAATTGATCCAATAGAACGTTTATCAGTGGTAAAGGATATTGGTTTTTTATGGTAATGTCGTTAAGTGCCCTGTAATCAATACAAGGCCTTAGATCTCCCTCTTTCTTCGGAACAAAGAATAGAGGAGACGCAGCAGGTGATTGTGATGGCCGTATGAAACCCATCGCTAAAGCTTTGTCAATGTATTCTTTCAACACAGCGTCTTCTTTTGGGGTCAGTGAATATAAACGACCTGTAGGGATTTTGGCACCAGGAATCAGTTCAATAGGACAGTCGTACTGTCGATGGGGAGGCAATTGTTCTGCCTGGCCCTTGTCAAAGACATCAGCATACTCAGCGTATTCGCATGGTATGGTAGCGTCGCTTTGATGTACCACGCTGATAGTCGAAGCTCCCACCATAGAGGCCAATATGCGTTGCTTGTTTGACACCTCCTGACTGGTAAAGCAATGTTCATTGCAATGAATCAAAGGATACTGGAGCAATCCCGAAACCCAGTCAACGGCGGGATTATGAAGGGTTAACCATGCAAGACCAAGTATGATCTCGTACTGCGGAGCAGCTATGACATCGAAGATGATTTCTTCCGAATGATTATTCGATAATGTCATCTGAACAGATACCGTCTCCTGGGTTACCATACCCGAAGTCAAAACAGATCCGTCCACGGTATTAACCGTTTCAGGTTTGTTTTTGTTTACAAGGGGTATGGAACAGTTCTTGGCATATGTGATGTTTATGTAATTGTTGGTGGCTCCGGAATCAACCATGGCCTTGGAAACCAATTCTCGTTCCCCACAACGTAACGTCACCTCAACAATTACGGGTGCGTGTTTAGGAATGGTACTGGAGTCCGATGAAACACTCGACATAGGGACTCCTGCTATTGTCGAGTTTTGGCGTTTCCCGAACGCTTGATGGGTTTTTTAGGACATGTCGCCAATAAATGCTCGGATGAACCGCAATACATACATAAATGGTTCTTTCTTCGGTTCTCTCGTTCTGCATTGGACAATCAGCCTCTCACGACGCCAATCTGCATGGGTTCGGGGTCGTTCGAGAGGACTGCCGGTGTCTCTGAACGACCCGAGGCTTGCATGAAGGGCTTTTTCTCTCCTTTCCGAGCATTCCTTCGGGCATCGATTTGTAAAACCAAATCGAGCAACTCTGTGAATCCCGTAGGAACCACCGGAACTGTAGATAAGGCATCTTTCAGTTCTTCGGAAAGACCCTTGTAGAAAACAGCCGTTTTCTTGCCGTCAGGCCATTGAGTCTCGGCCGTTAGTTGATTGAACCGGGCAATGTAAGGCAAAAGAGGTTGATTGCCTTGTTGTAGATTAAGTAACTCCAGATCCATGGCTTGAGTAGCATAACGCATGTCAAAGACTTTACTCATAGCAGCCAAGAGATCGTCACAGTCGTACAACAAAGGGCTATTTGTTTCCAACAAAGGGTTAGCCCAAGCAGCAGCTGTGCCCCCTAAATGGGAAAGCACGAATGCTGCTTTTGTGGTTAGGTCAGGAAAAGATGTAGGACGGCAAAGAAAATGGAGTCGGCACTGATTAACAAAGGTTCTATAGGTTTTGGGATCACCAGTGAACCGTTCCGGAGGGGCCAAGGGAAACTGAGTGGGCATAACCAAATTAATAGTTTCCTGTGGGGGTGTCATAGTCCCAGATCCAGATGCAGTGGCCATTGGAACCTGTGCTCCCTGAGGACTACCGTGCATGGCGTCTTGCATAACGTCCATACGGTGCCGTAACATGTCCTGTGCCGTAACCATTTCATTTCTCAAATCGCTGATCAACTGAGTCAAAACAGCTAAAGGATCCGTACCCTCCATGGCTTCTGATTCTGTCAGAAAGCACCTAAGTATTAACTGAAAAGGATACGGTACTTAAAACGATACAGGTGGTAGGGTCTTCCGGATCCCTGTTCACGCGTTTTGATAGTTGTGAAGTCAAGTTAAGACCTTCCAAATGATACAACTCTCTGACTGGTAAAACAGGCAGAGCGATGGATCACTGGAAAGGGCGTGGGTAAGGTATAAGAAGTCAGCCTAGAACAAAATAAAGTATCATGAATAACTGCCCCAACCTGGGTATGATGGAATAGAAAATGTCATGAATGCACACACTGACCTTGAGTCTAGGGCAGATGAATCCAGCAGAGTCTCTTGCGGAATCCAAGGTAGAACAAACGACAAGGAAGGGAAGATTAGTAAGGGAGACTTATCCCGAACGGAACGAGGCTCACGCTAGATACCGGGTTGATGCACCACAGGATAGCGTCCAAAGTACTGTTCACTGTCACCTTCCAATTATCCTTGAAAAGTTTCCTTCCCACGTAGTGTAAAGTATAGAAATGAATCAATCCCCCTGTTAATAACACAGGTGCAGGAGTTGGAAATAGCGCTCCTTTTAAGATATAAACAAAGTACACGCGGTTCTGGACAGCCGCGAAGAAAAGAGCGTGTGTGTGTGGATTTACACGCGAGCAGGATTCACGCAGTCCAGGCCAGCAGCGCCTGAAGATAGCATACGCGTGTGGATTTACACGCGAGCAGGATTCACGCAGTCCAGGCCAGCCGTACTTGAAGATAGCGTGCGCGTGTGGATTCACACGCGAGCAGGATTCACGTGGTCCAGGCCAGCAGCGCTTGAAGATGGCGTGCGCGTGTGGATTTACACGCGAGCAGGATTCACGCAGTCCAGGCCAGCAGCGCTTGAAGATAGCGTGCGCGTGCGGATTTACACGCGAGCAGGATTCACGCAGTCCAGGCCAGCAGCGCTTGAAGATAGCGTGCGCGTGCGGATTTACACGCGAACAGGATTCACGCAGCCCAGGCCAGCCGCGTTTGAAGATAGCGTGCGCGTGCGGAATTACACACGAACAGGATTCACGCAGCCCAGGCCAGCCGCGTTTGAAGACAACATATGCGTGTGGAATTACACGCGAACAGGATTCACGCAGCCCAGGCCGGCCGCGTTTGAAGACAACGTGTGGAATTACACGCAACCAAACAGCTCCAGGAATCAGCGTGTGGCGGAAAACACGCTATAGAAGGCCAAAAAGGTAGCTGTAGTAACCTGCAAGGATGCAGACCGGAGGTTCAGCTACACAACGCCAAATGATTCGATCAGAAGCAGCGAGTGAAGTTTCCACGCTGCTTAAATACGTAATGCCGTAGTTCACGTGACGAAGCAGAATACACGTGAGTTAGCGACGTGAAAAGTGCAAACGTCGTTTTCCCGGCAACGTGTCGAACAACCGCCATTTGGAATAGAAGGCTCTAGCTGTTCTACGAGCGTAGGAGGCAGGACCACGTCCAGCATGCATGACAGTACTGACTCGTTAATGTGCAATTTTATTGGTTCTCCAGCCATCTTCCCAACACTTTCAAACACATCTTTAAATCTCTCCAGGATCACATTGATGACGTCCGCATACACACCAAACACGAAATGTTCGATTCAGGGATTCAGCTGCGGCCCAGCTCGACAGAGTGTCCTTGCTAACGTCTGTGACACAGAATTTCGCTTTAATAGAGCCTCCATCGTGTTCAACCTTAGCAATAAAGGCCCTTTTAAAGGAATGGGGCGTTTACCCTGAACGTGAAGATCTTCGCCTTAGCTGCCGTCAACGACGGTGGACCTGGCAAGGCTTTGTAGTGTTGTATTGCCGTTACGCACACTGAGGCACCCATATCCACAAGAACTGGAGTTTCTGCCCCATTTATTGGCACCGTGCACTTTGTCTACTCTTCTTTGTCTGCAGCGACCCTATGCTGGAGATTAAGAAAACATACTCCTCTTCTTCTCCAATGTTGGGATCCTCCGGGTCGAGCTCTTGCTCTACCTGTGCCACATTCTGCTGTTGCCGCTGGGCACCGGCACCTGGTCTGCTCGGGCCTGTTGGAATTGCTACCAGTGTGGCAAAATTCCCTGGTACCCCACACCGTGCGCACATCCTCCCCTTCGCTGGGTGTTCTCCTGAATGTGGGAAATCATCTCCACATTTTGGACACCGTGTGTGCGTTTCTGGCCCTTTTTCTCTCGGGATCCACTTCGACCTGGCCGACATAGGTCCCTGCTGTCGTCCCACTGCACACACCTGTTGCAGTTTGAGGGAGCGCATCGCTGCATCTATTTTGAACGCCCTGACCTCCACTAGTTCATATGACCGTCCCATCTCGAGGATGCAAGCTAGTGTTAGGCCAGATTCTCTCAAGATTTGCTGCCTCAGTTTCCCAGACATGCATCCTACCGTCTTCATTTTCCCAGGCACACGTTGCTGCCAAGTGCGTGAGAAATCCATAACATTTGTCCAGAGATTTGTCATCTTGTTGTTTGGCTGCACACATTACAAACCGCTCGTCCTGATTCACCAATGGCTTAAAATGCTCTCAAAGGCAGGCCTTCGCCGCTTGGTATGAGTCGCCGAGAGGCACTAGGGTTTTCAATATTCTGTGAACCTCTGGTCCCGCTGCATAGAGCAGTGTTGACAGCTTCACATAGTCATCTGTCTCCCCTGTGGCCCTGAAATACATTTCCAATCTCTCTATCCAGAGATTCCACTCAGGTCCTAGACTTGACGGTGTTCCTGTCGTGTCAAATTCAGGCATGGGGGCAAGAGACCCTTGCTGTCTCGGTCCCTGGCTTCTCCTGATGGCCCCATCTCTTGGTGCCTGTGCAGCCGCTTGGGCAATGTTTTAGTCCTCTTCCATGCTTTCCTGTGTTCTGCACGTGTCCAAGCGCAAAGGCACCTCAGTTATGGTAGAGGCCGCAACTTGCACGTGCCTGAGCACACAAGCACCTCAGTGACTCCAGAGGCCGCAACACATGGCTCCCCACTGCTTCTGTTAGTGTTACACTCACCTGGTATCCACAGGGACGCCACCCAGCTGGGTTACTCGCTGGTATGCTTCTCAGCTTTGCCGTGATGTGGTCTGCGGGGAAGGTTCTGCCTGAAAATACATGAGGACTGTGTTGAAGACTAACAGACTGGGGTAAGTATCCTCCCTCCACCGCCGTATGCTTTCAGTCCCTCTGGCGCCCTCTGCTCACCTTGTGGTAGAATTAGGCATTCTCTCCGTCCTGCATTCTTTGCAGGGGCGCGTTGTCTTTCATGGACGAGTGTGGTCCAGTTACTTCACTGACGCCGGCCCGTTTGATATTGTTCAGGTAGGTCTTATTGCTGTTCTTTAGTTTTGTTGCTATCCTGCATGCCTTTCTTTGTTTAAAATGTCTCTTTTTTTCTCCCTTAGGTATGCAGAGCTTCAGCGCGGCAAACTGGCTTGGTTGAGCCCCGCTGGTAAATGATGGCGCATTAAGAGCGCTATGATGCGGTAAGTAAGCGCTATGCGCAGCGCTGTGAAGTCTTGCCTTTGCTAACCTGTGTTTTCCTTCCTTGTAGGTCGCGGTGTTCTTCAGTGCGAGTGGAATGTCCGGAGTTGTGCCAGCCGAGAGCCTGACCAGCCAGGTAAGTGTTATGAGCAGTTCGTAATTTGTAAATGTCTCTACAGCTTTCTTTAATGTTGCCTCTATCTTCCTCTTTCAGGTCGTTCTGTCTGGGAGGCGTGCAGATTCGAGGAAGCTGTTCTCAGTAGCTGCGAGTGTTTAAAGATGAAGACTGCAGGTAAGATGCTGCTGCTAATGATGTTCCTTTTGTCTCCTTGCAGGTTCTGCTTCTCCGAGGTTCGAGGGAATAGCTGGACACGGTGAGCGTCACATTGCAAGTTGCAAAGTAACACGAAGCATGTTCTGCAGTCAGGGTGTGGTTTATATAGCCCAGGTAAAGTAGTATCAGGAAAAGTAGTTCCAGGCCTGCCACACCCAAAACACTAGACCGCATAGCTTGGTTCTTAGGATCCAAGCTATGTGGATTCCTCCATGTTGGCTGACAATACAATAAAGTAGTTCACAAGCACGTTGGTCATACGCGCCAGGACTGGCCCCATGAGGGCTTTTCAAGAGGATGCCTGGCTCTAGAGGGCCGAGTCCTGACTGCAGTGACAGTTAGGACACTGGCGTCCTTCTCATAAATCACTCAGCGCTCCCTCCATCTCTTCTCCCCTTTTCCTATATTACTTTAAAAAAAATTGTTCCTCCACTTCCACCTTCTTCCTCAATAGCTGCTTGCCCTGGGTGGCCCTCCAGGCCCTCGCATTCATTATACACTTTTGTATGTGCTGCTCGCGCTTTCCAGCGCTTCCGAAAATTCCCCATGGCGCATGAGCATTCTTTAAACAAGAGGTTGTGTGCTCGGCAGGCACCGAGGGGCTCAAACGCTGCCACCCACCGCCGCAGGGCAGACATAATCCCTCTCTCCTGCCCAGGCGTCTGCCTCGTCGCCAATGTTAGTGGCTGCTGTATTGCCGGCCCATAGCCCCAGAGAGCCCCCTTCCCGAACAGAAGACTGACACAGATGTGTAGCTGTTGGGCTCTGGGCACGCACTGCCTGAGCAGATGCGGGAATGCCCCTTTATTATGGGGGGCGGTGCTACGCTGTGGTTGTGAGTCACCTTACAATGACCCCAATGACGCCCCAGCTATATCATTAGCCAATGCCCTAACTGAGCACGGCTTTGCACAACTCAATGTTTTACCCACTCACCAGAAAGGCAGAATTATCGACTGGGTAGCGGTCCTCAACTGCAATACCACCTGTAAGGACCCACAACCTCTCGCATGGATGGATCATTACCTTACCCCTCTTGAAATTAACATCAATCATGTAGTACCAAAAAAGTGCCTAATGGCCCCAGCCTGTCTGACTAGAAATAAACACAACATTACTGCCGAAACCTTATTACCCCTGCTCCTACCCACTCTAAATGCACTACCAGCCAATGCTAATCTAAACCTTCTGACTGACACTTTCAACGACTCCATGGCCAATGCCATTGATATCATCGCCCCACTGAAACTACGCAAAGGTAAACCAAGAGCTCATCTGAACTCTTGGTACACCCCTAAATTTAAACTACTCAGAAAAAAGTAAGCCAAGTGAGAACTCCATCAGTTGAAAATAAATCCAATCTTACGAACATATCTTTGCTGTATAAAAGGGAGATAATTAGCACTAAAAAAGATGCCTATAACGTCAGGATAGATCAGGCAGGCTCATGCACCAAAGAACTATTTAAAATACTAAAGGAACTTGAAAATCCCTATCCACCTGTAGACACCTGCACGAAAGACAAACACTGGTGCACCAGCATCCAGAGCGCCCTCAATAAAAAAATCACAGGACTCCAAACCAAAATTGAGGACAAACGTCAACAACTCTCCAGCAGAAAGTCTACCAGTCCAAGCTCACCAACGCCTATCGAAGCCAATGCAGGCTTCACATTTAAGAAGGTAACTATATTAGAAGTTCAAAAAATCATCATCTCCTTAAAACCTTCTAACTGCAAAGGGGACAGCTGTCCCGCCCAGATCATAAAAGACGCAGCCAGAGATCTATCCCCTTTCATCACCAAACTAATTAACCTATCCTTCGCCAACAACTCAGTCCCCAGTAACCTAAAACAATCCTGGGATCTCCCACTCTTAAAAAAACAATCACTAGACCCAGCCATACCCACCAATTATAGACCCATCACCACTGTCCCATTCCTGTTAAAAATCCTGGACAGAGTTGCTTACCTCCAAATTCAAAAGTATCTGGAATCCACCCAACTGCTTGGTATACGTCAATCTGGCTTTAGACCTCAACATGTAACAGAAACCACCCTTGTTGACCTCAAAGTCAGATTGATGAAATCAAAGACAAAGGTAATGCCACCATCCTACTCTTCTTAGACCTGTCAGCGGCCTTCAATTTAGTTTATCACGAAATCCTTTGCAGCCACCTATCTACCGCAGATCACTTCTCCTCTTCCTCCACCACATGGATACAATCCTTTCTGGCGAACAGAACTATGAGGGTTTTCTCCACAATAGCAGCAGCAGACCCTATCCCCATCACATGCGGAGTCCCACAGGGCTCTTGTGTCTCCCCCACTTTGTATAACATATTTACAAAGCCACTATTTGACAAACTGGACCGTCTGGGTGTCACCTACACCAACTATGCAGACGACACCCAGATACTCCTTACCATCTCGGGCAACTACAACGCGGACGTCACCCGGATTAACAAAATCTTCTCCATCATTCAGGCATGGATGGCTACACACGGCCTATGCCTGAATGATGAGAAGACAGAGCTTCTCCTTGTCGGCTCTCCCATTAACTTGTCAAAACTGAGCCCTAGTTACAACATCATCATCATCAATGGCAATACCATCCCCATTGTTAAAAGTGTAAAAAAAAAACCCTTGGCTTTTACTTTGATACCAACACCAATCCCTCCAAACAAATCAATATGACCTCCTCAGCCACTGCCTACACTGGCAAGCTGAATAGGGCCACCAGACCCTTCCTATCTCCTAATAGTTGCCTCACACTCGCCAGGCGCTCATGCAGTCCAAACTGGACTATTGTAATAGCCTGTATCTAGGCGCTAACCAATCTATAATTAACAAACTTCAGGTACTCCAAAACCATGCACTACGTGCAGCACTCAACATCCCCAGGCGAGAGCACATCTACGCAGCCAGAAAGTCATGCAAATGGCTCTCCATAAAACAAATTGACTTGAAAACCATTTGCCTCACATCCAAGGCCTTAAACCACCTAGCCCCACCGTATCTCACTAATAAATATACCATGAAATCCACCACTAGAACTACCAGATCCTCCAATACCTTATGCCTAACAGTGCCTAGATTTACCTTAAAAAGAGCAGGTGGCGCTAGCTTTACAGTGCTTGCCTCCCAACTCTGGAACACCTTACCACTCAACATTAAAACTATCGAGTACTTTCAGATTTTTAGGAAACATGTTATGGGTTGGCTGCTGAACAAAATGTAGCACTTACTTCCTTTCGTAAATACCTTAAGAACTTGGCCGACTGTTTAATCATGCTTGTAAGTTGTTGTATTATGGAAATGTATATATCCCACTTTGTAACCGCTTCCTTAAGCGCCCTTCTACCTCTGGGTCTGGGGCGCTATATAAATAAAATAAACAAACAAACAAACCTGGCTCGTCACACCCTACATCCCCATACAACTCAATGGGCTCTCACCCAACAAACATAAAATAGGGTGTTTTCACCGGCTGTGTCGACACAAAGGGTTGAGAGCGACTTGCAGTCCTGGATTTCTCCATTATAATGCATAGTCCCTTAATGCAAAATTAAGACCAGGAGTGGACTAGCATATCCCCAATGGAAGGGGGCATGTTGGCATGTATGGGAATGTTTTGAATTAATTATAACCTCTGGCATATTGCTCTATCGCGACCCCCCCTCCCCCGGGCAAATCTTTTTCTCCTTGCCTTGCTATTACTGTAAGGGAAAGTCCATAAGCAAATCAGGCTTGATCTCACAGTCCAAAAAGAAGTCCGATCTGATAGGTCACATCTCTTAAAATGAAACCAACCAAGTGCAGACATGTTTCAACCTAATTTGGAATCATCATTGAGGTGTAGCTTGCATCCTTAGGCACAGCAGGCTGAGCGCCACCTTTCGGCATACCTGCCTCACACGTCAACATTAGCTAGCCCATTCAGAAGGCACTAGTCCAGTCTTAGTTTTAACTTTGCTTTCTCAGCGTTGTGGTCCTGTGTTAATGATAACCCCTTACTACAAGTCCCAGAATTCAAAGTTAAAAGCAGGACTGGGCTAGTGTCTCCCGAATGGAATGGATAATGTTGGCATGCATGCCGTCCCACTCTGGTTGACAAAAGCAAAATTGAAGGCTTTTCCATGGAAGGTTTTAATCAAAGATGGGTTCTGGCATTTCTCGGGGCAACCCTCTAGACCACTGTTTTTGAACCTGCTAATCCATTACAGAAAGGGAAAGACCACGTGCAAATACATCCTGGACCCAACCTAAACAGTGCAGCCCAACCCGGGCTGCTAGTTAGCCTTCTTGCACAAAACCACAAGTAGCTCTAGACAAGCTTCAGCCTCACTGCACATCATCAATGAGGTGTAGCTTGGGTCTGTATGCACAGCAGGCACATGACCCATATCTAGGCATACCGATTCCACCCAGAGTGCTATAAGCAAATAAAAGGTTGCTGTCTGGCAGGTTTGTGACAAAAGTACACCATGTGACTATAATGCCTATGACAGTACTTGTGTCCCTTTGACTAAGGCTCCCTTTTTTCTGCTTTTACTGATTTTTACACATAAATACAGACGGTGAGCACTTGTTTTCCTTTCATTATTTATTTGGCAAAAATGTATAAAAACGGAAATGTATGTCTCTTAGTTGGGTCTTTAAGTTGTCGAACATGCATTGGAGGTCAATGGCTGTGCAAAGTAACATAACAGAAAGGCTGAAAAGGGAACTTTTTAAGCGGTTTGAATGGCTGTAGATATTCAGCCCTTGACTTGTGCAAAAACAAAGCTCTAGGAGCTTCTCATTTCAAGCATCAGTGCTAGTGTGTTTATTCATCTAAATAAATGTGAAAAAATACTAGTTACAGTTTAGAGTTTTACATAACAATACAGAAACAGAAGAAATGACAGAAAAATAAATAGGGACAAATACAGACGGTAATGGTGCAAATATAAATATCATTAAAACAGGAGCCTTACCTATGACCAAGAAGAGATAATTCTCTAGGACTCCTTAAACGTAACATTCAGTAAAAATGTATAAATGGCCACCAGGGGTGGAGCTACGAGGACCTGTCTAATTCACTGTGGGTGAATGGCCCAAAATGCAATAGAGCATTAAAATGACAAACAGTTTAAAAAGTTTAAAGGTAAACTGCTTTAATGTTACTGAGGATTCCCAGCCTGACGACTCGGAATGTTCAAGAGCATGTGAATCCATGAAAGATCCAACTTCAGGAAACGTCTGATGGCTTCATGACTACCTGTCAAAGTAAAGTCATACAGATTATCTTGGCGCATTAGCTGGTGCCTGGAAAGGAACAATAAATCCACCTACAGTGGATGATGTCAAGGTAGTGAACCTCCCTTTCATGCTATCCATGGAAGGCAAGGCTCATAGGATGGTGAATCTACACAAGTCTGCCATTTCATTGTGTCATTTGAGGGTAGAAAACCTACCAGTATGGTAAACAACCTCTCATGACGAGGCACATGAAAGGTATTTATCTAGTGACGCTTCCAGTCCTCAGATATTTGGCTTCATGGATCATAGACTAGGTTTAACATCTATTTCAAAACTGGCTGGGTAACAACCATATGATTAGAATGGCCTTGTTTTAAAACGGACTATGCCCTATGCCTGATATGCTGCAGGAGAGGGTCAGATGTTGGGTTACCGAAGAGAGGATTTTCTCCTATCAGCGTTACATTTTATATTTTCATGCATAGGAAGACAGGGATCATAAAAGCCTCTGTGGCAATGGGCCTTTAATCACCTTAACCGAAAACAGGGCCACTACTTAAGAAGCGGGTACACAAATGCACATAAAGCAAGTTTATTGTACAAAGCTCCGGGAGCGGTTAGATGGTGTTGCAGGACCAAACTAACCCAAGTCGCAACAATACATCAGTTGGCATCTTATATACTTTTTGCAACAATTTAAAACACTCCCAGATACTTTATTACAATCCACCCCCAAATATGATTGGACAAAACCTCTTCAAAGAAATCCCATCTTTTTCAATTCTTCCATTTTCATTGGCCAGTCTTTTCTTGATTATCATCTTCAGATCATATTCAAAACAAACCTCTTCTTGGGGTTTGTCCACAATAAGTCATGACGTCAGTACATGGTTAAACATTGGTATTGCAAACATAATTCATTGCTTGCAATAACTGGCCAAAGGCCTTTAACTTTATGTGGTGATTGTGCATGGTCCGCTTACGTATTTTAGCAAATAGAGGAAGGTCTGCATAAACAGGATTTTCTTTGAACTGCTAATTGCAAGCTCAATTCCCCAGACTTCTGGCACCTCTAAAAGACCTTCTAATTTATGCGTCCACTGTGATGCTGGAAATGTATCAGAGGGACAGGGCCTCTGAATCCTTGTCCTCTTCTGCCTTTTATCGTGTGTTCTGTTATGTTTTCTGCCCAGGAATCCACTTGGGACTCCTGGCAGTGCAGCTCTCTCTTTTGGTTTGGTGAACAGACCCCTGGGATACCCTTATGGCACCCATGGGTGGGGGGGGTACAACCCTGTGCCCCTAGTGTATGTTTTTGGGCACCTGTGGGTGGCCCACAGAGCAGGGTATGGGCTGGTGGCAGCTCCATGCTGAATTGGACAGGTGCTCTGGGTGTCCTCCATTTTGGGATACCCAGGCCCTGCCATTGGGATCAGTTGATTCCTGATAGAAACAAGATGGCCCCTGTGGCCTCTTGCTTTCTATTGCCTGTTGTCTTGTTTTCCCAAAGTCCTGGGATGCCCTGACTCTGTCCCTTCCCCCTGACTGGCTGTTGGGTGGAAGTTCCATATATGGTGTTGTTGTGAAGGCCCAGCTAGACTGACTGGAGCCTTCCCAGTGACTGTATGTTGTGGGTACCTCCTGTGGGTGGGACCTGGGTGAATGGAGTGTGTGACCAATATACACTCCTTGTTGTGGTTGTCTGGTTTCTGGCATGAGAGACAAAGACTGAGACAGCCCTGCCCGAAACTGGCCTGAATGCAGTGTGTAGTGTTGAATGGCTGGGTACTTGTCCCAATCCACATTCCTTGTTGTGAGTGTCTGAAAGGGAGGAGTGTGGCCTGAATGCACTGTGTGCCTGATTGGCTGACTGACTGCATGAATGCCCTTCTGTGTGATTGGCTGCTGTGTGTGTGCCAGCAGTGTGGATGAGAGACAGAATAGTATATCTGGGGACCTCTCACCACTGGAAATTGTTCAGAAGCATTCAGAAGCTGAGTCTCCACTCAAGAGTAACTGGATTTGCTGATCCTCGACGTCCAGCTGGAAGAAGAAGACTTGCTGTGGCATTTGCTTCGACGGAACTGAAGGTTGTCGAAATCGTCGAGGACTGACCCGAGAGAGGACCTGGTAAGGCGCCCTCTTCCCGTGCTCCGAGGGACCATCGAGCACCGCTGAATCTTCGCCGAAGCGCCCTGGAAGTCAGACCCTCGAAAGGCTGCCGACCCGAGACGGGACCGCCGAGGAGATCGAAGTGAAGCACCCGGACATCGACGCTGTCGAAGTCCATTGCCGTCGACCAGGGTTCGCAGGTCTGTGTAACCGCTGGAGGCCCGTCGAAGTTGTGTTGCCCAGCCGTGGGAACCACTTGACGCCGTGCCGCCGACGATCGGAGCCGTCCGCTCCATTGCCTAAGAACATTCAATCGAAGGACTCTCTCGACCGCATCGTCGACCGCTTATCCTGCCGGAGAAAGTCGAGGACGACCAACGCGCCGAGGAGAAACCTGCCGGTGGGTTTCCCGCCACCCGACGACCCCAAAGACTCGGACGACTCGACGCCCTTGCTGGGCTCCCGTCTCTACAATCTTTGCGGTCCAGAACTATTGTCATCGAGGTGCCCCGCACACCTCCGCCTTGCAGGACGCCGACGCCCCGACGCCGACGAGCACCGCTCGGACGGAGCTGCCGCCTCTTCGACAACGTTCGGCCTCGTTCGTCGACGGACGTTCGACGCCCCGTGCCTCCCGCCTGAAAAGGAAGGCATTCAAGAAGGGCCGTCGATTCCCCGTCGCCGAACAGCGAGTCCCTCGACGCTTGTCGACGCCTTTTCGAGGAACTCGACTCCACCAGGTACATTGGGGGGGTAAAAACATTATAGGAGAAAAATAGACTATTGAACAATATCTGGACTGGGCTGGGGTTATATCTCTTTATTTTGCAGGTTGCCCAGGTGGGGGGATCTCCACACAGAACTGTGTCCAGTAGCAAGGGCCAGTATTCTGCCTATTGTTTCAACCCTCTGTTATCTCTCCTCTCTCTATTGCTGGTTTCCTTCTTATTGATCTGTGTGCCATTTCTACAGTATTGTGAATGCACTTTAATGAGGTCTAATATTAGTGGTACCACTTTAGAATTGTAGATATTTACCATTGCTGATTTTCCTGAGCACAAAGTGCGTTATTGTGATAAGTGTACATAACCCTTGAATATTAATTATATAAAGACTGTGTTTTCAGTAATACAGTGTGTGGACATTCCTTTGTGGGGGCTTGGGGATACACTGTACTTAAGAACCAGCCTGCATCACCTCCTGAGAAGCTAGGCCTTGATTGCTCGTCCATCGCTACCGTATTAGAGAATCTTGGCTGGGGTCCTCTGTGCCTCCCCTCTACCATATAGAGAGCAGAAGTACAGACCCCCCCACCGGTCTTCTTTACAAAGCTGGTGGCAGCGGTGGGATGCTTATGGTTTTAAGACTCAGTGTATAACCGTGCCACTTACAAAATATCCGCACTTTTATTAGATTAAGGTTTGGGTGTGTACCAAATAACTGCATTACAAGCAATGGAGGCCATTGCAAATGGTAAATTGACTCGGATGAGCTTAGAGGCTCTCCAGAGTGCTTGTGAAGCCAGGGAGTTAGACTTTGTGGATAAGTCTAGGGCTGAGCTGATAGCTGCCCTGGTGGATTACCAGACTGATGGTGAAACTCTTGAGGAAGGGGGGGATGCAACCAGTGAGGACTCTGCCCCTGGGGTTGTCGCTGAATCTGTTTCTGGGAATGCCACCATTCCTGCTGCCTCTGTTCCAAACCCCAGCAATTCCATGGAACTTGAGTTATTGAGGATGAAGTTAGCCTTTGAATATCGCAAGTTGGAAATAGAAGCTGAGCTTAAGAAAGAGGAGCTGGCACAGCAAGTGGAACTCAAGAATAGGGATCTTGAACTCAGAAATAAGGACCTTGAACTCAAAAGCCAGGACACTGAATGTCAGAGAATCCAGCTAGAGAAAGCCAGAGTGGAGACTTCAGCTAGATCCAGTGAGAGTGTCAGGTCCCCAGCCACCAAGTTTATGAAAGATTTGGTTGGTGTGTTTGTGGAGGGTTCAGATATCCTCCAATGGATTGAAGCGTTTGAAATGGCTTGTGCAATTCATGATGTAGATAAAAGAGATTGGGCTAAGTGTTTGTTAAGCAGAGTGCCTCAAACTGGATATGACTGTATTCTGAAGCTGAGTGTGGAAGAAAGGGGTCAGTATGAGTGTATGAAGTCTGCTTTGATTGCCAAGTTTGGCAAGACACCTGCCCAATACCTTAAAAGGTTCAGGGAATTTAAGAAAAGAGAGAATGTGTCTTGGGTTGACTGGGTGAGTACTGCGCACATGAACATGATGGGGTGGATTGATGGATACAAGGTGAAAACTTTTGTTGAGTTGTCCCACCTCTTGTTTTTTGAGCATTTTTCTGAAGCCTGTTCACCAGAGCTGCGTCAGTATGTGGCTGACCAGAACATTTTGGACCCCTTTAAGCTGGCTAGGTTGGCTGACAAGTGGGTCTCCCACCGGGTGTCCCCTAAGGACTCCAGTGGGAAGGACAAGGACAAAGAAAAGGGGGCCTCTCAGAAAGCTGAGGAGTCCCAAAAGCAGTCACAGTCGGGTAAACCAAAACCTTCCTCTCCTAAGACCCAAAAATCTAGTGGGGATAAGTCCTCTGTGGGTGGGAATAAGAGTAGTGGTCCACCTGCTGCAAAGCAGGCTCCCAGTGGTTCCAGTACCGTACCCCGCACTCCTGGCACTTGTTGGGATTGTGGGGCTCTGGATCACAAAAGGGGTGACCCCAAGTGTAAAGGTAAGGCACTTGGAGTACAGGCTGTCAGCCTGACCTACCCTTACCCCGTGTCTGAGGTGGAGGCCACTGTCCTCCCCTCCTCTACAGGAATCACATTTGGTGCTCCAGTAGAGATTTCCTTAGTGTCCCTTGGGGCCTGGGACCAGTACGCAGAAGTACTGGCGACTATCCCGCAGAACACCCGTAGGTTTTTGAGAAGTGTCCTCTTGAATGGCCAGCCTTCTACTGGTTTGAGAGACACTGGGGCAAGCATGACAGTGGTGGACAGGACCCTGCTCAAGCCAGAGGACTATGTAGGTGCTCCTCTGAGAACCACCAGGTTAGCTGGTGGGCCTCCCAAATTATCGCCTGTAACCCTAGTCACACTCATGATTGGAGACAAGACAGCAAAGCTTCCTGTCCTGGTTCAGGACAATGTCCCTGCTAACATTCTGTTAGGAAACGATCTAGTAGAGTTGGGGTTGATCTCGGATGGTCTTCCCATGACTGCTGCTGCAGTCACTAGGTCACAGGTGACACCGGGTCTGGCTGTGAGTCAGGTATCCGAGCCAAAGGCGAGGCCTAAGGCAAGAAGAAGGAAGACCAAGAAGGCCACCTCTGTGGAGGGAACACCTTCTCTTCCTGCTGTTCCGACAGCACCCAATGGGATCCATGCTCCGGACGGGCTGGGTCCAGCGGAAAACCCAAACTCAACTCCTGTGGGAGAAGAGACAGAAGACTCTCCTGTGGGAGAGGTTCTCAACCCGGAGGATCATCCCGACCTTCAATGCTTGTTAGCTGAAGGGGGACCCTCCCGGGCAGACTTCTGTAAGGGACAGAGAGAGTGCCACTCTCTCGAGGGCCTGAGGAAACAGGCCCTGTCCCAGGCACAAGGTGAAGTGCCTAGGACATTCAAGATTTATTGGGAGGGTGAGCTCCTTGTTAGTGAGCCCACTAAGCCCGAACCTGGTGCCCGCAAGAGGTTGGTGGTACCCCAGGTTTACAGGCCCTTCCTACTGCAGTTGGCGCATGAGGTGCCCTTGGCTGGTCATCTTGGGACCAAGAAGACTAAGCAGAGGCTCTCTGCCCATTTCTACTGGCCACGGATGGGAGTAGAGGTGGAGTCCCACTGCAGGACCTGCCCAACTTGTCAGTTGTCTGGCAAGACTGGAGGCAGGGTCATTGCCCCACTGCAGCCATTACCAGTGGTTGGCACCCCATTTGAGAGGGTGGGCATCGACATCGTCGGTCCCCTTGACCCTCCCACTTCAGGTGGACATCGGTTCATCCTGGTCTTGGTAGATCATGCCACCAGGTACCCTGAGGCAATACCCCTTCGGACTGTTACTGCCAAGGTGGTTGCCAGGGCTCTCCTGGGCATTTTCACCCGTGTTGGATTCCCCAAGGAGGTTGTCTCTGACCGAGGATCCAACTTCATGTCTAGTTACATGAAAACCATGTGGAAAGAGTGCGGGGTAACCTACAAGTTCTCCACCTCTTACCACCCCCAGACCAATGGTCTGGTTGAGAGATTTAACAAAACTCTCAAGGGCATGCTAGGTGCTTTGGAAGAGCCCCTAAGGAGGAAATGGGATCTCCTCCTGCCATGCCTGCTGTTTGCTTACAGAGAGGTACCTCAAGAGGGTGTTGGTTTCAGCCCCTTTGAGTTACTCTTTGGACATCCCGTGAGGGGGCCCCTCGCCTTGATCCGAGAAGGCTTGGAAGCCACCCCTCCAGGTCCCGCCAAGCAAGTGGGGGACTATGTGTTAGGCCTCAGGCGGAGGATGACACAAATGATGGGTCAGGCAACAGCAAATCTCAAGGCCAGCCAGGAATTGAATAAGCACTGGCATGACCTGAAAGCTTCGCAAGTGGATTGGACTCCGGGACAGGAAATCCTTGTGATGGAGCCTACCAAGCCTAGAGCTTTGGCAGACAAGTGGACTGGACCCTTCAGGATCATCTCCAAGATGGGCGAAGTCAATTATCTGGTGGACATGGGAGCCTCTGGGGTAGCCCCCCAGGTATTCCATGTCAACAGGCTCAAGCCTTTCCACAGGCGAGCAGAAGTCTCATGTCTCTTGCTAGCTTCAGGGCAAGAAGAGGATGAGAGTGAGCCCCTTCCTGATTTGCTGCATAGCAACCCTCAGGATGGCTCAGTGGAGGGAGTACAACTCTCTCCCGATTTGACAACAGAGCAGCAGAGGGCCTGCCGGGCTTTGCTCCAGCAGTATGCCCCTCTGTTTTCACTGACACCGGGCCTTACACCGTGGTGTAAGCACGAAATTGACACTGGTGACAGTGTGCCTGTCAAAAGCAGGAGCTATCGTATGTCAGATACCGTCAAAAACCACATCCAGGCTGAGGTCGCCAAGATGTTGGATCTGGGTGTTATTGAACCCTCCACCAGTCCCTGGTCCAGTCCAGTGGTCCTTGTCCCCAAGGCAAGTTCCCCGGCGGGTACCAAGGATTGGAGGTTCTGTGTGGACTACCGAGGAGTCAATGCCGTCACCAAAACTGACGCGCACCCATTGCCCAGGGCTGATGAGCTCGTGGACACTATAGGTGCTGCCAAATTTGTGAGCACCTTTGACCTTACCTCAGGCTATTGGCAAATAGCTCTGACGGACCATGCCAAGGAAAAGACGGCATTCTCCACACCTGAGGGACTCTACCAGTTTAGGGTCATGCCCTTTGGGTTGAAGAATGCCCCTGCCACCTTCCAGAGATTGGTCAACCATGCGCTCAGTGGGCTGGAAGCCTTTTGTGTGGCTTACTTAGACGACATTGCCGTCTACAGTTCCACCTGGGAAGAGCATTTGACACATCTGGATAAGGTGTTGCAGGCCTTGAAAAGGGCTAACCTCACTATCAAGGCCACCAAGTGCCAGATAGCTCAGGGGAAAGTTACCTATCTTGGTCATGAGGTAGGAGGGGGTCAAATCCAACCTCTCTCCAGTAAAGTACAGGACGTACAGAACTGGGAGACTCCCACTACTCAAACCCAGGTGAGAGCCTTTTTGGGCCTCACTGGGTACTATCGCAATTTCATGGCAGACTATGGAACCATAGCTGCACCCCTGACAGCTCTAACTTCACCCAAACAGCCTAGGAAGGTTAATTGGACTGAAGACTGTCAGAGGGCCTTTGATGGCTTGAAAGAAAGTCTGTGTAGGGCACCTGTGTTGAGTGCGCCTGACTACAGCCGACCCTTTATCGTCCAGACGGATGCCTGCGACACCGGAATTGGAGCTGTCTTGTCCCAGTTAGATGACAAAGGGAGAGAACATCCTATCATATTCATCAGTAGACAACTCAAGGGTAGAGAACTTAGGTGGGCTACTGTTGAAAAGGAATGTTTTAGTATAGTTTGGAGCCTTAGGCGTTTTAGGCCCTACCTTACGGGGTCCACCTTCAAGGTCCAAACAGATCATAAGCCCCTGAAGTGGCTTATGCAGATGAAGGGTGAGAATCCGAAATTGCTCAGGTGGTCGATTAGCCTACAAGGGCTAGACTTCACCATAGAGCACAGACCAGGGAAGAGTCACGATAATGCAGATGGCCTTTCCAGAAGGTATGTTGACCGTCTGGATGAGGGTGTCTATCCCGTGGGAGATTAGGCACCCTCCACCTCAGTCTGGGGGGGGCGACTGTGATGCTGGAAATGTATCAGAGGGACAGGGCCTCTGAATCCTTGTCCTCTTCTGCCTTTTATCGTGTGTTCTGTTATGTTTTCTGCCCAGGAATCCACTTGGGACTCCTGGCAGTGCAGCTCTCTCTTTTGGTTTGGTGAACAGACCCCTGGGATACCCTTATGGCACCCATGGGTGGGGGGGGTACAACCCTGTGCCCCTAGTGTATGTTTTTGGGCACCTGTGGGTGGCCCACAGAGCAGGGTATGGGCTGGTGGCAGCTCCATGCTGAATTGGACAGGTGCTCTGGGTGTCCTCCATTTTGGGATACCCAGGCCCTGCCATTGGGATCAGTTGATTCCTGATAGAAACAAGATGGCCCCTGTGGCCTCTTGCTTTCTATTGCCTGTTGTCTTGTTTTCCCAAAGTCCTGGGATGCCCTGACTCTGTCCCTTCCCCCTGACTGGCTGTTGGGTGGAAGTTCCATATATGGTGTTGTTGTGAAGGCCCAGCTAGACTGACTGGAGCCTTCCCAGTGACTGTATGTTGTGGGTACCTCCTGTGGGTGGGACCTGGGTGAATGGAGTGTGTGACCAATATACACTCCTTGTTGTGGTTGTCTGGTTTCTGGCATGAGAGACAAAGACTGAGACAGCCCTGCCCGAAACTGGCCTGAATGCAGTGTGTAGTGTTGAATGGCTGGGTACTTGTCCCAATCCACATTCCTTGTTGTGAGTGTCTGAAAGGGAGGAGTGTGGCCTGAATGCACTGTGTGCCTGATTGGCTGACTGACTGCATGAATGCCCTTCTGTGTGATTGGCTGCTGTGTGTGTGCCAGCAGTGTGGATGAGAGACAGAATAGTATATCTGGGGACCTCTCACCACTGGAAATTGTTCAGAAGCATTCAGAAGCTGAGTCTCCACTCAAGAGTAACTGGATTTGCTGATCCTCGACGTCCAGCTGGAAGAAGAAGACTTGCTGTGGCATTTGCTTCGACGGAACTGAAGGTTGTCGAAATCGTCGAGGACTGACCCGAGAGAGGACCTGGTAAGGCGCCCTCTTCCCGTGCTCCGAGGGACCATCGAGCACCGCTGAATCTTCGCCGAAGCGCCCTGGAAGTCAGACCCTCGAAAGGCTGCCGACCCGAGACGGGACCGCCGAGGAGATCGAAGTGAAGCACCCGGACATCGACGCTGTCGAAGTCCATTGCCGTCGACCAGGGTTCGCAGGTCTGTGTAACCGCTGGAGGCCCGTCGAAGTTGTGTTGCCCAGCCGTGGGAACCACTTGACGCCGTGCCGCCGACGATCGGAGCCGTCCGCTCCATTGCCTAAGAACATTCAATCGAAGGACTCTCTCGACCGCATCGTCGACCGCTTATCCTGCCGGAGAAAGTCGAGGACGACCAACGCGCCGAGGAGAAACCTGCCGGTGGGTTTCCCGCCACCCGACGACCCCAAAGACTCGGACGACTCGACGCCCTTGCTGGGCTCCCGTCTCTACAATCTTTGCGGTCCAGAACTATTGTCATCGAGGTGCCCCGCACACCTCCGCCTTGCAGGACGCCGACGCCCCGACGCCGACGAGCACCGCTCGGACGGAGCTGCCGCCTCTTCGACAACGTTCGGCCTCGTTCGTCGACGGACGTTCGACGCCCCGTGCCTCCCGCCTGAAAAGGAAGGCATTCAAGAAGGGCCGTCGATTCCCCGTCGCCGAACAGCGAGTCCCTCGACGCTTGTCGACGCCTTTTCGAGGAACTCGACTCCACCAGGTACATTGGGGGGGTAAAAACATTATAGGAGAAAAATAGACTATTGAACAATATCTGGACTGGGCTGGGGTTATATCTCTTTATTTTGCAGGTTGCCCAGGTGGGGGGATCTCCACACAGAACTGTGTCCAGTAGCAAGGGCCAGTATTCTGCCTATTGTTTCAACCCTCTGTTATCTCTCCTCTCTCTATTGCTGGTTTCCTTCTTATTGATCTGTGTGCCATTTCTACAGTATTGTGAATGCACTTTAATGAGGTCTAATATTAGTGGTACCACTTTAGAATTGTAGATATTTACCATTGCTGATTTTCCTGAGCACAAAGTGCGTTATTGTGATAAGTGTACATAACCCTTGAATATTAATTATATAAAGACTGTGTTTTCAGTAATACAGTGTGTGGACATTCCTTTGTGGGGGCTTGGGGATACACTGTACTTAAGAACCAGCCTGCATCACCTCCTGAGAAGCTAGGCCTTGATTGCTCGTCCATCGCTACCGTATTAGAGAATCTTGGCTGGGGTCCTCTGTGCCTCCCCTCTACCATATAGAGAGCAGAAGTACAGACCCCCCCACCGGTCTTCTTTACATCCACATACAGCTTCTGATGACCCGGAAAAACACTTGGTCTCGGGCATCATGTTTATGCATCATATTTATTACCACCAAACAAATGATTAACTCCCTCTAAAGGTTTTAATACAAAGGGCGAGATAACACCTGTTCCCTTGCAGGACTGTAAACCTTGTCCTATTCATACGCTGACCTTCTTACTAGGTAACTCATTCTTCTTTCCATCAAAAATGTCCCTGCTACTTAGAATTCATGTGCAACAGCTAACCATGGAGCAAAGCACCTCATTGTGTGGATTGTGTTCGTGTTGCATTTGCAGTTTTAATATTGTATATTTCTACGTGCGTGAAGATCTAATATGTACACATTCTAAATGATTTTAACATCCCATCCATATTTAATTCCATTCGATTTATATGGATTTGCAACACTGCCCCAATACGCTGTCATCCCCCGTCATCAATATGGCGTGCACAGCATGAATCCCTCGTAATAATGTGGACCCTCCTTAACCTCCCTGATATTCCCCACTATAGTTAATAATTTAACAATTCGTAATCATCTTCTTGGGGAGCATCTCTACAACCATCTCTCACACCGGTCTCAATATGGGCATACTCCTCGACTGAATCAACCCAACTCGCCCCGCCCCACCACTCCCACAATCAACCCGACGCTCCACACAAGCATGCCAATTTGGTGGAGGAAACAAAACAGCTTCAGTTTGAGTACTGTGAAGGAATCATGAAGACAGACAACAGACTTAATTTCAAACAACAATATTTATTAACTTAAGTGTCTGGATGTTAGAAGGCCTAACCTACCCTACACTAAGGTGGGATTTCCCTACCTGAATAAAACTAAGGAAAGTCTGAGTCAAAGAGTCCAACTCAAAAGCCCGCCTGTGTACAAAACCCACGCCCACCCCTACAACTAAAACTAAACGGTGATTAGGGATGTTGAAAAAACATAGAAAATGCTGAGCTTCTTCCAGCTACCAGTTAAAATGCCCTTCCACAAGTTCAAAGTAATACAGTGAAAACACAGGAGGCCCTGAGGCCCTGTCCTCAAGACAGTAGTTATAGTTCATCGAATCTCAGGGTTCCCTTCCGCAAGGCTTCAATGCCGCACAGTTCAAGCAAAAAGGGGTCTTGAGGCCCTGTCCTCAAGACGCTAGCTATTGTTCATTAAACCTCCGGGTTTCCTTCCCCAAGACTTCAATGAACTCTGGGTCAACTTGGCTCGTATTCGAGTTTGCGTCACCAGCTTACTCCTAGTATTCCTTTTTGGTACATTTTGCAGTGTCTTTTTATAATGTAGGGCTCACTGGCCTAGGTGCAGTTTTCAGACCACGCGGTCCACCCATCAAAGGTCGCGCAACCAGATCCTCTTGGTTCTTCAGCCCACATTAGGTTCTCTACATTTGCCCCTATGTGAAAAGCCACGGTCTATTAGATTCTCCTTGTTGGCCTCTTGGCTTTTTCGCACTCCTTTTGCCAGTCGGCCTTGCCGCACTGCATTTATTCACAAAGTTTATTTGGTGGTGATTCTGTTCAGGCCCACTTTTGGTTCCACTCCTTCACATATATTCCTTTCCCCATAGGTTGCTTTCATGTGGGTATTCTTTTAATCTGTATTGATTCTTGGTTTTGCTTATAAAGTTCATTAATGTTCAATATAGGTATAGGTATGACTTGTATTTGTTTTACAGCACGCTTCAGAGAAACCACATAAACAGCATTAGAGAAAAATGCTGATGTGATCGTTACAGCTTCGACATCTCGCATCAGTACATTACGAAGAGATTTGCGGCAATTTCACACAGCAATGGCGCAATGAGATTGCTTCTCTGCAAGCTGTGTTCTGTGCATCTGTAATGTACATCATAACCAAACCTTAATAGCAAGAATCTCCTGGGCATGTGTGACAATACTGTATATTCCTCCCCCTTCTCCGTCTCCACCCCGAACAATTGTAGCAGTTTTTGATAGGTTCCTATGTATCCCATCGATGGCTCGCACTCACCCACCTTAGGACCTCTTTCCAATATGATTGGACCTTTTGACAACTCGACCACTCGTGCCAGTAGTCACTGATCTCGGGGCATCCTCTCCAACAGTGTGGCGCTACTCCCTGGTACATCTTGGCTAGTCTTTGTGGGGTTAGATGCCATCGTAACAGTAGCCGCCCATTGTGTATCTTATATTGCATCAAGATTGAGAAAGACCCGACTGCTCTATATATTGCCGCCCAAGCTCCCTTGTTTTCATGCAAACCCAGTTCCGTGTCCTATTTACCTTGTGTGCCTGGTGTGGGGAGGTGGCCTCTGTTGATGAGCGAGGAATACAGTCACAAAGTTAGCCCTTCGGGGGTCTGGCTTTCATTGAGGACTTTTTCTAGCAAGGTTATCGGTCTACTGAGAGTGTCAGCACAGCATGCATCCTGCAGCATGCTTCTGAGCTGTAGATAGCATAGTGGGGAGATAGTAGTGCCCTGTAATTCTGTTTCCAATTCCTGCTTCAACAAGAATGAACCCTCCCTCCACATCTGTCCTGTCCTTACCAGGCCTCTCTTGTACTGGGGTTGAAAGCTGCTCAGGTCCACCAGCAGATCTCTTATCGGGGGTGCCCATATGCAGCTTAGTGTGGATGGCCAAGTCGTGACCCCCTGCATTCTTGGGGATAAATGCCAGATGGTTCAAAACATTTTGAGCACAGGGTGTTCACGGATTCTAAGGGGCATCGAGCTGGCAGGGACCCAAAGGCATTCACTCATGGTTACTGGGGTGAAGAAATCATTTTTGCGACCCACCCACTGCTTTTCTGTATTTACCCTTTAGTGATCCACTAGCAGCCACAGTTGGGATGCTCTATAGTATTCAAACAAGTCTTGGAAGCCCATGCCCCCTTATCCCTGGGTGTCACTAGGGTCGTGTATGGGATTCTTGGCTTCTGGTCCACCCACAGGTACTTGAGCAGAGATCCCTTGACATCTGTATGGAATGATTCTGGAATTACTACTGGGAGTGATTGGTAGAGGAACAATAATCTAGGGAGTATGTTCATTTTTATCGATGTAAAGCGCGCCGCCCAGAACAATGTCATTTTGGCCCACCTCTGTAGATCTGCTTTAATAGTGTTGTGGGATATATTGACCCACTCAGCTGTGCTTCCCCACATCACAAAGTTGCATCTGCGCAGAAACAGCCCAATAGCCGCGCTGGTTCCTGTGAGCGCCATGGTTTCAAAACTGCGTTTTGCAATAACAAAAATATGGCTGCACCATTTTGTCAAGCACATATGGGGTAGGATTGAACCAGGGGGCACACTGAAGGAGCTTGCCAGTGTGTTCATACACATACAAAAGGAATAAAGAGAAAAAGCAGCATTGCTTTGCTGCAAAGCCAAAATCCCCATTAAAAATGAAACTTTTTCACCTTTAAAAATGCTGCTCTGACACTATTTCCATTTGTCCTTCCTCAAGCCACTGTGATTAATAAGGCCCTGCCTTGCCCATGCATATCCCCACTGTCCCTCAGCAAAACCAAGCCTTATTCCAGATTGACAGGCTGTGCAAGCCAAAACCTGAAAACCAACAAAAGCTGTACTGCATCAAACACAGGAAAGCATTTAACTTTGGATAAAAAGCGTCAAAATCACTTTTTGAAAAGGAATCAGAGCTGTATGTACACATGTCAATTTTATGGAGACCTTTGCTTTATACAGACTGTTGTGTAAACCATATTGGAAAGACAGATGCAAAACCGAAATTAAAGGAAACACCAGTTTTCACCACACATGTAAAATGGGCTTGTGCAAGCTAAAGAAAGAAAATGCCTGTTTAAGAAGTAAACTGTGGAAGGAAAGCCTGCCTTATTTAGCAATGTGAAGCTATTTTTATTCCTTAGGTTTGTTTAATTCAGGACCCGTAAATTAAGAAATTAAAGATTTTAAACCAACTGTGATGAATTTGCAAGCTAAAAAGAAATAAGTTATTCCAGATGGCAGGCTGAAACTTCCCCCAAGGGGGAGGGGACTATCATAAAAACTCTCAGCAGAGAATAACAACCCCAGGATAATTACTGGGTGGGTAAGAATCTTGTCTCTGCCGAGCTCACTGACAATGAGGTTTCTGGGACAAGGAGATGTGAACAGAATGTTGCACATAATTGTGAATTCTGCAAGGAGCTCCAAGGAAGATCTCCATGGTGACCCTGCTGTTCAGGGGGTTTGCTTGCCAGCTAAAACCATATATGGCTTACAAAGGATTGCCATTTGGTGCTAAGGACTATGTATGAATAAAAATGTAAAAACTTTTATCCCTGCAGCAGGACTTTGGAAAAATTTAAATATTTCATTGTATGGCCTTTCTTTTAAGACGTCATCGGTTTCATTGCTGCATAGGGAACAGAAGTAACAAAATAGTGCAGATTACCAGAAAAGTATACATGTCCCAAATGTAAAATGTTATACTTACACAACTTATGATCAACCCCACATATGTATAAAGTAATGGAATTTTAGACCAAATTTTTCATGCTTAAAATAATCAAAAACTAGTAACTGTCCAAAATAATGTCTCACAGATTGCAGGATTGGACGGCTGTCCTTTACATAAAATATGTGACCTGATTATGCAATTTATTACGGTGCCACCATTGAACAAAAGTATAAATATTGATATGACAGATTTGTGGAAAAAAGATCTGTGGGAAGTCTTTTTCCATCATAAAATACAACCTCATAAACTGGGTACAACCCAGGGGAGGCAACCAACATTGGTTATCCAATCCAGTTGTTTAAAGGCATGCTTAGCTAAGCCGGCCCAGCAATATAGTCAATGATGTCACTATGCTCTATAAAGGGTCCCTGACAGGACTCCAGACACACTCTTCCCGATTTCCTGCGCGGCGTCCTGTTCCTACGTCCTTCATCTTGCACTGGTCCAGATTCCAGATCCAACTACCAGGCCAAGCATTGCTGACCCTTCCAGCAAGGCCTCAATTCTCAAATCCCAATACCCAAAGGGAGAAGAAGTGGTATTTTTGTGGGAAGCCTCCTGATACCAGCCTGGCGTTCGGGCCACCAATTGCTCCCCAATAACTGCATCCAGAGGTATCTGTGCCATCCTGTGACCAGAACTATCATTTGGTATCCAGTCCCTGCCCAGCTGATCCTGTCCTGCTGATTTTGTCCGGCTGTCCTTTGTTAGACCAGATCCGTGTGGTGACGAGAACACGGACTGTCCAAAAATCCTAAACTAAAGTGGACTGTGAGTATCAATAGGAACCCATAGAAATCCATAGTATACCTTGCCTTGCTTTGTCCTTAGTTTCCCTCTCTAAGCCATCCTATTCGGACCCCGATAACCTGTTAAAATTGTCAGCATTATCTGTGAAACCCTGCCTTTGATTCCTAGTGTTAGCACCGATTTTCTCTTCATTTTTATTTTGCATAGAACATAAGCCATTAGCAATTTTGATTAAATAAATAAATCTTCCCTGAAGGAAACTGGGTACGCTATGTGAAGGGTTACAACTGCAGCATAACTTTAGAGATTCACGAGTGGCTTCCTCTTTTTCTTAGCCATTAAATCTAGTTTACGTAAAATTTGCAATCCATTTTAAAGCCGCTTTTCTGTTTTTCACTGCCCGATTTTTCCAGAAACGCACCTCATTCTATCTTGCCTATCTCATTCAGTTTAACAGCTAGAAACCGTTTTCGTAAATTTAGACGGAAAACGGAAATATGTGTAAAGGTTCCGTGTCATTTTGATTGCCAACTGTTTTAAATCTTCCACTCACTTTTCGAACTATATGCTCTTGCTAATCCATTGCTTGTGATTGTTTGTTCCTTTACATTGTTGCTTTAGTGAAGAATTGTATCTGCTTCAAGGTTTTTACACACATTCATTATTTTATTCATCCATTTCCGAGTGTCATTTTTAACATTGCCAGGGTTTCAAATCCATTTTCACTCTTATTTGGGGAGGGAAGGTCAGATTTGAATTCCATTTTCAGCTTCTTATCCCTGATAACCTGCTGTTTCTTCATATCCATTTAGAATTGATAATTTGTGGGTTGAGGGAACATTGCAGGAGAATATTCTAACTTGAGTGCTATCTTTCCTAAAATCAAAAAGTGCTCCCATTCCCTGGTGTTTTGTAGATGTGTCAGTAGAAGATTAAAGTGCATTTCTTACATGCCTATTGTTATTATCACCCCATTGGTGGTTGCTGCCCCATATTAAAAGTGTATGATTTCTTTTGAATTTCAAATAAATAAATATTGTATTTTACCAACCAGCCTGGTTCATGGTCCATTGTGACCCGGGGTATTTGAAAAGGGGGTGTGATATGAGTGATGTGCCATCTCAACATTGAATCTACCATAAAAAATAAGCATTTCAGTTGTGCGCTGCATACTAGGCCGAGACCAAGATGTGTGTCACCTGATTGAAATCCTAAACAGTGTCCCATAGGAGGAGAGGGGGAATTCACAGTGAACAGATTCGATAGATCCTTGGTTATGTTTATCCCCAGGTATTTTATTTTCTCTGTTTGTAGCTGGAACCCCTCTTCTGCAACAACGTGACCTGAGGAGTGGCAGACTGCTTTAGGGGCAGGGCTGCTGTCTTACTTAAATTGATGCGGAATCCCGAGAGTGCCCCGTATTCTTTGAGAATCACTATCAGGGTGGGGACCGATCCCCTCAGACGGGTCAAGTATGCAAGGATATCGTCCGCAAATAGCGCTAGTTTGTATTCTCGCCCTGATCTCATCAATCCCCGTATCTGAGCGTTGGCCCATATAGTATGTGCGAGTGGTTCTAGGACCAGGGCAAACAGGAGGGGCGACAGAGGGCAGCCCTGGTGCGTGCCACGCGTTAAAGAGAAAGGTAGTCATGCCTGCCAGCCTTAAGCCCAGACAACAGAGACCTAATGCCAACACGGCTTGTAGAACAACCAGACCGTTTTTTACCCATTGGAGTCTTTTCAGCAAACTCCCAGGGAAGCGTCCTTTTTAAAGAACGCGCCTAATAAACATTGTTCTTTTACATGTGCAATGTACACTGATGGGTGATGCAGGATATTTTTTCCTTTCTTTTCAATAGGGGCTTGTCACGTGGTGTTTTGCCGGACGTACGCGTCTCACGTGACTTGTATTTAACCCGGAAGGGGTTCGGGATCCTCGCTTCTGATCATTTTATCGTTCGAAGCTTGGAGTTTGTTCCCACAGCTCCGGTCCTTTCCTCGCATCTTCCGCGACTCATATTGTGGCAGTTTCTAGTTACTCCTGCTCGGAGTATTTGGCTGGCCCAGCCGACATCAACCGCGTCTTCAGCGGTGCACCTTACCTACTCTTCGGCGCTCTGCAGTCATCCGGAGCCCAGCCGACATCCACCGCGTCTTCAGCGGTGCACCTTACCTCTACTCTTTGGCGCTCCGCAGTCATCCGGAACCCAGCCGACATCCACCGCTCTCCAGCGGTGCACCTTACCTACTCTTCAGCGCTCCACATTAATCCGGAGCCCATCCGACGTCCACCACGCCTCCAGCGGTACTTCTTTAAAGACACTTCGGCGCTCCACTTTCTTCCAGAGCTGTCAGCGAGTTCCACCGCTGACATTACACCGCAGCCCTCAGCGGTGCATCATAATCTACTTCTCAACACTCCCAATATGGAGTCACCGGCGGATCACGCAGTCGAACAATTTAATGCTTTTTCCTGCGGTGTTTGTTTCCAGTGTTCTAATCCAACTGGGAGCAGCCATTTAGTCATCCTTCCTTACAGCATATACATCATCCTTGTGAAAACCCATTTCTCATTTGATCCTTTTGGGGCTTACCTATCAGTTCTCATCTGGGACCTGGATCATCTATTTCCAATATCCAATTGCTTTCTTCCAAACATGACAAGTGCACTGAACTCTAGGGACGCTATCTGGAGTGCACCAACCCAATTCTAGTGCGGCCCTCATTCCGTTAGTTCCCATATTAACTTCCTTCCTTCCCATTGTTCGTTGCATCTTGGTGATAAATGGATTTTGGATTCTACTGGTGACTGTTCCCATCACAGGTTAGTGCAGTTTCAAAAGGTTAATAATTCCTAATTGCAGTTGGTTAAATACTAAAGTAATTTGATCTCTTTTCACAGTCCGGTGATCTTGGTCTTTTACACGCCCTTTCCACCAATTACTCTCTTTAGCTGCCCTTTCACCCAGCTAGAGAGTGACATTAGTTGGAAGGTCTAATATCAACGGACGTCGCCCTACGCCTCTTCACTTCGGGGCAATTCCAATTGTATCCTTTTCCATCAGTGTCCTTTTAATTGGTTTACTTGTGGTGTTAAGTGGAATTGTAACAAAGGTTCTCAGGCCATGCCATTTACTACCACCTTGGCCGAGGCTACCCGATATAGCGCCTGTGCGGCTCTTGTCCATTGTCGGCCCAGCCCAGTCCATCACTGATCGGAGAAAGGGACATTCCAACCTGTCAAATGCTTTCTCTGCATCTATTGACAATAGGGTGGAGTCTTCATCTTGGTCACTCATGGAAGCAATCAGGTCTAGGGTTTTGCGTACATTATCGGCTCCCTTTCTACTCCTTATTTAACTGACTTGATCTGTATGAACTAGTCGGGGAAGAATTCAGGTGGCGTAGATCTTGGTATCTACATGTATTAGAGATATCGGGCGGTATGATGCGCAGTCCTGCTTGTCTGTACCCTCTTTTGGAATGACCACAATTCTGTATTCTGTGAACGAGTCAGGGGCCTGACTTGTCTCCAAGATCTTATTAAAGAGTTTAACCAAAAATGGGGTGGGAGCGCTACTGTGGGCTTTATAAAAGGCAGGGGTGAATTTGTCTTGCCCTGGTCTGGAGCCTGCTTTGAGGTTGGATATGGCGCCTTGGACTTTCTCGGTTATGGGAGAGTTCAGTGCTGTTAAGCTCTCATCTGACAATTGAGTTCGGGGGATGCTTTTCAAATACTGGGCTATGTCTTCCTCTGAGACACTACCTTCCGCAGTATAAAGTGTGATGTAAAAGTGGGCAAAACATTTTGTTATCTCTCCCGGGTCCGTTACCTCTTCCCCAATTACACTTTTCAGTTTGTGGACTGCCCTCTGGGCTCGCAGGCGCGCAGCCAGCATGGTGTGGGCCTTGTTGCCTTTCTCGTAGTACCTTTGCTTTAAGTACCGAAGTTGGACTAATGCTTTGTTATGCCATATTTCACTCAGTTCCTTACGGAGCGAGGCAAGCCTTGCTAGGGCTTCTTCTTTACAGGCTGTCTGGGTCTGGAGGACAGTTTCCTCTTTTCTAATTTCCCTTTTTATTTCGTTCTCCCTGAACTGCCTGGTTCTGTTTCTGAATGCTCCCTCCGAGATCAGGACCCCGCGTAGCGTGGCTTTGGCTGCCTTACATATGGTATTTAATGCAATCTCCCCTGGGTCATTGTTTGAAAAATAGCCCTTTATTTCCCCAACCAGGGTTTCCTTAAATATTGGGTCCTTATAGAGCCATACCTGCCTACATTTGAAAATCAAAATTCCTGAGATTTAAGCCCCGCCCACATCCACACAAGACGCCGCCCACACGCCCCGCCCACCTTTCAAAAAGGTAAACCCGATTGTTGTAGCCTTCATTTTGCTTACTATAGCATTGAAAATAATTCATTCAATGTTATAGTAAGCAAAGCCGCCGAAATAATGGTGCTTTCAATCCATGTCATTGGATGGAAAGCACTATTATTACGGCGGCGTTGCCACGTTCATTTTGCTTACCACAGCACTGAAAATCATTCGTTCATTCAATGCAATAGTAAGCAAAATGAAGGCGGCGCCGTAGCAGAAATAATGCTGCTTTCTATCGAATGACATGGATTGAAAGCAGCATTATTTCGGCTGCGGCGCCGCCTTCATTTTGCTGAATATAGCACTGAATGAATGATTTTCAGTGCTATGGTAAGTAAAATGAACGTGGCACCGCCACCGTAATAATACTGCTTACAATCCAATGACAGACATAGCTCTCAACTCACCCGCTTTTGGCGGGTGTCACCCGCCTTGCAAAGGGCTGACTCACCCGCCAAGCCTCCTGCACGCCCATTCATTCCAATGGGCGTCTCACCCGCCAAAAACAAAATCGGGTGATTTCACCCGCCTTTGCGAGACAAATGGTTGAGAGCTATGCATAGATTGGAAGCACTATTATTATAGTGTTGCACATACCTGCCTACATTTGAAAATCAAAATTCCTGAGATTTAAGCCCCGCCCACATCCACACAAGACGCCGCCCACACGCCCCGCCCACCTTTCAAAAAGGTAAACCCGATTGTTGTAGCCTTCATTTTGCTTACTATAGCATTGAAAATAATTCATTCAATGTTATAGTAAGCAAAGCCGCCGAAATAATGGTGCTTTCAATCCATGTCATTGGATGGAAAGCACTATTATTACGGCGGCGTTGCCACGTTCATTTTGCTTACCACAGCACTGAAAATCATTCGTTCATTCAATGCAATAGTAAGCAAAATGAATGCGGCGCCGTAGCAGAAATAATGCTGCTTTCTATCGAATGACATGGATTGAAAGCAGCATTATTTCGGCTGCGGCGCCGCCTTCATTTTGCTGAATATAGCACTGAATGAATGATTTTCAGTGCTATGGTAAGTAAAATGAACGTGGCACCGCCACCGTAATAATACTGCTTACAATCCAATGACAGTCTGGAAGCACTATTATTATAGTGTTGCAGGCAGTGGGCACAAACATTTCGCGCCGTTTCCGGGTCCCGTCATATTCTCCACCTGATTGGCTGCCGCCGGTAGCCAATCAGGTGGGGAATATGACGGGACCCGGAAAGAATCTCAAAATTCCTGAGATTCAAGGGATTTTTCCGGAGACCCGGAGAAATGCTTAAAATTCCGGAGTCTCCGGAAAAATTCCGGAGGTTAGGCAGGTATGGTGTTGCAGGCAGTGGGCACGAACATTTCGCGCCGTTTCCGGGTCCCGTCATATTCTCCACCTGATTGGCTGCCGCCGGTAGCCAATCAGGTGGGGAATATGACGGGACCCGGAAAGAATCTCAAAATTCCTGAGATTCAAGGGATTTTTCCGGAGACCCGGAGAAATGCTTAAAATTCCGGAGTCTCCGGAAAAATTCCGGAGGTTAGGCAGGTATGTATAGAGCATATCATTACAGACTCATCTCCGATACGTTTGCGGCCGGGGGCGGGGTCTCAGGTCAAGTTATAGCAGGCACATGTCAAGGTCAGACCAGCCTATTATCTGTATGGTAGCTAGTTGCATTGCATGCGAGTTTGCTGCTTCTATAAGTAAATAATCGATTCGTATATGTATGTGAGATGTGAGGGAGAGTAGTGCCTGAATACTCGTAAGTGCATCTCTCTCCATGTGTCTACCAGGTAGTTTGTCTTTAGGAGATCAGGGAATTGTTCTGTTATGAAAACCCTGCGGTTTGCTCCTCACCATGCAACCCGTTTGAGTGCCTCTCCTTTTTTACAACGCTGGCGGTTGCCTTGGAGACGCAGTGTCTCAGCCTCCAGGTTTCCTGCAGCTCATGTGACTGATCAGCTGGTGTTACGGCGTGGGAGGCTGCGCCCCACGCACAGAGGAGTATTCAAAAGAAACACTCAACGGGTAAGATGCTGCTTCTAATTAGCGTCACTATTGCAACGTCTTACGGATCCATTTCTTATTTAATTATACTGACCCCGGAACGTCCCTCGACTACCTCTCTTGGCCTGCTCCCTTTTGGCTTGTTCAAGTATTGGTGTTCAACCGCTCGTCAGCGGTTCCGTCCAGCTGACAAGCCTCTACGCCACTCAGCGTTCCAATTCGGCTTTAGTTCAGAAGCCTTTCTTTTTCATTGCGGAAGCTGGCATTCTGCCACCCGGCCTCCAGTGTTCCGTGACAGACAGAGCTGGATCAGTTCTGTTGCCTCAGAGCGGTAAGACTTGCATACTCAATTGTGCTGTTCGGGGAAGTCTCCTATACTAACATTCCTTTTTCTTATTTTTTCCTGTCGTTGTTGGATTCCTTTTGCTACCAACCAATCTCCTGTTAGGGGTAAGCTCTTTTTGCCAATTCTGTGCCATGTCGGGTCCTTTGTAGGATTTCTGGGGAATAATCTTACCTTTCTCTTTCCTTAGTCAACTGGTCCTGTCTACATCTCTTGCTGCCATTACATTTTCTACAAGGATCTTTTCAGGTAGTTTACTGTCCTTTAGGAACTGCATCTGTTATTGTATACCACTACACGCTTAATTGTGTTTTTTTCTTTCACTACAGCCTTGGTGTGGCAGTGTGGGTATCCCCGCTCTTTTGGGTAACCAACTCTTTTGATTGTGTCATCAGAACAACAAAGGGGTGTGTTTCATAAAAGAGCTCCTCAAGTTGAGGAGGCCTGGTTCTGGAACGTTCCTGAAGGAACTACTCCAGCTTAGGCTGAACATTTTACCGGAGCAGCTCACTCTTCTCTGGTATCTTAAGGTCGAGCAACGCCCCGACCTGTTCAACTAAGTAGTGAGTAACATGTTCGCTGGTTGGGTAGTGGGGTGGGGTCGCTCCTTGCCTCATGGAATCCCAGTCCATGGCTGTGTCTGATATTACATTAAAATCCCCCCGCATATCAAAGCCCCCGTCTTCCAGTTGTCTAAGAAAATAAAGAGGGCTTTGCGGAAGGCTAGTTGCTTCTGATTTGGCACATATGCCGCACATAGTGATTATACGAGCTCGCACCTTCCCATTGATGGCTATATATCTGCCCTCTCTGTCTCTGTGGACCTATGCGATCTGTAGGTCTAGCGATTTCCTGTAGACAGTGCCCACGCCTCCCGTTTTGTGTTCACCTGATGCCCACAACACCCCTTCTGTGCCCTTTCCCCCTACCCTGAATTCCTTTCCCCTTGCAAATTTAGTTTCTTGGACGAACAACACATCCAGCTTTGAGAGTTTAAATTCCCTCGACAACATGGAGCGCTTTTGTGGGGAATTCAGACCTTTAACATTACGTGACCCAAACCTAATCCTGTTAGCTTGCGCCATGGTCTTGCATCAGATGCCTTTCTATTACTGTTGACCATAGGGCTGTCGGCTTGCTGCTTCCCACATTCAACCAACTTGTTTCATGTGGAGAGTGCTTAGCCCGCCTGTTTTGTTGCAGTTTGGTGGCTGCTAGCGAACCCTTTTTCCTCTTCTGATGTGCGTCCCCCCCCCTTCTATCCTCCCCTCTGAAAAGTGCTTCCATGGGCACTTCTCTCTTAGTCGGAGATGCCCTAGAAGCAATAAGGACCACACTACAGGGGCCCCTCACCAATGTGGAGCAACTGTTGTCTAAACTGGACTTGTGCCAACGTGAACAGACCGCAGCATTTAACATGTTGAACTCTTGAACTGACCAACAGAGTCAATGCAAACTTATACATCAACCTTAACTTGCAGGGCGACAGTGTCTCGGGTTTTCATGGTACAAATCGGACTCCCCTACGTATCTCCCAGACCAGTTCCCCCCCACCCCCAACTTGCGGAGTGCACAGATTGCTCGATTCATGCTTGCCAGAAGTTGTAAGCAGCCTACCAATTAGTCCCTCACCAAGTTCACCCTGCACGGCCTTTCACAGAGTGTTGAAGTGCTTATATTTCCTTGTGCCTGGCAGGCATCCTCTGCGCAGGGAGGAGGTCATGGGCTTGTCTACTGGGCCTTTAATCTTCCGTGCGCCGTCCTGTCCCGTCTCTTGAGCGCTCATCTGCAATTCTTCCAGGACTCCCTTTGCTTCCTCTTCGGAGGTGACGAAATAGTCTTCCCCCTGCACACACAACTTAGTGAAAAGGGGAATCCCCAACTGTAGCGGACATCTCGTTCCTGCAACCAGGTTGTGAGCGGTTGGCATCCCTTCCTTATAAGGAGTGTGAGTGCAGAGAGATCCTAGTAAATATTCACTTTTGATTCATCGAACGTGATGGGCTCCTTCTCCCTTGCTTTTTGCAGAATGTCCACTTTTTGCTTGTAGTAATGACATTTGGCCAGGACGGATCTGAGGCCTTTTGGCTGGCCTCCGGCCCTGTGTATCCTGTCGAATTCAGTCCGGTGTTGCTTGAGGATGAAACACAGATGATATCAGGGCTGTCACTCGGCTTTCGAGAGAGGATTGTGACTCGCCTGGCTTTTCCTGGAGGCCCTTAATGCAGATATTCGTTCGCCGTTCTCTGTTTTCCATATCGTCAAGCTTAAGTGCTAAATCTCTTTGTCTTTGTTTCAAGTCCTGAAACCGGGCTTCATTGTTCATTACTGTGTGGCCGCTGGATAGCTGATTGTTTTCAACTGCCTCTATATGCAATCCTTAACTTTCCCCATATAGAACTGCAGGTCTGTGATTTTTTTCAGTCAGGGTGGACTTGATGCACTGGATCTCTCCCACTAGGAGCCGAATGTCCGCCTTGGTGGAGCTGTCGTGGTCTGACCCAGGGATGTCTGGCTGGTCACTCATCGTGCCTTCAGTTTATAGCTAAAGGCGTGCAGCCTGGTCCGTTGTTCCAGGGTGTGGTGGCTAGGTTGCATGTGCCCCTGGCTGCGCCGGCATTGTCACGTATGCCGTCTCTCTAAGCAGGTGCTGCAAAGCCCTCTTTATGAGCACTTTTCTGAGTATATTTAGCCCCCAGCAGTTTGCCCTATGCTGCTTCAGATCGGGGCTTTTTGTGCTCGAAGTTATGGGTACTCCCCCCATTCCTGGATGTCCCAATGCAGTCGAGACAGTTCGCTGCTGGGGCCTTTCGCATTGCTCTACTTTTACGTTTCTATTTTTTCTCCTCCTGGCGCAGAAGCTTGCTGGTGCGTCTCCTTTATTGGACCATGGATCATTGACTGTGAGCCACGGTGATATGGGGCTCGCCCTGCTCCTGTCTCGTCCTTCTGAGTTCCCCAAACACATCTTCCTTGGCTCTGTCTCTTTCTTCGATGTGCCTTGGTCCTGCTAGATACTCCTACTGCGTACCCTTAGGTCATCTGATGGGGGTCGGCGACAGGAAATTATGTAGTTGGTTGGACCCCACTCTACTGTCAGATTTCTCCTTCTGGATGGACTGAGCAAACTTGGCACCTGTTTGAGCCTTTACTTTGCCCCATTCTCCACTGCCTCTGACACCTCCCTGTGATCTGTGTTCTAAAAAGTATGACGTTCATTCATTGCCTGTTTTTGTTTCGCAGAGTTTTTTGCCGCCGATTCTTGGCCACAAAAACTGATCACAAAAATGTTGAGGGGTGGATAAAGGGATATACGGTTCAGGGGGTTTGGGGGAATAGGTTGTAAATAGCTGTGAAGGGGGGCTTGGGGTGGTAAACCCCCCAAAAAAAATTGCTTTGAAAAAATCGGAGTTATTGCGGCAAAACATTGGCTGCAAAAAACTCCTCAGGAAGAAAAATGGGAGATGGAATGACATAGAACCCTCCTGTGCCTCTCCACTCTTCTTCCTTCCCCATATCTTTTCTCTCATCCGTGTCCCTCTTTTTTTCCTCTCCACCTACTCTCCTTCTTGGCGTACAGTCTACTCTTTTAGTCACAGCCAATGAAGCGATCGCAGTCCAGGAGAAAGATGGTCAAAATTCACAAAACGAATAGGGGTTGTCACTGTTACATGTACAGGAGATATTTGTCAAACCCATGAACGTGCTTTTGGGCATAGTGTAAGTGTGAAATGACTATTTCCATTACTCTTAAGTAGTTTAAAGTTGAAAATCCCTTCTGCGCTGCTCCGTCTCTTCCCCCAATAGTTGTGTAAGCCAAATTCTAGCAGATCAAGTTCTATGTTGGGCACCCACCAACAGAATGTATGTTTTGGCCTGGTTAATCATAAGAGTGTTTTTGCACGCCAAACATTTTCTGATTAGAGGGCGTGGCATGAAGTCCGAGTCTGCCACTGTTTTATCTGGGTGCTGCTAAACTAGGTATCATCCACATAATTCAAAAAATTCATCTTTAACTAGTCAGAGTAGCAGGGCAGAGCCAGTTAGCACCACACAATTCAATGAGACAGCAGCTGAGTCATATGGGGGAAGAGAGATCATTTGACGTCTCTTTCTAAGGAAGGCAATTAGCCAATTAAAGGCTGCATTTTTTTTATACCTAAGTACAGTAGACTGGACAAGAGAATTTTGTGGCTGATGGTATCGAAGGCCACCGAATAATTCAGAAGAACTAAGGCCCTAACACCACCAGCACGAACCTCCCATCTCAGATTTTCCCATATGGTTGTTACCAGCGACTAAGTCCCACAAAGAGGATTAAAACCACACTGCGTCACAGTTAGCACTGCATATTTCTCAGAGTATAGGTATGCAATTGTCCAGTGACTGCTCTTTCAAGAAATTTTGACAATTAAGGACTGTTCGAGGTCGGCATAGAATTGGGCAGGTCAATTCGATCAGCCGGTTTTATGGGCCTCATTATAAGTGTGCAGGTCTGAGAAAAAAATGCTGGGAATTCTGGACCGGCACAATTCAAGTTTGCCGGTGGGGGTCATGGATCTCCCAGCAGGTCCTGACCTACCAGTAGATCAGGCCCATGCTGGCAAATCACTGGCACCAGTAATAGCAGTCCCAGTGATTCAGACAATGCCAGCCCATGGGAACTTACAAGCTCTCAGCCGGCTCTCCGCCTCCTGTAATATCACAGTAATATCAGGATGTCGGGCGGCATAGATGGTAAGGGCAGTATACCGGCGGGTTACCGGCAAACTCTTAGCTATTTGGAAATCATCGGGCAAGAAGATTAAGTAACTGCATTATTTATATTTTATGGGTTAGGGAAGGGTGGGGGCAATTTCCTTAAAGACCATGGAAGGCAGGAGAGCACCGTATTTTATTGAAAAAAAAAGAATAATTTAAGGCAGTCGGTGTGTGCAGACAGATGAAGAACCAGCATTGTACCTTATCTGTCTGCACACACCGATATATATATATATATATATATATATATATATATATATATATATATATATATATATATATATATATATATCCCTTTGTGCCACCAAAGCTTTATAAACGGCCTCCCTGGCAGCCTCTCTGTCTATCTACTGTAGCTTGGATAGTTGCTTTGTTGAAATTGTTGCTTTGGGAATGGTATAGTGGTACAGTAATGTGCTGGATGTTCTCTTTCAGCTATCCTTGCATCTCCAGTGACAGGAACTGAACCCAATTGTCCATCAACATTTGGGAAGGGGGACCCTTTTCTGAATCACTACCCTGAAACATTCAATGGCTGTTATGGTTGGTGATGTCAACCACCAGTTTTAACACTACCATGTTAGAGGTAAGAGTGCACTAAGACTATTTCAAAACATTGTGGGTGCGGCATATGTTCTAGTGACCCATACAGTCCACCACTACTTCCTTCATACTATCCCTTCCCATTTCACTTTCTTTACTGGTGCTGACCTTCTGATGATCATCTTGGCACTTTTACAGCACACACTGCAGCGTTTCTCCAGTCTCACTCCTTTGTGGTCCATGCCAGGCTACTAATTGTGATTCCGCAGCCAATTTTTATTTTATTTTGAGTGTATTTCTCAATTGGCCTTTGTGTGCCAGTTATGAATTGTTTGCCATCCCACACGCAGACCAGCATTTCCCTCTCTATGAGAGATGTTTGTTGTTCTGCCAGAGATTTGGAGGCAATAGGATACATTGGCTTTTGAGCACGTCGGACCCCATTACGAGTGCTAATTCCTTTACTGCCACAGTCTCAGGTCCTCGCATGCATATTTAAACCACTTCTGACTGTCATGCAGGCTATGGTTGAGGAGAACTATACGAAGCTGCTAAGCTATGCAGAAGCAAATGGAATCCTGCCGAACCTGGCATTGGCTTTGGGTGCAAATGTGCTGGTAAGGAGGTACGTCCATATTTGTACGTGGCATACCGCTTTTAGCCCACAAGGCCATGGCCTTGCATAGTCCCTTTCAAGGAATTAATGTCTTTGAGAACTAACTTGAGGATAAGGTCCACAGGCCTTCGAAGGGCAGAAAACACACACAGACACACATAAACAAACAAAGGCAAGCACAACCAACCTGAGGGAAGGAGATATTCTTGAAACCTTTCTACCAAAAGGCTACTTCCCTACAAAAGAAGACATGAGAAACTATTTTTATGAACACAGAACAGCTTTCCTGCATTTAATAAAATCTCATGATAGAAAAACACCTCTGTCCTAACTCCACACCCATCACCATTCCATCAAATTTTAGAGACACTGATCAAGGATCTCTTAGTGAATTGGATTAAAAGGGAATATACACTGGAATTCTCCCATTAGTTATCTAGATCCTGCTAGAGAGAAGCCTGACGCACAAAAGAGCCCCATCGTTAGGCCGATGCTCAAGAGCCTGTTGGGTTTCTCCATAGAGGGTCCATAGCGCTAGCAGGAGAAAAAGTGGGGTGGGGAGTGGAGTAGGATGTTTGGGAGGAGTAGAGGGAGCAGGGCGTGAGGCTTGGGCGGTGGGGAGGTAGGTGAAACAGGAACTGTGGGGACACCACCCCCTGAAAGAAATACAGTGTAGAGCGATAGACAGAGATCTATCTAGCAGGGGGTGCCCTTTTTTCCATCAGCCTTCCGCAAAACGCTCTTTGCCCGGTGACCCCTGGCCACAGATCCAATTCTCCACTCCACCTCACAAGGAAGATGCATTGTCTCCCCAGCCACAGGCAATTCAAAAGAAACAGCCCTAAAACATGGGAACCAAGGCACCAGTGGTGAAGAATATGATCATCGCCTTTCCTGAAAAGGAAAATAGCAAATGATGATTTCCCAAATCTGGGAATCTTCTGGAGGGTTTTGCCTAGTCTTGGATCTAAAATACCTGAACAGTCATATAAACTGCACACTTTATAATGGAAATTATGACCTCTGGTGGCACAAGGTGATTTCCTTAGATCTAAAGGATGCCGAGCTACACATAGAGGCTCATTACAAGTGTGCAGGTCTGGAAAAAGCCAATAATTCTGGCTCTAGCATTTTTCCCACCCCGGCACACTTCAAGTTTGCTGGTGTGTGCCACAGATCTCCTGGCAGGCCTGAACTGCTGGTAGATCATACCCATACTGGCAAAGAAATGCTGCAATTACCGGCACTGGCAATACCGGTGCCGGTAACTGCGACAATCCCATCCCATGGAGTACAGTGGGACTCCATGGGAATAGAGCTTTCCCGCACTCCGCCACCCCCGGTAATACCGGGATATCTGGTGGCAGGGTCGGTAAGGGCAGTTTCCCTGTATCCCACCAGAATTACTAGCGGGATACCAGTAAACTCTTAATGAGGCTCACAATATTGTAACAAAGCCCTCTGCAAAACCAGCCCTTTTAGCTCAAGTCTTGCCCTCAAGTGATCATGAAGATACTATACCATTTAGTAGCAATTATTCATGAGGAAGCAATACTTGTTTTTACCCATCTAGGCAACTGGATGGTAAGAGCTCTGTCGGCTGCAACCCTTCATTAGGTGTATCAACTGCTCGCCAGTATCAGCATCCTCATCAAACCGGTCCAATCTGGCACCTTCGCAAGACCTGACCTTCAAAGAGGCAATATCCTGGACAATATATGGCATAGTGTTCCTCCTGGATGACCGGGCAGTTTGTTTCTGGTCAGGTCTAACTTCCCTACTGGCCACAGAGGTATTCACAGCAAGGCCATGGGCATGGCTACATCTCTGGCCCTCATGACGGCACCTTCACGCATATTAGTAGCCTACTTGAGTATGAGACCAAGATGCCTGCATCAAAGAAGAATAGGTGGAGACCTTTAATAGGCGTTGAATCGCAACAATCTGTACATAGGCATCACATTTTGACCCCTCACATCCCACCGCCATAGCGGATCCGGGTATTTGGGGTCAGGAAGAAACTTCACACTTTTCAAATTGTAATGTAGCAAATGTCATATATAAAGCTCTTCAGTGGTATATACACTTCATCTAAGGGCAAACAGTACTCAACAGAACAAACAACCTTCTGACAATGGTATATCAACAGCTAGGGGGGTACCAGGCCACTGGCAGAAATGTTTTGGACCCTGGGGGCATAAGCAGAGTCTCATCGCCTGTCAATATATCGGAATCCCCATAAAGTGAGTGGAGGAACATTCAACAAATCGCATAAGCAGGGATTCTTTCTCATCAGAATTTCTTTTTCCCCAAACCATTTTTCCTACGATATCTATAAAGGATATCTAGGTCAATTTACCGGTTCCATGTGTTAATATCCCCGCGAAAATATTGCCATACAAAAATATCTCCATATTTATGCGGCGATATTAAGCCATGGAACCTGCAGGGTACACCCCTGCAACCCCTGGTGCTAATAACCGCATACATTTTCCCCACTAATAATATCGCTTATGGCCTTACCCCACGCCCATATATATGGTGATATTATTGGTGGGGATAATATTACATGATACCAATTTACCTAGTGTTAGTTGTGTCCACAAGGACACCACAGGTAGCTTCTGTTCCGTACCCAGTACCATGTTATGCAGAGATTTAATTGCAGAATATTCACAGCACATATTTTTCAGTGCAGAATGTTCCTTGCAATAAATTTAGCAGAATATATATGAAGAACAAAATGCAGATGGTTTGCTCAAGATAGTAAATAATGAGTTTAGAGAGTTTGTCATGGGTTACTGGGGGCTGTGTGGAGAGGCGTGCCCATTCTACAGCTGAAAATGAAAATCATAAACAAAATAAATCAACAGTAAAAATAAAATGCGGCTAAATATTTTGGTAGTAAATAAAACATGGAACCAGTAGCATAGTAGAAGGATGCCCTATAAATGCCATGCCCAAGTCTCCTCTATATTTCTCCTGGGATTTTGGTCCCCCATTACAGGCCACAAAGGTCATGGTCCCCTCTGGTAATGCATCTGGCAGTTATCATGTCTCAGGCTACCACACTCCGCATTGTAGGTCTTTAATGGTCAGGTGGGTGACTCAAGGACGGGCTCTCCCATTAGCAGCTTGGAAATTGAATGGCGAAGCCTGTTGAATCAGGTGTTCGTCACAACGGGTAGCCAAATCAGTACAAATGTCCAGGGGACATTGCATGTGCATGTTCTATACGAAGCATTGTTAATCGTTGGAGCAATAGTGTATGGCACTCAAAAAACTCTCACCCTATCTTATGATACCCCACTGTAGTAAGTACAGAATGGCTTCTCAATTGGCTCATCAGTGTAAACCTCGAGGAATCCAGTAGGCAGCTGTTCAGGCTTCCAAAGGTCCATGGAGGTGACGGGGGCTTCTGAATTGGCATTATGCCTAACAGATCATGACTGTTTCCTTCATGAGATTACATTGGTTTCCTACATCGTGCTTCACACTGGATTCCAGCCTCCAAAGAGCAGGACCGGATACTGAACCCGTGCTGCTCTGCATAGTCTTGTTTACAGGACGAGCACATGGCCCCTGAGCTAACGTCCCTTTTTGTGGATGTATGGTCACGTATCTTTGAACCATTAGACATGGTAGACATAGACATTCTTCTTCTCTAAAACAATCTGAGGATAGCTTCCTTTACTAAACAATAATCACAGGTAATAAAAGAATGACTATTAGGCCTGCCCAAAACAACACAACCATGAAACAAAACAACTGATGTCAAGAGGCCTTCTTTAATTGAGAATCTCAACAAAGTCTCTTAGTTCCCCTATATTCTCCCCCCGGTATGGCAATGACTTCCAGTCACTCACAGTCTCTGGTGCTTAAAATGCCCCAGCACTCCTTTCCTTTTTTAGCTTGTCATTTCAGATTCTTAGCTTCTTGTCTTCTACTCTGGATAGAAACCTTGTAGTGAGAATGACTGCTGTGGTAGAGCATAGGTAGATAAAATGCCAAAGTGCAGGAGGTGTGGGTTGGTACACGCAATGGCAGAGCGCCTCTTGACTAGCCTGCACGGGGGCCTCTGCTGGAGCTTGTGGCTATGCCTCACTGCTCTGGATGGAGACTGACATGCAGACAGCGACAATCATGTGGCTTTGTGGGCAGAGAGATCAGGCTCCTTGGACCTAGAGACTGACCTCACTGACCCCCGACCCCCCACGACTGGCTCCTGCCTCCATACCCATGGCTGCCTTCTCAAACCCTGACTGCACTGGTGCTTGAGGAGGGGAGGGCCCTCTGCTGACATATTGAAGACCTGACACAGAGCAATGTGTGGAGTGGAATAGGGACGAGGAGAAGAGAGCCGGGGAGACGAGAGCCGAGGAGACCATCATCCCTCATGGAGGTGAGTGCCCTCAGCACATGCATGAACATTTCTGGAAACATTACCAGCTGATCCCTTCTCTCCTTAACAAATGTTACCTTTAAGCAGAGGCATAGACAGGGTAGGGCCTAAGCAGACAAGGCCCACCCAAAATGTGTAAAAGTCCACTCAGCAGCACCGTGTGGGCATTTACAGATGTTTATGTCCCTGCGGTGGGCCCAACTACATTAGCTTTAGGCCCAACTTGTTAGACAATCCTGGCTACGCCTCTGCCTTTAAGCGGACCTTGCCATATGTTGGCCTAGTGGTATTAAAAGAAATACTCTCATTCCAAAACCCTGAACCAACTGCCTCACCACAGATCTTTGTCTTCTCACTACCAGAGTCTTATAATAGCAATCAAATGGCCAGGGAACATAAGATAACACAGGCACTGCTCCGCAATAGAAATGAGATCTGGCTTTACACTGTGGTATTACATTATACCTCTGTGGCCCTGTGCAATTCCGAATGCAGAAAACAAAATGGCTAAACACACTAAAAACTCAAAATCGGGCCATACATTGACAATGATGTCAATGGGAAGCAAAGTTAAAAAATATGAAATAGCCACTACAGAGATCAACATTGCACCTCTCCTTGATGCACCTATGACCTCCCCAGCTATGAAAATGGACCTTAAAAACCTTATGGAAGTCTTCAAAACAGAAATACGTACCAGCATTGCAGAGCTGTCCCACAAAGTGACTTAGGAAAGCAACTAATAAAGGTGTAATTCAGAGTTAATGAGATGGAAAATTCCACATGTGAACAAATTAATTAAATTCCTCAACTCTGTGTGAAAAGCCTTGAATCACTAAGCGCATCACTTACTTTGAGAATCTCTTGGGAAGAAATAACCTCAGGATTTGGGGAGTGCCCAGAGACATTCAAGACCAAAACCTTGAAGTTTACATCCAAGACCCCTTCTGAGATCTCTTATCACCATCTAGAAATGAGGAGCTCATTTAGCTAGACCAAACACATAGGACCTCATTACGAGTCCGGCAGTAACCAGGCGGTTTTACCGCCTCGGTTACCGCCGGACTCGTATTACCATTCCGCCTCCGTGACTCCCGGAAATACCAGGGCATTACGACCATGGTGTCCCGGGAATTCCGGAGTCGGTATTCGGTAAATCCCCATTCCCACTGAGTCCCATAGGACTGAATGGGGAAGTGGAAACACCGGCACCATCTCATGATAGTGCTGGTGTTTCCACGTCCGTCTGCAGGCGGGCGGTGTTAAACCCGCCAGGTCAGACCTGTCGGGAACATCACCTCCCACCTGCAGGACTCGGGATCGGGCGGTCCGGAATTAACAGTGGCGGTGGGTTTACCGCCACTATTATTTCCGGACCGCCCAACCTGTAATGAGGACCAAGTCTACTCTGCATTCTAAAAAGGAAGGAACCTGCTACCACACATACTCACAATGGTGCAGTTCTTTCAATCAAAAGAAAGGATTCTGAAGACGGCCAGAACAAAGGACTCAAACTTATTTTGATGGTCTAAAATTATGATCTTTCAAGAATTCTCACCCACCATCCTTTCCAAACACAGAGCTTTATTGGAAGTCACAGCCTGGCTACAAACAAAAGGAATCAAATATCGCTGAAATCCACTTAACAACCTCACATTCAGCTATGGGGATCAAGCATGTTCTATATCCACCCCTCTGGACGCCAAAGTTCTACTCTGTCCCGATTCCCACTCTGGTAATGAAAGCCCATTGTGCTCCAGACCTAAAGATAGAGGAGCTGGGAAGACGCCTGTAGGTTGGACCTGGACAACCAAGAAGACACTGGATGGAAGGTTGCAAACAGAGCGCCAATCCATCACCTTACATGAGCCTTAAAGCATAAACTCCAGAGACCCAAAGATGTTGTCTGACCACCTCAAGTGTTCAAGTTTATTATTACTGATCAGCAACTTTTTGAACATAATTTCTTGGCAGCCAATGGTAGTTGTGAATTTGCCCTCAATGAGTTATGCTTAATTTAGTTATTTATAAACTCATCAGTTGCTCCCTCTTTTCCCTCTCTACTCTATCTATTACAATGTTCATAAAATAGCTCATCACTGTTAGAAGCCTGAAGGTGTCTTCCTGCTTAAACTTCAAAGATCTGTCATCCAGGTGGCCAGGACACAGCCATCGTTATTTATTGGATCCAGTTCCTGGAGGTTGACCAGTGAGGGAGGATCACCTGGATGGGGAGGGGGTCCACTGGGAGTGGGATGCCGACGGGTGAGACGCGGTATCCCCCTTCCTTTAACACCTTTCCCCCATCCTCTAACGAAGGGCATGCCAAACCACTAACCCCCCCCCTTTCTGACTCTACATTTGCACAACACAAAAGACAACAGACACATGTTCGAGCCGTTTCCCTGACCTGTCCCAATACACGGGTCAGGCAATTGATCAGAATCACACACACCTGATGGCCTTTTCCCTTCCCCACAGGTATAAAAGGTGGAGCCAGAGAGCACACGGGGAGCAAGGCGGGAAAGGCAAGCATAGCAGACATTAGGACGAGACGGCTAAATCAAGACAGCAGTTCAGGCGAAGGAGAAAGGCGACGGGAAGCGAGAGGGTAGCGAGGAGAGAAGAGACATTGCCCTTTTCATCCCAAACCCGCAGAACCTTCGCCGAGGAGAATTTAAGACCACGAACAATAGCCCCAGTCTCATGCTGCAGATGTCAACTGTACGCAGGGCCAGCCTATGGAAGGAAGATCCTGCGCCCGTGGTACCGGACTTGACTCCAAAGAAGCCAAAAGCACAGTGGTTGAGCACAATCAGTGAGTCGAGGGATGAACGCAACAACAATTGATGATTGCCAGACACCACTTTTGGACTACCCTCCAGTCCATATGCCATAGAGCAACGCTGCAGCCCCTCTTCCAAACACAATAAGACCCTGTTTTGATCTCCTCCTATCAGCAGCGAGATCCTTGGTTTTATAAATCAAGAAACGCATTAATTGCCTTTTGATACCTGTACAGTAATATATCTCGGAACCTGCATACACTTTTAACACATATATCCCTGTCCATTTTTTTTGACAGACCAAACAGGATCTTCCCACCACTATTTTATCGTCCTGATGAAGGCCTGCAGAACACCAGCTACACAATATAGGTAGAAATGGCCGAAAAAACAGGTGTCGCGTTTTTGTCTCAGTGTCCAACACATATACTGTTAAAGCTGTGTAATTAACTGCACCTCATTAAATTTGTACATTTGTCTTTATGTTATCCTTCATGGATTGAAGGTTATGTATATGTCTTGCACTATGATCATTGTTAATCATCTTGGGTGAACACCAATGTATCATGTATAGATACTATTTGTGAATTTATGAATGTCCTTTAAATATGTCCTAATGCAAATATAAGTTATGTTGTTTATTAAATCTTTGACAAAAGGAAAACAGTCCATTGTGTAAAATTAGTAAAACTTTATTGAGAAACTACAGAAACCAGAAGGCCATAGGAAGGCTGCCAAAGGAAGCAAAGTGTTCATACGTGAGGGTCGAGCAAAAGCCGCGTACAATCGAAAGACTTTGAGCCGCAAGTAGGCTAGAAATAAGGGAAGTGAATCCCACCTGGTGAATGAAAGAAAGGGGCGTGAATCCCGTGAACATTTGAACCAATTTGAAAGCACCAAAAGGCAATAGTGAACCCGGGGCAGGGATGCCACAAGGAGAGGGACAAAGTCTAAAGGTCCCGAGAAACAGAGTGCAAAAGTGAACCCAAGAAAAGGGAATTCAGAAAGAGAGAAGGGTCTGAGCCCGGATGAGGGAGATCTAGGGGTGAAGCTGTCACCCAAGGGCTGGCAGTCGAGAGAGGTCCAAGCCCGAACAAGGGTGATCCAAGGAGTTAAGCTGTCATCCAAAGATACTATTGAGCAAGGGTCAGCCCCAGAAGAGGACGACCCAGGGCTAAAGCCCTCACCCTATTCAAACTGTAACAGAGAAATACTATTAAGAAGTGGTCAGCCCAGAAGTGGTGGACCCAGGGGTGAAGTCGTCACCCCATTTGAACTTTGGATTACAATTGAGCAAGGTCAGCCCAGAAGAGGGGGACCCGAGGGGTGAAGCCGTCTCCCTATCAGAAATTGTGAAAGCACGATACAAAGGCGTCAGCCCAGAAGAGGGGGACCCGTGGGGGAAGTCGTCACCCCATTTAAAACCTTGAATTACAATTAAGAAGGGTCAGCCCAGAAGAGGGGTGAATAGTTACCACCCTAACGAACTTTCATTTGTTAAAGGAACTTTTGTTTTTTTTTTATCTGATCACATCAGGCCCCGAAGGCAAGAGACTTTCAGAGGAAATGAGACTTGGCCATCGATGGTCCTGAGAGCTGCCCTTGGAACTGTTGTTTCGTGCTGGGGAAGCCTGAGACTGTACTGTGCTCTAAGCTCCCACCTTACCCCATGTCCAAAACGTGGGGAAGGAAGACCCATGCAGCTGCCTCCTGACTTATTATTTGAGAACACTTCTTTCTTTTCATGATAAATATCCCACACCCCTTTTTGTATTAGTTGTGAGGGTTAGCAATAGGTTTCTTAGTATAGGCCCTTTTTGGTTTGACATGAAGCCACTAGGAGTGCCTTATTTTTCATTTGATGGTTGACACTTGTCCCATCATAGACTTAGGTTTAGATTGGACATTTTTCCAACCCACACGCTATTTTCATTGTTCAATAAACACCCTTGAACTGTGATCACTTGTATCTGTCTTACTTGTCACCATAATTTCCTCACACCACCCAGGAAGGAAGTTTACTTTCCAAGTCAATATTAGTTACCATTGGATCAAATAAAAAAAAGGCAGATCTGTCGACAGATTCCACAGAAGAGATATGTAACTGAAGCAAGTTAACCTCCAACATTACTGCGCCCACCAGGAACTTGACTGATGCCCGAATAACCTCACTAAACATCCAAGGGCAACTCTTATCCAGTCTAATGCACCTACACACAAATTGCACTACTGAAGACATTCATCTCTTACAAGCTGATAAATGTTGCTTTAGATCCCTGTACTTCCCATCTCAATTATTTGTGACTTTTGGAGTTAACAAAAGAGTAGCCCTTCTTGCTAAAGAATTCCCTTGCTTTAAAAAGTCTGTCCTTGGGGACCCATTGGGACGATTTCTTATGGGTAAGGGTCTGTCCTGATTCATAAATGGCACCTTTCATGGGGGATACTTGATAGTAGGCAGCGACTTCAATACAACCTTAAACCCACCAGTTGACAAGTCACTATCCACAACCCTGATGAACTTTAAGAATGCACACGCTCTACTAAACCTTAACAGATACCTGCATCTGATTTGGAGACTCCAACATGGACAGGCGAGAGATTTCCCTTTATTCTCCCATGTCCATAATGATAATACCTGGCTTTACATAATTATGCTGGAGAGGTTGTGCTAGGATAAGCAATTATGGGCCACATGTGGTGGGTGTGCCCAAAATTTCAATTCTTTTGGAGCGAGATTCTAGCTAAAATCAGACATAACTGGATCCTACTAGATGCATTATTATTTTATTTTTTTATTTATTTGATTAAATTGATTTACAATTTTCACACGATAAAATCCAAAATTACATCTGCCTTTAGATCCTCCTAGTGGAATCAAAAGTCCAGTGTCTTTCCTTATTCATTTCTGGCTAAAGCTCCCTGTATCTCTTTGACATTTATTTTATGTGTCCCATTTTTGACTCCTCAGGTTCGTTTCTTTCCCGTCTTAAAGTCATATCATGCGCTCTTATCATGGGGAAAATGTTCTGAAAGAAAACTTGCCACTGCTATTATTAGTGAGGTCTTTTCTCCACTCATCAATCAATTTCAGCATACCTCTTCATCATGAATCCTCTGTTCTGAAAATAGGTGTTCCAGATAGATGCATTATTCTTAGTGCTGGTCAGGGCAAGAGAGGTGGAAGAAGAAACTGTAATTGTCCACTGTCCAAAATGTATCACACATGCCTTAAAGTCCGGAGGGCCCTGCCTAAGCAAATTGTGTAATAACTGGGCGATGGAGAAACTGACATGGAACCCTAAACAAATTTCAACATGAATGGGGTCCTTTTTTCTTTTTTTTTTTTAACATATGTTCATTCATTTTCAATAGCAAACGACTGCCTCAAAAAACGTTCCCCCCCCCCACTTCCCGCCCAACCGGCCCCCCTCCCCCCAAGACCCTTCAGGTGACCCATGGCAGTTCATATGCAGTTATTCACTATCTTCCAACTATTTACATTTGGGGGTTCCATCCCTCCTATTCCCTTATAACATGTCCAGGATCCTAATGTTGTGAGGACACCATTGAATCATAAACTCACTCTCCAAATATGCGAGAACACTGCCCCAGTCTGATCGGAAAGCCTCGTGGTTGCCCTGTAATTTATACCTCACCCATTCCATCGCTACAAACCCCCATACTTTCATGAGCCAGTCATGTCTGGTCGGTGGCTGAGGTTCCTTCAAATGCTGGGCTGTTGTCAACCAAGCTGCTATGACCAAGGTCATGACTCCCCTCTGCTGGTTTTCGAGAATGCCCTTTGCTTTAGGTCCCACATGCCCAGGAGCCACATCCTTGGTTTTAGGTTGTCCGACCCTGGGACCATTGCGTTGACTTGTTCTATTATGTCTTGCCAAAATGGTTTGATCTTTGGGCAGCTCCACCACATATGGAGCCAATCACCTGCTGCAGGGCATCCGGCCAGCATGAATTACTGACGGTGGGAAACATTGCATGGAGTTTCATTGGTACATAGTGCCATTGTAATATTACTTTCTGCCAGATTTCCCTTAGTTGAATGGAGGGGTAAGTTTAGGGAGCTTTTTCCACAAGTCTCGCCACTGGGCCCTGGATATTGTTCCCCAAGTGTCCCTTCCCATTTCTTCATGTAATGCCATATTATTTCCTCCCCCTGCGAGGTCAGAAGGGTGTAGAGATTTGTGATCAATTTCAGTGTTCCTGGATCGGTTATCATAAAGTTTTCAAAGCTTGTGAGTTGTCTGGTGGCCGCCTCCCTGATATCGGGGGCGTTGGAGCCATTGTAGGAGCTGCATATATTGGTAATAGTCCTTAGGCTTGCACCCCAGGTCCTGCTTACATTCTTGAAACGTCCTCACTCTCTGGCCCACGTACATGTCTTTAATGATGACGCATCCTGCTTCCGTCCAACTTGCGAAAGCCTGTCTTTGCAATCCAGGGGGAAACTCCGAGTTGTCAAACATAGGTGTGAATGGAGACGGCATTGAAGTCAGGAGGCCCCATCTTTGATGCCCCATCCCAGGTCTCCAAACCTGCTCCCATTACCTCACTAATGGTTGTGTTCGGGTGTCTATACTTCCTATGAACCCACAACAGGTTAGACAAGGGACCTCCCGCCACTGCAATGTCCTGGCATACCCACGGGTTTTGAGGGGACCGATCCACCCATTGCTTGATGACCCTCAATTGCACAGCCTCATAATACCTTTTGAAATGCGGGAATGCCAACCCTCCGTCTTCTCTGCGGGCCGTGAGGTTCACCATTGCCACTCGAGGTTTCCTGCCTTGCCAGCGCTTTGAAGAAGGCTCTTGGGATTCGTATTGGGAGTGTCTGAAAGTAGTATGGCAGCTTTGGAAGGGCTGTCATCTTCCCCACTGCTTGCCTAACCCACCATGAGATGTTAAGTGGGTTCCATTTAGCCAGATCTTGCTTGAGGTGGTGGAGTAATGGGGGATAGTTAGCCCCATAGATCTTCTTGATTGACGAAGTCAGTTTAACCCCCAGATAGGTGATGTCTTGGCGAGCTATCTTCAGACTAGTTATTTGTGCCAAATTATTCACTAGCGTCGGGTCAGCCGTTAGGTTCAGTATCTCCGATTTGCTCCTGTTGATCTTGAGGCTCAAGGCCGCTCCAAACTCATCCAGTTCTAGGAGGAGGGCTGGGAGGGACATTACCGGCGCTGTCAGGGCTAAAGAGCATGTTGTCAGCAAACGCCATGACCTTGTGTTCCACTCCTCCCATCATCACTCCCCTTATTCGTTGGGATTCCCTTATTTTGATTAGCAAGGGTTCCAAAAACATGGCGTATAAAAGCGGGGAGAGAGGGCACCCCTGCTTTGTCACTCTAGACAAGGGGGATCTGTGAGGAGAGTATGGCGTTCAATGCTAGTCTTATCGTGGGGCATTTATAATTGGCTTGTACCATGGTCAGATAGTGGTGCCCAAATCCCATACGTTGCATTGTGGCGAAAAGCTGCGACCACTCGACCCTGTCAAATGCCTTTTCAGAATCGATTGAGACAAGGATCGTCGGGGTCCCAGCATGCTTGACTTTTTCTGACATGGCACATCCTACGGGTGTTGTCGGCCGTCTGTATCCCGGGGACAAAACCCGACTGGTCCGTGTCCACCAGGGATGGTAGGAGTCCAGACAGTCTATCCGACAGGATTTTGGCGTACACCTTAGCATCAAGATTCATCAATGCTATATGCCTATAGGGGCCTGGTTGAGCCAGATCCTTCCCTGGCTTCAGAAATACCACCATTTTTGCATCATGCATCTACTTGTCACTCCTGTCTCCCTGAAGCTATTGAAAAGTTCTGTTAATTTGGGGGCCAAGAGATCCCGGAACTTCTTGTAAAAGGAGTCTGTGTAGCCATCTGGACCCGGCGCCTTCCCTTTTGGCAGTTTTCTTATCTCTTGGGAGACCTCTTGCAATTGTATTTCTCTGTCCGCCTCCGAAATTTGAGGTAGGGGGATGCCATCTAGGAACCGCTCCTGCGTTGGCTTTTGTGGTACTTCTGATTTGTATAAGGCATGATAGTATCCTGCCATTATCTCTCCCATTTTCTCATTGGTCGAATGGATTTGCCCATTTTCGTCTGTTAATTGTGCGACTGCCATCCTGCGAGTTTTGTCCTTGAGCTGTCTAGATAGCAACTTGTCCGCTCTATTGGCACTAATGTAGTACCTCTGTTTCCCCTTCAGAAGCGCCATTTCGGCTTTCCTGTTCTGTATCAGTGCATGTTGCTTTTGTAGAAGTTTCAGGGACGTCTTTAGTTTCCTCGTCAGATGGGTCATTAACTCTTTTTGAGTGTCTCTAATTTTTGATTCTATGTCCTCTTCCCATGTTAATCGCTGCTTGTCCTTGAATGATTTTAGCGCTATGAGCTCTCCCCTTAATACTGCCTTGAAGGCGTCCCATACCGTGTCTTTGGTAGTCTCGCCTATGTCATTCTCCGTGAAATACAGGGCTATTTTTTTCTCTGACCGTTTCCACTAATGTGTGATCTTGCAGTATGTCACTCGGGAATTTCCATGCCCATTTTCTCTTTCTTGTTGGTAACTGTCAGCGATATTACAAGTGGGGCATGATCGGATAGTGTGATTGGACCCATATTGATGTCTTCAATTTTCCCTAACAAGCCCGTGGAGGCCCAGACATAGTCTATCGTTGATTGCGAATTGTGGACATAGGAGTAATGAGTAAACCCTTGGGTATTGCTCCTTTTACAGCGCCAGACATCGTGCAATGCCTACGTATCCACCATCGTGTCCAGGTCTTTGGTTGGGGACTGCGTGTATGGTCTCGCCCCTGAGCTCCTATCCTTCGCTGGGTTCCATGCCAAGTTTAAGTCACCACCCAGAATAACCTCACCTGTTGCAAAATTTTCCAGTGCTGCCAGGGTTTCCCTCCAAAAAACAGTCTTGTCCTGAGTTTGGTGCATAAACTGACGCTAGGGTGAGTCTTGTTCCTTCGATTTGCATATTTAGAAAGAGAAACCTCCCTTCTTTATCCGCCAGGGTGCTCTGAACCTTTGCCCCAAGATTGTCCTGGATGGCTATGAGAATCCCAGCTCTTTTCTCTTCCGCAAGCGCCTCTAATTCTAACTTTGGCTTTGTCTTTTTTCCTTACATGTGTTTCTTGATACATTAGAATCCTTGCACCCTCTCCCCAAGCTTGTCTGGCAAGTTTCTTCCGCTTGATTGGTGTATTCATTCCCCACACATTATGCGTCAGGATCTTGATCCCTCTTACGTTAGTTCTATCCATGTAGAGTCCTTAATCTTGGTTAGTGTCCTGCTGTACTTGAACTGCCATTGCAATAACACGCCACCCTCAGAGTCTTGCCCCCTGTTACCCCCCCCTCCCGCCCCACCCTTCCCACCTGAGTGGAGGCCTGGTTACTAGTAGCATCGGAGCGTGATGCCCCTCACTCCATGCCCCTGTCACCTCTCAGGTAAATTGTGCAGGGATTCCTAAACCCTGCTTTCGACCTCTCCATGGATCAATTTCCGCCCTGTCTGGGCCGCCTTCGCTGTTGTGATCCAGTTGTCTTCCATAGTCACTCTCTACCCCCTCTCTTGCGGCTTCTCCCTTCCTCCCCCCGTACGGGGTCTTTGGTGCAAACTTAGGATGCCGTGAGAGAGCCATGCTCATTGCCTCCTCCTTCGCCTGTTTTTCTTCTCGACTGTCCTCCAGCTATCTAGCACTTTTGGGCCCTGAAGACTCATTTGCTCGTCTCGGGTCCTCTCCTCGTTCCTGCGATATGCCCAGCAGCTGTTTCCCCTGCTTACACGTCACAATTCTTTGTTGGGTCTCCTCCCATGTAAAGAGCAGACCAAATGGGAAGGTCCATTCATATTTAATCTGTTTGGCATTGAGATGCTGGACTACCGGACGCATTTGTCTTCTCTTCAGGAGAGTCACTTGTGCAAGATCTTGATATAGTTGGACCTCGTGACAGTTGACTGACTCGAGCGGAGAGTCGTGCTCTTCTCATTATCTGCTCCTTTTGGGTATAGTTCGTCAGAGGTACCAAGACGTCTTGGGGTCTCGCTGCCGCCTCTGGCAATCGTTTGGGGCCCACCCTGTGGATTCTATCTATTCCTATCTGGGATTCGGGGTCTTCGCCTAGGACATCCTAGAAAAGCTGAGAGACAGACGCCCGGAGGTCCCTATCTACGATAGACTCTGGCAGGTGTTTTATCGGTATATCCGAACGCTGAGACCTGTTCTCGAGATCTTCACACTGGAGCTCGAGGTTATGCGCCGCTCTTGCCAACCGCTCCAGGATCTCATCCGACGACTTCGTTTTATCTTCCATTCGCTGGACCATCCTTTCCAGCGTATCAGTTCTCTCCTCTACCTTGGCCAGATCTACTCTCAACTCCTGCAGCGACTGTCTCATATCCTCCCTCAGGGTGTGGAACTGCTCTTGCACAGACAGCAGGAATTGATTCTGCAGATCTTTGAAGCAAGATTGCATATCCTTCTTGGTCAAATCGTCGTCCCCCATTTCTTGCCTTGTTCGGTCGAGTGGGCCCTCTTCTTCTCTGCTTGGTGGGCTCGTGCTCCCTGAGCTCCAAAGCTGCTTTAGACTTTTGTGCTATCTCCGTTGCGGGGGGGATTGGGTCAGCTGCGGTGGCTTTGGTCTTGTTTTGGACATTGAATCCCTGATGTTGCTCCAAGTCCCGCTTGATTTGATTGCTGCCACCACCACTGTTTCCACCAACCCCCCAGGAGCGTGTGTGGGTGTTCTTGGATATCCACAACCCGCTGACCCAGTAGGGTCCCTCCAACTCTGGGCGAACCAAAGCAATCTTACTGAAGTCCCTGCTTGCCCCCTCACGCTGCTCCAACCTCCCTCCAACAGATGACTTTATATCAGCCGGTGAGTGGACAGAGGGGGCTGCCACTCCACAAGGCCCTCTGTATCCTGCAGATGTCACCACAGCCGGTGCGCCAATTGGGGGGAGGGATCCGCTCCCAAAGCTGCACAAGTCCCCAAGGGAGCCTCAGAAGAAGCTTCACCCACGCCCCGGGTTCGCTGTATGGGCGCCAGAATGTCCGTGCTCAGTATTTCCTTGGGCGGGGGGGGGGGAGGTGCCTGGAGATGCACGTACATGCTGATTTGGGTGCTATGCAGCCAGTGTGCTGTGTAGTCTGAACACCGTGACCAGGGGAGTGGAGTTGCTCTCACTTCGCTGCGCGACTATCTCAACCCCGCTCTCCACCCCGGTCTGGTGCTGCAAGACCGCACTTGCCTGTGGCGTGCTGCTCCACGGGTACGAGCCTTGCCCCGTGCCCGGCTGATGTTTCAGGACCCGCTGCGGGGGGGGGGTGCCACAAGCCCAACAGGACCCACTACTCCAAGCCGCCGGAGGCCCCTCCTCTCTGCAGCCGTGTTCGGGCCTGCGGTCACCACCTCCTGCCGACTCTGCCCTGGGCAGCTGGCCCGCAGAGCTCCAGTCCTCGGCCCGCCTCCACTACACTATTTCTCTTTTGGTGGCGCCGGCGGGGAGCCACGGGGTGCTGCTTACTCCACCAGAGGTGCTGGAGTCCCGTTATTGAAGCCTATGACGTCCCAGATCGCTCACTGGTGTGCTTTGATTCTGGCCCGGCGGGGAGAGGGCGCAAGCGCGTCCTCTCACGCCAGGGGCCATCTTGAAGAAATGAATGGGGTCCTTTTTGCCAATGTCTGCTCGTCCATATTGACTAATACCTTGAGACCTATCTGGTATAAATCCGTCTTTGCTATGATGTTTACCTTTCATGCTGAATATTAATGATAAGGCTTATATCTTCTTTGTACCTTGCAACCTTATGCCGTCTTTGTTATTCTTTTGAAACTTAAATAAAGTTGAGATAAATAAAATGCCATGTGCCCACCAACAGGTTGGGAGCCTGATCTTCCCTACAGGCAGGATGATCATTGCCTGATCACTACGTGCTTTCAGGGCCTGCCATTATTTCCCAAAAAACCCTGCCTCATCTACCGTCTCAGTTATTCGCACTGGTCTTAAACCTGCATCTTCCCTCTTCTTCTCCACTTCTTCCCTCCTTTGCCTCCTCAACGCTCAGCCATATGCTTGTTCCTCCATCCTACCTCCACTTGTACTTCTCAGGTGTAAATTTGTCCTGGATGACGTTCCGCTACAGATATGTTTTCCAACCTCCTCAATATTCTAAACTCTCCCTCCGATATCACCTCCAGCCTCCTTCTTAATACCATCTTCCTCCTCTGATGTTACCTCCAATCTCCTTCTCAGTAGTCTCCTCTTTTTGGTGTTAAATCCACTTGCCCATCAACAGTCTATTTTCCTTCTCCGGTGTTACATCCAACCTCCCTCTCAAGACTGACCAATATAATTCCCAACCGCTTCCTGTCTGCACAATCCTCCACTACTTTCTCTCTTTCTGTGCTCTTTCCTTCAGCCTGCTCCAAATTCCCTCCAGTACCTTCTCCAAACACTGAACCAGTTTTTAAGCCTACCTGCCTGTTGTAATGGTCAGACCCCGCCTCTGGGGTCTTCTTCTGTTCAGCTATCTTCATGGGCGTGTGCACATTAGCTGTGAATTTGTATTGGTGTCTCTTCATATATTTGTGGCTTAATTGGCCCTGCCCTATTTTCTCAATAGGGCAGACCGAGTTTTCCTTAAGGCCAGCAACCATCTTGGTTTCAGAGGTGCATTCACAAATTAGTAGGATTAGTGTTACCTTCACACAGAACCCTGTGCCTTAACACACAAGTGGTGTGGCTCCATGGTGTACCCAGGTGAAAGAGAGGGAGAAAAGTTGAGGTGGGGTGGGGCAGGGAATACTCCCCACGCTGCTCTGGGGCACAACATTACAAATCTTTTTGCAGCCTCTGGACCCATGGCTACCCTACCCTGTACCTCAATTGCCAGGCCGGCAGTTTTGTCAAATATCTCCCCTCCTTAGTACCCTCCAAAGGGGTTATACCGGATCCAGTGGTCCTGGGTGCAGAGATTGTTACGCCACCAAAGTCCTGCAGCCACTCCCAATTGCCCACAGATTCCCAACTCGACCGTCCATTGCTTCCTGGTCTTCTCTACATGGCTGTGATGCCTTTTGGATAGTTTACTTGTCTGGCTCAAGGTAAATTGTTTTCAAAATTGAGTCGGGTCAGTGCCAGCGTTGAGCCCTTCCGGGTGGCGTATCCCATCTTGGAAGACTTGATAATTAACTGCAAAGCACAGTTGGGTCTTAGGTATCACTCTCTGTCCGCATGTACACAGGTCACAGGTATCAATCAATTTCAGATAAGTTTGGCTGCAAGGAATCTGGGCTCTGGGTATAAGATCTATTTGACAGTTGTAGGACCTGTGCAGGGGCAGAACATTGGCTTGCTCTTTTTTGAAGACATCCTGGTAAATCCCTTGCAGCCAAATTTACGCTCTAACAGAAAAGGAAACCCAGCATCTTAGAACTTATCTGGATCAGTACCTGGGGAGCGGTTTCATTCGCCCGTCCAAGTCACCTGCCTCCTCGCCCTTATTCTTCGTGCCTAAAAAGGAGGGGGCCTTAAGAACTTGCATCGACTATAAAGCCATCAGTCAGATCACAGTAAAAAATCGATATCCCTTACCACTTATAGCAAAGCTCCTGGATCAAGAAAAACCTGCTCAAATCTACACAAAACTGGACTTAAGAGGAGCGTACCATCTTGCAAGAGTAAAAGAAGGAGACAAGTGGAAAATGGCCTTCCGCACGAAGTAGGGCCTCTTTGAATACCAGGTCATGCACTTCGGGCTATGTAATGCTCACACCACAAGGCGTACATATGGACACACGAAAGGTGGATGCAATCCTCCAATGGCCCTCACCAACTTCCACGAAAGGAGTTCAAAGCGTACTCGGATTCGCCAACTTTTACCGTCGGTTTACAACTGGGTTTTCACAAATTGTACATCCAATTACCTCCTTGTTAAAGAAAAATCTAAAGTTCCATTGGTCGACAGAAGCTGAAGAAGCCTTCCAGAAGTTGAAACTAGCATTCACTACAACACCAGTCCTTCGACACCCACGACCAGACCTACCTTACATAGTTGAGACAGATGCTTCAAAAATAGCCATGGGAGCAATATTGTCACAACTAGACACTGAAACGGGACAATTACACACCGTCACATTCTGGTCCCGCAAATTTTCAGCCTCCGAGTTGAACTATACACAGATAAGGAATTACTGGCGAATAAAGCTGCATTCAAGGCCTGGAGACATAACCTTCTTGAGGCGAGACATACGGTCAGTGTCATCACGGACCACCGTAACTTTGTTGGGCCCTCTTTTTCGCAGAATACAATTTCACTATCACTTATAGACCTGGAGTACGCAATGGGAAGACAGACGCTCTATCACGCATGAGTGAAGAAAAAGAGGCTTTTACAGCATCCGACCCCGTGGCCATAATTCCTGAGGAAAGGATTCAAACCAGAATAGCTGCCACCACATGTGTGGATGACCAAAGATCCAGTTTGCAATCCCCGATGGATCAATCAACAATACTGTTTTTTTAAAAAAATATATTTTTTTATTTTATTGTGGTATAAACCAGACCTGTTTTTTTTCACAAATACAAACAGAACTTGTTTAAAAGATGAAGAAATAACTTTTACATTTTTGCACCTCATTAAAATACCAAAAAAATTCAACATTTTTCTCCCAATTTTCTTGTCTTCCCTATTTCAGTCTAGATATTTGAAGCACTTTTAGTTTCCAGTAAAACCTAACTGTTGTAGAACTCGAACCACATTTATAGTCCATCAACAATACACGAATGGCTGACCAGTATACCATCAAAGACAATCTACCGTATTTCTATTTCCAAGGACGACTATATGTCCAAGACCAAGAACTGCAAAAGCAAATCATCACAAATGACCACGATTCATTAGTGGAAGGACACCCAGGAATAGCCAAAACTCAGGCTAAGGTAAAACAAAACTACTGATGGCCAACCTGGCAAAAAGACATTGCCCAATTTATTGAAACTTGCAGAGTCTGTGCACAACACAAGTCTCAGAAACAGAACCCTGCTGGCTTACTACAATGCCTAACAGTGCCACCAGCACCATGGCATACCTTATCGATGGACTTCATCGCAGATCTTCCACCCTGCAACGGATACAATACCATATTAGTCGTTGTGGATTTATTCTCCAAAATGGCCCATTTCATCCCTCTGAAGGGACTCCCAACTGCGTCAACTCTCGCTTCTGTGTTCCTAGAGCAAATTGTTTGATTGCATGGATTTCCATCAATATTAGTATCTGATTGCGGAACTCAATTTGTTTCTGCCTTTTGGAGAAAATGTTGTACGATTGCCAAAATCGACCTCTGGTTGTCCACAAGCCATCACCATCAAACTGATGGGCAAACTGAACGAACCAACCAAACTTTAGAGCAATATCTCAGGTGTATGTTGCAACAGTCTGAGGATTCTTGGAAAAATATTCTCTGGATAGCTGAGTACGCATACAACAACTCAGTTCACACAAGCACAGGACAAACTGCATTCTACACTGTGCATGGAAGACATACAAGGACATCAGCATTTGATCCACCTGATACCCTGGAAATGCCAGCCATAAAAGACTTGCATGAAACCATCACTCAGGTTCTTAAGGAGGTAACAGAGAACTGACCAAGGCTAAGGAAAGACAAAAACTGTTTGCTGATCGGCATCGGAAGGAAGCTCCTGCCTACCAGATTGGAGAAAAGGTGTGGTTAGCATCCAAATATATTCCCCTGAAGGAGCCAAGAGCTTTCCTGCCCAAGATACCTGCGCCCCTATTCTATAAAGTCCATAATCCATCCTGTCGCCATGAAATTGGAGTTACCATCTCACATGAAAATTCACCCCGTATTTCATGTCTCTCTCCTCAAACCAATGAAATCCAATACACTGCTTAGTTTTCCGCCAGAGCCCGAAGTAATAGATGGAGACCCAGAATATGAAGTTAAATCCATCCTGGAATCCAAGGCGGTGCGATCAAAATTGTATTACCTAATTGACTGGAAAGGTTACGGACCTCAAGACCGAACATGGGAACCCAGCGAACATGTCCATGCTCCGCGTTTAGACAGTTCCATCGCAATAATCCCACTAAACCAGGACCGGTAGGAGAACCACCCTTGAGGGGGAGTGCTGTCATGGTCATGAAGTCAGGGGCACAGGCATGCAGGGGTCGCTTGCACAGGAGACCTAGGTGGACACGTTCCTGGCGCCTTTGGAACATCCATTTAACACCAAAAAGCTTTTATTATGGACATAGCACTTCAGATGCATTCATTAAGCACTTCAGATGCATTAACCTTGAACATTCCATCCATTAAGCAGCCTCAAGTGTATTCTTGGGTGTGGCTGCTAATGGATTCACAGCTTTATAAGCTGGCCTGATCCTCAAGACAGACGCTTCGCGTTATTCTGCACTTACCAGCAGCGTAATGCTCACCGTCGCCTGAGGTCAGACCTGCTTACCTTTTGAAGACCTGCTTCCTGGACAACCTGCTTCCTGCCAGCATACTTACCAACTGGGGGAAGCTGTTCTTACCTGTACAACTCTTCGGCGAACCGAGTATTCATCTTTACACTTTCCTGAACGCCGAAATGTTCATCTTGGCACCGCAGCACGACACGCTCCATTGGCGACAGCAGCTTTTGCAAGGAAAAACAGAAGACAAGGTTAGACATCGAAAAGACAGTCAGTTTAAGGTTGCACTTCGCGCTTTTCCTTCAACCATCCCTTACCTGCTGTCGAACGTTGCGGTAGCATCAATCTTCCATCCTGCTGCGTCTCGAGTCTCACAGCTGCATTGAGGCCGCATTTCCATCTAAGGGAAGTAAACAGAAGAGAGACATTATTGCGGGCATAAGGAGCAACATATAAAGACATTAAACAGAACAAACAGAATCACAAGAGCTCAAGAGACACTTACCAATAATAAGGAGAAGCATAGTCGCAGCTGGACTGGACTAACCCTTATCAGGGATCAGTGAAGGAACTAGATCCCATTCAACGCGCCCCTGCCAGAAGTAGCAGGACGAGAGCTTACATTCCATAATTCACAGGTAAGCTTTATGGGCCGGCGAATGCTCACAGAAACCATACTTTGGGGAGAAGGGTGCGAGAGGTGCAACAATCACAGATTGGCGGACTCGCACACTCTTAACTCCACGCAGGAGCAGTATCACCACGTACCACTGCTCACAGCTTTTCTACCGGGGAGAGGCCTGAAGGGGGTGATTCAAGTCCAGGGAGGGCTGCAACCATGCCGCAACGCCTCCGCAGAGACCAGGTGAGCGTAACAGGCTCTGTAATTTTTTCTTTCTTGTTTTGCTGCTTTCAATTCATGAGTCAAGGTTAGTACCACAGGCTTGGCTTCGCCTTCACAACTCTGCCGCTCACCTAAGAGGGTCACTGGTGTCCTTGAAACACAATGCAATCTTCACTTGTGGCATCTGACTTTCTCCACGTGTCTTTCGCGGTCTGGACGCAACAACCTCCACTAGGGAACCCCTGGGGTTTTCAGCCCACTGCTCTCGTCCCTTGGTCCGTTGCTCTGCTCCAGTAGGTGTGCCTTTGTCTGGGACGTTCTGCTCATACTCGTGTTCTGCCTTGCCCAGAGTGTGTCTTTAGGTGTTGCCTTTTATTCGTATGAGGAGAGCTAACTGGTATCAGGTGTATGCACTTAGGGTAAATTGCCTGACTTTGCCTGACCCGATTAATGGGACATGTCCAGTATGATGTGAGAGAGTTAGTCTGGTTACACTCAGACACCCCTCTTCCTCTGCCCAGTGTTTGTGTAAGAAGGGGAGGGGGAGTTGGGACTTCGGAAAAACCTAAAAAATAGGATGGGGAAGATGAACAAAGAAGGGGGGGGGAAATACCGCGTCTCAACCCCCACTCCCCAAAGACCCTTACTCAGGTGATCTTCCTGCACTGGTCCATCCCCAGGAACTGGATCCAAAAGTGATGGCCGTGTTCTGGCAACCTGGATGAAAACTCCCTGAGAACTAGCGGGTGAGGCACCCTTTGGTTTCTCATATAAACTATAGCAAATAGTGGTGTGGGGGATCCGAGGGACTGGAGTGAGGGTTAAGGAAGGTAGGGACACCAAAGAGGTGTATTAATACTGCGTTCTCCCAGGGCCAATGTGTCATGCCTGCGCCATGGGCGCATACATTTACGATCAATATGGACCTTATTTCCCATTTGCAAGACGTTGGTGCTTTTCTATTTTTCCCAACAAACTACACTTACCACAATGCACTTGGCTATAACCATCTTTTCCTGGCCATTCCTATTCGCCATCTTCGGAACTACAATCCCCAGAAGCCCTAGGGATCTGCTCTGCTTCCACCAGCTCAGGAACAGAGAGGGAGGTGGCCGATTGTCTGCAGGTGTGCTTAGCCAGGTGCGACCAATTAGCCTGCCTCTGTGCTGGGCTGTATAAAAGCTGCTGTCTGCAGGGGCTCAGTCTCTTGCATTAGGAGTCTTTCCGGCACCTTGTTGCTTCGAGCTACAGATCTTGTATGTGGTTCCTCCTTACTCCGGCTTTGGATCCAGTGCCCTTGTCCTCGGGGCTTTCTACATTGCAGCTGATCACTCTCTACGGCTTTCCAGCCTCCGCCCTTGCCCTGCCGGGCTCTCTGCTTTGCAGCCGATCACACTCTGCTGCTTTCCAGCCTCCGCCTGTGCCCTTCCGGGTTTTTGCCTTACAGCCGATCACGCTCAGCTGCTACCTTCCGCCCTGGTCTTCCAGGCTCCTGCTCTGCAGCCTGCCTCACTCCGGCTGCCTACAGCCCTTGTCCGCTGGGCTCCCTGCTCTGCAGCCTGCCTCACTCCGGCTGCCTACAGCCCTTGTCCTCTGGGCTCCCTACTCTGCAGCCTGCCTCACTCCGGCTGCCTACAGCCCTTGTCCTCTAGACTCCCTGCTCTGCAGCCTACCTCACTCCGGCTGCCTACAGCCCTTGTCCTCGGGGCTTCCTACCTTGCAGCTTACAGTCCTCTGCAGCCTTCTACAGTCAGGGGCCCTGCTCCTCTGAGCTTACTCCTTGCTGCCCGGTCCTTCTGGCTCCTTGCCGCGCAGCCTGCTTCTCTCCGCTACCAACAGCCCTGGTACTCTGGGCTTCCTACCTTGCAGCCGATCCCGCTCCGCTGCTTGCTATCTACCTTTGTCCGCTGGGTTCTCAGCCTAGCAGCCCTCTACAGTCCTCTGCAGCCTTCTACGGTCAGCGGCCCTGCCCCCAGGGCTCACTCCTTGCTGCCCGGCCCTTCTGGGTCCCTTGCCGTGCAGCCTGCTTTACTCCGCTGCCCTAAGCCCTTTCCCTCTGGGCTCCCTATCTTTCAGCCCTGCTCTTGTGGGCTTGCTCATTGCTTTCCTGCTCCTCTGAGCTCTCAACCTTGTTCCATACCGTCCTCTGCTATCCAGTCCTGTTCAACATTTCCTTCTGCTAGTTTGCTTTCAACTTCCTTTTCCTGGATTTGTCTGTAAGTATCTTCTCTTGTACAGTTTGTAGACCCTTTTGTACAGAGCTTGTCTGTTGGTTTCCATCAGGCAACCTCTGCCCCTTCCCTTGTCTCGTTTCTACGTTAGACACCCATAGCTGTTGTTCCAAGCCATGAGCAAACAGCGTGGGCCTCTGTTATAGCAAACTGTGCAGAAGGCTAGAGTTTTTCCTAAGGTTCATGGAATACTATTTTCCTATATCTGCATACACCCCTAGAGGGAATTCTGTTGTACCTTATTCCTTGCTACACTTGCCTACTCTTCGTTCTCATTACTTTCAACTGTGTGTGTACATATCTGTCCACCTTATTTCGGCACAACCACCCAAACCCTTCCTGGGTGTCCTGTGCCTCTCTTTACAGGGTGTCATCCTGTGACACAATGTCACCAATCCCATGAAGGGTTTTCCTCCCCATGAGATCCCCTGGCAGTGTACCACGCCCACTGGGACTATCGGGTAGCGGGCTCACATCCATGGCCTCATGGAAAGGGGTCTTCCCCATGAAAGATGTGACAATACCCAGCCACAAGCATTTTCTCCACCTCTTGGAGGATTATCTCTTTTCTAGCCCCAGGGATTGTGTACGGTTTTAGGTACACCACTTTTCCTTGAGGGGTACGGATGTGGTGATAAATGCCCTTTACCCTCCCTGGTCCTTCATTGAAGACATCTAGAAATTTGGACAATAGATCTTCAATGTTATATTGTTGTGATATAAGGAGGTTTGGTGGTACTAAATTATGTCTCTCCACTTCGTCAGCTAACAGGCTGGCCATCACCACAGAAGAAGACTCTAGCAGGTCTTCCTTCCAATCGTTCAAGATATATGGTAGATCTGGGACTATCTGGTTGGGATATTCTATAGTTGCATGGGCTAGTCAGCTCTAAGACTTCGTATGGTCCATGCATTCGAGGGGCCATCTTGTTCTCGGACGTGGGGGGGGGGGGGTACTAAGACCTTCTGCCCAATGGAGAAAGAACAGGTAACCATCTTACGGCCGTACTACCCCTTTGATGTTCTTGGATCTTACTCAAGTACTAGGTCACTGATGATTCTCATGTGCTCTCTTATTCTGTGGGCAGTCGGGGATAAGGGTAGAGGAGCTTCTTCCCTTTCTTCCCGGGTCTCTCTGAGCATATCCAACACATCCCTGGGTTCACGTCGTACAAATGTTTGAAGGGTGAAAATCCCAAGGATGCTTGGGGGTTCTTTCTAACAGCAAATGGGGCCCAGGGAATCATTATATCCCAGTCCCTTCCATCAGTTTCCACCAGTTATCTAAGAACTGTTTTGAGGTTCTTATTAAAATGCTCAACAAGTCTGTCTGTTTGGGGATGGTACACTGACATATGGAACGTTTTAATTTGAAGGATTTCTTTCACTTCAGCCATCAAATTACTTGTGAAATTTGTTCCCTGGTCAGTGAGAATTTCTTCGGGGCACCCCACGTGTGATGGGAAAGGGATGAGGTGTTTCAGAATTTTCTGGTTTGAGCTGTTTTGTATTGGGAAACCTTGATAACCAGTATGTATTTGTTTCCAAACCGGGATAGTTCAAGGGGGCCCACAATATCTACCCCAATGAGGTAAAAGGCTATCTCTATCATGAGTTGAAGGGGAGTTGGAGCAGGAAGGTGTTTGGTAGTTTTATGGCATAATGCGCATGTGGCCTCAAAATTCTTTCAGTGTCATTACGAGTTGGGCGGGTAACCCTTAAATACGGTGATAACGCTATTACTGCCGCATGTAAGGGTCTGCCAAATCACGGTTTTGGCAGTATTTACCCCCAGCTCTGAGCTGGGGGAAATCTGCTGGGAATTTGCCAATTTTCAGTGCTATTACCGCGCCGTATTACCGCCAACGGTAATCGTGCCGAAAATTCCCGAATGGGGCCAATGGGGAATGGGGAATTCCCGAATGGGGCCAATGGGGAATGGGGAAGGACCGTTCCACCGAACCCGTGATCCGGCGCTAATAGCGCCAGACCGGTTGGCGGTAGTGCTATTAGCACGGGCGGTATCCCGGCGGCCCCTTATCTCTGCAAAAATCCCTGGCCAGTAGAACCTACTTACTACTTGTGCCTGGGTCTTAGCTGCCCCCAAGTGTCCTGAGGTAAGATGTGCATGCGCAATTTCTAAAACTATCCTGCAATGGCTCTTTGGGACCACTATCTGTGAGGGTTTATAGTCATAATGTCGACAACAAAAATGTCGACAGTTAAAAAGTCGGAAAAAAAAATGTGGAAAAAAAAATGTCGACTTTTTTTTTCAATGCATTTTTTTTTCGAAATGGGGGGGTCCCCCCCAGCCCCCTTCTTTTTTATTTTTTTTTAAATTTTTCCCTTTTTTTTAGTCCCGAACCCCTAAAATATATAATTAAAAAAACAAAAGTCGACTTTTTTTTTCGACATTTTTTTGTCGACATTTTTGTCTGTCGACATTTTTTTTTCGAAATTATGACTGTCCACCTCTGTGAGCATATAACATCTTCTGGGGTTGTATCTCCCCTGTACAATAACCCCTGTTTGAGGAAATAAACGGGAGCCTCTCCTCTCTGTGATGAATCTAGCAATATCATCACTGATTCGCTGGAGGGAAACGTCTCCTGCGTGGCCAGGGAATGGAAGAAGGTACAAGACTCTACCCTGCGGGTTGCTATCTGTTGGAGGATCACATAAGGGAAGACAAACTCCAGATGGACAAGAAAATACTAGACCAAGATAATCTTGCAGCCATAATTTCCAATGTCATCCATGTACCTGCAGAACATATCTCGCTTATTGTGATGTAGATGAAGAGTATCCACATTTTCCCATCAGTCACCCCCTTTTTTACTAAAAAGACGAGGAAGAGGACTGGAGCAATGAAGATGACCAGAAGCGGTAAGCCAACGTTGCTGTCTAATCTATGGAAATTGCTAAACCATGCTGGGAAGTTTAAAACAGCCACAGCTGATAGACGTAGTAGAGAGAGAGAGAGAGGTAGAGACGGAGTATGATGGCAACTTGTTCTGACACTGGTCAGAACACTGGAGGCGCACAAACTATTTGAAGCAGCACAGCGGTTGACCCGAATGGTGCGCAGAGAAACCGGAACAAAGGAAGCTCACCACATGAGAGCCTGAGGCGGCGGGAGCTGTGTGCAGCAGAAGAAAGCAAAACAAGAGCAAGCCAACTAATAGGAAGCACGCTGTCAGCAAACTGAAGGGGACTGAGAAGGAGCAATGCAAGGGACCCTGAAGCTGCCTGGTAAGCCCAGAGAAAGCAAATGGGTACTGGTGCGTCTGAAAGTGTATGCTGTGTCACAGAAACAGAGCAAGAGAGGAAAAGTGAAACTTTTGAAGGAATTGGAATATTTGTGAACAATCTTGAAAACGGGTCAGCGACCCGATGCTTCAAAAGGGAAGTTAATGTAAATATAAACGGAACAAAGGGGGGGGGGGTCTAGGAGTCTCTCTACCAGCATGGACACAGCCCAATGGCCTGTTCTTGGGTGAACAACCCCTGGGAGAGAATCTACCAAGTCATTAGCTCACTGTCCCTTTCACAGAGAAGAAATGTCCCCGCATATCAGCCTTTGTCCTGTCCAGGGGCAGTCCAGCGCCGAAATGCTAGGCAATTCTCCTCTGAACAAGTCTGTGAGTTCCTGCGCTGGATTATGTAGGCAAGACATGTGAGTGTAGGTCTTAGGAATTCCAGATGAGGAGGAGGAGGAGCAGCAGCAGTATTCCGGGGAGTTGGTCAGCCTCGGTGCATGAAGAAATCCAGTTGTCCGGGTCCCTTAGCATGCGTGGAGGTACGTAGCCAAAATCAGTAGGCGTTAGGGAAGTCGAGTTAGCGGTCCAGGTCTGTTTGCTGTGCATGGAAGGACGTTGGCTAAATCAGCAGGAGTTCGGATTGTCGAGTTTAGCAGTCCGGGTCTGTTTACCGTGCGTGGTGAAATCAAGGACAGAACAGGTATTGCAATGCAGGGGTCTTCATTCCGTGGTCGTAAATCGGGGGAAAGCAGTCCGTAAGCACAAAGAGGGGAGGACAAGAACCAAAAGGTAGAGCCAAGGGAATTCAAAATCAAAAGCGCCATTTTCCATTACCCGGAACTTTAAGTAGTATTGCCATGTCGACCAGTGGTTCCGCCTCCGAAACGTCGAACGTGGCGCCGTGCCCACAACGGATGCCACAGTCGCCATGGTAACCTCCAGGCGTCTTGTCTACGGAATCCAGTACATGCAAGGACGGCAGTCCTAGTTGTAGCTTGGCGTAATGAGGAAACATCATCTGCCAAACTATGAGCCGGGGCAAGACGAGAGTTACTGAGTATTGTAACTGCCTTAGGGACCCGGGGTTCAGAGGTGGTGATGTGATGAGCATTGCCTTGCCTCCTCAGAGATCTCTGGACAGCTGGAATCCTGACATAGTGCAGCGGGAACGCTATTCCTGCCACATTTTCACCGCACCACCCAACTTCTGATGAGGCCCAAACTACTAATTTGACATCCTGGCAGGGGGGTAAACCAGGAGGAAGAAGAGAAGTGAACTTGAAGATATAAAATAATAATGAGACATCCTGTCAGAAGAGTAAAACAAGAGTAAGGAGCAAGTGAATTTGGAATTGTGAAATTGTGAGGAACAAATATAAAAAGGGAGGAATCGTAGCCCTTGTTGATAGACAGATTGTAACGCTCACCTTGTATCCACAGGGACGCCTCTGGACTGGTCTGGGACACCGCTTGGCTTTCAGAAACTCCCCCGGACTTTGTTCGGCTTGGGATCAGTTCTAGGAAATGGGAGGGATGTTTTAGCAACTCTCCTTCTCCCGAGGCCCACCCCCCAGTCTTCCCTTGCGTGTTTTTCCCTTGGGACTTTGCTCACCTTGGTTTTTGTAATGCCGCGCTCTCTGTCCTGCCAAGCTAGGCAGGGGCGCGTCGTTGTTGGCTTGGTCCATCGAGTTACTTCACTGGCGTTAACCTGGAGTCCAGACCGGCTGCGACTACCCCTTTTCAGGTAAGTCTTTAGAGTTTTTAGAATAAAGTCTGTTGATAATTGTTCGAATAACCTTCTTCTTTTGTCTTGTAGAGGCTGATGGAGAAAGCCGAGGACGGCTACTGAATTTAAGAAGGTAAGGATGCGCTAGTTGTGACGCTAAGAGCGTCCTTGTAAGTGAGCTGACCTCTGCTTGTTTCTTCTCGGGTCGTGAAGAATTCCTGGAAGCAATGATGGAGTGAAGGACAGAACGCCAAAAGAGATGCTCGGAGTGGCGGAGGCCTTCCAGGTGAGATGGTAAGAAGTTTCTAATGCTTGCCTCTTTAGTCCTGATTAAGTGGCGGAGGAGCGATGGAAAAGTCCTCAAAGGCTTCTACTGGATGGAAGAGCTGGAGCTGAGCAGGTAAGAATAGCGATGTTGTTCGCCTGAGCAGGCCAGGACACAGAGCAGGGCTCGGTGAACGTCACGCTGCAAGCAGAACAGCGCGAAGCGCGTGCCCCGGGTCAGGCGTGGTGTATCCCAGGTGCCTTAGGGGCGGACCCCGCACTGAAGCTAGCCTGCTTGCTGCAGTTCCTTGATAATCCTTGTGGGGGCAGCCATGTTCACTCATTGTCCATTGGGAACCTTATTTGCCAAGTGCGTCTGGTGCCAACGGCGTCAGGATTGCGACCAAGGCACCCGTAGTGGGCTAGTGTGGGTCTTTCTGACCTTGGAACAGTACTGAGGTGGGGGGGCCATGGTGCCCAAGACAATAGCCTCGGTTTGAGGTCGTGACACGGATGAGAAAGTTACAAATACCCTGGCATGAGAGTACACCAGGGATATACAAAAACAGAACTGCTAATGGAAAAGGGAAGAATGGTAGCCATTTAAAGCTAATGGAACCCTTCAGTGTCAGGCTGAACATTAAGAGAATCCCATGTGTGAAGGAAACTCATGGGAAGATTAATATCCCTTACAATTGTGAACACTATGGGGCATGGCCAGCTGAGGACACAGATGATTCCTCGATGAGCTCCTGACCCCGTCTGAATTGACCTCACATCAGAAGAGCAGGGGTTGGAACCCCTCCCAGACAGACCATGCAATTCTGTGCCACAGTGATCTCCGAAACAGCAGAGATTCTACCAAGTAAAGGTGCCAGTGAGAGACACTAAAAAGGCAGGCGCAGGAGGCGAGACTCGGCCTGGCAGTACTGCAACATTAGCATCGTTGTGGGAGAAAGGAATCCTCCCTGATACTGAGCCTAGCCTGTGGGCTGCCCGCAACAGCGTTGAACCCCCGCTGAGGGATAGGCATATGTAGCCCATCTGCTGGCGGGACCGGGTTTGCTGCAGCATTCAGCATGTCTCTGGGCACGGACTGAGGCACAAGATCCCCGCTGGGTGCAGATATCATAGGAGGCATTGATTGCACTCGCTAGATGGGCGGAGGTGGAAGCCCAGATCAGTGGAGCTGCGGGGCACCAGGCAGACCTCCTTGCCCCTCCCCAACCCCCACTGCTGAGAACTGGTGGCCACTAATGTACTGCGGCATAGGGAGAAGAGGCACCAATAAGGAGGCAAGTGGAGGAGCGAGGGTGAGTCCACAACAGCCCCAACAACCCGGTTACCAGTGTTGGGATGTGTGGCAAGTGTGGCATCTTGAGCTTCTCCGGAGTCTACCCCTCCTGGTATCATGACGGTGAGTGGGCCCGCCCAAACAGCGCAACATAAAGAAAGAACTACAGAAGTGGTATCCCCCTATTGTGAGCTGTGGTGCAGGGTACAGAAAAGAGCCATTAGGAGTGAGACACCTGCCTGAGAGAGTCAGAGGTGTACACAAGGAGTGGTTTGAGGACTCTGGGTTGGAAGAGGGTTGCAGAACTGTGTCCCTCCATTGCCATTGGGAAAGATAACGACAAGTCTCTGGCATTTAAAAAGGGTGGCAGATCTGCGTAGTAGGAATGCATGAGAAGGTACACAGTGTTTGACAGTGGGGTAACCAATTGGAGGGTACATTCCCCCCTACCCCGGAATGCGTGATCCCGGCCGGTGACTGCTCTAGTTGTTGTGTGGTGTGTTGGTCAAAGGCATTGAGCTTGGGCATTCTGCTCTGTGAACTGGGTTTTGGGCCCTCCGACACCTGCTACGCCTGGGAAGTCGCCCTCCACACGGGATAAAGCCCACCATGTGGTGAAGAAGTGCATTTGAACGAGAATCAGATTACCACATTTGGTAGTAAGAGGTGGACAACGGACAAGGGTTAAGTTATAACGAGGCAATTAGAAGGTGCACCCACTTAGAAGAATCCAGCTAGAGGGATATGGCCAAACAACAAGGCAAGCAGAAAGGTCCCCTCTATGGAGATATCAAAGCCTTGATGCAGGGTCAAGACACTTCAAAAAGGACTCAACAGACGGCGACACAGATCCCTTCACACCCGAACGCACGATCAGAGGTCAAGGACCCACCTACGAGGAGATCAGATCTCCAAGAAATGCTGTCCGAGATCAAAAAAGAAATAAAGGACTGCGTTGCCAACCTAACCAAGTCAATTACTGACTTGGACAAGCAAATGCTGGCAGTTGAAAAATGGGTTGACAAGACGGAAAGAACACTGTGTGAGCAGGGACACAAGCAGAAGGTGCTAGCCCGAAGACTGGAATCGCTAGAACAACAAATGGAATGGTTCTCAAACAAGCAGGAAGATTCTGAAAACATATTTCGGAGGAATAACATCAGACTCCGGGGGATACCCATGGCCGTCTCAGACATAGATCTGGAGTAATCTGTGTTGGCCTTGTTTTGACATCTGCTAAATGATCCATCGACCGACAACATTATACTGGTCCATATCCACAGAGTATATACCTCCTATCAAAAGAAGGAAAATCTGATCCCGGATGTGCTTACCAGGGCTTCTTCCAAACTAAAGAACAGATCATGAAGGCGGCATGCAGGCAAGAACATGTCATATTTCGGGACTCCCCCTGTAATGCTGTTTCAAGACGTGGCCCAGGCAATGCTGGTTAAGCGGAAATGACTACATGTGGTAAGAGGCTGGCTGCAAGATAAAAGGATTTGTTACAGGTAGACCTTTCCTTGTGGACTTTGGTTTGATTACCAAGGCAAATCTTACGATATATCCAGGGGGAAGAAATGGCATACTTAATGGGGAAGGATGAAATTCCGCAATCGATGGAGGCCTCACCGGATAGAGAGACAGAGAAATGCCTGTCTCGTATGGCTAAACAGGAAGGATGGCGACCGGGGCGGGGGTCCTGTAAAGTGGAAATTACCTGATACGTATTGGTCCTCTGCACGGACAAGCTTTGAGCTATCCTGAACGAGTTGGGGACAGAAAGATAAGGCAAGGGGGGATTCACAGTTGGCCAGGGAAGATGTGAGGGGTTTACAGTTCTTATCAATGGCCATTTTTTTTACTTTAGAATTGGTGTTGAAGTTGGTCATGTTGGGGCTCAAGGGGGTGAGGAGCGGATGGGGCTATGAAATTAGGCACTATGAATCCAGGGACACACTATAGGTCATGGTGGGCACCGTAACAATATGAGTTGCTGGAGGAGGAGGAGGAGGAGGAGGAGGAGGAGGAGGTGGTGTTGGTTGTTGGGAAGAGTTTAAAAGTTGGTTGTTTTTGTGGCATGGCTAGGAATCCGTGGGGCGGTAGTACTGAAGGGGCACTGCGAGTGTGACAGACTGAGCCACAACCCTTAGAGAATAGTTGATATATAAATATGGTTACCCTGAATGTTCTGAACTCCCCTTTTGAAGTGAATCTATATTGAGGCACCTGGTGGAATTTAAGGCCTCTGTAGTTTACCTCCAGAAGACGCACTTGCTTCCAAAAGACGAAGTTTGTATGAAACACAAGGGGAACCCTCAACAGTATTGTGCTCCTAGTGGGACAAAGAAGAAAGGTGTGGGGCTATTGATTAGCACCACACTAGTGTTTAAGAAACAATTTATGTGTAAAGATCTGGAAGGGAGATTTCTGGTGCTCAAAGGGACATTGGCGGAGCAAATGTTTACAGAGTTTATGCCCTGAATGAATGGCAAGACCACTTCTTGGCCATGTTGCTCTGGAATGTGGGAAGCTGGTGTGAGGGACAGGTGGTAGTGGGAGGCGAATTGTGTCATGGACCCGATACTAGATAAAACATTAGCCCCCACAGGCAATGATAACAGATTCCAACAAGCCCTTGGGAAACTTTGCAGGGATTTGGGCCTCATTGAAACCTGGAGGTTCTTCCACCACACTAAAAGGTTCTACACTCACTACTCCACAGCACATGGGTTTCTCGCAGATCCACATGTTTCTGGTGTCCGCTATAATTGTCAAGCTGGGATGTACTACCTGTTTTCTTTGATGTGGATCTTGTTGGGGCCGCCATGCTGCAGCCAGCTGAATGACGAGTGTGTGACTCGGGGAACCCGCCTCTCCACCACCCAAATGGTACAGGGTGGAGGATGGACAGACTCCCAGCGTCACGGAAGGCACTCTCCTGATTTACGTGACGGTGGGACTGTGCAAGCACAGACGGGAGAGGCAGCAGTCAGGTTGAAGAATTCGGAACAAGGTGAAGTCCAAGGTGAACGCGGGATCACCCCAAACAAAGACTAAGTCGGGGCACCAATCCGCAGGAAGACACTTTCAGGCGAACTTCAGGTAGCTGGTTTGGAGATGGCTGACTAGCCCGATGGTCTGTAGATCCAAAAAGGACGAGGCACCAGGCATGAAAAGGGGAACCAGATAGGGAAGGGAAACCAACAAAGGGGAAGCCCAAAGAATAAGGAAAAAGATAAAGGCCCAATTTGTCCCAGGAGAGTCAGATGGGGAAACTGGAGCCAAGGGAACCCAGGGCGAGAACAAGGAACCCAGGCGACTGGAGGTCAAGTAGGGCAAGTGGGACCAAAGAGACCCTTGGGCAAAACTGCGCACCCACCCAGGCAGGCAGAAGGCAAGCAGGACAAAAAGGACCCAGGGATGAGCCGGGCACCCAGGCAGGCTGGAAGCAAGGCAAGGCAAAAAGGGCCCAGGAGGAACCAGGGTTGAGCAGGGCACGCAGGCAGGCTGGAGGCAAGGCAAATGGGCCCAAGAGGACCCAGGGTTGAGCAGGGCACCCAGGCAGGCTGGAGGCAAGGTAGGGTAAATGGGCCCAAGAGGACCCAGGGCTGAGCAGGACACCCAGGCAGGCTGGAGGCAAGGTAGGGTAAATGGGCCCAAGAGGACCCAGGGCTGAGCAGGACACCCAGGCAGGCTGGAGGCAAGGCAAGGCGAAAGCAGGTAACACAGGAAACCAGGAGCGAGCAACACGAACGAAGCTTCCGCGTTGAGACGCGGTTGTTTTCTGCTTGCGGCTACCTTTTATGGGCCGCCGGCACCCGCGAGGCCTGAAACGCAAGCCGTTTCATCTCCGGGTGCCGGCGGACCCGAAACGAAGCTTGGAAGGCAAGCCCTTCCCAACACGCAGGCCCAATCTACGGCGCATGCGCGGAACCGAGACGGCGGTTTCCCGCGCATGTGCCACAACCCTCCAGCAGCGGTTCCAGAAGCTCTCCTCCTGGCGGCTCCCCAAGCGCGAAAGCGCGGGTAGATCCACCAGGAGGGAGAAGGGAGAGCGATCTCAACGGACCTCGGTCTCCCCAAAAGTGGCGTGACACTATGCCCCCTCCCAGGAAGACCCGGGGCCCCGGGTTTCCAAGGAAACTGATCATAGAACTCTCGCACCAGGCGGGGAGCGTGCACATGCTGACGAGGTTCCCAAGTACGATCACAAGCCGGGTACCCTTTCCAATCCACCAAGAAATGAAGCACCCCCCTGCGATAGCGGGCATCGCAAATCCCCTGAACCTCGAATTCCGGGACCCCTTGGACGAGGACAGAGGCAGGGCGAGGGCAGGACCGACCATAGGGATCGGCCACATAGGGCTTCAAAAGGGAGACATGGAAAACAGGGTGTACATGCCAAGAGGGAGGCAACTGGAGATGGAAGGCTACGGAGGATAACCGTTCGGTTATCGTGAATGGACCAAAATACCGGGGAGCTAGTTTAACCAGTAAATTGCGAAGTGGCAGGTTTTTGGAGGACAGCCACACCTTATTCCCCACTTGAAAATCTGGTTCCAAACTCCTTTTCCTGTCAGCCTGGGCCTTCATCCGTTCCTTGGCTCTCTTCAGGATCTCACATGCCAATTCTTGTTGTCGTTGAATGGTTGAGACCAGGACATCAGCAGATGGAACAGTACTGGTGGGCACGGAATGAAACGGCACCAATTTGGGATGTTGACCAGTAGAGCAGAAGAATGGGCTGATTCCAATGGAAGCATGAACAGTGTTGTTGTAGGATACTTCTGCGAGATCTAAGCATGCCTTCCAGTTGTACTGAGTCGCGTTGGCAAAACAACGGAGGTACTCCTCCAGGGTCTGATTAGTCCTTTCGGTAAGCCCGTTGGTCTGCGGGTGATAACCAGAACTCAATGCTCTACGTATACCCAGATGACTACACACCTTGTTCCAAAAAGCTGAAAGATATTGAGAACCACGATCCGAGATTCTTTTCTGGGAGACCATGTAATCGATAGATTTCGTGGAGAAAGACTGAAGCCATCTGAGCAGCCGTAGGGATCTTGTGGAATGGGATGAAATGAGCATATTTGGTGAAGCTGTCGACCACAACCATGATGCAAGTATACCCGTCAGAGGGAGGTAGATCAACCACAAAATCAGTGGCGATAGTATGCCATGGGTATGGTGCTAATTCAGTTGGTACCAGCAATCCCAGAGGCCGTCTCCTTGGGACCTTACATTGGGCACAAACGGGACAACTCTCGATGTATCTCTGAACGTCGTTAGCCCGACAATTTTGGTGGCCAAGGTGGGCTATCAGTTCACGTGTAGCTCTTATCCCTCGATGCCCTCCAATGGGTGAATCATGAAACCCATGCAATATGCCCTCTCGAATCGTACCCTCGAATGTAAAGCCTCTTCCGGAAAAACGGGAGTCCATCTTGTTCCGATACGGACTCACGCCGAAGAAGGGCCGATCTAGCAGGATCCGTCCCGGTGGCGTCAGCGATGGACTGTAGATGAGATGACAAGGCCAATAAGAAATGTTGAGGGGAAATCGGTGGCTGATCCAAGCTGGGCGTTTCTTCCTCTTTTTCCAGGGATCGAGAGAGAGCGTCCGCTTTCAAGTTAACAGTTCCTGGAATGTATGTAACGTGAAACACAAATGGGGGAGAAAAAGAAGGCCCACCTAGCCTGTCGGGGTGTTCGGCATTTCAAGGAGCGTAGATACTGCAGGTTGCGATGATCAGTACGAACCTCCACCGAAAAACGGGCTCCAAGTAAATGATGCCTCCATTCCTCAAACGCGGTTTTTATAGCCAACAGTTCCCGCTCGATAACCGCATAATTCCTTTCACTGGGACTCGGCTTGCGTGAGAAGTAGGCCACCGGATGTTCAACGGAGGTTTCTGGATCTTTCTGCAGAAGAACTGCACCAACAGCAAAGTTCGACGCATCTGCTTCTACGATATAAGGTAGATCATCCTGAGGGTGGCGCAGAATCGGGGCGGCCATGAAGGCCAACTTCAAGGTGTCAAATGCCTGAGAAGCGAGAGAATCCCACCTGAAAGTGATCTTACTGCTGGTCAGCCTTGTAAGCGGCGCTGAGATTTGAGAGAACAGTGGGATAAAGCGCAGGTAAAAGTTTGCGAATCCCAAAAAGCGTTGTAGTGATTTTACATCATGGGGTTGTTTCCACTCTTGAATCACTTGTACCTTCTTGGGGTCCATCTCTATCCCATCCTGATTGATCACAAATCCCAAGAATTCAATACTGGATAGGTGAAAACTGCATTTCTCGGCCTTTGCGAATAGGTGGTTGAAAGACAGACGTCGAAGGACCTCACGTACATGTCTCACATGTTCTTCGATGGATCTGGAAAAAACCAGGATATCGTCCAAATATATCCAGACTGACAAACCAATGAGATCACTAAAGATGTTGTCCATAAACCGTTGAAAGATGGCTGGGGCGTTGCACAGACCGAATGGCATGACTCTATACTCAAAATGCCCAAATGATGTCTTGATAGCTGTTTTCCATTCATCCCCGTTCTTGATGCGTACTAGGTGATACGCTCCACGTAAATCCAGTTTGGTGAAGATCCGGGCAGTATGTAGGGTTTCCAAGATATTGCGAATCAATGGAAGTGGATATCGGTCTTTAGCTGTTATGTCATTTAGTTCTCGATAGTCAACACAAGGTCTCAAGGTGCCCTCCTTTTTCTTCACAAAGAACAAGGGAAACCCTGCGGGAGACTTAGACGGAACTATGTATCCTTTCTGTAAACTATCCGACAAGTAATCCTGAAGCACTTGTTTCTCATCCCGTGTTAAAGCGTATAGTTTCCCATGGGGAATCACGCAGTCAGGTAACAACTCGATTGAACAATCAAACGGCGATGTGGTGGTAGAGGTATATCGCCCGGTTCAGCAAACACGTGTTCAAAATCGACGTACTCCTGAGGAACATGAGAGATGGAACACACACGGACCCCACTACCATTAGAGTTCAAGGGGGTCGAAGGAGCCCGTGTCGGAGTGGACAAACAGCACTTCTGAGCACAAACTGCAGAGGAAAAGGTCAGGGTGTGCGTTCTCCAATCAATTACCGGATTATGGTGTTGCAGCCATGGTAGGCCCAGAACCACCTTGTAGGTGGGGGACTTAGTGACGTCCAAAGCGAGATCTTCAAGATGGTCGGCAATCTGAAGAGGTAGACCCACTGTGAATTGTCGGACAGGCCCAGAGGACAAAGGAGTTCCGTCGATGACTTCCACGGGCAGAGCAGTGGATCTGGACAAGAGTGGAATCCGATTCACAGAGGCAAATGTTTCGTCAATATAATTGCCAGAAGCCCCGCTATCCAACAGAGCAAACGCCTCCAAACTTCTGCCAGGCAACTTGATTCGGATCTTCAGAGTCTGTAGCACCGCGGGTTGCACGGGATGTAGAACTGAACAGAATGTGGAAAGGACTGAAAAAAGAGGGGGACCTGTCGCTGCCTTCCCAATACATGACAGGTCCTCTAGTTTTCCGCCTTTTTCTTCTGGGATCGTAAAGGGCACGTACCCAGAAAATGCCCAGCAGCTCCACAATCGAGACATAGACGTAACGTTCTTCGTCTTCTCTCTTCCTCTGATAAAGGACCCCTCATAGCTCCTAGTTGCATAGGCTCTGGTCCGGATTCAGTAGGTCCAGATGATCCGGCAGGTAAACTGGTCATTCTGGAACCACCCCTCTCGAACCGACATCTCTCTGCTTTCCGTTCTGTCAGTCTCTGATCAATTCGGAGCACCTGCTCGATTAGGTGTTGAAGAGTCTCTGGTTCGGGTATATGGAGTAACTCATCCTTGAACTCCTCTCTTAGCCCACGACGAAACAGAGTTTTTTTTTTGTGTGATTTCTGGCCATTGGGAATCGGTTGCCAGTAGACGGAAGTGACTAATGTAAGTTATTATGTCGGCATTCCCCTGTTTCAAATCCATCAACGGGTTCTGCGCAGCAGAGGCCAGGTTGGGCGTCTGAAAAACCTCAAGGAATGCTTTTTCAAAAGCTACAAAATCATTCAAAATTGGGCTATTGGTAACCACAAACTGAGTTGCCCAGGCCAGAGCATTGCCTGTCAAATTCCCCAAGATATAACCAATCTTGGCCTTATCATTGTTAAAATGAGTCGACCTGAAAAGAAAATGGATTCGACGATGATTACAGAACTCCGCTACTCGTCGCGGATCTCCGTCAAACTTGATGGGCGTTGTGTGTGCCAAGGATCCTTCCGCCTGTGAGGTACTCGGAACCCCTTGGGTTATCATTTGGCGTAGAGTTTGATTTTCCTGGCGTAAGGCGATCATCTCCGCCCTGAGTGCTTGTAACTCATTCCGCACTTCTTGCGAATCCTCCATCTCGAGGTCTGAAGGCAGGCGTCTCAATCTGTCAAGCTGGGATGTACGTGAAGACTGCGTACCTGTTTTCTTTGATGTGGATCTTGTTGGGGCCGCCAGGCTGCAGCCAGCTGAATGACGAGTGTGTGACTCGGGGAACCCGCCTCTCCACCACCCAAATGGTACAGGGTGGAGGATGGACAGACTCCCAGCGTCATGGAAGGCACTCTCCTGATTTACGTGACGGTGGGACTGTGCAAGCACAGACAGGAGAGGCAGCAGTCAGGTTGAAGATTTTGGAACAAGGTGAAGTCCAAGGTGAACGCGGGATCACCCCAAACAAAGACTAAGTCGGGGCACCAATCCGCAGGAAGACACTTTCAGGCGAACTTCAGGTAGCTGGTTTGGAAATGGCTGACTAGCCCGATGGTCTGTAGATCCAAAAAGGACGAGGCACCAGGCAGGACCAGACAGGAAAAGGGGAACCAGATAGGGAAGGGAAACCAACAAAGGGGAAGCCCAAAGAATAAGGAAAAAGATAAAGGCCCAATTTGTCCCAGGAGAGTCAGAGGGGAAACTGGAGCCAAGGGAACCCAGGGCGAGAACAAGGAACCCAGGCGACTGGAGGTCAAGTAGGGCAAGTCGGACCAAAGAGACCCTTGGGCAAAACTGCGCACCCAGGCAGGCAGAAGGCAAGCAGGACAAAAAGGACCCAGGGATGAGCCGGGCACCCAGGCAGGCTGGAGGCAAGGCAAGGCAAAAAGGGCCCAGGAGGAACCAGGGTTGAGCAGGGCACCCAGGCAGGCTGGAGGCAAGGCAAGGCAAATGGGCCCAAGAGGACCCAGGGTTGGGCAGGGCACCCAGGCAGGCTGGAGGCAAGGTAGGGTAAATGGGCCGAAGAGGACCCAGGGCTGAGCAGGACACCCAGGCAGGCTGGAGGCAAGGTAGGGTAAATGGGTCCAAGAGGACCCAGGGCTGAGCAGGACACCCAGGCAGGCTGGAGGCAAGGCAAGGCGAAAGCAGGTAACACAGGAAACCAGGAGCGAGCAACACGAACGAAGCTTCCGCGTTGAGACGCGGTTGGCTTCTGCTTGCGGTTACCTTTTATGGGCCGCCGGCACCCGCGAGGCCTGAAACGCAAGCCGTTTCGTCTCTGGGTGCCGGCGGACCCGTAACGAGGCTTGGAAGGCAAGCCCTTCCCAACGCGCAGGCCCAATCTACGGCGCATGCGCGGAACCGAGACAGCGGTTTCCCGCGCATGCGCCGCAACCCTCAAGCAGCGGTTCCAGAAGCTCTCCTCCTGGCGGCTCCCCAAGCGCGAAAGCGCTGGTAGATCCGCCAGGAGGGAGAAGGGAGAGCGATCGCAACGGACCTCGGTCTCCCCAAAAGTGGCGTGACAATAATAATACTTCAGGTTCTCGCGATCGAAATAGGGGCCTGTTACCTCACGGCCCAGTCATCTTCCAGATCGAAGCAGCCAAACCTGTAGGTGGGAGGCAAAAAACAATGGAGACTGAATGAAATGGTCCTTAGAGATGCAGCAGACTGGCGAGTGGTCTGGGATGCGGGCAAGGCAGTATTCCGGGGCGGGGGAGTTTATAGCACAAATTGCAGCATACCTGTAGAGTAAAGATCTACAATGTCATGACCTAGAAAAAGAGGTGAAAGATGCAGAAGCATTACACAAAACCTGTCAATCACTAAAATCACTGCGAGCCCTGAAGAAGAAATTAGAGCAAAACTGGAAACTCATGTAGCAGATCGCTCAGCACAGATGTTACTCAAATCAAAGCAGACCTATTATGTGAAAGGGGGTAAAGCCGATAGTTTCTTGGCGGCTAAACCTAGGAAACAGAGAGCCTGGAATGAGATAGCACAGTTATGGGATAGCATGGGCACAATGGGATGCACATAAGCAGAAAGTTTAGCGATCATGAAACTATTTCAATTGGGCTGGCTGAAAGGTGAGGATAAAATCCCGAAACTTCAGGTTAATTTCCTCGAATCTAAGATTTCCCCCCCTATCTGAGGATGATAGGGCATGCTTGGAAGGACACATCACGGTGGAGAAAGTGGGGATAGCCATAAGCTCCCTCCCGATTAATAATACACTGGGCCTGGATAGGTTTGGGGATGGATGCTACAAAACGTTCAGGGAATGGTTAATACAGCCCATGACCAGGCTCTTTAATAAGATTAGAGACTATGGGGTAATAACAGACGGCATGGGGATGTCCACAACGTTGCTATCGCTCCAACCAGGGAAAGACCCAATGGACTGTGCCAGCTATCGCCCCATTTCCTTGCTTAATGGGGGCGCAAAAATGTACACTAAGGTTTTGGCAGGAAGACTGATGGGCATCTTACATAAACTGATTTACGTAGACCAAGCCGGGTTTATTCTTGGGAGGCACACACAGAGCAATTTAAGACAAGCGATAGATGTTATTGACTGGGGGGCCATAACTGGGCAGAGGTTTTCTATAGCTTCTTTGGAAGCCAAACAGGTTTTTGATAGCCTAGATTGGGGGATTTTCAGACATACACTGGTTGCATTTGGGTCTGGACCAGAATTTATATGCATGGTGATGGCCAATTTCCAAATCCTTGCTATGAAATTTGTGGCCAACGGACATCTCACGGCACGGGTTCAGATCAGACGGGTACACGACAGGGATACCAGTTATCACCGTTCATTTTCACCATTTGCTATGGAACCACTGGCTTCCCTAATTAGACAAGAACCGGAGATATTGGGGGTAGACAGCAAGGACGGCACGCACAAACTCACCTTATATGCGGATGATGTGCTCTTATCTATGAGGGACACAAAGAACACATTGCCAAGAATGATGTCAGTGTTAAAAGATTTTGCAGGGGTATCTGGGTTTACCATTAACTACACTATACCGAAAGCCCTCAATATTACAGAGGACCCGGGAGAGATAAGGAAATTACATGAAAGATAAACACTGGTTTGGGAACCCAGGGAGATGGAATACTTGGAGTTAACACCAACAAACGAATATATGACCCTTTATGGAGCAAACATCCCCCTGCTATGGAAACAGCTGCTGGATGACCTTAGTAGATGGGATTCACAGGAGTTCTCATGGTTCACCCGAATAGCAGCAGTAAAGATGACATTGTTTCCCCGACTCTTATATGTAACAAGCTCTCTCCCGGTTGGGATCCTGGCCCACATGTTAGAAACACAGCAGAGAGAAGTCCTCTCCTTTATCTGGAATAAGGAAAGACCAAAGGTCCCCAGGAAGGTTCTCTTTCATTCACCACTAAAGGGTGGGATCGAGACTACCCGAGATTAAGCAATATGTAATGACGGCCCAATTGGCCCCAATGGCGTATTGGTCCGGGACAGAACTCGAGAAGGGTTGGTATGAAATTGAACAGGGGGCCACAACTATCACGTTGGAAGCACTACAGTTTGTAAGGAAAGCGGCCAGGGGGCAGGAGGTTTGCTGCTGGAGGCAACCAAAAATACCATGGGATATTGGGATCAAGCTTTGAAAATGGAAGAAAATAGCCCTTGGCCTAGGGCCATACAGTCAATGGCCTATAACAGAGATCTTACCCTGGGATGGAGTAACCTTTTCTGGGAGCACTGAGGGGACGTGACGCATTAACTTTGAAAGATTTCTATCAGGAAGGGTTCCTGTTTCTTTTTGAAGAATGCAAAAAGTAGTCTGCTCTATGAAAGTCTCCTCCAAACAGGTGCTCCCCTGCTCTTTCAGAACGATCAAGGACAACATCTCCTCTCCCGCCCCTGCCACTGGCTCTTTCCCACTACCCCTCAGGCACTCCATTGTGCACCCTCTCCTAAAAAAGCCATCTGCTGACCCTTCAACCAGCTAACTATTGTCACAAGTCTCTCCCCTTCTCACCTGTTTTTCTTGTTTGCTTGTGACCTTCTCTGGTGACTTCTTTCGGGCGGTACGGAATTTATATAAGCCTGTGTGCTGGTCTTTAGATTCCAGCATGAGAAAGATGTTTATACTCCAGGATACGTTCAGAAGTCCAGGACGGAACCAGGAAGGAATAGTGTCCGGGCTCGGAGGCACGGTACACCGTGACTCGAGGGCGGGTGAAAATCCAGGCAGTTCGGAGGTAAGTTAGAGGAAAGGAAGGAAGGAGGAGGATTCAAGGAACTGGGAAACGGGAGTAAGGAAAAAGCCCCGAGCGAACTCCGGCAACACACGTCCAACTACAGCAAGCGGTAGCGTTGATACGCGCAGAGCCGCGGTGTCGTGTCTGTTTAGTAGTGCGCAGAGTGTGGAGCGCAAAGACTGGCAGGCTGCGTTCCGTATCAGGTGGCCATATTGGGAGGATTACTGCATTCAGTCCTCTATGGGTCAGATACCACGAAGTCCAGAATGGACGCAGGGGACGGTTCATGACAGTATGCCTCCTCTGAAGCCCAGCTCCTCCAGGTTTGCCTGGATGGATAAAATGGTATCTTCGAATCAGCCTGGGGGCATTCATGTTTGACATGGGTTCCCAGGTGCGCTCACTAGGAGGATACCCTTTCCATTCGACCAAATATTGTAGTTGATCTAGTTCGTACCTAGAGTCACAAATTCTGGAGACCTCGTATTCGAGTTGGTCCTTGACAATCACTGGGGTAGATCTTGGAGCAGTTTGAGAGGGCTGAACATATGGTTTCAAGTGTGGAAGACTGGATGGATCCTCTTCCATGATTCTGGTAGTCGGAGTCGAAAGGCCACTGGATTGACAATTTCTTTTATAGAAAAGGGTCTGTAATACCTGGGAGCCAATTTATTTGCCCGTAGGTGACGTGGTAGGAGTTTTGAGGATAACCAGACCTTATCGCCTATTGAATAGGAAGGTCCTGGTCTTCTTTTGGAGTCGGCATAATGTTTAACGTCTCTTCGGGCCTTTTCTAGGTGTTCCTTAGCTTCCTTGTGCACATTGATTAATGTCTCAATCCAGGAATCAACTGCGGGAACTGGGGTAGAGGGAGGAAGAATGGACGGCAGGACTGAAGGATGGCATTCAGTCCTCTATGGGTCAGGGACCACGAAGTCCAGAATGGACGCAGGCGACGGTTCATGACAACTATTGCCCCATCTCCATCACCCATTACTAGGGTAAACTTCTGGAGAAGTTGGTCATTCCCCAACAGATCCACCACACTGAATCTGTTGGCTGTCTCCATGACCACCAGTCTAGCTGCACAGCATCCAGAGGCATAGATACTGCTCTCCTGAACACCCGTGAAGACCTGCTCCCAAATCTTGATTCCAACTCTCTCTCCGTTCTCATCCTGCTTGATCTTTCCTCTGCTTTTGACACAGTCAATCATGCCACCCTCATAAACTGTCTGTGATACCCTTGGAATCACAGACCTGGCACTGGCTTTTCTGACCTTCTTCCTATCCAACCAACCTTCCCAGGTGCAACTGGGCCCTTTCCTCTCCTCCACCACACACACTACCTGCGGCGTCCCTCAGGGCTCTATCCTATTGCCGTGGCTCTTCAATATCTACCTTGTCTCTCGCCCACTTGATCTTCACCTTCTCTCCTCACTTCCAGTGTTATGCTGATGACATAAAGCTCTCCTTCAAGCTTCCCTCCTCTACCTCCTATACTTCCTCTCTCATACCTGACTGCTATTCTGGCATGGTGCATGGCTAATGATCTCTGCCTTAATGCCAGTAAGAACGAGATCCTTTTCATTGGGACACCTGCTCACTGTTTCCCTCCCACTCTCTGGCCACTTTCCTTGGGTCCCCTCCCCTCACCTTCTTGTGAGGCAAATAACCTTGGTGTCATCTTCACCTCCTTTCTCTCTTTCTCTCAGCACATCACAGACCTTGCCAAGAAGGCCAACTTTCAGCTCCACCTCTTCAGAAAACTTCTCCCTTTCCTCACCTTCACCCAGAAGCTCAATGTCTCCTAAACTCTGGTCCTCTCTAGGCTGGACTACTGCAACAGCGTCTTCCTCAATCTGCCTCTTTCCTCTTTGCCCCCTCAAACTAATCCATAATAGGACTGCAAGACTTATCCTTGGCTTCAAGCCCAGGGACCACATCTCCCCAGCGCTAATATCTTTCCACTGGCGTCCAGTTGCGACAAGGATCAAATTCAAGACCCTCTGCATCATCCAGAAGGCTTTCTGGGGCCTTGGACCCCGCTACATCCAACTGTCTCTCCCTAAATACCTCCCGCATAGGGCTCTTTGGTCATCTAGCTCCAACTCTCTTCAGAAACTGTTTTCCAAAGAACAGAGTGAGGGGTAGGTCTCTCTCCTCCGCAGGTGCCTCCCTCTGGAATGGCCTCCCTGCCTCTCTGACTTGAGCCGGCTCTCCTTCCGGAAGCGGCTCAAGACCCTGCTTTTGTCTACTTCCTTCAGTCTCACTCTCCCTTGCTAATACCCCTGTCTGTCTGCTGTGACTGGCGGGCTGGTCCCTTATGAGTCTTACAGGGCACCCAGCCAACCTAGCACTGCCCTTCTGGGCACCCTCCCTGACCAGCTTGGAAGGTTGGCACCCCTCCCCAGTCCGGTCCACCCCGTCCCCACACCTGTTGATGTTCCTCTGGCACTTGTGCTCCTGGTCTCCCCTTAGCACTTGCCCAACCCTGGGCCCTCTTGCCACCTGCCCCCTCCGATTCCCCTGCTCCCTCCCCCTGCAGGTCTTGTTGCTGCACTTGCACCGAATGTCACAAGGCCTAGTAGGACTGTTATTATTTTTATTCCCCCCCCCCCTTTTTTGTTTTGTGGCACCTGGAACCACATTGGGCCTCATTACGACCTTGCCGGTCCGGAAACAAGGGTGCCAGTAAGTTTACTGGCACCTTTGTTTCCGGAGTGGTATATTACAGGTATGCCTGCCGGAGCCACTGTGCCCAACATGTCTGACACTGCCAGGTACAGCAGCGACGATAGGCAGACCGGTCGCAGAAGCACTGGCACTGTTAGCAACGGTGCTGGTGCTTCCGTGTCCCCACTCCCATAGAGTCCTATTGGACTCTATGGGAATGGGGATTTACATTTTACCGGCGCCTGACTTTCCGGGCCGCCGGAGTTGTAATCTCCCAGTGGCACCGGGAAGTCAGGCGCCAGTAAATATTTACGGGTCCGGTGGCAACTCGCCGATAGCACCGGCAGGGTTACAGCCAGACTCGTAATGAAGCCCATTGTGTATAGGCACCTTATAAATATGCTATACAAAAATAAAAGGAAATTGCATCTAGGGGAGGGAGAGCAGTTCAGGTACATTCAGATAAGGCATTGGATCACACAGAAGGTGGTGAAGAAAGCGGGCACGAGGGCACCATTGAGCTTAAAACTGACAATGCCAGAGGGAATGGCAGCAAAAGGTATCTCAAGGCTCTACTCACTGCTGAACAAGGCACTGCCAAATTATAGGCCACCATACATGGACAGGTGGGAAAGGGACTTGGGAATTATAATTGAAGAGGAAGATTGGGGACAGATATGAAGAGGGTGCACAAGGCCTCGAGATGTACAACCATTAAGGAATCAGCCTATAAATTCTGCTACAGGTGGTACTTGAGCCCAGAGCGTATACACAATTTTCAGCCATATGATAGAGACCGTGCGGGGGAATAGGAGACCTAGGACACATGTGGTGGTCTTGTCCAAAGGCACGCATCTTTTGGAAGGAATTTCTGGGGCACATTTAGGAGATAGTGGGGGTTCAACTTCTGGACAACCCAAGGGTGATTCTGCTGGGGACGACTGCAGAGGACATATATGCGGAAGTTTGAGAACAAAGTGACACTTATCACACATTTGCTGACTGAGGCCAGAATGACTCTGGCCCAAGGGTGGAAAATTGAAGCGGTTCCTGTGGTAGCTTGGTGATGGGTCAGGATTTGGGGGGTTCTGGCAATGGATGAGATATGCACACTGGCAAACAGCACATATTTGAAATTTCTTAAGGTGTGGTCCCCTTTTCACAAACATGTTAGAGAAAGGGGACAACAGTTCTACAAACCAGGTACGTGTAAGAGCTCCATTTCATGAAGACAAGGGGTGGGATGGTATGAAGGATCAAATGCTTCATGGACCTATGTTATGCCACAACAGGGTTTTGTTTTGGGTTATTAAAGATAGGTTGGGGCGGGGGGAGGGGTTCAAATTGAACATTAAACCTTTATTGTCACTAGACATGCATTATGCATGATGTCAGCCAATGGTTCATTTACCTCTTGTTTTCTTTGTTGTCACGACTTATGTTATTGGAATAACTGTATCGTATGGCACTGGTGATGAATAAATAAACAAAGCTTGACAAAAAATATTGGGAACACTATGAGTAAAGTATTTAATAGTTACTTAAAGAAAGTGTAAAAGCCTATACAAGTAGAGAAGCTCAACAGAGAGGTTGTTCCTGCTGAACTTGTAAAACAAAGCCTTAGAAGGGAAGAGAAACATTGGGGAGGAGTTCCCACATTTCTTGAATAGGTGGTATCCACTATGTCGATCCTTAGCCAAAGGCACCTGATAGACATTGCAAGAGCAGAAGAAACGGGGGAAGAGAGGATCCCTTTCTCCAAAGGACCTTTTCTTTTATTCCTTTTCTTTCTGAACCATAAACCTTTATGTTTTGGAACTCTCAAGGAAAGCTACAAATAAATATATATATATAGCTTACAGAAATCCACTTGTACACATTATATTGAATTTAGTGTGTAAGGGTCAGTTTAGGGTTTGGACACAGGATGCCCTTTTGTTTAACATCCTGATACAGACGCTCCTTAGTTTTGTTGCGGCAAGGAAAACCCTCTTGGAGTTAGGGATAGATATGGTTTTATCCAACCTTTTGAAAATATAAGCCATATTGAAATAGATTACTACGTCTGAGTCGTACTCTTGATCCCTTACATCTCCATCCTTCTTCCAACGCTACCTTTTGAAAGACCTCGGTTAAAACAGGATAATTGCATTGAGCAATGGCGAGGTCTGGCATGATCTCTACTTCCTCTGCTCATGGGGTGGGTGTTGCCTTGGGTTATTTCCTTATATCTGCTTCTCCGAAGCCCTTTTTGCACCCATCGGTCTGGTCTTGGTCAGGGACTTCAAGTAGGTCAGGGAATACCACCTTTTCTAATATCCCTTGTGCAATATTATCCCTTACCTTAATATAGTACGGTTGTTTACCTTTGTTTTGTAGGAGAACCTTAATATCTCCATTATAATCAGGGTCCACCACCCCAGCTAAGACATCCAAGCCACATTTCCAAGCTAGCCCGGACGTGGATGTTAACTTAATGTATGTCCCTTTAGGGGCTGCCAAAACTAGACCTGTAAGTATGAGTTGCCGTTCCCGGGTACTTATAACAAGATTTCAGATGCTAGACAAACCAAACCCGATTGATTCTGATGTAGCTACTGAGGGGTTAGAGGCCCTATTACTAAGTTTAGTACACTTTAGGGTTCCCCGGTTTGGATCGGCCAGGTCCGAGCCCACTCCTGCCGCCATATGTAAGGGTGCAGAAAGAGAGAAATGAGATGCAGGTGACACATTTGTCCGGGCTAGAGACTTTTATTTGCGCAAACAGAAAGGAAAGGGGGTTGGGGAAAGGCCTAACTGTCCCTAACTACTATGAGGGGTTGCCCTGCCTCAACAAAAGAATACTATGGGCCCAGCCAGGATGTCAGTCAACCAGAACTGTCCAACGTCCTGTGTCTAAACCGATGTCCGTCCCTTACACTTTCAATCTAACTAAAGGAACAAGGAGTATCTTCTTAATTCCAGAATGAGATCTCTCCCGTTCCGGATGCTGACACTAAAGCGCAGTCCTTATGCAAAAGAATTTGAATGGTCCAGTGTTCACTGTTCACTGTTCACCAAAGTCAGCCAACATAAAGATAACCCAGTTCCCCGCTCTCCTGGAGTGGGAGGGGGGGCGGCTCTTCCTGGGTTCCTGGTTCCTTTTATTCACAAAATACTGTTCCCCAAAATCCTCTAATAAATTCCTCTTCTGCAGTCCATAGCCAAAAATGATTCTTCTCACTCTCTTGTCAGGTCTTTTTCAGTAACCTTCCAGACCTCACCGTAGACTTTTCCAACAGTGTATCAAGTTTGGTTTACTCTCCTGCCAGACTTGATTTCCACAATTTTCACTTTCAAAGATATTTGTGTTTTGGGCTCCGGCCTCCTAGTTCTAATTCTTCTTGGATTGTGGTGGGCCCTCGACCCTTATGCATTCCACTGGTGGGCTTTGCCCACTTTCATATGGGTCCCAGACCCCGCCCCCTTGACTTGACACGATCTTTGTCCCTTTGTTACCTCGTGTCCACTTGGAAATACCTGGTATACTTCCCTGCCAGGTACTGTCCCACCTACGTGCACTCCCAATGTTCATATTTGTCTGTATGCCTCTTTTGTTATTTCCTTGTGTCCCTCAGGACGTGCTTATCTGCTACACACATTATATTGTAGATTCTCTTTCTCACCCCCTTGTGCTCTTCGGGATGTTCTTATTGGGTGTATAAAGTTTGTATCTATTTGCATGCTTCCCTTTTCATCCCCTTGTAATCTTCGGGGTGTTTTTATGAAGTTTGCAAGGTTCGTATTATAAACAGAATCCTTTACACCTTTTTGGGCTTTTCGAGATGTTTTCATGAGCCTCTTCAGCTCCCACAATGCCCCCCTGACTGGTCTGCCCCTATCCCTACTTTTGGGAACTTCCTGGGCGGTCTCCGGCCTCTTCTGGGGTTGGAGTGAAGCTTCACCGCTCCTGCCACGCTCTTTGTTCTTTTCCTCGTGCATCTGCAGCTCCATTGTCTCTCTCACCTTCGGCTGCTCGCGTCTCTGTTCCTGGTCGGTTTTCGCTGGCCTGGCTTCCTGTGTCTCTGCCACCAATCACTAAGACCTCTCGGGTACCTGTGGCAGTCCGCGTCCTGGCCTCCAGTCTTCAGTTCCCCGGTACGGGACCTGTCTCCATGGTCGGACTGGGACAAGAAATGGGCCCGGTCACCCTAAAAAAGTGGCTCTCACCTCAGTAAGTGGCCCATTGCACGACCCTCGACCTCTGATGTCATCACCAGAAGTGATGTAATTTAACCCCACCCCAAAGTGATATCCCGGGAAGCGATGAAACACGACCTTTCACCCCTTGACTAAACAGGAAGTGGCATCAAATAGCATTGTTCCTAATACACTAAATTACTGTGAATCCAAGCAGACGTCCAAGGCCAAATGATAATATGTTGTATAGCACTTACGCTTAAGCTCTTTTTTTATAGAACAAATATGCATACAATATCTCCCAACCTGTGTTGGTTCTCCTTTATCGACCTAAGAAGGATGAAAGGCTTTTTGAGAAAAAAAATATGTGGAAAAAAAAAATCAATTTTTTTCTTCCAAACCGGCCCAGGCATGGCCAGAAACCGGCCCACACTGCCCAGGGATGAATTCTGCCTGGCGACAGGCCAAAAGGCCGAGGGGCCAATCCGACCCTGCCTGTCTCCTTCCCTGTTCCCCCAGGGCTGGTTGTTCGACCCTGGAATGAGTCCTTCTTTACTTTTTGCTATCAGCCTTCCCTTTGGGCAGCTGTACCGCATGTGTTGGTTCCATGGTGGGCTTTCACCTCCTTGCTTCATCTTCCTCATCATAGTGATATTCTGCATCAGGCTTGGATGAGTCTCCCTCTTCCTTGTCCCAGTCTTTTTAAGGATGCCCTCTGCTAAACTATAACACATAGTGGTGTGGGGTATCAGAGGGACTGGAGTGGGGGTTAAGGAAGGTGGGGACACCAAAGGGGTGTGTGAATACTGCATTCTCCCAGAGCCATTGTCACCAATTCCATGAAGGGTTTCCCTCCCCATGAGATCCACCCGCTGAATACCGCCCCCATGGGGGCTATCGGGCAGCAGCCTCACCTCCCTGTCCTCATGGAAAGGGGCTTCCCCCATGGATGATGTGACAATACCCTGTGATTCGTCACATTGTCCTATAATATGTATGTTGTAATGTGATTTGATCTATCGAATATACCTTTGTTTTGAAGGTTTGTTTTACGAAGACCTCCAACTGTAACATTCCCACCACAAAATTCTGGGACAAGGAACAGGCTGTTTTTATTGGAATATTCTGTTTTATTTAAAATAAATCGGAACCAGTGGTGGCCCAGACACCTTTGTGCTGGGGAAATCATCCACAATATATTTCAATAATATAGTCAGATTGACTAAAGAAGAGAAACACAAAGTGCCTCCTATTCTTTTGCTAACATTTTAGATTCACCATACAAAGATCTGTTCAGATAAAATCAAATCAGAATAACTATTGTAGACAAAATACAATTCTCTCCAATATGAACACATTGACATTGGTTGTTGGATTCAAAGGGACAAAAGCATTCTCAGAATACATTTCACAATACAGTTCACTTAGTTTTCTCTGAAAAAATCAGCAAGTGTTGGCATCAGAGAAAAGTTGTATAATATACGTTTCACTTGTTTTTCTCTGAAACCACAACATGCGTTGGCATCAGTGAAAAATGTACACTGAATTCACAGATAACATTCTTTTTCTCTGGACCATTCTACTATGAAATGTAGTGCACGGTTGGTGGCATGTATGTAAAATACAGAGCGTGATGTTGGACTACTTTGTTTACAGGCTTGAGTTTAGAATAGAAGCTTTTATTTTTGGAGAGCACAAAATTTAGGTTCATATAAAGTGCCACGCAAACATGAGAATATTACTTTGTGATAGCACATGGATTAAAACTTTGTTTCTACTGGGCATTAGAATGCCGCTTAATGTGGAGTTCTTTCTTCTCTGTGCCATTACCCTGTGCAATCATCAAGTCTGTGGCACACCATTTTAAATACCCTTCCACAAAGTTTCCTTTACAGTCCAGTCCCGATTCAGTGGCCGGGCTGTTAAGGGATACTCTTAAAAGACGTTCAGTTGTTTTCAGGGGGTTTAAGGTTCTCCCCTCTTTATTTTTATTACATGATTACATTATTTTGACTACATTTTTTACCTAATTACAGATGTAACTGTAAAAAAAAGAAGCTATTGGAGCACCAGTGAACGGTGGAACTAAGAGAATAGTAGCAAGTGCCACTATTATCATCAAATCCGAATAGCTAAAAAAAAGTTGAGATGGGATGTTAATGAAATCATCAAAAGGGGGAGGAAATTGATGATGGTTGAGGCCTTACCCCCATGAATTAAAAACGTAAAGAGATTATCGTAGGTGGCTACGCACCTACAAGGCTAAAAGCAAAAATTAGATATGGATGTGCTTAGCTAACCTTGCAAGAACTAATAATAATAGAGGCATATGGTCTGTTGTGAATGGGTCCAAAAAGAAACATCTGCTGATCAACAATGTATGTGAAGAAAGGTGGAAGACTCATATAAGCATCATTCTGTGTGTTAATGACCTGGTAGATGAAAGATATTAATATCTTGATGAAAGATGGATTTGTAAATCCATGGTGAGTGACATAACTAAGATGATTGGGGGATTCCCGACCTTGGGGGCTGTTGGGCCAGATGGAACTTGCAATGTTCTAATCAGGCTGTCCCCGGGGCTATGGGTGAACGCTATATATATATATATATATATATATATATATATACACACACTCTTTTCATGCATTGGAAAATCTGGTCAGGTACCTGTAACCTGGAAAGAAAGTACGATATTACCCATTCACAAGAAGTGTAGCTGGCAAGATCCAGCTAATTATTGCATGCTAGCCTTGCTTGACATCCCAGCAAAGATCTTTGCTAAAGTGTTATTGAAAGAACTGAACCAGTGGATCCCAGACTTCAGATCTTTCCCCCCACCAGACTGGATTGCGAGCTAAATCAACAACTCTTCATAATCTCTTGATCTTGGTTTCCTACATAGAATATGGATGGGATAGGTGACAACTCCCAGTCTATGGGGCCTTCATAGAGTTTAGTGCTGCCTTTGACACAGTCATGAGGAATAGGCTGTGGAACAACCTTGTTTCATGGAGTAGTCCTCACAGACTGTTGTCTATGATTAGGCTACTATATACTGATACCACTGTCAGAGTTAGATTGGATGGAGAGGGGAGAGTGACCAAGCTTTTTCCAACGATAAGAGGTGTCGAGCAGGGATTTTTTTTTTTATCATCCACCCTGTTTAATCTATATCTGGCAGACCTCGCAGTGGCTATGAACAATATAGAAACGTTTCCAGTTAAGATTGGAACCCTGAAAATCGATTGGCTTGGCTATGCAAATGATTTGCTGTTGTTGCACTATACTCCAAAGGGTTTACAGTCCAAACACGATACATTGGGCAAATATGCGAGAGAGAACGGTCTCCGTATCAACATTGGCAAAACCTAAATAGTGACATTTATGGGTAAAGTAAACTGCATTGGCTAATCCACACCAGGGTTGAGTGGTCTGTAACAAGTGTGAACTTTCTTCCCATACCTCAGATGTATAATGGCCTATTTGATGGCCAGGGCCTCCAGTTCCAACACAGAGTATTTATTTTCACATGGGAACAGTTTGCGACTGGTGAATAATATGGGATGTTCCAATCCATCGCAAACCTGGGACAGTACAGCTCCTAACTCTGTAAGGGAGGCATCTGTCTATAAGACAAACTCCTTATAAAAGTCAACTACCTTTAGGATTGGCTTCTGACACAGCGTCTGCTTCAAGGCGTTATAACATATCTCATCCTGGTCATTCCAATTAAGTTTCTGGGGTTCAGCATTCTTAAGTTTATCTTTCAGCCGGGCTGTTTTGTCCGAAAAGTTAGGGATAAACCTTTGGTAGTATCCTATTAACCCAAGAAAAGCTCCAAGATCTATTTTGGTCTTGGGAGTTGGTGTATCTAAAACGGCTTTTACCTTCTCATGTTGTGGTTGTACAGTCCTGTTCCCTACGAAGAAGCCAAGATATTTTACAGTTGATTGGGCCAATCTGCACTAAACTGGATTAGCCGTTAGGCCAGCATTCCTGAGGACTTTCATGATGGTATAAAGATGGAAGAGATGATCCTTCCAAGTCTTACTATAAATGATGATATCGTCAATATAAGACCCACAGAAATCAGAATAGGGTTGTAGGATTTGATCCATGAGGTGTTGTAAAGTGGCTGGCGCACTGTGGAGACCGAAAGGTAGGACTTTAAATTGGAATAATCCTAGCAGCATTGATAACGCAGTCTTTTCCTTATCTGATCTCTATATACAGGAACTTGCCAGTAGCCCTTGGTTAAATTTAGGGTAGATAGAAAGGTGGCTGCTCCGAGTTTATCAATTTAGTCGTCGATACATGTCATGGGATAGGAATAGAAATCCGATATGGTTTAGTGACCAGCATGATAGGAGATGACCATGGACCTGAGGAGGGCTCAATAATTTTAGCTTTCAACATTTTGTTGACTTCCTCGGTTACTATCTGCTTACGAGCTTCTGGGAGTCAATATGGTTTTAAGTGTACCACTTTATATTTAAGTGTTCTAATATAGTGGTATGTACCTTTTACTCTTCCTGGTATTTCTGAGAATACATTGGGAAATGAAATTCCTACATCTTTTAAGTCCTGTTGGTGTTGAGCAGATAACTCGGAAGGAATTAAATCAAAGTTATCTATGGGCCTCATTACACGGTAGGCGGTGAGGTAAAATACCGGCACCGCCTTGGCGGAAATGGGATTTACTGGCCCCTTCCAAGGTTGGAGGGGCGGTAAATCCCCCTTCCACCATTGCCCTTCCCCATTCCCATTTCTGCCCCATAGGGCTCTATGTGAATGGGGAAGGCGCTAATTACGGCACTGCAATTTTGCGGTGCCGTAATTAGCTCCGAGGTCCCTTAGCGGGTTGGATTTTAACGCCTGCAAAAAGCAGGCGTTAAATCCCCCAACCCGCAAAGGGAACTCGTAGTAAGGCGGTAAGGATTTACCGGTACCGGTATTTTACCGGTAAATCCCTACCGCCATCCGTGTAATGAGGCCCTATGTCTTTGGAAACCAGACAGGCTAGTTCTTTGGCATCGGTGGCTGACGGGTTCTCTTTCCACTCTTTCAAGCGATTTACGTGATATAATTGGATTTTCTGCTTTCTATCCAATTGGGCTACTCTACAAGTACGGGTTCCCATTCTTTCTACTACTTTATAAGGTCTGTGCTACTTGGAGACCAGCTTGTTCTCTGAGGTTGGTAAGAGGACCAGTACTTTCTGTCCTATGGAGAATGATCTTAAATTCATTTTCTTGTCCTAAGTGGCTTTTTGTTGGCTCTGAGCCTTTTCCATATGGGTACAAACTAAGTCTGGGACCAACTTCAAATGTTCCCGCCTTCGGGTAGCAGTTTGCGAGCTGCGAATAGGGGCTTCCTCTTGTTCTTGAACTAAGAAAAGTGTCTAAATTTAAAGACACTCCCGTCCCCTGCACACCATTTAAGCTGAAATCAATCAGTCAATAAACTGTTTTAGGTTTTCACAAATATATAATTAGATATTCAATAATACAATACAAGTAAAAACATAAGTAAAGTTGATTCAACAATTGAATATACATCAACAATAATTAACTTCACGTATGGCCATCATAAAAAACAAAAGGAAAAAAGGCAATGTTCTTATGTTGAGATGAGATTTCCAGCTCTACACGTTTCGGGGAGACCCCCCTTCTTCAGGAACAATACAAAATCTGCAATTGCATGTATACACACATCATTAATCACCTCATAATATAGAAAACTCTAAATTTCATTGAAAAAATCAATACCGACAACCTCTTTCGACCTACTAAAACTCGCTTACTATATTTTACACATCATTATTTTAAGTTCTCGTCAGGCATGGTGCATCCTAATTTACAACTGGTGTGACTCCAAAAGATAGCCTGAAAGTAAAATGAGATGAGGGGCAAATGTTTCAATTTACCTTTGAGTTAGGGTGTACCCAACATAATGTGGAGAGGCATGTGTGCTTCCCAAATACCGGTCCAGATTATGCACAATGAACAAATTCCATGCTGTTCTCAAAAGTCCACTGCTTGATCAAATCTAAGGGTATTACCAAAAAGCAAAAATAAAATATGTTAATGAAGTCTTCTAAATCACCTTAAGGAGGAATTGTAGCAAAGGACCAAATGCTTACCAAACTCTTTGATAGTAGACATACAATTCCAAAAAACCTGTGTTTGGAAAACCAACCCATTCATGGGACCCACAGGGTATGCCAAACTACAATGTCCTGAGCCAATGACATAGAAGAAAACCTAAAGAGACCATTAAACCAGTGATTAGAATAAGAACCTAATATCTATCCAATCGGGCACCAAAGTGTCACACTACAAGACAGCCTTTTACCTCAGGGGTTTGTCATAACGTTAGTTTCTCAAACGACTTATTCAAGTCTATTGACATCTATTATTCCAGACTCCATAGATGTACGACTCCCATTCATATGCAGAGCGTGAAGTCACTTGAAACCCTAGTGAAATTCAAAAAGAGGTAAACAAAAAGATGGCCGTGACCATTAGCTGAACACTGATATCACAGTGTTGAATAACCTTATAATGTGCCTAAGTCAAAATGCATCTCTTGTACTTGCAGTATAATGGTAAACCATTTACTCCAGTGAAATCCCTGTAACCGATACTTCTTAAGCCACCCGTACCGAGTCCGCGTACTGCCAGTATCCGCATAGTATGTTTAAATTGAATCCAGGAAGTGGGCGGTCACTTGTCCACATCACCTGACCCTGTGATTTCCATGGTGTATACAAACACGTGACACCGGCACATGCCGATGTCACGTGACGCGGAAGCATTCTGGAGATGCAGAGAAGGTGCCTATCGCAAATGGCCCCACAAGTGAATAAAGATATATAATTTAACAGAAAAGAATAACACCCACCTAAAGGGTCAACTGAACAAAAAATAAAAAAGCTAATAAGCATGTTGAAAAATAAAAATAAATCTAAAAATAAAAAATAGAAAGTAAATCATATTCCCTTACTTTCAATTAACATAGAAAACAGACACGAATGAACACAGGTGTAAACATGCACCTAATTCACCGACAATCTAAGTGGGTAAACTTAAAACAATAATCTAGTCAGACTAACGAGACAAAGAGCCAACTACTCCCCACAGCCAACATTTCGTTCTTACGAGTGCCGAGTGGCGGTATCCCACAAGGCGTGAATACTAAAACAAGTGTTGACATTAAAAAAAATTCCCAGTGCACAGGTTGTGTACAGAGGAGTCACACTGTTTGAAGAATTAAAATATACCATTCCTACAAATCAACCTATCGGCAGTAAGCTGAAGGAAGAGATAGGAGATATGGACCAACTAATAACTATCTAAATAAAACAATTGAGGGAAAACTCCTCATTTAGACCTCTGGGAGAGATAGGCCCTCATTACAACCCAGGCGTTAAGGGGTTAACGGCGCCGTTAAACCCTTAACGCCTGATTACGAGGTCCCTTTGCGGGTTTGAGACTTTAACGCCTGCAATTTGAGGCACCGTACTTAGCGCCTTCCCCATTCCCATTGAGTCCTATGGGGCAAAAATGGGAATGGGGAAGGGCCATGGCGGCATGGGGAATTACCGCCCCGCCAACCTCGGAATGGGGCGGTAATTCCCCATTCCGCCATGGCGGAATCGGTAAATTACCGGCATGGACCATGGTGCTATTAGCACCATGGTCCAACACCAGGGTCGTAATGAGGGCCCTAGTGTCCAAGAAATTGATCCAGGACATCTCTCTTTGTGCTAAACTCCTTGCGTAGTCACCACCCCTATGGGGTTTCCTAACCACTTCCAGTATATTAAATCTTAACTGTGCAATGGTGCAATGGTATGCCTAGCCTTGGTAAAGTGTCTTGCTACAGAGGATTTCTCATTCTTGCAGCGAATGTTCAATTTGTGTTCTGTCCATCTCTCACGGGCAGATCTCACTGTCTGGCCAATGTACATGAGGCCACAAGGGTACTTAATACTATGCATAGCCCCCATAGTCCTACAGGTAGCAAAGTCTTTCAGTTTAATTTTCCTCCCAGTCTGTGGATGTAGGATGTATTCACCCTTTGCCACATTATTGCAATGGCTACATGTCAAACGGGGAAATGTTCCCTTTTTTTTGGTTGCAAGTGTCAGTTGTGTCTGTTTAGAACATTGCCTTTTTTCCTTTTTGTTTTTTATGATGACCATACTTGAAGTTAATTATTGTTGATGTACATTCAATTGTTGAATCAACTTTACTTATGTTTTTACTTGTGATGTATTATTGAATATCTAATTATATATTTGTGAAAATCTAAAACAGTTTGACTGATTCATTTCAGCTTAAATGGTGTGCAGGGGACGGGAGTGTCTTCAAATTTAGACACTTTTCTTAGTTCATGTTCCACACAGGCTCCAGTGTCAGGGCTTGTATTCCTCCCCAGCACCCGGATTATTCAAAAGTGTTTAGGTAATTACTTTATGTACCTACCAAAATTTAGGTGTGCACCTATTGATATAAATATTTTTCCTCTTGTTCTTCCCAGGTTTCCCAGAGCATGTCCAGGACATCTCTCGGTTCTCTTCTATAGAACAATTCAAAGGGAGAGAAACTTGTGGAAGCTTGGGTGGATTTCCTCACTGCAAATAGTGCCCGTGGGATCATTCAGTCCCAGTCTTTACCATCCTTGTCTACTAGTTTTCTGAGAATTAGTTTTAGGGTTTTATTGAATCTTTCTACCAAACCATCGGTACGGAGATGGTACACAGAAGTTTGCAAGGTGGTAATATGGAGTAGCTCTTTGACTTCGGCCATAAGCGTACTCCTAAAAGTCGAGCCCTGGTCTGTTAGTATTTCCTTGGGAAACCCGACCCTGGAAAAATACAGTACAAGATGTTAAGGATCTGCTGGGTGGTATTATTTTGCATTGGGGAAAGCCTTGGGATATCGGGTTGCATAATCCACGACCACAAGGACATATTTATTGCCTAGTCTGGCGGTTTCAAGTGGTCCAATTATGTCCATACCAATTCTTGAGAAGGCGATTTCTATAATCAGCAACTGGTTCAGAGGGGCAAATGATGGGATGTGTGTACTGGTCTTTTGACATATTTTGCATTTCTGGATGAAAGTTTTTACATCGGCATGGATACCTGGCCAGTAAAACTTCCCACCCATATGCGCCTGGGTTTTAGATTATCCTAAATGCCCCCCGGTAAAATGGTTATGCCCAATTTCTAGTACAACATTTAGATGGATTTTGGATATAACCAATTGCGTTTTTATCATGCCTTCTGGGGAGGTTTCTTTTCTGTAAAGCAATCCTTGTTTTAGAAAGAAAAAAGGACTCCCCTTCTGTAAACCTTCTTCCGGAATTGCTTGTAAAACGATTCAGAGAGAACTGGATCATTTCGCTAAGCGAAGACTAGCTCGGGATAGATGGTGGATTCCTCTGCCTTCCTTTCTTCGATGTCAATCGATTCATCAGCTTCCCCAAAACCTAAATTACCTCTTTCTGTTTTATCTGGTTACACTTTCTTTAAACTATCTCCAAAATCCCCTGAGCAATTTGATCTCCCTGACCTACCTCAAAAGGGATTTTGCCATGATTTTGTAAGAGAACCTTCACATCTCCCTAAAGTCGGGATCAATAAAACCTGCTAAGACGTCTATGCTGAACTTCCACACTAGGCCAGATTTTGGGGCCAATAGAATATAACACCCCATAGGGGGTATCAAAACCAAGTCTGTAGGAATCATTCCTCTTTTCCCGGGGGGACTGGTAGCTTCCCTACTGCTACATATACCAAACCCTATTGATTCCTTGGTGGCGATGGAAGGGTTAGAGGCTCTCTGACTACGTTTTTGAAATTGTAGGATTCCCCAATTAGTTTCAATTGAGTCACATCCCACTTCTGGCACCATATGTAAGGAACACATGGTGGCAACAGTAAAAAGAGACACAAGTGATCACAGTTCAAGGGTGTTTATTGAACAATGAATGCAGGGTGGAAACACGCCTAATCTAAACCTAAATCTAAGATGGGAGCAAGCGCCTGCCATCAAATGAAAAATAAGGCAGTCCTAGTGGCATTGTGTCAAAATCTCAGAACTAGATGGGATATTCAAAGGACTTGCCCAATCTGTGCCCAAAACAACCTCCTCCTCCTCCTCAACTGTATTAATGTCCTCCGAGGACTCCTCTGACGAAATCGTCCTTCTATCCCTCCAGGTTGTGTCAGCCTTTTTTGTGTAGCTCTTGGAACTAGCTCGTCTGGTGGCCACTTTGCCAGTATTGCAATTGCCTGGCACAGGGACCCCCAGGGAGCAGGCCCCACCAACCAGGGAAAAGCCAAGCTGAAAAACCCTGGTGTCGCTTGAGACCGAAGCGGATGAGCCAGGAGGGATGGCGGTGGTATCACAGGAAGAAGGTGGACCAGCTGACCGGAGAGTCGAGGCAGAAGGAGTCTGATGAAGAAACACAACCGGCCCGTGAAGATGGAGCAGACAGGAGAGCCGGGAGGAAAAGACAGGATAGTTCCCCAACAAAAGCGGGGGAATCGGAAGAGGCGAGGGAAGCCCAGACAGAATAACAAGGGGTAGTGGAGGAGCGGAGAGGCAGGGAGCAGAAACAAACGAAGCAGGAGCAAAAGCAACGAAGGTCTGGAACAGGAAGAAAAACACAGCGTTAGTACCCAGTGCGGAAGAGGGTTGCAACGCTTCTCTGTGCCGTCTTGGGCGTGTACAAGTACTCCGGCGTGATGACGTGCACGAAAGGAAGACTAGACCGCCGCTGTGCATCCGCGTCGGCCGTCTTGTATCTCTTCCATAGACGCCACCGCCTGTGCATCATGACACATATAAAAGTGCGTATACTAAGGAAAACCTATTGCCAAGTCCTTACAACTAATTACAGGAAGAGTGTGGGATAGGGTTTCAATGAAGAAAGAAGTGTTCTCAAATCATAAGTCAGGATGTGATTGCCAGGGTTCTCCCTTCCCCATGTTTTCAGCACGGGACAAGGTGGGGCCTCGGAGCACAGCACATGCTCGAGCTTTCTCAGCACAAGCCGACAGTTCCGTTCCAGCTATCAGATTCTTCGAAGGTAAAGTCTTTTCATTAAAAAGTCTCTTGCCGAGACCACCAGAGGGCGCGGAGCATGTCAGACGTGTGAGGCTCGCGCTCCGCCTGCACCGCAGGGCCTTGTGAAACTTTTCAGTCCCCGGCCGGGAATACTGAGTGACGCCGGAGAGGACCCTCACCTCGCGCAGTCGCCCCCATCGAGAGAGTACGCCCGGGGACCCACAGCTGTGCAGACCCGTGCCGCGGCCCCGGTAGAGGACGCCTGCTGCATAGCCAGGTGTGCACCTGTGACCCCGGAGGCAGTTAGCCCCACGGCGCTACCGGTCCTCCAGAGGACCTCAGAGGCCTGAAGAGCCGGACCCCCCCCCACTCCCCGGCATCTTCAGAGCACGCCCGGACGGGCACTGGGTGTGCCATCTCAGCACAAACGGCCTCGGGCAGAGGACCTTCCAACGCAGTCCCCGCCAAGACGAGGTGCCACACGGGCCCCCACCTTGGACCAGCACGCTGAAGCGGGAGAGTGGAGGAGAGCGCCCTGTGGGACCTCAAGAGTGGCACCCTCGAATGGGTACAGGGGCCCCCCAACCCACCTCCTGAGCGTGGAAGCCCGTCCAGAAACCTGCATGCTGCAGCACCCACAGTGGAGGAGCCCGCACCAGAGCATTGGCCCAGCAGGCCCTACAGAAGCACTCCAGGCCGCGGTGGTCATTCAGTGGGACCCAACTCGGAGACAGCGACCAGGAGGACGTGAGGAGGCGTGGGGGGGAAGCTGAAGATAGAGGACGCAGCGGTGAGGGTCTACCCCTCCCCTCCTCTCGATAAACACTGCGCCTCCCCCGGACCTTGCATCAGAGGCCCAATTTGAAAAGCGGGCCCCGGCCCCAAGCATGGTAACCCCCGCAGAGCCTCGGGCTAACATTAGGGCAACAATCGGGAACATGGTACCCCGGAAAACGATAAGGACCGGGACTGCTGAGTTGAACACTGGGACTGGCATAAGGGGAATCCTGATAGCCGCACCACCACCAGGTTCATTAATAGAGCAAGATCCTGGAGCAGATCCCAGTCACTGGGGCGATCTCCTCTATCCAACGCTTTCACCGGTCACACACAGACACGAGCGCAGTCCCCAGAGCCACTATGCCCGCAAGCAGTGACCCCCCCCCCCCCCCCCTCCGCAGCACTTACCAAGGATGATCTTAAGGACATTCTCCAGGAGATCAAAACAATTTGCACGGATTTACAGGCCTCAATAGTAGATCTCAGGGGGAGAGTGGATACCCTGGAGGAAAAAGTGCAAGGTATAGAAAATAACCACCTCCAGACAGACCTGCTGGACATGAAATACGAGGTGAGGCTAACAGACCTAGAAATAAGAGAGGAAGACATAGTTCTGAAGATGGACGATTTAGAAAACAAAGAGTGCTGAAATAACTTGCGCATAATGGGCGTGTCCCATGAGAGAGGGGAGACACCAGCTGACGTGGGGAGAAAAGTCCAAGGTCTGATAAACCAACTTTTTACGCCGGAAGGGGGCAAGGAAGTTCAGCTGGAAAGAGCGCATCGAGGTGGAGGGGGCACGGGGGGGAGGCCCAAGGACCATCGTGGTGCGGTTCCTCCGCTACAGAGAGAAAAGTGAGGTTTTGGAGAAGGCAAAAAGGCTGCAGAGCTTCATCTTTGAAGGCGATACAATCGGGATATATCAAGATCTCTCAACCCTCACCCGCAGAAGAGACTGTCGCCTGCTCACCCAATGGCTCACCAGACAGGACATAAGATATAGGTTGTCCTTCCCATTTGCCCTATCCTTCGAACGAGAGGGGATAGACTAGAGTGATCCGCGGTAAAGAAGCCTCGAAGTGCTGCAAGTGCTTAAGGGAGACGCCCCGGAGGAGGGAAATGGAGTGGGCATCCTGGCATTGTCAGGAATTGGGAGAGAACCGGAGGGCCCTTGGTCCACGAAGAAGAAGACAAAGGGCAGAAGAAAATTCAAGAAACCAAATACCCCGACGTCGGAAGCTGGAGAGGACTAGGAGAATAAAGACAAACTAGCAGATGGAGCAAGGATAGTAGTTAAGCAACCCCGGCCGGGGACACAGATGTCATCAAGAGATCTGCGGTGTACAGACATGCTTTCACCCTGGTGGCTTGCCCGTTGGTAGGTGTCACCAACAGGGGGGGAGAAGTGAGGGGGGAGGGGAGGGAGTTGGAGGTGGGGGTTCTCGGGCTCAATATTCATCCAGCTCCAAAAGGGAACAGGGCAGCTCCTACAGGACCGGGGCGACAATGAATACAAGGCAAAGAAGCAATGGCAGACAATGATAGAAGGGGCTGGGTCGAGACACTCAGGTTAGGCTCGCTCAATGTCAAGGGGCTTAACTCTCCAACAAAGCGCTCTCTTCTACGGAGGGAAATGAAGCACGCAAGAGTAGATGTTCTTTTCGTACAAGAGACCAGAACAGTGAGGGGGGAGGAGAGGGCCATCCCAGGATCGCATGTGGGCCAGACCTTTTGGGCATCTGGCCATACAAAGAGAGGCGGAGTCGGTATCTTACTCCACAGGAACCAAAAATTGACAGAGGTAACCCATTGGGGAAGGGAGGACGGGAGAGCCATGGTGGTGTCAGGCAATTTACCTAACTCCAGAGTTACATTAGCGGCCATATATTGCCCCAACGTGGGTCAGATGGAATTCATTCAAGAAGCCCTGGGAGAGGTGATGACCAAAGCAGAAGGGATCTCGCTCCTGGGTGGGGATTTCAACATGTGGGCGGACCGGGAGTTGGACCATAGTGGGAAGACCATCCAGCCAGGCGGTAGAGGGGGACGTCCGCATGGTGGGTTCCGGGACGTAATGTGGGAGCAGGGTTGGTGGACATATGGAGGGGGCAAAGGGATACACCTTCTACTCCGCAGTCCATGGCATCAGGACGAGAATAGATTATGTATTCACGGAGCACCAGTACATGAGCAGAATAGATGCCTGTGAGATCTGCCGGGTCAGCTGGTCAGACCATGACATGGTCTGGTCAGACATTAGCATAACAGGCCTGAAACCCAGGGAATCCCTATGGAGATGTAATGATTTCCTACTGAGGGATGCAGTCTTTAAGTAGGAGATGACAACGGTGATCAGAGAATACTTTGAGCTAAACGATACGGGAGAAGTGAACCAGGAAATTGTATGGGAGGTGGCGAAGGCAATCTGGAGGGGTACGCTGATTAGTGAAGGGGCCTCTAAAAAGAGGATCAGGACCCTCCTGGCTCACAGGTCAGGGATACTTTCTCGGGAAAGGTCTGAAGGGAAGGAGGAGGAAGAGAAAGAGAGGGATCTGGGCATAGCGAGAGAGAAGAGACAAGAACTGAGGGAACTGGAAATGGGCAAAATTGTAGCGGGACTCCAACACCTGCGTCAGAGATATTATGAAAAAGGCGACAAGGCCAACGCCATGCTGGCAGCTAAACTTCGAGGCCAGAGAGCGGACAGATGGGTGGCAAGAATTGTGAGCGGCGAAGAATGGGAAAGATCAGACCCGGAAGGGATAGCAGAGGAGTTTGCCGGCTTCTACGAGACCCTGTATGGGAGGAAGAGAAGGAGGCACGCGAGGCATATCTCAATGGGGTCACCCTCCCGGTCCTAGGAACCCCAGAAGCATCAGCCCTAGGCGCTCCGATAACCGAGGAGGAGGTGCTCAAAGCAATATCAGGTCTGGAGCTGGGCAGGGCCCCAGGAAAGGACGGGTTCACAGCATGCTTCTACAAGGCCTTCTCGGGTCAACTGGTGGGGTTCCTGGCAGGTCTATTCTCTAATATAATGGCGACAGGGGGGGCACCCACGCCCTTTGGTAAAGCACTCATCATGGTGATCCCGAAGGAGGGGAAGGACCCGGCAGACTGCCTGTCCTACAGACCAATCTCACTCCTGAATGTGGATGCAAAACTATTCACCAGGATCATTGCTACTAGGCTGGACGGCCATATGCCGAGGCTAATCCACTCTGACCAGGTGGGCTTTATACAGGGGATGGACACCCTACGTAAAACCTTGCACCTCATGAGGGAGGCAGCACCGAAGGGGGAAGAACCCGGTCTTGGTGTCCATCGACGCAGAAAAGGCGTTCAACCGTGTCGATTGGGGGTTCTTACATGGGGTACTCATGAAGCTGGGTTTCAGAATGGGGATCAGGCAAGCCATCAAGGCCCTATACGAGTCGCCATCAGCTAGAGTCATAGTCAATGGGCGCCTGTCACGCACTTTTAGCCTCCAAAGAGGGACAAGGCAGGGCTGTCCCCTCTCCCCGCTCCTGTTCGCCATGACCATGGAGATACTTGCAGAATACCTCGGAGCTTCTCCGATGGTACGGGGTATTGACGTGGGAGATCGTACCTTCAAACTCAGCTTTTATGCAGATGATATTTTGCTGCACCTGAGGGAGCCCACTAGGTCGGTCCCAGCCGCCCTGCAGGTTATTGAACTGTTTGCAGGTTATTGAACTGTTTGGTCGCTTCTCAGGCTTCAAGGCAAACATAGGCAAGTCAATGATCTTTCCCTTTGCACCAGACACGGACAGAAACGTGGCAGAACTGATCCCCCTGGGCCTCCAAATTTGCACGGATGGGATAAAATACCTGGGGATCAATATTGTTAGACCCAATGAGGATTTGAGCCAGGCAAACTACCCCCCACTGTTCCATAAATTGTTCAGGGACATGGAGGGCTGGGGGAAGGGGCAAATCTCGTGGATGGGAAGAATAAATGCCATAAAAATGAATCTGCTCCCCAGGGTGTTGTACGTCTTCCAGATGCTCCCTCTGGAGGCTCCAGAACAGTACCTCAGAGAAGCCAAAAGGCATATAACGAAGTTCATATGGCAGGGACAGAGACCCAGAATAGGATACGAGACCCCTACCCTACCCAAAGAAAGAGGGGGGGTCGCCCTGCCAGATCTGCGTACCTACCACAGAGCGGCCCAACTCAGGGCGCTAGCCCCTCACCTTAGAGAGGACCCCAATAAACAATGGGTTTACATCGAAAACCTCTACCTACGCCCAGTTACAGTAGGCAAATGGTTATGGGTTCCATTGAAAAAGCTTCCAAAAAGAATTAGGAACCACCCTATACTAGGAACAATGTGGAAAGCACTAGCAGGGATGGGAAATAGGGAGAAAGTGACCACATGGCCCTCCCCATTGAGCCACATCTGGTCCACGCCAGTCTTAGAGGAAATCTCAGGCCATGAACATTACCAGCCTTGGTGCGACGCAGGTCTTTGTAGGGTCGGCCAGCTGATGAGGGAGGACACCTTCATATCTATCCAGGAGCTCAAGGAGGCACTGGGAATTGGCAGACTCTCACTGCTCCTATATATTCGACTCAAGGGAATCCTAATGAAGCCAAAACTAAAGCCATATATCCAAAGAAAGCTTACCCCAGTTGAAAAAACCCTAGACTCCCATACAGAAATGAAAGGACTCATCTCCCTCCTATATGGAGCACTCTTTACCCCCCGGGAGGGAACAACCAAAAGCCTCAGAAGAAAATGGGAAAGAGACCTGGGCTGTGCTATCGGGGACGGGCTCTGGGGGCGACTCTGTAGCAGAGCATTCAAGACATTGCTCTCATGCCAATACAAGACTCATGCCATCAAACTCCTCCATAGGTGGCAGTATGACCCGGTTGCCCTCTCCAGGATGTTCCTGGATGTCAACCCCGTGTGTTGGCACGATGCAGGGAAAAAGCCAACTACTGGCACATGTGGTGGTCATGTAAAAAAGTCCAAGCTTATTGCTTCGAAGTGCTTAGCTGGCTCAAGGATGCGGGAGAGGGGGTTTACCCGCAAGACCCAATCCCGCTAATATTTGGTTTGCAGCAAAGGGATGAGCACTGGGAGAAACTCCCTGACCTGACATACTCCTTACTGTTGGCAGCCAGAGCCGCGCGGGCCAGGACATGGAAGAGAGCAGCCCTTCCTACGAGGAAAGAATGGGTGGCAGTGGCCAAGGACATCTATTTTATGGATAGACTAATGGCAGCGATACAAGGCTCAAGTGCGCAGATAGAAACCGACTGGCTGCAATTCATGGAGGTGTTTGTCAACACGGAGGACACCTCCTGAGGGCAACATGGACCCTCGACCCGGCCCGAAACCAGCCCTAGTATAGAACACATTGCACCTAAGGAAAGTCGATTAAACACCGACGGTCATAAGCCCGGTCGGCGCTACCCAAAGAGGATAACCATGGACAAGCGGATCCTGTGTCTCGAAAAAATGGGTTTGGGGGGAGGGTGGCCGAATACATCAGAGAACAATGGCTTTTCTGTGAAGTGGTTACGGGCAGGTACCCAAGGTTTATGTTTTGTATAAGCTCTTTGTTGCCTTGAAAAACTAATAAAAATTGAATTAAAAAAGTCTCTTGCCTTCGAGGGCCTGATGTATTCCACAACAAACAAACAAAACATTATTTTCCACAGTTCACGTGGGGTGATGGCTTTAACCCTGGGTCCCCCTCTTCTGGTGGGTGCTAACCCCTCATGTATCGTAGTCAACCAATCAATTGAACAGTTCCTTTCTCAATGAACTTTGGGTTATAGCTTTTCACCCCTGGATCTCCCTCGATCGGGCTCGGACCCACTTGACGAGGGGGACAATTCACTTCCCCTGGCCTTCCAATACCCGTTACATTTAGGAGTCCTAATGTCTTTTTAAACAGTCTTTGTTCTTGATTGTCGGCTTCCCTCTTCCGGGTTCACTCTCGCCAACTTTTACAACACGCTGTTTATCCGCTCATTTCACCAAACGGGATTAATTTCCCTTTGCTTCTCAATCATCTGTAGGTCAAAGACTTTCGACGGTACAGAGCATTTTACAAGACTACTTTGACCTCTTCCCAAGGGCTTCTCTTTCCGGTAGTTTACCATCGAGTAATCGCCCAGAGTTTCCTGCCTGAGCACCCAGTGGTTCCGGACTTCTCTGTTGCTGGTTTTGCCCCTCGGTTTCTTATCAATTCTCCCCTCGACTCACCAGCTGTGATGAACTGCTTGCATTGCTTTATCCTTGGAGTCAAGGTTGGTACCAAAAGACCAGCATCCTTCCCCGGTTTGCTTATCAGCGGAGGAGGGTCTCACATACGGTAGACATCTGCTGCAACACACGCTGGGTATTGTTCGCCGTCTTATGTTTCCATCTGCGGCGGTTTCACAGGCCTTGATCGGAAAGGGCAAGGTTACTTCTCTCCTTGTCACCCTCTCGGTATTCGCCATCTTTCGCCTCCTATTGAACTGGCGTGCTGAGTTAGCTCTCAAGTTGTGCGGTCTGCCTGGCTCGTCTTGTGCTCTGATGCTCCACCTTTTATCATTGTGTGGAAGGGAACTGGCCGCCAGGTGTGTGTGATGTGATTCTGGTCAATTGCTGGGACATGTCAGTTACAATGACTCTGGTGTTAGTCTGTTGTGTTCCATGTTGTGTGAATGTTTTTGTGTTGGAAAAGGGGGGGGGCAGTGTTTTGGAATATCCTACATGGTAGGATGGGGAAAAGGTGTTGAAAGGAGGGGGATACTGTGTCTCGCCTGTTGGTGTCCCACTCCCCAAGGACCCCCCATACAGGTGATCCTCCCTCGGTGGTCCACCCCCAGGAACGGCATCCAATAGCGATGGCCGTGTTCTGGCCACTTGGATGACAGATCCCCAGGGACTAGCCAGGGAGACATCTTCAGGTCTCTCAGCCACTGCAATAGCTTGAATTCTTTCCGGAGGTTGCACATGAAAGCGCATAACAACAAGAGAGATTGTGAAAACAAATATCTATGTGGAATAGGCTGTTGGAGGGCAATTAAATGAATCTCATTTACCATATGATCAAATTCTATGCATTGTGTATGGATGTGTTAAGAGAACTATCAAAGTATTTTTCTCAATTAATGTACATAGCGATATCCTAAAGAGCAGGACATGATCAATTTTAATGTCATTTATTTTGTGTTTTATATATGTCCTATGCAAAGCCACTGTGTGGCTGTATGTATATTATTGTTACGCTCACCTGGTCTCTGCGGAGGCGTTGGGGCACGGTTGCAGCCCTCCCAGGGATGAAACTCGTCTGTTCCTTCCTCTGCATCTGTGTGGGGAACTGTGGTGATGAGCAGTGCGGTTCCTGCTAAATGATGATGATGCGCTCTCCGTCCTGCTGCTTCTGGCAGGGGCGCTTGTTGAAGGGAACCGAGTTCCTTCACTGGTGCCTTGTCGTGGAAGTCCAGGCCAGCTGCAACTAGTCCACTTCTCTTGTGGGTATTTCCCTTGTTTCCACTTGCCCGCTTATCTTCCAACTGTTTTAATTGTATTTGTAAAGTTTGTTCTCTGTCCTTTGTATGTAATGTCTCTTTTCTCTGCGCTCTCCCCTTGCAGGTGGTTTAGCGTTTTCCGGCAGTACCTGTGGTAGAAGAAGCAGAGCCGGTGGCATGGAGGAGCGGGGCCGAGATGGTCCGACAGCTGGTAAGTAGCCTTTAATGGTGCCTTAGGGTGCACATTGGGTTTTAAATGCGGCGCAACCCTGGGTTGGGTGTTTTCGGGAGTTCTAACCTTGTTTTTTCTTCTTTTCTCATTTTAGGACTTCGGCTTTGTGGGACCGAGAGCGCAGGTGCTGCCGCGTCGATTCGGGATCTGCCAAGAAGATGGAGCGTTGCCATGAGATGTGAGCCAGGGTCCAGGTAAGGATGCTGTTGTTGCAGGATCACAAGGTAAGTAGCTGGTCCAGGTGGCAGAGAGTGTCCCGTTGCACAGAGGTGCAAAGTAACGTGAAGCGTTTGCTTGAGGGATCAGTGGGTTTATATAGTCTTGTTCCCGGCCACGCCCAGTAGCTCTGGCCTGCCTGCTGCCACGCCCTGCCACACCCGATGAGTCAGCACCTGAAGACCAGGCCTAGGGAGCCACGCCCGATGAGTCCGCACATTGGGATGTTCTCTGGAATAAAGGCTTCCAGCACCTGGAAAGTTCTTGTAAAATAAAAGCACTGAAGTAAAATAAAAGCACTCCTGCACTGAAATAAGAGTGTTCCTGCTCACATCTCTATATGAGCCTGGCCAGGGCCCCTGTGTTTGAGTCACAAAGGGACATAAGTGAGTCAAGTGACCCTTTGCCCCATCACTTGATGGTGTGGTTTTTGTGTTCTGGGGCCCGTGGCCATGACAGCACTCCCCTTCAAGGCCCCTCTCAAGGGGGGGATCCCCCCTGGCCCTGGTTTAGTGGGGTTATTGCGGTGGAACTGCCTGATTAATCGTGGAGCATGGACATTTTCACTGGGCTCCCAGGTCCGATCTTGGGGTCCATAACCTTTCCAGTCTATAAGGTAGCATAGCTTGGACCAGACCATCTTAGAGTCTAGGATCCTTTTAACTTCGTATTCTGGTTCTCCTTCAACTATTTTTGGATCCAGTGGAGTATCGATCTGTGTACCTGGTCTCAATGGTTTTAGGAGGGAGACATGAAACACCGGGTGGATCCGCATGTGGGCCGGTAATTCTAATTTCATGGCCACAGGGTTGATCACAGCTTTGATGTAATAGGGTCCTAGGTATCTGGGACGGAAGATTTGTGGCCCCTTCAGAGAAATGTTTTTGGAAGCTAACCAAACCTTGCCCCCGACCTGATAATTTGGAGCCTCCTTTCGGTGTCGGTCTGCAAACTGTTTCTGCTTTTCTTTGGCTCTGGTCAAATGTTCTGCTGCCTGCTTAAGGACTCGAGTGATGGTTTCATGTAAGGTCGTTACCGCTGGCATCTCCAGTCCTTCAAGCGAATCAAAGACAGATGTTCGTGGATGTCGACCATATACTGTGTAAAATCGCATTTGTCCTGTACTGGTGTGGATGGAATTGTTATATGCATATTCGGCCAACCTGAGTATGTCCTTCCAGGTATCTTCGGTTTGTTGTAACATGCACCTTAAGTACTGCTCTAGAGTTTGATTGGTCAATTCCGTCTGGCCATCGGTTTAGGGATGATGACTTGTGGACACTCGAAGGTTGATTTTGGCGATTCTGCAACATCTTCTCCAGAGAGCTGAGACAAACTGAGTTTTACGGTCTATCAATATTGATGGGAATCCGTGTAGTCGGACAATTTGTTCCAAAAAGACGGTGGCCAAAGTAGAGCCCGTCGGGACCCCTTTTAGAGGAATGAAATGTGCCATTTTAGAGAACAGATCCACAATGACCAGGATGGTGTTGTATCCGTTGCACGTGGGAAGATCAGTAATAAAAATCCATAGACGGCATATGCCTAGGTGCCGGGGGCACCATCGAAGGATGTAGAAGGCCTGCAGGACTTTGTTTTTGAGACTTGTGCTGAGCGCAAACACCACAGGTCGTGATGAACTGGGCAATATCTTTTCACCAAGTGGGCCACCAGTAATCTTTCTTTATCTTAGCTTGAGTTTTATCCATTCCTGGATGTCCTTCTATTAAAGAGTCATGATAGTTTGCTATAATTTGGTTTTGCAGGTCTTTATCCGGAACGTACAGTCTCCCTTGAAAGTGCGGTAGATTGTTCACAATAGTGTATTGGTCTCCTCTTGACAGCCATTCCTGCTGCTCTGATTGGTTCATCAAGTGTTTAAGGTCAATTTTTAGGTCATCCAAAGTGGCAGTTGCTGCAATCGTGTTCAGGATTCGTTCTTCTGGGATGATTACGGGGTCTGGTGTGGTGAATGCCTTTTCGTCTTCGCTCATTCGTGATGGGGCGTCCGCTTTTCCATTGCATTCTCCAGGTCTGTAGGTAATAACAAAGTCATATTCCGCAAAAAAGAGAGCCCAGCAGAGTTGACGTGGTGATTGTGCTTTTGCGGTTTTCAGATATTGTAGGTTACGATGGTCCGTAATGACGGTGACTGTGTGCCTGGCTCCAAGAAGGTAATGCCTCCATGCTTTGAATTATGCTTTTATTGCTAAGAGTTCTTTATCTGTGATCGTATAGTACAATTTGACAGCTGAGAATTTATGAGACCAGAAAGCCACAGGATGTAATTGTCCTGTTTCGGGATCTCGCTCAGACAAAACTGCTCCCATTGCTACATTGGAAGCATCGGTTTCGACGACGTATGGCAATTCGGGTTGTGGATGCCGTAAAATTGGTGCTGATATGAATTCTCGTTTTAGGGTCTGGAAGGCTTCTTCTGCTTCTGTGGTACACTGGAATCGTTTCTTCTTTCGCAGCAGGGATGTGATGGGGTGAACAATCTGGGAGAATCCTGGGATGAACCGACGATAAAAATTGGCGAACCCGAGCACACTTTCTACACCTTTCGTGGAAATTGGTGAGGGCCATTGGAGGATGGTATCAATTTTGTGTGTGTCCATGTGTACCCCTTGCGGTGTGAGTATAAACCCGAGGAATTCAACCTCCGTCACATGGAAGAAGCATTTCTCCAACTTAGAGTACAGCGGATGTTGTCGAAGTCTTTCTAAAACAGCCCGGACTTGTCTGACATGATCCTCCTTGGCGGTTGACTAAATGAGGATGTCGTCGATATAGATGAGTGCGCACACGTCCAATAGTTCACAGAGCACGTCGTTCATAAAATATTGGAACGCTGTGGGGGCATTACATAGCCCTAAAAGGCCATATTTTGTGCGAAAGGCTGTCTTCCACTCATCCGCCTTTTTGACTCTTACCAGATGGTAGGCCCCTCGTAAACCCAATTTGGTAGAAATTTGCACGTTTTTTACTTGATCCAGAAGTTCTGGAATGAGTGGCAACGGGTATCAGTTTTTTTACCGTGATTTGATCGAGGGCTCTGTAGTCAATGCAAGTTCTCAGGTCTCTCTTTCTCAGGCACGAAAAATAAGGCAGAGTAAGCAGGGGATTTTGACAGGAGAATGAAGCCATTGGCTAAATACTGATCCAAGTATGTTTTTAAATGTTAGGTTTCTTGCTCCGTTGGGGCGTAAATCCGACTGCAAGGAATCTGGGCTCTGGGTACAAGATCAATTTGGCAGTCGTACGTTCTGTGCGGCGGTAAGGTATTTGCTTGCTCCTTTTGAAATACATCTTGGTAATCCAGGTATTCAGAGGGTAAAGAACTGGTCGGACCTAATATGATTCCTTTCTTTGAACTTGGTTTAGTGTGATCTTTCACTAAGCATTCTTTGTTGAAACAGGTATTAGCACAGTTTGGGGGAAAAGTCGGAACTCTTTTATGCCAGTCGATCTTGGGATTATGGGATTCCAGCCAAGGCATCCCTATTATCATTTGGAAGTGAGGAGCGCAATGAGATCGAAGGTGATGTCCTCTTGGTGACCTCCCTGACACAGAAGCGTAACTTTTTCGATATAATGCGTCACTGGGCCAGATGATAACTGAGATCCATCAACCGCTGTAACATTTTCCGATCACTGCTCTGTCGGAGAAAAAGTCCTATCTGGATAGCCAAATCTTGGTCAATGTAATTCCCCACAGCTCCACTGTCAATATATGCTTCTAAACCATGCATTTTCGATGGGTGTTTGTGGTCTACCAAGAGCCCCGGGATGACTAGGTGTGAGGTCTGTATTCCTTTTCACCGCTCGACAAGTGGACACCTACGCTTGCCGGGCGTTGGAGTTTCCCGAGTCCAGTTCTTCTTCTTCACTCCTGTCAGTTGCTCCGACTGTTTTCCTGGGTGGTTTCACCGGACATGCTCGGAGAAAGTGTCCTGCTTTGCCACAATACAAGCAGAGCTGTTGCTGTCTTCTTTTTTCTCTTTCCACCTTAGTGAGAGAGCTCCGTAAGCCCCCGATCTGCATTGGTTCTGACCGGTCATGCGGCTTGGCCTGATTCTCACAGGGTCGCCCATAGACCGACCGCCCATCAGCTCTGGCTCTATCCATTTTCCGATTCTGCAATCTATGATCGAGTTGAACTGTTAAGTCAATGGGCCTCATTACACGGACGGCGGTAACCATGGCGCTATTAGCGCCATGGTTGCTGCCAGTATTTTACTGATTCCGCCTTGGTGAATGGGGGAATTACCGCCCCATTCCAAGGTTGGCGGGGCGGCAATTCCCCATTCACCAATGCCCTTTCCCATTAAGCCCCCATAGGGCTCAATGGGAATGGGGAAGGAGTAAATAACAGTACTGCTATTAGCGGTACCGTTATTTGCCCTGAAGTCCCTCAGCGGGTCCCTTCCTTAACGCATGGTCTGGCCACACGCTAAGGACGGACCCGCTAAGGGACCTCGTAGTATGGCGCTAAGGGATTACCTGCACTGGTGCCCTTACCGGTGCCGGTAATCCCTTAGCGCCATCCGTGTAATGAGGCCCAATATATTCAGCACACCCCTACGGGGATTTACTACTTGGGCTAGAACGTCCTTGAGCTCCTCTCGTAATCCACAGTGAAAGAGCGTAGTTCTTTTTTCCTCTGGCCAATTTGTTTGGACTATAAGAAGGGCAAGGAGGCGATGTAGGTTAACAAATCTTGGTTACGCTACTGGAGTGACAATAATTTGTTGTCCAGAGCATGACCTTGATGCCGTACAAATACTTTCTCCATTTCGTGCTGAAAACCCCCAAAGTCCCGAAGCAAGGGGTCATTCTGAGTTACCAAGGGTATGGACCAGTCCGCCGCACTTCCTCCCAAATATGAAAGTACAAATGCCACCCTAGATTGATCGTTGGGGGAAGGCCCCAGGTCTGCACAGGAAATGAAGACGGCATTGATTCATGAATACAGCGTACTTATTTGGATCAACAGTGAAGCATTCGGGTAGAGCTAAGGGAACCGTCCCTGGAAGAACCACCTCTATGGGCATTGGCGTTGACTGTGGTGGCAGAATAGGGTGGGCCAGCCCTGGTAATGGGGCTCGGCCAGCCTGTGCTTGGAGCATCTGCCTTGCTAAATCGCCCGTGCACTCTCGATTCATAATGAGGTCCCTCTTTAAGGCATTGGTTTCCTGTCTTGAGGCATGAACTTCATCCCGTAACTCTCCCAGTAACTGGGCCAACTGGTCCATTTCTGAAGTTTCCATAACACCCAGGCAGAGATTCGTAGGAGGCGTCGCTTTCTGTTACGCTCAACTGGTCTCTGCGGAGGCGTTGGGGCACAGTCGCAGCTCTCCCAGGGATGAAACTCCTCTTGTCTGTTCCTCCCTCTCGTCTGTGTGGGGTACTGTAGTGATGAGCAGTGCAGTTCCTGCTAAATGATGATGATGATGAGCTCTCCGTCCTGCTGCTTCTGGCAGGGGCGCTTCTTGAAGGGAAACAAGTTCCTTCACTGGTCCCTTGTCGTGGAAGTCCAGGCCAGCTGCGACTAGTCCACTTCGCTTGAGGTTAAGTGTTTCCCTCGTTTCCACTTGCCTGTTTGTCTTCCGACTGTTGTAATTGTATTTGTAAAGTTCGTTCTCTGTCCTTTGTATATAATGTCTCTTTTCTCTGCTCTCCCCTTGTAGGTGGTGTAGCGGTGCCGGCGGTAGCTGCGGTAGAAGAAGCGGAGCCGGCGGTACGGAGGAGCAGGGCTGAGATGGTCCGACAGCTGGTAAGTAGCCTTTAATGGTGCCTTAGGGTGCGTGTTGGGTTTTAAATGTGGCGCGGGCCTGGGTTAGGTGTTTTCGGGAGTTCTAACCTTGTCTTGTCTTCTTTTCTCGTTTCAGGACTTTGGTTTTATGGGACCGAGAGCGCAGGTGCTGCAGCGTCGATTCGGAATCTGCCAAGAAGATGGAGCATTGCCGTGAGATGTGAGCCAGGGTCCAGGTAAGGATGCTGTTTCAGGATCACGAGGTAAGTAGCTGGTCCAGGCAGCGCTGAGCGTCATGTTGCACAGAGGTGCAAAGAAACGCAAAGCGTTGGCTTGAGGGATCGGTGGGTTTATAGTCTTGTTCCAGGCTACGCCCAGTAGCTCTGGCCTGCCTGCTGCCACGCCCTGCCGCACCCGATGAGTCAGCACCTGAAGACCAGGCCTAGGGAGCCACACCCAATGAGTCAGCACATGGGGATGTTCACTGGAATAAAGGCTTCCAGCATCTGGAAAGTTCAGCACTCTAGCACTGAAGTAAAATAAAAGCACTCCTGCATTGAAATAAAGTGTCCCTGCTCACATCTCTATATGAGCCTGGCGCCAGGACTGAGTCCAGCCAGGGCCCCTTTGTTTATGAGTCCCAAAGGGACATAGGTGAGTCAAGTGACCCATTGCCCCCGTCACTAGATGGTGTGGTTTTTGTGTTCTGGGGCCCGTGGCCATGACAATTATTATTAAATAAATATATGCTTGATTATTCATTTTATTCCCTCTAGAGTCCTCTCATATGAGATCTTCACTCCAACCTCATTACACATTCTTGATCTTGCCTACATCGCATCCAGGCATGTCATAACAAATTGTAATTTCAGCCACTTGGCAGTACATTACTTGAGCAGTCAGTGAAACATTAGAGCAGGTGCTGATTATACGTTGAAAGAAACATTTACATACCATGGACAGACAGGACAACCAATAGGAATATAACCACAGCTATGAGCAGAATCTGCCTAATAGACTCTTCTTGCAGGCCCAATAATCCCACAATACGTGATCCAAAAGACCAAGCCGACTCATCCCCGTCATGTAAGTGGGTTAGGGTGTTATGAATGTGCATGATGATGTCTGTGATATTGCTGGCGTAATCTGGTATAAAGGTACAGCACTCACTTTTTGCAACTGTGCAGGTGCCCCCTTGGGAAGCTAATGTGATATCTAGGGCCATATGGTTCCAGAGTGCCATTGTGAAGATGGACAGCTGTTCCCGAGAAACAAATGACAGGAAAGCAGTGGTGTAATTGGCAATGTCTTTCAATAACCTGTCTAGCTTAGTCATTCAGTCTGGGTCTATTTTGACCCCAAGGGCTGGTATCAGGTATCCCACTCCGGCAACAAAGGACTCTGAGCCTGTGTTTCTCATTAAGCGGGTTGGTGTGGGAAAAGTGGGTGGGTGGTGCACTGCAAGCAGGATATAACCCAGGTAACAGCTCCCTCCTCAATTGATGGGCAACCAGGCATATAGCTTATCCCTGCAGATGACGTAAGTTCCATAATATGTTGTGTACTGTGGGGGGTCAGTAATGTAAGGCAGACACATGTTTGATGATTTATCAACATATGCCATTTTATTAAAGAAAATATTATCAAAATGCCTCACTTTCCCTACTCTGTTGAGGATTTCCCTAATGATCCAAAGCTAAGGGGAACCACTCTAACACAGGATAATTGGCCCTTACACTAAGCAACAAATACACACAAAAAATATATGGCAATGCAACATAACATGAACACCATTGACAGTCTTTGAATAACCTTCTAACGTCCTGGGTGATTTCCCTTCCCCAGGATTCAAGGTCAATTCTGCTAATGTTCAACCAAAGAAAGAAGTGTCTCAAGTCAGTTCTTGATGTTTCAAAGTCAATGTAAAGGTGTGTTAACCAACGTTCCAATTATAAAACCTGGAAAATCTCTTCTCTTTGGTGAAATATCCACTTTCCACTTCTGCCAAATAGCACCAATGCTAATCCCAACCAGGATGCTTTGTCACCTCTTCAAGAAGACTTGCCACAGTTAAAAAAAAAAAAAAAAAAAAGACAATATCCACAACTATTAGTGATACACAGTTCTTGGTCAACAGTTAGTATTCTCTTGGTTACAGCGTTGGGATTCACAATGGTATATTTGTCAGGATGACTTCTTAATACTGCTGCTTCCACTTCAACAACTTCACTTCTACTTGATTCACTATGAAAGCCTTCACCTTTGTCTCACAGTATTTCACTTGGTTTGGACTACTACAATGTTGCATCTACAACAAGATATACCACCACTGCTTCAGTACTTTGAACTTCTACCACAGCTTCAGTGATTTGTACTCCTAGACACGCTTTGACAAAATACACTTCAAAGTACTTCAACAACTTAAAATAGACAAGGCACCCTTCCTCTGAATAACTCTCTTAAAAAGGGTGGTTCTTTGCTCTCGTGTCTGTCTGCCACAATAACAGCCTTGGTTTGCTTTTAAGACTCACTTCTCTGTCTTCCACAGACTCTGGCACTACAGGTTGTATCAACTTCAGAATAGTATTTACAAGCTGCCAGTTTCCTTTGCCCAACTTTACCTGCACCTTTCTGTCAGTTATCAGCCCACGTAATTGCCCAGAAGCCTTGGTGCCACTCTCTTAACTTCAGGTAATACTTGCACACTTGTATCTTAGACCAATAAACTGTTATCAACTTCACATTACAGTTAGATTGCTTCTTAACTTTGACAAAAGCTGGTTTCACTGTTAATATGGAGAGTCTCTTGGCTTGGACAATGCATGTTCTCTTCAATAGAAAATACTCTTTAACTTCTTTTAAATGAAACGTATGCCACATTAAAGGAAAGAACAGAGTTCAGTCTCTCTTTAAGAATCACAATTAGGGCGGACTAGCCACCAGGGGGCGCAGAGATGAACTAGTCGATCTGTGCTGCTCCCTCTCCACGGGGGCACTTAAAACACTTGAGCCCCCACTTGGAGCACCCAAGGCAGTGATTGTGCGTATGCTGGTGGTGCATGACCTCAAGGGGGGCTGATGCACGAAATTGGAGAGCACCACCCATAAGAGGGAAATAGTTGTGGTACGCTGAAGAAGGACCGGGAGAGAGGTCCTCCTCCGTCCCATGGGATGGTTCCAGGTGGTAATCCGGAGAGGCCGGGATGTGTGGCAGCACAGAGGCCTGGAGGCCCGAGCCTCCCCTGACCCCACGGGAGAAGCAAATCTCTTCAATGTTGGGGTGCCGAACCCAAAAGGAGCAGACTGCTTGGAGAACGGAGGCAACACGCACCCAGTGGGGAATCAGCGCAACCCTGGGAATGGCTGGAACAGCACACCGGAGGAGCGGGGGAAGAGGCAGAGGAAGCTACAGACGGGGCCAAGATCCATAGGGGCCCCTGAGAATAAAGGTCAGCAAAACTGTGGGGGGGAGCAGGTCACAGGCCCTAGGTGGGTGCGGAGCAGGCAGGAGCTGCAAGGAAGAGCTCAGTGCTGTCTCGGGCAGACCATGGCGGAAGCGGGTGAAGATCCGGTGTCCACAAAGGAGATTGCTTCTCTGCTGGAGGAGATATGAGGGATGAGAGCCAAGACTCAGGGCAGATTGGACAAACTTGATACTAGGATTGACAATATGGATGAGAGGATTCAAGATGTGGAGAATAATCAATCGTTCCTGGATACAATGGAAACTCAGATGGACATGCGACTGGCGGAGTTGGAAAGGAGAGACACAGAAAACACTTTCAAGATGGATGACTTTGAGAATAGGGAGAGACGGAATTATCTGAGATTTTTTGGGATTCCTTAGGATGGTGAAACAGAAAGAGACCTACAAAGGATTATACATGAGGTGACTAAACCTTTCTGCAGGGACGACATCATTGATGAGCCCACAATTGACAGGGTTCACACGGCAGGTGGGAGTAGTCGATGTCTAAGGTCTGTCCTTACTCGCTTTCATAATTAGCCGGATAAGATAAAGATCCTGGAAAAGGCGAGGACAATAGGCCCTGTGATGCAGGGTAGTTCTAAAATTACAATCTTTTAAGATGTGTCTTCCCTCACTAGCCAAGCGGCGTCTATGTGCCCCTTTTATGAAATGGTTGAATGAGAAGGGCATGAGATACAGATGGGGATCCCCCTTCTCTGTTTCTTTTGAGGTCGATGGTTATAAGTATAAATTGGTTACGGAAAATGACATTGGTAGGGTCAACAGAGAGTTGGCGGGGGATGTGGAGTCCTGTCCGGTTGATAAAACAAAGGGGACTGAAGACACAGTGGTGGATAAAGGGCCCCAATAGGAACCAGGTGCCTGGTTCAAGATAATTTAGGAAACTTTACACCCCACTGACTGATGGAACTTGTGGGTTTTCTCCTTTGGTGCGCATGATTTTGTGAAGGTGTTTCTTTTGTTGGTCTTCGTATGGATATGCAGATACTGACATTAAGCCTCTCTGGGGAAATTTCCTGTTTTGAAGTTTGTTGTTCTGGTTCAAGGGGCGTGGGAGGGAGGTCAGAACTGTTATAAGGGGATATGGGGGTGTGCCGAAGGAAGTGGATTGGGTGGCTCTTGAAATGTTGTAGGACAGTATGGAGGTGACCCGGCTCCTATTGGTGGTCCGGTACTCGACCAGTGATGTTAAATGGGAGGAACCGGGCGCTGCAGGGCAGAAGGAGGGGGAGCGGGGCATAGTAGTATGATGGGAAGTTGGGAGTTATAGGGAGTTATAGGGCAATTGCTAGTGGAATTTAATGCGATTGGAGTAGAGGTAATGGGGTGTGTGCAGCTCTGGTGGCTTATGAAGAAATTTCTAGTATGGCAATGGCGAACTTGAACATGGGGGAAGAGTGGACCGTCTGCGGATCCGTATGTTGAATGGAAGGGGCTAAATTCACCAACTAAAAGATCCCTTGTGGCTAGGGAGTTTCGGAGGATGGAAATGGATGTTCTTTTCCTCCAAGAGACAAGTTTCACCCGGGGAGAGGAAAGGACTGTTCCATGTGGTCTTCTTGGACAGGTGTATTGGGGGGTCGGGTGACTCCAAAAAAGGGGGTAGTTGGTATTTTGGTACATAAACGCTTGCCGATAGAGGAAGTGAGGACATGGAATAGTGGGAATGGGAGGGTGCTGTGGATCTCGGGGATCATTAAGGGAATAAGATTCACATTTGCGACAAAGTATGCCCCCAATAAGGGGCAGTTGAATTATTTAAGCCGATGCTGGCACGAGTGGTGAGCGATTGTACAGGCCACCTAATAGTGGCCAGGGGGGCCTCAACATGTGGGCCAACCTAGCATTGGACAGACAGACCTTGGGTTTGATGGGAACAGAGGCCAGTGCGGTGGGAGGGGAAGGTTTGCAGGCCTGTGGGGATGCGTAGGGCCTACATGACGTGGTGTTTTTTTCACCCGGAGGAGAGGGGTTTCACCTTCCACTCTCTACCGCATGGGACTTATACTTGCATTGACTATCTTTGTATCGCTAGAGATCTGTGTGATGTGGCCTTGGGGTCAGAGATTCATTCGATCAGTTGGTCAGATCACAACATGGGGCCTCATTTCGAGGTGGGCGCAAAGGAATACCGGGCACCGTTAAGGACATTGGTGCCGGTAATCCCTTTTACGCCCTATTCCGAGGTCCCTTACCGGGTCCTGCCCCTGACGCCTGGTTTTACCAGGCGTTATGGACGGGGCCGTTAAGGGACTTCAGAGCTAATAACGGTCCCGCAATTTGCGGTACCATTATTAGTGCCTTCCCCCTTCCCATTGAGCCCTATGGGGGCTGGAATGGGGAATGGCTTTTTCAATGGGGACTTACCGGTCCCACAAAGGTCGGACTAGACCGGCAAGTCCACAATGAACGAGGGCGGACACGGTACCGGTATTGGAGGTAGTCATAGCGCTAATAGCGCCATGACTACCTCCAAACTCAGAATGAGGCCCATGGTCTCACTGGATTTATCATGGTTGGGGTTGAGTGCACGGAATACGTTGTAGAGATGTAATGAGTCACTGTGGAGAGACCTAGTTTACAGGGAGGAATTTAAAGGGGCTATTAAGGAATTCTTCCTTTTTGAATGATACGGGGGAGGTGGAACTGGCCACTGTCTGGGATGTGGCAAAGGCGACTTGGAGGGAGTTATTGATTAGAGAGGGTGCCAGAAAAAAGAGGGAGAGGACTTTGTTGGAAAATACATTACGCACTGAGATTGGGGCCCTGGAAAGGCAGATACAGACATTAGAGGAGGGAGTGGGTGGGTGGATGGATAGAGGAGGTGAGGGGGGAAAGAGGGAGGAGCTACAGCTGTTGGAGGAGGGTAGGAAAGTACGAAAACTACAGTTCCTGAAGCAAACATATTACAAGAGAGGGATAAGGTGGATGCCCTGTTGGCAGCCCGTTTAAAGGGACAGCGGGCCATCAGATGGATAACTGAGGTGCAGGGTCAAGGAGGAGTGGTGGAAACAACATCTGCAGGGATTGTGGAGAATTTTGCCTCCTTCTATGAGGGGTCATATGAGGGGAATGGGCAAACAAACATTGAGAGAATAGAGGCTTATCTGGGGGGGGAGTTCTATACTGGCACTGATGCCTGAGGAGGTAGCAGAGTTGGATGGCCCTATTACATAGGAGGAGATTTTAAGTGCGATCTGGCATCTGCAGTTGGGAAAAGCCCTAGGGGAGGATGGATATACCCCGGGATTTTACAAGTCCTTTGCGGGCATGCTGGTCCCGTATTTGGTGAGACTGTTTAACAATATCTTAGATACAGACCGAGCACCAGGTTTGTTTGTAATGGCCTTCCTCTCAGTAATACCCAAGGAGGGTAAAGACTCAGGTTTGTGGGTCATATCGCCCAATTGCGCTTCTCAATGTGGATGCAAAGATATTTACCTGAGTCCTTGCTTCAAGGTTAGACGTACATATGTCTTGATTTGGTCCACTCAGATCAGGTGGGCTTTATAAGGGGGCGACAGGGAGCCGATACGATGTGAAAATCCCTGCACTTGATGGACTGGACCCTGGGGAAGGGAGGTAAACCTACACTTCTAGCAGTTGAAGCAGAGAAGGCTTTCCATAGAGTAGACTAGTCCTTCTTGAAGGCAGTCTTGTGCAAGTTTGGACTGGGGAACAGACTGTTGCAAGGGATCATGGCATTATATTTGGACACAAAAGCCTGTGTCACGGCAAATGGGTGGTATTCTCATTGGTTCAATTTGGGGCGTGGAACGAGACGGGGCTGTCACCTTTCGCCGCTTATGCTTGCTCTTTCTTTGGAACCTTTGGCTCCGAGGTTACGAGACGACCCATGGGTGCAAGGTGTTGAGGTGGGTGGAGTACAATTTGGGATTATATGCTGACGACATGCTGTTACACTTGCGGAACCTGGTGGTGTCCGTTCCGGCAGCGGTAGAGTTGATAGATCAGCACGGAGTGTTTTCCGGGTTTAAAATTAATAAGGGCAAGTCCATCCAGTTCCCTTTTGACCGAAGGGGGGAGAAAGACCCGCAAGAGCTGGTTCCCCTGGGGATGGTTGGAGATCATTGAGGGCCAATTGCGGTATCTGGGCATAACTGTCACAAGGGATGTACAGGAACAAGACAAACTTCCCCCTTTGTTGCAGAAGTTATTTTAGGATATTGAAAAATGGGGTAGATTAACTATTTCATGGTTGGGGTGCTATAAAAATTCTTTTCCTACCCAGGATTTTATATCTATTCCAGATGCTTCCAATTATGATACCTGATTCTATGTTCCCTGAGATGAAAGGGTGACTTCTGAAGTTTCTGTGGCAGGGGGAAAAGGCTCAGTTGGCATATGATACTTTGGTGCTCCCAAAAGAGGGAGGGGTGTGGGTTTCCCGGATCTGTACCTGTACTACAAGGACTTAGAATCATGATTCCGCATTTGAGGGAACGTTAATGGGTTGGGTTAGATAACTTCCACCTTTGGCCAGTGACAGTAGGGGAATGGCTGTGGGTGCCGAGAGACCGGGTCCCTAGACGGATCAGAGAACACCCTATCCTGGGGGTTATTTGGAGCATCTGGTAGGAAGATCCTGAGATGAAGGGTGTCACGACATGGTCCTCCCTGTTGAGTCACTTGTGGGCCTCGGGCATGAGGGATCATATTCTGAATTTAGAAAAGTTTCAAAGTTGGTTTGAGGCAGGCTTAACAAGGATTGGATAGTTATGGAAAAGGGGACAGTTTATTTTGATAGTGGAATTGGAGGAGGCGTTGGGGGGTGGGAAGTTTGTTGGTATTCTCCTATCTGCAATTGAAGGGGGCGATTACGACTGAAGAGACCTCACCCCGATGGAGAAAGTCTTGGTCTCCCAAACAGAGATGAAGGGGTTAATCTCCTCTCTGTATGGGGCGTTGGTAGATGCAGGGAGAGGGAGCATGGAGAGACTGTGGAGTCACTGGCAAGGGGACCGTGGCTTGGAACTTGATGAACCATTATGGTACAAAATGTGTAGGAAAACGAATAAGGTGTCTATTGTGTGCCAATATAAGCTTAATGCGATTAAATTGTTGCACCAATGGCAGTATGATTCAGTGCGACTCTCCAAAATGTACCCAGGGGGAGCCTGAGTTGCTGGCATGAATGTCGGGCACAGGCGGATTATTGGCACATGTGGTGGGATTGTGAGAGGGTGGAGGTTTTGTGGGGATGAGGTGCTTGGGTGGATTAAGGAACTAGATGGAATATCCTGGGTGTGGACGCCACTATTGCCATTGTTTGGATTGGAGTTGAATGAGGGAGAGTATAGTGGTCTCTCGCACATGGCACACTGTTTGCTATTGGTGGGGAGGGCATGTTTAGCTATGCATTAGAGGGAGGTCTTGCTCCCGGGAAAGAGAGAATGGATAAACACAGCAAAGAATATGAACGTGATGGAAAGAATTACGGCAGCCATCCACGGAAGCAGTGCAGATATTGAAGCAGAATGGGGAGAATTTTGTATTGGGTACATTTCCCCTGAGGTCGTGGCAGCCGGGGGGGATGGGTCAATAGGGGATGGAACGGATTGAATGGGAGGTGATTGAGGTATGTCGATATAAAAAAAGGAGCTTGATGGGAAAGAAGGAGGATGGGGTTCCCGGGTGCGGGAGGCTGAGATTCAGGCCAGGTTTGAACCGCTTGAGGTGTTTCTGAATCTACCTGGGTTAAGACAGCCTATACCAAGAGGGTGTGGGAAGGGGAGCAGGAGGTTGTGGGGTAATTGTGGATATTGTATCGATTGGCCTGTTATATGGGCTTCAGTAGAGTGTATTATTGTTTTTCTTGGCATTGAATAAAAATTAAAAAATAGAATCACAATTACGCACACACGGCCACTTCTTAAGGTCGTTTCCAAGGTTTAAAGACTTGTATTAAACTGTATTCCCATGTGAAAGTGAAGGATGGAGTTCAGTCCTCATTTGGGAATCACAATTAGGCACACACGACCACTCCTAATATAGTTTTTGCAAATTACAAGTTTTAGCAATTGTATTATAAAGGTTAGGTATTTGGTAATGGTCTTCACAACGTTCACTCTCCTTAATTAGTGACACACGACCCCTCCTTCAGGCAGTAATAGTCTTTTCAAGATTGAACGATTTATTAAAGCAGTGTTAGCTTCTCATGTGAGTAAAATAACTTTCACGTTATACGAAAGTGCTAAATTTCCATTGTTCGAGTATTTCGGCTTCAACTAACAACTTCTACTTGCTTTAAATCTTATGCGCGTGAACAAGGAACTGGATACTGTTGCCAGCAATGCTTGCGCAAGGTGTTAGAATTTTATTCACTGGTTTCTTTGACACCTGCTTTGCTGGTCGCATTGCTTCACACCTTCTGCCACAACTTCTACTATTTCTGGCTTCTTAAGGACCCACACCCTTCCTCTGTGAAGGAGTCTCTGAGGAGGCCACAAGGTTTTGGAGCCCCTCTCGCTCCTGAGACATACAGCTTGACAACTGCTTCTCACCTCGGTCTCCAGCACGTCCGCTATACTGCAACCACAGCAATCAGGCTCACATGCGGAAAGACAGCTCTCCTGCACTGCTTCCGCTGCGCAGCCTCCGCACTTCAGAGTTTGGGGGGGAATAAGCAGGTGAAATCTGCTCTCTCCACATTCCGGCATCCCTCTTGTTCGCCCACTTCTGCTTGCCAGCCGTGTGCCTTCTTCCTTCTGCTACTATTGGTACTGCTCGCATTCCAGTCACAGTTCCGGCTCCTTTCACTCCCTCCAATTGCCTGCACCTGAGCGGGGCTTTGGTATAGCATACTAGCCCCGTAGTTGTAGAAGGCAGATGAAGTGCAGCAGGTTTGGTCTGTAACTGATTTGTGGTGGTGAATGTTGGTGGTCCCTTGAACCCCATGTGAATGGGCATCCCGGCAGAGTCTGGGACCTAAGGACTGGGTAGTTAGCTTGAGGTCCAGTGTGGGGTCAGAAATGAGAGTTGGACACAAGGTTATTCATATTCTCAGCGTACAGACAATTATTGAAACAAATACTGGTTAGGAAACTGTCTAATTGGCCCTATTCTAAGAGGAATTTCCCTACCTAAAAACCAAAACTAAGGAGCAGTTTATGTCAGGAAGTCAGTAACAGAAAGCCATCTTTGTTTGCAAAACATCCTATCCTGACACTCACACTAAAACAAAACAACAAATGGTGCTAGGAAATGTCTTTTTCCTGGTGTTGGCAAAAAGTGTTCAAAACCAAAAATGTAATAATGATTCCAACAAAAATGTTCTCCAAGGTAAAGCACCCTGGATCCAGGGGGTGGTTCCCTTCCCCTGGTTTCTTGAATAGGATGGTAAAAGCTAGCTTTCCAGTCCAAGCTGCCAAACGATGGAAATCCATTCCCATCCTACTCAGAATAGAACCCTCCTTCCTCACCTTTAAAGCCAGAATTAAAAACTGGCTCAATAATAAGCCTCTACATTAACTTGACACCCTCCATACCCGGCCACCTCACAGCACTTCGACTTCACCACATTTTGCACTTTCTCCTAACTGACCTCCTATTTGATACTGTATGAATGCCTTTTGCTGTCATCCCACCTCTTACCAATTTCCTTTTATCTGGACACTGTACAAATTACTATTTTCACCTGACCCATCTCTAACCAGGGTACCTCTGTATGCTTTACTATTTACCTGTTGTATGTATATTGCCTCACATGTATGTAACTCACAAGTTTCCAAGCACCCAGTTACCCCAGGGGTCAGTGCACGATCTAAATAATAAATACAAATACAAATGTTCCACTTTAATTAACAGTTCCTTTGTTTCTTCACCAAATTCACAAAATTCTTGTTTAAATCACATGTTTTGCAACAGTCTTTCTGTAAGATTTCCTGTAACTCTGTTGATTCCCTGGTGTACTCCCCTGCCAGGAATATTCTTTCAATCTTATCCACCTGGTATACTTGCCTGCCAGGGTTTCTTTTATTGTTCCTTTCTATCTGTAAGTTTTCTTTTAACTCTGCAGATTGTCCGGTCTACTCCCCTGCCAGGAATCTTCATTCAATCTCATCCACCTGCTGTATTCACCTACCAGGGATTCCTTTTGTAGTTCATTTAATCAATCTTATTTGCCTGGTATACTCGCCTGACAGGATTTCTCTTATAGTTACTTTCAGTACCCCTGGTATACTCTCTTGCCAGGAATCTTTACATAGCTTCAAGGGCCTGATGTACTTGCCTTCCAGGACTTTTCTTAATTGATTCACAGTTCCTTGGTTATACAAAAACGGCTTATACAGTGAGGTACTTGGTATATTTGCCTAAGGTAGCACTTGCTCAAACAGCTCCCCCACTCTGGCATCTCATGCATCTGTATTGGATTGGGGTTTGTCTTGGTACTTTGTCTTGTCTGCAAACATTCTTCTTATTGGGTGTTGCAATAGTACATTGTCTTTACTGCATTCAAATGTTCTTCTTATGCTCTTTTCATCATTAACAATCTCATATTTATTAAATACAGACTGGCACGCTTGTCGGGACGCCCCCAGGGTCCCCAGCTGCTTTGGTAAGACTCATCCTATGTCTCCGGCTCTACCCGTGCCTTTGTGTAACAGCTGCTTTGTTCGCTTTCCACCATGGAGTCAGTGGATTTCTCTCTAGCGTTCTGTGCGGCTCTGTGGTCACACGCTGGCTTCCTCTCTCTTTCTGGACAGATGAATGCTGCTTCTACGAGTGTCCTGACACCCCCATCTCCATGGGTTTTTTTCCTGCTCATTTGCCGTGTCCCTCCTCCTTCTCTCTGTGTACCGTGTTCACAAGCCTCCACCTGGAGTTTTACTTTCTATCCTGAACCGCTCGCTGCAACTCGCTGGTCTCTGCCTCTGCTGCAGCCTGCATGAGAATCTGTTTCCATTGCTTCCCCCTGAGTAAGGAGGCCTGCAGTCCACCTTGGGCTGTAGCACCCTGCCAAGGCCCAGGGGTTCCCCTTCTTTCGGGAGGAGCCAGACTGGTCCTCTTGGCTCCTCTCAGTTCCCCTTTGGCAGTTGGGGAGCAAGGATTCCCCTCTCTCCTCTGGCCAAAACAGCAATCCACAGATCTCTCCCTTATGACACACAAATCCTGCAATCCGGTCCTCCAGGAAGGGCCTCTCATACACTTCCTGAGTCTTTTTAACTTTTTATATTTGCTCTAGCCAAAAGGATTTTGGAAGGACTAGACTGCTGACAAGGGGAGGTGATCATCATTACTCCTTTCCTCTTCTTCGTCTCAGTGTTGTGGGGATTGTGGGACCAGAATTACCTTTTTGTACATATGGTACAAATACTTGCCATAGGTTTTAAAGTCATATTATGTTTAGAAGAAGAGTATGTGGAGTTGGAAGAAGTGTCTTTCATAATTGTACATGGCCGGGTAGTTGAGAGTTGGCCTTTGGGATGTGACCAATGCTTTCCACTATTCTCTATGGGTGAAAGAGGGAAGATATCACAATGGGCCATTAGATTGTTACAAATGGTGGATTCACCCTGAAAGGGGAAAGGGGATACTACATCTCACCCGATGGACTCAGGGTATCTCCCTGGAGGTTGTCTGCCCCCATGTGATCCTCCCTCATATAGCCACCTCCAGTGTCAGGATCAGGTAGTGGCTGCCGTCCCCATGCCATATGGGACGAGGTCACCACTGGGAAAACAGTGATGAGTCCATCAGATTCATAATATACCCTTCCCCTTAGAACTGGGCTTACTGGACAAGGGCTATTTTATTCATTGTGAACTGGGGCTTCCCCTGGAAGAATGGCTTTCCATTCACATTTGGTCTAATGTTCCAAAATTGGATGTTCTGGTTCCTTTAAGTGGGGGAGTCTAACCTCATGCATTCTTATTCTCATCTGAGCAACCTGTGATACCCATTGAGCAAATTGGGGCGAGTCGCTCCCCAAGACTAACTGGGCCAACAAGTTGGGAATTATGGCCATAGTGATTTTCATTTCTTTTCCCAGGATGGTTAAGACTACCTTAATCTCAGGGTAAACTTTAGTGTGACCATGGATATATTGTACCTCCTTTTGGAAAGGTCCCCTCCAACCTTTGAGCAGACACTGAGGGTGGATGGAGCAACCCTTGCTTCCGCTATCTAAGTCCACCCAGATTTTATTTCCTTGTATAGTGGCAGGTACCCTATAGGTGTTACTTCCGTTTGAAAACAGCGGTTTTTACACTGCTGTTCCTTGTGTAGGCACAGAGGATATTGGCATGAAAGGGTGTCGGGTTTGTCTGGGCCTCCTTGTTCTCTCTGGGGGTTGGTTCCACTGATCTACTGGGGATATGTTTTAGACCAGGGACTAGTCCTTCCTTGAGTGATCTAAAGTTCCCTCTAAAGAGCATAATAATCTCTCGGTGAATGAGGGTGAGGGTAAAGTGGACAGATACGCTTCTCCCAAGGGATAGTACTCGCTCTCTTTCTCTCCTCAGGAGGTTATGGGATTAACATCTTGGGAGGGAGTAAAGGTGACTGTGTTCTTACAAGGCTTGCCGTCTTCAGTTTTTACCGCGCACAAAACCTCCCAAGAAGGTAGAGAGGTGGAAAAACTATTATCTTCCCTATTGGGTGTCCTGACTAAAGGTGGCTGGGATAGCTCCCCTAGTTGTTCAGATGTTCTGACCTACTCAGCATACAGCTGTATTCTCCTCTCTTCCAGATCCCCTAACGTTGTCATCCCAATGGGAGGACATTTTAGGTTCCTTGTCCTCTGGGGAGGATAACAGAGCGACCTTGTTTTTGGGAGTGTCAGCATCTTCTGTTTTCAAGGGGTGAGGGTTTAACCATGATATTGGGTATCGGGGAATCTTACCTCTTCCCCTAGTAGTCTTGACTCGGTCGGATCATAATTAGAGTCAGAGTTTTTCTCTGCCTCCAGTTTCGAACTATACCAAATAAAATCGTGGTCACACCTCCCATCAGTCTGCCTCCATGGGTTCTCTCCATCTCCCTTTCTAATGTTAGACTGGGACAGAGGTTCCCATGGGATTTCATGAATCAAGAGTCCTACCAGCTTACCCCTCTTTACCTGTACCGAATTTAATGACAAATTCAAAAGAGCAATTTTAATTTCCACTCCACTGGACAAAAGAGGCAACACCTTTAACCTCCCCTTTCATCTAGTTTCACCCAGGGCTATAAGATACATAACTGAGCTGGCAGGGATCTCAACCATAAACTCTAGGGAGATTATTATTTTGTCCCTACTGGAAATGTGGTATTTGTGGGGAAAGGAAAGGTTATAAGTAGTATCCTCCACTTTTTTCTTAGTAGAGAAGATGGTTTGGGACGTCAAGGGGAGAAACTGGACTTTCACCCTTGGCCCAGGTGGTGAAGAGGCTCTCATGACTTTTCTATAGGGTCCAGCACACAGGTACAAAAGAGGACCAGTCTAGATCCCTCCCCAGGAACAAATGTTAAGGAACTGGAGCCTGTCTTGGTTTTTGGGGTATATGACCTACTTGTGGGAGAGGTGATGTTACTCCACTCTTTCGCAGATGTAACAACTGTGCGGTTGATTTTTACTCTATTCATGTGGGATCCCCAGTTAAAAAAACAAATACGGGTTGGGAAACTGCCTAACTGGCCCTATTCTAAGAAGAATTTCCCTACCTAAAAATCAAAACTAAGGATCAGTCTATTGTGTGGAACCTGAGGGCATCCTCACTTCTAATCTCCCTGGATCCTCCACTCAGGTGGCCAGGGAAAGGCCATTGCTCTTGGATGCCGACCCTGGGGGTGGATATGTGAGGGAGGATCACCTGGGTGGTGGGACCTTGGGGAGTGGAGAGAGGATGGCCCTCATTACAACCCCGGCGCTAAACCATGGCGCTATTAGCACCATGGTTGGCGCCGCTGTTGTAACGAGTCTGCCATGGTGGAATGGGTAAATACCGCCCCATTCCAAGGTTGGCAGGGCGGTATTTCCCCATTTCACCATGGCCCTTCCCCATTCCCATTTTCGCCCCATAGGGCTCAATGGGACTGGGGAAGGTGCTAAGTACGGTACCGCAAATTGCGGTACCGTAATTAGCACCGAGGTCCCTTTGCGGCACCCTACTTTAACGGCTGGTAAAGCCAGCCGTTAAGGTCGGGTCCCGCAAAGGGACCTCGTAATCAGGCGTTAAGGGTTTAACGGCGCGGACACCTTTTACGGCGCCGTTAAACCCTTAACGCCAGGGTCGTAATGACCCCCGATGTCTTTGGGTGAGACATGGGGGCTGATTCATGGAATTTGTGTGCCGAAAACGGGGATTTGTGCGCCATTCTGCCTGCAAATCCCTGTTTAACAAATGGGGATTTGCAGGCTGAATGGCGCACAAATCCCAGTTTTTCGGTGAACAAATTCCATGAATCATCCCCCTGGTATCCCCTTTCACTTGTCAGAATCAACGCTACCCTCCCGCTGCCTTCTCAGGTTATTGTCAGTCTTTGCCTCTTTCTTACATACAAAATGTCCCACAGCCATTTCCCTTTAAGACTAGGACGAGGAGGAGACAACTGGGAGTTATGCACACTTCCGTTTATTCACCCCATTTAGATACTGAGACGAGGCAAAGGAATGTGGAGGAGTACCATTACAATAGCCAGACATGTCCAACTAATAGGCTTAATGATGGTTAGGCAACTGAAGTAAAGGACTACCGAAGTAACAGACTTCCACCTGCAACCATTTAACAGGCCCCAGGTGCATAGAATGAGAGATAGCCAGGGAAACGGGGAGAGCAACCCACCTGGAGAGAAGGACACAGCTGGCAGATGTGGAGCAGGCTGGAGAGGGAGCGGCGGGAAGGACGCAGCATGCAGCAGAAGAGTAAAAGAGATGCTAGGGCTCGAACGGGCTTTGAGAGGGTCGAGACACCTGCAGTTCCCTTGCCATGTGTCCACAGTCAGAGCTGTGGACACCGATATCTCCCGATCGCTGAAGGCTTCTGCAGCAAGGTTCGAGAATGGCGAGAGCTGCTCGCTGGGCTCCCGAGAAGCACAAGCCAAGCAAAGCAAAGGGAAGCTGGAAAAGAGAAACCAGACGCCTGGAGGAGTGACCGTATACCAGTGTGTGTCAGGAAGGGAACACTCATACCGGGGCGCTCCAGGGGCTGGAAGCAGCCATATGTAAATGCCGAACGAACTGAAAACTGACCGTTGGTTTTGGAGACCAAATTGTGAATGCCGAACAAGCCACAAAATGATATCAATACTTTTAAGAGTGCAACAAGTATTATTGAATACCGAACTGAAAGAAAGATATGATGAACATATGAAAATAAAGCGCAAGTGAAAAACAATTGATGAGCACTTATGAATTAAGTGACAAGCAAATGATGAGCACTTATGACCAAAGTGCAAAGCAAGCAGCAAAGCAGCAGGTCTGATAGCACAGCGAGTAGAGCGCTCGTTTTGACATCTGTGCAGAGCCTGCTGACGCAGGTTAGAATCCCGGCAGGGCCAAACTCAGCCTTTCATCCTTCCGAGGTCGATAAATGAGCACCACAAACCGTGGGTAATAATAAGCAGCGCTCAGATGCCTGAGGGTTCGTAGCGCTATATAAATGCTAAATTATTATTATTATTATTAGGTAGTGAGCACTTACAAAGAATGTGAAAGCAAGGTGGTGGAAAAGGATGACCACCATGGAGCGAGTTGTCTGAAATCTACGTTGTGGCAAAGCCAAGAGACTGCCAAGGAGAATCAGAATTGAGTGTTGACTAATGGCACAGGTTCAGAGAGAGAAAACCTTTGTTGGCAAGAATGCCAGAAGAATACAGAAATATATTAAAGTGCCAAGGGTTAACGGTTACGTGGCCTGTAATGGGTGGACCGTGTGGTCTGACAACTGCGCCTAGACTGAGTGACCCCTGCTTGGAAAGAGCCAAGGAAAGCCAAGATAAAGCAGCTGTATTCTATAACAAGTTGTTAAATTGAATGACAAAGAGCAATCTTTGTGCACTATTGAAAAGCCTGGATGATTACGTACTTGAACTGGAACAGTTTTTGAAAGCCAAGAGATTTGAACTGATTGTTGTTTTGAAGCTGGAAGAGCTGACATTTTGGGGAAGGGAACTCCAAGACTTTGTGAACTGTGTTGAACTCTTGGGCAAGGGAACCCCAAGGCCCTTTGGAAGTATTTTGAACTTGGAGAAGGGGACAATGGAAAGCAAGCCAGAAGCTGGAAGAAGCTCAGAACTTTATTTGGAACACTGTTTCCTTTGTTAATGACATCCCAACATATTGTGCATCTTTAGTTGTGAGGGCAAGTATAGGTTTTGGACACAGACAGGCTTTTGAGTTGAACTTACTGACACAGACTATCCTTTTTCTTTAGGTAGGGAAATCCCACCTTAGCATAGGGCAAGTTAGGGTTTACTTCATCCTGCATTTTAAGAAAAATAAACCATTGAATAGTCTGTGCCTTACTTCATGATGTCTTCACATTATGACAGAAAGTCAGTAACTGAAAAGCTGTCCTTGTGTCTAAAATGTCCTATCCTGACCCTCACACTAAAACAAAACAACAATGGCTGCGAGGAAATGTCTTTTTCTTGGTGTTGGGGAAAAAGTGTTCAAAACCAAAAAATATAACAATGACTCCAACAAACATATTCTCCAAGGTAAAGACCCTTGGATCTAGGGGATGGTTCCCTTTACCTGGTTTCTTAAAAAGGTTGGTAAAAGTTCCACTTTAATTAACAGTTCCTTTTTGTTTCTTCACTGAACTCACAAAGTTCTTGTTTAAATCAGAAGTTTTACACCACCCTTCTTTAAGATGTGTTCATTCACGGGACTCACAAAGTTCTTGTTTAAATCGCACGTTTTGCAACAGTCTTTCTGTAAGATTTCCTTTAACTTTGTAGATTGTCTGGTCTACTCACCTGCCAAGAATACTCTTTCAATCTTATCTACCTGGTGTTTCTTTTATAGTTCCTTTCTTTCTGTATGTTTGCTTTTAACTCTGCAGATTGTCTAGTATACCCCCTTCCAGGAATCTTCATTCACTCTCATCCACATGGTGGACTCTCCTGCCAGGGATTCCTTTTGTAGTTCCTTTAATCAATCTCAATTACCCTGTATACTCGCCTACCATGATTTCTCTTATAGTTCCTATCAGATCCCCTGGTATACTCTCCTCCCAGGAATCTTTACATATCTTCAATTGCCTGGTGTACTTGGCTGCCAGGACTTTTCTTAATTGATTCAGAGTTCCTTGGTTATACAAAAATGGCTTAGACCGTGAGGTTCTTGATATATTTGCCTACAGTAGCACTTGCTCAAACTTCTCCCCCACACTGGCATCTCATGCACCTGTATTGGATTGGGATTTGTCTTGGTACCGTGTCTTGTCTGCATACAAACATTCTTCTTATTGGGTGTTGCGATAATACTTTTATCTTGACTGCATTCAAATATTCTTCTTATGTTCTTTTCCTCATTCACAATCTTATATTGATCAAATGCGGGCTGGTACGCTTGTCAGAACGCCCCAGGGTCTCTAGCTCCTTTGGGAAGACTTGCCGGCCTCTTCCTGCGTCTCCGACTCTGCCTGCGACTTTGTGGAACAGCTGCTTCGTACGCTTTCCACCCTGGAGTCAGCAGAGGCCTCTCTAGTCTTCTGTGTGGCTGTGCGGTCACACGCTGGCTTCATCTCTCATTCTGGACGGATGAACTCTGCTTCCACGAGCAGCCTGACACCCAGGAGCTTTTGCGCAGCTCGTCGCGTCTCCACAGCTTTTCCTACTCGTTTGCGGCGTCTCTCCTTCTATCCCGGTAACCTTATCTGTGTGTTTCCTGTTCGCGAGCCTCTGTCTGGAGTTTTCCGTACTCTCCTGCACTGCTCACTGCATCTACCTGGCCTCTGCTGCAGCCTGCACAGGAATCTCTCTCCCTGGCTTCTCCCTCAATAAGGAAGCCTCCAGTCCACCTTGGGCTGTTGCACCCTGCCAAGGCCTGCAGTTCTCCTTCTTTCTGGAGGGGACAGATTGGTCCTCTTGGATACTCTCAGTTGCAATTTGGCAGTTGGGGAGCAATGGATCCCCACTCCTCTGGGCCAAACACCAGTCCACAGATCTCCCCCTTGTGACACACGAATCCTGCAGCCACGTCCTCCAGGAAGGGCCTCTGACATACTTCCAGAGTCTTTTTACCTTTTTATAATGGCTCTGGCCATTAGGATTTAGAGAAGGACTAGACTGCTGACAAGGGGAAGTGATCATCATTACTCCTCTCCTCTTCTTTGTCCTCGTGTTGTGGGGATTGTGGGAACAGTAGTCTCTTTCTGTTAATATAGTATAAATGTTTGCTATAGGTTTTAAAGTCAAACTATGTTTGGAAGAAGAGCAGGTGGAGCTGAAGTAGTGTCTTTCATAATTTTACAGGGCCGCGTAGTTGAGAGTTGGCCTTTAGGATATGACCAATGCTTTCCACTATTCCCTATGGGTAAAAGAGGGAAGATATCACAATGGGTCATTAGATTGTTACAAATGGTGGATTCATCCTGAAAGTGGATCACGTCTCACCCAATGGACTCAGGGTATCTCCCCAGAGGTTGTCTGCCCCTATGTGATCCTCCATCATACAGCTGCCGCCAGGGACAGGAAGCGGCTGTCGTCTCCATGCCACATGGGAGGACGTTGCAGCCAGGAAAACAGTGATGAGTTGTTACATCTCTGCATCCTCTTTCGTCCTTTTTTCACCACAGGGGTCACAACAAGGGTTTTTCCAACGCTCTGCAGCAATTTGCCAACCTCTCAATGGCTGCCAGCTCTCGAGGAACTGCATCGCCAATCCCAAGAGGGCTGCCACGTGAAGCGTTTGTCGTACGCATTAGAAGGAGGGGCTTGACACTTACCAATAAAATACGGAGAACAACACTGGCACTTCGCATTGCAATTTTGCTACTTTGTATACGCTTGTTCCTACTAGCACTTTGCTTACCTTCAATTTCCGCTGCAATTTTTCCTTGGAGCACTCCTTCCTCTGGTTCTGTCCCTCTTTTCTTCCACTCCTCTCTGCACTTCATGCTTGGTTTCTTTGTGCAGCTCAAATCTTGGGGAACCGCTGCCTACTTAACATCCAGACAGCATGAAGACACTGCTTCCCGATTCTCCTTCACTTGCTTTGGCATTTCTGCTTCATTACCTGCATGCATCAATCATTGCCAGTCCGGAACCTCAGCTACACCAGCATCCTGATAAATGTTATTAGCCCTTTCGGGCATTTTTTCTGCTTGGGGGACCGGCCTCTCTGGCGGCTGGTTCACCCTGTTTTCACCTTAGGGAGTCCTGGCAGCCAGAGAGGACCGTCCTTATTTGCACGACACCAAGAGTAAAAATGAGGCAAACCACAAGTGAGCTCTAAACCTAAGAGATTCCAAGGCCCAGAAAAGTCAATGTTGGAGATGGCTCAGTTACAGGAATTGATGGCTGTGGTCCAAAATCTCACCCTAGAAGTGCAGAATGTTAAGGCAGAGGACACTTACCCACGACAGGCCCTTCAAGCCTGTGATGCTTTGCCATCAGGTCTACTAGGGTCTACAGCGTCAGTTGAAAAATTCTCTAGAAATCCAAAATGCCTTAAAGAATTTCTGGACGCCTGCGCAGTACAGTTTTCCTTTAGGGAAGTTTCTTACCACACTGACAGGGCCAAGGCTGGATTCATTTATTTATTTTATTTTTATTTATATATTTATATAGCGCCCACAGGCATCAGGGCGCAGTCGGGAGAAGAACCTGTATCAAGGACAAGAAGATTTTCATTCAAGCAAAGCGGTTTTCAGTTGTTTCCTAAAAGTCAGGGGGTCTTTAGTAGTATGCGGTATAAGGGGAAGTTTATTCCATTGTTGGGCAGCTTGCACCGGGAATGAACTACAATTCACTTTAAACCGCTTGGTCTTGGGGCAGACCAGTCTCATAGTATCTGCAAACCGAGTGGTTCTGGCAAGATTTTGTACAGTAATACATTCTTTGATGTGCCGGGTGGCTTGACCATAGAGACATTTGTGGACAATTGTAAGGGCCTTAAAACGAATTCTAGCCTTCACAGGGAGCCAATGTATCTCCCTCCTGTGTGCCGCAATGGGCTTGTGTCTAGGAACATTCTTCACTATCCAAACTGCATCATTTTGCAGTACTTGAAGTTTGGTGACGCACATGGCAGGTAGTGCCTTGGTGTGGACTACCACTTTGGTTTCTCTTAATGGCCCCATCCTGGACTCCTATGCAGGTTTTGTCACTGCATTGAAAAGGCTATTTGACCGTCTCAATCTGGCCTATACAGCTCAAGAAGAGCTTTTGGAACTCCAACAGGGACATATGGATGTCCTATCCTACACCGCTAAATTCAAACAACTAGCTCTACAGGCGGATTGGTTGGATCAGGCATGTTTTACCCTGTATCAAAAGGGGTTATTTGAAACCCTCAAAGACAAGCTCTCAAGGGTACCTCATCCTCCCAACTTGGATCAATTAATCCAGCTTGTCCTTCAAACTGACTACTGCTTACAAGAGGGATGTCAGGAACACAAACAGCGTAACCCTTCCTCTCGTACCTATGCTCCACCTAACAACCCAACAGAAGCACATAGGGAAAATGCAGAGCCCATGGAACTAGGAACCGGCAGAGGAACGGAATAGACGCAGACAACATGGACTCGCTACAGCATACACCTGTAAATTAATCAGAGCAGGTAAATCGTTCCCGTCCAACAACAGCTGCATTACCCTGGCAAGAGCTCTTGTTCTGTCAAAGCTGGATTATTGTAACTCTCTCTAGTTTGGGGCCAACAAGGAAACTATCAAGAAAATCAAGCTCCTCCAGAACAATGCCCTCAGAGCTGTACTCGGTATCTCCAGGAGAGATCATATCTCTGAAACAAGACGATTAAACAACTGGCTATCCATGCAGGATAAAATCCAGTTGAAAGTGGCTTCTCTCACATACAAATGTCTAAACAAGGCGGTGCCCTGCTACATTACTGAGAGAATCACTAGAAAAACCTCTATAAAACCGTCCAGATTATCGAACACCAATTGCCTCTTGGTCCCAAGATTTAAATTCTCATTAGTTGAGGGACGCAGTTTCCCGGTTAAGGCAGCCGAACTGTGGAACTTCTTACCTCCTCCCCTGCGAGAAGATCAATCTTACCCACAATTCCGGCAGAACCTCATAAACTGGCTCAAAGACTCGGACCAGCAATCTGGAATATGACTCCATTCCACCTCCTGCTTTACTCTTGTACATAACAACGTGTTACCATAATTGTATATAGTATTTTATCTGTATCCCGACTATGCAACATCATCTTATCCTGGATTGTATACCTTGTATTATGTAAATGTACCTATGTAAATGTACTTTCTATAACCAAGCAAGTTGTCTTATGCAATGCGTCCTGATACCCTCAGGTCTGGTGCGCAATACAAGTAATAAAACAAACAAACATGGATTATGTATGTACTGCTGTTCGGATACCCATCTACTTCCGGTTTGTCCTTTGGCTCCTCGACAGAAGGAAAGCTCCATCTCTTGATCCTAACTGGGATAGAGGGTCGGAAGCAGTTTCCTTATCCTTCTCGTAATGTGAGTGGAGTTATACTAGCCACTTTAAAAGATCCTGCCCTCCTCTTGGTCTTACAAGTAACGCTACAAGTTACTGGCGACTATTCCATTCAGGTATAAGCCTTCTGTTGCAGGAGGGAATTTCTTGGACAATTCATGGGCCAATCAGATGGTTATACCCTTGCAGACGAAGCAGGAACCTATTCCCATGGAAGGAGTTGATGGCTGGCTTCTGGAAAGTGGTCCTATTACAGACAACACCTTGCCACTTGGAATGTTAATTCATCATCACCAATTCAGTTCGATCTTATTCAGGCGGCGCACTCTCCTGTCATTCTCAGAATTTCATGGCTCTCCACTCACAAGCCATACATCAACTGGAGAGCTCATACCCTATTTTTGGATTCCGAGCATTGTGTATCCACATGCCAGATTGGTGCCGCCCCTCAACTAGTACTAGTGACAGCTGCTCACCCTTCGGCTACTCCTGGTCACTCGTTAGCCACCACCTTACCACAGAAATATTGGGTTTATACAGAAGTCTTTGAAAAAGAAAAACACAAGTCCTTACCCCCTCATCGACCAGAGGATTGTGTCATTTAACTTTTGGCAAATACGACAATACCATTTAATCGTATGTTCCGATTGACTCCAGCCAGGAAGACAGCCTTGAAAGTGTACCTCCAGGAAAACTTGGCTAACGGTCTTATAGGAGAGTCAGTCTCTTCAGCTTGTGCCTTTCTTTTTTTATACCCAAAAAGGAGACCACCAAGCTACAACTGTGTCTGGACTACAGAGGCCTGAATGCAGTCACGGTTAAAGACTGTTATCTTCTACCCCTTATTCCAGACATACTGGATGCCGTTCAACATGCCACCGTCTTTACGAAACTGGACCTTCGCAGAGCCTACCATCTGATACGGATCCAGGAAGGCGACAAATGGAAGACGGCCTTCCGAACACCTTTTGGTCACTGAGTATAGAGTCATGCACTTTGGGATAGCAAATGCACCATCGGTCTTTCAGAGATTTATGGACCATATATTTGCGGATTTGCTCTTGCACACACTCATAGTGTACCTTGATGACATTCTCGCCTTTTCTACACATCTTGCTGAGCATTCCGGCCATGTCCAAAAAGTCCTCTGCTGGTTGCAGGACAGTCATTTACAAGTTCAGTTGGAAAAATGCACTTTTGAGGCTCCTCCTGTGCCGTATTTTGGCTTTATACTTTCCAAGGAAGGCATATCCATGGACCCATGCAAATTCAATGCCATCTTGCATTGGAAGAGGCCTTCTTTGGTAAAGGAAATTCAGCAATTCCTGGGCATTGCAATTTTTATTGAAAATTCATCCTCAATTTCTCTAACCTTGTATTACCACTAACATCTCTCCTAAAAAAAGGAGTAAAGTACATCTGTGACACCAGTACAGAGAACGCATTCCAGCCCTTAAAATTTGCCTTTACCACCGATTCTATTTTGATCATGCTCGACGAACACAAAACCTGTGACGCTTCAGACAAGGCCGTATGTGCAGTCCTCAAACAACTCGGAGATGACCAAGAAGAACACCCTATCGCCTTTTATTCTAAGACCTTGCCACCGTCGGAGGTGCATTATTCAGTATTCGAAAAAGACCTGTTAGCCATAAAGTTAGCATGTACCGAGTGGAGGCACCATCTCTTAGGAGCAGAGCAAAAGACAGAACTTTGGACTGATCCCCGAAATCTGATTGTTACAGTCCTTTGAATGCCGTACTAGCCGTCAGGCTAGATGGGCACATTTCCTTCTGCAATTTCAGTTAACCTTTATCTGAGGAACAAAAGATCTGGTTGCCGACGCCCTTTCACGTTCATTGACTACACCCCTGGACTGGGAGCTAATGACAGAACGCATCTTTCCACAGACCAGTGTCATATATCAAGTAACTGCCTTGTTGGATAGAATCAAGAATGCCCAAAAGAACAACAAAGATCCTCCACTCCTATCTAAGTATTCTACTGTTCACAGACAAGGCCTACTTCTTCAAAGGTGCTGGATGTTTTCTACCCACAATAGAACTCCGTAAAGAGGCTTTAACCCTCACTAATGGTTCGAAAATCGCAGGTCACCGTTGAGAAAAATCCACCTTTCATCTGCTCCAGTGACATTTCTGGTGGCCTTGGATGCGTCAAGATGTCAAAGACTTTTGCCAGACTTGTGAGATCTTTGCACAAGCCAAAAAGGCCAGATGCAAACCTAGTGGTAAACTGGCACAACCTTCATTACCTCCTCGACCTTGGCACACAGTTGCAACAGACTTTATTGTGGATCTCCCACCTTCAAAAGGTTGTACAGTCGTCATGGTCACCGTGGATGCTTATACAAAGATAGCACATTTTGCTCCTTGTCAGTTTTTACCAACTGCTTCTGCTATGGCTCCACTCTTCTTATCCACTGTTTTCAAGCTACATGGACTACCCACTAATATCGTATCAGATTGTGGAACCCAGTACACCTCGAAATTCTGGACTACTTTATGCTCCCACCTAGGCATTTTCTAGATGCCTCTCCCCATGTGGTTACCATCCCCAGTCCAAAGGCCTTACTGAAAGAACAAACCAGACACTGGAACAATATCTTCGCTGTTTTGTCACTGGGAACCAAGACGACTGGGTTTCTCTTTCCAAATGCCGAATTCTCCTATAATAACACCTATCATTTGGCTATTGGCACCTCACCTTTTTACTGCAATTACAGATTCAATCCTACATGGCTATCTTCAGTACCTTCAACTAGTTCTAATGTACGAGCAGTGGATGAAATGTTACAAAGTCTACACGCCATACAAGACAAATCAGAACTACACCTCTGCAATAACCACAAACGTGCTAAAGTAGAGGCAGACAAACAGACACCCGGACCCCAACTTCAAAATAGGAGACAAAGGGCTTCATTACGAGTCCGGCGATAACCCTGCTGTTGTTACCGGCGGGTTGCTGTTGGATTCGTAATAATTTACTGGTGCCTGACTTCCCGGTGCCACCAGCTCATTACGAGTCTGGCGGCCTGGGAAGTCAGGCACCGGTAAATTGTAAGTCCCCATTCCCCTTGAGTCCCATAGTACTCTATGGGAGTGAGGACACAGAAGCGCCGGCAACATTGCTAATGGTGCCAGTGCTTCCGTGAACAGTCTTCCTATCGTGGCCGCAGCACCCGGCAGGGTCAGACTTGTCAGGCACAACAACCACGGCAGGCAGACTCTAAGTTTGCCAATCTGGAAACAAGGGTGCCAGTGAGTTTACAGGCACCCTTGTTTCTGGACCAGCAAACTCGTGATTAAGCCCAAAGTGTGTTTAGCTGCTAAATATTTATTGTCACAGGTGCAAACTTTCCAGTTTTCAAATAGGTATTTTGGCCACTTTAAGGTAACTAACTTGATTAATTATGTGGCCTTTTGTTTACAGCTCCCCCTTCTTGGAACAAAATACATTCTGTCTTCCACCATCCTTACTGAAATCCTATAAGACCTCTCTGGGATGATGTCAAGTATAAAACTGCTGCCTGTTTACATCAAACAAGGGCCGGAATACGAGGAGGCCCATATCTGTGACTCTCGCTATCACAGCTGGGTCTTACAATACCTTATAGACTGGAAGGGCTATCGACCTGCAGTCACACCTGAGAACCTGCAAGACGGGTCTATGCCCCATTCTGGTGAGGTGTTTCCATCGCCTGCCCCCCTGGAAGCCCTGGCAGAACCAGTCTCGGAAAGGGGTATACTGTTACATCTCAGCATCCTCTTTGGTCCTTTTTTCGCCACAGGGGTCACAACAAGGGCTTTTCCAATGCTCTGCAGCCATTTGCCAACCTCTCAATGGCTGCCATTGCTCTAGGAACTGCATCAACCAATCCCAAAATGGCCGCCACACGAAGCGTACGTCGTACGCATTGGAAGCAGGGGCTTGGCACTTGCCAAACAAATACGGAGAACAACACTGGCTCTTCGCGTTGCAACGTTGCTACTTTGTATACTCTTGTTCCTTAAACGCTTGTTCCTAATAGCGCTTTGCTTACCTTCAACTGCTGCTGCAGTTTTTCCTCAGAGCACTCCTTGCTCCGGGTCTGTCCCTCTTTTCTTCTGCTCCTCTCTGCACTTCATTCTTGGTTCCTTGACGCAGCTCAAATCTTGGGGAATCGCTGCCTTCTTAACATCCAGACACTGCTTCCTGATTCTCGTTCACTTGCCATGGCATTTCTGCTTCATTACCTGCATCAATCGTTGCCAGTCCGGATCTTCAGCTACACCAGCATCATGATTACGGTTTTTACCCCTTCAGGGAGTTTTTCTCCTTGGGGGACCGGTCTCTCTGGAGGCTGCTTCACCCTGTTTTCACATTAGGGAGTCCTGGCAGCCAAAGAGGACCATCCTTACTTGCATGACACCAAGAGTAAGAACGTCGTCAAATCACAGGTGAGCTCTGATCCTAAAATGAGTCAATCGGATTCATCACACCAGGCAGGGGTCTTCAGACTGGAGAGGATTGGGGCAATGTGAAACTGTGCAGACAAGCTATGAGGCAGATGGGTGCACACTTAGCAGTCCATAAGGCTGAAAATGCAGGCATACTGCCATGAGAGATGCAGATAGGTGTGTGCGCTGTTGGTCTAGGTTTGAGCAGTGGGACCCTCATTACCATGACAGGAAGTGCAGAAGGAATCAGACATTTACATTGAAGATCATTATTAATCTTACAATCACTACCTACGATAATAGAAATATAACCAGACATGCTGTCCTCTGTGAGGCCTTACGTGAGCTCTGCTGACTCTGAGGTCCTTCGACTCTTCCAAGTGAATGGTTCGAGGAGTTCAGTTCATGGGTCAGGCCCGGGGGGTGAGGGGGAGCAGGCTGCATGAGAAAGCTGTGGCCCCAGCCAGAGGTTCCACTTCCAGGGGTAGTGAGGTAGTTTCCGTGAGTGAAGCGAAAGCCCACAGTTCAAAGTGCTCTAAAGCTCAGATGATCCAAATGTTAAATGTTCGAAAGTTCAAATGTTCCAAATTTACAGGCTCCTTATGTCAGTACCTGCACTACAACATTCGCAAGTCCCCAAAGCGAGACGAACAAGAGGCTCATGGCCACAAAGATGAAAATCAACAAGTGGTAGCAGCAAGGGCAACAACTCATAGGTGTTCGGGGGCCGCCTCAATCAGCGGATTCATCGTGCCTGGAACATTATATCCAGTGCTGAGTAACTTGACAAGTCACCACTTCCCTCTGGATCACGGCATATCCCGGGCTGGTAGCATTGCGAGATTTAAGGGTGTCAGACTCTGCAGTTGATTGGCCAGTAGGGGAACTTGGATTGGCGTGGTTCCCTCTGGGGCTGTGACCATCTGCTTTAGCAGCAGCTCCCGTAGGGCCCTCTCAGTGGTAAAAACGACTCAGCAGTTCTGTATCAGAACATGAACCTACTGGCTTATGGAGGGTTGGCCCCTTGCCCTCCGATATAAGTTGTCATGGTCCAAAAACACTGGTCGCACCTGGCACAGATGGTGGTGTTGGTGGTCTCGGCAGTGTCGGAGCGTGTCCGAGGAAGATTGGCAGTCGCGCTGGTGATGTCATCGGAAGGCATGGGAACCTTGCGACAATGGGCAACGTGGATTCAGGCAGGGATCCCGCCACACTTCGCAGGAGAATTCACGGTGAGCAGGACTTGGTGGGAGCCACGCCACCTTAGCTGGAGCAATGATTTTCACTGATGAATTTTCCACAGGACTCAGGGTCCTGGCTGCAGAGCGTGCCACAGTCCTCCAGCTGTTCAGGCAGGGCTCATAGACTTGTGCATGGAGAGATCGAACAGTTTTAATCAATGTGCGACAGTACTGCATCAATGTGTCATCCTCTAGCATTAAGCTCTGAGCTCAGGAACTGCAGGTGGTGCAGTCCCCATTCCTGTGGGGTGACCTGTGAGGATTTCATGAGCTGACAATCTATGTTTGCGTTGTTTCTCATTGCTAACAATACCAGTGGGTGTGCATCCGACCACTTCAGCCGGGTTTCCCTGCATACCTTGGATAATCCTAACTTAAGTGCATTCTACATGCACACTTGAACATAGGCGGTACGCACAATGAAACTGCTGTGCTATTCTCAGTCCCTTACATACTTCCCTAATACTCTGACTGGTGAAGTGGGTACCTCGCTCGCTGTCTATGCAGATGGACAGCCCAAACTGAGGTATAAATGTAGTTAGCAGTTTCTTGGCTATGTTGATTGCATCTGGCTTTCTTACGGGTAGGCTTCCAACCTCCCCGAAAGCACATCTACCATCACTAAAAAATACAGATACGTCAGGCAGGCGGGGAGTTGTATGAAATATATCTTCACGTGCAAAAACGGACCTTGTGGTACGGGATGTGCAGATAGTTTTGTGGACAACGCTCTCCAGACATTATATGATAAACATATCACCCAGTGTTCGCAATAGTGCTGGGTCATAGAAGCAAACCCAGGTGCTATCCACTCTCTCTCCGAAAGTAATGTGATCATGGCATGTTTACCTGAATGGGCCACACCACGGAATTTGCGGACCAAGTAACGGAGCAGTACCTTGGGTGCCACCAAGAGGCTGTATGGGGAGTGCCACAAGGAGTCTACTCCCCTAGCCATACGCTGAGTCCAGGCCTCCTAAGTCTCCATAGCCTGATCATGGAGGATCGCCAGACTGGCAAGAGATGGGATGGGTGACCATGAACTGCCACACAAACAAGACATTCATTCAGAGCCAGGAGACCGCTAAGAGCCGCTGAGTGAGCTGCACCATCCGCTAAGTCATTTCTGAATGCAGTAAAGGACTGTGAGGGGTAGGGTCTGTGGCATTTTACTATTGCTACTGCAGCTCGGAGGAGCAATGTGTCTAGTCGAGCAGCCACATATTTCCCATTCTGAATTGGGGTTCCAGTGGAAGTTAAAAATCCACGCTGTTTCCAGAGGACACAAAGTTGTGGACTACCCCGTGGGTGTACCTAGAGTCATTGTAGATCATTACTGGTCTACCCTGTGCCAATGCACAAGCACGTCTGAGGGCTATGAGCTTGGTACCTGTACCGACTTGGCTGTGGGCAGTCTGTAGGCTTCTAGGACTGAGTGAGGTGTGCACACAGCATACCCAGAAACCAATTCTCCGTTCTCCGGAATACGGGAGCATGAACCATCCGTGAAGAGAATGAGCTCTGGGTTCAACAGAGGCCCATCAACCAAATCAGTGTGAGGGGACAACAGTGTTTCTACGACCACCTGACAGTCATGGAGCTCACCATCTTCAGGGGTCGGTATCAATGAGGCAGGGTTAAGGACAGGACAGCGCCTAAGGGTCATATTGACAGCGGAAATTATCAGCTTCTCATACCATGTGAGGCAGGAATTAGATATGTGCTGGGTTTCACCTTTTAGCAATAATGACAATACGGCGTGTGGGACAGAAATAGTGACGGGATGCCCTTGGACCAAGGAGTCGGTTTTCTCAATCAATAGGGCAGCTGGAAGCCCCGCCACCACAGGTCCAGGGCTACGCTGTGGTAGGATACAGGTCAATGCTTATCACCATGTAACTGGGACAACACACCTTGAGCACACCCATTGTGCTCATTGCAAAATAAGACAAAGGGCTTGCTATAATCCGGCAGACCTAAGCCGGAGCCGTTGCGAGTGCCTGCTTGATGGTGACAAAGGCATCTTCTGCATCCTTGGACCATGAAAGGGGTTCTGGGGTCTAATCATGGGTGAAATTCCGAAGGGGCTTCATAATGGCTACAAACACAGGGACCTACTGCCTACAGTAACTAACCATCCTGATGAACCCTCTCAAATGTTTCTTGGCCCGGGTCTTAGGTACCTTCCCAATCATGAAGATTCGATCCTAGGACAGGTGTCATTCCCCAGCAGAAATCTCATGACCCAGATATCGTACTTGGGGCAACATAATTGTAACTTGTCTTTAGATGCCTTGTGATTCTTTTCAAAATGCTGTTTCAACAGAATCAATGTGTGCTCCGGGCACACTTTCATGGACGGGGAGGCTATGAGCAGAACGTCTATGTACTGCACTAGCGTCAACCCTCCTGGGACCTACACTGAATCTAGATTACCTACACTGAATCTAGATATTTATTTAGAATTTGGGAGAACAGTGTGGGGCTTTATACATACCCCATTGGGAGATGAGTGAACGTATACTGAGTCAGAGTGTTACAGGGACTACGCAGTCCCTGTAACATTCTGATACTGTCTACGAAAAAGCCAGGGAAGGAAGTGTATCTTTTTATTCAGGACCTGCACACAGTAAATCCTGCCGTACTACCCTCTTTTCCCTTGGTACCCAATCCCATTACAATTTTGTCATGCATTCTTTATACTGGCAAGTATTTCACTGTCATAGATTTGTGCTCAGCATTTTTCTCGATACGCATACACCCGGAAAGTCATTATCTCTTCACATTCACTCACAAAATGACTCAGTATAATTTAACTTGTCTCCCAATGGGGTATGTAGATAGCGCCACACAGTTCCGACAAATTCTAAAGGAAAGATCTAGATTCAGTGCAGTTCCCAGTAGGGTCAAAGCTAGTGCAGTACTGGGGTACACACTGTAATGTTTTGGTGGGATTCAGTGTTATCTTGACCGGTTCTGCACTCAGCATGTACCCAGTATTATTTGCATGGGTCGACCATAAGCAGGTCGGGACCTGCTGCGGACAGAGACTCTCTGACCGGTGGTCAGGGTTTGAGCAGGATGCTTCTTGTAACACAGCTAACACTTAATGTGCTCTTAGAGCGGGGATATTCAAATAAACACCATTGGAGAACAATGAATTGTGCTACTCAGTTTAGACAACAAATCTAATCCAAACAAATTGACAGGAGAACAGGGGCTTAGTAAAAACGCATGCTATTTGGAAATAGGGCCTAATGTGATCATCATAGGGTTGGACACACAGTAAGGTATCGGCTATCTCTTCTGAATGGGGTGTCTGGGAAAACATGCAGGCTCTTAGAGTGGAGCGTGATGCCCCTGTATCCCCAAAACATTAAACTTTTTTGGCCAGCCACATTACATTCAACATAGGTGGCAGCAGGATCAATCGATATAAGTGGTGAAAAAAGCTTTGGGGTCCCCTTGGCAATCCTATACATCGGTTATGAGTAACAACTGTGGTGGCGGATCCCTGGAACCCTCCCCATCCTTGCAAGGTTGAAGTCGGTATCTATAACGCCATAAGATTGGCTTCTGTCGATTCTTCCTGCATTTCAACATTCTTGTGAAAGTGTTGTGCAGCCAACAAAACCTTGATAAACCCCTTTCCTTCCCATCCAATCATAATCCTTCGGCTACTTTGGGTTGAAACCCCATAACTAAATGTGGTACTACCGCCTGTGGTGCAGTAATTGTGGCATCAATAATCCCTGAATTTTGTTCAAAACATCATTGTAATCATTGAAGATACTCTGCATGGTTTCCCTTGGCCTGTTTGCATGAGTTAATCTTGGCCCAATCAGTTTTCCGGGGACAAATTGGAAGAACGTTTTGCACCAGTCTATCCATAAAGGTCTTTAAATCGCTGGGTGCAGCATGTTCTTCGGCTGGCCAGTTTGCCTGTGTTTTAAGCAGAGCAAATGCGTCTGGGGTAACACTGTCCGCAGCGGCTGGTTTAAGTCCACGCAAGTGGGGTGATAAGTCTATTATTTTTTGGAGCTCTTCCTGGAATTTGACAGGATCTTCTCATATTTTGGGGAATCTATGGACCATGTTAAGTAAGTCATTGGCGCTCCAAGGGTCATCCACTGTGACTATGGTATTGCCTCCTCCCGGGAGCTGTCTGAGTGGGAATACGCCATTGCTGGAGTTAGAGGTAGAGTCTGTGAAGCCTTCAAACGTACCTGAGGATGGTGAAAACAATCTAGAAATCAGAGCTCTTATCTGCTATCGGCTCACTGATTTGGCGGGTTGTTCAAAATAGCTGGATTGTGGGTGTCCAGAATGTCCTTGGTACTTTATTTTGGTGGGGGCTCCCCTTGGAGGACTAGATATAATCGTTTGTATCTGGGTTTGTCGGTGGGACCTGCAGGTTTGTGCACTCATTTTTCATGGATTTTACTTGCTCCTGCAGCCTTATCTGCAAGTCTTTTAGTGCCCAGGTCTTAGACTCAGTCATTCTCTTAGTGGCTTCATTATATGAATCGAGGTAGCTATCACCCTGGCATTGGTATACACGTGATCTCTTTTTCTCTAATGCTGTTAGCAGGATAGTTATTTGGTCTAGATCAAATGTGCCTTCCTGGGGAAAATATCTAGGTGACTTAATCTGTGTATTGTGAGGTTGGCATCACGGAAGGCGACGCAACAACGGATTCAAAGCTGAACAGTTAATATTTTATTAAAGAAAAGGTCAGGATGAAGTAAGGCCTAACATGCCCTATACTAAAATGGGATTTCCCTACCTATAAAAAAAACTAAGGAAAGTCTGTGTCAATATGTTCAACTTAAAAGTCTGTGTCCAAATCCTATACTTGCCCTCAAAACTAATACAAAACAATATGTGGGGATGTCAACCAAAACAGTGTTCCAAACATAAAGTTCTGGGCTGTTTCCAGCTCTGGCTTAATATTTAGCTTCCTTTCCCAATTGTCAATAAGTTCATCACAGGGTTTAATTTATCTTCCTTTGAATATTAGGACAAATACAATTTCATACCTTTGTGAAAGTCGGGGTGCCCTTCCACAGGTTCAACACTGTTCCAGGGCACCAATACTTAGAGTTCCCTTCCCCAAGCTTAATGTAAACGCCAACATAAATATTGTGTTACTGTTTCTTTCAACTGGACTTTCACAATTCTTTATAACTCAGGGTTCCCTTCCCCAAGTCTGATGTTCATCATTAGTTGTTTTCCTGCTTTTATCAAAGTAAACTTCCTTGTTGGCATTGTTCTCTGGTCTAGGTGCAGTTTTAGACCACACTGTCCACCCATTACAGGTCACGCAACCAGGAACTTCCAGGTTTGTTTCAGAGTTCAATATTTAGATCAACAGGCAGTTTCTTAAAATACAGCTTCACAACTTTACCATATATGTGTGTTGCTTAATCTTGATTCTGCTTTATTCAAAGTCTTGCTTAATCTTGATTCTGCTTTATTCAAAGTCTTTCATTCAGTTTATCTTCTTTGATTTCAGTTCAGTGTTCAAATGTAACTCATCTTACTTCATTTCATTCAGATAAGTAGTTCAGTCTGTCATAGATGTTGCTTCCACTTATAAATGTGAATGTCATTTAATTAAGTATACCTTTGCTTGTTTCTTTCAATTCAGTATTCATATAAACGCCACCTTTGTTGCTTCATTCAATGCGGTATTCAATAAGGGCTACTTTCACTTGTTACATTCAGTTCGGTATTCAATAGAAGTAACTTGCCTCGTTTCATTCAATAAGTTACTTTCACTTGTTTCATTCACCATTACTGTATTCACAGTCTCCTTCGAGCACCCTAGGTATTTTAAGTGTCCCTGACACTTACCCAGACATGGCAGCTCCTTTTCTCCGTTTTCCTTCTGAGGGAAAGCCAAATAGCTGGGAGCTCACTCAGCACTCGCAGGCTGATATGCCTAGCTTTGCCTTCACCCTCTGGCAGTGCCTGCTACCTGCCTTCCCATCTGTGGGAGCTCCGGTCTGGTTTCACCATCCAGGGGGTCTCCCAGGGTTTTGTTCGGCATGCTGGCATCTTGGCTTCTCTCGCTCCCGCTCTGCTTCCTCTTTCCTTCTCCTTCTTCCTCCTGTTCCAGCAGCTCCTCCTTTTATACACCTGTGCTGGGTTAACAGGCTGCAGGTGTGGGTTAGGGTTTTGCATTAGCTGACTTGCCTGACCACAAATAAGCAAATCAGTGGGACATGCCTGACCTCCAGACATCTTCTTTGTCCCAGTACTTGAATGAGTAAAGGAGGTAATCCTCATGGCTCCTAGTTGTTTCTTCCTCATCTCAGTACTGTTCTGCATCTTAAAGGGGGAATGAAGTGGAACACTATTTTGATGACCCAAAAAGGTTGGGGAAAGGTTAGGTTGGTTATCATGAGGATAAGGGGGATACTGTGATTTGTTACAGTATCTCATCCCCACTCTTCCTCCTCTTGTTTAACATGTCTGGTTTGATAATGTCTTCTACCCTTCTCAGAAACCAGGGAACAAAATTAACAATATCCCATAACCACTTCTGGGATATGGGTTCCTTTCTGAAAGGAGGATGTGGAATACTGTGTTTCACCCATGGGATTCCACCTCCAATCCCCAAGGAACCTCTATCCAGGTGATCCTCCCTCGTTTGTTCGCCCCCAGGATTAGGATCCAAAAGCGATGGCCCTTCCCTGGCCACCTGCGTAGAGAATCCAAGGGGAGTATGTGTGAGGACGCCCTCAGGCTTCTCACAGTATACTCGTGCCATTGTTACAGGTACTGGCATGCTTTTGGCGAGTAGTGAGTAAACATGAAGTGGTGGGCTGGACTTCCAATTTTGTTGTAAAGGGGGAGCTGGCCGGAGCACCCAGACACTGGAGGGGGACGGACAGAATGGGTGTGGAGAAAATAGCTGACAGAAAAATCGTGGATTGATTAACACAGGTAACTGTGTCACTGTATTGTGATGCCATGTGTTGTATTGTCTGAAACTGGTCAAATATCCAAATTTGGAAATTAAATATAGAATCAGCGTGGTATAATAGGAGGTAAGATACCCTGCCTAAAACAAATCTGGTTATCTGAAGTGAAAAGTAAAGCGGTTGGCCACAAGAGTTTAAAAGCCACGCATCCATGCTCCCTACTGATTCAAGAAGATATAAGACCACAATGTCAGTCAGAATAGCGTAGGACAGAGTAGGGAGAAAGGTGAATGTGTTCTGTATAAATGTGACCAAAACGGTTTTAATGAGATCCCTGTAATTGTCTTGTCTCAACCCAGACTGTTAGAAAAGAATTCCCTTAGGTGCAATTTCCCCTCCATTTGTGAACCCCCCCAAACATTTTGGTTTTGTTTGGAGTACCTAACCTGACTTTTTCCAGTGGAGCACAGCTTTCAGCTGCACTCCTCTGGGCTTTCGCTCATTTGTTATGGGGAAACTGACAATTCCTTCAGGCTGTCAGTACTGGGAAACTATATTTCCCTTAGTCTTCGACTTTGTTGCCGTTTCTTGGTAATTTTTTTAAATCTATGTGCCAAGTACCTTACAGTACCACACATAGGGGTCCTTTTGTTTTATGGCCCTAGCCACCCTCTAAGGATGTTTTGGTGTTTGTACAAGTCTGCGTAGGACGAACTGGTGGCAGCAGTTTACTTTTAAAGGATTTATTTTATGGGCCATACTGCGTTCAGCGCGTTTGGCCCAAGACTGTGGCCAGTGCCGAAAATGGCTGTGTCACAAAATCTTTTCTTCTGTCCTTTGGCCATTTTGTCCCTTTACCTTCCCCCAGGTCGAGAGACCCGGGTATTCCTTACTTGGGCATGCATCCTCCGAAAACCGCAACTTTTGCAGACTCCTGCATGTCACGTGAGCTAGTGCCCAGGAAGAGGGTTGGGACTGTCTGGTCCCAATCCACACTACTGGTGCGAGTATGTCTGGTAGCCGTGAATGACTGGAACCACCATGGGCCACGATTGGCCCACATCTGGCGTGCACGCAAGAGAGCTGATCTTCAATTGACTATCTGAGATTTGAGCGCAAACCAAATCTTGGATAAGAGAAGGGGCTCTGCATCCATCCAAGGCCGATCTACTGTGGTTCACACCGAACCTCATAAGGAGCCAAGTATCCTTAAGAAGGAAGCAGACTCGAAGAACCGCCAGTGACGTGCTTGGCAGGTTTGGCACCCTGACCCCGCTGTTGTCCCGTCGGACCCCTGTTTCTTCATCGAACCAAGAAGGCCTGCAAGGGCGCTTTGCCTATTTGGAGTAGTGGGAACTACTACTCTCGGCTTCTCCTAATTGCCCTCGAAAAGAGCCTCTTGGGAAGTGTTCCTGGGCCATGAAGTGAACTGACCAGCTCAAATCTAGGGTATTGCACAGGAATTCTGCCATCCCGAGTTGAGACTCGAGACTCTGGGAATTGCTAGCTTGTGGTCTTGGGCCCTGTCCTGCCAAAACCCGTCCTAGCTCCTCTGGGTCACGGTTTACGAGGGTGCGCCACGCCGCAACTATTTGTGGTTCCTGCGTCGCCCCGCTGTGGTGACCATCGCTGAAAGTGCCTGCAGTTCTTGCCTATTGTGTCCTGAGACGAGCCGCACCAGCACAATCCTTCTTCCTTCGAGGGATGAGAAAAAGCAAACAGCCGTCATGGACGATCGACCCGACCGCAGCCGCTCAGAGCTGGAGCATCCTGAAACTGCAGGGTTAACATCTACAAGGAAAGTGGGCTAGACTGTCAACATTTGGTCCTGACTGTGTTGAGGGCCAGTGATTACTTTCCTAACTTACCGGTGGCCCCCTGGCACATCCATTAATTTTTATGCACAAGTGTCCCTCAGAAGATACTCACCTTGGCTGGGATAGCCTGCGCTCCCCAGCTATTTCCGAACTCCGAAGGTCGCTCTATCTGCAAGGGTACACCCACTCCTAGGAATAAGAACTTATTCTTCATCACCTCAAGCCCCTTTCTGAGCAACTACTGTCCCCTGAAGAGAACCAACTTTTTCGTATATGCACGAATGTGTGTTGTTAAGGCACAAGTGTACTTTGAGCGCTAGGCTCCTCTCTTCTTAGGGCTGGACTACATAGGTTAGGGATTGTTGATGAAGGGCTTCCTAAACTGACATCTGTGTTGATTTAACCCCTTTATGTTACAGGTCATGGTTGTTTTCTCCACCCATCATCAGACTTAGGCTAATCGCATTATTGTATATGTGTTAGATAGTGAATGATCGTGTGCTGTATTGTTTCTTCATAACTGTGGTTTAATTGTGTTTCGATTATAAAGGCCTATAATGTATTTTTGATATACATCTGTCTAAGGGTGATCTGTGGAGTTTTACTGTGTGCTCATTGTGGGCTTCCGATCACTCTCTCCTCCTGAGACTTAGGGCCTCGTTATACGTTGTGCGGTAAAAAAAGGCATATACCGGCATGGCGTTATTTGCGTCTCCGCCCTCGTAAGAGCCCGCAAATTGCGAACTATTACGAGTACGAGTACGCGGACACGAGCATAGCGCCATGCCGGTAATCCTCCTACCGCCATGTCGTAAAAGCCCCCAAAAAGTTCATTAACTGATTAAGTGCTAATAGCACCTCCGCCTTCTTACTGCATGCAAATTGCGGTCACCGCAAAAACGCGGAAGCGGAAATAGCGTCATCGCACAGGAACGGGAAAGTGCGTGGCGGCCATCTTTAAAAACACAATCCATTGCCATCCTCCGTATCCAGGACACCTTTCCAGGAAACTCAGACAAAAATCCTTCCAGGACAGCCTAAAGATGCCCAAGGCCGTAAAAAAAATCGACAGAGCGGCAACGCAAGGAAAAATTCTGCAATGAGGAGCTCATAATGCTGACCGAGACACTAGCGGCAAATGCACATGTGGTCTTCAGCAACGACATGCGGCGGGAGACCATCCTCAAGAAGAAGGCCATCTGAGCAGAGGTTGCCAACAAGGTCAGCGCGTTGGGCACCACCACCCGCACAGTTAAAGACTGTCGTAAGAGGTGGGACGACCTCCGGCTCCGTGTCAGGAGCATACTGGCAGCGAACCGCAACCTGGCTATGGGCACAGGAGGAGGCAGCGAATCGCCTATCAAACTCCGTGAGTGGGAGGAGACCTGTGCATCCACAGTTGGAGTGGAATCCATAGAGGGAGTTGGAGAAATGGAGCATGGCGTGGCCACTTCGTCCGATGGAGGTGAGTGTATGCATCAAAAAATGCACATTGAAGTGTGAGGGGCCCCCCAATTATGTGTCCATATTAATGCCGTGGATCCAGCCACAAACATGCATACATGCATGCATCACCACATACACATGCAACACAGACCCATTCATGCATGAACCACCCAACATCCCCATTACCTAAATCCACAATAAAGAGGCCCAAATGCATAGAGTGGCATGACGTAATCATTCAGCATAAGGCTGGTCGAACCATAAATGATGAATATCCCCATTTCTCACCCCTACAGGATCACACACAGAAACTGAGTAGCCACGCACTGCGACACCTGCTCCCCCATCCACCAAAAAACCCACGAGAGATGCCACAGGGGACACCGCCACAGCCTCAAGGGGAACCGGGAGGAGTGACCATGACCAGAGGGACAAAGGCAGCAGGAGCACCAGTTCCACGCAGCCCGAGGCCATGCCTGCTGCCATCGTAGCACCCACGGTAGTGTCTCCCTGCAAGTGAAACCAGCATGGAGGGCACACACTCTGCTGCCACCAGTTCAACTGGTGAGACAGCGGCCACTGCCCCACTTTCGGACGAGGAGGAAGCACATGGCATTGTAGATCAAAGCCAGACCCCCAGACCAACACGCTCCATACTGGCAAGCCCAAGGTTGTCATCAGGTCCGGGTAGCCATGGTGGATCACCCACCCCACCCTGGAAGGGTCATGGAGCCCCCAGGTATTCTCACCTGATGCCAGTGCCGTGGATCAAGGCGCAGCAGTCATCCCACCAGCACCTAGCATGCAACAGGACCTCTTATCCATCATCCAGAGGCAGGCAGAGATCACTGGGCTAGTAGGGCAGCATGTGGCTGAGTAAGGGCGTCTGAGGGAGGACCTCAGTGTGTATGTATCACGGCAGACAAGGGAGGGCATGGAGGCATGCACCAACAGGATCTGCAATGAAATGGCCCAACTCAGGCAGGCCATGATCCGCATAGCAGACGCAATTGAGCGCCGATGCCCACTGACAACACAGGATGAACCGGGCACCACCTCCTCTGGGAGTTCCTGGCAAACTAGCCCCCTACGCCGGTCTCTGCGCAACACATCCCAACCACCAAATGGCGGAGGAGGCACTGACAATTGGGGCCAGCAAGGACTAGGTGGCACATGTGGAGAAGGACACGTTCACACCATGCGGCTCACATGGGGGTGTTGTGGGGGGAGGGGGTAAGGGTGTTCTTGGGAGTGTTGTGGGGGGAGGGAGGGGTAAGGGTGTTCTTGGGAGTGTTGAGGGGGGAGGGGGGGTAAGGGTGTTCTTGGGAGTGTTGTGGGGGAGGGGGGGTAAGGGTGCTTTTCGGAGTGTTGTGGGGGGAGGGGGGGTAAGGGTGTTCTTGGGTGTGTTGTGGGGGGAGGGGGGTAAAGTCGTTTGTACAGTTGGGGCCATTCACTTAATTTTTGTCTTTTGTTCACAATACACTGTTGAAACACAGGCTTGGTATTCATCATTGTGTGTGTACTGTATTGGGGAGATGTTTTTTTGTGGGACTGACCACATGCATCAGGGCAGTAATACCCATCTGCATCCATAATAGTCATACCTTGGATGTCATGGAATCCGATACATCAAATGCTGACGCACATCGTGTCCCTCCTGGACATTGCCACTTGCATGTCCCTGCGGGCCTTTTGACCCATCCTCATCACCATCCACATCATCCTCATCTGGCGCTTGCATGTCAGGTGGCATAGGCACATTCCGTTGGATGAAAATTTAGTCCGGCATCACACATGCCATGGTTATCTTCGGCACTTTGTCATGGCCGTACAGGAGAGCCTCACCCGGCAGGCTTAGGCACCAGAGCTGTGTGTTGGAGAGGCCGAATGCCTGCTCCATCACGACGCAGGTACGGGTATGTGCAATATTGTTGTCCTCTTCCTGCTGGTTCTGTGGGTTCCATATAGGGGTTAGGTGCTACCTCTTCCGGGGATAGCCGGCTTTACCTGTATGGGGTGAAGAATGGGTACCTGTTACCGGCCACCCTGCTGTGGACTGTACATGTCACACATGTCTTCTTTGCATTGTGATTGGAAGTCGCAACTGACAGCATGCATGCAGACAATCTGCGTGACTGCAATGTACAAAGCTGTGCTCAACCATGCAAGTCGATATGCCCGAAACATGCCTTCGCAAGGCCTCAGGTGTCCTTGGGCCCAGGCAAATTTTGTACCGCTATGCCAGTGTGCAGCCATCCCTACATCCATGTTGCTGTGCTGTGGGGCATCACTTCAGTGGTGCTATGGGTTTGTGGTCATGTGCCATGGCTAGGGGTGATTCCTTTGCATGCATTCTAGGGCACATTGCGGTAATGATGTTGTGCTGCACAAATTCTGTATGACTGTCCTGAGGGCAAGATGATGATTTGTGTATTATGTGGTGTGGCATGATGTGAAATGTGGTTGTGGATGGATGTGTCATCTTTGAAATGTTGGAATGTATGCAATGTTGTGCAGCTTCGCATTTCATGAGGGGTCTTATCAAGTACATTGTGAAGTCCCCCAACGGACACTGAAGTACATCTGTATGACCATTTGTCCCACGCACGCCAGACAATTCACAGTTGGTGTATCGTTCTCTCCTCCCCAATCACACCGCCCTGTGCATGTCCTGCTACTCACCAAGTTGCCACGATCGTTGGCCAGCTTGTCGCTCCATGTTGCTTGGTATGGTTGAGTTCTGCACGACCATTGAATCATGCGTTGATCCGGGATGTCTGGCGCAACAATGTGTGATTGTCTTGTTTGCATCACATGCCATTTGGAAAATGATTGGGTGAAAATATTTTATGTTTCTGTGGACTACTTCATTGTGATGTGGGACCACCAATTCCACATGGGTACAGTTGCTGGCCCCGACGCTACTTGGGATGTTTGCAAGTGAATAGATGCATATTTTGGTGTTTGCAATCTCCTGGGCAGTCCGTGGCAGGAATATGTGTTCATGTCCAAGCTTCAGGAGGCCATTGTGTACCTGGTTTGGCGTGCATGGGAATAATGGTTGTGAGATGCCATGCATCTGCCACACATTATGCTGCTGCGAGCCTGTGGCCAGGGAGTGAGGCGCAGTCAACACCTGCACTAGAGGGGGGGGGGGGGGATTGCAGTTCTGATGTCTGAGTCTCACGCTGTCGTCATGTATCTTATCCACGATGATGGTATCCCAGTGCAGACGGTACAGGGTTTGTATGTGCTCAGGTGTCTGGTTCAATGGACTGGCTTGGATCCTGGAGATTGGTGGCTGGCACTGTGGTATTTCTGGGTGCCCTAGTGGTGCTTGCCATGCCTGTCTTGCCCTACTTCTCCTCTGTGCTGCCTGTTGTTGGTGCTGCCGCACTGCAATCATGTCCTCCAGTCCATGTAATTCTGGCAGTATTGGAAGCATTTATGTGTGGGAAGGGGTGTGGTGTGCTCTTTTGTGCTGCCACAGTCTCCATCGCCTCCACCTGTGCTGGATGTGTCCACCTGTGACAGGTGGAAACACTGCTCAGGTCTCTTAACGGGTGGCTCGCGATGCCGGTATTTGCGCCATGCCGGTAGGGGTTTTTTGGGTCTTTCCCATGCCGCTATTGCCATGTCCGCCTAGCTTGTGATGGGATGCTATTAGCGCCATGCTGCTATTTCCGACCTGGGGGTCGCGCGCCCACGGGCTTGCCGCTATTAGTGGCACTGTACTTACCGGTTGCGCTAATGGCGGCAAGTCCGGGTCGTAATTAGATGGGGAATTTAGCGGTACCGGTAATCGCTTACCGGTACCGTTATTCCCTTACTGCCGTCTGTGTAATGAGGCCCTTAGTCTTGACTGCCGGCCAAGCTACCGTAGATTGGTCTGGTTTGTCCAGAAGATTCCCCTGTTCCACTAAACTAGGATGGCCTCCTAAACTTCTGTCCACTAGGTCAGAGTTTAGAAATCCATCTTAACACAGACCTTGTCACTTGAAACCCTTAATGTGCAACCCAAGTTGCAACCCTACTTTACATTTCACTTTCCTCTATCCTAGTATGGAAGCTGTTAACAGTCAGTATTTCCACTGATTATGTGTCTTGTCTTTGACCCTTGCCTACCCATGCCTTTGAAAAACTAAACACTGATCTGCAATGTGGGTAGAATAATGGGGGAAATTAACTGTGGAACAGTGGTTATCTGAATCTGACAACACCTGTGGGTATCTCTGAAATTTCTGTAACAGGGAGGAACAGGGCCCAGCTGACACTTGAGTCACTGAATACATATGGTAGAGTGGTTAAGTTCATGAGCCGTACCCAACCCGCTAGCCACGGGACTCAATGGCGTCCTGATGCAGACAGGGTTAAGAACAGACTTGGATCCTTAATAAGCCATGCCATGTCTTAGTCCCTCTCTCACGCCGAGAGAATGGGTTCAGGAAAAACTAGATAAGAATTGTTTTAGGCAGGGTACCTTACCTCCTATTATACCAGGCGGATTCTATATTTAATTTACAAATTTGGATATTTGACCAGTTTCAGACAATACGACACATGACATCACAATACATTGACACAGTTACCTGTGTTAATCAATCCATGATTTTTCTGTCAGCTATTTTCTCTGCACCCGTTCTGTCCGTCCCCCTCCAGTGTCTGGGTGCTCCGGCCAGCTCCCCCTTTACAACAAAATTGCCCTTTCTTGGGCACAAGGATGATCACCGGGAAGTGCACTTGGGGACCAAGGTCCAGCCGCAGGACAGTGGAGTCCGACGTCTAAGGCACCAGTTAGTAGTGGAAAATAACAGCCACTCACGGTTCTGATGCAGTGATGAGCACTTTATTAGTTAAGCAGCAGGCAACCAAATAACCAACCTACAGGAGAACATTGGCGCTAAAAGTGAACCCCACTCTTCGGTCCAGATCTCTTATACTCACAGAAGTACATGGGTGTCAATGGAAGGGGTAGGTTTAGCCTAGCAAGGTCACACCTTGCAACTTTAATTGCTGGCAAAAACAAACCATCATTGTACAGTCGTTTGATGCCAGCTGCACTTGACAGCGCTCGTTAGTGTCATCAGTAAAAGGCAGCACAGTGCAAGGCATTTCTTCAAGGTGAATATCCTCCCTAACGCTTCGTTCTCGCCTTGAGGTAGGCGAGAGGTCTAGTAATATGACTACATTCGCCAGCTAAAGCCGCCTTTCACTAAGAGGTAAGAGCAAGGAACACGCTTAGCTATGCCAAAAAGGATATACATCAGAAGCATGAATACAAAAAGGTGAGCATTGTAACCAGGGGTTCAAAGCACTTTTCTGAAGGTAACATGCGCAGTACAGTGTACCATCTTTTATTGGTAAAACGGTGGTGTAGACATGGCGTCACATGAACAGACTATACATGTGCATAGGGTCATAGTAGCAGGGGGGTACGTAAGGGTATATGCTTGATTATTCATGGTTTTCCCTCCACACTGGCTAGTAGCTGGCATATGAAATGTTTGCCCACTGATTTAATGCAACATTTTCTCATGGTACAGGGCCTATCATTGGTTCACTTCGGATGCTAACACTCCCAATTATTTGCCTGCACTTTGATTGTGCCAATGTATGCGACATTGGGAGGTTTACCCCCCACATCTGGAGTTTGGACCCAAATCCATTTCCCTCCATACCATCTGTTATTAACTTCTCTCATTATTGAGGCTCACATATTCAAAACCACAAGAGAATTCTGAATCCACGGATATCATGTTTCAATGACGCATAATATGAGAAAAGTTATGTAAATATGCAAATGTATTAAGAATTCATAATTGCTGCTATATTATTTTTAGATTCATATTATAAGGAAGGCTTTGCTGAATAATTATTTGTTTTAGTTTTTTAAAACTAGCAAAGCATTCCCAAGTTGTGACCAAAAAGGCAATTTAGTTTCTGTGCCATGTTAAAATTAAATATGCCATTTTGATTTTCCATTTCTGTGCATCAAAGCCTCCTTCTGTACTAATTATTAACTTAAAAGGCTGTCTTAGGCCCTCAGTCATGAAAGAGACTCCCACACATGGTCATTAATGACTCTGCCACAGGTTAAAACAGTCAAGGTCTTCTGGAAGTCTAGTTCTTTCATGTATTGTGGTACTTAAACAGATTCTGACCTTATGCTCCAGCTCCATCTTAAAACTTTTCAGACACTGTGGAAGTGAAAATGGTAGAATGCAAAAGGCTTATTTTGTGTATTTGTTATGGTTCAACGTATACTCAGAATAATCATCTGTGTGTGTTCAGCTAGGCTAGTGGTTTAGTTACCCATTGATGATTTCCAATCAGAGAAGTGACCAATGAACTTGTAGTCTTGGGAACCTTCCACGGTACTGGCCACATCCAGCTGGAATTCTTTTTCTTTTTACATTGTTCCAGTGCACACGTTTCAGTTTGTGTGATGGGGCCTTGCCAGGGCTAAGTTCATGGAAAGTAAAGGAATGTCTGTTTTTCAGGAAGCCACTTTTCAGCAAGTTTGTATTAGTCCATGTTGTGAGGCTTTGTTGTGGATGCTGGAGCATGGTGGGCGCTGGCGTCTTCTGGTAGAGTGCAGCGTCTCTCTCTCTTTCCTGCGTGTCATAACAATAGGACGACCAGAGTAGTCTGTGCTGGGGTCTGTTAGCTTGTAGGCAGTCTGCCCAGACATTTGATGTATTTTTCTGCTTGAAAAGAAGAGACTGGCAAGCGTTTTGTGTGGCACTGTTCAAATACATGCAGGCACGCGAGGAGAGGACCTCTCAATTGCCATGTTCACCCCCCACGGGTAGGGCTGGCTCTGGCTTCCACCGTGGTAGGCTCCCCCAACGCAGGCTGAGAGGGGTACTCTTCCCCTATTGACAAGATCAGATTACTGACCTTGTCACACCTCCATTAACGATACATGTTGCATGCAGCATTAGCATCTCATTTTGAAGCCTTTCCGCTTCACATGGTGTGACAAGGTGGAACTAATCTTCCACCTTGCCATAATGTGTAAGGTGTAAAAATGAGACCTTCATGTTTTTCCACCAAGTAAAGGAACAACATGTCATATCAGTTTCTGGTTTGCTTAAACCAAAGTGGAGCCCAGACACAAACAGGAGCGGTGCTGCACCACACAACCCTCCTGGGCCGTCAAATTTGACCCCACAAACAAGGGGCGGTCATTCAAATTCTGAATTGACCCCCCACACATAAAACAAATTGGCCTCACTACTGCTGCTTCACAATCCCGAACCTCACCATGCCCACACTGACCGTCATAGCCTGCATCTGCCCCACCCTTGGCTCTACGACCCTGACCACTGCTGTCCTCCCATGGGCCATTATCCTCCAGCCATTAATGCCCCCTTGGCATGTGTTTACCCCGATCACTGGTGCCTTCTGTTGCCCTGTGATCACCTCAGACCACTACTGCACCCCCTGGTTCCTGTGACCACCCCAACGACTACTGCCTTCTCCTAAGCCCGTGACCACCTCTGACCACTACAGCCCCACATTGACCACCCCCTGAAGATTACTGCTCTGTGACCACTATTGCCAACCTTGCAGCCACCCCTACCCCTGTAACCACTTCCCCTGCCACATGACCACCCCCCTGCAGATTACTTGCTAGCATCTCTCTTAATTTGTGCAAAAAAGATGCACCATATTCTTAAAGGACATTTGAATGTCATTTAAATGTCCTTTCACCACTTTAGCATTTAAATAAATCTGGGGGCATTTTAAAGTGCACCCTGAATCACCGACGGTAAGTGTTTTAAAAAGCATAGAAATCCCCCTGCTTGAAACAGGTGCACTGGGTTGCAATGCATGAAATGGTTAATCCTGATCCACTTAAAAAAAACGCATGATAGGAACAGCAGCAGTATAAACTGTTCCTGTCCCACTGGCATGTCTAGCCCTGAAAAGGTGATAGAAACGTGCAGCAGTAGGTACAATTTAAACCCGCCGTTGACTGTGCTAAGCCCATTTTGGAAGCCTGACTGCACGTGATTAATATGATACATGCTTCCTGAATCCAGGTTTCCAAATGGGCCTCTAAGACCCTCCCATAGATTTCCTTGGCCCCGTCCAATAAAGAGATCAGCCAGTAACGTGCAGGGATTTATCTCCCCAAATGCACTGCCTTCATCCATGATAACGGTACCCGTCACAGGTCATTGTAGTAATCCCTAAATTATTTAGGATTCAGGTGAACGGATCGACCCCCACACTACAAATGTCCCTCACAAGTCACCTAGTGCCGTAACCAGGCTCACCGAAGAACTGGCAGTGCGCACCTGCGTCCCAACGATAGGGGTGAACTACAGGTACCCCCCAGGAGGCGGGCAACAGACAGGGGGGCTTTGGGGAGCCAGATAGAGGCTGTCCCCTAGAACACGTCCTGCGTCAGTCCACCTTCAAGGTGTGCTAGTTCTGTCAAAGCGGTCCGCCATGGCAACTGCGCGTGCCCTGCGCCACTCTTGGCTCACTGCGCAGGCTTGGCGGCAATCCGGCGCATTGGAGGCGGGAGAAGGGGGGGTGGAATGAGCGCAGCGCAGGCGCAAGTCGATGGCGTGCGCAGTTCGCAGCCCTAGGCTGGAGCTGACCCGCAGCCCAGACCCGGCGGGCCCCCATGGCGGAGGAATCGCCCAAGCGGCGGAAGGCGAACTTCAGCGAGGCGGAGACGGAAGCGCTGATCGCGCTGGTGCTGCGCCACGAGCCCATGCTGTTCGCGGGGGGCGCGGGCCGCGCCACGCCCGGCCAGAGGCGGCGGCTCTGGGAGCACATCCGCAGGGAGGTGAGCCCGCTGGCCGCCTGCCCCCGGGACGTGGAGGACCTGAAGAAGCGCTGGCGGGACCTCAAGAGGCGGGACCGGGCCAAGCTGCGCCGCCTCTCCTCGGAGATGCATGAACGGGGCCCGCCCCCTGAGGAGGGGACGCCCTCTGAAGCCCTGCCCACCCCAGTGGGCGCCAATGCCTCACCCGCACCCTCGCCCCCTGCTCACGGTGAGTGCTAGGGGGACGGGGAAACTGGGACTAGTCGGCGCGCAGATGCTCGTGTGCGAGGCATGGGGGTCAGCTCTTGAGCGGGGATGGCCATTTATGGAATAGTGGCTGGTAGCAGGATTCCGTGACACCTCTAGTTCCAGGGGTGCATGGGCGTAATTTTAGGGGGGGGACGGGCGTATTTGTCCCCCCCCCAAACTTTCATGGCACACCATTTTGTCCCGATTCATTTGGCTGGGGCACCTTTTTTTTAAAATTTCATGCCCCCCCCCCCAACATTTTCAGCAAAGTTACTTTACTGCAGGGATGGCACGGGGCTGCATAGGTGGCTTCGTGTTTCTGAGAGGACAGGATGAAGGGTAGTTCTGCAGGGAGCAAAAACAGAAGCTTCACGGGGAAGTGGTGGCCCATAAGGGCATCACTAAGGAAGACTGAAGGGCATAACAAGGTGGAGACAGCACAGACAGATAGAGGATAATACAGGCACCGCAAGTGCTGCAGTGGGAGGTGAGCGCAACATGAGGGGGTATGGATAGTTTTCTAAAAGGCAATAAGAAGGAACATCAAGACTCGCCACAGTGAGTTGTATTCAAGAGTTATTTATAAGGGTCATCTTAATCAGTGGACAAATTGAGGACCATCATTTGCTGGGGGGATCAGCGTGGCTACAAATGGTAGGCATGTTGGACACGAGCCTCATTCCGCGAGGAGCAGGTACATCATTTATCAGGCATGTGGTTTTGACGCTAGTGCAGCGTTTAGTGTGGCATTGGGCCTAGATAAGGCATCTCTTTTGGTTGGCATTACACACGAGACTGAGCTATTATGAGATTAGTATTACAAGCTTGCTCACTACTGTATTCTCTAGCTCTACCTTTATTGTATGTGCGTCCTGTTTGGTTATGTGTACGCGCTCTGAGGCCTACGGGCATGTGGCACGGTCTATAAAAACTCTAATAAATAATTGGGCCTGCATGAGGCATTTTATGGGGGAAAACGTGGCTGTAATTGGGTCAGTACAAAGGGTGTCTTTGGACTGGGATGGTGTGGCATTGAGCTAGCATGTGTTGGATACTTTGGTGGCCTGCGCAAAGGGTATCATTTGAATTTTGCTATTCCTATAGTTCTAATTTGGCCGCATGATGGCCGTTAATGTTTACAAAAAATGTGCGAGCCCCTCCACTCAGCACAAACAAGGCCATTTAGCTTATTCTATCAGATGGCTTCCATTGAGGTAGTGCTACACCCAAATTTTAGCTCACTGTAATTTCACAGAGGAGAAATATCAATGTTCTTATTAGTCAGGTTGTGAGGAATTCAATCTGCTCGGGGAGAGTGCGCTCGCCTGAGCTTTTGATTTTTTTTATTTAAAAGAATGGAAGATGAGAGATCAGCCTGAGGAAAATATGTGGGGCCATTCCCGCACATATTTTCCACACTCACTGCAGAAAAATAGTCGAGGACACAGCTTACCAGTACCACCCTCCCGTGTTATTTGTAGCTAGCAGCTGTGGGTACATCAAAAGCCTATGGCTGTGGGCAGCCTGATTAGCATTTCAAGGCCCCATGGATTTGCATCTCCATTATTGCACCTTGCTGGTGCCGGTGAATACTGAAGAATGTTAATTAGCATGCCTCAGGAAGGCCTGGGTGCAGGAAGTGACAATGGAGACCAGAGAACAACACCTCTTTGTAATGCAATGTGTCAACTTGGTACTAACACCACTCCTTTGTATGAAAGTGCAGTGAAAGTCCTGTCTGGAACCACTCCTTTCAGAGCAGAGAAGTATGTGAATTGTAGTAGACGAAAGTCTGCCTGCAACCCCCTACTTCAAAGGAGGCCCATGTTGTGACCAAGTGCTGCATAGGGCTCAGTTAATTAGGGTGACACTTTGATGTACAGCAGACAGGAAGATGGGTGGGACTTAAAAGTATATATTGTCATCCTTCCCCTGTCTATTGCCAAGCACTCTGATTCTGACCTGAAGCATCACTGAAGATTGTTGGTGGGGACCCAGGATTGATTCATTAAGGTGGGCTCAGCCTACACCAATCACTTGGGCTCATTTGGCTTTAAAAGAGGGCTGAATCCCTCAGCAGATCATCTGAAGACTTTGCAAGGAGTAAGGACTCATTTGGACCCGATTTGAAGGTACAGTCTACCTTACATTTTACGCCAGTGAAGGAAGGCCAGGAGTTCCAAGAGGGAAGCAAGATCCCTCCTCTAAATATCTCCCAGGGAACAGAGGGAGGTACCTGACTCGGAGGACCCATCCAGCAGCTCCAGAACTAGTACCAAGCCAGCACACAGCATGCCCTGCTAGGTTCTAACAGCAAGCGTCCTAGGTGGGACGTGCCAGAGAGTCTCTGGACACAGGACAGGGCCGTTGCCTGATAACACCCTCCTGCGCTTTGGGCCATCCACCTTGAAAGGACACAAGCCCTGCTAAGAGTGCCACACAAGCATCATCCAGTGTCCATCCTTTTTAAAGACAATTTTGAGCCAGTTGAGTCCTCAAACTGCATGCGGCCGCACTGCTGACTATTGTCATGCCGCAGTCACCAGAGCCACCGGAGATGCCTCGACCAGCATTCCAGATACGCCAACCAGCACAGAGACAATGATTCTTAGCCCCGAGCTAACGCGCCGGACAGACTGCAGACATCCGTCCAGCCTCGCTTGCCAAATTGCCTGCTGCCTTATACCCACAGCTGTCTCCTGCCACTAACACTGTCTCACTGGCTGCAAACGCTGTCGAGCATCAAGAACTTCTTCAGCACCAGGTACATTGTGGTTCTGCCCCCCTGGTTCTTCTCTGAAGGCCCCTAGAGCAGCGAGCAGCGTCCGTTGAGCGGAACTGATGCCGTTACTTTTCCACTTTAACTTAGTATTAACTCAAACTTGATGGCGAGCAGCATCCGTTGAGCGGAACTGACCCTGTTACTTTTCCACTTCAACTTAGCATGAACTCAAACTTGAAGGCGGGCAGCCTCGGTTTGTGCGAAGCTGAGCCCGTCAACTTTTTCACTTTATTAACTTGTACTCGAACACTCCACCTTTCGGACCCGGCTTTATTTTCAGCCGGTTCCACTTTTACTACTTTACAGGTGCATGATCGTTAAACCTTTTCACCCCCCTGTCGCCTGCCCCCACCCTTGCTCACCGTTGGCCAGGTGTATATGCACTAAACTTTCCCTTCACCCAACCCCTTCCTAACCCAGCTTCCAGGTCCCTATCTTATTCCTTGCCCCTGCGATCTCATCACAACCCTCGCTCTCCCACAAGGGTACACCATCCTTAGACAGGATCGCAAGACTTTCTGAGCCGTAGCTCTCCTTTCTAAAGAATCACTCCCCATTAGATTATGCAACCAACCCTGGGTAAACTCCTCAATGCTAAACTCGCACTATCTCCCAACTGCACCATAAACATCATAATCACATACAGACCTCCTGGAACAGCCCCATATTACCAAAGGCACCTTCTCCATGTCCTAGGAAACAACTTGAGTTCTACCAAATCCATACTACTAGGCAACCTCAAACTAGGCCTGCATGACCCCAAGGACAAAGCAGCATCATCTCTTGCCAAAGAGCTCACTGACTTAGGGTTCGCCCGCCGTATCACAGTACCTACTCACTGTAAAGGTTGCTCCATTGACTGGATTGTAGACCACAACTGCTCATCCACCATCACCTTTTTTCACTCACCTTTCCTGGGCACCTCCATCTTCAGCAGCGATCATCCTGATCCGCAGCCACTTCCCAGAGCCTAGAGAGAAAAAGACAAGAACACAACGTGAGAGAAGGAAGGGAATAGGAAAAGCTCAGTTTCCTTCTAAGACTTACCTGTTGGGTCATTCCCATTTCATTTCGGGTCCTGCCGCTTCCTGGCATTCCGGCCCCTGGCCCCTATGGGGAAAAAAGACAAAAACATTGAATGAGCGAATGCAAAGACATTACCCGAACGCTCATCCAGAACTTACCTGTCATTTATTGGAACTGCACGTTTCACTTCGGGTCGGCGCCATATCTCCGGCATTCCGAACCCCCGGCCCCTAAGGGGAAAAAGACATAAGCGTTAGCGCTTGCTGCAATAAGACAATGAACATTATTAAGCTTGAACTTTTGAACTTGCAACAGAACTCTTACAGCGCCTTACCTGAATAGTCAAGCTTATTTGAACTTCCATCAAACCTCAATCCAGTGAAGTAACTGGGTTTCAACGCGCCCCTGCATCAGAAGCAGGATGGAGAACTCATCCTTCCAGACCCTAAGGTGAGACTTCACAGGGAATCGTGGAAGGGTATCGTGGAGGGTTGGAAGGGAGTGGGAGGCTTGAGCATTATTCAGTCAGTAGGTAATACTCCCTTTTCACGCACAGGGGAATATTCCTACGAGCCAGAGAAGCCAGGGTAGAGGGGCCCTACCTGTCCATCTTCAGAGTCCTGCGCTTCACCATTGAAGAAGCATCAGCACTCAAAGCCAGACCTGCGCCTCTGTGGGAATCAGGTGAGCGTGACACCCCCCCAGCCAAAGTTAGAAGCTCCAAAAAACTTACCAAAGCCAACCTCCTCCCTCTTCTTGATACTCCTGAACTCAAACCTCCTTTTATCAACAACCCCACTGTCCTTGCCAACATCTATTCCCACACACTCAACAAAGCCATTGAGGTCATAGCACCTATGGAGGACAAGAAGAAAAAAGATCCATGCACACCAACTCGTGTTTCACAGAAAAGCTATCAGCCCTACGCATAAACAAGCGTCAGGCCCTAGCCAAATAGCAATCCACGCCCAACCAAACCACCCTGACAGAATTCAAAAATATCTCATCAACCTACAAAAAAGCCATCGTCTAAGCCAAATCTGACTCCTTCAACCTCAGAATCGCCACACCAATTCCAAAACCAAGGAAATGTTCTCAATCTTTAAAGATCTCATCACCCCGTCCACCTGCCCAGACGAAATCACCAAAGACAAAACTTGGTGCTCCAGCATTCAAGCAGCCCTCATAAACAAAATCAAGCTACTCCAAGAGAAAATCCAATATCAGCGTAAAACTCTACCCAACCAGGACAAAATACTCCCACCCACTTCCCCCTCTCCCAACCTAGACACCCCCCATTCTCTTTCAGCGACGTCACAGAAACAGAAGTCACTAATCTCCTCCAACGCATCAAGCCATCCACCTGTGAAGGGGACATCTGCCCACCTACTATCATCAAAGAATGCTCCACTGCTCTCACCCCGATCATCACAGCATTCATCAATGCCTCCTTCTCCACTGCCCTAGTACCACAGAGCTTAAAAGAAGCATGGGTCCGCCCACTCATTAAGAAACAGTCTCTAGGTCCCGCCTGCTCCAATAACTACCGACCCACCAACACAGTCCCCCTTCCTCCTCAAAGTCTTAGACAAAGCCGCCCACACCCAAATCCAACACTACCTTGAATCCAACACCATCCTAGACAAAAGACAGTCAGGCTTCCGTAAAGGTCACGGCGCAGAAACCGCCCTTCTAGATCTAAAAAATCTAATTACCAAGATAATGGACAAGGGCCAACATGCCCTGCTGCTTCTCCCAAATCTCTCCGCTGCGTTTGATCTTGTTAATCATAATATTCTGACCTCCCACCTCTCCAACGCGGCCCTCTTCTCCAAAGAAGCCACTTCATGGATCACCTCCTTTCTAGAAAGCAGGGTCATGAAGGTGTATTCCGACCAAGCCAATGCTACTCCCACCACCATCGACTGCGGAGTGCCCTAGGGATCTTGTACTGCACTCACACACTACAATCTATTCACAAAACCTCTCTTCGACAAACTAGACTCGTTCGGCATAGCCTACACGAACTACGCTGACGATACACAAGTACTCCTCCCCCTCACTGGTTCTTACGACCAATACGCTGAAGCCCTCTCCCAAATCTACTAAACCATACAAATCTGGATGGCAACCAATGTTCTCTGCCTAAACGGAGACGGAACTGAGATCATTCGCTTAGGACCCAAGGAAATTCTACCCAAACTCAACCAAAGCTATACTAATTTCACCATTGACAATACCAACATTCCAGTGGCCACCTCCATCAAGCCCCTCGGAGTCTACATAGACTCAACCCTTTTTATGACCTGTCAGGTCAGTGCCATCGCCTCTGCTTCGGCTCATACTACCAAATTTATAAATGTCATCAAACCTTTCTTATATACCAAAAGTTGCCTCTCCATCGCTCGTGCTGCGATTGGAGCTGAGCTGGATTACTGTAATGCCCTCCTTGCTGGCACCTCAGCTAAAAATCTCAACAGGCTCCAAATAGTTCAGAACAATGCTCTTCGAGCAGCTCTCAGCATTTCCAAAAGGGACCACATCACACAGGCTAGTCGAGCCGCCCACTGGCTCCCTGTCAAGGAAAGGATCCAATTCAAGATCCTCACCCTAACATACAAATGCATCAATTTCTCTGCCCCATCCTACCTATCGGGAACCATCACTAGAGCCACCTCTACATGCCCCAAAAGAAGTCAGCATGCCAACCAACTCCGCGTTCCTACCATCAAAAGAGCAAACGCTGGTGGTCTAGGCTTTCCACGCACAGCACCCAATCTCTGGAATGCCCTTCCCAACGAGCTCAGAGCTGAACCATCCCTATCCACCTTCCGCAAAACCCTCAAAACCACCCTGTTCAACTAACATCAGCCTACCTTCTCACTCTATCCTTGCCCTCCTCCTAAGCCTGCTACCTCCTCACCACTTACTCCATGTAACTAAGCTCTTTTGCATCTCATGTATTTAATTTGTAAACTTTCTGTACCTTCTGTAACCAGCAAGTATCTCTGTAACAGCGCCAAGATGCCCAGGGGCTGCTGTGCGCTTTATAAATGCTAATAAATAGAGACAGTTACAACCCTTTGCCCCTTTGGTGTTGAAACCAAATAATCTTGAACAGTAAGACTGATTGCTTTACCAACTACACTCCTGTCAGTGCAATCCTTTCCTTTGTGAAACTGTCTTTATTCTGGGTTCCTTTACAGTGTGGGTTGTAATTGTAGTGTGCTAGAACTGTCTGTTGTAGTAATAATAAAGTAGTTATTTGTATACAACCTTGACTGGACAGTCCCTTTTATCATTGGGTAATGTATTTTCGCTGTGTTGCAACTAGCCAACAATTCATGACCTTGCAGAGATAAGCCTGCCGTTCCGTCCACGTGTGCAAAATTGGACAAGGAGGTCTTGTAATTTACGTGCATTCCAATCTGTTCGGATCCCTTCTGGTGTACTAGAGGTGTGGGGTTGATTGATGGTTTAGAAACCGATTCATCTCTGGACCACTGGTTCCCCGGAAGTTGATTCGTCGCACAGGTCCCACCAAGTGCAGTTCAGCACCAAAATGCTTGGCAGCTCTCCTCTGGATGGAGAGGCATCATTTGAACTGCAGAAGAGCATCTTTTGACTAACTGGTATGAGTGACATTGGGCTGGCATGAAATGCATCACTGTGCCAGGATAAAAGCAGTCATGGGATGAAGTAAGATGTCAGTGAATTTTTCTCCTTTGCGATAGAAAACAATGGCCACATTTCTCAAGGGTCCACTTGTCCCACTGTTTCTTTTGTCAGAATAAACGTGCACTAGCAAATTGTTACCTCGCAAAACATCACTAGTAATACCAACTTCAGTATCCGATAAAACTTTTGGGGCCTTACAAAAAAAATGCATTCACCTGCGGCACACAAAATTCCAAGACATGTTCAGTGGAAAAGAAAAACTTTTAAAAAAAGTACTATTGGCTTTAACAAGTACATTTTGGTAAGTAAGCAATAAAAGATCAGTTGGGGGAAAAAAAAACAAGATTAAAGTACTTAAATTGGTTTCAATTTCTGCAGCAATACCTGGAAGATCCGACTGATGAGGGATCCCTCTGTAATCATTTTGCAACATGATTAAATGAAATGTAAACATTTTGTTTTCTTCCTAGGTTGTATTGAAGAACCCAGTCCGTGCAGCCAGCCCTGCATAGCAGAGATGAAACTCAAGGAAGAGATTGTGGTGAAAATTGTTGAGCCAGATGAAGAAGCTGCCCAGGACGCTCGAGCGGTGCCTCCCAGCCAGGACCATTTTCCTTTAATGGAAGCACCCTACTTCAGTTCCTTTGGGAAGGTGGAAGGCAAAACAAACTTTCAAACCCAGGCAGATGAAAGTGACACTTCTGAACCGGACCCAATTCACCTACAGCAGCAGCAGATCCAGGTAATGCAGCAGGGCTTCGAAAGTGTTAACCACAATTTACGCCTCCTGCAGCACAGTATGCAAGACTTGAGCAGCAGCGTGCGACTCATGGCTCATGCCCTTGACGCAATTAAAACCGTCTATGTGAAAAACAATTCTGGTCCATTGACATATTCAAACACTTCCACCCAGACTACAGCTGGATATCGAAGTCCCGTCTCTCCAACAGCTGATAATCGAAGCAGAAGCCATGCAACAGAGAGCAGCAGCAGGAGCAGCAGCTGCAGTTCCAGTAGTGTTTCCCAGGAACGGGGCACTTCTGAAGTTCGAGGACACCCTTTGAAGAACATTAAGAGAGAACACACTAACGGATGCTATTACACCTTAGGGGAGACGTAAAACCTGAATACAGAAAAGCTCCAACCTGGACTTTGATTCTTAGAATGTTGGAGAGTAATAGTCTTCTGATCCAGATTATGTAATGGCGAGAGTGAGTTTTGATTCTCGCCTTCAAACCAGATGACCCTCCAAAGTAGAAGTCTTTTCAGGGTACCAGTGACTTGAAGATATGATGCAAGAATTGTTAGACTTAGCCACTTGTCAGGTGTTTATAGGACACACCACAAATGCCAATTGCTTCTTGGTTTTACAGCAGAGATTGCATCCTATTTGCATTGTTGCAGAAATTCAGGTTGGTACATTCAGACATTTTATTTAAAATGAAAAGACAAATCAAATGCGAAAGGAGGGTAGCATGCCAGAGGAGTATACCGGACATAGTCAAGTCACGAAAGGTGAGTTGTCAGTTTTTTGCCCTGAATTCCGGAAGGCTGGTGGCATTATGAGTGGCCGCAAGGAAGCAATTTTCTAGTCGGGTGGATGTTGGCCAAGCAAGATGAGAAGAATCAGAACATTCTAACATAATAGTACAGAAAAGTTTGAGAAATTGTAATGGTTCCCTGTCTTAACTGGCAAGGGCGCATATCGCCATACACTGGACAGCAGTCACTCTGATGACACCATAAGAACAAGGAGGATGAGACGGGCACGTTTCTTTTTTTTCTTCTCGTAGATGTAAGAGGTATGATTCTGAAAGTAATTCTTGCTTGCTCAGGGAGGCAGCGGACCCCCTCGAATGTCATTTTAGTCTAGTTGGTACAAGTTGGCAGGCCTGCATAGAGGGCGTTACCATAGTCCAGATGTGAGTTTTCAAGTGCTTCTAAAAATGAACCAGTGTGGGGAGGAAGGTAAGAACATTCTTTAGGTGCATTATTTAGAAGCAGTGGGACGAAACTGTGACACAGATTTATTCTTTTTGCAGAGGTCTTCATCCCAAGTGTGCATAAAGTTCTTACCTTTTGCACATTTGTGGGTTGTCTCACAAAAGAATGAGGGTTGGGCAGAGTGAATCTACCTTCTACAGAGGCTATGTTGGTCCGAGGACTAGGATATTAGGGGCCCATATACTTTAAAGCAGTTTTGTCCCATGCAGATTTTGTTTGCACCAAAACCCTTAACTGTATGGAAAACTGTCCCAATTGGTGTGCAATGCGCATCTGTTTGTCTGGTCGTAAAAGTGGAAATGTAAACTGCATGTGGTCAGAGCACAACAGGCTAAAGTGGAGTGTAGTGTAAACTTTAGAAAGGAGTGGACAGTGGGGAGCCCAACAAGTCATGAGTTAGGGTGCTGGAATGTGAAGAGCAACATATGACCGTCATGCACTTCCTGGGTTGGGCAGGGAATAATCCAACTATTTGATAGCAGACCTACGACAATGCTCAAGTTTAAAGGCAGTAGAGGAGGATGTTGTGGTACCCCGCACCTTGTCACAACACTTTGGTAAAACGCATTTGGTGAAACAGCAGTTTACCTGAGGTTTTTGCACGTTCTTATAGGAGGGTGGTTTAGGACACATCTAAAAAATATATATTTTTGGGCTAGTGGAGATGTAGGGGAGGGGGTAGCATGTGGGAGAAGATATGGGTGACTTGCCCACCCATAAAAACACTGCAAAAAATTGGAAGGCGGCCATGCGACGAGGCGAGCCAGATTCAATGTTGTTGTTGTCCACAGTATTGAACCCCACCAAGAGTGTTCTGCAAGAGTGAGCATGCTTAGGAAGCCACTCGCTGTAAACGTCAAGCAAGATGTCCTATAATTGTAACAGGAGTTTACGTGGTAAGATCAGTCGATGTATGTGCCAGGAGGTAGCAGAATTGTACCCGAGTCTGGAGCTGGGCGCTGAACTGCTTTCCCAAAAAGGCCTGCAACGTAGAAGAATTTGTCAATGTTTGCTGGATCAACTAAGACCTTTCAAAGAAGGGTGGGATTAGGGCATGTCAAAAGACTTCAGGTGCTTCCGATTGTTGAAAACGTTTAATTTTGCAACAGACTTGGTAAGGGTCTCTGTGTGAGGTTTGCCAGTGGCTGCAGGGCAAGGGTTTCCAGGTTCAAGGTGAGAGAAGCACCTGTTTGATAGAGCAGGCAAGGCTGCGCCCCTGGCTGTGGTCCTTGGGCTTGCCACCTTGGTGATCTGAGGATCTTGGTCTTGATTGGCTGGGTCTATGGTGGTACTAATTTTTTTTTTTTGTGTGCATCTTTTTCTTTAAAGAAGTTGACCAGGTCATTGCAGAGATTCTGGGTTATCTGAACAGTTCTATGTTCTTTCATCGTCGGTCATTTTTACAACTGCTTTTTAAACAAGTACAAAATAACGAAAAAAGGTAAATCGATCTTTTTTTGGGGGGTGGGGGATTTAGCCTCCCAAACATCCCCGCCACCATCTATTTTTAACCATTCAATTTCCCACCCCCCAAAAAACGTTGATAACCCTTTTCGTAATTTTGTACTCGTTTAAAAGTCAGTCGTAAAAATTACTGATGATGAAGCGGCGTTATGCCATGCAAACAACCTCATGAGAGTCTGGCCAGGCTGGGTATATGTTGGGAAACGTGCATTCACCACTATGGGCTCCTTAATTGGATCATTTTGTCCAAACAATACTCTTTTTCTGCTGCAAAGATAGTTATGTGGTGTGCAGAAGCTTGAATAATACCATTGCAAGGGATGGCTTATGATTGCTAACAATTTCCATCTTGCAGGTTCTTGGATTGAACTGGTAGAGTTTTTTTTTTAAGGTCTACTTGCGCCTGCCAAGAGGCCAGGGTGCTTAGTAAGAATTTAGTCCAGATGTGGTGGTTGTGCTGGTAGAGATCAGCATATACTTGAAGTTATTGAAGATGAGTTCTTTTGTGACAACATTGTGGGTTTGAATTCTCTGTACTTATGTAGTGGTGTCAAACATAAAAGCATAAGGGAGTATTCTGTGGTCTGTCTATATGCTTCCAAGTAAGCTGATTTTACTGACATTCTGTTGCCCTTTGTCAAATCTTTGCCCTTGATGTGGACTGCCCTTTAAGCCAAGAGCTTCTTGTTGACACCCTCTCAGAGAGATGCCCAGGAGCTGGCTGGTGAATGCAGTGGGGTCACCCTGCTGCCAGAATTGGAAATCTCTTCCTCAACTAAGTGAGGCCTGTGGAAGAACAGGAGCTATGACTGATCACACCCAAAAGTTCCATCTGCAGGTACAAGATGGGTCAAGAGTTAGCTATTAGTACAATAAGATGGCCTATTTCCTGATTCAAAAGAGAATGGTCACAAACATGCAAAGAAAAAAGTGGTACCTGAACAGGCAACACATCAAAATCGGTACATTAAAAAATGGTGTAAAAATGTATACTTTATTATGCAAGATTAAGAACATCTGCTGCCATCTAGCCAGAATAAATGAGTAATTAAATGTATTTCAGGATAATTACCAACCTGCAAATTCCAGCCAGTGGGCCACTATTCCATGACTATTGTGAAGGGCACTGCCGCCATTGATTATGGCTTTGTTACTAAACTGAGTGGATACCACTATCTGGTGGCGACCGAGTTTGCTTACAAGAGCAATCCCCAAATTATATGCATGCCTTGCCCATTAAATGCCGTAGGTCTCTTGTCTTAACCTTTATTTTACTCGGTCCAGGGATTTGTATATAAACTTGAATGCCAACATATTAAAATACAAATTTCAGAATTCTGAAGAATGTAGCATGAATGATATTTAATCCATCTAAAAGTATCCACGTCCAAAATCACTCCTCAGGTTATCCGAATGGCAGCCATACCAACCCACCAGCGATATGAAATCAGTGTATCCACTTTATCTAAGCTACTTCCAGTTTGAAAGTGTGCTTGCTTTTGGCGGTAGGGTCCTGACTTTGGAATTGCTGGCCTGCAAACCTCAGCACTACCATGGACTGTTACAATTTCCAGAAACACCTGAAGACCAACCTGTATAACAAAGATTTGCAACCTACTCCATTGATTCTCCCAGCACCAGACTTCGTTATTCTTGCTGTTATGCCATGTTTCTTTGTTTTGTTGAACGATCAAGTTTCAGAAGCAGCTTGTTGCTTTTTCGTGATGGCAAAGTTTGGAGCGATATGAAAAAAACATAAATACATTGTTTTTGCAGAGCATATGAATGTTATTGGGTGGTATAAATAACTGCATATTGTCGCTCCTTTAGGTCACATAGTGAACATCCATAATGCATCTGTTATTTGGACTAAACCCTGCATGGTCACCTTTTAATGTCTCGGGACCTTAAGCAATCACAAATAGGAGTGACACATTTTGTTGAAGATTACTGCACCCTTGGCAGTTGATTCTAGTTCTCAGCAGCCATTGTATCAAAGGTACTTTAATAAATCAGTGGTGCAGTGGATGCACACTTTTGAAAGCAACAGTTTGTATTGTATGGGTTTGTGCTTTTTATAGCTGGAGTCCTTTGATAATATCTTATGCAGATTGAGTGCTAGTGAGATGTTTACTTTCATCTAGAGTCAAGCATGTGGCAGTAAGACTGATGGCACATACACGTTATGGTTATCAGTTCTGTGGCATGAGACAGAAACGTTAGATTCCACATGGATCAACACCAACCACAGCACCGGATGCTCCTTACCTATGCTCAGCCCATGTTCAAGCACAGACTTCATGACCGGCTCAGCGAAGACAAGGTCCCGATTTACAGTTGACTGTGGGAGGTAATATACAAGGCCACTGACAGACTATCAGTTTAAACTCGACCACTGGCAAGAAAGTAGGCGGAACCGCACTTGTTAATATTTCAGTGTTAACCAAGTCTTCACATCGGACACCTCCCAGATTGCAAATCGCTCCTACTACACTGCACCGTCTCAAATACATCCCCACTCAACTTCTCCCTAACCTAAAGCCCCTGCTCTCTCATACAACCATTAATAAAAGGACAATGTCAACTGATTTTGTAGCTAACCTATTAGTAGACTGGCAATACCTTACCATATTGGGCAATTTTTATTTTGTTGGTTTTTTTGTTTTGTTATGTTGGAACAAATCAACCGTTCAATTTATTACAATTTCAATTGAGATCACACATTGTAAAAGAAGAAAGGGAAACAGAAGATTAAAACATATTATTGCGATACATAGCAGTGCATAATTTCCAATCTTAAAATACCATTAGATCACAAAGTCTAAAAGTGATTCAAGGAGAGAAAGTTGTGTGAAATTGTCCTCATATTTCCACAGAGATTTCTCAGCACATCATAAACTGTCAGCGACATTTGATTAAATCCAAATGAGGTGAAGGATTGATTTGTAAAAATTAAGGTACACTACCAAGCCAAGTGACTGGCCAAATAACTAGCCCAAGTTCAGAGACAACAAAAATTTCACAGCAGCAATACTAACACTTACACGCTCTCCATTAAAGATTTTGAACCACAATGAATCGCAGGTTAATTTAGACTAGCCTTGAAACAAAGATTGCAGAAAGGATATTCTCTTTAAGTACAAAGATGGACAGAGTGTGAGCAAATGCTTAAGAGTCTCAAATTCGTTTGAGTTATGGCAGAATCTGCATGAGCTGTCCACTCAGGCAATTATCTTCCGGTTTGATAAGACTTCTCTTGTTGGACACAAATTTAGGCAAATGTCGAAGAAACAAATTCCTGTAGATTGGAAAGGGGAGTTTTATCAGGTAAGGCTCAATATCATGAAGATTCTTGATCCTGAAGTTTCCATGCTTGAAATGTTGGTAAGTCATGCATTGTTCTCGTGTTTGAATCCAGTCATAGAGCCATAGTTTTTTCTTTGCACAATCCGGGTTAGTTTTAAGAAGCAAGATTGTAATATCTGCAGCTTCCATGATTGTGACAACTCGCTGTTTCTAAAAGGATTGAGGATCAACGGCTAGTAAGCATTTCCTATACAAGGTACATCATTTCCAGACATAAAAGATACCAAGTAATGATAATCCCAACTCATGTCTAATTACGCTCATAGGTTGACTAGTGGGTAAACAGAGTACCTGCTTCCAAAATAGGCCCTGTAATGTTAACCAGAAGGTCTCTTCCTTCCAGACTCTGGTCTCCGCACCATAAATGAGAATGGGTACCACCTTTGGTTTAAAGTATTTGATGGAAAATTTGCCAAACTTCTTATGAATAATTCAGGCATTTTGCAACCGCTGTTTGAGTTTTGCGCCTTAGGTCTACACGATATGGCAAATTGGAAGGATGATTGTTCGTGTTGAGGGCCAAAGGAGATTCATGCAAGTGCCACGAATAGGAGCATTTGCTGATCTGATGGTGAGTTGCGCAGATCATAACCTTTGTTTTATCCAGATGTTGTCAAATGATTCGCAATAGCATAGTGCTCTAAAGTTGTTTAGCGATTTTGAACACCTTTGGGAGTCTTAAATAGAAGGAGTAAATCATCTGCAAATAGAAGCCAAGGTGTTGCACAATGGCCAAGTTTGCAGGAATCGGATACAATATTCAAAAAGTGGTGACCCGTGTCAGATATGAAAAAGTTGAACAATGCATAGGCCAGAATACTGCCTTGCTTAAGGCCTCCATATGCAGGAATTGATCTTGATAGCCTTCTATCTAAGGACAAGCGTATTTGGACTCATGTATCAGCTGTGAGACCAGTGCCTGGTTGTAATTTGAACAGGCTGCTCTTGTCAGTTTGTCTACCAATTATTCATGCGATACAGAGTCAAACTGTTTTAAAATCCACAAAAGCCATATACAATGGTGTTTTAGTCGGTTGCACATGCACCTTTATTGCAGTCATGGATAACAGATTAATAGCAGTGCCTAGCCCCGGGACAAAGCCTGTTTGAAATGAATCATGTAGCCGCTGGGTACTCATCCAGCGGTTGATATCCCCCAGTATCAGGTGAGCAAAGAGCTTCCCCTGGGGCATCAAGCAGTGCTATGGGCCAATAATTCTCAGGTTGCCTCCAATCGCCTATTTTAAATATGGGGATGATGATGGACTTTTGCCATGACAGTGGAGTAAGTTTTTCGGAAATCACATTGGCAAAGATGTTTTTTTGTGTGTGAAAAATCTTTCTTATTTTTAAAATCCAATACAGATGATTAAGACTCGTGCATACAAATTGCTTGCTTAGTAGTGCCTTTGCTGCCACCGGTTTCGCTCTATGCCAAAGTCTTGTATCAACAATCCCAACCTCCCTCCCCCCCCCCACCTAACATATCGTGCTCCTCTAGTGTAGGTATCGCTGAGAAACCATTACCAGGTGTGCTTGAGTGTCCCTAATAGCTGTTTCTACATGTCCCATCAGGTGGCTGTGCAGAGTTACCGGAGAAGTGTCTGCCTTTTCCTCCAACCCTCAGCTTTGGCTTAGATAAATGGGTCAACTATCGCCCAAAATATGTCCCCTATGGTCGGGTTATGCTTCGACTGCCTTTTGAATGCAGCTCGTTCTGATAGGCATGTCTTTGAAAGAAGTGTGACCCGCGTGGTAACTGCAGGTGGTGGTTTGGCCTTCCAGTGGATGACCAGGAGTTTGCATGCTGTGAATAGAATGAGGCTAATGAGTCTGCCCAGGGTGTTGCAGCCTCTCCAGCAAACTGCCGTGGGGGCTATCCTCATCTTAAAGAGCTTGGCCAGGGGGTAATATAGTTGCTGCAGAATTTTATGTTGAATTTCTCTGTTCTTGAGCTTTAGGGAGACCAACGGTAGGGCGGCAAAGTATTCGAGGATGTCTGGTATCTCTATTTGGACCCCTAGGTTCTCAGTCCACGCCCTCACATGTGCGTGGGTCTGCCCAGGTTGTTGGGGATTGCCATTAGTTAGAAGGTGCAGAGATGCAGGAAGACATTTAAATGCTGTTCCATCTCTTTCTCGCATGGCGCCAGAGTCAGGAGACAAGATTCTAATGTAGTGTGGGTGTGTATCGTGGTCTGTATAGGGCGATATCGGAGCCAGTCTCCCTGGTCGAGTCCCAAGATCGTGCATCCCGCTTGGAATTACAGTAGGATCCCCTCCTCACTAATGTCCATCACACGATACTCGCTCAGTCCTGATCTTGTTTGCGGTGTACTTTCTGTGTTAGCCCGTATGATAGTATCGCCCGTATGCTAGACCATATCGGTGCTTTCTGGGTTGGTGCCCCCTGTGCAGCCTGGAGCTTGTGCCATTGATTGATCGTTTGGTCCTATAATCGGGTGTCGTTTGATGTTTGCCGGGAGTTTATTTGGGGGGTATGGCCATAATCTGAAATGGGGAGAGCCGGTCAACAGGGCCAACTCCATGGCCCTCTAGATGGCGTTATCGTTCACGTCTAGCCAGCGTTTCATCGAGCAGATCTGGGCTGCCTGATGGTAGGCTCTCAATGACGGCACTGCTAGGCCACCATTTGTCTTGTCAGCCTGTAGTACAGGAAGGCAGATTTGCATCTTCTTCCCCCTCCATATAAACTTAGCTATAGCTTTGTCCAGTTCTTTAAACATTTTGGGTGTCGGGCTGGTTGGTATCATCATGGCTATGTACATCAGTTTGGGAAATGAGTTCATCTTCAACGCGTTTACCCTCTCTGTCGGGGAGAGGGCTAGTGCATCCCATTTACCTAGATCTAGGCAGATGTTCTTTAAGGTCTTTGGGTAATTTCAAACTCAGAGGTCACCTAATGAGGCACTTATTTTTATTCCTAGGTATTTGATATGATGCGTTTGGAGTGTGAATGGTGCTACCCCACCGGGATCCCATGGGATGTCTTGTCGTAAGGGCATGACCTCGGATTTGCTCCAATTTATTTTATGTCCTGCCATTGGGCCAACTTCCTGTAGTATCGTCCGAATATACAGAAGGGATGAGGGGCCTTTGCTTATGTAAAGCATGATGTTGGCTGCATAAAGGGAGACGCGGTGCTCCCCCTTACCTTGGTGTAAACCCGTCCAGCCAGGGTCTGTGCAAAGCTTAATCGCGATTGGCTTGATGGACAAGGCATAGAGCAGGGGAAGTGGGCACCCCTGCCATGTGCCTGATTGTAGGTCGAATACGAGGGAGGCTATGCTGTGGGTGACCACTGAGGCAGTCGGTCCTGTGTACATCAATTTGATCAGTTGTTTGAGGCGTGGGGAGGGACCCGAAAGATAAATTCCCATTGCACCTTTTGAACGGCTTTTCTGCGTCAACTGCTAGTATAATATCCTCTGGCTCTCTATTCCCAGCAATCATATGTAGTAGCCTATGGATATTGTCACTCGAGTGTTGCGCATAAAGCCTGTTTTGTCTTTATGAATTATGAATGGGAGGCTCTTTTTGATACGCTGTGGCAGACATTTCGCCAATATTTTGGCGTCTACGTTTATCAAAGAGATCGGCTGGTAAGAGCCGCATATTTCCTGGTCCCTCCCGTCCTTGTGGAAGACTATATTTGCTGCAAGCATTGATCGTGGGAGTTGACCCGTGTTACTGCCTGATTAAATACCTCTCCCTAGGTACTAGCTCATCTCCCATGCATTTATAGAGGTCTATGGGCCGGTGGCTTTTTTGATAAAGAGCTCAGCTATTGCACCTGCAATCTCGGCGGCCGTGATGTGAGCATCTAACGTGCCGCTTTGGTCTGCTGGGATCATTGGTATTTCTATGGAGTCCAGAAATGATTCCATGTCCCGAGCTGTGCATGCGTCTGATACTGTATATAGATCTCGATAGAATTCTGCGAATCGGGCGATGATGCGATCATCTCAGGCCACTAGGTTGCCTGCGGCATCCCCGATAGAAGAAATCGTTTGTGGGGCTTGTCTCTGCTTTAGGGATAATGCCATCATCTGCAGTGGCCTGTCACTCTTGAGATAGTATATCTGTGACCAGCTCTTATTCAATTTCTGGGCCCTATCTGCGGTTATTTGCCTGATCATTGCTCTGAGCTTGTTTAATTTGGGACGTAGATTCCTGTCTCGGGACTCTGTGGCATTTTTCTAAGATTCTAAGTTCTTCTGTAAGCCGGGTTTCCGCTTCCCCCGTGGATTGTACCAGCGCGAAATACATTGTCCCCTCAAGGCGGCTTTGAAGGCGTCCCATCACGCATATGCTGTGTAACTCGGCCCCAGGTTATGTTCCCAAAACCAGTCAATGTCGTCCCCTTGCCGTTCTATGAGATTGGGATATTGTAGGATGCGTAAATTTAGACGCCACGTAGGGGGCCTGCGCACTGTGTCCGGGAGTGTGATGCGCAGTGAGACTGGGGCGCGATCCTAGAGGGTGGTCGGCAAGATCGTGCAGTCAGTGACTAGATGAAGTGTGTTAGCCGGAGGTAACCAGTAGTAGCCGAGTAGCTGTCGTGCCAGTGAGAATAGAATGTAAAGTCTTGGCGCTGCCTGTGGGTGCTTCTACAAGGTCTGTCCTCAGTGTTTGCAGGGTTGCCAGTTTCCTCAGGTTAGTGGTATTCGCCAGGGCGGTCGAGGATCGGGTTGAAGGCTACGTTGAGATCTCCCCCTATTATGGTCATATTTTAGAATGTATGTGTAAAGAAGGATGGGGTGTGTCGTGGGGGATTTGAGTGCCTCGAAAATCGTGTGAAGCTCTTGTGCCGTCTGGAGACTTCCATTAAGTAGTCATTGTAGATCCTTATTTCTGCTTCTCTGACTCGGATTGGGCCAGCGGCTCTTCATGCTTTAAGGATGGCCATCTTGTGCTGGAAGTTGAGGAGGTGCGTGGTTATGATCAAAGGGGACTCGTTTGGTGTTGGCCTCGGGTGCCCAGTGTCATCTCTCGATGGTGAGGTCTTGCGCAGGGCGTTTCTGAAGAAATCGTATACATACGCCTCTAAATCCGTTCCATGAGCGTTCTCTGGAAGGCCAACCACCCTTAGGTTGTTTCGTCGGGATCTGTTCTGATCATCAATCCTTTCCCCCCAGTCTTTGTACTTCGCGGATGACCCCATCCAGATCAGTCGCTGTGGTTGTTTGTCTTCTATTGCACTAATTCGCTGTTCATTGTCTGTTACTCTCTCTGCCTGGGCAGCAAGGCGGGTCTGGACATCTTGTAGGGCCCGTTTTATATCCAGCACTGTTGAATTCCTTTCCTGAGTCCGCTGGCCAATTATTCTCATTTATGCCAGTATAGTCTGGAGCTGCATTTGGAAATCCATCTGTATTTTGTTCCGATAGGATATTCTTGGTAGGCTGAGTTGCGCAGCTCCGGGGGTGTACTCCAGATCTGGGACTTGGTTGCTCTGTTGCATGCCCCTTCAGCTGTCCCATCTGTTCAGGTCCCGGTATGCTCTTCCCAATGGGGGAGGTGTTTCCCGCTTGTTCTTTACTTTGGTGCGCAAGTGTCTCCTTCGTTGTGCTAGGTTGCGCCAGAACTCTTATGGGCTGATATGGGCTTTCTTCTGGGGTTGCAACATGCTTGTGGTGGTTGCACTTTGTTTGAGGGCTGTACTTGGCTGTTGCGTGCGTTTGCGCCTGGAATGCGCACACTTTCAGTGAGCTATGGGGCTTGTTGGAGCCCACGGTCTTTATGTCCCAGTTCCTGCCCGTGTATGGCCCATCGGTGGTCACTGGGACATCCGGGGGAGGGAGAGGAGTCTTCCATGCTGTCCCAGGGGTATAGCACCTTGTTGGGTGTGAGGCACCGATGGGTGCTTTTATGTGTTGGTTTTGCAGGGGTCCCTCTGGGTGTCCGCGTTCTGCCCGCCTGCCCTTCGGGGGCCTTATTGTATTATACCCTTGGCCGGGAGTGGGGGGGTGTGAGATCTTGCTTGGTCTCAGCCATGTTGTCTGCAGGCCGGGGTTCAGCAGGTCCCAGGTGGCGGTAGCGTTGTGTTGCTGGTCACCCGCCTGCGCTTTTCACTTACTTGAGGTGGTGAGTTTAAGGTACACTGGCCAATCGGGTCAGGGTATCTGTGTTGGCAGCGAAATTCCAGCTGGGGCCAGGATACTTTTCCTCCTGAAGGGCACGCTCCATACGCAGTGCTGGCCCTCTTTTCCAAGTGTCTCCTGGGTGAGGGACAGGTCCTACCCACTGCGGTTGAGTTTCCTAGTCTGGGCTCTGTGCGTGGGTGTTCTCCGCTCATGCTTGCTGAGTTCCTTGTCAGGTGGCGCTGTGTCCCTCCTTGTTGGATGTTAAGTGGCCAGCGCGGGCTGCTCCCTTGATGCTCCTCACCCCACTGCCGGCATTGCATCCTCTGGGCTAGTGTCGGCTGGGGTCCAGGTGTCCCCCTCTCCTTCGCCTACACCTAGGCTTGGGTCCTTGTCTGCCTCTACAGCAGGGGGCCCGGTCGCATGTGTCACGCTGAATTTCTGGCTGCTGCTGACGGTCCCACACTGCCGTTGTAGGCGAGTTGTACGGCACCAGCACCTTTGTGTAGGGATCTCTCCTCCCACTCCCAGGTGCCTGTGGATTTGGCGGGCTTCGTTATCCGTGAGGGCTCAGTTTCAGGCCACCTGTTTATTTCATTGGTTCCTCTGAGCGGTTTGATAATTTTGTTCTACCTCCTCGACCGTCACAGTTGTGGGCTGAAAACTCCTCCATACACAGACATTTAACGCATTCTGGAGGGTTTCTTTTTTCGTATTACGCCATCATTGGCAGGAGCTCCGTCAGCCCAAAGCCATCTTGCTCTGGCTCTCTAGCACCCCTTCTACATTGGCAAAGATGGTTAAAAGAATTGTGGCCCAGGCATCAGGGTGGGCTTTCAACATTCTATTAGATAACCCATCGGGTCCAGGTGCTCAATTTTGAGATTTGGTAGATGATATCATTTCTATGAAATTAAATTCATATGTTATCTGATGCTGCCTGTTGGATATTGGACGGAGGAGCATATAATGTTTTGATAGTATTGTGCCCACAGATGATCTTGTACTGTGTTGATTTGCATCAGGACTTGGGTGTCATAGGTGGGACGATTTAACAGACTCCAGATAGACACTGTGGTTTTTTAGGCTAGAGCACAAAGCATTTTTTATGCATCTTGCTGCATGCCTAAGACTTTGTGAGATGGTCAATAATTGCAAACATATTCCCATCTGTGAATATATAGTCAATAATGCTTCCGGAGACCCTCTCCTCCAAGTGCTCTGCAGTGAGATGTCTCAGTTGATGGCTCCATTAAGAACTGTGTCTCATCCATCAATGTTAGCCAGCGCTGCACAAGATCAACAGATTTAAGCGGCTTCTTGGTTAGAAGATGAAGATTGAAATTGTCCACCAGAATCGTGACACTTACCAAGCAGTCATCAAGAATGAGAACCAAAGTGAGCACCATGTCTCTGGTTCATTGCTGGAGTGGTTCCAATAAAGATTGATGAGGACCAACATTTCAGAAGGAGTTCTGATTTTAACTAATTGGATTAACAGGTTCGGGGTGGCCCATGGTTCCAAGTGAATGCCCTGATTAGTTTTGACTGCAATCAAAAGGCCGGCCATGGGCCTACCCTTGATCGGGCTTTTGGCTGGGAGCAAAGAACCAGCGTAGTTAACCCAAACAGGGGTCTCAGTCAACCAAACTTCTTCTAAGGCTATGATGCCATAACTGCTTAATGGATTATTGACAGAGGTTAAAAGATGTTTGAAGCCTTTGTGTTCCAACTAGCAAATTTGCAAGAAAGATGGCACGAATTGTTAATTTGAGTTACAACTTTGTTACTGAGAGGCATATCTAGATGTTTGTATACTTTCTACCTGCAGAATTGTCTTAAAGGCACTCTGAGTGCAGGTGACTTTCCAGGAAGTATCTGATCTAGTGCTGGCATTCTTGTGTGCAGTCGCACTAATCCTAGCTTGCGTAGTAGATATATGAGGAGATGCGTCTTGGGTGAGTATGAAGCCCAGATGGTATGATTGTGGTCTTGCTTATCATAGGATGTTTAAGACTATGCCAGATTGGATTCAGAGTCTTGCGATGGTCAACCCATTAGGATGTAAAAATTCAACTTGGCTACGTCTGAAGAACCTAAGTCCTCAAGGCTGTCTATATCACTGAAGATATTCAGTATGCTGGCCCTATTGAGATCATAAGTTGGATATGATCCACCTCTACATTGCAAAATTAGATCATGATGAGCAGACATATTATATTGCTTTGTTGTTTTTTGCTGCAACTGTCTAGAATGTTCAACAACAAAGGTCCAAATGTTGGGACATAATTGCAGCCGAAAAAGTCACTGCCATCCGGTTCGGGAACAGAGACAAGTTCTATCAGACCTGGGCTCCCTTCCTGGACTACACACACAGTACCCAGGGCTGGCAAGGCAACCCCCAACACTGCGATGGTTGGAAAAATTGGACTAGAGGGCGACCTGGAAGACTCCAGGCATAAACCCGAAACCCAAGCGTGGCAGAGGAACTAAACAGGCAGAATACGCCGGGTCAGCAATCACAGGGCCCATTGCGAAGAACCTTCAGACGAGACAGATGACCAAGTGCGCCGATGTGTATTTCCTCCTCAGATTATGCGTAAAGCCAAACTGCTGTCTCTCATGTTCCCTGTTCCCCCTTGTCCCCCTCCCTCACCCACCCCCATGGACTATTTCTGTGGAAGATTTTCTTTTTGTTACCTAGTTCCTTGTAATTGTTTGTTCTCCGTTACTTTAGCTCTAATCATCACAGATGTCAATTGATGTGTGCTGAAAAGCTGGAATGTATAAAATAAATAAAAATATATTTGAAAAAAAAAAAGAAAAGGTTTGATTCTGAACCCTCGGCTTGAAGAGTGATGTTGGGAGTCTGATAGACAGAAGTGCTAACTTTCTGCATTGGCCATTTCAGGCTCTCATTCTCAGAGGAGAGTTTGTTAAATCCAGTTTGTGACAGGGCGGGGCAGCATATTTGGCCATCGATTTTGTAATCACATTACGCCTTTGCTCTACTGTGAGGAACTCTTAGCCCTGAAGGCTCTTGGACCTGGGTCATCTATCTTTCGTGAAGTTCCACTTTGTGTACTAATTTGTACAGAGGTTTGTAAGTTAGCTCATCAGCATTGATGGAAGGGGGTGCTAGAGGTTTATCAGGTTTATTTGGAAGTCGTTTGGTTTGGTTATGGTTGCATATTTCTTGGTTATAGCATTCTTTGCCATTAAACTTTGCCAGGCATAGTTAGAGATTGAAAGAATTTGCACAAGTCTGATTGCGTAGAGCCCAGAGGCGCTTTCATGTTTTTTGTTTTCTTTGCAGAGGTACAAGATTTGGCATTAGTCTCTGGCCGCAAGAAGATTGTAAAGGCTGGCTTTATAGATGGTAGAGGGGCCAAAGAGCCATCAGGAGGGCGAGTTTCGGGCACTATAATAACTGAATCACATAGCGAGGACAGGAAGGGAGAGCTAGCTCCTTTGACTTGTGTGTCTCCCGCTGTGATTGTTATAGTTGGTTCATTAGTAAAGAGTAGCTCTTGTTTGCATTGCACTCGCGGACAATTAATCTCTGGGTTATTCGAACAATGATCCAGCGATTTCATCAACATGGAGGTTTGCTTTTCAACCTTTATCTCGAGATTCTCAAACAATTTGGTTAAGGATATGAGGGCCGTGTTCATAGCACTACGTGTAATTTCAACAAGTCGTAAGGAGAAAGCCTGGGATAATGGAGCTCTGCGCGGTGTAGGATGGGAAAACGATAAACACAGAACAGAGGAACTAGAGCATAAGTTGGGAAACATTATGGGAGATTGGGACAAATGGATTAGATGAGGGCGGGGCATGTGAATTGGAGAAAGCTGGCGGGCAAGTGACCCAGCCGCTGGATCATGAGTGGAGCGATTCATATCCAATAATTCAGTAGCAATTGACCCTATGCCAGAAGGAGAATTCAAGTCCATTCCAGAAGAAACCTGGGGGATGGTATCAGTCACAGATTTGGACGAAGGAAGCAAAGATGCCGGGTTTTGATGAATTCGAGCTACTGTCACAAAATCAGACAAAGGAGGTTCAGTCAAATGGCTTAATGGAGCGGTGGGCAGGGTCTCTGTTGGTTGATTGACACATGGGGAAGATGAAGTTCTAAGTGGGGGGGAAGTTGAAAGAAAGACGCCGGCCAATAGCGAGTCAGCGGGAGTTGACAAATCAATTGGTAAGTTTGTATTACTAGAATCTGATTGAGTATTGTGTACAGTCAAGACAAAGGGGAGAATTTCCACCACAACTTTTGTTAGAGCTTTTGTAGTGTGCTCCGTGCTGCAGAAGGCTCTAATATCAGTTGTGAGGGAGTGCGAGCGAGGTCGCATGAGGACGGCACTTTGTTGTAAGGATCTGGCAGAGTTAACATTCCTCATTGGCGTACATTTTATTCGTTTTAATAATTTCTTAATTTCATTAGGAAGGGGCATGGCTGACTTCAAAGAGTAGGTAGACAGAGAGAGGACTGGAGGTCAATGCTAGTTCTCGTGAATAGAAAATGTTGGGGGAGGACACAATGAAAACCAGTAAATGTTGGATAGGCGTCATACACTAGACACCTGCCCAACTGCACTCTACAAAGCACTCCGCAATGCATGCGACTTCCTGCTTTTGTAGGCAGCTGCAGGTAAGCGGGCAGAGCCAAGAGCTTGTGAACATAGAAAGCTGTTGTTGCTTCCAAACGAGTGACAATTTATTGCAAATGTATGCAGTTAGGTTTATGCAGTGATAAGAGTCCCGGAGCCTGGCTGGACTCTACAATGGCCATTTTTTTAACCTTGGGCTGGCTGGGAGTAAAAGGGTAACACTACTACCAAAACCCTGCCATCGAATCTGCATGCTCTAGACTGGTATGCAGTGATGATTTTGCCAAATTGAAAATAACTAATTGAATTTTTAACAAATCCAAAATGTCAACAACAAAAAAAAAAGAATTTGTAAAAACTATATATATATATATGTGTGGTTGGGAATGGGAATAGTAGTTTTGGGTGTGGAGGAAACATATTCATAAAATAAAACGGGGGGCTTGGGTGGGGAATCCCCCGCCGCCCAAAACAATAACATTTTATCTGGAGGGCTTAGGGCAGCTATACCTGTAATGACTCAGAACACACAACTCTTCAGGGCTGCTATCGTCGTAATGGCTCAGCATACACACCTCATCAAGGCTACTATACCTGTAATGGCTCAGAACACACACCCCATGTGGGCTCTTGAACTTGTAATGGCATACAGTGTTGGTAAAGCATCTGCATTCAAGCAAGTGCTGCATCTGGTCAGACACACCTCTAACTCAATTCCCAGCCTAATGGCCAAAAGAAGGTTTGCACACATCTCAAATGGAGCACCCAATGGTAAAGCTGCAATAGATTTTTAAAAGGAAAAGGCAATTTCAGCGTTTTTATTATTTATTGGTGCAATGTTAAAAGAAACAGAAAGAAAAATAGGAGAGGAAGAGCACCTCCGAACCTAAGCAATACAGAAGAACAAAGCTGTGGCGGGGAGGAGGGTCGAAGGGACAGACACATACTAGACAATCCAAAACATGAATTTGAGCAACAGGAAGAGAGAGCAAGGAGCTACCTGAAAGGGCAACAAAGAAAGTGAGACAGGAAACAGAGTTAATAATAGGACAAACACACAATAGGAGTGAGTGATAGAAGCAGAGCAAACAAGACATTTGGAGACAGTAAAATAAAACACAGATCAACAGCAGGTGGGGAGAGATGGAAATAGAAAAGCAAGACTAGAAAAAGGCAGGCCAGTAACTTAAGAGACAGTGCAAGAAAGAATCAAAATAACTGAGAAAATGACATGAGAGAGGACGAGGCGGTATATATGCAGAGCTGGGATAGGCAGAGTGACAGAAACACTGCAAAATGTGGCGTCACAACACTTAAGGGTGAGAGGCAGAGCGTCAGAAAGTGAGAGACTGGGGAAACGAAGTAGCAAAGGGAAGGAGAGATGGAGCAAACACATGGAGTGGCTGTCAAGCAGGTAGTGCCAGGCAGCAAAAGTAGGCCGGAGAGACAGAAATGATGCTGGTAGAGAGAGGGACTTGATTTATGAATCGCCCGATGTAACTAGTTAGCATCTGTCGTAACTCTTAATAGAGTTTGTGCCCAAATATCATGAAGATGAAGCTGGGCAGTATGCATCTACAAGGTTGTGTGGAGAAAATGTGTTCCACAGGTTCAACACATTATGCAGAACCACTTTGAAATACAGCTGTTTCGTCCCTTATGGTTTCGAACCAAGTTTTAATTGTACACACAATTGGATGGTTGTCAGACACTTTTTAATCCCTTGCGAAGGTGGAAAATAACTTTTACTCTTCACATTTGATTTATGCTCTAATTCTAAAAATTGGGGGTAAAATACTCTCACTCCAAAATCCTATCTGGAGCACTGGCTGCCCTGATGAGGTGTGTGTTCTGAGCCATTACAAGTATAGCAGCCCATATGCGATGTTTGAGCCATTACAATTATAGCAGTCCTCATGGGATGTGCTTCTTCTGAGCCATTACCAGTATAGCAGCCCAAATGAGATGTCTGTTCTGAGCCATTACAAGTATAGTGGTCCTTGTGAGATGTGTGTGTTCTACTTCTGAGCCATAACAGGTATAGAAGCCCTGATGAGGTGTGCGTTCTGAGCAGTTACACACACACGTTCTCATGGGATGTACTTCTTCTGAGTCATTACAAGTAGAGCATCCCGGATGAAATGTGTGTGTTCCTAATCACTGAACATTTAGTAGTCCTTTTGATAAGTCAAAAGTTAAGTCAACTGTGTTACAATTGAATGTTAACTGCATCTCTGATGTAGACTCATTAACTCCCCTATTAACAGGATTTGAACTAAGAGGTTACACAATAATCTCTGCATCAGGGTTATTGACCCACTGAGCTGCTTTTCCCAACAGGCTGTTGCCACCGAAAGGCACATAGGGTTAGGGCACTGGCAGTTCCATGTGCAGCTTGCCTGACATAAATGGCTTGCCAAAAGCTCTAACCCTATTTGGACTCTCCTACATTTGTCAGGAGATTCATAATGAGGCTTTGAAATGTGCTAGATTTTTGGCAGTGGACTCGGTAATTAGTCATGGGAAAAGCAGAAGTTTTGAATAGCGCAAGACCGAGTAGAAGGGATTGAAATATATGACAGCAATGCTATCTCCTCGCACTGTCGGAAGTTGGTGGGAACAGCTCAGACACTGTTCTTGCTCTGTATGTTTGCGTGCTGCAGAAAATGCCAACACATGTTTGTGCTTTCTTAACATCAGCTCTGTTAAGAAATTCAGGTACTGTCCCAAAACATAGCAGTCCTGCTAAGAAATGTGGGCATGATGCATATCAACCCTGTTGTGAATATTTGGCATTGTGCCATGACATGCATACAGTATAGCAGCTCCGTTCATAAATTACGCTACTTTGCCTGAATATATAGCAGTCCTGTTGAGAGATACAGCTACCATCTGTGCCACTGAAAATATATGCAGCACTGCTTCTACCTGTATCCATTATACCTGCTTGCGGTGGGTGGTCAGAAAGGGGGTTAAAATTCAGACCACATGCCTAGCTATGCAATTGGTGTGCTTCTGTGATGAAAGGAAAACAAAGTATGAAATGCCCATGCTGCTGCAACTGCGCTACATCTATTAAAGCCAATTAAACAGAAATGCAGCCCTTGTTTAAGACAATTTCCATTTTTCACAATACTACCTGTGTCCTAAAGCAAAGTGAAAAGAATGTTCCTGATTCAAGATGCTTTAATAACACTGTAACCTACACAATGCAGGCAGTTGAACTAAGTGAACAAAACACACATTCCTTTCACATTACTTAGAAAGTATTAACTTGATACAATCATTAACAGAGGAGAGTGTTAAAACAATTAAACAGATCAGGACTCATCCCAGTTGCTTCTTTCAAGGAACTGTGTCGATTACTAATGTAAAGAGTGGATTTGATAGATAGGCTGGCACCAGTGAGCTCCATGATTTATGGGGGTGCTGCTATAAATAGCCCGTGTAAGTGCTATGCAAGGAAGAATGAAAAGGGCCATATTGACAAGATTTCTGTGTGTAAAAAGGCCTCATACGCACCTTACCTGGAGGGCTGGACCCAACCATCCCAGCTAACTATTGCCCAGTTTCCCTGCTTCCCTATTATTCAAAGGTCCGTGAGTGGGTGGGCTTCAACTGCATAACTAAGTACCTTGAAGATAACGGCCTGGGAGATCCACATGAAGCTGGTGTTCATAGAAAACACTCACCCAAGACTGCACTGATTGCTTTCTCTCTAAATGGACACCACTCCAACCTCTGTTCTATATTCCTCGTTCTGGACCTCTGCTGCATTAGACACGGTTGACCACTCTTCTCTCCTCCTCACTCTCAGGACCTGGGTTTTGCAAATCTGATCTAGCCTGGATTGCCTCCAACCTAGAAGGTGGCTCCTTTAAAATGTCATAAAACTCCCAAATTTCTGACTGCTCCCTACTCCCTGTCGGCATCCCCCAGTGATCAGTCCTTGGAGCTCTGCTCTTCACCCTCAGTACCTCTGCCTTAGGTTAATTTAGCTCATCCTTTGGCTTTCACCATCAAATGTTTGCTGATGACACTCAAATCATTTTCTCCTTACCCTCCTTCAATCCAGCCATCTAAGAATGGATTACCAACTGTAGCTATGTATGAATGGGTTATCAACTGCACTGCCTCCCTGAAATCCTTCACTGGATAGGTCTCTGCTGCCTCATTCAGAAATCTCCCCTATCCTAGTGCCTTCCCAACTCACCTTCTTGCTACCTCTCACCCAAGGCTCACAACCTTTGGGTCTTCGGGGCGTGGCTACAGGGCCATGCGATAGGGAGTGTTTCCACAGAGCTCCTGCTGATCCTGAACAATCCTGGTGAGATGACATGATTCATATCAGCTGTTTTGCATTAAAATTGGAGCAGCCGATGCATGAATACGAGCAGAACAGAATGCTTTAACTGGCTCAGCGAACTGTGGCACTGACTGTTAATTATGAGCTTAAGCAGATTTGCAGAGACCAGGTGCCGAGGCACCAAGATGGCGACCAGCCCAGAACAAAGGAGCACATCTGCGGGCCGCTGTGAGAGACAAGCCGCTGTGAAGCAATAAGACCCCAGCCTGCAGTTTCAGTGGCGGTGGAACGCAGAATAACAAACGAGCTGCATCGACTGGACTGACGGACACTGAAGCTACGGCAACGAAGATTCATTGTACGGTGGTCGGGGAGCGGACTATAGACAGATGACCCGAGGTAGCACATACAAGCACCCTGAGCCCTCACGTAAAGTGATCAGCGTCGCAGGACAAGCAGGGTTAAGTGCCTGATAACCGCATTAGGCCATACTAATATTATACCAATGCTAGAAACAAAACTGACATCAGCGAACGCCAGAGCGGCCGTGAAGTTACAATCCGTGAAGCACACTCTCGGAGAACAGTGAGGCAAAGCGAGGCAGCAGCCAGCATGAGAAATTTCAGAGTTACAAAGTCGGGCCAGTAAGCGCAACAGTTACTTACAAGGCACAGCCCGGACATCCGACAAGCAAAATTAATGGAACAACTGGTGCGCAAGGGAGCACCTAAAGCACAGCACGGGCAAGTGCCGCACAACAGTGAGAGCCGCAAGGGACAATTTGGGAATTTTGTGAAGCGGCTGGTGGGATTAGGGTCAACCCGATCATACGCAAATGAGCAGGCTCCACAAAGAACAGAGCTGCAGCAGGGTTGCACGAAGGATACTGCAGCGCAACGAGGTGTGATGCAGACATACGGCAATGAAGCCACACACAGCCTCATGTTAGAGGCCTAGGTGCGGCCAAGCAGGAGGATACAGGTTAATGGCTAATAGCAAACCGGCATAAGGATCATCAAGGTGTGACCAGAGAGGACAACAGACCTGTGGGTATTCGAGGCAGCAAGCGGATGCCTGACTTTGCTGGCACAGTACAACTCCGCGGAGCACGGCTGTACTTGATATGAAGCTATACTGACAGGGAACACCACCTGCAGGGCCCACTCAGCAGTAACTAGTGGGCAATGAGCTGCCCGTACACGGAATTATAGCACTGTGTCTGACCAGGCGAGGACACTGGCGGGTGGGTGACAGAATACAAAAATACACCGCCGCTCGGGACACAGTTGCACAAACGGTAATCTTCCCCCAGGTGCTCCGGGGTCGAGGCAGACCTGTATCCTCAAACGAAGACAGGAAGCAGCGACACCTGTGTGGTGGTGGTGGTGGTGAGAGCGAGGGCTTGGAAGTACAATGCCACCCTACCAAGGATCACAGGGGTAGATGGCATACGCAGTAGTGGGAGATGAGAGAGCATTGCTCCCCCCTGGAACAGTGCAGTACAGATATATGGGATGATAGATCCAGCCAGTTAAAGCCTAGGAGACCTGCGCATGGCTACATCAAGTGGTGAAGGAAGATACCATGGCGATAGCTAGGAACTAATGGCGTGAGCTACTAGGAAAACAAAGCAAGGCCCAGGAACAATACCTGGCCAAGGACAGTGCATTGTGAAGTGCGACGTCCCCATACTATGAGCTCCGACCAAGGGGCCTGCAAGGACGAGATGAAGTGAGAGAAGCCGGGCTATAATAAGATCAGAAGCTCCCCGCCACAAGTTGAGCTCCAGGGTGACGCCAGTGCTAAGGCGTGACCTCGCAATTTAAGCATCTCCTGGGAGTGATGGTGCATATGCAGAGACGGTCAGGTACGCTGACATAGGCATTGCCCAAGACCGTGCTACGGCAGCACGAACAGTGTGCCGCATCGCTCGCAACGGAAGTTAGAGCGGAGGAGCACGTAGGCGCAACAATGGCATCTAAGCCAATCAAATCCAAAGGGAAACAGCCATCCATAGAAGTGTTTGCCAAGCCAACACAAGTCAGAGGACGTGAAAATAGCAGGGCATGAAGTGCGGAGAGAAGACGTCCCCGCACGTAGTGACCAACAGATTCTGGAGGCCATAGCAGAGTTGAAATCGTCTCTGGAATTCAGCATTGATGTGAACCTTCTGAGGCAAGATGTCAGGGCGGTGACGGAACGTACAGAAGTGCTAGAGAAATGCTAGCAGTTGCAGCACAAATTCAAAGAAGATCTCCACACTGCAACAACAGGTGCGCAACCTAGAGAATAGGGCGGAAGGTCATGCATGTAGAAATAACATACGCATTATCAGGCTCCCAGAAGGAGAGGATGCTCAGACCCAACAAATATAATCGAAAACATGTTGTTGCAAGAGATAGGAGCCGAGTCGCTCACCCAAGGATTCACAGTTGAACTGGCACACAGTGCCTTGACAAGGAAGCCACCGCCAGGGGCCCCACCCCACCCGATCATAGCAAAGATATTAAACTATAAGGACAGGGAAATGATCCTTGAACACTTTCGGAAAGGTGGTATGTTTAGCAGAGCCTCATCGACCATCACGGCATACCCAGACTATACTTTCTTCGTGTAGAGGCAGAGGATGAACTACGTGTCGATCTTAAATACATGCTGTTCTACCTGGCAAAGATGAAGGTCTTACATAAAGACCAAGCTATTTTTTTTTTTTGAGACTTCAGAGGATGTGAACAAATGGATGGACACATTGAACTTTCCCTCGCCGACAGATGACCAGACGAGGAGCGGAAGTGATAAGTGAACCTGCCTTGCTTCAATATTGCATACTTGAACTGTTCAGTGGTTAGGTTGTCAAAGATTAGACATTAACATTCGGATTGAGAAACAATATTGATGTACAAGTAGCTAAATGCAGGAGCACCGGTGCCGTTTAATTTAAGACGACACCAGGATCACACTATCACCCCCATTAGGTTAGATTAGGTAGGATACCAGTAGTTCAGTATCCTCCTGCTGCACTGTGGACACCGGTGGCTGGCCGGGTCCGGACAGAGATGCAGGGAAGCTTGAGCCTTGGATTCGAAGTTGGGGATAGTTGGGGAGAGGGAGGTGGGGATAGTTGGGGTAGTTAGAGGGAAGTTGGCCTACAGATATGCACAGCAGAATGTGTATGTTGGGGATAACTGGAGGCTGAAATTGGCGATGTGGGACGTAAATGGGTGAATTTAAGATAGCAACCTGGAATGTCAGGGGCCTGAATAGTTACATTAAACGGAACAGGGTGATGGCATACTTCAAGCACCAGAAAATGGATATAGCCCTCTTGCAAGAAACACACCTGACCAAAGACAGACAAGATACCTTGGCACGGAAATGGGGGAAATGGGGAGGGGTGACCCTGAGCTCCACATATTCGGCATATGCTAGAGGGGTGCTGAAATGGGTGGCACCGTCGGTTCCGTTCAAGGTCCTTCAGACTCACCTAGTTACGGAGGGCAGGATGGTGGTCATACTCAGGGGAAGACTGGAAAGAAGAGAAGTATGCGTTATTAATACATATGCCCCTAATCAAGATACAACGGCATATTTCCGATCCTTGTATACCAAGATAGGTCCACACAGGGATGGGGCGCTCATATGGGGTGGAGATTTTAATTGTACGCTGGACCCGGTAATGGATAGGTCCGATGATAAATTTGTTCACCCAGCCCCGGCAGCGAAAGCACTGAGCACGTTGTTGCAGGCATTTAAGCTGGTAGACGTGTGGAGAATGAGGCATCAGCGGGAACGGGTGTATTCCCTTTATAACGTTCCCACAAATCTCCACACAAGATTGGACTACATGTTTGCGGGAGAAGAAGTGCTAGGAGAGTTTATACAGGCTGACTATAAAGCTAGAGTCCTCTCAGACCATGCTCCCCTGTTTGTCACATGGCAGACTCACCCCACCCGGGCTAGGATTCCAACATGGAGACTCAGGGCGGAAGCACTCAGAGACACAGGGTTCCAAGAACATATGAGGCAGGAGGTGAAGGAGTACTTCAAGCATAAACAGGGGCAACGTGAGTTTAGCAGGCACACTGTGGGAGGCCTTTAAAGTGGTGGCGAGTGGGGTGGCCATATCGAAGTCCAAAGGGATGCAAGATGTCATTTTACAAGATTTACGGGTGACGGAGAGCAAGTTAGAAGATATAGATATAGATATAGCGCTAACAGGTGATAGGTCCCTACAAGAAGCACAGGAGATGACCCACCTACAACAAGAATGCCAGAAGCACTGGGATAGGCCAAGTAATTTGTCCCATGATTGTTCAACTCCTTAACCTCTGACCGTGGGGTAAAATTGCTTAATTAGCATATTGCTCTTCCACCAAAGTAGGGGGTCACCTGAATGATTGCATGTTGGCCTTTACACTTGTTGTGACCACATAGAGACTAGAGTTCTTTGGTTCTTGTTTGCAAGTTAGCTACCTGTTTTGTCAAGTGGGGACTTTGCTGACACCACCGATACTGGAAAGCCACACCCCCCTTCTCCCTTGCATGTCAGATTGCATGAATACGGAGCTAATGTTGAGCATCCACATATTCATTAGCATAAGCTATCTCCTGGTGAGAGAAGCACCAGCAAATGGTTTACACACCTACTAACCCCTAGCTAGCTAGTTTACGGTTTATTTGCAGGGGAAATTTTCATTTCCTGTTTTCTCTGCTTTTCTGTTTCCCTCTAGGAAGTGGAAGTGTCTTACAGATCATCACATCGATCTCCAAAAGGAAGTTATCCTTGCTAAACTACGGGTCCTGAAGAAGATGATCACAGTTATGTGGATCATTGAAACCGGTCGATCAAAGACAGCATCCAGCGGACTGACTAATACATACGAAAAGAAACCTTTTCCAGCTTGCGAATACACGCAACACATACAACGCCAAGATAGAAGGATTGCAGTACGCTGCGACCATCAATGCAAAACAATGTGAACACGGCAGTTGTCCCATGATTGTTCAACTCCTTAACCTCTGACCGTGGGGAAGCAGAAGTCTCTTATAGATCATCACATCGCTCTCCAAAAGGAAGTTATCCTTGCTAAACTATGGGTCCTGAAGAAGATGATCACAATTATATGGATCATTGAAACCGGTCGACCAACAATGGCATGAGTCCTCTCATGCCTATGACAATGTTCGCTTAAACAAAATATGGACATGTCTAGAAATATTGATGCTTCAATACTAGAGAGCTACATTAGCCCCTAGTCCTTTATGCCCTCCATTGAGAGTTTTTATAGTGCCTATAACAATATATAGGTCTATAGTGGCAGCACCTGCCTCCATGCAATGGTGAATAAAACATAGATTGAAATCCAGATGCGAGGAAAGCGCACATCCACTAACAGAGACAGCACAGTAGGCACTCTCATCGTTAGAAGTGCCCTGGATGACCTATCGTAAAATAGTTCATTTTTAATGTTGTTTGTATGAAAGAAGATGAGATAGGGTAAGCCTCCTCTCTATCCCTGTTAGATAGGCGGTACATCACTCGCATCTTAGGGAGAGAACATAGTTCGAGGCAGGTACTTGGGGTCCTTCCTATCAGGGAGAGCCTTGTGTGTGTGCTTTGTGAATACACATGATGTACATGGCATTTAGTTAAAAAATTCCTCCATTACCGTTCCTTTGTGATACTAAATAATTTAAGCTACGGGAAATGTATTGAGAGACAACACGCAGAAGAGGACAAGCAGGGTCACTTGCTAGCTTGGCTCTATAAAAGCGAGAACAAACGGGAAACAGTCAGAGCAGTCGCAGGAATGGATGGGGGCTGCACGAAATGCAGGAGGGGGTAAATAAATGTTTTTTTTAATATTCCAAGCGTTTGTATGAAGAAACAGCAGAGTGTGATGTGATAGAGATATAGGAAGCACTGTCAGAGTGTTACCTACCCAAGCTAAGTGTGGAAGAACGTGATAGATTAGAGGTCCCCATTACAATAGAGGAATTGGGACAAGTGATCACAGAACTGCCAACGGGCAAAGCCCCAGAGGCCGATGGGCTACCAAGTGAATTTTATAAGGAATACAAGACAGACATCCTTACTCCACTGGTGGAAATGTTTAATGAATCATTGGAAGCGGGCAGATTGCCCGTATCCCTAAGAGAGTCATTGATAGTCCTTCTTCTGAATCCGAACAAGTAAGATACAGACTGTGGCTCATATAGACCCTGTCATTGCTGAATCCAGATGTGAAAATACTCACAGCGCTGATGGCACACAGGCTTAAACCGATCATAGCCAAGCTTATATATTTAGACCAGACAGGATATGTCCCGCATAGAAATATTACCCTTAACTTGCTCAGACTGCACCATGTGATAGATTGTACACGAGTCAATACACAACAATGTGTGGTGGCATTGCTAGACGCAGTCAAGACGTTCGACTCGGTCAGATGGCCATGGCTGCTAGCAGTACTGGAGAGGTTTGATATAGGACCGACATATTAAATGGGTGCGTCTGTTATATAATGAACCAGTAGCCAGAGTCAAAACGGGTACAATTATCTCAGGACAATGGAAATTAGATAAGGGTACTAGACAGGGGTGTCGGTGGTCTGATGCCCTTTATTCTGGCGTTGGAGCCACTGGCGGTTTATTTGCAAGATTAATACAGGCAGGGATAGATACACCGGGAGGAAGGCATTTTATCTCATGATACGCAGATGATATGCTGCTTTACTGAAAATGGTGCTTCTACGAAGACTCCTTCACTTTTTCACAAATGTCCCGTTTGCAATACCGAGGTCGTTCTTTAATAAGCTGCAAAGTATATGTAGGAATTTCCTGTGGCATAACTTCAGGCGTAGGATGGCACTTTGGAAGCTCTAGAATGCGTATGAACTAGGGGTGTAAAACAGCCCAATTTTGAGGTGTACTTTATTGCTAGCCAATTGCAGTTTGTAGCTAAATGGTTATCAGATGAACCAACGCATGAGTCGCGGTTGTGGCAGGAGACAGGGGCCCAGTTCTTCATGAACAGAATGATATGGATACTGGACACCTGCATAGCCTGCTCGCCCAGGTTGATGAAACTACGGTGCGTAATGTGGCGTAGAGCCTGTCAGTTGTTGGGGATTAACAAGCTGTATTCCCCGCAGATTCCACTTGTGGCGTTGCAAAGGGTGAGTGATCAGCTGAGGCTGAATGTGAGGAAATATTGGGGACCTAAAGGGGTAGTGACAGTAGGCGATCTGATAACAGAAGGGGGCCTAAAAAGTTTGAGAAGATGATATAGGAAACCGGGGTGCATTCGGGCCAACACCTCACACACACCTGCTTGCTGAGGTATATAAGACACAGATGGCCAGAGACTGCAGCTCTGCTACAGGAAGATGATACAATTGAAACATTTTATTATGTATTGGAAGGTGGGTATGAAGCCTCGCGAATATATTAGCTGTTAATGTCGAAAGCTGGGAGAAGGTTGGAGCAGACGAGACGGCAATGGAAGGCAGACCTGAAAGAACCAATATCTCATGCGATGTGGGTAAGAGCGATAGGGTATCAGAAAAAGGTGCCCAGAAATGCAAGGCTCCACCAGATTCAATTATACATAATCCACAGAGCGTATTTAACCCCGAATAGGATAGCGAAATTTAGCAATCATGACCGTAATTTGGGGAGCTGAATGCAGATTTGGTACATAAATTCTGGGTCTGCATAGAAATATGTAGGTTTTGGGAGGAGGTGGCTCGGGTATTGGCAAAGTCGGATATCATCTTGGACACTTGAACCCCCCTGGCCTGTCTGCTGGGGGGGTTTTGCAAGGCCTAAGAGAGCCAAACATGGGAGTAAACTGAAGGATCTAGCATATGTATTGACGAAATGCAGAATAGCTATGGGATGGAAAGCGCAGACAAGGCCTCTGGTGCAAGCATGGTGGTGGGACCTGCTGAAATGGGCAAATGCAGAGGCAACAGTGTGGCAAGATGCAATGAGCAGGAACTCAGACCGGGAAGAGGGTGGGATGGAAGCTTGGAGACGGTTGATTACAGAGTTGGGCAATTCCACGGTAGACGGCAGAGCATTGGCATCCAGCCCCGTACAGGAGAGGGCATGTGCATGAGTGTTGGGGGTGGAATAGACAGTTAAGGGTAATTAGGTGTTGTCAGGTAGGCCGGGGTGGGGGGAGTTGGGGCAACAAGGGTTTAAACAGACGAGTTAAGCACTCTGATGTGACGAATACTATGATGCAATGTCTGTATGTTATTGTGGTATATTAAAAAATAATAAAAATTGTTTTTAAAAAAAGGCTTGGGGTTGATAGCAACCTCCAACAATTCATCACTACCACTGCATTTGCCGCTTGTATTAACTGTCTCAACATTTCAAAAATGTATCCATGTCTTACTTGCCACACTATGAACATTCTGATCTCCATCCACCTGCTCAGCAAACTCGACTACTACTTGTGCCTTGGCTTTCCTCCCTCTAGACAGAGTTCTCAACTTCTCTAGCTGCACTTTACAACGTACCCAGATCCTCCCCACTTGGGCCTCCCAACACCATGTTGGTAGGCTCTCGATGTACAACCACTCTTTTAAAGCTCTGTCTCTTAGACTACAAAGCTATAAATGGTCCTACTCATCACTACCTGGATGACTGTGCCTCTGTCTTCTCACCATCTTCCCTCTGCTCATTTTCTGCACTCAACCTCACAATCGCATGCCCCTGTCCCTTTGCTCATTTCTGTTCTTTCTCCCTAGTCACCCGACTCCAATGGAACCCACTGCTGGTCCCAATCAAAGCCAGCCTGACTGTTGTCTGAAAAGCTTCACATAATCTTCATCTATGACCTATGAGGGAACTGTCACCATCCTCTGCTCCTTCTTGACCCCAACACTCCTTTCAGTGTTGTGTAATAATTAAATTTTGTGCAGTACACACCTTTGTAGTTTGCAGCACTAGCCCCTGTAGGTTAATGCTACCTTTCAAAATCAATGTATTCCTTTGTCCGGCTTTTTTCACACCCCCATAAACTGGCTCACCGTTTGTTCTAATCCTTTTGCTATTGTACACACACCCTTCCAGAGCATGCCTACGTCATCTGCAATTGTGTTTTCGTAAGTCATGTCTGATTGAAATTGATATCCCCGTTCTTGAAAAAAATACAATACGTAAGATTGATAACAATAAATAGACCAGCCAAGTGATAGACTAGCCAGGTGCAATACTCCAAATCTGGTAAAATTGGCAAGTCCACTAAGGACACTAAAGATGGCTAACCCTCAGAGAGGGTCTGACAAGAAAAGATAAGAAGGCTAGCCAGGGGCTCCACTTCAGATATTGTGGTATTGGTAAGCCCACCAAGGATACAAAAGACTTGCCTGGCAGTCCAGAAACTATAAACCGCTAACATGGCTGCTCCCGAGGTACCCAGGACCAGTAGGTGGCCTGAAGGTTGAAACAGGTGGGGAAAGGCTTAAGAAAAGGAAGAAACCAAGCTGGCGTGAGTCTCTTGTGAGACCGTAGAAGAGCAAGCTACAACAGTGGTTGTTGCAATTCAATTTTTAGGCAATGTCTGTGTTCCAACTTGCAGGTTTTTACTTTTCTTGCGGTTTTGCTGAAATATCTTAAACCACGTGGACATTTTATCATGTAAATGCATTAGTGCCATCACCATCACCAAGCAACTGTACCCCTCTTTGCATTTGAACCTAAGAACTAACGTGCCTACCTTATACTTTCATCACCACAATGCTTATTTACGCCCTGCTCTCACGAAGCATCACCTGTTCTACCGGCAACTATTCTACAGGGTACCCAGCTCCGGTTTCTAAGCCAACGGTAATTACACACATTCCTACGTACTGCCTCCACTCTGTGCTGCATTACACATTTATCGCCGCCTACCAGCTCACTACGCTATACTAAACCAGCCTAGTTCCTAGCCCATCTTGTTGCTGCTGCTGCCCTAGGCACACTAGCCCAATGCTCATTACCGGACTAGCCTATCCAGCTGTTGTTGACGCCCTATTCATTTTAGCCCATTGTGCATTAGTGGACTAGCCTATCCTGCTGTTGTTGCTGCCCTTTGCATTTTAGCCCATTGTTTATTACCAGACTAGCCTATCCAGCTGTTGTTGACACCCTATGCATTTTAGCCCATTGTGTATTAGTGGACTAGCCTATCCTGCTGTTGTTGCTGCCCTTAGCATTTTAGCCCATTGTTTATTAGTGGACTAGCCTATCCTGCTGCTGCCCTTCGTATCTCAGCCTATTGTTCAATACCAGACTATAGCCTATAATGCTGTTGCTGCTGCCACCTGCTTTTAAGCCTACTGCTTAACACTGGACTAGCCTATCCTGCTGTTGTTGCCACCCTTTGCATTTTAGCCCATTGTTTATTAGTGGACTAGCCTATCCTGTTGTTGTTGCTGCCGTTTGCATTTTAGCCCATTGTTTATTAGTGGACTAGCCTATCCTGCTGTTGATGCTGCCACTTGCATTTTAGCCCATTGTTTAATATGGGACTAGCCTATAATGCTGCTGCTGCGGCCACCTACTTTTAAGCCTACTGTTTAACACTTACCTAGCCTATCCTGCTGTTGTTGCTGCCCTTTACACTCTAGCATACCACTTAATACTGGACTAGCCTATCTTGTTGCTACTTCTGCCCTATGCCCACTTCTTAACACCGGACCAGCCTACCTTGTTGCCACTGTTGCCTGAGACTTACCAGCCATTTGTCTAACACCGGCCCATATTATCCTGTTATCCTATGAACACTAGCCTAATGCTATAGCATAGGCACCTAGCCACACTGATTCTCAACAGAAGTCCTCTAGCCTCACAAATCTGAGCTACCTTCATTATCGCCATCCTAATGGCCTCCCTCCGCAGAATCACCCCAACCATGGCTATCATCCTCCCACTATTCAATTCAATTGCCCCAACTTACTTTCTTCCCTCACTACAATCACACTCATCACACATAGGGTCCACTACTGCCCCTAGCAATCATATTACGGGCAGTCCAAATAATATAATCAGCCCTGCAGAATGGATCCAACTCTTTGCCTCTCCTCCCATACCTTGGATACCATGCCCAGTGAGAATCAGAAACTTGAGACTAGGTTCTCGTTTCATAAATTGCAAGAGAGCCACAAGGCCTTCTATACGGCCTCCTGCAACCAAACTTAACACCTCACAGCTAACCTCCAAGTCCACCACTTGCCTAGCAACAGCTTCTGTTATATCCACTCTCTGCCTTCCACTCCCCAACCCTTGACTGAGCCTCAACCTCCTTTCCTATCCATCAAAGGAGCTCTCATCCATGCACGATCCGTAGTCACCCATGCACTTGATTTTGCTGACCTCATCTCAACTAATGGCCTGGACTTCCTTACCATTACTATAACGTGGCTACATCAGGCAGCAGGCCCAGCACTATCCCTAGCCATCCCCGAGAGGTATACAATCATTACATCAGACAGAGATTCCGGCAAAGGAGGCGGAGTAGCTTTCATAGCTAAAATGCACCTGGGTCTCAGATCCAGCACCCATGCCAGCATCCCGTCGGCAGAACTACTCTCAGTTAAGCTCCCCCTCAGCTACCGAAACGATCCTCTTGCATCTCATCTACCAATCCCCTGGTCCCATCTCCTCCTTCGAGGAAGATATTAAAGACCTACTAACCAACAATACTAAACCATGTTCGCAAATAAGTCTGCTTGGTGATTTCAATTTAGGTCTCCACTACCTTAATGACCCCAATGCTACTGCACTGGAAAACTCAATTTCCCAACTTGGTTTTACTCATCGCGCCACTGGTACCACGCATAACAATCCCAAGTCCTACCATCCTAAATCATCTCTAGAAACAATAAGAACATAATGCTACAAAATGTACATCCTTTGATCCTTGACATCTTGGACCCATCTAATTACAAAGACCTAGACTCAAATAATCTAGTTGACCTCTTTAACTGCACATTTGATTCAGCTATAAACATCATTGTCCCTATCAAGTTAAAAAAAGCTAAACCTATAGCTCACTTGAATAAATAGTTCATACCTGAACTAAAGATCCTCCAGAATGCCAAAAGAGCGTCTGAACCCACATGGAGAAAATCGCCCACCCCTACCAACAAGTTGCTATTTACCTATGCTGCCTCCACCTATAAATCGGCCATTCATAACACTAAAAAAAGAGACCTACAACAATAGAATCCTAAACGCCAAATCTAGGACCAAGGACCTCTTTAGCATCCTTAGGGAATTGGAATCCCCACCCACCGAAGCCTGTGTGAAAGTCCAGATTGGTGCGCCAAAATTCAGAAAGCTCTCACCGATAAAATTACACTGCTACAAATGAAAATCAAGTCTAAAAAGAACAGCTTGATCAATAGTTCCAACCCTACCCGCTCATCGATCTCTCATGTCCCTCCTTGCCTACCTTTCTCCTTCCCACCAGTCTCTCCTTATGAAGTTCAAAAAATGATCAAAGGCCTTAAATCCTCAAGATGCCAAGGAGATATATGCCCTACCACAATCATTCAGGAAGGAGCCAAGGACCCGACACCGTTCATTGCTACCCTGATTAACTCCTCCTTCAAGACCAGTTCAGTCCCCAACAACCTTAAGGAGGCTGGGTTATGCCCCTTTAAAAAAAAAAAACTTGGACCCAAATACACTTACCAATTACAGGCCCATCACTACCGTCCCCTTCCTCTTAAAAATACTAGATCAAGTGGCCTATCTACAAATCCAGAAACACCTGGAGGACAATAACTTACTTGACCTGAGCCAATTCAGCTTTAGGTCGAGACACGGCACAGAAACAGCCCTTTTGGATCTCAAAATCCAAATGAATGAAGCCAAGGATAACAGCAATTTGGCCATGCTCCTGCTGTTAGACCTCTCTGCAGCATTTGATCTTGTTGAACATAAGATCCTCACAGATCACCTGACTACAGCAGTTGCCTTCTATAGCAGCACATCTAACTGCATTCAGTCATTTTTTTCTAATCGAACTTCAAGGGTCTTTGCACCTTCAGCCTCAGCCAACCCAATCCCCATCCAGTGTGGCGTCCCACAAGACTCTTGCGTCTCGCCGACGCTTAACAATATCTTCACTAAGCTCCTCTTTGACAGTCTTGACAACTTGGGTGTCACTTACATGAATTATGCTGAGGACACCTAAGTTCTCATCACACCGTCAGGGTGCTATGAAGATGACTCTAAACTGATTAATGACATATATAATGACATATATTTGGAGAATCAGGCGTGGATGGCAAACCATAGCCTCTGCCTCAATGACGAGAAGATGCAGCTCCTGATCGTCGTATCTCAAATACGGCTAAACTAATTAGACCCGCGATACACATCCTTCGACATTGATGGGAACTCTATTAAAGTTCCCAAGGAAATCAAAACGTTGGGAGTCTACACTTAGACTCAACCCTCTTGCTCAAGAAACAAGTAAGCGCCACCGCCTCAACTACTGCTTACACCAACAAGCTCATTAATGCACGCAAATCATTTATATCTCCTAACAGCTGTATCACGCTAGCCAGGGCCCTAGTTCTATCCAAGATCGATTATTGTAACACCTTGTTCCTCGGCTCCTCGGAACGGAACCTCAATAGGCTTCAGGTCTTACAAAATAACGCCCTAAGATATGCACTGAACATCCCCAGATCCAACCATATCACCAGTTTCAGACAGGATGCCCAGTGGCTCCCAGTGCACGAAATAATCTCTCTCCACACTTTAGTCATCACCCTCAAATGTCTTTCAAACTCGGCCCCCAAGTAATTGTCAGACAAATTTTCCAAACACTAATCAACCAGACCCACCAGAACTCTGTACTCACTATTCCGAGGTTCAAATTGAAAACAGCTGGTGGAGTTAGCTTCCCAGTACTGGCTGCTCAATCTTGGAACTCCCTCCCTCTCACCATCAGAACGGAACCAGCTTTCTGGACCTTCAGAGCCAAAGTAAAGACTTGGCTCTTCGATAAGAAACACTAACAGCCTAAACACTTATGCGCCCAGTTTCATTTATTTTGCATTACCTTTTGTAACAAGGTCTGCGTGGTTCTGTCGCCTAAACTGTAACTTCCAGCGTCTTTCCCACATGCTAATTTGTACCTATTTTGCACTTTGACTACCCTGTAACCACTAGTCGGCCTGCAAGTCTGTATCTTAATCCTCTTGTATGTCTAACTTTTTATTAAGTTCTAGCGCCCAGTTAACCCAGGGTTCAGTGTGCGTTACAAATGAATAAAACAAAAACAGTATGTGAAATATTGTTGGGTCCATGCTTTGGTCGTGCCTATATGCACCTCAGCCCTTTTATGTGTGAGAATGCACACCAAGCATTTTCCGCAGGGCTAGTGGCCCTTGACAGATCGTGTTCCCCAAAGATGCGTGGAGTGCTGAAAAATCAAAGATGCAGATGTTTTCCCCCCTATTGATATATTTATGGCAGCAGAGCTCTAACAAGCTGCTTCCTTTCAAAACTGTCAGTGCCATAAATTCAACCTTTTCAGCCCGCCCCAACATACCTGCCATCATGTGCATTCTAGACTAAGACTTACGGGAAAATGAATTATAATTGTAGTAACTTTTCTGTGTGAATGTGATTGTGAAGTCATATATCCACAGTGTTAAGATCACAAAACTCATTTTGTTATTAGATAGTAAGCTCTCCAGTCAGTCGAAATCGTGACTAATTTGCTCTGTTTACAGAGGCCTTTATTCACTCGTTTGAAAATTCTTTAATTACTTCCAAAAAGTGTTACATGCGCCACTCGTATCTGTAATTTGGCACATAAAATGATTCAAATGTGTACCAACTCCCTTGCAATCTCCCCTAAACAATAAAATGAGAACCCTCTTAGTCTCTTATAGATGCTTCAGGGATAAACCTAAAACTCGCATGGAAAAATGAGGCCACTCCAGATTTTATTGCCAGAAGAGTGGTATTACCGTACATATTTCTCATGCACAACCCCATTTGATTCTAAAACCTTGAGTGAGTATACGGCACTGCAGTAGCAGCCACATTTTGTCTTCGTAATTCATTGTACAATTGGTCCTTCTTCTAGGGGAATTCAACCGTCGCACATTGCATAACTGCAATATACGTACCAGAGTCACATCAGACATGGTCCATCCATCTTTAAAATAATCTCCTGAAACATGTAAACCACCCCTTTAATTTGTAATTTACTAAAGTCTCAAAGTCCTTTTGTTCCCCCTTATGACCTGTATCTGTTTTCCGATCAAACTTTCCATACCTCTCTTCGCCTATCAAAGAGCACCTGAGCGAGGTTAACCTAAATTACTCTCCTAACCCCATTCTACCTAGCTTATTAACTTTATAATTCCATAATTCCCTTATTAAAATTCGGAACCCAGCAACTTCTGCCCCACTTTTATTTTATCTTCCATTCCTGCCCGTTCTTCTAGGCAGTCAAAAAGACTGACATTTCTTTATACAGTGAAAGAGGGGGAGGCAAAATCCATCTGTTCAGGACTGTATACATTCATTCCACCATCCAAACTGTATTGGTTTTAAATTAACTTTGTTTTGGTAAAACAGTATCAAAATCTGGAAGAGTCGCAGTACGCACAAATTCATATTGTTGAGCTCCGATCCATTCCATGTAAACTTTATGCATACTGTAATGAATCACGCAAATTCGTCCCTTCTCTCTAAGGGGGAGGGCCCGCCTCCCTTCTCTCTAAGGGGGAGGCCCCCACCCTGTGAAACTAGGGCAGTGATCCTGCTCCACAATACCCTCTCTAGGGGAAGAGGCAAGTGGGACCTCAACAGGAGAGACTTTGCCTTTGGGGACAAGGACTCACGTTCCCAGGAGGAACTTCCTAGAGGATTTGCCAAAGTACCATCTTTTACCCATTCAGATGACAATATATGTGACGAGAAGGTCAATATCTGTTATTGCCAGCATGAAATTGAAAACCTCCTTTTAAGGTCCAATTCTACTGGGACAAAGAAGTGGACGTGTGGAGAAGAGAGTTCACAACAGAAAGAGAAAAAGGAACAGCTACTCGCGCAGAGCATGCCTCACAGCTATGCCAATCTAGAAAGGGGAGGAGCCTGGGGAAATAAACAGATCCCACAAGTTTCAACGGGAGACACATGCTGGATCCAGAGAGCAACAGAGGCAAGACATGCAGCGTCTTCCAGTCGGAGGAGACCGAGAGCTGACATGTGTGCTACCATTGGTAGCAAGAGAGTTGAGCGAGCTGAAGCCAGGTGCAAGGCGTAATGAAGCAAAGCACGAGAAAAAAGTTGAGCTAGGTGACGCGACAACAGGGAGCTCGTGGTGGACCAGAGGTCCTCATAATGATGCCAAAACCATTCTGCCATTACAGATTAAAGATAAGCTGGTATCCGAGATACCGGAACGCCATCCATGACAAAGAGACAAAGCGGGCAAGAAGACCTGAGACACCAGAAAAAGAGGAAAGGAAGCCAATCCTCATCAAACGAGAACACTGGTGATGTTTACCCTAAACACTAAAGGTAATGGGGATAATGGGAGACCGAAGGGGATCGATGAGAATCATTATTGGAATGCTCCTACTCGTCACAGTCAAGAGGGGATAAACATTTTATTAATGTATTTATTTTACATTTGTGTAACGCCCAGACCCACAGGTATCACAGTGTTTGTACAGGATAATAGAGTAAACATTTTACAGTAATTGCATTAGTAGGAAGTAGCACGAGCAAAGTAGGAGACAGTTCATGCTTAGAGTGTTAGCCAAACATAGTGAACAGCCAAGTTTTCAACAGTCGCTTGAATGTTGGTTAGGAAGGCTAATTTCTTATGTGTGGAGGTAAGGAGTTCCACAGAGCGGGGGTTGTGGTGCTGAAACGAACCCAGTCCTGCTCTGGCTAGTTTAAAACGTGGCATATAAAACAGGTGGTGGTGCCGGAAACACGAGAGCAACTGAAGAACAAGGCAAAGGGTATTACATCAAAAATTCATTTTATTTTGTTATAGATTGTAAAAAAGTCTTTAATTAATTCATTTTGTAAAACACATCCTATATAACAGACATTCATACATTCATTCATACTAATACAGCTCAATACAGCTTTAAAAATAGTGTATTTACATTTTTTTAAAGGGAAATGTGAAGAAAGTGCAACGACTGTTCCATTGTTCGGATAAAAAATACGCTTTCTAAAAAATCAATTAATGGAATCAAAAGCAAACAGATACAAATTCTGTTTAATGGAAATGTCAACAACACTTCCAGTGTTCAGTGATAATGGTTCATTCCAGACAAAAATTATCGACTATTAGTGCCCAGACTGTTGATGCCAAGATAAATAAGTCTTCTTAGTCAAATAGGCTTCTTAATACATAGTTTCGACTTGAATAGTTATCTATGTCTTCATCAGGATAGGGATGAACCTAACAACATTTCTAAAAAGAAAAAGAAAAAGAAAAAACAATGGTACAATTAAAATTGTATGTTAAAAAACCTTAATTCACTCAGTTGCTCTCTGTGAATACCAAATATGGGGAGAGGACAAATTAAGTCATACTCTGAAACCAACCCAAGATTGACTAAATGGAGAGGGTTAACTCCAATTTATTTAAATGTTGCCCACTAAGGGGCAATGCATATCTCAAAAGGCCTCACATACCTCCCTTTCTCTACAAAAGGATAGAGAATTCAATGCATCAGGAAAGAAAAAATCATTTCACATTGATGGGACACTATAATTTCGTGTCAATATATTTTCCCTAGTTTAACACCCCGCTCCGCCCATGTCTCCATTTGAATTCCATTCAACAATCGACTAAAGTAATACCTGAAAACCATACACCGGATGGTAAACTGGTCTTGTCTTGACCAGCTTCTCCTCTGTATTAGGGATGCTGGGTCAAATACAGGTAGTCCTCGTTATAAAGCACACTCCAGGAAATTTGTAAACATCAAACATCCCTGAAACGCCAAACAGCAAAAGAACAGTACTTCTGTCACCACTGTATTACAATCCTACTTTAAGAGTATTTGATATAAGGCAAATGAGCACCACAAAGGGTATGTCAGCGAAATTACCTCAAAAAAGGGATAAATCTCCTTGACTTTGTATAGATGAAGTGTCGGCACCGTCTGTCTCTTATCGAGGCCGACTTCGTAGAAATGAAAGAGGGATAGACAGAAAACTGTGACCGCCGTAACGTCCCCACTGTGTCGCAATTCCTACTCTGCAAGCGACGCAGCTTCTAAACGCGAATAACAAAATCAGACATATCAATGCTACGCTAAGGCTGTAGAGAAATGCAATCCAATGTGTGCTCTTCAATTGAAAAACAATTGGAAAACAAGAGAGAAGACCACCCTTCTTACTCAATATATGGGCGTAACACTCCGAAATGTCTTCTGTGCAAGCAATTCGAAGATTAAATGAGGTCGCTGTAATATCCCTTCTGTCAAGCAGTTTCTACTCTGCATGCAGCACTGCTTCTAAAAAAGAAGCAAAATGAAAAGTGTTACGCCAATGTTAGATGACACATAGTACATGTCACGCTAAGGCTGCATGGGGAAGCACTCCAATATATGCTTGATGATAGAGAAAAAGAAAAAGAGGAAGTTCAAAGCTAATTTCGAAAACATATTTCAAAAAAGATATTTCAAAAAAGAAGGTTCAAAGAAAATTTCTGAAAAAGCGCTTACCTCACGCAGAGTGACCGTCGCCCACGGAGAGTTTAAAACGTGGAACAGCTAGGATGAGCTGGTCAGAGGAGCTGAGTGGGTGACCATGCTCTTTCTTTGTGAGGCAATGGTTCAAGTACATGGGAGCTTCTTTGTAGATGAAACAGTGCGCTATAGTCAAGGTTTAGAAGTTGCGAGGTGGTGCTAGAGAGCCAGACCGTGATGGCGGCTCTTCTTTGAGCTCCGTATAGAGCTCCCTAAAAATCCTGAAAAATAATACCTGCCGGTGCGGGAGAGTCGTGCTGATGGTGCTAAAAGCCTCCTCAAGTGGCTGGTTTGAGGAAGGATGATATGAGGAGAATGATTTCAGAGTCAGGTGAGCTGGGAGCATTAAGTTGCCGGTAGAGCAGGAGAATGGTACAGCAGGAGAATGGTGAAAGAGGTCTGGGGATTAGTCTTAAGTTTATGTGTGAAGAGGACAGCTCGGGAGGCCCCGCTCATACTGTGGGAGAAACAGGGGTCCCAGGCGGGAGAGCAGCCTGAACCATGGCAGAGAGCGAAAAGTCGACCTGCGACTCAGAAACTAAGAGTGGTCTGTGGGGCGACCCTGACCCTGTGCAACGGTGCTGGACTGAGGAGCTGGGTAGCCCACCCGAAGTCTGTGTACTCGCTTAGCGCAGAAAACGAAAGCATTGCCTGGCGGGCACCCGTGTGTGAGCCGCTGGCGTAGTATCATGACCTAAGCAGCGCCAGCACTGCAGTTTGAAGAACCGTTGCCAGCCTGGAGTCTGGGAAGAAGTCAGAAAATGTCCCAGAACGAAGGGAACCTGACAGCAATGCACAGCCGATAACGGCCAGAGCCCCCAACAGCGTGGAGCGGAGGCAGTGAGAAGCCTGCTCCAGGACCTCAGGTGCGTGGTGCCGGTGGGTGGCCGAGGGAGATACTGGGCTAGCGGAGTGTGCTGCACAGCAAGTGGCACTATTAACACGCACTGGGCCAAGCTGGAAACCTGGGAGGCTCGGTGCACAGCATAACCGAGGCGATGAGCGTCTCCTCCACTTCCTTACATTTTCCACCGTAAGATTAAGGCACGCATGCTACCAACAGACAGCGGCAACCCTGGCACATGAAGAGGGCCCAGTGATATTACTGCTGCATGCTGCCTAGCACCGGACAGCCCATACAGAAGAACCAACACTCTTGCACACCACGGTCATCCACCCCCAGTGAGAGCTAACAGGGGGACAAATACCTTCATATGAAACTCGATCCATTAGCTCCCAATCAGATGGTGATCGGATCATGGGACTGGGCTGATGAGGTATATGTCGATTGGCGAATTAATTTTAAGTATCCAGTCGAGGGGGCGTCCTTTCATGTGGGTAGGGGCAGAGATAAGTTGTGAAAAGTTCATGTTGTGGAGGGCTTGAACCACAGTGGTAGCTTTATGATCAGTGGGATTGTTGAAACCCAGATTGAAGTCACCTAAAATTATGCATTTGGTGGCTGGTTTGAGGAAGGGTGTTATGAGGAGAATGATTTCAGAGTCAGGTGAGCTGGAAGCATTACGTTGTCGGTAGAGCAGGAGAATGGTGAAAGAGGTCTGGGGATTAGTCTTACATTTAAGTAATAGCGTTTCATATCCCTCAGTAGGAGGCAGAAGGATGGAGCGGTTATGGAGGTCAGATTTGTAGATGATGGCGACTGCACCACCAACGGTGTTGGCACAGTCGGTTCTGTAGATTGAGTAGTTGGGAGGAATAGCAATGCTGAGAATAGGGCCCAAGGCACTATGTAGACAAGATTCTATAATGGCTAGTAGGTCAATTTGGTTATTGATGATGAGGTCATAAGCTTTTATAGCATGGGTGCCCAGAGATCTGATGTTAATAAGGGCGCAATTAAGTGGTTGGTTCTAGACAGTAGGAGGTGATTGGTTGGCATGCGGACTCATGGTAGGGGGAGGTGTTCGGGTGGTTGAGGTTGTGAGGTGTGCCTGGATAGCCTAAGCAGTCTGAGGTTGGTTGTGTGATATCCGAGGAGTGGACCTCCTCACGCATCCGCTCGGCCACTCGCATACACACAAGAATAGGCCAACACGGGAGCTGGCGTGCAACACTTCTTTATTTCTCGAATACCCTCTCGAACTACCTGGTGGGCGGTAACCCCGCCCCCATGCCCACGTGGGTCGCAGCCCACTGGATTGTCAAACATAGATATAGGACTCATCCTCTAACCGTGTAGGAGATGACGACACCACACCCTCCCGTCACTAAACATTTAGTGGTGTTCTCAATTAATTTCCTCGATGAGGCGGAGCGTCTTCTTCCTTGTTCTCTGGGGTCGACAGCCTGCTCTAGCCGCTGTGTCAGTCCATGTCTCTACCGTCATGTCATTTTCAGAATCTTCTCGATCTCCTTCATAAGGTTCGTCCCATTGAGGGAAAGTGTCATTCACGTTGGTGACACCAGAGGATGGGTAGTCCGGCATTCGCCTAAAATGAGACGAGTTCCTGGTGACGGACCGGTGATCCCCTTCGGCGGTGATAAGTGATCCCTTCTTCTTGACAATGATGAGCTTCTCCTCATTGAATGGGGCTACGTTTTTCCGCTGTTGAGGTTGTCTGACCACTACCAGGTCTCCTGGTGCTAGGTCACTTTCCTTGGCCCGGTGAGTGGTATCAGCACTTCGCTTCATGTTTTCTTTCATGAGCTCGTCTTTCTTCCTCATTTCGGTGTCATTCTCATATTGATCTTCTTCTGCCTTTATGTGGGGTAGTCTTGTTCTGATCGCTCGCCCAAACATTACCTCCGATGGTGACTTTCCTGTGGTACTGTGTGGGGTGTTTCGGTAGTCTCGCATCAGTTGGTATAATAGTTTCTCAACAGGTTCTCCTGTGAGTCGTGCAATTTGTGTTGTGCGCTTGATGTTGCTCATGAACCTTTCAACAGTCCCGTTTGCCTGTGGCCACAACGGTGTTACTTTCCTGTGGCGGAATCCCATGTATTCTGCAAATCTTTGGAAATCTTGTCCAGTGAATGGAGGTCCGTTGTCGGACTGGACTACCTTGGGTATTCCGTATGTTGCGAACATTCGATCCAGCGCTGGTATGGTGTGATGGGCTGAGGTGGACGGGACTATCTGCAGGTCAGGATATCTTGAGTATTCGTCCACCGCTACTAATATGTATTCACCCCCTTCCATGGGCCCAAAATGATAGACTGCTATTTCTTCCCATGCTCCTTCGGGTAGTGCGATCATGCTTAGCGGTTCAGGGACTGTATGTGGCTTCACGATGGCACAGGTGGGGCAGTTTCGCAGTAGCTCTTCCACGGATGTGTCGAGTTGGGGAAACCAAAGTTTTTGTCTTAGCATCCTTTTAGTGGATACGATGCCCCTGTGTCCTTCGTGTGCTAGTTCTAGCACCTTCTGTCGTAAGCTTCTTGGTATTACAAGTTTTGTCCCCTTTAGTAGTAGTCCTTCCTCTGATTTGGCGAGTTCTTCTTTCACGGCTATGAGGCATTGGTGTCATCATTCATACTTTCGCAGAGCTGCTTTGCATGCTTCCATCACCCTGTTTCTAGGCATCTTAGGATTGTTTGTATCCCTTGGTCGGTGTTGCATTCTCGTGTTATCTGCTCCATGTCAAGTCCTTGCGGTGTGCTGCTGTGGATGACATATTTTATGTATTGATCCGCGATGGATGTTGCCGGTCCACTGTTTTCTCTCGGGTGACGGGAGAGAAAATCCACCGGGTTTTGTTCCTTCCCTGGCCTGTGTATGATCGTGAATTGGTAGTCCTGCAGCCGAAGGGCCCACCTGGCTATTCTGGGTGGCATTTTTGCTTGAGGATTGCCATAAATGAATGTGAGTGCCTGGTGGTCTGTTACAACTATGAACGGTTTTCCATACAGGAAAAGGTGAAAATGCTCGCAAGCCCAGACGACCGCCAGCCCTTCCTTCTCTGCTTGAGAGTAGGCTTGTTCGGTCTTGGAGAGGCTTCTGCTAGCATAGGATACTATGTGCTTTCCACCTCCTTCCTTGTCATCCAGTTGCGTGAGAATTGCACCAAGTCCAACGGGACTGGCATCAACAATGAGTTCCGTGGTCTTTCTGGGGTCAAAATATGTGATATTTCAGGCATCAGAGGTGCGGTCTTTTATGATTTGAAATGCATCTCTGCATTTGGGTGACCAGATAAACTCGGTGTTAAGCTTGGTGAGGGCTCTGAGGGGTTCGCTGATGGACGCGAAATCCCGTATGTACCTTGTGCAGTAGCTTGCAAGTCCCAAGAAAGATCTGAGGTCTGAGGTCGTCGTGGGTGGCTCAGCTTCATGGAGTGCACTGACTTTTTCGGGATCAGGCGTCATGCCCTTCTCCGAAAATATGTGTCCAAAGAATCTGAGTGTCTTTTTGCGAAATTCACACTTTTCCTTGTTGAGCGTTAGTTGGGCCTCTTCCAGGGCCATGCAGACTCTCATTAGCGTGTTGTCGTGTTGCTCTCTATTCTGACCGAAGACCAGGATGTCATCGCTATAGTTCAGACAGTTGGGCACGTGTTTGATGACATTGTGAATTTCTGCTTGGAAGATTTCTGCCGCGGAGGATATTCCAAAACTGAACCGCTTGTAGCGGAATAGACCTAGATGAGTGGCGAATGTTGTTATATAACGGGAGTTCTTGCTGAGCTCTAGCTGGTGGTAGCCCTTGTTTAGGTCTAATTTAGAGAATATTGTCGCTCCATTCAACAGGTGCACCATGTCTGTTATTCGAGGAGCTTGGTGCCGTTCTCTCAGGATGGCTTCATTTGGTCTCCTCATGTCCACACATATTCTGATATCGGGGGAGTCTCTCTTGGGCACCGGCACTATGGGGGAGACCCATGGTGTGGGGCCTTCTGCTGGCTCAATGATGTCTGCCTCAAGTAATTTTGCTAGTTCATTCTGAACTTGCTGTTGAATATTGATGGGGATACCCCGGTAGTGCTGGGCTATTGGCGTGACGCTGGTGTCGATGTGGAGTTCAATTTGTTTGTCCTTTAGTTTTCCAAGGCCTTTGAACAGTGCTGGAAAGACTTGGTCAATGCTTGCCGAGGGGTCTAAGTATTTGTGCACCATGATGCGGTACAATATGTGAATGAGTCCCATCTCTATGGCTGATCGATAACTTAGGATGCATCCGCTTTCAGTGGCAGCCTCCAGCACGTGCATGGGGATGTTTTTTTCATGTTCCTTGTATTGGCATGATGCCATGAAGAACCCTTTGCATGCCAATGGTGTTTTTGAGCCATATGGATAGATGAGGGCTCGTGCTGGCTGTAGACGAGGAGCGTTTGGTATGCTCTCGTATACTTTCTCACTGATCACGTTCACGGTTGCTCCCGTGTCTATCAAGAATTCGGCGGTTGTTTGATTAACTTGCATTCTCAGTATTGGGCTATGTTCTTTTCCCGTGTTATTTCCAAGGGTGTATAGATATCCCTTTCTCTGTGGTGTTTCCTGGTGTTTCTCCTGTCTGCGGGATGTCTCTTCCGATGATGCACTTGACACGCTGTCTGACTGTGACTGTTCTATAAGGCATCGTACATATCTCCTGGGCCTTCTCCTTGTCCTGGATGAGGCAGTTTTGTTCTCCCTCCAGTCTCTCTTTTCTTGCCTTTTGCTGAGTTGTTCATCATGGTGTCGGTGCCGCCCTTGTTCATGGAGTTGGTGCTCTGCCCTGTGGTGTTGTGCGGGCTGGTTCTGCTCCAGTTCCATGGTGGTTCTTCCACTTCTCCCAGCTCCTTACATTTTGCTGCAAAATATCAAACATACAGATTTGTAATGGTTGTCGCCACCACATGCGGAACAGGTCTGGCCCATCGCGGGACACGTTCCTTCATGTGGGTACTCATGTCCGCATCTGTAGCAGAAGGGGTCACTGTAGGTCCTCATTGTCCCTTCCAATTTGTTGAAACTTTCGCTCTTCCCGTGCGTGATCTTTATGTCGTCCAGTCCTTCCACTTGCGCTGCGAGCACAGCATCTGACCTTGCCAGACGCAGGATCTCCTCCAGGCTCCTTGGCTGTTGTAGTAACCGCTTCCGAAAATCTGCACTTTCACATCCCACTATAATCTGTGACCTGAGGGCCTCTTCATTGGAGTAATTGTTGAAGTCGCAGTGTTTCATTTTCGATCTTAGTCTCATGACAAATACGTCTATGGTTTCTCCTCTGATCTGCTTGGTATTGTGGAATACGTGGCGTTCATAATCAACATTTGTGTGGGGTGTGAAGTATTCCGTGAGTGTTGTTTTTAGTTTTGTGTAAGTGTCTATGGTGTTTTCTGGTATTTCGTCGAAGATGTCTCGCACGTTTGATCCTACCGCATGGTTCAGAAGGTTTAATTTTTGTTCATCCTCTAGTGGTCCAGCCGCTTTTAGGCATACTTCGAAATCTCTCAGCCATCTTTTCCATCTTGATCCGAGTGTGCCGGCGTCGGTGAGGTCAAAATTGGGTGGTAATTGAGCTAAAAGGCTGTCTGTCATTTTCTTGTGCTCTCTTCTGGCCGGAGTCACTGGGACCGTTAGTGACTCCTCTTCCGAGTCACTCTCTCTGGCTGGGATCCCTGGGGTTGGTGAAGAAACTCCTCCTCACCCGCTCATGGGCTGACTCCGGCAGTCCTTCTTGCGGCTTTGTCGTGCAGCAGTGACGCTCTTGTCTTAGGCGTAGGGGGGGCCTTCGTGACTGGCGGGGCCCTGCGCAAGCAATGCATGGCTGGCTTGTGGGGCCTTATTTGATGTGAGTCTTATGAGGCCTGGGCCCTAGGAGTGGCGTGTTGTGGCTTGTTGGCGCCTTTTTTTTTTATGCGTCGCGGTAAGGACACGTGACCTTACCGTTGCTCCGGGACCTTCTTTCAGACCGTTGCCGTCGGCGGGAGGCCAGTGCGCCTCGACCGCCCGGAATTCTGTGCAGGGAGTCGCTGCTCCACCTGCGGATGACAGGATGTCTGCCGGCGTTGCCGTTGGCGGGAGCGATTTTCTTTCTCCGCGCCCGGGGAAAATACACGGGGAGCAGCCGCGATTGCTCCACCCGCGTGGTGCGTGCGTCGGAGCCCACCCGTATTACACGCGCAGGGCTCTTTTAGACAGTGGGGAGCATTTCCGCTCTGACCCACCGTCTCCGGGAGTCCGAACCGGGAGAATGTTCCACCGCTCCAGTGGCGCTTAATTGCACGCCACAAGCACTCGGACCTCGAGATGGCGGGCACGGTGTGGCAGGTGTCCGCTTCGTCGCCAGTGTGATATCCGAGGAGTGGACCTCCTCAAGCATCCGCTCGGCCACTCGCATACACACAAGAATAGGCCAACACGGGAGCTGGGGTGCAACACTTCTTTATTTCTCGAATACTCTCTCGAACTGCCTGGTGGGTGGTAACCCCGCCCCCATGCCCACGTGGGTTGCAGCCCACTGGATTGTCAAACATAGATATAGGACTCATCCTCTAACCGTGTAGGAGATGACGACACCACAGGTTGCGACAGGGTATGAGAGCTGTTGGAGATCAATGGGATGTTGGGAAGTTCTGGAGCTTATGTTGTGTAGTCTTAAGGCTTCTGAGAGGGGGGGAGAGAAGTGGTCATGTGTTTAGGTCTGGAGTGCAAGTCGCTCGAGGGACAGAGCAGGCGGGGGGCACTCATTGGCTTGGGTAGCATGGGTGGCTTGGCACTCATGGGCTTGGACAAAACAGGTGGAAGGGCACTCATGGGTTTGAGAGGAATGTGGGGCAGGGCACTCCTGGGCTTGGGCAGCACAGGTGGCAGGGCACTCATGGGCTTGAGCACAGGTGGCAGGGCACTCATGGGCCTGAGCAGCACAGGTGGCAGAGCACTCATGGGCTTGGGTAGCATGTGTGGCAGGGCACTCATGGGCTTGGGTAGCACGTGTGGCAGGGCACTCACAGGCTTGAGATTTGTGTGTGACAGGGCACTCATGGGCCTGGGCAGCGTAGGTGGCAGGGCACTCATGGACTTGGGCAGCGCAGGTGGCAGGGCACTCATGTGCTTGGGATGCATGTGTAGCAGGGCACTCATGGGCTTGGGTAGCAAGGGTGGCAGGGCACTCATGGGCATGAGCAGCACAGGTGGCAGGGCACTCATGGGCTTGAGCAGCACAGATGGCAGCGCACTCATGGGCTTGGGTAGCATGTGTGGCAGGATACTCATGGGCCTGGGCAGCGTAGGTGGCAGGACACTCATGGGCTTGGGCAGCGCAGGTGACCAGGCACTCATGGGCTTGGGATGCATGGGTAGCAGGGCACTCATGGGCTTGGGTAGCATGGGTGGCAGGGCACTCATGGGCTTGAGATGTATGTGTGGCAGGGCACTCATGGGCCTGGGCAGCTTAGGTGGCAGGGCACTCATGGGCTTGGGCAGCGCAGGTGGCAGGGCACTCATGGGCTTGGGATGCATGTGTAGCAGGGCACTCATGGGATGGGCAGCGCAGGTGGCAGGGCACTCATGGGCTTGGGATGCATGTGTAGCAGGGCACTCATGGGCCTGGGTAGCAAGGGTGGCAGGGCACTCATGGGCATGAGCAGCACAGGTGGCAGGGAACACATGGGCTTGAGCAGCACAGATGACAGCGCACTCATGGGCTTGGGTAGCATGCATAGGAGGGCACTCATGGGCTTGAGATTTATGTGTGGCAGGACACTCATGGGCCTGGGCAGCGTAGGTGGCAGGACACTCATGGGCTTGGGCAGCGCAGGTGACCAGGCACTCATGAGCTTGGGATGCATGTGTAGCAGGGCACTCATGGGCTTGGGTAGCATGGGTGGCAGGGCACTCATGGGCTTGAGATGTATGTGTGGCAGGGCACTCATGGGCCTGGGCAGCGCAGGTGGCAGGGCACTCATGGGATTGAGATGTATGTGTGGCGGGGCACTCATGGGCCTGGGCAGCGCAGGTGGCAGGGCACTCATGGGCTTGGGATGTATGTGTGGCAGGGCACTCATGGGCCTGGGCAGCGTAGGCTGCAGGACACTCATGGGCTTGGGTAGCGCAGGTGACCAGGCACTCATGGGCTTGGGATGCATGTGTAGCAGGGCACTCATGGGCTTGGGTAGCATGGGTGGCAGGGCACTCATGGGCTTGAGATGTATGTGTGGCAGGGCACTCATGGGCCTGGGCAGCGTAGGCGGCAGGACACTCATGGGCCTGGGCAGCGCAGGTGACCAGGCACTCATGGGCTTGGGATGCATGTGTAGCAGGGCACTCATGGGCTTGGGTAGCATGGGTGGCAGGGCACTCATGGGCTTGAGATGTATGTGTGGCAGGGCACTCATGGGCCTGGGCAGCGTAGGCGGCAGGGCACTCATGGGCTTGGGCAGCGCAGGTGGCAGGGCACTCATGGGCTTGGGATGCATGTGTAGCAGGGCACTCATGGGATGGGCAGCACAGGAGGCAGGGCACATAACGAGAGTGAGAATCATTATTGGAATGCTCATACTCATCTCAGTGTAGAAGGGAGCAGTGTACAACTAGTACAAAGACAAGTGGAAGAGATATATTTTGGAAAAGATCCAATTAGTAATCATTCATACCAAGAAAGTCTATGAAATAACCGAGAAGGTTATAAAGGAGAAACCTCAAAACCAGTGGAAATTTGTAAAAATGTATCCAAAGGGTAAAGGGAAATCAAAGACTATGAACTATTTTTATTTAAGAAAACAAAAACTAGTCCAGAAGGAAAAGAACTGTTTGATAACGTCTTCAGGTGAAGAGTTAAAGATCCCTCATTATAGAAGAAAACAAGACAGGAAGCAAAAGTCCAAAACATTAATCAATGAACTGTACAAACTGATAAAAGTGATCACTAGAGATTATCTGAAAATCATCTATTGAAAAAGTGGCAGAAACCATAAACTAGCAAACTTCAGGAGAAGTGAGACAGATTGTAATTTGTGATTGCTGCGAGACGTGTGTTTAGATTACCACTTGTAGCATTCAGTAGCTGATATGCTGCGCGTACTGTCATTATTTGCAGTATGCTTGTACTTGTAACCGTTACAGTCACTTTTGAGTAGAATTGACCTATCATTACTTGGAAAACCAAGTTGTTGATTTTGATTGGTCTCCCCTCCATGCTGCATGCAAAATTCTAGGAACTTGCTTTTGAATCAGCTTCTAGATTTGGAAATCCATTGTTAGCCAAACAACGCTGGGTGGGAAAACTACATATCCCATTAGCCAAAGCGCTTAACTAATTGGGTGACCAGGCGCACCAGCCCTGTTGCACCTGAAGCAAGCCCGGTCTTCGCCGGTCCACACCGAGCAGCGACAGCAGTCTCCTTCCACCACCCATTGTGCACATATTAAGACTTCGGTAAGAATATCTGCTGCCTGGCTCACACACGTTACACTAGGGATGACGTACTTCACCTCTGAAAGTTACTACATACCCTGGGCTTACCTTGTTTAAACCCCTTTTTTCTTCTCTTGACCATGGGACGTTTGATAACAAACGTCCTACAGCGAGTAGCCCAAAAAGCAAGGAAAATGACGCTCGTAGACAAATACCTTTCTATGAAACTCGATCACCCGATTATCATGCCACTCGAACAACCTTTGCTGGCCCCACTCGAGCATGTCAGCAAAGTCACTTCGCTAACGACATGTGCTGTAGGAACGTTTGCTGATATGGACACATCCACCCGATACCGAGTCAGTATGTAACCAACCCGCCCCACCCCGTATCCCACCAGTTCGAGTTTGCTCCTCCATTGGCTACATTTGTATTACCAAATAAACAAAATACTGATGAGGAAAATGCATCACTTTCGCCAAATACCTTGTACTCAGATATACAATCTACTCTTCCTAATTCACTACATAGCAACCCCTTTTCAACCATGTCATTGAAATGCACTGTGTTAAACACTAGTTCTCTAATTAGGCATGCCATAAATATTCACGACTACATTCAGGAGGTGGATTTAGACCGAATATGCCTTATAGAGACCTGGGCTACAGATGCAAGTGGTCCAATGATTGCGCTGGCCATCCCAGTAGGCTACGAGATCTCCTGCCAGAACCGAGCACTTGGCCATGGGAGCGGTGTGGCAATTATTACTAAAAAAAAGACACCTGAAGTTATTTCAAGTAGCATGTGCCCACTCTAATGTTGAAATTATTTGTGTAAAAATGACTCCCAGTGCCCACAGTTGCACTAACTGTGTTAGTCTATCACCCTCCAACTGACACAACAAATTTCAACGAAGAGCTCATAGACATCCTAAAAGAACGAGATGGTCCAAACTGTTCTACTTTACTGGTTGGAGATTTCAATCAGGGGTACAGTAATAGCTCTGATAAAGAAGCTGCAACACTAGCGGGCTCATTAAACAATATTGACAACCGTGTCATTAACAATTCACCAACCCACGATAAAGGCAATATCCTTGATTGGGTAGTCTCCAGGAACCCGACTGTACACATTGACAGTGCAGCACCCAGCATTTGGTTAGACCACTACTCCATCGTTTTCCAAATCCACCTGCAAAACCCCACTTAATAAGAAAAAACCCTGCTAAACTAGTTTAAAAATCATAACTTCCAAAAAAATCACTGCTAGTGACTTGAAAGAATGCTTGAGCCATACTATGGTCTCAACTGCAGAGTCAGACTCCCCAACATCTCTTGTTGACATTTTTAACCATACTGTATGCTCCATGTTGGACAGCGTGGCTCCCATAAAAAACAAAGTCGTCTGAGAGAACACTACCCACTAAAAATGGTATATACAGGAACTTAAAATAATGAAGAGGAGGCAAAGAAGTGCTGAAAGGAAATGGCTTAAAAGCCCTTCAGAAATAAATAAATCCAATTAGAAAGACCTAGATAAAATATATAAAGCTGCAATCTGTGATGCAAAAAATAATTTTTACAACAGATCGAGTATGCAAATAACCTGACGAAGCTGTTTGAAATCATGAAAGCTTTAGAAAAATCACGTATTTCACGTACATCTTTCTGTCCAACCAACCAAAACTGTCTTGAAACACAACAGACTTTTGAAGCAAAGGTAGACAAGGCACGTTTGAAGATCAGACATGAACTGGGCTAAAACATGTGCAAAGACATGTGCAATACATCTGCGATCTCTGACATTGTGCCAAAAGAGAAACATGCTGAATTTGCCCGACATGATGAATACTCATCTACATTACGTCCTTCTCAGTTTACAGAAAATATAATTCCACCTTATCCTCTAGCATGAAGAGATAATTGTCCCTTTCCTCGTTAGGTTTGTTAACTCCTCATTTCGTACCAATCAGGTTCCTGACTCTATAAAGAAAAGTCACTATTACACTGTTGATTAAGAAACCTGGCCTTGATCCAAAAGACCACAAAAAATCTAAGGCTCATAACGAATTGTAACTTTCTGTTAAAAATTCTGGACAAAAGCGCCACCATTCAATTTCAGTAGAAACTGAATAACATTCCACACTCAAGACATTCTGGCTTTCGACCTCACCATAGTACAGAGACTGCTCTCCTGGACCTCCAAACCCATAAACTGAATATTACAGATAAGGCTAAATCTGGAATGCTTGCATTATTAGATCCATAAGCAGCATCCGATCTCTTAGATCATGATAGTCTACTCCTCACTTTGAGATACAGGATTATGCAACTCAAATACCGTGACTTACGTATAACCATTTTCTATCCCATCAGATTTCTAGAGTCTGCTAGGGGTATTCCACCTCACCCCCGGCTCCCATTAGCTGTGGTGTCCCACAGGGGGCCTTGTATGTCCTCTTTACTTTTCAACCTTTACATTAGGCCCCTATGTGATCTGCTAGATGAGCTGAAAGTGTTTTTCACAAATTACGCTGAAGATACCCTGGTGCTCCAGCTTACTGACCTTGATTCCACCGGGATGAATTCAAATTGGATGTGTTTCAATGGGGACAAGAACGAGCTGTTGATATTTGATCTAAACCTGATCCTAGATATCATTCATCCATGACGGCAATATCCAAATTTGCAAAAAGACCAAAACCCTGGGTTTCCATTTAGATTCCCTGTTGTGCACTGAAGCCCATGTTAACCAAACCATGAAAAACTGCTCATAGCATCTGACATTACTAAGGAATCATCGGCCTTTCCTCTCTGAATCCAACATTGCCTCAGTTCCAAAGGCAACCATTAAGCCCAGATTGGATTATGGAAATGGCCTTCCGATTGGCAACGCCGAAGAAAAATCTACACAATCTACAAGTTGTACAAAATGATGCTGTACGCATCATCAAAAAGAAGTCTAGGAGAGAACACACTACCCATTGTTGGCATTGTTGGCAAGACCTACATTGGCTCCCGAGCACGGCCCATCTACAGCTCAAGGCGGCAACTCTGATCCATAAAGCACATGACTCAGAACTGCTGTATATTAAAGGCTTAGTGTCTCCTTATGCTGTGCTCATCAACTCTAGCATTGGTGGAAATCCCAGAATTCAAACTTGTCAATAGCCTAGGAAGATATTTTCCTGTTGTTGCTGCAGAAATCTGGAATTCACTGCCATTAGACTTCAGATCACTGAGGCAATACAACATTTTCGATGACAGTTAAAAACACTACTCTCCCACTGAGGTCTTGTTAACTTCCTTTGCTAGTCCTGTTATATAGGTTGTATCTCTGTGTTTTTGTTTGGCACCCCGAAAATCCCAAGACTTTGAGTTGTTAAAAATAATGGTAGGGTCATATAGGTTAGAGTTGGACTGTTTCCTTTATAGACATTCACGGACGACTGATGACTAGTTTCATTAGGTAGGGACGCCTTGTAGACTAGGGAAAGACGGGCATTATTCATGTTCTTAGATAAATATCCCAGTGAAATCTCTAACCAGAGTCTATGCCATTCTTCTGACCTACCACAGTACATTCCCACAGCGAGTCATGTTATCTAAATCCTTGCATTTGACTTGGATGGCTGTGTTGAAGGCTCATAACTCTTTCAACTCTTGTGCCAAGCAAGGAATTTAAGATTCCATTAAGCCTATTGCAGATTTTCTCTTTCCCCTAGTGCTGAGATCTCTTTTACTGTCCTCTATTTTGTGTTATCATCCTTTACAAATTCAATTATTTTGCACTAAGCTTTCCTTTGTCATGGTAGTAGAGCCTCGTGTATATTCAGCCTGTGGGTTTTTACATTATTTAATTTATTTATAAAGCGCTGGAGCCCACAAGCATCAGAGCGCTAACAAAACATACATTACAAACATAAAAAGAACAAACAATACATCATAAAAAACAGAGAAGCAGGAGAACCATTTATGCAGGATTTATTATCCAAAACCTAGCCCACTTGTTTATCCACCATTATCTGTTTTGTTGCACAGATTCACTCAATATTATATTCCTTTACTGGTTGCCAAAAAAAGCTTTCTAACTCAGATTATTTGCCCCTCTTTGAGATTTGAACATAATGTCTATGGAGTGCAACTTGAATTGTTCCTACAATCATGCACTATTTTGCCCACTTCCACACTGTGTAGGAATTACTTCTTATTTTCCATCTCCGCTCCAACTAAGAAACCTTTTCATATAGTTTCTTTCCAGGGTGTCTTCAAACATCCAAGTAGTTTTTACAATTTCCTTCTCAGCCTTCCAATTCAGATAACCATGACTTCAGCGAGCCTCGTCATTCATCACCCCGGGCCAACTCATTAGTATCTCTGGCTCACCACCTTTGCTGCATTCAAGTAGTTTACTTTATTATCACTATGGCACTGCAGAGCTTCCAATGGGCTCTCCACTAACACCCACAGATACAATATCTCTTACCTACCAGCCAGATTGAGGTTCAAGAGGGGTTTGGGTCCACACTTACTGCTCAGCCTACTTCTTAGAGTTTCCTGTCCCTCTCTTGGATCGCCCCGGGGCATCTACTGTAATCTGTAAAGGAGCAGTAGCTTTCAATCTCTCCTCCACTGCCTGTGTTGCTCGTTTTGTGTCTGAACAGGCTGATGATGCTTTACCATATATTCCGAGTCTAGGGGCCTCATATCGACCCAGGCGGTAAGTTACCGCCTGGGTCGTACCCTTACCACCATGGTGTAAACTGCGTTCACACCATGGTGGATGGTGGATTTAACGCCCCCTTCCAAGGTGAGTGGGGCGGTAAATCCCCATTTCCCATTTTACCCTTCCCCATTCCCATTTTTGCCCCATAGGGCATAATGGGAGTGGGGAAGGCGCTAATTACACCACCGTAAATTACGGTGGCGTAATTAGCACCATGGTCCCTTAGCGCCATGGATTTTAACGCCTGCAAAAAGCAGGCGTTAAAATCACCATGGCGCTAAGGGAGCTTATAATCAGGCGTTTAGGGTCGGCGCCGTTTACGGCGCCGTTAACCCCTTAACACCTGACTCGTAATGAGGCCCTAGGTCTTGGTTACCCTGGCAACCTCCATTTTATGTCATTGCTCTTCCCCTTATTTCAGAATGTACATCAGCAAATGCAGGGGCTTTTCGTTATGGGCTCAGGACCTTGTGGTGAGTTAATTTAATTATTGTGCTCATCCTGATGACCACGTTGCATTTTAAATTGGGAAATAATTTTTTCGTAACTTTCCCCGTGCTCCGCACGCCATCTTTTGTGGTCTTTGGCCTGCTTGAGCATCCCTCCAGCTTCCTGATTTCCCTTGCATGACTCCCTCCTCCCATCTCGCTCCCAATTGGACCGCCCATCCCCCAGCAGAGGTCTAGCCCTGCAGTACACCTGAAAAGCACATTTCGTTGTGCGCTCAGGGCCTTGAGGTGAGTTTATTTTATTCTTGTGCTCATCCTGGTGACCCCCATTGTATTTTAGAATTAGAAAAGCATTTTTTAGTAACTTTCCTCATGCTCTGTGCGCCATCTCTCGTGGTCTATGGCCTGCTCAAGCTTCCGTCCAGCTTCCTGGCTTCCTTTGTTTGACTCCCTCCTCCCATCCCACCTTCAACCCCTGATTGGACCGCTCATCCTCTTAGGATTATGTCCTAGGGCAGCCTGTGCCTGGGCAACAAGCCGGCTAAGGGCCACAAACGAAGGGCAGTTCCTGAAGAAGCAACTTCAGTTTGTGTTTGCCTGAGAAGCCTGCAGTTACCCAGAAGTGACCTATAAGTTAAGTGTGGTCTGGGTGGGGAGTACAGTCATTACTGTACTCCAGTAAAACCCCCTACTCTTTTTACCTAATATCGTATACCCATATACATCTTTTCTAAATTGTATTTGCTATCAGCCAGTTGCGTGGGGCGGCCGTAGTCTGCGTCTAGCCTAATCGTGTAAGTTAGCCATACCATGATCTAAGCCCAACTGCTTTAGACAGCCATATTTTGCATTCAGCCTATCTGTGTAGGCTGCACATGTTTGGGGTTTAGCCGCCTTGTGTTACGTATCCATATCCCACATTTAGCCTAAAGTTCACTAGGTTGCCATATCAATTACATTTAAGAGCCCCAATTACAGTGCTAAAGTTAAATCCCAGGGTATCTGTTGCTGTGCCAAAGTCTGTTCTAAGTGTTTCCCAGTACTATTGCCAAAGTTAGGCCTTTTCCCCTCACTCTACCACAGTTAAATCTAGGTGTTTCTGCTGTAGTGCCAAAGTGATTTTCTGAGTGTATCCATTTCTGTGCCAAAGTCAATTCTGAGTGTTTAACGTTGCTGTTGCTAAAGTTAGATCTAGGCCGTTTACCCTCACTCTACCACAGTTAAATCTATGTGTTTCTACAGTAGTGCTAAAGTGAATTTCTGAGTGTGTCCATTGCTGTGCCAAAGTCAGCTCTGAGTGTTTTACGTTGCTGTTGCGAAAGTTAGCTCTAGACCCTTTCCCCTCAATATACCATAGTTAAATCCAGGTAGTTTTACTGTAGTTCCAAAGTGAATTATTGAGAGTGTCCACTGCTGTGCCAAATTCAAATCTGAGTGTTGTACGTTGCTGTTGCCAAAGTTAGATCAATCCTCCCTCCCCCCTTCTTCTTCAACCTCTACTTAAGCCCACTGTCGACTCTCATCCGCTCACACCACCTTAACTGCTACAACTACGCAGACAACACCCAAATCATTTAAAAAATCCCCAAGATTCAAGCCTCCGCACCTGCCTCTTGTCTCCCTCATATCAACCATTGGATGACTAAAAACCACCTAATCCTCAACCCAGGCAAATCAGAGATCCTAACTACTCTGATCCCCCAAACTTTACTGTGGCTAGTTGCCCTTGGAGTGCCACTTGCCGCCTGCACCTCCATTAAAATATTGGATTCACCATGGACTCCAAATGCATCAAATCTGTATCCAGAACCTGCCACTTCCACTTATGTATCCTAAAACACATCTTTTCCTACCTTGCTTACCTTCAAAGAATCTCTGCAATACTCTACGCCAGCTCAGGAAACATATCCAAAACGCAGGAGCCAGACTGCTCCTTGCCCTTTCGACCAGAGAACATACCCCACAATCAGAATTCGGCAATGGCTCCCAGTTAGCTTAAGAGGAACCCTCAGAGTTATGTGCATCACACACCAAGCCCTCCATAATACAGCATCTGAGTTCCTTCAGAACAAACTCATCCACTACCATCCCCCCAGAAACCTCCAATTGGGCTCAGCTCTTCTCCTGGCTATTCCACCTCACCTCCCCACCAGAGTTGGCGGCTCAGCTTTCTCTAGCCTAGCTCTCACCATCTGGAACACTCTTCATCTGCAGATCCGCTGCACCGAAAATTACCTCTCCTTCAAAAAAGTCCTCAAAACCTTGCTATTTACCGCATTATCTTGAAAACCTCCCTAAAACTTAAAATCCCCACTCCTAGCTTACAAGCAGTCACCCCAGGCGGTGCTGGCTGCATTCACTGGGACACCAACCTCCAAGCAACTGATAGCACCAACTGTTTTTGCGGTGGTTTACCACACACACTGTCATACACCTATCATGACCCTGTTCCCCTCAAGCACTACTAGCCAAATCACAGCCCTCATATATGTAATGTCACAGGATTGATGAATGACTGCACCTGACATGTATGGCAAAACAGGCAATTCACAAACATAGTGGCAGAAGCACACTGGTGTGATATAACCACTACCATCGTAATCGAACAGTTTGGAATGCACTGCAGGGAATTGTCATGTGAGGTTGGGCTGCCATGGCCATGTCCCGAACCAGCAGGCAGGTGGGGGGCGTCCCCTGTGCAACGCTACAGGCGGCCAATCAAGAACCAGCCATCATCGCCCTGGAAGGAATGGGGGGATGGGCAGGTTTTGTGCATGTATGAACCACAGGATGGGCTGCCCATGGTGAAGGAAACTTCCTAAAATGTTCAGTAAGAGTTCGATATCTGATAGACTCGCCACCCTATCCACCTACAAGAATCTGGAAGTACAACCTGTGCGCCTTGTGTAGCAAATAGTTGGAGCATACACTGTTGCTAACCGTTGTATCACAGCTGCAAGAACTGACAGAAGAAGCCAAGTTTGTTTGTTTGTTTATTATTTATAATGCGCGCCAGACCCAGGGGTTACAGGGCGCAACAGGCACAAGATAATGCGAAGCTTAGTTACAGGAAGTCAAAAATGTGATGCATAAATTACAGACAGGTAAAATTGCTATTTACAGATATTATATGCATTATATACAAGAATGTTATAATAGTCCCTGTGGGGTGGCATATGTTGGGTCACGAAAAGTGCAATACCAATTCTTACAATGTCAAAATGTACAGAAATATTTACAACAGTTGTGCTCTGAGGGCACACAGAAAGGGTTACAGCTAGTGGTAGGCATTGGTTAAAGTTCAGTGGGCGTCAGGTGAGTTAGTCGCTGGCTTTCAACCATAGGATGGTGTTGGTTCTGAAGTTGAGATAGGGTTGGTCTGATCTCAGTGTAGAAGGCAAGGAGTTCCAGAGTTTGGCCGCTTTAACGGAGAAGCTCTTGCCTCCGATCGTGGCAAGTTTGAATTTAGGGATGGACAAACGGTCCCTATTTATTGATCTGGTGGGTCTTGTGGAGGTCTGTCTGTGGAATCTCTCGGAGAGGTAGATAGGTGCGGCGTTATTGAGGGATTTATGAGTGAGTGACAAGGTTTTTAGAAGGATTTTGTCCTTAGTTTGGAGCCAATTATTCTGTCGTCTATTCTCAGAAATGGGGTTTCTTTTAGAAATGCCTAGTGCTGCTCCAAGGGTATTGTTTTGTAAAGTTTGTATTTTTCTGATGATGGATTTGTTAGAGCCTATGTACAGGGCATTGCAGTAATCCAGGCGGGACAGGATGAGTGCTCTTGCCAGGGTGATACAAATATTGTTGGAGAGCAAAGGCTTGCCTGTTCTTAAGAGTTTGCATGTATAGGCCGCCGAGGACACTAACGCGTTGACCTGTTTGGAGAATGAAAGAGTAGAGTCGAGATAAAAACCTAATGTTTTTACCTCCTGTGCTACACTCCAACAACAAAGTGCCATCAATTTTTGGCAAGGTACGCATAACACACCACACGCCACAGGAATGGCTATCCATACACAAGTATACAACAAGGACTGATATAATCCAGTCATGCTGTTCACATTATTCTCTGCCTACTTACACCAGACTATGTCTCAATACCTCTGACAGCAGAATACAGCGCAGACCTATGACAAATTCAGGCACGCTGAACACAAAGCGAGTCTCTATCACTCGCGCCATCTCCCGACTCCTCTCAGCCCCTATACACATGCTTGACCACGTGGGCTGCTTCTCTGCTAGAACTTGGCCAGCCCAACTCAGCATTTTTTGGCCAAATGCACATACGCATCCTAATCATACTTCATGACCCCCCCGCCCCCAACACTGGAATCTGGTCCTCCGAGGGCGTTCCCACTTACATCACATTGAGACTATAATAATGGTACAAGACGCTATACAAATGACAAGTACAATACAATATAATTTGGAGTCCATTTTAGCCCCAATCGCATTGCCTAAAAAGGGCTAGGATGTTACTCTTTGAATCTCAGCTGAAGCCTAGGGTCAAAGAGTTAGACCCAGGAGGGACCAGTCATTCAGCCATCTTCACAATGCCTTGAACTCTGCTTTTTATTGGGACGGACCATTTAGTGACCTTACTGGAAAACCCGACTTCATGGATGATGGTAGACACACAGATGGCAGGTACGAATGTTGTTCAAGTCTAGTAGTGCAACGTCTAAGGGAGGCAAGATGGAACAAGTTGCTGAGGGTGGCCCAGAGGAGTATGAAGAGGGGAACAAGCACTCTTAAAAACTTTGAAAACCTCCCTCTGAACATGAACCTCAAATGGAACAACACAGAGTAAGCAGGTTAGGTTAAGAAATAATTGGAGGCTATAAGGCAGGCAGTGTCACAGGCAGTGTCTAGCGCCATTTTGAAGATAGCTGTCTTGAAACTGACATTAAATATTGACAATTCCGTACAGGCTATTCAAGAGTTTAAAAATGTGGGGTACAGAACTTCCAGAGCGTGGACATGCTTGCTAATATCCAAAGAGATGGGTTTTGTCTGAGAATGTGGCCTACCAGTTGAAGATGCATTAGAGCAGCCGTGTCCTGTAAGGAAGACTCTCAATCAATATATTGAAAGCAATAACCAAAGTGGACATTAAAGTGGATAAGTCGAATGTACCAGCTCCATACAATAGGATCCATCTCGACCCATTTGAAAGCAGTCATGGAGTTACTGGTGCTTAAATCTGTGAGTAAAAGAGATACAATATTCCAGAAGGCCTTTTAGTGCCAGTAGGTGCAGGTTTGTGGATCCTGATTATTACTTTTCCCTGACCTATGCCTCGAAACCTTATAAAGAAGAATCCCATTCTAGGAGTAAAAAAAAAAAAGGAAAAAAAAGGAGTTCATATTAGGAGTTAAGCCCTTAATCGGGTATCCTGTCAAGCTGAAGGTGGCTCGTCGCAAAGGGCAAGATTTTAATTTATACAGTGGAGGCTGCCAGCAATAGCCTTTTTGGAGGATGTCAAAGGTGCACAGTAAGGCTAGACTGTTGGAATGTTATGGCTTATCTGTGAAGTGAGCTGGCTTTGGGGTGGGGACAGGCCTTGACAATTGCAGTTGGCATTACTCATCCCTCTTTTCACTCTTCTCCACTGCATGGTCTTGGTTCTGCAGAACATTAGAGTTTATAGGACAGAGATTGAAACCATCAGAGAATGCCCAAAAATTCAGGATGTTTGGGGGGGTGGTTATTTGTTGTACCTCTTAGCATCCTGTGCTGCCATTATTTCTTGTTTGCAGGAAACCTCATGTGTGCTGTACAAGATTTGTGTATCCTTAGTTTTATTAATCAAAATATCTTTATTTAAAAAGTATGTACTCTTTCTCGAATAGCAAAATGGGTAATAGGTACCAATTCAGTTTTTGCAAATTTCCCTAGAAAAAGAGCACAACATTGAAGTCCAGTAATGTGATGAAATTACACAATTCTTTCAGAGCTGATGCCCTACATTTGTTTAGATGTTAAATCAAGTTCCTGATGCCAGCTATTGATCTGCAACAGCTTCATGACTCCCCTACAACCAAATGCTTCGGCACCTGCCTCAATAAATGAAACAGGAAGGCCAATTGGCGTGATGGTTTTGGGAAATGATGACTTATCACCCGCTAATAGAGTTCTAAGATTTTATTTGTCAATGATTTGACCAGATGGTCCTGAACTAATCCTCATATCTGATGTTTCACACACCTTTTCTTATGTATCCGTTTTTTGATTTTTACAAATAATTTTCTATATGAACCATAATATGAATGTTTCCAGCTAAACCCCTGTTTCCCCATGTCACCTCCATTATCCCAGAGCAAACCAATCTCTACCCTGGTATGCAGGGGAGGGACTATGGTCACTCCCCTGCATACTTTACATCAAATTGATCCCCTCAGTGGGGAAAAAAAGCCCTTGATAAAAATAAGTTCAGCACTCAAAAGCGGAGCAGGAAAAGCAGTTCTTCATTTTTTTCAATTATTTAGTCTCATTCTGGTTATCAGAAAGTTGGGACGAGTAGAACCATAAATCATGTGTGATGCTTATGAGAATGTCCCAAATGTTGCCTATTCACATTGTGAAACAATAATATTTTCCTTCAATGAAGTTGCTATCGTTAATTTGGCTTTTAGTGGTAAGTTCTAAACCAGTTTCATATATCGCCAATGATGTTCTCGTTACTCTGGGAGACCTACTTCTTGCATTTGGACAGCTTTGTCTGAACAACTTTAAATACTTTTTAAACTTTCAATTTAAGGGAAAGCTAAGAACGCTCTCTACAAAGCATACCTTTCATGCATTGTAGAAAGTCATTGTTTAGAGTATGCCCACTACTCAATTCAATAATCATTCTTGATTGGATGGAGAGAATAACTTTTTCCACACAGAATGTGAACCCTGTGGAGTATTCTGTAAAGTATTATTGAACGGAAATTGGAATAAAGATTTTGCTTCAAACAGACAATGGAGATTGCGGCATGCGTCACAGTGTAGGGATAAATTAGTCTAACCGTGCTCTATTGTGGCAAAGAATAAGTGTCAGTATAAACCTGCCAGCATTAATCTTTTCCCTCAAGTGACCTTTCATCAGAGTCCTGATTCTCTCCTCCCCCAGACAAACTTGCCACCGTTATCCCCAATCAAGAAACTCAACACTCGTCCTTACAATTCCTCTTTCTGCAGACCCGTCTTCCACTTGCCCTACCACTACAACATTCAAGAGTGATTTCTTTAATTGCTTTTTTGACTACATTGAGGACTACACACTCCATTCCCCCAAGCCCCGACACTGCCCATCCAATCAGGCATATTGAACAAGCACACCATTAAAACCCCTCACCAACAGCTCCAACGTCCTAGCCACTGCTCATCAATTGTCTCTCCTCTATACTCACATTTCCTTCCTTCCTCCCTTCCTGCATTCCTAGGGACTTCAAGGGCACTGCACTCAACTGGGTAGGCGTTTAATTCTCAGGCCGCTGCTTTTCCAACATTGCCTTTCTTATACCCCCACCAGTAGGAATCCTTCAATATACTATCCAGAGATCACTCCTCCTTACTCTCTAACATCTCATCCCTGGGAAAACTCCTCTCATCATTTGGCTTCCACTATCACCACTTTGTATACAATCCCCAAAATCATTTTCTCCTTAGCCTCATTCACCCCTGCCGTCAGTGAATGCATCACCAGCTTTCTCACTGCCATTCGCCACTGGATGGTTTGCGCTGCCTGATGTTAAACACATCCACGAACAGGCATCCACTCTGGGTGGCTCTCCATGCACACTCGTTGCCTTTTAATTCCTACTCGTCTCCACATTTACTCATGACCTTGCCCCTACCTTCCCATCTGACTATTTTCTCTCTACACACCCCCAAACTCAGCAATCCTCTCCAGTTCCTGCTTCCTCTCGTTCTCTCTGCTGGCCCCCCTCCAAACGAATTGCCGGCTGCCATCAATGCCAGCCCACCACTAGTGTTCAAGAAAAAATTAAAGATCCACTTATTAACCACAGAAAGGGTACCCCTCTTCCCCGCAGGGGCCCACCCCAAATGGCCTTCGCCTACTCCTTGTGGGAATATTCCATAAATATACACTGAATATAAATAAGTGTATTGTCAACCTGTAATTGCACTAGACCTTTTTTATCCTACTTTTGTATGCCCCTTGTCCATAGGCTATGCCTCTCTGCTGTCACAACCCACATCCAAAAACCCATACTTAATAAAGACCTGTGTTTAGGGAACTACGTTATTTCAAGTGTCAGCCGACATGGAGGCATCCACATAGCTTGGTTCCTTAGAACCAAGCTATGCGGTATATTGTTTTGGGTGTTGTAGCCTAGGAACTACTTTACCTGGACTACTTTCTTGAAGCTATTTAAACCACACCCGACTTGGATAACACGCTTCGCGTTACTTTGCAATCCTGCAACGTGACGCTCATCCTGTTCAGCTGTACCCGCGAACCTCGGAAAAACAGCATCTGTAAGGAGACAAAAGGACATCGTTAGCAGCAGCAGCTTACCTGTAATTTTCATCGTTGTCTGCCCACAGCTCCTGCGAACAGCTTCCTAGGATCAGCGCGTCTCCCGGACCGACGAATCTGCAAAAAAGGAAGAAACAAGATATTAGAAACTTTACAACATAACGAATTGTGCTGAAAAGCTTACCTCACAAGTCGCCCTCAACCAGCATCGCCTCGGGATTCCACACACCGGGTGAGCACCGCGATCTATGGGAAAGAAAAGACAACAGGTTAGCAAAGGCAAGGCATCATAGCACTGCGCATAGCGCCTACTTACCGCATCATAGCGCTCTTTACACGCCATCATTTACCGGCGAGACCCAATTCAGCCAATGCATCACACTTGACTTCCGCACACCTAAGGGAGAGAAAGACATTTATTAAACCAAGAAAGGCATGCAAGAATAACAACAATATACAACAGCAATAAGACCTACCTGAAAGACTCAAAACGGGCCAGCATCAGTGAAGTAACTAGATCGCATTCGCCCACAAAGGACAACGCGCCCCTGCCAAGAAGGCAGGACGGAGAGCACACCTGAACTAAGAACAAGGTGAGGAGAGGCCCAGAGGGGCTGCGGGCATACGGGGTGGTGGGGGGCTGATAACCCCAGTTGCCCAGTCTTGGACAATGCCCACCTGTATTCCAGGCAGAACTCCCCCGCTGATCTCACCTGGGAACCGCATAGAAGGATACCAGAGTCCCTACGGCTGGGTGGCGTCCCTGTGGATACCAGGTGAGCGTAACACTATGCTTCCCTTCCATTAACTGATTCACTCATTCATGGGCCAGGAGGATAGCTCAAGAGCGAAAGTTTGTCTTGGAAGCAAGACAACAGAAAGCAGCAAAGATTTAAATCCCGGTCCCGTGCTTAGAGACTGGTCTCTGGTGTTAAGCATGTTTTAAAAGATTAATTAATACAACCTAGGGCTCCCTCTGTGATCTGTATTGATTCCAATATACACTATTTATGATCAACAAATGCAAATGGATTGTGGTGCTACCTAAGTAACTTTCCCTTAAAACACTATATATGCAGCCAAGTTGATTATGAAAATTAAACCTAAGGAATACATTCCTCTGGCCTTCTGCCAATTTAACAATCTTTCTGTAAATTGGTGCATTGAATAGAACATACTTTATACTGGAACAAATGCTATCTGCAAGTCAGTCCCTGTTGTTTCCAGGAGAATTGTTTGAAATATGAAACCATTTTGACCCGCAGATCACCAAACAGCAATGCAATCTGTGGATTTATAGGGTGTTCACTTACAGTACAAAGTCCTAGCTTTACGATGCCGCAACTGTTTAGGAGACCATGCTCTCTAAAGAAACTTCTAACCAGAATTGCAGGCACAAAACACATGCAGGAATGCCTTTTCCGACAAGAGACTGAAGTAGATTGTCCTGCAAAAGTTATGAGGTTAAAGGAGAGCAGGCCCCTGAAGGATTTGTAGGCCAGAATTGATCCAAAAGATACATCTAGCCTATATAGATGTGTACCCAGGGTTTTGACTATGTCCACTCCTGTATTACACTGCTTTAAAGCCTTATGTGCATACAAAAGAGAAAAAGGGGTAGAGTCTAAAAAAGGAGAATCAGTCACCTAATCGGTCAACTCTTGCTCAAAGTAGGAGGAACACAAGCAAAACTGGTGGCTCATGGATTCTGTGAGCATGCAGATTAGAGGTCCTTCTTCCGGAACAGCTTATGCTTGGCTACCTTCTGGTCTTCAATCAGCATGAATTTGCATTTTTCCTAGACATTATTGGGTGAGTGACTTGCATATTTGTCCATCTCGTCCAAGAAAATGGATGTTAAAATATGTCAGGATGATGGGGGCATGGCCAGCTACTGATGAAAGACATGAGCCTTCATCAGGCTCCACGAATGAGGGCCTGGAAGCCGTTCTACAGACCCCTTGAACCATCACCAATGTGTATCAAAGCCGGAAACTACCCATGATCTGTCAAAAGCATTACCATAAATTGCCTCTGCTGATAAGCAACAATGTTGTAGGAGCTGTGGGACGCGCCCTGTGCCACCAGCACTTTCAAGATGGTGGCCACTGCCTAGAGCAAGAGCTCTTGAGTCGGAGGAACGCGATCCTGTAGCAAGTTCGGGGATTCCTGCAGATAAAAGATGGCACTGAGGAAAAAAAGTGATCAACCACTGGAACATAAGGGAAAACGCAGGGGCTCCGTGAATGTGAGATGGCTCCCTTCCCACTCCCCCAATATCAAGCTTAATGATCTGCTGGAAAAGTAGTAAGGGGGAAAGGTGGCAATTTCGTAGGAAAGCAGTGGAGGTTCGGTTTGCTGGTTCACTCAGTGTGCCCATGGGCAACAATGCGGAGCGAGGAAACTGCCATCCTGTAAGAACTTTGGGTCGCTATTGAAGGCACAGAGAATGACGGTTTCTATGGCAGAAGATTGTTTGGAACTAGACTGGCAAACACCACTACAGAATTCCTGGCCTGGTGCGAACAGGCATCTCAAAGTAACAACTTTTCCATGGTGGAAGACTATGGGAACCGTACATTACCAATCATTAAGGACTCAATGAGCTGGGGTGGTGCTGCTGAGAAGTGCTCTCCATTTTAATCACAGAGATAGAAAGGCAGGGGATTTTGGGTGCATTGTGAGTATTAAGCCTTTGTCCAGCCAATGAAGAGACACCAGGGACCAAAAAGAAACGAGAACTTTGCAGAGCTGCTGGAACCAAAGCGCAGTGTCTACAACCAAGTGCTATGTGTCGAAAAGTAACTTTCGGAAAACCTTTCAGGATCAATTCTTTCAAGTTAAGGCAGAGGTTTCAGCGTCTAAAAAAAAAAAAGATTGTAAAGATTGGATACAGGCAAAAAGACACTTGAGGAAGTTGCCAAAAAAAGATGATGCCAAAGAACTAAGCAACTTGCACAAGATCTCCAGCTGCATTGTGTAGACCTTGGAGAATAGATCCAGGAGAGAAAGCATGCAATAAGCAACTTAAGGAGGGGGTGGAGTGTGCTAATATTTTGATCAACATTGAAATGACTGATTGGGTCTGAAACCAGACAGTAATGCTATTAACAACAGATGGTGTTACTAAGCTGGCCTCAAAGAAGCCAGCACACTTGGGAGGAAAAGGGGACTTCAACACATTTCTAGAGAGCTAAAGTATACATTTTATTCGGTTTGCAATTTACTGTGAATGGCTACACCCATAAGAACTCCACCGAAGAGGAAGGGGCAGACGCCCTAAATATTTTACTGGAGAGCCACCCTTCATCTTTCAAGTTGAGGTCAAAAATGAAGTAGAAGGGATTCCATGATGGCGGCCGGCGTAGGAGGACTCATCTAAGTTTCTCTCCCCACCAGGCCGCAAAATATAAGCTCATCAGCAGCGATCGAGTGCGAGACAATAAGCCCAAGAACCGCGTACCTGTTGCCGGAGTGAACGGGTCCTGGCTGGGAGACGTGGGCTGTCCGGGCGGAGCTGTATCGGCAGATAGGGGAGGTGCGTGGTGTGGAGCAGCGGACCTGGAGGGAGGAGGACCCCCGCTGGCAACTCGGGGGCGGGAGAGTGGATGATTCGAGGTGGCGCCCAGACCACATTTGGAGCTGCTGCCTGGAGGCCCGCTGGAAGCAGGAGGGGCCATAGTCGCAGGAGAGGAGGCTGGCAAGAACGCTGGCCGGGGGAGCCATCCTCTTGCTCTGGCAGCCCCTGCTGCCGAATCGGGGACTGACGGAGTGCCCGGCGGCAGTTGCAGAGGCCCTGCCCACACCATCAGGCGGCGTCCCCCCATGCCGGCACACCTCCCCTGCAGTGAGGAACACACCGCCGCGAGCCCCAACCACAGTGAAGTTATCCAACGGTGAGCCCCAGTCCGGGAGCAATATCAGCGGGGAGCCCGCGTTGGGTGAGGGCAGTGGGCCCCGCTGTGTAGGCTCTGCACGGCCCGCAGCAAGACGAGCCATATCCCTGAGGATACCATTGTGCCACGCCGGGGTGGAATTCATTGCGATGGCAGTGGCAGATGGCAGTGGCGCCCGCACAATGACAAAGGGCCGTATTGCTGCATTATAGGTGTCACCCCCCCAACAGCGGCTTATCAGAGTGAGGGAGAGAGAGGAGCGAATTCGGGGCATCGGCAGCTACAGACAGTTCTGAAGGAAGCAGGCACCATACAACACCACGGGCGCCATCAGGATGAGAGGCACGCTCCCCCACCACTAACGCAGCAAAGTGGGTGAGTTTTCTATCAAACACACACCTATAGCCTGCTCAGGTTTGAATATCCCACCTTGCGGAGGCGGATGGGGGCACCTTACCGACCAAAGCAAACACAGTAGCATTTTATGGGCGGAGGGGGTCTGCCCTGGAGGGGACCTGGTACGAGCACACTAGGAGGAGTTATCCGCACCTGAACGACATCTCCTTCCGGAGTTCAGATATCACATCAGTGGCACAGATCAAGACATCCCGAACCCAGAGGATGCTCATTTAAGCCCTGGTGGGCTCACCTACGTCCCAACTGGGAGTTGCATGGTGCATCAATGTCTAAATCGAAGGCAAAAATCCCTGCACAGTCCGCCCCCAAACAAAACAAAAATCTGCGACAACTGTGGGGGTCAGGAGAAGACCCTGGCCTCGCCTCAGAAGAGCCCCCCCAGCTAACTCACAGCCCCTCTCAGAAAGGTATGGAAGGGAACACAATGAGCAAGGAAGATATACAAACATGCTTCAAAGAACTACAGACACATCTTATCAGCTCAATGCAAGACCAGTTCAAGATCTTCAGGGAGGAGATGAGACTATCCATCCAAGAAATTAAACAGGATGTGGCCAAGCTCGGATATCCTAGAAAGAAAGCTCCAACAAGTAGAGGACGATTCCCAGAAATCAGACGAAACACTTGACCAGCTGGCCCAAACAACCATGGCCCTTAAACATCAATGCGAAGCCCTGGAAAACAGGTCGAGGAGATCTAACATTAGGATTAAAAATCTTCCGGAATCCGTGTAGGGTGCAGATCTCCCATCAACCATCACGCAACTATTCTCTGAAATTTTAGCAAGCGAGACAGAGACACAAGTCGCAATTGATAGACTCCACCGGGTGGGTCCGAAGAGGTCTGGCGAACCAGGAACGAGACCCCGGGACGTCCTAGCCGCAATCACCTCCTACGCGCAAAAAGAGCTGCTACTTAGAAGGCCAGATTCGCAACTCCGACAAGAGTGAACGGCTACGAGGTGTCCTTGTTTCAAGACCTTGCCCAATCTGCCCTCCTCAAAAGAAGAAAGATGGGCCCAGTGGTCCGTCATCTAGTGGTGAATCAGGTGAAATATAAGTGGACGTTCCCGTTCGGCCTCCTATTCACTTGGGAAGGCACACAACACAGGGTCACCTTGTGTGCAGAGGGCGAACAAATTCTGGGGCTGTCAAGTGGGGGAGAGGTCGTTCAATCCCAATCTCAGTGGAAACCGAGGGGCCCCGATCGACAGGATAGCTGGACAACAGTACAAAGAAGAGACAGAGAAAGAAGAAGTAAGTAAAGTCTGCAATGACTGGGGAGGGCCCCCCAGACCTCACAAAAAACTTAGCAGTTTCGTCTTGAGCGGGTAATAGCGGTGCTTAAACAAGACATAGTGTTCGAGTCGCCCGATCACTCGGAAGCAGGCCGGGGATGAGAGGAAAGGACACAAATGGAATCCACAGTGGGGTTTAGGACCCCCCACGACAGTTATAGGAGGGAAAGAGAGGGCCGGGAGCTCTGGACACTGACCTCAAGGGGACAGCGGGGAAGGAAGAGGGTGGGAACCCAGGGAAAAAACAAACGGATGACAGCCAAAACCGCACTAATGTAAAATGAAGAGATTCACATAAGACACTTTGAAGATGGGACCCATATGGATAGGAGGGGTGCAGCACCAGTGAAAATTCTATCGCAGAACATCAGAGGCATGACTACGCAAGTAAAGAGGGCGAAACTAGAAAGGCAAGTGTGGAGGCTTAAGGCGGACATCATTTTAGATCAGGAAATACATAAAAAAAGGAGTGAGAAATCTCGAATCAGACTGAAGGGGGCCAAGAACGTCTTCCAGTCGAAAGCCGATGGAAAAAGGGCAGGGGTACTTATTGCGATAAAAGACTCTCTGAACATACAGATTCAGGATTACACAACTGATAGAGGGCAGATACATTTTCCTGAACGCCACATTGGGCAGCAGAAGAGTGACATTGGCATCCGTGTATGCCCCGAATGTAGGGCAGGAGCCCTTTGTACTCAAAATGTTGGGAGAGCTGGAGAACTTCGCCAAGGGAGATATAATACTGGGAGGTGATCTGAATGCAGCGTGGAACCCTGCACAAGATAGATGGGTTAAGTCCAACACCGACTCCAAAGCCCCCTCCAGATCCCTGAAGAAGGCATTTGAGACCCTCTCCCTCCACGATGTATGGTGTGCAAAGAATGGGGAGACCCGAGGCTACACGCATTACTCCCATGTGCATAATACCCTTTCAAGAATTGACTATGTACGGGCCTCCACAGCAACGATAGGGCGAATCAAGGACGTGAGTGTGGGCCCGATTTCCATATCGGACCACGCCCCCATCATCACATCCCTAGCCCTCGAGCACCCGGGGGGGCACGTGTGGTCCTGGAGGTTCCCAGCAGAACTACTGCAAGACAACATAATAGTGGAAGAAATTCAAGATAAAATAGACACCTACTTTGTAGAAAACTACACAGGAGAGACTTCTCAGGGCATGGTATGGGACTCCTTTAAAGCAGTCCTGAGAGGGGAGCTGATAGCACTAAAGGCAAGGAGGGATAGACAAATGGGGCGAAGGGAACAAGATCTAGAATACAAATTACAGGAGACACAGAAAGAGTCTGTCAACAAGCCTAGCAGAGCGACAAAGCGAGCCCTTCAGCATGCCCAGAGCCAGTTGGATCTCCTGCATACGAAAAAAACAGAATTGGCATCTCTAAAGACAAAACAAAGATATTACATCTTGGCCAACAAAGCAGACAAACTGGTTGCGCGACAGCTCCGGGTGAAAGGACGTAAGAGCATGATTCAGGCCCATATCGATCCCAATGGCATACGCACAACCACAAATTATGATATGGGGGAAATAATGAGAGGCTTCTACCAAGAATTATACAGCACAGGTCATCCGAAGCAGGGGGAGCAAGAACGTTATCTCCAAAATCTCTCGCTCCCACAACTATCGAGGGAGTCATGTGAAGCCCTTGATCAGGACATACAACTGAAGGAGGTGATAAGAGCAATTAAACAACTCCCTAAGAATAAAGCACCGGGACCAGACGGCTATACCGAGGCCTTCTACAAGAAATTTCAAATCCAGCTGGCCCCCAGACTCACCGCCCTCTTTAATAGTTTCAAGGCTCAGGGAAACGTCACACCTTCAGTGAATGAGGCCAAATTAGTACTTTTCTCCAAACCAGGAAAATACCCCACCCTCCCAGCGTCCTATCGACCTACAGCGCTTATAAATTTGGACGCAAAACTCTATACCAAGATCTTAGGGCATAGGCTCTCAAATCAACTGTCTAACTTAGTAGATCCTGATCAGGCAGGGTTTCTCCCCGAGCGCCACACTGCGGACAATAAAAGGAAAATGTGTCACCTCATAGAAAAAACAGAGAACACTAATAATAACAAAGCAATCCTAGTCGCATTAGACACGGAAAAAGCATTCGACAGAGTAGAATGAATGCAACTCTTTCGAACCCTAGAAAACATGGGATTTGGGCAGTCCTTTATCCGAATGATTAAAGACAATTACAAGGACCCCTTCTTGAGAATCGTGGTGAATGGCTACCTAACACGAACAGTGGCACAGACCAGGGGAATGATGCAGGGATGTCTGCTCTCCTCCTCCTTTATGCCTTATTTTTGGAACCTCTCCTATAGCGAATACGTTTACAACAGCAGATCAGGGGAATCTGGATGGGAGGAAGGGAGCACAAAATTATGGCTTTTGCTGATGATATGTTGGTAACCCTGACAGATCCAGCCCACTCCTTGCCGGCCCTACTGCAGGAACTGGAAGTCTTTGGAGCAATCTCGGGCCTCAAAATAAACAAGGGTGAAATCGGAAATACTAAACTTAACAGCCGATCCAGTAGGGATAGCAGAATTGTTGCAAGCACATGGGAGGAGAATGGCTCAAAGTAGTATCACCTACCTTGCAATCCACCTGACCTCCTCAATGATGGGACTCTATAAGGCCAACTTCCCGGGTCTGCTCACTCACAGACAAAGCCTTCTGGTAAAATGGAATCCCCTCAGCACTTCGTGGTGGGGCAGGATTGCGGCAGTGAAGATGTCAACTCTCCCAAAGGTACTATACTATTTCCAAGCCCTCCCAATCAATCTTCCTAAATCTTTTTTCAGGTCCCTGAATAAGATGATATCAGCCTATGTGTGGCAAAATAAAAAACCAAGAGTAACGAGGGCGATGATGATGGCGCAAAGGAGTGAGGGTGGAATAGCATTCCCCCACTTCAGACGGTATCACGAAGCGGCCCAGTTAGTGTGATCAAGGAATGGGTGGCAGACATTCCCCAGTTTATATGGGCAAAACAAGAGGCAGCAGTGGCAGGTGCACCGTTATCTAATCTCCTTTGGTGCCACAAAAAGGACAGACATCCTAACACCAAAATAAGTGAAATAATGAGCGCAACTTTAAACGCATGGGACAGGGCTATCAAAAAAGGGAACCTAACCACGCTCCCGTCCCCCCTCTCCCCGCTGTTTGGGAATCCCGATTTCCCACCGGGAATGAACCCCAATGCATAGGTCACTTGGAAACAAGAGGGATGCACCAAGATTCGAGACATGTTTGTAAATCAGTCAATTGGTTCCTTCAAAGAGAGTGTCCAAGAACTGGGTATAACGAGAGCGGAGGCTTATCAGCATACACAACTAGTGCACTGGCTCTCTTCCGCCAGCTATAGGGGAGACGGGAACAAGGGAACTCACGAAGTTCGAAAGATTTATGACAACGAACTCAGGAACCTGTAAACTCATATCCAATCTGTATACCCACCTGAACGAGCAAGGGGAGGAGATCCAGTGGAACTATATGAAAAGGTGGGAGAAAACTCTGGGGGAGCCTATATCGAGCGCCCTGTGGAAAGAGGTTTGGCGAAATATTCCCAAACAGGCATGATCAATATATTGCAGGGAAGCTTGGCAGAAGGTCCTTCTACAGTGGCATATAACCCCCAGAGAGACTGCAGGTGATGTATCCCAACACCGATGGACAATGTTGGCAGGGTTGTGGTCAGCGGGGGGACTGGTTGCACATATGGAAGACCTGCCCGGCCCTCACCAAATTTTGGAAGGATATCAAGACTCAAACAGGGAGGATGGTCCAAGGAGCGGAAGCCCTGGCAGACAGGATATGGCAGGGCTATGGGACCCGAAGCAGAAGGGCCACACCAGACTCCAGCAGAGAGGGACAATGGTCCTTTTGATAGCGGCTTGGCTAACTATAGCGCAAGCTTGGAAACAACAGGAACCACCGACTCAACTTCAATGGCTCAGGAAGATATGGCACTTTCTCATAATGGAGTGGATGACGTATAAAATCCAAGGCACACCCGAAGACTTTCAAGCACATTGGGGCCCTGTGGTGCAGTACCTTCAAAGTGACTACATGCCGCAATGGTGCCCACACAATATCCGTATCCTGAACATTCTGTGAGCCTCCGAACTGTACCGAGACAGAATGATACATGAGGCTGACTGGTGCCATCCGGCGATATAAGGGAACGAGGGTGAGGGCGGGAGGGGGGAGGGGGATGGGGATTTTTTCTCATTTAAAGTTTTGTATCATTTATTAAAAGCAATAAAAAGATGTTAAAAAAATGAGGAGAAATCCTGAAGCAGGATGAAAAGGAGAGAACAAAGGATAGGAAGAAAGCCACCTAAGTATCCTTGATGTTTTCCACACGTTATCGTAGGACAGGTGAATAAGAGTCTTGATAGTTTATGGGTAGAATAAATATATTGTACTACTTAATCTCATTTATATCTGAAATAAGCGATGACGTTTATGAACATAGTGGCCACTGGAGCAGTCCTTTTTTCTTTTTACTCTGCTTAGTTACTGTGCAAGAGGGTTTTATTTTTTCCTCTCCGATATCCCTAATTCGAATTTATTTTTAAAATCCGAAGATGTGTTTAGTCCTGGGATGTACACACTTTAGGTTTTGTCATGGTCCTTTTAAAAAGGGATAGTGGGGGATTTCAGGAGAAGGTCTTGACAATCCTGTATTAATGCAAGGTAGTTCTGTGGGGTTGCTATATGTGGGAGATGGAAAAACTCATATTTAAGGGACCCTTGGGAGGATGAGTATTTGGGGCAGGGGTTTGTGTAAAAGATGGCTGGTTTGCAATATTGTTTGGTGTGAATGGTCAGAATCCTCTCTCTATGTCTGAGGCATGTATGCCTCAGTGAAAAGGTAGAATTTTAATTGAGGAACACATGCATGCTTTTTGCCTCGAAGAAACTCATTTCTGAAAAAAGGTCAAGGGCGGTTCACACATTCATTGTAACCACAGAGAATTTAAGCATCAGCAAAATCTAAGGTAAATGTGTGGGGTAATTCCTGCCTTTCACTGCATGGTAATCTGTGAGAATTCCATTTATTCTAGTGTGTGCTGCCCTTTTTCTAGAATCTACTTATTTTTCCATACTGCCCCTTAATAGGTGGAGCGGTGGATTCTCAAACTGGACTGAAATTGAAAGATGTCAGGTTTTCCCAACAAATGAAAGGGATTAGGGACTAACAAGGGATAGATTTAATAAGAAATAAACAAATGTGAAAGAAACTATCCAGGGTTCATGATTCCCTGTGTACTGCAGATTCTTTGGGGAAGGAGAGCCAGAATACGCATTTAGGTAGGATTCACCTACCTAGCATAAGGACCTAAAAGAGAGACTATTTGGATACTCTGTGACAGCAGAGGTCAGCCATTAAATGACTGAAAGTAAATGCAGGCCCCTAGCCAGGAAGGCTTTTCTAAACCTTTGCATAAATCTTTCCAATCACAGTTGATTCCAGTATTAGTCTCTTTATTTACTTCTTTTGAAAAGTCTCAACATGTTTGATGCTAGAATCTAAAAGTACCAGTCTCCCCAAAGCAGTGAGTCATCTCTCTGTTTATATAGAACAATCACTCTGATGAACATAGACTAAGATATTCACTCACAATTTAGTTGTTAGGTTGGAAAATAGAAAGCACCAAATTGTGCAGGCAGAACAATCAGGATTCGTGCAATTCCGACAAAGGTTTGATACTATATGTAGGATAGCGCCCATCTTAAGCGCCTGAAACGGTCGTAAACGCGTAGAACAGTCTGAGTACATGGAACGGATGGCATACATGGAACCTTTGGAGTGAGCGCGACCGCAAGCACCTAAGATAAACCACCTTATCACATCTTACCCGCTTACTCTCTTCCTTACACCACCACTCATCTAGAACACAATGATAGTATGACACCATTCGGTATAGCTGTTCTCATACCATCACCCTATCTAAACACTGCTGGTTATACACCTTCCAGCCTATGCGTTCTCCTCAGGCCTAACGCAGCCAGTATCGGTCTGGATAACAACCTGCCAGAACGAACACATACTATTGATCCCTCAACCACCACACCTACGGCTAAGAAGCAGCTATCACACGAATACCTCACCAGCTGCACACATAACTGGTGCTCACACGTGCCTTTAGGCTCCCTCTACCACTCTCTACTGGCTTGAACTTCGGTTCCCGAGGGCGTTCAACCTACCAGCGCCTTGAGACCATACCAATGGTACATAAGGCGCTATATAAATGCAAAATAACATAGCCCGTCTGGGAAAAAAGGACAATAGGAAATGGGTGCCACTGTGCTGATCTCTCTCTCGATGCCAAAAAGGCTTTAGATCGCATGGATTGATGCCTCCTTTTTGTGTTCTATATGCAATGGGTTTAGTGAGGAGCTTGATTGATAAAATAGGGGCTGCTTACTGTACACCCAGCACTAGAGACCTAGAGAATGGGCTCCACCCTCTCTAGTGGAATGAAGGAAGGATGGCCACCATCACCCCTGTTCACGCTTTTCCTGGAACCCTTTAGGGCAAAACCCTACGATGAAAGGCTTCCCATTCGCAGAGAAGGAGCATGAAATGAACATCTATCAGCTTATATTTTATCGTCACTCACAGACACCCTGGACTGCATAGCAGAGCTGCTCGTGAAACGGCGTACTTAACAAAACGTAAATGTTTAATCTGACCCTGGACGAGGGCAAAATGCAACTCGTGAACCGTCTGCCCCCCTTTTAGTTGGGCTCAAAGAAGTATTGCAAACATGGGGCCCAGATTGCAGCACCACTAGGCTACTCGTACTAGGCAAGTACTCTAAACTGCTGAAACAAATAGAAGCCGATTTTACGAAATGGGGACCTAAGGAAATGTCATTGTTGGTTCAAATGGAGCCGAAGATGAATATTCTCCCCAGATTACATTACTTTTTCCAGACCCTCCCCATCACGATCCCTAAAGGTTTCCTTGTGCGCTTGAATAAAGTTATCTTAAGGTTTATATGGAGAAGGAAGCAGCCCAGGATTTCAGGCAAATTATTGAAGCCCTTCTGGTCAAAGGGATACATAGCCCTTCCTGATGTTGTGGCTTAATTTGATGCAGCTCAGTTGAATATCATTTATGAATGGGACAGAGTAATCAGAACAAAGATTCTGGATGGATAGAACAATGATGGGAACATCTCTGCTGTGCATTTTGTTATGGTTAACCAAGCAAGGCAGGCCCAGGAATTTATATACACGCAAAACCACACAATTGCCCACTCTTGGGACCATTTTCAAAATACTGCCTCACCTTGTTCCCTTCATCTGATGGAGGTTTGGGGGGGCAGGGGTCATCTTTTTTGAGATGGTATTGGGGTGAGGTGTGTGAGGTGTATGTTTTTGGGAACAGAGATAAAGTCATTCCACCAACGCAAAATAGATTTTGGCTTAAGGGAACAAGAACGATTTGCAAATGCACATATTAAGAATTGGGCAATGCAACCAGACCTCTACACGGCAGGTAGAAGACCTCGAAGGGAATTCGAGAAACTAGTTGCCTTAACTGGACCTCAGAGGTTAATTTCGGATCTCTATTCTATTGTTAAGGTACTAAAATGGAATCAAAAACGTGACTCTGTTGCCAAGCAGGAAAAGATTGCAGAGAACAGATGGGGTAGTGTATGGAGAAATATTCAATATTTATATAAATCCAATCAGTATAGAGCAGTCTGGATCAAAGTGGCAAACAATTGGCATCTCACACCAAATACATTGCCCAGTATTTTGCCAGGCATGCCAGATAAACGTTGTAGGAGGCATGGTCATCGAGATAAAAATGTACATATTTGCTGATCATGTCTAGTGATTGTGGGCTTTTGGCTGGATGTCATGGACTCGAAAGGAGGTTGACGGAGTTCCCTATTCCAGATAATGTTGATACATGAATTGGTCTCCTAAAATACGTCTTGACATTATCTTAAGGGGAGTGAAAGGTCTTTATGATGCTGTACCTTAAGAGCGAAATCAACAATCGCCTCTTGGTGGAGGAACACAACGCCCCCACAAAGCGCGATTTGGGGGTCAGAAATTACCATATCTTATGGATATTGAACAAGGGACATCAAGTTTGCTTTCCACACGTATTTTCTTCAACACTGGGACCGGATTATTGACTATCTTTTGGAAGCTCATAGGAAACTCACTTGCCCACAGTGAATTGTTAACTTGGTCCCGGTGGATTAGGACTTTCTATTTCTTGTTTGTGGGGTAGTGGTAACAAATTGATAGGTTACTTTGAGGTTTCCCATTTATGCGTTTTCTACTTTTCTTCTGTAAGGATGCCAAACTTGCTATGTTATGAAACTCGGTGCGGCATGGTCATGCCCTGGGTTTGTGGGACCAGGTGAGTGGGATTTTGGTGTTTGTTTCCTTTCTCTCAGTTCTAAATCTTTTTGTGATGTTTGTTGGAATTAGAATAAAAAGAATACAGCTATATATATATTGTGGTGAACCAGAAGGAATTAGGCAACTTAGTGACATGATCAAAAAGGGTTTTATTTAAATAAAAAGAAAACTCATAACTTGCCCCATAGCTATGAAGGAAGTTCCCTACCTAATAAAACCAAAAATAAGGGTGCACGTCAAGTCCAACCAAAAAGTCCTCTGTATGAATTTCTAAGTACCTAACTGGCCCTACCACTTTAGAAAAATACTAGACTAAAACAAATCAAAGGGAGGCTTTTATAATAGCCTTGGTATTGACTTCTGCCTAGCAAACTTGTATTCACTTGTTCTCAGTCTCACAGTTCTTTACAGCTTAATTGATATATCCTTTTGGAAAACTTACAAATGTCTTCAGCCTGGGTTTTCCTCTCCTTTTGATAAGGAAACAGTTTCTGATTTTTAAATGTTTCAATCCTTCTAAGATGACTTGAAAATATACTTCTTTCTCTTCCACCTTTGTAGCATTGGGAGTTCCCTAATGTCTGTTAGCTCTGTGGTAAAAAGTCGTATCTGTCAATATGCAAATTATCTAAGGGTTCTTTATCAGTCGAATAACACCGCTTCTGAGGAGTGTGCACAATGCTGCCTGTGACAGAGTAGTCGGTTTCCCTTTACTCTGTCTCAATACAGTTCTTTAGTCTGCGCTTTCCTTGACACTCTTGGCAGTTATTGTCACTTGGATACACAGTTTCTTGTATGTTTTCCCACTCTTATTTCGTGAGGGCCGTGCGCCTGCCTCATTCGCTTACCTTGGTATACTTTGTTGGATATTCCAGCCTTTCTTTGCATGGTTCATATCCCTTTTGTCTATGGCTCAGAGGGGCCAGGTGCCCGTTACGTTCATTTGACTGTTCATAGGATTGACGGCTATTATAGCCTTTCAGTACAATGTTTATATTGTTTGCTCTCTGGTTAAATGGGGCTGGCTGTCAGTTACATTTGCTGTCTTCCATACCTGTGCCGGTTTCTGTGTTCCTGCAGGCCGCTCTCTCGCTCACCACCACAGGTCCGTAGTGTTTCTCTCCTCGCTGGTGCCTCTCGTGGCAGGAAAGTTGCTTGCCGACGGGAGCTCAGGATGCTCTTTACCCTCAGGTCTTGACCTTGGCTCCTGGGAAACAAGCCCACCACTGCTCTTCTGTGATCACGCCAGCCAGGAAGATGGTTATCTTTCCATCCTGTCTTGCCTTGAACAGAGCATCCTGCTCGGGGGAAGGTACCCACCGTCTAGCCTTCAGCTAGCAGGTTGTTAGTTTTGCTCTTCACCACTGGCTCTGCGGCTCTATGTACCTGCGCCCCTCCAGGACATTGATGCTCCAAGGGTTCACCTCTGCATAGCACTTGCTCTCCTTCTACTGTGGGAGTTCTCTCACACAAGCCTTCTGCACGTCATCAGAATGACCATAGCCCTCAGGCGAGGATCACCATTACTTGGAGTCAACAGGGTCACAGAATGATCCTTGCGATTTATAGTTGCAACAGTTTTTCCAACATTCAAATATGCAGAAAGGGTAGTTCGGACTGGAAGTTCCATGCTGGAATGGGAGTCCTTGTCCCCATGAGGGGAGTCACTCCCAGTGAGTGGGTCCTGCGTAGCGGGCTCACCTCCCTAATCTCAAAGGGGGTGACTCTCTCTGGGGAGAAGGGACGAATTGCAGAGATTTGTCACAATATACCATTGGCTTATGAGAGGACAAGGCATCCAACTTGGTAAAATGTTTACACCTGGGCTTTCTTGGTCTTACAATCCTTATGATTTGCATGGGCAAGTACCAGTGTTTAATTTCTATGGACCTTCCCCCATACCACTGACTGCTGGTAGATGCCCTGCTACAAACACCCACCAGGCCTTCTGGAGATACACTTGTCATCTAAAACCAAAGTTAAAAATGGCATAGCCTCAGTCATTCACTGTGTCTGCCCTATGCCAGCATGTCAGAGCGAGGCATTGTTACAGAAGCCTTTATTTGCATTTTGCAATTCTAGCTGCAAGGGTGCAAGGAGGAGGGTGCAGTTTCAAAGCAGGGTGCGATAAGGGGCGCGGGTGTGCATCAGAATGAGAAGGAAGGAGAATAGAGCCATAGCCCAATATGAAATAACTGTAGCTGGGAAATGGAAAGCCCGGCGCCTGACTTGCTTCTTACAAAGTGGTTGATTGGAGCAAATATTGTTATGGAGCCTCTCAGGTGCTGTACAAAGCACATATTCACACACATCTTCTATTTAAACTTGATGGTTTTTCGTTGATCGAACTGGCTTCAGGATCATAATGCTGGATTTTTGCCATTTATAATAACAGTGGAGGGGGTAGGGTAGTTGCATGCCACGGAGAATGCAATGTCAAGGGCAGCACTAGTGTGCTGAATCAGGAGCCGAGGATACTGCGTGCAGAGTAGAGCAGGAGCTCCAGCAACAACGACACTTCAGGTGGCAGGTTCACTGTATGGCGTATAGGTGGGAAAGTCCAGGCAGCAATGGAAGATGCGGGTGAAAGACACAGGCAATACCGACACCTTGGGCGACAGGTTCACTATATGGAGTGTAGGGTGGTGGAGGAAACAGACAGCACTGATAACTGTGGCAGGGTGACTGCATGGAATGTAGGCAGGAACCTTCAAGGTGGCCGGGTCGTACTGCAAGTTGGGTTGGCTTTGGAAGCAGCACTGCTGATCGCAGAGGGTTCAGGGTGACGGCTCCAGAGCGGCACTAGTAGCAACGTTAGCAGGTGCCCGATATTCTGCTGGGCAGCACCGAGTGTGTGTGTGGCCATTTGGTAGTTCAGCAAGGCCACTGATAGTAACTGAACGGACAGAGATAGCTAGCAGAGTTACTGCACATTGTGTGTGGTTAATGTCTGGGGCAGCACTTCAGTGGAGAAAGGGAAGCAGGGTCGTGCAGTGTGGAGTGAGCAGTGTGGAATGGGCAGATAATGCAGCAATGAGAGCAGAAGGAAAAAGGCCCGGGGCCACTGAATGCAGTTCGGGTTATAGAGGACTGGCAGTATAGAGTTTAGGAGGGTCACAGCATGCGCTGTATGGCGTAGGGGCGATTCCATTATCATGGCCACTGCATGCAGTGTGGTCAGCATTAGCCCCGCCTCCTTCAGGGCAGCAGTGACAGCTGATGTGGCATCATTGTGCGTGATATTTATAACGGATGGCCAAAGGCAGCAGTTGGAGGGCAGAAGAGTAATCCCGCCTGGGGTGAGCAGGTTACCCTAGAACTCACATTAGGGGGTGTGAGGTTATGCAGTGTGTGGTATTTTACCTGACAGAAGTGGGCCCAGGGTCAGTGTGTGGTGGAAGCGTTGTCAACAGCAGCAGTGACAGTAGAGGCAGCACAGTGGGGCAGACTGGAGTGACAGGTCAGGTTCCTCTCTAAGCGATCGCACAGTACCTGTAAGAGGATGTTTTCTTGGTTACTGCCCTCGTCCTCCAGCTCCTCCACCCACGGCACTGCAGACCCCGGCATCCCCTGAGGGTCTGGCACCCGGCAAGGGGCCGGCAGGGTGCCGGTACTCACATCTGCAGGGGTGGGTGATAGCACGGGTGAGGTGATGTCCTGATCCAGGGACAGCAGGCACGGCCAAGAGCAGCAGCATCCAGTGCAAAACCATCGCACACCAGAGAGGGCAGAAGGCGGAGGTCTACTCTGCATGCAGAGGAGAATTGCGGTCATCCAGGGACAGAGTGTGTGCAGCAAATCTGCAGGGATGCTGTGGGTGCACCAAGTGTGTCTATGGGCTGCTCCTGCCTTGCATCTCCTGTAGCCAAGGAACGGAGCAGTGGCCATGCAGCTCCTCGGCCGGGGTAGGTCAGTCCCAGCCCCTATTGCCCACAAAGGCCCCGAGAAGGAAGGCGTGGCCTCAGTCTCCATCTCGAAAAGAGATCACTCCATAGCTCCGGTGTTGAAAGTCACACAGACACGTGATAGTACTCCTGATTGGGACAAAATACGTTAAACAAGCCACTATTGGGTTACATCCGCGTAGTACAATAGGAATTAACGCTTGGTGCATTGGTAATTGTATGCCACAGCATTTCCAGTTGTAATGCCAACCACAAAGACTGCTTCTTGCCCCCCCCCACCCCCCCACCTTCTTTACTGTAGCAATGGTGTTGGCGACATTTTGGTCGGTAGCCACCAAAATGCGCCAAAACCAAAAATGGCATAGCCTCAGTCATTCGCTATGTCTGCCCTATGCTAGCATGTCAGAGCGAGGCATTATTGCAGAAGCCTTTACCAAAAAAAATATTTATTTTGGGGCTGGAGGTTTGGGAGAGGGCTGGTGGCACCACACAGCCTTGACAAGGACTGGAAATAATACCCAGTAAAACATATTTGTTCTTCTGACTCCGAATCTTCACTATTCTTAGCTTCACTTGAGGCCTTTTAGTGGCTTAGTGACAACGTTGTTGACTGGAACCATGATACCTGGGTTCTAGTTGCATCTGTGACTCCTAACAAAAACGAAGTGATTCAGTCCAAATCGCTTTCTCTCCCTGTTACAAAGATAGATATGTAAACACCAATGTTCCAGTACTGTCCCATATACATGTCTCCTGCTCCACTCCCCTTAAAATCTTTTTGCTTTGCTTTAAACACAATGCGCATATACACTGTTCCATGTACAGTGTTGTTTCAGCCACACACCCTTATCACTGTTTTCTGTGAGAAACCTGAGGTGTTTCTCCCAGACTATTCCCAGGGATCCCTGACTCAGGTAGCCGGGAAGGACCATCACTCGTGGGTACCGGCCCTTGGGGCAGACGAGCGAGGAAGGATCAACTGGGTTGGGGCTCCTTGGGGACTGCGGAAGGAGCACCCTTGGGCGAGACGCGGTATCCCCTTGTTTGCGGTATGCCCCTACATGACATTCCTAAAGTTGAAATAAGATATTGTCAACTCAGTTCTATTATGCCCCAGTACACTTCTGTGAAACCAAACAAACACATTTATTTACCGTCACACACTCAACCCGTTTATTCGGAGAAAACCCCACACAGTTTTTCCCTAAAAACTACAACTCCCGCAATCCCTCCACACTGTATTTTTCTACAAACACAGACGAGGAAGAGAGGAGCTGAGAGAATGAAGCTCTCTCAAAACACCACAGAGACAGAAGAAAGACTGTGCCATATTAACACTGGACTGTCCCGCTAATGAGGCCAGGCCTCCCTTTCTAACTATTCACACCTGACTCCACTTAACACTCAGAGGGAGTATAAAAGGCAGAGCAAGAGAGTACACTGAGTGAGCTGGGGATGCTGAAGGGTGCTGAGATGCCAGACGGAGACCATTGTTGCCAGAGAAAACCCGGAAGGCCTGGAGGAGCAAAAACTGCTTAGACACGGGACTGGTGAGCACGGGGGAGGCTGCACTATGGAGTGGAAGCTGTGCCTCCACAAAGCCAATTCAGGGGCAGCTGGGGTCACCCCGTGGCACCCACATCAGAGCTCCTCCCCTGGGCCAAACCAGGGCAGGTGGTAGGATCCTGACCTCAAACAGAAGATCCCCTTTTTGCTCCCGATGCTCCCAAACGATGAAAATGCCATTTTGGGCAGCTTATGAAGTGTGAGCAAAATATCCAGAAGTGCATTATTTATGGGACTTGAAGTCTGAAACTTTAAACTTTGAAAATTTAGAGGGAGGGGTCTGTGCCCGACTGGGGGGGAGGGGATCCTTGTGCAAACATTGAAGCGAGGGAACCCCAAGAGCATTTGGCGAGCGAGGCAAAAGGAACAGAATAGCAAAACTTCCACGGTGGCAGCAGTTTTGCAAAGGAGTGGGGGCAGACCCGAACGGGGCAGTGAGAGGGAGAGGCCCTTTACCCCGTTGTATGATGATCAGGGTTGGACTGGCCCTATCGTTCGATCGGCCACTGGCCGATGAACCTTGAGGACCTGGGGGCCGGTTTTTTATTCACGGCATCCTGGGACAGTTTTTTGTTGCTGTAATCTCGAAAATACATTTATTTTGCTGCATAAAAGCAAGGCAACAACGTGTGTGTTTACACATTGTTACCTTGCTTTGAATTATTTTTCAAATTTCCTCATGCATGCAGATGCAGCTTAGGGGCCGGACCGCAGCCACTGTCTGGGGGGGAGCCGCCATGCGGCAGTGGTCCGTGCTCGCATTGCAACCCTCGCCCCTCGCAGCGCAGGGCAGGTCCTGGGAAATAATTGCTGGGAAAGGGCATTTGGGCCTGGGCCGGCGTGGCTGCTGGCGCCAGTCAGCCTGGGCCAGGAGGCTGTGCATGCGAGCGAGCAGTCAAGGTAGCACTTTTGTCAATTGACAGAAAGTGCTACCTGTGCTACCTATATGTGCTATGCTTATCCTTGCAGCTTGCTGATAATGCTATTGCTAATGTAACACCCAGGGCTGGCTGACGAGTGCTGGGCTGGGGCTGGGCCGCATAACAATTATGTTTTCCTGTATCAAAGACTCCGAAAGAAGTTCGGTTGGAAGGAGGAGGGAGGAGAAAGAAACTGAGGGAGAGAGGTGAGAGACAAGTACTTCTAGCTTTCAACTTTGCAAGAAGTACAACAAATGTGTTGCACTTGCATGCAAAGTTGAAAGCAACTTGTGCCTGGAGCTGGGGCCCGTCGGGGAAGGGAGGGATAAATGAACCAATTAAATGGTTATGCCGGAAGGGAGCAGCACTCCGCGGCGCCAGGAGGTCGGAGGAGCCGGAGGACTGGGTTAATTCTGTGACGTAATGATGTCACGTGTGAGGTGTGCGTCGAGGATGTAGAATGCACATGGGCCTCTTGCTCAGTGCTGGACATGAATTTTGCACAGACAAGTCGAGTTGGAGACAGAGTCACATCTGCACACAGTCACTCTGTCTGAGGCAGCACTCAGTGTGAGCCCTAGTCTGCAGCAGCAGGCAGTGTCAATGTGGCAGTCACTGGGCTTGGGGCCCTGGGCAGGGAGTCTCTGTGTGCGTGCACAGCACAGAGCGGCGATAGAGGTGCAGGCAGGCACCATGCAGCAGCAGGCCAGCAGCAGAGACTGAGACACAGCGTGACCATCACGGCACCTGCTGCTGCCTGTGATCTATCTATCATCTATCTTAAGATTCTTTCCGGATCTGGACCAGGGACTTGGAACCACATGACACGAAATGTAAGTTTAGGTCGGAGCTTCTAGGCCGGGCTGCGGCCTCCCTCCTCTCTTTCTCTGTTTAAAGTTGGTCACCGTAGCACAGTCTGTTTCACACAGTCTGTTTCTGCTCATTGCATTGTCATGCATTGTCCTCTCCTATACATTAAAGGAAACGTTTATGCTGAAAAGAAGCGCCCTTTTGTTGAAAATTGAAAGGCAGCAGTTAATTAAAGTGGCACCTAGCAGCATGGGAATAATGCATTTTAATGCAGGGTTCATTTCAGCTATGATTTGGTGCTTTCCAGTTTTGCTTTCTTTCATGAGATCCATGAAAACCTGCCCGTCTTCTCAAACGTTTCAGTCATGGAAATGCTTCCAGCGACGAGTCCTAATGGTCAGAGTTTTCTAGTGAGGCAGTCATGCCTGAATGGCGCTCACTGAACGGGGTTTAAGTAATCGCACAGCGAAGGGGGGATAATGGGACTGGGCTGGGGACGGGTGTTAGTCATGCTTGGTTATTGCAACTAAATCAAGCCTGACCATCCATAATAAATGAACATAAAAAGATACCCCCTCTACTTTCATCTTACCCTACACTTTAGATTCCTGTTAGCGGGGGTTGTTTACCTTTCTTTCTCTGTGCTGCGTTAGGACAGGCACTGTATGTGCGTGGTGCCTGTTTTACATGTGTTGGGATGTACCTTTCTGCTGTGTGGCAGCGGGGGCAAGAGGCGGTGTGTGTTTGGCCTGTTCTCTGTTTGCTGTGACCCGTGGTTCTGGCAGGTGGTAGGGTGATGCAGTAGCTGTGCTTGTTGTCGGCCACGCCTCCTCTCATTGAAAGGGAACTGCAAGTGTCTGGATTTTCTCCTTCGCCTGCCTGTTACATTTCTAATACTTAACGATTGTGGAATTAAGATGAAAAACCGGAAAGGAACGGCTCCGATGAGGTGAGTAATAGCTGTGGCCAGGGTTGGACTGGCAGCATCGGCCACTGGCCGATGACCTTTGAGGTCCTGGGGGCCGGTTTTTTATGAGGCCACCCTTGGCCGTTTTTTTATGTTTATTCGTTGTTTTTTTTTAAACTTCCTTTTATTATTTTCATCACAATACACGTGGAACAACAACCAAACGAAGATACACCCCCCCCCCATCCATAGCACCATCAGGGTTCCCCCCCGCCTTTTCCCTTCCCACCCTTTAAGCGTAGATGTCCAGTAGCTTGAGTCTTTGCGGGCACCATTGCTCCATAAAATTCCCTTTCAAATAGGCCAGTGTCCCTCCGCATTCCGCTGCGAATTTCTCCAGCTTGTTATTAGCTGCATATGTAGGCCATTCCATCGATACTATGTCCCACATTTTTCTTAGCCAGTCTTGTTCTGTAGGGATCGAGGGAGACTTCCACCTCTGTGCGACAAGAGCCATCGCCGCCAGAACAGAGACCACTTTTGCCTTGGTATAACCTTGCTCCCCCCCTGTCCCCCCTGTCCACCCTTACCCGAGAGTATCTCCCGGGGGTCCCGGCCGCCGCACTCCCCCAGAGCCTGGGTGCGTGCCCGTGCAAGATCGCTCCAGAAGGGCCTGAGCTTGGGGCAATCCCACCATATGTGGGCCATAGTTCCATCTTCCCCACATCCCCTCCAGCACTCCTCCGACGTAGTCGGATACATCCCGTGCAGACGGGCCGGGGTATAATGCCAGGTATATATGTACTTATACCATGCCTCCTGTAATTGTACCGCTCTTGCCATTTTCGGGATCTGCCTCCACAGCCTCTCCCACCCCTCGTGCCCCAAGCTGACTCCCGCTTGCTGTTCCCAATTATTCATGTACGACCAGGAGGGTTTCAAGCTCGTGGGCTCCAATTGCTTATAAAGGTTGGATATGAGCCCCTTGGATCATTCGTGCGTCAGTAGAAATCGTTCACATTGAGTTAGATCCCATATTGCAGCCTTTTTTACCTCTGGGGACGTTACCCAGTGCCTAATCTGGAAGTATCGGTGTCTCTCCCGCTCATCTACCCCGTACTCCCGTTTGCAGTCCTCAGAAGTTTTAACCTGTGGCCCGCTGAACATATCCCTCAAGGTTCTGCAGCCCCCACTCTCCCACTTTCGAAACGCCCCTACATCCAGCCCCGGTGTGAAGTCCCCATTATTAAAGATCGAAGTGAAAGGTGAGGGGAAGGTCGTAAGTACTCGTCGCACCACTGCCCTGTCCCAGCTATCCGCCACTCCCTTCGTGATTACGCTCAAGTAAAGGTGGGGCGGTCTCAGCCTCGGTTGGAGCCACAATACTTCTCCTAAATGGTGCCGCGCTACCGCTCTATCCATTTTTACCCAGTGTTTGAGATAGTCTGCTGAAAACCATTCCCCGATTACTCTGAGCTGTGCAGCTTCATAATACCGTCGAAAATCGGGGAAAGCCAGTCCCCCTCTTCCCCTGAATGCAGATAGTAAGCGTTTGGACAGACGCGGCTTCTTGCCCTCCCAGATGAAGACCTTAACTGCTTGGTTTAATTTTTTTAAGAAATTTGCCGGGACCGATAAGGGGATGGCCTGAAACAGATAATAGACGGGGAAGAATAACCATTTTTAGACCATTTTCCTCCCTCAACACTTGATCCCAAAAGTTCCCCCAGAAACTTCCAACTCCACACCCCCGGTCGTCGCCTTCCGAGACGCATTGGTCATCTGGATTACCTTGTGGTCAGCCACCCCAAGCGCGCCCACCTCTACGGCCTCCACTGCCCCCAGCAAGCTGGCAGACACCCAAATGTAGTCTATTCGTGACTGGGTCTTGTGGACGTCAGAGAGGAAGGTAAACCCCTCCTCCTCCCCCCGGAGAGCTCGCCATACATCCCTTAACCCGGCGTCCTCCCATCTTTCCTTTAATTAGGGAGTCGCCACTGCGCCGCCCCCTGCATTCTCTTGTCGAAGCCTGTCCCTCCCCCTGTCCCAAGCAAGGTTAAAGTCCCCCATTAATATCACTTGCCCTCTCGCGAAGTTCTCTAGGGTACTTAAGGTATCACGCAGGAACTGGTCCTTACCCGCGTTAGGGGCATACACTGAAGCAATGGTATAGCAAGAGCCCTTTATCTCCCCCCCTAACCAGAATATAGCTCCCATCCTTATCCCTAAGGGCATCCTGTAGTGTGAAATTAATCCCTCTCCCGAAGGCCAGGGCTACCCCCCCCTTTCTTTGTTGGGCCTGATGCAAAGAATAGCTGTGGGAAACCTTTCAAGCGAAGGCGGGTCTGGTCCTGCCGCAACAGGCGAGTTTCTTGCAACGCCAATACGTCCAGCTTACGGGACCAAGTAAATTGCTCCCGCTTTTTCCGTTTGAGGGGGGAATTTAGCCCCCTCACATTATGCGTTAGCCACCTGAAGGTTACGTTAGAGCCCCTAGCCTTCTTCCGCCCGCCTGCCCACCCTGCCCCTGGATCACCCAGTAAAATACCTCCCCGCCCTCCCCGGGGTGGGTGTAGAAAACTACCCTCTTCATCTCTATCCCGCCATCCTCGCATGGGTGCCCGTTTCCGTTGGTAGCTATGGATCCCCCCCACCCTGCAACCCCAACTTAGGGTGAGACCATCCCCTCCCCCTTCCCCCCTGGTCCCCCCCCCGGACACTTCTGCCCTTATTCGTCCCAAGATGGTCTTGTTACCGCAAATCGCTCCTCTCCTCAACCCCTCCTGCTCCAATGAACCCTTTCGAGGCCCACCACCCCTCTCACACCCGATGTTTAGGGACCCCCCTGGGCCCCGGACTCTACCTCCCCGGTCTTCCCCGTGGGACGCGACTTGTCCCCCTTCTGTGGCCTCCTCCTTTTTTCCCCTACTGTTGACCATTCCCATGGCCTCATCCTGGGACTGAAATCGCTTGTTTTAGGGGAGCCCCGATCTGGGTTACCCTCCAGGTCGATTTGCAGCAGATCTGCTCCCTCCTGAACCGTTGTAATGCGCCTTGTCGAACCTTCCCATTCGAACTCTAGGCCAAACGGAAAGGTCCAGTTATGTTTGATACCCTTTCCACTGAGTACCTTCAGGATTGGGCCCATCAGTTTCCTTTTGACTAACATACTGCTCGCCAGATCCTGATAGAGAGCTATCTGCTGACCCTGATATGTAATCGGTTCTCTCTGGCATGCCAGCCATAGGACCGCCTCTTTCTGAGCGTACCTGGCAAAGACTGCCAACACATCCCTTGGCTTTGGTGCTGCCCCCTTCGGAGCTCTCCCCACCCTCTGGACCCGGTCCAGCTTGACTTGCTCCGGGGAGTCAATTCCCAGTATTTCTGCAAAGATGGTCTGTGTCACTGCTTTTAGGTCCTTGTCCTTAACCGACTCCGGCAACGATTTCACCCTAATGTTAATCCTACGGGACCTGTTTTCAAAATCTTCAACTTTTGCCTCCAGGTTCCGGGTGGCCACATCTAGTCTCTCAATTGCTTCGCTATTGGCAGTGGTATCCTTATCCACATCCTGAAGGCCTTTCTCTAATAGATCAGTCCTTTCGCCCAATTGCCGCATTTCCTGCCGGATCTCCCCCAGAGCCTCGTGTAGATCCGCTCTCATAAGCTGAAATTGGTCCTGGAATGTCCTAGCAAGGTTAGTCTGCAAGTTATGTACCTCGCCTAAGAAATCTTGTTTGGACATCAAGGTGGTCCCCTGCGCACTTTCCAAGGGGGTGTGGTCACTTGCCCCCTCTTGTTCCTTCTGCGCTCCTGCTCCAATGTCCTGTGGGGACCACAGTGAGCGAAGGGTGCCAGACATGTCGCTTGCGCTATGGGGGGCACGTCCTCCTTTTCCCTTGGCCCTGGCAGTCATGGCAACCAACTGCCCCACCGCAGACTTCTCTGCCAGATGCCCAAGCTGCGCTGTGCAGCAGGCCCTCGCCTCAACGATCGGGCCGCACGCTCTCCTGCACTTCTTTTAGCCGTTGGGGCAACCTTGTGCACCTACTTTCCCCCTGTACCTGTGGGGGCACAGGGGCACCCCCAGTCCCCCACTAGCACCCGGGGCGGGGGAAACAGGGCTGCCTAAAGACAAACCCTGCTGCTTCCAATGGCACAGGGCCTCTCTGCCATTCACTGCTGCACTCCCGGGGGGGGGCCTACCTGCCCGGCAGACCGGCGCCCAGGCCCGCCAGGCCGCCTCCAATGTCTTCGCTCTCTCGGGCATGACCCAAGCCGCGGGAGCTTCTCCACCCCGCCCCCCGGGAGAACTCCAAGCCACCGCAGCACTGTCCTCCGCCGTATCCTACCTTCCTCGTATGCGCCTGCACCGGCCGCAGACGGGTCCTGGGCGCTCCCCTCTCCGCGATCCCACCGGGGTCCCCCAAGCCCCTGCGAGGGGCGGCGCACAGGATCGACAGGCTCTCGGCGGCCGCGCCGTCACGGGCAAGCCACTCCGCTGTCCTCCGAGGCGCCCGCCACCGCCTGTGAGGGGGCGCTGCTCCGGGATCACTGCCGCCTCCCCGCAGCTTCACTGGCCCTGCTACATGACCGGAGCACACTGCGCTGGGTCCACAGCCCCTCCCGAGGCCGCCTCCCCGATGGTCCCCCACCAGCCAAGGGTCCGCCTCCACTGCTCCTCTTCCCCTGTGGGGATCCGGCCCGGGGAGTCCCGACCGCCCGGGGCCGCCGATCTTTTCTGCCAAAGTTCCCGAGATCGGTCCACCAGCGCTTCCTTCTCGCCTCCCACTCACCTCGTCACAGCCACGCTCCTTAGCGAATTATTGGCCCGCTGGCGGGATGGTGGGCACCTCCTTGCCTGCAGGGTACTGGGAGCTCCGTCAGCGCGGTCACACTACGATGGTGGCCATCTTGGAATCCCCTCGTTTTTTTTTTAATGTTTATTGAAACATTTGCACTGCAGACTCACAGTCCACTCTGCTGCGGGCCGCGCAGCCCAAGCTGGGACATTTTTTTTTGTATTGATGTTTTTACTTTGAGTCACAAGATGCTCTGGCTGCCAAGCCGACAGTGTCAGTGTGTGTGCCGTGGGACTGGGCGCGGCCCGAGCAGCTCGCCTCTCGGCAGCGGTGCCGGAGGAAACTGACACTCTCTCTGGCAGCAGGGGACCAGGGGCTGCCTTGCGGAGCTGTTCCTGGAGCATAACTATTCATCAAAGCAAGGTAACAACAACACAAACGTTGTTACCTTGCTTCAATTTGCAAATTGCATGCATCATAATTATGATGCATGCATGATGCAGCATCATGCATATGTTTGTGGAGGGCCGGCCCTCAGGGCTGCCTGCCGCAGCAGCCAGGCCGGTGGCCGTGCATCCACTTCAGGGCTGCCGTGGCCGACTGGCCGTGCTCCTGAATGATGTGTGAAATGCTAATACAAACACCTCTGCAGCAGGAGGCTGGATGACTGCTCGCTCCGGTTCCTCCTGCCTGCAGGGCTGGGCTGGGGGCGGGGCTGCCCCCAAGTTCACAACAAGTTGCTTTCAACTTTGCAGGAAGTAACAACGAATTTGCTGCTCTGCAAAGTTGAAAGCTTCTTGTGCCTGGGGCTGGCGGCCACCACAGACTGCGTGCCGCCACAATTCTGGAGTGGTGGACACGCGACTCTGACTCTCTGAGAGAATGTTAGTGGGCTGCCTCCTGACCCTGGGCATTATTTTTTGCCCACGACGAGGCAGCCAGCCAGCAGCAATGCCAAGAGGGACGATGACACGCAAGCAGCAGTGTACAGCCAGGCGCTAGTGTAAGGCGGGGGCATGGAATGGGGTAAGTTTTAGGAACATGACTTAGTTGAGGGGCTTTGGAGAGGAGGGGAGGTGGTCAGGGACAGGGAGAGGGCACAGAAAAATTGTTCTTCCTGAGGCTGTACAGAGGGGAAGGAAGGAGACCGCCTGGGATTGTTGTGAGAGATAAACTAGGTACACAGAACCTGCTGGAGGCATGGCCCATGGGCAGATCTATGGTGGCGCATGTGCCAGAAGGCACTAGCAGGGCAAGGGACAAGGGTCCGTGTGGTGCGTTTACGAGAAGCGTTGAACTTGATATTTAATGGCGCGGAATGAAAAACGTAAAACTTGATTTTTACCCAATATGAATTGTGGTTTATATATGTTGTATATGTGGAGAGTCGTTATTTCGTCGCGGGCGTTAGTTAATTTTAAATATTGTAAATAATGAAATTATGAAAACAAGTTAGGCCTTTATCACCAATTGTTGACTGCATTGTGAAAAATCTGATGTGACCCATCACTCTTTCAAATGCAATTAAATGTGCCTTGTCGGCATGCAATACTATATTATGAAGTTCCCGCAAGGAGCATCTCTCTGTTGTCCTTGCAGTCCAGCGGCAATATGCACATACGAGCTGCATGTATTTTCCACATTATATAATCATGAGATTAAGAGTGGCAAGTAAGCGCATTCAAAAATGTGTCTAAACCCGTGGCAGTAACACTTTGTGCACCAGCCCCTTACTCACCTGTGAACAGAAGGCCACACGCCTCAGTGCGCCCTACATAGGCGCGTGTGCTTCTGCTGCACACCACATCCCAGCAGTGGGAGCGCACGCCGGCGTGCGGGACAGCGCCGCCCACTCCTGACACCCATCATCATTTTTTTGGACAACAAAAATGTGAACTGTCTCGTGGATAATACGACTGCCTGCCACGCTCGCTGGAAACATTTGAGAGAAAATAGCAGCAGGTGCTACTGAGCAGCTGTTATTTTCTCTGAGGATATGCCCCAATTCCCCAAAATTGTCTATAAAGCCCCCCCCGCCGCCCGCACCCCAGCAATAGAGCCAAGTAGACCACCTGCACCGGGAGGACACACGAGCATTATGTGGTGGCGAAGGGCAGCACAATTTATCTTCAAACTTAGCATGACACAAATAGTTACAAAAATATATCCATACGCACTCCTTGCAAAGCCCATAGCCCCTGAAACCCATGCACACTCCCTAACTCCACCATATACACCCCGTGCAACCTCTCTATGCATCCCCTACATCCTGCCTGCACCGCCTGCTTGCTCCCCTCATTACAAGTGCCTGACACATCCCCTATACCATCCTTGCACACCTTCTACGCTCCTGTACTGTGCAGGCTGCGTCACCCCTACACCCTCCCTGCACTATACACCAGGCCGCCTCACTTCACTCCTCGCACACCCTCTAAGCTCTACCCCCCTCACGAGCCATCTACTCTCTATGCACACCCCACAACCTCCCTGCACATCTCCTACCTCCCTGCACCTTACACTATGCTGTGTCCTCTTAAAACTCCTCGCACATCATCCCACAGGGCTGCAACCTCTGGCTCTCCCATCAACCTAGCTAGCATATTCAATGCTGAGGGGTCATGGGAGGTGTAGTCCAAAACATCTGGAGACCCGCAGGTTGCAGAGCCTTCATCTAGGCTATACCCTTCTTGCAAGCCTTTCTATTCCACATGCACACCGCCTAAACCGTCCCTGCACACGACAGTCCTACACCTCCCTGCCCCAGGTCACCTCTGGTTACCGCCCCCCTCCTCGCAAGCCCTCTACTCCTTCCCTGCACGCCCCCTACACACGGCCCACTGCCCACCTGCACGCCCTCCACTCTGCTCCTTAAACGCTTTGCGCTCACTTTTCACACGCCACCCAAACTACTCTGCCTGCAGTGCAAACCATCCGCGGGAAGCGCTGCCTTGGTACCCCCAGGCGGGATAGCAAGAGTGCTTTTGCTGTGTTTAATTAATATTAGTAACAGCATCACCAGGAGTATCATGGCATGCAAGCGCTCTCACGGTAGGCTGTCCAGGGTGAGCATGGCTGGGGCACAGAGCGGCTTCGTATGCAGCCCTTTAAGTGCAGTCTAAATGCTCGTGCGAGGTCATTGTCCAGAGTCCACGCTAAAAGCCCCCCCCCATTGCACTGCTTGAAATTGTGTACATAGGTAACAATAAATGTGAACATCCCGGAAACAATAAATATTCTTTATTTTAGACCTGAAAAAATAAACTGTCTTCTTTTTCATCTTCTGCTTATAGAGGCAGCTTACAAGGTCACTATATCATTCCTTTGTGCAATCTAGAAATTGAATTTCATGGCATATTTGTCTTCCTAATTTCATTTGCTCTGTATGAATCCGTGCTGACCGTTTTGGTCACATATCTGGATTGTGTTCTTCGGACCTATTGGTCAGTGTGGGATGTCAGCAGTGTCAACCGTGGTAAAGGTTGAAGCGCATGAGAAGAGCTGCATGTGGGCCTCAGCTGTTGCATCCGGCCCCTCGGCCCTCACATGCATACAGACCAAGGAGGACACGGGACGCGATGTTGCTTGCTACGCGTCCCGGCGGCAACTGCCGCACGGACACAGTTTATTCAACTGCGCATGCGCGGGTCCATAACGAGGCCCGCGCATGCGCGCTACCCCCAACTGGGACGTCACATCCCTTTTTCACTTTAACCAAAACAATGTAAACCTTCGTGGTGTGCATACCCCTGCACAACTGGTGCCCGTGTGGGCGGGCACATGAATAACTGGGAGTCTCACCTTACGTTTCTCAGTTCAGTCACCTGAGTCCAGGACGTAGTCCTTGAGATGCCCTGGTAATCTCCGCTCGCGGCGGACCGGGTACCTTGGCGAGGTGGCGGGCGGAGTAGAACACTCCCGTTCAGAGCTAGCGGAGTCCCTGCTCTGCTCGCCCTCCTGATCTCCAGGCGGGCCCTCCCGCCCCATGGATTCCTCTGAGGCCCTGTTCTCAGCGGGTGTTTCAATTCTTTTGAAGAACGACCGGTTGCGCGCGACTGTTCCTCAGTCGCAGGCTGCCGTCACCATTGTGCCCTTTACATGCGTTACCTTCCACGGGCGCGGCTCAAATGGTAGGGACAGTTTCCCCTCGGGGTGCCGGTTTCGGAACAGCACTGTGTCCCCTACTCGCACCTCCTTTTCCTGCAGACCCCTCCGTTCACTTTCTTTGTCGTTACGCCTAGCCCGTTCTTCCTGGACACCCTCGTTGTTTATTATCCCTGGCGGACGGCCTTCCTCTTCCGGTAGCATTCCCCTCGGGCATCGTCCAAACAGTGCTTCGGCGGGAGCCACTCTCGTGGACTGGTGGGGTGTCGTGCGGTATTCTCTTAGAAACTCCACTAGCTTCCTCTCCAGGTCTTCACCGCCACTGGCGGAAATTCTTAGGACCTTATTAAGAGTCCGCATCATTCTCTCGGCCTCCCCGTTGGCTCGCGGCCAGAGTGGGGACACCCTGCGATGCCGGATCCCCCTTTCCCGGAGGTAAGTTGCAAACTGGCTGCCCGTGAACGGCGGCCCGTTGTCTGAGAACAGTAGGTCCGGGAACCCATGCGTGGCAAACATTTTGTCTAATGCCTTCGTCGCAAACTTTGTCGCTGTCGACTCTACCACCTCCACCTCAGGGTACCTGGACCATTGGTCAACTGCTACCAGAAAGTACATGCCACGACCTGTCGAGCCGAAGTCCACGTGGACAGTTCCCCATGGTTTGCTGCTGCGCTCCATCGCCCTTATCGGCGGAGCTCTGTCTCCTGGGGCTGCTGCTTGGCACGCCACACATCTCCTCACGAAGCTCTCCACTCGCCCCTCCAAGTCCGGGAACCATACTTTGTGTCTTAGCCGAGCCTTAGTTTTAACAACCCCCTGATGACCAATGTGGGCCAGTTCAAGCACCCTTGTCCTCAGTGCCCGTGGGATGACTATTTGTCTCCCTCGAAGTATTAGCCCATCGTCTGAGACGGAGAGTTCATCTCTCACTTTCCAGAGTGCTTGGAGGTCGCTCTGGGCCTCTGCTTGACGGCGGGAGTTGTTGTGCAATACCTCCCTCCAATCACCGCTCCTCACGGCAGTCTTGAGCATTCTGTCACAATTTCAAGTCTTGAGATTGCCATTGGAAGGGACCCTTCCACCACCTGACACAGCAGCCCGTGGCACTCGTTCGCTCCAATGTCAGTGACAGAGTTTTCCTTGCTGGGGTGGCGCGACAGGTAGTCGGCCGGGTTGTTCGTTCCTGGTCGGTAAACTAGTTTCACCCCGTACTCCATCAGGGCGAGCATCCACCTTTCGATCCTGGGGGGCGGCTTGGATGACACGCCCGCCAGTATGGGCAGTAGTGGCTTGTGGTCAGTCACCACCATGACAGGTTTGCCCAAAATGTACAAACGGAAATGGCGACAGCCCCACAGGATGGCTAACGCCTCCCGTTCGATCTGCGAGTATCTCATTTCCGTGTCCGAAAAAAGCCTTACTCGCATAGGCGATGGGACGCATGTCCCCGCGTTCATCGGGTTGCAGCAGCACAGCCCCTACTCCCACTGGACTCGCATCGACCACCACCTCCGATTCCACCTTGGGGTTGAAGTATGCCATGGTGTCCCCATCGGATAGGGCGTTTTTCAGGGTCTGGAATGCCTCTTGTTCACCGGCGCCCCATTTCCACGCGGCGTCGTTCCTTGTTAGCACTCTGAGTGGTTCTGCCAGCGACGCCAGCCCTTTGATGAAACGCCCGCAATAAGTTACCATCCCCAGGAAGCTCCTTACTTCCGTGGGGGATTGTGGGGGGGGCAGCTTCCTTAATGTCCTTCACTTTGGCTGGGTCGGGCGACACACCGCCGCATGGAAGATGAATCCGAAGAAACCAATACGGTCCTTGAAGAACTCGCATTTTTGTCGATGAAGGGTGAGCCCTAAGTTCTTCAATCTCTGGAGCGTGTTCTCCAACCTCGTCATGTGCTCCCTTTCCGAGTCCGCGAAAACTAAGATGTCGTCGCTCATGTTCAGTACCCCTTTTAGGCCAGCCAACGCCCCTCTGATGGTGTTCTGGAATACTTCGGCAGCTGACGAGATACCGAAGCTCAGGCGTTTAAATTGGTATAGGCCGTCATGCGTCGTGAAAGTAGTTATGAACCTGGAGTCCTGGTGCAGTTCAAGCTGATGATAGCCCGCTCGTAGGTCCAGCTTTGAGAAGACTCTTGCCCCCTGAAGCTCTCCGATAATGTCATCTAGAGTTGGAGTAATGTGCCTCTCCCTCTTGATCGCAGCGTTTGGGAGGCGCATGTCCACGCAAATCCTCACCGCCACGGGCTGTTTCGGCTTGGGGGCCACCACAATTGGGGACACCCAGGGTGTCGGCCCCTCCACTCTCTCGATAATGTCCATATCTACGAGTGATCGGAGTTCCTCCTCCACCTTCTCCCTTAGGTGGAACGAAATCCTACGGTGCTTGAGGGTTGTCGGTCTGATGGACTCGTCGATATGCAGGCGCACTGGGGGTGCTTTAAGCTTCCCTATGCCCTCGAAGATGCCCGAGAACTTGTCCAACAGCGTTTCAATGTCGATCTGGTATACTCCATATGCAAAATGAACCAAATTGAGGGCCTCCGACGCAGCACAGCTGAGAAGCGAGTGAGGGCTAACGTCCGTGACAAAGAATTTTGCCTTGATGGTGCTTTCCCCCCTCGACACTGGTGACACGAATACACCCTTGAGTGGCAATGGGGTGTCTCCTCCAAAAGTAAATATCTTCGCCATAGACTTGTCCAGTGCCGGCGGGCCTGGGAGTTTTAGATAATCTTCCTCCGCCAGCACGCATACGGATGCTCCTGTGCCGATGAGGATCTGCGTCGGCACGCCCAGTATGTCTACCACACACCTGGGTTGCCTCCTCCGTTTGCTTTCTGAGGCAATGTTTGAAATGAAGAATACCTCTTCTTCGTCCTCCTCCTCTTCTTCTTCTTCCTCTGCAAGTTGCAACCTCCGCACCTCCTGTTCGAGAGCTGCGATGCCTTCTGAAACCGCTGCCCCTTGTTCTCGCGGGGCCTCTCTGAGTAGGTACAGGAGCAGGGGCGCGGCACATGCGGGCATAGTGCCCCGGTCCATTGCACCGCCCGCAGGATCACGTTTTGGCAGGACACTCCTCTACATGTGGCAGGTCATATCCGCAATCTTGGCAGATTGATCCGGGTGCAGTGGGATGTCTGTTCTCCGTTGTCTTCGGGCCCCACTTATCCTTCAGCTTCGTCCTTTTGTTTAGAGCAAACGCTTCCTCCCTTGCGCTTGGCCTGACCGCCGCGTCCATGCTCGCTCCTCTGGATTCTGCCAGCTCATACGTGCGGCCACTATCTAGTATCTGCTGCAGTGTCCACCCCGGCTCTCTCAGCACTTGTCGCCGCAATTTACCCGAGCTGCAGCCCTGGAGGACCTGGTTCCTTATCATCAGCTCGTCGTTGTCCCAGCAACATGTGTTGGCTATCATTCTCAGTCTGGCGCAGAATTGATCGAGAGACTCTACCTCCCTTTGCTTCTCTCTGCAGAACAGTCGACATTAGACTGTGGGATGAAGTGGTTTTCAAGCGCAGTCTTGACAGTGTCATACGTGGCTACTGGCAGGGTGAGTGATTCATAGATGCGCATAATGTCCAGCCCGGCTGAATACAGAAGGGTCGCCCTTTTTGCATCGTCGTTGGTTGTTCCGGTCGATGTAAAGTACATCTCCAACTTCTTGACCCATAGTAGCCACCTGGGTGCCAGTTTGGACGGGGGCCCCGACGTGTCAAACTCCTGCATGGGCAGCAGCGACCCCTGTTGTGTCCTCACCGCTCTTGTTGCCACTTCTGTCTCATCTTCGCTACTTGCCATCTTCACAGGTCGCACAGGCACCTCTGGGTGTGTTAGAGGCCGCAAACCTGGCTGGTGTAACTCTCGACATACCTTCTGCTGTTATCTGTCGCCTTGACCTTGTGCCCAGCTTTTTTAAAACATTTTTTTGGATTGTCCCCAGGTTGTTGGGGACAATCAAGTGTTCCAAAAATTATCCCTTTCTTCCCCTTGTAGCAGCGCATGAGCACCTTTTCAGGCCGCTACTGCTCTGAGGAGAAAAACGTTCGTGCTCGGTCCGCGTCGTGTCCTCGCGTGCCGACGTTGTGGATTGTGCGCCCACGTACGTTGGGCGAACGCTGTGGCGGCAATCCCGCCTCGTCGCCAGTTGTTGCATCCGGCCCCTCGGCCATCACATGCATACACGCACGCACACAGACCAAGGAGGACACGGGACGCGATGTTGCTTGCTACGCGTCCCGGCGGCAACTGCCGCACGGACGCAGTTTATTCAACTGCGCATGCGCGGGTCCATAACGAGGCCCGCGCATGCGCGCTACGCCCAACTGGGACGTCACATCAGCCAGGTCGTACGCGCGTCGGAGGGAGGCTGCCTGCAGCAGCCCTTGCCTGGCCGGCCTGTACCCATGGAGCCGTTGGTGGGCCTCCGTGCTGCAATGTTGGTGCACTGCGCGCTTTAGGGTGAGATTGGGGTGCACGTGCATCGATAGAGCCGTGCTTTCATCCGAGAGAGGAGACTCAGGCGCATTAATATTTAACTGAAAATAGGTTAGACATCACATGTCTGCATAGAATAAACAACACTAGCTTGTTAAAAGCGGGGTTTCAACTTTCATCTAAGGAGCGCAAAAGCTCTATTGCTGCACAGACGACACCAACACCAGTTTGAATTACAGTTTTCGGACAAGCACAGATGCTGGGTCTGATAAGGAGCGTAAATGAAAATTAAAAGAGAACAAATTCAGAACAGATATCAAGAAGCAATGTGTTCATGCAGGAGCAGGTAAACGTGTGGATTGGAATGTCCCACCACTGGCGTTCCAATTTTAGAGTAGAATAAGCATCCATTTTGGACTATGGGCCTCATTACGGCACTGGCAGTAGGGGGTTAACTGGGCCGGTAGAGATGCCGGCCCAGTTAACCCCCTACCACCTCATTACAAGGTCTCCTTGTTGGACCCGGTAAGGACGCCTGGTTTTACCAGACTTCCTTACCGGGTCCCGCTAGCGGCCCAGCATGCTATTAACGGGCCCGTTGTTAGCATGCTCCCCATTCCCATTGAGCCCTATGGTGGCTCAAATGGGAATGGGGATGTACCGGGTCTGGGTTCCTTGAATGGGGAAATACCGGGCCCTCCTAGGTCGGAATGGCTCAGTATTTGCGCATTCAGGGAACCCGGACCCAATGTATTTTGCTTTTCGCAAGTTGCAGTAATAGCATGTCCTTTCTGCCGTTGTGTCTCTGTTACGATCATGATCATCACAAGACATTCCATCCGGTGTCCTCGGTCACTTGACAACATTCTTGTGCCTAAAAGCTTGTGAACAGTGTAGAAATATTTGACCATGGCACATCAAGTGGCCATTGACTAGTCTTCATTGTGCTACAATGAATGCTTTGTTGTGATGTGTCCATCTTTCCCATCTCCCTGGCATGCTGTTCAGGATGTTTGTTTGCATGTATGAGGTAACGAGCGCTGAGAGTGTGGGATGCCCTGTGAGTGCACTGCTTTCCCTATTTTGCCAACCGCTGAAGCCTGAAAAGTAGATGCATGCAGGCCTGAAATGCAGCCAAATTTGCACCAGACCTGCAGATGAACTTAACTCACTGGTCTGCTGTTAAATCTCAGTTACCAGTTTAATGGTATCCACTACATAATAATTGCTCATTTTACTATAGCTGATATGATAGCTTAGTGGGCTGAGCGCTCGCTGCTGCGATGTGCGTGTGATCTGCAGGTTGCAGGCCCAAATCCCAGCAAGGCCATCTCAGCCTTTCATCATTTTGCGGTCGATAAATGAGTACCAACACAGGTTGGGTGATACTGCATGCATATTTGTTCTACAAAAAAGAGCTTAAGCGTAAGTGCTAAACAATAACATTATCATTTGGCCTTGGACGTCTGCTTGCATTCACAGTAATTTGACAATATGGATCTATACACACAGATATTAATGATACATATTGTGATTCATTCTTGTATGAAATGTATATCACATTGGTGAAATCATAACCATATTTTTCATAGTGCACTTAGGAACAATGCTATTTGATGCCACTTCTTGTTTTGCCAAGTGGTGAAAGGTCATGTTCATGCCACTCCTGCGCCTCAGAGCTGTGGACCCTGTCACAGAACTATATGCAAAGTGATGTTATTTTATGAGTTGTGTTGTAATGTGACAGACACATGAACGCTCCATAAGTAGCATTGGCGATGGGGGGGCCACAATTTGATTTGGGTGTCTGGGCCTATTTCTTATCCCAGTCCGACCCTGGCTGTGGCTTTGTTTTCTTTTTGAGCTGTGCAGTGCTGTGTTAACGCTTTTGGCCCCTAACTCTTGCTGTATGTTTGACCTATTTTCTGTTTAACCTGGGATATGCATGTGCTGTTACTCCCCAACAACCACTGGTATAGTTAAGACAGACAGCACACCCACAGGAGTTACCTTTGAGAACTCTAATGCATCGTGTGTTTGCTCTCTAAACAGCGTAAAAGAAGCAGTTTTGTTATGTATCACTTTTTAAAATAAGAACCGTACTGTTCATTTTTATTGGCTGACGTTCATATTTTCCATGTGTATATTTTTCTAAATGTTCGACATCATATTTTAAGCTTAAAATCATATGAACTTAACGTGCATTAGTTTTAAGAGCATTACTCCTAGGTCATAACTGCTATAATAGTACCCGATTGGGGTGACTTACTGAGTGACTGCATTTTTGGATAGGTAATATTTTACTGATGTGTGGGGCTGTTTTGCATGTACACTAACATCGCTATGACACGCTCTCCATCATTCTGACACCCACTTCACACCCAACCCAAGCCCTTCTCGTCACTCAATAGCCAGCAGCCAAAGCTCAGCAGGCACCCCCAGTGGTGACCTGACGCACTGCTTTACTGGCCACCCAGGCACTTAAAATAAAAACAAACATTGTCAATGCCAACAGTTGTGGCTTTTGGGTAGGCCCAGCAATGCCATAGTGTTAACTGGCCATTGATGGTAGCGGGGGTGAAAAAGGTACGAAAACCTGGGCATATAATAGCAGTGCCTGGCAAATGCATAAAACTTATGCACAGGCAAAAACGGTTGGCTTTGCCAATGCTTGTTTTTACCAGGACTTTAGTGAAGGACCCACCATGTCATCAGGTGGTCACACGAGTCTCCTCATTCCTCAAGTACTGTTCTTTGAGTGCCGGGATGATGGGCAGTACTGTTGAGTGGTGGTGATGTACTGATGTAAAATGTTAAAACCTCAACTTGGCTCGGATTTTTAATATTTAAAATAACTCCTGTTTCCATGTTGAATTCCATTGTGCCTAATCCATAGAGGCTCTGGCAGAAGTAGTACTGCGCGCAGCCCTATTAGTACGCAGCGCATGGGAAAAGAGCTGATAGGCAGTGCCCATCACTGGGCCCTTCGCACTTTTATAAACTGTCGCTGTTCTGACAACTCTTGCATCGGGATGGGGAGGGAAAATTTAATGAAGTTGCTTATATTTTGCTATTTGATATGGCAGGGGTGGGCAGCCTTTCCGAACATATAACTCTAAGAGGGGGGGGGATGGATGTGCATAGGGTAACACTTTCTTGCAGCATATAAACAGCTACGACGACACATCCTGGCACACAATCACAGGAGACAACAAGGCACACTAACCTAAGCTAAGTGCTGCGCTACCTCATGTGTGTTTATTATGTTGCTGTGCCTTTGTATACTGCCATAGTGATATTGTATGTGTGTGTAGAGTCAGAAGCAGGGACGTGTTTCTATAAGTGTAACAGCTCGCTGGAAGCATGCACAGTGATCAAAACCTTACCCTAACATCCCCAACCTATCCATAACCTCTCCCTAAACCTCATTCTGGTTTCCCTACACCCCCCACACCCCCTCTTCCTATCCAACCTTCGTCACCCTAACCCTCCTTCCCTGCTGGGGTTGCAGAGCCCTGTATAAGCACCGACTTGTAGCAGGTCCCAAAACCACAGTGGGGGTGGTTGGTTCATGCCACTGCTGCCCCTCGGAGCTGTGACCCTGTCACAGAGCTGAATGCAAAGTTATGTTATTTTATGAGTTGTGTTGTAATGTGACAGACACATGAACCCTCGATAAGTAGCATTTTCCGTGAAGTCGTGAATTGGGGCGATTCACGGATGATGGTTTGAGGGCCACTTTTTTTGAGGCGCGGGGTGGGCCACTTTTTTGAGGCGAGGGGTGGGCCACTTTATTTTGGGTGTCCGGGCCTATTTCTTGTCCTAGTCCGACCCTGATCAACTATCTGCGAAAGGTCGGCGAACAGCACAAGCAAAACCTAGCAGGAATACTGAGCAAAGCTTTGAAATCTGTGCACAATATCCGGAGCCCTCCTACATGTTTGCTGGAGTATCATCCTTGGCTCGAAGAAAGACGCTGCCGATAAAGCAGCTTTGTGTAACCGGTGAGTTGGAAGGAACTGAGATACTGGTATGCTTTGAAACAAAGGCTGCAAGTGGCAAGATTGTTGCAACATGAATGGCTTTTTAAGAAAGGCCCATATTGAGAGATGCGAGTGAAGGTTAAGCGACAAGAGGGAGTTGCCGAGGTACAGAACAAGACTCAAGGATAAGCTACTGCAGAGTGGTCCGGCACCTGTGGTGCCCAGTCAAAGGTCTATGACGGGGCGTCCTTCAGTGAAAGTGAAGGACAATTAACTAAAATCGAAGGGGTGTGGGGTGAAATATAGCCCCTGAAGGCCATAAATAAAAAGGCCAGACTGATTATTTCTTTTTTAACCTTTTGTTTATTGGCAAGAAGCAGTAGCAGGTACACAACACAGTACATAAGCAGTTACAATCACATTATTTGCTCTTATCCTACATTCTGGGGATGTGCAGTGGGGTGAGATATCCACCCAATGTCATACCCAGAGTTCAGAGTCATTGCTAGTCCTGTATGCCCAGCGAAGGAGAAGAGTCGTGCCCCGCGTCCCCCTTGAGGTTAAGATAGCTGCAGAAGTGTGTCCACACATTTTTTGGGCGGGAGTGCGCCGGGAGGGAGTTCACATATTCCTCTTTGCATGTTTGTGTCCATGTAAGCGATCTTAACCACATTTCAAATGTGTGTGGGGGGGGGGACGATGCTTCCAGCACTGTAGTATGCATTTTTTGGCCACCATGGCGCTCGCATTCAAAATTGTAGACATCTTTTTCACCTCGTCTCAGTTCCACATCCCAAATAGAATAGCTAGCGGATCTATACCCACTGCGGTCTCAACTGTTTCCGAGAGGGCCTCAGTCACCGCACTCCAGAACGTGCCCAGCGCCCTACAGGACCAGAACATGTGCATGTGGTCGGCATTTTCAGATCTGCATCTAGGGCAGCTGTGTGTCTGATTGCGTGCGAATTTCGCCCACTTGTGTGGTGTGTAGTATAGGCGATTGAGGAGTTTATATTGTATGCAGCGGAATCTAAAGTTGAGGGAGACCTTGCGGGTGTGTGAACACATTTTCCTCCACATATCATCTGTAATCTCCAAGCCTAGCTTCTCCGCCCACTCCGCACGCGGGCCAGGGGGTGCATTCTCAGATTTTTCCAGTAGTGTTTTATATAGTAAAGATACAATGCCCCTGCTATCTGCTGAGTTAGCGATATAATGGATCTCGGGAGAGTCTGGAGGCTCGTCTGGGTAAGAGGGCCACATGTCACAGACCGCAGCTCTTAGGCTGAAATATTGCAGTAACTCTAGTGCGGATCCAGAGTGGCCCGGGCGCCATGTCTGAGGGGTAATGAATTTGCCTTTATGGTATATGTTTGTCAGTACTTGGTATCCTAGGCCCTGCCAGTGTTGGGCAAGCAGTTTGTCATGTGCAGGGGCGAGACCGGGGAATTGCCATATGGGTAGCCACTTGTAATATGGCCGGTACTCAGGCTGGGAGCTCAATAATTGATTCCATACTATAATTGTAGTGGCCACCGGGTCAGCCGGGGCATCCGCGCGGTATGTGTGGTGGAGTATAAGGGACATGACATTAGTTTCCCCGGCCGCTAGTCTTTCAAGTTTCACATTGGGACGTGCAGTTGGGAACTTGTACCAGTGCGTGGCGTGCTGGGTTGTGCGGCAATCCAGTATCATGTGAGATCTGGGGCCATGAAGCCCCCCTTTCTCGTAGGGGAGGGTCATGTGTTGCCGTTTCTTTCGGACTGCCAGAAAAATTGGGTGAATGTGGAGTGGAGCATTTCAAAATAGTGCTTCCCCGGGCAGATCGGGACATTAACAAAGATGTAAAGGAGTTTAGGGACCACTAACATTTTTATCAATGAGAGTTTGCCCGCTAGGGAAAGTGAGAGATTGCGTCATGTCGTCATTTTGGATTCTATGAGCTGAGCTGTGGCAGCGTAGTTGTCTTTCAGAAGGGAGGGGCTAGGCAGAGACACCTGGACCCCTAGATATTTGATACCACCTGGGGACAAGCGGAAGGGGAATTTGCTTGCTGGCTGCTGGTTTGCTGCAGTTAGTGGGAGTATCTCCGATTTGGAGTAGTTAATAGTGAAACCTGAGAATGTGCCTATTTTCGTGATGTTACGGATAATGGGGTCCAGGTGCGTGGACGGGTCTCTAATGTACAACAATACATCATCCGCATACAGTGATATTACTTCAGGCATGCCCTGCAGGCGTATACCCTTACGAGTGTGGTGGGCTCTGACACTGTCGGCCCATGGGTTCGATGGCTAGTGCGAATAGGATAGGGGAGAAGGGGCAGCCCTGTCGTGTACCCCTGTGTAGTTTGAAGGGTGAGGATGCCACGGAGTTGACTAGGACTCTAACAAAAGGATCTGTGTATAGTAGTTTAATATAGGACAGCATACTCGGGCCCACCCCCGTCTTCTCAAGGACCGCCCACATAAACTTCCAGGACACCATGTCGAACGCCTTCTGTGCATCCAGTGCAACCGCGACTGAGTCCACTTTTGGATCGATCCTGGACATTACGTTGAAGAGCCGTCGGATGTTGAGGGCAGTTGAGCGACCAGGGACGAAGCCGCTCTGGTCTTTGTGCACGAGGTACGGCATGATTGGGAGGAATCTGCTCGCTAACACGTTAGCAAATATTTTGGTGTCTGTGTTTATGAGTGACAAGGGCCTGTAGGAACCACTCAATGAGGGGTTTGCCCGGTTTGGGGAGAACAGTTATGAGAGCCTCACGTAGGGATTGGGGTAGGGTGGATTGGGAGAGTGATTCAACCCAGACTTCAAGTAGTTTTGGCGCTAGGATGGCCACATGTTCTTGATAAAACTCAGGGGTGAGCCCGTACGGTCTCGGGGCTTTGCCCTTCGGGAGGTCTGAGATGGCTTTGACTATCTCCTCCAGGGTAATAGGGGTGTTGAGTGTTCTCTGGTGGTTAGGGATATTTAGGTCATAGGAATTTGGTCCAGTAGAGCATTTATGTCCTGGGTGGTGTGTTTCTGTTGGGGCGCGTATAGGGTGGCATAGATTTCCGAGAAAGTGTCCAGGATTCGCTGGTTTGACCAGTGTTGTGTGCCTCTCGCATCTGCAATGCTATCTATGCAGGACCTACCCCCTTCAGCACGTAGCAGCCTGGTCTGTGTTCTCCCTGGTCTGTCCTCCTCCCTGTACTATCGTGCCACTAGCAGGTGTGTGTAGTACTGTATTTCTCTCATGGCATGAGATTCAAAGATTTCCAGCTCCGCTCTGATCATTGCCAGCTTTGCTGGGGTAGACGCTGGGTGCATTCGCTCTCTAATTGCTTGAGTCTATTTTCGGAGAGCTGCAGTTTGCGTTTTATGAGCTTAATTATCCCGGCTTCTTTGGAGATACACATGCCTCTGATGAATACCTTGAATGCCTCCCAGCGAGTACTCTCTGTCTTGTCGTGTTTGTTGCAATTGAAGAAGGTGTTTATGTCAGATAGTATCTCGGCTTTGAACACTATGTCATGCAATGCTTCTGATTTGAAGCGCCAGGCAGTGTGGGTGGGTGTGTCTACCCCTAGCCTCATTTGCAATACCACCGGGGAATGGTCCGCAAGTGTTCGCGCCAGCATCTGGATGTCTGTGACCCTGCCCATGATCCCGCTCGATAGTAGGAAGAGGTCTATCCTAGACAAGCTGTTGTGTACTGACAAGTAGTAGGTGTACTCTTTTGCATGCGGATGAAGTGCCCTCCAGGTATCGAGTATGGTCAATGATCTCATATGTGTGTGTGCAATCGGCGGGCTGCGCAGGACGTAACTCTGTAGGCCGCCCCTGTTCTATCAAGGTCGTTGTCTAGTATGAGGTTCATGCCCCCCCCCCTCCAGATAATATGGACACCAATGTATCTCATGAGTAGGGTGGCTACCTCATCGTAGAACTCAGGGGCATCCACGTTCGGGCCATGTGTTTACTAGCAAGCACTCCTCATTCGCTAAGAAACAGTGGAGTACGATATACCTGCCCTCTGGGTCAATATGACTCATCTTCAGTGTGAATTCCACTGATTTATGCACAAGAGTCAGCACACCTCTGGACCGAGTGGAGTATTTTGTGTAGAACCTATTAGGGCCCCATGTTGGCGCTAGACAGGATGCAAGGTGCCCCAAGGCGTGTGTCTCCTGGAGAAGGAGTATTTTGATACCATGTCTCTGGGCGTATGCAGTGATTCTAAGGGCCTTTGTGAAGTTGCTCAGTCCCCGCACATTTCACGACATGAGTTTAGTGTTCACGGCGTGTAATCATGGAACATCCCAGCAGTAGGATCGGTCACCGCTAAGCACTGTGCGCGTAGCCGCCTCAACCACCGCTTCTCTGCCAGTTTTCTCATAACATTCCCCAACTGTGTCTCCGCCCCATCCTCACTGCCCAAACCCAACTAGCAGTGAAATGCTCCCCTCCCATAGGGCTGGCTCGAGCGTGACAACCCCAACTCGGCACCACCAGCCGGTAGGCCCAACCGGGGCCCACTCTCAACTGATTCAACAAGGCACACATTGCAGCTGCATTGGGGGTCGCCGCTGCCGTGTGTCCAACATTACTTGTGATTCAGTGTAGAAAGCAAAACAAGCGTATCTTTCAACGGCAAATAATGCCAAGAGTTACAACATTGATCACAGTGTGCATGACAATAAGACCATATTGCATAAGACATAGACACCAAGGCCCCCGCTTGTGTTGGTCAGGATGTGGCGCCACCACCGTGGATGCATCAGCTTCTGACAGAGCACGGGGTGGCATTCAACCAGAGTATGAGCGAAGCAGATGTTCTAGTATCAGAGGGCAGTTGGCCCATGATGATGTGAAGCACGGGTGAGGGTAAGCTGTGAGTAGAAGGTTGTGGTTCTGCCTGGGGAGGACCCACCCTGGGTTGTAGTCGGCGAGGGCCTCAGTAATTTTCGACCAGATCGTCCACTGCATCATTGAGCGGGATGTGCACCTCTATGTATTTCACTGCTTCGTCCGGGACTGTGAAGAAGTATAGTTTAATGCTATGGGTGAATTGTAGGCGAGCAGGGAAGAGCATGGCATATTCGATCTTCTTGTCTCTTAACATCTTTTTCACTCAGTTGAATTGCCGTCGCTCTGCCTGCACCCCCATGGAGAAATCCGGGAAGATCCTGATGATCTGTGATTCTAGTCTGAGCTCTCCTTTTTCGTGTGCCAATCGGAGGATATGATCCCTGTCTCTGTAGCTCAGGTTCTTTGCGATTATAGGCCTGGGGAAGTCCCCCGGTTTGGGACGGGGAGCCAGTGCACAGTGTGCACGCTCCACAGCTAAGAAGGGGGAGAGCTCCGGATTGTCGAGCAGGTCTCTAAGCAGTTTTTCAGTTGCAACCTCCATGCGTCCCTTGAGTGCAGCTTCGGGAACACCCACGATGCGAATATTGTTCCTGCGCGATCTGGACTCCAAGTCGTTGCACTTGGCTTTGACAAATTTCATGTCGCGGGTGAGCTCTGTGACGGTATTCTGCAGCGCCTGGATCCCGTCCTTGTTGGCGCCGATTCTGGTTTCTGCTTCGGTGATCCTGGCTCCGTGTTGGTCGAGCTTGGTCCTTAGTGACGCCACATTTGTGTTTATGTCATCCAATTTTTCATGGAATGACGCAAAGTTTTTCGCCATTGATTCCATCATTGCTGTCAGGTTGGGATGAGGGGGATCCGGTGGTACATCCATATCTTCTTGGCCTGTGGAGGGGGCCCCCCTGCTCCGGCCTGGGCACCGCCTTAGTAAACTTGTCCATAGCTCCGGACTTCTTTGCTCCCAGTTATCTGTTGGACATCATGGAAGCAGGCGGTATGCCCCTTTGGTTGGCCTGGCACAGCGTGTGCACCCACAAGGTGCTCAATACTTCAGGTCACCCAGTGTGAAGTCAGGTGAAGAGATGGTGTGATGTAAGCTTCAGCAGTGGATGCTTGTTGTACAGCCCCAAATCTGTCAGGTAAGTACGGTGAGATCTCCGCACTGTGCTGGGCCTCGGAAGGTCCCTGTCACCTCAGCTGAGCCCCTACAGAGAGACCAGGGGGGGCCAGGTATGTTCAGGCCTGCTGCTGCAGCAGGTTCATGTGGGGGCAATGTTTTTTTGACAGCGCCGCGGGTGCGCAGGCCCCTGGTACAGCGTTGTCACGTAAGATAGGATGGCGGGTAAGGATCACCAGATCCAGCCAGCATCCGCGGACGGCTAGTTCAGCAGCCAAGTCGTGGTGTCCGCTCAGTTGGCAATATGGCAGATCTTCTGGTAGGGCCACCGTGGAGATGTCTAGTTGGGCATAGATATATTGATGGAGCCCAGGTGGGGGTTGTAGGCACTGGGTGCGTGGTGCTGCTGCAGCTCAAGGAGGGGCAGGGTGGTCCGCAGCACTGTGCAACATCAGGCTGCACGGAGGAAGCGCGGCTATGCAGGGCCGCAGGCGCCGCAAACCATGGCCAGCCTCAGATGAAGCATTAGTAGTCCTGGCGGGCTCCTGCGTGGCTGGCTCCAGCCAGCGAGGTGCAGGCACCCGTGATTCAGAGGCGCAGGTCCTCTCAGCAGCCCCAGCAGGCGGGCTGGGCCAATACTTTGATTGGGCCCCTGGGCCGGATGAGAAGGGAAGAGCAGTGGTCTCAGCCCGCTGGTAACGGGGGAGCGGGCAAGCGGAGCGAACCCCCCCCCCCGCAGGCTTCCACCACCACGGCACCTCTCGCGCTCCGGGGAGGAGCAGGTGGGGGGCCAGCCAGCCGCGGTCAGCTACGGCACCCTGCAGTGGCATAACCCTCCACCGTCCGCTTACCTGAATTTGCCTCTCAGCTGCTGTTCACAAGGGCACGGGCAGCCAGCTCAAGTCCGCCTCTGAAGCCAGCCATGCACTGCGGCCCACGCTGCTCACAGTGGCCAGCTCCACCAGGGGCACCTCCGCCGCACATCTCAGGCCAGCTCCAGTCCGAGCGCTGCACTGCGTGGCTCCCGCAGGCACAGACGCAGCCCCCGGCCAGGCGATGGCAGTGGCAGGCACCACAAAGGAGGTGCGCCCGCAGCAGGGGGGCATCCACACCCATCAGGAGTCCTCAGCAGGGTCTGGGGCAGGGCCGGGCCCACACGGTCCGCGCAGGCAGACCCAACACAGTGTCAGCCATCCAGGACATATGTGGCTGTATCTCGGTCCTGGAGCTCTGGTTTTCCTCGGGACCGGAGACAAATATCCCCCACACCCAGGGCCGTATCAGCAGACAATTTCAGGGGTCTACCGTGAGGGATTCCGTTGTTGATTTCGGATGTTTGTTGGCGTCACACGGAGCTCCCAAGCTAGGTAGCCATTTTTCAGGCTTCGCAACAGCGCCCCCGAGGCCAGAGTGATTTGTAAATGTCCATTGAAATCAGGGCCAGCACAGAAATGGTGATATCAGACATGAGGCATATTGAACCAAAAACAGGCCTAAATCACCAAGGAAAGAAAGTGGGCTCGAAGTTCAAAAGTGCGAATATCTGCGCAATGCATTTCAGCAAGGAAGAGAAACACATGTGGCTGCTAATGCCTTTTTACTCAATCCATGGAGAGCTGCACTGTTCCTTAAAGAGACAGCCAGACAGCCTTGCATACATTATCTTCAATGTAATACCAGACTGTGCTCCAGTCATCTAAAGTGAAACGGAACTCAGGGCAATTTTAAGCAATAAAATAATTTCCTTTTCGTTATTCCCTCATCCAAATGACAGTATGCTAAGAGAAGAACAAGTTACTTACCAACTGGTAACGTTCTTTCGACTGGATGTTCCTCCAACTTATTCCTCATCTTAGATGTATTCGCTCAGCTTTGGCTGCTTCGGAAATTCTTTCTTGGCAGAGGGCACCGTGTGTCGATATCGTTGAGTCGAGGTCCCTCGGAGGCCTCTGTCGAGGGTGACGTCATTGGGTATACAAGTGACCACAAAAGTGATGGGCGGAAGGTTTCGAATGAATCTAAACCACTGGCAATTGCTATGGGCCAACCTTCCACACCACCGTTTTTTAGCCCGTCTGCGCCATTGCAAAAGGGGACCAGCCATGTGCAAATCAGTCAGCAGCTGCCGCCACCGAAGGTAGCAGCCCAGCCCGAACTGCTAAGCCAGGTCCCCTCTGCACGGAAAACCAAGCAACCCCAGACATGTTTCGGCCTTGTTGGACCTCCTCAGTGAGGTGCAGTCTGGTTCCCTGTGGCGCAGCGAGCAAGGGACCCATTTCTGGACATACCCTCTCTCACAAGGAGAAACAAAGTGACCTCAAAAGTGATGGGCGGAAGGTTTCGAATGAATCTAAACCACTGGCAATTGCTCTGGGCCAACCTTCCACACCACCGTTTTTTAGCCCGTCTGCGCCATTGCAAAAGGGGACCAGCCATGTAATCAGTCAGCAGCTGCCGCCACCGAAGGTAGCATCCCAGCCCGAACTGCTAGGCCAGGTCCCCTCTGCACAGAAAACCAAGCAACCCCAGACATGGTTAAGATTCAGTCTAAACCTTCCAGCCATCACCTCTTTGTTTTTGCTTTGTCACCCCGAGTGGGACGCGTATGCCCAGACGTGGGTCCCGTGCCTGCTGGGCCTAGAGACCCAAGCTACTCCTCACTGATGAGCCCCAACAGGGTGAAACATGTTTGGGGATGCTTGTGGTCTCGTGCAGAAGGGATGTGACCTAGCAGTTCGGGCTGGACTTCCCCTTTTGGGGTGGGTCCAAGCCTGATTTGCATATGGTCTTTCCCCTTCTGTGATGGCTTGGCAGACGAAGAACGATGGTCTGGAGAGTTGTCCCGAGCAATGCCAGTGGTTAAGATTCAGTCTAAACCTTCCAGCCATCACCTCTTTGTTTTTGCTTGATCGGGTATACAAGTAGCACGCATGGCGTCCGTTGGCCTCAGTTCTGTTTTTCCCCTCTTGTTCTGCTGTATAGATAGTGCAGGTAGCCAGGTGTTAGCCTTGCGAGAGTTGAAGTGGTAATAAAACCGGAAAATCTACAGAGTGGTAGGATGGGAGGGCGATGAGGCATACGGTGGAGGAACATCCAGTCGAAAGAACATTACCAGTTGGTAAGTAACTTGTTCTTCGAATGGATTGTGTCAAACGTATTCCTTATCTTAGATTCCCAAAGCAGTGTAAAGGTTTTTTGGAGGAGGGAGTAGAATCTTTTATATATATATATATATATATAGCACTGCTTTACCAAAAGCAAGCGCTTTAGAGTGGGAAGCATCCAGATTGTAGAATTTAGAAAATGTGTGCATCGAAGACCAAGTCGCCGCTTCACAAATAGATTTGATGGGAACACCTCTTTGAAGGGCTGTCGAAGAGGCTATGCCTCTGGTTGAATGGGCCCTCAAGCCTTCTGGTGGATCTTTGCCTGCAAATCTGCAGCATTCTGAGATGCAAAGCACAATCCAACGTGATAGGGTTTGTTTTGACACCGATTGACCCAACTTCCTTCCAGCGTAGCCAATGAAAAGTTGATCGTCCATTCTAAGCTTGGAGAGCCTAGAAAAGTAAAAGCTTCGAGCTCTTCTCGGGTCCAGCCTGTGCAATCCTTCCTCCTCCTTGCTGGGATGAGGTGGAGGATAGAACGCGGGCAGAATAATCTTCTGATTCAAATGGAAATCAGACAACTTTAGGTAAGAATGAGGGTTTAACCCTCAATACAACCCTGTCCTTGTGGAATACAGTATAGGGTGGCCCAGAAGACACTGCCTGCACCTCGTTCACTCTTCGTGCAGATGTAAAAGCAACCAAGAAAACGGTTTTCAACGTTAGTAATCTTATGTGTGCAAAGGTTAAAAAGGGACACACGTCAAAAACTTTAGAACCAGATTAAGGTCCCAAACTGTGACTTGGAAAGAAGGAAGGAAGGAACACATTGGCGAGTCCCTTTAATAACTGAATTATCAAAGGAATTTTAAAGTAGGAACATTCTTCCGAAGAGCGCTTGAAAATGGAAAGCGCTGCAAGATGACCTTTAATGGTCCCAACATTGAGACCTCTATGTGCCAGTGATAACAGGAAAGATAACACTTCTGGGATAGAACACAGAAAAGGATCAACATTATTTTTCCCTGCACCAGTTGCAAAACATCTTCCAACGGCAACGGTACAAAGATTTTGTTGCTGGCCTTCTTGCCAAAAGCAACACCTCCATGACGCCATCTGGAAAGTCCCAATCCTTGTATCTCAGCCCATTCAGATACCAAGCATGAAGGTTGAGAGTCCTGACCTCTGGATGGAGAACCTGGCCCTCCTTTTGTGAGAGAAGGTCCTCTCTTTGAGGAAGACGTAACGGAGGGCAGATGGACATGTCTAGAACATCCAGGTACCATGTTCTCCTGGCCCAATCCGGGGCAATTAGGATCATGCGGTTTCTGAACCGTCTTAACCTCCTGATGACTTGAGGAATGACGGGATCGGAGGGAACGCGTATAGCAGTGTGAAGTTACACTCCACCACGAACGCGTCCCCTCGGGCTCCTCTCGGGGGAAATTCCTTTGAGCAATACCTTTCACACTTTCGGTTGATTCCAGTGGCAAACAGGTCTACTTGAGGGGTACCCCAAAGGGAGAAGATCTCTTGAAGGACTTCCTGAGCCAGTTCCCACTCGTGGGGCACAGTACTCTGCCTGCTCAGAGCGTTCGCCGTCATATTCTCCTCCCCAGCTAGAACTGCCGATAAGGAGATTCCTTCCGAAATTGCGAATACCAGAGCCGCATTGCCTCTCTGCACAGAGGTAGTGACCCTATACCTCCTCTTTTGTTTAGGTAATGCATGGCCACTGTGTTGTCGGTCATTATCAGGAAATGTTTTCCCCTGACAGATGGCAGAAAAGCCTTCAGCGCTAGACAGATTGCTCTCAGCTCCAAAAGGTAGATGTGTAGTTTGGACTCCGATGGAGACCAACGACCGCTGATTGTCAGATCGTTGGCATTAGCTCCCCACCCCATGAGTGAAGCGTCCGTCACTACTGTAATCTCCGGCATTGGTTGCCAAAAATGTTCTCCTTTTAGGATGTTCTCTGTGGAAGTCCACCACAGAAGATCCTGCCAAACCTTGTTCGGAATCTGAAGGAGATCCGTCATTTGTCCTGAGAATTGGGACCATTGAGTCTTTAGAGCCCATTGAAGGGATCTCATCCTCAGGCGTGCTTCTGGCACCAGGAAAATGCAGGATGCCATGAGGCCAAGCAACCTCAAGAAGTCGTAGGCTTGGAGATTTTGGGCATTTTGAAATTTGGAAACCATCTGAAGAATGTCTTGAGCCCTCAACTTGGGAGGCAAGCTCTTTCCCAAGGATGTGTCTAATACAGCCCCGATGTACTGGAGCTGTGGGGAAGGTGTCATTTGTGACTTCTTGAAATTGAGGGAGAAGCCCAGTCTGTGGAGGAAGTGGCAGATGACTTTCAGATGATTCAAGGCTTGCTCGGCAGAACGTGCGCTGATCAACCAATCGTCCAGGTAAGGGTAGACGTGAATCCCCCCCTCTCCTGAGGTGCACTGCCACCACTACCATCAACTTGGTGAAGACCCTTGGGCGGAGCTCAACCCAAATGGTAGGACTCAAAACTGATAGTGCGAGTCACCAACCGCGAACCTCAGGTATTTTCTGTGCTTGAGATGGTTATTGGCACATGAAAATAAACATCCTGAAGGTCCAAGGACGCCAACCGATCCTGAAGTTGACGGGCCTGAAGGATCTGAGAAAGAGTGACCATCTTGCACTGGTCCTTCCTGAGGAGCTTGTTCAAGTCTCTTAAGTCCAAGATGGGTCTCATTCCTCCGTCCTTTTTGAGAATCAAAAAATATGGGTAGTACCATCCCTTGTTCCTCTCCGCTGCAGGTACTGGTTCTATAGCACCTTTCTGTACCAGGTTTAAGACTTCCTGCTGTAGGGGGCGGGTCTGGAAACTTCAAAAAGTGTCTCCCCGGTGGATTGCGTTTTTTGGCTGCGTTAGAAAAGGAAGGCAGTAACCTTGGGCTATTATTTCTAGAGCCCAAACATCTGAACTAATGGCTCGCCATTCTTGCTGATGCTTGGACAGCCTGCCTCCCACAGGCGTCTTGTGATGCAAGTCCTCAAAGTGGTTTTGTGACGGATGCTGTGGCTGCTGATGGTAAGGAAGCTGCAGCTGGAACTGGCTTAGCACGTTTACCTCGTCCACCACGAGTGATTATTCTCTGACCTACAAGACTGGTCATTCCTCTCGCCTTTCCATATGAGGAGTAATAACGATAGGATCGTCCCCTCCAAGATTGTCCTGATGCACGAAAAAGGCTGAGGTTGCCTAATAGCAGCTCCTAAGGACTTCGCAGCCACTTTCGAGGTCTGGAACCTCTCAAGGCTCTCCTCAGGCTTGTTGCCGAAAAGGTGAAACTCGTCAAAAGGCAATCTTGCCAAGGCACATGTGGAGTTAACCGATTTTAATGCCATACTCCCAGCTGAAAAGAACTTGCGTGCCCAACCATCCACACGCTTGTCGTCCCTATCCGGAGGGATGGTAGGGTACGCCACCTTATTTGATGTAGCTATGGCTGCTTGGACCACCAGACTCTCGGGAGTGGGGTGTTTGGACAGATAGCCGGGTCACTACTGGAAGGGCGGTATTTTGACATGAGGGACTTATTCACCGGAGGAATTGAGTCCGGAGTCTCCCAATTTTTGGCCACCCTATTTTGTAAGACTACATGGAAGGGTAAAATCAGCTCTTCGGTGGGGCCCTGATCTAGTATGTCAGTCAGGTCATCCTGGATAAACGGAGTTGGTGGTCTAGTCCATCCTAAACAATCCACCACCTTTGTCATCAGTTGTCTATATGAGGGACTGGCATGTTCCCCTGGTTCTGGTTTGCCAAATTCTGTCTCAGGTGATGTGTCAATTCCACTTGCATTATGCAACGTTTCCACTAAATCCCTCATTCTGCTTTCCTCAGAAATTAGATATTCTGGGACACTAGGGGTGCCATACTCTAGGCCAAAAGGAACATCCTCCTCCTCAGACCTTTCTTGTTCTTCAAAAATTGAAGACAAGGATTTATAAAAAAAATATTTCCTTGGCAGAGGCTTATACATTTTTTCTGGAGGGGCTGTTACAGTGGAGGCTAAAGGCTTTGTAGGCTTTGCAGCTTTTTCTTTTGCTGCTATTTTGTCAGTTTCTGATAGAACAGGAGCCTTTGAAACTACGGGCACCGAAGGCTTCGGGGTCGACGTCGACAAAGGCGTTGATGTCGTCGACGAAATAACAGTCATCGACAAAGCTGGCTTTGAAGGCGTCGAGACGCTCTTCGAAGGCTCGTCCTTCAAGGTGTGTTGGGTTCTGGACGGTGTCGATGACCTCAAGCGGTCGACTCGACTGATCTTTATCACTCGGGGTCCTGGAGGGATCCCGATCTTTTCTCCTTCCATCACCTGGGCTCGAGGGCACACAAGTGTTTCCGAACAGTAACGCTCTCGGCCGACTTCCGAGGAAGGCACAGACCAAGGCTTGGCCTTTTTAAAAACCTCCATTTTAATTCTAAATGCTTCCCATTCTTCAGAGGAAGAATGTTCTCTGGGGCATTTCATTTTCTTGTGGGATTTGTCAGAAGACTAGGTGGAAGGGGATCAGTGGTGTCTCTTTTTAGACTTTTTTCGTCGAAGACGAAGAGTGGTGGGAACCACTTCGGGACCTAGACCTATGTGTTTGTCTTTCACGTCAAGGCGATTTCTCCTCATAGGTTCTCGACTCGACGCTTGAGGCTTTTCGGTCGGGTTTTCAACCTACCTGTAGTTTTCCCTTCCTCTCTTGCAAGACCTTGCCTGTCATAGCCCCAACACTTTGCACAGGCCTCCGTGTCGTGGTTTTCGCCGAGGCACCACAGACATTCTCGGTGCGGATCCGTGATCGACATTTTGGAACCGCAAGTTTTACATTTCTTGAACCCCAAACGTAGGGTAGTCGGGGTCAATGTCATGATGCCTACCTCCAAGGAGCCAGATCCGACCCAGCAACCCCAGAGGCAGGCATCATTCCCCCCAGGGAAGTGCCAGCGGGCCCAAGCTAGGGCCCTTTGGACAGAGTCCTGGCGCCAGGCTCATGTTGGACCCCTGTCCTGGCGCCTTAGGCGCCAGGCTCATAAAGCTAGACATGTGTTCAAGTGTTGTAATGTGCACTTACCTGATGCAGACCATGCTGCTACATCCAGGCCCTCTTGAGGCCTGAATGGAACTACTTTACCTGTGGGACTACTTTCCACCTGGGTGTGGTCGGGGAAGGATACATACCTGATCGTTGGAAGGATACATACCTGGAACTTCTACCAAAGCTATTTAAACCACGTCCGATCAGCAACTCACGCTTCGCGTTGTTCTGCTCCTCGCAGCTGGACGCTCACCGTGTCAGCTCCTGCATCTGGACTTCAGCCACGCCTGTCAACATCCTGGGTCACCTGCAAGGGGAGATGAGAGAATTGGAGAGAAAGAAGACCTTACCTGCTAAAGCTGCATCACGGAGACATCACACCGACGATCCTGAAAGGGAAGACATCATTTTTTAAAAGCATTTCGCTTCAATCGCTGCAGCGTTGCATTTCACTCACCTTTCCTGGGCACCTCCATCTTCAGCAGCGATCATCCGGATCCACAGCCACTTCCCAGAGCCTAGAGAGAAAAAGACAAGAACACAAGGTGAGAGAAGGAAGGGAATAGGAAAAGCTCAGTTTCCTTCTAAGACTTACCTGTTGGGTCATTCCCATTTCATTTCGGGTCCTGCCGCTTCCTGGCATTCCGGACCCCGGCCCCTATGGGGAAAAAAAGACAAAGACATTGAATGAGCGAATGCAAAGACATTACCCGAACACTCATCCAGAACTTACCTGTCATTTACTGGAACTGCACGTTTCACTTCGGGTCGGCGCCATATCTCCGGCATTCCGAACCCCGGCCCCTAAGGGGAAAAAGACATAAGCGTTAGCGCTTGCTGCAATAAGACAATGAACATTATTATTAAGCTTGAACTTTTGAACTTGCTACAGAACTCTTACAGCGCCTTACCTGAATAGTCAAGCTTATTTGAACTCCCATCAAACCTCAATCCAGTGAAGTAACTGGGTTTCAACGCGCCCCTGCATCAGAAGCAGGATGGAGAACTCATCCTTCCAGACCCTAAGGTGAGACTTCACGGGGAATCGTGGAAGGGTATCGTGGAGGGTTGAAAGGGAGTGGGAGGCTTGAGCATTATTCCGTCAGTAGGTAATACTCCCTTTACACGCACAGGGGAATATCCCTGCGAGCCAGAGAAGCCAGAGTAGAGGGGCCCTACCTGTCCATCCTCAGAGTAGAGTCCTGCGCTTCAACATTGAAGAAGCATCAGCACTCGAAGCCAGACCTGCGCCTCCGTGGGAATCAGGTGAGCGTGACAGAACGCAAAGCCTACCCACAATTTCCCACCTGGGCGCTATGGAGACTTCCGAGACAGATCAGCTGGCCCAGCTTTTGAGGGAGTTACGGGCAGAATTGCACTCAGCCCGCCAAGAGACTAACGCTCTCAAAAGAGAACTGATCCTATCCAAGGAAAGAACAGATGACCTGGCCAAAAGGTTATTGCAGGCCCAGGCAGGGCACACTCCTTTATCCAATTCCAGAGGTACTTCCACATCAATGGGTTTGAATAACCCGGTACAAATCAATCTACCTGGACACATGCCTTTGGCCCCGCCTGAACTTTTTGCGGGGGATCCCAAGAAATATGCCGTCTTTATGAACCAATGTCGTTTACACTTTCTATGCAGACCCGGGGCCTTCCCTAACGACCAGACCAAGGTAGCCTTTATACTATCTTACCTCAGTGGCAGTGCTGCCGATTGGTCTATTCCATTGGTAAATCAGGATGATCCCATTCTCCAGAATTTTCAGGGTTTCCAGGTCAGCATGGAAAGATTGTTTGCTCGACACTCTCAAGGACAGGCCCTTGATAACGAACTGCTATCCTTACGACAAGGTAATCAGGATCTCCTGTCCTACGTTGCCACCTTCAATAGACTGGTTGTGGAAACTGGATGGCCAGAAAACAAAAGGATCACATTGTTTCATCGAGGCCTGCGCAGAGAGCTTAAGGATGTTTTAGCTCAGATAGTAGATCCACCCCAGGTCTGCGCAGACTACATAGACGTGGTGGTTCGACTTGATCACAGACTTCAAAATAGAAAAGCAGATCGGTTCAAGTGCGAAACCCGAGTACCGATCAAAACCCACGCTAACTCCAAGAGTACCGACGTATCCGAACCTATGCAAATCGGCGGTGTTAAAGGACCATTAACGCAGAAGGAACGAGAGAGAAGGCGGCAAATGCAACTTTGTCTGTATTGCGGGACTTCCGGTCACTTTCTTCGAAATTGTCCGGTTAAACCACCTAAGAAGGTGGTTGGAGCCACTGATAACGATTTATTGACACCTGATTCGGGAAACGACCTAGCCCGACAAGCGTAGGGGTCCGCTTGCCGAGCTTGAAAACAAACTCTTTGACCTCGCATTTTGTCATGCCAATGCTGCTCGTGGACCCAAAACAGCCTCAGCAGTTGCATGCTATAAAAGCATACATCGACAGTGGAGCTATTGGAAATTACATAGACCGTGAATTGGCTTCCAGGATTAAGCTCCCTCTCCGCCCGAAAGTAACCCAAGATGTCATTACTACAGTAGATGGAACCGAAATAGCCTCAGGGCCTGTAACGCATTCCACTGTTGAAATGACACTGGTGGGTCAGGATGGACATCGGGAAGCAATCGTGTTTGATGTGATCAAGGCCCCGCAATTTCAAGTAATTCTTGGAATTCCTTGGTTAGAAACACATAATCCCAGAATTGACTGGCGAGCAAAGAAGATAAGTTTTCCTGATTGTGAACCAACTTGTTATCCAAGAAATCCAGTTATGGGTCTAGCCTCAGCAACTTCCACCTCTGTACAGCTACCGGCAGAATACCAAGAATTCCAAGACGTTTTTCAGAAGGAACAGGCTAACACATTACCTCCCCATCGGTCTTATGATTGCCAAATCGATCTGGTACCCAATGCTCAACTACCTTGTAGTAGGATTTATGCTCTTACGGAACCTGAGAACCTGCATTTGCGTCAGTATTTAGATCAGTACCTAGCCAATGGTTTTATTCGCCCGTCCAAGTCTCCTGTCTCCTCAGCTCTGTTCTTCGTGCCGAAAAAAGAGGGCGACCTTAGAACATGTATAGACTATCGCGCCCTAAATCAAATAACGATTAAGAATCGTTATCCTCTGCCCCTGATCCCTGAGCTTATCGACCAGGTGAAAGACGCTTGTGTGTACACCAAGTTAGATCTCCGAGGAGCTTATCACCTGGTGCGTATAAAAGAAGGCGACGAATGGAAGACTGCATTCCGCACCAAATTTGGGCTCTTCGAATATCAGGTGATGCCCTTCGGTTTGTGCAATGCACCTGCCGCCTTTCAGTACTTTATGAATGATGTTCTTCGGGAACTTATCGATGTCTGTGTCATTGTTTATATTGACGACATCCTGGTGTACTCTTCTTCAGAATCCGATCACAGAAAACATGTTAGGGCAGTTCTTGAGAAATTGCGCCAGCACAGACTATTTGCAAAGCTCGAAAAATGCGTTTTTCATACCACAGAAGTTGAGTTTCTCGGATTCATCCTGACACCTCAAGGAGTCCGAATGGACTCGCGAAAGGTGGACGCCATCCTCAAATGGCCATCTCCTAGCTCGGTGAAGGGAGTTCAGAGCATGCTCGGCTTCGCCAATTTCTATCGAAGATTCATCCCGGAATTTTCCCGAACAGTCCAACCCATCACAGCTCTCCTAAAGAAAAACAAACGCTTTGAATGGACTCTTGAGGCCGAACAAGCCTTTCAGGACCTGAAAACCAAATTCACCTCTGCACCTGTATTGAAGCACCTGCACCCAGATCTCCCTTACATCGTGGAAACCGACGCATCCAGTTCGGCCATGGGAGCTGTCCTGTCGCAAAGAGACCCAGAAACTAACCAACTACACCCTGTGGCCTTTTGGTCCAGGAAATTTTCTCCTCCTGAAATCAACTACGCAATTACCGACAAAGAGTTACTGGCTATTAAATCTGTTTTCAAGGCTTGGCGTCACTACCTTCTCGGGGCAAGACACACCATCACCGTAATTACGGACCACAGAAATGTACAGTATTTAAAGACGGCCAAAGCTCAATCTTCACGACAACTCCGATGGGCTCTATTCTTTGCGGAATTTGATTTTGTAATTACCTATCGCCCTGGTTGCAAGAATTGTAAAGGGGACGCCTTATCCCGGGTTGGCATGGAAGAACCCAATTCAAGTTTAGAACCAGTGCTAATCATACCTGAACAAAGAATCTTAGGCCTAACTTCATTGCAAACTATTGAGGACATCCAAACGCAAGTAAAACAACTTCTAGACTCTTCAGCCTTACTGGAATGGAGTCAAAAGGGTCCTCATTACACCGTTAAGGATGATTTACCCTACCTCCAGGAGCGGTTGTTTCTGCCAAGTAAAGAATTGCAAGAACTTGTTATTGCCCATCATCATGAATCATTAATGGAAGGACACCCTGGTATCGCTAAAACGGAGGAAAAAATCAAACGCCACTTCTGGTGGCCTTCTTGGAGAAAAGACAAAGTCTTTTGTATTGTCTTGCGGAATTTGCGCCCAAAACAAGGGTCAAAAGAAAAGGCCAGCCGGCCTACTTCAACCCTTGCATATTCCACCGGCCCCATGGCACACCTTGTCAATGGACTTTATAACTGACCTGCCTCCTTGTGCTGGTTACAACACTATCCTTGTAATTGTGGATCTATTCTCCAAAATGGCCCACTTTATCCCTTTAAAAGGTTTGCCTTCAGCTTCCACCTTGGCCAAAGAATTTCTGGAGAATATAGTTCGCATACATGGTTTCCCTTCCATATTAGTCTCGGATCGTGGAAGTCAATTTATCTCCCATTTTTGGAAGAAGTGTTGCCAACTAGCACAAATAGATGTGCGGTTATCCACCAGCCACCAACCCCAGACCGACGGACAAACCGAGAGAACCAATCAGACTCTCGAGCAATATCTTCGGTGCATTTTACACCAATCCGAGTTAAATCGGAAAGACATCCTTTGGATCGCAGAATATGCATACAACAATTCAGTGCATTCTGGAACCGGACAAACTCCTTTTTATACTTTGTATGGTCACCATCCTCGGACCTCTGACCTAGATCCACCTTTGACCCTGGAAATGCCCGCAGTAAATCATCTACATTCCACAATAACCCGAGCCTTCAAAGAAGCTGCAACTCATTTACAGCAAGCCAAGAAAAAGTATAAAGAAAACGCTGATTTGCACCGAAGTAAAACTCCTCCTTACCAAGTAGGAGACCAGGTATGGCTAGCAACGAAACATTTACCCCTCAAGGGCCCGAGAACCTTCAATCCCAGATTCATAGGACCTTATCCCATCAAGGCTATAATCAATCCCGTGGCCTTTAAACTGGATTTACCGTCTAACATGCGTATTCATCCAGTTTTTCATGCATCACTTTTGAAGCCAGTACAACCAGGGACCCGACTGTCCAAGCCTCCAGACCCAGTTCAAATTGAAGGGGAATTAGAATTCGAAGTTAAAGACATTTTAGACTCCAAGGTGTTAAAGTCAAAACTCTTCTATCTTGTTGACTGGAAGGGATATGGACCTCAGGAGAGATCGTGGGAGCCTAGTAACCATGTTCACGCACCTCGATTAATACAAAGGTTCCACCGGAGATTTCCGAACAAGCCAAAACCCCTGGAGGGAACAACCTTGGGAGGGGCCTTGAGGGGGGGTACTGTCATGATGCCTACCTCCAAGGAGCCAAGTCCGACCCAGCAACCCCAAAGGCAGGCATCATTCCCCCCCAGGGAAGTGCCAGCGGGCCCAAGCTGGGGACCTTTGGACACAGTCCTGGCGCCTTAGGCGCCAGGCTCATGTTGGACCCCTGTCCTGGCGCCTTAGGCGCCAGGCTCATAAAGCTAGACATGTGTTCAAGTGTTTTAATGTGCACTTACCTGATGCAGACCATGCTGCTACATCCAGGCCCTCTTGAGGCCTGAATGGAACTACTTTACCTGTGGGACTACTTTGCACCTGGGTGTGGTCGGGGAAGGATACATACCTGATCGGTGGAAGGATACATACCAGGAACTTCTACCAAAGCTATTTAAACCACGCCCAATCAGCAACTCACGCTTCGCGTTGTTCTGCTCCTCGCAGCTGGACGCTCACCGTGTCAGCTCCTGCATCTGGACTTCAGCCACGCCTGTCAACATCCTGGGTCACCTGCAAGGGGAGATAAGAGAGAATTGGGGAGAAAGAAGACCTTACCTGCTAAAGCTGCATCACGGAGACATCACACCGATGATCCTGAAAGGGAAGACATCATTTTTTAAAAGCATTTCGGTTCGATCGCTGCAGCGCTGCATTTCACTCACCTTTCCTGGGCACCTCCATCTTCAGCACTGTTCATCCGGATCCGCAGCCACTTCCCAGAGCCTAGAGAGAAAAAGACAAGAACACAAGGTGAGAGAAGGAAGGGAATAGGAAAAGCTCAGTTTCCTTCTAAGACTTACCTGTTGCGTCATTCCCATTTCATTTCGGGTCCTGCCGCTTCCTGGCATTCCGGACCCCGGACCCTATGGGGAAAAAAGACAATGGCATTGAATGAGCGAATGCAAAGACATTACCCGAACGCTCATCCAGAACTTACCTGTCATTTACTGGAACTGCACGTTTCACTTCGGGTCGGCGCCATATCTCCGGCATTCCGAACCCCGGCCCCTAAGGGGAAAAAGACATAAGCGTTAGCGCTTGCTGCAATAAAACAATGAACATTATTATTAAGCTTGAACTTTTGAACTTGCTACAGAACTCTTACAGCGCCTTACCTGAAGAGTCAAGCTTATTTGAACTCCCATCAAACCTCAATCCAGTGAAGTAACTGGGTTTCCACGCGCCCCTGCATCAGAAGCAGGGTGGAGAACTCATCCTTCCAGACCCTAAGGTGAGACTTCACGGGGAATCGTGGAAGGGTATCGTGGAGGGTTGGAAGGAAGGGAGTGGGAGGCTTGAGCATTATTCCGTCAGTAGGTAATACTCCCTTTTCACGCACAGGGGAATATTCCTGTGTGCCAGAGAAGCTAGAGTAGAGGGGCCCTACCTGTCCAGCCTCAGAGTCCTGCGCTTCAACACTGAAGAAGCATCAGCACTCGAAGCCAGACCTGCGCCTCCGTGGGAATCAGGTGAGCGTGACAGTCAATGATGGGGACATCTCGAATATCTTCACAATAACTGCGTCACAGAACTATCGAGGTGCGCTGACTCTCCGAAAACAACACGTACTGTGGAAAAACGGAACTGAGGCCAACAAGCGCTGCGCATGCTACTTGTATACCCGATGATGTCACCCTCGACGGAGGCCTGCGAGGAGCCTCGACTCGATGACATCAACGCACGGCACCCTCTGCCGAGAACATTTTTCCAAAGCAGCCAAAGCTGGGCGAATACATCTAAGATGAGGAATACGTTTGAGGACACAATCCATTCGAAATGCTTTCTAGACTTTCCAAGTTTGAACATGGTTTCCTCATGTAACTGCCCTATACCTATGCACAATACAGAAGTGATACTCATGTATTTTGAAACTGTGAAATTAAAAAGAAACTTAGTACATATGGATAAGGCCCGGCTGCCTTAAGCTTAACCTCCAAGATCTTACCTCTGCTGCCCTGAAGACACAGGCCTGGGTGTCAACTATCAATCAAAGCCATTACTTCAAAATATACAAAGAAATACACTGCTTAGATGTAAACCACGGTAAAGACAGATAAGGCCATGTCTGTTCTTTCAGCAAAAGTGACCTTGAGGTCACAATTCCCATAAAATGTCCATTAAAGTTACTATCGGGGCCTCATAAGCCTTGAAGAGGGATAGGCTAACCAACATGGACCAGGCTCTGCCTAGTCACATGTTTAGGGATAAATGAAACTCAGAGGAACAAGGGTGGGGCTAGAGTGAGGCCTGTGAAGCTGGGGTTTGAGTAATAGAAAAATACATTTTATTGCATTAAAAGGGTAGCGTAGATGCCACAACGGTCATTCCAGACTTTCATTAAAGGGGACAGTCACCCCCTTTGAACTATGCTAAAATGATTTGTGTGTGATAAACATAAGTAAAGTTATTAATGAAAATGTGATTTGGGCCTTCCCTTGATTCCGAGAGATTTGAAAGTTGGTGTGGGGGTGAAGGAAATAAATAACAGGAAAATTATTAAGGGGCATATTTCTCACTGATACAGCTCCTGAGTAAATGAAGAAAAACTGTATCCCTGCATAGGAAGGTCATGCAGACTTTAAACTAGCATCATCTGATTTGCCTTAAAATGTAGTTCTCAAATATATATTCATACATGTAAACATTTGAAAAATTAGGGTACTTGCCATGTTGATAGCTCTGGTGAGTTTTAAAACATGCCAAGCCCACTGTCAAATTGGGATGCTGAAGCTTTCTCCTCCCACAGTTGTCCTGACTCATTCCCCCATCTCCTTGTCCTATTAGCACAAAGGTGGTGTGTAGAGAAAATCAACCAATCCCTTACGCAGGAATCATGGCAAGTTTGTGATGTCATTTGCCTTCTAAGTCAACCAGTTTGCATTAGAACTGGGCTTTTTGTCACTTATTCCGGGAGGCAACCTGCTGCTGAACTCTTGCGAGAAACATCCCAGCAGAGAGGCCTAAATCGTGCATTGGAGATAGGAACCAGGAGACATAGAAGCTGACTGGGACCCATTGCAGGATTTAGAGGAGACTCTCCTGGACTGGTGCCATAGCTGTCCCTGCAGTTCCCCGGTGCCCATTCCAAGGCCTCTCCTGCAAGTAAAATGATTCCCAAAGCCATAGATTGTGTAGGCCCCGCATTTTTCAAGCATTGTTGTAGTTATTTCCCCTTAGCAAAGCATTCTGTTTGTCTGTGTAGATCCTTAGCATATTTAATTAAATTAATCAATTAATTCCCCTATTGAAATCACGGGATGTGTTGGCATTCAAAACTAACAAGCTCTTCCCAGTGTGAGCCGGTATAGACAAAGATCTGCCAAGAGAATTAATCCTAAAACCCTTTTTCCACGTCAGTGTGCAGGGTGCAAAATGATATCCCCATTGACCTACTTCATTTTAATCAAAAGTGTGAAGCCTGGTAGTGCCTTTGCATGTGCAGGGTGCAAAACAAAATTACCCCTTGTTCCCATTGTGCTCTGACCAAAACCACAAAGCCCTGCTTGTTTTTTTTATAAAGGTGCGGAAAAAACAAATTTCCCATTGCTTTTCTTTCCCTCATATTGCATCTGTGACAAAACTGGGGGCTCATGCCGAGATTGGTAGAGAGTTGCCACTTGTGACAGTGCAGTAGCAGCAGACTATTCATTTAGGTGTAATTGCATTTCAGTGGATGGAAAGTTGTGTTGCATTGTGAAGGCACCATTCAGACCTGTACCCTGGGTTTCAGGGAAGTGTGTAGATAGATAAAAGGGTTCATTGAGTGTCATTGTGAGTAGTAACTAAGCAGGAACAGGGTTGAGATGTTGCACTTGCATAGAGAGCATATTAGGTGCCGAACACATTTCAGAATGAGCACCGTAGAAAACAATATGGTCAGGAAGCACCTACTATCCAAATCGTTTATTAAAGGTGAATGGGTAGAACAGGAGCATGACATGTGGCAGGCTAGAATGATGCAAGAGGTTACCTCTGCATAGGTCGATATGTGGCAGAATAATGGGCTGTTACATCAGGCCCTGGCAGACTTTTATATGACACGGACCAGCAGAGATGAGCAAATTAAAATGTCTCAGCTCACAGCATATATGTACTTCCATATCAAATTCATGGAAGAAAGATACAAGGATAGTGTAGCCTCTGTGCAAAACCAATCTGAGCTTTTGGATCAAGCACAGAGATAATTCAAACAATTAGAGGAAAAAAATGCAACAGGGCCAAAATTCAGAGTTCAAATTAGAAAACGTCATTCAGCAGCTAAATGATGAGTTAGTGACAGAGCGGCAAGCGAATTTAAAGCGTGAGGTTCAATTTTCTGCACTGAAAGAGGTGTATCAGAAAAGTGTTGAAAACTTGAGAGTGAGTCAACAAAAATTAAGTGAGCATGTTGCGCACAATAGAGCCTGCTTAGAGGACATTTGTTCATTTCAAATGCAGATTAAACAACTGAAAGATGAGAATAGCCAGTTGATCATTAGGGATGTCAATTCTCAGGCAGAATTCAATCAGATGCGCCGAAATCTGAGCACTCTGAAACAGAGAGAACATCTCAGTGAAGAGAATAGCAAATTGTGTCAGGAGAAAAGTGCCCTGTGTCAGGAAGTGTGTCAGTTAAGGATGGACATGGAAAAAAATGAGTTATGTTCTCAGGAACTGACTGACATGAGGATAGAAAGTGAAACATTAAGGGAACATGTGTGGCAAGCAGAGGTTGACATAGAGCAGGCAACCAAGGCCAAAGGTGAACAAAGGGAGGAGATTAGTCTCCTGAAAAAGAAGAGGTCTGAATATGGCTAGATAATACAAGCCTCACAGAAGGGACATGAGTCCCTTTGTGAGGAGAACAAGGGACTCAGTGACCAAGTATTGGCACAAAACAAAATTACTAGAAGCTACTCAAGCCCTGGTATCAGAGTTGAAAGCTCAGGTCTCTGTATATCACCAAGAGATAGGGGCTTAGAAAAACAAATCTGAGAGATTGGAAAAGGAGATGACCAAATAGAAGCAGGCTTTGAGGCACCCCGGCCATTTAGAGTATGGAAAGGTACCCTCCGATCACGGAGTGATGGCCTCCTTACCACGGACCTCAAGCCAACTCACATTATATGCACAGGGTGCTAAACAAATCTGAGAGATTGGAAAAGGAGATTGTCAAATACAAGCAGGCTTTCAGGCACCCTGACCATTTAGAGTATGGAAAGGCATCCTCCAAAACCAGAGTGATGGCCTCCTTACCAGGGACCTCAAGCCAACTCACCACATTATATGCACAGGGTCCTACGAACTTCATGCCTGCCAGTTTGCAAGAACAGGCAAACATGAGGCAGCTGGACTCAACCAGGCCTAGTCCAACTGAGCCGGAAGGCCAGTCCTCATCAGACATTGACGGGTATGCATCTCTACCCAGATTTAAAAATACCCTAGCAGGTACTTCTGACCAGGAGGGCTCCTATGATGAGAAGATCAGGGAGTTGGACTGGCAGAAACTAAAGTTATACAGGGACCACCTGGTCTGCTTTGCAGACAGAAAAGAACCAGAGTCCAGGTCTCAAAAGAGTGTTTTAAAAACCTTCACACATTCAGGGGTGTGGGGGAAATTTACCAACATAACTGGAAGAAGGGATGGGCAAGATGAGTACTCCCCTGTACGAAAAGGGGACTCCAAGGGAAGTGACCCTGATATTCCACAGTACCACAGGGGAGAAGAGACCAGACCATGTCATTCTGGGAGGGATGTCCAGTCTCACAGAAGTAGGGAGAGCCTAGAGGACAGTGAGTGGACCACCAATAGTAGCAGCTGTGAGTCAGAGGGTGAGATGACTCAGGTGCAGTGGAAAAGGAAGACTGCCAAACAGAAGAGAGGTCTTGCAAAAGACCCAATTCGGCAAATAAAGGCCATAAAGAGCTTTATGACTCCCTACGACAAGAATTCCAAATACTCAGTATGGGAGCATCTAGAACTATATGACCAAATTATGACGTTATGTGGTATAATAATGATCAAAATTCCATGGAATTCATCAAATGGATATTCTCCCCGGAATACTCCAGCTTCTTTGCTGGGCTGGAGGACCAAGATCACCAAAGAGGGTCCACCTATAAGGCAGCTATCTTAAAGCATTTCTACGTTCACAGGAACCCTCAGGAGGCCCGCAAGGCGGTCTACAACCTTCAGTGCAGAGAAGACCAAGCACCTAGAGAGTTTGTGCAAGAGCTGAAGCTGGCATTTGCCCAGACCTCTAGGCAGGTGAACACAAATAGCCGGGAGTTCATTAACACTTACTTCCATGCACTCCCGAAATACATTATGACCCAACTGGTAAGGGACTTCCATGAGCGTATGACCATGGATTGGGTGATAGAACAGGCCACCCGGATTTATGAAGTACAAAAGCCCTCAGAACAAAATAACCCCAAAACCCCCAAACCGTCAAACACACCGGCCACCTTTTCAGCAGCAGAGGTAAAAAAAACCCCCCTATTGGACCTGGAAATGGGGGGGGCCTAAAAATACTCCTCCCGCTTATACCAATAAGCACAGTGAGAAGCAGAGGAGACCCTCTGATCCAACTCAATCGGTTGGTGGTAGACAGGCAGGGTATCCGACTCACGCTCCATCCGACCCTGCCACCCATATCAGCCCTAGATACAAGGGTACCAGACCCATCTTGGGGTATGTATGGACTACCCGACACAAGGGTAAGTACTACCCCAGGAAACCACCCTCAAAAAAGTTTTCCCAGATACCCTTCAAACCCCAATTTCCCCTAACAATCCTTCTCTCTCTCCCCTCTTTCAGGACAATAGATACCCAAAATCATGACGAAGGGAGACCAAGGATGGAGGGTCATCACGGAAACTCCCAATACCCAAGCTACTCAGGTTGAAGGGATAGCTACCCTTTCCAGGAGCAGCAAAGGTATGAATCCAGAACCCCCTACCAACCAGGTCTGGAGCGCCAGGTCCAACATTTGACACAAGACCTGGGTCGCATGTTGAGGGCTCAGCAGAGCCTCCAAATGTAAATTGCTGTCCAGAACAGCTCAACACCCGGGGCTGGTGCTCCGGAGCAATGACGGGAAGAAACCAACAGGTTCCATAGGAGGGGACCCGGGGCAAGGGAGATGCAAAGCCCTAGAGGAAGCTTCCTTTCTTACCAGAGCAAAACCCCTGGAAACCTCTGAACCTGAACACAAATCTCCTACCCCCGAAAAGCTGAAACCTAGGGAACAGAGGGTAAGCAGGAGAAATCAAGAGCCAAAGAGAACCCATTTGGTGGAGGAAGTCTGCATCATCCAGTTTGAAGGGGAAGAATCTCGGCAGGATTCAGGGAATAAATTCTTCTCTTTCAGGGATTCCCCCTTTTCCCCCAAGAAACAATGGGTCCCAAAAGACCCTAACTTAGATTGGGCAAGTATGGAGACTGACCCAGAGCAACCAATTCTTGAACCCCAACAATGTCACCCAGATGACCCTGAAAGCACTGTGGGATCCTTCCCCAAACAGGCTTGGTTAACTGTCTCCAGGAAAAGGGGGGCAGCAAAGAATCAAGGGAAAAAGGCGACTTCACCCCCCACAGATATCTGGGTGCAAAATCATCTTTACAGATTCCCAGACTCAGACACAGAAAACTGTCCAAGATCACACAGTGGCAGAGTTCAATATAAAAAAATTAACTGCCAAGCTGGCACAAATTGCATATTTTCTTTGTCCCCTTGAAGAGAGGGAAGGGAGATTTCATGCTTCTGTTAGGGTACTGGGTCAATGTGCATTATCAGCGCTGCTGGATACTGGATCCCAAGCCACCCTGCTGTCCAAAAAGGCCTTTGACCAAATGAATTCAGGAAGGGGGGAGAGTCACCAAATTCCCCTCACACCTCTTCCTGGACAACTCCTGAACTTCAATGGAAATGATATTTCCGTCCAAGGGACTGCGGATCTGGAGATCAAAATGGGGCAACATAGGGTGAAACACCCGCCGATAGTCGTCACTCCAGAGGGAACACCTTGTCTACTGGGGAATGACCTCCTTTGGAGGTTATCACCCCTAATTGACTGCGTGAACAAGGTCCTCTGGACTTAGACTAACTGGCCAATCAAATTAAAACAAAGTACAAATTATGTGAGTTTAAATGCCACATGCCACATGATTGAACAACGGTCCGATCAAATAGAATTTCACTTTAGGAACAATCAAGTCCCAGACATCACTGTCATCTCTGTAGGAGAACAAACTGGTAATGGGAACCCTTCTCCATTTTTGAAAATTAACCTTCCTCCCAGTTTTAAGTGGTATTCCACACTGGACGGAAATACTCTGAAATGTTATACCAATCCACAATAAGAATACCTAAATCCCATGACAAATGGTGATGAAAAACCAGTTCAAAGTTTGACCAACATCCAGAGAAAGGGTGAACAGCTGTTTCCCCCCCTTCAGGTAAATGAGGGCCTGTTCTCACCAGAGTATGCCTGAATAAAGGAAGAAGCTTCATCAGCAAAGCATTATTCAGTAAACTCCCAAAAGATAAGACCATTCCCACGTTTAAGTTGATTGATAAGTGGGAAATGGGCCTGGAAACTCCAAACATCTCCTGCCTAGCAGATGCATGTTACAAATTTCCATTGGTGACAAAAGTATAGAACATAATTGTTGGGTTATGAGAGATGTCCCCTCCACCTTTTACTTAGGCAGTGACGTTCTCAAACAATTCGCATGGATAGCGGTCTATACGAGCCACGCTCCATGCTAGGCCTATTAGGTTTAAGAATCGGGATGATTATCGCTTCCCTCAGGGATTCTGGCAATGTTCCTGTTTCGAGAGCTTCATTTAGCATAGCCAGTAGCGAGGGGAGCACCTCAGTCTTATATGTTTTATAGAACTCGCTAGGGAGTCCGTCCACACCCAGGGCCTTGCAGGTAGGCAACTCTTCGATCACTGCTTCTAGTTCCTTCAGTGTGATAGGGGCATCTAAGTTCTCCCTCTCTTCAGCACTCAATTTGGGTAGGCCAATGTCCTCTAATGTTTCCACTATCTCGCTCTCTACGCTTCCACCTACATCTTCATAAAATAGTTTGTAGAACTCTAGGAGCCCTTTGTTCACTCCTTCCTGGGTATCCAGTATCTGTCGCCCTCCCCCTTGTATTGCTCTGATCGTTGGTCTTGGTGTTTCGCTTTTGTACAACCATGCTAATAACCTCCCCGGTTTGTCCCCTCCGGCGTGCTGTCTTTCTATGTATTTCTTGTAATTTAAGTTACATAGCCTCTCCCAGTGCCCTTCGCATACTTGTCGTAAGTGGTTTATGGCGTCAGCCTCTTCTAGGGTGTCAGTTCCTCTATGCATGACTGCCTCTAGCTCCTCCTCTGCCTTCTGCAGCTCTTGCAATATGCCTCCTAGCAGCCCCTTGGATTTTGCTATCGCTGATCCCCTCACCACCACTTTGAATGCCTCCCATAGGGTGCCGGTCGATTTTACACTACCAGTGTTGTTTTTGAAGTATTCTACAATTTCCCTCCTCAAGTCCCCTCTAAATACAGTGTTCTTCAGTGCTTTGGCTCTCAGCCGCCATGTTGGGATCCTAGCTCTAGGGGTTTGATACTGCCATATTAAGAACAGTGGTAAGTGGTCTGAAAGGACTGGACTATCTCTCCCATCATCTCTGGGGAGGAAAATATATAATATAGCAGTGTGTACAAATTATGTGGGGTCGAGTAGTGTGAATAGTGTATCATATGGGTGGTGTATCCTTCACATGTCGTCCAGCTTAAAGTCTTTTAACAGGGTCTTCAACGTTTTGGCTGCAGGCGTAGGTTTGTCCAATTTCCCATCTGACCTGTCCACCCTGGGATCCAGCTTACAGTTAAAGTCGCCTCCCCATATAACCGCCCTCCCAAGGTATGGGCTTATCTTACTGTACAGAGTTTTAACGTAGGCCACGGTATCTTGGTTCGGGGCATATGTATTGATAATACACATTTCTCTGTTTTTTATTAGTCCCCGTACTACAACCATCCTCCCATCCGGCTCCACCACAGATTATAGCAACTGAAAGGGGACATGCAGTGCTAACCAGATGATCACTCCTCTGGCATACGCCGAATATGTTGCCCCCACAGTGGTTCCCCTCCATTTCTGCCTTATCACCTCTTGTTTCTCTTTTGTGAGATGGGTCTCTGGTAGTAGAGCAACATCTATTTTTTGCCTCCTCAGGTACATCATAATTTTATTTCTTTTCAGATAGCTATTCAGCCCCTGGACGTTCCAGGTAACTAGCTTGAGGTCTCCCATTATTCATCCATACCCAATCCCACCCCTATCCCTTTTTGTCTTCTGTATCTTGCGCCGCGGTGCATGGACGTAAGCTCGGCCCCTAATTAAGGTCACTGCACACCCTTCAACTCCCCTCCCTCCCTTCCCAACTACCCACCCAACTCCCACCACTGTCCCTTCCCTCCACTCCCTACCCTCCCTCCAACTTCCCCAACTTGTTGCCCAGCTCCATCTCAGGCTCCCCCGCATCTAGTCCTTTTCTCGGTGTATCCAATACTGTTCCCAGCAGGGGGATACTGTCCTAGCAGTATCCCAATGAAACTACCCGGGGGGTTGGTAACGAGTCTCCTGGTTTAATGCCTCCTACTACGCGTTGACTATATGCATAATTCAGAACCGTACAGGCTAATCTGTTGGTGTATTATGTTATCTACTATAATCCAGTCCCAATGTCACAGTATGTATTGTAATTATCTCACAACAGGACTCCTTGTGTATCGGTTCGACTTTTGCATGTCTCTGGTTCATTTTCTGGTCTCTCTCTCTCCCTCTGGCCTCCTCACTCGTCGGGCAGTTCTTGGAGCCCAGCCATGCGGCCACATCCTCTGGCGATTCGAAAAACAAAGCTTTATCCTTCAGTAGCACCTTCATTTTTGCCGGATACAGCAACATGTATCTGTAGCCTGTTTCACACATTCTCCTTTTCACTGCGACATAGTTTAGGTGTTGTCTCTGCACCATCAGCGTGTAGTCCGGGTACGCCGTGATGGTTGCTGACGCTCTGCTGATCGTTCCACCTTTGCGGAAGTGTTCCAGGGCCTTCTCCCTGTCGTTATAGTTTAGTATCTTATCGATGATGGGCCGCGGCGGGGCTCCCGGTGGTGGTCTCCTTGACTGGGATCTGTGCACTCTCTCCACCGCGAACCCTTGGCTCAGTACTCGGCGCCCCCCTCCTCCGATATCTCCTGCAGTAGCATGTTCTCAACATAGTTCGTCGGGTCAGCAGCTCCCTCTTCTCCCTCTGGAAGCCCCATTATTCGCACATTGTTCCTTCAGGCCCGTCCTTCCGCCTCTTCTGCTCTGTTCTCCAGGTTGCGCATCTGTTGTTGCAACACGTGAATTTCCTTTGCGTTGGTTGTGCACGTGCTCTTATTGCCTTTCACTTCTTTCTCCAGTGTTCCCATGCGTTCTGCTCATTATGACCTTACGTCTTGTCGCAGTAAATTTACATCTATGCTCACTGCGTCAATTTTGGATTCCAGCACTGTTCTTAGGTCCGATATTGCTGCACCCCTCTTACTTTCCCATGATGTTCTTAGTTCAGCGATAGCGTCCAGTACCTGTTGGTTGTGGGGTTCTGGTTTCTCAGGCTCGCGAGTGCCTTGTCCTTTCCCACGGATCACTTGTGGTGATTTGGCATACTCCTCTATGGTGGGGGGGGGGGTTCGCTTTGCCTCTGGGCAATTTGGATGCCATTTCCACTTACGCCAGGAGCCTCAGGCCAGTTCCTGCTCTAGAACTTTTGGGCGCACCTCTATAGTTCAGGGGATGCCCAACCAAGCACTCGTGGTCCACTCTGCCCTCGGGCCCCCTCTTCTCTAGGGGGACCCCTGCTGTCGCATGTATCTACCTGGTCAAGTTCGTAGCTTCTAGGCGGGTGTTTCGTTGTGACCTGCACTCCAATGTTAATTGTCTGCACTGCTTCTGTGCAGAACTTTGGGTCTCCTGCAGCGTGCCAAACTGCCCAGTTGTTTTATGTCCAGGTTTTCTTTTACTATCAACACCCTGCTGATGATATGCCCTGCAAGGCACAGGCTCATTTTCCCTGGTGCCAGTACCACTGCCTGTGTTTTCCTTCCTACAGGGCTTTAATACCATTACAGCTCCAGTGTAGCCTCTCTCTGGGAACCGTTTCGTTTCATCCAGCTCCTGTGCTGTGCTCACGCGCTTGTAACTATGTATCACTGTATGCGTAAGTTTCTACTTTTCTCTAAGTTCCGACAGTGCCCTCCACTTCTAGGGAGCACCGTCCGTTCGTTTGGGCCTCACGCTCCAATGTAAGGGTGTTGACTTGTAGTTCGGTCCCGAGGCACACCGCAGATGCGTCTGTGGATCACCGCGGCACGCCTCTCTGTGCTAGTGTCACCGGCAAGGGCCCCTCACCTATCGCGCATATCTCATCAGTGCCCTCGCCCGGTCCTGCATCCATCGGGAAGGGCCGCTTGCTTGTGACTCCTCTCGGCCAGGTCCTCGGTCCGTTCGGGTCCTCCTCTGTCTCCTGGATCGCCTTCCCCCTCCTAGGGGTGCCGTCACTTCAATCTGCAGCCTTGATCCGCTGCTCTGTAACCTGCCAAATGGTCGGGAGAGTCGCGCTTGCTGAGTGTGCCCGAAGGGCAATCCTTAGGCGAGCGGGCCCAGGCTGCAGCCTTTAGCGTTCCACAATGTATCAAGCGGACCCTTTGAAGTCCGGGTCCGCCATTTTGTTTTCTTTGTTTGTTGTGTTCCGCAGTTTTCAGAGTTCTGCAACTCTTGTTCCGCAAACGCTGGGTGTCTGAGAGTTCCACCTTATCTGCCACACATCTTCCGACGTCCGATCCTCCAATTTCAGGGCTCATAAGCCTCAACCAGCATATATTTTCTCAGATCATTCTCGGATCGACAGGAGCCTTCCAGGAAAGACGTCTTACTCCATGGCTAGTAAGCCACGCCCCCCCAAGTTGGACCTAATTAATTACAAAGCCTGGTCCCGACTTGGGGGTAACCCCATGGGTTTTGACAACACGGAGAAAGCATTTTGGTGAGCTCAATTACTGCCGTATGCAGTTGTAGTTCAAATGGAGGTCACAATCCCAGGACAGGTACGACAATTTACAATTCCCCTAGTAATTCCCCTATTAAGCGAGGACAGAACCTCAAAAACAAGGACGCTTATATAAATTTGAATAATCACCTCCAACAGCAAGGTTTGTATTTCCATCCGACACCACTAGTTGACCTCGAACATGACACCATTCGAATGTTGGTGGATATCAGCGACCCTAGAAGTATCACTCTGGGCGCAGACACCTTTATTGGAATGGCGGTTGATACCCAACATTATTCCATTGACTTAGGTAATGAAATCATGGGACCAATTCCAAATGACTGTTAAAATTTTGACGATAACCCTCTCAAAAAGATTTTCATCCAGCAGGGGGGTCGGGAAGGGTTGTTGTGGGGAAGATTTCTTTGTTTACGCTTCCTGCCCTTATGGTGGGGAAGAAGTAACCTGTGACATCAGGAAGGATGAGGTGGTATTTCAAGTCAACAGGGACTAACTTTTATCCTTCAAATCTCATGTCCAGGCCAACACCATAACAAGAGATCTCTCCACCCAACTGGAGGATACTGCCGAAATTGCAAAACCCAAGGTATTTCCAGGCTTTAAGCAGATGTTTGAAGAACAAATCAATCTTGTGGATGCCTGTGAGACCGAGGAGCAAAAGTAAAAGCTGAAACAGGTGTTTTGGGATTTTCAGGATATCTTTGCTGTGGATCCGTACGACTGTGGTCACACAGAGATGCATTCAACCTCCATACTTACGGACCCTGAGATGGCTCCCGTATTTGTGAAGCAATACCGGTTGCCTCTCACGTCTATGGAGTCACTCATGTAGATTATTAAAAACTTAGAATCCCGTGGGATAATTTGTCCAGTCCACAGACCTTTAACAACCTGGTACTGGGGATACTCAACCGCAATGGGCAATGGAGACTGTACACAGACCTAAAGGAGTTAAATAAATGGGTCCACGTGTCAAGATGGCCCCTTCCCTACATTGATCAGGGACTGGCCCAGCTCCAAGGGTCAAAGATGTATACCGCCTTTGACCTGACCAACTGTCACTGGACAGTACCCATGAGTAGGGAAGATCAGTACAAGCTTGCCTTTACCTTCGGGGGGCAGCAATACACGTGGACCTAAACCCCCTTTGGATACATACACTCTGGCAACGATTTCAACATCTTCCTACATATGTCCATGCCCGACTTGGGAGAAAGGGGAAACCTAGCCTATGTAGAAGAGCTCAACTGTGGAAGAACATAGAGCTGAAATACGCTATGTACTGACCCAGTTGCAGAAAGCCAGAGCAAAACTGCCCTTTCACAAGAGACAGTGGTGTAAGACCCGCGTAAACTTCTTAGGGCATGAGATCACCCCTGAGGGTCTCAGTCGGCAGGCAAAAAAGGTGGAAACATTATTGAAATTAAAATACCCTACTACTCTGCGAGAACTACAAAGCCTTCTTGGACTCACTAATTATAGTGGAAAATTCATAGAGGACTACACAGAGGTCACACTCCATAGACTGCCATGACCTAATAATGTCACAGCAGTTTGACCTTCTTTGCTTAACGGAAACTTGGCTCTCTGACTCGTCCGGCCGGCTACTGTGCAGGCCCTTCCCCCTGAATATGAGATGACCCACCTAAACCGTGCGCGGCACACCCCGGTGGCGGAGTGGCTATCATACACAACGCCAAGCACAAAACAGTCATTACTGCATTGGAACTCACTCTAAAAATGGAATGTCTCCTTGCTCGGATTACGATTTCTCCCTCTCGGACATTGACTATTCTGGTGGTTTATCGCCCTCCTGGAACTTACAGCCTGTTCTGTTTGGCGTTCCCGGCATTAGCAATGGAACTACAGCTTAAATATACCAATATCCTTATTGTGGGTGATTTTAATCTCTCAGGAAAAACTACAAACTCCACCCAGGTCACTAACCTCCTGTCTCTTATGGATGATCTTGGCCTCCCCCAGCTTGTCAGCGAGCCTACTCACCAGCTAGGTAATACGCTTGATTTTATTTGTGCTCCCAAGGAGTCTATATATATATATATCCGACACTGCTGATAGTATGGTCAGACCACTTTCTTGTTCCCTTTGTGATCCATCAGGCCAAGCATATTACTCCTCCCCCTAAACTCGCTATTCCCAGATGCAGTTGGAATAAGGTCACTAATCAGCAACTAACTGCCTTATTAATATCCCACTGCAATTCGGACTCCCCTTGCTCGATGGCACCAATAGAAGCCTCATTCATTACAGCAGCTGATTTGCTTGCTCCTTTAAAAATTGGAAAGCATAAAAACCTCCCCTCTGAACCCTGGTTTCAAGAAGAGCTTAAAGCTGCCAAACTTAGATGTAGAAAAGCTGAGAGGAAATGGCGCATTGACTTCTCCCCTGAAGCTAGGTGTACCTTCCGCCTTACCCTATCAGCCTATCAAAGCAGTTATTGAAGCAAAAAAAAGCTTTTTTTCTCCCACAAGGCAGAATCAGCCATAAACCAGCCTAGGGCCTTGTTTGAGCTGGTGCAGTCTCTTTCTGCCCCAGCCAAAACTGGCCCTCAAGCGCCACCATCTCAGGATCTGTGTGACTCACTCTCTTCGTTCTTTCATACAAAGATTGAGGATATCCGGAAGAACATTGGGGAGGGCGCTGGTCTATCAGCTGCGTCCTCTACATCTATGTATCTCCCCCGCCCCTAGTGACACCTGGTATAACTTCCAAGTCTTTTTGGAGCTTGATGTGCTATCTGCAATCGGCCGCCTCAAATCAGCTTCCCCTGCTGACCCTATCCCCCCCCCCCCCGACTCTTCTTAAAGAATTTTTTGCTTATCCGATTCCTATACTCACCACCACTGTTAACACCTCTTTTCGGGAAGGTGTTATTCCTGCTACCCTTATAAATACGCTGGTGATTCCTCTTCTTAAGAAGCCCTCTCTTGATCCCGCCACTCTTGCAAATTTCCGTCCCATCTCACTCCTCCCATTCCTCATGAAGCTGTTGGAGGCCATGGTATCCCCACTGCTCTCCACCTTTCTCGAGACATCTGGGTTCTTTGACCAGTTCCAATCGGGCTTCTGCCTGGGGAGAGGAACAGAATATGTCCTAAAATCTGTGATGGACGACCTGGCTCGTTTGGTGGATCATGGGGGAGTTGGAGCAGTGGTGTTGCTCGATCTGTCCGCCGCGTTTGACATGGTGGGCCACCCCACCCTGATCTCCCTTCTATCTTCTGCTGGCCTGTCCAGAAAGGTTTTGAGATGGTTCACTGCGTTTCTCTCCAACCGCTCTCAATCTGTCTCCCTGCCCCCTTTTCGCTCCAAACCGATTATGCTGGACTGCGGTGTTGCCCAGGGGTCTGCTCTCTCTCCAATACTTTTTAACATCTATATTCGGCCCCTTTTGTCACTCATTTATTCCCATGGCTTCCGCTACTATTCTTGCGCAGATGACACAGATCTTGCTGAGCCTAGACCTTACACGTCCTGATACAGCTGCTCGTCTTAGGTGGTGTCTGGAAGATCTTGGAATGTGGATGACAGTCAATTGGCTTAAGCTAAATAGAAACAAAACAGAGGTCTTAGTTGTGGGCACAAGCACCCCCCTCTTGTTCTGGACAAGCAAATTCTGGTCCCTTTCCCTTCTCCCTTCGTCTGAAATCTGGGGGTACAAATCACATCCTCCCTGTCGATGCATGAGCAGGTTCCTGCTGTATGTAAAGGTGGTCACTTTAAATTACGCATCCTCTGTAAGGTGCTCCCCTTAGTTCAGGAAACCTTTCAGGCACCGGTGGTGAGTGCAGTTGTTTACTGCAACTCGCTTTATTTGGCTCAGCCACGGTTTCTTATCAAATGACTAACTCCTGCAGAACCCAGCCGTCAGAGCCGTTTCGCGCCCCCCTTATGGGACACATATAACCCCTAGCTTAGGCAGCTTCACTGGCTGCCAGTGGAACAGCAGATTCTCTTTAAATCACTCTGTCTTGTTCACCGTGCCTTTTCTGGCACAGTGGCAGAATATCTTCAAAAATAATTCTCAGGTTATGTGCCATCTCGCCGTCTCCGTTCTCAGTCAGCATACATAGTGGCAGTTCCAGGGGTTAGACTTTCTTGTGTCGGCGGGCAGGCTTTTTCGGTGGCCCCCGCTAAAGAATGGAATGCCCTTCCCGCTGCCCTTCGTACTATGGTGGGCCATCTTGTCTTTCGCCGTCTTCTGAAGACCTCTCTCCTCTTGACATGTTCTAGATGCCAGCGCCATGATGCCTTCGGCGAACACGTGCCTTAGAAATTCAGATAACATAACACAGCCCTTGGTCCATTTACTAAAGGCCAGGGTCAAGTGGGAGTCGGGTCCATAACAATCCGAGGCAGTAAAACTAAAGAGAAGCCTTTCCCAAGCAGCTTGTTTGGTTTACCCCATAAAGAACAAGGAGTTCTTCTTGGAGACAGGGGTTCTCAAATACTTGCTTAACAGCAGTATTATACCAAAAGCATGACAAGGTCAACAAAGTAATCTCATACGCGAGCAAGACTTTGTCCTCTTTGGAGGAAAAATTCAATGATTGCGAAAAGGCACTCCTGGCAACAGTATGGGCATTGAAGAATTACTGCTCCAGTCATCTAAAGTGAAACAGAGCTGATGGAAATTTGCAAGTAATAAAAGAATTTCCTTTTTGTTTTTCCCTCATCCAAATGACAGTATGCACAGAAAAATGCTTTCTAGACTTTCAAAGCTTGAACACAGGTTCCTCATTTAACTGCCCTATATAAATATGGACAATCCAGAAGTGATACTCATGTATTTTGAAACTGTGAAATTAAAAAGAAACTTAATACATATGGATAAGGCCCAGGTGCCTTATGAGATGTCATGTAAAATGCATTTGTGTGCGAGTTTAAAAGCCATTTGCTTGCAGGGTACATGAGTCGGTAATTTCTTAACCTCCAAGACCTTTCCCTCTGCTGCCCTGAAGACACAGGCCTGGGTGTCAACTATCAATCAAAGCCATTACTTCAAAATGTAAAACGAAATACACTGCTTAGATGTAAACCACGGTAAAGACAGACACGGCCATGCCTGTTCTTTCAGCAGTAGTGACCTTAAGGTCACAATTACCAAACAATTTCCATTAAAGTTGCTATTGGGGCCTCACAGGCCTTGAAGAGGGATATGCTAACATAAACATGAGCCAGGCTATGTCTAGTCACGTGTTTAAGGATAAATGAAATTTAGGTGAACAAGGGTGGGGGCTAGAGTGAGGCCTGTGAAGCAGGGGTTTGATTAATAGAAAAATACATTTTATTGCATAAAAACGGTAGCGTAGAGGCCACAATGGCCATTCCAGACTTTTATGAAAGGTGACAATCACCCCCTTTGAACCACGAGTTTTGTGTGATAAACATACCTAAAGTTATTAATTCAAATTTGATTTGGCCCTTCCCTTGATTCTGAGAGATTAGAAAGTTGGTGTGGGGGTGAAGGAAATAAGTAACATGAAAATTATGAAGGGGCATATTTCTCACTGATACGGCTCCTGAGTAAATGAAGAAAAACTGTATCCCTGCATAGGAAGGGCGTGCAGACTTTAAACTAGCATCATCTGATTTGCCTTAAAATGTAGTTCTCAAAGATATATTCATACATGTAAAGATTTGAAGAATTAGGGTACTTGCCATGTTGATAGATCTTGTGAGTTTTAAAATATGCTGAGCCCACTGTCAAATTGGGATGATGAAGCTTTCCACAGATGTCCAGACTCACTACGCCCATCTACTTGTCCTATTAGCACACAGGTGGGTGGTGGGTAGAGAAAAATCAACCAACCCCTTTCGCGGGCATCATGACAAGTTTATGATGTCATTTGCCCTATATGTCTACCAGTTTGCATTAGAACTGGGCTTTTTGTCACTTATTCCGGGTGGCTAAAATGCTGCTGAACTCTTGCGAGAAACATCCCAGCAGAGAGGCCTAAATCTTGTATTGGAGACAGGAACCAGGAGACATAGAAGCTGACTGGGACCCATTGGAGGATTTAGAGGAGACTCTCCTTGACTGGCACCATAGCTTTCCCTGCAGTTCACTGATGCCCATTCCAAGGCCTCTCCTGTACATAAAATGATCCCCCAAAGCCATAGATTGTGTAGGCCCTGCATTTTTGAAGCATTGTTGTAGTTATTTCTCCATAGCAAAACATCATGTTTGTCTGTGTAGATCCTTAGCATATTTAATTAGGGAAATCAATTAATTCCCCTATTGAAATCACGGATGTGTTTGTTGGCATTCGAAACCAACAAGCTCTTCCCAGTGTGTTGTGAGCCGGTATAGACCAAGATCTGCCAAAAGAATTAATCCTAAAACCCTGTTTCCATGTGAGTGTACAGGGTGCAAAATGATATTCCCCATTGACCCACGCCATTTTGAATCCAAAGTGTGAAGCCTGGTAGTGCCTTTGCATGTGCAGGGTGCAAAACGAAATTGCCCCCTTGTTCCCATTGTGCTTTGACCAAAACCACAAAGCCCTGCTGTTTTTTTTATTTTTTTAAAGGTGTGGAAAAACCGAATTTCCCATGGCTTTTCTTTCCCTCATATTGCATCTGTGATTGGGCAGGATGTTCAGGACCACCGTCACTCCATCAGGCTCCATATCTACTCCTAATATCCCAATCACTCCAGCATGTTGCCGACACCGAGAGGTACATTTTATAGAGTCTCTCTGGGGTGTAGTGCCATTGATGTAGCAGCTTGTATTGTAGTTCATGGTGCTGTACCAAGGTGTATACGTAATGCCAGCCTTGTAAGGCTGTGTCCCATTCCTTGTCCGTGAGCACCCTTCCACGTATCTTCTCCCATTTGCCCCTCTTCCCCCTCCGCCCCACCTAACAAGAGTCTGTAAAACACTGAGATCAGCCGTCTGCTGCTTATAGTGGTCATTAGCTTTTCCCATTCTGTCTGTTCCCTCGTGGCCCCTTACATCATTGTGGGGGTTCCCACCCAGTGCCTTGATTGCTAATAGTCAAATAGGTCCCCCCGCCTAGCTCCCTACAGCAGCTTTCAAATGACTTAAATTGGGTTCCTTCATACAGATCTCCAATCTCTCTTATACCCCTCTACCCATCTTTTAAACCTGCTATAGTCCTTTCCTGGCGGGAAGGCAGGGTTTCCAAATATGGGTGTTTGCGGTGACGGCCACAGTGTCAATTTGAACCTCTTATTTCAGTGATTAAGTGGGGTTGCTGTTGGTACTCTTGTTCAGAAGGGAATTGCCATAGCATTTCGTTGCTGGACTGCCCATGTGGGAGGGACAAAGACTGATATGTAAATTAAACTGTCCCATCTGTGAAAGGTACAGTGAGCTAAAGTGTGGCTGTGGACTCTCGAGTGTGTACTGTCCCAAAGAACAGGTCAATGAGCCGTGTTCATTCTCGCAGAGGGGTGCCTATGGACTATTTTTTTATTTTAGGAAGATCTTGTTAGGCTGTAAAATTTCATTCCAGGATCTCGCTTCAGCCACAATGGCCTCCATCTCTAAGAGGTGTAGACTCTTTTCGACTCACTAAGCGTAAACCACTCCTACAAGCATGCAATAAAGAAACTAAAATACTTGGCAACATTCTGCTTAGTGAGAATATCCTGTCTCGTGATTGTTGGTAAAATACACTATGCGTGCTGTGGAGTATTAGATCAGGGACAATCCGGGTCTTGCAGTTGTTCAAGTAAGAGACAGCTCACATATTCCTCCAGCTTGTCAGTGGGAGCTGTATCTTGCATGTCTGCAATGTGACCAGTGCTTCACCTGGACCTAGTCTTAAGTCTTTTGTTCCTCCTTAAACTTCTTGTAGTCTTTTTCTCCTCCTTAAACTTCTTGTGCAATAATATTGCAGGATGTTTCATAAGAATCCCCTCCAGATCACTCACTATCTGCGTTATGTCATTTTTCTTTGCTCAATTCATTTCGCTTATCACCAAATTTATAAATGCATTATTCTCAGAAACCCATGTTCCATCCTGTATTAAAAAAGCTTGGGTCTCACCATTGATCGGAAAATCTTCTCTGGACCCCAATGTGCTTATCGGCCCATTACAAATGTGTCCTACCTGTTGAAAATCCTCAATAAGGTGGCTCAGATACAAATAGAGAATTTCCTGTCCAATCACATAGTATAGAATCTACTTTACTTGACCCAACTAATAACATCTTTAAATCCTTTGAGTCAGGCAATATGACATTGCTTGTTTCTCTAGACCGGTCTGCCGCGTTTGATCTAGTGGATCACGCCATACTTACCGATCGCCTGCAACATGCATCCTCCTTTGCGCCATCAGCTTCAGCTTGAATAAAATCCTTCTATTCGAATCTCAAGGCCAAAGTCTTTTTCAAAGATGCCATGGCTGAAGACTTCTCAGTAACTTGTGGGGTACCACAGGGATCATGTGCATCACCCACATTGTTCAACATATTTATGTTACCACTGTTCGAACATTTGGATAGGGAAGGCATTCTGTATGGTAATTATGCTGATGCACAGTACCTGATCGCCCTTAACGGGAACTTCCATGCTGACCAACTTACCATCAATGCTATCTAGAGCCAGTTCCAAACCTGGATGCGTGCCAACAGTCTGGCACTGAACATTTTCAAGACTGAGCTTATGATCTTGGGCAGCTCGGTACAGCTTGAGAAGCCAGGCACAGAATACCAAAATGTTAATATCGCAGGCTGCAGCATTTCCACCAAAACTAAAATCAAAACGCTGGGAATCACCCTCAATCAAGATCTTAACATGAAAGCACAAATAAGCAGTCTGGTTTCAAGTACATCTTACCATCTCAAACTACTTGCCCAGCTTAGACCATTTCTCAACCCTGCCAACTGTGCTACCATTGTACATGCCGCAATAGGAGCTAAACTTGATTATTGTTCAAGCCTCCTGATGGGCGTTGTTAAGTGTGAAGTAATGCGACTGCAGGTTGTCCAGAACAATGTAGAGGGCCTCCGCAGATCGGACCATGTGTATGCAGCCCGTAAAGTTCTACACTGGCCCCCGATCAGCAGTAGAATCTCTTTTAGAGTCCAGTGCATTGTACACAAGTACCTGTATGGAGTGAGCCCAAAGTATCTGACCAATTGCATATCCTGGCTCCCGGCACACAGGGTGCTGAGATCAAATAAGGCCTGCCTTTGAGACACTCCTCAGGCAAAACTGTTTATTTTTGCCCAAAGATCTTTCTTTAACGGAGTCTCCAAAATGTGGAATGCTTTACCACCGGACCTGAGAGCTTGCACCTCCCTCCCTGCTTTCAAACGTGGACTAAAAATATCCCTGTTTAAGTAATCCCCAGGGCTCGCCCTCATTTCCGCATGTCCGTCACTCTTTATGTCATGTCCAGGTGCCCCTATGCCTACAGGCTCTCGTCCCTGCGCCATACAAATAAATACATTTAGTTCCATCTATTTTGCTTTTCCAGCAACAGGATATTTTTGTGCAAATCCCCAACTGTTTTGGTGAATTAAGATTTTAAACGGGCCTATGTAAAAACTTAGGTTAGAAAAGAAAAAAAGGGTGACAATGAAAAGAAACCAAGCCTTACATCAGAGTTATGAGTAAGGCAGCATTGACAAAATGTCCCGGACATATTCCATGCAATCATTTCACTCCCTCTGCTTGTATGGCTCCAGACAGACACTATCAATTCTTGATCTCACTATATTAGAGTACCCACAAAGCTCAGAACTAAAACGAGAATTAGAGGAATAGAGAGTACACCTAGTCATTTCCGTAGTTGCTGGGGACCTTTTGGAGAACAAAAACAATGTTGGTGGGGTGACACCTGCAGCCAGTGCAAAGGGACAGGCCATTGCACCCTCTCAGCCCAGATGAGTTGGGCCTGGGCCTCAGAGCCCAATGCATGATTCTAAGGTGCCTGGGTTGCTACTCTGTAGAGTTCTCAGACACTATAGCCAAACAAAGCTAAAAGAGTGCTGTGGTCACATTTGGGGGTGTTCTAAAATACTCAATTATATATTTGTGGGCAGATTTATCATATACTTAATGGGTAATAATATCAAATTCCTAGCACCTTGTGTTAGATTATGTTCTAGTGGGTGATGCTCTGGATTATTATATTCAGACATGTCTGTCTGGATATTGCAGAATGCGTCATGTTGAGGATTTTACCCTCAGTCCGGCATGCAGTGGTCCTGTGCTAGACACTATTAGCCAATGGCTTACCTGAAAATAACAGTTTTCAAGCTCTTTCTGAACTTAAGGTAATTCTGTTGAGATCTTAAGGATGGTTAGAGTGTTTCAGAGTCATGCGCATGCACTCTGGTGAAGAGACCATCAGGCTTGAAGTTGCTTTGTGTGATGGTCAAGAATTGTCTGGATCTGACATATTTAGTCGGGCTGTAAATGTGAGCCACATTTATGGTAGGATTTGAAGTTTGACCCAGAAGGTTCCATATATGGTATGTAGTGATTCTCCATTCTACCAGGAGCCAATGGCGTGATTTCAGGGTAGCAGAAATGGGATCATAATTTTGCAGACACAAGCATAGTCTTGCTTCTCAACATATTGTGGTTTGGCTAGTTCTATATTTTATGAATGCCCAAGTAGTCTAGCTTGAAACTGGAAGAAAAATTATTATTGTGACTTGCGATGACTAGTAAGAAATTATTACAAAAAATATATATTTTTTATATGGAAAGCCTTAGATACCCCAAGTACATCGTCCTTTAATCTATTTAGGATTCGTGTAGCAAACCGGTACAAATGGATGGTTGCACAATCAATTACCTTACAAACTCACGATCTCACAATTTAGCTAACAGAATCCAGTGTACCCATACAATATTGTTCCCTATGTATTGGTAAATTCACAGAATTAAATGTCTTTGTGCTACAGTTTGAAGAGAAGATCAAATGACATACCTCCAGGCAATTTTCCTTCTGATGGATTCTACTACCACAGATTCCTCATCATAGATATCTTCATAGGACGAGTGGACTTTTGATTTATTTACATCCAGGGTGAGGGGGAATGTGGCTCCACCCTGGCTCTTCTCATTGTGAGGCCATACTGATTCTGCAGGCTGCACCACCTGACCTCAGTTTCACCCCCCTGCACCACTGCTCAGCAGTTAAAAGGAAAGCAGAACTGAAGATAAATAAGGTCTCCTTGTGAGGGGCTAAATAGGAGGGCGATGGGGAATCTCTAGGAGTAGAATCCACCAGAAAGAACATTATTAGTTCTACAGCACTGCAACCTCTCGAAGATGCATCATTTTAGACAGACTCCGAATGCAATTTACAGATTAGAGGAAGGAAGAGTAAGGACCACCATCTAAACCGGGCAATTAACAAAGCTCTGCCAAAATGTGCGCCCGGGCCCACCATGGAATCTGCCCAAGCAGCAATGCTAGGCAAAAGTGTCCAATGATGCCCAGGCAGCTGCTTAGCAGATGTCCAGTGCAAGTACTCCTCAATGCAATGTTGATGTGGCTGCTAAGCCCCTAGGGGAGTAAACCCAGAGGCCCTCTGGTACTTCCTTCCCCTTTAGGCTGTAGCATGCTGAAATGCATCTGCTTAGACAACATTTGTTTGTATATCTTTTCCCAGCTTGGCTCTGGTAAAAGAAAAATAACTGATCATCCTTTCTGGATTCCCTCATTTTAGAAATGTAGAAATTAAGGGCCATTTTAGGTCTAGGCAGTCAAATGTCTCCTCCATCTTAGAGGGACTGAGGAGAAAACCATAACTTGGATATTCTGAGAACGGGGAAACTCTGACACCACATTTGAAAGAAAAGTTGTATTCAGCAGAGTCACTTTCTCTTTTGTGAAGATCAGGCATGGAGAATTGCAAGAAAATGCTTGAAGCTCACTCACTCTCATGGTGAATGTGATGGGTACTGAGAAGATCCCTCAGTGTGAGCATTCTACGGGAACATGAATGGTGTGTCTTAAAACAAGCTGCCAAGAGAAAGATGAATACTAAATTTAGATGATCCTAAACTGGAACCATAGACTAGCATGGGGCAAGCATGTCAGTTAAATTTTTAAAAATGACATAACTGTGGTTTTGTTGAAGATGTGGCAGCCAGTGGTAGTGGCCGTCGGATCTCCTTAGACCACCTATCCCTGTTCTGACAGGAAGTGCCCTTGCATTTGGCTTGCTAGACGGTGCTTTCGCTCTTACCCCTTTGTACGGCAATGCGTAGTACCGAAAAGGACCTTCTCTAAAGAACAAAGCCATAGTGGCCAAGGAAGAGTTGAATGGCTAATGTACTGCCAGGCCAAGGGACCTTGCAGTCAGTTTAGATCCTAGACTTTTCTAAAGAATTGTCACCTTTAGCCCTGAAAAGATAATCCCATCGAAGAGCATGTCCAACAACTTTGAAAATCCGGAGCAAACCCACAAATGCCTTCTAATCATTGAGCCTATCAACCTTGCTGCACATGCAGTCATATAAAGTCCCAAATTCAAAATTCTTACCATCCTGAACAAGGGTAAATTCGCTCAAATTTCTCTTTCCGGCAAGATACCATACTCCATCGAATATGTGAGTATTTTGAAGGGCACATGTGGAATTAACAGCATGAAGGGCCTATCGGTACATTTTGTCAATTTCTTTTTCCTTTCCTGTGAGAAACCAGAATCTGTCTCACCCACTAGTTCCCAGGGATCTGTCAACCAAGTGGCCAGGACACAGCCATCCCTTTTGGATCCAGTTCCTGCGGCTGGACCAGTACAGGAGGATCACCTGGGTGAAGGGTCTTTGGGGAGTGGTATCCTCTTCCTTGCTATGCCTTTACCCCATCCTACCAGTTAGGATATTTAGGAACTCTACCACCCCCCCTTTACAACATGAACACTATCACAGACAGCCCACTATGAGAGAAAACAGACTGACACCCGAGCAGTACATCTGACGTGTCCTAATACAATGGTCAGGCGAGGTCAGGCAATTACTGACCATCACACACCTGACTTCCATTACACTTACCCACACAGATAAAAGGCAGAGCACGAGAGCACACGAGCGAGCGAGGGAACGCACACTATGAAACCGCAGTTTCGAGACGGCAGCTGAACGAGAGAAGAAAGATGGAGAAACAGAAGGGGATCGCAAGGAGGAAAATTCCCTTGACCTTTTCGACAAGGAACTGTTACTTTCCATAGACATCGCAAATAGTGTGTGAGACCAGGAAACCAGGCTGAAGAATCCTGCATTGTGTGTCGGAGATACCCTGCACCCTCCCGTGTCAATAATCAAGGCGGGGAGAATCACTAGCCACTGTGGTACCGTCCTTGGCTCCAAGAACAAAGCAGCTTCAGTGAAATCAACACGGACGGTGAGTTGGGGAGACCAATACAAGACCAGTCTGTGTTGAAGCCAAGGTTGCAAGCAGCAACATTGTATGGCGAGCGCTGGAACAAACATTGTTAAACACATGTGTGATTAGAGACGAAAGTGAAGCTGAACAACTGATGAGTGATTGAACTTTAAAGCAAAACTACAATACCTTTGACAGAGTGGTCCAGCACTGCGTGGGTGCTCAAAAAGGGACAAAAGTAGATAAATTAAGTCCGAGCTCGGCAGAGGGAGACCAATTGAAAGAGATAAATAAATGTGAATCAAAGTGGTCCTGCGACGGGTCAAGCAGAATCCTGCACACAGTCGAAAGTCTTTGATTTTGATGAAGTAGAGAAAGTTTGCAAAAGTACATGAATTTGGTCCGAGCCCGGCAGAGACCAATTGAAGGTTTTGTGTTAAAGTGGGTCTGAGCACGGCAGAGGGGCCCCTGGGTGAACAGTACATTACCTGAGAAGATCTAGAAGTGAAAATCCTGAGAAGAAAGGAACTTTAATGTTTTGTCGTATTCCATATAAGAGACTTTAATGGCAAAGAGACTTTGGCCCAGAATGCTCTGATGTTGATGTTTTGAACTGCATCCTCGTGCTAGAGAAGCCAGAGTGTGTGCTAAGCTTGAGTATGCTGCCTTGTCCCTGGCTGAAAACGTGGGCAAGGAAAGCCAACGGCTTGAATATCCAGACATATCATTTCTTGAACACCTTTCTTTAGCATAACATTTTTTTCCACACTTACTTGTATTTAGAAGGATTGGCAATAGGTTTATTAGTATAGGTACTTTTATTTTGATAGACGTGACTGGTACTGTTATTATTTGATGGTCGTAGCTTGCTCCCATCTTTAGATTTAGGATTAGATGGGCATTTTGCAAACCCAAATGAAATTCAATAAACACCCTTGAACTGTGGTCACTTACATCTGTCTTACTGTTTGATACCATGCCTTCCTTACATCCCCAATCTGGAGGGAGAGAGGAAAAAAGTCTTAAGACCTGTGGTGGTGGCTTGCACCACCAGGCTTTCTGGTGTGTGGATAGTAATACGGGATCAGTGGCAGTGTTTCCTCACCAAATTATTGTCAACCGATAGATTTTACCTAAAGTGCCGTAACCAGATCTGCAATGGCCAGACTGAACAGCAGTAGGGTCTCTTTAGGTGGTGCCTCAACAAATATATCTGTAAAATCATACTGAATGAAGGATTTAACCAGGGCAGAAAGCCCAATGGACTTAACCACTTTTGCAATGGTTTGGACGGAATGCAAGTGTGGGCTTGCATACAACCTCGATCTGGAGCTACATCTGATGCTGGCCTTGTGGAGATCCAGGAAAGTAATAGTGTCCTCCTCTCGATCAAGCTCTTCAGTTTGTGTACTTCATAATGGAAGGTCCCAGGCCGCAAGACAACAGACCGCTTTTGTCAAAATCAGTTCTATTTTAGACAAGTTTTGAGACCTATATAGTGGAACATAGGCTGGCGATGACTAAGCCAAAGGTGTGATAGAAGCTGGCACCAACTACCAAAGCCATACGCTCAACGCTTACAGGCAGTGCCAAACTCTCTCTGTCGATAAATTCTCTCAAGTAATGTAAGAGACCATGACAGAAGGCATGTTGGCACTTGTCCTTGTACCTATGTTGTTCGCTGAAGATGTGTGGGATTTGAGGTTGAAGCCATGAATGTTTTGGCGAATATTGCCCAAATGTGTGTTTTAAACTCTTCACACTGCCCGAAAGATGAGGAGTATGTGGAAACCTGTACCCAGTGTTTAGGTGATCATTCTGTCAAAGAGCCAGGGCCCTCCTCATCTTTTCAGGAGTGAGGACGCTTCTTTTTCGAAGAGGAGCAATGGTGCGACTCACTTTGTTAGTGGGACCTTTTCTTAGGCTTCCTCCTCTATCTTTCTGGTTTCTTTTTCGCAAGCTGGTGTTCGGATTCCCTCCATTCCTTTGTGTCCAGCAGTTGAAGGTCCTTTCCTCCTCCCACCCATGGAGTAACTTTGCTAAAAATGTTGGGGATCGGAGGGATATGACATCTCAATGAAAGGGGCCCCTGGCAAATGAATGGGACAAAATGGTTTGGCACAAAAGTTGGGTACCTACCTGTGAGTGCTGACTGTTCGGCTGTGCCTTCTACGGCTTCCACGGAGCTGCATTTCATCTAACTTTCACTATTGGAAAGCCTTTTTGTATTTACTGCGCAAGGCTTGTCCCAGTTACCCAGAAGCCTACATAACATGGGGCCCGCATACTACCTGTGCGTGTGCTACCTGTGAGAGTCCTGTCTGCGAGTGGTGACTGTTCGGCTGTGCCTTCTACATCTTCCAGCAGCATTTCACTTAACTTTCACTATTGGAAAGCCTTTTTGTATTTACTGGTAGGCAATATTACAAGAAACTATCGCTGGAGCTTCTATGAGCTTACTGAAACTTGTTAAAGACGTAAAACCTTCTAAAAATATATTATTTCCATTCTGTAGAGCAAGGCTCCTCCCAGTTACCCACAAGCCTACATAACATTGGGCCCGTACCTGTGAGAGTGCTGACTGCGAGTGGTGACTGTTCAGCTGTTCAGCCGAGCAGCCCCTCGTGGTCGCCCTCACTCCAGGTACTTGGGAGTCTGCTTCTCTTGATATCGCTTTCACTTTTGGTTTCAGAGAACATTCTGACAGCATGAAGGCACATCCAATTTGTGCCTGTGGGTGTCGTGTACACATTGCAAACAAATATTCCCGTGGATCCAACGGACGCGGTGAAACCCGCGTCACTGCCTTCTACACTCACTGAACATTTAAAGCCCATGTCTTTACATTTGCAAATGCCAAGGACAATGAACAAGATAAAGGGAACTGTTTGTTCTAAATCGGTCGGAGCAGACTTAAGGCAAATGTGGTCCATGACCGGAAGGTTTGCAACAGCGTTGTCCACCGCTTCTCAATCAACTTCACTCGGTGAGAAACAGACCGAAGGTGAGTCTCTTGTGGACCCCAATTCAAAGACGCCAAAGCATGCAACGGATGAAGAAATTCTGGCTTATACTTATCAAATTTGTCAAACTGTTGAAAGTACACGAAAACCACTGTCCACATGTTTAGCGAAGTGTGAAAAACAGAGTGTGATGTTAGTGCAATCTACTGTTATACAACCTGATTTCTATGCGATCGAAAGCATGGATGTCCCTAGACTTTACTTACAAGGCTTTGACCAGAACTGGACTCTCTGAATGTACTGCCTCTACTATAACTGAAAAGCCATTTGTTGTGCAGTCGGAGGCCTCTGAGAAAAATGATGATGGTAATCATATGTTTACACATGGAAAAATCGCCTATATGTAAGCAACAGAACGTGGGTTACGCTCGCACTAAGTAGTTCACTTGTGCAGCCGTTCGTGCGAGATACAGATAGAATCCATAATGAATTACATACAGGATGTGACTTCCTAAATCAAAATAGGGGTCATGTAAGAGACTCGCTCACAAGTGGTGTCCTTATTTAATAAGGCTCCCACGACATGTGAGAGAGTTTCTCCCATGACTATGACAAGTAATGGAGCACAGGATCATGACATCTTAGTACCTGAAACCCAAATGAACACTATGTGACTGGTTTGGCAACTAACGTGCCAAATGATACAAATCTGTCAGTTTCTCTGATATTTATCCCAAGGCCCATGACGCAAATTATGAATTCAACAGTTTCTTCACAAGAGCCGTATATCAGACCTACCCCTAGACCTTCCTTTGGGTTTAAGAATCCTAATATCCCGTTGTATGAGATTACACTTGCAGCCATGAATACAGGCAATTTTAGCATGACAAAAATTTACGAGCACATGGAAAATAAAGTCAAACAAAGTGTGGCAGCTATGAGCGCCTTCCATGACAAATTCTAAAAAATGTTTGTGGAACTTAAATAAATATGAGAATGTCAGATATGAAAAAAGATATAATTAACAAATTATCCACATTAAAAATCACTTGTGAATGTAAAAGTGATTTGCGAATTCCCAGGGCGACACTTGGGATGGGTCTGATAGACGTCGACACTCATTTAGAGTATAGACAGGTATACATAGCTACACAGAAGCATGTAACACAGGTTGTTGAGTCATCCTGTACGTTTCAACCCTTAACTGTAAAGGAAGATGTTTCCGAACCGGATAGGCTCTACACCTTGTGTTGAAGTTGAACATAGTGTGATCCAGATAAAACCTAGTACTTCTCTAGGAAATGAACAGATATTTGATATGTTCTATCAACGTAAGGTGGGGAAAAAAAGGGAAGATGTAAACCAACAAAAAAAAAACAAAATCAGACAGCCCACAAAACTACAAACCAATTAACAGGAAAACGCACATTTATAAACGCTTTAACGCTGCAACACAATAAGAGAATCAAAGAAATAAAAGACAAACCACAAAAGATGAAAGAAACTGAGCATGCGATAGATAGTGATGAACAGCCAGAATAAGTACAAAATCCTATCATGCTAACAGATAAAGAGCAGGATGGAAACTTGAGTATATTGTTGAATTTAACTACACATTCTATAACATCTGAATGCCCCGATTCAGAATGTACTCAAACTGAACCTGCACCCATTCAGAGTCTTGACCTGGTAAACCCTAATAATGGGCCTGAGGTTGATCAGTTCCAAACCTTGGCACAAAAAGGTCTAAAACGCAGAACTAATGAAAGGGCGAGTGATTTGAACAGAGAAAGATCAAATAAAATAAATAACGGTAGAACTGTATCTGAGACCCGTGAGAAAGATTCTAATAGAAACAAAGTCCAAAATGGAGAGGTTGAAATTCATGGCGATAGTGAAATCCAAGCAAATTAAATTGATTATAAGAATAGTTGACAGAAGACAGATCCCTTTCCAAAAAGGTACATTTTGCTAGCACCATACTATTAGACCTCTGCGCGCAATAAGATCGCGAGATATAGAAACTGTTACCATTATCAGAAATAAACGATTGGACACTGCGATTATATATGTACCATCATTGATAGACAACTTATATGGTCAGAAAGAGAGAATATAAGTGCAAAGGGATACAAGTCTCACATTAAAAAACAAACAATTAAAAAGAGGAACCAAACCAGCAGATTTGCTGAAATGGATAACTCGCATCACATTTCTATGGCAATATTGAGACAGTGTTGATAAATTGCCAAGGCACCATAGGCAGTTTGCAAAGAAAGGTCTATTATAAAGATGAGAAACCTAGATCGGTGGAGGAACAACCCGCCAGATGGACATGGCTGTCGAAATCAAGAGCAGAAACCCAACACATGTCGCAGGTTTAGCATACAGATAAAAGTATACATTTTAATTTCAAAACTGCTGTCTGGAACACCAGAGGTCACTCTTGATGCAGCCGGGCAATTTGAACATTTTGGATAATTATTACTTAATATTACTCCAGGAGACCTGGATCACCAAGGAACTGGTCTGGCCAAATCGCCAAATTTGTTGGGTACCCATGATAGGCCTACTAGGGGGCATTAAACATTAATTTGTCAGGAAAATTGACACAGTGGAAGTATCCATATCCGGGTTTACAATTACTTAAGGATGAAACTCTAAATCCTTCCAATTCAATAGCAATCATAAATGCCTATTGTAACCCTGTAAACATCACAGATGATACATTTTTGTAATTAGTGAGCAGATTGTTCGATGAAATTGATACAGAGCCGACCATCTCCATGATATTAATAGCAGGGGATTTGAATACCCACTTTGGGAATAACAGAAATAAACGTTTGACAAAGCGAGCAGAAAAATGCCTGAGAATTATGAAAGATCGAAATATGGTAATGCTAAATGGATGTATTCAAGGAGATGTCCCAACCCAACCTACGTGGAAGAGAACATACGAGAGCCATTATAGACTATGCTTTCGTATCGAGACAATCATTCGAAGCAGTACTGGATTTTACCGTTGTATCTACAGATCTAAGCAACCATAATAAACTAGTCATAACATGTACTATGGCAAAAAAGGAGTCTCCAAAATATTACAGCCATGAATTAAACATAAACCGGGCACTTAACCATATCAAATGGACAGTGGACAAATTATTAAATAATTTGACACAATTTCCACAAAGGCAGTATGTAGATTTGCTGTATCAATTCAAAACTGTAGACAATGAAAATCATTGTCTAGAGAAAGGATGATAAAATCATATGATCCTATTATAAGGGTAAAAATAGGTAAAAGAGGAAAGCTATAAGAAACATCATAGTCGAGAACATCAATGACTATAACAATCTGAAACAATAAATACAAAATATAGAAATGTCAAACAAACTCTTAAAATTCAATATGAGAGTGAATGCATGCAGCATTCTCTTGTCAATAAATCTAGTGCTCAGATATGGGCCTTATTAAAAGATGGCGCCAAGACAGATATAACACCACATTTTAAATGCCATTGGCGAAGATGGTTGGGTGAAGCATTTCACCAAATTATTTTACAAAAAACCTTTAACACAGAAAATTCCAATCGTATATAAGCTAGAAGAAAATAATTTTGCGATTGAGATAAAAGACATAGAAGCAATAATCAGAAAACTGGGCACCTCTAAGGCCCCAGGGCCTGACGGCATTTTGAATGTAACTCTTAAGTTTCACCAAGAAAAATGGTCAATAATATTGTACCAGATCTACCAAGAAAAACATAGAACAGGGACAATACCTAACTCCTGGAAACAGTCCATAATTTTTCCAGTTTTTAAGAAGGGTGACCAAATGAACCCTGAAAACTATAGACCTCTAAGATTGATGGACTCAGCCAGAAAGATATATGCCAAGATCATATTGGCTGACTTGAACAAATGGTTGAAGGAGAACAACTTGTTAGATGCTAACCAGGCAGGCTTTATATCGGATGTGAGAACAGCTCCTAACTCACATATAGTACAAGCATTGAAACATCAAGCATTAGGAAAACTTCACTGTATATGGCTTTTGTAGATTACAAACAAGAGTTTGACACAGTGTCTAGACCAATGCTATGGAACAAATGAAAACTTGCAGGATGTCCGGTATATCTGCTTAATGCAATCCAACAGCTATACATGGGGAGATCTGTTAGAATAAAATTGAATAGAGAAGGATTATTAACTGAAGCAATAAAAACAAATGTCGGATTGAAATAGGGATGCTTGCTAGCATTCACCCTTATCAATTTCTATATTGGAAACATAAATGATTAACTTAATAGAGTTATAGCCTTTCCACCGAGACGGAATCAAAATGTTGTTACATATTTGTTATACACCGATTTATTCATCACAGACCAAACACTGATAGGGTTAAATAGAATGCTATAAGTGTTGCAAATGCATGCAAAAGATAATCGCCTTTAAATTAACTCGACTAAAACAAACATACTTGGTAATAATCGAGTTTCCAAAAATAAATGGGAAAGCGATGGCATATTGCAGGTGAAACTGTCAAGGTTGTCAAGCAGTATAAATATTTGGGAGTGAACATTAATAACAGCCAGACTGGGGTGCTGTATAAAGAGGAACGTGAGACTAAGATGATTATGCTGCATTCACAAAGCAAATGAATACAACAAAAATATGGAAAATTCTCGAGCAAAGCCATCATTATGTACTACAGACAAAAAGTAATTCCGACAATCACATATGGAGCTTCCACTAAGATGACCACTGATCAACCGAATTGGCTGCATCTGGAGGATCTATTGGAAGACAATTTTGAAACTGCCAAAACGTTTCCGGATGTCAGTAATGCAACATGAACTAGGTCTCACATTTCTGGAAGCATATGCTAATTGGAGCTCATTGATATTGTATGAGAAATGCAAAATGGAAGACGGATATAAAACCACAGTGGTACAGACATGATTAATAATTGGAAAATTAGATGCAGAGAAAATATGGCAGAAGCAGGAATTAGCGAAAGGCTGCTAACAAAGAACCCAGTGAGAGTAAAAAAAGAAGTAATGGATGTATGACTGGATATAAAAAGGAATTAATGTGAGAGGTACAAATATTTCCAAAAAGGATATTTTCCTCTAAAAAAAAAAAAAACCTAATGAGTTTCCAAAATATATGCAAAAACATCCGAACATCCAATACCATAGAGAGATGATGAGATTTAGATTTGATTTAGTCCCAACTAGCGCGGTTAAGGCTGGATGGGAGGAGGATAAGAAATTAAATAGTAATTGGAGATTTTGTCAAAATGATAAGGAGCCAGAAACGTTAAAGCAGGTTATGCTGCAATGTAAAAAGTTTATCAAATTAAGGCGTGAATTTTTTATGAGATATTTTAAGGAATACATCTCATTTCAATCAAGAAACTATGTGGGCGATAATGTGCGATGCACAACAGATATCGCGGAACATAGCGATTATTGGATACTTGGTAAAAATAGGAATTATCGAGACGTCAAAAATTTATGTGGCCTAACACTAACAGATAGTTGTGTATTAAAAATGATCATGTATTAATAGTATCATAAGTGAAATAACGATGTCATGGACTGTATGTATGTTAGAAAAGTAGCAAAGTAAATGGTATGTTTTTGCATTGTTTTGACTATCGTAATATGTGTAGATTTGTTTGTGTGTTTTATTAGGATGTTATTTTCATTTTAAGGAAAACATGAAATTTGTAAAGTTGTATTTCAACTGAATCAAATAAAAATTTTAAAAAGTTGGGGAGGACAAACACCCTTGCCCCCCTGTAATTAAGCCCATGCCCCCCCCCCCAAACCCTCTGACTCGTTGGGATGTTTGGATGTAGCAGCACCTAGTTGTAGGTTGAGAGATGCCCTTCTGAAGGGCTGTGAAGTGCTTTACCATCCATTCTAGTAGAGCTTTCGGGACCACTGACCAAGTAGGATCTGCATAGTCCGTTTTGTGATCAGCCCCCAGACACGCATATTCTGTAATGGTCTGACAAAGACATGTTAGTACCACAGTTGTTACAGATTTGAAAAACGAACGTCTTCGACGTATGTAGTCATGGAAAAACAGCTTGCTTAGTGTGGCATCCACCACCACCACCACCACCACCACCACCACCTTTCAGAGGCATGGAGGTGAAGACGCCAAGGAGAACAGGCATGAGTCATGTTGCACACCCTGGTGACTGAACACATATCCAAAAGTCATTTGGTGCAGAGAAACTATCTAAGATGAGTAATATGTGGGAGGTTGTAATCCATTGGAACTATAAAGGAAGAAATGGTACTAAACAAGGAAAGGTATTTGTCATGCAGTTTAGCACATGCACACTGGAACGAGGACTGTGACAGTCAATAAAAAACGGCGAAAATCAGTAGTAATTGTTTGTATTTATTTTATTAGTACACATTTTCAAAACAAAGCAGGTACCTGAATTTATGACACTGCTTCGCTCAGTAGAAAGCGAGTGCCTAAATGTAAACACACGTTCATGGGAGCTCTGTGCACGCCCAATCACACAGTAGCGGGAGGACCCAACGGTAAAACGAAGCTTGAGTTTATTGGAATCACATTGATGTGGCTGCCGGTGTTTTCATCATTCTTGACATTAAACAAGGGGGGGGGGGGCGGGAGGGCTCAAAAATAAATAAGACATGAATACATTCTCACACCTTACTTCTCTGGAGTGGACCATTTTCTTAGGTGTTCAACACGTCGCAGAAAAATAAAGTGTAATTTTAGAATTTCCAATTACACAAAATAACTTTTACAGTACTGGTGGAAGTTCTGCATTTAGATGCAAGTATTCCTTAAAAAACACAAAGAATTAAAGAGGACAGACGAGGCACCAACATCTTAAACAAGGAACTTTACTGATACTCCCCTCCCCTCCAACAACGTGTAACAGTGAAGAACGAAAAAAAGGACAGTAAAAGACAAATAAAAAAAATATATATAAAATTCATGTTCAACTCGTTTTGTATTCTGGATCGGTCAACCAACATTCATAAATACGGATGCAGCTTTTTAAGTCACAATCTGATTTTAACAGCACTAGAAAAATCATGATCAAAGGTCCAACCTTGATTTCTAAATGCTGCCCACGTTTGACCAGATTTCAACTAGCCACAAAAAAAGAACACAATAAATATTATTAAATTAAAAAGGTCCATACAAAAATAACATACTATAAATAAAATGCTGGCTTGCTGAGAACGCGCCAGCCCTTTATCTGGTCGAACGACACCGCTCCGCGAGGCATGACGGACAGTCCAGGTGACATGCCAGGAAAATACTTGCAGGAAATGGAGGCAAGGCCGAGAGTATTTCAGGCACACGACAGAAATGTTTCCATAGTCTGCAGTCCATAAATTCAAATGCAGAATGAGAAAGAGTATGTGAATGTATATATGCATATATGTATATATATATATATATTTATAAATATTTATACTTTATAATTTAGCATGGCATGCATGTATTGGTAGGGCACCTATTGTACAATATAATACAGAGGAAGAGAACTTTCCAATGCTACAGTTTTGCAATGAACAGTGAACAAGTCGGCGTTGACTGCATTCGTCTGTAGTGCAGTAATAGCCCAGACTCCAAAAAGACAACTGTTCCACATTGCATATGAGAAACTGTATTCACACTGACAGTTAAAATGATTCCAGACACAGAGGGACTGGCAGAACAAGTGCAGCTCTGGGCCAAGAAGTAGTGTTTCTATGAATTTTAAGGGAGTGGGGTTGTCCTTTGAAAATCCAAAGGTACTGCTTTGGCAGCAAACAGAAAAGCTCAATAAAAACGCTTAACAAACAAACAGGCAACGCTGGCCAGAGCTGCAGGACTACAGCAAGCAGATCGAACGCGCCACGCCCCATGCCCATCTCACCTTCTCTAGGGTAAGGGGAGCAACATACTACACTTCGAAACCAGGAAGATATTAAAATGGAATCTATTGGATTTTTTTTTGGTCTTAAAAATGGGTGCCTTTTCTACTGGAGTGCTGTTTTTTCCAGCTGCTTTGAAATGAAATGAGATGGACAAGCTGTGGAGGCACTGCTGGCAGTGAAATGTCGAAGACCAGGATTCAAAACATAATACGATTAATATGGAAATCGATCACATGTGAAAAAGCATTCACAGATCTGGCTCTGAAATCTGCTTAGTGCTTTTATTTCCGAGCCGGCCTCCCATCTGTATAATTTACTTGTAAATATCCAATGAGGACCCCAAGGTTGGCTAATGTTCACGTATTTAGTCATTTACCTTCTGGATAGATGGCTTCCTCACTGTAACGCGGCGACCCAAAAGGTATTAAAGTAAGTCGGCAACCATGATTTCCAGGCTGCAAAGCGAGCCTTAATGAAGCGAGTGAGAAGGCTGACTAGGGAGACAGTGGACTGCCGAGATCAACCAACTGGAAACCCACGAAGATCTCATTTACATCTCTGTGGATGGTTTACCCTGGGAGGGCAAGGCAAGAGCACCCACACTAGAGAGTACCAGAAAACTACACACAAGGACAGTGGCGTGGGACAACGCACTCTCTCCAGCCCACTCCTCCATAGGGAACTAGATCCTAGGCACCCACTCACGTTAGCTTCTGGCAACTCCGCCAGCAAAGGGCAATCATTTTATGCAACCTTTTAACTGACAACAGAAAAAAAAAGAGAAGGATCACAAACGAGAAGAGCAATAAGATTCAGACTGCAATTAGGTTTCTGGGTTGTAAGTGCATTTTAAACAAAGCACTATAAATACTCTTAAATATAGGATACGAATACTTGCTAGGCATAATACGAGTTTTTAATATGGACATATCTGCAAGTTTGAGGCACCTAAGGTCTCGGGAATGCTGAAAAGACGACCTCCACTTAACACCAACAAAATGTCCATGCTTCAAAAAAATCACACCACTTCCCATCCTCTTAATTCCCAGTGTCCAAACGGGACAACAGCATTTGAGGCAGTGATGTGGTTTGAAACTAAGAAACAAAAAACATCACGCATGTTTCCTGGTTTCCTTTCTTTACAGGGCCTTTAACAAGCAAGACATTTCCAAAATAGGCGATTGGGATGAAAATATTGTGTATTCTTGTTTTAAGTAGTCAATTCACTTGCTCTACTCCAATACAAAATTGTCCTGATCTGCTTGCTGCTTTCTTGTAGGCAATCCTTGGCCACTTGTTTACAAGTTGTATCAAAAACAAAAGGTTATTGTAAGCGTACTTTCTTTAGAAAGTAAGGACCAACACTGATTTTTTTTCTCCAAGTATACAGTACAAAGACACAACATGCTTCAGGGGTAAGTGTTTGAGACACCCACCATATCAGTGACAGTGCATGGCTACTATCTGCTGAGTTTACTGGACACCTTATTTTCCCTCAAGGAGGACTTCCCACGCGTGACTTTACTGCTTGTTGAATGGTGTGGGCTGCCAGGTCCCTTCAGGCCATTTTTGTTCGGTTTGCTGCAATAGTGCTCTTGCTGACATGACCGCCTGGAGGAAGATGACCCAGAAAAGCTGGGGGGTGATTTACTCCGCCCAAGATGAGGGGACGAACTCCTCTGATCATGATGGGGCCTCCCAGCCCTTGAGGGAGATGAACTGGCAGTGCGAGGCAGGGAATTGCTGCGTGGTGAAGCGCTGGGGCTGCGCCGTGGTATAACTGGACTTTTGGGTGGTGTTTTGGGGCTGTGCGGAGAGCCTGGACTTTTTGATTGAGTGGAACTTCGGGTCTTTTGAGAGCCATTCTGAAGAATTTGAGCAAGGCGGGAGAAAAGATCTGAGTCCGAGTTGCCACTTCCCAGCACTTTGTATCTACGCAATCTTAAAAAAGGAAAAAAAAAACGCAATTAGTTTCACGTAATACTGTATCAATCAACAATTTCTTTCACATGCATTCGTTCAAGATGGATTTTCATGTTCGGTTAAATGATTGATTCTCAAAGTATCACTAATGACCATAAGGAAAGGACACCTGCTTTATAAACATATTTCAAGAACACTGTACTGTAGCAGCCCTGCACTCTTGTAAAATTATGTGTTCACAGACATTGTTTTCTATGACTTGTGGCAAGTTGTTTCTAACCGATTGTGTTTCTGAATCAGCATGCTGCACTATTGATGTCTCCTTATCTTGTCACACTCTACAAAATATTTGATTAAAGTCGAATTTCAGTGTAAAATTCAAAAACCTTATTTACCCGCATTACTCCCAAAAGGAGGAAAGCTAGTAAGGTTGCGTAGGATATGATGGGTCAATGCGGAAAAGTGTAAAGAAATACAGGAGTAAGAAAAATCCAAATTCTGCATCAGTAAATATTTAGGATGCCAGGAACTCAGTTACTGCTTGTGTAACTGGACCCAGAGAGACCAGATCAGAGGACATCATAGGTTTAATTGGACAGGATTGCACTACTCATGGAGGCTTGTCAAACCTCTTTGGCATAGATGATTTTGCCCTAACCACCTTACCATATGGAGACTTATCTAGCAGATGGAGAGACAGCCAGACCAGGATACCATTCGTCCATTGGACTCTTGATATTATCACTGGCAACTTAGAAGGAGAAAATATAAGACAGCCTTCTCACATTAAATATTGGCTAACAGTAGCCTGTATACTTTCCCTCAAGGCCTTTAGCCCAAGCAGAGCACACAACGAAAGTCAAAGAAACATAATCTGGACCAAAACCAATGAAACACATACGTTGAGTTGTTACTTGTAAATCTACTAAACAGATTTCGTAATGCTTGGGTTAAACTCCAGGTACCGTTAATATTAGATGTACGTGTTCTGCTGCATATGCAGGCCGTCATTTTGTAACATTTCTGGATTACAGTAGGGCATTTTGGCAACAAACGAGAAATTGTGGAAAAGGAAGTGCTAATCACACATTCCACCACAGCCAAACAACCAACACCACCAACACCACCAATGGTCACCAACTGCTGTATAATACATAAAACAGTCATGAATCTTGCAAAATGTCAGTGAGGCAATGTCTTTGCCTGATTAAATCCACAAGGACACAACCAAACTGCGCTGAGGCACTGATTTATCATGAAACTGAATTTTAATCCAAAGAGAACAGCCGACACATGTTTCGACCTCACAGTCTTCTTCCAGGCTGTTTAATTGATTGATTGATTGTTTATTTGTATAGCACCAATACACAATGTGTTTCAAAGCGCTTCAAGGGGGAAGGGAACATGGAAAAATTCAGATTACATTCTTACAGGTCCTCGAAAACTTCTGAATGTGAGAAAGAAACTATCATATCATAACAGATAGTACAAGTGCATAGAACAATAAGGGAGAGGTGGGGAAGGAACAAAGACAATACTAGCAGTAGCATTACTATGCCTGATGACAATTGTTGCAGTGCAAGAGTCACAAGAGGAGGAGAGAAGAGGGGAGAGGACGAGAGGAACATAGAGGGTCACTGGAAAAAGTGGCTTTGGTATATGTTGCTCTGGGGGGGCAACGCCTTATAATCCCTGGAGTAAAGAGTCGGTATTGTATTCCTAATAGAATGCCAAGTCTATAAGGTAATGTAGCAAATACACGGATGTCGCAGGTCACTGTATCCAGACGGTAGTAAAGCCTAACCGTCACCATAAACAGTGTAAAACAGAAGAGATTCCAGGACTCAGCGCCATCAAAATATATGTTCGTTTAATTGTGTTGCATTGTCACACATTCAAAAACGTCACTGTAGTAGTAACGGGGTAAGATCCCAAAAACAGAATCTTCACTCAACGAACAGACAGTCACACGCATCGGCTATCAGAGGGTCAGCGACTGAACCAAGATAGTACTGGGGAGGGAGAGGGAGGAGAAGACAGAAGGAAAGGGGGGGGAAGACAGACAGTCTATTATCAGAGGTCAAGGTACAGTGATAAGAGTAAGTGCTATGGTGGAAGAAGTGAAAGAGGCAGAGGGAGGGGAAGGTGGCTGCAGAAGGCAAGCAGCTACGATTACTATGCCTGATAATGATGTATCAAAATAGCTAACAATAGTATTATAACACATCCATTCATAATCCCCAATATACCTAACACAACATACATCAATGAAAAGCATGAAGTACAGACATCAGGGGCATGAAGGTTGGGTCATATAAACATGATTGTTATCACAAAATATTCCAGCAATGTATAATACAAATTGAGGTATGTATAACCAACAACCATCAGTTAATAGGGTGCTCCCATAATGTTTGGAAAGGAACAAGTTACTTACCTGTAACTTGTTCTCCAGCATGGGTCTGGCATGGATTCACATGCTCATGAATATTCCCCGTCGTCAGGCTGGGAATCCTCGGTAAAGAAAAAACCAGTATCAGTTTCGTTTCTGATCTGTCTTTCGTAGTAATAACCAATCACTGGTCTCTGCGTCATACTGACCACAGCCAATGACTGCCCTCTACCTAAGCACCGCCTCTGGCAGCCATCTTCAGATTTGGAAGCACGTGAAGTGGCAGTATGACCAAGTGAAGAGCCGCAGAGGGGTAGGCGGGAGGGTTCGCATGTGAATCCATGCCAGACCCATGCTGGAGAACAACAGTTAGAGGTAAGTAACTTGTTCCTTCTCCAGCATGGGGTCTGGCATGGATTCACATGCTCATGAATAAAGAATACATAGCAGTACACACATGCACAACCACGGGAGGTGGCAAAGGCTCAACATTAAGCATTACATCAAACTCAACATTAAGCATCTTACCTCCTCACCAGGCTCACCTCAGGCGAACAGGTTGCGCAGCACTGCTTGGCCGACCCTGGACTCCTCCCTGGAGTCCCGATCGACGCAGTAGAATTTCGTGAAGGTGTGCGTCGACCTCCACGTAGCAGCCCTGCATATGTCCAGCAGGGGCACACCAGAAAGGAACGCCGTGGTAGCTGCGATCGCTCTGGTGGAATGGGCTCTCGGACGGCCAGGCAGCGGTCGGTTTGCCAACCGATGACAGTACATGATACAGCCGGAGAGCCATCTGGAAATGGAAGCCTTCGAGAGAGCCTTCCCCTGATTGACAGGTCCAAAGTTCACAAAGAGTTGTGACGTCTTCCGAAAACACTTCGTGCGGTCCACGTAGAACTTCAGCGCTCTAGCCACATCCAGCGAGTGCAAAGTCCTCTCAGCCGGCGACGAAGGCGACGGGAAGAACACAGGCAACACCAAGGGTTCGTTGAGATGGAAGTCCGACGGTACCTTGGGCATGAAGGAGGGGTGCGTCCTGAGCACTACCCTCGTGTCGTGAAAGTCAAGTACGGGGCCTTGCAGGAAAGGGCCTGGATCTCTCCCACCCGTCGTGCGGAGGTGATGGCCACAAGAAACGCTGTTTTCCACGACAGAAACTTCAACGGGGCCGAGTGCAGAGGCTCGAACGGAGGTCCCATGAGCTTGGCCAGCACCACGTTGAGCTCCCACGCCGGGGCCGGAGCCTTCACCGGCGGGAACGATCTGAACAGTCCCTTCATGAACTCTTTCACCAGACGATGAGACCACAAGGACGTCCGGCCCGTGGTTCTGGTGTATCGGGAGATCGCAGCAAGATGAATCTTGATGGACGCGTGTGCCAGTCCAGCTTTGGCCAGCGTCAGCAGGTACGGCAGTACCTGGGGAGCCGTAATCCGTAGAAGGTTAATCTTCTGTGCGTGGCACCAGACAGAGAACCTCTTCCATTTGTGTCCGTAGCATTTAAGAGTCGAGGACGCCCTGGCCTTTGCAAGAACCTCTCTGCAGTCGGCCGGTATGTCGTATCCTCCAAACTCTAGCGCTGCAGGAGCCAGGCCTGCAAGTTCAGCGATTTCGGGTCGTGGTGGAGGATGGCGCCTCCTTCCCTGGAGAGTAGATCCGCGTCCCCCGGCAGCTTGATTGGCGGGGACGCTGACAAGTCCAGAAGGTCCGGGAACCATATCTGCCTCGGCCACGCAGGTGCGACGAGGATCATCCTGCACCGTGACCTCTTGAGCTGGTTGACGAGCCAGATTAGCAGTGGCAAAGGAGGGAACGCGTAGAGGAACAGGCCCTCCCAGGGGAACGAGAAAGCATCGCCCATGCTCCTCGCCTGGGGAAACCTGCTGGCGAACCTCCGGCACTTGGAGTTCGTCGCCGTCGCGAACAGGTCGATCTGGGGTGTGCCCCACCGTCGGAAGAGGCGATCCACTAGATCCTGCCGTAGTTCCCACTCGTGGCACGAGCGCAGCTCCCTGCTGAGTGAGTCGGCGATGATGTTTTTTATCCCTGACAGATGAAACGGCACCAGAAACATCCTTTGGGCGACGGCCCAATGCCACAGGTCCTGCGCCTCCTTGGACAGCGGTGGGGACCTGGTTCCGCCCTGTTTCCTGATGTAAAACATGGTGGTGGTGTTGTCGGTGAAGATCCTCACCACCTTGCCCTTGAGGGACGGGAGGAAGGACCTGAGGGCCCAGAACACTACACGGAGCTCCAGGACGTTGATATGGAGGGACTTCTCCGTCGGGAGCCAAAGGCCTCTCGCGTGCAGATTTTCGGTGTGCGCTCCCCACCCTTCCAGGGAGGCATCCGTGGTCACTGTCTCCTGGTGGTCTGGGGTCTGGAAGTCCATGCCCGCCGTCAGATGCGCGCGGATGCCCCACCACCGGACCGCTCGGCGGAAACTCTCGTCGAGTGTGATCCTCTCCTCGAAGCCGTCCGTAGTTTGGATCCAGCGCGCGTCCAGGAACTCCTGCAACGGGCGCATCCGGAGCCTGCACATGGGAATGAGGTAGATGCAAGAAGACATCATTCCGAGGAGGGACTTGATGGACCTCACCTTGGCCGCGTCGGGAACCAACATCCGCTGTACCTTGCCCAGGATGGACCTGGTCCTTTCCTCCGACGGGGAGGCCAGAAGGGACACTGTGTCGAGCTTCGCTCCCAGAAACAGTGCGTTTTGCGCGGGTACCAGGTGAGACTTGGCGTAGTTCACGGAGAATCCCAGGTCCGTGAGAAGTTGGACGGTCCTTGCCGTGTGATCCACGGCGAGCTCCCTCGTCTTGGCTCGGATGAGCCAGTCGTCCAGGTAGGGGTAGACGTGGATCCCCTCGCGGCGCAGCTGCGCCGCCACCGGTGCAAGGCACTTGGTGAATACCCTGGGTGCCGACCGTAGTCCGAAGGGGAGGGCTTTGAACTGGTAGTGACGCCCTTGGACCACAAACCTGAGGAATTTTCGGTGCCCCTTTAGGATGGGAATATGGAAGTAGGCATCCTCCAAATCCAACGACGACAGGAAGTCTCCTTCCTCCAGCTGACCCAGGACGTGCTGGAGGGTGACCATCCGGAACTTTTGCGCCTTGATGAACTTGTTCAGACGTCGCAGGTCCAGGATGGGGCGCCATCCCCCCGTCGTCTTCTTCACGAGGAAGTATCTCGAGTAAACTCCGGAGCCCCGAAGCCTCTTTGGGACGAGTTCGATGGCGCCCTTCCTGAGCATCGCCTTTACCTCCAGGAGAAGTTGAGGGACGTGAAGTTCTTTCCTGGCCACGGGGGGGACGCGCGGACACCTTCTTTGAAACTCGAGCGCGTGGCCCCGGGCCAAGGCGTCCAGCACCCAACGGTCGGTGGAGATGGACTCCCACACGCTGACGAAGCTCGCCAGCCGGCCTCCCACCGGGGTGCTTCGGTGGGGGCCCGACCCCACGGTCGGTTCAATCCTGCTTCGACGAGGCTTTGCCGCCTTGACCTCCTTGGCGACGACGGCGGGGTCCGCCAGACTTGCCTCGTCCTCTGTAGGCCTCCTGAGCCGACGAGCGGGCCGCTTGACGGTAGGTGGAGAAACCGCCGCCGGAAATTTTGGAGGCGCCCTTGCCTCCGCTGCTCCGAAAGGGCGTCCGTCGTTGTTGCAGAACTCCAAGGGCCCGGGCCGTCTCGGTGTCCGCTTTAATGGCCTGAAGGGAATCGTCCACTGTTTTCCCAAACAGGTTGTTCCCATCGAAGGGCATGTCCAGGACTCTGGTCTGAACGTCTTGACGGAAGTCCGTAGCCTTGAGCCATCCACGCCGCCTAAGGCAAACGCCGTTGCCCAACTGGCGGAACCCAGTGTCGGCGATGTCCGTCGCAACGGTAATGGCGAGGTCCGAAGCCACCTCACCTTCCTGCAGGATCTCCAGGTCCTCTGCCCTCTTGTCGTCCGGCAAGAAGTCCAGCAGGGGAGCCAGTTTGTACCAGAGCTCCCTGTCGTAGCGGGCCACGATAGCCAAGGCGTTGGCCGCTTTAATCGTCGTCGCCGCAGACGAGATGACTCTGCGTCCCATAGCGTCCAATTTCTTTCCCTCGCCGTCCGGTGGGGAAGTCGATGTGGAGGCCGCACACCCCCCCCCGCTTTTTTCCTGGCCGCCGCGGAGACGACGGAGTCCGGGGTAGGCTGCGCCCGGAGGCACAGGGGGGCCGTGTCCGGGACCCAGTACTTCTTCTCGTACCGGTCTCTTCTAGCTGGCGTTGTGGAAGGGTTCTTGAGGAGGGTGAGGCCCACATCCCAAATGTCGTCCAATAGAGGCACTGAGAGGACCGTCTTCCTCTTGGCCTCGCGCCGCTGATAAAGGAAACCTTCCTTCTTCTTCTCCTCAGGGCAGAGTTGGAAAAGCTCGGATGCCCTGGTGATCATGGAGTGGAACGATCCAATCTCGTCGGGCGGAGAAGCCCTGGTGGGAGGCGACGACGGTACATCCTCGTCGTATACCTCGTCATCCGTACCCGTCGCTGCCGTGTCAGTCCCCGTATCATCCCCTCGGGTGGACGGGGAGGAGGGCTGGAAGGGGCGCGACGGCTGAAAAGGAGGCGGAGGGTGGATCCTTCTTTTCTTGGTAGGGGGAACACCAGAAGGTCCCGGTTCTGGGTCCCCCGACGGGAGAGGTTCCGTCGGCAACGGTAGTCTCGTCCTTATCTCTGAGCATAAGGACTGTATAGCCAACAAAATGGCCGCCGAGTTGTCTCGCGGCGCTGGCAGAGGGGAATCCGACGGGCGATCAGGGGCCCCTTCGGTACCCTCGACGATGTCGTCACCTGCGTCGGGATCCATCCCGACGGGCCGGTCTTCTTCCACGCCGAGGCCGTGGCTTAAGACTTCGACCAGCTCCTCCTCCGAGGTTGAGGCCGAATCTACGACGACGCCCTGCCCCCCCCTTTTTCTTCCCCACGGGGGATTTCACGGGGGTCCTATCGATGGGCACAAAAGAGGACTCCCTCCGAGGTGGCAGGGAGACTCTGAGCCCCGAGGTCGCCACCACTGGTGTAGCCTCCACAGGCTGAGCCAGGGCCGCCGCAACAGTTTCGATAGAGGGCTTGGCCGGATGGATTAAGGCCTTCACCACCCTAGGTGCGCTCACCGCCTTATCCTTGAGGGGGGGGGACACTGCCTCGCTCCCCCTCCGCCTTCGAGCTCGACCGGGGCCTCTCCAGGAGCTTCGCCGGGTGCTCGGCCTTCCTCTTACCCGACCCAGAGCGTTGGCTCGTGGTTGATGGTGCCGGGGAGGGTGCGCCCTGCCTGGCGCCCGTAGAGCCTGACCGTTCGGCGCTCCCGGTGCCAGCGGACTCGCGGTGCTTGGCCTTATGTTGGACCCCCGTCGCCGGGGCGTCCTCAAAGGTCTTAGAAGACCGCTCGGCTTTCTTCCTCTTCTTCTCGCCGGACGGGCTCTTCCCTTCCAGCCAGTTGGCGAGACGTTGATGGCGGTCCTTCATGGTCCGCTCCGACATGTTGCCGCAACACGCACAGTCCTTATCCACGTGCGTCTTGTCCTCATGTAGGCAGTAAAGACAAAAAGAGTGTTCGTCCTCCTTGAAGACGTTCTGCAGCTGGCATCCAGGGCAGACCCTGAACAGCTTTCTGGGCGTCGAGCTCCCCTTCTCCTGGGCCATGACCGGGCCTGAGAAACTTCTGGAGTCCTCCAAAAGCGTAGCTCGACGAAATCTTCACCCTTGAGGGGCACAGACGAATCCGACACGGGTCCCCGTTGATCGGATGGAGAATCGGTGGAGCTTGAGGCTCTTTTGACCGAAAAAACGAAGTTTTTGAGAAAAAACGTGAAAAAATAGCACTAACGCTCGAGAGCAATAGCACGAGGATCCCAACACATGAACGTGCGGTAAAAATCTGAAGATGGCTGCCAGAGGCGGTGCTTAGGTAGAGGGCAGTCATTGGCTGTGGTCAGTATGACGCAGAGACCAGTGATTGGTTATTACTACGAAAGACAGATCAGAAACGAACTGATACTGGTTTTTTCTTTACCGAGGATTCCCAGCCTGACGACGGGGAATATTCATGAGCATGTGAAATCCATGCCAGACCCCATGCTGGAGAACAGAACAATCATTCAGATTACGGACATGAAGAGAAAAACCAAGAAAGAACAGTATGTCCCCCTTACTATTGCCCTAGTTATGGAACCTCTGGGCGTGAGGTTGCAGGAAGATGTAGGAGTAGTGGGGAGACGGGTGGGGGATGCAGAGTACTAGCTGGAGATGTACGCGGATGAAGTGCTGCTGCACATGCAGGACATAGTGCGCTCGACCAGGAGGGCCTTGGAGTTGGTTGGGGAATATGGGGCGGTGTCTGGGTTTAAGGTGAATGCATCTAAATCGACTCTTTGCCTGTAGTAGAGGGGAGCAAGCAGATGTCAGAGACTTTGAGGTGTTGGTGATCCTGATAGAGAGGAGTCAGATCAAGTACATGTGAGTGCAGATCACCAGAAAGCTGGAGGGGCCATACGAGGCTAACTAACGCCCCATTGCTCCGCAAGTTGACTCGCTCTGTGCTGGCTCGGAAGGCAAAATATGATTAAAATGACCATGCATCCCAAGGTGCTGTATTTATACCAGATGTTGCTAATAGGCATGCAGGAACTGCAGGTGCAAGCAGAGAGTAGCGGGGGTGCGCCTTCCAGACATGTACACCCTATTATAGGGAATTGCAGTTCAGGGCATTGGTGGCGCATCTGCAATTTGATCGGAAAAAGCAATGGGGGGGGGGATCAAAAACTACCTCTTGAGACCCGTAACAGTGGGAGAGTGGCTCTGGGCGCAATGGGCGGACATTCCACAGAAGGTTAGGGATCATGCGATACTGGGCCAGTTTTGGATGCTTTGGAGAGATTAGAAGGGTAGGAAAGGGGTCACTTTGTGGCCCTCGCCACTAAGTCATATCTGGGCTCCCCCAATAAGAGATGGCTTCCAAGAACGGCTCCAGTTCCAGAAATAGTTTGAGGCAGGCCTGGACCGTGTGGGGCAGGTAGTGAAGGGAACAACATTCTTAGAGATCGATGCCCTGAAGGAAAGCCTGCAAATAGGGACGCTCCATATATTTAAGTACCTGCAGCTAATGGGTGTCCTCATGACTCCGAAACGGAAAGACTGCCTTCAGAGATCGTTGACATCCACAGAAACGTGCTTAGTACTGTCCGTGCCACGAAGGGCCTGATAACAGGTTTGGCTCCTTATTGGAGGTGGGAATGAGTGTGCCTGATACACATAAGAAGTCGTAAGGGGACCTAGGGATAGAGTTAGTGGAGTCTCAATGGAGGACCATGTATGTGAGTGCGCATCAGACCTCCATAGCATGGCAATTCAAGCTTCATGGCATCAAGCTGCTGTATAGATGGCAGTGGGATCCTGTGCGACTTTTTAGGATGTTCCCAGAGGTAAGCCCAAAATGTTGGAGGGAGTGTGGGGGAGATACTGATTACTGGCATATGTGGTGGCCTTGCCCCATCATACAGACGCGTTGGAGGGAGGTCCTGGGATGGATCAAGGCTCTAGATGGAGTAGACAGAGGCCTGGACCCCCTACCTGTACTTTTTGGGTTTGAGGTTGTACAGGAAAGATGGATCAGGGTACCCCACATGGTGCACATCCTCCTGCTCGCCGCCCTTGTCTGTGTGGTGATGTGCTGGAAGAATTTGGTTTTACCCACAAAGCGGCAATGGGTGTTAAAGTCAAGGGACATTTACGATAATGCGAACCTGACGGGAGCCCTCCATGGCCGCAAACTGAGCAATGGAATGGGCTCCCTTTCTATCTGAGCAGAAGGCCCGTCCAGACTTATTTGAGTGAAGAGGGAAAGGGAGGGGTGAGCCATGGAAGTGTGATGCTATGCAGTGGGTGCAAGGCTATCACATTAGCCACACACAGGGACTTGTCGCGCCAGGATGAGTGACTTCCTGATCACTGGACAATGGACTAGCAGACTTTGAATGTGCTTAGGAATGTTAGATGAGAAGATATTGTTGGACTGCAAGCCCAGGGGAGGGAGGGGGTGGGTGCGACGCAGAGGGTGTTGGGGGGAATGCAGAGGGTGTTGGGGGGATAGCCAGGGGCGGGAGTTTGTTTTTGCTGGGGGGGGAGGGGGTTTGTTGCGAAGCGTGGTTAATGGGAGTGAATAGATGCAAGTGTATGCTGAAATGCAAGGGAAATAGTCCTACTGACATTCTGTATGATATGTTGATGAAACTCTTGTTGAATTCAAATAACCTAGTATAAAATCAAGTTTAAAAAATCTAATCAGTTTCATGATAAATCAGTGCCTCAGCAGTGTGGCTGTGTCCTTGTGGATTTAATTGTGACTTAGGACACTTGGGGCATAGTGTCCTTCATTGCAAGACTGCCCGCAGCGGACAATAGTGCATCTCACTCATCTATACTTTTTTCAATTCACTGACGTGCTCAGTTGGTTCTAGCTCCTTTGCCCCACTTATCTTTTATCAATGTTTTTTCCTGACCCGTAAACAATCCTTTCCAGCATATTCTGTCTAGAATTGGTCTTATTTATTCCAGTCCTATAATATTTGGGGACATGCTTGATTGTTGTCAGGGCAAGGGTCACATTTTGGATAAACATGGCAACATTTTCAATGGTGACATTATCACTGGATATCCTCCTCAACCCCTTGCCTATTTATACAATTGGTACTACTAAGCAATGTATTTTTTTGAGATGGAAGCTCATTCCTTAACCCTTAAACTCCACCCCCTAACCTCACGCTGGGGGTTCTTGGCTGCCTTGTCCAAGACAAGATATGTTTTGGTTGCAGGGACTTGGGTGACAGATGACCACCAAACCAATTTAGAACATCCACCTTAAGGGAAAAATAGGATAATTTTCTCCAGGCAAATATACAGAAATCCTAATGGCAGGTAAACAAACGAGAACAGTGTTAAACCTAGTATTCAAGGTATCAATCGGCACAACAGTGCATTGGAGATGCAAGAAATGCCATAAGACTGCCTTAAATATCTGTATAAATTGTTGGATGAAATTAGTTATCTAGCAGATTAAGCCCCATGCGCTCCACTGACGGTAGTGTCGGAGAACGCAATGCACCAACCACTTGCTGTTACATTCTTAGGGAAAGCCTCTATGATACAAGTGTGGTGAAAACGATATATATACATCATCTGCATAGCTCTTTTCACTTCCAGCTTGTGGAACACTCGTTCCCCTAATGGATGGATCGAGTCTGGGGAGAATGGATCATTCCCAGATTGAAAGGACTGTAAGACATCACTTTTAACATAAAATTTCATTAAAACAGGCAAAGCTCCAAAAATGGTGTTTAGACCAGCTACTTGTTTTGGCCAGGAGGAAATCAGTAAAATGTGTTTATTGCAGTAACTACTGTACTCCCGAGTCCATAATTCTGTTTCTGCCACACTCTTGGGAAATCTGTCCACAGGGATGTGTCGAGAGCCTTTATTTTAGTAAAAACAGAGCCCCATTCTTTTTTCAAAAGCCAGAATACAGAACAAAGAAACCCCTCTCTCCTTCCCCCACCACCTACCACCTCGGTGGAAGAGCAGCAAAAATTGAATTTGTCAGTTGCAATAACAAGGACTGTACCACAATTACACCATCGTCAGTCGATCCCACAGGTTCCCCTCATTGTCCGAGCCATCCCACTCACCAGTGATATAGGCACTGCTGTGTTTATCGGGGTCCCAATCCGTAATTCTCCATGAAGGCCGACCACTCACCCTCCTTTGACCACTTTGCGTCACGCAGAGATGCTGTGATGTTCTCCATCGTGTAAAGGTCCATTGCTTTAGATATCCAATCTCTGAGTGGGGAGCCTGTTTCTTTTCCAACCCACCACAAGACATGCCCTGGCAGCATGCAACAAGAAATGGGGCATATGCAAGAGCACTCGCCATACATCAACCTCCTTCACCAAACCAAATAAAACTACCATGTATTCAAGGGGTCTTGTAACGCCTTCCACCCTGTAAATCCATCCCAACACCACCTTCCAATAGGTCTGCACTGCCACATACGACCACCAATTGTGCCAGTACGAGGCCTGCTGCCCACAACCTCTCCAGCAGTGAGGGTCCACACATGGAAACATCTTGAGAGAGCCTCACTGGGTCAACTTTCCACCTATGCAGAAGGTTGATCCTGTGCAGCTTGTACTGACACAAGACCGCCGTCTTGTATGCAGCTTTGCACATCACCTCCCATTGCTCCCCCTCAATGCATTCATTCATATCCCTTTCCCGCCTAAGCTGGAGAGTCTCTGTGTTATCCCTATTAGCAGCCCTAGGGCCTTCTAAAGCACCAAGGTCAGGCCCTTCCCACTTGCCACTCTGTCAAACACCACCTCTATCGAGGTCAATTCCCTTTGCAACAACTCCATCCATTTACCCACCGTCAAGACCCCTCTCAATTGCATGTACAGAAAAACCGAGAGGCTGGGGGCCAAGTGCCATCTCTAGGTCCTGTAACTAAATAAATGTACCCTTTGACCACATCTGGCCCACTCGCTCAAGTCCCGCTTCATACTATGATTGAAACCTTGACGGCTCCAGGATATCGTCCCTCATTTGGGCTGTGTGGGGGGGGGCTCAAGTAGCCGAGCAGAGAAGGCCATGTTGTGACACCCCTCGTTGCAATCCCAAGTCTACAGATGCCCCATAGCACTGTTAGGGCACTATGACCCCTCACCCTTCAGGGGATCTGATCCTTCGGGGCCCACAACCATTCCCCAATCTTGACTGGGCGCAATAGATGGTTTTTCAATGTGAATCATTGATTTTGAGAATCCATCCGGATGCAAGGTATCACTAACCTCAGCCGCGCGGCCCTATAATACCTTTCCACATCCGGCAGCCCCACTCCCCCTAGCTCCTTGGGCAATATCAGAGTCTGGTACGCTATACATCGCCTTTTCCCCCCCACCACAAAAATAGAAATATCCTAACGCTGAGCTCATAAAACAGACGCCCAGTCACCTTAACCGGGAACATATGAAAGGCAAAGGAGTCTTGAGAGTATTACCATCCTTAACGCATCCAGTCTCCCCATCGAGGAGATTGTCAACCTCCTCCCCGTGTCCAGGTCCTGGTATAGGGAGGCCAAAAGAGGGGGGGGTAATTCGCCTCGATTACTTTGTCTAAGGATTTTGCCACATTCACCCCTAAGTACCCTAAGGAGCCTGTACAGGTCTCCATGCCCAGATCCTGCATTGCTGACCCCCCACGATCTGCCTTTGTTCTAAAGGGAAATAGTACAGACCACCCACACTTGATATCAAGAGCCACCGGGATCAAGCTCTCTGGACTCGTGAGGTGTGGCAGGATGTCGTCTGCATTCATCTCCAACTTGTACATCTGATCCTCAACCCAAATACCTTCCACAAGGAGAGCTCTTCTGATCCTCTCAGCCAGAGGCTCAATTGAGTGGCCGAACAACATAGGGGAGAGAGGGAAACCCTGTCTGGTCCCACAGGATAGGGGGAAACGTGCCGATAAGCGCCCGTTAACAGAGACCCTTGCTGTGGGATCCCTGCAGAGAGCTGAGACACCCCACAAGAACCCTCTTGAAGCCCTCCTGAAGCCGAATTTCTGAAGCATCGCGAAGAGAAAACCAGAGGCCACCCTGTGAAATGCTTTTTCAGCATCCAGCACCAACAGGGTTGGGTTACCTCCACTATCTCCAGCCCAAACCATGAGGTTAAGGGTTTTTCCGAGTGTGTCTGCCCTATGCCTCACAGGGATGAAACCAACATGGTCTATATGTATCAGTTTTGGCAACACGCATTAGATTCTGGTGCCCAGCAACCTGGGGAAAATATTGGCATTGACGTTCAAGAGTGAAACCGGCCTGTACGATGTGCACTGTTTTCTATGTTTCCCCTCCTTTGTACAACTACAATTAAAGCCTTCCAGAACGTGGAGGGAGCTTCGCCTGCAAGTAGGATCTCGGAGTACAATTTGGCCAAGAAAGGGCAAAGCATCTTTCCCCCCACCCCAGGGGCTGTACCAGTGGGGAGCTGCAGGATGACCGACTGGAGCACCTCCCTGGAGACTGGCTCCTCCAACCCCCTCACCTCACCTCCCCGATTGCTCAGGTGTCAGACTCAGCAAGGAGATTTCAGCTAGATAAGAAGCAATCTCTTCCCCCTCCGCCACACTCTACGGTGTGTAGAGGGCCTCGTAATAGGAGGCAAAACACTGTGGGATTTCCCTCGGATCCACAGTGGGCTCACCATCAGGATTATCCATCTCCTGCACGTATCTGGATGCCCTCTGTGTCCGTAACGTAGCTGCAAGCAAGGATCCCGCTTCATCACCCTTTTCATAGAATATCTGCCTCAGATACTGCAGTTTACTGATGTCCCTACGTAGCTTCTCCCGCAGAAGGAGTCTCTTTTTCATCCGGTGCCCTCACTGATCAAAATACCCCACCATGTGGCTTTGGATGCTTCCCAAACTGTGCAAATAACTACCTACGCAGTATCATAAAGGGCAAAATACTCTTCTATAACAGCCTGCATTTCAGACTCAAATACTGTCTCCTTCCAGAGTGCCTCACTGCACCTCCACAATCCCCTCCTCTGCTCCAGGTTCGGGAGGGAGCTGTCCATAGACAAGATGTCATGGTCAAACCACCCATTTGTGATGACGCCACTGGACTCCACATTCTTTCATTGATCGTTCGGGACACAGAGATAATCAATTCTGGTATAGGTACCATGGGGTTGTGAGTAGAAAGTGAACCCCCCCCCCACGCGTCCCCATTCGGGTTACCCTCGCTCCAAAAGTTACCTAAACCATGGTGCACATCCCTGCCAAAAAAAACAGCAAAGACTTTTAACCCCTCAATCCAAACAATGAACAGCAAGTACAATTCCAAGAAAATTTAAACTCTCCAACATGCCCCTTTGGCATGCAGTCTCTCGGTATCTTATTCTGTGACACTGATGGGTCTCTTTCTAGGTCCTTTAGATGAGCAGGTTCTTCCGCTTCTTCTTTCTTGGTGATCCTGAAATCCTCACTCCTCCTTGCAAAAACTACTGGGAACAGAAAGCCCCAATGGTACTGTATTCCCTGCTCACTCAGCCACTGGGTCAAGGGCCTACAAACGTGCCGTCTGGCCAGATTGAAGGCTGATAAGTCCTGGTACTTTCACCCCGTCATAGATGTTATCCAGATGTCTTCTAGTCTTCTCTAGAATAAGCACCATATCCTTATAATTATGCAACTTAGACAGGATTGAGTGCGGTCCACCGGGGTGGGGTGTGGGGGGGGGGGGGTTCTCCTACTCTGTGGATCCTATCAAAGTGATGTCCTTCGCCGGCTCCCCAGCCTTCTCAAACAGGGCGCCAATTATAGATTTCACCTTCCTTTACAGCTCAAGGGCACCTACGCTATCACCCTCTTTGACCCAGAGGAATCGGATGTTACACCACCTCTCCCTGTTTTCCAGGCTGTCTACCTTGAGGGAGACATCATATTCCTGCAACTCTCTCATTCGAGCGTCCATTCTCATTTCAAGAATATCTATAGACAGCGGGTTCTGATCCAATGCCTCGACATTCTGTTCCAGCTTGTCTACCCGCCCTCCCAGGGACTGTATTGAGGCCTGGATGTCACCCACGATCGAGTGCATTTCTCCCAGCGAGGCATTGAAGTCTGCCTTGGGTACTACTACCAATGTTTTCTCAGCCGACATCGGGCCCACCACCACCACCTCTGGCTTGCCTCTCTTGAATTTGTCCAGTTTCAGCGCCACTCCGTCACTGATTGCACCCCTCTCACCTCAATTCCAGGGCCTCGGCACCAGGAAACTCTCCACTGCAGATGAAGCCTGCCCTAGCAAACAGTCCCACAGGGTCTACGTATCCCCAGAAACCAACTTCCCCCTGGGCCAACTGGTATACGCCTCTATCAGAGGTTCCGTTGGGAAAAGACCTAAATTGCACTGACTGCAGGGCCCACGGTCAAAGAGCCACCAACGAGACTGGCTCCACAGCAACACACAGCAAATTCAGGCTGGGATGCAGTTCTTCCAGGCAGCAACTTGCACTTGTCCATGTGTGAGGTGTGTAACACTCCTGTCGCCAGACAATACCTCTAGGGAGGGGACCTTAACCACTGCACCAGGCTCTGGGGCTGCACACTGACCGGAACACCAGGGCCAGGATCCTCCATCCAGGTGTATGCTGCCCAACACTCCTCACTGCTTTCCTCTCCGCCACTGTAGGGACCAGTCATGCATCGGCCTCCCTGCTCCGAACCAACTAAAAGGCACAGTGCCAGGGTCTCACCTCAGTCCCCTTTGAACACATCGGACACTTAGATACCTGGCTACACTTATACATATGCACCCTTGGCATACTAGCGGAGGAAGGTGGGTGGGACATATGGAAGAAAGGGGACTATGACTACTCTAGTCACTACAGTGAGTTACTTTAATTACTCAAACGTCCCATACCCTTTCCTCTATTCTTGTGGGTGATTCCACCGAACAACAAACATAGGGTGGAGCTGTGACAACCTGCCCCATATCTAGGATGAAGCAAAAACGTTCTTCAGAACCACCTGACCAAACTCTGCATTGCGCCTGGAGCTGGTGTCCAGTGAGTAGTGCTTACAGAAGGCCGCCAAAGTGGCCCAAGTAGCTGCCTTGCTGATGACATCCCAAGAAGCCTTTTTCTGAAACGCGACTGCCGCAGCCTTGGCTCTGACCGCATGAATCCCCTCAGGAACAGGTTTGCTTATAGCTGTATACATTTCCAAAATGGCCTGAACCATCCAACGGATGATGGAAATCAGAGCCGGGGGAGTAGCCCCCAAAAGTCATAAATGATGCCTCAGACTTCCTGAAGGATTTTGTCAGAGAGAGCTCAAACTTAAGGACCCTCTTGGGGTCCAAGGAATGTGGGGCCCTCTCCGCCTTCGCCTGCAGGTTTGGCAAGAACACAGGCAGGCAGATCTCTTGATTCTGATGAAATGGAGAGACTACCTTGGGCAATACATGTGGGTGAGTACGCAACATGACCTTGTCATTGTGAAACATGGTGAAGGGCATGCACAAAGATAACGCCTGCAGCTCACTAACCTTGCACGCAGAGGTGTGAGCCAACAATAAAAAAGTCTTTAGCGTCACCAAGCGGATGTCCACAGAGGCCATCGGCTCGAAAGACCTGTGTTGCAAAGCTGCGAGAACCACATTGAGGTCCCAGATGGGATGAGGCCTGTGCACCGTAGGAGAAAGCCTAGATAACCCCTTAAGGTCGGCCTTAACAAATGGATTGGCTGCCGAAAAACACATGCTCCGGGGAATTTTTTTAAGCCCTGATGGCTGCCAAATATGCGCGGCAAGTATCCACCTAAACACCAGAACGAACCAAGTGTGCTGAAAAAGCCAGAACGTCATCCAGAGGACAGGGTCCAGACCCTTGTCGTGAGCCCAATTGCAGAACCTAGTCTATTTGCTTTTATACTCCGATCGGGCCGAGGGTCTCCTGGCCTGCTGAATGATGTCCCAGTTATCACCTGTAAATTGAGTATGCAGAAGTCTCAGCTGATTAAGAGCCAGGTCGCCAGGGCCAGTTTGGCCGGGTCCGGATGATCCACTGCCCCGCCTTGCTGCGTCATGAAGCCCCTGCTGAGGATCAGAAGATGGAGGGGACCCCTGGGTGTACAACTGCGGCAGATCCAAAAACCAGGGTCTCGAAGGCGTGTGGGGGGCAACTAGGATGAGGCTGCAGCCCACAGAAATTCTGCACTTGCAGAGGGTCCGCTGGAGCAGAGGGGTGGACGGGAACACTTACGGCCGTGCCAGCAGTTCTGAAAGGCGTCTCCCAGTGACCACCGACCTGTCCATGAGGCAGACTGGGGGCACTTGGCATACAGGGCAGAGGCTAACAAATCCAGGTCTGCAAACCCCAAATGCTGCAACAGGGACAAGGAGTCATTGTGCAACTCCCACTCATAAGTGTTGAACCCCAACCGACTCAGCTGATCCGCTTCTGCATTGCTGTCCCCCATCAGGTGGACCGCCGAAATCCGAATCCTCTCAGTATGCGCCCAATCCCAGATCGAAACCGCCTCCATGCGTAGGAGGGGGGGAATGGGTGCCACCCTGATTGTTCAGGTAAAACATTGTAGTAGAATTGTCCGTCCTGACCATAACCGACTTGTCCCCTTGAAGGCCAGGCCCACTGCCCTGAGCTCGAGCAGATTGATATGTGGGAGGGCTTCCGTCCTGGACCATGCTCCATGAATCACACAGCCCTTCAGAGTAGCCCCCCAGCGTGAAAGAGAGGAGTCCGTCATCACCACCATGGTAGGTTCCGGTTGGGTGAAGGGGGCTCCCACAGAAACATTGCCATCCATCAGCCACCAAAGAAAATATCAGGCAAAAGGAGTTTTGAGATCCTTTCCGACTGTGACCCCCGTCTCCTGATCCTATGGATCCAAATTGGCCGCTTGGTGGAGCTGGAGGTTCCTCATATGGAGAGGGGCGTGTTGAACAGTCAGCACGCAGGCCATCATGCCCAGAATGTGCTGGAACCACAATCCCGAGGTAGTCTAGTTGAACAGAAAGTGCCCCACCGTCTTGCGGAGCGACATCAGCCTCTCAGGGCATGGGGAACACCTGCTGAGCAGTAGTGTTGGAACAGTAGTGTTCCAACGCACCCCTAGGAAGACCAGATCCTGAGAAATAATTATCTTTCAACTGAGTATCACATTAAAAAAATAAGACACATTGACTGAAGAACCTGGTTTGAATGGTTGGGTCATAAGCAGAAACTAACATCAAAGTTGAAGGATTGAAAATCTTGTACACTTTTCTTGCTGGAAGGTCACAGACAACGTCGCAGACCCCCACATGGCCCTGGGTTTGGTTTATATTTTAGAAATGCAACCTTTACAAAGAGACGGCCACACTGACACAAAGTCGATAGTCATGGCAGGTATTTTTTGTAGGTATAGCAGTTATAGTAGTACAGAAAAGTAGGACAAGACATGTGCCCAAGTGAAATTCCAGAACATCTGCCTTAGTAGACAAGTACATGAACAGTTATTGTGGGTCCATAGAGGAAAATAAATGTATAAAAAAAGGTCTGTCATTGTTTTAGAAGCAAATGATTGGCATGAAGTCATTTGAAGATTTTTCTTACACATCTATCTATTCACAGGGCTAAGATAAATTGACTTTGTGTGTTCCCAAGTGCAAAAGTTAAAGTTCACACTGTAGTGACTGCAGTGCTCCAGAGAGACAGAGAGACAGAATCCTGAAGTAAGACAGGGAAATAGCTCCCAAACCGGGGTTAACAACATTGTTGGTCTAGCTTCTAGGGAACATATTCCCTGGTGGGGACTCATTTATGGCTTCCAATCCTTAGAGCAAAAACAGTTTTCATCCCACAGAAGAAGGCTCATCGGTCTTGCCCCTCCTTTGGATAGGAGCTTCTTTCATTCCAACGTCAATATTTCATGCTGTTTAAGGTCCTTCCATCTACAGTGATGGAAATATCAGACAATAAGGTGGAAAAGTGGAATCATGAGCGCTAACATCCGCCTACGTTGCTTGGTCTGCAACGCCCCCCAGGAAGGCATAGTGTGGGACAAGAGGGAGAGATCAGAGTTCTCACTAGATGCAGGGGGGCATAGAGAGCTCTACTGCACTCACAAGAAAGCACAAATGGGGTGGCATTCTGGAGTATAATCTGCTCCTGTTCCAGTTGATTCTTCCAGATTTGCATGTAATCTTATTTCTGGACCACCACAGATTTTGGTCTCAAACATGCCCTGCCTAGGAATACAAGCAGATGGCTGCCCGCAGCATTAGTGGTGCCTTTGCAAAGTATATGTCCCAGAGGCATTCCTAGGAAAAGACCACAATTCCAACAACAAACTGCACCCATTAGTTAGGTCCAATTCACAATCTATTTTCCATCAACGTAACCACAATACCACGCAGTGCCTAGAGCTCAATGTTACATCTTAGTCTCATCCTAGACGTTAATATTCCTTCATGAAAGGGTGGTGGAATATGGCGTTCACCCCTGCTGTGCGGGGAGGAGGGGGGGGGGGGTGGCCATGGCCAGTAATGGCCTGCCAGCTTGAGCCAAGGTCTGTGGGCTGTTACCGGCCATGGCCTCACCCCACAGCAGGGGTGAAAGCTATTTGCACCCAGGGGCTTAACCGGATTATCTCCTGAGGCAAAACATTATGGCCTCCACCATAGGGAAAAGGGACAAAGTCCCTTTTCCATTTCCACGACAGCGGCTGGGAGATGGGAGGAGAGCCGGGACCTGAGCACAAAGCTCCGGTCCGGCAGGTCAGCGGGGAGGGAGGGATGGGTTGGTTTTGTTTTTGGGGGGGTGGGGAGGCAACAGGGAGAGGCTCCCAGTTGCCACCCCACATAAGAGGGGAAAAAAAAGATGGAGCCACCCGAGGTAGAGCCTTGGGTGGATGGAACAGCGGTCGCAGAATGTGTATTCTCCCCCGCTGTTCCAGCCACCTCATTGGCTGAGCGCCATTCCCCTGGGTGTGAAAAGCAGATGCCCCCATTTGGTCGTTGTAAACTATAGGTACCTTAGTTTTCAGACTTGTCCAGTGCTTTTATTCTTCCAGCTATCTCACAAGAGTGTGTTTGTGCCCCTAATACTGGATGAGAGAGACCGCTTATCCCTTTCAGGACACATTTTCTCAGCATGAGAAATGCCTGCTCAGTGAGTGGAGTACACAGAAAATGCACCCGAAACTAACTTGCCATCTGTCTGAAACCCAACAGATGTTATATGAACATGTTATGGTTCAAATGTGTGCCTTATTTTAATAGCTAGACAGTACTTTCTGGTGAAGCGCTAGCACAGACAGTTCCATATTATGCGAGGTTTCACTTCGGAAACCTGTGGTTGGTTCATGAAAAATATGAATAGACTGAAAGAAACCAAGTTCTATAAATTGAATTTCATAAAGTTAGTGATTCCAAAGAATTGACATCTACAGTTTCTCCCCAAAACATGTGTCAATACTTTTTAGTAGTGACCCGACTTGGTGAGGATGTTCATATTGGACACTGCCAAAGGGGACCTTTTTAAAAATAGAATAAATCCTGCACTTTTACTTCATCATGGTTTGAACTGCTTTGTCCACAGAGTTGCAATATGTGTAATGAAATGAAACAGCAAAACATGACAAGGGAACACAAACAACAAGTAGCAGAATGGCATAGAATGGCAGCCCATGCATGACCTTATGGCAGAGTGCAATACATGGCAAAAGCAAAGCTTGACGGGATATCCAGCCAGAAGCTGCAAGGTACAATTACAGAAAGATGAATTTTGGTATAACATCGAGCTAGGCAAAAGAGCAAATTACCTACCTTTGGGAAAGTTATTTCGGATGCATATCATTCCCCCCCTCTTCTGTTGAAAACACTACAGGTGCAGGCTGATCTGGAATGCCGAAAATAGCCACCAGGGATGAAGCCTGGCTCTGTCACAGCGTCATGCTGGTGACAGAAGTGATGTAAAAGACATTTATACGGAGCGGCATATACCCACCCCGTGCCGCAGTTACACTTAATTCCCCATGCCTCAATGGTTATGAGAAGCACAACAGTCTGAGTAATTAAAAAATCCCCCTGTATAGTGATGGGTGTAGGGGAGTGCTTGGAGGAATCAGTTGAAGATCAAATCCATCAAAACGAAGATTACTAAAGTTACGCAATTTGTTGTAATTGATATCTTCCTCCCACAGATTGATGGAAATATGTTTGTACCAGTATGTGGAAAGTAAAAAAAAAAAATCAAAAAAAAAATCTAGGAAACGAATACGAGATCAAAGTGAGCTAAGGGCTGCTGCCCAGAGACCCATCACTGAAGGGGAAAACGTCTTCAGAACCTTGCAATACAGGCACAATAAGTATGGATTCAGACAGTGGTGCCAGTGAATCCATGAGGAACCCACCCATGGTAACAGGATTTGAAGCAGCAGCATTGGCAGCCAGTGGCCTACTGACCAGTTCTGAATGAGTACAGTGTTTAGCCACTTGCCTCAGGGCACAGTCTACCGAACTAACACGGGCTGAAGATGAGGTCACACTGCATTCTGCTAAAGGATGGCAAACACTAACTGCCTGAAAAGCCCCAGCCCAAGAAGACTTCTTTGAAGAGAAAGGGACATTTTGGACAATTTCTAAGGTTGTGTGACTAGACGTTGGAGATTGAGTCCAATGATTCTGCCTTTTCGAGTCTCATGAGGTATGGCACTCGAACAAGTACTGGCTCAAGGAATTGCATCTTTTATGCTCGATGGCCAGTTTCTCCCCCATGGTGTCCAGTTTTGGTCTGCAGAAAGACCAACTGATGCTGGCACAGTGGAGACTGAGAACAGCTCTCCCCATCTATTTGGAGCATGGTAATGACTTTAGCTACCCATTTACAGATGTCCTTGGGATACATAGACTGGCACAATATGCATGCTTCAGTTTCATGATCCGAACCTAAACATGAAAGATTGCCAGTGTGAGTTTGATAGACATCTGCAGCTTTCAATCCTTCTGACACTTGACCTGCCTTTCTTCGCTACAGTATAAACTGTGTGTAGTTAATCTGTTATACAGACCTTAAAATGGTGGGGGTAGAGGCTAATTAAACTCAGAAATCCTGACCAAAGGGAAAGAGGAGGCTCAATATGATACAAATCTATTTACCTATCATCTGTGTCTTCGTTATCTCTTCACCACAATGCCTTTACATATTCATGCTTTCTTCCTCAAAATGAACCAAAAAAATGGTTATGCATTTCCTTACTGCAGAAATACTTACTTGAAGATGATGTATTAAGCAGTCTTTTTTTTGTCTATGCCAGAGCTCTCAAGCTTCCCGATTCCATGTGCGAGAAAGTCGTTCTGCTTTTTTTCTTGGAATTCGTGCACCTGTAGACCTACATTTTAAATAGAAAAGTCCCAGAATACCAATACCAAGCAGGACTGACTGACTTTCTCAGACATGGAATTAGGACATCAGAACTCTGGGTCTAGACATGAAATACACAAAGGTAGTGCAAGTGCCATCTACTAGACATGCAACACAAATCAATGTTAGAAACCTGAACATGAAATTACATCACTGGAAATGCAAACACGATCTCATTGGAAAACTTATTGCTACTTCATAAAAAGTGATCTTGTGAGTCATATCTGTTCTATATGAAGCGCTGATGAAAGTTGATGAAATCTTTACAATGGAAGGGTCACGATGAGGGATAACTTCTGGCCCTTAAACTGACATATTCTTGATGCACCAATTACAGATGCCCTCTGGGAGAGGCCAGTCCTCAAATGGATAAACATTAGAAAAACTAATTTTACCTACCCAACATAGCTGTAGAAAGAGACTGCCTCTGACAAGCTGGAGCAGAGAAAAAAAGCAAAGATGGGGATCATTGGCCAAATTTGCAATCCGACAAAGAAAACAAAATATTACACGAAACAACCAGGGCATGAATTCAACTTATTCTTCCATTGTGGGCAAAAGAAGAAAGTCTAGAGTATAAAAATAATTTTCAGTATGTGAGGTTGATGCAAACCTACAAAAAAAGTACAGCTCAGCCTACAGTCCCACCCTATCGCGAAATCATTTATACAAGTGAAATAAGTCAATGATGCCCTAATCTCTACTAGCTAATGTGAAGTGGAGGATTCAAAAAATAAACTTTGTTAGCTTAACTAAATAGTAACCAAGGGCTAAAAGGAGTCCTTCACAAGTTAGATTCCGGATTCATATCCAAAGACAAACTATTCAATACAGAGATATATGCAAGACCAAGGTCTGGCTGCAAACACACACCAAATTAAATATGAACCTCAGGAGAGGACTGGTAAGGATTAAAACAGCAAAGACAAAGAGGTCCTGGCACACCAAGAGCAAGCGTGACAAGATCACCTGGTTCCAATGTCTGAGGCTGGATGAAATGGCAGATTCCAGTACCAGGGAGCAGGATGGCTGATTGAAAGAAAAATGTGCCCCTCTGCCATTTTGCTCAGAGTTTAGAATTGACATTTTGTCCCATTCAGCCTCTAATTGGGCAGACATTTGAGCCAATTAGGAGCCTGAAATGATCTCAACACGATTGATTGAAATTAAATCCCTTTCAGACAATCAGAATGTGCAAAAAGGTGGGCCTCTAAATTGACCCAAACGGACCATGTGTGGCAGAAAAAAAGGGGCAGGCTCACAAGAATTTTGCTCCAACAGTGGATTGGAATCAAGTGGCAGATTTCGCCAGTTACTCCGCGAGCAAAACATTTTCCCACTGCTTCCAGTGATCACCAACCATAACCAAGGTTTCAAATCCTGTGCCCAATACCTCCTGGAACAGCAGACTTCATTATATGCAAACCTGGGATACAATATAAAAATCTAAAAGGCACCAGGTGGCACAGTTATGCATGGAGACCTATAAAGCTTCAACTTGTGCCGATTAGATTTAGGAAAAAAGGGTAGCGTTCCATATTGCAGCACTGTGGAGCATCAAAGGATGAAACCCCTGGTCAGTGGCTAAAACGATAACACCTATGAAACCTCACGGAGAAAGGCTTTATTCTAAATAGTCTAGGAGTGCCTACTCTTCAGATACTTTGCCTCTGTCTCCTTCCGATCTGCAACCGTCTTACCCCTTTTGAAAAAACCCTCTGGTGACAACAAACGTCTCAGCAAACTATCACCCAGTTACCCTCCTTCCCTTTAAAGGTCCTAGAGCGGGTGGTCTTCAACTAGATCACCAAGTACCTTGAGGATAGTCGCCTTGGAGATCTAATACAATCTGTTTGCCATAGTTAACACCAAGACTGCACTCATGCATGTCTCCAACTTTCTCTCTGATGCTCACCATTCCAAACTACTCATTCCTTTGGACCGCTCTGCCAGTTTCGACATGGTCCACCACTCCTTTTCTTACTAACCACTCTACAAAAACTGTAATCTCCACCCTTGTTCTCAGCAAGTTTGACTACTGCTCACGCCGACTCCTTGGCCTTCCGTTCTTCTCCTTCCTCCCAATATATAAAGTCCTCAACTTTGCTACCTGCACTCTCCACCCAGATCATTCCCCACTTCTACCAAGTGACATGTTGATTGACTCTCCATGAACAATATTTCAGTTTTCAAGTTCCTTCTCCTAGTCTACAACGCTATCAATGGTCTTGTTCCTCATTACCAGTCCGATTGTATCAGTTTCTCACCATCTCGTTCCCCCGATCTTCCTCTGCACTCAACCTCACTGTCCCATGCATTCCCTTTTGTCTGCTCTTTCTCCCTACTTGCACACTGCACTGGAATCTACTGCTTATCACAATCAAAGCCAGCCAAACTGTGGATCTTCACTTACTTACTAAAGAGGAAGTTCCCCTGCACACTCCCTCATGCTCCCTATCCAACCACACCACTCCCTCCCCTCCAGTGATGCTTAATAATGTAAATGTGTATATTCATCTCTCCACAGGACTTTCGAACTGTAGTGCAGACCCTTGTGGTCCCACACATCGACAGAGAAAATGTGCTGTTGTTAGGGCTCCAAGCCGCTCACTTGTCTCCCCTAAAAGCAGTATACCACACTGCAGCATGTCGTTTTATGGGTGTTCCAAAATTTTACTAAATCACCCCCATCCTAAGCTAACAACATTGTCTTTCTCACCAACCCAGGACACTGTTGAAGATGGCATGCATCATCTACAAAGCAGTTACAAGTAGCACACCTGCGTACCTGGCAGCTAACCTGCAAATATATGGTTGAACACGTGCCTTACTCAGCAAATAATAAAACCAATGGTTTGAATCACAACTCGTCCACAAAGAAACGACCCACAACCAATCCTTCTCTTGTCACATACCCACCCTCTGGAACTGTATCCCGATATCTGCTTGGAATGCCCCCACAATTCTCCAGTTTTGCAAATTTCTCAAAACTTGTTTTTTTCCAACAACACCGACCTAGGACTAATCGCAATGGATGCACAGACTGCAGATCACAGTACTGTGCTACTGTTAAAAGATGCTAGCCTAAACGTTGGCTACCCACACCCTGTACAGCACTCCCCTGATCTCAAGCTAGGTCAGTGCTTTAAACAATAAAATAAAAATACATTTAAGTAGTGCTCTGCTTTAGTTTGAAGCACTTGACTCCTTAAGTTAATGTTACCTGGTAAGTCACCCGTTTTCTAACATATATTTTTTCAGTTTGCTCTGTCCCAGATATATGTCCCCCTTTTTTGCACCCTCAAACTGTCTCACCACTTGTTCTCAACTTTGTGCTATTTTAAAGGAACCCTTCATGGCAATTCCAAGGTCATTTGTAAAGCAATAGATTTCCCAAAGTGACGAACACCAGAATAGCTTGATGTCTACCAATGTAAATTACCTTTCACTAGCTGAATATGGATGCCAGCACAACCTTTCCATGTCCAAAGTGTTTAGAGCAGGTTCAATGGAGTCCAATGAAAACACCTTTCTTAAACATGTATATTTGTCTTAAGAATATGCATTATGCATGTTGTTGGATAGAGCACAGCACAGCTTGATTTGGCTGCCTGCCGCACATGCCAGTCTCATACATCACCTCCCACTGATGTACAGTTGGTGAAGCCATAAACCTCATGGCAGCATGAGGTAGACTCCTTCTCCGCTAACCTCTTCCCCCACATATGCTATAAAAGCAATACATAGCATATGCCCCATTTTCCCCACCATTATTTATACGTCCAGATAACAAAATGGTCCCCAAAAAAGGAGTAAATCTCCTGCGTCAAAGTTTATGTATTCATAACCACATAAAAAAAAGATAACATGGATAGCTACATACCATCAGTGCATCAACAAACAGGTGAAAATTGTATTATTAGCATAGATACAACACTACTCAAGAAGCGACTTCTACAAATCGAATAAAGAAAACAAAAGGTTGAATTTTCCTAGAGAAATCTGGCTAGAAAAACATGCATAGAAAGGAGGAAAGCCTTCAAGAAACCGATTTGAAAAAAGGAATGATCAGGTATCGGCAATGGAAAAAAGAATAAAATAAATATAAAAGTAAAATAAACGTTTGATACAAAAGGGTATAAACTGCAAATGGTACAGCACTATACATATTTGGGGGCCCAAATAGTTGCACAGAAACGAAATTTTGTATTTAAACAAATACAACAGGATAAAGTGACAACCTTTATTCATCAAGCCAAGATTATACAGAGGAAGTATGGCAAGTTCACCATTGCTCCGTTACTCACGTATTATCAGAAAATATCGCCTATTTTATTGTACTCTTCAGAAACCCGACCTATACTAAATGAAACATTTTGGTCGATTCTGGAGGGGAAGTATTGGCGAGGAGTTTTACATCTTCCAGCTTCCACACCACTGCCATTAATTCGGCATGAATTAGGTTTGATATCCCTTTATACGAGGTACACATGGCTTGTTGTAGTTCTACTTAGAAAATGTTTATTGGCCCTAAATTCAGCTACAGTATTGGGAACACTTGCGGCCTATGTCTTTTCATTTAAGGACACATTTATATGTAAATGGCAAAATCAAGTCATTCAAGTTCTTGCCTCAGCAGACGTATCTCTACCTACACTTCTTCAAAATCCGATGCAAGTCAAAACTAGGATATTTGCCCTGGATTGGGAACATACGAGAGCAAAACGTACTAAATATTGTGACTTTGATCCAAAACTGATGGCAATGAAAAAGCATAGTTTACCAGAACGATACTTTATCAAGTCTCCATCTATAAGACATCGGAATGACTTGCTCCGACTACGGCTTAATCTGTGGCCGACGAGACAAGTGATGGCTCGCTGGAGACTCATCAACCAAGATCTAAAGTTCTGTCGATTTTGTTCTCAAGAGGAGGAAGTAGAGACATTAAAACATCTATTGACCGAATGCGACGCACTGATCAACCAACGAGTGAAATACTTTAAACAAATAATGGAACCATTTGGAATCTCCACATCTGAAACATTGTGGAGAACAATCTACTCTGGCATCTCTACGGATATAACTATAAGAGCGCTCACATTTTTACATGAACTAAAACTTGTTGAACCTAATCTTGATTCACGACTATAAAGTTGTGTGGTGATGCAGATGAAATCATCTAGGATCAAATAATTCAGTAGATTATATGTATGTGTAACAGCATAGAGAATGTTAGATTAGATGAGTGATCAATGATGAAGTTGGCAAAAGAAACAACAAAGTAGCAAAGTGATATTTTTAGATTTATTATTATTGTGTGTACATAATATGTTGATTGTTTACTTACATTTTATTAATATTGAAAAGTTGATTAATGTCAGCTATGTCACTAAAAAATAAAAATATTTGGAAAAATATAGGCAACTAGCAGAAAGTACTCTTTCTCCGAACAGGTTCTGTGGACAGACATGTAAACACTGATCCTGTAGGTCGCAGTTCCAATTCGCTTATCACTTGATGTGCTTCGCACCCTGAAGTAAACTGCACTAAGAGCAGACGCATAGACCAGAGCAGATGTTGGGGGAGGCGAGATTTGGTGTGCTGCTGCATACTGAGACTGTCTGTGCTCTCTCGCCACCTGTCGTCTCACCCTGGCGTGGTGCAGTTCATTGAGGTGCAAATATCTTGGAAACCGTGCATTTTAGGGCCTGGACTTCGAGTTTTGTTCCTCTTGTCGGGACTGGACCGTCTACAACCACATTGTTGTTTCGCTGATTTCAGGCAACCGTCTCATGTTTGAAGGTGCTGAAATTCCAGGGAAAGGGGTGGGGTGTCCAAATGTCATGTAGCTAGTAATGTCCGGAGGGTCCTAACAGGTAACTATGCAAACTTTGGCACAGATTGGTGAAACAGTGTTGGATTGTATAAGGAACAACGCTTCGCCAAGCCACAAACCCACAAACAAATTTTGAACCAAGAAAGGAAAGCTTTTTTCAACCCTCTGCTCCTAAACTCTTTTGTCCACGACGAAGAAACATGGTGGAACCGTCTCATAACAGCAGCCCAAACGAGATGGTCAATAGCGACGGCAAAACTCCTGAACGTCGCTATGGAGAAGACCAAACTATCTTCTGATCTCCCTACCACTCCAATCTAAAAATCTAGTCGAACAAAATATTCTTAACTCACTTCTAGTGCTTTCCTTTCTTCTTCTTCTTTTTAGTTCTGAACAGAAAGAGCTGGTATACTTCATTATCTTTTTCTCTACTCTCTTTATGGCTGCAATCGTTCTTGTAAAAATCTATATGATTATACACAAGTAAAAAAAAAAATGTAAAAAAAAAATTTGAATTTGTGCTGAAATCCAGGGAACTGGGCGGGGTGGCTAAATGTAATGTAGCCAATAATGTCCGGAGGGGCCCAACCGGTAACTATGCAAACCCTGGTGCAGGTTAGGCTGCCTAGTTTGGGAGGGGGTCTCTGCATACATTTGCCTCAACTGTTGCAGGGACTCCCACTCCCTAGCCAAGTCTCTCTGCTCCAACAGGTTGCATTGCACTGCCAATTCACTAGAGCCAGGGTAAGCCTACTGTCTAGTCCATCCCTCGCTATGCCTTATCTCAGACTCCCTCAGGGACTTCCTTGTTGACCTACCAGGGTAGTCTCTTTGTCCTAGTGCCCTTTTCTTTCAGATGACTGTCTCTCAACCTTTTCCTCATCCTCCTCTCCCTATGCCCGTCTCCTCTCTTCTCCGCCCTCCTCTCTGTCTCTCTGTCTCTCTTTTTCTCTCCACACTCAGTCTCCTGATCCTATCGCTCTCCCCATTCACCAAACAGCTCCCTCCCGATCTCCACCCTCTCTTTTCACTCCATCACCTAGTCTCATCTCTCTTGCCCTTCTGTCTCTGCTCTCCAACTCCTTCCTGATCTTATCGGCTTCTCTCCAAATTTCACAGTTCCCAACATGACCCCTGTCGCCTCAAGCTCCACCCCTTTAACACCCTACTCTTACCTCCCCTCCTCCTCTCACTCCAAAAACTACTTTTGATCACTCTCGTTCATACCCAATTGGTAACACACCCACTTTACTCTCTCCAAATTCTACAAAAGTCTCCTTCAAATACTCCAAAAGTCTCCAAGTCCTCCTCCACTTGCTACAACCACCTTGCTAGTCTCTTGTTCTTCTCCTAGCTGCTCAGTCTTCACCCAAACACCTCTCACCATGAACTGAATCAGCCCTCGCATACCTGCCTACAAGATTCCCTTTGCTCCCATTGGGTTACCCAGGTCAGCTGCATCCCTGGGCCAATCTCAGTCTGAGCTATCCCCTTGTGGGCCAGGACTTTCACCGAGAGCCTTCATAAGGACCTTTAGCCCCCCTCCCTTTTCAGCCTCCATCTTTGCCACGAGGTCACTGTGTCATCTGTTCTCTGGTTCTTGAACCAAGTAAGTTAATGTCCACAGTCTTTGGAGAGGGTTCCCCTGCTCTCCCATAGGGCCGCGTCAATCTCTACTGGTTCCAGTCCTCTGCTACCGTTCCCATGTACCATTCCTGGGCCGTCTGAAGTGGGTATTTTGTCCCCCATTTGGCTGCTGAATGAGGAAGCCTACCCCATTCCCATTTGGGTAACGAGTCTGTTTACCCTGTTCCAAGCTGAGTCTTGTTGAATGAGTCCAAGTGCATTGTGAAACTTGTAGTCCTGGTGGTTTATGGTTTTGCTGGGCTGCATCGCGAGAGCCATGATCCATGCATCCGAGATCCATGAGGTCCACTGTATCAGTGAAGTTGCTGCAGTGTGGGTTTGTGTTTCATTGGTTCCTTTGGCGACAGGTGTTATTGCCAGTGGCTGATTCCAGTGGGGCCCCGGGGGGCTAGTCTGTTTGTGCGATTCTGGCCTCCATCCCAAGGATGCTTGGGGGGGGGGATGATGTAGAATTCCATAGGCTCCCACCCAGGGAGCTCCAAGCAGCCCAGTTCGACGAATACGACTTGCGGCGAGGATACTTCAGCGCTGGAGGAAAGCTTCAACGGTTATTCTGTTTTTTCCCCCTGGCCAACGGGCGACGCACTCTTCAGCGACCCTCTACCCGGGACCAGGCGCAAAAGGGTTCCCTCTCAGCCCCCTCTAGAGTTGTGTTCGAGCTCCCGGAGACTACCTCCGCTGTGTCAGGGTTCATAAAGGATTCGGCTTCTTTCGGGGAGAGGATCTGGCATGTTTTACCTTCCCATGTGAAGGCAAGGGATGTGGGGAAATTACAGCTATAAGTGATTTTCCGCTCATGCAGCCAATCAGTCATGGGCCTGAGAGCTTTTCGTTTTGCCAGCGTGGATGTTGCTAAGTCCTGGAAGAGGGAGATTGATCCATCTCGGAGGTGGATGTGCTCCATGGCTCTGGCTTCATGCATTATCTCCTCTTTGAGCCTGTAGAAGTGGTCTCTCACTAGTACATCTGGTGCAGCAGTGGAGCTTTGTCTAGGCCTTTCGCTATGCACTCGGTCAAGCTCCAATGGGGCGTCGTCTGGGAGGGCGATAATGAAGCGGAAGAAGTCGTTTACGTAGGCTGGGAGGTCTTTCTCTGAGATTCGGATTCCCCGTAGGCGGATATTGTTACGCCTAGAGCGATTTTCTGCATCTTCTTGTTTGGCCTGTAGTGCCTCACACCTGGATTCAAGGGCTCTGATCCTATCTGCCCCTTCTCCGATCTCAAAGTTCTCTTCATACAGTGTGGTCTCGATTTCTTCTGTTCTTGATTCTATCTCCCCCACTCGCTTGTCAAGCCTTGCAATGTGACTCTACTTCTTCGGTTCCTTTCTAAAATTCCTTGGTGAGAGCCGATGGGAGGTCTTGCAAGTCTGATTTTGTGACAGTGTGGGCCGCCATGACTGCCTGGCTCTCGGGCGGGTTGTTTCAGGTCCTACCCTCGCTGCGCTCACTTCTCTTGCTCTTTTCCCCCATAGGCATTGTTAATAGCGCTGTTATGTCTGTTTGCTTCGTCGCCTTGGTGGTCTTGGCCATACTGATTCAGTCTACCCTAATCCTAGTGAGTAGGAAGAGATGCGCAGATGAGGCCCTCCCTGTTGCTCACGTGGTGCTGCACCTCTCGTTGAACGTAAAAGGTGGATCTCGTGGGCCACTCTAATTGTTGGCTCGCCTTCACAAGACAGGCTGTAGTGGCAGTTAGCACATGCAGTCCAGGGTGCACGCTTGTGGGGATATGGACCCCGCCCCTCTGTGTTACAGGCCTCTGACTGTAGTAATTAGTGCAGGGTCCCTCCTTGTTTATAGCGGACAGTCCTTAGGAGGTGCAGCTTGGTCGTAGGGCTCTGACGGTTTGGAGCTCTTTGGGGTAGCAGGTATATTCTACTTCCTCAGGGCCAAGGCCTCCTCCAAGCTAGTGATGGTGGTGCCTGGGGGAGCCTGACAGTTCGTGATGGAAGAGAGGACAAGCACCGGGAACTTCAGAGCGTGGATGACCCCCCCGGAGACTGCTGGTAGGCGTAGGGTGTCTGGAGCGCCTCAAGACCCGGGCGAGTTGGAGGCCACAGATTGCAATCTTTGAGTAGGTTGCTAGTGTGCTCGGGTCGGCGTCACAAGGGTCTCTCTGGCCCTGGAGAGGAGGATGTGTAGGGGGCCCAAGAACTCATGATCACCTGAGGCCGCCCCCCAGTGGGTGCGGCAGGTGCCGCCTTACCTTGCGCTGGGCTGATGGGGGGAGCCAGATTCTCCCCAGGGGCCCTGTCTGGCGACTCGTTCGAGGCCCTGCACAGTTTTTGCTTGTCGTGCTGCTGGGAGAAGATTAGAAGCCTTAGCCTTCCGTCTGTTGAAGGGTGCTTATAGTGCGGCGAGGCCCCTTGTTGAGTGGTGGGGGGATTGGTGAGAGGGCGCCGCACCAGAAGTAAACTTGTTCCGGCCGTGAGTATGGAGACCGGGTGGGGGCTGTACAGTTTGTGCGTTACTTTTCCAGGCCCGCTTCAGGGGAGTTGTAGGGCAGCCCAGATGGGGGACCCGACTCGGAGCCCCGGTACCGCTGGATGTCGGCTGGATTATGGAGGCTGGTGCAGGAAGGACAGCAGACGTTACTCCTGTGTGGTTGAGGGCCCTCACCTCACTGTAGCCATGCCGCGCAGCCCGCCGAGCCCCGCAGCCTGCTGGAGTTCCAGAAGTCACGCGTTGCAGGCTGATCTCCCGCTAGGCATGGAAGGCTCAATCCGCGGGCGGCTGTTCCTTTGCTGGGGCTGCCGCTGCTGGAGGGGTGAAGATGTGGAGAGACCAGGAGATTCCGAGTGTAGAGCTCGCCTGAGCCCCAGGGGGGATAACTTGGTTGCCTTCCGTGTGTCCCGCACGCCGGATTGAGTGAGACTATGATTGCTTCAGGGAGGGGTGGAGATGAGGGGGAACTCCACCGCAGTACGCTGGGGTGTTGATGCCGAGGCTGCTTGATTGCTGCATGACGCGGCTTGAGGCGTGCAGCTTGGGGACCTCCGTAACTTTGCTGGTTCTGCCGTTGGCGCCCTGGTGTAGAAGCGGGGAGGAGGCAAGTCACGGGCAGCAAGCAAACTTCGAGTTGGGTGCTCGCCGTCGCCTCGACCCACTGGCACAATGGGATGATGGTTAGCCTCAGAGCGGGGTGGGATAGCGGGGATCCATCGCTGCGTGTTATCAAGCAGTTGACTCTGCATAGAGTGCCCGCCTCGAGGCCGCTTTCACGCTGTGGGAGAGTCCGCCATTTTGACGCCCGCACTCACTCCGTCTTTCCGGCCACTTCAGGACCGCCGAATTCGCCGTTTCAGATCCCGTAGAGAGCTGAGGGCTGGCCAGAACATGCCGCCCCTCTTCATCTTCAGCCTGAACCCGGGTTTTGGATGTCAGAGCTCAGAATTCACAGGTGCATAATAGATGGCAGCGTGGCACCAGCCGGGAGCTCTCACAGAGCCATTCCGACCGCCATGGCTCCAAGCCACGCCCCCCTTCAAAGCTTTTCTTCGTAGTACGGTGTCTGGGGGCCTGCCGCCTTTGAGCCATACTAATTATCAGGATCCGATTTAAAGGAACTCTGTTTTGCATTCTGGACAAGAAAGCTTATATGTGCCCAATATTTTCTACTTTGTGTGGTATCTACTTGCTATTGTACTACGTTGTTGGGTTCTGCACTCAAGACATTTGGAGTATTCCTGACTCATATGACAGAGTGAAACTGGAATTGAAATCAGGCATCGCTCTTCTCAGGTCTATCCTCCATTATACCTAAAAGGGGCCGCATTCACGAAGGGCTTGCAAACGGCTGATACTGCTGATACGGTTGGAGGGTAAGGAGGTGAGGGTCTCTGTATAATTCAAAAACTACTGTGTGTACTTATATATTTATTTTTCCATTATTAATTGTTCAATAACTGCGGGTACATTACAACAACTGCTCCTTGTGTGTGTATATATATATATATATGGCGCCGAAAATAGCGGTGTGATGGTGCAGGATCAGTAAACTCCTAAACATACTACACATGCAGTTAATTGTGTAGTACGAAAACAAACACACGTGCAAAGGCGATCTTATTAACTTCGGATAAACTGGCTATCACCAACGTAGCGGAACCGGAACTAGTTGTAGCATCATTGCTTGCTTCCATCTTAACCTCATCTGAAAGTAATGATTATGTTAACAAGGAGGTGCCAATTGATTTATGTACGCCATCCGATTCGCTCATAGCGGCGTTTGTGGATACTGATTTACTGGGCACCTATGCGCAACCAACACAAAAACAGATTCAGACTATAGCAACGGTTCATGACTATGTTGATCGTCTCCACTCAACACTTCTGTCTTTGGACTTTACCCATGAAGCAGTTCATAACCTGCCACAAGAGATGAGCGATCTCCGAATCGGATTGGTCAAAGATGTGAAAGTGACGACGCCGCAACAACATTTAAATCGGTCGGACGAGAGGGAATTGTCAACCACCCCGGGGAATCCCTCTCAATCACCAGCGATGTTCTCACAATCACCTCAAGAATCCTCAGTATTATCTATATCTTATGCGCAGCCGACCCCAAGGAAAACGAAGGTGTCTTCTAACCAGTTACAAGATTCCACCTTGTTGGCTGTGTTGCGTTTTGCTGAACTATCATTGCAAGACATGAATACTGCGTTATTCTCTTTTGCTAAACTATACGAAAGTCGAGATCGCAGACTGGATGTTCAATATACTTTGCTAAAGGAGCTAACTGAATTCAGAAAACCTGTAAAGCAAACAATGCAAGCTGCCACGATGACAGAATCAGCAGTAATGAACTATTTGGCTGACGAAACTAGGCAAGTAGATTCCGAAAGTTGTGTATTAACACATGCTGCTCCACATACCATAGTACAGACCAAAATTGTTGCAATGAAGCAACATAAACGAAACCCCAAAAGTGTTCAGAATACCATTGTGGACAGTGCAGTGGTCTGTGCAAATATAGAGAGAAATGTTTCCATATGTGCGAGCGAGGCGCAATCCACCAAGATGATTTAAAGTGTTGGGTCGGTTAGTAAAGACAACTTAACTACCAAAACTGCTTTCATAATCTTTACTGCTCAAAGTAAAACGAAACCTATTCCTGCTGCTGTTAAAGGGGATAAAATTAAAAAAAGTAAGAAGGTCAAAACGGCTCTACACAAATCACAATCTAATTCCCGATCCTTTATCCACTCCTTATATTTACATAAAAAGAGAGCAACTGGCAGTTAAAAAAAAAAATATGCTATTATACATAAAAAAAAAATGTAAAGAAATTGTGGGCCAGAAAAAAAAAATCTTTTCCTCCGATTGTTGAGATAGATGAGAATGAATTAGCCTATTCCCTGCTAGATAATTTGATCCAACAGGTGCACAAGGCTGATGACACAGAAACAAGTCAAACAAAAGCACTAGAGAACCAAACAATGGTCTCTTCTACCACTCCGGCGATGAAACATTTATCTATCACTGCTAATCATTACTTCAGTACGTTGGAGGATAGGCATCAAGAGATACAGAAATCTGTTAGTTTATTTATGTCCCGTCCGTCACTGATGCAGTTAGGTATGTAATCAACTGCTGAGCTGGTAAGAACTGACTGTCACACTCCTACAAACATACAGTATAAACCAGAGATAGAAACGCCTGTTCAGTTAGGTGCTAGTGAGCATAGAAGGCAGGGGTCTTCTAATGTGTCACAACTCACAGCAATGAATGATTCAGCAAGACGATACAACAGACAAACCAAACATAATAATTGAGATACATCTACGCATCACAGTCTGATTTTACAATGTCGGACTGGAGAATTTACCCGATACGAGCTTAATCGTGCATCGGTCCTTAACATTATGGAAGAAATTCCTAGCCTTCAAAATAGCACATCATCGGATTTAGCTCAAATTGAGTTAATCTATCACTACGATACCTCTGTGGTAAAATTATGGATGATATCTGGAGCAGTTAGGAACACCATATGGCAGGCCAGGCAAGAACTATATCATTTAGGTTTTCTGATACTTAATCCAACTGAGACTCCAGAACCTAATGTTCTGATGAGTTTTCATAACCAGACAACCATTCAGTCTAACCCTTGGCTGACAGATCCTTTAACGATTTCATAATTGCAAGGCGGTCAAACAAATAATCGCACTATAACACTGACTAAAGATTTTTCTACAATCCCTGCTCAGTAACAACTCATGGATACTCACAATCAAGTTTACAAGCTAGTATCATGGAACACTTGAGGACACAAGCATTTGACTACATCTGCATGGGACATATTACAGGATTATGACATAATAATGTTGCAAGAAGCATGGCTCATTTTACCTCCCGTATGGGACTACCATACCATATCACTACTTCCTGCCTGTACAATGTCAAGAGGAAGACTCAAGGCTGGTTTACCGATAGCCGTTAAGGTTTCCTTAGGTCTGAGAATTACTCCATGAGCTGCCCCCAGTAGTCATATGCAGCTAGTAAAAATCTATGATGACTCTGGTTATTGCTTGCTTAAACGTATATTGGAACCATCTAGCCCTTTCTGATGCTCAGTTTTTTCATGATTTAGATTCTGTGATGGACCTCATTAATAATGATCCAACTATTGATCACACGATCATTGTAGGAGATCTCAACATTAGAGGTTTGCCAGCCAAGGGATAAAAACTTCAAACAATAGCAAAACGCTGGATCCTTTTAATGAAAGAGAAATCTCTGCATGAAAAATGGCTCTTGTAAGGAAGACATACCACCTAAACACACGTGGCACAGAGACGCAAATTGCTTTGATTGACTATATCTATTTTGATAATTGTCTCTTTGCCACAATGAACTCCTTCTGAGTTATAGAACAAACCATAAGTGATCATAATATTCTTGAATTGATATGGGCAAGGCCTAAAGGGGCTCAAATGAATATAACTGAGTATTATGAACATAATCCAGCAATATCCACTAGAGGCAACGATTCAGATGGCCACCTGATAAACTTGACGATTTATTGGAAGTTATCTCTTATCCGCCAGATATTCTAAAACCTGAACTCATTCATCTGAATGGGTCATATGTTGCTGCCCTGCAGATGTTTAAAAATACAAATCAGTCGTGCTCTAAAAAAGTGAAAATACATCTGCACAAGTTTGACGAACTAGTGAAGAAAAAAAAAAACTGCAAGCTGATATTCGTACACTTCAACATCTTCTGAATTATATGAAAATGTGAGAAACATCTAGATTGAAAAATAGGTACAACAATTGGGTAAAAATGAGAAGAGCGGAACTATATTTGGCTGATGCACACTTAATGCTGCGCTCTTTAGAATCCAAAAGCTCAGCTATGATTTGGGGGCTCTTGAAGACGGCATCTGCCCATAAACTCTGATGCAAATAAATGCTGTTTCAGAGGAGGTCTGGGCGCAATATTACAACTCATTGTATGCTGACATTCCATGGTCACACTATAATGTGACTCTATTCCTTAATAATCGTAGAGAGCTAGTGGTCAAAGATGAAAGATATCTTTTATATCCTGAGACTGAGTTCGCCCAGGGCCCCCAGTCCAGGCGGGCTATCAAATATCATGTTAAGGGCACATCCGGAAGCTTGGGCAAATGTTCTAATGGTGATATTTTCCCAGGTGGTGAATTGTCGGTGGATTCCTCAGACTTGGCAGCAATCGATCATAGTCCCGATTTATAAAAAGGGAGATAGACAATGCCGTAAAAACTATAGACCAGTAGCATTGCTTGATGCCCCGGGCAAATTGTTCGCCCGTCTTGTTCTGGATGAATTTAACAAATGGGCCAGGGAGTATGATATACATTACCCTTTTCAATCAGGCTTTATGCCAGGCCTAGGAACGGCAATCAATCTTCATGACTTGCATGCCATTAAACAACAAGAATGGCAGAAGAACCAACCGCTATATGCTGCTTTCATTGACTTTGAAACTGCATTTGATTCGGTTTCTAGACAGCTCTTGTTTTTATAAATTAGCCGTTGCTAAATGTCCTAGCCATTTACAGCACTGGATACCAGAGTTTCACTCTCGAACATCAATCCAGATAAGACTCTCTTTGGACGGAAGATTGTCACAACCCATAAAAATATTTAGGGGTCTTAAGCAGGGGTGCCTTCTGGCATCCTCACCGTTTAACTTCTTTATTGTAGACATAGTGCAAAAGTTTAGTAATGTGGAGTCTGATTCTCCACGGTTGGGGGTGCATGCAATACCCTGGCTTTTCTATGCTGATGATTTGGTCCTCCTTGCGAGGACGGGCAGGGGATTGCAAGCATTACTGAACCAGCTGGATATATATACTCAGAATAACCAACTAGTTATCAACTTGATCAAATCTAAGGTTATGATAACTGCGACTGCAAAACTAATTTTAAAAATCATTTTCGGTGGAAACTGCAGCAAATACCGATGGAGATTGCTTCCGAGTACAAATACTTGGGCTTGAATATAAATCTTTATATCACTGATGCTCCATATTATGCAGAACTTACAAAGAGAAAAGAAAATCTTGTCTTGGGATTGGATAAAAACTTGATTTGAGTGCTTAAAATATAAACACCTAGAGATTTATCTCTCTCTAAACAAGAAACCACTAACACCAGAATTTCATGTAATGAAATATCCATCGGCTAAGTATTGTGACCTATTTCTTAGATTTAGGCTAAATATATGGCACACAAACGAAATCCTAGCCAAATGGAACTTAATTCCTATGGATAAAAACTTCTGCCTCTTCTGCAGTAATTCTCAAGAACCTGAAACTTTAGTCCACCTGCTGGTAAAATGTCTGAATCTTCCAGAAGCTAGAATTAAATATTTTAAATATTTTTTTGAAGGTTACACGACCTTATGGCAAAACAATTATGGGAACTTCTCTACAATACTCATAAGACCTCAATCAGTCTTGCAATAGTAAATGTTTTAATCTCATTGGATTTGGAGTCTAATCTGATTAAGGATACAGTAGGCCTTTAGAAGAAAGTATAGGTCTAAAAATGGATCTGATGATGATGATCAGTTGTTTTTACTTTAATGACCTTGATGTCCTAACAAGAATTTGATTGTATGGTTATCAAATTGAAGTTTTACTTAAGGTTGAGATTTATGTGAATCAAGAGGTTGTTTTTATATAACGTGAGAAAAATTGAGTTGTATAGATCACAAGTTACATGTATGAAACTGTAATTATTTTTTAATTGTTATAATGTTTTTCCCTCTTTATTAAATGATTGTATTTGATGTATTGAAAAGTTGATTATTCAACTATATCAATAAAAAAAAAATTCTGGGACGAGCAAAAAGCGACTAGGAGTAGTGAACACTAGTAACCTATTTCAGCACTCTAGTAATGGGACGAAGAAGATGCCTACAGAGTATTGTGAAGGTCAGGCATGTCAGGCTTTAGTCAAGCAATTCCAATTGAAGCTTCACACCTGTAAAATGTCAAGTGACTGCAGGCGTATACAAAGTAAGGAAACCAGCAACACAAAGACCAACAGGGAAGCCTGTGTGGGAGAGTCCAGCAGCGAGTCCAGTTTGGAAGGAGGCAGCCGTGGTGCATCCTGCAGTGCAGTCAGGACGCTGGCAGAAGACCCAAAGGGCTTGTGGTGTCTGTGAGCAGCCGGGCTGTGAAGGTACCAAAGTTTGGGAGCCTCTGTGGTCGAAGCTGTGCCGTCGCAGCGCCGAGCAGAGAAGAGGAAGGAGGAAAGCTGCCAGCGTCCACAGAAGCAGAGCAGACATCAAGATCTGAAGAGCCGCAGGAGAACGAGCAAAGGTAAATCAGCGAGTGAGGCTGAATACCGGCAGCACTGCCATCCGGAACGAACGTACAAGACCAGTGAGGGAAGAAAGCAAGTCGGACCAGGGCACTCCTTCGGGCTATGGGGAATGACAGGCAAACCCCGAACAAGTGAAATCATATGAAATTGATGAAATGAACCAAGGCCGCTTGTTTGGAGAAATAGCAATGGCAAAACAAACAGAAAAATTATTGAATATTGCACTGAATAAAATGTTTATGAGCAAATTTATAACAAATGAGAAATGTATCATATGAACTAAAACACAGTGTGGCAAGACCAAGGATTGGTCCAAGTTGTGTAACAGTGTGATATGATACGATGTGGCATTTATAACGTGCCTGTACACAAGTACTTCTAGGTGTGACAAGACTAGGAGGGGACACAAAGGGAGGACAAAATAAAGATCTTACTAGGCCTTGTGTCATTCAGTTTGCGCAAGTGCAGGCAAGAGGGAAGGGGCAAAGTGCCAGGGTGACGTGGAAGGGGGAAGTGCAGTTAACTCGCAAGTGCAGCCAGAGAGTGGCTCAAGGTGCAGAGGGAAGAGACTGTGCGGTTGCAGATACAGAACCTTAAGTCCCGGAAAGCCCGGTGGCAATGCAAGGGCAACTGGACATGCAGGAGCCTGGGCCCGAGTTCAGAGGGTGACCAGTGCGTGGAGTAATCAGGTGCATCAGGCAGGGGAGAGGAAGAGAAAGCGGAAGCGAAAAGGAAGGTCTTGAGTTGCTTCCAGAACTGGAGGTGGTTCTGCTCAAGTTTGAGAGAGGCAGGAAGGCTGTTCCACAGGGCAGCCCTAGCCAAGGAGACAGATCTTCCCCCAACTCTCTGCTTGGACAAGCTTCTAACCCTGAGGAGAGTTGGAGGTAGATGAGCGGAGCGCTCAAGAAGGAAGAGGTTTTGGAAGAGAAAGTTGGAGGTAGAGCGGTCTCAGGCCCCAGAAATTAATAGTTACTCACTGTAGGGACTAACATACTCTTAGTCCACAGTCCCCTTTCCACCATACCGCATGGGTGTCCCTCGCTGGGGACGGGAGACAGAACCTTTTGCACCAGAAAAAACCTTCTTCCCCTTTAAATTTAGAGGTCCTGGGAGCATGCGCTCCCCTGACTCTGCCCATTGGCGCCACTCCTCGGTCCCTATTGATGCGCCGACAATATTTAACATTGCCTAATGACACCAGTATTATTGGGGGGGGGATGGTGGGACATATGGAGGAATGGGGACTATGGACTAAGAGTACGTTAGTCACTAAGGTGAGTAACTATTAATTACTCTTACGTCCAGTGCCCTTTCTTCCATACTACATGGCCGATTACAACTGAATGTAGCCCCAGGGTGGAGAGGAGACCCTGATTAAGAAAACAAGTTCCTCAGAACCGCCTGTCCGAAAGCCGCATCAGATTAAGAGCTGGCGTCTAAACAGTAGTGCTTACAGAAAGCCGAAGGGGTGGCCCAGGTGGCCGCCCTGCTGATGACCTGCCATGGGACCTGCTGCGGGACCTGCCACTGGAAGGCAACGGCTGTGGCCTTGGCTCTGACAGCGTGGGCGTGCATGTTAGCTGGAAGGGGTTTCTGCTGCCCCTTGTGGACCTCCTTGATGGCCGAAACCATCGACCTTTCTACAGAGGACTTGGATGCTTGATAACTGGTCCTCGACCACCCCCGCCCCCCCCTGAAGGTGACAAAGAGGGCGTCCGACTTGCGGAAGCACTTGGTCCTGTCCAGATAGAATTACAGAGCGCGTCTGACATCCAGACAGCGCAAGTCCCTCTGAGCCTCATTCTTAGGTTTGGCAAAAATCGGAGGTAAGACTTTTTCCTCGTTTAGATGGAAAGCAGAGACTACCTTATGTAGGAACACGGCGTGCGTTCGCAGGACCACCTTATCCTTGTGAAAAGTAGTATAGGGTTAGGATGCCACCAGAGCCTGGATCTCGCTGACCCTGCGAGCACAGGTGAGACCCACCAACAGAGCTGTTTTAATGGTGACCAGCCTGATGTGCACGGATGCCATTGACTCGAAAGGTTTGTGCGCCAAGGCGCCCAACACTATATTGGGTCCCACACAGGGTGTGGTTTCTTGATGGGCGGTAGAGCCTGGTGAGGCCGCCAAATGTCGCTTGACCACAGGGTTGGAAGAGGAGAAGACCTCCTCCGAACTTCTGTAGGCCCCTATGGCTGCTAAATAGGTACGGCATGTGCCCACCTGCATGCCTGAGTGGGCAAGCTGGGTTCCATGTGTTAAAATTTCAGCAAAAAGGCTGGGGTATTGCTGCCGCAATCCATGTAAAGGATGCAGAGGACACCCCTGCAGCCCCCAGACCCATTATACCATTTAAGGGGAGCAGGGGACACCCCCACAACTCCCGCTCCCCCTAAATGGTATAATGGGGTACACCTTTACAGGGTCATTTTTGCCGCAATTCTTTGTAAAGGCGATATTTTTCCAGCGATTTTATTACTGCATACCGCAAGCTGTGCAGAGAAGGACAGCATATCATCCAACGTGCACGTAAGGGGGTTGATCTCCTTAGATTCTGCCCAGTAACAGAACCTAGACCATTTACTCTTGCACTGGCCCCTAGTAACCTTGCTCATAGAGCCCTGAATGATGTCTAGGTTAGCCTGTGACAGGCTCAAGTGCTTCATCGTGACCTGCTCAGGAACCACGCTACAAGGGCTAATTTCTGTGGAGCAGGGTGGATGACTCTGCCCCCGCATACTGCGCCAGAAGATGAGCAGGGCCCATCGGCAGCTGAATGGGTGGCCTGTCCGAGAAGCTGAGAAGCTCCGAGAACCACGGTCTCGCCAGTCACCACAGAGCTAACAGAATGATGCTGAGATGACATTCCTTTATCTTGCAGATCCCCCTGCGGACCAGGGGTGCTGATGGGAAGGCATACGCTGTCATGCCGTTCCACTGTATCTGGAATGTGTCCCCCAGGGAGCCGGGGCCCTGCCCCTGCCAGGAGGCGAACAGCGGCCACTTCTTGTTGTCCCAGGAGGATAAGAAATCCATCTGAGGATGCTCCTATCTGCTGAAGATCTCCATCAGCACCTGATCATTCAATTGTTACTCGTAATTGTCCGCTCCCAGTATGCTGAGCCTGTCCGCTTCCATGTTGGACTCCCCGGGAAGGTGGATGGCCCTCAGGTAGATGTTCTCCAGGGCCCATTCCCACATGCTGATCGCTAGCCTGCACAGTGGAGGAGACCTGGTACCACCCTGCTTGTTGACATAGTATATGCTGGTGGAGTTGTCTGTCTGGATGAGGACGACCTTGCCCCCAATGAGCGGAAGGAAAGCTTTGAGAGCTAGCCAGATGGCCTTCAGCTCCAGCCAGTTGATATGAGATTGTTGCTCCTGCAGTGTCCAGACTCCATGGACACTGGTTTGCCAAAGTGGCCCCCCAGCCTACCAGGGAGGAATCCGTAGTGATGGTGACCTACGGGGCCGGCTGCCGGAAAGGCTTGCCCGTGCGCAGGTTGCAGTCCCTGGACCACCATGTGAGGTCTGGGTGGAGAGAAGGAGGAATGCTGACAAGCTCCGCTTGGGAGCCCCGCTCCTGATTCCATGAGGCTGCAAAGTGCAGCTGTAATCTCCTCAAGTGTCGTGTGGGCTACGGCCAGTAGGTCTACTGCCATGAAGCCTAATAAGTGTTGGTACCACCAGGCCGAGGTCACTTCTTGGGTGAGGAAGTGAGTAGTGGCCTTCTTGATGGCCGTGATCTTGTCCTCTGAGGGGGAAAACTATTAGCTTGTGTCCCATATGAGGCCCAGAAATGTCAGGCTCTGCGTAGGCTGCAGCAGAGACTTCTTGAGATTGATCGAAAACCCCAGCTCATGGAGTGTGATCATAAGGGCGGAGCAAGTGTGATGAACCACCTCTCGAGATCTCACCCTGACGAGCCAGTCGTGCAGCTACAAGTAGACGTGGTGGCCCTGTGCCCTGATGAGGGCTGCCATTGCATTTATGAGCCTGGTAAATACCCTGGGGTTGAATTGAGGCCGAAGGGTAACACCTTGTATTGGAAATGGCAGCCCATGATCCTGAATCGTAGAAAGGAGCGATGCGGCTGCCAAATCGGGACGTGTAGATAAGCGTCCTCCAGATCAGGTAGCACATCCAGTCTCCCCTGCACAATGTCTCCACAATGAGTGCTGGCGTAACCATCTTGAATTTCTGAAGAGGGAGTTAGAGGTTGAGGGTGGAGAGGTCTGACAACTCTCAGGCCAGCCTTGTTATTTTGTGTGGCAAAAATCCTGGAGTAGAAGCCCAATCCAAGCTCGAAGGCTGGGACTTCTTCCACTGCCTGGCTCTCGACGAGCCACCAAACCTCTGGCAACAGAGTTGCTGTCCCAATCTGTGGGAGAGGAGCGAGGAGATGAAGGGACCGGTAGGCTGTACACCGTGGATACTACAGATATGATCCTGGGTTCTGCAAACATCTGATGCAAAAACTGTGCATGAAGGGCAAGCCTGCCGCCCACCGGAGACACGTGGACCAAAAGGGGCGCATCATGCCTTCTTTCCCTCTGAGGTTATTGCGGAGGAGGGGGGACTGAAAAAAGCCCTTGCCCCCCACCCCTTTTGATGTTTGCGCCGGTGCTGACTCGGAGAAAGGTCAGGCTGTCTGGACCTCCGTTCTTGGAAGCCCTGGAACCTGCCAAATGCCCACCCCTTGTCGGATCGTTGATGCGACTGGGTGTACGCCTTGGCTGTGGCCTTCGTACGGATAAAGACTTCGCAGTTTGCAAACTGTTTTTCTTTTTATCTAGCTCCTCATCGGTGGTGGAGTGAAAGGTCACCACCCTCGAATGAAAGGTCCAATATGTGTTCCTGGACGTCCAGGTTGAATTTAGTAGCCTGGAGTCAGGCAGTCCTTCTCATGTCTGTGAGGATGCATATGGCCCGGCCAGAGGTGTCAATGTGGCCCAGAGTGGACTCCATGATGTCTTGTGCCACCAGTTTAGCCTCTGCCAGTCAAGTCTTGAAACGTGCCTTGCTCTGCACTGTAAGTTCCGGAAGGAAGTCAGCTATTTTCCGCCAAAGCCTCTGGTTAACGGCTGCCAGCATGGCATCCGCGTTGGATTGCCGAAGGTGCAATGAGGCGTTGGAATAAAGCTTGTTTCTGTAAGCCTCCAAGATTTTCTCCTCCTTGCCGAACACCGGCAGGACGAGGTGGTCGAGGACGACTGAGGCTTTGAGTTAAGTGATGCTGCAACAATCACTGAAGAGTTTGGTTGAGGGTGTGCCAACAGCAAGAGTGGATCCCCCTCCATTTGCCTATACTTGGTGTTGCGCTGCCGATTGACAGGCTGGGCCGAGTGGGGCTTAAGGCACCTTTTTTTGGCCAAGGCGACGTCTTTCTGAATCGGGATCCCCTTTCTAGCCATGGGGCGTAGAGTGAGGACCTCGGCCAGGACCCCCGCCTCTGTCTGTTCAACCTCGGGTTGAGGACGCCCCAAGTACTCTGCCAAACCTGCGAGCCGTTCGTGGAAGGCCTTAGCTGACGATGGCATGTCAGGGTCTTCTTCCTCGTCTGTTTCCACCAGGGTGTATGCGGGTGGAGGAGTGCTGGGTGCCGAGGGATGTGGTGTGGAGACTGGAGCCGGACGGAAGCTGCAGCGGAGGATGGTGTGGAACCGCCTGACCTGTGGGAGGCAGGGGAGCCAGAATTGAAGGGGCCGGCAAGGGCAGCGGGGGCTGCACGAGGGCCTGCGGCGCTGGAGCCATAGGAGAAATGACTGGCCAGAGGGAGCATGTCCCTGATCACATCCTGAAGGATGGCCCCCATCTGAGGAGATCTCATAAGTGTGAGGAACTTTTGAAAGAACCTGTCCTCACAGGCTGTTGGGGTGGCAGGTGATGTTGACGGGGTAGCGGGCGGATGCTGGGGCCGGTGTATACTCTGTCTAGCTGGCTGCGTGTGTAAACCTGCCCTGCAATGCAGATGGATAAGCTGTAGACCACGTACCTGGTTGACACCAGTCCAACCTTGTAACTCATTCTCCCACCTGCTTCGTTCCAAGGGGTGGTATCAGACGAGCGGCCATCTTGTCAGGTGTGACAGCCATCTTGTCGAGCTGTGTGCCATGTGCCAAAGCCGTGGTGCTTGGCTCACTGGGCCCGGCCTCCTCCAGGAGTTTTGGCGTTGGAACATCAGACATACCCTGCACCTTAGGTTTATTGCCCTCTGCGGTATCGCCAGTATTGCTGCGTGCAGTCGACCCCACCCCCCCGGACATCAGGCTGGTACTAGGGCGTAGCCCCTCGGGTGTACCCCCAGTAAAAGAACCTTCCGGTCCCTCAGCATTGTCATTGGAAGGGTCTACAGACCCCCTCGGCCTGACGGCCGGTAACTAAGCTAGCCTTGGTACCCGTGTTGGTGTCAGAACCTAAGAGGTTTCTCCCCTCCCACTCGGGCGTTTCCTTGGGAAGGAGTCGCCCTTGCTGGGTGTGCTGTAAAAAAAGCATTTTCCCTTGGGCCTTGACGTATGTCTGATGAAGTCTTTCACGTCCTCTAGAGGCGTCTTCTCGAAGAGCTTCCTCCACTTAGCTAGCCTGTTCTTCAGAGCATGCGGTGTAAGTGCGTCGCACACGGTACAACCTGCCAAGCCGTGGTCGGGCCAACGCTGCAGAGGCAAAGAGCGTAGGGATCGGATGAATGGAAGAGCCCCTAGCAGGCTGGACACCTGCTGAAGTCTTCTGAAGTCGACATGCGCCGGGGAGGAGCGTGGCGCCAGAGGACCAAGTACCTGATTGATAAAAGAAGACAAAAAGACCAAAGAAAGTATCCGGAGAAGAGCGTGTGATATTACATGGCCGAAGCCAAACGCAGGAGCGCTGGTGAAATCGGCCCTTTCCAGCAGATGTGGAAAAGGGGACGGAGGAGTGGCGCCAATGGGCGGAGTCAGGGGAGCGCATGCTCCCAGGTCTGCACGCCTCTACATTTAAAGGGGAGGAAGGTTTTTTTCTGGTGAAAAAGCTTCGTCTCCCCTCCCTAGCGAGGGACACCCATGCGGTATGGAGGAAAGGGGGCAGGGCATAAGAGTAAGCCTTGTGGACGATGCAGAAGGTCTTGAACTTGATCTTTGCAGCCACGGGAAGTCAGTGAAGACATTTAATACCTGGAGAGATACGATGCCTGGGCTTGAGGCCAAGGACAAGTCCTGCAGTCCCCGTTCTGGTTAAGTTGCAAAGGTCGAAGAGTAGAGGCATGAAGATTTAGAAAGAGGCTTTTGCAATATTCCAGCCTAGAGAAGACCAGAGCTCTGGAGACTGAAGTTCTGGGGGAAGTGAGAAAAGGAAGAATACCGCTGAGGGGGTGCAGCTGATAGTTTGACTTCTTAGAGACAGAAATGAAAGGAGAGGGTGGAGTCGAAGATGACACCAAGGTTCTTAGTCTCACAGGAAGGAGCAGGAAGAGGGCCCAGAGTGGGCGGCCTCAGAGAGAGGAAAGGAGGGAGCAGGTGTCCCAATGAGGAGGATCTTAGTCTTACTGGCATTAAGGCAGAGATCATTGGCAGCACACCATTCCTGAATTACGGCCAGACAGTCTGGGATGAGAGAAGAAGCAGAGGTGGCTGAGGGTAGCCTGAAAGAGAGCAGAGTGTCATCTGCATATCATTGAAAATCGGAGCAGAAAGTACCGATGCAGTGGGCAAGAGGTGCCAGGTAGTGGTTGAAGAGCCAGGGAGAGAATTTAACCCCCTGGAGAACATCACAAGTAGAGAGATGGAACAGAGGAAAGACCCCAGTTGGATCCTAGAGGGTCAGTTGGTGAGAAAGGAGGTCAACCAGGCCAGGGCCTGATCAGTAATACCAAGGTTGTCGCGGAGGCAATTGAGCAGAATGGCATCGTTGACCGTATCAAAGGCAGAGGATAGATCAAGGAGAATGAGGAGAGAAGGGAGATTAGAGTCAAGATTGGAGAGCAAGTCTTCACGGGTGTTCAAGAGAGCAGTTTCAGTGCTTCTGGCAGCTCTGCAGCCAGATGGGTGGTCATGGAGGCAACCAACATATTCAGTATGTATATTAAGCTGGGAGATGGCCAGCCTTTCCAAGAGTTTGCCCAGGAGAGGAGTGATGGACATCGGGGGGATAATTAGCCAGAGAGGAAGGATCGTCCGAGGCTTCTTTAGAAGGGGGTGCACAAGAGAGTGCTTAAGTGGGCAGGGGAAAGTTCCAGTGGCAAAGGAGTGATTGCAGAAATCAGCAAAGGCTGGAGTGTGGAAAAGCCAAGAGGCTGACCAGGAAAGGCCAAGTGAATGGAAGCATCCAAGCCAGTGTGGGTAGGGTAAAAAGGTCTAAGGTTCCTGGTTGTGTGACCTGTAATGGGTGGACCGTTTGGTCTGACAACTGCGCCTAGGCCAGGGAACCCTCAACTATGGAAGCCAAAGACCCTGTTTAAGCAAACCAGCAAAGAATACATTGAAAGAAAGTTATTAAGCTTATCCATAAGAAAAGATAACTGTTTTGAACAGAGACAGAAGCCAAGCAAAGGCTGGTAAATTGAAGTCTTGGGGAAGGGAATCCTGAGACTTGCTGAACTTTTGTTTGTGAAACTGTTGCTTTGAACTTGTGGAAGGGAACCCTGAGTATCTGTGGAGCTGTTTTGAATTTAAGAATGGTAATCCAGAAACTTTTGTGGAACTTTCTTGAACTTGGGGAAGGGAAGCTGAAAGGGTAGCTAAGAGCTGCAGAAGCTCAGTCGCCATTACTTTTTGTTATGGACATCCCTAAACATTGTTTAGCTTCAGTTGTGATGACAAGGATAGGTTTTATTTTGTTTACCCTTCTAAAGCGCAAAAAGCCTGCAGGCATCAGGGCCCATAACAAACAACATGTAAATAACAAACAGACAAAACAGCAATCTAACCTAACTGAACGGTCCAAGATCAAAGATTGGCGGTATGCAGAGAACAACCTAAAGGATATACAAAACATACAGAGGCTGGGGGAACTTAGTTCAAAACAATTCTTATTTTTGTGGGTGGGAACATGTCCTGACCATTTCTAAGTCTATTTATAAATGCAGGCAAACTGCTGGACCCACACCCAATAAAAATGCAGTCGGTATTCTCTTCAGTGCACCAGTTAGAAATCTGAAGTCTGCGAAGGACTTTCAAGTCCTGGGATCTAATACACATTTGGCCCACTTTAGGATTGAGCCACGCTAAGATATTGTTTTTGAGTGATTCCCTTGATTCCTCTTGGCTGGGCTTGACCACATTTGTTAAAATGATGTTTCTTGAGTCTAGGGCAAAACCCCTCACTTTGGGGTCCCAATTCTGGCCATAGAGGATTTTCTTTGCCAAATGTAATTTAGGCAACGAGGGGCCAATGTAGATGCAGGCTTGATACAGGTTAACACGGAGAGCAGAATACTCTCCAAAGGAGCTGTACTCCCTGAGCAGGACATTGAAGAGACTGGGGAAAGAGAGAGTAGGGAAATACCACCTTTGTATAGGGCACGTTATGCCTTCAACCATCCTGACATTTAAGTTAATAAATCCTTTTATTTTGAGCTTTGAATCTGTTGTCTGTGTCTTGCTTCAGGATGCCTTTACAGGTTACTTCCCTCTCCTTGCACTGTTCAAAAGGTCCTTGTGATGGAATCTGTCACCACCAGCTTTAGCAAATCAACAACCTTTGCCTTATTGGGAGGGATTGGGTCTGATCAGACAGCCTCTTCTTGGATTTCAGCAAATATAGGAGCTGAAAACATCCTTTTAACAAGGTAGTGACTAGCTTTGGCACAAAATAGGGAAGCAAAATGACAGTGAATGTTACTGTACTAGACCGCCTTGCTGCCTTTCACTTCTTGGGAAGAAGCTTAGGTTGGCAAGCTCCTGCAAGGAAATAACATCCCCCAAACTTATAAATCAAGTAATCTGTCTAGGATTGCCTAGATGCCTTAGGGCTTTTGCGCTATATAAATGTTGTAACATAACAGGAAAGGAGGTCCTGTTCCAAGAGGAGAAAAATACCCAATACCTTGTCTGAGATCATTATATTAAACCTGGTTTCATGTCCTATCCCGGTTTAGTTCCTTCCTCCGACTAGTACGGTGTTTCCTCCCTAGTACCAATTTGACTGCCTGCACTCCCAAGCTGGACATAGTGTAGGCGTTCACCCAAGCCACGGGAAGAACAGAAAGGAGTCAGTCAAAGAACAGATGCCTATCCACTTTGAAATCATTTACACTTGACCCTTTTGTTATAAACCAACATTACAAGTTAGAAATTTAAAGGAAACATCATACAAAATACTTCCTCCATTCTAAAACCAAACTTGTTACAAGCTCAAGTGTTTTCTGGACAATGGAAAACGAATTGCACATGCAGCAGGCGCAGAGAGTGGATCCTCCGTTGAACCCAAAAGGAATGTACAGCTGTATAAGCAGGCTTTGAGTGGTCACGCCTGGCTGGAACAATTCCATCAAGTGGGACTGTGTAAGCGGACAGCAAGTATATGCAAAATGCCTGGATTACAGGGAATGATCAACACATGCAAAGCCTGATGCATGGAAAAGGCCATGCAAAGCCTAAAGGGAGAGTAGCACTTAAAGAGATTGTACATACATGGCCCGACGACAGAGAGAGGCAGCACATACACGGACTGATGATATGCAAAGACCGCACATACATGGCCTGATGATATAGAAAGACAGGAAAATATTGTTGAAACATATATAGTTGATGCAGAGAACTATATGGAAAAATAAAACATTAGGATTCCCTCTGTCTGGCTTAACAGCTTATATATGCTCCATCTATATAGTAAGCGTTAATTGCTTGCCTTTTTACCAACTACTTGAGAAACAGATTTTAAACAACATAAAAATCAATAAAAAATGTGTGACTCATGATCATATCAATAATATTGAAATAGAATGAATGTGTATTGTACAGACAGTGCAGTCATTTAATGTCAGCACTGTACAAGCTGTCGCACAAAACCTCAAGAACAGTTGGACAGCAAGGAACCCAAATATTACAGTTGAAGTTTCTAACTTTCTGAAACACATTAGAAAGCAACAAAAAACAGACCCCTTAACTTAAGTGCTCATGACATCCAAACCGGTAAGAGGATTGCACTAGCAAAATGATGCAATAAAATAATAAAACACGCAAAGTTGCCATGGTTCTATGTTAAAATAACGAATAAAAAAAATAAAAATAAACGAGGCCCAAAACGCAGAATTTCATAAAACCCAAAATGTTTTTGATTTTTTTTGCGGGGAGCAGGGCGGGTGCGCAGATGCCGCCCACAGCCCCCCCACCCCCACTATCTCCCATTTTTTGTATACCCTAAGCCCACCCAATCTATTTGTTTTTTAAAAAAAGTCCTACAATCCCACATTAATTCGATTGCAAAAATTCTGTCTTTTGTGCCTCTGCTTTTTTGCATTTGTTTTTTGGGGGGATTCCCATTGTCGTAGCAAACATTTAATGTTCCAGAATTTCACTGAGCCATGTTCCGTGGCGTCTAGAAAACAAAAAAGGAAGCAAGAGCATAACTGGAAACTGTTTTGGAATTGTATGGCAGATACTGGGAAATAGCATGCTCTGAGTAACGAGGTCTGACCACCTGCAAATCCTGCGAGAAAAGGAAAGATTGCTTATTATTTGGGTGTGGCGGATTCTAGCCAATTTCATCCTCTTTATGTGAAGCTAGCAGAAAAAACACTGCACTCTTTTTACCATCTAACCCAAGAGCAGGCCCAGTGTCGTACAGACCCTACAAGAGTACATTGCTGAACTGGTGATGTCGGCTCAGGAAAACACTGCAGATTCCACACTGCGGGCACCAAAGTGTTTCATATGAACACGGATACTACACAGGAACAAGGATATCTTGTGGTCAGGCGTGAGGAGAGGAACCTATAACCAAAACACGGATAATGTTTTCCTGTGCAGTCAACCCAAACAAAAGGTAATGGCAGTACCAGTGGAAGGATGACAAAGGACAGTCTAAATTAAGGCATTCTCCCACAACTGGCACTGTAGCAGCCCTGAGAAGGATGGAGTTTACCAGACTCCAAGGCCACACTAATATATGATGAAAAAGAAAGATACATGTTCTTGAAAATCATAGAAAGAGGACTGTACAATTCGTTTGACACTTCGAATTGTGTTCAACCCGCACCATCCAAAAGATAGTAAGAAATGTTCGTCGCCAAGGCTATCTGCCCCTCCTTATTCTTTTGGGTATTCATTATTGGGGTGCTACAACAAAATAAAACACTATCCCAAACTGTTCATAGTGCAAACAAGACCATGTATAAACTAAAACAAGAATGGCTGCAGATGTTTTCAAAAGTGAATATCAATCTCAATAAGGTTATTAGTGTTCGACCCAATGAAAATTCTGAACACTAACCCCAATTCTTCTATGCTTTTGCCACATTGGGGGTGGGTGGGGGGGGGGGTCAGCCAAACGTTGGCATGTGCATCTTGCCCATTTGCGATCTGTAGCCTTTAAGCCGCTCTACACAAGTGTTTTCTTACAATCCCACCTTCAGAGCTCCTGGGAGCTGAACCTGAATGATGGTGGTGTAGGGATGGGGCGTTCCACTGCTGCTCACATGCTTGAAGGAGCTCCCCGGAGTTCATGTTCCACCTTTTTTAGCGGGGTTAACAATGCATGGTTTTGCTTGAATAAGTTACTGCATCACTTGGTGAGGTTAGGAATGGACTAGGAAAACAAGACCAATATATTTTGGGAATCATGAACCACAATTGTTTGAATGCTTTCATGGAAGGAGAAAAAGTGCTCATGCAGTTGGTTGGAGTGGTTCTTGTGAAAACAGGAGTGGATAGAGGATGAGCAAGAAACGTTGGAAAACTGACTCTGGTTAAGACTCATTTTGTAGGTTAAGACCTTTATGTACATGTTTGTAATGTTTGTATGCAGAAAATGTCACAGAATGGTCTGAAATCTGTTAAAGTTTTGGATCCATAAAGCTTTAAGACTATATGTTGCATTATTGCAGTGATGAACAAAGGGAGTGAGCAAGTTTATACTAGAAGATGGTCCTTGGAAGGTTGTTCCTGCCTTTTTGCTGGTATCGTCACACAAGAGTGGACGGACCATTGCAAAAGGGAGAACGAAGGCAGCGATAAACACTTACCAAGGAAGTATGGATGTAAAAAGTAAATGAACCGTGGGTCTATGAAAAATCCTAAGTAACTGCTGTAACTCTAAAACAGTTTATTTCCCAATGCTTTGCAAAAGAAAAACACGGCTACGTCATATTTTTATTAAAGTGTTCTGATAAGAGAGCATACAAGCAAGTTTGCACCTCAACAACCCTTCATTGCATTAAAGCACGGTACTGAGCACATATTGAAAGTAATGGTATAGAAGCCCAACTATGGGCACACAAACACCAATGTGACTGAACAATAAGAAGATGTACACATATACTAATAGCACCACTTGGAAACGTCTAATTAATGGAGTGAATTCTGGTGGGGAAGAGTGATCAGTGCAACATAAGGGCCTATCCTTTTCAGTACCATTTATCAGTGCAATGTAAAAGGGCTGAAAAGGAAGGCGTGTTACTTTGCATAACAGCGAAGAATGGTCGGAGAGGAAGCCAGTAATCTGCTTTGCAGCCGACTGCAAAGGATTGGTCTGGGAAGGGAATCCTTGGTGGTGAAAACCATACGAGGCCATCATATGGGGTGGAATATTGTAGTTTCCTAGCCAATAAATAACCACAAGCAGAGGGCACTGGTAGTGTGGACAGTCGAGGGTATGCTTCAGCAGGTTTTAAATGCATTATGTTAGTCATGCAAAGCTCTTTATGCATTTGCATGCATGATGAGAAACTGAGGTCTCACCGGGGGTAGGTACTCTCTCTAGATTCAGAAAAAAAGATTAACAGAAGACTAAACGGATGCTTGGTAAAGTGAACTGCTGAGCTACCAAGATAAAAGGCCACTTTTAATGGAACACAGGGGTTATAAGAAACATATGACAAAGACAGTTGCATACTTTAGGAATATAAAAACAGCTATGAAAGGGGGTATATTCCAGCAGAGGTTTGGTTCTTAAATGATGGATAATGAAAAATACATTTTGGGGAAAGTTACGCTGGTTGTAAAGTTCAATTTTCTAGGTGGAACACTCTCAGAGGTAGAAACAGCCAATCCATATATCAATATTTCATATGTAAAAATCTTTTCATCTCAAAAACACTCAGATAAGGCCAAACATGATTTATGGCATTCTAGAAGGTTTTCTGGACATTAACAGGTTAATTTACAAACAATGTCTTAAATTGGGGTCAATGATGGGAGTCCAAGTCTACTGACAAAGACTTGGTGGAATACTGGGGGTAGAGAACGCACAGACCACTCATTAACACTTAATGGAGTTTTGCAAGTCCTGCACTTTCTAGATGCAGACCGTATAGCAGCTATGGGAACTAGAGATACAAAGCTATGACCCCGACATATAGGCCATGTTAGGGTTGGTGAAAGTGGCAATCTGCTTTTACACAAATGACCATATAGACAGTTGTGCAGCTTTTCCTTGAAGTCCTGATTGATGGGATTAGTCATGGGATAAGCAAGATGGCGGATGATAAATAATCAGAGGGACACGACCGACACTCTTGCCCTGTGCCACAAGAACAAAGTGCTGATACTTGGTGAATGTGAGCACTGCACCTTTATGTAGAGGTGTCATTCAAAGCAAATGTTTTACAGATTGTGGCCAGTGCCCAAGTGAATATGTTAGGCCAATCTAGCCACTTTGTGTGTGGATCTTAAAAAGCCTGGAACAACATAAAATAACTGGGTTATTTTTTGTTTCATGTGCCCTACAACAAGATGATACATTTGGATGCGAGCAAAGCAGAATCTGATTTTGATAGTACTGCCAACAAAAAAAGATTCAAAGGGCCATTGCTAAAGGGAAGTAAGACTGCACAGGAGACCAAAAGAAGCAAAGGAAATGTCACACTCACCTTGCATTGCAGCAAGCACGCAATCTCAGAATGCCCCATACATTCATTTTATTTAAAGAGGTGGAAAATGTGACTTTTCAAAATGTATTTTCATAAAGACTCATAACTTCTGTCTTTACTCGATAGCATCATGACCTGGAGCAGTCAAAATAACACTGTATAAAGAGACTGCTAGAGGAAGTGGGCAAGATGGATGCCTGATGCTACTGCTCCTCGAGATTTTCCAGAACCCCACGGTATAGCTGTGGACCAGAACCCCACCCCCGCGAATCCCCCCTACTACATATGGCATAAACGAAGCCAGAAAACTGCAGAGTCCTTTTGGTGTCGGAGGTGGACTTTGACCACCACATTGTAATGGCAGGATCTCAATTATTATGCAGCTACGAAGAACAGGGTGGGTTGATGGAGCCGCATGTTGACAATGGCTTTGTGAAGTGAAACTTTGGTGTGCAATTTGAGGTACTGGCAAGCACCTGTAGAGGATGAGCAAGAGAGGGAGATTTGGAAATCACCTCAAAAGTTGATGGCTAGACCACAGAACTCTTCTGAGGTGCAAATGAGGACGTGGCTTTCAGCGTGGTGGCATTAAGAAGGAGCACTGTTGAGGAAGATGATAAAAAGCTGCAGGTTGAGACTGCATGCATGGAGAGGGTCTGGAGCCGAGACACAGATGAGAAGGCCACCTTTCCGGTTGACATTGTGGAAAATCCTGGGCCTGTTACAGGAGCCAGAGTTGCTGGCCTGTTGATGTCTAAGTCCAGGGAACGGGGCTGACAGAACTGGGGTAACCGCTGCATGTACAGGAACTACATACAACACACTGCAAAGGAGCAGCATTTGAACACAACTTACCTGTTTTGTAACTGAGGAAATCAGAGGTTATTCAGTGAAAGTGTGGAAACATACAGAGGCCGCTTTACCTGGCTATTACAGTTTATTTCATATTAAGGGAGTCAAAATACCTTGTCTTCTATCCTGAAGGCTGACCCAGGGACATGTTTTGTTCAAGATACAATCTTTGCAGACATAGAGGCTAGATGCCCTCAGATGACCACCACAGTGAATCGTGGGCCACAGATTGGCAGCGCTACAAAGATTTCAAGAGGCATTAAAAACCAGCAATATGACCGGAAAACAGGAAACTGCAACAACGAATTACAACAATCAATCAGATGTGGAGACCAAGAAAGAGATCTAGTATTTTCTAGTTGAAGTTAAAGCTTTACGGACAGAGATACACACATCTGAATGGGGGGGCATTTCTTCTAGGAGGCCCATGTATTACTAGCTGTCTCACTAGAAGGGTGGTTGGATCCGTGATCATTTTTCAGTTGTTAGCAGGGATGTATTATCAGCGTTATTAACAGTTTTGTTTTAGGAGCCTAGGAGTAGGGGATAATATCCTGAACCATGAATATGCAGTCATGTAATGGATGTGGTGGACTTGGGAAGGTCATTGGATAATGTTTGACAGTGGATAAATGCACAAGTGGTATGAGGATTGCCACTCTTAAATTTAAGGGTCTTAAAAGAGTGTTGGTAGCTAGGGAATTTAAAAAAAAAAAATGCCAGTATGGTAGGTGTGTGAGGGAGGGGAGTGTCATGATGCCTACCCCCGGGGAACCAGACCAGGTCCAGCAACCCCAGAAGCAGGCATCAAGTTATTTTGAGCAAGCCCAAAAACCCTTGCTAGGGGCTGTTTGGGTGTGGTCCTGGCGCCTATGGCACCAGGCTCATAGAGTAGAACTTACCTGATGCAGACCATGCTGCAGAGCTCCAAGCCAAATGAGGCTTGGAAGGCACTATTTTACCTAGGGACTATTTTTTACTCGGGTGGGGTTGGGGAGGAATACTTATCTGGGACTACTTTGGAGGCTATTTAAACCACGCCCAAAGAGCAGCATAGGCTTCGCGTTATTCTGCATCCAGCAGCGTAACGCTCACTGTGTCTGCAAGCCTGCATCCAGTCTTCTGCCACGCCCGCCTTGAGTCTGCAACTCCTAGAAAAAGGGAGGAACAGAAGGAGAAGAGGTTAGTATAAGAGCAAAACCTTCGATCCTTACCTGAATTCCGGATCCACCGCGCCTTCGAGCTGGAAGAAAGAAGCATTTTACGCGCGCCGCCTCGCCTGCTGCAGCGCCGCGCTGAACTCACCGGCCTTCGCAGCATCCTCACGATCCACCGCATCCTTCTGCACGTTCCCGCCGCACTCTGGCACCTAAGACGAACACAAGACCAGCAAAGGTGAGCCAAGGGAATGAACAGAGGCAATAGTAACTACCCCCATAGACTTACCTGATTACCGCTGGGGGTACTATTCCTCTTCAAGGGTCGGCGCAGTCTCCATTGCATCCTCGCCGTACCCCGGCCCCTAAGGGGAACAAAAGGACAACAAGGTGAGACGAAGGGACAAACAAGGGGAACTCTTCTCACCACAATAGACTTACCTAATTTCACCGCCGGAGGCATTATTCCCCGAACTTCATATTTTCTCTCCACACCTGAATAAGGGAGCAAGCCACAGGTTACGTTCTGGCCTTATTTTATTGAACTGTGTAGGATAAGCCAAATCCTTACCTGAACTTAGTGAGCTACCACGAGGAACTCTTCGCTGGGGTCAAGCTGCAAACTGCAAGGAATCGGACAAAAGTGAAAGTCAGACATGTGAACTCTTACGAACTACATACTTTTCGGAGTCAATATTGTTCTGGAACTCACCAATTCCTTCGAGCCAGTGAAGCAACTGGTTATCAACGCGCCCCTGCGTTCAATGCAGGATGGAGAGCTCCTCTTTTCAAACCATCAGGTGAGACTATAAGAGGGGACATCAAAGGTGATCTGTGGGAAGAACAGCGGGGGTGGGGGGATTTACGCTCAACCCCACGGGTGACTAATCCCCTTTCTCCGTTTACAGAAGAATATTCCTACGGGCCAAGCAAACGAAGCTAGGTGGGCCAGTCCAGTCCGTCATCTCGGCCCTACGTCTCACATTGGTGGAGACCGCAGCTGTCCAGTTCAAACCGACACCTCTGTGGGAGCCAGGTGAGCGTAACAGGGAGGTCAGATTCTTGAGAAGTGCTTAGGCCCAATGTTCGGGACTCTAATGTCCACAAAAAAGGGGACCTGGGGATTTTGTTTATTGACTCATTCAGGCTTGAGAGCATATCATTCAAAAGAAACCCGGAATGCTGTCTGTATCTGGTCAAAAGTGCATTAGGGTGAAAATTCATTACACTGAGCCCAATATCTGGAGCCAATCGGGGACAAGCGAAGTTTGATGCAGAAGATCTGAAGATAGTAGATAGCTGGGCAGAACGTTTGGTGATGTTTGAAGGAAACTAACTTGATTTGCAATCTTTTCAAAAGAAAGTGCATAGGTAACAGGGCAAGAGATCTGGAAGCAGACAAATTCAGACAACATTCAGATTACTATTTTTGAGCAGATATGTGGAGAAAAGCACATTGTGACCAGAAAGGCTACACTCTTGAATCCCCTCCACATCACACTTACACAAGTATTTAGACTACTTATTGATGGCACTTGAAGAGAGACATCCAATACAGACAATTGGTTAGTCAGACTACGAGATGGGGTAATGGTAATAGCTATTGCAGCTGCTCTGGGTGGGGTGAGGCTGTTGGCCATGCAAGTGCCACTTTTACATGGTGGGCCATTTAGGGAGAAACTTGATCTTTTTTTTTAAGTCAATGTTTTGAGCAGTCAGGGCAGAGGTGGGAGGGATATGTATAGGTCTTGCACAGTTGGAGAAAGACCTCAATAGAAACCCTTCATCTGTATTTTTGTAATTCCAGCTGAAAGGGGTTTGGACAGACGTCACATGTAGCATGAATCTGAGAAAGGCTTCGACTGTATTTGAAAAAAGGCCCGGAGGCAGTGCAGGAGGATGGCAGGGTGAGCAGGTACCTTGGCCCGAAGGGCAGAAGGTGGCCAGGTGCAGAGTCACGAGGGAAAAGGCAGATCAGCAGGGGAGAAGCGGGGCGAAGGCAGAAGCGAAGAGGAAGGTCTTGAGGAGCTTCCGGAACCGTAGATGGTTCTCCTCAAGTTTCAAGGTGGCAGGGAGGCAGTTCCAAAGGGAGGCCCCGGCCGAAGACAGATCTACCTCCAGCTCGTTTCTTTGAAAAAACAACTGACCCGAGGGGAGTTAGAGGTAGAGGAGCGAAGGGCTTGAGAGGGGAGATATTTACGGAGGGATAGTTGAAGGTATTTTGGACCCAGGCCCCAGAAAGCCTTGTGGACAATGCAAAGGGTTTTAAATGTAATCCTTGCATCCACTGGGAGCCAATGAAGGGATTTCAGAGCTGGAGCGATACGATCCCTAAGAGCAGCACATTATGCTGGATAGGATGCGAGAAAATAATACTTATCAGCATCAATGATGGGAGTCCAAGTACACTCATGCCTATTGGAGAGAGGCACATTTGTGGTGGTTTCGTTTGCTCGCAGATTCCCTTTCTAGAGATTTTCAGTCTGCCTCCTGCAGAGGAGTGGTCACTTTCACACCTAAACAGTCATCACAATCTACTGTTGGCAGTAAACGCCTGTTCAGTATCCACCTGGAAAAGGCCATTCTTTCCCACAGAGAAGGAATGGCTGCTGAAATGCTGGAAGATTAGTAGGATGGCAAAGTCGTGCATATTGAATGAAACCCCTGTACATTTGGAGATGGAATCGTTTACTTTTGTATTGACATGGAGCCTTATCTACGTATGCACAGAGAAGAATTTGCAGCGTGACCCTTCTGTTGCATCATTACGGCCCACCATTAAATCTGGCATGTTCAAGTTACAGCAGGATACTAAACTGCATGAAAAGTCTTTATGGGAACAGATTCTTAGGATATTTGGGGAGGGAATCTAAAAGATAGGAGGACTACTGCAGTAAAGAGTCCCAAAAGAATGAACAATTGGCTTAAAGTACTGAATGGTTTCCTTCTGAAGTATTTCTTAATTTGTTTAACAGGGCAGGGGAATTTAGTTACTATGCAGAAGGCTACCCTTTTCTTTATAAGGGAAGAGAGGCAGAACATTGTTTTGGCTTCAATCCACTCAATGGTTATTCCTGTCAGACTGATTGCTGGTTGTTCGAATTAAAATGGTTTTGTTATGAAAATAGTGTTATTCTAATGATATGAGAGTAAGTGTACGTTTTTGGATATTCTCATATATGTATATTTTTTTTATTTAACAAAACTGAACTATTAGCTGAAATAAAATCAAGAGTAATAGTTCCAGCACCTTGTGGTCCACAATCATAAAGCTCTTACACACCTGTTGAAAGTACAAAAAGTTAATTATTTATGTAGCTACAGTCCGAACCAATCCCCACCAGCCTCCCCGTGGAAGATTCTGATTTCTCATATGGCCTGTCCACATCAGGAGGGAAGGGGCCACCAAAGGTCACACATTAGATATAAAGACCTAAAGCAAGCTTAGCCAGCCCAAACACCTGAAGATTAAGGCCCAATGGTGGAGAAGAACAAGTTACTTACCAACTAACATTCTTTCGATTGATGTTCCTCCCACATATTCCTCATCTTAGTTAACTTGTTTCCCAGCTTTGCTGCTTCGGAAAAGATTTTTCACCAAAGAGCGCAGTGTTCGAGGCCGCAGAGTCGTAGTCCGTCGAGGGCCGCCGTCGAACGTCAACGTCATCCGCTGTATAAAGGGCTCAAGCTGCACCCGTTAACGAAGTTCTGTTTTAACAGTGTTCACGGTCGCATCAGTTGATCAGGCTTTTAAGTCCTAAGGCTCTTAAGGAAGTTTGAGTGCAACTGGCACAAACTGTACAGAGGGGTAGGTTTGGGAGGGTCGATGAGGAATACGTGGGAGGAACATTCAATCGAAAGAACGTTACAGTTGGTAAGTAACTTGTTCTTCCAATGGATTGTGTCCTCCCACGTATTCCTCATCTTAGATAGGCTCCCAAAGCAATAAGCATTTGGAGGAGGGAGTACCAGAACATTCAATCATGGATTGAATGAAGGAAAGCTTTTGCAAAGAGTCCTCCTTGATATGAAAAAGTGTGCATCGACGACCAGGTTGCCGCAGCACAAATATCCTGCACCGGGACACCCCTCTGAAGAGCCGTGGAAGTTGTCATGCCCCTGGTTGAATGAGTCCCTAACCCATCTGGAGGCTCTTTTCCAGCCAATTAATAGCACTCTGACATTGCTAGAATTATCCATCTGGATAGAGGTTGTTTAGACACTCCAAGGCCCAATTTGTGTCCACAAATCATAACATGTGGAGAGCCCCACGAGGCGTGCCTTTCAACAAATAGTTGGTCACATTGTCGAAGATTTGCCAATCCGGAAATGTAGAAACAGAGCCCTTTTTGGGTCCAGACTGTGCAATCTTTCCTCTTCCTTACTAGCGTGAGGAGGAGGGTAAAAAGAAGGTAAGGTGATTTTCTGTGACAGATGGAAATTAGAGATTATCTTAGGCAAGAAAGATGGTTTGACTTTTAGAATAACTGTCTCTATGGAAAACGGTGTGAGGAGGCTTACAAGAAAGCACCTGCAACTCACTTACCCTGCGGGCTGATGTTATAGCCACTAACAAAATTGTTTTTAGAGTGAGAAGTCTTAATGGGCAAGAATGTAAAGGTTCCAAAGGGGCACACGAGAAATTTTAAGACTAAATTCAAATCCCAGATGGGCACCTGAAAATGTGTCGGTGGGTACACATTTGTCAGCCCTTTCAAGAATTGAATGACTAAGGGCATTTTAAAATAGGACACCTCTTCCGAGGAACGCTTAAACATAGATAGCGGGGCCAAATATCCTTTTATCGTGCCAACTTGGAGCCCCAAACTGGCCAAGTCTAAGAGGAAAGAAATTACTGTAGGAGTATTACATATAAGTGGATCCACATTCTTCTCCCTACACAAGTTACTGAACTTGTTCCAACAACACTGATACAAGGACTTTGTTGCTGGCCGTCTTGCTGAAAGCAAGATCTCCATTACGTCATATGGGAGGTCCCAAACCTTATATCTCAGACTCTCAGAAACTATGCGTGAAGACTGAGTGTCTTGACCTCTGGATGGAGAACCCGACCTTCTTGCAAGAGAAGATCCTCTCTTTGGGGAAGATGTATTGGAGGGCAGATGGATATGTCCAGAAGGTCCGGGTACCACGTCCTCCTGGCCCAATACAGGGCAATTAGGATTATGGTTTTCCTGAACTTTCTCAACCTTCTGATTACATGAGGAATCACAGGGCCTGGAGGAAATGTGTATAGGAGTGGAAATACCCAAACCACCACGAACGCGTCCCATATAGCTCCTCTTGGGGGAAATTCCCTTGAGCAGTACAGTTCCCACTTTCGGTTGGCACCGGTCGCGAACAGATCCACTTGAGGTGTTCCCCAAAGGGCGAAGATCTCTTGAAGGACTTCCTGAGCTAGTTCCCACTCGTGGGAGACTGTGCTCTGCCTGCTCAGAGCATCCACCGCCGTGTTCAGCTCTCCGGCTAGGTGAACTGCTGATAGAGAGATTCCTTCTTGCATTGCCCAGAACCAGAGCTGCATTGCCTCTCCGCACAGTGGGAGTGATCCTACGCCTCCTCTTTTGTTGAGGTAGTACATGGCCACTGTGTTGTCTGTCATTATCAGGACATTCTTTCCCTGTACAGAGGGCAGAAAAGCCTTCAGCGCTAGTCTGATTGCCCTCACCTCCAAAAAGGTTGATGTGTAGTTTAGACTCCGATGGAGACCAACGACCGCTGATCGTTGGTGTGGTCTCCCCACCCCGTGAGTGAGGCGTTCGTCACTGCCGTTATCTCAGGCCATGGTTGCCAAAAATGTTCTCACTGGAGGATATTTTCCTTGCAAGTCCACCATAGAAGATCTTGAGCCACTCTAGCCGGGACTTGGAGAAGATCTGACATCTCCCCCGAAAATTGGGACCATTGAGTCCTGAGGGCCCATTGAAGGGATCTCATCCTCAATCTGGCCTATGGCACCAGAAAAATGCAGGATGCCATGAGGCCTAGCAACCTTAGAAAATCGAATACCGGCAGATGTTTTTTGCATTTTGAAACTTTGTTACCATCTGCAGAATGTGGTGAGCTCTCTCCGCGGGAGGTAAGCATTTCCCTGAGGAAGTATCCAGCACTGCTCCGATGAATTGGAGTCTTTGGCTTGGAATAATTTGTGACTTCTTGTAATTGAGGGAGAAGCCCAGTCTGTGTAAGAAGTGACAGGTCATGGCCAGATGTTCCTGGGCTCGTTCGGGTGAACTTACCCCGATTAGCCAATCGTCCAGATAAGGGTAGATCTGAATCCCCCCCCTTCTCCTGATACTCGCTGCCACTACCGCCATCAGCTTGGTGAAAACCCTTGGGGCGGAGGTCAGCCCAAATGGTAGAACCCGCAACTGATAATGAGAACCGCCAACTGCGAACCTCAGCTACTCTGTGCTTGAGATGGATTGGCACATGAAAGTAAGCATCCTGAAGGTCCAATGAAACCAGCCAGTCCTGAAGCTGAAGAGCCTGAAGGATCTGGGAAACGGTCACCATCTTGAACTTGTCCTTCCTGAGGAATTTGTTCAAATTTCTTAAGTCCAAGATGGGTCTCAATCCTCCGTCCTTTTTGGAGATGAGAAAATAAGGGGAGTACCAAGCCTTGTTCCTTTCCGCTACAGGTACATGTTCTATTGCACCTTTCTCCAGCAGGGTTGAAATCTCCCGCACAAGGAGCAGGTCTGGAATCTTTACAGAGTTGGCTCCTGGTGGATGATTTTGAGGTCTCTGATGAAAAGGAAGGCAGTAACCATGGGTCACTATCTCTAGCGCCCAGGCATCTGACGTAATGCACCGCCATTCATTCAGATACCGAGTGATTCTGCCTCCCACTGGGGTCTTGTGGGTGAAGACCTCAAAATGGCTTTGCAGCAGCTGCAGCAGTGGATGAGGAGCTAGTAGCCGCTGCTGGGGCTGATCTAGCACCTCTCCCTTGTCCACCACGCAAGGTTTTTCTCTGTTGGCCTCTGACTTGCCTGCCCCCTCGTCTTCCAAAAGAGGAGCAGAACCGAAAGGGGCGACTCCTCCAGGAAGATAAGCCTGTGTAGGAGTGTTGTTGAGGCTGTTTTATAGCGGCGCTGAGTGATTTTGCTGCCGCTTTCGAGGTCTGCAGCTTCTCCAAGCTCTTGTTTGCCTTGCTGCCAAACAGCCTCAAGTCATGAAAGGGCATATTGAGTAATCTAGACTGCACATCGGGTGCAAAGCCAGATTTCCTCAGCCATGCAAATCTGCGTAGGACCGTGCTAGATGTTATGGACCTGCTTACACTATCAGCAGTGTCCAGTCCTGACTGAAGGCTTTCTCCATAGCCTCTTTCCCATCTTTTACTATCGCCAGGAAACCATCCCGTTCCTCACCTTCCGGGATGTGTTCCGCCACTGATGTCATACAGTCCCACAGGGTGTATGTAATTCTTACTTAAGTGCAAGTTGCATTAATCGATTTAAGGGCCATGCCGACCGAAGAAAGAATCTTCCGGGCCCAAGCATCAACTCTTTTTTATCATCCCTGTCTGGTGGTATTGAGAGGTAAGCCGATTGCCTAGTGGAGGTTGCAGCTTGTACCACTAGACTTTCAGGGTAGGGATGTTTAGATAGATATTCCGGATCTGATAAAGATGGCCTGTATTTTGCTACAAATGTTTTGTTTACTGCTGAAATCTAATGAGGCGTATTCCAATTTACCATCACCCTTTTTTGTAGTGCCTTATGGAAAGGAAGGACTGGATCTTTTAGAGGACCCTCACTCAGGATGTTCTTCATATCATCCTTGTCGAAATATGGGGAAGCTGCCTTCCAATCCATGAAATCACTGACTCTTCCCATGAGATTTCTATAACTAGGATTTGCATGATCTGTACTGTAGGGTCTGTTCTCTCAAATTCCACTTCAGGGGGAAGTGTATAGGCCACTGGCATTTTGGAGACAGTCAGAGATCAGTCATCTTGGTATTCGGGTCCAATAGCTCTTCAGGGACCTCTCTGGCTACAAACTTAACTCCATCTGAAGTAATATCTTCAGAGGATTGTTCTTCAAAGATGGATGACATGGATCTGAAAAATTCCTGTCTGGGTTGAGGATGGAAAACTTTTTCAGGTAAAGGGGGTGGTATCGACTTGGTTATCGGGATTAAAGAAGGCGTCAAAGGCGTTGATAAAGACGCCGCTGGCTTCAACCTTTTCGGAGGAGGCTTCGAAACTGTTGAAGAAGGCTTCGATATAAGTCAAGGGTGTCGACGCCACTTTCAGCAGCGGTTTCGATGCTGTAGTCGTCGACTGGGTCAAGTCGAGTTTCGACTTCGACGCTGATTCCGCTACCACCAATTTATGCACCACTGGTTTTGCCTTAGTACGAGGTGTCAGAGAACTTTCCCCTGATGACACTCTCGACTCTTTTTCGGCTCTCGTGTTTTTAGTCTTTGATCTCCCTCTGTCACTTTTAGAGTGGGCAGGGGCATGATCTCCACGCTGCATCTTCGAGGCGGTCTGGGCCGCTTTCTCGAATATTTTAAGCATCAAAGCCCTAAAGGCCTCCCATTTTTCAGGGAAATCGTGCTTGGATGGATAAGTCACTCTCCTCTCAGAGGAGGAAGAGGAGAAAGAAGACATTTAACGTCTCTTTTTTGACTTCTTAGACGAAGACGAGGTGGATTTCCTCGAGCGACTCTTCGATCTCGATCTCCTCGACCCATGTCGAGATTTTCAACTTAAATCTTCTTTTTGTCTTTTAGAAGACTTGTAAGTTTCCTCCTCCACTGCAAGCTTACCTCTCCGTTTCCCAAGAGCCTCATTGGACATGGCCTGACAGGAACCGCACTTGTCAACCCGATAGTCTGGGCTGAGACACCAGAGGCAATTTCGATGGGGGTTGGTTATTGACATTTTCTTACCACACTTCTGACATTTTTTTAACCATGTCTTGGGTGTGGTGGGAGTAGATGACGAGGACATTGTCGAGAAAAAACTTGAAGCGCTGTTTTGTGACACGAAGCAGTTGCTCGGAAAAACGGAACTGAGGTAACGGGCACGGCTCAAGCCCTTTATACAGCGATGACGTCGACGCTCGATGGCGGTCCTCGAGGGACTACGACTCTGCGGCTTTGAACACAGCACCCTCTGGTGAAATTTTTTTTTTCCGAAGCAGCAAAACTGGGAGACAAGATATCTAAGATGAGGAATACGTGGGAGGACAAAATCTGTTCAAAATATACTTTGGAGGAATGCACATGTCATCGCCCATCCAACATGGATCTGCCTTTCATCTTTTGGTGGAAGACTGAAAAGATTTTTTCACATTACTTGGAGGATTGTAGAAGCCGGATTTTACAGATATAGCAACTACAAACCTTAAAGTGCAAACAGGCTATTATCCTTGAATCTGCCTAACCCCTTGAGGTGGTTTTGGTGGCTGATGCATCCCTTATGTGGATGACACAAATATTTGCTTGCCAATGGAAATGAAATTTGTTACCAGCACTTGAAAAGGCATTCCTTACTTGCACACATAGTATGTAACTATTTATCCATGCTGTGCCCCATTGCCAACATGCTACAAGATTAACAGAAGGATCCAACATTTGCTGACCCAAGTCCACGGTGGCAGAATGAGAACGGGCAAGGGTAACATGCTAACACACCAAAGCCCATGGATCTTCAGGTACATCTTTGCCAAAAACTGCAAGGAGCTAACACTCTTAAATCCACTGATAAAACAGTGAGAATGTAAGATAATGGGGCTGAGACTCATTGATTTTATTTATTTGTGGTCAGGTGCTTTGACCAACATGTGAGCGGGTGTAAGAGCACTATAAAAAAAACAATTGATTTGTGGTCAGAAACCAAGGGACTCGAACAAAGTATTTCACCCAATAGCTGGAATTCCAAAAAGGAGGGCTCTGAATTGAAAAGTGACACACATACTCCGTGAAGAGGAAATGCTCAAAGTGATTGCCAATCTATGGGTATGATCTGAAATTAAACGATTTGTCAGATGTTACAGAGCGATTGAATTCATCTCATTATCTTGGGACAATGTCAAGGACCGGCTTATAAACCACATGCAGGACTTGTAAACGTGTGTAACCACAAACTTGGAAACAGTGGGTTCGCATGAAGGTAACGTGAATGACCTTAGCTACCAACAAAGCATTTTAAACTCAGATATGCATGGTTGCGACCACAACTCAAAGAATGGCAATCTGAGTGAGTCGGAGGCAAGCCATTTAATGACTGCAAGAAGAGACTCACTTGGGGTTGTGAACAATGTTCTTCAGAACCTAGTGCTCCTGAACAAAGCGTGTTCAAGCAAGTTGTCTAAAGAGCAGAGGTTTCCTTCCGAAATTAAGGCTAAATCAGCCGTAAAACGTAACAGTCAGTTGTTGGGGGCAACGTCTGACATATGGCCAGCATCTTGTTACAAACGGCTAAAGTCAATCGATCACCCGTCAAAGGGTGAATCGAGGCACGAGATATCTGACATCCATCTGACCTCCCAAAAAAGACATGCCACCCTTAACTGGAAAACTAATGGAGTCATTGATGAACCTGATTGCAATGAGCACTCCTCACACAACGATTCTATGGACTCTTCTCTAATGGAACGCCCGTTTCCTAAAATTCGCCGCGACAAGGAGCCCTATGTTGCCAGACCTTCTAAGTTCCATGCAAATTCATCAAGCGAGGTCTTACCGGCTGTGTCATCTTCGACGGAACTACAAGCCCTTCTTATGGCTTCCTCGTCGATCTCTTTGGCCCCGTTTATAAAACTTTATGAGAATATACACGAGGCCACCAAGGATCTAACAACCGTTGTAGCAATGATGAATTCCAAATTAATACAACTGGAAAAAAACTTGCAATCGCTCTTATGTTGAACAACACGAGTGCTTTAAAAGACTGAATGCAACGTTTGTCTTGTTAAGCGAGAGCAGGAAAAGTGACTCATCTGACAAAAGACTGTTTGCAGAAGTGGGCCGAGAGCCTCTTGCCCTTTTTAAACATGACACTAAAAACGCAGGCAGGCAGTTGTCTGAAGGGTGTCCCAGCTCCGATGGTAAGCAACTGAGTGCGAAGTGCAAACCTCAAGCTGAACAAGAACATAATAGGTCAGTAAAACAACGGCATCTTCCCACTGATGCTATATCCATCCAAGAACCTCACTGTCCTCAGTCGTTAACATCAACGCACATTACTTCAGTGGAAGCGGACCTAGTACTGGCAACTGCAAAGGTCTTTGAAGCTCCCCTAGACACAGGATGCAAGGTCGCAGAACTTTCATCGAAGACTGGTCCTTGCTCGTCGGTTATTCCGTTTGTATCGAATGTTGTTGACCAGTCTTTTAACACAGCGTTCGAACAGGCAAGATGTGCGGCCAATCAAATTTGTCATGACCCCCAAATGGCATCATCTTCAGGTGTTGGTTTTCTAACTGAACCAACTTCAGAAGTTTCAATTACTTCCTCCATTGTGGGCCTACCCAATGTTTTTTCCATCTTCACAGGCGGCCCTAATGCTACGGAGAAACCCGCGACTTTGCTATCAAAATCAAAATTTGCTGTAAACAGCAAGAAACTGAAGAACCAAAAGGCAAAGAAAAATAATGCTTCAACTGGAGCACGAAAATTCCTGCGTAACATAAAAATGGTACAGGCAGTTCCTACTGACCTGGTTAAGACCTCTACTGCCCCTGCTTCATCTAACCATCCATGCCAAAAATCAACAAAAAAGTGCTCTCTCAATTCCGGTCAAACAGACCCAAACAAAGAGTACCACGCCATCTGAGGAGGACGTGACGGAACTTCTGGACCGGTCAACTTATGATGAACCAGAACATGTAGAGTTAGAAACCGACTTACCAACAAGCTCTGAGTTGCCCCTCCAAACTGGATCTCTGCCAAATGTGGCCCCGATTCAATGTAAGGAGAAACCTGGACGATCGATGGCCAATGTTGTCTTGGATAATCCTGCAATAATGCAACCATGTAATGTGGAGGTCATTGGCAAAAACCCTGCGTCTAATCACAAGTCTCATGAAAGATATTGCGAACTGATTGAAGTATGTGATAACACAACCTCATTGTCTCTGCCAGTAGTCAGTCCTGTGTTCATGACTATGGACGAGAAGAGAAAACATTGCATAGCTAACGCTCTAGTTGTTAGACCAGGGAGGCCATTGTTAACGTCAGGACAAACTAACAAAATAGTTAAGGAAAACGAGCCCTATAGGACGCAGATGGGAGGCTTGGAGGCTGACGTTCTGGAAAGCAATCGAAGAAAGCTGAAAGAGCTGGTGTTTGATAGACGTCCTCAAACCTTAAATGAAAACGCATCAAAATCAACGCTGAACAAAGGCCTTACATATAAACTGACAATTGAGAGTCTTGAACCAATCGAGAATTTGATCTTGAATCGAAGAACGGTTCTTCAGCTACTCCACCTTGTACCAAGCTTACGTGCAATTTTCTCTAATGACATAAAAGTCGTGGAGTTTCCAGCAGAAGGAACTAATGACAATGTGGTGCTCCATTTTGCCTCGAATCTTCTAATTACATCAATATTAGAAGAAAATGTAGCATTGTTTTCACTAGGCTTTGACGTTTATAAATTGAACGAGTCTGATGTACCTCGACCAAATTACAATGGAACCTCCAATAACGTAAAGGAGGCACCTTCGAATGTAGTTACAGTACCTATGCCTTCAAAAGATACGGCAACAATGATTTCAGAAGGGTCGTCTCACTTGATTCAAAACAGTAATCAAAATCATATTCAATTACAGTGCCCGTCAAGGATACCTCAATTGCCAACGAGTGATGTTAGTGTAAAATCTGACGGCCTAAATGCACAAATAAGAATCACAATCAAAAGAAAGGAGCCTTCCGACGAAACCATTAAAGAGTCTTCATCAATCCTCAACATCTGCATCTGGAAATCATGAATGGCATTGGCTAGCAGGGGCCTTAAATGCAAAAAATAGCCAATAATGCCAGGACTCGGTAGCTCCCACGGTTTGTTCTTTAGCCTCCTGGAACACTCGAGGGTTCTCACACTTGTTTAACTCACTCTGGTTAAGACAATCTCCAAATCGTGTGTTTACAAGAAACATGGCTAAGTGAGTTACCAGTCACCTTGGACTTTGAGTCTGTAATGAATCCGGCCATAAAGTCTAAGCTTGGCCGCCCTACGTCAGGTGAGAACGATGGTGAGAAGAGCATCAGGTTGGCGTGTTATAAATTCCATCAATCATTCTCCCTATATTCAGGAGACTATCATAGAAAGTTTTGGGGGACAGGATTCGGCGCAGGACAAGATCATAATCTTGAATTTGTATTGGAACCATCTATGGGCAGGAAAAATGGAGTTCATTGATCAGATAACAGGTCTAATTGATCTCCGTATGGAATCATTAGACTTGCCAAAGATACTTGTGTGGTGATCTAAATATCGATCTACTTAAGGAATCAAACTCAGACCAAAACTTAGTAGCACAGGCATGGTTAACCGAAATGAGGCTACGCAACTTTCAGATGTTGAATGGCAGTACCTGTGGCGATATACCATCCGTTCAAACATGGCATCGTGCGGATTCATCCTCAACAATTGACTACATGTTTGTATCCGAAGCTTTGCATCCTAGGATACAATCGCTGACGATTTGTGAAAAAGCAAATAGCGATCACAATATGCTGCTCATGAAATTTGCAACAGTTAGACCTACTCAAAGGCCAAAATGGGCATATAAACTTGAGGTTGAATCAAATAGAGTTTGTTTAAGACTGGAGGAGAGCGAAGTCAAGGGCGTAATGATCCAGTACTGTCAACTGAGTGCTGACCTTGAATATGATCAACTATTGACAAAATTCAGAACTGCAAAAGTGGGCTTAAAAATCTCAACATGGTCCGTGCCCATCACTTCGATCTCGAGATCCTGATTCAAAAACGAAAGATGCGTGCGGCCATTAGGAGAGCTAAGTTTCTTGACATTGACACTCGCAAATTAGAAACAAAGGCTTTGAAGCAAAAATATAAGAACTGGTTGAAAATGCATAAACACATTCTAGTGCAAAACGACACGGAACAGATGCTAGCCACCCTAAAGAATACAAACTCGAGTGACTTCTGGAGACTCATTAATAACTTTCAAGCTCCTCAAACGGCATTGTAGACCTGCATGGTCTCGGAAGCAGCTTGGGTTGACCACTTCGAAGCCCTCTACAAAGCAGAAGTCCCTGGCATCACTACATTGGAACCAACTTCGAAACCATGGGATTTGACGTTTCCAAGAGAGGAGATTGTGTCTATAATTAACAAGGCAAAAAAATCTAGAGCTCCTGGACCGGATGGTCTTACCAACTTCACGATTAAACAGCAGCCTGAGCTATGGGCATCAATATGCGTAACCCTATTTGACAGAATATGTAAAACCCAGAAGACTCCTAAATCCTGGAAATCCGCTGTTATTGTCACGATATTCAAGAAAGGGGACAGAACATGCCCAAAAAACTATCGCCCAGTGGCATTACTGGATACTCTGGGGAAAATCTACGCCACAATGTTACAGCAAAAACTGGTGACCTGGGCAATCGAGTCTAATCATGTAGATAAAAGACAATCTGGCTTTGTGAAGCAAGTGGGCTGCTCATTAAACTTGTTACTCCTGAACCTGATGAAAATGGAAGCGATAAAATCTAAATCTAAGGTATATTTGGCCTTTATCGACTTCTCAAGTGCCTTTGACACCATCGACAGGCCTCGCTTGTGGTCAAAACTACAAAGTTGGGGCTGTCCAGCTGACTTAATGGCAGCAATTCGAGAATTGCACTCCGAAACCTCCATAAAAATCCGGTTGGATCGATCTGGAAATGTAACTACCCCAATCAAAACCTATAAAGGGGTAAAAAAAGGCTGTCCCTTAGCTGCCGCAATATTCAGTCTATTCATCTCAGATATTGGGTTGGCAATTGACTCTGTAAGATCATTTCCCCCGAAGATTGATAAGACCCGTCTAAGTTGGCTGTTTTACGCCGACGATCTCGTTCTTATGGACCTAACACCGGTCGGCCTACAGAGGAAACTGAATGCGGTTGCCCAATACGTTGCATCTAACCACTTGGTGATAAACACAAAGAAATTTGATATTTTGGTGTTAAAGAATCTTAAGAGCGGAAGACAAAACAAGTTGAGACAACCAAGATGGCACTTGGGTCGGGACGCCATTCAGATTAACTCAGAACGTAAAATATCTCGGAATGCTAATAAATTCATCAATCAACGATGGACCATGGATTATTGAAAATAAAAGGAAATGCAAACAACTGGCCAGTCAAGCGGTCATCATACAGAATAAATTTGGGAAATTTTCACTAAAACCAGTTCTAGATTTTTACCATCAAAAGGTAATCCCAGTGTTATTATATGGTGCTGAAAACGCCTTGGGTTGCAGTCATGATACATGGTCATCGCTGGAGCACTGTTTTTGGTCTAAAGTTTTGTCTTTGCCAAGGGGAATTCCGACATCTTGTGTGAGGTATGAACTCTCGCTTATCTCGCTACATGCTAGGGTATGCTGGGCCCTAGTAAGTTTGTTTCGGAAATCTCGTCAGCGTGAGCACATACCACAATTTGACATCTTTCATGACCCATCGCCAGCTAATAATAACATGGTGTCATTATGGTCTAAAAGATGCGAAGAGATCTTGAGTGATCACGGAATCAGCCTGGATATGCTGCATAATGACCCGTATGCTGCCAAATTGCAAATCTGGCGCGCGGACTGGGAGCAAACTTGCTCACAACGTGCCACAGCCTCCATGATGAAGGACGCCCCACTTGAAACAAGGCCATTTAACGTGCTACAACGCTATATCGAGATGTTTCCAGACTCACAGCCTCGAAGAGTGTTCATGATGCTGCGTCTGAACGCATTTAAAACTAACGAGCGGTTGGCATCATGGAGAACAAACAAAGTCTCAACCTTAACGTGTAGACTATGCGCTAAAGATAAGGAAACCCTGAAGCATTTGGTGCTATTCTGCACGGCACTTCGCTCAGAAAGGACAATTCACCTGGGGCCTTGGGGCCTAAATTACCCCTCCCGTTGTGCCGACGACTGGTGGGCTTATATGTTTCAAGGATGGGACATGAAACGATTACCACTAACTCGATTTCTAATGTTAATTGAAAAACGCCTGAATATATTGTCGGCTGATGAGTAACAACAACATGGCATTGCTTACTCGTTTGATAACTGGGAGGGGTATTTCTAAGGGACTCCTAAAGGATGACGTATTCTGATTATGTGTTGTGTGTTTTGTTTGTAACCATTTTAAAGGTTTGTAAGAAACCGATAAAATTAAAATAAAAAAAATAAAAAAATTCTGCAATTGTTGGATATCGGCCTTGTTAGCACCTCCCAGTAGTGCGTTACAATAATCTACACGTGGGAGGATCACCGCTCTTAAAAGTTTGATGCGATTCTCTGTTGAGACCAATGGCGCTACTTGACCAAGTACCTTGAGATGGTAGTTGGTACTGGTGGTAATGGCTGTTACGTGGGCTTCACAGTCCAAGCTTTCTTCTATGTAGGTGCCAAGCGTCTTTACCTTCTGTACTACCTTCATCTGGCTACTGTCAATGATGAAACTGGCATACCTCTGACCTAAATTGGTTTGGGCCTGTCGAGGACCGAATAACATAAGTTCGGTCTTGGTTGCATTCAGACAGAGCCAGTTAGTAGACATCCAGCATTTTATAGTGTGGTATACGGCGTCCAGCATCCGTTGATCCTTCTCATGGTCTCGGTGATATCCAGGACCAGCTGGAAATCATCGGCATAATTGCCGAAAAACTATCTCCAGTAGTTCTAGGTCACCACACAAGTGGAGAATATAAATGTTAAATAACAAGGGAGAAATGTGGAGAGCCCCACAGGGTGTGCCTCTCCACATGTTATGATTTGTGACTCAGAAGAACTGTCGCCCCAATGTACTCGCGATTGGCGGTCCTCTAGGAAAGATCCAAGCCAAATAATAGCATCCTAGAGAGACCTCTGACAGTTGCCATCTGATCAAGCAGTATTTTATGATCTAGCAAGTCAAAGGCTGCCGATAGATCTAACAACATCAGCAGCCCCGACTTGCTATGTTACAGCTTCGAAAGCATGTGCGTCTGTAAATCCAGAAGTGCACTCTCTGTACCATGATAACTCCTGAACCCTGACTGTTTCACATGGAGTATACCGGTAGTCTGGACATGGGATTGTAGCTGGATCGTGGCTGCTTTATCGATGAGCTTGAGAAAAAATAAGGTATTGGTAATTGGCCTTAAATTTGCTGCATCAGTAGGTTCCAGTCCCACTTTTTTTTTAGCAACGGTGTAACTGCTACGTTCTTAATTGACTGGGGAATGACGCTAGTTCGAAAGGAGGAATTCACAAATCTGCAAAGGAAGGGTGCAAATAAGTCCTTATGTTCTAGTATATATTTTACAGGAGCAGTTCTCCCGGGCAGTTGGTATGATGCAGTTTTAAGTATGTCAAGCATTTCAACTGTGCTAGATTCCTTGAATCTAAACCCTGTGGGCTTATCTAGTTGGGTTAAGGTTTCAGATTCCCGATTTAACACGTTTTTTAAAGGATTGACATGGGTTTCTTGTACCTCAGCTTCCTTCTTGATTTTATATTGTGCTTTCAGTAGTTTGTCAGGAAATGCCTTTTGTACTCTATTGCAGTCCTCGACTGTAGGTTTGATAGAGGCGATGGGTTTTTCCCACGTTCTGAAGAGTCAAGTTCTTTCATCTGATCCCCGCCAAGTTAATTTGATCATTGTAAAAGTTGTTTTTTGCTTCAATGATCTTGATCTTATAATGCCTCTCTTTAGATTTCCAGGCCAGCAAATTATTTGTAGAGTTATCCTTACGCCAAGCATGTTCCGCCTGTCTTTTATTGGTCCTAAGTTCAGCCAGGGCTGTGGAAAACCATTTATGGTGATTTGGTAGGTCTCCAACAGTTTTATCTTTCATAGGGGCATGTTTAGCTAGCATTTCTGAGATCTCCTCATAACTATTTATGAGGGTCTCTGGGCCATCAAGATCATTTGTTTTTGTCAACAGGGATTGCATACAGACGGCCAGAATAAAGGCAGTAACACCCTTAAAATGTTTAGTTTTGACCTGCATGGGGGCTATCAGGCACTCTGTGTGCTTTAGCCAGAAGTTTCAACAGGCATGACACAAAAAATTATCAGACCAGATACAAGGAGTGGTCATTAAATTTCCGATCTGTATATTTCCGCTACCAATCCAGTCTCATATATGACCCCTATTATGCGTGGGTTCTGTGTTATGAACTGTGATATGGTGAATTTTCAGCATTTTCTCCAATTCCAATGCTTTCTTATCCTGTCTGTCGCTTTTCCAAAGATTAAAATCACCTAAGATAACCAAGCATGAATTAGTAGGTATCATGGGTGCGACAATATTAACAATATCATCATTAAAACTATCTGATTCCTCAGGTGGCCGGTAAAGTAATACCAAATTCATACTGTGATAGGAATTTGAGATCAGTTTAACATGGATGATTTCACTACCTGTGCACTCGACTTTGACCTCGTAAAACCCCAATTTTTTTTTTTTTTTTTACATATGATAGCCAATCCACCCCCCAATAGCTCCCTCACGATGTTTCCCTAAAAAACAGCCAACAAAAAACCTAAAAGTACACTTGGCCTCTCCCACTAATACCAGACCCCAAGAGAAAGCTTTGCCTGAGCACTGTGTCAGAGGTAAACAAGGCCAGAGTCCTGCTTTTTACTGAACATGTTGTGGAGGCTGAAAACACAGTGCCTTGCCTACACTGTGTGATACAGAATTCAAGGTGACACTGTAGCAGTGATAGAGACCTGGTCGATTGCTCCCGACAGCACAGCAAGGGGAGGCCCAAGAGTAATCTCTGGTGCTTAGGGTTACTGAGGAACAGAACCATCTTAGACAGTTGAAGCATGCAGCCAGAAATACGGGGTGGGGGCAAAGGCAGCAGTGAAGAAGCAGGAACTGCAATGAGACTGCTGCTGGTGTATGGTAAGCATGCCGTGGGCTGCATATGCCACTCTTGTGTATTGCAAAGTATTGTTGTGAGGAATCTGCTCTGGCTATTACTGATGTGTAGGCTGAGGCTATGGAGATGAGGATACAAACCGGGGAAGAGGCTGAAACATTTGAAAGCTTGCAGCTCTATTTCAGGTATGGGTTGGGTCGGCAGGGGTCAAACATGAGTGATGAAGATTTAGAGCTGGTGAGGTGAATCTTATAGTGAACTCATTAGCAGTCACAACCCACCCCCCCCCAATTGGGTCAAAAGGTAATGCAATGGAGGATACATTACAGATCCTTTTAAGCAAAGCAGTCCATGGGGGAAGACGATGGAAGAGTCATTGCCATTGAGTTGATGGAGGGGCACAGGCAAAGCTCAAATGTTCACTCATTTTCTGCATTGTGTAGCCTTGCACATAATTCAAATGCAAGGTAAACGCAAGAGGCCTGCAAATAGCAGGGTTTGCAAACATATGAATCATGGGCCTGTTGGCTACGGTTAAGGGCAAAGACTTGAAGGGTAGTGTAACTCAATTTATTAAAAGAAGTGGCTTGTTTGACACTCAAGATGTAACTTCCAAGGGGAGTGAGTGATAAAACAAATGCTGGCAGGTTGGTATGTCTTAATTGAGGACAGGCAGAGGGAGTGAAAACGTAGGTCCACTGGCTCAGCGGTAGGCAGTGATTGAAATGTGGCTATTAGGACATTAGAGGAGAGCCATGCAGGACAATCGAAAAGAACTACTAAACATCGAGACTGAAGTGACTGAGGCATCCAGGAACCGTCAGGACATCATACAATGGTAACAACTGTTTGCTTAGCCAGAGCCTGCTCAAGGTGTTATGGAGGGATAGAACATATATCGGAGCTGAGCAAGAACTATTTGAGAGTTCAGTGTAATAACAATATGTGTGTGAGGTCTTCGTTAGCCTGCTGCTCTGCTGGATTGCAATTATGGTGGTTTGAAAGGAGGTGGAGCTTCTGTATCATTGCATGCAAATTGACGTTGTGCATGAGTTTCCTTTTCCCTTTGCTCTTTCTATCCCTCAACACCAACCCTATCCTTGTGTTGAGGGAGATGTTTCTCAGATGATTGACAAGCAGAGACTACAGGTTTAACAATAAGACTATGGTAGTTAATTTGCTAGTCGTTTACCTGAAAAAGTTCAATTTCTGTTTATGTTGTGGAAATGGAACTGTTTCAGCTTTTAAAAAAATACCAGATTAAACATACCTAAAAGCACTAGTTGGTTGAAAGAGCAAGGGGGCGAATGCCCTGCATAAAACAAAGCTAAAACATATAGCCGCCATTGGAAACTCCCTTTTTCTTACTTGCTCAAGAATAAAGCTGGTACTTTAGCACAGATATATGGAGAATGTGTGATTTCCCTGGACTACAGAAATGCTTTGCTGTGGTTAAGGTTCAATTAAATGTTCTCGAATTCATACTTGACTTTTCAAACTGGAACCATATTATCAGCTGCTCGGTCGCTTATTTCTAAAGACTGCGTGTGCTTTATAACAGGAAAAGGCAGAGGTAAGAAGGGAGGAAACCTATACCAAGTACGTAGCAAACATATGGGTTGATAGCCAATGACTTTTCATCTGGTACACAAGCCAAGCGCAGAATTAGATCAGACAAGAGTAGATTTCTGATGTTTGCCATAACAACTACGATCTCTTCCAGGAAAAGGGGGTTCTTGTATCCTTGTAACTATGGGAGTTGAAGAAACATCGAAGAAGAGCCGGCCACCAGATCCAATATCAGGATTTCTAGCTTGGGGCTAAGTGAAGGATAACAGCAAAATATGACCATAGCTAAAGGTTTTTACAAATAAATATATAGGTGGAAATTCGAATTATATAACTACTACATCTATTTTCATCTCAAGATCAGAATGAATGACAACTTATGGTCAACCTTTTTCCATCAGAATGAGAACTGGCCTGTGACAATATCTTGCAAGGCTGGGTGCAATTGAAGATTTAGAAAACAAGGATTTGGTTGGAAAAAGTCAGTGCAATGCACCACGTATGGGCTTTGTACTTAATAGAGGAGTATGAAATCAGAAGGGCGAATCAATTTGGAATTTATTTTTGGGAAGTGGCCTTCGACAGTGCCCAATACATTTTAAAGGTGCAAATGGATAAAAGATTTGAGCTTTTTAACTTTATATGTCATTGTTAAGGGTATACCTCATATAGGGATAAGAATTCAATACAAATGAACTTAAATCAAGTGTAGGCAATAAATCATAAGAAAAACAGTGATACATCAAATTAATATTTCAGTGCCCTCAAAGTAACTTTCAGTAGAATTGAAAAATCCAGACAGATCACAAGAATGAATGCATTGAAATCCCTGAGGAGGCAGGGTCTGATGAAAAGCTGGAGTTGAAATAAATCAAGTAACCTAGGATTTTGATATGTGTACGTCATAAGGCGCATATTATGCAGTCACTGGTCTGTACCCCAACTTTAAAAATGTTAGGAAAAACTAAATGTGAAATAGCAATTTGAATATCTTTGAGAAAACGCACAACTAAATCAAATGTTCCCCTACATCTCACATACACAATCTCTTTAGCGGTTAATGGCTTACTAATATAAAAGGTTTTTTGTCAAATACCGAGCTCACATAGTCCTCTTGAAAATAATGGATTTACGAATGCCTTTCCATATACCATACCTGGCTTCCACCCCAGGTCGAGTTGGTGGTTTTCCTGGAGGTGGCCTAGGGAAGAACTGAGCTGCAGCAGAGCTGCCAACCTGATCACTGCTAGTCCAGGACACTGGCCGTGGAATCTTGCTCTTCCTGGACTGAGGGCTGCTTGGTGACAAAGGGGCATCCTCAGTGTGCCTGCCCAACTGATGATCAGCTGTCAGTCTTGGACAGGAGAAGCCATCCTCCTCAGATAAAGCTAATGGTGCGGGAGATACTTTTTCTTGCAGTGACTTGTCCGAGGCACTTGAGAGGTCACCAAGGTAAGATTTTAGCTGTCTTTTTTCAAGCAGTCTGGCTAGGTCTGTCTGATGAGCCTTTTTTTGGAGAAGTTTCTCTTTTGCTGAAATAGGAGAGGACGACTCTGATGTTGTGTCCATCTCTTGTGCTAAAACTGGGATACGGCTGTGTCGTGCAGAAAAGGGTGACCGGACTGAATCTTTCTTCAGTTGAAGAGAACTATCATTCTCTGGAGTGCAATGAAACAGATTTCCATTTTGTTGAACATTTTCCTCTTTCTCCGCCTTAGGTTGTAGTGTAGCAGATTGGCCATTCTGCTGAAAATTGAACTTCTCAACATGATCAAGTGCCTCATTATCAACATGAAAACCGTTCTCCTGGACAGCCATTACATCTTGTTCAGAAAAAGCATGATGGTTAAGGACTTCAGAATCTTTTTCATTCTCCTCTGTCACTTGTTCCGGGACTTCATGGATTGACTCGTGATTTGGCACCAAGCAGGAAGTCCTTGGCATGGTCTCTGCACCAGTAGGGTTATTCACAGCTGAAGTCCCCACCTTCATACATTTCAAGTTTTCTGTGGAAGATGAAACACATTGGCCTTCGTTTTGGTTTTCAATGGCACTCTCTGAAACTAGATTGTCCTTTTCATGTTCTAGTGGAGTTTTACAAGGCTCTACCTCCAGCTTCCTTGCATTACAGGTTTGATGTAACTCGTTTTGGCTACTGTTTTTGGATTTGACACATTCCACTACCTGCTCTTTGTTTTGAAATCCCTCTTGGCTGAGTCTGTCAAACTGAAGCATTAGGTCTGTTTTTCTGGCACCACTTGGCAATTCAGCCTCTGATGATACAAAACCTGCCAGGTTCTCCTGAGGGGATATAAGCTCCATGGGCTGTAAATCACGGTCTCTCTTCTCCATATGGCAGCCATAATGAAAGCTTTCAGAAGCAGACTGTGTGGATGCCACTGAAGGTCTTGGTATAGTTACCTGCAATGATGAAAGGAATACATTTCAGTTAAACATTAATACCAGAGAAGTATAATTTAAGTACATTCATTGCAGAAATAAACTCCCTTAAAAGTGGCATGAATGCTTGCAACACATTGACATCTAAACACATTACCTTTTAAATGGACAACAACAATAAATACACATTGCTGTCTGGCCCTACGAAATAGGACAACCGTCTAAAATAACCCCAATTTGCGGTAATAATTCCATATGTCACAAACAATGCATGACCGTAGGCAATGTGTGGTTGCTTTTTTAACAATAAAACTAACATTTCAGTTGTTCTTGAGTCTGCATTGTACCTGTAACATTCCTTCAAATTAGGTGTTTTCCACCAGGGAGTGCCCAGAGAGTGCCCGTTTGCCTGGGGAGACTCGCCGCCAATGTTGGAAGCCTTGTGGATAATATTCCTTAATTATTTTGGACTTTGAATTTCCATTGGATCGAGAAGCCACGCCTCTAACTCCCGCCAACCACGTTAAAATCACCTGGCCGCGTGCGCACGATAACAGAGTGCCCAGAGAGTGCCTGTTCACCTGGGGAGACTCGCTGTCAACGTTGGAACCCGTGTGGATACTATGCCTGTTCCTTATTTTGGACTCGGAGTATGTTATAACTTCAAACAATTGTAATATACATTGATGAGTGCGTACTATGTCACTGGTAACATTATTTCTTCTCTTAATTCCATAGATTTCCATTGTAGCGAGAAGCCACACCCCCCCAACAAACACCCACCACGTTAAAATCTATTGGCCGTGCGCCACTGCGCGCGCGCGCCACCAAGGCATGCCTGTTCGCCTGTTTGCAGGCATGAGGGCAGAGAATATCTGAAACCGGGTGGGCATACTGTTTCTAACTATGCCAACTCATTCTCACTGAAGATTTTCGCTGAGAGGGAAAAGGATTCTGCAACTCATGCACGGCTCGCTAAATATGCGGACCGGTCCACATACACAGATGGAAACATTAATGGGGGTGCAGGGGTATGAAGATATACTATCCAAACCCCTCATGTTCACCCCGGTTAAAAACACCCTAAGGATGGCCCTCGCAATGCCCCTTCCCCCATCCCCTCAGGCACTGGCGGATTCAGCCCTGCTCACGATGAAAGACGGTGAGCAATCGCCCTTGCTCTTAGAGTCAGGTTCATTGCTAGTAGGCCTGACAGTAGAGGAAGGCAGGACAGCACCAACACCGTGCCGGGGGAGAGAGGCAGTTTCGGCCAGTGAGGGATCCCCGTTGGTCACCCCCATTGCCTTTCTTCCTTGGGAGATTTCTATCCTCACCCTGTCCAAGTATCCCATGGGGCAGGGAGGGGAGTGGGAAGACAATACCCTCTGCTCAGAACCCAGATCAGGACCGGAGATGGGGATGGGGATGGGGGAGGGAACACAGCCCTTATTTATTCTCTTATTCTGAATTAGTTGCAGCTTCACTCAAAGCCATTGCGGGAACTTATAATAGAACTGCGAAACCCAAAGTGTAGTGATCCCTCAAATCAGAAAATCGAGCATGCCTCACAGGCAACGAACACTAACCCAACTTTCCTGACAGGTGAAAAGTCTTGACGGATCCCTAGTGACAACTTCGAGTCTAGTGCACCGCTGTCAATGGAAACTGAATCAAGGGAGAGTAGGTTGAGTGATCAGCCCAGGCTGAGCTTATCCAGTATTGTGCTGGAGCTCTACTCCTTTCCACTAATACTGAAGAAAAAAAAATAAATAAAAAAAAATAAATGGGCCCCAGGAAAGGGAGCAAATAAGCCCTTTAGGAAAACCTGACCCCGGAGAAAATTCTCCTCAATCAAATGAGCTAAGAAAAAGCGAGGCAATTCAGGGTAACGTTGTGGGTAAAACGGCGAAAAGAAATAACCACTGAGACCAGCGCTCCGTTGATAAATCCCATTTATAAAACAAATGATGCTCAACACCCAAAGAATGGTGAGGCACCCGCTCCAAAGGATCTGGAGAAGCAGGAGTCACTTGTGATTGACCTCCGAGGGCAAGAGACAGTTCCTAAATCGGTTCTAAGAGAAGCGTTATCCTCTAACTCGCTCCCTCCATTAGAAAGAAAAGATTCTCCAATAATAGGCAAATACTTGGAAAAAAATTCAGAAATTTGGTGTCAGAGATTTTGGGTGACCACCAAAACAACCCAATGCGTCCTGCTGAGCTGGGACCTTCTTTGTCCATTCAGCCAAGTGAGAGGGCAAGGACAACTCAAGGTGCCCCTTTTCCCTTATCTGCATATCAAGACCACATGGGGGGGAAAGAAGTGGCCATTCTGACCGGGGGAAATGAGAAAGAGAGATCCATTGTAACAACTCGACCAAACAAGAACACTGAATGTCTTGGCATAGATCACTATGGGTCAAAACAAAGCAGTAAAGTACTTCTGGAAGAAAGGGTGAGGGCTCCAAAATCTGTGTTTGAGAGCGATTCAAACTGGGTCCAGTGGAGACAACCTTGTCATCCAGATGACCCTAGTGTTCTATTATTTGTTTGGATATGGTGGGCCGGAATCTCTAAATAGAGTCCTGGCACTTCTGTATGAGATTCCATCACTCAGAACGTTGTAGTCAGCAGACATTAAATTGGTGGACTTCATCCACCCTGAGAGATTTGATCATGTACGACTAGTGTTTCACTTGCGTTCTGTTTTCGATGCACTGCTGCGGGAGGTGGGTCTCTTCAATAAAATGGGTTATGATGTTCTGTATTTTAGCACTGGCTTTTCTTTCCCCCAATATTGCAGTTTAGTTACGTGTAGAGATCATGGACTCAGGGATGGCATTAGAAATCTGAATCATAGTAGAGATCCAAGCTCAGCCGAGGGAGACCCCAGTTGGAGGTGGCTGGCTTTATCGCTACGCTACTATTCACCAGCTGAAAAATCTGAAGCCCAACCTTTAACAACGGTAATTACATTTTTGTGCTGTCCTGGAATTCTCGAAGCCATGCCCACTTAAATAACTCTATAGAACTGGGTCGGAAACTAATTAAATCTTCAATTATCTGCATCCATGAAACCTGGATGACAAGCCTTTTTGTCCTAGATGGCTTTGAAGTTCACACTGAATTAGCCACTAAGGGTAAGCTAGGGCTCCCAGCAACGAGATGAGAACACTAAAATGTATCCATATATCCAAGTGTGTATTGGCAATAGTTTTAGAAATAAACCTTAACCCGACGCTGCTTGTTATACTTATTAGGAACGTTTATCTCCAAAGCAGAATCTACAGGAGACACTGGATTCAATGAATAAAGTTATTACAGAAGAGATCATAATTTATACCAGGCTCGGAGGAGCCTGAGAAACTTAGAAAGAAAAACCGCAGCGTTTTCAAACAAAATAACGTTGCATTTATGTTTGCGGTAGCTTCAAAAGCTACCACAAACATAAATACAACATTTTTAAAGCTGTGGTTTTATTTCTAAGTTTTCCAGGCTCCTCCAGCCCGGAAAACGTAGAAAAAAAAAACGCAGCTAGTGCTTTTTTTTTTTTTTAAATAGCACTTACCGAGATGCAGCTGCAGCTTTTCTGATGAAGGAAAAGCCACCCAGTGGTAGCTTTTGTTTACTACACCGGGCGGGTTTTTTTCTTCATTAGTGCCGCAAAAGAAAGCACAGGCGGGCATCCATTTCACAAAATGGATGCCCCCATGTGCTTTCCTTTGAGCTTCATTTGCTCAAAACTTTACATAGGGACTTAAAAAAAAAAAAAAAAAAGTGGCAGTATATTTTTTTTTATTATTGCCCATCTTTTTGGCCAATAAAATTTTTTGGGCGAACCATTCCTTTATTAAACACAAATACAACTCAGTATCCAAACCACTCCTATATTGGAGGAAGTATGGGCGGGCCATTTTGGAAGCCTGTATGCGTCCAACGAGAATGCTGACAGTTGGCTTTCCACAGTTAGTGGAATTTTGAGTTCTCTGTACTCAGAGTTTCAAATACAGAGGGTTAGCTCGTCACAAGCAGCCGGCCCAAACAATCTCTCAAATGCATTATTTAAAGGAAACTCACAACTATGGGCGAAGGCACTGTCAATATTGTTTCAAGATATTATACGAACCAGATGTATCCCTTCCTTGTGGCATTTTGCGTATGTCATTCCGATTTATAAGCAGGGGGACAGGAAAATTCCCCACAACTATCGCACGAATGTCATACTTGATGCGGACTGAAAAATGTTTGCGGGGCTCATTCTGAAAAAACTACAAGAGTGGTCCTTTCCGCAACTCGATTCTATCTTCTTGGATTTAGGAAATGTGGTGGAACAGAAGCATGAGGCCTATTACTTACAATATTGCAGCAAAAGGCCTTGAAGGGCGGGGCAACATCGATCTATATGGCTGCAATGGATCTTTCCATGGCCTTCGACTTAGTTGACAGGGCCAGGCTATGGACTAAATTGAACAATTTGGGGATCCAGGGAGACATTCTATCTATTCTAATTAATTTACATGAAGATTCCCAAATACAGGTACGATTAAACACAGAAGGTTTACCATCCTATCCCATTAGAATAGCTAACGGCCAACGACAAGGCTGCATCTTTGCTGCAGCTCTTTTTTAACATTACGTTTCTGATGCTGGGGATTGCTTGGACAACGCCTCCTTTGTACCTCCTAAAATCAAAGGGATTAAAGTAGCGTGGTGCGCATATGGCAATGATTCTTTGCTCATCGACCAAACCCCTAAAGGTCTGCAGCATTTGATTACGGCTTTCTGTGGCTGTATTTGCATCAATTTAAAAAAAACTGTTATTATGAGGCTGAGCAACCGTAAAACACTAATTGGCTATTCTTGGTTTATAAACCAAGAAGAATTCAATATTAAAAGCTCTATGAAATATTTAGGATTCCGAATTTTTGATAAACGCAATAAACTTCAATATTTGCTCCAGAAGGCCAGTCGTCAAATTGCGCAGCTGAGGAAAGTTGACCAGACATTTGGAAGATATTCTCTCAACCCCTACTCCATTATTACAACTCCAAGGGTCATCCCTAAGATCATCTATGGCCTGGAATTATATCCTGGACATATATGGACATCTAATATTTATTGTTTGCCAAAATCTGTTCCTTTTGTCGCCATAAGATATCAATTGGGCCTTCAGTCAGTGGGTAATATGGTTGAATGGCGCCGCCTATCACGGTTTAGAAGGTTGATCATAGACACAGGTGCAAACCTGTAAACATTATTGGGAAATGGTCTTAGACTAGGGAATTCTGAGACAGCTTTATTAAATTTGCAGGTGACTAGTTTACAAACTAGTAATAGGCTGGGTCTCTCAAGGGAAACTCTAGTAAATAACCCTATTTGAGTAAAACAGTCCCAACCAAACGCGGACTGGGCAGAAACCATGGAAAGAGTAGGGTCAACAAAGCTGTACCCCCACCTGGTTTCACACTATAAAACTTTGGGCCTTCCCGGGTCGTACCTTGCAAGATTCCCAGACAAAAACTGGTGTAATGGATACATGAGATTTCGTTTCAATGTCTTGTTGACAGGCGAGATACTTGAAATAAGAAGTGCTAAGGTCACAGGGGAGAGGGATAGTACAGTGTCATCATGTAGATTCTGCAAAAGCTCAACCAATAAAGAAACCCCAAGGCACCTGCTATTAAATTGTACCGCACTCACCTCAAGTGGTATACAGGATTAAAAAAATGTGTCTAACTTAGAAAGAGTTGAACTAGACCACCTATGGTGGAATATGCTATATGTCCAATCAGTAGCACTCAAAATTGCAGTGGTTCGGTTTCTCTTGGCTACTTGTGGGCTTCTTCAGTGTGCCCAAGTGAAACCTGCTATCTTAACAGGTCGAGATGAGACTAGACCTCGGCTACAGACCATTTGAAGGATTTCAAATTGTGATATTTAATTTAATGTGGAATTTGTTTTTTCTTTTAACCTGAACTTTTAAAATCCACAAATGTTGATTTGTTGACATGTAAAAATGTATGCTAGTTTAGGAGTTTTAGTATTAAGAATTTGCTTGTTTGTCTGTACATATATTGTATTTTAATGGGATATTTATGTGCTATTTCTTTTAAAAGATATCAAGTTTAATTTTCTTTTTGTAAAGGTTTGTAAAAACCAAAAGACAAATAAAATAAATAAAATAAATAAAATATACAAAAAAGACGTTTTTTCCCCAAAGAACAGTTATGGTTTTTTTTTTACAGGTTAAATGGGACTTTGCAGAGAATGTATTCCTCCACCCATGCCCAGTGACCACTGGTCTGGGCACAGGTATCATCCATGCAGATTAGGAACTTTGCTAGATGTATGGCTTTTAGCCATGCTCTGGACTCTGCCCTGCCAACACCACACGCACGGGGATTAGCCTCTGGCCATGTCCAATGGATGATGTGCAATTGGCATGGCCCTTTGTCTATGCCGTGACTAGCTCAAACACACCCATACTGCCACAATGGGCATGGCCTGCATCCAAAGCACTTGTCAATGTGTCCAGGGCATGGCCTTTGCCAATCTCAGAGATGGTGGGTGTGAACATAGAATTGATTCTTGGATTATGTGTAGTGTGGATAGCCCAAGGTCTGGTGCAGTGGTGTTGGTAATGTTGGGGGAGCAGGAAGGGTAGGTGGGTTAGTAAGTCTGTTGGTTTGTTGGAGCCTATGGTGTGACTCTTTTTTTGCCGCTGGACGATATCTACCCAGGTTCTTGGTTGTGGTTTGTCGGCCTATCTCGCCTACTCTATAGTTGTTTGTCTGTGATGTTGTTGCTGCTGGTGTCCCTTTGTGGTTGACATTGCCCGTTGAATAACCAGGTTTTGGGTTGTTTCCTAAACGTGATGTGGTCTTATGTCGTTCTAATTTCTTTGGGCATGGTGTTCCAAATGTTGGCAATTAGACGTGAGAACGCCGTTTCCTTTTTTTGTAATATTTTGCCTCTATTTGTAGGTCGTTGCTGAATCTTAAGTCCCATCTTGGGGCTAATCTTGTCGAATTCAGCTCCTTGTCTGTGCAAGGCTTTGTGGGCGATGCAGAGTGCTTTCAACTGAATGCTTTTTTTTTTTACTGGTAACCAGTGTAAGTTTCAGTGCTGGATTGATGTGGTCTCTTCCGTTTAGTCTTATAGGATCCTGGCTGCTGTATTTTGCACCCTTTGGAGTTTCTTGGTGATTCTTTCTGGCATTCCTAGGTAGAGGCTGTTTGCGTAGTCAATTCATGCGAGTATCAGGGATATGATTGGGAGGGTTCTGTGAGGGAAGGAGAGGTAGGGGAGTAATCCTCTGAGTAGTCTTAGGAGGAAGAAGCATTTCTTGGCGATTGCGTTGACTTGCGCTTCCAGGGATAGTCCTTTGTCTATTAGTATTCCAAGGTTGTTTACTACATTGGCAGTCTCTGGTTGCGTTCCCATGCCGGTTGGCCAGTCGAGTTGTGGTTTCCCTCCATCGAATCCTGCGGGTGAGAGCATTATGTTTTTTCTGGGTTCATTTCGAGGTTGTTCGTTGTCGTCCAATTGTAGACGTCCATTAGGCAATTGTTGAGGGAGTTATTTTGTTACTGGGTTCTGTTTGTTTTCACAATCAGTTGTGTGTCGTCTGCGTAATTGTAGGCGGTTAGTCTGTGGGTTCAAATGATTTTTATCAGTGGGCAACGCAGAGGAGAGGCTGGTTCCCTGTGGGACTCTGTGGGATATAGTTTTGGTGTTTGAGGTGAACGGTTGTAGGTAGGTTTTCAGTTTGGTTATTTAGGAATGAGGTAAGCCACTTTTGTGTGGATTCCTGTATGTCACATTCCATCAAATCTTTTTATAAGTGCTGCGAGGCTGATTGTGTCAAGTACTGCTGCTATGTCCAGTAGTCTGAGAGCCAATTGGGCGTGGACGTCTGTGTTTATTTTCAGGTTGTTCCATATCGATAGGAGTGCTGATTCTGTTCCTCTCATTGGTCTGAAGCCAACTTGTGACTGGTCGAGTATTCCGTTTGTTTTCAACATAATTAAATACGTTCCTGCACAAATGGTTCTCCAGGATCTTCGCTGGGTAGGGCAGGTTGGTTATCGGTCTGTAGTTGCTCAGGTCTTCTACGCTTTGTTTCCTTTTTAATCAGTTGTTTGATGTATGGTGATTTGAGGTGGGCAGTAATATTCCTCTTTTGAGTGAAAGATTCATTAGGTTCTGGGAATGTGTTGCTGGGTTTCTGGGGTTGAGGATTCCTTTGAAGAGGTCAGGAGTCCCTTGGAGATCCTGCAAGGTTGGTGTCCTTGATCAGTGTGGCAAAGGTCACTTCTATGATTGGCAGGTGAGTTTTGCTGTAGTCTGCTTTTCACCCGGTGTCTATGGACCGGCAGTTGCGGTTGTATTTGCCCGGGCTGTGTTGATGGTCTCCTAGATTGTATCTATTTTTGATCTCAGGTGGTTGGTCATGGTGTCCCAAAGTGCTTGTGTCAGGATGATGGAATTTTTGCAGGATGAGTTTTTTAATCTCTGATTTTGAAGAATTCTGTCTGCGGATTGTTTGCTGATTCTATTCTTCTGGCATAGTATTATCTTTTTCCTTTGAGGACCATTGATTTGTATAGTTTGAGCTGGTATTTCATATTGTCTTGTCAGTTGTATTGTTCTCTCCATTTTGCTTTTTTTTTTTAGTTCTTTCAGCTCTGTCGTGAACCATTTTGTTGCCAGTTTGTTGATGTTGCTTTGAATGTTTTTGCTGGTGTCAGCTGGTCTAGGCCCTTGGTGATCAAACTGTTGAGTGAGTTTTCTGCTGTATCTAAGGTTGTTTCATGGGTTCTGTTCTGCTTGGGTGGATCGAATCTAGAAGGTTTGTTAGGGCCTCCAAGTCTAGGTTCTTCCAGTTTCTTTTCTTGCTAGCATGGTGTATTTTCTTTATGGCTTGTAGGCGGGTTTGGGATATGATGTAGAATGGTATCAAGAAGTGGCCGCTCCATACCATCGGTGTAGGTGGCACAGATGCGCATAGTCATGTGCAAAAAAATTGCATACAGGGTGTGTCCGGCATTGTGGGTGGATCCATTTACTATTTACTTGAAATGCAAAGATTCCAGGGAGTGCACAGAGTGAGTTTGCTGTGGATTTGTTTTCTTCTTCGAAACAGATGTTAATGTTTCCCACTATGACTAGATTATCATGGTAGGTTGATAAAATGGCGGCTGTGTCTGCTAATTCTGTTGCAACATTGGGGTTGTAAGATTTTGGCCTGTAGATCAGGAGGAATACTATGTTGGTTTGGTTGTTGAGTTCGATCTTGATGAGGATGGATTCACAGTCTTCTACATTGGTTGTGATGAGTTGAGATGCTCAGATGTGTTCTTTGTCTAGGATTGCGATTCCGCCTCCTCGTCAGTTTTCTCTATTGGGATGTATGAATTTAAAGTTGTCCGGTATGGTTTCGTTCACAATGGCTTTGTAGTGGTTTAATACCCAGGTTTCTGTAAGAAAGAGCATGTCTGTGCCTCCTTCGCTTAGAAGGTCATGTATTTCTATTGAGTGTTTTGCCATGGATCTAACCTTGAGAAGGCTGCAGTGTAGTTTGTTTGATTTTCCTTTTGGGTTGTTGTTTGTATTGTCGGTTGGGTTTCCATTGCTGGTGGTTCTCTCCTGGTTGTGCCTGTTAAGAGGTGGAGTTCTTTGGTGGTCGGTCTCTTCGGTGAGTAGGCCAATAAGGTGGATGGCAGGGTTGGTTGGTTTTGGTTTGTTCCGGCTGGTGAATTGTGGTGATACCCATCCTTCGTTCCAGTCTTTTGTGATGTAGGGCGTATAGAGGGTAATGGATTCCAGTTTGTCCCCGATTCTGGTTAGGGTATTGTCCATGGTGTAGTCCAGGTTGGGGGGGGGGGGCAGAGGGGATAATCAATGGTGGTAGCCACTGCCATAACCTGCAGGCAGTTTGGGTGTATTTTCAAAGCATCCAGCTTGGAGCCAACTGGGCTTGCCAGAACTTGCCTTTTCTGAATTAGTAGGTACCCCCTCTATCCTCCAGTTGTCTTTCCTCACTAGGGGGTGTTCCAGGGTTGGCTTACTTTTCCTCTTTGGCTAATCTGCACTCAGTCTCTTCTAGACTACTTTTAGTACACTGACCACCATCCCTTTGGGGAGTGCTCTCCTGTCACTTCAGAATTGCTCTCTCGACCCAGTGTTACTTCCCCCGTGTCACTATCAGTTTTCTAGTATTTCCACCTCCTTCTTTAGCATCTCACCACCACGTCTTGTTCTCCCGTTTATAGACTTACACAGTCGTGATGCTATTCTCTCCTCCTACCACAGATCCTCTCCTGGTGTAATATCCTACCTTCCTCTTCTAGTTCTCCCCTCGTTATCCCTCCGTTACCACTCCTCTCTTGAGTGCCATCCCCTCTCGTCCACTTTTATAATCCCCCACCACCTTATGCTCGTTCTCAACCTCTGACGTTATCACCTCTTCCTTTTCTCAATTGCCAATGCCTCCTGCTCACTCTCATCCTTGAATGCTATAATATCCATGACCCTCTTAGCTCTTGCTTCCTCCTTCTGCTCTACACTGCTGCCACCTCTCCCCTCTGTAGCCTTCTCCTAACACAAGCCTCTTGTTCATACAACCCACACTGGGCAAACAGGACTAGGTGGTTTCAAACCGGCTTTCCTCTGCCCTTGGCTAGTATTCCCAGTGAGGGTTTGCACCTCTGACGAATAGTTGAGGTTTGGATTGGCTGTTTTCTTGGGGGACACTTGGGACTTGTTTGGCCTCAGTGGAAGGGAACAAACTTGTAAAAGGCCTGTTGGGTGATAGTTCTTCCCCCCTCACACACTCCCGAGTGCTGCCCGTTTTGAGCTGGGGGCTACACTTTTTTTTTTTTTCACTGTGTGCCTTAGAAGCTGGGAACACATTAGGAGGCAGTCTGAACATACCGTTTTAGATTTTCCCTTGTATGTTCTGGGAAAGTGCAATATTGTATACTTGGCGTTGAAACCTCTTTCTGAACAATGTTTTGTTAATTTAGTTGTCCACACCGAACCTTCAGCATTTGGGAAGTCACAAACCGGCAACATTGTGTCAGGGGGACCGTGAAGTTCACCAGGCAACACAAGGTCTTTATGTAATGATTCATCTGAACTGCTGAATGAAGAAGCAACTGTAACAAAACATCTACTATCATTGCCAAGTGCAGAGAGCTTTTTTTCCTTTTTTCATGAATATGGAAAGCTGATTTTTCAGTCGATTGTCAAAGGTTTGGGTCTGTATATAGGAAACTTTAGGTCCTCATGAGACAAGGCCAGTAATTTGGCCTCGTCAAGATGGGACAAGAGGCCCCATCAGCTGGGGTTGGGAGGCCTACAAGGGAGCCAGCCATAACCAGTCATACCCCGAGGTGGACGGTAGCAGCAGAGAGCCCAATTCCTGGCCTCCCCTTGTGATGAAATGTTTGTGTGCAGACCACCGTTAACTCAGACCATACCCCATCTACAGGATACGCGTAAGGTTTCCCTTTTTCCTTCATAGAAAAAAATCATCCAAACCAGAAAAACATCTGAGATTTCTGAAGCTGTCAACACACCCTGAGTGTGTCAGGAAACCCCAGTCCTCTTGGTCTTTGTGGCAGCGATGATGGCGACATAAATCCTCAGTGTCTCACTGTACAGCAACATTCTAGTAATGCCAACAGAGGGCAGTGTCGGCAGGAAACTCGAGCCTCACTGCCTAGCCTTTAAGCTATTCAGAAGCAGACCTTGCTACGTTGCTTCATGTTTTCTTTACCAAGCTGAACGCTAGTTTTCCTGCACACTGGGTAAGCTTTTTCTGTGTTTTCCTAGCTACCCTCTTTTGGCTCCTCTGAGCATTATTTCTGGGGGCTCCGCTCGGGGGTTCTCCTTATTCCCTCCCGCTATTCTGAGCCTGTCTCTCTCAGTCACTATTTCAACTGTTACTTTACTGGTGGCCGCGTTCTTCCACTCCGTGGCTCACCGCGTGTTTTTCTTTGAAGTTCCGCAGTGCGGTTTTCACTTTCATTTGAGCCACGTCTCACTGCGGCAATTCCCAGGCATTACTGCTCTGTATTCCTTGTGGCTACAGCCATGCTGCTATTTCCGGCAGTTCGCTTGCCATTATCACTGCGGCGGGGGTTCCTTTCCAGGAGCGCTTGGCCTATGAGTTCATTCCCCAGCATTATGCGAAATTCGGAATCAAGATTGATCTATTCATTAGTCTGTCTTGATATTTCCTCTGTTCTATACTGTTACTTTGCATAATCTTCCTGCCTACACTGGATTTACCCTCTCTGGTTATAACTGGATCTTTTACTGCTGGATACTTCTCTCCAGGAATACCGACTTTCTTCGCCAAGCCTCTGTGGATACTGGAGTCACTAACAGACATCTACAACAGAAGAAAAAACAAGAACAGGGTTTTTCTCTTCAGGACTTTTTGGGCTTGGCCACGGGAGCAACTCTTTGACTTCCATTTATTGGGGGACTGGCAAGGCAGTCTGGGCTTGTTCTCTTTCATCAGAGCATCATACAGCCTGCCAGGAAGAACAGGCAAGTTCTTGTAATTGTATATTGCTGCATACAAATTAAATTACTGTGTACAAAGGGTGCAAGGTCTAACAAGTAAGTAAGCAACGCCACCCCATCACAATGGATCAGATGCAGGAAGTTATGACTGCCCTTCAAGAACTTACTCAAGAGGTTTAACAGTTAGACTGAAAATGCTAATTTACGGCAAATGGTAACCGCAGGACCTGGGCGATCTGAACTCCCTCCAGCAGCTTTTTTTTGTCACGAAAATTCGATGATAACCCCAAGAGACTGAAGGAGTTCATAGAGGCATGCGTTGGGCAGTTTACTTTAAAACCTGCCTTTTTCCCTACAGACCGTTCGAGGGTCAGTTACATGGTTTCCAACCTTAAAGGGGGTGCATTGGCATGGGCTACCCCATTAGTGGTCACAATCAGATATTGGATTCTTACCCTGCTTTTCTAAATAGCCTACAGTCAATGTTCAGTCGCTAGGAACTCGCCATTTCAACTCAGGAGAAACTTCGAGATCAAACAAGGCAAGATGGTCCAATGTACACCCTTTCAGCACCTGAAAAGGACGCACTCCGATCATTTTTAAAGGCAAAATTACAAAATGGGTTGACTACAGAGTCAAAATGCCCCGCAGGGACTTCATTGTTTTTCATACCTAAAAAAGATACAAAAGAACTCAGACCATGTATCGATTACAGAGGATTAAACCAGATCACTGTTAAGGACAAATATCCACTTCCCCTCATTCTGGATATTCTTGGGGCTGTGAGAGGAGCAACTGTTTTCTTGAAATTGGATTTAAGAGGGGCCTACCACCTTCTTCGTATTCATGCAGGTGACGAATGGAAAAGAGCTTTCAGGACACCATTCGGGCATTATGAATATCGGGTCATCCTATTTGGTTTAGCTAATGCCACTTCTGTTTTCCAAAGGTTTATGAATCATCTGTTTGCAGACTTAATGCTACATTCTGTCGTAGTTTATTTGGACATCTTAATTTTCTCAAAGACTTTGGAAGAACATCGCCAGCATGTCTCTGAAGTGCTAAACCGATTACAAAGGAATAATCTCTACGCAAAACTCGAAAAATGTTTCTTCCATCAACGCTCCATCAGTTATTTGTGTTACATTCTGTCCAAGGAAGGAGCCTCTATGGACCCGGGAAAAGTAAGAGCAATTCAACAGTGGAAAGAGCTTTCTTCCATCAAGAACATCCAGAGGTTTACGGGTTTTACAGATTTCTACCGGAAGTTCATTCAAAACATTTCCGCGGAGATCCTACCTTTGAGGGCCCTTCTAAAAAAGGGTCTCCGTTTATATGGAACGATGCCGCCAGAAAAACTTTCAAACAACTGAAAGAACTTTTTACTCAGGCTCCCATAGTCCGTCTCCCCGATCAACAGCAGCCTTTCATCTTGGAGACCGGCGCATCTGACTCCGCCATGGGAGTGGGATTGAAACAGCTATTTGAAGACGATTGTGAGCACCCAATTGCATACATGTCCAAGACCTTGACAGTTTCTGAGCGTAACTATACTGTTCTGGAAAAGAAACTTCTAGCCATAAAGAATGTGTGTACTGAGTGGAGACATCTGTTAATTGGGGAAAACCATCAAGTTATCATTAGGACGGATCACAGGAATCTGAGGGAATTACAATAAAAAGAATACCAAAACAGCCGTCAAGCTCGATGGGTGTATTTTTTCTCACAGTATAATCTACTGCTCACATATCTCCCAGAAATCTAAAATCAGATGGCGGATGCTCTTTCACGTTCTCAGCTTCTCACAGAAGCAGAACTATTTTTGAACCTTTATTGCCAAATGCCACCTTCAGAAAGTGCGGTCAGATACTCTGGTACAGGACCCAAATAATACAGCCCTCATCAAGAAATATGGTTTTACAGCAAGAGGAGTACATGTTTGGTGTAAACTGCCTTTACATTCCCACCTCAGATCTGCAAACTCAGGTTATGCTCATGTGTCACGAAGCCAAGACCGCAGGCCATCGAGAAGTAAAAGTTACTTTTGAAAACATAAATCGCCATTTTTGGTGGCTTACTGCTCACAAGAATGTACAAGAATGTACAACAATATGTAGCCTCCTGTGTGATATGTCAACAAAGTAAGACACCCTGAGGGCACCACATGGTAGACTAACCCAACCAATTCTACCCACACGTCCTTGGCAACACATCAGTACAGACTTTATTGTGGATTTACCTCCATCAAGAAATAGGACTGCCATTATGGTCACTATAGACACTTTTCATGAAGATGGCACATTTCTAAGCCATACCACAGGCTCCCTCTGGCTGACCTGTTTCTCCACTCCATATTCCGTCTTCACAGATTACCGGGAGTCTATTCTATCAAATCGTGGTCCACAATATACCTCAAGATACTGGAAACTCCTTTGTGAGAAATTGGGAATTTAAAGGGCCCTCACGTCGGGATATCATCCACAATCAAATGGACAGAGAGAAAGGTTAAATCAATACCTGGAACAGTATTTAAGGTTTTTCACTTCTGCATCCTATGACAATTGGGCAATTCTACTACATGTGTGGACTTTGCATACAACAATGCCATGCATTAATCTTTGGGAATTAGTCAATTTCGGTGAACATATGGGTTTCATCCCATCTGCTTACTAGATTTAGAGCTCAGGGCCACAAATTCCCCTTCGATGAACGAAAACGTGGACAACATCAAAGAAAGGACGGGATATCGCTTTGAAATCATTACAGGAGGCTTGAGATTACAGTAAGGCATTGGTAGACAAACACAGGCTTCCTTCACCAAATTGGGTGGTGAGTGATTTTGTCTGGCTCTCTTCATGTTTTCTACCAAAACATTTGGTACCCTCCAAATTGACACCAAAGTATTTTGGACCTTTTAAGATTTGCAAAATAGTGGGACCTGTGTCTAATAGATTACAATTGCCATCCTCGTCGTCTCGCATTCACCCAGTTTCTCATGTATCGCAATTGAAGTCATACCTTCCCGATAGTTTTTTTCAGAAAAAGAACCACATTCCTCCTCCAGTTGACACAGAGATGGGACCAGAGTATGAAGTCAAGACCATTTGTGATTCCAGGTACTGCAGGGGAAGGTTGCAATACTTACTGGATTTGAAGGGTTATACACCGGCTGATCTCTCCTGGGAACCAGCCTCAGGATTACATGCTCCTCTATTGATATGCAGATTTCATTGTCTGCACCCTTGGAAACCGGGACTGGGCACACTGGGGGGGCTGGGAGTTGGGCAGGAAACCCCAGTCCTCTTGGTCTTTGTCGCAGCGGGGGTGCAGAAGCCCATCCTATGGGTTGCATACCTTCCCAAGATGGCAACTGATAAATCCTCAGTGGCTCACTGTACAGCAACATTCTAATCATGCCACCAGAGGGCAGTGTCAGCAGGAAACCCGAGCCTCACTGCCTAGCATTTAAGCTATTCAGAAGCAGGACTCACTGCATTGCTTCTTGTTTCCTTTACCACGCTGAACGCTAGTTTTCCTGCACGCCAGGTAAGCGTTTTCTGTGTTTTCCTAGCTACCCTCTTTTGGCTCCTCTGAGCATTATTTCTGGGGGCTCCGCTAGAGGGTTCTCCTTATTCCCTCCCGCTATTCTGAGCCTGTCTCTTTCAGTCGCTATTTTGACTGTTACTTTACTGGCAGCTGTGTTCTTCATTCCGCGGCTCGCTGGGGGTTTTTCTTTGAAGTGCTGTGTTCATTTCTGCAACACGGTTTTTCACTTTCATTTGAGCCGAGTCTCACCGCTGCAATTCCCGGGCATTACTGCTCCACATTCCTTGTGGCTACGGCCTTGCTGCTATTTCCGGAAGTTCGCTTGCTGTTATCACCGAGTCTGTGGTTCCTTACCAGGAGCACTTGGCCTACGAATTCCCTAGCATTGTGGGAAATTCGGAATCAAGATTGATCTATTCCCTATTCGGTCTTGTTATTTCCTCTGTTCTATACTGTTACTTTGCATTACCTTCCTGTCTACACTGGATTTACCCTCTCTGGTTACAAATGGATCTTCTACTGCTGGATACTTACCTCCAGGAATACTGACTTTTCTACTCCAAACATCTGTGGATACTGGAGTCACTAACAGACATCTACAACAGCCGAAAGAACAACAGCCGAAAGAACAAGAACAGAGTTTATCCCATACTGTTTTTTTTTCCGCTGGACTTTGTGGGCTTGGCCCCGGGAGCAACTTTGACTTCCATTCATTGGGGGATGGGAGAGGCTATCTGGGCTTAGTTCTCTTTCATCAAAGCATCATACAGTCTGCCAGGAAGAAGAGGCAAGTTCTTTTAATTTCATATTGCTGTATACAATTTGCATTACCGTGTACAAAGGGTGCAAGGTCTAACAGAGAGCCTGATCAGTCTGCAGACCCATTGACACCCTAGAGAGTTACCCCAAAGAATCCGAGCGTAGCGTCAGCGCACATCAGTGCCGCTGATACAGACAAGCCACCGAAAGGAGGCAACGTCTCGCACGCCACCCCATGTTGCACCACTAGGATGCACCAGAGAGCCCACGCTGGAACAGATGGACCTTCCTATACTACCTGGGAAAGGGAAACAGACCCCTTAACCCCAAAACACAATTTACTTGATGTAGAAGCGCCTTGCAAATGCACAATAAATAAATAGAATACTAAACTGAACAGTCTCCGTACCAGGCCCCATCCCTGGGACGCAGCTAGCCAGAGCAGAGAAAGCGGGCAGGGGTTAACCCCCTTTTCAAGATTTTCCACCTCCACATACACACCCCGGACTAGAAAGACAGACAGTGGTGTTCCCCAAATTATTGCATTTATTTTACGAACATACGCATATGGCCAGCAAGGGCATTTTTTTTATATGTTGCAGTTTCTCTGGGGGTGGCAGGGGCTTACAGGGGCGGGGGCACAGCTAGAATGAGTTGGGAAATGCTGGTGGAACCGATAGAACAAGGGGGAATTGCAGCTCTAGATTTCAAACTATGTCCTTGTTTTCCAAGAGCACAGTTTGCTGGATATAAGTATGGCTCAACTCTGCCTGTGGTGCATCTGCCAATGGAGATGTATGGTCCTGCGACATAGGACTTGAAATCTGTCATCTTTAGTGATAGATATGTGGATTCTTGCACTTTTGATCCGGTTCGAGACACGATGAATGCTTGGTCCAGGCCGTTTCGTAAATTGGATATTGCACTCCCTTACTGCGGAGGAGTACCATTGTGGAACCTCAGAGATGTAGCTCCAACATTAGATGGGGATGTTCATGCAACTTGGGATAGAGAGGGCCAGCGGGTACTTCGGGACTTATTCCCGGAAGACCAGCTTGTCTCATTGGATGATTTTACAAGTTAATAATGATACAGCAGTCTTTCCGAATGAGAGCGGGGCGCTCAGTCAAAGGTGTCTGTCCTTACCACAGAAACCAATGAAACACAGAGGTATTGAGGCGATTACCTCTGGGGGGGGGGGGGGGCAATATAGAAGAATGGTCTCTAGGCCGTACTATCTTGTTGAAGGAAATCAGGCCAACAAATGCCAGGTGCGCTCACAGTGGGAATGTGATAGGGGTTTGTGCTTTCAGATGAGCGTTGGAGTAGAGGTCTCCTTAATAAGGAGGTTTCCATGAATGCTAGATACAGGCTGATTTAATTTAAGATTCTAAATCGGCTACATTATACACCAGCTAAGGTGGCAAAATTTGCACCAGGTTCAAGTGAGGCTTGCCTCAAATGCTGGACTCACACTCTCATTGTCCCACTCAACTATCTTTTGGGAGATATAGGGAAAAACCTCCTTCACCACACAGTTTCTTTAATGTGGTATACATAGTTGCCAAGAAATGTATATTAAGGTACTGGAAGTCTACAACTGTCCTCACGGATAGAGAATGGCTGAGAGACTTGGTGTATATGAATGACAGCGATGAAACATAAATTGCTAGTGTAACTATTGTTTGAAGACCTAAATATAATTAAGGTCAGCTACGCACCTATTTGTCACCTGCTGGGTGGTAGAGGATGTGGGAGATGAGGAGCCTAACCAAGGAACAGTAGCTGAAGGTACTGAGAATGTAATGTAGACATATTACAATGTCCCTTTTGGGAACAAGCATGTAAAATGAGCAATTTTTACAGTGACTAGATTATGTATGTCAATGTGATTTATTGTCTGCCAAGTTAAAAATAAAGTTGTTGCCGGATGCGAGTCGGGTGGGTTTGTGAACAATCACTTTCTGGTCAAAAGGAAGTTCAAGGTAAGACATCAGTGTCAGGGCCCTCAATGCCTCATTGGTATATCTCCACTTCAATATAGAGGGTATAGATGGTATTCACCTCTAAGATGCCCTGCAAAGAGAGGCTTGGCTAGGCACATAGATCTGCGAGATGCCTATATGGCAGTACCTATATTTCAGCCACCTCGGCGCTACCAGTTCCAGTTTCTGGCAGGGATGCCGGTGGGAGTTCACCTGCCTCCCTTTTGGGCTCTCGTCAGCTCCTTGGTGCTTTACCAAGCTGCTCAAACCAGTGTTGACCAGGTTGTGCGAGAGGGGAGTCTGGCTGATAATCTTTCTGGACGACATCTGTAATATGACACAGGACGAGCAACTACTTTGCGTTCAAGCAGAAAAGATGACCAATCTCCTGGACGGAATCCGGTTTTTGGTGAACTGGGAGAAATCAAAGACCAACCTGACGCAGAGATTAGAATTTCTGGAGTTCGTAATAGAGAGAGTCGAGGGAACATAGGGTCCTCCCTTGATCCAAATCAATGCCATCAAGAAGGAGATCAAAGCAATCCTAGCAAGAGACAACATATCCCTGAGGGATCTGGTGAAAATAGTCAGGCGCCTCGATTCCAGCATTCAGGTAATCTTTCCAGGGCCTCTCCACTACTGAGCCCTGCACCTCAAAATGTAACATCTCAGGAGGGGCAGGACCTACAACCAGAGAATACCTATATCTCAGGAGGCAAGGACAGGATTGGCCTGGTGGCTCCAGCACATGGAAGCCTGGAACGGAAGACCCATTTTTGGGTCTTATCCAGATCTGATAATGGAGTCGGATGCCAGCAGACTAGGTTGGGTAGCCCGCTGCGGAGCGATTTCGATAGGTGGGAGAAGGTCAATGCAGGAAACTAAGCTCCACATTAATTGCTTAGAGCTACCGGGCAGTTCCTTCTCGATCACCTTCATGCTGGACCAAGTCAAATGCTGCATCTTCCTGAAGATAGACGATGTCCCAGCCATGCAGTACATAAACCGGCTTGGGGACACCAGGTCCATATGCTAGCCACAGAGTTCTGGTACCTCTGTCTGGAGAGGAGTCGAAGTGTGACTACGGAGTACGTGCCGGGCCAAGCCAATCAAGGTACCTCAGAGACTTCAGGGACATGCAACTGCATGACTCAGTGTTCCCACAGTTTGATTGAATTGAGGGGACCTTGCGTGATCTTTTTGCAACCAGATTGAACAGCCAACTGTCGAGTTTCAACAGTTGGAGATCGGACCCGGAGGTGCCAGCAATGGACGTGTTTCAGCAAGCCTGGGGTCTGCAGATAAAGTATGTACACCCCACCACCTTCCTGCATAAATTTATATGCTTTGCATAGGCTGACATATAGTGATAGGTGCAGAGTATTGCATGATTTGTCTTCGAAGTTCAAAAAGGGACGTCGACTGGGCATGTTTGTAATGCTCTCCCTAGTGTGACATGTACTGTACCCATGGTCCTTTGCACGTCTAGGTCCTAGGTCCCTCGGATTGTTTTGTTTCTGACATGAGGGAGCATGAAGTGTATGCGTGAATAAGGGAAGGTAAAGAAAAGGTGCAAGACGTCCGTGTACCTTCAACTCCAAGAGGGGAAGAAGATGGGTGCATGTGAATCAAAGCAGATACAAGCATCAGGAATACAATTACATCAAGTAATATTTGCCTTCTGATGCTTGAGAATCTGCTTCAAATCACATGCTCTGCACAGACTAGCGAACAGTACCTGAAGAAGGTGGTGGTTGTTGGAAGGGACAGCGGCAAACAGATGTTTTAACACAGCCTGACCCACCTGTGAATCACTCCTTGAATGTGCATCTAAGCAGTAATGCTGTGTGAAGGTGGGAAATGAACTCCAGTTGCTGCTCTGCAAATTGGCATCTAAATGTACATTTGCAATAAAGGCCAGAGTAGCCCCTGTGCCTTGAATTGAGTGTGCTCTAGGTGTGAAAGGTAGTTTTCTTTGCCAGACAATAACACATTCAAATGCATTTGACACTCAATTTATAAATAGCTGTTTTAGAGAAAGGATCCCCTTCTCTAGCTGTGGCTATGAAAACAAAGAATTGATCCGTTTTCCTCAGTGGCTTTGGATTATTTAGTCAGTACATTACAGCTCGCCTAACATCTAATGTATGGATGTTTTTCTATGCTGAATTAGTTGGGTTTTGGATTAAGGCTGCAAGTTCTATGGATTGGTTAACATGGAACGTTGAGATAAACATAGGAGATAAATAAAGATATGTTCTGAGAACCACTTTGTCTTTATGAACAATAAAAAAGGATCTTGAACTGAGAGGGCTTGCAGTTCACTGACCCTTCTTATCGATGTAACGGCAACCAGAAAAGTGGCCTCCTAAGTGAGATGATTTCATGCATTGGCTCAAAAGGGGAACCCACGATTACAAAACAAAGTACAAAATGTAAGTCCCATCTGGGAGTTGGATTTAAAATGGGTGTCGGGGGGGCTGCAGTCTTTTAACCCTATCACAAAACAAAGGGAGGCACAGGGGCTTACGAATCAAAACATTGCCCAACATGTTTAACACAAAGAGAAGTTGATTCTAACAGTTCTAATTTATTTCAAGTCGGCTATCCAATAGCTCACTCAATATCCTTCCAACACAGGATGTTCAGCAAAGATGTGTACAACTGTATGATTAACTAGTTTTAAGATTAGTTTTTAAAGATCACTCCTGAGCAGATGTGAAGGAGTAATAAAGTTGTCTGAGGTAACTCCCTCTGTGCTTAGTATCCAGTTGTTGCTGGATTTGTTTAGGTATTGCGCTTTGTAAAGTTGGCTAAGTCACAAGGTTAGGCCTGGGGCCAAAATACCTTCAACTCTCTCTCCCTAAATATCTTCCTTCCCTAGCCCTTCGCTCATCCGTCTCCAACTCCCTCAGGGTCAGCCACTTCTCAAAGCAACGAGCTGGGGGTAGATCTCTCTCCTCGGCAGGGGCCTCCCTCTGGAACAGCCTTCCTGCCTCCCTGAAACTTGAGGAGAACCATCTCTGGTTCCGGAAGCACCTCAAAACCTTCCTCTTTGCCTCTGCCTTCTCTGTCCCTCTCCCCTGCTAAATTCTACACTGAAATTACACTGAATCTGCAACTGGGCCACTCTCACCGACCTCGGCCCTGGGCCCAGCCACTCTCCACTTGCACTGCCTCCCTGGCATCGCATCCCCTGCACTGCGGGACTGTCTCTGTATCCCTACAGCCCCCCCTTCCCAGCACTTGCCTGCACTTACCTTGCACTTGCCACCAGCTGGCCCTATTTATTTATTTATTTTTATTCTACTTACTTGTACTGCACTTCCCCCTCCCATTCCCCTTGCACTTTTCCCTTCCCCTACCCCTGCACTTGCGCGGTCTGAATGATACCTGGCCTAGTAGGATCGTTGTCCGTCTTCCCCTTGTCCCCCCCCCCCCTGCCTCGTCGCACCTTGAAACACTTGTGTATAGGCGCGTTACAAATGCCATATCATATCATATCAGGGTCAGTCTTCTTCCCATCACCTCACCCTAGATAGAGAGCACATCACCGTACCCTAGGGTAAGGTTATCCCCAAGGGACCTTTAGATATGTTGGAGGGATTTGTGAGCTATGGGACAGCAGAAATATTTAGAATTGTTAGGATCACCTTCTATGGTTAAATGTCTTCCCATGGAAAGATGTACATCGAGGTGATGTTACATCAAATCTTTTTTAGAGAAGTGGAAAGTGTTTATACATCGAAACCCTTTCATCGAATAGAGTTTCATTATATACATCGAATAGAGTTTCATTATATAAACAATTTACATTTTTTGAATGGCAAGTTGCTGAAACATGCATAACGTTCTAACATTACAAGGAGCTGTCCAGCACCCTCTAACTTGTGTAGTGTCAGCAAGTGCACTTGACACTTATTTTTTTAATGCCCCCCCCCCAAACCCCTCAATGAAATAAAATAAAGGTCCCCAGTCCTGAAATTGCTCACTAACACTACACAAGTCAGAGGGAGCTGTCCAGTGCTGAAATCTATTCAATACAGTAAACATGTATTTCAGCACTGGACAGCTCCCTCTGACTTGTGCAGTGTTTATTTTTTAATGGGGGTGGTGGGCTCCCCTCAATCCCCCATTTTTAAAATTGAACCATTTCCTCGACCCATTGAATTTCCAACCCAAACATCCATACATCTATTTGTAAGGTATGTTTGAGTTGGAAATTCAATGAAAAAAAATTGAATTAATTTTCATTTCAACGGAAAAGCATTTCAATGAATACATTTCGATGGAAAAAGATTCTAGGATTCTTTTTTCGATGAAGACTGTATACCACCTTCTCTGGCTTTTAATCCCTTCCATAAATGCCTTAACTACTGGTATCTTCCATCATGACGCTTTGGTTTGAGAGAATATGCTGAAAGAGCTGCTAAATTAACTCAAAGGGAATTCAAGTTTAATCCTGAGTCCAAGAGATAAAGCAGATGGAGTACTATATGTGAAGGTGAGCAGTCAATAGGGTTGATGCTGTGTGTTTTGTGCCAAATGACAACGTGTTTCCACTTGTTGAAATAACAGTGTCTTGTGTTGGGTTTACCCTCTTCCCATAAGATGTCCATAACTTTTTTGTGACCAGTTTAAAAGCAAAAACTCTGACTACAGGAGCCAAGCTGCCAAGTTCAGCGTTTGGAGGTATGGATGGCGTGTTGTTCCATGTTATTGGGATAGCATGTTCTAAGGGCACAGTAGTTTGACTGGTGTGCAGAGAGACAGCTTGAGCAGATGCAAAAACCATGGCCGTCAAGCCCACATTGGTGCTAGGATAAGAGTGACTTGTTCCTGGTGCATCTTGTGGATTACTTTGTTCAGAAGTGGTGTTGGGGGTGGGGAGGATGGGGGAGCATACGCAAATCTCTCTGACCAATTCATCCACAGAGCATTCCCCTTCGACCCTGTTTGGGGATATCTGGATGTGTAGTTTGGGCATTGTGCATTCTCTTGTGTTGCAAAGAGATCTAGGTCTGGTTGACCCCATTGTGTGAAGCTGTTGTGTTAAATATCTGCGTGTATTTGGCACTCGTGCTCTGCGGGCAGTTAACTTCTGCTTAAGTCATCTGCCAGACAGTCCTCTGGAACATGTTGTGGTGGAGAGACCAGTTCCAAATCATTTGAGCTAACTTGGACAGACTTCGAGAGTGTGTCCCACCCTGCCTGTGCATATAGAACATGGCAGTGGCGCTGTTTGTGAGCACGAGAACTGTGTTGCCTGCTAGCTGATCTTGCAAAGCTTGAAGAGCTTGAACTGCTTTGAAGGCTGAAAGCAATTCTAGTAGGTTCCACGGTTTGGAATTGCTTAGGTTGTTAGAAAGCGAGCCAGAGTGTGTCATCCTGCATACAAGGATAGCCTTAATCTGTGAGGTGTAACGTGGGGAGGAGAGCTGGTTCAACCACCTTTATTCTATTGAACAATGATTTTTCTTTTTGCATACATTTCTCCTTTTACACTTTTTGTATAAGAGACAGGGCAGGCATTAGGTTTTGTTAGCATAGGCCATTTTGATTTGACGGACGCCACCAGGACTGTTTTGTTTATCGTTTGATGGACGAGACTACTCCCATCTGAGTTATAGGGAAAATTAGGAGTTTCTCTGACCCCAACATTTTGAATAAAGGTTTTACAATTTGTATCCATTGTGTAAGTGTTATACTTGTGATACCATGCCTTCCCTACACTTGCAACCATTGTTTGGACAAGGTATATTTATGACGCCATCAGGCCGAGAAGGCGAATTGCCTTCCGCACAGGTGTTCTGACGATCGGCCATATAATGATGTATTTGATACAGCATGTTTTGCACTCTTTTGTTGGAGGGGAAAACTAGACCTCCTTGTGTTCGTATCAATGTGCCTGGGAATTGTTTTATTTGGATGGGGACGAGACTGGATTTCTTTCTAGTTGAATGAGAACCCCAAATGAAACAAAAGGTGGATAATGGCTTGAGTGTGCTGTTGACACATTTGTGGCATGTCTTCTGTTATGAGCCAGTTGTCCAGATAAGGGTACACTGGGATGTATTGCCGTTTTAAGTGTGCCGCCACTACTGCCAGTACCTTGGCGCTGATTAAATGTCGAATGGGTGCTCTTCGAACTGGTAATGAGTGTCCCCTATCTGGAAGTGCAAGTATTTTCTGTGCGCTGGTAATATTGAAACATGGAAGTATGCATCTTTCATATCCAATGTTGCCATGGAAAAGGAAGGCAGGTAAGGTTATGAAGGAAGTTGATGGAAGTCGAGGACAGATGGGAAAGGGACTGAATACCGGACAAACCCAGATCAGGACAGAGGTGCAGAAATGTCCCCAGACCCCTTCTGAGGAGATTACGCTAACCCAGCGCCTCACTTCAAGACAGAAATGCCAACTAACCAATCCACTAACAATTTCCCCCTCTGCATACACCTCTCAAACTCCAAACCAAACAACCACAAACCTACAGCACAACAAACCGAACAAACTTCACTACATTGCAACAACAAAACAAAAACGCACAGACTCGCACAACAGTACACGAGGACTACCGGCCGCAAACACCCCAGGTCCAGCCAACAGACCCACAGGGCTAGGGCTGCCAACAGCACATCACTGCTTTTTTGCACTTTTCTAGCTTCCTCCCACTAACTCACCCTCCCTTTCCCCTTTTTCAGAGTCGCCAGAGCGCCAGGGGACCACTCCGGTGGTGATAGTGTGCAGTACAAATGTCCTTTAACATTAACATGTAATCTCCCTCTTTTAGGAAAGGGATGATGATTACTTAAAGAGTTGTCATCCGAAACCTTTGGGGTTTGACATATGTGTTGGCTGGATGCAGGTCTAACACAGGGCATATGTTTACCTTGTGCGGTGGAACCAGTTCTATTACGCCTTTCTGTAGAAGAGACTCAATCTCTGCTTGTAGAATGTGCTGATGTTCTTTCAACATCTTCCTGTGTCTTGGTGGATGATGTTAGGGTTTTTCCAAGCACTTGATACAGTAACCCTTGGACACAGTCGACAGCACCCACTGGTCTGACATGATTTCCCCCCCTCCCCTTCCCATGCGTGGGTGAATGGTGAAATGCGACCCACTATGGGGGAAGACATGGGAGGGAATCTGAATGGGTTTGTCATTGCTCAGGGGTTGCTGAGCTTCTAGCGGCTGCAGCTCTACCCTATCCTCTTCCCCTTTTGTAGCCTCTTTGAAAAGAGGATTGATAAGGAGCTGATTGAGCCTGGTAAGAATACCATTGAGTTTAAGGTCCCTGAAACCGGACTGCTGCAACCAAGAATGACGTTTCAAAAGGGTACCTTCGGCAATGATGCGACCAGCGTGGTCTGCTGCATCCAAGTTATTTTTAATTATGCTGTTGGCAACTTGTTTGCCCTCAGCCACTGTCTTTCTCATTTATGACTGCAAAGGTTCAGGACCGGTATCAAGCTGGTTATTGACACCGTCCCATAGTGACCCATCGTAGCTGGTTAACAAAGTGGGATTGTTAGCGATGCATATCTGATAAACTGCTGAAGTTGATACTTTTCTGCCTAGAGCATATCATGTTTTACTCTCTTTTTTGGGTGGTGCTTCAGCAGACTCTAAGGAGTACCCACTTTTTTTCTTGTAGTTGTGACCACTAGGGAGTTAGGCTTCAAATGTCCCCTAATGTAGAGGGGATCAGTAGGCACAGGTTTAAAGGTCTTTTCGATACAGGGATTAACGGCCCTGGTTAGGCAGGGAGTAAGTAAAGATTACTGAATCCATTTGGCAACTGATTTCAGTAGAGGAATAAACTGCCCAACAGACTTTTTCTACCCTAAGGTGTCATCGACAAAGTCTGTCTTGTAGTACTTCCTGAGTCTGGATCTTAAAATGATTAGCTGCTTTAATAAGCAGATCATTATATTGAATCTGTTAATGTATTGGGGAATCAGAAAACGGCTGATCCGGATCTTCAGGAGGTGGTAGCACAAATGTCAGGATCATCATCTTCATATTGATGTTGTGTATATTGATCATCAAAATGACCTTGATCATCATCAACGTAAACATGATCACCCAGATTATCTATATGTGGACCTCCTTGATGATGTTGGACTTGATTATCACTACTGTGTTGGACAGATATTTGCAACTTTGAGATTTAGTAGAGGGTTCCCCCTCCCCTAGATCAAAATATTTCTGTTTTCAAGGAAGTTTACAAAACATTACATTTCACCGATGGTTTTCTCAAACTTCAATACCCTGTACTAGGACTTTAGTAAAATCAAAAGCTATAGAATCACCTTTAGCATGATAGGTGTGATATGACTGTAGGGCCTCCGACAAAGGATAAAAGGCCTAAGTATACTGTTTTTTTTTCCGATGCACGCTTCTAAGGGAGCGGAAACCGGTTTTGAAACTTTGTTTTATGTGTTTTGACGTACCATCGGAGTGTGTCGAAGATTTTCGTTTCGACACATGTAGTTCACCACGTGATTGATTGATTTCTTAATGCGCGTTAATACTATTTGTATCGCTCAACGTCTGTTTAGGTTCGTCTTGCGGGGAACGTGAAGACGAGGGCCCAGAGGATTAAGGACATTTGAGGCAAAATCAGCAGTGACGCTTTCATCTGATACCACATGTCCATGTTTAGACTTTTTAGTTGACAAATGGGTAGGGATTGTGTCCTTAGTGTGGTAGTATTTATGTTTGCTTTTGTCGCTGAGTCTCCATAAATGACCAACGGCCTGCTTATCAGAGGCGGGGACTGGCATGTGGGATTCAGCAGAACTCAATGTCCCTTTGCACGCCGTAGCTGCCTTGCTCTTCGTCAGACTTTTACGTGCCCGTTGGGTCGTTCGCAAAAGCGCCGGGCTGCATGGCGTAGGCTGCCCAATGTTACGTACGTATATCCTTTAATGTTTTGTTTTAAACAATTTACAGGACTGACATCACTTTTCAGAGTGGTCTCTCAGAAGGCAGTGGTTGCACACGCGATGCATGTTCTACCACGGATACTTATTACAAGATACACAGAATACAAAAGGAGCATTCTCCATGATGTTTAAAAAAAAAAGGTAGAACGGCATATAGAAGGGAGTGAAGATACATTCTATAAAATGTTAGAAAGTATGAGATTCCACCCTACTGTAACAGGCCGAAGCCTGGTGTAGGCCGAAGCCAGTGAGTCGTTGAGATGAAGGGAAGAATGGCTGCTGGAAGTTTTGGAAATGGTTGACGTTCGTTGAAAGTTGTTGAAGAGATGGCCATTGAGCGAGGATTGTGGAACGATAATGAACAAATGTGTTTAAAGGGATAGTCCAGTAAAACATTTTATTTAAAAAATAGATGGGCAACATTAAAAAAAAAATACTAGCACTTTTTTTTTAAAACTTCCTATGTAAAATTTTGAGCTATTCAAGCTCAAAATTCGCAAAAGCAAGCACATGGGCGCATCCATTTTGTGAAATGGATGCCCGCCTGTGCTGGCTTTTGCGGCACTAATGAAGGAAAAGCCAGCCAGCTCTAGTAAACAAAAGCTACCGCTGGGTACCTTTTCCTTCATTGGTGCTGTACGCGGAGGACGGGGACCGGAGACCAGAGCAGGAAAGCTGCAGCTGAATCTCGGTAAGTGCTATTTATTTTTTTAAAAAATAAGCACTAGCTGCGGTTTTGTTTCTAAGTTTTCCGGGCTGGAGGAGCCTGGAAAACTTAGAAATAAAACTACAGCTTTAAAAACGTTGTATTTATGTTTGCGGTCGCTTTGTATGTAAAAATTTAATTTTGTATATATAATTAGTACTCCTCTTTAGTTAGAAGCATTTGCTCTGTAGGTTAAAGTCACCTTTGTAAGTCACCTGGTATCTTCTGTACATTTTGTTTCTTTCAGTTTTGTCCCTGGTATACTTTTTTACAACCTCAAACTGGCTCACTGCTGTTTTTCTTCTTTATAAGATTTCTACCTACCTACAGTAGCATAAAGTGCAGCAAATTGCCTCCCGAGACGCATCGTTGTGCTAATATCACATCTCGGAGCTGTCCACCACAAAGGTAATCAATCATTATTTATTTAAATTTATAAAGTGCACAGGTGGCCCTGGGGCATGGTGGCGCTGTTACAGTAGAGCTTACTTAGTTTCAGTGGCAGAAATGACATACATTATAGGCATTACACACAGTGAAAAGGATGCAGAGCAGTTATAATGCTACTTACAAGATGCGACATGTACAGATATTTACACAAAACTCTGCTATGTATTACAAAAACAGATAACAAGGTTACAGGGGAACCAACTGATCTTATGATTTGGAGGGCAGGACTAGTTGAAAAGCTTGCTTTTGAGAGCTTTACGGAAGGCTGTGAGGGAAGACTCATTCCTGAGGGAGAAGGGTAGGGCGTTCCAATTTTTTGGAGCTAGAAAAGGAAAGCCGACGCCTCTGGCTTTGGCTCTTAACGGTAGGGACGAGGAACTGATTTGAGTGCTGGGCCCGCTTGGGTCTGTTGGAGGTGACAAGTTGGATTTTTTCTGATAGGTAAGGGGGGAGCTGTGAGGGAGAGACACCCGTGTGTGATGGAGAGGGTTTTAAAGAGAATACGCTCCTTGAATGGAAGCCAGTGGGCCTCACGTCTGGCCTGAGAGATGTGCTCTCTTTTAGGAATGCTTAGCACCGCTCTAAGGGCATTATTGTGGGTGAATTGAAGTTTGTTAAGGTTATTTGCTGAGGTGCCTAGGAACAGAACATTACAGTAGTCCAGCTTCGCCCCGATGGTGGCTCCAGATATGGTAAGGCAGTTTTTGTAGGAGAGGTATGGTTTGATCGCATTTATGATTTTGGTGGTGAGTGCTGCTGATGAAATGGCGCCGACTTGATGTGTCATTGAGAGGGCGGAGTCGAGGAAAACTCCCAATGTTTTGACTGCCATGGCAGCAGTGATGGTGGTATTCTCAATAGTGAAGGATCTGTAGTGGCTGTCTACGGTACAGTCAGGTCTTTACATGTTTTCTGAAGATCTGATAATCAGGTATGGCCCTAATTGAAAAAGCTAGCAAATTTCAGAGTGTCGAAGCCGGTACAGTAAACGTGCAGCCACCCCATTTATGCCTCTTAAATTTGGGGGTAGTCAAAAGGTTAGTAGATGCCAATCTAAGATTTCGCCCTGGAACATAGTGAGAGAAATGGTTCCTGGCCAATGCAGAACCGGTTTTGTAATAAGCGGGAGTTGTGCGAGTTGATTGGGAGTCTGCAGTCAGCGTTACCCTGTCATCATGTTTTTTCATGTTCTATCGTGATAGGAGGAGCCACACTCTCTGCGGCACTCTCAAGGACCCAAGCTCCAAGCGGAGCGGAGCAGTTGTGCGAGTTGTATATGGTCTGCGCAGTCCACGCAAGGAGGCGCTATGGAGGAGGGTCATACCCTCAGGAGTGTCAAGATACGGAAGGAGGGCGACCTGAGCAATTCCACCAACCTCTTCTCTACATCTAGAATGTCGCCCGAGCCGCACTCTGTACATCCTCATGGCTGTGAGTACCCCAGGTAAGCAAGTAAGAAAATCTGTTACTCTAAACGTTGCCTTACTGCCTTCTCCTAATGCTGCACCACCTCCGTTATAGCAGCCACTCACTGTCCTACTACTCCAAACCCCCCACAAGGCTACACAGTTGGGCTTGACGAGCCTCTCATCAAAAAGACCCTGCACTCACTAAGTCGAGCTAATAATCAGTTTACTGTTTGTGATTGGAGCATCTGAGCCAAGGAGGAGAGCTCGGAATTCAGTACCAGCCAGCCCCTTGAAGGACAAGTGAGTGTGGTTGCCATTCGATCCAAACCAAGACACTAGCGAAACTTGGAGGGCCGCATACGAGGAGGGGGGGGAAGGGGCAGAAACAGCCTTACTAGTAGGAGACCATCTGGCCCCTGAGCCAACCTTGATCCAATCTATGGTCACAGAACTGATGGTCACAGAATTAGCACAGAGCACAGACCAAACAGAGATCACAACGATAAACCCTCTGCCTGAATCAATGATATAATTTAAGGCACAGATGCATAGTTTCCCGGATGATGTAACAGCACTGAGCAAAGACCACCCCCAAGCCCCTTGGAATATATCAAAGGATCTTGTCGTAATAAGACCATTAACAATACAATGCTTGATAAGGATCTAGAATGTTCTAGGCGGAGTGTCACTGTAACTAGCTAGTGTGCCCGTGGAAGCCTTTATTGCCTCAGGCTCTCTAACGTCTCCACCTGAACGGGTAATCGGCCCCCTTGAGCATAAAACACCAGGGGGAAACCAGGAAAACATCTCTTTTCACAAGATTTTCAAACAAAAACTTCTGAAGCCTCCTCCTAGATTTCCCATACCAAATAAAGGAGCTGTCAAAACATCGAATTCCTCAAGAGTATAGCGCAAATTCAATGTATTTGTATTTATTTTTATTTATATAGCGCTTTACACCAAATGCAAGGGGCAAAAGGTCAAGTATGAACTAAACATCCTTTTTCCCTTCTAGATCAATAAAAAACACTACCTTATCAGTTACAGGAGAACTCTCAGATGCAGAGATCTTAGAGGGCACAGACACGCTCGTTGCTGAAGAGAACGTTGAAAACTGGGACCTAAGAACTACGACTCTAGCGTAAGAAAAGATGATCATCTCCAACATTCACAGCTTAAACCAAAATGAGCAGCCACAGCAAAAACCGTTCTTAACCCATCCAGTCAGCTCTTCAGACAAACATTTACTCACAAACCTGCGGTCCGAGCAGTTTCTCAAATCGGAACTTGAAAGGATCAACAAAAATACACCTGGAAAGGAGAAGGAACCGAGGCAAGAGCCCCCAGTGGCAACAACCCCCAGCCCAGACACTCCGAGAGATCCAACAAAGTTAAACAGTGACTTTAATCTCGAGATCCAACATGAAACCAGGGGATGAAGTCAAATAACCCTCCCAATGCTTAACTTAAAGCAAATATGGAAGGAACATTGGTCAATTTGACAAACCCGAGACAGCCAAAAACAACCCTTACACCTGACCAAGATGAAAGCAACTGTAGAAAGGGCCTCTCGAAGGAGATTCGAACCCGCCTCCGCTAGCAATTTTAAGTCACAAACACAGCTGAAACTAATAAATCAACAAACCAAACTCTTTCACTAACAAAGAAAAATAAACCAGAACTGCTAACAATGATGTCGATGCTAGCCATCAGCCTAGCTCCTTTTACAAAATTATACAAGTTCTAAAATGACACAATGAAGGACCATACTATACTAATGACGATGATGCACTCAAAAATGTAATTTTGAAAAGATTCATCACGACAATAACCGAGTAATCACACCAAAGGCCCTTCACAATCAGTTTTCTCACTTCACAGCAACGGAAAAACAACTGCCTGCACTAACGCAAGAAACAGCTTCTCAGACCTTTTACAATCTTCAGCAAGTTGGCCTAACTGTTGGAGAAGTAGTTGACAGCACAAACAATAAAACAAATGAAATATTGCGGGCAACTCCGTCAGACCATCTAAAATAATCCTCTAGGCCATGCACTCTGGAGGAGAACGAAGCCGAAGCAATCCAGGCAGAGTCACCTAGACCTGCGCGAACAAGAAACTTGGAATTTGCCATCTTCTCACAGAGGCTAAACAGGAGCAACAGAATCTAGATGTTGAATCCACCAATTTCCCCTAATGAGACAACCCATCAACAAAACTACTCCGATGCATTGGGCGTATGGTCCCTCCAAAACCAGCTATCAGGAAGCTGATCCCAATAAACCCTATTCCCTCGTCCAAACAACCACTACTGCGGGTCCACTCAGGAGAATTAGCCATGGTGGATCCCGCGTCCAACGATATGCCCACCAGTACTACACTGCAAACTCTACCGGACCTTTCAACATACTCAATTGACAGCCAAGAACCAGAATTGACAACAGAGGAAGAGACTTGGGGATCCTCTGGTCAAAAGTCCCCGCCATTTCTCACTCTTGCGGAGAAAAGAAAAAGGTCCACAGAAAAATAAAGGTTCTGACCTCCAAGTAACTGTCCACCTTTAATGGCAAACAAACCAAGGGGTGTAATCTTGCGATACAGAAACTAAACCAGATCATAAGCGTACAACGGCCGCCCAACCCCCACTAGTCACCTCAAATCTGAGGGCAGAATCACAAGGAAGACGAAGAACACCTCTCAGAGGACATGTATCAGCAGTTGACAAAGGGGCAACTATTAATAACTTGGACGAGCGAAGAACGTTTAGGGACAAACACGTACCGGCCCGTACAGCTCAGACAGTCTTCCCGGGCAAAAAAAAACCCACCACTGAATGCTCCAGCAAATTGGAAAGAATCTTGGATAAGGACGACAACCTGATTCCTAATAGGAAATCAGTGATGGAATCGTTTCACTGTATACCAAACCTGAGACAACTAACCTCTACTGATCTAAAGATTATCGAATTTGGAGACGAGCATCGCATGGACTATCTTCATTCATCCAATTTCTCCGGTGGTTAAGGGTATGTTGAAAGAAGCCGCTGAAAACCTGTTAATGTCGGGCTTTACCTCACACAGGTAAAGATGCCATCAGAGGCGGATGTGCTAGCCTTAGAGTTGCTGCATAATTCCAGAGCTATGAGTGTGACAGGACCATCAGGACACGTAAATCGCCAACTTGCTCAAGGAAATCCCGAGCTAAGACCCAGAACAGAGTATCAGGACCCCCTTCAGACAGGTCAGGTACCAGAGGGTCCAGAATCCTAGCTGAGCGTAACAATTAAACCGGACCGGCACTCAAGGTAAGTTGGGAGTGTCAGAACCACTTCTCAGGCCTTACTAGAGAACGGATGGCCATCGGGCTGGTCATGGCTTCCATCTGCCTTGACACTGCACGAACAACAGTAGCCACTCAAGAAATTACATGAGCTCTGTACAAATGAGCTGTAAAAAACATCGCAGGATACACAGGGTACGATAGGTCTCAAAATGGCCTCATGGAACACCAGGGGCTTTTACACCCGACTAAAACTAGTGACATAAGCTTGGGAGACTACGACCTAATGTGTTTTCAAGAAAGAAGTCTAGTTGCTTAGATTATTAAATAATTGATGGATCATCCTCTATGTATTTTTTGATACCCTCATCCGTTTAGGAACAGCAGCGCTCAAAATGGTTGCATCACGTAACAGTGCGAAAACGTCATTGCGTAAAAATGCGTGATGACGTCATACACGCCATGTATTTAAGGAAGCCCAAGAGGCACAAATTTCAGCGCAGAGAAGATTCTGAATGGACCATCGTATCCAGTCAAGCCCACATTGAGGTAAGATTAAGGGACTCTCCCTAGAAACTACTTTCTGCTAACCTTTTGTTTATTTGTCTGTGCCTAGTCTCCAATGCTATAGTAGAGTTTCACTTAAATTGGGAACTAACAAGACGGATTACAGTCAAGTAAAATTGGGATTAAATTCTAATGTATGAAAATAATCTAAGCAGATAGACTTCTTCTAATCAGCTTTAACATCCCGCCCTAGAAGAAAAATTATCACAAGTATTTTTTAAGTGTAATAGAGCTTACAAAAAAAAAACTCTAATGGTCTCTCATTTAAAGGAAACTATCACTACAAGTGTAAGGAAAACATTAGCACCAAAGCAAGAAGTCGATAGAAGAATATCTTAGAAAGTAATAAAATATGGTAAGTATTATGAAACCGTAAACTACTTACTGATGCAAGTAGTGACACTTTAAAATCCAAAAACATAACTAATTAGACATTTTGAAAATATACTTTCTTAAATAGATTCTCGCCTGAAGAACCAGGGAGAACGTTCCATTGGGAAAAACATGTTGAGAGAGTTAATAATAGTCAATGAAGTGACCAATTGATTATAGAAAAGAGAAAATAAAAACACGTGTTGGCTATTCAGCGGCAATGTGCTCGCCTTGGAAGCAAGACGACACTGAGCAACACAGGCTCGATCCCCGGGTCTGCGCTTACAAACCTCTGGGTATTAACCACGTTATAAATAACCTATCATCATCATATACTTAATATGCAACTGTAACACATGTTTGTCTGCCCAACTTGGGCAGTCACTGTGATTTGACCAACGCTACACTAAATTCGACCAACCTTAAACATCCAACTGTGTCCAGCAATTATTGGAAAGTCATACCAGGGTACTACCACCACCATATCCAGCACCACTGTAACCGAAGTTCCAAACCAAACTCTCTATTAAGGGAAATGTTCCTTTGGAGGCTCCATCTCAAAATCCTGTGTGCTAGTCTGGACAGATTTAGAGACGGTGTCCTGCTCGGCTTGTTGATGTAAAACATGGTGGTTGTGCCATCTGTGAGAAAAAGTAGTCTTCCCTGCCAAGTGATGCTGGAAAGTTAGCATGGCTTTGTACACTGCTAGCAACTCTAGAACATTGATATGCTGCCTTGTTAGTATCTGTGCCCACATGCTATGTGCTATCTGGTGGAGTTAATGAGCTCCCCAGCTTGAGGGCAATGCATCTGTTGTAATTGTGGCTTGTGTTTGTGGGGTGACAAGAAGTTTCCACTTCTCTAGGTTATCTTTTGTCCACCATTGAAGGGCTGACACCACGGTCTGTGAAACTACCACTAGATCGCCCCAATCCGCTTGTGCTCAAGACCATGGTTTCGCTAGCCATTCTTGTCCTGGACGCATGTGTAGCCTTGCATGTGGCACAATGAAGATACATGATGCAATCATACCAAGAAAGATGCATCACCTTCCCGACTGTTACCTGATGACCGGCTGTACAGTAAGGTATTTGATGCAGCATGTTTTGGACACTCACGTTGGAGGGAAAGACTAAGGCGTCTTCCGTTTGAATTATTGCCCCAAGGAATTGTTTGACTTGGCTGTGGACTCTACATGACTTTCTCGTTCAAAGAAAATACTAGTTGAAACAGGCCTCCCACCTTGAACCTTCAGTACTTTCTGTGGGCTGGCAACATTGAAATATGAAAGTATGCTTCTTCATATCTAGTATTGCCATGTAGTTCCCCTTCTTTATTAGAGGAATGACCTTGTGAAGTTGTACTTCTGAATTTCTGAGGTTTGACATATGTATTTACAGGTCTTAGATCTGACACTGGGCGTTTGGTCTTGTCCTTCCTTGGAACAGAAGTACACAGAATAAATACCCTTTTTTACCTCTGAGGGGGGGGGGATGAGTTCTGTGGCTCCTTTTAATAGTAGGAATTCTATTTCTGTTTGGAGGATCTGCTGGTGTTTCAGAGCCATGTTCTTGTGTCTTGGATGATGATTGCGCAGTCTTTCAAGGAACTCTATGCAATATCAGTCTCTGATAGTTTTTAGCACCCACGTCTGTTGTGATCCCTCTCCCATGTGTGGCTGAATAAAGCAATGTGACGCCCTAATGGGGAGACATGGGAGGGCACCTGTATCTGTGAGTCATTGTTTAAGAAGGGGTAGCCAAACCCCTAATGGATTGGCTCATACCCCCAAGTACGCACTCGCCTGAACTGCCTCTGAAAGGAGGATTGGGAGGTTTGCATTCGCTCTCGACTGGTATACCATGAGCTGGTGCCCGCACCTGGAGAATAGCTGCACTGGTTTGATCTTTGATCCTGGGTATCCTTGTGCATGAAAATTGTGCTGGTTGCTATAAGTCCCTACTTGTATAAAAGGCTTGTTTGCATTTTGACCTAGAGTCTTAAGGGCCTCATTCCTATTTTTAGCTGTTTCCAGGACATCATCGACTTCCTTCCTAAACAGGACATTGTCTTCTATGGACATACTGATGAGAGTGGCATATGTCTTAGGTTTGAACCCCAGTTCCTAAGCCACGCTTGGCGTTTAATGAGTGTTCCTTCTGCAGCTCCTCTCCCTGGTATATCTGCAGCATCAAGGGAGTTTTTAATAATGGTATTAGCCGCTTGTTTGCCCTCATTTAAAGTCTTAAGAATGTGTGATCGCAAAGGCTTCGCCACCCCACTAAGCTGCTCTTCTACCTTATCCCTCTGGGCTTCGTTGAAGCTGGCCATAAGGGTTGTGCTACTTGCGATACATATTTGGTATGCTGCGGAAGTCGCAACCTTATTCCTGAGTGCATACATCTTTTTGCTCTCTTTATCATCAGGTGGTGATTCTGAGGTAGCTAAGGGAGTACCCCCGCCATTTTGCGGATGATTGTAACTACTAAGGAATCAGGCTTGAGGTGACATTTAATAAAAAGAGGGTCCACTGGGGCAGGTTTAAAGTGCTTTGATGCGCAGGTTGACAGTTCTAGTAAGAGCGGGAGAAGACAGTGAAGGTAGGCGATGTCTTCTGATGGATTTTAACAGGGATGTACTGCCCTACCTGCTTTTTCTCATTAAGGATATTATCTACAGCCAGTATTTTCCTCTTACTCCTGTGTGTCCATCTTGAAAAAAATCTGCTGCTCTCTTTAAAAGGTCATAGAGCAGCCCGTCATTGATGGTCGAGTTTGAAAGTTGTTGTGTGTTGTAGAGCATTCAGTAACGTCAACTCTTCAAAGGATTGAAGCTCCTGATGAAACTCTCCTAAACTGCTTATCATTTTGTCTCTTAAAGCAGCCATGTCTTGCTTTAAGCTGTTACACAGCTCTCCTTATCTGCGGCCAAGTCTTCTCTGATGAACACTACAATAGTGCCTGACTAGGGATCCCCAGCCCTTTAAAATAGCTCTAGAATCTCTTTTGAATGTTATGAACTCATGAGTATTTCTTGAGCCTTCTGCAGGATCTGTCCAAAGATCACTTTTGTGTGGCCCTAGTTTGACACATCATGTATGCACTATTATACTGAATTCTACGTGGTCGTCCTTGCCCGCTAATTGCGATCTGTTTACATAGAACAAGTTCAGCGCAGCCACTCCACCACTTTTGTATAAGGTGGGGTGATCTAACATATCAAGGGAGATTATGGCTAATCCTCTGTAGTAGCGCTCATGATGTCCAACTGATGTCTCTGGAGCAGAAATTAGGTTGTCCATCTTTATTCTATTTTGGGGGCAGGAGTAACTGGCTTCCGAAAAACTGTCAGTCTCGGACCAAAGCCAAAGTTATGAAAAACCTTAGAAAGAAACTGTCATGATGCCTACCTCCGGGGAACCAGACCAGGTCCAGCAACCCCGGAAGCAGGCATCAAGTTATTTTGAGCCAGCCCAAAAACCCCTGCTAGGGGCTGTTTGGGTGCGGTCCTGGCGCCTATGGCGCCAGGCTCATATGGAGAGTCAGTCCTGGCACCATAGGCGCCAGGCTCATAGAGTAGAGCTTACCTGATGCAGACCATGCTGCAGAGTTCCAAGCCAAATGAGGCTTGGAAGGGACTATTTTACCTAGGGACTATTTTTTACTCGGGTGGGGCTGGGGAGGAATACTTACCTGGGACTACTTTGGGGGCTATTTAAACCACGCCCGAAGAGCAGCACACGCTTCGCGTTATTCTGCATCCAGCAGCGTAACACTCACCGTGTCTGCAAGCCTGCATCCATTCTTCTGCCACGCCCGCCTCGAGTCTGCAGCTCCTAGAAAAAGGGAGGAACAGAAGGAGAAGAGGTTAGAATAAGAGCAGAACCTTCGATCCTTACCTCAATTCCGGATCCACCGCGCCTTCGAGCTGGAAGAAAGAAGCATTTTATGCGTGCCGCCTCACCTGCTGCAGCGCCGCGCTGAACCCACCGGCCTTCGCAGCATCCTCACGATCCACTGCATCCTTCTGCACGTTCCCGCCGCACTCTGGCACCTAAGCGGAACGTAAGAACAGCAAAGGTGAGCCAAGGGAATAAACAGAGGCAATAGTAACTACCCCCATAGACTTACCCGATTACCGCCGGGGGTACTATTCCTCTTCACGGGTCGGCGCAGTCTCCATTGCATCCTCGCCGTACCCCGGCCCCTAAGGGGAACAAAAGGACAACAAGGTGAGACGAAGGGACAAACCAGGGGAACTCTTCTCACCACAATAGACTTACCTAATTTTACCGCCGGAGGCATTATTCCCCGAACTTCATATTTTCTCTCCACACCTGAATAAAGGAGCAAGACACAGGTTACATTCTGGCCTTATTTTATTGAACTGTGTAGGATAAGCCAAATCCTTACCTGAACTTCGTCAGCTACCACGAGGAGCTCTTCGCTGGGGTCAAGCTGCAAACTGCAAGGAATCGGACAAGAGTGAAAGTCAGACATGTGAACTCTTACGAATTACATACTTTTCGGAGTCAAAATTGTTCTGGAACTCACCAATTCCTTCGAGCCAGTGAAGCAACTGGTTATCAACGCGCCCCTGCGCTCAATGCAGGATGGAGAGCTCATCTTTTCAAACCAACAGGTGAGACTATAAGAGGGGACATCGAAGGTGATCTGTGGGGAGAACAGCGGGGCTGGGAGGATTTACGCTCAACCACAAGGGTGGTTAATTCCCTTTCTCCATTTACAGAAGAATATTCCTACGGGCCAAGCAAACGAAGCTAGGTGGGCCAGTCCAGTCCGTCATCTCGACCCTACGCGTCACATTGGCAGAGACTGCAGCTGTCCAGTTCAGACCGACGCCTCTGTGGGAGCCAGGTGAGCGTAACAAACCCCCAATCCACTCAGTTTAAAGTTTTCTCATTGACCGAAGGGCTAAAGGAATTCCCTGATATGCTATATCAGTAAGTGTGACAAAATGACTGCTGCTCTGTTGAAACTCTAAGAAATGTAAAATAAGAAGAGTTATTTTCCAGGGAGGAAGAAAGACTGAGGTGTGCCATTATATCCCACAGGAATTTAGAGACTGAGAATAAGTAATCTATGAGTTGGGCAAGGCAGAAGCCCATACTGAGGCTATTGTTCAAGCCTCCCTTTTTCCCTTTAGTTAGATTCTTTTGAAGTGGTAGGACCAGTAAGTAGTATTTGGACTCGGAAATAGTTATTTTGGACTCCGATGAGCACCCTTAGTTTGGTTTTAGAAGGTAAGGCACTTCTCTCATAGTAGATAGGCATTTTTCATGTTTCTTTTATTTTAATAAACAACCTTAACTCATGGCCCACTGTCCTCAGAGTCCTCCTTCTGGTTCGCCATAGCTACCACAATTATATCTGCATTTTTACTGTGCTGGAGGGAGCACAGAGCGCATTACTCCAGCCAGTGTTCAGTTGGTGTCACCCAAGGAACTAAAATCTGGCTGTAACTTTCCTTCACAGTTTCTCCAGCGGCTATTGGGGTCATTTCCTTCTGCTGTTTTAAGATTTTCTGATGTGCAATACGATTAATACATTATCCTGCATCACAGTCGCCCCACAACATGAGTAGAATGCCACCCGTATATAAAAACAGACCAATCGCAACCCAAGCACAATGATCTTCCACGCCTCAAGGCCTTTGGCAAGGGCCAGGGAAAAGGGGCCCGGTCACTATAAAGAGCAAAGGAGTTGGGAAGAATGGTATGGGAGTATGGAGGGAGCAGAGGTGGAAAGGCGGAGGGGGGAGGACTGCACTTGTGGAGTGAATAAACATCAACAGGAGAGAGAGAGCTGACAGAATGGTACTAAGTGAAGAAATCTATTACTAAAAAACGATTTCAGAAATGACCGATAACTGTTTTTGTGTGTGATTTTTGCATCTCTGTGTATGTCTGTTTGGCTGTTTGTGAGCAATGTTTGAGGTTAGGAAGCGAAGGAGCTGGTTAATGTGCAGGTTTGTGTGGCTCTGTTAGTGTGTCTTTTGGTGGGGGTGGGAGAGGAGGGAGGCTTTGGGTGGGGAAAGGGAGATGGTGGTGGAGGAGGAGGAAAGGGGAGCTCGGAGGTGTTAAACCACCCGGTTTTCAGGCAATCCACCAGCACACGAGGGGGTGGGGATTTGGGGTCATGGAAGTGTCATATTTCAACATATTGAAGGCCGCACAAAATCTGATGGAAAAAATAAAATTTTCAGTCTTTTTTGTATTTGGCATTTAATATGCGGAAACATCACATAGAACTAACGGAACAGGTGGTGGTAAAGTCATCTGAGAAAAGAGGCGTGGAAGACACGTCGATGCTGGCTGAGTCAGATAAAGAAAGAACCCCAGACATGAACTTGGTGGACCATTGTGGACAGGAGGAGGTACAAATGATGGCACAGTGACGTGGCGGTTAAAGGAGCTCAGACGAAAGATCATTAGAGTGGAGGAGAGAAAGGAATAGAGGACGGGACCCATTACAAGTGCATGGTGGAAGGGCACGGAAATTAACAAGAAGGGGGATTTGGGTGTTGAACAGAATACCCTCAGGCTAGAAGGCTCTCCGTCCAACTAAGCCTAACAACCAAAGACCAGCAGAGGTTGTGGGGCCTAAGCTTGGCGACCTTTACTGGAGTCTGCAATCTTTGGCTCTAGATGTCTTGGACTACAACTCCCATTAGACCCAGCCATTGCCATCATACATAATGGCGAGGGACCATGGAAGGCATAGTTCAAAACATCTGGAGCGCTGCAGGGTGCAGACCTCTGCTCCAACTCCTTGTCAAATTTCATTGGCAACGGGAAGGAGAACATTCCAAAAGCCAGATTTTGAGAAGTAGTGCAGGATGGACTGAACCCAACCCAGAATGATTCCAATCAGCCCCATCTATCCCCAGAGGATTGCCATCAGGGGGACATAGCCGGTTACGGTTTAATTTTCTTTGATCTATTTAATTGGACAGTAACAGAACTTTCCTTTGGCTTGTTTGTACTGGAACAGAATAGAATTTATGCCAAAGCTGTATTAATGGAGGAGCCATCTTGTCTGTTCTTTACATTTACCTTCTTCACGTTTTGTTATAATAAATCCCAAATAAACATTAAGTAGCCAAACAAATCACATCTAGCTATTGACTAATACAGGTCCTCTTTATGACTGTGCCAGGTAGAGCGGTCAAAGAAGATCAAAAACAGAAGAGAGCTAAGCAATTCATTTAATAGAGAGGCAGAAGAGGAGGTACAGTGGGGGTGAGAAGACGTATCCCAGCCTGAGCTGTCTGACCGATGCTTAACAAGGCTCATATTTGCTCTCCAGGATGGATGATAATGATCTAACTTGGATTTGTAATTGTGTACAATTCATTTTATATTGGAAATTGTGAATGGAAAAACTGAAATTGTATAAGGTATAATTTTTAACTTTTCCACAAATAAAAAGTAGTCATGGTTAGACCAGTCAATACGTATGCAGTAGTATGACATTAAACCCCAAGAACTATACATTGTTCTCTGCAAAGCATGTTGGTCCCCCTCATAGTACACATATGATAAATGTGTAATGTGCAGTATGACACAGGAGTGGTCAAAGGATTAACTTGTGTAGTAGAGGAACGGTATGGTTTAATAGGACAAAACTAAAGTAGTACTCTTGAAAAGCATTGACATTTTTTCACTGTCCTGTACTTTATTAATTTTCTATTTTGACTGTAGGATTGTCACAAGGACAATATAACTTTTTATTCTCACGTCTGCGCCCCACCCCCCAATCTTGTCTCGTGGAACATGGAAACACTTGTGTATAGGCGCCATACAAAGGTCCAATAAATAAAAAGAAATATATACATTATTTTTAAAACTCTGTGGCTTAAATACCTGAGTTCTAGTGTCTTCACTCGATGGTGAAGCAATGTCTCCTTTAAAAAAAAAAAAGTGCAATTTGCAAACGACAATCCTGTTTATGCAAGAAACACCCCGGAAAGCAGACATAGATTTCCCTGAAAGGATAATGTACATTATTCGCTATTCACAGCTGCGACTGGGAGAATAAAGGATAGTGGGTAGCATGATTTGGATGAGAAGCCACTAACAAATACCTAAAGGACATTTGGATATTTCTGCCTCCTTAAAGACCCGGTGAACAATTTGATATCTCGAGGTAGGTAGTGGTGTAATGCTCCAAGCAGGGGCAGTCATCCTGCATGGCACTTGCATTGATCTAGCTGACTTTTCAGAAGGAGAGGCCTTTATGCGTGGGGCTTTAAATCTGGCAAGCAAAGCACAAATTTGCAAGATATGGAGAGGGGTTCCCCAAAGACGACTTTGAATCGGCCACTTCTATAAATAGCTGGCTCTGTAAAAGATCTGCTTCTCAAGGATCCATTAGTACCAACCGAGGTGGTGGAGTGGAAGCTCCACACTGTACGCTAGGCCAATATGAGGGTGAGGGCTTAGACTATGTAATATGAGAAGTAGCCTCTGCAACAAAGGTTAAAGCATAGTTTAAGAAAAGTAATTCAAGGTAACAGAACATATTAGGGCAGTATCACATTTGATAAGGACCCATGCAAGACTTGAGACACAAAGTCAGTTTGGCCTTGGTGTATTCCCATATAGCAAGAGGTTGGCAGCAGGCTTAAAACATACAGTCAGCTGACAAAGCAAAGGCACTCAACACAACAAGAGCAACTCACTTGAGATAACCCGATAACGGCTGTACAATAGCTAAAAAGGAGGAGCCATTAGAACACACTTGCAGCATGCAGAGACCAGAGTAGGAGGAGGAGATCAATGACACCAAAGTCTAACCTATCCGCAAACTGCCCCCTATAAGCAGTGGGATGAATAATGAGCAGGAAGATTTCACCATTCCATGCAGTGAAGAGCTCATGAACTTGCTGAACATTAGGATTGTATTTAATCATTCACACATAGAAATGTTCACACAATGACGTCAACAACTTTACACCTTTGTTCATGAGCAACACACTCTGGACATTTCATGACAACATAGATGTATTCACCTGCTGGAGTTGTGCTTTTGATATGCGAATTACAGGGGGAAACTTGTTGCCACCAGGAATGACAGGAAGCTGTCTACGGCCAGTTGAGCGGGTGGAGGAGGACAGGCTGTCAGCTGACTGGCTCTTGGGACAGCCAGCCTCTTTCTTTTGCAGAGGGTCCGAGTGACTAAATAAAAAGGCTAAAGGGCTCTGGGCGCGGATGATGGGACTTGGAAGTCTTGAGGTGTAGGAATGCCGCATAGGAGATGCATTGAGCTGTGGGAAGAACACGATGGGGAAGAAAAGAGAACAGTTTTGGTTTACATTGAAATTGAATTAACTTTTCGGGACTGAAGCTTTGTACTCTCTATGACGTCTAAATTGAATCCATGTGCTGTTAAATCTATTGTAAATAAACTGCTTCAAAATTAAAATATTTCTAAAGCTTGCACAAACATTTCAGAACGTTGAAAATCTACCTAATTCAGTAAACCAGTATAATCTTTGCGCGTTTGAGGCTCACAACTTTGCTAAAGAGACATTATTTTAGGCAGAAAGCTAGCCACCAAATCTTTGGGCTTCTTATAGTAATACAAATGTTATGAGCCATTTCAAATGTAATATTCAGGCAAGATTCTCCAAGTGAAAATCAAGTTAACCCCTACCCACCACCACACACACAGACACGTACACAGATGCATGCACGCTTAAGAAATGCTATGGCAAGAAGAAAACGAACACAGCAACTCATGTCAAGTGAAGCCCTTAGAGTGCTGGGGATAGGGCGATTATAACATAGAAGGGGGCTCTGAACAATGAGCAGGCAGCACCAGAGCATCAAGAAGTCTCCTGCCAAGCTAAAAAGAATCCATAATCCTTCATCAGAACATGAATAAGAGTCAAAGTGTGAGCACCTGTTTACATGAGAGATTGTAATAAACATAAAAAAGGAATCATGACATTTATCTTTAAACAATTCAGTGACACGCTTCAGAGGAATCGAGACACTACACTTACCTTGGGAAATTCAATGTTTCATCTCAAGAGGAGCAAAGTAAAGTGTTCCATCAGGAGATCTTGCCTAGTGTCACTGTAGAAGGTTTTACTTGTATTGCCTTTTATCTACTCCTGCCATCCTTCAAATGATTGCTTTGAAATGTAGGGGCGTGGATGCCTCATGGCTCTTCCATGGGCCTACAAAGAGGGATCCACCCTAAACAAATCTAATCCTAACGGTTTCCATTTAACAGAAGACTGACGGTTTAAGAGTAAAAGGCAAACCTACTGTAGCCAGGTTAGGGGGATGTTATAATGAGATACTATGGTTGTTTTGAATATAGAGGAGCAAAACCTAATCACATTTTCTTAAGTCCTTCACCCAGAGAGTATCATCAGTTAAATCAATATTGCTTTAATCAAGTACAAAAGCAGAATGGCTGGAGACCGGCGAATCCTCGGATGTCGTACCCTCTCCCCTAGGGGGAGCCCCTTCCCATGAGGCCAGGGAGGTGAGGACGCTTCCAGATAGTCCCCCTCGGGGTGGTAGTCAGCGGGAGGATCGCATGAGGAGGGATCCCGCCCCCCCCGCTATGGGACTAGGAACAACTTTCTGGGGAGAACACTATGTCCAAACTACATCCCCAACCTCCCTCATTCTCATTCTCTGGGTACAGTTCACTAGTCCCCCACACTTCCATGTGTTTGTGTAGAGTAGATAGTCCAACCCTTGTGAGAACCACTGACATGAGGAAGAGCATGGACTACTAGTCTGAAGTATGCTGAAAAAATGGGCTGAGGAAGAGTCCCGGAAGAGTTCAGCAAACCCAATAAAGAATGATCATACTTCTACTGGCACAAAGATGTGCAGAGCCATGAAGACCACCCAGTGGAACAACAGTAAGCATCCCAGTCTATATGGACATTGTGCAAGCATAAAAATAGAAGAGGGGCTCATGAAAGTGTAATTACGCCCTCCCTGGAGGAACAGCGAGAGCCAGCACGGTCCTGGAAAGAGGTAGAAGGCAGAACGGGACACTGTGGCAGGAGCAAGACGGTCCAGAGCAGAGGAACTGCTCGGCAAGCCAGGAAAGGGAAGCTGCCAGCGTCCCTGAAAACCGGAAAGGAAGAGCCCCGCTTCCCGAAGGAGAATTATCGCTGCAGAGGTGCCGTAGACCAAAGAAGGACCACAACGGTTGGGGAAGCCCTGCAGCTGACCGCATCACCAAAGAAGACCCGGAAACGGCACTGACCATGATAAAAGGTATGCAGGTTGCCGGTGAAGGTGCTGGGGTGCCAGGAACATAGTGGAAAGCCGAGAGAAGCAGAGAATACAGGGTATGGGATCGTTGTTATTTTTTTTGAGTCGCACAATAGTACTTGGCAGGAGAGTAAACCAAGTCTATCAGCGAAACCAAGGAAGAAAGGCAAGTCTGGGACCCTGCATCCATAAGAGAAAGTATTTAAGAGTTTGTGGGGAAATATTAAGGTGGTCTGGGGGCCCTAGAGAGAAAGTAAGACCCCTTTGGGACTCTACTAAGAGGGCTGGGGCCAAAGAGAAGACAGAGGAAGAAGTGGGAAAAGACCTATATTGGCAGGTACAGGGGAAGCTCGGGAAAGGGAAAAACTTCCTCCAGGGTGCATCTTCGTTGTGGCAGTACCTGGCAGGGGAGTACACCATGTCTGCCCAACACAAGTCTGTGTGGGCTTGACACAAAAAGCCTGAGAAAGGCCAGGGGAAGGGAGTAATTCCCCCTGGTGTTGATGAACACTGTGAAAGAAGCCAAGAGAAGGGAATCATTCTCTTGGTAATGTAATGAGTTGGAGAAAGGGGACGAGAATAGTCCCACCGTGGAGTTTGTGAACAGTGTGTGAGAAGACAAGTAAAGGGAGTCATTTCTTTGGCATTGTGAGAAGCCCAAGAAAGACCAGGGGAAGGGAATAATTCCCCTGGCACTGTGAATCGCACGGCAAAGGCCAGGAGAAGAAAGTCCTTCATCCTGGTGCTTTGAAAAGTATTGAAAAACCTGAGGCAGGTTAGGGGAAGAGGGAGCCATCACCCACCCCCAACACTGAAGATACAAGACTTTCTTCCATGTGTGTTGGTGGAGTGCCAAGCCAAGAGAGCTTGTGAGACTTTTGGTTTTGACCTTTTGGAAGAACCTTTCCTTTTCATCACCTGAAAGTGAACTTTGGTTTTTCATCCCGAAGAAGGGAACCATTCTTCTAGAACACGAAGATCACCACTTTACTTAGCTTGATTTAGAGTGTAAGGGAAGGAATAGGTTTGACACACAATGGTGGACTACTTGTTTTGGACAAATATCCGGACAGAATCCTTAGTACTTGGTTGAGGCAAGAAACCCCTCTTAGCAATGGGATCAGGTAGGATTTTCCCTTTTATTTAACATAACATAATAAAAAGTCTATAGCCTAAAGAATGCCACCTGTGTGTCAGTCTCCTACTTCTACACTCTTACAAAACAGATTAAGTTAATCTACCAAATCTGTCATGAGCCCCGGCATTAGAATGTGCATATTCCTGTATGAGCCAGGTGATACAGATGTACACACGGTATCTTTGAACACCTCCCACAGAGAAATAGTGTGACGATTGGTCGAGATACTGCTTTAGTTCATTCTGAAGTTTCAAAGAAATGTCTAATGAACTATACTATTGGCTTGGAGATCTTTTTCTGTAAGGATTTTCTGTTAATCCTACTCCTAACAATCAGTAGAACAAGTTACTTTCTTACCTGGTAACGTTCTTTCGATGGGATGGTCCGACGACGTATTCCATATCTATGACAGTAATCACCACAGCTGTGCTGCTTCGGAAACTTTTTCGGCGTCTGCGTCCTGCGTCGATGACGTCGATGCGCCGCCGTCGAGGACCTCCTCCGACGTCCGACGTCATCCGATGTGATAAGTAGGACGCACGACGCCAGTAGCCTCAGTTGTAGTTTTTTCCCCCAGAACGTGTGACAATAGTCAACTGCCAGTCCGACACAAAGCCTTGCGGAACGTAAGCTGCAAACGCAACAGAAATTCTGCAGCGGGGAAGGCAGGGCGGGAGCGATATGGAATACGTCGTCGGACCATCCCATCGAAAGAACGTTACCAGGTAAGAAAGTAACTTGTTCTTCGAGGGGATTGGGTCCTCCGACGTATTCCATATCTATGACAGACTCCCAAAGCAGTACCAAATCAAGGAGGAGGGAAAGAATTTAGAAACAAAATTTAGAATAGCCAATCAAATAGCAGAGCAAAGGACCGCCTTGCCAAAGGCCAGATCCTGCCCTCTGATGGAATCGAGGGAATAATGCCGCACAAATGTATGCACTGAAGCCCAGGTGGCAGCATCACAGATGTTGCGAATAGGAACACCCCTCTGCAGGGCAGTAGATGCAGCCAAGCCCCTGGTAGAATGGGCCCGCAAGCCAGCCGGAGGGTCCTTGCCCGCCAAGCGGTAACACTCCGAGATGGCCAAAATAATCCAGCGGGACAAAGTCTGTTTCGTCACAGCTTGCCCCAAGCGCTTACCAGCGTAACCAATAAAGAGTTGATCGTCCACTCTGACCCGGGACATGCGAGAAACATAAAAGCTCAAAGCTCTCCTAGGATCAAGCCTATGGAGCCTCTCCTCTTCCTTACCAGGATGCGGAGGAGGATAGAATGCCGGAAGAACAATCTTCTGGGCCAAATGAAATTCCGTCACTACCTTCGGAAGAAAAGAAGGACGAACTCGAAGGACAACCCTGTCCTTGTGAAATACAGTGAAGGGTGGCTTAACAGAAAGTGCCTGTAACTCACTCACTCTGCGAGCGGAAGTAACCGCAACTAAAAACACAGTTTTCAAAGTCAACAGCCTCAAAGGGCAAGAATGTAACGGCTCAAACGGAGCACCCATAAGAAACCTAAGAACAAGGTTCAAATCCCAACCGGGCACCAGGAAAGGCGACGGAGGGAACACATTAGTGAGCCCTTTCAGAAACTGTGAAATTAAAGGGATTTTAAAGTAAGAACATTCTTCAGATGAGCGCTTAAAGATGGACAGCGCCGCCAGGTAACCCTTAACGGTACCCACTTGCAAGCCCCTGTGGGCCAAAGAAAGCAAAAAGGACAGAACCATGGGGATGTCACATGCAAAAGGATCCACATTCTGAACTCTGCACCAGTCGCAGAACTTACGCCAACGGCAACGGTACAGAGACTTAGTCGGTAAACAAGATGGTCCAAAGGCCTATGTGAACGACCAGCGCAACTGCACAAGAGTTAGAAGTTTAAAAAGGCAGCGTTCAACATGAGAGTGTGAGGGAACCCGGACCAAGGACCCTCGATAAGAAGTAAATTAGATATAAGCAGTGAACTGCGCCAATTGACAATAATACAATAATAATTGAATTATGTTTTTAATTCCATTCCACAGCCTGACACGTGTTTCGAGCAAAGCTCTTTTTCAAAGGCGTTGAACCTTGTCCAAAGGAAACTTAATATTACTTGCGGTTGCAATAACCATTAATTAATTACAGCCTTCCGGCAACAACAATGTACAAAGAGAGTGCGCACTCTCTCTTTGTACATTGTTGTTGCCGGAAGGCTGTAATTAATTAATGGTTATTGCAACCGCAAGTAATATTAAGTTTCCTTTGGACAAGGTTCAACGCCTTTGAAAAAGAGCTTTGCTCGAAACACGTGTCAGGCTGTGGAATGGAATTAAAAACATAATTCAATTATTATTGTATTATTGTCAATTGGCGCAGTTCACTGCTTATATCTAAGGTACAGAGACTTAGTTGCGGGCCTTCGGGCCGAAAGCAACACCTCCATCACGTCTTCAGGGAGGTCCCAATCCTTATACCTCAACCTTTCAGAAGCCAAGCGTGAAGGTTGAGGGATCCGACCTCTGGATGGAGAACCTGACCCCCCTCCCGTGAGAGCAGATCGTCTCGGTAGGGAAGACGACGTGGAGGGCAGATGGACAAGTCGAGAAGGTCCGGGTACCACGTCCTCCGAGCCCACGCCGGAGCAATGAGGATCATCCAGGAACCGAACTTCCGTAACCTCCGCAGCACTTGCGGGATGACGGGGACCGGAGGAAACGCGTACAGCAGCGGGAACGACCACTCCACCACGAACGCGTCTCCTAAGGCTCCTTTTGGAGGAAATTCCCGCGAGCAAAACCTTTCGCACTTCCGGTTGACACTGGAGGCAAAGAGATCCACTTGAGGGGTCCCCCAAAGGGCGAAGATCTCCAGGAGAATCTCCTGAGCCAACTCCCACTCGTGAGAGATCGTGCTCTGCCTGCTCAGAGCGTCCGCCGTCACGTTCTCGACTCCGGCCAGATGAACTGCCGAGATCGAAACTTCCTGCTGGATGGCCCAGAACTCGAGCTGCATCGCCTCCCTGCACAGAGGAAGTGACCCTGCCCCCCCCTTTTTGTTGAGGTAGTGCATGGCCACTGTGTTGTCCGTCAGGATCAGGACATTCTTCCCTCGCACAGTCGGCAGAAAAGCCCTCAGGGCTAGCCTGACGGCCCTCAGCTCCAACAGATTGATATGGAGTCTGGACTCCGACGGAGACCAACGACCGCTGACTGTCAGCCCGTTGGCATGAGCTCCCCATCCCGTGAGGGATGCATCCGACACGATCGTCACCTCCGGCCAGGGAAGCCAAAACGGAGCCCCCTTCATCAAGTTGCCTTCGACGGCCCACCACAGAAGGTCCCGGGCGACCGAGGGCGGCACCTGAATCGGGTCCGACATCCTGCCGGAGGACTGCGACCATTGCATCTTGAGTGCCCACTGCAAAGATCTCATTCGCAGGCGAGCCTCTGGCACCAGAAGAATGCAGGATGCCATGAGGCCGAGCAACCTCAAGAACTCGAACGCTGGGAGCGTCTGGGCATGCTGAAACTTGCGCACCATCTGCTGAATGTGAAGAGCCCTCACCTGGGGAGGAAAACACTGCCCCAGGGAAGTGTCGAGCACTGCTCCGATGTACTGGAGCCTCTGCGTTGGCGTCAAATGGGACTTCTTTAAATTGAGGGAGAAGCCCAGCCTGTGAAGGGAGTGGCAGGCGACGGACAGATGATCCAGGACCTGCTCGGGAGAGCTCCCCCTGATCAACCAATCGTCCAGGTAGGGGTAGACGTGAATCCCCCCTTGCCTGAGATGCGCTGCCACCACCACCATGAGCTTGGTGAAAACCCTCGGGGCGGAGGTCAAACCGAACGGCAGGACCCGAAACTGAAAGTGCGAGTCGCCAACCGCGAACCTCAGGTACTTCTTGTGCTTGGGATGGATCGGCACATGGAAGTAAGCATCCTTGAGGTCGAGTGACACCAACCAGTCCTGAAGCTGAAGGGCCTGGAGGACTTGAGAGAGAGTAACCATCTTGAACTTGTCCTTCCTGAGGAGTTTGTTCAAACCGCGCAAGTCCATGATGGGTCTCAATCCCCCGTCTTTCTTGGAAATCAAAAAATAAGGGGAATACCATCCCTTGTTCCTCTCCGCTACAGGCACCAGTTCTATGGCGCCTTTCTCCAGCAGGGCTTGAATTTCCTGCGCAAGGAGCGGATCCGGACACTTCAAAGAGAGGTTCCCCGGTGGATTGTCGCGAGGCCTGTGCCGAAAGGGAAGACAGTAGCCGTGGGTTATGATCTCCAGAACCCACACATCCGAAGTAATGGCACGCCACTCTACAAGATGCTGCGCCAGCCTTCCCCCAACCGGCGAACCATGGGACAAGGCCTCATGACTGAGTAGGAGCGGCTGCGGCGTTACCTGAGGGCAAAGAGGCAACTGCCCGAGCGGCCTTGGCACCACGGGTACCCTGTCGTCCACCTCTGGTACCCCTGCGTTGGCCCCTTTGACTGCCAGCTCCTCTCGCTCTACCAAAGGACGAGTAATAGCGAAAGGAGCCACCCCTCCACTGCTGTCCCCTAGGACGAAAAGGCGGAGGTTGGCGAACTGCAGCGCCCAACGACTTCGCTGCAGCTTTTGAGGTCTGCAACCTCTCAAGGCTCTCGTCAGCCTTGCTGCCAAAAAGATGTTCACCATCAAAGGGCATGTTGAGGAGCCGGGACTGCACATCAGGAGCAAACCCCGACTTCCGCAACCACGCAAACCTGCGTATCACGGTGCTCGCCGCCATGGACCTACTGACGCATTCAGCTAAGTCCAAACCCGACTGAACGGACTCACACATGGCATCCTTACCATCCTGGACCAAAGCAAGGAAACCATCCCGTTCGTCCCCTTCGGGAATATGTTCAGCCGCTAACGCAACACAGTTCCACAGAGTGTGCGTGAAACGTGACAAGGCACAAATGGAGTTGGCCGCCTGAAGCGCCATACCACCAGAAGAAAACACCTTCTTCGCCCAGCCATCAAAACGTTTGTCGTCCCTATCAGGAGGGATGGTAGGGTACGACGCCTGCTTTGCCGGGGCCGTGGCCGCCTGCACCACCAAACTTTCCGGAGTGGGGTGCCTGGTCAAGTAGCAGGGGTCGCCACTGGCTGGACGGTATTTCCGCGACAAGGATCTGCCCACTGCCGGGAGACTCTCCGGAGCAGTCCAAGCCGCCGCCACCCTACGCTGTAAAGCCATATGGAATGGCAGAACCGGGTCAGATGGGGGACCAACATCAAGGATGTCCGTCAGATCATCCTGCACAAACTCCCCTGGGGGAGCAGACCATCCCAGATACTCAGACACCCTAGCCATAAGGCGCCGGTATGAGGAATCGGCATGGGAGCCAGGCTCAGGCCGACCAAATTCCACCTCCGGAGAGGTGTCCAGACCACTAGCATCATGCAGCGACTGCCTCAAATCGTCAAATTGACTATGGCCCGAGACAATGTCATCCGGCACCTGATCAGGAACCAGGCCAACCGAATCCTCATCCGCCTCCGAAATATAATCCAAGTGGTGGAAAGGCACCTGAGAGTGCCTGCTCTTAGCCAGAGCCTTCCTAGGGGGTACACCCGAGACACGGGGCACCTCCGACACGAAAGGCGTCGATGGCGTCGAGCGAATCGGCGCCGCCGTCGAGAAAACCGGCAACGGCGCCGAGAGGATCGGCGTCGACGTCGAGGAAATCGGCGTCGACGTCAGATGCAGCGCCTCCAATATCGGCGGCGTCGACACAGCCCTCGAAGCCGGAGCCCCGAGCGTGTCCCTCGACGACCTGAACGTCGACGGCTTCGACGACTTCCTCGGAGCCGGAGCTTCGAGAAAGCCTGTCGACGCCCACGACGCCTCAGACGTCGATGTCTTCCTCGAAGACATCACAGGTGCACACGGTCTCGATCGCGTCGAGGACCGGGACCTGGAACGGGTACGGCGAGAACGAGCCTCCTTGTCCGAACGGGACCTCTCCCGTGACTCGTGCCGACCACTCTTGCGAGCGGCGTCTCTCGACCTCACACGGCCGACCCCACTCGGGGGCGCGGACGGTTGAGTACCCTGCGACTCAAGAATCGCCAACATTTTCTTCCCGAAGGAAGCCCATTCCTCCGGCGTCGCACGGCTGGTGGGATAACCGACGTGCCGGGCAGAGTCCTCGGAAGAGGACCTGGAAGGCGACCGGTGACGGCGCTTCCGAGAACGCCTCGAAGAGGCAGAGGAGTGGCGAGACCGACTCCTAGAAGAAGACCGACGAGACCTCCGACGATGACGCGGAGAGTCACCCCTCGAATCATCCGTCGAAAGCCCCGCCGACTTCGACTTCCGGGGCTTGGACACCCGACCTACCGACAATTTCTTCTTACGTTCGCGTAAGGCCTTGGAAGTGAGCGACAGGCAGTCGACACAGTCATCCGTGTCGTGGGCCTCCCCGAGGCACCAGAGGCAGGCGTCGTGCGAGTCAGTCACCGACATCTTGGACCCACACACCCCGCACTTCTTGAAGCCCGGACGCGGGGTTGAAGACGAAGTGGAAGACATCGCTGCGAAGGAATATTCACAAACGAACAGGCTCGAAGAACCAGAAAGAACAGAACTCCAAAGAGTCGAGGCTAGAACCGAGAAACACGAAGCAACACGTTCGCGGAAAAAACGGAACTGAGGCTACTGGCGTCGTGCGTCCTACTTATCACATCGGATGACGTCGGACGTCGGAGGAGGTCCTCGACGGCGGCGCATCGACGTCATCGACGCAGGACGCAGACGCCGAAAAAGTTTCCGAAGCAGCACAGCTGTGGTGATTACTGTCATAGATATGGAATACGTCGGAGGACCCAATCCCCTCGAAACGCATGTTTACATAATACCTCGAGGTTTTAGCTTGTGATAAGAAACCAGAAAAAATAACATCCACTTTGGGAGGGTAAAATAAATACTCAAAAAGACGGCCCAGAGCGCTTTGATGAACAAAAATACAATTAGAAGTCAAAATAATATAAATAGAACAAAAATAGTAAAAACGAGAGTAAGAACAAAAAACTACACAAAAAAAAGACATTCCAGAAGAAACAATAGAAGAGACAGTGAGTCTCTAGAGACGCATCCTAAGAACCCATTAAAAAGTAAACCGATTTGCTCCGCGTGGCTAAAAGGTCATGCAGGAGGATGTGTGCTGCTGGAGCTCGTGGTGATCTGACTATAATCCTGTGAATTCTTGCTGAAATATTGACCATCAGGCCAGTAGGGGAAGCTGCGGAGCACACACTGCTGCAATCGGACGTGGACCGCTGGCTCGGAGGAGACAGCTGTAGCCCCGAATAGGGTGCGAGCGCCCGCGGCACACGCAAAAGGAAAATGGCCGCAGCTTGATGCGCTGCAGAACAAAGGACTTCGGGCCGGTGAAAGAACTGTATGTGGAGGCAGTGATAGTATAGGAGATCCATAGCGCCGGCGTGTGCTGGCGGGAGCCGAGCGAAGACCGCTAGCTGCAGGTGGTGCCCTGTGTAAATATGTAAGAGGCCGGGCCTGCTCGGAGTGTTACTTTGTCTCCGTTCGCGGGTTCCGGCATGGGCGCACACCAGAAGGTGCGCATGTAGCTGGACTGAGCGGCTCTGCTACATTTGTAGCCTGGCAGACCCAGTGAGCGCGCGGGTGCCGCACAACTAAAGGAGCCAGGCCACAGCGGGTGCAAGGAGGGTGCGTGGAGAACTGGAGGACCGGTTCGGGCCCGCAGCAGGCCTGGACACATTGTAATATATGAAATAAATATATTTATATTTTGAAAAAGACACGTAGTGTGAAGGAAATTTATTTTGGCACTCAAGAAAATATAAAAATAGAAAAATGGAAAGTCGCAAGTGGAAATGTATTTTATTTGGAAAATGACTGGATACATTGTAACTACATCGGATGACCCACAGTGCTGGCGAGTGCCGGCAGAATTGGAGCGTAGATCACCTGCTGCAGGGCAATACCAACAGAATCAGAGGAAGCTGGGCCCGTTTGGATGGTTACATTTTTCCATCCACGGGCTCCGGCAAGAGCGCTCATTGGTGGGTGCGCTATCGGCGGGGAATCGGATATGCAGCTGCAACTGTAGCAAGGCTGATTTAGCGAGGTGCGATGGCCCGGACACTTGCTGCTTTGCACATGGATGCCCATAGAAGTGGGATGCCAGGACGGATGAACGCTTGAAGGCAGAGGTGAGCACATACGTTTGAGATCCGCACCTAAAAGAAGGAACCGCTGCAACACACAAAGGCAAACTTAGCCCTGCAGGCATGCTTAGAAACAGTGCTGGTCGGGTGCTGGACATGGAGCTAACAGTGATGCGCTCAGAAGAAACAGATAGTGGTGGATGCAAGTAAAGCTGCTGGGACAGGGCTTCTGGTTTGGGGGCCCAGAATAGCCTGTATTACCACTTGGGACGACAAAGCCCGCTTCAAGGACTGGCTGGGGGGCCCGCTGGCACTGAACACGGTTGTTCTGCGAAACGTGACCACCACTGGACAAGAAGCTGCGGCACCCTTGGGGTCCTGGGAGGATGCAAGCTGAACTGATAAAGCACCGAGTGAGCTCTGCAGGCTGTGGAGAGAAGCCCGAAGGCCTGGATCAACTGGGGCTGGAGCTTGGGGTCCGAGAGATGCAAACAAACGCACATTATTATGTGGGAGGACACAACCAACTCCTGCAGCAAATAAGTAGCTTCAAGACACCCCTTGTGTGGCTTGTCTGGGCCCAGGCGCTAATAGCAGTTTAACCCCGCTGGGGCTGGTAGCCATAAGTGGTGGGGCTCGCCTACAAGTTTCTGGCATGACGCCATGTCCAGCAAACCTCTAAGAACGAAGTGCAAGCAACCTACGCTGGACGAAACGCCAGAACACCAGCGGGCCCGGAATGAGCCAAAAGTAAAGACAAAACCCCCGTTGGGGGCGCGGCCGCCATGGGCACGAACCAGGAGATCCTTGCTGCGATCACTGACCTGAAAGTGGCCTGGGAGACCAAAATGGGACTGGCTATGACCGAATTGAAAGCAGCACTAGAGCTCAAAGTTGGGGCAGTGAATCTTCTCCGGCAAGATGTCAGGTCTCTGGCAGAACGCACAGGGTACTTAGAAAAAGAGGTGGGCCCGAACACAGCGGACTGTGCAACACATAAATCGGACCTTCATGCCCTAGTGCAACGCGTGGGTAACCTAGAAAGCAGGGCGGAGGAGGCGGAGGGACATGCCCAGAGGAATAACATCCGCATTGTTGGTTTGCCAGAGGGAGCTGAGGGACCCAACCCTACGAAGTTCATCAAATCTATGCTGCTGCAGGAGATAACCGAAGGGCTGCTGTCCCAGGGGTTTGCGGTGGAAAGAACGCACATGGCCCTAATGAGGAGGCCGCCGCCAGGAACCCCCCCTCCCCCATGGCCGGTGATTGCCAAGATCCTGAACTATCGAGATCGGGAAAGAATCCTTGAACACTTCAGGAAGGGTGGAACAATACAAAGGGAGACCGCAAACATAACTGCATACCCAGATTACACCTTGTTGGTACAACGCAGTTGTATGAACTTTGGAACTGTGAAAAGAAGATTGCGTGAAGCAGGCCACAAGTATATGCTGCTCTACCCGGCGAAACTGAAGATGTTCCACAAAAACAGAACCTTGTTTTTCGAATCCCCGGAAGAAGCTATGGGGTGGCTCGACACGCAGAGCTGCCCCCCGGAGTCGGGCATCCAGCCGGGAGAAGGAGAAGGAGGAGATAAGTAATCTGTGTCTGTGGTACCAAGGGAGGTCGGAGCCTAAGACAATGGGACTTGATTATTGAATAAGATGTAGCTTATGGGCGTGCATGGTCAGGGATATAAGTGGATATGATTCGTGAGCACTGAGACTTTTGATATGAGCACAGGAGCCTTGCAGAGCTCGTCCTCATACCCCCATATAGATAAGCTTAGTTAGGACACCGGTAGTCTGGTGACACCCTGCCGGGTTCCTGCCCTCGGCATTCCGAGGCAGGACCAAACACGGGGTCGCCTGAGATCCAGGGATCGAGCTGGGCACTTGTTGGGGTTAGGAGGGGTGGAGGGAGGGAAGGGGCGGTCTGTTGGGTTTGTTGTTGGGAAATGCGGGAAGGGGAGTTTGTTGGGAGAGGGAGGGTAACAAGCCAATCTGAGAATCATATCAGGCGGGATGGGAGGTGGAGAGGGAAGGCAGGATATTGTACCTATGGCGTCGGGTTGCCTTAGAGTGGTTACCTGGAATGTCAGGGGGCCTCAAAAGTTACTTGAAGCGTAATAAAGTAATGATGTACCTGAGAAGGATCAGGATCGACATAGCATTATTGCAGGAGACCCGCCTTACCAAGGAAAAATTGGAGGTGGTCAAGAGAAAGTGGAAGGGGAGCATCGCGGGGGCCACATACTCGGCCTACGCAAGAGGAGTTATCGCATGGGTAGCACCTCATGTACCATTTCAATTGCTTCAGTCTACGGGAGACCCAGAAGGCAGAATGATAGTAGTACGGTGGATGTTGGAAAACCGGGAAGTGAGTAGAACAAGTTACTTTCTTACCTGGTAACGTTCTTTCGATGGGATGGTCCGACGACGTATTCCATATCTATGACATGTAATCACCACAGCTGTGCTGTTTCGGAAACTTTTTCGGCGTCTGCGTCCTGCGTCGATGACGTCGATGCGCCGTCGTCGAGGACCTCCTCCGACGTCCGACGTCATCCGATGTGATAAGTAGGACGCACGACGCCCATAGCCTCAGTTGTAGTTTTTTCCCCCAGAACGTGTGACATAAGTCAACTGCCAGTCAGACACAAAGCCCTGCGGAACGTAAGCTGCAATCGCAAAAGAAATTCTGCAGCGGGGAAGGCCGGGCGGGAGCGATATGGAATACGTCGTCGGACCATCCCATCGAAAGAACGTTACCAGGTAAGAAAGTAACTTGTTCTTCGAGGGGATTGGGTCCTCCGACGTATTCCATATCTATGACAGACTCCCAAAGCAGTACCAAAGCAAGGAGGAGGGAAAGAATTTAGAATCAAAATGTAGAATAGCCAATCAAATAGCAGAGCAGAGCAAAGGACCGCCTTGCCAAAGGCCAGATCCTGTGCTCGGATGGAATCAAGGGAATAGTGACGTACAAATGTATGTACTGAAGCCCAGGTGGCTGCATCACAGATGTTGCGAATAGGAACACCCCTCTGCAGGGCAGTAGACGCAGCCATACCCCTGGTAGAATGGGCCTGCAAGCCAGCCGGTGGGTCCTTACCCGCCAAACGGTAGCACTCCGAGATGGCCAAAATAATCCAGCGAGACAAAGTCTGTTTCGTCACAGCTTGCCCCAAACGCTTTCCAGCGTAACCAATAAAGAGTTGATCATCCACTCTGACCCGGGACATGCGTGAAACATAAAAGCTTAAAGCTCTCCTAGGATCAAGCCTATGGAGCCTCTCCTCTTCCTTACCAGGATGCGGAGGAGGATAGAATGCCGGAAGAACAACCTTCTGGGCCAAATGAAATTCCGTCACTACCTTCGGAAGAAAAGAAGGACGAACTCTAAGGACAACCCTGTCCTTGTGAAATACAGTGAAGGGAGGCTTAACTGAAAGTGCCTGTAACTCACTCACTCTGCGAGCGGAAGTAACCGCAACTAAAAACACAGTTTTCAGAGTTAACAGCCTCAAAGGGCAAGAATGTAAAGGCTCAAACTGAGCACCCATAAGAAACTTAAGAACCAGGTTTAAATCCCAACCGGGCACCAGGAAAGGTGACGGAGGGAACACATTAGTGAGCCCTTTCAGGAACTGTGAAATCAAAGGGATTTTAAAGTAAGAACACTCTTCAGACGAGCGCTTAAAGATGGACAGCGCCGCCAGGTAACCCATAACGGTACCCACTTGCAAGCCCCTGTGGGCCAAAGAAAGTAAAAAGGACAGAACCATGGGGATGTCACATGCAAAAGGATCCACATTCTGAACTCTGCACCAGTCGCAGAACTTACGCCAACGGTACAGAGACTTTGTTGCCGGCCTTCGGGCCGAAAGCAACACCTCCATCACGTCCTCAGGGAGGTCCCAATCCTTATACCTCAACCTTTCAGAAGCCAAGCGTGAAGGTTGAGGGATCTGACCTCTGGATGGAGAACCTGACCCCCCTCCCGTGAGAGCAGATCGTCTCGGTAGGGAAGACGACGTGGAGGGCAGATGGATAAGTCGAGAAGGTCCGGGTACCACGTCCTCCGAGCCCACGCCGGGGCAATGAGGATCATCCGGGAACCGAACTTCCGTAACCTCCGCAGCACTTGCGGGATGACGGGGACTGGAGGAAACGCGTACAGCAGCGGGAATGCCCACTCCACCACGAACGCGTCTCCTAAGGCTCCTTCTGGAGGAAATTCCCGCGAGCAAAACCTTTCGCACTTCCGGTTGACACTGGAGGCGAAGAGATCCACTTGAGGGGTCCCCCAAAGGGCGAAGATCTCCAGGAGAATCTCATGAGCCAACTCCCACTCGTGAGAGATCGCGCTCTGCCTGCTCAGAGCGTCCGCCGTCACGTTTTCGGCTCCGGCCAGATGAACTGCCGAGATCGAAACTTCCTGCTGGATGGCCCAGAACTCGAGCTGCATCGCCTCTCTGCACAGAGGAAGTGACCCTGCCCCCCCTTTTTGTTGAGGTAGTGCATGGCCACTGTGTTGTCCGTCAGGATCAGGACATTCTTCCCTCGCACAGACGGCAGAAAAGCCTTCAGGGCTAGCCTGACGGCCCTCAGCTCCAACAGATTGATATGGAGTCTGGACTCCGACGGAGACCAACGACCGCTGACTGTCAGCCCGTTGGCATGAGCTCCCCATCCCGTGAGGGATGCATCCGTCACGATTGTCACCTCCGGCCAGGGAAGCCAAAATGGAGCCCCCTTCATCAAGTTGCCTTCGACGGCCCACCACAGAAGGTCCCGGGCGACCGAGGACGGCACCTGAATCGAGTCCGACATCCTGCCGGAGGACTGCGACCATTGCGTCTTGAGTGCCCACTGCAAAGATCTCATCCTCAGGCGAGCCTCTGGCACCAGAAGAATGCAGGATGCCATGAAGCCGAGCAACCTCAAGAACTCGAACGCTGGGAGCGTCTGGGCATGCTGAAACTTGTGCACCATCTGCTGAATGTGAAGAGCCCTCACCTGGGGAGGAAAACACTGCCCCGGGAAGTGTCGAGCACTGCTCCGATGTACTGGAGCCGCTGTGTTGGCGTCAAATGGGACTTCTTTAAATTGAGGGAGAAGCCCAGCCTGTGAAGGGAGCGACAGGTGATCGATAGATGATCCAGGACTTGCTCGGGAGAGCTCCCCCTGATCAACCAATCGTCCAGGTAGGGGTAGACGTGAATCCCCCCTTGCCTGAGATGCGCTGCCACCACCACCATGAGCTTGGTGAAAACCCTCGGGGCGGAGGTCAATCCGAACGGCAGGACCCGAAACTGAAAGTGCGAGTCGCCAACCGCGAACCTCAGGTACTTCTTGTGCTTGGGACGGATCGGCACATGGAAGTAAGCATCCTTGAGGTCGAGTGACACCAACCAGTCCTGAAGCTGAAGGGCCTGGAGGACTTGAGAGAGAGTAACCATCTTGAACTTGTCCTTCCTGAGGAGTTTGTTCAAACCGCGCAAGTCCATGATGGGTCTCAATCCCCCGTCTTTCTTCGAAACCAAAAAATAAGGGGAATACCATCCCTTGTTCCTCTCCGCTACAGGCACCAGTTCTATGGCGCCTTTCTCCAGCAGGGCTTGAATTTCCTGCGCAAGGAGCGGATCCGGACTCTGCAAAGAGAGGTTCCCCGGTGGATTTTCGCGAGGCCTGTGCCGAAAAGGAAGACAGTAGCCGTGGGTTATGATCTCCAGAACCCACACATCTGAAGTAATGGCTTGCCACTCTACAAGATGCTGCGCCAGCCTTCCCCCAACCGGCGAACCATGGGACATGGCCTCACGACTGAGTGGGAGCGGCTGCGGCGTTACCTGAGGGCAAAGAGGCAACTGCCCGAGCGGCCTTGGCACCACGGGTACCCTGTCGTCCACCTCTGGTACCCCTGCGTTGGCCTCTTTGACTGCCAGCTCCTCTCGCTTTACTGAAGGATGAGTAATAGCGAAAGGAACCACCCCTCCACTGCTGTCCCCTAGGACGAAAAGGCGGAGGTTGGCGAACTGCAGCGCCCAACGACTTCGCTGCAGCTTTTGAGGTCTGCAACCTCTCAAGGCTCTCGTCAGCCTTGCTGCCAAAAAGGTGTTCACCATCAAAGGGCATGTTGAGGAGCCGGGACTGCACATCAGGAGCAAACCCCGACTTCCGCAACCACGCAAACCTGCGTATCACGGTGCTCGCCGCCATGGACCTACTGACGCATTCAGCCAAGTCCAGACCCGACTGAACGGACTCACACATGGCATCCTTACCATCCTGGACCATAGCAAGGAAACCATCCCGTTCATCCCCTTCGGGAATATGTTCAGCCGCTAACGCAACACAGTTCCACAGAGTGTGCGTGAAACGTGACAAGGCACAAATGGAGTTGGCCGCCTGAAGCGCCATACCACCAGAAGAAAACACTTTCTTCGCCCAGCCATCAAAACGTTTGTCGTCCCTATCAGGAGGGATGGTAGGGTACGACGCCTGCTTTGCCGGGGCCGTGGCCGCCTGCACCACCAAACTTTCCGGAGTGGGGTGCCTGGTCAAGTAGCAGGGGTCGCTACTGGCTGGACGGTATTTACGCGACAAGGATCTCCCCACCGCCGGGAGACTCTCCGGAGCAGTCCAAGCCGCCGCCACCCTTCTCTGTAAAGCCATATGGAACGGCAGTACCGGGTCAGTTGGGGGACCAACATCAAGGATGTCCGTCAGATCATCCTGCACAAACTCCCCTGGGGGAGCAGACCATCCCAGATACTCAGACACCCTAGCCATAAGGCGCCGGTACGAGGAATCGGCATGGGAGCCAGGCTCAGGCCTACAAAATTCCACCTCCGGAGAGGTGTCCAGTCCACTGGCATCATGCAGTGACTGCCTCAAATCGTCAAACTGACTATGGCCCGAGACAATTTCATCTGGCACCTGACTAGGAACCAGGCCATCAGAATCCTCATCCGCCTCCGAAATATATTCCAGGTGGCGAAAAGGCACCCGAGAGTGCTTGCACTTAACCAGAGCCTTCCTAGGGGGTACACCCGTGACACGGGGCACCTCCGACACGAAAGGCGTCGATGGCGTCGAGCGAATCGGCGCCGACGCCGAGAAAACCGGCAACGGCGCCGAGAGGATCGGCGTCGATGTCAGATGCAGCGCCTCCAGTATCGGCGGCGTCGACACAGCCCTCGAAGCCGGAGCCCCGAGCGTGTCCCTCGACGACCTGATCGTCGACGGCCTCGACGACGTCCTCGAAGCCGGAGCCTCGAGAAAGCCTGTCGACGCCCTCGACGCCTCAGACGTCGATGTCTTCCTCGAAGACTTCACAGGAGCACATGGTCTCGAACGCGTCGAGGACCGGGACCTGGAACGGGTACGGCGAGAACGAGCCTCCTTGTCCGAACGGGACCGCTCCCGTGACTCGTGCCGACCACTCTTGCGAGCGGCGTCTCTCGACCTCACACGGCCGACCCCACTCAGGGGCGCGGACGGCTGAGTACCCTGCGACTCAAGAATCGCCAACATTTTCTTCCCGAAGGAAGCCCATTCCTCCGGCGTCGCACGGCTGGTGGGGTAACCGACGTGCCGTGCAGAATCCTCGGAAGAGGACCTGGAAGGCGACCGGTGACGGGGCTTCCGAGAATGCCTCGAAGAGGCTGAGGAGTGGCGAGACCCACTCCTAGAAGAAGACAGACGAGACTTCCGACGATGACGCGGAGAGTCATCCGTCGAAAGCCCCGCCGACTTCGACTTCCGGGGCTTGGACACCCGACCTACCGACAACTTCTTCTTACGTTCGCGTAAGGCTTTGGACGTGAGCGACTGGCAGTCGATACAGTCATCCGTGTCGTGGGCCTCCCCGAGGCACCAGAGGCAGGCGTCGTGCGAGTCAGTCACCGACATCTTGGACCCACACTCCCCGCACTTCTTAAAGCCCGGACGCGGGGTTGAAGACGAAGTGGAAGACATCGCCGAAGGAAATTCACAAACGAACAGGTTCGAAGAACCAGAAAGAACAGAACTCCAAAGAGGCGAGGCTTAGAACCGAGAAACACGAAGCAACACGTTCGCGGAAAAAACGGAACTGAGGCTATGGGCGTCGTGCGTCCTACTTATCACATCGGATGACGTCGGACGTCGGAGGAGGTCCTCGACGACGGCGTATCGACGTCATCGACGCAGGACGCAGACGCCGAAAAAGTTTCCGAAGCAGCACAGCTGTGGTGATTACATGTCATAGATATGGAATACGTCGGAGGACCCAATCCCCTCGAATTATACATTTATATGCCCCTAACCAGGATACAGCAGCCTACTTTCAGACACTGTATGGCAAAATTAGCCCCCTATTAGGTGACAGGATCCTATGGGGCAGAGACTTTAATTGTGTTCTGAATCCCAAGCTGGACAGATCAGATGGTAAACTAGACAAACCCACCCCGGCTGCAAAAGTGCTACAGGCCCTCCTGAGAGATTTTGGCCTCGTAGATGTCTGGAGGCAGTTGCACCCAACAGACAAGCAATACTCACACTATGCGGCACCACATGACCTGCACACGACGCTGGACTACGTGTCTGCCGCTGTCGAGCTGGTAAGCGAGATGAGAGGCGCGGAATATAAGGCCAGAGTGCTCTTGGACCACTCCCCCCTGGTACTGGAGTGGCGACACCAACCCCTTAGAGCGCGGATTCCGACGTGGAAACTCAAAGCTGAAGCTCTGCAGGACTCGGGATTCCGGGAGGATCTAAGGGAGGTGATCACGGAGAACTTCGAGATTAACACCGGCAGTGTTCGAACTATGGGAACTGTGTTGTAGGCGTTTAAGGTGGTAGTGCGGGGGGTGGCTATATCAAAATCCAGAGGGCTCCAGGGGGGCATTGAACGAGAGCTGCAGAAAACGGAGAAGGAGTTGGAAGACATTATGCGTAGGGAAGGCACCTCTCGGGAAGATGTGGTCAGGATGAGACTGCTACAACAGGCTAGTAGTGAACACTGGGACAGGTTATGTAAATTAAGCTATAAGAAATATGTGGAGAGACAGCATGCGGGGGGAGACAAGCCGGGCAGATTGCTGGCTTGGCTATATAAAAGCGAAGTGGCACGGCCAGTATTAAGGGAAATTAGAGGGGAGGGAGGCCTGGTCCTGGATACCCAAGAGGGGGTGAATGAAGAGTTCCTTAGATATTACGAGTGTCTCTATAAGGACCCAGGCGAAGAGGGACCAGGAAATCCAGGAAACGCTAGAAGATCTAGGCTTGCCCACCTTAGACGATTTAGAACGGGCAGACCTGGATGCCCCAATCACATTAGAAGAACTTGAGATGGTGATTCAGCACCTGCCTACTTGTAAAGCTCTGGGATCAGACGGGCTCCCAAGCGAATTCTACAAGACCTACAAACAAGAGCTGCTTCCCCCTTTGCTGGCTATGTTTAATGAGGCGTTTGAGCATGACAGGTTGCAAGAGTCCCTACGGGAGGCGGTGATCATTCTGCTTCTAAAGCCGGGTAAGCCTAGCACAGATTGCGGGTCATATAGACCCCTATCGATGCTTAACCAGGACAGCAAAATCCTTACGGCAGTGCTAGCAAACAGACTTAAGCGAGTCATCGGCAAACTGATACACCCAGACCAAACAGGCTACGTCCCTGGCAGGAATATAACTGATAACCATAGAAGACTGCACACTATATTATTGATCAGACAGAGGAGGACCCGGGTGAGCTGGCGACCATCTTGCTTGATGCGGTCAAGGCCTTTGACTCAGTAAGATGGCCCTGGCTGTTAGCGACTTTGAGAGCATACGGAACGGGCCGGGGTATCTCAGGTGGGTCCAAATGTTATACAGCTCCCCATTTGCAAGGGTTAAAACGGGTGCCATTATCTCAGACAAATGGCAGCTTAGCAGGGGCACGAGACAGGGCTGCCCCTGGTCGCCCATGTTGTACATACTAACGTTGGAACCATTGGCAGTCTGTCTTAGACAACAATATGGGGAGATAGGGATCCACACTGCGAGTGGTCTGCATCTTATTTCATTATACGCTGATATACTCTTGTACCTGCGCCTCCCAGAGGAGAATATACAATACATCCTGGAGGTGATGGAACGATATGCTACCCTCTCCGGTATAGCGGTAAACCCCAAGAAATCTAGCATGTTCCCCCTGGGGAGATATAGACGTGCTTTACCAAAGAGCTTGCCAGTATTGCCAATACCGTGGCGAACCGAGACGTTCCGATATCTTGGAATTGACATATACCACACGACAGGAGAGGAACACAAACACAACACGGAAAAGGCAGTTGAAAGCATTAAAAATAGCATAGGTTTCTGGTCCAGACTACCCTTGGCCATGATGGCGAGAGCTGCTCCGATTAAAATGGTAGTCCTGCCCAGACTGTTACATTTCTTTGTAAATATCCCGTATGTGATCCCCAGGCGCTTCTTCGCCAGACTCCACAGCTTGTGCAGGGGCTTTATATGGCATAACTCCAGGAACAGGGTGGCCCTTTGGAAATTACAGAACGTGTGTGACGGGGGGGGGAATAAACCTGCCGAACTTTGAGCTATATTACATGGCAGGACAACTACAATATGTGGCCAGATGGCTGTCTGAAGAAGAAACAGCTGAAACCAGGCTGTTGTGCATGGAGCCTGCTCCTTACTTCCTCAGAGAGATAGTGTGGTTGTCAAAACCCAAGGTACTAGAGATGGCGAGGCTGTTGGTACTTGGCTGGGAGGTGTGGTACAGGGCATGGCAGATTGTGGGATACCCGGCTCCGTTCTCTATGCAGGTGCCTCTGGTGGCGCTATGCAGAGAAGACCCCCAATTGATAAAAGGGGTCCGTAAATACTGGGAACCGATGGGCCTGGTTACCTTGGGAGACATGGCAGGAGGGGGAGGCACTGTAATTCCAGAAACTAACAGAGGACACCGGGGTGCATAAAGGGCAACACATCACCTACTCCAGAATCGTTAAACGAGTGCGAGAAAAATGGCTGGCGTCAGTGCTTGCAGAAGAACCTGATGCCACCTTTGAGACGATATACGACATCTCGGAGGGTGGGCATGAGATATCCCGCATACATGAGCTATTGGGGTCCAAGGTGGGGAAGAAATTGCTCCTACTGAGGCAAGCCTGGGAAGAAGAGGTGGGAGAACCCATGTCGGACGGGCTATGGGACAGAGCCCAAAGATATCATAAGAAAGTGTCCCGGAACGCGAGGCTCCAACAGATCCAACTATATGTCACACATAGAGCATATGTGACCCCCAGTAAGATCGCCAGGTTTGGTAGCCAATTGACTCAGAGATGCCCCAGGTGCGGGGAGGAGGAAGCTGGGATGTTACACATGTTCTGGGCTTGCCCGCAGGTGGGAAGGTTTTGGACAGAACTGAAGATACGCTTGGCAGGTAAAGGCATTACGCTAGAGGTGGAGTCGGCTTGGGCATGCATGCTTGGGGGCTTTCCTAGACCACAAAATCTGAGGAATATTAGTAAGATGAAAGACCTGGCCTACATCCTGGCCAAACGGAGGATTGCAATGTGCTGGAAGTCAGCCCATAGGCCTAGGATAGAGTTGTGGTGGGCAGACCTCAAAGTGGGCAGAGGCAGAAAACGGCTGCTTGATACGAAGCGGTCAGCAGGGGAGGAGGAGGTGGGACCCCTAATCGAATGGAGGCAACTGGTGGCCACTATGGCAGGCCCCTCCCAGACCGTTCACGGTGATGACATGGAAAAGATAATGACAATAGACCCGCCTGAGGAAGAACAGGCTGATGACATGGACACAGTGGCTCGAGTTGATGGGGCGAGAGGGAGTAGGACAGAAGAGCTCATTCTGTAAATGTTATGTTGTTAAACTTAAACATGGAAGTCCCAATTATTTGTAATGTTTGGTGTGTTATAAAATAATAAAATATTTTTCAAAAAAAAAAAAGTAAACCGATTTATTTTGAGGAAAGGAGATTTTAGAATTCATAGATAATTGCTAGTTGGATCATTTACAACTTTCTGAATTTAGCCCTCATTGGCTTTTGCTATCTGTCCATTTGCATTTGTGTAGTCATCAATACCAACATTAAAGTAACCAAGGGTGCAAGGGCAGCAGGCTAGAAAGCAGATGAAGGTGGTTGCTAGGCTTGTAACACATGTTAATAGCATGTATTAATAGGATTTGAGATGGGGCCCCGGGAAAGCACTGAAAGAACATTTATGAAAATAGGTGCTACGCCATGTGAAGAATCATTGGATGACATCACTTCTCCTCAGGAGGGAGACCTTCTCTGTAAGGCAAGAGTGGTGTGGCAGCCAACCAATAATCCCCATAGGGGTGGTAACATGTGGGAGGACCTTCCAGGGGTGGTAACATGCGGGAGGAGCTTCCAAGGGAGGATTACCCTCTTGGGGATGGTGACGTTCATTCTATGGTTCATTTCCCCGATTCCCTTCCATCTGAAACCCAAAGCTACCCACCACAGTCTTATAACACTCTTCATAGTGTCAAGATGTTATACAGTAACATGATAGACTCCTCAATTACTCAGTCAAGGAGGCCCCGAGAAGGCATGAAGGGCAATCCCTTGAAAGTGATAAAGGATTCTGATAGTCCGCCGGCGAGAACTGGCAACATTGTGTGGAGCAGACTGCAGGCAGGCGTTACAAACTATTAGGTTAGACTGCAGAACGGAGGACGCCCGCATCAAGCTGGAGTAGACTTGACTAAGACCTGAGAGGAGAAACTGTGGCGTGACCTTGATTAGGTGGACTGTTCGGTCCAACAACTATGCTGACACCGTGCAGAGACAAGGACCGCAGAGCCATCGCAGCACATCAGAAACAGAACAGAGAAATCAGAGAAGCTGCCAACACAGACCGCAGTCCCAGAAAGAAACCTTGAGGTGCTGCAGCCCAGAAAAACGTAAAGGGAGGCACGGGAGACCCGGTGAGAATACAGGGGTGGTGGAGCAATAGACTGCTAGTGACAGAAACTAATCTGTGCATCAGGAGTAATCTCCCCCGTCCCAGTGGCAGAGATAAGGCTACTGGTGAAAGAAACTAATCTGTGAATCAGGAGTAACCCCCCCTCGGCCCAGTGGCTACCCCCTGCAAGATTAGGGAGGTGAGCCTGCTACGCAAAACCCTCCCTAGGGGTTTGGGTAAGCGGAATCTCACTGAGAGCGACTACCCCTTAGGGGACACAGACTCCTAGTTAAAGAAGCTGATAACATCTCCCTCAGCCCCAATGCCCCACGTTTCTTCTGCATTCATGGGTAAAACAAAGTATGAAGGTAATGGGACGTTCAGACATGCTTGGCTTGGTTGCAGACTCCTCCGTAAAGAAGCAACCCCAGGACGAATGGGACGCTGTCCCTCAAATTGGAGATTGGCATATAAAGAAAACCAACCTTACCAAGAGAAAGGGGGAGCTGATGTGAAGCTCGCCAGACTGAAGGAAGCTGTGCAGAGCAGACCTTACTGCTAGGGTCTAGAGCCAATGCAGTCTGGAGGCAGGACCATAAAGCCATGTGGTGGGCAGACAGCCCACACAACACTGCCGAGCCCAGCTGCATTGGGGAAGCAGAGGCCCAAACGTCCCTCCTGGCGAGAGACCGAACCGCGAGCAACGTGGGAGAACGGCATGCTGGAAATGATCCACTGGAGAGAATGCAGACAGAGAAGCCAGCAGCCATAAAGGCACCAAGGCAACGGGAGCCAGGAACCAGCGTCCTGCACCAGATATCTAAGCCGCATAAGGAGCAACAGCTTCCCCCTTGGAAGGAGACCACGGGATGGCAGGTACGCACAAGGCAACACAGAGAGGGAGATGGGTGGTTGAGCTCCTCTGCCATATGCGAGAGAATCAGAGTAACAAAGCCAATCAAGTAACTCACAGGCCCGCAGAGCCTACCAAAGAGGAAAGAAACTCCAATAAAGGGGTACATGAATTGCAAACTAAAGGGGATATTAGGAACCAGGAGATCCCTACAAAGGTGTGAGAAACCTGAAGGTGTCTCACCCGCTAGTCCCTGGGGATCTCACCCAGGTGAACAGGACACAGCCATTGCTTTTGGGTCCAGTTCCTGGGGGTGGACCAGTGCGGGAGGATCACCTGGGTGAGGGGTCCTTGGGGAGTGGAAGTGGGACACCGGATGGCGAGATGTGATATCCCCTTCCCTGTAACACCTTTACCCCATCCTACCAGGGAGGATACTTAGGAACAGCTCACTGTGACAGAAAACGGATTAACAACCAAGCTGTATACCTGACAGGTCCCAATACAATGGTCCGGCAGGGTCAGGCAATCACTGACCAACACCCACACCTGACTTCCATCACACTTCCCCACACGGATAAAAGGCAGAGCACGAGAGCAAACTCTGAGCAAGGCAAAGCACACAAGGAAGCAGCAGTTGCAAGATGGCAGTTTAATACAAGGCGAATGACGGCACAACTGAAGAGGATTGCAGGGAGGGAAGTGCCCTTGACCTTTTCACCGAAAGACCATTACTTTCAGAAACCTTTGAGAATAGGAAACGTAAGACTAGGAACCGCGGCTGAAAATACGCCATTGTGCGTCGGAGGTACCGGGGCTCTCCTGCATCGATAGTCAAGGCAGGAAGAATCGCTTGCCACCATGGTACTGTCATTGGCTCCTACAACAAAGCATTGCCAGTGAAGTCAGCACAGTCAGTGAGTTGGGGAGACTGATAACAGAACGGTCTTTGTTAAAGCCAAGGCTGCAAGCGGCAACATTGTATAATCAAAACTGAAGAGAACAGTGTATGAAAGATATGTGGCGAGCGACACAAATACAATTAACCAGTGGATCAGTAGATGAACTTTGAAGCCGAGATTCAATACCGTAGGCAGAGTGGTCCGGCACCACGTGGGTGCTCGTTCAAAGGTATCTGTTGGGTATCCAGCTGAAAGGTGGCAAATGTGATGAGTGATAAATTGTAAAATTGAAGTCGTCCTGCAATGGGTCAAGCAAAACCCTGTGCACATTCGAAAGACTTCGATAGTTATTGAAATTGTATATGAAGTTGGTCCGAGCCAGGCAGAGGTAGATCAGCTAAAAGCTTTTGGTTAAAGCAAGTTTGTGTACAGTTATGAACTTTACGTTAAAAGGAACCTGACCCTGACTGAGGGGGATCTGAGCGGGATCCAAGATCTGAGCTCGACTAAGGGGGATCCAGGGTGAATCGTGAGTCATCAGAGGAAGAACACCCTATGAGGAATTACATGCATAAATAATGTACGAACATTGTGGTGAAAGGATCGGAGCCCGGCTGAGGGGGATCCGAGGTGAATAGTGAATCGCCTGAGAAAATGGGTACTTGTGAAAATCTGAAAGAGGAACAGAACTTATTGTTTGTTGCATCAGGCCCCTGAATCATCAGGCCCCCTGAATCAAGAGACTTTGAAAGGCAAAGAGACTTGGCCACGAAAGGCCCTGATGCCAATGATTGAACTGTATCCTCGTGCTGGAGAAGCCAGAGACTGTGCTAAGCCTGAATGTACCGTCTTATCCCGCGCTGAAAACGTGGGGAAGGGAGGCCAACTGTCTGAACATCCTGACATATAATTTTGTGAACACTTTTCTTTTTCGTAGCATTGTCTCCCACACTATTTGTATTTAGAGGTAAGGATGGGCAATAGGTTTATTTGTATAGGCCCTTTTATTTTGACAAGACCATAGAAGGACTGCGTTATTATTTGATGGTCATAGCTTGCTCCCATCGGTAGATTTAGGATTAGATAGGTTTTAACCCTTTTTGAAGTTCAATAAACACCCTTGAACTGTGGTCACTTGTGTCTGTCTTACTATTGATACCATGCCTTCCTTACAGAGGGTAACAAGAAGCCGATCACCTCTAGCTGGGTAGAACCAAGATGATGAAAACTTCCAGGGAGGGGATTATATACAAGACGTAGTCTTCCTGGCACAGACCCGCTAGAGAGGCAGAGGTCCAGACCGAACAGAAAACCAAAGACACAGACAGACGTTTGAAACACTTCAGCAGTCACTTGAATCTGAATCTAATGGTCCACTGAAAGTTATTCCACTCAGATGTGCAATAGGTCTGAGGGTGGAGCCAAGCCGAATCTTTGAACAACTAAAGTACATTCCAAGTCAAACCCCACATACCGGAAGGAAAGTTATAAAGATAAGATTGATTTTTAACTTTGTTTCTTTGTTGCACTCTTGTTGTTTTAGCATTTTAAAAGGTTATTCATTTTAAGCTGCTCTTATATCTTTTATCAGCTTCCTTGTGTTTACAGTGTTCGCTGCTCCTTGAATCCATTCTTGTGCTCATCAGGTTTTTATTTTACTGGTAGTAAGGTGTGTGAGTTGAATCAAAGCTAAATTGCTCTACACGCATTCCGACACAGTTAGAACTACAACTCCCATGAAAAATTGTAGTTCTAAGGCGTACTTATTCGCAACTCTGGCGCAAACTAGCCAAGCCGGTCTGTGCCGGTCCGTGCAGGAGCGGAAGGCATGAAGGGTCGACCCCCATCTCAGCTCCGCTGCTACAGGAATTGCTGTGGTGCTGGCTGCTATCACAGATCCTGAATGATCTTCAAACACGGTGAGCCAACGACCACCTCCAAGCCCATGGTGAGTCAGAACATGGGTAGATTTTAAAACATTTCTGCCAGTCGAAATATGACGACGCAGCGGGAGCTTGAAGTTGTGTTATCTGGTAGCGACGGTAAATCCCCAAATGTGATCTTGTCCAGCCCAGTTACTATTACAAAGGATGACTCTTACATGATTCCTGAGGTCTTCAACATGCCGGCTGACATTCCAAAATTGGGTTTTACTCAGGAAGCCGCTACAGGCGCACAGTGCGATATGCCTCCCCTGGAGGAACAGATAATTGCTCCACGGAATATCTAGGGATGGGTAGGACCTCCTTGTAGCAGAAGCAGGATTACACTAGTATCTAACCTAAGGTTTTTGATGCTAAATAGGGGATCACTAGTGAAAAATGCAGTATCGGTAGCAACCCACATAGATGAAAATTTTATCGACGTACGTGCCATCACAGAAACTTGCGGCCCCCTCCTTGAATTTAGCAATCCTCGAAGGGTATGGCATGTTAAGACATGACAGGAGGGACGGGAAGGGAGGGTCACACTAATCTTTAGATTATCGCTCACCATTTGGGAAATTAGTGGCCATATTATGGACGGGATTGAATCCTTATATATGAAAATAGGATTAAATGCAGATTAAATGCAGAATCAACTATTAACGTCCTCCGGATCTATAGGCCACCATCCATGTCAGAGGACACCGCCTCTCCAATAATTTCCTTTTCCCCTTGTTGAAACAAAACACCAGCTTCCTTTTAATGGGAGATCTTGCTTTTTGGTTGGGGCATGAGGAGGATAACATCTCCAGTTGGCCCTGGCCGATCTGGACTTTGACCAAAAGATCCACGTACCAACCTACTGTTTGGGGCACACTTTAGATTGGGTATCCACTCACAAGATCTTCTCCAAGGATGTTCAAATGTCGCCCGGCCCATGGTCTGATCATTTCTTAATGGAAATTTACTGTGCAGGTTGGATTTCCCAGGAAAGTGAAAGATGGAAAGACGCAATGGGTGTTGGCCAGAATCTTAAGAACATTAAGTTTGAACGGATAGAATACCTTCTGAGCCCAAAGGCTGACCTCTCGGATTTCAAAACCTCTGATGAGCTGTCAAGATCTCTCTCCTCTAACCTCGATTACATCACTAACACTCTGTTCCATTAAATAAGAGAATGCAAAAGGAAGTGATAAAAAACAACTTCTGGTTCTCTCCAGAATTAAAAAACTTAAAACATCCACACTCAAACTTTTTTATGAATGGAAACTTAATTCCACCCCTCTAGCATTAGCAGCTTACAGAGGAGCAGCCAAGGCGTACAGGCTAGCGATAGTTGAAGCTAAAATAAAATTGAACTCCAGAATACAGAATCAGACATCAGGGAGCTTTTTAAGATTCTTAAAGAACAAGAAAATACACACTCTCCCGACACGGGACTAGTGGTTAAGGACGCTGCCAGGTGCGCAGAGATTGAGGAAGCCATGCAGCGCAAGTTAAATAGCATTAGGGCAGATATTGCCTTAAAAAAAGAGCCTATCCAGAGCAGCAGGAGAACTTCCTAGTGGGGCTCATGTTAGGTGCCCATCCATCCCGAAATGTAGCTTCTTTACTACAACAGAAGCTGAAATGGCTATTATAGTGGAACAGTTGAAGGCCACAAAATGCAAAAGTGACCCTTGCTTGTATATAATTATAAAAACTTGCCCACCAACTGTTAGAAGCCATCTGCAAGTTTGTTAACTTATCCTTCGCTGAGGGCCCAGTGCTCAGGATTTAAAAAAAAACCTGGGTAACCCCAAACCTCAAAAAAACAGGTCTACCTGTAGACACCCCTACTAATTACAGACGATTACCAATACCCCTTTCCTGTTAAAATTCTAGATCGGGTGGCATATATGCAAATTGCAGAGCATCTGAATAAATTTCCTGTTCTTAAGAATCGCCAATCAGGCAGGGGTTTGGAACAGAGACGGCGCTGTTCAAAATGAAGGCTAGGCTCCTGGACCGTATGGACAAGAATAAAGCATCCATGCTGATTTTGATGGATCTGTCAGTGGCCTTCGACCTGGTGGACCATTCCAAGTTGAGGGATGTTGCAAACTTTACACCGGCAGCAGCTCTGTGGATATCATCGTTCCTCTGTAAATGGCATAGCAGGGTATATTCTAAGGAGGCAGCAGCAATGCCCATAACCATACAATTTGGTTTGCTGCAGGGCTCATGTATATCGCCATGTCTGGTAAAACAAGAATTGAGTCAAAGCTACCCTGACCAAGAGCGTGACATAGGGTCACCGAGGTTTGCAGTGGAGCTAGATCGCTGCTAGTTCAAATAGACAAAAAAACACCTGAAGAGGTGATAGTAACAAAAACAGTTTTTTTTTTTATTTTACACGAATAAAGAAACCAAAACCAAAATTTGTACAGACTGCGCCGTGGCGCTGAAGGTATGCATATTTCTGAGTTAGTATGCAAGGTGAAACAAACACAGTTTTTTACATATGTTGTTTTAAATTATGACATTTAGCCTTGTCGACACACTATTTTGTGTTTCTGGTTCGGTGTGAATGACTGGTGGCTGTGGCTGAAGAGATGGAACAGCGTGGATACACCAGGTACCGAACGGTCTTCAGGACAGTTTGATCAAGTCAGGTAAGTAGTGAGGTCCGTCGGCCTGTTGGGTTACAGGGGACTGGTTAGTGCAATGAAAGAGGTGTCTGGAAGATTTAAAAACTGCAAAGTAAGGTGACCTACCATGTACAAGTTTAGTGGCGCCTTGGTCAAGTACTTTTGAGTCCAGGAAGTTGGACTGTAAGGCTGTCTGCAGAAGTCAGAGACCTGGAGCTAAGTGGGTAAAAGAAATACATCTTTAGCATCTTGATATAGATGTGGACTGTGACGTCGAGATCGGACACAGTGGTATTAAGAGGTGAAAACTTGCTAAGGTGAGGGAGTGTCTGTCCGTTTTAAGCCGTGACGGTCTGCTGACCAGAGGGTATTTTGACTAGATAAGTTGTGAAACGCTAAATGCTAAGTGAAATGCACAGATCTTTAAGGACGTGTGGGCAGCCCAGTGGATTTTAATGAGAAATACACAGTGAAGCCGTGGGGGCAGCGCAGTGGAATTGGTAGCCGATACCTAGACACGCAAATGATGCAAGTGCTTGATAGCAAGGATAATGAATGGTTTACAAAAACACTCAGCAGTGGATTTCAGAAAGGCTTGCAATTGGTAAAAACGGCCGATGTGTTTAGATCACTAGGAGGTCAAGGTTTTACCAGTTAAAGCCTCATAATAAGGCTGGGTGCCTGTGGAAGGAGGATCGGGTGGATTACCTGTGTCCCAGGGTACGATGCGGCGTGCGGCGGCGGAAAGCTCTTCACCAGATTGAGCTGTGTCACTGTGAAAGGCTGGTGCGCATGTGCAGTAGCTACTCTTGCATTTCACGCCCGTCACGGGGCTGTCTGTTCTGTGCATGTCAGAAAAAGGCAGAAAGCGTCTATCGTCAAGGTGGTCAAGTCACGTAATTTCAGGAGAAATAAACACGCACTGTTTCTGTAAAACGGAACGGTCTCTAGAATTGTTGGCATTATCGCCATGTCTGTACAATATCTTTACAGTACCATCCTTTGCCCTTTTGGCAAGAATCTTTCAGCATTTGCGAGCAATTAGGAATCAAGACTTGAGATATCCTATGGCGATTCATTTCTGCACAGAACACCCAAAATCAAAAGTAGAACACTTAAGAGTTTTGGGCCTCGAAAGTATTAAAGAATTACCATGGGGAGGAAATAAAGAATTGCTGTTGAGACCAAAAGAAGCTAAATGGATGTGTCCCATGTACACATGCGAAACGGGTCTAAATTGTGATGAGAGGTTTAATTGGTTGTGACCTCTGAGATTATGTGTAAATACTGTCATTAACATGTACTAGTTATATCTATTCAATAAGTACTGAATCCAAAAAAGATAAACTTAAAATTGATTTAAAGTAATAGCTATATACTTACCTGAATGAGTCTGTACAAAAAGGCCATTGCTAAAAATATATATGAAAACAATAACGCTTACAATTAAAAGTCATTAAGTAGAATCATATTATATCCAATTGTTAGAAAATGGGGAATTATTTAGGAAATTCTTGACCATCGAAAAGGAAAAAGTCTCCCTTATTATCTATAAAATAAAAGTTAAGTAAACAATCTATAACTTTATTAATTACCCGTGATTTTCTAGAAAACTAACTCTAGGCAGAGCAAGAGTCAATCCTGACTCCCTTCATAAATAGTGAGATTCCGCAAAGAAATTAATAGTTACCGTAGTGACTAACATAGTGACTCCCCTTTCCTCCATACTGCCTGGGCGTCCCTCGCTAGGGACAGGAGACGGAACCGTTTTCACCAGAAAAAAACCTTCTTCCCCTTTAAATTTAGAGGCGTGCTGGGGCACGGCCCTGGGAGCATGCGCTCCCCTGACTCCGCCCACCGGCGCCACTATTCCTCAGTCCCCATTGACATGTCGACAATATTTAACATTGCCTAATGACACCATTATTATTAGGGGGGAGGATGGCGGGACGTATGGAAGAAAGGGGACTAAGGAATAAGAGTATGTTAGTCACTACGGTGAGTAACTATTAATTACTCTTACATGCCGCCCCCTTTCCTACATACTGCATGGTCGATTACAATTGAATGTAGCCCCATGGGTGGAGAAAACAGTTTCCTTAGAACCACCTGTCTGAAAGCCACGCCGGACTTAAATCCGGCGCCCAAACAGTAGTGTTTACAGAAAGCTGATGACCTGCCATGGCACCTGCCGCTGGAATGCGATGGCCGTGGCCTTGGCTCTGACAGCATGGGCATTCATGTTGGCTGGAAGCGGTTTGTGCTGCCCCTCATAGGCCTCCTTGATGGCTGAAGAAACCGCCCGCCTTGCTATAGAGGCCTTGGAGGCGTGAAAACCGGGCCTTGACCCCCCCCCCCCCCAAAGGTGACAGAGCATCCGACTTGCGGAAGCCCTTGGTCCTGTCCAGATAGAATTTCAGAGAGTGTCTGACATCCAGACAATGCAATACCCTCTGAGCATCGTTTTAAGGGTCGGCAAAAACATCGGTAAGACCATCTCCTCGTTTAAATGGAAAGTGGAGGCTACCTTAGGTAGGAACGCGGGGTGCTTTCTCAGGCCTACCTTGTCCTTGTGAAATGTAGGATTGGGTTCCGAAGCCACCAGTGGCTGGATCTCGCTGACTGTGTGAGCAGAGGTATGGCCCACCAACCAAGCTGTTTTAATGGTGACCAGCCCAATGTCCGCAGTCGCCATTGGCTCGAATGGTTTGTGCGCCAAGGCGCCGAACACTGTATTGCTGGCCCACACTGGGTGTGTTTTTTTTGGTGGGCAGAAAGAGCCTGATGAGGCCCGCCGAATGTCACTTGACCACTGGGTTGGAAGAGAAGAATTTCTTTAAGCCCCTATGGCTGCCAAATAGGTGCAGCATGTATCCACCTGCACGCCTGAGTATGCAAGGTGTGCAGAGAAGGAGAGTACATCATCCAACGTGCAGGTAAGGGGGTCAATCTCTTTAGAGTCTGTCCAGTGACAGAACCTAGTCCATTTACTCTTGTACTGACTCCTAACAGCCTTGCTCCTAGTCCCATGAATGATCTCTAGGTTAGCCTGTGATAGACCCGGTGTTTCAGCGTGACCTGCTCAGGAACTACTCTGCAAGAGCTAATTTCTGTGGAGCGGGATGGATCACCCTGCCCCCCCCCCCCTACTGCTGCACCGGGCCCATCAGCAGGTGAATGGGATGAATGGGATGCCTGTCCGAGAGGCTGAGAAGCTCAGAGAACCACAGTCTCGCTGGCTACCACGGAGCTATCAGAATGATGCTGAGGTGACAAGATTCCTTTATCCTCCAGATCACCCTGTGGACCACGGGTGTGGGAGGGAAGGCATATTCTGTCATGCCTTTTCCACTGTATCTGGAATGCATCGCCCAGGGAGCCGGGGCCCTGCCCCTGCCAGGACGCAAACTGCAAGCACTTCTTGTTGTCCCAGGGGACAAAGAGATCCACCCGAGGGTGCCGCCATCTTCTGAAGATCTCCAGCAGCACCTGATCGATCAGTTGCCACTCGTAATTGTCTGCTGCCAAACTGCTGAGCCTGTCCGCCTCCAGGTTGGACTCACCCCGGAAGGTGGATGGCTGTCGAGTAGATTATGTTCTCCAGGGCCCATTCCCACATGCTGATCGCTAGGCTGCACAGTGGAAGGGACCTGGTGCCCCCCATGCTGGTTGACATTAAAATAAATAAAAATAGTACATGCTGGTCGAGTGGTCGGTCTGGATGAGGATGACCTTGCCCCCGATGAGCGGAAGGAAAGCTTTGAGAGCTAACCAGATGGCTTTCAGCTCCAACCAGTTGATATGAGACTCCTGCTCCTGCAGGGACCAGACTCAATGGACACTGGTTGGCCAGAGGTCCCCCCCCCAGCCTTCCAGGGAGGAATCTGTGGTGATGGTGACCAGCGGGGCCAGCTGCCGGAAAGGCTTGCCCGTCCGCAGGTTGCAGTACCTGGACCATCAATTGAGGTCCGGACAGAGAGAAGGAGGAATGCTGACCACCGCCGCTTGGGAGCCCCGCTCCTGATTCCATAAGGCTGAGAAAAACAGCTGTAATCTCATCTTGAGTCTCATGTGGGGACTGCTGCTATGATACCTAATAGATGCTGGTACCACCATGCCGAGGTCAATTCTTGGGTGAGGAAGTGAGTAGTGGCCCTCTTGATTGCGTGACCTTGTCTTCCGAGGGGAAAACTCTCTCAGAGCTTGTGTCCCATATGAGGCCCAGAAAGGTCAGTCTCTGTGTAGGCTGCAGCTGAGACCTCCTGAGGTTGATTGAAAACCCCAGCTCATGGAGTGTAATCATAAGGGCGGAGGAAGTGTGGTGAACCACCTCCGGAGATCTCGCCCTGACGAGTCAGTCACCCAGGTACGGGTAGAAGTGGTGGCCCTGGGCCCTGAGGAGGACTGCCACTGTGTTCATGAGCCTGGTAAATACCCTGGGGGCTGAATTAAGGCTGAAGGGTAGCACCTTGTATTGGAAATGGCAGCCCATGATCCTGACTTGCAGAAGGGAACAATGCGGCTGCCAAATGTGGATGTGTAGATGAGCGTCCTTCAGATCCAGGGAGCACATCCAGTCTCCCCTGCACAATGTCTCTGCAATGAGTGCTGGCGTAACCATCTTGAATTTTTAAAGAGGGAAGGAGAGGTTGAGGGTGGAGAAGTCCAACACAACTCTCAGGCCAGCCTGGTTCTTCTTTTGTATGGTGAAAATCCTGCAGAAGAAGCCCAATCCTCGCTGGGAGGCTGGGGCTTCTTCCACTGCCTGGATCACGAGCGACCGAATTTCCGGCAACAGAGTTGATGTCCCAATCTGTGGGAGTGGAGGGGAGGAGAGGAGAGAAAGGGTTCATAAGCGGTACCCTGTGGATACTACCGAGAGGATCCAGGTGTCCACGAACCTCTGATGCCAAAACTGTGCATGAAGGGCAAGCCTGCCCCCCTCCGGAGACACGTGGACGCGTCACGCCTTCTTTCCCTCTGAGGCAGTTTCGGAGAAGGGGGACTGATAAAATCCCTTGCTACCCCCCTTTTGTTGCTTGCGCCTGTGCCGATGCCGAGCACAATCAGGCTGCCTGGACCTCCGTTCTTGGAAGCCGTGGAGCCCCTGCCCCTTGTCGGAGCGTTGATGTGACTGGGTGTACGCCTTGATCGTGGCCCTCATAAGGATAAAGACTTTGCAGTTTGCAAACGTTTTTTCTTTTTATCTAGCTCCGCATCGGTGGTGGAGTGAAAGAGGTCACCACCCTCGAATGGAAGGTCCAATATGCACTCCTGGACATCTGGGTTAAATTTAGTAGCCCGAAGCCAGGCAGTCCTTCTCATGTCCGTGGCGATGCATATGGCCCGGCCATAGGTGTCGATTTGGGCCACGGTGGACTCCATGATGTCTTGCGCCACCATTTTAGCCTCTGCCAGTCAAGCCTTGAAATGTGACTGGCTCTGCACCGGAAGGAAGTCGGCTATTTCCCGCCAAAGACTCTGGTTAATGACTGAAAGCATGGCATCCGCGTTGGACTGACAAAGATGCAGAGAAGCGTTGGAATAAAGCTTCTTCCCATACACCTCCAAGATCTTCTCCTCCTTGCCCAACAGCGCTGAGGAGGACGACTGAGGCTTTGAGTAGAGTGATGCCGCAGCAATCACTGAAGAGTGCGGTTGAGGGTGGGTCGACAGCAAGAGTGGATCCCCCTCCATTTGCTTATACTTGGTGTCCAGGCGCTGATTGACAGGCTGGGCCGAGTGGGGTTTGAGCCATCCCTTCTTGGCCAAGGCGACAACGTCCTTCTGCATCGGGATCCCTGTTCTAGCCACGGGGTGTAGAGTGAGGACCTCAGCAAGTATCCCCACCTACGGTTGTTCGACTTCGGGTTGAGGAACACCCAAGTACTCTGCCAGTCCTGCGAGTCGTTCGTGGAAGGTCTTGGCCGACTATGGTGTGTCGGGGTCTTCTTCCTTGTCTGTGTCCACCAGGACGTCTGGCTGGTCCAGAGCAGGTGGAGGAGTGCTGGGCGCAGAGGGATGAGGTGTGGAGACCGGAGCCGGAGGCTACAGGAGAGGCTGGTACAGAACCGCCTGAACTGTGGGAGGCAGGGGAGCCGGAATCGAAGGAGGAGGCGTGGGCAGCAGGGGCTGCACCGAGGCCTGCGGCGCTGAAGCTATAGGAGGAACGACTATAGGCACAGGCGGAGGGGCCGGAGGGAGCATGTCCCTGATCGCATCCCTAAGGATGGCCCCCATCCGAGGAGATTTCATAAGAGTGAGGAACTTTTCAAAGAACCTGTCCTCACAGGCCGGTGGGGTGGCAGGTGATATTGACGGGTAGCGGTCGGCTGCGGACGCCGGTGTGTACTCTGTCTAGCTGTTTGCAGGGTAAACCTGCCATGCGCTGCTGATGGATAAACTGTAGGCCACGTACCTTGTTGACACCAGTCCCACCTTGTAACTCGTTCTCCCACCTGCTCCTTTCCTCGGGGCGGTATCGGACAAGAGGCCATCTTGTCTGGCACGGTGGCCATCTTGTCGAACTGCATGTCATGTGCCAAAGTCGTGGTGCTTGGCTCACTGGACCCGGCCTCCTCCAGGACTCTTGGCGATGGAGCATGAGAGCTACCCTGCACCTCAGGCTGAGGCCTGGTAGGCGTGTCACCCTCAGCAGTATCGCCGGCAGTGCTGCATGCAGGCGCCCCTTTGGCTATGTTGACGGTACAAGGGCGTAGACCCTCTGGTGCACACCCAGTAAAAGAACCTTGTGGTCCCTCAACACTTCTCTGGAAGGATCAACAGACCCCTCGCCCCGGCGGCCAGTAGCTGAATTAGCCTCAGTACCAGTGCTGTGTGAGAACCTGAGAGGTTCCTCTCATCCGGGCGTTTCCTTGGGAAGGAGTTGCCCTTGCTGGGTGCACTGGAAAAAAAGCGGCCCTCCCTTGGGCCTTGACTTATGTCTGATGAAGTCCTTCAAGTCCTCTGGAGGCGACTTCTGGAAGAGCTCACTCCACCTAGCTAGCCTGTTCTTCAGAGCATGAAATGAATGTGTTGCACGTGGTACAACCCTCCCAGCCATGGTTGGGGCCAAGACAACGGATATGATATGTTATTTATAACACGCTTAATACCCAGAGGTTTCTAAGCGCGGACCCGGGGATCAAACCTGTGTTGCTCTGTGTTGTCTTGTTTCGAAGGAAAGCTCGTTGCCCCTGAGATATCCTACCGAGACCCGAGCGGAGGCAAAGAGTGTGGGGATCAGATGTGGGGAAGAGCCTCTCAGAGGCCAGATACCTGCTGATGCCCACTGAAGTTGACATGCGACGGGGAGGTGCGTGACGGCAGAGTACCTGATTGATAAAAGAAGACAAAAACACAGAAGAAACTATGCGAGGAACAGTGCGTGGTATTACATGGCCGAAGCCAAAACCAAGGAGCTCTGGTGAAATAGGCCTGTTCCCGTCGACTCGGAAAAGGGGACTTGGTAGTGGCGTCGGTGGGCAGAGCCAAGGGAGCACATGATCCCAGGGCTGTGCCCCCGCGTCCCTCTAAATTTAAAGGCGAAGAAGGTTTTTTCTGGTGAAAAAGGTTCTGTCTCCCGTCCCTAGCGAGGGACGCCCATACAGTATGGAGAAAAGGGGACGGGATGTAAGAGTAAAGATGGCCACGGCACGTAGCGGCGTGATGTCATTATGCTAACAAACGTGGATGTGATGACGTCATCACACAGCAACACAGATCTTATAAAATGTCTGCCAACTCTAAGTCAAGATCCGTGCTACGGATCGGTGGCATCAGGTTGGCGGCAATCGGGTCCCCACTCTCTAAAAAGGTAAGACAATAACCTGAAATCTGCATCCTGTGCAAGTTTAGTTAGTGGAAGAAGTGCTAATGACCTTTAGAAACAATACAAATGTATTATTTTTCTTTTCTTTTTTCTCCACAATCACTTAGAAAACATTAAAAAAAAAATCACTGTTTGGAGAAAAAAGAGAAAACAACTCAATTTGTATAAAGGGAAAACAAATTCAAACCCTACCTTTTGATATACCTTGAAACACCTTTTGGAGTACCTTGTGTAAACAAGGCAGTGCCAGTGCCGCAAACGCCCATAGGAGGGAGGATAGCTCTCTTTGCGCAAGCGTGGGACTCCTTACCAGGAGATGCCTGGGTAAGAGACGCTGCAAGGGGATGTCCCTTAGAATTTTTTGCCAAGCCTTTTCAAGCGCGCTGCCAGGCACATATTGTTGTGTCGCATGCAGATGCCCTAACGTTAGACAGTGAAGTCCACAGTCTGCACCTAAAGGATGCCATACGCCCATGCTCAGACCAGGGTGGATTGGTCAGCCCAATATTCCTGGTGTGCAGGAACCAAAAGGTTTGCCTGTAATAAAACTCAGAGCCCTGAACGACTTCATTGTCTACCGCCATTTCAAAATGGAGGGAATTCACATGCTCAGGGATTTCTGAGACCGGGCAACTCGCTCATTTGCCTAGACCTAAAGGACACATCTGGCGTTACCCATCCACCAAGCACATGTGAGTTACCTGAGGTTCACATGGAGGAGTCAGGACTGTGAATGCATGAGCTTGCCCTTCGGACTCTCATCTGCACCTTGGGCCTTCACCAAACTCCTAAGGCCAATCGTAGCACATCTCAGGGAGAAAGGCGTGAGGCTTATCATATACCTTGATGACATCCTTCTCATGGCACAGACTGAGGACCTGGCAAGGCATCAAGCCCAGCTTGCCATAGACCCATTTCACGACCTAGGCTTCCTCATCAACTCCGAGAAATCAATCCTCTCGCCCCCAAGGAGCCTGTAATTTCTCGGGTTCATAGTGAATACTCCGAATTCACAGCTCCGTCTGCCAACTCCCAAGACACACTACTCGTCGAGAGATCCGCAGGCGCCTACAGAGAAACGTCCTCTGGGAGTTAGCAAGAGTAATAGGTCTCCTGTCATCATCCATACAGGCAATATTCCTCAGCCCACTAGATTACCGTGAATTACAGAGACTGAAAAGGTCAGCATCTGAGGTGCAACTTTTCTTATTCACAGCATCTAGCTCTCTCGCCCGAAGCAAGAACGGAGCTCAACTGGTGGCTCACACATATGGAAGCATGGAACAGCAGACCTTCGACTCCCGACAGTGATAGAATCGGACGCAAGCCGTTCAGGTTGGGGAGCAAGGTGCGGCCCTGTGGCTATGGGAGACAACATGGTTTTCCCATGAGCTAGAGCTGCACATAAACTGCCTGGAGCTTCTTGCAGGCTCCTTCGCAGTGTGATCTTTCACCAGAGGCAGAGTGAGTTGTTGTATCTTACTCAAGATGGACAACATCTCTGCCGTGAGATACATCAATCATCTGGGTGGCACCAGATCAAAACCTCTAGCAGAACTAGCCAAGGATTTTTGGCATTTTTGTCTGGAACACCAGAAACCATAACACCGGAATACCTCCCAGGGCTAAGAAACAAAGTGGCAGACTGGCACTCTCGCCACTCAGTAGACTACAGCGACTGGAGACTTGCAAGGGAGATCTTCATGCGCCTCTAGCAAACATGGGGCCCTTTTTCCAGAGGCCAGTTTGCTTCTCGCCTCAACACCCAACTCCCGGAATTCTATAGCTGGAGACCGGATCCAGCGGCCGCAGCGACGGACGTCTTTCTACAACGGTGGATCGGGGGAGTCGCTTATGCCTTTGCCCCGTTCACTAGGATAGCGAGGACCCTGGCGAAGGCCCGTCGGGAGCAAACAGAGCTAGTCTTCATAGCCCTGGTTTGGACCAATCAGATTTGGTATCCAGTTCCTCTGGAACTTTGATCGGATTTTCCAATCCTACTCCCCCAATCTCTGACTCTGCTGTCGGGTCAGACAGGTCAACGCCGCCCCTTCTCCTGAGCGGGTCGCTGACCTTAGCAGCCTGGAAGATTTCAGGGCAAGATGGAAGGCCCCAGGCATTTCAAACAAGGCAGTCAGTCTTATTGAGGAGAGCTGGGCTCCTGCAACCTTCAAGAGGTATGCTAACTCTTGGAGCGCCTGGACATGCTGGTACTTGGAGCGGGATCTCCATCCGGTTTCAGCACCTGTAGAAGAGATTTTAAATTGTCAAGCTTTTACTAGTAGAGCGTGGTCTGGCTTACAGTACCGTGAACGCTTACTGTTCCGTAATTTCAGCCGGGCATGATCCTATCAAAGGCTGCGCAGCAGGGGAACACCATATGATATATGATCATTTATTTATATCGTGCTCGTACACAAGTGTATCGGGGCGCAACAAGGCAAGGAAGGGGAGGGGAACAGGGGAGAACAAAACAACGATCTTACTAGGTCCAGTGACATTGAGAACGCGCAAGTGCATGGGAAAGGGAAAGGGGAAAAGTGCATGGAGGGGGGGGAGAAGTGGAAAGTGCAGAGCAGAGGAGAACAGATAAATAATAAATAAATAAAAGTAAATGAATAATAAAGACAATAAACGTGGTAGTGCAGCCAGCAAGTTCTGTGTTTAAGGCAGCAGACAGGGTATGTATGATAAGTGCAGAAAGAAAAGAAAAGGGGTGAGGACTGTATGGGTACAGATACAGACCTCAGTGCAAGGGGTGGCCCAGAGGGAGTGCAGGTGGGTAGTAGGGTGAGCAGGTACCTGGGCTTGGAGGACAGAGGGTGGCCAGGTGCACGGTACCAAGAGAGAAACAGATCAGCAGGGAAGGGGCGGGGGTCAAAGGCAGAAGCAAATAGGAAGGTCTTGAGATGCTTCCGGAACCGGAGATGGTTTTACTCAAGTTTCAGAATGTCAGGAAGGCTGTTCCAAAGGGAGGCCCCAGCCGAAGACAGATCTACCCCAAGCTCGTGTTTTGGAAAAAGGACTGACCCTGAGTGAGTTAGAAGTAGAGGAGCGGTGAGCTCGAGAGGGGAGGTATTTGCGGAAGGATAGTTGAAGGTATTCTCGAATGCAGACTGCTTAAAAGGTATACGCCCAGCAGCATCGCCTCTGGCACACTACAACAATCTCTCCTGTACAGCCCTCTTGGGCAAGCTCGCTACTCTACTATGCCTAGTCTTCTGCAGAAGAGTCTCTGACATCAGAGCTCTCGACCTAGCAGGCAGGACCTTCTCTCCAGACGGAATAGTTTTTCACATATCCATGATATATATGATATGGCATTTATAACACGCCTATACACAAGTGTTTCAAGGCGCGTCGAGGCAAGGGAGGGGAGGGGAAACAGAGGGAAGACAAGAGACAACGTGTCAGCTTCCGATTCCACCACTGGTGTAATACCCTTCTTTCTCTCTTCAACCTCCTCACCTGTGGAGTCGAAATCCTCTTCAGCTGGACTGAGTGCTCGATGCGCCGTATAATCCTTTTCCTTTTTTCTAGGTTGAGAGTGTCTCCCACAAGAGGAAGCCACAGTGAGAGCGTGTAAATGCGCCCTGACCGTGTCCCCCTCCCGGGAGAGACAGGAAGGGGGAAAAAAGCCAGAGTAGGCAAAAAACCCCTAGGACCGGTAAGTATCCTGATGGCCGCTGGACGTGATGCAGATGAATGATGGGAGAAAGCAGCAACCGGAACCAGGTGGAATTGTAATGCAGCGTAAAACGCCAAAAGGTAAAGAAGACAAAGTAAAGGCAGAGAGCTGGAACTAAGGAAAATGGAGGTAGAGAGGAAACGAAAAACTGGGACCGGAGTTGGACCGGTATTTAGGACGGAAAGTGTAAGAGAAAAATGCTCGAGGAGCCAAAGGTAAACTGCGTGTAGCAAGACCGCGGCAGCGAGGAAAAGCAGCTGACCGTGGAAGGTTGCAACGCGCTGTGCTCAGGGAGAGGAGTGGTTAAATAGCGCTACGGCGGCGAAGACTAGACCGCATAGAGAGAACGTAGCGTCAGCGTGACGGGAATCAGGAAGTCCCTAAGCGGCAGCGGGGCCAAAGACGCCAGGTGCGGAGGCGGCGCATGACAGTATGCCCCCCGCCAAGGCCCAGGCCACCCGGTTTGCCGGGATGCAAACGGTGAAACTTCCGGAGAAGGACAGGAGCGTGGATGTGCGCAATTGGTTCCCAAGAGTCTTCAGCATGTGAATAACCTTTCCAATGCACCAGGTATTCAAGGCGCCCTTTGCGGTATCTGGAGTCCATCAACCCGGACACTTCATACTCAGGAGCATCAGGTGAGTGAGAAAGAGTGGGAAAAGGACGAGCCCTCAATGACTGTTCGGCACTCTTCAAAAGAGATGCGTGAAACACTGGGTGAATCCGCCTAAGAGAATGTGGCAGCTTAAGGCGGAAGGCCACTGGATTGATCTTGGCAGAAATGGGATAGGGACCGATAAACCTGGGGGACAGTTTAGATGGGCGAGACCATCTAGGAAGGTATTTAGTAGATAACCATACCTTGGAACCAACCTCCCAATCAGGTACAACCTGCCGGTGCCGGTCAGCTTGCCTTTTGTAAGCCTGGAGGCTATCTCTGAGATTCAACTTGGCTTTGTCTTGGATGTCCTTTATTCGGATAAGTGTCTCTTCTACCGCCGGAAGTGCAGGTTTGCAAAAAAACTGTGGAATGATGGCTCGGGGATGAAAGCCATATGAACAATAGAATGGAGACATTTTGCTTGCGGAATGACTGGCATTATTATATGCGAACTCCGCTGTCGGCAGCATATCCACCCAGTTGTCTTGTTCCATATTGGTGTAGCTGCGCAAATATTGTTCTAATGTGGCGTTTAACCGCTCTGTCTGCCCATTGGTATGGGGATGATATCCTGATGACAAAGCGCGCTGAATATTAAGAGCGGCGCATAAGGACTTCCAGAATCTGGAGACGAATTGGCTTCCTCGATCTGATACAATCTTGTCGGGGAGACCATGGAGTCGAAACACATCTTTAATGAATACTAATGCCATACCATCGGCAGTTGGTATACCAGGAAGTGGAGAAAAATGAGCCATCTTGGTGAGAGAGTCGATGGACACCATTATGCATGTACATCCGTGGGACAAAGGTAAGTCCACAATGAAATCTGTAGATATATGACTCCACGGACGTTCTGGGATTGCATCTTGTTGTAGTAGACCTATGGGTTTCTTTGTGTTGTTTTTACTCTGACAGCAGACTCTGCAGGACTTGACATAATGTTTAACATCTTTAGACATATTAGGCCAATAAAAAGCTCTACTAATCAAGTCCAAGGTGCTGGTTTGTCCCCTATGGCCTGCTGTCTTGTGATCATGGCACCAGGACAATATGTCTTTTTGAAGAGGTTTAGATGGTATCCAGATCCTCTGTTTCTTCAGGAACAAACCATCCTTTTGGATCATGCCGCGAGGTTCTGGATGTAAGGAGACAGCTTCTTTTATCCGTTGAAACAGGGAAGAGATAGTGGCAACAATGCGGTTCCTGGGAAACAACTTTTCCGGGCAGGATGAGGCAACATGGGAGGAGAAAGCCTTTCTGGACAGAGCATCTGCCAAAGTGTTTTGGCTTCCAGGAATATACGTGATGGTAAAGTCATATTGTGAGAAAAAATGCGCCCACCGGGCTTGTCTGGAATTGATGCAATCCATTGACTGTAGTACTTGTAAATTCTTATGGTCGGTCCGGATTACAAAAGGGTGGTTGCACCCTTGTAAGAGGTGTCTCCATACTTCACAGGCTTTTTTCATGGCTAGTAGTTCACGTTCTATTACTGAATAATTCCGTTGACTCGGAGTGAGAGTTTTCGATAGATATGCTATTGGGTGTTCCGCGTTGTCATGCTCTTGTAGTAGAACTGCTCCTATTGCTGCGGCAGAGGCATCTGTCTCAACAATAAAAGGTTTGCTTTGGTCTGGCTGGCACAGGATGGGAGCGCTGCAGAAGCTCTTCTTCAAGAGTTGAAAGCTTTCTTCAGCCTGTGGGCTCCAAATGAAAGGCACAGATGTCTTCTTTAACAAATTGGTAATTGGTAGGACAGTGTTGGAAAAACCTGGCACGAAACGCCTATAAAAATTAGCCAGGCCCAGGAATCTCTGAACTTCTTTGACTGAGGAAGGAGCCTGCCAATGGAGAATGGCCTCGACCTTCTTTTGATCCATTTGTACTCCTTGTGGTGAGAGGATAAACCCTAAGTACGGGATCGAGGATACCCCAAAAACACACTTTTCACGTTTGGCCAATAAATGATGTTTTTTAAGGCGCTCCAGGACCTCAGTGAGATGTAGTAGATGTTCTGACATAGACTGTGAAAAAACAAGTATGTCGTCCAGGTAAACCACAACTGAAATAAACAATAAATCAGAGAATATTCGGTCTATGAACCTTTGGAATATAGCGGGAGCATTGAACAGTCCGAAAGGCATAACGTAGTATTCGTATAGGCCGAATGGTGTCCTGAAGGCCGTCTTCCATTCATCTCCTGGACTCACTCTGAGTAAATGATATGCATTGCGCAGATCCAATTTAGAGAAGACTGTTGCTCCCTGTACAGATTCCAAAATGTCAGGAATGAGGGGCATGGGATATCTATCCTTACGAGTGACTTTATTGAGTCCCCTGTAATCGATGCATGGTCTGAGGTCCTTAGAATCCCTCTTTGGAATAAAAAACAAGGGAGCACCCGCCGGGGATTTAGAGGGTCTGATGAGACCGTTGCATAAGTTGTCATCCAGATATTTTCGTAAAGCGTCCTTTTCAGTCTTGGATAAAGTAAACATTCGTCCAAATGGGACCAGGGCATTAGGTATTAGCTCGATAGAGCAGTCCTCCGGTCTATGAGGTGGTAATGCCATTGGAGCGGATTCAGCAAACACCATAGGGTATTCTTCCAATACCGAGTCAATGGAAAGCACCCCTATACTCGTGGGGAGAACAGTGGGTGATATCTTTACCTCCTGGTAATGTGCTTCTTTAAAGCAGTGTGTCTGGCAATAGCTGGAATTAAACTGCAAAGTGTTAGACTTCCAGTCGACATGGGGATTATGTTGTCGCAACCAGGTAACCCCCAAGATAAGAGGAAAATGGGCTGCTCGAATGATGTCAAAAGTAATGACTTCTGAATGTTGAAATATAGACAGAGGAAGGGGTTCGGTTGTCTGAATAATGAGTCCTGAACTCAAAGGTGTGCCGTCTACTCCTTCTACTTTCTGACCGTGGCTGCGGTCTATCCGTGAAGCACCCACTTTGTCTACCCAAAGGGTGTCAGCAAAGTTTCCTGCGGCACCGCAATCCAAGAGAGCCAGCGTCTCTACGGGGCTGCCATTGATAGTGACCTGGACCGTTATAACCATCAGGCGGGAATCTTCAGAAGGGTTCGAGGAATCAATAGACATAGTAACGTAGGGACTGGAAGATTGCCCTCGATAACCCGTCCCCACTAGGTTCGAGGGTTTGCGTTTTCCGCCGGTTTCTTGGTTAGTTCAGTACAAGTATGCACCGTGTGGCGATCAGAGGCACAGTAGGCACATAGGCCCTGTTCCCTTCTCCTCCTTCTTTCCTCAGGTGTTAAAGAACGGCGAGTAGTGCCGATTTGCATGGGCTCATCTTGAGGTTTGGGCACTGCCGAAGGAGGTGAGGAGGTCCTTGAAAAGGAGGTACGTGCTTTTCTTCTTTCTTGCCGCCTTTCTTGCATCCTGAACTCCATCTGAAGGGCGGCCGTCATAAGATCCTGCAGGGAAGTAGGCCGAGGAAAGTGAGCCATTTCATCTTTTAATTCTTCTCGAAGTCCTCTGCGGAACAAAATAAATTGAGACTGTTCAGACCAACCCGTCTCCATGGCCAATCTCTTAAATGAGGAGATATAAGACAGCACATCAAACTGTCCTTGACGAATGTCCATCAATTCTTCACCAGCTGCCATTGAGACTTCAGGTCTCTCAAAGGTTTGTTTAACGAAAGCAATGAATGCATCGAAATTCTGAAGGACAGGGTCATTTCCGGTGACTAGAGGGGTGGCCCAAGCTAGAGCGTTCCCTGTCATATTAGACACCAGGAATCCAACCTTGGCATGATCTGAGGCGTAGGTGCGGGTTCTGAAGGAAAAATACACCCGGCAAGCGTCAAGAAATTCTTTTAGGGTCTTGGGGGAACCATCATATTTCCCTGAAGATAAAGGCATAGGGGGCAGGTCTGTGTTGGGGGGCTCCCTTACTGCCACCATTTGTTTTAACAGATTGTTTTCAGTTTTCATATTCTGCATCTCTAGAGAAAGGTTTTGTACCGCAGCGATTAGTTCCTGCACTTGCTCAGGAGTAGCCATGATTGGTGTTTGTGGGCGTTGCAAACTGTCAGCTTCCGATTCCACCACTGGTGTAATACCCTTCTTTCTCTCTTCAACCTCCTCACCTGTGGAGTCGAAATCCTCTTCAGCTGGACTGAGTGCTCGATGCGCCGTATAATCCTTTTCCTTTTTTCTAGGTTGAGAGTGTCTCCCACAAGAGGAAGCCACAGTGAGAGCGTGTAAATGCGCCCTGACCGTGTCCCCCTCCCGGGAGAGACAGGAAGGGAGAAAAAAGCCAGAGTAGGCAAAAAACCCCTTGGACCGGTAAGTATCCTGATGGCCGCTGGACGTGATGCAGATGAATGATGGGAGAAAGCAGCAACCGGAACCAGGTGGAATTGTAATGCAGCGTAAAACGCCAAAAGGTAAAGAAGACAAAGTAAAGGCAGAGAGCTGGAACTAAGGAAAATGGAGGTAGAGAGGAAACGAAAAACTGGGACCGGAGTTGGACCGGTATTTAGGACGGAAAGTGTAAGAGAAAAATGCTCGAGGAGCCAAAGGTCAACTGCGTGTAGCAAGACCGCGGCAGCGAGGAAAAGCAGCTGACCGTGGAAGGTTGCAACGCGCTGTGCTCAGGGAGAGGAGTGGTTAAATAGCGCTACGGCGGCGAAGACTAGACCGCATAGAGAGAACGTAGCGTCAGCGTGACGGGAATCAGGAAGTCCCTAAGCGGCAGCGGGGCCAAAGACGCCAGGTGCGGAGGCGGCGCATGACAACGATCCTACTAGGCCAAGTGCCATTGCGATTGCGCAAGTGCAGGGGAGGGAGGAAGGGGAAAAGTGCGGGGGGCAGTGCAGTACATAGGATAACATTAAATAAATAAAAACATTAAATAAAAGTACGGCCAGGTGGTGGCAAGTGCAAGGGTAAGTGCCGACATCAGGTGTCAAGTGCTAGTAGGGGCTGTAGGGATACAGAACCAGTCCCTGAGTGAAAGGGTTGCCAAGGGGGCAGTGCAGGTGTGCAACTGGCAGGGAGGAGACCTGGGCCCCAGATTAGATGGTAGCCAGGTAACCAGTGCAATTTCAGATTCAGCCAGGAGATCAGCAGGGGAGAGGAGGAGAGAAAGCAGAAGCAAAGAGGAAGGTCTTGAGGTGCTTCCGGAACCGGAGATGGTTCTCCCCAAGTTTCAGAGAGGCAGGGAGGCTGTTCCAGAGGGAGGCCCCAGCAGAAGAAAGATCTTCCACCAACTCGCTGCTTGGAGAAGCGACTAACCCTGAGGGAGTTGGAGGCGGATGAGCGAAGAGCTGGAGAAAGAAGCTATTTAGGAAGAGAGTGTTGAAGATATGGAGGTCCCAGGCCCCAGAAGGCCTTGGTGACAATGCAGAGAGTTTTGAGCTTAATCCTCACTGCCACTGGGAGCCAGTGCAGAGATTTCCATCCTGGAGAGATACGATCCTTGGGCTTGAGACCAGGGACAATTCTCGCAATCCTGTTTTGGATGAGTTGCAGAAGGTGGAGAGTAGAGGCAGGCAGATTTAGAAAAAGGCTGTTGCAGTAGTCCAGCCTAGAGAGAACCAGAGATCTGGAGACAGTGAGCTTCTGGGGGAAGGAGAGGAAGGGAAGAATACCTCTGAAGAGATGCAGCTGGTAGTGTGACTTCTTAGAGACATAAGAGATGTGAGGAGAGAAAGAAAGTGTGAAGTCGAAGATGACCCTGAGGTTTTTAGCCTCACAGGTGGGAGCAGGAAGAGGGCCAAGAGAGGTCAGCCAGAGAATGACAGGAAAGGAGGGAGCAGTTGTGCCGATGAGGAGAATCTCAGTCTTACTGGCATTAAGGCAGAGATCATTGGCGGCACACCACTCCTGGATGGCGGCCAGGCAGTCAGAGATGAGAGAAGGAGAAGAGGTGGCAGAAGGGAGCCTGAAAATGAGTCGAGTGTCATCTGCATAGCACTGAAAGTTGGGGCAGAGAGCGGCAATGTGGTGGGCATGAAGTGCCAGGTATTGGTTGAACAGCCAGGGGGAGAGGTTAGACCCCTGGGGAATACCACAGGTATAGAAGGAGATAGAGGAGAGGAAGGACCCAGGTAGGACCTCGGAGCGTCGATCAGAGAGGAAGGAGGTCAGCCAAGCCAGGGACTGATCGGTGATACCCAGGTTATCAGAGCCGGTTGAGCAGGATGGCATGGTTGACCGTGTCAACGGCAGAAGAGAGATCAAGTAAGATGAGGACACAGGGTGTGTTGGAATGGAGGCTGGAGAGCAGGTCTTCACAGGTGTTCAGGAGTGCAGTTTCCGTGCTTCTGGCAGCTCTGAAGCCAGACTGATGGTCATGGAGACAACCAACAGATTCAGAGTTTGTCACGGTTGTGCCACTGGCGCACCAATTGGCACCCATCGTGGACTATTTGGGACTCAATTTATTATTATTTTTTTATTGTGCAATAGCCAAAGTTTGACTCCAAACACATACCAAGTAATAAAAAACAGAACAATAAAATTGAATCAGTTAAAACAATTACAGCAAAAACATGTTCCCTTACTCAATTGTTTCCGTAATACTCCCTGGACATCACCTATTCATATTATTGTCTTTACTTTCTGTTTACAAGGCTTTGGAACTTTCGTATTTACTTTTACAAGCTACATGTCCCATAATGCACCTTGTGGCAGTTCCCATTTCCTGGCTATTCCTATACGGCAGTTCTAGCACTACAATCCCCAGAAGCCTTAGAGAACAATGCAGCTTTTGCTTTCCCAGGACTAGAGAGGGCGGAGGCCAATTACATTCAGGTGTGCTGCTCCAGGTGCTGCTAATTAGCCTACTTCAACACAGGGCAGCTCAGTATTTAAGCAGCTTCCTGCAGGAGCACAGGCCTCTTGCATTGAGCTTTCTACCAGCCCTTTGTTGCCCTGTTCCTTGGATATTTGCTGTGTCCTGTGGCTTCCAGTTCCCGCTCTTGTTCTAGAGCACTGTGCTTCCTGCCTTGCTGCCCTGCTTCTCAGCCCTTTCTCCCTGCCTTTTGCCTGCACCTCTGTGCCTTCCATACTACAGCCCTGCTTCCTTGTTTGCAGCCCTCTGTTTCCTGGCTACTGCTCCCTTGCTCTCTTCCTTGCCGCCTGCAGCCCTCTGTTCATGATTCCTGTCCTTGTCTTCCTTGAGTCTTCAGTCCTCCCCTTTGGTTATCCACTTCAGTTATACTGTTTCCTTAATTTGCCTCTGTTAGCTTTCTCTTGTCTTTCCAGCCCTGAGTTACTGTTCTCGATTCCCGTGTACAGTTTCCAGTCGCCATTCCCTGCATTTAGATACTAGGTTTCTGCCCTTCCTTTCTTCCGGTTCTCTGTTCTGAACCTTGCTCTCTTTGACTTCCTTTTCCCTGGATATTTCGGTTCTCATCTTCACTTGTGTTTTATGTAAATCCTATGTACAGAGTTTGACTGTTGGATTCCAGCAGGCAATCTCTGCCCCTTCCCTTTTCGCATTTCAGTGTTGTACTTCGTGCCATTGTTTACAGTGTACTGGTTCCTGTTTCAGGAAGCAATCATTGTTTGGTTCCTGCTGGACCTGTACAGGATTCAGTATTGTGAGTACTGTTACCTTGTTCGTGCCTTAGGGTTCAGGTACAGACACCCATTGCTGTTGCTCCCAGCCATGAGCATTCAGAGTGGGCCCCTGTAATAGCAATCTGTGCAGAAGGCTTGAGTTTCCAAAGGTCGGTGGAACGCTCTTTCCCCATTCTGCGTACACCCCAAGAGGGAACCCAGCGTGTTTGTATCTTTGTATTCCCTGCCCCTTTTTGTTCACAGCCTCTGTTGCCTATCCTTTCTTGTCTACAGGACTCCTTGTAGTCCAGCTTCTTGTGTGCCTTTCTCCCTTTAGCTTAGTGGGCACGCCTCTACCCCCAGGCCCCTCCTGACAGAGTTAAGATTAAGCTGGTAGATGGCCAGCATTTCCAGGAGTTTGCCCACGAAGGGGGTGATGGAGATTGGACGATAGTTAGCCGGGCAGGAAGGGTTGGCAGAGGGTTTCTTAAGAAGAGGGTGCACGGGGGCGTGGCTAGGCAGTGCACGATGAGGACATGTCTGCTGTGAGCTCCGCCAACGGCCCCCTTAGTAACGTTATTCTAACAATTTTGCACCCGTATGATGAGCATTAATATATGGGAACGAAGGCTGAACCCAGAGTGATGCAGTGGGACGCAATCCTGAGGGAAATTGGAGCGAAGATGTTAGAGATCTTGCTCGGACGAGCTGGAGCCCCCTGGGACTGCCGAGAGCAACATGGCGGTGCGTGTCATTTCGCCTAACTGGCGACAGAGGCTTTGTTGCCCTGGATTGTGATCCCCGACCTCAGCCTGAAGAGGAGCTGCTCTGGGAGCCGGAGACTCCTCCTGTCCTTGGATGTGAGGAGCGGCCAGGACGCGCTGACACGGATCGCTGCTGCAGTGGAGGGGCTGGTCCTCCGCGGGCTCCGAGAGCGCTGTCTGTCTACCCGCATCCCTCAGGGGGAGTGAGGCTCCCCTTGCCCTCCAGGCGCTGCAGATATCTGGTGCGGAGAGCCGGATGATATGGGGTGCCAGGAGTGAATCGCCCACTCGGACGCAGAGGAGGTGGACCGCGTCTGCGGTGGGCCGTTGTGGGCTACCGGCCCGGGCTGGTGTCTCGCGGGCCCTCTGGGACTTTCTCTGTGACGTACGCCATTTTGCCTGGCGGACATAGAGGGCCTCGCCGACCCGTGGTGGTCCCCGGTTTTACATTGGGGATCGTCGGATCCGGGGGTGGGGATCTCCCCCTGTTATTCAGCGGAACGGGCAACTGGAGCTCGGGGGACGCTGATCGCCTGCCGGTGTGCCTTGGTGTGGCGCGGTCGGAGACTCCTATGGTGGGGCGAGCGGCTCGGGAGCCGAGGTGAGTCGCCGGCCTGCTGCTTGGAGGTGTGAGCCGGGCCCCCGCTCGCTGGGGCCTAGAGGGGGAGGAGCCCTGCTTGCGGAGACGGTTGGTGACCATTTCAGCGTTCCATTTACAATTTCCTGAGCGAACTCGGGGTGGTGGCGCTTGGCGTCTGCTACCTCTCACGGGACCCATCAAGGAGACTTACTAGCCCTCTGAGCATTTATTTACACTATTGGTCTTCGGCACTACACGTTATACAACAGTGGTGTAGCGTCTGAGACTATATCGTTAGAAGCTTGCCAGCAATGCCCAAAGCAGGAACCAAAAAGAAAGAGCAAACACACGGTATAAAGGCTTTCTTGGCACCTCAGACAGCTCCCGTACTTCAGAGCCATACAGTGTCAGTGGAGGTCCACCCGGCCCCTGCTACAGACGCCATCGCAGATATGGCATTTACCAGGTCTGACTTTTAAGATATGCTGTAGGCCTTCAAACAAGAAATCACCTGTGAAATTAAGGTGGAGATAACCACCTCGAAAGACTCACTGGCCAGTTCCTTAGCAGAGCTAACCTCCTACTTGGGTGGTCTCAAAACTAGAGTGAGTGATCTGGAGAATGTCACCTGTGAGCGAACACATGACACTGAGGCGCTCTCAGAATAGGTGCGGGTGGTAGACCATCATCTGGAGGAGATCTGGGCCAAGCAGGCGGACCTTGAAAATAGGTCTACATGCAATAATGTGCACCTCCGGGTATTCCGCAGCAAATCTCCGATCAAGAACTACCTAGCTATGTCAGCGAACTGTTCCGAGACCTTCTGGGCCTTTCTCCCTCTGAAACTTTGAATCTGGACAGAACGCACCGTGTATACTCCTCTGCCCAACTGAAGAGAAATCTTCTCCCAGATGTCCTTAGCAGAGTTCATTATTTTCGTCAAAAGGAGGAAATCATGATGGCGGCCTGAAAAAATATCGGAATCTGTGCAGTTTCGGGGAGCTTCTGTTCAGCTATTTCAAGATTTCTCCCGGTATACTTTAGCTTGCCGACGCCGTCTACAGAGGGTCTCTACATGGCTCCAGTCCCAGAGGATGCGCTACCGCTGGGGGGTTCCCCTGCAAATTGATTTTTGACTTTAATAATCAGCACTACGTGATCTCTTCGGAGATGGAGGCAAAGGAGCTTATGACTGGAAATGCTGCTGTACCCACGCTGGAGCGAGATGCCTCTTTGGAGGGGGATCACAGCTCACAATATACCCCGATGGATAGAAGAAGAAGAAAGCCAAGGGGTTGGAAGCGGATGGGTGGTTCTGCCCTCCGTGAGGAACGGACCATAGGTGAAACTCATGCTTGCCTCTCTCTGGTCAACCCAAATGGCCGTCCTAAATCTACTAGCCCCCCACGGGTTGATGATAGTAAAGGGAGGAATTGGAAAAGACACAGGTGACGTTCCCTTGGTTGTCCCGGGGAGTATTTGGAGACAGGACTTCAGCCTGTGTGGTTAATATTTCTTGCGACTATTGGTTCTTGTTAGTGTGTGGCGATACTGGGGGGGCTCATCTTTGATGGGAGAGATCATTGGCCAGGCAAACTTAGGCAACCTTGCTGGTTGGGCACGGGGCTTTGGGTGGTCATGGGAAAGATCCCCCGAAATGAGATCTGTATGGTGTTCAAAATTGCACACGGTTTCAAAGTGGGGCGCCTAGGAGGGAATGCGCCCGATTCTGTTGAAGGTTTATTGTGGGTTACATAGAAGTTGAAGTTCATGGAAGCTTTTGACAACTTGTTTCCTATTATTCTTCAAGTCCTTACATTGCATTGTTCAACAGTGCAAACTGGTTCTTTTTTCTTCCGTTTGGTTTTGTTGTCATCCAGTGTTACTTTTATTTTTTTTACCCCTTCTTGGTATTCTGATGTTGGGTCAGTCCCGAGTGGAAGCTGTCAACAATGAGGTAACTCGTATAGTGCTAAGTCTGCAATGCTGTTGAAATGCTCAAGGGTTTGGGTCATCTGGGATGAGTTAAGTGCTTCTCTGAAAGTCAATTCCCAAGCCCTTAAAATCCGGGGTGGGAGGTTATTGGCGGGTGAATGTAAGGTAATATCCCGTGTACTTTGCCAACTATGTCAAGTGAGTATAACACACAAGGGAATACTGAAATAGCAAACCCAAATGTATTCTGTCTCACCCTCAATGTTCAGGGTCTCAATTCCCCGATAAAACTGAGAGCTTCATTTCACCAATTGGCGACATACAACCCCACAATATTATTTTTGCAAGAAACTCAACTGTTGCCAACTGACTAATTTCGCTTGAATGACAAACTCTACCCAATCAAAATTTGTGCTTCCTCGGGGACGAAGAAGCGTGGAGTGGCTATTCTTGTTCGGAAGGGGACCCCATTGAAGGTTCATAGAACCCGGTTAGATGCAGAGGGGAGATATGTTCTGGTGGTGGCCACGCTATATGGGAAGAGGGTGACCCTGTTGTCGATATATGCACCTAATGTTAATCAGCACCAGTTTTTTACCTCAATATCCAGAATGCTGAGTGAGCATGCTGAGGGAGACCTTATAATTGGAGGAGATTTTAATGCTGCGATTAATCCGTTGGAAGATACATCTCTCCCCCCAACTCTAGCTGATAAGAAGAACTTCGTGGCTCTAACCTCTCTCCTCCGGGAACACTCATTGATAGAGGGATGGCGTTTTTTTCACCAGGGAGGATGGGATTATACTTTTTACTCTCCTGAGCATAGGGGGTTCTCTAGGTTAGACATGTTCCTTCTCTCAGATACCCTTATCCCCCACACCACAGAGGTAGAGATCCCCCCGAAAGCCCCATCTGACCATGCTCCGGTATTAGTCTCCATGTCTCCCATTTAGCGACACCCCGGAACCCCCCCCGAACCTGGCGGCAGAATGAACTCATGTTGTTGGACCCTCAGGCCTGTTCCTGCATTGCTAACTGCATAGACCAATACTTTGCAGACAATGATACTGGGGAGCTGGAGTATGCGGTAGTGTGGGATGCAGCGAAGACTGTCATTAGAGGTCAGGTTATAACTCAAACAATTGAGCGGAGTAAAGTTTACAGACAGACCCAGGCCCAATTGGAATTGAAGCTTTGCGAGGCAGAAGAGGCGCATAGGAAAAAACCCTCTAGATGCGCATTTAGGGAGGTTTGCATGACACAGAAAGCGCTTGAAGCCCACCATATGAGCCGAGCAGCCCTCGGCATAATGCGCACTAAACAATACTATTACACCAAACGGAACAAGGCGAATCGTCTGTTAGCAGCTAAACTCAGGCAGCAGGCAAAGCGCAACCACATAGATTCTCTAAAGGAAACAGATGGAAGGCACATTTGCACCTAGTCTGGGAAGCTTCGGCTTGTGGAAGAGTTTTTTCGAAACAACTCCTCCCTCCATATATCGGATCCACAGTTAGCCAGAGACTTTATCCAGAGGGCTGATCTCCCACAGATATCCACTGAGTTTCGTGAACATCTGGAGGCTCCGTTAACTACGGAGGAGACAGACAGGGCAATCCGCTCCCTCCCGCTAGGTAAGACCCCGGGGCCAGATGGCTTTACCAACAAGTTTTGTAGAACTTTCCGGGAGGAATTGACCCCCCATTTAACGAAACTATTTAACTCGGTATGGAAGGCGGGAGTGGTCACAGCATCTATGATGGAATCAGCTACGATATTGGTGCTGAAACCTGGGAAGGATCCTACAGATTGTGCCTCTTACAGGCCAATTGCATTACTAAATACAGATGCTAAATTGTTGGGGAAAATAATAGCGAGCCGCTTATGTCCTATTCTTCAGTCTCTGATAAATAATGATCAGACAGGATTTATACACAATCGGTCCACCTACGATAATGTGCGCTGTGCTATTAATCTAATTGCCCTCGCTCCGAAGATCCCAGGTAATTTGTCCCTACTGTCCCTGGATGCCCACAGGGCATTTGATAGTATGTCTTGGGGGTACCTGGAAATAGTACTAGAGGGGTTTGGATTTTGGTCTGGAGGTTGAGATTAATACTCTCAAATTTTCAAATTCCCTCGACCAAGATCAAGGTCAATAAAAATTGGACTCTGCTAATTAGGTTAGCCAAAGGTATTAGACAGGGCTGTCCTTTGTCCCCGTTAATTTTTGCCCTAGCAATGGAGCCTTTTGCTCAGCACGTTAGACTGCACCCAGATATCCTGGGTTTTGAGGTGGAGGGACAACCCCATAAAATCGTGCTATACGCGGACGATTTGCTTTGTTTCCTGAGGGATGCCCCCCGCACACTTCCTCCACTCTTAGACCTCCTAAACAAGTTTGCTGCGATATCTGGCTTCAAAGTAAACTCAGCTAAATCAGTGGGAATGCCCCTGTCAGAGGACCCCGGTAGACTAGATGAAATACAAACAATAACGAGCTTTCCCTGGTCTCCAACAGAGATTTTGTATTTAGGTGTAAAACTGACTCCAACATATGAGGGCGAACATTCCCCCTCTGTTTAAAGAGTTAAGGGAGTGGCTACAGCGGTGGGACTCCCAGGAAATTTCATGGTTAGGCCGTATTAATGCGGTCAAGATGACACTTCTCCCGAAGTTATTATATGCATCCCACACTTTGCCAATTGCCATCCCTGAATTTGAACTCAAACCTCCAAAAAGAGATATACCGGTTCATCTGGAAGAAGAGGAAACCCTGTATTTCTAGTAAACTCCTAACAAGGGGAAGGATGTTGGGGGGGTTGGGCCTTCCCTCGATACCACGCTATTATAGGGCTGCGCAAGTAGCTAGAATGCTTTCAAGGGGTGATTCCCCGGATCCTCCTAAATGGTTAAGGATCGAGCAGGCAGCTGCCTCACTTCCTCTGGCTCACCTCACATTTCTCCAGAAGAGGTGCGTAATTATAGGGGTGGGATATTGCCACCCACCTTGTCCACTCTACAGAGTTGGGATAAAGCACGTTCGCAGAGGGGCATCCCACTGGGACCATTGTCCCCTATCGCGCAGAACATGGCTTTCACCCCAGGCCTCACACCCACAACGTTCCGAATTTGGTGCCAAGATAAACCCTTGCGCCTGAGAGATTTATATGTTGACCAAGAACCCTTGACCTTCCAGGAATGCAAGGACAGGTTTGATCTCCCAGAGACGGAATGCTTCCGATACATACAGCTACGCCACTGGCTTACTAATAGGGACATCCGCAGGGCAGTTGGAAGGGTCCCTCTGGGGATTGAACTCAAAATTCTTGAAGGTCAGCAATCCCGCAAGATTTCGCTGTGTTATAGACTGTTAGAGAAAGCCTCAATAGATGAGAAACTTCCATATATGAAAGCTTGGGAGAGAGAATTGGGCCTGAAAATTCCAGATGAATCTTGGCAGCAGATCTGGCATCGAACTCAGACCAGTTCTCGTTGTGCTCTCGTAAAAGAAAATGCCATCAAAATTTGTTTCAGGTGATACTCTTCCCCCCCCCCCCGAACCCTCCCCCAGCAGACTCCACTCCATTAATACAGAGTACCCAGACACATGTTGGCATGGGTGCGGTGAGCGAGGGGATATGGCTCATATGTGGTGGCATTGCCCGATTATCCAGTCATATTGGCTGGAGGTGTGGTCTAGAATTAAGGAAATCACGGGCTCCCTGCTCCCCATGGACCCGAGGGTACTCCTGCTGGGGGTAGTCCCAGAAGATGGGTCCTTCCCCATGTCAGGGCATAAGGCAATCTTGATCTCACATTTACTAGTGGCGGCCCGCATCACCAGAGCCCGATTTTGGAAAACGATAGAGGGCCCGCAGATAGCCTACTGGTGGACAAAAACGTGGGAATTGTTAGGCTTGGAAAAGCTTACGGCCGTGGTGGAGGGAAAGCTCTTTAAATTCCGGAAAACCTGGCGCCCTTTTCTGGACTTTGTTTCTGATAAAGAACATATGTTCTTCCAACCACAACTTCTGAAGCACTTCATGAATTCCTAAATCGATTGCTGATTTGTTAGCCCCACACTTATGCACTTTTGATAGAGGATGGGCATCAAAGGAAGTCATGCCTATGAACTCTTGATATGTAATATTGCTTAATGTATTCATGTTCATGATTGGTTAAAGGAGAGGTAACTGACCCAATGAATTTAACTTTGCAAACCCCCCTTTTTTTTTTCTTTTCCCTTCTTCTCTCTCATTACCCCCGATCAATCAACTGAAGACATATATTGTACTATATAATTTGTACTTAACACTTATTTCACGCAAATATGTGAAACACTGAGGAATTGTTTGGGGCAAGAGGGTTCTGATTTGGACATAATGAAATTAATTGTTGGTATAATTGTTTGTAATGCCTTTCATGTTGAAAATCAATAAAAATATCTTTAAAAAAAAAAAGAAGAGGGCGCACAAGGGAGTGCTTCAGGGGGCAGGGGAAGCGTCCAGTATCGAAGGAGTGGTTGCAGAAATCAGCCAGAGCAGGAGCCAGGGTGTCAATGTGGTCCTTGAAGGTTTTGGAGGAACAGGGGTGAAACTTTAGACAAGACTTTCACAGATCGGACTTGTCTAGAAACCTTGTCTGAGGAGAACAGAGGAAAGTGTCACGATCCCTCATCATGTGGTCCCCAAGGCACTCCCCCATCCCCCGTCTCGCTCTTCCCTTTCTTCCCCCCTTCTCCGGGACTCACGTGGACTCTCACACGCCTTGCGAGCGCACCCGCGCCTGTCCATAACAGGACGGCTGTCAGGCTACGGCCATTTCTTCATTGGCAATTACCTTGGCGCCTAGGATCGCGAAGGGCTAGCATTGAGCTTCCGCGTCGCGGGACTGTAAGGTCACGTGACGCTCTTGCCCGATCACGTGACTCAGCCGCGCATCACGTGATCAGATGCGTGAGTACTTAAACCCGGAAACCCAGGTACTCGTTGCTTCACAGCTGTGCTCTGCATCCTGTTTGGCGTTACGTACCTTTGGATCGCTCACGGAATCGACCTGGCTTGCTCCACTGGACTCTTCTTGGATCTACCCCTTTGGATTTGTTTGCATAGTGATATCCGGCTCTTGACCACGGACTGTTATTGGACTGCCTCCTGGATCTCCCTCTTGCACCTTGGCTCTTTGGACTTCTTGCCTCGTAGCTCCACAGCTCCTGCTAACAGGCGAACAACTGAGGACTACTCCTACAGTCCACGTGGGTCCTGGACCTCTCCACTAGGTTCACTACCTCTTCCTTGACCCTGATTGGTAAGACCTTTCCGTTTTTCCTAAACACTGTGGTTACTGTTTCTTGCTTGGTACTTAATCCGCATTTTCTTACAGCAGCGTGGGGTCCCAGAGGTTCGCGGTCCCGGACTTGAACATCTTCGCCTGTGGCCTCAACGGCTGCACAGAGAGTGGCTTTAAGTTCTCTCTGTGCGGCATTTGGGGACGGAGGCGTCTTCTGCCTACACGACACTCAAGTCACAACAGAAAGGCAGAGAAAGCGGGAGGAGAGTTGGCCAAAGAAGGGCCAGAGGAAGAGCAGGGAGTAGAGTGAGGATGGGGAGAGGAGGAGAGAGGGCACAGGATGTCCTGAGTTTTAAAGATGAAATGAGAAGCCAGGGCCGTGCAGAGGGCCTGGGAAGGGACAGGAGAGGTAGAGACTGCAGCAGGATTGGCCAGCTCCTTGCAGATTTGAAAGAGGTCAGCCGAGTTGTTAGATGCCGCAGAAATGCAGGCTTGGATGTGGGCTCTCTTCTTGGTGCAGATGGAGAGCCGGTATTGCCTTCCGAGCAGACGGCAGGCCAGTTTGTCAGAGGATGTACCGGAAGCACGCCATTTCCCCTCAGCCACCCTGCACTTGCGCTTAAGGGTGACGAGGTCTGAGTCGTACCAAGAGTTGCACTTGGCTTTGGGCTTCAAGCATATCCTCATGACGGGGGCAAGAACATTGGATGTATCAGATATAGCAGAGTGGAGCATGGAAAGGGCTGTGTCAGGGTGTGAGTCAGCCAAGGGGGAAAGGGAGAGAAAGTGGTGGCGAAAGCCTCAACTGACACACACTTCACGGATCAGATAAGCGAGAAGGTAGGTGGCAGTGCTGGAGTTGGTTTGGCTTGAGGGGTAGAGAGGGTGAGATGGAAGGAAAGGAGAAAGTGATCACTCCAGGAGAAAGGAGTGGTGAAAGGGATCGAAAGGGGAAGATCTGAAGAGATCAGAACATCCAGAGTGTGCCCTGCAGAGTGAGTCGGTCTAGAGAGGAGAACAGCGAGTGAGAGAGTCGCAGAGGTCGTGAAAGAGTCCAGTGGCAGGACAGGAAGCATCCAGGTGGATGTTGAAGTCACCAAGAAGTTGAGTGGTTGAGACCAGGAGGGAAGAGGAGAGGTCCGCCCATTCAGAGAGGAAGAGGAGATCCGACCAGGTGGCCGATAGATGGTAGCCACAGTAAGGGAATGGCCAGGAGAGAGAGCCTGCAGAGGAGGCATTTAAAAGAGGAGTAGGCCTGTGCAGGGATGACAGAGGCAGGAATCCACTCAGGGAAGACCAGGGCTACACGCCTCTCCGGTACGGTTGGGTTTGGGCATGGAGAGGCTCTTGCAGCCATCAGGGAGGAGTGTGTCAAAGCTGGCCGTGAACCATGTCTCGGTGAGAACAAAGTGCCACTCAAGAGTGATTGCATAACCGGCCTTTAGCGAGCAACCAAAACGATGCCGGAAGGTCTACGAGGAGATGACTTCACCTCTCGGGACCAACAGCACAGGGCAGCTCTTGATCGTACTCCGCAAACATAAAGGGGTCTCCACCCCTACCCTACCTCGCTGGGTGCGCTGGACTCTTGCACAAGCGGGAATAGATACCAATTACTTTGGCGCACACTCAGTGAGAGGCGCTATGGCCTCCAAGGCCTTTCAAGTAGGAGTCCGATTAGAGGACATTACGAGAAGGACCGACTGGGCAGGAGAGTCAATTTTCAAACAATTCTACCTAAAACCGGTAGAGCAACCCGCAACTGTAGTGGTAAGTAAGCTTTAAACTAGCATAATGGGAGCCTCCGGCCTTGACATAGAATAAAGATTTTCCAGAATAACTTAAGAAAGTCTTGATTCTATTAAAGACACAGAGGCGAGCATTATCCTGCCCAATTAAAGAAATTAAACTTCAGAGTTATTCAATCTGTTATTCTGGAGGGTTACGATTATTTCTCTATCGTAAAGAATGTAAAGTTATGCATTAACTTGGCTAATTTCTTCCCCCCCCACACATCTAATAGGGTTATTATACACACCAGGCAACCCTCTGATGTTTTCTCATTTTCCAACAGGGACATCGAACAAGCCCTCTTAACCGGGGCGGAGTTCAACAGGATGTCCACAGCTGCAAATCACTGCCGCACACACATCCGATTATTCGTTTATCATGGTTCGCAGTGTCGAAAGAGGAAGTGGTTCAAGGATAGCTCCTATTTGGAGGGACCGCCTATACCTCATTGGTTGTTTCAGTCACATGTTGCAGTGACTAGTTATGGACTTTGGCTGAGCCTTATGGAAAACAGTTTTTTTTCCAGAGACATTTTTTCTATGGACTGTGTGTGTTTATATGTTCAAAGTTTTGTTTATATGGGATTTCTGCACCCATTCATGTTACCAATGTAATGTTACTATACTACAGGTGCATAAATCTTGCTGCTGAGCTTCTTTGTGGATTTCAAATTGAAGAAAGAGAAGCATAATGCTCACCTCCGTGTCTTTGATAGAATCAAGACTAAGTTTTTCTGGAAAATCTTTATTACACACAACACCACCCCCCCTTGCTCAGGACCGAAACAGACTGGGCAAAATGATCAGGGGAAAGAGCTCCTCACTTGCAGGAGCCTGAATTCATAGTCCATATTTTGGAGAAACTGTTGCAGAGTTAGGCATTCACCGTTATTTGGAGGCAAATTTTAAAATGTGTTGATGACTGGAGAAAAACACGTGCGACTAGCTGAAGAACCAAGGCCAAAACTGTGACTGTCATGCCTATCTATATGCATGACATAATTTTCTGTAAGAAATCAATAGTTGCCATTGTTTCAATTTCTGCCATCCCTCCTATTAGGGGATTTCTATGGAATGTTGTGCACTCCCACACTCCACACACTAGGGTTCTCATCAACTTCTACTCCATCTTCCACTCCCAAGTTCCCGCTCTACTTTTTAGACCTCAGATTTTCACAACAACCAGACAGGACTCCCATTATCACTGACCCTGACCAGCCTCCTACACGAACATACCCCCCTAATCTGTTCGTGCACCTCATTACACCTATAGCAAAATGAATCATCCTTTCACCAATCAAAAACATAAATTCCAAGATCTACTTAAATGTGGGTACCCTAAACACTGGATAGCCCAACAAGTGCACGTCCAAAAATCACATTCCCCTGAATGACCACAGCCCTGGTCTACTATGTATTATATTATGGAATCTTGATCGACTGATAATTACACCCCAGCAATTGATCACCTCCTCCCTTCTGGCTGCAAAATCCCAGTCAGCACAGAAACAGATGCAGCAAACTTCAAATGACCACAACCTCATCCTGGTTGAACAGAACTATCAAACATATAACTCCATCTTCTACCCCAAAAACATTTTCTTCAATGTGAGGCCCAAGAAAAAAGAAAAAAGTGTTACTCCCACAAACTTTGCACAGGTCCTCAAACCCTCCGCTTGCCAAAAGGACTCCCATGTTCCTTGCTTCTCCGGCACCCAGCATTAGAAAAAAAATGTAATCTTGCATGAAACATTACAAGGAAAGAAATGGTACAACAGGGAGCTTTCCATTCGGAAAAAAAGAAAAGTAGGGAACTTGGATGCTGTAGATGTAAAAAAATGCTTTAAACACCTCAGAGGATACTATGCAACTATCAATCTGAAAATAAAGCTTTTATGACATTACAAAAGTTCAAACCAGATCTGTGAAGGTTTGCTTAATGTGTTAAGTGCTTTTGAACCACCCAGATAGCTCACCTGACCAGTTGTCCTAACACAAATTAGCAGCTAACCTGGATTTCTTCTTCTGAAAGAAACTCTCCAACAATAATATGACTATCGTGAAGCGACCCAGATGAACACACGCCCCGCCCTGAGGTGAGATGCCAGGATCCCTTCACCAACTTCGGACAAAGCACAACAGAACTTGTGAAAACAGTCACCACAGTCCTTGCCACCAGCAATAAATAAAATATCTCTACTCTTGCTCCAGCACTGTCAGCCTTCGTAAACTGCAACTTTGAACTCAACAGCATCTCCGCTTGCTTAAAGAAAACCACCATCTGCCCACTTTTCGAAAAACCATCAGCACAGCCCAGCATCCTGGTAAACTACCAACCTATAGCCAACACACCATTAATGGGTAAGATCCTGGAGGAAAGGTAACAACTCTGATTTAGTGAAAGCTTCTTTGATGAACAGTTTTCAATTCTTTTCTGAAATGTAAGTGACTTGCATCACTCTAGAAGGGAGGGGTGGGGGTATGTCCTAGAGGGCAGCACCACTGTGTGCCAGAGCTCAACCACCAACTCATGTCATGTCTGATTGCTGGGACTCTTGCTATATTAAAAAAAAAACATTAGGAAACCCCAAAAGGGCTGTGCACCCTACCAACCCGGTGGTACCATCTAAAGCAGGAGTCTTGTTCACCCGTGTGGGTTAAAGCCATTTGGAGAGACAAAGGAAGTATATGCAAATAGCTTGTTAGCGGAACCTTGATTGCCTTGAGATGTGTTCTTAATCAGGATATTCATACAATTGAATTAACCACAGTTTCTGAAATCTCTATAGTCATCAACCATGTTAAGGTTACACACCATGGTTTTGAAGCAACACTCCCCTGTATGGGTAGAGCCTTTTATCCACCTGCCAAATAGTTCTAAATGAACTATGATGAAGTGTGCACACATTTTATACAAACTGTTGCCTGTAATTGAGAATGATTATACTAAGTTGTGTTTATGCTGTGTAAAGGAGGGTCCGTGATTTATAATACTGATTATTGTATTGATAGTTATTTACAGATATTTCCCTGATGAAGGCTCAATGATCTGAAATGCATTGTTTTTTTTGTGTCCTCTTGGGATGCAGGTTGTCAAGAATTTTCATCGAGAACGAGGAATGCCAAAAAGAAAGTTCTATGTTACAACTGGCAGTGACATTGGTCAGTAGGATTCTCCTAGCACTGTAGCTGATCCCTACAGTTTATGGTTTAGTTGATAATCCTTGTTGTGCAATACAGGGTTACTAGGGCGTGTCAAAAAGTTACATTAAAATAATTGAACACAGCTATATAGCTATTAGAAGTGAAAATAAAGTGGTGCCCAATGCACTACAATTGATTTCCAGGTAGGTTAGTACCCATTTTGTGATATATGCTTATTTATATAGCGCCTATGCACAATGTGTTTCAAAGCACTTCACGGCAAGGGAGGGAACAAGGGAGAAATACAATAACATTCTTACAGACCATGAACAACAAGAATGTGAAATTAACTATCGTACTCGACCTGGTGACATTTCAGATAGAGCAAGTGCAAAGACACAGATCGGAAGGAAAGGGAAACGGACAGGCGACTACCGTACTAGGCCTGGTGACATTTCTGGTAGAGCCGGAATTTTACAAGAGGAGAGGGAGAAGGGATGAGAAGGAGGGAGAGGAACAAAACAAGTGACTATCACACTAGGCCTGATGACATTTCAGGTAGTGCTGGAAGGGGTGGGGGGGCTGAGAACAAATATGGGAGGGGGAGGAGACAAACATTGTTGCCATCATACTAGGTCAAGGGACAATTCTGATAGAATAAGTTCATAGAAAGGAAAGGGAGGGCGGGAGGAGGGAAGGAGAAGGGAGAGGAGAGAACAGAGACTAAACAGTGAAAAGAGCAAAGAAGCAGAGGGGAGAGTGAATACAGTTGCAGAGGTCAGTAAAACACAATGTTGCAGGGAACAGAGAATGTAGGAAAGGAATCAAGAAGGGCACAGCATGATTCAGAGCCACCCTGAGTGCAAGATCTGGGTGAGGTCCAGCATGATTGAAAAGCAGTTACTACAGTGGAAGAGTAGGCTGAGAAACTGATATTGTGGTGCTGATGAACTGCTCTAGTGGCATGCAAGAGATTTACCATACTGCTTTAGGCTTCAACACAAGGCCCATTTTCATCTCTCAGCCCCCCTCCACCCAAGTGATGGATATCATGTGAAACGCACAATAATGTAACCTGGTACTTCTTCACCACCAGCCAATAATGATTGTTTCAAAAAAGCTAAGGTGTGCTGCAATACAACCCTTACACAAGGTGCCACATGCCACACTAGCCCCAGATGACCCCAGAAGCACTGAAGATGGGGCAGGGGAGTGGGGGGACAGAGAGAAACTGGAGAGAGACTCGCAGACACATGTAGGTATAAAGCAGAAGAGGCACTGAGATGGCCACAGAGCAGAAGAGAGGCCTTTGAGGTTAGCACCGGTATGGCTATGGAGGAGTTGAAAGAAGGGAGAAGCAATGCCATTTACCTATGTACTTGGAGCACATTCAAGAGTTTAAAGAGCTCAAAACCAATGTGAATGTGAATACGGCTAAACCGATGATATTCGGAACCCAAGAGATGGTTCATTGATCATACTAGCAAAATGGATGAAAGAAGTATCAATACGTGTTGGAACTAAGGGGATCTCAACAAAACTAAATTTTAGAGTTTATGGCCACCTGGCAACATTTCTAAATACATGTACTGAACTCTACTTTGGTACTTGGGTCATAATTACTGTTAAAATCAGAGTAATACTTTGGAAACACTACTTTTAGCAATGGTCATTTTTTTGTTTGTTTTTTCATTTATAGTGCACACCACACCCTTAGGTATCTGGGCGCATTACAAGGATATGCAGTTTCATAGTTACACACAGCGAAAATAACAGGCAATACAGAATATGTAACATTTATACAAGAAACAGTAAGAAAAAAACAGCATTATTTATATTAAAAGAAAGTCTGTACAGATAGGGGAGGCAGCATGATGTGTGAGGTACTAGGACATGCTGAGCAAAGTTCAGATGGAGTAGGGCTGATGAGATTTATAGGGAGCATCATTGGTGATGAGCCAGTTCTTCATATTTTTTCTAAAGTTGTGGAAGGATTGATTAGTTCTTAATGTAGAGGGGAGAGAGTTCCAGAGTTGGGCAGCTAGGACCGGGAAGCTGTTGCCGAACTTGTAGACATCCAGAGTTAGAGGATCTGGTGAGTCGAGCACAGTGTTTTATAGAGAATTTATCGGTGAGATACTGTGGGGCTGAATTATTGAGGCATTTATAGGTTAAGGATGCAGTTTTTAGTTGAATTCTTTCCTTGATGGAAATTCTTTTCTTTTCCTTGATGGAAAGCCAGTCGTTATCCCTTCTTAAAGTGGAGATGTGTTGTCTGCGAGGAATGCTCAAGGATTTTCTGAGAGCATTATTCTGCAGGATCTGGAGTTTCTTGATATGATATGATCGGTTATTTATAACGCTCTTAATACCCAGATTTTTCTAAGCGCGAACTGGGGATCGAACTTGGTGCTCCGTGTCGTCTTGCTTCCAAGGCGAGCATGTTGCCCCTAAGCTATCCTCCCGAGACAATAATTGGCGATGTGTTTATTAGCTCCTAGATATAGCGCATTACAGTAGTCGATTTTGGATAAGACTAAGGCTCTGACTAGAGTAATGCAGCTTTTAGTGTAGAGGAAGGGTTTACAGGCCCGAATGAGCTTGCAGGTATATGCAGTTGCTGAGGCTGTTGCGCAAACAGGTCAGCACGTGTTTAGAGAGGAATCTAAGTAAAAACACAATGTTTTTACCTCGCTGGCGACTTTAATAATGTTTACATCAATATTAAAGGAACGGTATTGGTGGCCCAATTTGGCAGTATTGATAGGGGTGGCTAAAAGGAGGTGCTCCGTTTTCTCATCATTCAGGCAGAGACCATGTGTGGCCATCCATGCCTGAATGATGAGGTAGATACTGTTTATCAAGGCTATGTCCCTGTCAGTGACCTGTCAGTGGGAGAAGGATCTGGGTGTCACCTGCATAGTTTGTGTAGATGATCCCGGTCATCGAACAGTGGTTTTTCTAGTAAAATAAATGTAGCCACCAGCAAACACCCAACTATAACCAAGCAGCTAGCATCATGAAAACGTCTTGGCATCAGAATAGTATGCTACTGCTTAATCAATCTTGTGGAATACTTTGACCTGGTGTACCAGCTAAAATGCTCCGTTGGAAATAAATGTGGCCATCACATTCATCTCCAATGCCATGTGAGTGATTGGCTTGTCACACTTGGCACAGTCTTTCTTTTTTTAAGAACGTACATGTCTTTATTAGCATTTTGTAAGACAGAAAGTAAACGCTCAGTAATCCGAACAAAAATAAATGGCAGCTTTAAAGTTTTCTTTCAACCAGAACATCATTATTATTAAACAGTAATCTCAACAATAATACTGATAAAGTTAGCATGTTAGCGTGAGTGAAGAACTTCGAACAATTCTCATAAATTCTCTTCTAAAATGAGATGCCCCCCCCCACCCCGGAAATGTTCTCCACTGGGCCGTTCTTAGGACAAACTATAGTGCATTACCTCTCCCACTGAGTTATGCCTAGGCTGAGGCGCTCCAGTGAAAAAAAAAAAAAAACAGTCCATGCTATACTATTGAAACAATCTCATACCTGATCCCCAATAGTCAAAACGTCAGCGATGACCAAATCTTCAGAGGGACAACCCACTGTTGCCACACTACTATCCTGATCAAGGACCCTTCAAGAGTCAAGCAACTGCTTTGCCTCTTCTGGGTTCCAAAATGCATATGTATCTATCTTCTTTACCACCTTGCGTTTTTCCCTGATGAGATCCACAACTTTCATTAGTGTATTGGGCATTTCACAAACATCAGGGAAGTTGCAAATATGCCCACCCTGAAAGGGCAGCCTCTCCTTCCTCAGCCTCAGCCTTTCAAAGACCTCTTCTGTAGACACCCCATTACAAAGTTGGACTACAATTGTTGGGGCCAGCCTAATCTTCCTAGTACCCTTTGCTGAAAGTCGAAAACATGGAGGAATCAAAATCAGGCCAACATCCTCAGATAAATTCAGGTGAACTTGCAGATACAAAACCATTCAAATCAGTGCCTTCAAACCAATCTGAAAAAAAAAAAAATCACCTGAACGGATCGCAGAATCAGACTTTGTCACTGTAGAAGGGAGACTTTTTGCCATTCTCGTGGGAGCGTTTGCATGCCATCTTACAAATAGCGTAAAATACTGGAGCAAAAAGTGGGACACAAAATTATCCCTTAGGATCTCCAGCACCCAGCTGAAGGACCAGTTATTTCCAATCTCTCTCTTCAGTAAAACACTGGAGCAGGCAGTTCACAGATCTCAACCTCTGAATCACTGTAGAAATAAGGACACCTGTTAGTCTGCCAGGTCCTCCCCTATCGTCCAGAACAACCCCATGCAGGACTTAAAATAGATTACGGCCAGACTTCAAAATGGCTGATGCACCAACTCCTTTAATACCGCCACTGATCCTCCACCACAGGAGCACCCAAAGCCTGCTGGATTGCAGAAGGATTCCCCACCAAAACCTGAGGGTCACACACACAGAGCCAAGGTCAGCTCCAGCTGCCGGAGATCCAGGCATGCCACCCACTTTGCAGAGTTCCAAAGGTATGCAGTAAAGTGCCAGAGCACACATCACAAACAAAACTCTAGGCAAGAACTACAACTGTTTACGGCACAGCTTTCATCGTTTCAGAAGTCAGGGCGCATAACCTTCAGCCACCAAAACACATGTGGCCACTTGAATGGCTTTTAAATTCTCTGTTGACAGGAGTTTCCAAGACAAGAGGCCTTGTTGGTCAATGGTTACACTACACCCCCCACATCCTATCTCAGCCTTGCATCTAAAATACAGGAGAGCAAATTTACTTTGTGGACTTTTGGAATCAGAAGTGGATCACATTTGTCACAAAGCAGCTTCAGTATAGCTGAGAGAAATCTTAGACTGCCACACATCGTCTGGAACCAAACAGCATAGACACGTTTCTTTTGTGGATATTTTTAGAATGGAAACAATTTTAAACATTAACTGTTTTTCATGATCCATCATGTTGGGGAAACTACCGCCCAATTTCCATTACTGCCTTTTTGAGTAAGGTCCTGGAAAAGCTGGCCATCTCACCCTAATCTCCATTCCGACTCTGTTGGCTCCCTCCATGACCACCAATCTGGCTTCACAGCTGCCAGAAGCACAGAAACTGCCCTCCTGAACATCCGCGAAGACCTGCTCTCCAATCTCGATTCTAACATTCCCTCTGTCCTCATCCTACTTGATCTATCCTCTGCGTTCGACATGATCAACCATAACACTCTGCTCAATCATCTCCGTGACAACCTGGGTATCGCTGATCAGGCTCTGGCCTGGCTGACCTCTTTTCTCTCCGATTGACCCTCCCAGGTACAACTTGGGTCCTTCCCATCTTCTATCTCCCTCTCCACATGTGGTGTCCCCAGGGGTCTAACCTCTCCCCCTGGCTTTTCAAACAATACCTGGCAACTCTCGCTTACTGTATCTCCACTTTCGTTTAGCAGCCGCATCTGCTCCGCTCATCTCATCTCTGATTGTCTAATCACCATTCAAAACTGGCGTGCCGCCAACGATCTATGTCTAAATGCCAACAAGACCGAGATCCTCCTTATTGGTTCACCATCTCCATCCTTTCCTCTCCTCTCACTCTCTGGCCGGCCTCCCTTGTCCCTCCGCCTACCCCCACCTGCGCGGCTAAGAACCTCAGGGTTATCTTTGACTCTACACTTTCCTTTTCTGCACACATCTCTGATGTCTCCAATAAGTCAAACATTTTACTTAACCTCCTTACAGGTACTCTGCCTTTCCTCTCCTTCCCTCAAAAGCTCACTTTCTTACAAGCTCTGGTTCTTTCCAAACTGGATTACTGTAACAGCCTCTTTCTAAATCTACCTGCCTCCACTCTCCGCCCTCTACAACTAATCCAGAACAGGACTGCAAGACTTGTCCTTGGCCTCAAACCCTGGGATCGCATCTCTACAGCCCTGAAATCCCTTCATTGTTTCCCAGTGGATGCAAGGATTACATTTAAAACCATCTGCATTGTCCACAAGGCTTTGAGGCCTGGGTCCAAAATACCTTCAAGTATCCCTCTGTAAATACCTCCCCTCTCAAGCCCTTCGCTCCTCTACTTCCAACTGCCTCAGGGTTAGTCGTTTTGCAAAGAAACGAGCTGGGGGTAGATCTCCGTTTCCGGCTGGTGCCTCCCTTTGGGACAGCCTCCCGGCCACCTTGAAACTTGAGGAAAACCATCTGCGGTTCCGGAGGCATCTCAAGACCTTACTCTTTGCCTCCGCCTTTGCCCCCTCAACTCCTCTGTTGATCCGTTTCTTCTCTTGGCATCGTGCACCTGGCCACCCTCAGTCATTCGGGCCCAGGTACCTGCTCACCCTGCCACCCTCCTGCACTGCCTCCAAGCCACCCTCTGCACTAGGGTTCTGTATCTGTACCCAAACAGTCCCCCTCCCACTTTTCTTCTGCACTCATCAGATAAACCTTTCTGACTAACTTTCACCTGCCACTTGCTGGCTGCACCATCATGGTTTATCGCCCTTATTTATTATTTATTTTATTTCATATTTATTTATGTTTTCTCTCCTCTGCTCTGCACTTTCCACCCCCTTGCCCCTCACCCCCTCAGATGGTGGTTTTCTTTTTTGTTCTCCCTTGTTCCCCTCCCTTTTTGCCTGGTCGCGCTCTGAAACACCTGTGTATGAGTGCAATATAAATAAAAAATAATTTCATTTCAAAGGCAGCGAAACACAAAAGATTCAATGGGTGACACAATGGAACTTCTGTTTCAGGATTAAGTTACCAGGCCTTGGGTGTCAATAATATTGGAGAAAGTGTACACATCAGTAAACATGTAGCATAAAGAAAAAGAAAAAAAAAATCACAGGTTCACAGAAATGTCAATGTTAATACTTTAAAGGCACCAGTAAAGGGAACAAAGAAAACTATCAAAGGGTGAAGTTCTCAGCAAGTGCATAACAGATGAACACATGCTGTTTCACAGGAAAGGTTTCTTTCATTGCATTCTCCTGCCCTCTGGGATTAATTTAAGCCTGGAAAGCCTGCTTTTGCACCAACTTCTGTTGACCTTTTTGGAAACGCATGCTTATCCCCACACTGCGAGGGTTGTAGAGGAGCAAATGGATCATGCTTCATAAATGGATATAGTTCCAGTGAGGGTACAGAGCAGACAACTACCTGACTCATAAAATGCTGCTGGCAGCTAAGCAATTGCTGCATAGACCAAACCACAATGGACACTGAAAAGCTGTTCACCACATAGTGGATAATAAACCTCTTGTAGAAAGAAAAGATCGGAGCAGAAAATGCTTCAGACACCTTTCAGACTGGGACTGAGACTGAGACGTGTTCTAGTCTTACGAAGCCATAAGGAGAAAAGGGCACGGGGTGATGCGGACAGTAATGTAAAAGACCAAAAGAAGGTGCATAGTCAAGGGCAAGGAAGCCAGTGCCTGGTGTCCTCCAATACAAATAAATGTATGCAACATACGTTTCTAGTCCTCCCACCTTCTGGATTACGTATCCTAAAAGCTAGGAATGTGGAGGATCCAGACATCGGCATGTGACTTCTATGTATACATTACTAAGTATTAGGAGAGCAATAACCTTTTACTGCATCACCTGTTACCATACGTCTAGTATTCCCACCAGTATAAAAGAAATGTTACATTTTAATAGAATTACCTTGACATTTTCAGTTACTATTGTCAAATTAAGTTAAGCATTCCAAGTCATCGAACACAGACCAAAAGTAGACAAAGAACAATGGCCTTACCGGTGTAAAGGCCCCTTCTGCTTGGGCATCCATTGGACTGGTAGGCGTGGCTGCAGGTAGCTGCCCAGCAGCTCCAGCCATGGGATCCAATCTGTCCATATTTGGCCCAGAAGAAGGTTGACACCCAACACCAATGTCTAAAAGTGCTCCAGATGTGTCCTTCACCGGTACCCGATTGTTTGCCCAAGTGCCCAGTCTAAGGTGTTCTTCTTGTGGCGACTCCTCCAAAACCTGCAGAACTTCAGGCTCCTCCTCAGAAGGGCTTCCTGTTACCTTTTGGCTTGGTATCCCACTGCTCCTGAAATCCTTCAAGTCAAGGTCCTTATCAACAACAACCCACTCTTTTGAATCTACCTCCTGTCGACTAGAGCCCAGGTTAACAGCCACAAATCCATTGCTAACCACAACATCCGCATGATCAGGAGAGTTGACCGAGGCAGGTTTGGAGCCATCCGGGGGATATTCCTCATCATAATGCCAAATGTGGTCCGTAAGGGGGGGTGCCACAGGTAGGCTTGCCTTCCGTGGGTGTGAAGGTGAAGCTGGAGCAGCTTCTTTCTCAATACATGAATCCTTGTGAATCTTCTCAAGGCTAAACAAAACAGAGGAAATATAGAAACTTTACAATGATGTCCATCTGTTCGATACATTTCAAAATGATCAGCACAGGTCTAGAGAACACTGACAGACACGTTTTCTTTGACTCTTTTAGTTAACAAAAAGAACCACAATAAAAAAGTTAGTAGGAAGATAGGGCTGCTTAGCGATGTTTGACTCAATTTGACTACTAGCTACCCCATTATGTTGAAAGTTATACCAACCCAAACTGATTGAAAGAGAAGGTTACCATGTGAGCAAAACATGCATATTTTGCACGTTAACACTCAGGATGGGCTGTATGAAGGATCTATGAAGATTGCTCAACACTGTTTTTACCGCAAAATGGGGGGCAAGGCCATCCGCATCCCCCGATCACCTATTACCTGACCCCCTTTTATGTACCTAGCCTCAAACCATGATGTATATTTTGTGCTGTAAAAAAGGTAAAACAAATTAAGCAAAATGTGATTAGAACAGTTTGAAAGTCTAAAAAAAAGTAAGGGATATTGTAAGAACCAGTGGTATCTTAACAATGGACCATGGGGTACTATTAAGTCACTAGGTCTTTTCAAGGCAGACCAGCAAAGTATTCACAAATCACACCCTTTACAGAAATGCTTTCATTAAGAAAATGAAATAAAAATGCACAGCCTCTTTAAAATCTACTTGCCACTTATAGTGTATTTGGTCCACTACATTGTAACTGCAACCAATTCATTTGAATGGGCTACAATGGTGCATTTATATGCAAGTCAATACTTTCAAGTGAAAAAGGCTAGGTTTTGCTCCTTAGTCACTCATAGGTCAACATAAATGTATGCTAATAAAATGACATACAAAACAGTAATCGAAAATATTTATGAGAAGTGTCCACATATGAACGTCGTACCAGGTCTCCAAAAACTTGTCAGTATCTGGCTTTGATTCAAGTGTCAGACGTTTCTCTAGCTCAAAACTGTGAATTGAGCGCAACTTCCGAAGCAGTGGAACATCCCGGTCAGGTTGTATGGCCTCTGAGCGCACACGAACAGGAGAGCCAAGACTTGGCACATTAGGTATGCCGTTTGCTGGGCCATGGCTATTCTCCTCCTCTGTCGCAGCCTGAGGGTTCAAAAAACAAAAAATGAAATGTAATCACAATCGACTCATAATAATTAACAAGTTCAAACTGCTAACATTAGGGTCCCTCATGATTAGAACCTTTCATTGATCCATACCATTGTAATTAAATCAAATAAGAACTCTCCAGGAGCCGTTTTCAAAGTCTTCAATCCGAAAGTTATCCGGAATATGGCCCTGCAGTACGTTTCTAGGCATCTTTCATTCGTGTGCACACAGTTAAACAAACAAGGTGACCACACCATGCTAGGCAGGGGAAAGTGGTAGAAACGCCCTTCAGACACTCTGAAGAAATTCTTTTAGTAAATATCTGAACACGTATCATTTTTATGTCCCCATTTCCGAGGGCTGTACCAGAACCCTGAGCCTGGTGACACTTATGGAGCACTACGTATTGCAAGTTTACTCTTTCATTCACAGCAGGGCAGCAACAATACTTACTATGCAGGTTCTGAACTCATCAAGCTCTCCCAAATAATTCCCACCTTCTACATAGCATTAGAGGCAGCAACTAACCAGAGAGGGATCAGGTACAAAACAGTTCAATAGGTAAGGATGGGCTACAATGAACACCCGGCAAGATGGGCTGCAATCTGCAGAATAGCTCTTAAACAATATGTCCCAGGAAGAGGTTAAGGGACTTGTAACAATGTCCCAATAAGTCCACTATTGCATCCTTGATCTGATTGCTAGATTGGACAGTTCATATAGGATTTTTTGCAAAGTCAAACCTGCAGGTATCAAGGTAATGGGCTAGAGTGAAAAAACTTTTAGAATCCAGATTCAAATGCAACAAGAAGTCTCATTGCTTCAACAAAAGAATAATAACATGTCAAATGCTCTTCCATATCAAGTGTGTTATGTACATTTTCAGCATGGAAATCTTTCAGCCTTATGAAGAGCCACGGAAATAAGCACACCATGCTACACCAACACACAAATGCATACCCTTGGGCCATTCCAACCCTGCACCGTGAGGACATGCTTTATTAGTGAGGATCCAAAGTGTGAATTTGTTTGTTACTTTACTATACTTGTGAGGACCTAAGTTGATTAACAACCTACTAGTGAGGACCACAATACGTCTTCACAAAGATAGGAAACACAGAACATGTGTTTGACCGTGCTGTGGTCTTCTTTACTATTATCTTCTCTTCGTTATGTGGATTCAGCCAGAGACGTATGCCCAAAAACCACAGTGGCTCAAGAACAGTTTCTCTTAGAAAATTAAAGGCCACGTCCTCAGAAGCATTCCAATACCAGTAGACACACAAGAACATCCTCCACCTCCTATCCCATCTTCCCATCTCCTGCGATACCAGATTATACCTTTTACAGAAGTAGAAAACCACAACCAGAAGGTTGAATAAATTATAATGTACTCACCGTAGTGACTAACTTACTCCTAGTCCATAGTCCCCTTTTTCCTCCATGCTATATGGGCGTCCCTCGCTAGGGACAGGAGACAACCTTTTTCACCAGACTCTGCCCACCGGCGCCACTCCTCAGTCCCCTTTGACGCATCGACGATATTACCATTGCCTAATGACACCAGTTTTATTAAGCGGAAGGATGGTGGTACGTATGGAGAAAAGCGGACTATGCACTGCGAGTATGTTAGTCAACACAGTGAGTAACTTATAACTACTCCTACATCCCGTTCCCTTTCCTTCATACGGTATGGGTGATTAAAACTGAATGTAGCTCCAGGGTGGAGAGGTGACCCTCCTAAGAAAACATGTTCCTTAATAATGCCTGCACAAATGCCGCATTAGACCTGGAACTGGCATCCAAGCAGTAGTGTTTGCAGCAGGCCACGGCGTAGCCCATGTAGCCGCTTTGCTGACGACCAGCCACGGAAAGTACCTCAGGAAGGCCACAGCCATGGCCTTGGCGCTGATACTGTGGACATACATATTTGCTGGGAGTGGTTTGTGCTGCCCCTCTTAGGCCTCCTTGATGGCCGCAACCATCCATCTTGCTATAGAGGCCTTGGAATCCTGATAGCCCGCTTTGACCCACCGAAGGTGACAAAGAGAACCTCTGATTTGCGGAAACTCTTGGTTCTGTCTCGGAAGAATTTTAGAGCACGTCCAACATCTAGACAGTGCAGTATCCCCCTGAGCTTTGTCCTTAGGGTCAACGAAGAAAGTAAGTAGCACAATCTCCTCATTGAGGTGAAACGAGGAGACTACCTTAGGTAGGAACGCGGTGCGAGTTCCAAGCACCACCTTGTCCTTATGAAAAGTAGTGTAAGGCTTTGATGCCACCAGTGCTTGAATTTCACTTACCCTGTGTGTAGACGTAAGACCCACCAAGAGGGCTGTCTTAATGGTGACTAGCCTGATGTCCATGGACACCATTGCCTCAAATTGTTTATGGGCCAAGGCGCCCAAGACAACGTCGATTTCCCACACAGGGTGTGGCTTCTTGATAGGTGGGTAGAGCCTGGTGAGGCCAACAGATATCTTTTAACCACCGGGTTGGAGGCTGAGAAGACCTCCTCCTCAGAGTTCCCGTAGGCCCCGATGGCCACCAGATAGGTGCTGCATGTGCCTAGCTGCAGCCCCGAATGTGCGAGGTGAGAAATCAAAGAACATCATCCAATGTGCAGGTTAGCGAATCAACCTCCTTTGATTCCGGGTGACAAAACCTAGTCCACTTGCTTTTATATTGGCTCCTAGTAGCATCGCCCCTAGTGCCCTGTATGATTTCTAGGTTAGCCTGTGACAGATGCAGATGGTTTAGTGTGACCTGTTCAGGAACCAGGCTGCGAGGGCTAAACTCTCGGGGGCGGGGTGGATGACCTTGCCTCCCTGCTGAGATAGTAGGTGAACTGGACCCAGCGGAAGGTGAATCGGGGGCTGATCCAAAAGGCTGAGCAGTTACGAGAACCCTGGCCTTACCGGCCACCACGAGCTATCAGAATGATGCGAAGGTGCCGCGACTCCCTTATCTTGCAGATGACCCTGTGTACAAGGGAAGTGGGAGGGAAAGCATATGCGTTCATATTGTTCCACTGTATCTGCATCGCCCAGAGAGCCCCAGCCCTGTCCCTGCCAGGACGCAAACTGGGGACACCCCCTGTTGGACCAGGTTGCAAAGAGATCCACCTGAGGATGACCCCATCTGTCGAAGATCCCCTGAAGGACCGGATTGTTCAACTGCCATTCGTAGTTGTCGGCACCCAGCCTGCTGAGCCTGTCCACATCCAGGTTGGACTTCCCCGGGAGGTAGATTGCTGCCAAGTGTATATTGTTTACCAGAACCCACTCCCAGATGTTGACTGCTAGAGTGCAGAGTGGAAGAGACCTGGTGCCACCCTGCTTGTTGATGTAATACATGCTTGTGGAGCAGTCAATTTGAATGAGGATCGCCTTGCCACTGATCGGGAGGAAGGCTTTGAGAGCGAGCCAGATGTCCACCAACTCAATGTTAGGCAGAAACCTGTGCAGTTCCCTTAGGGACCACTGCAAAAGATTTAAGACTACAGGTGTTGGCAGTAAACCCACTTGGTAGCAGTCTGTACCACCCAGATTTACCCGGTAGCTGTGGCTGAGCAGTCAGACTTCGCTCAAGAAGAGTTAGGCAGTATGCAAAGTATACACAATAGGCACTCGGATACAACAATACAAGCAAACACTGACCAGAGCTTTGGTATCAAAGTATATCATTATTTATTTAAAAACACAGTTTGAAACACTCCAGCACTCTTATTGTAAAATATTCTAAACACAGTTACTATTGTAATATACACACCCCTTTGTTTCCTATCAGATAAATCACAGTAAGACACCACTTATTTTCATACAGAGGTGAGCGCTTAACTAGATTGCACTCTGATAAGTTTGTGAGAAAGGGAGGGGAAAAAGACAGAATATGGAAAGGTACACCACTCTAAGATTCAGGAACAATGTTAGCAAGACAGAAGAGCAAAAAGTCACTGGTGGGCCAAAGTCCAAAGGCTGGGCCCCCTCTTAGAGAGAGCAGAGCACAAATGCGCCCAAGATCACACAGTTACACTAGGCTTAGAAAGTCTTGCAGAGAGTTTAGAGAGGCTTAAGAAAGTTTAGCCAGGGTGTCCCAGGCTAACCCAGGTACGAAAGCCGGGGGCTAAATCTACCCCGTACCGTCGGTTGCAAGGGAAGCCAGGCGGGACACGGTACCTTAAGTGGGAAGGATCCTCCAGCAGTGGCAGTTGTTCCTGGTAGTGGGTGCAAGTTGCGTCGTCGTCCAGGGGAAGAGAAGATCTCGACTTGGAGGAAAGATGAAGGTCGTTGCACTACCAGGGAAGAAACCAGCCGGGGAGTTTTCCAGGTAAAAGGTGGTACCTTTGTTTCGCGGTCGTGGTAAAACATGGTATCCCGGTTGCCGGGGTGCTTGGCACAGGCAAGGCGGCCACGAGGTACGTCGGGAAGGCGAAAAGACGGTGAAACTGGTTATCCCCACCAGTCAAAGGAAGAAGACTCTCCTGCGGGAGATCTCCTCTGTCGTTGGGAAAAGTGGTGAGGCAGTCCAGCAGAGCTCCACCGGTGGTGGTGTCGTGGCAGGTCGGCTCAGCTTCTCCCTCGTCAGATTCTTAGGTCCTGTGGCGACTTCTGAAGTTCCAGTCCCCAAAGCCCTGCTTTTATGCAGCAAACCCCCATTCACTCAGCCTAGCTGTCACTCAAACATGCTAAGTGGTGAGCCGGCCGGCTCACCACTTGGCCCAATCAGGATGGAGCGCGACTTGAGTTGCCTAAATTTCCCTCCACCCCTCCTAAGTACCCCAGACAGAGTGGCACCACTTTGGAGGGCTTCTGTGGAGAAGCCAGCCAAAAAGTGGAACAAAGGGCTCGACTTAGGTTGGAGTCACAGAAGAGAACACAAACGCCATTTTAGAATCAAGTTTTGGCAAAAAATACCAACCAGAGAATTAATATTAATTAAATAAACCGGCGGTATGTTCGAGGCTACCGTAAATAATTAAATAAAGATAGTAGCCTAAAACAATGGGAAATCCCATAGGAAAATATTCGCGGTTGAATATAAAAAGTAGTATCCACTGCCACCAGCCAAAACTCGATCAGGGGGGACGGAGACGTGCCCCCTCGACTAACAGACCCCGGGGCAATTGAATTGCCCCAGCCAGTACGTCCACAATATGATGGTTTGTACTGGTTCTGTTCAGAATTTAAGACTAGTAAAGTCAATGGTGACTTTACATGTCCTGGGAGACAGTAGTCAGTCCCAGGGTATGGAGTCTATACTGGGGGGTCACTATGACACCCGTGTCACTGCACTGAGGGTGCTGTGTAACACACATCACAAAAACACATGAAGCCCTATGGAGTAAAAGACCCCATAGCCCATTAAACACATCTAGATTCAAAGAAACACACTCAAATCATGCCCAAGAGTGAGGGTAAAAGAGTCTCACTCTTGGCAGGAGAAAAAAATAAACCCCAAAAATCCAGCAAAGCTGCTGGGGGACTCACTAGGTTAGGAAATTCAGCCTAAACACAGAATTCTCCCTAACACTCAAGCCAGTTGATGTGGGCCTCCTACTCCCGAAGGGACCAAACCCCATCGAAACTGTGGCTGTCCAAGGTAGCTCCCCAGCCCTCTAGGGAGGAGTCCGTGGTGATGGTAACCTGCGGTGCTGGTTGCCGGAAGGGCCTGCCTATACGCAGGTTGTAGTCTGTGCTGCACCAGACCAGGTCCTGGTGGAGATGAAGTGGGATGCTGACCAGCTCAGTCTGGGAACCCTTCTCCTGATTCCAGGAGGCTGCGAAGTGCAGCTGTAATCGCCTCATTTTGAGCCTTGTGTATTGCACTGCCAGGAGACATGCCGCTATAATGCCCAGGAGGTTTGGTACCACCAAGCCGAGGTCACTGCTCTGCTGAGGAAATGCCCAGTGGCCCTCTTGATGTCTGTGATCTTGTCCTCCGAGGGAAAAACTCTCTCGAAGCTCGTATCCCAGATGAGGCCCAGGAACGTTAGAGTCTGCATAGGCTCCAGCTGTGTCTTCTTGAGATTGCTGGAAAATCCCAACACGTATAGAGTATTCATGAGGGCGGCAGAGGTGTGGTGGACTGCCTCCGGAGACCCTGCCCTGATGAGCCAGTCATCTAAGTATGGATAGACCTTGGGCCCTGAGAAGGGCTGCCAGCACGATCATCAGTCTTGTAAAGACCGTGGGGGCTGAATTGAGTCCAAAGTGTAGAACCTTGTATTGGAAATGAAAGCCCATGACCCTGAACATTAGAAAGGACCGATAGGGCTGCCAGATCGGGATGTGTAGGTCCACATCCAGTCTACCATGCACAGTGTCTCCGCTATAAGCGCTGGGGTAACCATCTTGAACTTTTGAAGAGGAAGGGAAAGGCTCAAGGTGTAATGGTCCAAAACAACTTTCAGGCCCGCCCGGTTTTTCTTGTGTATGGCGAAAATCTGTGAATAGAAGCCCAGACCCGGATGGGAGGCTGGGACTTCTTCCACTGCCTGACTCTCTACGAGCGAGCACATATCCGCCAACAGAGTTTGTGTCCCAATCTGTGGGAGCGGAAGGGAGGCGAGAGTGGAAGGAGGGATAGGTCGGTGTTAGCCCGTGGACACAGGATGCAGGGGTCTGTGAACCTTGTGTGCCAGCATTGATAGTTGAGGGCAAGCCTGCCCCCCACCGGAGACACGTGGATGGGCGTGTCATGCCTTTTTTCCCTCCGAGGCTGTGGAGTGGGACTGAAAAAAAACCTTGTGCTTGAGCCGGTGCTGTCTCGGAGACCTGTCGGGTTGCCTGGACAGATGTTCCTGAAAACCCCAGAAACCACTGAAGGACCGACCCTTGTCTGACCGCTGGTGCGTCTGGCTGTACGCTTTAAGAGTGGCCTTAGTGAGGATGGATAAGAATTTGGCAGTCTTTGAACTGTTCTTATCCAGTTTCTCATCCGTGGTGGAATGGAACAGGTCACCACCCTCAAAAGAGGAAGGTCCAGTATGCGTTCCTGGACATCTGGGTTGAACTTGGTGGCCCGTAGCCAGGCGATCCTTCTCATGTCCGTAGCGATGCAAACGGCACGGGCTGAAGTGTCAATGTGTGCCACCGTGGACTCCAAATGTCTTGCGCTACACCTTTAGCATCCGACAGCCCCGCCTTGAAGCTAGCCTGGCTCTGTGCTGGAAGTTCCGGAAGGAAGTCTGCGATTTCACGCCAAAGCCTCTGGTTGACAGCGGCGGGCATAATATCAGCATTAGACTGACGGAAATTAAGGGAAGCGTTGGAATACATTTTATTCCTATATGCTTCCAGGACCTTCTCCTTACACAGGAGCGCAGAGGCTGGTGTAGCTGAAGACGATTGTGGCTTAGTACTTCAAGCGAAGCTGCGGCGATCAATGAGGCGTGTGGCTGAGGGTGTGGCGACAGCAAGAGGGGGTCCCCCCTCCAGTTACCTAAACTTGGCATTGAGGCGCTAGTTGGTAGGCTGTGCCAAATAGGGTATAAGCCATCCCTTTTTGCCCAGTGCCACAATGTCCTTTTGCATCGTAATCCCTGTTCTAGCCGAGGGAGGTAGAGTGAGGACCTCTGCTAAATCCCCTGACTCTGGTTGTTCCACCACAGGCTGTGGAAGACCCAAGTATTCGGCCAATCCAGCGAGCCCCTCAGGAATGCCTTGGTTGACGACAATGTATCCGGATCCTCCTCGTCGTCCGTGTCCACCAAGGTGTCCTGCTGGTCAGGTGCAGCAGGAGGAGTGCTGGGCGCCGGTAGCTGTGGCGTACTGACAGGGGCCGACGGCTGTGGAGCTGCCAAAACCGTTGGAGGGTTGGGAGCTGGCCAGGGCAGCTGGGGATGCACCGTGGGCGGGGCCGCTGGAACCATGGGCTGCATAGCCATGGGTGCCGACGGCAGGACTGCAGCGAGCATGTCCATGATCACATCCTTGAGGATGATGCCCATCTGTGGAGACCTCATGAGGGTCAGAAACTTCAATAACCTGTCTTCACAGGCCAGTGGAGTGCTTGAAGGCACAGGCATGGACTGAGGCCTGGACACACTCTGCCTTACTGTCTGCATGGTGTATCTGCCCCGTGGCAATGATGGATATGCCCTAGGCCACGTGCCCCGTGAAGACCAGTCGCACCTGGAAACCCATTCCCCCAAAGGGGGGATGGTGTCAGGAGAGCCACCATTTTCTCTGGGCGGCAGCCATCTTGTCAGGCTGCACGCCACATGCCTGTGTCGTGGTGCTTGCCGCGCTGGGCCTGGCATCTTCCAAGACTCTTCGAGGTGGAGGTTGAGGCCTACCCTGCACCTCATGACGAGTCCTGGTAGGCTGATTGTCCTTGGCTGTGTTGCCGGTAGTGCTGCGTACAGGCGCCCCCTCTGACATTGGTCTGGTACTAGGGCATAGCCCCTCGGGCGTAGACCCATTAATAGAACCTTGAGGTCCCACAGTGATGTCACCGGTAGGATCTTGGGACCCCAAGGCCAGGTGGCCGGTAGCTGTAGCAGCCTCAGTACCCGCCCTGGTCCTAGAACCTGAATGGTTACTCGCGCTGGTGCGCTTCCTGGGAAAGGAGTCACCTTTGCGGGGTGCGGATGAAAAAAGTGCCCCTACCTTGGGCCTGGACTTATGCTTGAGGAATTCCTTCAAGTCCTGCGGAGGTGAACTTCCGAAGAGCTCCCTCCACCGACCTAGCCTGTTCTTCAGAGCACATGGTGTAAGCGTGTGGCATGCAGAGCAGCCTTCCCAGCTGTGGTCGGTGCCAAGGCAGCGGAGGCAGAGAGCGTGGGAGTCGGACATAAGAAATAGCCCCTCGCAGGCTGGACATTTGCTGAAGCCTGCTGACGTCAACATGTGCCGCAGCATGGCGCCAGAGAACAGAGGTATCTGAATAAAGACATGACAAAGACAAAAAAACACTTCTCTGGGGAAGAGCGCATGGAATTACTAAGCTGGAGGCCCAACCCAGGAGCGCTGGTGAAAGCGGTCCATTCACGTTGACGCGGAAAGAGGACTGGGGAGTGGCGCCGGTGGGCGGAGTCAGGGGAGCGCATGCTCCCAGGGCCACACCCGCATACCTCAATTTAAAGGGGGAGAGGATTTCTGGTGAAAACGGTTCCGTCTCCCGACCCTAGTGAGGAATGCCCATACAGTATGGAGGAAAGGGGACGGGACGGGACGTAGGAGTACATTTTCAAATGAAAATGCTACCACACCTTCCTTTTGTGCTCTTTTCCTCAAGTAAACAAACACGTTAAAGGGGAACCACTCTTCCCATTACTAGAGACCATCAGAACATATTTTCAAACAGAACATTCATTTTCATAGAAGGCTCTGGTTTATCCACTGGAGTCCAGCTTTACAGTTTGCGTATGGAAAATTATAAACTCCTTAGATTCCAAATACAGAAGGTATTTATAATCATGTTACCAATTTATTACAGGATTAACAAAACTGTTAAGAATCCGTGTTTGCCTCTGCTGTTTCAGCCAATCAAGCTAGTAGGTGCTTCCCGCTTTTTTTGCTCTTTGTCCCGAGAGAAAGATGAGGCACAGTGCTCCTCAGGGATGGCACACCTTTTATTATGTAATAATTAAAACATGCCACTCTCCGGCCGTGTACATTCATAAGAGTGTTCTAGACTGAGGTGTGGTCTGGCATCTTCTGCACAGTTTACTAAACATGTGTACACATTTAGAAACCCACTGGTAGCAGAGGTTTTATTTATCATGAGAACATTTTAGGATGATCTCTTTTGGGAGGTTGGTTTAGAAATTATTTGCTTGTTGGGATTAAGCTTGTGTTTCCTAACATTTTCCACATCTTTGTGTAACCAGGTTAGCGTAACAAGCAGGAAGGTTTTTTTCTTTTCCCCCTCTTCCAAGCGATAATCCAATACTTAATAGATTCCATGAAAGAATATTCATTTTATTCAGAATATGCATCTAAACCTAGGAAGAGGGGATCTCGTCCTACATATATCATCCAGTGTCCGTGTAGTAAAGTCAGAAATATATATCTGAGATTTAAGCTCAACCAGTTTTCCATGTTGGAACATATGCAAAGGTGGGATCTGGTTAAATTTCTGGAAGGAGATTTAAGTTGTCACTTCTGTCTATGTAAAACACAGATAGAAACAAAGCACTTAATGCTATATTGCCCTTACTTTGAGGAAGTTAGTCGGACAACTTTGGGAGAATTTTGTCCAGATGAAACTGAGATTACACAAACTTTTTTTTGGGAACGGTGCATGTGTGGGACCAGTATGATGCTTGTTTTGGCATTGTCTAGGTTACTATATAATATTGAAGATGCCTTGTCAAACTACAATATGAGTTTAAAGCAAAACACTAAGATTGACACAGTATAATTGTTTTTATGTTGTGCTGATTTGGATGGCCTTTTAGTTGATTTTAGTTGCATATAATATTCTTTTGAAGACTGCAATGGTATTTCGACGAAATACGTGAAAGTTAAGATGAAAAAAAAGGAATATATACAATGTTAGTAGAATGAATATGTATGAAATTTAATAAAAACTTGTTTTAAGTATCTAATGTCTTGATATGTTTTAAAAGTGTATAATTCTATGTAAACTATAAACAACTTGCACTGAAAAGGCAGATTCTTCTAACGAAAAAAAACATTTTGGGACGGGTTTGTTAGCTGGTACCACGCTCCATTTTCAAATGAAAATGTACTATGTTTGAAATAAAGTGGTGGAGAAGAGTGGCAAAACAACTTTTAAAATGTAAGATACATTATTTTGCACCCTCTCATCTACACCCTTAAAGGAATAGTGTGCTCAAAAATATTATTGTCCCGAGCATTCGGGCATGTGTTTTTAAGCATACGTTGATCAATCGTACAAACATTTCCTATGCATCTTACCATAGTTTTCCTCACTTTTAAACATGCAAAATCAGGCAGCAGGGCGCGGCCATCTTGTGCTAATCTTATCCATTGCCGCATCGCCCTAAGGTGAACTGCCCTGGCGGCACTAAATCATATCCCCTGCCCCTGAAGCCGACATCACTAAACACATACGGCCCATTTCACAACGCCAATGCACGCCTCGTGTCAACGTTCTCTGCGCTCCAGCTAATGACATGTCTCCATGGAAATGGCAGGACGCCCCTTTCCTCAATAAGTATAAACAGACCGCTTCTCATCAGACATCAGAGTTGCTTTTACAATCGTTTTACTGTCTTTTTTTGTGTATCCTGTGGCTCGTTTCTGCTCTGTTCAGCTGTTTGTTACTCGTTGCCCGTGCGAACAGATACTAGTACTATCATTACTATCTATTTTAATTTTGTCACAATGGCAACAATACAGCCCTACCCGTATGAGCCAGAGTATACTGAGGCGGAATTAGTCGAAAGAGAAAGATATGGAAACGATGGGGCTTCGGACGACAGTTGGGAGGACGAATCACCGGATCAAGAGCCTGAGCCTAGTCGCATGGAAGTCGCTTCCATCTGGTGTACCTGCAATCGGTGCAAGGTCATGCCAACCGAGGAGGAGAACTGCTGCTGCCGGGAAAACTCTGGATGCTTGGCCTACATATCGGAAGACGAGACACGGCCACGATGCGTTACGGAGCTGCATGACTTCAGGGCAGCCTGCCTCACACGGTCCGTGTTGAGGATTATGATTGTGCTTGTGAACGAACTTCGCGCAACAGTTGACCCTCACAATCCAAGTAACGAGTAAGTGTACTCTAGATTTGATGTCACTTTGACCACTGAGGCCACTAACATTTCTTGTTTGTCTCAAATATTGTCATAACTTCGATCTATCACCGCCAAATTAATGTAGTCTTGCAATTCTTTACATCACTCGCAATTTGGGGGAATCATACTGGTCATCTTTTCTGTCTTTCACGTACAACCAAGAAACAATATTTCTCTGGCCCCAAACGTTACGGAATGCATAGCTATTCATTTTTGTAATGTGTCTACACTTTAAAGCCCAAGTTGATTGATCCATGAAGTAACATTTGTACTGGCAACTATGCCATAGGGTACAAGATTGCATTTTCAACTAAGGTTTGATACACTTATGTTCATTTAAATGCAGTTTGTATGTTTCTCTTCCACAGGTGGTACAGGCTGGTGGCCTATCATGCGTTTACATGGTGGCTCAATGGGAGGCTTGGATACCGCCTTCGAGTAAAACCCGACTGTGTCGTTGGTGCCATTAGAGCCACATTCCCCAGTGACAGCGGTCAGTACAGGGGATTTTCACACACTGTGCTGCAACCCAAAGTATATAATGTGTAGTACATTTGTGCCATCAACATCAGCAACAAAGAAAAATACAACTGAACTTTTATGAATAGTTGTTTCAATTTTTCAGTGAATCAAGCACACGCTCACTTGTCCTGGCAGGGCTGACTGGGAACAGCTGAGGTGCCAAACACCATGTACACTACAAAGGTATCTCCCGTGCAGGGGGCATTGTTCACATGGCCTCCCCAAACCCAGTCTCCCTTGAGCAGTGCTCCGGGCCTTGTCTGCACGCCTCATGCCCATCCATCTCCCCCCCCCATTATCAACAGCAGTTCACACCTGTGGATGTGCGCTGCCAAGGGCGCTTGCAGGATGGGAACGGCCAAGGTGCCAAACACCATGTACACTTCAAAGGTATCTTCTGCACAGCGGACATTGCACACATGGCCTAGCCAGACCCAGTGTCTCCAGGGAGGCTCCCTTGAAGCAGGCCGCGCCCCTGCTATCCACTTAAGACCACGCCATAAACACGTCACTCATTCACATACACACCCACTTTTCTAATTCTTTATAAACCCCTTGATATTTATCATGAGAACATCTGTGAGCACTGGAAGTCAACTCGTGATCGTGCTACCTGTTCTCCTGCTACTAACTACCCTGCTTGCTGAATCTAACGGTTTGTTGGTCAAGGTAAGGGCAGGTCACCTAATCATCTCGTCTTGATCTCTAACTTGCTATCTATTTCGAACGAATGTTTGCAGTAATGTAATGTTCATTCATCTCATTGCCATTACCATTGACTTCTGTTTAATTTCTTCTGTTCTCGATATATAGCAATTGTCATCAGTGTCAATTGGGATAGAATTGCATCCTTCGCGGACAGTGTCTATAAGCATGTTTCCTTTTGATGCATGAAAGTACATTCAACAGACGAGTAACGTGACGATTTGCGTCACATCAATCAATTCTGTATAAAAGTTATCCTAGTGTATAGTCTACTAGGATACACAGGTTTTATTTCTGTGACCAAAACAAACATTGCATGGAAAAATGTATGATATAATTCCATCTTTCTCATGCATTCATGTGAAATAATGTAACTATGTACTTTTTTTTTCTTTTTATTTTCTTTTTACAGATTTTTCAACACTGCCTGCTTGTACGGTTTACGGTTGCCGTTCTAAGACCCATATCAAACCTAAGGGCACATACATTCCCAAGGAATATAGATCTAATAAGAGAATGGGTCAGATATTGTGTATTTGCGCCGGGCGAGCTTGAAAGTAGAGCCCAGGATGTCTTGGGAGATTTGGGCGATCGATTCCGCATTTGCAGCCTGCACTTTACCACAGATATGTACGACCAATCGCAGTACACGAAGAAGCATCGACTCAGAACGTCTCGTCAATTGCTTCCAAATGCAATTCCAACTCTATTCATGCACACGCTGCCTCAGGTGAGTCACGGTTCATGAATTAGCTGTAGGCCTTGGGGTACTGAACAGGCAACTACATGAACGGATTGGTGCTTTCGGTGTAAATGTTTCTTACTAAACTTTGCATATTTACCAGATTGTATTGCTTTATAACTATACCCCATTTTGCTAGACATCTCTCCCTGGTTTAAGGAGCATCGTAGAAAATTATTTATGAACACAGAAAACTATGCCATAGTGCCCTTCGAAATAAGCATAATCTTTTCCTAATCTGTTGCTTCACATGTCAATTCTTTTAGGTGAGCATATTGAGTGAAGCACAGACTATCGGTGGTGACGACATCACAGACACGTCCAGTATACCAATGGTGAGCCATACAGACTTGCTGAAGTTCATATTCTTGAGAGTTGGATCTTCCCAGATATCTAAATTTCCCTTTACTACTTCGTGTCAATGCACTGAAAATGAAGGAGCAAGATTCTGCATCCAATTCTTTTCCGGAGTCAAAAACAACTTTGAGCGCCTATCTGGTAGTTTTATTTAACTTTTCGATTACAGGGGGCGCTGTTGCGCACGTCGAAAATGGCTGCTTAAACCCGAGGCTCTCGCGCTGCCTCTACATCCTGAACTAATAAATCCTCATTCTGGCTGACTGGTTTGCTGCAATTTGGTTGACCTGCTGCGGCCGGGGTCCTGCACGGGCGGTGGAAGTTTGAGCCCGAAATAGTCCTGCGTTTCCGAGATCTACCCCCACGAAGTTCCTCCGACACGGGCGGTGCTCCCTGGCCGGCTCCCGGCTCCGGAGGATTCCACCCGAGTGCCGCGGCTGCTGTTTCTTGGGGCCTGCGCTGGGCGGAGCTCCCCCTCCTTGGCGCCGGAGCCTGCCATCGGACGGAGAGGACTTGGAGGCCCGGTGCCACGCCGGATGGTCGATCTGTGTCCCGGCCCATTCCTAACCCGTCGCTGCTGTTTTGGACCCCCTCCCCTCGCCCTGATCCTTGCGGCTTCTTCTGGTTCGCGATCCTGTTGCCGCATAGCCCCGCGAGCCGGACGGGCTGTGGGTGGTGCTGTGGGCGCCGCTCCATCTTGAAACCTGGTCCCACTGGCGGGCGTATGGCCCCCTGCTCTGCCGCCTGCTCCCCTCGGGGCCCCTCCGGCGGGATCGACCGCTGGACCCGCAATCCTGCTTCTTCTTCGGGCGGCGTGCTTCAGATGCGCCCGTGCTGCTGAGTGACCGCTTCCAACCGGGCCGGGCACCTGAGACGCCTGGAGTGCTCCGCTCGACAGGTGAGGCGGCGTCCGGTTTGCCTCCAGAACTTCTGATTCAGGGCTGCGGTCCTCCTGCCTCTCTAGACCCGCAGTATAGTTGCTGGTTGGGCTGCAATCCACTCATTGTGCTGTGACGGATCCCCGCTCGATATAACTACTACTAGTTCTTCGTTAAATTGGATACACGGCCGATTCCTGCTGGTGGGTACCTCTGGGAGCCGTCATACCGAGTGTCCCGAGGTGAGCTGGACATTATTGACACGGGAGGATACAATCCATCCTTATCCCGCATTCAGTTGAGGTCCCCTCGTGTCCGCTCCCGGAGGTGGTGGCCTCGACCCTGCAGAGCACCCGTTTCAGATCCAATACACGAATAGAGTTGCTACGATCATGGGGGAACCTGGCAGATCCAACAGAGCCCCTAAGACCCCTGGTGGCAGGAGGAGGGGCCCTATGGACACATTCACCAATGCGGTCAGTCACTCTGAGCCAGTTGACACCCAGCGGAACGAGGGTGAGCAGGGCGGGTGTGAGGTGCTAGACAGAGAGGATAAATTGGCCATGCTAGTCCAGAACGGCTTTCTGGCTGTAAATACCAAACTGGATGGGATAGTTGCTACTATTGGTTCCCTGAAGGCCAGAATCGATAAGGAAAGCGCGCGTGTCACTGAGGCGGAAGGTAGGATAAGTACTACCGAAGATACTGTTGGTCAACACAGTCGTGACATAGCTCATATCAAAGACACTATGAACAAGCTGCAGAGTAAGTGCGAGGATCTTGAATCTAGGTCCAGGAGGAACAATGTCCGAGTGGTAGGTTTGGCCGAATCCTTCGGCAAGGGCCAAATGGAGAAAAATATGGAAGAACTGTTTAAGTCCTTATTTGGGCCCAATGCATTGTCCGAACACTTCCTTGTCGAGAGGGCACACCGCACCCTAGCGCCGGCTCCCAAACCTGGGGCACCACCGCGAACTGTAATTGCTCGTCTACTAAATTACAGGGACAGAGACACAATCCTTCGTTTGGCCAGAGAGGCGGGCACGCTGCTCTATGAGGATAATCGCATACATATCTACCCTGATTTCTCCGCCTCTGTTCAGGCTAGCAGACGCTCGTATGAACCGGTCAAGAAGCTCCTCAGAGAACGGCAGATCACATATGCCATAATGTTTCCGGCCAAAATGAGATTTCAACACGCTGGTAGATCGCACTTCTTTGAGAACCCATCCGAAGCCCTATCATATATTGAAGCTTCTATACCCCTCCCTCCAAGAGGAGAGCGACCTGCCCTGAACAATGGACCTCGGCCAGCAGACTAGGAAATGCACACCTTCATGTTTGGCACTGAGCTATTGTGGTCCCCAAGGCATGGGCCATTCTGTTCTGAGATTACAGTCAGCCATCTTTTGTGAGTGGTGGCGGAGACCTGGGATGGCGGTCATGTGAGGCAACATGACTACCCCGGGAGTATTCCACAAGTTTGGGGTTGCACACTGTCGAGTTGGGGGAGACGGTGAGGGTGGCGGGGGGGTTAGGGGAGGGAAAGGTTGGGACTGTTTGTTTCGAACCCTATGTTGTAAAGTGAGTAGGCCCCCCCCTCTACATGGGTCACAGCTTTGTGAAGGTTCTTTTGGGAAGTTCATGTTGGTTACTGTTGATACTAGTGGTCTGGAGCTCACTGACACGGTCTGAGATGCATGATACTATGTCTGGGGGTTGTCCGTTACTACCCACGCAATCCTTTCGTATAGCTCTCCTCACGCTCTTGTTATTACCCGTAGGTTACATTTCCTGTGAAGGTCTGTTCATGCTTTGAGGGTTAAACTTATCTCATGGAATGTGAGGGGACTGAACAATCGCTCGAAAGCCAAAAAAGTGGGAAATTACGTTGTCAGACATGGTGCCCAAATCATTATGCTACAGGAAAGCCCTACTATGGGAAATGATAATGAGGTCATCATGCCCGGTTGGGGCAAGTCCAGGTTCTATACCAACTATTCATCCCAGTCCAGGGGGGTTGCCATTCTTATACACCCGAATCTTGGGCTCCGGCTTGAGGGCCATAAACTGGACCCTTTGGGCAGATACGTCCTTGTCTGGGGCTCGATATTGGGCCAACGGATACTGTTGGTCAACACATATGGGCCTAACATTGATGATCCCACCTTTTATGCTGATGTATATCAATTGATCGCTGCTGTAAATAGCCCTACCATAATCTGGGGAGGAGATTTCAATGTTACCATAGACCCGGTGCTTGATAGATCCAGCACAATTGCGAGAGCACCTAGCAGGGCCTCTCTTATGGTACAGGATGTTCTGTCTCAGCTTTTCCTTGAAGATGTCTGGCGGGTTCTCCACCCGACTACGAGGAGTTACACGTGCTACTCATCGGTTCATGATTCCGAATCCAGAATCGATTATTGGTTTGTCTCCCCCTCTCTAATTGCTGGTACAAAGGCATGCGAAATACTAGCCCGTACACTATCTGACCATGCCCCTATAACACTTGAGGTCGCTTTTCACAATATCCCTAGGCCCTCTAGGAGATGGAGGATGCCTGAGGGATTGCTGAGGGACCCCGGGACGGTTGAGGGGCTTCACACTGAGATCGCTGAATTTCTTGAAATCAACATAGGCTCAGTCGATAAATACTCCAGGGTGTGGGAATCCTTTAAGGTCTGGGTCAGGGGTGCGCTATTGTCTAAATCTTTTGGCCTTCTTAAGGGAGTCAGGGCTGAACTGGCCCTGGCTGAAGGCAAGCTGAAACTACTGGAGGACACTTATTCTCGCACCCATGACAAGAACATATTGGCCGACATACAGACACAACTTCAGGAATTCAGTAAGTTGGCCTCTAGAGAAGTGCAGTACATGGCATCCCCTGTCCAAGCCCGCAGATATGGCGAAGGAAATAAAGCGGGCCGGTCACTTTCCAACTTACTCAAACAAGACAGGCACCCAAATCGTATTACCAGCATACAGACGCCTGGGGGTACGGTTGTAGTGAATGAAGACGAAATAAATGCTGAATTTGCGGTGTTCTATGAACGATTATATAGTAATAGAGATACTAAATCCGCCACCGAGATAGGAAAATACCTTGCGGCACTTAAGATTCCAAAACTCCAAGAGGAGACCCGCCTTGCACTAGACCAGCCTCTTACTACAGATGAGATTGTTGAGGCGATTAAAGATTTAACGTCCAATAAAGCTCCAGGATTAGACGGCCTCGGTGCTGAGTTCTACAAAGAATTTAGTGCAGAGCTTGCTCCATTGTTGTTGCGGGTCTGGGAGGAATCCCTTCAATGTAACATACTACCTCCATCCATGAGAGAGGCGTTAATAACTGTTCTCCCTAAACCGCGCCGTCCCCCCCAAGATATGTCGTCTTACAGGCCATTGTCTCTCATTAATACAGATGCCAAAATATTCGCCAAAGTACTGGCCAGCAGGCTTTTGCCTGCGGTCCCCACATTGGTCCACCCTGACCAGAATGGGTTTATCCCCGCTAGATCTACGGCACTTAACCTACGTAGGCTCTTTGGAATACTGCCCCAGGTTGACCCAGGTAGGAACGCTGTTGCCGTATCATTAGATGCTGAGAAGGCCTTCGACTCTGTCTCCTGGGCCTACTTGCTGGCAGTGTTGGAGTCGTTTGGGATGGGCCCGAACTTTATTAGATACGTGCAGTTGCTTTACATGAAACCCGGTGCCCGGGTGCTAACAAACCAAACAATCTCGGATATGTTTCTGTTGGGACGTGGCACTAGGCAGGGCTGCCCATTTTCGCCTATATTATTTGCCCTGACAATAGAACCAATGGCAATCGCGATAAGGCTTCGACACGCCAATAAGGGCATTAACCTGAAGGGAGCCACACAGCTAATATCCCTATACGCTGATGATACACTCTTATATATTCGTGAGCCCGAAAATAACCTACCCCCCATACTGGCAGAGATTCAAGAATTCACTACATACTCTGGATACACCATAAACAAGGATAAGTCGGAGGTCTTTCCTCTTACACCGGCAATAGCCTGCCCTGTCTCTCTGGGTGGGCTGAAGTGGTCCAGCGAGTCCATCAGATATTTGGGTATACTTGTCTCACATGGGAAGAATAGATTATACACTGATAATCATGATGCCACGTTACAGGCCTTGAAGACTAAACTGTTATTGTGGGACCGCCTTCCGTTATCATTGCATGGCAGGGTAGCAGTCCTTAAAATGGTAATCCTCCCCAAATTACTGTACATGTTTGTGAACATACCGATTTGGCCGGGAAGACTATTTTTCACCAAACTTAGGTCTATGGCCACGGCCATCCTATGGCATGGACAGACTCCAAGAATAGGGTGGGACAGGATAACTAAACCATACTCTGCGGGTGGGCTGGCGGCCCCTGATTTTGAACTTTATTATCATGTATCCCAGGCCCAGTTCTCTAAATATTGGTATTCCAGGGATGGGGGCCCCCCACATGTAGATGTAGAAGAACTTACCACGGTACCCACGAACATACAGCCTGTCATTTTTGATGATCGTTACAGGGATTCATGTGATTTTAACCCAGTCAGTAGTACGGTCGCAGCCTGGCGGGCAATATTCAAGAGGCTGGGACTGTCGTGCCTGTATAATCCGGAGGTCTCCCTATGGAGATACCCTGGTATCCCCCCAACATATGACGCCTGCCTGCGGTCGGCCTGGGACCCTGACGACGAGATGTGCTTGGGTGATATGTTTATCGAGGCAAAGTTCGTGACCCTTCAGCAGATAACTGGGGCTCTGGGCAGGGGCCCACTTAGAGTTCTGCAATACTATCGTATGAGATCGGCCTTTCAGAAATACTGGGCGTCTTTCCCCGATGAACCCCCTACACACCCTTGCGTTCAGATGATCACATCCGGAGGCCGCTTAGGTGTGTCCAGTCTATATGCCATGGTACAAGCACACTCGCCCACGCCTGGTCCTAGCAGAGATAAATGGGAGAAGGATCTTCAGATCACTATTGATGATAAGACTTGGGAAAGGTATTGTTCACATACCAATAAGGTTTCCCTAAATGCTGGGCTACGAGTAATCCAATTTAAAATTCTCAATAGATTGCACTACACCCCGGCCAAGTTAGCCAAGTTTGTCTCAAGCGCTCCGAGTCAATGCCCAAAGTGCAGAGCAGACTACGCTGGCTCGTTCCATATGTACTGGAGCTGCCCGGTGGTGGCTGGGTTCTGGAGGGAGGTGGCAAATATACTAGAGGAGATCACACAAATCCCCCCGACGCTGTCTCCACAGAAATATTTATTCGGGGACATCGGAAAATGTTCCGAAAAGACCAGAAGACTGTTTAATGTCACATGTGCAGTGGCCAAAAAATGTATTCTGCTTCAATGGAAAAATCCGTCGCCACCCACTGTGCAGCAGTTTCTCCGAGAACTGGTCTATGTGAATGAGGCTGAGGAGCAGTTTGTTCTCACACGCCCTTCGGCCTGCAGACCTAAGGATATTTGGGGTCCCCTTAGAATGTTCCTTTGTGATATGACCTCTGATGGTGACAGCGACACTTAGACTCACCGCTTTGGGAAAATGTATACTATATGTACTGTGTTCTTCTGCAATACCGTACCATGATGATTGCGATCTGTATGATGAAGCTCTAGCTGTGTTTTGTGTTTTTCTCGACCACTAATAAAAAGAGTTTAAAAAAAAAAAAAAAACTTTTCGATTACAGAAATAGATTATGGATGGAATTTTAGATAATATGAAATAGTTTACGCATCCTGTCGTTTGTTTACATAATGTTTCATTTGTGGGTTATTTATATGTACCATTGTCCGCATCCGATTGTCTCTGTTCCATTTCACTGTTTTCATCCATACTAAAACAAGTACTGTGTTACAGGGGGATGCTGGTACTTCTACTACAATTACATCATCCTTTGGCGCTGGCCCAGAGTATGAGGTATGCGTACTGACAGTTCCCTTGAATGAAAGAAAGTAAATCCTGCATCTGATATTATTAGACAGTGATATTCATATAAATGTGCAGTTTTTCAAACTTTTATAATTTCAGTTCTAACGTTACAATTTCTACCCTAATGCCAAATACAATGCAAAATGCTTGAGTGCAACATTACAATCAGTAGGTTTTGCACAGTGATCTCTGATAGAGTATACTTGCCATCAATCAGGTGAAATTCAAAATGTCTAAAGTGCTATATGCTGTATGTTGGGTTTACATTGAACATGTTTTTACAACCCATCACCTAGAGGCCCACAAGGAAAAGAAGTATAAAGACACAGACAACAAATGAAACCAAAGATGCTGTGTTAGGCAGATTCCTGTGCAGTTCCCTTGGGGAACACTGCAAAAAGATTAAGACTACAGGAGTAAGCAGTAAACCCAATTGGTAGCAGTCTGCACCACCCAGATTTACCTGGTAGCTGTGGCTGAGCAGTCAGACCTCTCTCAAGAAGAGTAGGGCAGTATGTAGAGCATACACAATAGGGCCAAAACACAGTAGAGCAAACAAACACTGACCAGAGCTTTGTATAAAAAGTATATAGTTATTTATTTAAAACACACTTTAAGGCATATACTAGCACTCTCAATCAAAAGCAGGTTAAAACACAGTCAGGTAAAGTATACACACCTCCCTTAATAACTATCAGACAAGTCAGGGTTAAACCACTACTATTTGTTAGAACAGACGTGAGCGCTTAAACAAGATGGCACTCTGATAATGTAGTTAAAGGGAGAGAAAAAGGCAGAGCATAGAAGTAAAACAGTTCCCAACACTTTTAAGAGTTCAGAGCAAGGGGAGAAAGGCAGGTTATACTGTAGAGCCAAAGTTCATAGGCCAGGCCCACTTTAAATGGAGTCAAGCGAAATGTGCCCAGGATCACACGGTTTAAAGTGCACTAAAAGTCTTTGCAAAGTATTCAAAAGAGGTCGGGTGATGTAAAAGATATAGTTAGAAGGCCTGGAGCCAACACAGTTTAGAAGCCAAGGATTTAAGGGTCACCTTTAGCAATCTGTAGAAAGGGAGACTAGGCAGGACACAGTACCTTAAAGAGAAAGGAAGCTCCAGCAGGGGCAGTTGATCCTGGCAGTGGTTGAAGTTCGTGGTTCCGACCAGGGGAAGAGACGATCTCGTCGAGGAGGGAACGTGGAGTCGTTGCACTGCACAGGGATGAAACCAGCCGCAGAGTTCCCGATTAAAAGGTGCAGACCTTTTATTTGCGGTCAAACGTGGTGAGCTTGGCTATCCGGCCGCTGGGGTGCTTGGCATCGGCGATTCGACCAAGAGACATCTTTGGAAGGTGAAAAGGGCGAACTGGTTGATCCCACCAGCCCAGAGGAAGAAGACTTGTCCAGCAGAAGATCTTCTCTTGTCATCGGGAAAGTGGTGAGGTAGTTGCAGCAGGGCTTCACCGGTGGTGTCGTCGTTGCAGATGGCTCAGCTTCTTCCCTCTTCGGATTCTTAGGTCCTGTGGCGACTTCTGAACTTCCAGTCACAAAGGCCCTGCTTTTATGCAGAAAACCCCCCATTCATCAGCCTAGCTGTCAATCACACATGCTAAGTGGTGAGCCGGGCGGCTCACCACTGGGCCAATCAGAGTAGAGTGCGACTTGGGTTGCCCAGGCAACGCAGTCCAGGGTGCCAATTCCCCCCTCCACCCCTCCTGTGGAACCCAGACAGAGTGGCACCATTTGGAGGGCTTCTGTGAAGAAGCCCGCCAAAAAAGTGGAACAAAGGGCTCGACCTTGGTCAGAGTTACAGAGACGGACGCAAACGCCATTTTAGAATGGAGTTCTGGCAAAAAGACCCAACCGGTGATTTAATATTAAATAAATAAACCGGCGGTATCTTTAACATTGCACCAAAAAGTGGTGCGTTTAGAATCAATGGGAAAATCCCATAGAGAATATTCCGGTGGAATATTTCGTGTGGTAACCACTGCCACCAGCCAGAAACTCGACGAGGGGGGGACGGGACAGTGCCCACTCGAAAACAGACCCAGGGGCAATCGAATTACCCCTTACCAGTATTTCCACAATATGATGGTTTGTAGTGGTTCTGTTCACAATTTTGGACTAGTAAAGCCAATGGTGACTTTACATGCCCTGGGAGACAGTTGTCAGTCCCAGGGTATGGAGTCTACGTTTGGGGGGTCACTGTGACACCCCTGTGTTACTGCACTGAGGGTTCTGTGTAACACACATACCAGAAAAACAGATGATACCCTATGGAGTAAAACGAAACCCCATAGCCCATAAGCACATAGCAAGTCAAAGACATACCTCAAATCATGCCTAAGAGTGGGAGTAAAAGAGTCTCACTCTTAGCAGGAGAAAAAAAACAAACCCCAAAAATCCAGCAAAGCTGCTGGGGGACTCACTAGGTTTGGGAAATTAGTCTTATAAAAGAATTCTCCCTAACATGCTGCTTGTCAAACAGATTTCACCATGGAGCAACCATTATTTGAGGTGCGGCGTAGTACAGTCAATAATCAGACTCGAGTTGCTTATGCCCAATGGGCAGAAAATGAACTAAATGTGACCGCCGGCGAAGCGAACAAAGTGTTTTTGGACCATTGCTACAATATGAGAACTTGACAAGATGAAGAAGAAACTGAATATAAGGAAGATGCTTTTGAATTACTCAGTGACCTCTTCACACATTCTACACCTGCAAAAAAAGGGCCACCCAATAAACAATCGACATTGATAGTTTCCCCAATTTGTGTGCAAATAACACAAGCTGAAATAACAGACGCTGAAGCCTCAACGCAATTGACCGAGAAACTTGCCAAAGATCTCTACTTCAGTGTGTCCTGTTTGGCCGATATGTCCACCACAGTTGAGTCACAAACTACATTCATGCAGGACGATAGTCTAATAAAGGAGCACAAATACATTGTTATTTGACAGCTGCCTGGTAGAGATTATACTGATGCTAAATTGTGTCCATCCAGTGGGGCAGGGTAGGGGGGGGGGGGGAGGTATGCAGGCAGCCATTGGTGAATGACTTGTGCATCACAAGGCACTAACCTGAAAATCCAAGCCACCTGTACCCAGCTCCATGCTACATTTTCATGGTCCGCTCAACCGATGCTGGGCAAACTGCCAGCTGGAAATCTACTGTGTGCAGCAGCTTTACTTTTCAGTGGCTCTACTTTTAGTAAGTTGTCCAGTTTCTGTCAATTTGTGGAACTTCGTTCCTTTCTAAAACGCATTACTACAAATATCAACGAGAATATTTATTCCCTGCTATTAGTGAAGCCTGGAAAATGGAACAAATGTCAATTGAAAGGACATTCTCTGACAAACAGTTCAGGCTAGCGGGCGATGGACAGTGCGACAGCCCCTTATTTTCAGCAAAGTATTGCACATACCACTTTCAGGACATGGAAATGAAAAGAATTGTGAGTTTGGTGGTCGTGCAGGTGTCCAAATGGAAATCCTCACTGGCCACGGAGAAACATGGTTTTATAAAATCCCTGGAAGATCTCCAATCGAGGGGAATGCAAATAGACCTCATAGCCACCGACAGACATGTTTCAATAGCCAAGGCCATGCGAGAGCAGTTTTCAAAAATTTGCCATAGATTTGATTTCTGGCACGTTGCCAAATCAATAAAAAAAAATAAATCACAGCTGCTGGTAAAAAAAGGGCTCTGAAAATATTTTACAGTGGTCACAGTCTTTAAGCAACCATCTTTGATGGAGCTCCAAAACTTGTGGTGGGTCTGTGGAAATTCTACTTGAAAAATGGCGCTTGTTAATGCACCACTTTTCCAATGTTCACTCTTGGACAGAAAACCTACATTTTCAACAATGTGTACATGGACCTTTATCGGAGGAGTAGGAACGTTAATGTTAAAGGATATTTGTACCGTGCACCATCACCACCAGAGTGGTCCCCTTGGGCTCTGGCGGCTCTGAAAAAGGGAGGTGGGGGGTGAGTTAGTGGGAATAAGCTGGGGAAGTGCAAGAGAGCAGTGATGTGCTGTTGGCAGCCTCAGCCCGGTGGGTCCGTCGGCTGGGCTTGGGGTGTTTTACGGTCGGTAGTCGTCGTGTGCTGTTGTGCAAGTCTATGTGTGGTTTGTTTTTTTGTAGCACTGTAGTGAAGTTTGTGCGGATTGCTGTATTTAAGCTTGTGGTTGTGTTTGGTTAGAGTTTGAGGTGTGTATGCAGAGGGATGAAATTGTTAGTGGATTGGTTAGTTGGCATTGCTGTCCTTGCAATTATGTCTAAGTGTGATAGCGGTCTAAGTGTGATGTTCGCTATCATTCACCATTCCATCTGAGTGCGGCACTTGCTAATCTTCAACATCCTGTCTAGCTGTGAGGCAGGCCAGTGACCACGATTCCATCCCAGTGTGGCACTTGTCATCGTGCACAGTATCATTTAAGAGTGGTGCATGCTAACATTCATAATCCTGTCTAGATGCGACGCAGGCTAAGGTTAAGAATTCCATATAAGCGTGGCACATGCTAACATTCACATTTCTACCTAGATGTGACGCAGGCTAAAGTTAAGAATTCCATATAAACGTGGCACATGCTAGCATTCATATTTCTACCTAGATGTGACGCAGGCTAAAGTTAAGAATTCCATCATTTTTGCAACCTGCCTACGTCCTTTTGCGGAAGTTTTGCTTATCAGCCCAAACCCACTGCGGAGCGGTGAGCAGAGTTGGGAGCTGAGTTAAGGAGCAGTCTGCAGTAGTCCATCCTCAGCATTTTTGCAACCTGCCTACGTCCTTTTGCGGAAGTTTTGCTTATCAGCCCAAACCCACCGCGGAGCGGTGAGTGGAGTTGGGAGCGGAGTTAAGGAGCAGTCTGCAGCAGTCTGTCCTCAGCATTTTTGCAACCTGCCTACGTCCTTTTGCCGAAGATTTGCTAATCAGCCCAAACCCACCGCGGAGCAGTGAGCGGAATTGGGAGCTGAGTTAAGGAGCAGTCTGCAGCAGTCTGCTGCAGACACGTAGCAAGAGTACAATGGAGCCCGAAATGCGCCCAAGAGCGAAACCCGTCAGAAAACCCAGCTCGGCTTCCACCCACCCCACACTCCCCATACAATCCAGCAAAATGAACAACGACTTTGTGGAGGCGTGCGAGGAAAGTCCATATATGCCTACAAAGCCAGCCATCCAAAACGGGACGATCCAGACGACACCTAAACCAAATCACCCTATGTCGCAAACAACGGAGAAGCAAGCTCACACGCTCGCTAAATTTCCAATCCTAAGAGAAACAAGAAAAAGCGCATGCAACCTTACCGAGACCAACGAGGACCCGACGTCCACAACGCCAGCAGCGCTGTCAGATGACTCCCGCGTGACCAGGATGGAGCCTGAGGGGTGTTCAGGAGCCAACGCGGGTGAGGACCGCGAGCGGAGGACCGCCGAGACCGGAGAACTGGCAAGTGAGCCTCCCTTTCCCCCACCTACAACCGCGAGCAGTCCCCCACCCGCCAGCATTGCGAGCGTCCTCGGTGTAGGAGCTGTCAGAGGACGGCTCCTATCCAAGGCCGTTCGGAACGCTGGAGGCGAGGCGGGGGCGGGGCACAGCAAAGCAGTCAAAGGACAGCTGCAACACAACAAAGATGAAAGACCAGAGCACGCAAAAAAGGACGGCGTACACGGATCACCGCCCCCGCAAGACAGCGGGGGAAAGTTCTACTCACCGAGCCCCCTCCTCCGACAAATCCTGCAGGAGGGGCAAAGAGCTTAAGCCCCCAGAGATTGGCAGAGGCAACTTCTTCCTGCAAAATAAACAGAAAAACCCCAAACCCTGTCCTGAAACTGTATAATATAGACAAGTCTAGAATGGGCCCAACAAAAAAGGCACTAATGCACCGGCCAGGTAAAGACAGACTCCTTCGTACCGCCCGCACAGCCCAAAATGCCTTTGACCCTGACGCAGTTAAATCTACCGACTAGTCTCAAGGAGCAGGTCATTAACCAGCCCAACAACTGCGTGATCACAAGTGCGTCGATAGAAGAGATCTCTCACCTAGGGTCAGCCAATGACTCGGTAATCTCCGCAAGCAACCGTGAGGAAGAACAGCTGAAGCCAACACCAAAAGGTTCAAAGAAAAAAAGAAAATTAAATCAAGAAAAGACGCTAAATCGATAAAATCAAAAAAGACAGCACCCAAAAAAGGTTTGGGAAAGGGGGCAAACGAGCCAAAACCTATTCCAAACGAGTACGAGCTGGTCAATGTGATCAAAAGAAGGAGAAAGTCTAACAACACTCTTCCAAACCCCTTTCTCTCATGCCCATTAAAAGCCTTCTTCACACAACAATACAAAAGGAAACTGACCACAGAACTTGAAGTCTCCGATGCAGAGATGCTGGAAATAGCTCAGGACCAGACCCCAGGTAGCAAGCAGAAAATCACACTATCTGGAGCCAAAAAACTGAAACAGCTAGAGCTGCTGCAGCTCCCCCAGCGACTCTGGAAAACAACACTCTTGGCCTAAATAGCAAAAAAATGACAAAATAGGAGACAATGTCCTGGCCCAGGGCAAAAGTCAAATGAACAGCGAACTAGCGACATTTTTTTTTTTTAATGATAATACAGAATCAATACAACCCCAAACGACAGCACATCCAGTACTCGAAAAGTCCTCTGAGAAAGGCCAAGAAATGGACACCATTACCGCACCGACCAGCTCAAACAACCACCAAGATCAAAGTATTACAAAAGGAGTGAAAGAGCAAAGATATGAATGGACCAAATCACATCTGGCGATAGGCTTATTAAAGACGCCGCCATCAACGACTCTGGAGGGAGAGGCGCGCCAACATGAAATCGAATTACCAAAACAAAGACTTTCCAAAAGTCAAAAAACGGTTGTCCATGACCACAGCTTGTCGACGGAACATCCAAACCAAGATCCTCTGTCATTACAAAAAAGGCCTGACATTTATCTTTTCAACGCCAAAAAAACGCCACCTCAGCGATATAGCAGCAGGAATGCAGAAAGCTACCCCCAACGAGAAGCCGGACATGATCACAATTATGTCAGCAATGTCAGTTGTATTAGCACCCTTCTGCAAATTGTACGAGGCAATAAAAGAAGAGATTCGAGACAATACGGCAATCCTGACAAATATGATTACGAAAATTTCACACGTGGAGAGCTATCTAACGGCGATGGAAGATCTGAAAAACGGGCAAGCACAAACGCGGAACACAAGAATCGAAGAGTTGGAAAAAAAGATCGCCAATTTGGAACAGCTTCTCGACGTTCCGTCAATGGCACAGGATACGCCGCCAACGACGCACATGGATCCGGACCGGCTGTCAAAAAAAATGAATATACCGAGCACAAAACCAGTGCAGGAACAAAGCCAAATAAAAATGGATCAAAACAAAACAGAACCGCTGAAAAAACAAGGGTTAAAACGGTACATTCGACATCTACAACCGAAGAACCGAAAACACTCCCGACTGAGACCAAAATTGAAGAAATCATCATAATAAGCTCCCCAAGAACTACAGAAGACTTCATGCTAGACAAAGTCCTAATGAACTTATCACAACATATGAATCACAATGTCTCAATCAGCATAGAAGACGAACTTACGCCACCAAGAAAAAGCAAAGAGACGCCCAAAAGGGGCGACCTCACCAAAGTGTTAAAAGAAAAGGCCCACCTCGATTTAAACAGTGGAGCACCACAAGGAAAGCAACACGCAAAAGCGTTCAGGGAGAGAGAATAAAGTATACATAAGGAACACGAAAAAACCAACTCACCAAAAACCAGATGGAGAAGCAGGACAGAGTTTCAACTACAAAAAACAAAGAAAACAACTCGCCTCTTCAAACTTGAACAACAAGAAAGGGATAAAGAGTACCTCAATCTTAACCGCTCCACCGTTATTCAGCTAATGAGGAAAACCAAATCCCTAAGAAAGATCGTATCTGAAGATTTAAAGCGAGTAGAGCCTTACCACAGCGGAAATTTAGCCAAAGCATACTTACACGTAAAAGTAGAAGCCATTGAAAACATCGACAATCGAGCTTTCAAAGAAATCGAGCAGATGGGTTTCTTTCTAACGGAATTAAAATCCTCGAACAAAAAGAAAGAGGAGAGAGAAAAACCTGACACGAGACTACAAGAAAGAACAAGGCGTACAAACTCGCGAAACGAAAGGCAAAACACCCCCGACATGACAAATAACCAAAGTAAAGACATGATGCACTCAAGGGCAACTAAACGATACGATCAGCAGGAGTCCAAACATAATGAATCATCTGCAAAATCGGAAATACAAACGAATAACAGAAAATCGCTAGAACCAGTGGAAGACAGACATCCAGGAAACATCTGGTCCTGTCTACTCAAACTAGAACAACTAGACCCTAAGAAAGACCACGTACCCCTCAACCATCCGGCAATACTTCAGATATTGAACAGATCCAAAACGTTAAAGCACTTGAAATCAGAAGACATTAAACTAGTAGAGCCATATCACAGCAACAAAAGAGCCAAAGCTTTCATTCACATAGAATCAGAGAGCGGGAAAAAAAATCAATCAATCATTACGCTTTCTAAGAATTAAAAGAGATGGGCCTTCTCTTGACAGAAATAAAAAAACAGGAACGACAGTCGAAAAACATCCGGCCCTCAAAAAAACTCAGGGAACTAACCTCAACCACCACGACCAGACCAGAGTTGAAAGCCCGAGCAAGGACGAGCGCCATCGCTACCCACGAGCAGACACATATCTGAAGCCCGACGAGATCAAACGCACAGAAAAATCTTTCGACCTGGGCAAACCACAAGGCCCCTGGAATTGGCTGAAATCAACATGGAACGCGAACAGCAACAAATAGCAACGACCAGGGCCCGACCTCACAAACAGCAACGATTTACCTTTTACAGAGGAACGGCCCATAAACAAGCTTCTCTCCCTGAGATCTTGGAACACCCGAGGCCACGCACACCTAACTCAGTCGAGCGACGTGAACCTTGGCAGCTTTGACATACCATGTTTACAAGAAACATGGTTGATGGTAAAACCAACACTGGACGGCTTCACAGTACAAATCTCTCCAGCGGTAAAAGGTCTGCTGGGAAGACCATCAGCGGGCCTTTTGACGGCAATCAAAACAGGACTGGGCCTGAAAGAACCGAGAAAGTGGAAAGAAGATTACGAAATGCTGGTGACTGACTACTTGGCCCCAACGGGGCTCCAAACTGAGAGGAGGTCATCCTATTAAGCTAGCTATCATCAGTTGTTACTGTAACCCACAGAGGATGTCAACCAAAACTTTTTGCTCGAACATGGGCAACACGATTGACCAGCTCTATGAGGACTTCGATGATATTGAAATCCTCATCTGCGGAGATCTCAATGCAAACTGTAGTAAACTCCAAAAGACAATTCCAGCTATTAATAAGTACCAGATAACATCAGACCCCACTAGGAAGCGAGGGAAAGCTTGGCAGGAGCTAATCGCAGGAAGAAACATCCAAAACATCGACACCTTGTTCCCGAACCAAACAAACGAACTGAATCCGATCAAAGCACTCCACTCAGAAAATACCGTAAGAGTGAAACTAAGTCAGCAAGGAACCCTATCTGAAGAGATTAAGATAAACCGTGGGGTTAAACAAGGTTGCCCGCTGGCACCTGCTCTTTTCATCTCTTTCCTAGGCGACTTCCAACACTCTGAAACCGAAGTCAGGTGCTTCCCGCCGAAAATAGGCAAAACTCCTATACCAAGACTCTTAATCGACCAGACCAAAATCGGCTTGCAGCGAAAACTGAACAACTTGGCCAAATACATCACCCAGAACTGCCTCGTAATCAATAAAAACAAAACCAAAGTCCTGACGATCGAGAAAGTACCCAACAAAAAAAAAGAAATCGAACCAACCACCATGGTTCCTGGAAAACGTCAAAATTGAATCAGTAACATCCATCAGATACGTTGGCGTAGACCTTGACAGCTCAAGTACATCTCTGACGATGCAAACTACGCTATGGGACAAAGCCAAAAGACTAACAGCACAAATGCGTCTCATCGACAAAAAATTCGGCAAGTTCTCCTTGATCCCGGCCATAAACTTCTATAAAGGCAAAGTGATCCCAGCCCTGACCTACGGAATGGAAGTTTCACTCTTCATTCCACCCAAAATCTGGACCAGATTAGAAGTACTTATCTGGAAGGCAGTTTTAGGAGTCCCCAAATCAACATCAATCAGAAGAGAGCTTGGCCTAGTATCCCTCGAATCCATGGTAGATCAAGCCGCCATGGGCTTTTTTAGGAAAACTATCTTAGACGAGCCATTGCCTGCCTTTACTATTATCAAAGACGAGATGGACAACGCTAAATGCATAGCCCTGAAAGAATGGACAGAAAAGAGGAGAGAGCAACTTCAGGAAATAGCGTGTTCAGATAAAGAGCTCAAAGAAAATCCTGACAGAATCAAGCAAAAAATGGTAATGATGGATTGGATACGAACTCTCGAGCTTGCCGCAAAGAATAAACTCCTCACGCATCTCCCTCCGACTTTCAACAAAGTAAAATCCCCAATTAAATACTGCAGAAAATTTCCCGACAAAAGAAAAAAAAAACTGCTCATGAAAGCAAGATTAAATTTACTACCGACTAGAGAAATATTAACCATCAGGGACGACCCTGACAATAAAGAATGTCGACTATGCAAAAACACGGAGAAGAAGGAAACGCTGGAACACCTAATATTAGATTGCCACAACAACAAACAAAACAGAACAGTCCACCTGCTACCGCTGATTGAGAATCCATGGATATTCCAAGAAAACGAGTTATGGAACAGATTAATATCAGGGGAATCTACTAGGTGGTCGGTGGCAATGGCGAGCCTTATTGAGATAACCTTCAAACAGATCGGTGACAGAGCTTCACCTACACATGAAAAAGAAAGAAATAATGGGGTCCAGCCCACAGTGATAGAGGCAAAGCGCTGATAGACTTAGGATCGCCACGTGGAACTTGAAATCACATCCCTCCATAGAATCACAAAAAGATGATGAGAGGCTTGTAACTCCAGTAAACCATCAAAGCTTTTGATAAATATATCAGGGTTCTCCTAAATAATAACAAATCGAAAAAAAAAAGAAAAAAAAAAAGAATTCCATCTAAGTGTGACACATGGTAACATTCATAATCCTGTCTAGATGCGACACAGGCTAGGTTAAGAATTCTATCTAAGTGTGGAGCATGCTAACATTCATAATCCTGTCTAGATGTGACGCAGGCTAAAGCTACGAGTTCCATCTAAGTGTGGTGCATGCTAACATTCACATTTCTATCTAGATGCAGCGAAAGCTAAAGTTCAGAATTCCATCTAAGTGTGACACATGCTAACATTCACATTTCTATCTAGATGTGGCGAAAGTTAAGAATTCCATATGAATGTGGCACATGCTAATATTGTTACACCCGTCTGGATGAGACGCAGGCTACTCTTGTCCGTTCTCTGTGGGTGTGGCACTAGTTAACATTGGCTAGTATGTGAATGTGTAGTGCAATGTAGCATTTACAGTCTAGCCAAGAGTGGATTTTAGTTTGTGGTCACAAATCTCTCCAAGTATGGAAGGTGTAATTCTATGGCAGTCTACGTTATGGAAAGGTAAGGCAAGGGTTTTCTGGAGTAAAGTAATTGCTCTACACCCCACCCATGCCACACTTACATTTTTGTTGGTGTCTGTTGGCTTCCTTTGCATCCCCTGCGGACACCTGCAGACACGTCTTGGAGCCGCCAATGTAGGAGTCGCCCTTTGCCTTGGGGCCCTTAGCCGAAGGGTGCTGCCGGGCAGAGGGCTGCCCTGGGGAGATCATGATATGGAGAGGTGGGACCAATCATGGGGGACGGGCAGGATTTTAAATTGAGCACATGCGTCGGAGTGGGTCCGGGAGCACTCGACTGCGTCCGCATTGTAATGGCGGTGAGCAGGGTCACTACGGTCGTTAGACACACAACACCAGGGAGACTGGCAATTACGGTGCGCGGGTCGGGTGGGAGGAGGAGAGGCAGGAGAAGACTCTGCAGGGCTGCAGGGCATGGCAAGGCAAACTTCAGTTTTTATTTATTTATTTATTTTGAAAATGGCCTGAAATGGGTCTGGGAGCCAGGTGCAGACTCTGGAGAGCTGCGGGGGTATGGAAACACCAAACTTTCCATTTTAAAAACAACATATGGGTCAGAATGGGTTCGGCGGCCATGAGGGGTGCTTTACTCACCTGCGTCCGCGTTGTAAAGAGGAAGATGAAATTATCACTAAAAATCGCAAGAAGAAGTGGTTGGTTTCATCTTCACCTCCACACAAAGCTCTTGAGAAGATCGTGTTTGATAAAACTATCAAGAGATCTGAAGGGACTCTCAGAATTCTGTCACATGGGAGTTTTGGAGGTGTTGCACAATAGGTGCCTAAAGTACAGGCCCAAGAGATTGCATTTTCGGCATAGACAGAATGCAATATCAAACATTACTAGCGGTATTAGTGCATAATGATAACGTAGGAAGAGAACAATGGGGGACTGCAGGAAACTTTGGGATGCTTAGTTACACAATGGCCTTTGCGAAAAGAAGCAAAAAATGGGTGGTCAAGCCAGTATACCAGGAAATAGAATTTGATTTTGTGAAAGATCTCACTTTGACTGTGTTGGACATGCATACTCATGGAATCGCTCATGATTTTGTTCCTAGGACACATACATTGCCACAAAACATTGCAAACATGCCCTGTCCACCGAAAGCAGACCTCGTGGAAGAGTTAACTTCCCGGTTCAAATGATTAGCAGCTATTTATTTGTTCAAGAATGTTTATATAAATTGTCCAAATAAAGCATCCAAATTGTATTTTCTAATGTATCCTCTTTGTCAATTGTCCAAATAAAGCGTCCAAATTGTCTTTTGAACTGTATCCTCTTTGTCCATTTTTCTTTCTCAAAAAGTGCCTTTTTGGAGGATGCCATACAGTGTAACGCCGTGCTTTCACACTTCCCACTTTGGTCAAGCTCTTGTGGGCCCTTCACTGATCGGGGGAGGGTCAGATGGATATCAGCATGAAAGCAACTGCAGGGTCTGCAGTTACCTTACCAAACATGTGTCCAAATAGCTGAATAAATATGTGTACCACAAAGGAATGAGACCTAGGCTAGATAAGAAACTTGGCACACAAGAACTGCTGACTGTAAGCAAACAACGCATGAAAGGGGGCTGTTGGTGTGAAATTGTCGCATTCTGACCTATATTTTTATGGTGGCATGTGTTAGGGGTCATTGCTATCGGATGCCTTATCAGAGGGGCCGATCTTTGATTTGCGGCCTTTGGAGTGTTACGATTTCAAACGCAGTGGGGATAGGTGGCAGTGTTGCCAAAATATATGACCACTCCTGATTAGGTATATGGGAGGTGAATTTTGAGGTGGTGTGGGGGTAGTGTCTGGGGACCAGATGCGTTCAAAGGGAACAGGGGTCATGGGTTCAGGGGACAGCAGCCTGGTAGGAGGGGGTTGGAGATGGCATGAGTCAGTGAGCAGAGATGGATTGTGCACTAAGGTTGGAGCAGGGCTTGCTCCGACATTCTCGTACGAGCCCATTTTGTCAGGGCTCGAGACTTGCTACTTGCAAAAATGAATAGCTGCATTGCCAGGAGACGGGCTGAGCTGACAGGTGGTGGGGGCTGCCTGTGCGAGGCACTGGGAGAGTGAGCAGTTCACCAGAGGGCCAGAGGGACTCTAAAAATAAGGCATTTGGAAGTAAACTAACTGTTTTCATTACAAAAAGTAAATCCCTAGAAATTTTGCACGGCATTGGTGGATGCCAGCAAACAATTTGTTTGTTTTTTGAAAATATTTCAAATGCCACGTTGGTCTGCAGGGCTATTTGCTCCCATGGCAGTGAAGGTCAGCGCGTTTTAATTTTGTGCGTGAGCTGTGCACACCCACGCATCCTACACAGTATAAGGTTCGATTGTTTTTCGTCCTTGGAAGAAAGGGAGGATTCGGAATGGAATGTATGAAGGGAGGGAGGTGTGCAATACTGTCAAATATGATAAGGTTCACCATTCCAAAACTCGACAAAGGAACATGTAATTTCATTTTATGAAAATTTGTTGATCTGAATGGACACTCAGCTTTACGCCGAGAGAATGTAAATGCCGAATATTATGTAAGTTTGACTTTAGACGAGTTTATAGACGAACGAGTCAAGGTTTCATTTTCTGACCGGTGTTACTGGCTTACATTGTAATGGGTTGTTGTTTGTGGCATATTGCAACGACACGCAAAAACAACCTGTGTGTACTTGTCTTTGTCCCGGCACATTGTCTGTACATCACCGAAATGCATGTAGTCCTTGTCTGGGTTCCCCCAGGTTCCACCAACGCCAAATTCTATGCTAATATTCCGTTAAAATGCCATCTATGTGTTCTTCGAATTCTTCCATCAGCTTTCGCATCCCATTGCGAGCTAAACATACTTCATAGCACTAACCTCTCAAGCACATCGTAGGCTCCAACTTTCCACAATGTTTTCTCTGTGTTTCCATTGTTTCACGTTTGTGTTCATCATTAGTTTTCACACAGTGCAGAATTAATGGGAAAATTGATAAATTAGAATAAGGAACGGCTACTGAGACACATTTATGTTATGTTTTCTACACAGCTACATCCTGCCATTCTGTGAATGTCATTGTTTCCAGATACCAGTTGATGGCTTCTTCAGAAGGCAGTTGCAGATACACCTAAATGGCTGGATTTCAATCACACTGTTTTGGGACGATCGACCCAGGCCGATATGCCCTTTTGCGGTACCAGCGTTAAGAAGCAACCTGACATTGTTTACGGTGGTCTAGCAACAAGCTGATGCGGAAGCCTTGCGATTCACGTTGTGTCCAATGCGCTTCTTATACCCAAAGGAACAATGAAAGAAATTACCAATGTGGTTGAATATGGAAATCGGCGGATGTTCTCTGAGAATTTATTGTGAAATAATAACACATTATAAATTGCAGAGTATTGCGGTTTCCTTTAAAAATAATGTTTCGTATTCAAAATTGGGACGTGCTGTGCTGTGAGAGGATGTGTGTTGATATTCCGGGTTCTAAGTCAACTGACGTCAAGACATAGGTGATGACTGGGCGCGTTTGGCTACGCTGCCCAGTAACGTCATGGAGATAGGCAGAGAATATCGCTAGGAATGGTGATGTCAGCCTTAGGGGTGGGGGACATGATTTAGTGCTGCCAGGGCGATACGGCAACGGATAAGATTATCACAAGATGGCTGCGCCCTGCTGCCTGATTTCGCATGTGTAAAAGTGAGGAAAACTACAGTAAGGTGCATAGGAAATGTTTGTACGATCGATCAGCGTATGCTTAAAAAGACATGCCCGAACGCTCGGGACAATAATATATTTGAGCGCACTATTCCTTTAACAGGCTTGGCCTGGATGGTTGACATGACAAGCAGATAAAGTTGGGGGTTAGATAGCACATGAACTATAGTGGAGGTGGAAGAAGAGAACCACTTCAGCCATGGGGCGAAGAAAAGTATACCCTTTAGATACAATTACAAAGCTGTTAAAGTGAAAATCTAACAGAAGCCTTGGATCGGGCCAATCCGATTTAAAAAAAATATATATTTGTGTTTTGATTTCCAACTACAATAGAAAGAAATCTTTCACAATTACATACAAAATCATATAAAAACATACACATTTTATAAAATAATAAAATTATGCCAAACATAGCACAAGTGGTCTATACAGAGGGGAGAAAGACAAGAATTAAGGTAAGTATGACAGATCTTTCCTTACCCCGATCTTGTACTTTGTACATATGTCACGAAAGCCTATTACCAGGTTTGTCGGAGACAAGAGACGAGGGAGCTAAGAAGAAAGCCTTTCCTCCAACTAGCTTAAACGCTATCATTTTATTTCCTCTTCTCCTCCCCCTATTTCACCTAGTTTCTCCACAATTTTGTAGAGCAGATCACATAAGGCTAATATGCGGCTCTGTGCTTGACCCCCCCCCCCATCAGACTGACCCAGCAAGCACCCATGCCCTGTACCATGCCTATAAATCTCTTCTGATCTTCCTCAAGAACTGTACAGCCTAGGACCAAATGCTTGATCGTTTTTTACTGCGGCCCTACCACATAACCTACAGCTCAAATCTGTTGTTAAGCCATACCAACTACCCACCCTCTTGAGTGTTGGGCATTGATTTTCGGAACCGCAGGTATAAGGACCTTCTTTTAGAACATGGAAAAATAAGGATATACCTCTGAATTTTGTCTCTCCTATATACAAGTCTTGGATATTCCTTATAGAGGCTGGCTTGTTTTAGTCATGTCTTCTGATGTTTTACCCCAGTTGTAGTCAAACAACTTTTGTTTTACTTTCGACTGGTTTGCAAGCAGCTCTTCTGCTGTTGAGCCTATTTTCAAAAGAAGTTTGGTCATCTCTGCCTTCATTCTGGTGATCTAGTCTCCAGAGGTTCATGTCTGTTCTAGCCCCCATTTTTCATACAATGAGTGGGCTGGAGGATTTAGTAACTTTGCATAGGTTGTTAGTTTTCTCCAGTCAGCCCTTGTGGCAAGTGAAACTAATAAAAACTCATGACGTATGATTGAGTTTGGTATTGATTCTGATAACCTTAGAGTTTCTTACCAGAGTTTTCCTTGGAATGTGTTTAGGTTCTGTCTCAAATCATTAAGGTTAATGTCCAACCCATACAGAATCGTGAGCTCCACCTGCATCTGGTAGAACCGTATAAGTGGTAACAATGAATAACCACATAGCTGAGCATATACCCGCCTCATTTTAGAAAGAAGAGGGCCATATCTAGAATTCAAATAATTCACCCCTCCCACTTTCGATGTTGAGTTTAGTACCTTGTATCCCAGATATGTTAAAGCTCTCTAGAAACTCATCACCTACTTTCCAAAACCATACTTTTAGGTCTTTTTTTGGTTGAGATGATGTGTATTCTTGATTTTATCCAGTTTACCTTCAGATTATTTTCAGCTGCGTAACTGTGGAAAAGCGCCAAACTTACGTTGCAGACCGATAGGTTTGAGGTCGAACACCAATACATCGTCCGCAAAGGCTATCCAATCCAGTATTGTTGACCCCAACTTCACCGAATTTGTAGTTCCACCCTCCCAGATTTTACCTATATCTGCCGTGTACAGGTTCTAGAGAGTAGGAGCCACCACTCATCCTTGTCTCAATCCCACTCAAGTACCTATTTGGGGGGGTCATAGTTCCTTCCTTGTTCAACCTCACTCTCATAGTTGTATTTGTGTGCTGCAGTGTTAGCATTTTTACAGATTCAGCAGGATCCCAATTCTCAGCAGTTTTTCCCACAATCGACCACGACTAACCATGTCAAAGGCACTAGTCATATCAATTGAGGCCACATAGATGGTCCCAATAGATTTCTTCTTCACCGCTGCTCTCATAGGCGCTAGTGTGAAAGCATTTCGAGGAGTCTCCATGCCTGTTCGGAAAGCTAGCCGACACTCGGAGAGTAGGCCTCAGATTTATTTCTCTTTTCAGATCCCTCAATAACATGGTCCCAAAGATTTTACTAGTGGAATCCAATAGTGCTATGGATCTAAAATCTGATTTGCATCCCTTCATCTCAGTGGGCGAGCACAGCCCATTTTATTGCGCAGTAGATAAAAGGCAGTAACGTGGCATACCAGTTGCAGAAGAGTTGAGTGGTGGCATATCTTTAAAGGGCCTTTAAAAATAAGGGAGTTTATTTTTTATTGGATTGCATTGGCTACAAGCTGGCAGTTGATTAGGGGTCTCAACGGAGTAGTGCATCTTTCAGAGTTACTGGAAAGAAATACTGAAATGAAGCTTCCGAAAGGAACATGACTTAAGTGGTGTTAGATTACTAACGTTACTCTGCACCAAAGTTTCTGTGAACCTAAATAATACTTCTAAATACTTATTAAAACATATCTATTTGATTCATAGAGACCAGTAAGAAAGAATCAATTATGTTTGGCTAAAATCCTCACCAAATAAGCAGGGTAATGCGAGTCAGAGGCCTGACAGTCCCCCATGGCCTTAGTGGACTGTGCAATCCAGGAAAGCTGGACTGCCAGGACATTGTTACCAGAGATGTGAGCTACCTGGAGGCAGCACATAGTGGTTGTTGCAGAGTTCCCTTCCTAATCCAGGCTCTCCATAGACAGTTTCTGAAGATACGGACTATGGTAACATAAATTTGCAAAGGGGAGAGGCTCTCAGTGCCACAATGATCAACATGATGGCTGTAAAATAAGCCCATGGACAAATCAGGAGAGTCTAGAACCCGGGATCCTCTCCCAGAGGAGTCCATCTGTCATGGGGTACCTTAGTGGAAGTTGCACCCTAAAGGATCAGATGTGAGGTGTAAAACCCATGTGGAGCCTGCTGGACCACTCTCTGGTCCCACACACCTGGAGGGCCATTGCAGAGAAAAGTGAAGACATGAGGCTGTAGAGTAAAGACAAAAGGGATGTACAGCAAGCAAGGCACCTCTGTGGCATCCTGGCAGCAGGGATTCCTGTTGGAACCTACCATAGAAAGCCGCGAATCTACAGTTTAGCAGAATGGGCACAGATTGTACCACCACTGAATGGGTGCACACTACAGGAGGAGAGCAAAGGAAGGAAGGTCGGACATCCACCAATATCAAAGATGGCCGCAGAGGTTTTTGAAGCCCCTGGGATGCTGGAATCCCTTCTCAGCTGGTGCAAAAATCATAACAGAGGCAGAGTGATTCTCTGTAGGCTTCACACAATGGAAGCGAGAACCTAGCTTAGCAGGGGCCCTAGTAGATGGGCCCATGTTAGGAAAGGCCTAACTAGAGCCGGGGCAGGTTCGCGTTTAGAAAAAAAGAGTCACCCAGGAACAAGGCAGCAACCAGAAAGGCAAGCACCAAGATCAGACTCCATCAGAGCAGAGGGGTTCTATGAAAATAAGATGCCTGCAAGAGATCAAAGGCCAGAGAGGTTGGAATGTTTTATACCCCGGAATGAGCTGGGACCACTGGATAGTCTACTGGACAATTTGTCCCTGGAGAATGAGCTTGGCACTATATCCTTGGAGTGTGGGCTGAGCATCATATCCCTAAAGAATCAGATTGTCACCATCATATTCTATGGAAGAGGCGGAAATTAACCAGGCACTAACCATCCATGCTATATTCCTGTGCCACTGATTAAGGCAAAGAAACCATTCGGGGGCTATATCTTTGGCTATACGGAGAAAGGATGCTGAAGGAGACCAGAATACCTACAAGAAAAAGTACCCAAACAGCTCGTAGTTTACCATTCGAAACAGCGTTTGCTTAGTTCTAAGACAAGAAAAGCCCATTTAGTTGTAGATAAACCCCTTATTGCCACAGGAATTTATTCCAACCTTATCCCCACAAGATAAAGAATTAAAACTCACACTTTAGAATAATGTATTTCTTCAGTCCGCTAGAGTGCCTGGAATACAGATAATCTAAACTCATGAGTAAGTCCTGTACCTGCAGCAATAATATGTACATCAGAAATATGATTTTAAGTCCTATACCAATGTCCCATCCTAAGAGCTGGGATGGCTAAGGGGGTGAGGTGCCACGACCTGTTCTGTGATGTAGGGCTAGCCTGGAGGATCCACCCATCACCAGTCCAGAGAGAAATGCCAAGTCAATTAGCCAAAGGGGACCCCAAAGTAGAGAGAACAGAGTGAAGTTCTTGTTATGTAAAATAAAATATGATGGCTGGCCTTTTCCTCAGAAAGTTGGCCCAAGTCATAATTTCAGAACATATCCCGTCCTCAGACCTGTTATACTACCCTCAGGGACTAAATCCCCTTACAAGTTCCTGAGGAAGGTAGTGGGGGAAGCCATTTGGACCACAGCCAGCTAGGCAATGCTGGACCCTGGGATGCTGTGTGAAGTATCACCTGACCTACCATACCCTGCCCTGGATGTTTAGCAGGAGCTTGTAACATTGGTTTACCAGTTACCTCAAACACCTTTAACCATACCCAAAATCAACTAGGCTCATTCACACACCTGAGAACATGTGGCCCTTTATCCTCAAAGTCTGTCTTTTCAGATGTTAGTGGGACTCCATCACCCATGATATCTGAGGGCACAGAATGTGTTTAACACCAGCAGCACAACATTAGAGTTGCCAAGCAAGGAAGCATTAAAAACGTTCAAGTTGTATTAGAAACATGCACGTGGGAATGCTAGAATAAGGGTAATACCTACTGCGGTCAACCAACTTGCTCCTAGCACTGCAGCTGGAAGGCACTTCAGAGCTTTATTTTTCATTCCAACACAGGGCTCTGCCAAACGTGGTGCTGATACAGATTTCTTTTAGTCACCAGAATTTTATGGAACAATGCCAATCTTCAGACAATAATAGGCATCTCAGTAAATGTTTCAAGGCTGAGGACCGTTTACTGGTAACTTTGGTTGGTAACTATAGATTTTGTACATGGCCGCAGTGAGGAGGAACTAGCCAGGGCAGCTTGACCAGCTTGGAGCAAGGAGAGCACATGAACCTGTAGCCGCAGACAGTCAAAATACACTATAGTTTCACATCGCAGAAGGCAGAGAAGACTGTTGTCAGCTCGCTGGTGTGGACCCACAAGCTAGGAATGAGAATGCTCGCTTGAAGGAATGAGAGTGACTGTTGCCCTCTACGCAGGGAACCTGCAGGACAGAAATTGAAGGGAATGAGACATCCAAAATGGCGAAACAACCACCAAAAAGCTCAGTCTGGGGAACCATGGCAGGATAATAATAATAATAATAATAATAATAATAATAATAATAATAATTAGGCTTTTATATAGCGCTACAAACCCTCAGGTATCTGAGCGCTGCTTATTATTACCCACGGTGTGTGGTGCTCATTTATCGACCTCGGAAGGATGAAAGGCTGAGTTTGGCCCCGCCGGGATTCGAACCTGCGTTAACAGGCTCTGCACGGGTGTCAAAGCGGGCGCTCTACTCGCTGTGCCACTTGACCGGCTTGACCGGATGCCCAGACTAATAGGAAGAGAGGAGAAAGAAGTTTCAATTCTGTTAGCCAAACCCCATGCTCCAAAGGTTGAGCCGAACAGTGTAGTATGATCACTGATCCGAGGACCGTAGGGACAAAGTGGCTTGGTGTTTAACACAATGTGAGGGAGTTCAAGAATGGAACTCAGTAATTTACTAGAGTGGCAGAGTGAGCAGGAGAGAAGGCGAGGTGGTGGAGTAGATCGAGGAATAGAAGAGAAAGTGAAAAAGGAAGAGGAGTATCAGAGGAACAAGGGGCAAATGTAAAGACCTGGAAAGAGACCTGGGATGCATTAGAAGGAAACAAAAAAGTGGAGGAGGGTGGAAGGCAACTCTCAGTTGTACAGGCTGGGGGGAAAGTATTGGAGTGGGAGAAGGAAAGAATGAGAGAAGTCAGGAGGAGAGTCAGTAAGAGAGCAACATAGTGCCGGAGGAGGAGGCTGAGAGAAAAACAGAGCAGTGTAAACAAAAGGGCAAGAACACAGAAACCCCACCCTCCTTTTGGCTGAAATCGAATTTAGGTGTGCTTCCAACTGTGCATCCACCACTTTTTTGCACTGCTTTTGAATGCTATTGGCTAAATCAAATTTAGGTGTGTCACCAATCTGTTAATGATCTGTATACCTAGACATTTCCAGTTTGCTCCCTGATCTCTGACTGCTTGGCCGCCTGGTGTGTTCGTACTGCTGCATAGTGCTCGACCCTCTCCCCTCCTATCCTCCGGCACCCATCCCCCCCTCTTGTCTCTGCCCACATGGTGCTTTCCATCTCCCCTATCTTTTCAAAACTGTTTCTCCATCCCCTATCCTCCCTCTCACAAATTCTGGTCAGAAGAAACTAAAAAAGGCACTCTTCAGCTCAAACCTTGGTCTGCCCATCGCAGACACCTACATCAGTGTTTCCTCTAGACCGACTATCACTGACATTCTCTTTGCTGTTCCTTCTTCTAACCTATGGGCCCCCCCATATGGTCTCTGTCCCTTTCCCCTTTCTCCTCCTCACCCATTACTGGTGGCACCAGGTGGGAAGTGATCTTGGCTCACTTTGAATCTTCCAAATGCACCATTAATGTCCATCATAATGTATTATCATGGCTCAGGGCGCTCAGTCCAACTTCTGCCTTCTTGACAGGTGTCTTCTTTCTCTTTTCAAATTCCCTCCCTCTCCTTCTGCCCCTCCTTCCCCCTCCCCCACAGTGGAGGCACCCCACCTCTGTGCACCTTCTCGCAAATCTTTTAAAGGGGGCAAGCAGCATCACTTGGGTACCCTCAATCTTCGCTCTGCTATTAAATACCCCTCTGAGATCTGTCACCTCCTTGAAGACCTTGAACTTGACGGCCTTGCTCTCACAAGACGTGGTTCAAGCCCACCTCTGTCACTGCTTTTGACCCTCATCTCCCTGAGGGCTACAAGATCCTGTCTAATCCCAGGCTCTCCCGGACTGGTGGTGGAGTAGCCCCGATCTTCCCAGAATGGGTTCCTGCCTCCACCATCCCCACTCAAACCTACTCATCCTTTGTCCATCTCACCTACCTTCTCTCTTCCTCTCGCTACCATCTACAGACCCCACGGACCATCCTCCCTCTTACTCTCAGAATGGGCCGACCTGGCCTCCTCTCTTGCCTCCTCCCCAAACATATCTTCCTTGGGGACTTCAACATCCATCTTGACTCTCAAGGGGCCACTGTTCCCTTCTGTGACCTCTGACACTCTTTCCCTCTCTATCCTTCAGCCTAGCCCAATCCACTCTGCAGGACACACCCTGGATGCTCTCATATCAGACATCCCTCTCTCTAACCCCCTCATTCCCCGCTCTCCTGGTCTGACCACTCTCTCCTCTCTTCCCACCTTGACCTGCCCTGACGCCTCTGCCTGCACTGCCAGTCTCCTTCTCCGTAATTTGACCGATGAAGCGTGTGTCAGCTAAGGCATTTGCCTCTTCCTTCATCCCTCCTCCACTCCCTTCATTAAACTCTAGTTCTGATTCTCCAAAACCCTTGACATCCTTGCCCCCGTCACGAGGAGCCGCATGAAGCCTCCCTCCAAATACAACTCGTGGTACGACTGACTTGGCTGCTCTGAAACTCAAGTGCAAAGCTGCAGAGCAGAAGTGGCAGGCATCTAGCTCATCCTCTGACAAAGTGGCCTGCCGCCTACTCCAAAGGCAATAACGTCCCTCCATCTGCTCCAAGAAGCGGGCTCATGTGCAAGCACGCCCCTCTGGAGCCACCAATAACACAGCTGAACTCTAAAATCTGCAAGGAATTTGCCAATCCTACTGAAGTTTCCTCCTCTCCACTCCTCCCACCTCCCAGACCCTCTGCTCTGCAGTGGCCACCCACTTTTCCTCCAAAATTCTGGACATGCTGTCCTCTCCGTCATCTACTGCCACTCCACCCGCACACTCTCTTGCCTACCTTGGCCCCCCCCATTCTCTCCTACTCCTCTCCAATTACACCAGATGAGATCACTAGAGTTGTCCACTCTATGAAAGTCTGCTCTAAACAGGTGTTCACCTGCTCCTCCAGAACCATCAAGGACAAGATTCCCCCCCCCCCCCCGTCGCTCCAGCCTTGGCTGACCTCTGCAACCACTCATTTGCCACTGGCTCCTTCCCTCAACCCCTCAAGCACTGTCTTTTGCACCTGCACCTAAAAAGCCATCTGCTAATCTTTCTTGCCTGGCTAACTATCACCCTATCTCCATCACCCCTTTCTTGGGTAAATTCATTGAGAAGCTGGTCATGCCCCAACTGACTCTCCAGACCGAAATGGCTGACTGTCTCCACAACCACCAGTCCAGCTTTAGGGCTGCCAGAGGCACAGAAACTGTTCTCCTAAACACTAGGCATCACAGACTGGGCACTGGCGTGGCTGACCACTTTCCTTTCAAACAGACCTTCCCAAGTGCAAATGGGCCCTTTTCGCTCCTCCACTTCACACTCTACCTGTGGCGTTCCTGGGGGCTCTATCCTATCGCCTTGGTTCTTTAACATTTACCTGGCTACTCTGGCCCTCTTCATCTCCACTTTCACCACTAATTTGCAGCGTTATGCAGATGAGACACAGCTCTCCTTGAAGCTGCCTTCCTCTATCTCCTCGTTTTCCTTCTTATTCCTCCTACCCGACTGCCTGACTGCTATTCAGGCATGGTGCTCTGCCAAAGTCTCTGTGTTAATGCCAGTAAGACAGAGATCTTTCTCATTGCAACGTCTGCTCCTTTTGCGCCCACCCCTTCCGACTCTCTGGCCAGACTCCTTGGGTCTTCTCCCCTCGCCGACTTGAGGCAAAAAACCTTTGAATCATCTTTGACTCTGCTATGTTTCTTTCCACACATCATGGACCTTGCGCCAAGAAGTCCAACTTTCAGCTGCATCTCCTCAGGGGCATTCTACCTTTCCTCACCTTCCTCCAGAAGTTCAACATCTGGAGAGCACTGCTTCTCTATAGGCTGGACTACTGCAACAGCCTCTTCCTCAACCTGCCTCTTACTTCCCTTCGTCCCCTTCAACTAATCCAGAATAGGACTGCAAGTCTTATTCTTGGCCTCAAGCCCAGGGACCGCATCTCTCCTGCTCTAAATTCTCTCCACTGGCTCCCGGTGACTGCAAGGGTTAAATTCAAGACCCTTTGCATCATCCACAAGGCTGTCTGGGACATGGGACCTCTTTACATTTAGCTTTACCTCCCTAAATACCTCCCGGCCAGAGTCCTTTGGTCTTCTGGCTCCAACTCCTTGCAGGTCCAATGTTTCTCCAAGCAGAGAGTAGGAGGTAGATCCCTTTCCTCGGCTGGCTCCTCCCTCTTGAATGGTCTCTCCCCCCCCCCCTCAGACTTGGGCTGGATTTTCTTAAGTTCCAGAAACCTCCCCAAGACCTTTTTCTCCTCTTCCTTCCCTCTCCCCAGCTAACTCACCATCTGCCGCCATGACTGGGGCCTGGTCACTTCAGTCATACAGGGGCCAGGACACCCCCTACCAATTCCCTCAGCATCCTTTGCCAGCACTTGCCCTCGGGGTCCCTTCCCCGGACTAGCCCAAGTTGGACCTCCCTGCCAACCGCACTCATCCTCCCGACCCCCCATGTTTCCCCTGGCGCTTGACGCCTTAGGCTTCCCAGCTCTTGCCCGCCCCCCACCCCTGCACTTCTACCTTACCCTGTCCATCCTGCACTTACCGCCTTGTCCGCCTTGTCATGCACTAGGATTGCCACAAGGTCAATATACCAGTTTTTGTTGTTCCACTTTTTTGATTCCCATGTCCCCCCCCCCCACCCCATCTTATCTTGTGGCGGCCTGGAAACACCTGTGTATAGGCCCCATACAAATGTCCAATAAATAAATTAAATAAGTAGAGGAAAGGCGGTGAAGAGAAGAGCAGTGAGATAGCAAGTGAAAAGGGAGAAACAAGGTAAAGGAGAAGAGGATGACAAGAAGAGGGAAAAATGTGGATTGAGTGGAGAGAGGAGCTTGGGACCCAGATGACGAATACAACTGGGGAGGAGGGAAATTGACATATACCCTGAAGGAAGCAGAGATTGGATGGGAAGCAGGAGTAAAGGCAAAGAGGAATTGAGGCGTCGAGACGGAATTAAAAACCAAGTTGGAGGAACAGCAGGAGGCGGCGGCAAGGAACCCCAGAGAGGCCCCACCCCACAAGAGGTCTACTTGAGAGACAGCCTGCCCTCACAGCTTTTACAAAGAACATGGCAAAATCTGCTGGAGGCATTGTTTTACCTGTGGGCCATTCTTTGGTCACATAGAAAGGACTGGCACAGCTTCACAAAGACTGTGGAAAGCAGATGAACAAACCCAGAGTTCCTCAAGCCCTAACAGGTGGACGGGGCAGCCCCAGAGAGCAACATCCTGTCCGTATGACGACATGAGGGACCATTCTGCCGAGAAATAAACATTTCTGGGTACACCCAACATTTTATCTTGACTGCCAGGAGGTAGAGGAGAAGGGCAGATAAGGGGGGCCTATGTTCCTTAAGCAAGCTAGAATTGCTCATCTTCTATTGGGGTGATTGTTCTGATACTTGGCGATCAGTCAACCATAGAACTTGCCTTATTTTGTTTGTAAAATAAATCCCTTTGAACCTCAATGTCCAAGTCCTGAGTTGTCGGTTGATCACTCAGCTCTACCCCAACCCCACACCAACATGAAACGCTTGGAACACCCTCTTTGGCGGGCAAGATAATGATACTCCTTAGTTTGAGTCATATTAGTGCCGAGATAGTGAATGGGACAGGAGCTCAGAGCTCAATCTCTACCAGGGAGGTGGGGACTTCCGATGCTAACCAGCAACAGCAAACTCCCCATTCCCTTACAACTGTCAAAATTGTCAACGGTTAATAGGAACTGTACATCCTTTTCCATTGATCACTGCATGCAAAATTTGGTACACTCAGTCTCAAACAATGGACTGCAAAATAATAAATGTATTGAGGAATGCAAGGTCACTATCAAAAGAACAGACCCCTTCCCCTTTTGGAGTATTACGCCAGGCCCCCAAATAATATGTACCGGAAAAATAGTGAGCATGGCCTTCATAATCTCCCTCCTCAACTTGTGTGATGTAGATGAATAAGATAACACTGGAACGCCTGCTTACTGGGGCACAATCAATACAACTCCATTGGCTTAAAGCCAATCATCATGTTCACAATGCAAGAGATATTTCCATGCCTTTGTTTCAGATCTCTACACTTCCGTGTATCAATAGTCTAATCACCCACGCTAAAGCTTCCAGTCCCCCAGGGTGGATGTTATCAGAAATCAATTTGCTTCCAATAATTTCTAGCAATTGAATCAGCACCGTGTAACGTCAGTTTACTTCCAAAATAATATGCAGTTTACAGACCTGTATTTCAGGTCCTGAATGCCTAATGCCACATAAGTTGCTGGTACTGGTATACCTCAACAAATCCCTAAAGTCTGGCACCAGAATTTCTTTTTCAGGGCATTTAGTTTGAATAACTTGTTAAGGCACCAGAATGTAGCTCCATATAGTACGATAGGGGATGTTGATATTGATATTTTATTTCTATTGTGCTCATTCACAAGTGTTTCAGAGAGCGACAAGGCAAGGGAGGGGAACAGGGAGAACAAAACAACGATCTTACTAGGCCTAGTGACATTGAGAACGCGCAAGTGCATGGGTTGGGGGGGGAGCGCAAGGGGGGAGTGGAAAGTGCAGAGCAAAAGGAGAACAGAATAATAAATACATAAAATAAATAATAAAAAGCAACAAAAGTAGTAGTGCAGCCAGCAAGTGGCAATTGCTGAGTTTAAGACAGCAGACGAGATAGGTCAGGTAGGTGCAGGAAGAGAAAAAAGGGGGGGCTGTATGGGTACAGCTACAGACCCCAGTGAAAGGGGTGGCCAGGAGGCAGTGTGGGAGGGTGAGCAGGAACCTGGGCCCGGGGGACAGCTGGTGGCCAGGTGCACAGTGCCAGGAGAGAACAGATCAGCAGAGGAGAGGGGTGGGGCAAAGGAAGAAGCAAAGAGGAAGGTCTTGAGGTGCTTCTGGAACCGGAGATGGTTCTCCTCAAGTTTTAGAGTGGCAGGGAGGCTGTTCCAGAGGGAGGCCACAGCCGAAGACAGATCTACCCCCAGCTCGTTTCTTTGAAAAACAACGGACCCTGAGGGAGTTAGAGGTAGAGGAGCGAAGAGCTCGAGAGGGCAAGTATTTGTGGAGGGATAGCGGAAGGTATTTTGGACCCAGGCCCCAAAAAGCCTTGTGGACAATGCAAAGGGTTTTGAATGTAATCCTTGCATCCACTGGGAGCCAATGTAGAGATTTCGGAGGTGGAGAGATACGAACCCAAGGCTTGAGGCCAAGGACAAGTCTCGCAGTCCTGTTCTGGATTAGTTGCAGAGGGCGGAGAGTAGAGGCAGGTAGGTTAAGAAAGAGGCTGTTACAATAGTCCAACCTAGAGAGAACCAGAGCTTGGGAGACAATGAGCTTCTGGGGGAAGGAGAGGAAGGGCAGAGTACCTCTGAGGGGGTGCAGGAGGAAGTTTGACTTTTTAGAGAAATCAGAGATGTGGGGGGAGAAGGAAAGTGTGGAATCATAGATGACCCAGAGGTTCTTAGCCTCGCAGGTGGGGGGTAGGAGGGCGGCCAAGGGAGGCCGGCCAGAGAGTGAGGGGAAAGGATGGAGAAGGGGTGCCAATGAGGAGGATCTCAGTCTTGCTGGCATTCAGGCAGAGATCATTGGCGGAACACCAATCTTGAATGGCAGTAAGGAAATCAGAGAGAGGGAGAGGAGTTGGCCGAAGGCAGCCTGAAAATGAGTTGTGTTGTCAGCATAGCACTGGAAATTTGAGCAGAAAATGGCAATGCAGTGGACGAGAGTTGCCAGGTATTGGTTGAAAAGCCAGGGCGAGAGGTTAGACCCCTGGAGAACACCACAGGAAGAATAGGTAGATAGATGATCAGAAGGACCCAAGTATGACCTGGGAGGGTAGATCAGAGAGGAAAGAGGTCAGCCAGACCAAAGCCTGACCGGTGATACCCAGTTTATCATGGAGACGGTTGAGCAGGATGGTATGGTTGACATGTCAAAGGCAGAGGAGAGATTGAGTAGGATGAGGACAGAGGGAATGTTAGAGTCAAGGTTGGAGAGCAGATCTTCACAGATATTCAGGATCGCAGTTTCCATGCTTCTGGCAGATCGGAAGCCAGACTGGTGGTCATGAAGATAGCCAACAGAATCAGAATGGAGGTTAAGCTGGGAGATGGCCAGCTTTCGCAGGAGTTTGCCCGGAAAGGGAGTAATGGAGATTATGCAATAGTTAGCCGGGCAAGAAGGATCAGCTGTGGGTTTCTTAAGAAGAGGGTGCACAAGGGAGTGCTTCAGGGGGCAGGGCGAAGGATCCTGAGGCAAAGGAGTGGTTGCAAAAATCAGCAAAGGCCGGAGCAAGGGTGTCAATGTGGTCCTTGATGGTTTTAGAGGAGCAGGGATGGACCTGTTTTGATGAGGCTTTCACAGATCAGACTTGTCTAGGGGAAGGTTTCATGTTGTACTTCCAGCAGGGTTTCATGTTGTACTTCCTATTAAATATGCGTGACAGAAATAATCTCAGTTCTCGCACTAGCTTGAATCAAACGGTGTCTTTCAGAAAAGGTTTATGAAAAATGTCGGGCCGCAGTAGAGTACACTAACTCTAAAGCTTCCTCATCCAAAATACACTTTAAAAAACCCTTTCCTCTGGAGACTGTTTTATCTTCGCTGGCAATGAAAAGAGGTCTACGCTTCCAATTTGTTCAGTGGCCACTCAAGCCCCACTTCGTGGAGATCTAGAAATAGCATATTATGTGCACATAACAGTTTACAAAAAAGACCTGACGTTGGGGGGGGGGGGGGCACCAGGTAGCCAATTAATAGGCCTGTATATCAACAAAAGCAGGCTTTTGAGCATTACGTATCATAATTCTCTTAGTGCTGGCCTCCACTGCTCCCAGTCATACTCTGCACCAAGTTTGCATACATCTTTAAAGTTGACAAAGCAGCAGTACAAGGCTCAGACTAAGGCATACCCATTAATCTACATTTCGTCAAAATAATCCAGCATTTAACAATAGTGCATAGTCAATATCCCTGGCCAGAGTGCTGCCTCGTGGATTGGGAACAGTGCTACCCATGGAGGAACTTAGAAGTGTTTAGAAGTTAAACACTTAGAAGTTAAACAATCCGTAAACCTGTGTTTCTAGAGAATAACCATTAACACACCAACCCAGGAATTGGATACGCCGCAGGGGCAGCACTTTGTCAAACATACCTTTAAAAACGTTGCCCTAACATCTCGAATTCTCCTACACTATAAGCGTGGGGACCCCACTGATAGCTATTTATATTTTTTAGACTAGCTTCACAGTGACCGTTAATATCCATATACCTCATTCTACTTCTTGGTATCTGTTTCAGCAAATCTCCTCTTTCGAAATTATAGATTGTGCATTAATACTGAGACTTCCTTCAGATATGAATTGTGTTATTGTTCTATTTTAATCATCTAAATTGGAGTCTGCAATGAATCCTTTTTGAATGTTTGGATTGTGCAGCAGTATCATAGAGTGGATGCTTTCTTGAAAGAAGGAGCAAGAGCCTATCCTGGTGACTGCAAATTGGCTGGATATCAGTTTCATGATGATGCATGCATTGCTCATCAACTTCTGCTTGAAATTAAAATAAATGTTTTCCCCAGGCCAATTGCATGGAAAGATGCGGCCTAAAGTGCCAGCTCCATGCAGACAACACTCAAATCCTAGTGCATCTGCGTTCAGATTTGGGAAATGCAATGGAAGAAGTGGCATGTTGCAGCAATGGCTCTAGGTCAAATGGCTACACCTTAAGGGTGCTACAACTGAAGTCCTGAATATGGGATGCACAGACTCAGCCTCCTAGTCGTCCAAGTACCATGTCATTCCAGGTGGTGCCAGCCATGAATTGTGGGTTGTTTTTCATCAACCAGCTCTCCCTTCTTCCCCAGATAAACACTGATCAAGGTAGCTCACTACCACGTACTCAATCTTGGAGAGATCTTGTGATGCGACTTCTCAGTCATTGTCACAAGAACCTCGGAATGATATCCCAATATCTGCAATGCCAGTAGTACCACAAGGCACTCAACATATCCCAAAGATAAGTTTCCTAGACAATTTATAAGGACATCATCTCCCGGAAATCTCATTCTCAGAGGGAAAATCCACAGCAGATCCAAAACCCTCAAAAGCAGGCCAAAGGGAAGCAAGATTATGGCAAAACCCAAATTAGGCCACAGAAGTACCTTCCGCACCCTGAAGAAAACAGTTATGGGGACCCAGACCTATCACCCAATTAACACAACAGGTGACCTGTAGAAAAACACTTCCCTGTACAACAACTGGATACCTAAAAACACAATTCTTTACCTGCACTACAGAAAGACGTGATGAAAGGAAAGCTCATGTTTTCCCTAGAGCTGAAACTCCGGTAAAGAGAGTCTTCTGCAACGAACACCCAATTGGTTTCAATAAACACACATACAACAAAGAATACCGGGGAAAGGTTTTTGCAAACTTTCAGTCCAATAATGAATTTCTTGCACACAAACTAACCTGCCAAGTACCGGGGACAGCCAGATCACATGTAAAGAAGGGGGGAGGTATGGCAGCAAGAGGGGAGAACCAGGGCAGCAACAGTTCCGCAGTACCGTGCAACTCCAGACACAAAACAAATGCTAAATAGCGCATGATTTATTAAAAGACCTCCATCCCACACTCAGGACTGCAGTACATACCTGGCATTCACCAAGCTCAGACAGAACACTTGAACTTTCCAGCCACTCATGGAGAAGCTATTCAGTTTACGCCCATTATAAGGTCCAGATCTAAGGACACCAGTGAATGTTTTTGGTGTGGAGTGGGATAGCGGTAATATTAGAGCTGAGGAACTGCTGGTCAACAGGGCAAATATTGCAGCGTGAAAGAGGGGACCACCATGGGGACTGAAGGGGTGTTTGATAGTCAAACCAGGAGAGTGGTGAAAGGTGGAGTGAAAAAGAACACCTGCAGAGTGGAGGACTGTGCAAGAGGAGAAGATTAAAGAGGAGGAGAAGACAGTAAGCGGGGCAACCTTCCCTAAGTAGAGAAAATGGTGAGCTGGACACCTTATCCACAGAGAAGACAAATAATATGGCCTGAGAAGAAGGAGCGCCTATGGCAAGTGGAAAGACAGGAGAAAATGCATAGGCAACTTATCCATAGAGAGAAAAATTACAGGAGTTGCAGCCTTTGGGGATAATTAGTACACACATTTCAACCGTGAAATGATTTTAGCAGTGCCACTGACTTCAACAGGGTTAATGTGCACCATGCAGAAATGATGCTAATGTTGCAGCATGTGTTAGGTGTGACTTAGTGCCGATGTGAGGCACTGAGGGTGTATTAAAGAAGGGGTGATTAGGGATGTAGTTTAGCTCAGTGTTGTGTAGGGCTGCTAACTATTAACATTACTAAATACTATTCTGACTAATAACTAACCATAACAAGACTAATACTAGTAATTATTAGTAATTATTAGTAATTAGACTGGGGTTGCTCAGGCAACAGTCCATACTGCAGGCTGTGGGTGCAGGGCCATTCGCACAATGACGTGGGTTTAAAAAATAAATGCACAAAATTGAAAGCTGAACTGCATTGTATGTGGAAGAGTGTAATGAGACAGCATAATGTATTCCTTTAAAGACAGCTTCTGTGTTTGAACAGGAAAAACACAAAGGATATCGGGATGCTATATAGCACATTCACACGGGCTGGAGAAGAGGGCTATATAAAGGTCACTATGGAGAAACAGAAAGGTGTTTGGAAAGGTATTGGGGATTGGCTGAAACAGGAGGTGATTGATTGATGAACTCACAAGATAATGTATGAAGATAGGTGGTGAAACAATATGAATCTTTATGAAGATATAGTGAACGGGAGGAGATGGAAAGAAAAGCTTATAAGCCAGAAAAGGAGCGGAGAAGGGCGTGGGCCAAGACAGAAGCCAGAGTGAGCAGAAGAAGAGTGGGAGAAAAACGAAAAGGGAGAGAGAGCCAATAGAGTTCTGCTGAGCTGAGCTGGACAGGGCAGAAAGGAGGGGTCGGGCCAGATCCTCGCTGATCTCTGGCAGTCAGCCGACAGTGGAAGAGACAGTGTGCTTCAGAGAAGTCATTTCTCGTGCAGGCTGAATCCCTGTCTCATGGGGCTATTGATGAGTATTAGTTCAAAACAAGAAAATGAATTAAACAAATAATTAGTATAATTGCGGCCTGATCTGGGAAGTGCTAAATTGGGACAAAATAAAAACAGGAGAACAGATTTGTTCTTAGTTACCAAAGAGCAGCTGTGTTCTCCCGTGTGAAAAGATAGATTCATTAAAAAGGGGTATTCTGCAGGAATATTTTATTGAATATAAAAAACCTTTTTTAGATTTAAATTTAATTGATTTGGAGCTTGAGTGACTCAGTATAATAACCAGAATAGGGGAGAGACAGGCAAAAACTGTCTTGCTAGCCCTATCTGTCTAATAAATCACAAATCTCCTTCGTCAAACCGTGTCACTTAGTTTGCATTTATGACCAAAAAACACATCCCAGGACCTGGGATCAATTAAATCTAAAAAAAGATATAAAAAAGGTTTTTTATATTCAATAAAAATGTTCAGATGTAAATGCATGTATCTTTTACACTGGTTCATGTATGTATGTTATGATTAATTTAACAGAATCACTAACAGATTTAATCGATCTCTTTTATATGCTGTAAACGTAGGACCTATGGCCTACGCAATAAATGATGGAATTTTTTAATATAATTAAAATGCCATCATCTGTGTGTATTGTTCTTTGAGGTAATTCAATAGCTCTTGGAACGGAGCCGAGTTGTAGCAAAAACTGGGCCTTTGAACGATTTGGCTAAATGGTCCATCTGGGGGACTCCCCTTTGTGTGTTAGTTCTGCTACTCATTTGTCCCCACGATGCCTTTTGAGTATTTATCCCTTATGTGGCAATAGCACTAGCTCTGGCATTGCTTCAGCCAAGCTATTAACCAGGTTACTCACCGTAGTGACCACCTTACTCCTAGTCCATAGTCCCCTTTCCTCCATACTTGTTGGGACATCTCTCCGTCCTGTGGGACGGGACCGGAGCACTTTGAAAAAGCATCAAAATTTTGCTAAAATGCTAGTCCTTCCTCTCTTTCTGCGCGGGGCACAGCACGCGGCCGTAACCCCGCACACCTTGGCTCCACCCCGCGCATCGCCCATCAGTCCTTTTCTATAACCAGGTCAGAGACCTTTAAGCAATAACAGAGGAACCTTATTAGAGGGGACGGTGGGCGGGCGTATGGAGGAAAGGGGACTATGGACTAGGAGTAAGGTGGTCACTACGGTGAGTAACTTGGTTATACTCCTACGTCCCGTCCCCTTTCTTCATATTTATGGGAGATTGCCAAGCAATCCTCACAGGAACTACGGGTGGATGGAAAACCCCTTACTGAAAAAGGTTCTTCAGCATGGCCTGGCCAAACTGAGCATCAGATCTGGAGCTCAGGTCTAGGCAATAATGTTTACAAAAAGCCGATGGGGATGCCCAAGTAGCCGCCTTTGCGATGGTCTCCCAGGGGACATATTTCTGAAAGGCAACTGCGGCTGCCTTGCCCCGCACCAGGTGTGCATCAATACCTTTAGGGGGCTGCAGCCCTTGGACAGTGTAAGACTCCGTAATACAGGCAGCGATCCATCTGGAGATAGTCGCCTTAGAGGCCTGCTTACCTTGTGGATTACCAAAGGTCACCAACAGTTGAGAAGAGCTCCTAAATTCGGAAGTTCTGTCTAAATAGAATTTAAGAGCCCTTCTGACATCCAAGCAGTGCAGAACCCTTTCCGCTTCTGAAGCAGGGTTTCGGGAAGAAGACCGGCAGGGAGATTGATTGATTCAGATGGAAATCAGAGACCACCTTCGGCAGGAAAGAACGGTTTGTCCATAAAACCACCTTATCCTTGTGAAAAACCAAGAAGAGATGCTCCACCGACAAAGCCTGGAGCTCACTCACACGCCTCGCTGAGGTAACGACAACCAAAAAGGACACCTTCCACGACAGGTGCTTGAGGTCCACCGTGGCCATTGGTTAGAAAGGTTTATGGCACAACGCCGTAAGGACCACATTCAGATCCCATGACGGGTGCGGATTACGCACCGGGGGATAAAGGCGTGTCAAACCTGCGAAATGTCTCTTAAGCACTGGATTAGACAGAGAGTAAGAACATTGGTCCGTAGATAGGTAGGCGGATACCGCTGAAAGAGAAGTTCTGCATGACAGAACGTGAACTCCCGACTCTGCTAGGTGGGATACAAAGGACAGTGCAGTGTCAATTGTAGCCGCCCTTGGGTCCAGTTATTTGTGTAAACACCAATGACAGAACCTGAGCCATTTTCTCCTGTACTGAGACCTAGTCGAGGGTTTCCTGGCTGCCTGAATAATGCACATGTTATCCGCAGACAGGTTGAGATGTTCAAAAGACTTGAACTTAGGCACCATGCCGCCAAGTTGAACGATTGTGGGGAGGGGTGCCACAGATGTTGATCCCCCTGGTGAAGATCAGGCTACTGTTGAGTCCCGATCGGTGGACACACCGACAGGTGTTGAAGTTCTGAGAACTAAAACCTGGCCGGCCACCACAGGGCTATGAGCAGGAGAGAACAGTTCACCGTGTTCTTCAGCTTGCAAATCGTCCGGTGAATCAGAGGCAGAGGTGGAAAAGCATAAGCCCTCATGTTGTGCCATGGAATCTCGAGTGCATCCCCCAGAGAGGAGGCTCCCAGCCCGTTTCTGGAGGCATACAGAAGAAGCTTCTTGTTTGCTGCTGTCGCGAACAGGTCCACTTCTGAAAATCCCCGAGAGGATCTCTGCCTTCAATTCCCACTCGTAGCTGACCATCGTCCGGCAATTTAGGGCATCTGCCGTGACATTCAGCTGGCCCGGAATGTGTACTGCAACTAGCCAGACACCATGACGAACTGCCCACTCCCAAATCTGGACGGACAGGTTCACAAGAGGGGGAGACTTTGTGCCCCCTTGCTTGTTGATGTAATACATTGACACAACATTGTCCGTGCGGATACGGACCACTTTGTTGCCAATGATCGGTCTGAACGCCTTGAGCGCTAGGAAAATCGCCAGAAGCTCCAGATGATTTATGTGAAGGAGCTTGTCCTGAGGCGAGCAAAGATCTGAGACCTGAAGAAGATCCAACGTCACTCCCCACCGCAGAAGGGAGGAGTCCGTCGTGACTGTCACCATAGGGGCTGGATCCAAAAAACCTGCCCCCACAGACAGATTGCTGAGAGACGACCACCAGCCCATGTCCGTTCTCATGGAATCCGGAATCATTATCAACTTGGAGTCCGGATCCACAGCCTGACGCCAAGAACTCCAAAGAGCCATCTGAGTCCACCTCATCTTGAGACGAGCAAGAGGAAGAGCCAACACGCACGAGGCCATGAGGCCCAGAAGCCTCTGGAACCACCAGGCCGACATGCTCTCCGACTAAGCAAAAATCTGACAGGTGGCCAACAGATCCGCCATTCTGTCCTCGTTCAGGTACACTCTGCAGTCGATCGTGTTCCAGCAAAAATCCAGGAAAATCAAGTCCTGCAAGACCGTCATGGAAGATTTCCGCCAGTTCACTGACAGCCGAAGATGGAACAGGAGCTGAAGGGGAGACTGAAGATTGCACACAGCTTTCAACGGGCAAGGGCTGCGTAAGAGCCAGTCGTCCAAATACAAATACACATGGATACCCTGCAAACGAAGATAGGCCGCAATCACCGATCTTCGTGAAGACACGCAGCGCCGAACAGAGGCCAAAAGGAAGCACTCAAAACTGGAAGTGCTCCTCTCCCACAGAGAAACTGAGAAATCTCCTGTGTGGACTCCAGATCAGGATATGCATGTACGCATCCTGAAGGTCCACCACGCTGAGCCAATTGCCCATCTGCAAGGAGGACCGTATCTGGCCGGGCGTGATCATCTTCAATTTCTCTTGGGGTAGGAAAAGATTGAACTGGGAAAGGTCTAGGATGGTGCGCAGGCCAGCCTGGTTGGGTTTGGGCACCGTAAACAGCCGGGAGTAGAAGCCCTCCCCTCGCTCCCTAAGGGGAATGGGTTCCACAGCTCTGAGGTCCAGCAGTTTCTGAACCTGGGCTTTTAGGGAGGACGATCCCGACTGCTGCAAGGAGGGTTGAAGGGTGGGGAAGGGGTTAAGGGCAAGCGGAAGCCCGCGCGAACGACTGACAAGACCCACCTGTCCTCTGTGATGGTCTGCCACGCCTCCCAATGAGACGCTATGTGTCCTCCTGCCGGGGTCTCGTGCAAGCGCGGAGAACCCTCATTTGGCAGGCTTTTCAGTGGTATTACTACCTGACCCTGAGGCGGAGGCTGAGGTTCGGGAGAAAAACCGAGTCCGTTGCTGCCTCCAGCAGTTATTACCCAAAGGGGTATCCACTCTGCGGGATTTCCGATCTAGAAACCTTCTGAAACCAGAGGAAGGCTGGCTTCGCGACAACGGTCTCTGGGTTCTAAAAGGAGTTTTAACCAGGACAGACAAGGACTTAGCTGTCTGGGTGATGTCCTTTGTTTTAGCCTGCTCCACATCCGCTGTGGAATGGAAAAGCTCCTTACTGTCAAACGGCAGGTCCAACACCTTGTCCTGCACCTCCTTTGAAAATTTGGTGGCATGCAACCACACCTGTCGAGAGGTATCAACTCCCAGCATCAGGCCCCGAGCCGAAGTGTCGATGTAATGAGCCGCGGCCTCCAGCAGATCCTGGGCCAAGACCCTGGCATCGGACAATCCCGCCTCGAAGTCTTCCAGCTTCTCGACTGGAATGAATTCCTCAAACTCCGACAGACCTTTCCTCATCTTCATATTCACCCCCGCTAACACCAGTTCTGCATTGGCCTGCCGGAGCTGCAGGGCAGAGTTAGCAAAAATCTTCCTGCCAAGGGAGTCGAGGAGTTTGTCCTCTTTACCAAGGACCTGAGTAGCCGTCGTAGAAGAGGATGCTGCAGGCCTGGACTGTAAAGTGGCCACAGCCACTACCGTGGAGGAGGGGGGCGGACAAGATGATAGGGCCACCTCTTCCGAAGAATGCAGCCTGTATCGCGCATCAATTTTTTATTGACGAAAAGTCAAGAGTGTGGTTTTTCCCAGACCCTACGGACCTCGGCCAAAACGCCCTTCTGCAAGAACAGGCCGGTACGCTCCGAAGGAGACAAGGTGAACGCCCCTGAAAGCACGCCCTCCTGCAGAGCTCGAGGCTCAGGCTCTGGAACACCCAATAGGCACATCATGTCCAGTACCCGGTCGTGAAAGGCTCTAAGAGCAGGGCTGGTTTTCGCTGTCCTGATCGCCCTACGCATCATTCGACAGGTCAGGGTCCTGCTGAACCGTGTCCGGCACCGCCTTGTGCACGGGAGACAACGGAGACAAGGGTGGAAGGGTCGGGGGAGGCACCGTAGGCAAGGGCGTCACCGGTGGGACCACCGGAGGCGCGGGTGCAGCCGGAGGTGCAGGCGGGCATATCTCCCTAAAGAGACCCTTGAAATACTCCCTCATGGGGTCAGTAAGCATGAGTACCTGAAATTTGCTGAAAAAAGCATCCTCCGGAGAAAGCTTTGGAGCTGCCGGAGAAGGCCTCTCATGAGGGGGATAGTTCCACGGACACAGAGGAGAGGGTTGCCAACCCGGCCCATCCCCTGAAGTGTCCACATAAATCAAGGGCGCCGAACCCACAGAAAGCGAGATGTTATGTGGAAGAGGCATCCGAGCGTTCAAGTCATAAACTGGACGGAGCGGGTATGCAAACGGAACCTTATGTTCACCTACAGAACCGCTCCCCACACCTGAGGCTGATGGCGTAGTTGTGGGAGAAGCGCCCAAAATGGCCGCCGTGATTGTGGCGGGAACGGCCGCCATTTTGCCGTCACCGGAGGGGAACTGCGGCACATGTGGAAGTGAGACAGGGGTCCCAGTCTGTGGATCAGGGGTCTTCATTTTAGTCTTTACGCAAGGAACCTCGGCTGAGCCAGTACTATGCGGCCTGGAATGTTTTTGCGACATACCAATAGCCAAACTAACCTTCACAGGAAGGACCTCGGCTTTGCCGGTAAAGGAGGAACTTCGACTCCTTGCCCCCCTCAACAGTTCTGGCGTCGCCACAAGAGCGGGAACGGTGAGAAACAGCTTTCACGGATAAGGCCTTCTCAGGCCTCTCAGAAATGTTGGTTTCCTTAGCATCTGTACGAGGGACCTCGGACCCAAGTCCGGTAGTAGCCTTTCCAGTGCGGGCCTCGAATATTCGTTCGATAACACCAAGCCCAACCAAGGCCTTGGGGCGCACCCCGGTACTTTTGAGGGAGGCCTCAGAGCGAGCTCTGGTACCCCACGATTCAGTAGAACTAGGTCTACAAGCAGCCCACAAAGAGGGCCTCAGAGCGTACTCCGGTATCCACAGGCCCCTTATGGAGAGGAGACCCTCAAAGAAAACTCTGGTACAATTTTTAGGCCCAGAAGGCACCTCGGGGCAAGCCCCGGTGATAGAGCAGTCAACGCTCCTCCCGGCTCGGGTAGAACCCAGGAAGGTGTCTCCCGGCCGGGGTGCTCTGAAAAGTAAAGAACTTACCAGGCGTTTCTTCTTTTCATCGATGAAAGATTGAAAATGCGAAGGAGTATGTCGAAAAACCTCCTCCCAACGCTCTAACCGACGTTGAAGTGCCCAGACTGAAAGGGAATCACAAAGAAAGCAGGAATCCCAACGGTGATCCGGACCCAAACACTCTAAACAAAGAGGATGGGATCTGCCCTCGCGAAGCGTCGATGACAGGAGGAACAATCTGGAAAGTCTAGTTTAAACGACAGACTATTACGCGATCGCTAGCGAGAGCCAGAGAGGAGGAAAAAAGGAAGAAAATCTTCCGCAGATGCAAGTGCGTCCAGTCCAGAACGAGCAGAGAAAAGGAATGATGGGCAATGCGTGGGGCAGAGCCAAGGTGGGCGGGGTTATGGCCGCGTGCTGTGCCCCGCGCAGAAAGAGAGGAAGGACACAAAAGTTTGCAAAATTTTGATGCTTTTTCAAAGTGCTCCGGTCCTGTCCCACAGGATGGAGAGATGTCCCCATAAGTATGGAGGAAAGGGGACGGGACGTAGGAGTAAAAAGGGCATAACAGTGAGCTAATTTCAATGAAAATCAGAAAAACCTTTGCACATAGTGGAAGGGGCCTATATATATTTCCTTACAAGCCCACCAACATAGGCTACTGCCCATGAAAAGGCAGAGGAGAAGTCGCTGAGTGGGGAACCATATACCCAGTGTTAGGGAGAATTCTCTTATAAGGCTAATTTCCCAAACCTAGTGAGTCCCCCTGCAGCTTTGCTGGATTTTTGGGGTTTGTTTTTTTCTCCTGCTAAGAGTGAGACTCGTTTCCTCCCACTCTTAGGCATGATTTGAGGTATGTCTGACTTATTGTGTGCTTATGGGTTATGGGGTCTTTTACTCCATAGGGTATCATCTGTTTTAGTGTATGTGTTGCACAGCACCCTCAGTGCAGTAACACAGGGGTGTCATAGTGACCCCCAAATATAGACTCCATACCCTGGGACTGACTACTGTCTCCCAGGACATGTAAAGTCACCATTGGCTTTACTAGTCCAAAATTGTGAAGAGAACCAGTACAAACCATCATATTGTGAAAGTACTGGAAAGGGCTAATTCGATTGCCACTGAGTCTGTTTCCAAGGGGGCACTGTCCAGTCCCCCCTTGTCGAGTTTCTGGCTGGTGGCAGTGGTTACCACGCAAAATATTCCACCGAAATATTTCCTATGGGATTTTCCCATTGGTTTTAAACGCACCACGTTTTGGTACAATGTTAAAGATACCGCCGGTTTATTTATTTAATATAAAATCACCGGTTGGGTCTTTTCGCCAGAACTCTTTTCCAAAATGGCTTTTGTGTCCGTCTCTGTAACTCCAACCAAGGTCGGGCCCTTTGTTCCACTTTTTGGCAGGCTTCTCCACAGAAGCCCTCCAACTGGTGCCACTCTGTCTGGGTTCCACAGGATGTGTGGGTGGGGGAAATGGCACCCTGGACTGCGTTGCCTTAGCAACCCAAGTCGCACTCTGTTCTGATTGGCCCAGTGGTGAGCCGCCCGGCTCACAACTTAGCATATATGAGTGACAGCTAGGCTGTTGAATGGGGGTTTTTCTGCATAAAAGCAGGGCTTTTGGGACTGGAACTTCAGAAGTCGCCACAGGACCTAAGAAATCCGAAGAGGGGAGAAGCTGAGCCATCTGCAACGACGACACCACCGGTGGAGCCCTGCTGCAACGACCTCACCACTTTCCCGATGACAAGAGAAGATCTTCTGCTGTAAGTGTCCAGTTCGACATTTGCCTTCCAGGACGCCCCTTGGTCGAATCGCCAGTGCCAAGCACCCCAGCGGCCAGATAGCCAAGCTTCAGTCCACTGGGACCGCGAATAAAAGGAGCGCACATTTTTACCGAACGAACTCCGCGGCTGGTTTCATCCCTGGGCAGTGCAACGACTCCAAGTTTCCTCCTCGACGAGATCTTCTCTTCCTCTGGTCGAAACCACGAACTGTACCCGCTGCCAGGAACAACTGCCACCGCTGGAGCTTCCTCACTTTTAAAAGGTACTGTGTTCCGCCTGGCCGCCCTTTCTTCGGATCGCTAAAGGTGACCCTTAAATCCTTGGCTTTCCAACTGGGTTGACCCCCAGACCTTCTAACTTTACCTTTCACATCAAACCAACCTCCTCTGAACATTTCTGCAAAGACTTGAGTGCTTTTTAAACTGTGATCTTGGGCCCATTTCGCCTGGCTGCATTTAAAGTGGGCCTGGCCTCTGAACTTTGGCTCTACAGTAGACTCTGCCTTCACTAACTTGCTGTAGTCTTAGAAAAGTGTTGGGAACTGTTTTATTTTTATGACCTGCCATTTTCTCTCCCTTCAACTTAATTATTGGAGTGCCATCTAAGTTACGCGCTCACATCTGTTTTTACAAATAGTGGTGTTTTGACCTAGACTTGCCTAATAATTATTAAGGGAGGTGTGTATACTTTATCTGACGGTGTTTGAACTTGCTTTTATTTAGAGTGCTTAGTGTATTTCCTAAAGTGTTTTAAATAAATAATTATACCCTTTTGATACCAAGCTTTGGTCAGTGTTTGCTTGCTCTACTCTGTTTATAGCCCTATTGTGTATCCTCTGTATACTGCCCTACTTATCTTGAGAGAGGTCTGACTGCTCAGCCACAGCTACCAGGTAAATCTGAGTGGTGCAGACTGCTACCAGTTGGGTTTACTGCTTACTCCTGTAGTCTATCTTCTTGCAGTGTTCCCCAAGGGAACTGCACAGGATTCTGCCTAAAACCCAGAGAAGAAAGAGGCTCTGGCCCATGAATTGCCAGAGTGAAAAGGGACCAAAAGTAAAGGCAGAATTGCCACAGCATATATTTTATGACTGTAAAAGTGACAGATGGAGGAGCTCTAATTCCTTGTAGCTATATCTGTGCCTTAACCGAGAAGGAGAATGAACATATCAAGGAGCCTTTTCAGGATAATTTGGTTAAGGGATTCATTTGCCATTTGTCTTCTCTATTGTTCTTTGTACCCAAGAAGAATGGCTCTTTAAGAACTTGGATTAACTAAAGAGTTGAACAAGATCACCATTATAAATCAATCCCCATTACCACTTCTCTGAGTCACATTGGACCAGATTCAGGGAGCCACAATCTTCATCAAATTGGATCTTTACTGAGCTTATCACTTTGTACGAGTAAAGTCAGAAGAAAAGGTTTAAGATACTTACCTGTAACTATTGTTCTACAGCATGGGTCTGGCATGGATTCACATGCTCATGAATATTCCCAGTCAGGCTGGGAATCCTTGGTAAAAAAAAAAAAAGAAAAACAGTTTCACTTTCACTTTAAAACTGTATTTCTCCTCTAAACCAATCACTGTCCTCTGGGTCATACTGCTCCTATCCAATGACAGTCCTCTCACTAAGCCCCGCCTCTGGCAGCCATCTTCAGATTTGGTAACGCTGTAAAGTGGCAGTATGACCAAGACGAGCTGCAGAGGGGTTGGAGAGGGTTCGCACGCAAATCCATGCCAGAACCATGCTGGAGAGCAATAGTTACAGGTAAGTAACTTAAACCTTCTCCAGCATGGGGCCTGGCATGGATTCACATGCTCATGAATAACAAATACACAGCAGTACCACATTACACAACCACGGGAGGTGGCAAGGCCCAACAGAAGCAATTAACACTTACCCTTAGAACAGACTCTCCTCAAGCGGACAGGTCGCGTAGCACTGCCTGGCCGACTCTTGACTCCTCCCTGGAATCCCTGTCGATGCAGTAGAACTTCGTGAAGGTATGCGTGGACCTCCACATCACAGCCCTCCAGATATCAAGCAGGGGCACACCAGAAAGGAACGCTGTCGTCGCATCGATCACTCTGGTGGAATGGGCTCTCTGACAGCCCGACAGAGGGCGGTTCACCAGCAATGACAGTGCAGGATTGCGCTGGAGAGCCATCTTCAAATGGAAGCCTTACACAAGGCCTTCCCATGGTTCACAGGACCAAAGTTCACAAACAATTGAGAAGCCTTCTGAAAACTTTGTGCGTGTTACATAGAACTTCAAGACACAAGCAACATCCAGCAAATGCAAGACCCACTGCCCCGGAGACTGAGGTTTCGGGGAGAAAACAGGCAACACCAAAGGTTTGTTGAGGTGGAAATCTGACAGAACCTTTGGCATGAAGGCAGAGTATCTACGCAGTAACACACTCAATTTGTGGAAATTCAGATATGGCTGCTGGCAGGATAGGGCCCGGATCTCACCCACATATCTGGCAGAAGTGATGGCCACAAGGAAAGCTGCTTTCCGCAAGAGAAACTTGAGTGGGGCTTGATGCACAAGTTCAAAAGACGCCCCATGTGCCTTGTCAGGACCACGTTGAGTTCCCATGAAGGCTGGAGCCTTCACTGGCGGAAAAGATCCGAAAAGCCCCTTCAGGAACTCCTTGACGAGTCTGTGGGACCACAGCGAGGATCTACCTGGGGATCTGGTGAAGCGTGAGATAGCCGCCAGATGCACCATGATGGAAGCGTGATCCAGTCCAGCTTTTGCCAAGGACAGCAAGTAATGAAGAATCTGTGGAGCCATGACCCTCAGAGGGGTAATCTTCTGCGACCGGCACCACGTAGCAAACCACTTTCACTTATGGCCGTAGCACTTTAGAGTCGACAACGCCCTGGCTTTGACAAGGACTTCCCTGCTATTCGCCGGCAACTCATAACCTCCAAACTCTAAGGCTGCAGGAGCCATGCCCTCCGGCTCAGCGATCCAGGGTCCTAATGAAGGATTGTGCCTCCCTCTCTGGTGAGCAGATCCGGAAATACCAGCAACTTGACCAGAGGCGATGCTGACAGGCTGAGCAGATTTGGATACCAAATCTGCCTCGGGCACGCCGTGGCGATGAGTATCATCTTCTATCGACACTGTCCGAGTGTGTTGATGACATGAAGCAGGAGAGGAAACTGGGAAAAGCGTCCAGAAACAGACCTTCCCACGGGAAGGAGAATGTGTCCTCCAAACTCCTTGGTTGGTGGAATCTGCTGGCAAACTTCTGGCATTTGGAGTTCGTTGCTGTGGCAAAATGTCTATTGGGGGTCTGCCCCATTTGATGAACAGGCGGTCCACCTGATACTAGCGAAGTTCCCACTTGTCACAGGAGCGCAGTTTCCTGCTGAGGGAGTCTGCGATGGTGTTCTTGACACCAGTCAGATGGAGAGGGACGAGGAACATCCCCTGTCCGATGGCCCAGTGCCACAAGTCCTGAGCTTCCTTGGAGATCGCTGGAGATAGAGTGCCCCCTTGCTTCCTGATGTAGAACATGGTGGTGGTCTTGTCCGTGAAAATCCTCACCACCTTGCCCTTCAGAGACAGCAGGAAAGACTTGAGGGACCAGAACACTGCCCGTAGCTCCAGGATGTTGATGTGCAAACCCTTCACCTCCGGAAGCCACTGACCTTTAGCGTGTAGATGTCCGGTGTGAGCTCCCCAACCTTCCAGGGAGGCGTCCGTGGTGACATCTTCTGGTATGGAGGGGTTTGAAATCCCGTCCCCATTCTATCGCCCGCCGGAACTCCTCGTTGAGAGGGATCTTGTCTGCAAAATACTGACAGTTTGATCCAACGTGCATCCAAGAATTCCTGTAAGGGTTGCATCTGCAATCTGCAGACACGGACGAGGTAGATGCATGACAGCATGCCCAGCAACAACTTGATGGTCTGCACCATGGCTGTCTTTGCCGACGACAGACGTTGCATCTTCCATTGAATGGCTGTTAGCCTCTCTTCCGAGGGCGAAGCCTGGCAAGCCACTGTGTCGAGTCTGGCACAGAGCAACATGCGTTCTGTGATGGCATTAAGCAGGACTTCAGAAAGTTTACCGAGAACCCCAGCTCCGTCAGTAGCTGGACTGTCTCCTTTGTGTGCTTGTTGGCCAGTTCCCAGGAACGGTCGCGTATCAGCCAATCAACCAAGTACGGGTATATGTGTATGCCCTGAAGACACAGATGGGATGCCACCAGGGCCAGGTATTTTGTAAACACTCTTAGGGCCGATTTCAAGCCAGGGAGGCGTCCGTGGTGACATCTTCTGGTATGGAGGGGTTTGAAATCCTGTCCCCATTCTATCGCCCGCCGGAACTCCTCGTTGAGAGGGATCTTGTCTGCAAAATACTGACAGTTTGATCCAACGTGCATCCAAGAATTCCTGTAAGGGTCGCATCTGCAATCTGCAGACACGGACGAGGTAGATGCATGACAGCATGCCCAGCAACAACTTGATGGTCTGCACCATGGCTGTCTTTGCCGACGACAGACGTTGCATCTTCCATTGAATGGCTGCTAGCCTCTCTTCCGAGGGCGAAGCCTGGCAAGCCACTGTGTCGAGTCTGGCACAGAGCAACATGCGTTCTGTGATGGCATTAAGCAGGACTTCAGATAGTTTACCGAGAACCCCAGCTCCGTCAGTAGCTGGACTGTCTCCTTTGTGTGCTTGTTTGCCAGTTCCCAGGAATGGTCGCGTATCAGCCAATCAACCAAGTACGGGTATATGTGTATGCCCTGAAGACACAGATGGGATGCCACCAGGGCCAGGTATTTTGTAAACACTCTTGGGGCCGATTTCAAGCTGAATGGTAGGGCCTTGAACTGGTAGTGCTGGCCCTGCACCACAAAGCGTAGGCACGCTCAATGCTTCCTGTGGATGAGGACATGGAAGTATGCGTCCTCTAGATCCAACAAGGTCAAGCAATCCCCTTCCTTCAGTTGGCCAGAGCACATGCTGCAATGTGACATCCTGAATTTTTGGGACTTCAGGTACTTGTTCAGATGGTGCTGGTCCAGGATGGGTCTCCAACCCCCCGTTTTCTTTCTTACCAGAAAGTATCTGGAATAGACTCCGGAGCCCCGGAGTCATCAGGGAATTGGTTCTATCCCCCATTTCTGTAACATGGCTTGCACTTCTTCTAGGAGCTGAGCGATGTGAAGCTCCTGACAGTGGAATCAGTGGAATACGTCAGCACCTGCGGTGGCACTCCAAGGTGTGTCCCTGGGCGAGACGGTCCAGCACCCATCTGTTGGTGGTGATCTTTCACCACTCGCTGAGGAACCTAGTCAGCTGGCCTCCCACCAGGGTGCATGAGTTAGGGCCCGACGTCTTGGCTGGTTCAGGCTTGCTGCGGGCGACGGCGGTGCTGACCTCTGCTACTGTAGGCCTGGAGCGACCTCTGTAGGGTTCCTGCGTGGAGGATCGCAGAGGTTGTATGTATGATGTGGAGAATGTCTCTGATGATCTGCTTGATATACCCCTGGTGGAGCGAAAAGAAGACGGGCGATGCTGTTGAAGAGTGCCTAGGGAATGTGCGGTCTCCGTATCTGTCTTTATGGCTTGGAGGGATTCATCGATCGCCTTCCCAAACTGATTTTCCCCACCGAAGGGCATGTCCAGCACCTTCGCATGAACCTCCTGACAAACGTTTGTGGCCTTCAACCATCCCTGCCGACAAAGGCAGACTCTGTTACCCATCTGCCGGAAGCCTGTTTCGGCGATGCCCACCGTCACCGTAATGGCAAGAGCTTGCATCTTCTTGTCGTTGGGGAGGGCCCAGATTGTACCAAAGCTCCAGGTCGTATCTGGCCAAGATAGCCAGAGCACTAGCTGCCTTGATCGTGGACACCGCTGTGTAAATAACTATCTTCCCCATGGCATCCAAATTCTTCCCCTCATTGTCTGGGGGAACTGATGACTATGAAGTTAGCCCATGAAGTTGGGTTAGCCTACAGTTTCCTTGCGGCAGCCGACACTTGTGACCTCACGCACTTGGGCGTGGAGTCCGGCAGCCTATATTTCTTCTCCAACCGGTCTCGCTTGGTTGGAGCCGTGCATGGGTTCTTCATGAGGGCTAGGCCTTCCTCCCAAATGTCATCCAGAAAAGGGACCACCAAGCTAGTCATCCTCTTGGACTCTCGTCACTGATACAAGAAACCCTCTTTCCTGGTTTCCTCGGGTACCAGCTGGAACAGCTTGGAGGCCGTGGAGATCATTGATTGGAATAATCCCACTTCATCTGGTGGAGGGACTCAATGAGGGGCGTACAGGTGCTGTGATTCATCGTCTGCCGTGACGAAGTTCTAATTTTCGCCGGTACCAGTGTCAGCCGGGGACCGACGTGGTGAAGGAGGCTGATGTGGTGGAAAAGGATGGCGCTTTCTCTTTTTATATTGTGACAAAAAACGATCAAAATGTTAGGTCTGCAATTCTGTCCACCCGTGCAAAATAATAACCAATGTTTCAAGTTCAGTGAGAATCCTGCAGAATCTACACCAGCAATACTTCATTCAAAGTTTTTTTTACTAATATAGCGGATCTACCCAGTTGGGTATAAGTTAAAACGTACTCTTAAAAACACTGCGTTGCAAAATCTTTTCAAATAATTAGGAAGCCGATTCAAGGCTTATGTTTCATGTTTAAAAGGATAAAACAATTGATATTTTTTACATGCTATGAGTGCAGATCCAATCATACAACACAATTGTGACCTTAGCAGCCATCGGATTTTCAATTAACAGATCCGCAGAGGTCCCCGCAGTATGTAAAATCGGAAGATAATCTTGTTGCCATAGCAAAAGATTTGTATCCTTGTTATCAGTCAATGCTTTCTTCAATATCAGAAACATAGAATTCCCTTCTGCCGTCAGACATTTCCGATACAAGGCAATAGATTTCTGCTGTGTCATGACTTGCAGGGAAAGTAGGTCCACCTCCCAAAGTATCAGTTGAATAGGGACACTCTTGGGTAAACCCAAGATCTTTCTCCCAAAAATCTCCTCTAACAAATTCCACACATTTTCTGGTGTACAGGGAGGTTTCTTCCCTGTATGTTCTAGTCAGGACTACCTTCATTTGGTAAAAGTGAAGGATAGAAATAATTAAGAACCGCCCATTGCGCCTATTTAAAACCACTTCTTGTGCTGCCAAGGCACAAATCCTCCATCTAAGTGTATTAACATTTGGAATGTTCGACGGGCTGCTATTCAGGCAGACGCCAAAGTATGTAACTACTGGACATTTATGAGGAACTAGGTGGGATACCTAGCTTTGCCCGTGTCCTGATCGAGTGGTGTCTCATGTGCCCTGGATGATATTGCTCTTGTCCTCTGTCGGCAAGTCGTGCTGCTGTTTGTTGTTGGGTTTCAGAAGTTCTTAATATTGATTTTCACTTTGCATCAGATGGAGCTTTTCCAAGAGATGTTCGTTTTTTGTGCGGCATGTTTCAGTCACTCAATGGCTTCAGCCCATTTGAGAAAATGCCCAAGAAATATTGATTGATTGTGCTCTCTTCTCGTGAATGAACTTAGGTAAACTGTAACCTTGCCATTTCGCATATTTGGAGGGGCGTGATAAAAAAAAATAAAAAAAAGTAAAATCTATTTTTAAATTCCTTTTAAAACTGCTTTAATAAACAGGTTCAAACTGTGTACAGTAGTCCTACATTTTAAAGGAATAACCAACGTATTAAACATTTTGCTTCAGACACTTTCCCAAATTTTGCCTCCTCCTAGTACCTACTTTAGTGAATCGGGGTGAGCATGAGTAAATGAGGGTGTCTACGGAGTACATTTTTTGCATCCAAACAGACTCCAATCTTGCCCCAGACAAATGAGGAATCCATGCAAAATTCAGTAGCAGTGGGTTCAACGGTGTGGATTTGTATAGCCTGACAAAAACACACACATTCAGCCTTATATATAAAGATTCTGCTATTCTGGCCTCACCCATCACCAGGTTATTAAAGAATGGGGTACAATTTGTGTGGTCCCAAGAGGCAGAGGAGGCTTTCCAAGAACCGGGGAAATGATTCACACCTTGACCAATACTTGAACATTCTGATGTGACTCAGCCATTTATTTCCTGAGGAAGATGTGACATATCAGGCTATTGGAGCAGTTCTATCTCAGTCAGAGAAACAAGTCAACTTCACCCTGTGCCTGAACAGAACTATACCATCGCAGACCGTGAACATTTGGCAATTAAGTCAGCTTTTGAAGAGTGGCGACATTGGGTGCAAGACATCCCATGATGGTTTTCAATGATCATCAGACTCTGCTATTTTTGCAGTCAGCAAGGACACAGACGCTTCGTCAGTTTCATTGGTCTGCTGTTCTTTTCTGAAAAGGCTATCATCACCCTTCAAGGGAGTCTAAACGGTAAATCAGACTATCTTGACAGAGGCAAGATAGGCAGAAAGAGAATTTCCTTGCAGCAGGCAAGTTTGGCGGTATACGTGTGTGTGTGTGTGTGGAGGGGGGGGGGCCTTCTACCACCGTTTGTGATACAGCAAATGCGACAAAAACAAATTCAGCAAAGTTGCAACTCTGCAACAAAAATGCAGCAAACCGTCATAGAACCAGGTTGGCACTTGGCAGGAGGGTCGGCAGCACAAGTCTTCTACTTAGATGTAGGCTTGGGGTCGTAAAGACCCTGTTTGTCACACTATGAATGGCCTATTGTATTTTGACAGGGGATTATATATTCAAGGAAGATTTGTGCATGAGAGTTCTTTAGGGATGCCACAAGTCTGCTCTCACAGGTCATCCAGGCTATCGGAAGATATCAGAGTTGGTGTGCCAGGGATTTTCATGGGAAGGTATATGTGTCGACATATTGAACTTTGTGAAGACTTGCCAGGTGTGTGCTTGTGCAGAATCTGTTGGAGGGAAGCTAGAAGGGCTGGTACAACCTCTGCACATTCCACCTTAACCTTGGCACACCATCATTAGACTTCATGATGACTCAAAGACAGTGGATGTTTGGGTACCCTGTTGGTTGTTGATCTGTTAACTCAAGCTGGCCATTTCAGTGCTATGAAAGGGACTGTGACTGCAACCAATTTGGCCAAAAACTTCTAGTAGGGTGTAGTCAGTCTTCACGGTTTTACAACCCAAGCCATTTCAGATAAGGGGTCTTCGTTTGTATTCAAAGCTTGGTAGGGCTTTTGCATGGTGCTAGGAATTCAAGTTTGATTGGCATTAGGTTTCCACCCCCAAACTAAATGGTCAAATTAAGAGAGTAAATCGGGAGCTGCAGAAATATTTCAGGTGCTACCTGAAGGCAGGGAAGACTTGGGCACACCTACAGCTAGCCACATTTATTTTTAACAATTCTTCTTAAGTCTATATTTTGAGTCTCCATTCTTATGCAATTTTAAGTACCCATCCACGCTTCTTGCAAGTAACAAGGTTGGTGGAGACCACTTAAGCAGTGGTCGAAGAAAGACTTCAGGTTATGAAGGAAAACGTTGGCAATATCTGGATTGAAAGTAAGCAAGGTGGGCTACAAGAAATGTGCAGATCGTACTTGCGGGAGGAGGCCTGGACTTTTAGTGTAAGAAAAGGTCCGGCTTTCAACTAAGTACCTCAGGCTTAAGGGAATGAAAACATTTAGTCCTTGATTTGTGGGAGCTTTTGAGCTAGAGAAAACAGTCAACTCTGTCAATCTGTGGTGAACATTATTCCGCAGCCTGAAGATTCATCCCGTTTAACATATCAGTTGATTAAAACCTTGTATCAAGGGAGCTAGGTTAATGGAAGTCAAGTCTCCTTTAATTTTAGAAGGACGTTCTGAAGAACATGCGCTATTTTGGATTCCATGATAGTCAGGGGAATATCTTGTTGACTGGAATGGGTTTGGGCCTGTAGTATGGTCTTGGGAAGCAGCTAGTTCATTTTAGGAACGAGAAGAAAGAAGAACAAGTTACTTCTTAACTTGTAATATTCTTTCGATGGGATGTTCCTCTGACATATTCCTTATCTTTGATGTTATCCATTCCAGCTTGCTGGCCTCAGAAATGTTTTCAGTAGAGGGCGCTGCACGTTGACGTCCCTCGACAGCCTCCGTATCGGCACCAACGTCATTGTGCGTATAAATAGACTCACGCAGCGTCCGTTGCTCAGTTCCGTTTTGAAGCTTAAAATTAGATGTGCATGAATTGGTTATTGACCTTGAAGGAGCATAAGCTGCAACTACAAGGGAAGTATTACTGCGGGGATGGATGGGAGGAGCGATAAGGAATACGTCGGAGGAACATCCCATCGAAAGAACGTTACAAGGTAAGAAGTAACTTGTTCTTCGAAGGGATTGTGTCCTCCGACATATTCCTTATCTTTGATAGACTCCCATAGCAGTGATGTAAAGAGGAGGTGGGAGTAAAATTGGAATATTTCACTTTAAGAATGTACAGAATGTAACACGGCCTTCCCAAATCTTGTCTCCTGGCTAGAGGAGGAATCCAGGCTGTAAAAGTTTGTAAAGGTATGTGCGGACAACCATGTGGCAGCCGCACAAATGTCTCGAATCGGAACCCCTCTTTGGAGAGCCGAAGAGGCTGCGATACCTCTGGTTGAATGAGCCCTAAGATGTTGAGGGGGTTCTTTCCCTGCCAATTTGTAGCATTTTAGAATGGTTAAAATAATCCATCTTGAAATAGTTTGTTTCGTGATTGGCAATCCTAATTTGAGTCCTGCATAACCTACAAACAGTTGGACTGCTTGCCTTATCCTAGCAAGTCTGCTGACATGAAAACTCAAGGCACGCCTTGGATCCAGCCTATGTAACCTCTCTTCCTCTTTCCCTGGGTGGGGAGAAGGATACAATGAAGGTAAAGTTATTTTCTGCGTAATGTGGAATTCAGAAACTACCTTTGGGAGAAAATTAGGCTTCACTTGTAAAACAACCTTGTCTTTATGAAAGGTTGTATGAGGAGGTTTGCAAGATAGAGCTTGTAATTCGCCAACTCTTATAGCAGATGTTAAAGCCACTAGGAATACTGTTTTAAGAGTGAGAAACCTTAATGAACAAGAATGGAGTGGTTCCAAAAGGAGTACTCATCAGAAAATTTAAGACTAGATTTAGGTCCCACAATGGAACTTGAAAAGGCTTTGGGGTAAAAACATTACTTAACCCTTTCAGGAATTGGATTACCAGGGGTAATTTGAAATATGAAGGCTCCTCCGCACTGCGCTTAAAGATTGACAGCGCTGCGAGGTAAACCTTGATCGCAGAAACTTGAAGACCTGAATTTGCTAAGTAGAGTAAGAAGGATAACACCATTGATGTACTACATGAGAAGGGTTCGATATTCTTTTCTCTACACCAGCTGCAGAATTTGTTCCAAAGGCAGCGGTATAAAGTCTTTGTTGCTGGCCTTCTAGCTGAAAGCAAGACCTCCATGAGATCATCTGGGAGATCCCAATCCTTGTATCTCGACCTTTCAGAAACCAAGCATGAAGGTTGAGGGTTCTGATGTCTGGATGGAGAACCTGACCTCCCTTCTGCGAGAGAAGATCCTCCCTTTGTGGAAGACGAATTGAAGGGCAGATGGACATGTCCAGAAGGTCCGGGTACCACGTTCTCCTGGCCCAATCTGGGGCAATTAGGATCATAGTTTTCTGGAATCTTCTCAACCTCCTGATCATTTGAGGAATGACAGGGACTGGAGGGAACGCGTACAGAAGTGGAAACTCCCAGTCTACTACGAACGCGTTCCCTAGAGCTCCTCTTGGGGGAAATTCCCTTGAACAGAACTGATCGCACTTCCTGTTGATGCTGGTGGCAAACAGATCCACTTGAGGGGTTCCCCAAAGGGCGAAGATCTCTTGGAGGAGTTCCTGAGCTAGCTCCCACTCATGGGAGACTGTGCTGTGCCTGCTCAGAGCGTCCGCCGTCAAGTTCTTCTCTCCGGCTAGGTGAACTGTCGATAGAGAGATTATTTCTTGAATTGCCCAAAACCAGAGCTGCATTGCCTCTCTGCACAGTGGCAGTGACCCTACGCCTCCTCTTTTGTTGAGGTAGTGCATGGCCACTCTTATCCGTCATTATCAGGACATTTTTCCCTGGGGGCAGATGGCAGAAAAGCTTTTAGCGCTAGTCTGATTGCTCTCAGCTCCAACAGGTTGATCTGTAGTCTGGACTCCAATGGAGACCAACGACCGCTGATGGTCAAGTCGTTGGCATGGGCTCCCCACCCCATGAGTGAGGCATCCGTGACTACTGTTATCTCCGGCCATGGTTGCCAAAACTGTTCTCCTTTCAAAATGTTCTCCCGACAGGCCCACCACTGAAGGTCTCAAGCCACTCTGTCCGGGACTTGAAGGAGATCTGACATTCTTCCTGAGAATTGCGACCATTGGTTTCTTAGTGCCCATTGGAGGGATCTCATTCTCAGGCGAGCCTCTGACACTAGGAAGATGCAGGATGCCAAGAGGCCTAGCAACCTCAAAAAGTCGAAGGCTGGAAGACGTTGGGCATTTTGAAACTTGGTGACCATCTGCAGAATATCTTGAGCCCTCACCTCTGGTGGCGAGGCTTTCCCCAGGCAAGTGTCCAGGACCGCTCCAATGAACTGGAGTCTCTGTGATGGTATCATCTGTGACTTCTTTAAGTTGAGGGAGAAGCCCAGCTTGTGAAGGAAGTGGCAGACATAATCTAGCTGGATCTGACCTTGTCCCGAAGATACAGCCCTGATCAGCCAATCGTCCAGGTAGGGGTAGACATGGATCCCTTCCCTCCTTAGACTTGCCGCCACTACCGACATTAGCTTGGTGAAGACCCTCGAGCGGAGGTCAGCCCAAATGGCAGAACTCGAAATTGATAGTGAGAGTTGCCAATTGCGAACCTCAGTTATTTCCTGTGTTTGAGATGGACTGGCACATGGAAATAAGCATCCTGAAGGTCTAGAGATACCAACCAGTCCTGAAGCTAGAGGGCCTGGAGGATCTGAGAAAGAGTTACCATCTTGAACTTGTCTTTCCTAAGGAATTTGTTCAATTCTCGCAAGTCCAAGATGGGTCTCAGTCCTCCGTCCTTCTTTGGTACTAGGAAGTAGGGGGAATAGCAACCCTTGTTCCTCTCCGCTACGGCTACCGGCTCTATGGCACCCTTCTCTAGCAGGTCTATAATCTCCTGCAGAAGGAGCGGATCTGGAAACTTCAAAGAGTTGTTCCCCGGTGGATGACTCTGAGGGGTGTGTAGGAAGGGCAGACAGTAACCTTGGGCAACTGGTTCCAATGCCCAAGCATCTGACGTAATAGCCTGCCATTCTGCCAGATGTTGAGTTAACCTGCCTCCTACAGGTGTCTTGTGGGGGGAGACCTCAGAGGGGTTTAGAAGCGGCTGACGCAAATGCCGAGGGTAAAGTGGCGCCTGCTGCTGTGGCTTTTGTACCTTTGACCCGTCCACCACGGGTGAATCGTTTCTGACCCCTTTGAGCTGACTGTCCTCTGCCTTTTCCGAATGTGGAGTAAAAGCGAAAGGACCTATCCCTCCAGGAGGCTCCTGAGGGGCGATTCGAGACTGCCGGATTGCAGCCCCAAGAGATTTCGCTGCTGCCTTGGATGTTTGTAATCTCTCCAGGCTGTCATCAGCCTTCTTACCAAATAAAGAAGTGCCGTCAAAGGGCATGTTCAAAAGTCTGGCTTGTACATCTGGAGCAAAACCAGACTTCCGCAACCACGCAAATCTGTAGATTGTGGTACTTGCCGCCATGGCCCTGCTGATACTGTCAACAGAATTAATGCCTGTTTGAAGGGATTCGCACATTGCATCCTTTCCATCCCTGATGATGTTTAAGAATGCTTCCCTTTCCTCCCCTTCCAGGAGACAGTCAGCCGCAGATGAAGCACACTCCCAAAGTGTATGGCTGAATCTTGCTAGCGTGCAAGTGGCGTTAATAGATTTAAGCGCCATGCTACATGCCGAAAAGACCTTCTTTGACATGGCATCAAATCTTGTATCATCCCTGTACTGTGGAATAGTAGGGTATGCAGACCTACTATTTGATGAAGTTGCTGCCTGTACAACTAAAATCTCTGGAGTTGGATGCTTGCTCAAATATTCTGGATCTGAAGCAGATACCCTGTATTTAGCGGAAAGTTTCTTGTTCACTGCCGGGATAACTTCAGGAGTTTCCCAATTTGCAGAGATTTTTCTCTGCAGGGCAGTATGAAAGGGAACTACAGGATCCTCCTGTGGACCTTTATCTAAAATATCAGTAAGGTCATCCTGTTGAAAAGAAGGAGTAGGTGTAGACCACCCCATGAATTCAACTATCCTGGCCATTAGAGCCCTATAAGGGGTCTCAGCATGCTCCCCAGGGTCTGGTTTAGCAAACTACTTCTGGAGAAGTATCTACACCACTTTCCGTAGAGAGTCCTGAATGTCTTTTAACCTGTTCTCTTCAGAGATTAATTCCTCTGGCATGGGTGTTGTAGTCCTTTGTAAACCAAAGGGTCTCATGGTCAGAATCCTCCCCTTCCTCATATATAGAGGACAAGGCTCTAAAATAGTCAGACCTAGGATATGGTTTAAAACCCATTTCTAGAGCAGAAGGAGCCAAACTGGTTTTCACTGGCTGAGAAAACGTCGAGGTTGTCAACGGCTTCGACAATCCCGAAAAGGGCGTAGAAAAAGTTTGAAAAGACCTCGATGTACTCGACAGGATCGGGATCCTACTCGGGGTCGTCGAAATTGTCGACGGCATCCTCGATGTAATGGTCGAAATCGTCGACACCTCTACTGTCTGAGATGTAGTGACAGTTGTAGGTCTGTCTTTTATCGGAGTGGACAGTGGCGTCGAAGACGGCGTCGATGTAACTGATTTATGTGTCGAAGGGCCCTTTGACAAAGGCGTTGATTACGCAGATATATGCGTCGAAGCAACAACCTTCGATGACGGCGATGACACTGTCTTACTGCCTTTACTCGAGGGTTCATGACACCCTCGGGCAGTTTCTCTCGCCGGGTTCGACTCGCTGCGTTTTGATTTTTTGGGCTTTTCACCCAGGGTATCACCTTTAGACGTCTCTGAGGGGGCCGAGGCCGCTTTCTCGAAGGTGCTAAGCATTTTCTTACAGAATTCCTCCCACTTGGCTGTGTTTCGTGGGGCAGGTGACCCTTTCTGGGGAGGTAGAGGAAGAAGAAGAGGGAGATCTACGACGCCTCTTCTTAGAGTGTTTTGATCTCGAAGACTGATGGGAACCGCTTCGAGACCTTGAACGGGAATGTTTCTTGTGACGACGAGGAGACGAATGTCTCGACTCTGCCGAAGAAACTTTCGTGGGAGTAGAAGTTTTAAGAGTCTTACCTCTTTCTAGCTTCCCCTTACGCTCCTTCAAGGCTTTCGCCACATGGACATACAGATTTCGCATTCCGAACAGTGATGCTCCGATCCTAGGCACCACAAACAGATCCTGTGAGGATCCGTCAACGACATTTTCTTCCCACAGTCACGACACTTTTTGAAACCGGACCGTGGGGTCGATGGTTCGGATGAAGAAGCCATCGAATTTAGATGTCTTCGAAGAATAAGCAGAATCTTCCTGAAGAAAAGAACTGAGCGACACGTTTCCGAGGCCCACGAAGCGCGGAAAAACAGAACTGAGCAACGGACGCTGCGCAAGTATTTATACGCACAATGACGTCGGCACCAATACTGAGGCTGTCGAGGGACACCAACTCGAGGGACGTCGAAGCGCAGCGCCCTCTACTGAAAAAATTTCCGAGGCCAGCAAGCTGGAATGCATAACATCAAAGATGAGGAATACGTCGGAGGACACAATCCCTCCGAAAGTAAAGCATACACAAAACCGAGATCACTTCAAGAAACAGCCTGGAACTAGCCAGTGCAATACAAGGGCTTCTAGTCAATCCATTACTACTATATTGAAGGATAGGCAAATACAAAGGTTGAAAATTCAACAGAATTTAAGAGGTTACCCCTCCAGGCACTTGACAGGGGGGAGTGATTAAAGGTAAATCATACACCAACCAACTAGGGACTCAGGAAGGTGTCCAGAGGGAGAGTTTCTTCTTGTGTTCTTGTGTCTTGCAGGTCTCAGACATGAACAAGGGACCCTAGGTTTGTTATTTTGTCATATGCCCCTTTCCCTTCAAGATGAAGAGACTACATCATAAAACCTAAGCGTTGTAAGCAGAACATCTGTGGATGATAGAAACTCTTATGGATTCAGTCTTGGGAGCACTCCCAGACACACCTTAAGGATCAACACATGCTTACCCCTCCCCCCCGACCTTTCTAAAGCCCAGCCTTGGGAGCTTTGGAATTCCCCGAACATTTTTCTCAGTGTCTAAGCTTTCCCCTAACCCTAATTGTTGAAAGGGTTGGAATGGGCAAGGTGCAGAACCTTGTTTGAGTAATCTCCTTGGCCAGTCCAAATTCACTGTCACCACCCAAATTAGCTTCCCTCATCTCATAATCATGGTATCGTCTTGCTTGGCTTGGAGCAATCAGGAGCAGTACTGTCACAATGAGCATGGCTGCAAGGTGCCCTGGCATTATGGCAATCTCTGCTTTCACAGGTTCCCTATGGACTTTGAGCTCCACCCTAGTCTTTGGGAATATCACTAGATGGATACAGGTTTTAGGGACTACTTTATTGGGCAGCAGATACAAGGGTATTATAACGCTGCCATGGACCGCTGACTAATTCCTCAGTGCTGTAGGGCCTGTGTAGTTGTTCTGCCTGCTTCAACTGGAAGATAGTATTGTTGGACAGTTTCACCTTGCGCTAGCATATTCTTTTCAGACTCTGGAAACTGTATTGGAGTATCTTCCAAGGCCCAGTCATCAACCTACTCTGATGGTTCTTTGGTCGGACATAGCTAGTCAAAATCTGTTCTGGTCTTGGGACAAAAAGGCAATGTTGAGCCAAAAGGCCCACCCTCCCGCAGGGGAAGCAGCATATCCGCTTTTTCTGCAGGGTCTGGCAGGGTCTTCATGGCTTCAATGGTTGCAGCTTCACACATAGAGGACTGGAATGAACAGGGATTCTTTAATGCCCTTCAAGACCTTCAACTCTGTGCTTTCCTGGTAGGTCTGCTCGCTTTCCATCAAACCATCTCGCCACCAGGTTTCCTGGAGTTGATATTCAGGTCTATAGGTCACCAGTGCTTGGCGCACTGGAAACTAGTAGCCATCTGAACGGCTTGTTCCAAATATGGTTGGAGCAGATGTCAGACAGGCCTCTAAGTCTGAGGCATTAGGAAACTGGTTGAGGGCGAGGTTTTCCTTCTCCAACCATCCCCCCAACATGGCCCTGATTCGCTACATCATCTGTCTAAGGGTTGACAGTTTTATCTTGCATAATTGCTGCTGATATGACTCATTGATCACACCCCAGCTGCTCTAGGCAAGTGTCTCGCATTGTTTCATAGTCAATTTGTCCATTAGCATTAAACTAGCGAGACATCTCTGGATCTATCCAAGCACTCCATTAATTTCTTCCCCTCGCCTCTGATCGGACCACAACTTCCCTGTCCCCTTCTCATCCCGCCCACCCTTCCCACATTGTGGTTCCAACATATGGCCGACTTAGGCTACCAGAACCTTCCAGCTCTTGCAGTCTTATTTACTGGTCTTCCTTAATCTCTATATTGCTCCCTGCTTATCTTCTCCAGGGTGTCTCTTCCTCTTTCCGATGTTGCGCTCCTGAAATCTGCATCACTTCCACTACAGTCTTCTCTATGTCACAGATGGCCTCAGAAAGCCACAGTAAGAGAATACATTTAAGGTGCTTAATGTTATAAACCACTGATCTGGGAGGACGGAGATGGCTGAAAATAAGGGTGCCCCTACAGGTCTCTCGACCTCCCAGTGGGCTCAATCCACTGAGCATCTATAGCCCCCAGAATATCTCCAACGTATTCCAAAGCATGGTAATCCCTACTGTTATGCCTTTTCTAATCTGGAGAGTAAACCTAAAGGTTGTGGCCTTCTTAGTCTAACTCCCTCATGGGATTTTTAAATGATCCTGCCTTTGGTCAGCAAACTGATTTCACTGAGTTTCTCTACTTGTCCCCCTTCACCCCACATTCACCCTGTGTCTGTATATACTCTCTCCTCCCTCTGTGATCTCCCTAGTCTCATTCACTCACAACCTGTACCCCTCTCCTCCCTCACTGCTATCCCTCAGCTCTATCTACTGCCCTCTCCTCCTCTCACCTCTCTTCCGTCACTCTTTGACTTCCTGCACCTCTCTATTCTTAACTCTCCCTCTACAACACTCTCCTTCAGGGGCTGCTGTCTAATCATCTGTACCCTGATCTTACAACTCCCTCCCTCACTACCTTCCTCCTTCATTCCACCCTACCCCACTATTACTCCTACTACCAACTTTCACTTTCTCAACACTCTCCTGCCCCATACTCACACTCGCTCATATAGCTTCTCTAAATCTTCCTACACTTTTCCCCCTCTCTCTCTCTGCACCTCTATTTCACCCACCTTTTACACCCCCTCTCACCACATTACCTCAACCTGGTACCACTCTCTCACACAATACCTTACCTACACTCACACAATACGGCCAGGGTCTCCTCAGCACACCACCGCGCCGTCCCCAGTCTTCCTATAACAGATTTAAAACCTATTAAGCAATGAGTATTGTATCCCAAAGAATGAGCATATAGAGGCCATGTGACTGCATAGATTATAGCAACAGTTAATTATGGTTTACAGCCAGACCTAATCTATGTCATATAAGAAATGGCCTTGACAAAAAAAATAAGTTTGGCCTTTTGGATGATATTAAAGTCAAATGTTAAACATCTCTTTGGGACTTGGCATGCAATGAACAATGCACAGATTTATTTTGTATGCCTCAAATGGCCTTGACAAAAAAATAAGTTTGGCCTTTTGGATGATATTAAAGTCAAATGTTAAACATCTCTTTGGGACTTGGCATGCAATGAACAATGCACAGATTTATTTTGTATGCCTCAAATGGCCTTGACAAAAAAATAAGTTTGGCCTTTTGGATGATATTAAAGTCAAATGTTAAACATCTCTTTGGACTTGGCATGCAATGAACAATGCACACATTTATTTTGTATGCCTTTCCAGAGCAGGACACATCCTATCTAAACAGAGCAAAGCGTGAACTACCATTCTCCCATTGCACATGTCAACAGAAAGTGTGCAGCAGGGGAAGGACAGCCCTCACAAAGCAGGCACCAACAAGAAAGTGAGGCACATCCTTTTGGCCTCTCCCGTCTGGAAGGCCCCACAAAGGCAGACAAGCACAGTGTTATCATCCCCTATTTTTCTGCCTTATACAAACAGAGTCAGAGGTATATTTTATTTGGAAAGATTTTGCCAAACAACACCATAGTTCAAAAGCATCTGGAAGAAGAACAAGTTACTTACCAACTGGTAACGTTCTTTCTATTGGATGTTCCTCCAACGTATTCCTCATCTTAGATGTATTCCATCCAGCTTTGCTGCTCTTCAGGAAAAAAATTTCGGCAGATGGCGCCGTGCGTCGATTCGATGGTCCCTCGAAGGCCTCGGTTGAGGGTGACGACATCGGGTATATAAGTAGCACGCGCGGCGCCCGTTGGCCTCAGTTCTGTTTTTCCTCTTTTTATTTTTGATTTTGTACTGTGTAGATTGTGCCGGGAGACAGGTATCAATCAGCCTTGCGAGAGTTGAGTTGGCAATAACCCGGAAAAATCTACAGAGGGGTAGGCTGGGAGGGCGATGAGGAATACGTTGGAGGAACAATCCAATCGAAAGAACGTTACAAGTTGGTAAGTAACTTGTTCTTCGAGTGGATTGTGTCCTCCAACGTATTCCTCATCTTAGATAGACTCCCAAAGCAGTATGGATAATTTCTTTGGAGGAGGGGTTAGATTTTTCAATGCCCTTAGATGGCTGAATATAGTACTGCTTTACCAAAACTCAGTTCCTTAGACTGGGAAGCATCCAGACTATAGAATTTTAAAAAGGTGTGCAGTGAAGACCAAGTTGCTGCTTCACAAAGGGGCCTTATTTGAACACCTCTTTGAAGGGCTGTCGAAGAGGCGATGCCTCTGGTGGAATGAGCCCTTAGCCCTTCTGGTGATACTTTTTGTGCTAATCTGTAGCATTCTGAAATGCAAAGCACAATCTAGCGTGATATTGTCCGTTTTGTCACCGATTGACCCAGTTTCCTTCCGGTGTAACCGATAAACAGTTGGCTGTCCACTCTAAGCTTGGTAAGCCTAGAGATGTAAAAGCTTAAAGCTCTTCTTGGATCCAACCTGTGTAATCTTTCCTCCTCCTTAGTAGGATGAGGTGGAGGCTAGAACGCGGGTAAAACAGTTTTCTGACTTAAATGAAAATCAGATACTATTTTAGGTAAAAATGAGGGTTTAACCCTCAACACAACTCTGTCCTTATGGAACACAGTATAGGGTGGCCCAGAAGACCGTGCCTGCAATTCGCTCACTCTTCTTGAAGATGTTAAAGCAACTAGGAAAGCAGTTTTCTATGTCAGTAATCTTAATGGACAAGTTTTCAAAGGCTCAAAAGGAGCACACATTAAGAATTTTAGAACCAGATTGAGATCCCAAATTGGCACTTGGAATGGGTAAGTAGGAAACACATTAGTGAGTCCCTTTAAGAATTGCACTACCAAAGGAATTTTGAAATAGGAGCATTCTTCCGACGAGCGCTTGAAGATGGAAAGCGCTGCAAGATAACCTTTAATGGTACCAACATTTAGACCTCTATGCGCTAGGGACAAGAGGAAGGACAGTACTTTCAGGATAGAACATAGAAAAGGATCGACATTCTTTTCTCTGCACCAGTTGCAAAACTTCCTCCAACGGCAACGTTATAGAGATTTTGTTGCTGGCCGCCTTGCCGAAAGCAACACCTCCATGACGTCATCTGGAAGGTCCCAATCCTTGTATCTCAGCCTTTCAGACACCAAGCATGAAGGTTGAGAGTTTTGACCTCTGGATGGAGACCCTGACCCTCCATTTGTGAGAGAAGGTCCTCTCTCTGAGGAAGACGTACTGGGGGACAGATGGATATGTCTAGAAGGTCCGAGTACCACGTTCTCCTGGCCCAATCCGGGGCAATTAGGATCATGCGATTCCCAAACCGTCTCAGTCTCCTGATGACCTGAGGAATGACGGGAATCGGGGGGGACCGCGTACAATAGTGGGAAATTCCACTCCACCACGAACGCATCTCCCAGGGCTCCTCTCAGGGGAAATTCCCTTGAGCAATACCTTTCGCACTTCCGGTTGATTTCGGTTGGAAATAGGTCTACTTGAGGGGTTCCCCAAAGGGCGAAGATCTCTTGAATGACTTCCTGATCCAGTCCCCATTCGTGGGACACCGTGCTCTGCTAGATGAACTGCCGTTAAAGTGATTCCCTCCTGAATTGCCCAATACTAGAGCTGCACTGCCTCTCTGCACAGAGGTAGTGACCATACACCACCTCTTTTGTTTAGATAATGCATGGCCACTGTGTTGTCTGTCATTATCAGGACATTTTTTCCCCTGACAGATGGCAGGAAAGCTTTCAGCGCTAGTCTGATTGCTCTCAGCTCTAAAAGGTTGATGTGTAGTTTGGGCTCCGATGGAAACCAACGACCGCTGATTGTCAGATCGTTGGCATGAGCTCCTCACCCCATGAGTGAGGCGTCTGTCACTACTGTGATCTCCGGCCATGGTTGCCAAAAAGGTTCTCCTTTTAGGATGTTTTCTGTATAAGTCCACCATAGAAGATCTTGTCGAACCTTGTTCGGAATCTGAAGAAGATCCGTCATTTGACCTGAGAACTGGGACCACTGAGTCTTTAGAGCCCATTAAAGGGATCTCATCCTCAAACGTGCCTCTGGCACCTCGAAGATGCAGGATGCCATGAGGCCGAGCAACCTTAAGAAGTCGTAAGCCTGGCGATTCTGGGCATTTTGGAATTTGGAAACCATCTGAAGAATGTCTTGAGTCCTCGACTTGGGAGGCGAGCTCTTTCCCAAGGATGTGTCTAATACAGCTCCTATGTACTGAAGCTGTTGGGAAGGTGCCATTTGCAACTTCTTGAAATTTAGGGAGAAGCCCAGTCTGTGGAGGAAGTGGCAGGTGACTTTCAGATGATCCAGTGCTTGTTCGGCAGAATATGCCCTGATCAACCAATCGTCCAGGTAGGGGTAGACGTGAAAACCCCCTCTCCTGAGGTGTGCTTACACCACTACCATTAGCTTGGTGAAGACCCTCGGGGCGGAGGTCAATCCGAATGGCAGGACTCAAAACGGATAGTGTGAGTCGCCAACTACGAACCTCAGGTATTTTCTGTGCTTGAGATGAATCGGCACATGAAAATAAGCATCCTGGAGGTCCAATGATACCAACCAGTCCTGAAGTTGAAGGGCCTGAAGGATCTGAGAAAGGGTAACCATCTTGAACTTGTTCTTCCTAAGTCCAAGATGGGTCTCAGTCCTCAATCCTTTTTGGGGATCAAAAAATTCAGGGAGTACCATCCCTTGTTCTTCTCTGCTGCAGGTACTGGTTCTATAGCACCTTTTTCCAGCAGGGTTGGAACTTCCTTCTGTAGGAGCGGGTCTGAAAACTTCAAAGGGTGCCTCCCTGGTGGATTACTTTGAGGTTGCGTTAGAAACAGTAACCTTGGGCTATTATTTCTAGAGCCCAAACATCTGAAGTAATGGATCACCATTCTTGCAGATGCTGTGACAGCCTGCCTCCTACAGGTGTTTTGTGATGCAAGTCCTCAAAGTGGTTTTGTGGCGGTTGTTGCAGCCGCTGATGGCAAAGAGGCTGCAGCTGTAGCTGGCTTTGCACTTTTTGCTCGTCCACCGCGAGTTGCCTTTCTCTGGCCCCTTTGACTGGCCATTCCTCTCGCCTTTCCATATGAGGAGTAGTAACGATAGGCTTGTCCTCTCCACGATTGTCCTGGAGCACGAAAAGGCTGAGGTTGCCTAATAGCAGCCCCTAAAGATTTGGCAGCTGCTTTTGAAGTCTGCAACCTCTCAAGGCTCTCATCAGCCTTGCTGCCAAAAAGGTGAGACCCATCAAAAGGCATGTTCAGAAGGCAATTCTGTACGTCCGGTGCAAAACCCGACTTACGTAACCACGCAAATCTGCGCATTACCGTGCTAGTGCCCATGGATCTGCTTACACTGTCCGCAGTGTCCAATCCAGATTGAAGGGATTCCTGCATGGCTTCCTTTCCATCTCTAATGATGGCTAGGAACCCTTCCCTTTCGTCTCCTTCTGGTATGTGCTCCGCCGCCATTGCGATGCACTCCCACAAAGTGTACGAAAACTTTGCCAAGGCACATGTGGAGTTGGTAGATTTTAAAGCCATACTCCCAGCTGAAAATACCTTCCGTGCCCAGCCATCCACACGCTTATCGTCCCTGTCTGGAGGGATAGAAGGGCACACAAGTTTGTTTGAAGCTGTGGCTGCCTGTATGACCAGACTCTCGGTAGTGGGATGTTTGGACAGATAGCCGGGGTCGCTACTGGCAGGACGGTATTTTGAGGTGAGGGATTTATTTACCGGAGGAATAGAATCCGGAGTTTCCCAATTCTTGGCCACCCTATTTTGCAGGGCTACATGAAAGGGTAGTACTGGGTCTTCGGTGGGACCATGGCCCAATATATCTGTCAATTCATCCTGGATGAATTGGGCTGATAGTCTAGCCCATCCTAAGTAATTGGGGGTGCCATATTCTAGCCCAAAAGGGTACATTCTCCTCATCAGATCTTTCCTGTGCCTCAAAAATTGAGGTCAAGGATTTGAAAACCTTTTCTGGGAGAGGAGGAGGAAGAGGTGTATTACAGGGCTCTGAGGGTATTACAGGCCCTGTAACCCTATCTTTCCCTTTTTCTGGCTGGCCAGGCTGGAGCCTTTGGCGCCGAGGGCTTCGGGGTCGATGTCGATAAGGGCGCCAATGGCGTCGACGAAATAGTGGTGCTCTTCGAAGATTTTCCTTCGAGGTGCGTTGGGTCTCGGACTGCATCGGTGACCTCGAACGGTCGACTTGACTCGAGCGGTCCTTTTCGCTCAGCATCCTGGAAGGTTCTCAATCCTTCCTTTTTCGATCACCCGGGCTCGAGGGCGCGTGCGAGTGTTGGAACGATTCCGCTCCCGGCCGGCTTTCGAAGAAGGAGCGGACCGAGGCTTTGCTTTCTCAAACACCTCCATCATTTTGACCCTGAATGCTTCCCACTCTTCGGAGGACGAATGGTTTGTGCGGCATTTCATCCTTTTGGGGGATTCGTCTGAGGACGAGGTGGAGGGGTACCTGTGGCGTCGTTTCTTCGACTTTTTCGTCGAAGACGACGAGCGATGGGATTCGCTTCGGGACCTGGACCGATGCCTTTCGCGTCAAGGTGATTTCTCCTCACAGGACCTCGACTCGACACTGGAGGCTTTACGGTTGGGTTTGCGACCTACCTGTAGTTTTCCCCTCCTTTCTCTCAAGGCCTTCCCTGTCATCGCCTGACACTTCGTACAGGCCTCCATGTCGTGGCCTTCTCTGAGGCACCACAAACACACTCGGTGCGGGTCTGTGATCGACATTTTGAACCGCACAAATTGCACTCTCGGGGTCGTGGTCGGCGTCGATGACGAGGACATATTTGCTTATTTACTATTCTTCCCAGAACTCGAGGTGCGCCGAATCTCCGAAGCAACGTAACCTGCGGAAAAACAGAACTGAGGCCAACGGGCGCCGCGCGTTCTACTTATATACCCAATGACTTCACCCTCGATGGAGGCCTTCGAGGGACCATCGACTCAACGACATCGACGCACGGCGCACTCTGCCGAAAAAAATTCCGAAGAGCAGCAAAGCTGGATGGAATACATCTAAAATGAGGAATACGTTGGAGTAAACAATCCATTCGAAAAATATTTCTATGGATAGTCCAACTTAACTAGAACTACAAGGTCGTTATTGCTGACTTGGTCCTATCAAAGTTTACTACAAGATAAAACAGCCTCAAAAACACCTCACATGCTGTGTTCATAATGGAAGAATAGAGATTGTCAACTATAAGAGCTAAGAGATTTGCATAATTGTAATTCATAAAATGTAACAAATGCAGAACACTAAACCAACGAGAGTCTAGAAACATAAGCAATATTCCTATTGATTACCACTTGAAAACCTACAAGACTGTCTAAGGTAACGTGTACAATCTCAACAAACCAAGAACCAAAATAAACCTATCTTCAAAGAGAAAAGGGTGATGAGAACAATCCAAACAAACAAGGAAAGCATAGTAAAACAGCAGCCAAGTGTGTAACTGTTGCAGTCATGGATAAAAAGAAATACAAAAGGGAGGCATACAGACAACTTGATACAACATATTATTACGACAAACTAAGTGATGTGTCTGAAAATGAAATTTAAAAAACCTCTTAAACAAACGAAGTGCCTGAAAAGCAGTCCCCGGGACCCCCTCCATACCAAACAATCCAACTCCTGGGTTATTGTATATGCCCTAAAAAAGCCCCAACCAGAAAATTAATGCAAGACTGCCGATTTTCCTAGGTGTCGATATATATCAACCAAAGCCACCTAGACCACACACACACCTTCTAGAAACCCTGGAAGAGCAACCCGGGATACCAGGGCACACCATACAACAAACCTTACAAGATCTAGACATTGAGGAAAACAATCTTAAGATCCCTGAAATGAATACCAAATCCAAGTTCACGCCCAATTTGCAAAGGGACAATGCCATCGATATCTTCACCCAGGCTGCGACACGTGACCTACACGCATTGGAAGATCGTACCAAAGCAAGATATAGGACAAAATTGGACAACATCACAAACGAAGAAAGACTGGCACTCAAGGCTCTTCAAGAAAACAATGAGACTATAATAAAATAAGCCGACAAAGGCAGAAATGTTGTTGTAATGGACAGAGCAGACTATATGACCATGGCTATGACATATCTGACAACATAGGGGTGCTATGCAACACTCCCAAACAACACTACCAAGGACATAGCACTTGCTGCTAACACATTACTAACAGAATGGCATCGGCAGGGACCACTGAAGAACACTAATACCTTCAATCCAAACATCCCAGGATGCCGACTATATATTTGCTGCCGAAAGTCCATAAGGAATTCAACAAGATCCCAGAAGGACGTCCGATCCCAAGCGCAATCGGATGGATAACTGAAACTTCCATGCAAATACATCAACAATGTACTCGCTCCAGAGGTTCCGAAAATCCCAACCTTCCTTCGGGACACCATGCACACTTTATTACTGTTACAAGATGTCACATGGCGACCTGATTACATCCTTGTGGCACTGGATGTCAAGGCCCTTTGCACGGCCATTGACCATACACTAGCTCTCAAAGCCATAGACTTCTTTTGCCAAGGTATCTGCATATTTCTGCTCCCACCTGGAACTAACCAAGGAACTATTTTCTCACTTGCCAACATAGTATTCCTGTTCAACCAGCAATATTTCAGACAAACTAAAGGAATAGCCATGGGGGCGACCTATGCCCCTTCAATGGCAAACCTCTTCATGCATCACTTTGAGCAGGTGCATGCCTTCTCCAATCAGGTCTTCAACAAATATGTGCACAAATGGTTCTGCTACATTGACGATATCCTGAGGATTTGGTCAGGATCCAGTGAACAACTGAGGTACTTTCAAGAATACCTAAATGATAACACCTTTGGGCTTCAGCTGACCGGCACATCAAAAAACACTTCCATTGACTTTCTTGACATCACAATCAGTCCTGTGGGTACTGAATTGACCAGTACAACCTTCAGGACACCAACCAAAGTCAACTCTTTGCTCCACGCAACCAGTTGCCACAGAAAATCTTTCATCAACAATATTCCCAAGGGGGAATTTATTCGAGCTAAACGAAACTGTAGCACCCAAATGCATTTCAAACATGAATGTTCTGTTCTTGAACAAAGATTCTCTGCAAGTGGCTACCCACAACAAGCTATCAACTCAGCCATCGACATGGCACGAAAAAGAAAACTACCAACACTACTGACGCCAAGAGAGACTGACAAAATCAGATATATTACCAAGTACTACAGCGACAGCCACCATGTACAAAAAATCCTGAACAGACATTGGCACATCCTAGAAATAGATTACATCAAGAAATGGTTGCCAACCAAACCATTGCTGACATAGACCAAGGCCAAAACCCTCAGCATGATTCTGAGCCCATCTTTCATGGCACCTTCTCCAAGAGCCACAGAGAACTGGCTCACTAGCACCAAACCAACAGGCTTCTACAAATGTGGGGCATGCAACATGTGTAGGTATGCAAGAAACACCAAATCACTTTTTTTTTTTAATTCTCTTTATTGAATTTTTCAACATTAGCAATCCCCATAACTCCCCCCTCCCTCCCTCCCTTCCGCCCTCCCGCCCTCCTCCAGGTGCTGTTCCAAAGTCTCCGTAGCTCCCTGTCACCACAAGGTGTCTAGTCGGGGTTATTCCAGGTCCAGAAGTCTTAGACGTTGCGGGCGCCATCCAATCCTGAAATCGTCTGAGAAATGAAAGCACCTCACCCCACTCGCCCCCAAATTTTTGTATTGTGTTGTCCATTGCATAGGAGGCCCATTCCATCGCTACTATCTCCCACACTTTACGCAGCCAGTCTTGAAACGTTGGTCTGATCGAGCTCTTCCATTTCTGGGCTATGATTGTCATTGCTGCCAGAGTGAGCATCACCCTCGCTCTTACTCTGCCCTTCGAGCCCGTCGGCCCTTCTGCTGGCCTCAAGCCTAGTAGTGACCATTCTGGGGGTACACCTCCCTCTGCCCCAAACACTTGTTCCATCGCCTGCTTGATATCTCCCCAGAACGGGACTATTTTTGGGCATCGCCACCAAATGTGTTCCGCAGTGCGCTCCTGGCCGCATCCCCTCCAGCAAGTTCCCGATGAGTCCGGGTAGATCCTGCGTAGCCGAGCAGGGGTATAGTGCCACCCATATAATATCTTATACCAGGCCTACGGGGTTTGTGAGGCTCTCGCTAGTTTGGGGATCTTCCTCCAAAGATTTTCCCACTCTGTCTTCTCTATTTCCCTGCCCAGAATTTTTTCCCACCTTCCCATGTATGCCCATTGCGGCCTCGGGGTAGCCTCATCCAAGATCTTGTAAAGCTGCGAAATAAGGCCTTTCGAGCCGTCATTGGTCATCAGGAATTTTTCAAAAGGGGTCGGTGATCTAGTGGCCGCCTCTTTATTAATGGGGTGTAGAAGCCAGTGTCGAAGTTGTGAGTATCTCAGTCGTTCGCACTCCCCCAGTGCAAAATCCTTTTTACAATCTACAAAAGAACTGATCTCCCCTCCTATAAACATGTCCCGCATCCAACGGCAACCCCTCTCCCGCCAGTTCCGGAATGCCCCTTTTTCCAACCCGGGGGTGAAGTTTTTATTATTGAAGATGGGGGTGAAAGGAGACGGGAAGGTTGTAATTTCCTTCCGTTGGACCAGTCTGTCCCAGTTATCTGCCACTAGTTTAGTGATCGAGCTAAGGTACGTATGGCCCGGGCGGTGCTGTCTGGGTAGCCACAGAACCTCTCCCAGTTCGTGTCGCGTAACCGCTCTATCCATCTGAACCCAGTGTTTTCCTTCCCCCTCCCGCAGCAATTCCCTGATCACCCTTAGTTGGGTTGCTTCGTTGTATTGACGGAAGTTGGGAAGAGCTAGTCCCCCCCCCCCCCTTTTCTTGGGGCCATAAGTTGCATCCTACTCACCCTTGCCCTTTTTCCCTCCCATATGAAGTTGTTTGTTATTACCTGGAGCTCCCTGAAGAAGCTAGCTGGGACTGCTTGAGGGATAGCTTGGAAGAGGTAAAGCAGCCTCGGCAGGGTAACCATTTTAAGTGCCTCTAGCCTCCCCAACCAGGAGATCCGCAAGTTCTGCCACTTACGGAGATCTTTCTTAATCCTTTGCAGGAGTGGGGGGTAGTTTGCTGCGTACCATCCGCTCAAAGCCGGAGTGATTCTCACCCCCAGGTACGTGATTCCCCTGGTCGCCAAGCAAAGGGTGTTGTCCCCTTTAGCTCCTCCCTCTCTTCCCTTGCTAATGTTAGGTCCATCAATTTGGACTTGTGCATGTTAATGCATAGTCCGGATGCTTCCCCAAAGTCTTCTAGCAATAACCTAGCTTGTGTGCTCGACTCTATGGGATTGGTCAGGGCGGGCAACATGTCGTCTGCAAAGGCCGCCACCTTGTGGTGCCTGCCTCCAAACGGTATTCCCTGTATTCCTTCCGATTCCCGTATCGCCTGTAGGAGGGGCTCCAGGTAAATTGCGTATAGCAGGGGTGATAGGGGACATCCCTGTTTTGTTCCTCTTTGGAGTTGGAATGGTCTAGTTAGAAACCCGTTTACCATCACCCTCGCTTGTGGGCCCTCATAGTTCGCCTTGACCATCTGTAAATAACCGCCTTCCAACCCCATCTTTTCCATGGTTTTAAAGAGGAAGGACCACTCCACCCGGTCGAACGCTTTTTCAGCATCTAGGGATAGGAGTGCTGCCGGTGTGCAAGTGTTTTCTGCCTTTTCCACCAGGTGGGCCACCCTTCTGATATTATTCGCTGTCTGCCTCCCCTTTACAAATCCCGCCTGGTCCTGATGGATCAAGTCCGGGAGGAGCCCCTCGAGCCTGTTCGCCAGGATCTTAGTGTAGATCTTTGCGTCTACGTTAATGAGCGCTATTGGTCTATAGGAGGATCTTTCTAGGGGGTCCTTGCCCTCCTTCAGAATCAGGGAGATCTTGGCTTCTTTCATGGACGGGGTGATTTGCCCACTATCCAAAAAGGAGTTGAAAAGGTAGGTCAGGTGTGGAACCAGCACGCCCGCATAGGTCTTATAAAAGGACGCTGTGTACCCATCGGGGCCGGGGGCCTTACCCGCGGGCAGCTTCCGAATAACCCGAATAACCCCCCCTCACCTCCTCCTCCGTTATCTTTTGTTGTAGACCAATCTGGGCATCCCCCTCAATTTTACGTAAGTTAACCCTTTCCAGGAATTTCTCTTGAGCTTGGCCGCAGGGGTGCTGTGAAGCATATAAGGTCTCGTAAAAAACTGCCATGGCCTCTTGGATGTCTTCTATTCGGGTAACACTTTCCCCCCTTTTGAGCTTGGCCGCAGGGGTGCTGTGAAGCATATAAGGTCTCGTAAAAAACTGCCATGGCCTCTTGGATGTCTTCTATTCGGGTAACCCTTTCCCCCCTTTTGAGCTTGGCCGCAGGGGTGCTGTGAAGCATATAAGGTCTCGTAAAAAACTGCCATGGCCTCTTGGATGTCTTCTATTCGGGTAACCCTTTCCCCCCTTTTCTGAGTTTAGCGCCGTGATTGTGTTTCTGGAGGCCGCTCCCCGAAGGAGGCGAGCTAGCAGGGCATCCGCCTTATTCCCTTTTGCATAGAATTTTCGCCTCACAAAAAGCATGGCCCTGTCTGCTTTTTTGGTCCTAAGGATCCCCAGTTGTCCTATTGCCCTCCTATAGTCCTTCTGGTTAATCCTGCTGGGGTTCGCCGCTACCCTGCCTCTCGCTTCCTCAACTTCCGCTTCCAGCCGGGACTCCAAGGCCTGTAGCTGTTTTTGTCTCTGTAATGCGTCCTATCTTGTATCTTCCCTCGTGTCCCCTCTCTTGTTATTGTCGAAGAACTCTATCATCTTGCCCTCTATCTCCTCTCTTACCACAGGGTCCCTCAGTAGATGTTCCGGGTATTTCCAGCCCCACAGTTCCCTCCTCCTCTTTCCCAGTTCCAGCTGAATTGACAATATTTTATGGTCTGCTATTCCCATGGGCCCAACCGCTATCTCTTTTACCTTACCCACCAGGTTGGCCGAGATCCAGATGTAGTCGATTCTGGACTGGGTCCCATGAACTTCAGAAAGGAATGTGTAGCCCTCCTCACCCACCCTCAATTCCCTCCAGACATCCCTCAGCCCTATGCTCTCCACTTTGTCCCGGAGTTCCGCTGAGGCTACTGCCCCTCCCCCACGGCTTTTGGTCCCTCCTGACCTGTCTTTAATCTTGTTCCAAGATATATTCAGGTTCCCCATTATGATTATCTGGCCTCTTGCCCAGCCACCTATTTTCCCCATGAGATCGCAGAGGAAGGGGTCTTGTCCTGTGTTGGGCGCATAAATCAACCCTATTGTGTATGATTCTTCCGCAATTGTGCCTTTTACCACAATAAACCTACCCTCTTTGTCCCTTAGGGTGTCTTCTAAGCGGAAGTTCACCGTGCCCCTGATGGCCAGCGCCACCCCCCCCCCCGATTTCGTGGGACCAGACGCCTGAAACACCTGATCAAACCCTCTTAGCCTTAAGCGACTCTGGTCCTTGCAAAGCAGGTGTGTCTCTTGTAATCCCAAAAAGTCTGGTTTTCCCCGCTTCGTAAATTGTTCCAGCTTTTTCCTTTTCAGCGGGGTATTTAGGCCCCTAACATTGTGCGTTACCCACTTGAATTGTAGTTAGACAATTGTCCCCGCCGTTCAAGACCCTCCGACAGTTTTCCACTCCCACTCATTTGCCCCATGCCTGTTGCCCGGGTGTGTGGGCCACGTCTAGGTTGTCCCTCGTGCAGCACCTGAGGATCTCTCCCCCCCTCTCTCTCCCTTTCCCCCACCCCCCCTCCCCCCCCCAACTCCTAATGACCTTAAAACTCGGTCCTCCCACGTCCGCCGCCCCCCCCTTAGGCTTCCTCGCCCTTGATGATCCCATGATATTTGCTCTTAGCACCCTCTCCCCTCCTTGTATACAAAAGTGCCTTTGTGTCCACCACCCCCTGAAATTATTTAAGTACCCGATTAGTTCTCCTCTGGTCCGGCTCAGTCCACCGCCGCTGGCTCCGCATCAGTTCCCTTCCTAGGGACCTCCGCCGCACGGGCCTTCTCCTTTTCCCCTCCCCGACCAGCGACCATTCCCATGGCCTGGCTCGGGCACCACTCTTCGCCTCCAAGGGGCCGCTCGGGCCCGCCATCCTCGATTCCTCGACCAGTTCTTGGTTCAGTTCAAGTTGAAGTAGGTCCGCACCTTCCTGCATCGTGGTTATCCGCTTCTGAGAACCAGCCCAATCGAATACAAGTCCAAACGGGAAGGTCCACTTATATCTGATCCCCTTTTCTTTGAGCTTCAGGGTAAGGGGACTCCATTGTCGCCTCTTGAGCAAGGTGCAGCTGGCGAGATCCTGGTACAGCTCGATACGTTGGTCGTTGAAGGATATCTGCTCTTTTTGTCTAGCAGCCTTGAGTACTGCCTCTTTTTGAGTGTATCTTGTAAACGCTGCTAACACGTCTCCTGGCCTAGGCTTCGGGTTCCTATTGAGGGAACCCACTCTGTGAACCCTGTCCAGTTCGATTCGATCCGGTGAGGACTCGCCCAATAGTTGCGAAGATTCCTTGAATCGTTTCCTTTAGGTCCCTATCTTGCACCGTCTCCGGCAGGAGCTTCAACCTGATGTTGATCCGTCGAGACCCGTTTTCCATGTCTTACATTCATATTTCCAGGTTCCGCGTCGCCATGTCGAGCCTCTCGATAGCTTCGCTGTTCTCCGTGGTCTCTGTGCCCATCTCCTGCAGGCCTTTTTCGACTATGTCTGTTCTCTCCCCCAGTTGACCCACTTCCAGCTTGATTTCAGCCAGCACTTGGTTAATGCCAGATCTTATTAGTTGAAATTGCTCTTGAAAGGTTTTTCCCAAGGATGCTTGGAATGAGAGCAGCTCCCCGTACAGGTCCTGGCATGAGATCTGGGCGGACGCTTCCAGGGCCTCGCTGTGCTCCTGCTCCATACTTCCCCGTGTGGCCCTGCGTTCCTCGGTTGCATCCTTGCTTGCCCAGAGGGCCATGATGGGGCCTGAGGCGTCCGGCTGCGACTGGCCACCCTTATTGGCCTTGCCCTTGTTTTTAGCCGCCATAATTGTAGCTCGGAGGTCGGGGTTGACGCTGCCTGTCGCGGTTACGTGTAGTAGGGCAGTACCTCCGTGAGGCCGCGCGGGACACAGCCGCCAGCCCCGCAGACCAGCGCAAATGTCGCCCGGGCCCCGCTCCCTTCGCCGCTCACCGCACTGCTTCGGTAGTATCCTCTCGCCGCCCGGGGGCGGCTCCACTTTGCGTGCGGGGCCACTGCCTGGAGCTCACCACCGCTCTGGAACGCTTGCACGGGCCCCCCGATCCGAGGCTCCTCCGCCGGGCCAATATCAGGTCCACCGGTGCCTCCTTTCCCGGGGTGGTCTCCTCCTTCCCGGCTCAGGCAGCCACGTCGCCCCCTGGCGCGAGGACGGGACGGGGCTGCGATTTCGCCTTGCCTGGAGCGCCCCCTGTCCCGCTCCGCCCAGTAGACCTGAAGCGTCTCCCTTCGCCCGCGGCCCTCTGGCGCGCGCCGCAGTATTTTCCCCTGCTCCTGCTGGGCGAAATGACAGCTACGAGTGGTCGGGGGTGCACCGGCCGCTGTTATCCTGAGTTCCTCGGCTCACAAGGGGTGGTGGAACCGCTTAAATGAGTCGGAGGCTCTGGAGCGCTGTCGACACACGTCTACCTGGTGTTGGCGGCCATCTTGGAATCCCAAATCACTTACTTTCAATAGCACATACCCGCAATCCACTCCCTTCACGCCCTACTGGCCATGTCCTCCACATGCGGTCTTCTACCCTCTTTAGGATATGTGACCTTGGACCCCCCGCCACTGAACTCCAGCACCGCCAGTTCGAGTCATTGGCTCCCCTTGTCGAGTTTGCCTGGCCGGTGGACTCACTCGAGCTTTGCAGCAGGCCCCCCATTCAGCGAGTTGGTTGCCCTTACTCACCTCCAACGGCAACCTAGAATCATGCCACCGGTATCTTCTCGGGCTCCAGGTCACATGACCCTTAAGCCTTCATCCCCCTCCACCGAAGCACACCGAATGGTCATCAGGGGCTACCTGGCGCTCTCCACCAGCACCGAGCAGCAACCCTCAGCCTTCGCCTTTCCACGACTCCCAGACCCACTGCATACTCCTCACTCGCACACAGCCTTCATGCTGCTATTGGAATTGATCATCCATGTTACACGCCCAGCCGGCATATCAAGCACCCTCCCGCTCGTTGCTTTCCTACTACAGCAGCTGGTTATTCCCACTTCCAAACTACCAGGGTTTCTCCTGCCACCCTTTTCCTTTCCTTTTTTTCTTTTTACACACGCACCCTGGCAACCACCTAACAGCGCCACCCCTCTGTTTACCCAGTAAGCTGATAGCGACCAATCAGCATGCCAGTACCGTCCACCAATCAGCAGGCTTGGGTTACTTAACCCTGTCCGCACGACGCATCCGGGTTGGAATCCCGAGTCACGGTGCGTCCTCTGATATTTTTCAAGGTAAGACTCTAGGCACCTGTGCTCCCTAACAGCCCCTCCCGGCCCTGCCCAGGAGGTCCCAAACTTGGGAACCACATAGGCACCTTTGGGACTACCCCTTCATCCGAGCCTCTGCACTTGACCACGTTGCTCTCCTCGAACCGCTCCCAGATGGTCTCTCAGTTTTTCCCTGCCCTCGGCCTCCTCTAGCTCAGTGCTGCCGCCATCCATGCTCCACTGTGACTTTCCGCACTAGTACGCATCCTTAGTCACGTACTGTGCTAGCCTTCACCCACCTTTCCCAGCACGGCAGCCCGCCTGTCCAACTCACGGTTCCTAACAGGAGGCTCATAGCTCACCCCCATGCCAGCCAGCTCCAGCCACCCAAAGCATGAGCACCCTTACCTCACGGCCAGCATGACACGCCTCTGTGTCCTCGCGCCTCAAAAATATCCATGACCTAGCCATTAGGACATAGATTCAGAACCTGGGCCACGCTCTGATCCCACATGGGATCCTATTCAATTATCTTTCCACCCACCAGCCCCACTAACAGGGCTCCTGCTGTGCTGCACATGCAGCACCACCCAGCACACTCAACTTGTGGCTCCCGATCTCAATTAGCTCGGGACCATCCATGCACCATGTGACAATCGCCCCATCCCGCACATGGCTTCGCTTCCTTGCACGGCTAGGAAAGGTTCTTCCAACCCCTCATCCGTGGGTAATTAACAGCCTCACTTCCTTAACTTAGATCTTCCGTATATCACCTCACAGCCACTCCCACCGCTGTTGACCACAACACGCACCTGTATTCAGCTCTCTTCCTTCCAACTGGCAGGCCCCCTGGTGCCCCCCACTTACTCCCTGTGGAAACTCAGGACGGAGTCACACACATTCCCACACCCACTCCACGCATTCGCGCAACCACTTGCACACTCGCCTGTCCATCTCACGGCAAATGCCAGCAATTCAGCCCAGTGACCACCCGACACCAGGCCCCTGCTTGTGTCTCACCGCCCCCACCCTTGGTTGGCCTCATGAACAGGAACCTTTTTCCACTAATTAAGCACTGGCTCATCTTTCCCCTAGATTGGCTATGCAGCCCACCACCCTCTATCATTGGGAGGCATCTCCAGGCGCTCCATTCCTATACAGGACCAACCACAATTTTTTTGTTAAGCACCAGCCCGTTCTACCTACACAGCTACATTAACCAGCTCATACCATTGCTCTGTATTCTAATTCTTCTCTCCTTGCTTCCCACCTTACCCTCCCTTTCGTCTCTCCTTGGTACCTTGCCACTCATGCAATTTGCCTGTGTCATTTGATAAATGCCTCAATGATCAAATGTACCCGTTTTTACGTTCACAATTGTGTCACTTTAAAATGCCAATTAAATGTCACTACCACCACAAATCACACACTGCCAACCCAATGTGACATGTGACCAATCATTCTGTATACTACATTGTATATAATTTATGACATAACTGGTGCACCAATATGAACTGCACAACCATCACGTCTCTACACTTCACATCACAGCCTTGATAAGACTACGTTCGAAACTCGCTTCGGCGCTTGTTTCACCGTCACCTGGCATGTGTTTGCCAGACCCATGAAGTATGTGTCCACCACATGAAATCTTTTTTGATGACAAGTCTGGAGTCCGTCCTACATTACTTTAAGTATCCACAAACTGCAAGAATTAACGGTTACAACCTTTGGTCAACAACCAATTGCCAGCGCCATCTCTAAACAAGGTTTGTTACACCATCCTAGAACTTACCCCAGGGGAAACATTGGAGTTCTGGTTCCCCGACAAACCATGTGCCAGGACGCAGGTACCATTATGCCCATCAACTAAAGTCTTGTCGGTTGCGCAGGGGACCGCCTTTCCTTTCAACTCCAACCAACGAACCATTTCAGGATACATTGAAGCAATGATAAAATCTCTGGTGATGGACAACAAATTTTTATGTACAGGACACAACACGAAGTTTTGAGGGGCAGAACAAGTACTATTGAATACCCTCATTGTCACACTGAATGTACCCACACTTTATTCAAACATTCCACATGAAGATGCAATAGGTATATGCAAATAGATTCCTGCAAAAAGCAACCAGCAAGATAGATGCCCCAATCAGGGCATTACAGATCTAATGAGGATCATATTCACACACAATAGTTTGCTTCAGTGAAAGACACTTCCTCCAAAAGACCGAAACGGCCCCCATATGTTCTAGAAAGTCGAGATAATCTCTAAAGACCAATTTGCTAGACTCATCAGCATCTTCCTTTCTTTCTATTGCAATCCTACGAGAAAAGCTTTGGATGCCATTGCTCCTCTCAGAAAATGTGCACCATATCTATGTGTCCAGCATACTCAATGCACGATAGTGTTGGAGGCGACCGTCTCAAGTAGATTTCTGATAAACGATTGATCCCTCAGGTCCATCGCAACACGGCCGGGGTTTCCACGTATGTTTTTAAGTATTGAACTATGTAATCTGAAAAACATGGTTATATACTAATATGAAATTAGTCTTCGTGCACCTTGCTATGTGAAAAACTACACCATCTTTAGACTATGATCTCCCTCCAATGAATAAAGCACAGACATCTGATACTCCTCTGCAAGATACCAGACATAAAAGTCTTTTATTTGGGATAATGCCCGATTAGCTGGTCAGGACTGAAACAAATTCAGTACCTCATTAACATCTGAACACCATACACCACGTGGGGAGTGGGGAGATTAGGAGGCAGGTAATGTAACACTAACATGTGACCTACCACTGGTTGGTACGACGTCCTTTCATCGTGGGGTGTTTTTTCGTGGGGTTTTTTTACGCTAATTATTTTTCACAAAAAAAACATCTAATTTTTTAAGGGGGTTAGTAGATTATATATATGGGATGTGGGTGTTTGGGAATAAATACAAATTCAAGAAAATGGGGGGTTGGGAGGGGATGGCCCCCACAAAAATAATTTTAAAACGATGGGTATTTTTGTAAAGAAACTTGCGGTAAAAAACCCAGCGAAAAAACATCCCGCAATGAAATGACATGGAACCCACTGGTTGGTCTTCAATGGGGCAGCCTTCTAAGAGATCATGCTTTGGTGAAATAGGTGACTTGTAGAAGTGTGTAGCTCTATATTACTTCTCTTTTTTGTAGTTCTAAATGCAGTCTCTTTCTCTGCCAAGTTCAGAACTGCTATTTAGGAGGCTGAAACTGGATGCACATGTCATTCCAGCCACTGCATTCAGCCCAGCGATAACACTCTGTACTGAAGCACACATCCATCAGAAAAAACATTACCAGGAGTAAGTAATTTGTTCTTCTAATGGATTGTGTCCTCCCACCGATTCCTCATCTTAGATAAACTCCCATAGCAGTAAGACCTTAAGGAGGAGGGGAAGAGCGAACTCCATGGGCGATTATGTTACCACTTGTTGGAGTTACACAACAGGGTGTTCCCAGCTGGAATTACTGTGATTAGTCAAATGAATTAGCATACTAAAATACATGGATACAAACCCAACTTTTTAAATCATGAAACACTTAATACGGTGCAAAAAATGCTACCATTATCAAACACTAAATGATTGTTCAATAATTAAACATGACAAAAGAATAGCAAAAAATATATGTAATTTATCCTATAAAGTCAGTAATGGGACAATAGAAACCAAAACCCAGACTAGTCACTTTACCAAATTACTGCTACTAGATGTCAATTCAACCTGGCGGTACTCATCCAAAGTGTGTACAGAAATCCACCATTGCATTGTGACATGCAAAACCATACAAATCACTACTAAACAAGGTCCAACTAAATGCTTTAAAAAGCAAGCACGTATAAATGTGTTCCATATGAGTATTCCCCTGTATAGGGAGCAAAAAAGCCATCCGTGCCCGTCTGACCACTCTCAGATCCAACAGGTTTATGTGAAGTTGTGTCTCTGCTAGGGTGCCACAACCCGCTCACTATCGGCTCATTCAGGTGAGCACCACAGCCTTTCAGAGATTAGTGTCACTACGATCGTCTCTGGCCATGGTTGCCAAAACGCGAGTTCTGCCATCACGTTCTCTGTGCAAGTCCACCACAGGAGATCCTGAGCGACTTTGCTGAGACTTGAATCAAGTCAATCATATTACCAGATAACTGCAGCCATTGAGATTTGAGGGCCCATCGGAGTGATCTCATTTTCAATCGAGCCTCTGGCACCAGGAAGATGCAAGCTGCCATTAGGCCGAGCAACTGTAGGAAGTCCATGGCTTGTAGACATTGGGCGTTCTGGAACTTGGTGACCATCTGCAGGATGTGTAGAGCCCTCTCCTCGTAGGGGGAGAAAGCCTTGCCCAAGGGAGAATCCAGGAACGCTCAGATGAATTGAAACATGTCTGTTGAGACTTCTTTAAACTGAGGGTAAAGCCCTGCTTGTGAAGAAGGTGGCAGGTGCGGCTGTTATGATCCAGGGCTTGATCCAGAGACTGTGCCCAGATTAACCAATCGTCTAGGCAGGAAAAGATGTGAATCCCTCCTTTCCGGAGATTGCTGCCACTACCGCCAACAGTTTGGCGAAGACCCTCGGGCAGAGGTAAGCCCGAAAAAAAGAAATCGAAACTGGTAGTGATGGTTGCCTATGACGAATCTCTGTTACTTTATAGGTCCTGGAGGGATCTGCGAGTGTTACCATCTTGAACTTGTCCTTCCTTAGGAACTTGTTCAAGCGCCTAAGGTCCAAGATGGGTCGCAGACGTCTACTTCTTTGGGACCAAAAAAATAGTGGGAGTACCACCCCCTATTATTTTCCTGTACAGCTACCAACTCTATGGCGCTCTTCTTCAGAAGAGAGGAAATCTCTCATGTGCAGTGAGTTTGGAACAGGTGGTGGTCTGGCCAGAGGGTGGCAGTCTGGAGGGGGATTTAAAAAGGGGAGGCAGTAACCCTGAGAGAATACCTCAAGCGCCAATGCGTCTGAAGTAATGGCGCACCATTCTTGCAAATGGTGTGAACCCCCCCCCCACACCCCCTGCATCTTCCAGACCGTTGTAGCATGGCAGAAGTCTTTAAAGTGGTTTTGTGGCAGGAGCCGCACTGGCGGGGACAGATGGGGAAGCAGTCCGTTTTACCTCTTCTACCTCTGCAATGTTGAGAGAAGCATCTTTGACTTAGGCGGGTTGCTTCCCTTTCTGTCCATAATTGTAGTAATGAAAGGATTTGCCCTGCCATTGGGTTGAAGGTTCAGCAGGTTGCCTTATTGCCAGCCCTAAAGACTTTGCCACAGCTTTGGAAGCCTGTAATTTCTCAAAGCCGTCATCTGCCTTTTAGCCAAAAATTATAAGTTACTCACCATAGGGACTAACGTACTCTTGGTCCTTAGTCCCATTTCTCCATACTGCATGGGCGTCCCTCGCGAGGGACGGAACCGTTTTCCCACCAGAAAAAAACCCTCTTCCCTTTATATTTTGAGGCGCACAGGGGTGCGGCTCTGGGAGCATGCACTGCCCTGACTCTGTCCTCCGGCACCACACCTCAGTCCCCACAGACGCGTTGACAATAGATTTAACATTGCCTAATGACATCAGTTTTATTAAGGGGGGGAGGTTGGTGGGACATATGGAGGAAAGGGGACTAAGGACTAAGAGTAAGTTAGTCACTACGGTGAGCAACTTTCAATTACTCTTACGTCCCGTCCCCTTTCCTCCATACTGCATGGGTGATTACAACTGAGTGTAGCCCCAGCGTGGAGAGGAGACCCTCCTAAGCAAACCGGTTTCTATGAACCGCTTGTCCGAAAGCCGCGTCTGCTCTAGAAACGGCATCCAAACAGTAGTGCTTGCAGAAAGCCAAAGGGATGGCCCATGTGGCCGTCCTGCTTAAGACTTGCCAGGGGACATAACCCTGGAAAGCAATGGCCGTTGCCTTGGCTCAGACCGCGTGGGCGTGCATGTTGGCCAATTTCAAAATATATAAAACCCTCAAACCCATAATTTTAATGGGGCTCCCAGACAGACAAATAATTTCCGACATGCCTTGAAATAGAACAGTCAAGACAGAAGGAAGCAATATCATGTTTAATTTGATGGGAGTTTAAAAAATTGCATTTTTGTAAAGTTCGGTTGATAGACAAAATTTATTTGTATAAAACCTTGCACATTAATATTGAGAAACCTCAAGAGACACAGGATTTGGTTTAAATTTGAAAACTAATGATAAATAAAATGTATAATTGATGTGATGGAATTGGTGTAAAATTGTATATTGGTTTTGAAGGCTTAGTTTATAAATGCTACGAGTGCGTCTGGCAGCCCCACTAAATGTATGATGTTGAGGGTTTGATAAACTTGTCCTCAGTCTCAGGACCTTAAATATTGTTCATAAACTAGTTTTAAAGAGTTGCCCAATACTAGAAGTAGTCTTTCAGTTTACACTGTACAGGTAATGGTTTAATAAAAGCTTAATGATGCTTTGGAAACTGTATAAGATATCGCGGAGGAAAGCAAGTGCCCATAGGACTTATATTTTTAATAATCGCGTGGTGCTATGGGGAAACAAAGACCATTTGCCCCATGGACGGGTCAGGTGCTTACATTCTTTTTTTTAAATGGCAAGTCATACTTGTCTGTCACATGCTGGACAGTTTCAATAGTTTAAAAAAACATAATGAAACATTCAAAGCACTCCCCAGAACAGAAACTAAACTACATGGTGTAATGGGAAACTACTTAAAGAAAACTGAAAATTATATCTATGGTCCTTGAGTTTGTGGCAAGTGATCTTTGTTTTTAGCCCACTATCCAGTTCTCATTAAAACAGAAGAAATAGGCTCTTGTTAAACCAGTATGGGTGACAGCGATTAACTTGTCTGTTCTTTTGGGCATTCGCTGCTCAATCAAAACTGAAGCTTCTTGGGAACAGAAACCAGCAATTTACCATGTTCCACTTTAAACCCTATGGTGGCCCCATAGGGTTGGGACCTACTTGTAGACGAGCCTGAATGTCCTCATCTACAGTATGCAAGTAGTTGCCATAACTTTTTTGCTTTCCGTCAGTGCATTTCATGCATTTTGCAGATAACCTGCCGTATGTACACGTGCATGAGTAACAAACAAATTATTTTTTTATTTGAATGTGGTTTGCCTTCAGAATCTGTAAAAGTGTTTTGTATCCACCATTGTGCATCTGTACTGAATGCTTTCCCAGTGTAACCAGAATCAGACTGGAAGGCTGCATATTTATAACTTGTCTAAATGCTAGTAAGAGTCCCAGAAATTATGCTGTTTGTAGTAAAGAGTATGTCAAAGGTTTAGTTTGCGTCATGGGATTCAAATACATTATAATGTAAACAAATCATTAGAGCTCATAACAATTGCAGGTACTGCTGAGGCATGTGTGTCCATTAATAGGATGGCAGGTAGCACAGAGTCATTGTCTGTATGCATGGTCCACTCAAGGGCACAATTCTGCTTTAAATATGCCTTTTAATATAGTTCACTTTCAGCCACCCACAGGACCCAACAGGTATGGAATGCTTTTGCATTTAGAATCCTTGTGTTTGTTGTAACCTCTATATTTCCAAGTGTTCTGATTATGCATTATTTTATTTGTTCCTTACCTTCTTTCTTTTTGCACTTTCCATACAGAAGTTCATATTTCTTTCTTGGGTGTGGATTTGTGCAACAGGCTGGTCTTTCATAAGATTGCAACCAGTGTATGTACATGCGTATTGCCCAGGAAGTATTATTTTTCCAAATCTTTGTGTCCCTAACCTGTAGCAGACCTGTTTGTGTCATTAAAGGAAAAACATGATGGAAAACACCTGTGTACTCAAGCTTCCAGTTCCGATGGGTGAATGTTTAGCTTCTCTAGTGAATATTTTAGTTTAACAAGTGCAGCATAATTGGTACATATGTGCAGCCTTAATTGAGTAGTCCTAACAGAGCCTGCAGTGGATTAAGCACGGAGGAGCACTGTACATGTGCAGACTTTTTAAGGAATTCAGGGGAAATTATAAGTTACTCACCGTAGTGACTAACGTACTCCTAGTGCATAGTCCCCTTTCCTCCATACTGCATGGGCGTCCCTTGCCAGGGACGGGAGACCTAACCTTTTTCACCAGAAAAAAACATCTCCCCCTTTAAATTAAGAGGGGTGCGGCCCTGGGAGCATGCGCTCCCCTGACTCTTCCCACCGGCGCCACTCCTCAGTCCCCATTGACGCGTCGACAATATTAATATTACCTAATGACACCAGTTTTATTATGGGGGAAGATGGTGGGCCGTATGGAGGAAAGGAGACTATTGACTAGGAGTACTTTAGTCACTACGGAGAGTAACTTATAATTACTCATACGTCCCATCCCCTATCCTCCATACTGCATGGACGTTTACAATTGAATGTAGCCCCAGGGTGGAGAGGTGACCCTACTTAAGAAAACAAGTTCCTTAATACTGCCTGCCCGAAAGCTGCATCTGACCTAGAGCCGGTATCCAGACAGTAGTGCTTGCAGAAGGCTGAAGGAGTGGGCCACATGGCCGCCCTGCTGATGGCCTGCCACAGGACAGGTCTATTGAATGCGACCGCCGTGGTCTTGGCTTTGACCGCGTGGGCATGTATCTTGGCTGGAAGCGGTTGGTTCTGCCCCTCATAGGCCTCCTTGAGGGCCGCAACGATCCACCTTGCTATAGAGGCCTTAGTAACCCGATAACCCGGCATTGACGTCCCGAAGGTGACAAAAAGAGCATCCGACTTTCGGAAGTTCTTGGTTCTGTCCAGATAACATTTCAGTATGAATGATTGGGGGGAGTCCTGTCACATATTTGGTACCGCACATTAATTGATGCATGTTTTTTAAAATGCAGTAACCATTTCTCTATTGGGGGCTTTCATTAGTTAGCCCATTCACCTCCTGAACAAGGTATGCTAAATAATTCCTCTCTAATGATCTGAAGGTCATTAGAGAGGAATTATTTAGCATAACACTTATCAGATAACATTTCAGAGCGCCCTGACATCCATACAGTGCAGGACCCTCTGAGCATCGTCCTTAGGATCCGCAAAGAACGTAGGTAAGATTATCTCCTCATTTAGATGGAAAGAGACTACTTTAGGCAAGAACGCTGGATGCGTTCTCAGGACCACCTTATCTCTGTGAAAGGTAGTGTATGGTTCTGAAGCAACTAGCGCCTGCATCTTGCTAACTCTGCATGCGCACATAAGACCCACCAAGAGAGCTGTTTTAATGGTGACCGGCCTGATGTCCACGGACGCCATGGGTTTGAAGCGTTTGTGTGCCAGGGCGCCCAACACTACATTGAGTTCCCACACTGGGTGTGGTTTCTTGATGGGCTGGTAGAGCCTGGTGAGGCCTGCCAGATATCGCTTTATCACCGGGTTGGCAGACGAGAAGACTTACTCCTCCGAATTCTGGTATGCTCCAATGGCCGCCAGGTAGGTGCAGCATGTGTCAATTTGCACCAGAGTGTGTGAGGTGTGCAGAGAAGGACAGTACGTCGTCCAACATATAATTAAGTGGGTAAATCTCTTTAGAGTCTGCCCCGCGACAAAACCTATTTGCTTTGGAACTGGCTCCTAGTAGCATCGCTCCTATCGCCCTGAATGATGTGTAGGTTAGCCTGTGACAGCGCAAGATGTTTTAGTGTGACCTGCTCAGGAACTACGCTGTAAGGGTTATCTTCTGTGGGCGGGGTGGACCTTGCCCCCCTGCTACGATGGAAGGTGAGCTGGGCCCAGCGGCAGGTGAATGGGAGTGCTGTCCGAGAGGCTGAGCAGCTCTGAGAACCATGGTCTCACCGACCACCACAGAGCTATTAGAATGATGCGGAGGTGACACGATTCTCTGATCTTGCAGATCACCCTGTGGACCAGGGGAGTTGGAGGAAATGCAGATGCTGTCATGCTGTTTCACTGTATCTGGAAAGCGTCACCCAGGGAGCCGGGCCCTACCAAGACACAAAGTGCAGGCACTTCCTGTTGAACCAGGTGGCAAAGAGATCCACCTGAGGATGCCCCCCCATCTGCTGAAGATCCCCAGCAGGAACGGATCGTTCAATTGCCATTCGTAATTGTCTGCTCCCAGTCTGCTGAGCCTTTCCGCCTCCAGGTTGGACTCCTCCGGGAGGTGGATTGCAGTCAAGTAGATATTGTTCTCCAGGGCCTACTACCACATGCTGACAGCTAGACTGCACGGGAATGGGAGGGCATAGACGACCTGTTACCACCCTGCTTGTTGAAGTAATACATGCTGGTGGAGTTGTCTGAATGAGGACCACCTTGCCGCAGATAAGCTGCAGGAAGCCCTCGAGAGTGAGCCAGATAGCTTTCAGCTCCAGCCAGTTGATATGGGACTCCTGCTCCTGAAGGCACCAGACTCCATGGACGCTGTGGTTGTCCACTGTAGCGCCCCAGCCTTCCAGAGAGGAATCAGTGGTGATGGTGACTTGAGGTGCTGATTGCCAGATGGGCTTGCTGTCTGCAGGTTGCAGTCCGTGGACCACCAGACAAGGTCCAGGTGGAGAAAGGGAGGAATGCTGACAAGCTCCGCTAGGGAGCCCCGCTCCAGATTCCATGAGCGTGCAAAATGCAACTGTAATCTCCTCATCTTGAGTCTCATGTGAGGTATAGCCTGTAGGAATGCTGCCATGATACCCAAGAGATGCTGGTACCATCAGGTGAGGTCATGGTTCTGCTAAGAAAATGACTTGTGGCCCTATTGATCGCCGTGATCTTGTCCACCGAGGGGAACCCTCTCTCGAAGCCTGTGTCCCAGATGAGACCCAGAAAAGTCAGGATCTGTGTAGGCTGCAGCAGAGACTTTTTCAGGTTGATCGAAAATCCCAGTTTGTGGAGTGTGATCATAAGGGCGGAGGAAGTGTGGTGAAACGCCTTCGGGGATCTCGCCCTGACGATTCAGTCGTCCAGGTACGGGTAGACATGGTGACCCTGGGCCCTGAGAAGGGCTGCGAATGCATTCATAAGCCTGGTAAAGACCCTGGGGGCTCGGTTGAGGCCGAAGGGTAGAACCTTGTACTGGAAATGGAAGCCCATGATCCTGAACCGCAGAAAGGACTGATGAGGCTGACAAATTGGGACATGTAGATAAGCTTTGTTCAGATCCAGGGAGCACACATCCAGTCTCCCCTGCACAGTGTCTCTGGAATAAGCGCTGGCATAACCATCTTGAATTTTTGAAGAGGGAGGGAGAGATTCAGGGTGGAAAGGTCCAACACAATTCTCAAGACAGCCTGGTTCTTTTGTATGACGAAAATCCTGGAGTAAAAGCCCAAGCCTTGCTGGGATGGTGGGACTTCCTCCACTGTCTGGCTCTCTACAAGAAAACTAATTTCCGCCAACAGAGTTGTTGTCCCAATCTGTGGGAATGGAGGGGAGAGGAGAGGAAAGAAGCGATAGGCGGTAACCCGTGGACACTACTGATAGGATCCAGGGATCTGGAAACTTCTAAAGCCAAGACTGTATGTGAAGGGCAAACCTGCCCCCCACCGGAGACATGTGGACCCGAAGGGGCGCGTCATGTCTCCTTTCCCTCTGACGTTGGTGCGGAGAAGGGGGAATGAAAGAAGCCCTTGCTCCCCTCTTCTGCTGTTTGAACCGGTGCTGACTCTGAGAACAGTCAGGCTGCCTCTACCTCCTTTGTTGGAAGTCCCGGAACCCGCTGAAAGCCCGCCCCTTGTTGGAGCGTTGATGTGACTGAGTGTATGCCTTCGGCGTGGCCTTTGTGAGGATAAAGACTTTGCAGTTTGGGAACTGTTTTTCTTTTCATCTAGCTCCTCATCGGTGGTGAAATGAAAAAGGGCGCCACCCTCGTATGGCAGGTCCAATATGCGTTCCTGGACGTCTGGGTTGAACTTGGTAGCCCATAGCCAGGCAGTCCTTCTCATGTCCATGGCAATGCAGCGGGCACGCCCTGGAGGTGTCAATGTGCGCAACAGTGGACTCCATGATGTCCTGCGCCACCAATTTAGCTTCTGCCAGGCCCGCATTGAAACGTGCTTGGCTCTGCACCAGAAGTTCTGGGAAGGAGCAGTGAGGCGTTGGAATAAACTTTTGCATAAGCCTCCAAGATCTTCTCTTCCTTGCCTAGAAGTGCTGAGGACGAGGTGGCCAAGGACAACTGAGGCCTGGAGTAGAGTGAGACAGCATCGATCACTGAAGAGTGCTGTTGAGGGTGTACCGACAGCAAGAGTGGATCCCTCTCCAATTGCCTATACTTAGCGTTGATGCACCGATTGACAGGCTGGGCCGAATGGGGTTTAAGCCATCGCTTTTTGGCCACAGCAACAATGTCCTTCTGCATCGGGATCCCCGATCTAGCCGCGGGAGTAGAGCGAGGACCTCAGCCAGGACCCCCGCCTCTGATTGGCCGACCTCGGGTTGAGGAAGACCCAAATACTTTGCCAAACCTGAGAGCCGGTCGTGGAAGAACTTGACTGAAGACAGCGTGTTGGGGTCCTCCTCTTTGTCTATGTCCACCAGGGTGGACGGTTGGTCCGGAGCGGGTGTAGGAGTGCTGGGCACCAAGGGCTGCGTTGTAGGAACCGGAGCAGGTGGCTGCTGCGGAGGATGGTGTGGAACCGCCTGAACCGTGGGAGTCAGGGGAGCCGGAATCGAAGGACCCAGTAAGGGCAGCAGGGGCTGCACAGGGGCCTGTGGCACTGAAGCCATAGGAGAAATTACTATAGGTACAGGCGGAGGGGCCGGGAGAGCCTATCCCCAATCACATCCCGAAGGATGGCCCCCATGTGAGGAGATCTCATGAGTGTGAGGAACCTTTCAAAAAACCTGTCCTCACAGGCCGGTGGGGCGGCAAGTGGTCTTAACGGGTTGGTGGACGGCTGCTGGGGCCGGTGAGTGTTCGGTCTTGCTGGTTGCGGGTTAAATCTGCCCTACGATGCTGATGCATAAGCTGTAGGCCACGTACCTGGTTGAGACCAGTCCCACCTTGAAATTCGTTCTCCCACCAGCTGCGCACCAGGAGGCGGTATCTGATGAGTGACCATTTTGTCTGGCGCAGCGGCCATTTTGTCGGGCTGCGTGCCACGTGCCTAAGTCGTGGTGCTTGCCTCACTGGGCCTGGCCTCCTCCAGGACTCTTGGCGGTGGAGCCTGAGACCTACCCTGCACCTCAGGACAGGGCCTGGTAGACATACTGCCCTCGGCTGAGTCGCCGGTAGTGCTGCGTAGAGGTGCGCCTTCAGACATTTGTCCGGTAGTAGGGCGTAGCCCCTTGGGCGGACAACCAATAAAAGAACCTTGCGTTCCCTCAGCATGGTCTCCAGAGGATCTAGTAACGCCTCAACCTGGCGGCCGGTAGCTGTATGAGCCTCGGTACCGGTGCTGGTGAAAGAACCTGAACGGTCCCTCCCACTCGGAAATTTCCTTGGAAAGGAGTCGACCTTGAGGGGTGCGATGGAAAAAAGCAGTCCTACCTTGGGCCTTGACTTGTGGTTGACGAAGTTCTTCAAGTCCTCTGCAGGCGACTTCTCAAAGAGCTCACTCCACTAAGCTAACCTGTTAAGTCAGAGTACGTGGTGTAAGCTCGTCACACGTGGTACAACCCTCCCAGCCATGTTTGGGGCCAAGGCAGCGGAGGCAAAGAGCGTGGGGGTCGGACGTAGGGAAGAGCCCTTCGCAGGATGGACACGTTCTGAAGCCCGCTGACGTAGACATGCGCCGGGGAGGAGCGTGGCACCAGAGGACTGAGTACCTGATTAAGACCAAAAAACAGAAGACAAATGACAGAAGAAAGTATCCGGGGAAGAGCATGTGGTATTACAAGGCCAAAGCAAAACCCAGGACCGCTGGTGAAAGCGGCCCGTTCCCGTCGGCGCAGAAAAGGGGACTGGGGAGTGGCGCCGGTGGGCGGAGTCAGGGGAGCGCATGCTCCCAGGGCCGCACCCATTCGTGCCTCTAAATCTAAAGCGGAAGAAGGTTTTTTCTGGTGAAAAAGGTTCCGTCTCCTGTGCCTGGCGAGGGATGCCCATGCAGTATGGAGGAAAGGGGATGGGACGTAGGAGTAAGACTTCTCTTTTCTAAGTGAAAGGCCTAGAAAGTTGGCTGCATGATGTGCTATTGCAGGCTTTTTAAAGTTACATAATATATGCTTTAGAGACTAATTTGCCTAATATCAAATCTTTTTCCCAGATGTTCTTTCATCATCTGTGCAATATACGTCTACATACTGCCAGCCATTTGGTATGCCTGCCAGGACACTTTCTATTCTAGACAATGTGCCAGGGCTATTTTTGTACCCTTGAAGTATACATGTAAAACAGTAAATAGTACAGTACCTTTGAACGTAGAGGCTGCAATTGCAGTTCACATGGTCGAAGAAATTGTCAAATAACCAATTCCCATTATCCAGTACTGAAAGAACTATATATTTGTTTTAGACTATCAGCGTTATCTACAGCTAACACTGGAGTGTTATGCAAACGTGTCTAATGCATCAGAACCACTTGGTCTAATAAGTGATCTTTATGCGCGCTATTGTCTGAAGGTCTGGATTAACCAATGAGAAACATTTTCATCTGCATCATGCCCCCCCAATCCCAAAGGGCCATCAAGATACAGATGGAAATTCACAACTTTGCTTCCTCGTTTTTACTTTGTCACGCCTATGTTTCTAAGACATCCCTGAGCAGTAATCTACCATTAAAACATGTTAGTTTAATATCTTCATGAACTGACCAAACCATGAGCTATCGGTTTGCTGTCATGTTCTGCAGCACACGACTTGGATGCACATAGAATGAACATTTTCTCTTAATATGTTTTAAGTGCAAAAGAAAAAGACTGCCAAAATGTCAAATTGCTCTACACAAGACCATATTGCTTTACATCACAAATCTGAGAGGGCAAATAGAATTATGGAACAAGAAATATATTTCTTCTTTTGTCTTTGCACAGTATCAAAGACAGACAGCAAACTTAAAGGGCAGTTTCCTAGGGGCATGACCCATCATCCTCTGTCTTAATGCAACGTATCCTGCTTCCAGTTAATACTGTTCCGTCACATTCCCAAAAGTACTGCTGACATGAAAGCCTTTCTCCGTCATAAATACTCTCTAAAAAAAGGACAATCATTAATATTTTAAATGATAATTCATATACATAAGTTTGTGTGGCATTGTTAAGGAAATGGGTTTTGAAGCAACACAGGTCATGTTTCATACAAGAACTGGATGAAAGCGTTAGACTGTGGAATCTTTTAACCAGCTATATATTTAGCAGTGGTTCACAATATTGGAAAAATATGGAAAAAACTGGGATGAATGTTCGTTGGGTAGTATCTAGGCAACATAGCGCACAGGGCAAAAACACCACAATGCACCACTATACTGGGACCCCTGCACTGGAAACAAAATATATTTTTAGTAACTATACAGTGCCAGGTGCAGACGGTTGCTGCTGGTGTTCAGACAATACCTCCAAAAGGATGAACCTTTAATAGAATCCAAATTGTGGACAAACTCCGAGGTGTCGTGGATACGGGCTATGCCCAATCTTAGGCATTCAGTTAACACATGTTTAACTGTTTCGTTGCACCAGAGTGATTACAGAAACGGCAGATCCCATTTTCCCTCAATATGTTCTGTGCAGATCCAGTTATGGCTAGGACTGGAAGTCAATTTATGTGACAACAAAGAATGAAACTGCATACATGTTTGGAAGGGCAAAGTCTCAGATATGACTGGCTTCCCGAGAGTGTGTGTGCGCACAGGATCTTAAGTTTGCCAGATGGATAACGTTGTTCATCCAATCCCAATGCACCACCTCCCGCTGAAATACCTTTTTCAACTTCAAGAAGCCCTGCTTCCAATCGGGGCACCAATCAATAGCTTTAAACAGTGTTAGTACTGAGGATTAAATACGGAAGGTGTCATCAGTGCGCAGATCCCAAAATTCCAATTGTAGAGTCCATAAAGCTTAATACAGAAATAGGCTCAAAATCCAATGTATTGTTCACTAAACAGTGTACAGTGTTAGTACTGAGTTCACATAAACAGAAGCCCTCTTCGCATTCATTTTCTGTCCCAATAGTCGTAACAGCAGGCAGATAGGTTGCATCAGGGCTTTGATGTAAAGGAGGTCACGTCTTTTCAAAACCATGGCTACCATCGAGGTAAGGCCAAGTTCCAGTCATAATACCTCGATGGGAACACAAGGTGGTAGACCAAGGATTTTTTTTTCTCCCAAAACGGGCCTCCAACTTCCCAACCCACGACAAGTCCATGATTGATAGACATTCAAGCCGTACAGAATGTCAGGGCAGAAGCACTGCTTGTATAGATGCAAAGCACCCTCCAAACTGTATCCGCCTTTTCCATTGGTAAAACTGGCTATAAGTGCGATCAATTAGGCTGCCTTTAAATTAAAGCATTGAAATACATTCTATGAGTCCCTGTTGTGGCTCAAACTCAACTCCCAGGTGTCTAACAATCTGCGTATTCTATATTGTTCCCCCTAATTATAAGGCCAGATCTAATGAAAGATCTCATTAATTCTGCTGCTGCAAAAGTGTTCATTTTGTTGCATAACCTATTTTTTTGGTACCCTTTATTGTGATTTAATCAACAAACATTGCTTTAAAAACACCAAATTGAGCAGTTATAACTACCAAATGACCAAACTCTAGAAGTCAAATTACACTGATTAAAAAAACAACAACATACCATAAGAGTTAAGAGAACAAATAAAACCTATGCCAGCCTAAAAAGCCAATGATTAAAAGACACACAAAGACAACAAAATCGGCAAGACCTAACACAAACCACACAATACCCCCACAACCTTAGCACCTAACCCCTAAGTAACTACTACATATTTACATTTCAGTACCCCAACCTACTCTCACCCATACAGATCATCAAAAGGCCCCCATAGTTCTAAATACTCTCCCTCCCAATTTTGTCCTAGTGATTGAACTTTTTCAAAGCCTGAAAGTGTTTGCATATCTAATGACCAATTCTCCATCAGAGGCTTCTTTCTCGTCTTCCACGCCTTTATAATTTGCTTAGTTGCCATCAGTAAAGCTTTATTAAAGAGCTTGATGAATCGCATGCACTTTCACATCTACCCTCAGTTGATAGTAGAATCACTGCCAGAGAAGTACACGGAAAAGAGATATTCCCAGTTGCATCAATTCTGTCTAGTACATCCCTCCAGAAATCCGCCCCTCTATTACATTCCAAAAGCATGTGTAATAAAGTTCCCCTCATCTGTTGACAGCCTGAACACAAATCATTATCCATCAAACCCATCACACTCATCCGCACTAGAGTCCAATATAAACGGCCTAAAACCCGTTGGTGAATATAACGCAACTTCAGATCTATCTTAGCTTTCACCGCCACCCTCCAGGCACTCTCCCATACTTTCACCGGGACGTCCCTCCCTAAATCTGTAGCCCAGGCCAGTCATAGTTTCTGCCAGGACTCCTGCATGTGATTCTCTATTGGCATTAACTTAGTAAAAGCTGACACCATACTGGGCGGAGTATCAAACAATACACACATTTTGGGCTTACCAATCATTGGCACATATAGCATCTGCTGTCTTTCAACCAACAATTTCTCTAAGGCCCTATATCACCCATGCTCCCCATTACCCAGTCCATATTGCTCCACTAGCCCTGCGAAAGATATCATTTTCCCGTCCCTCCAGAAATCTTAAATCTTCCGAATATCTTTGTTAGCCCAGCTTACCCAATTTCACATTTTGTTATCCAATTGTAACCCAGGATTATGCCAAATAGATGCTTCTCCATAAATGAATTGTCCACACCCCAAAATCCACTCTACCAAAGCAGCTTTTGTAACAGCTATAGTTTCCAGTCTTACCCCATATTTTGGCAATTTCTCAAATGAATATAAACCATCTAAACAATAGGGCTTACATCTAACTCTTTCTATTGAAACCCAAAACGGTTCTGATCTCCTCCCCTGCATAAAATAACAAGAAGCCTTCTTAAGCAGAAACCGTCTAATAATTTTCGAAAACTGGATACCCAAAACCCCCCTCTGTGACTTTGCAGATCATAATGAAATGGTGAATCCTTAGCCTTTTCCCTACACCCCATGAAAAGTTAAAAAATACTCTGTCAATGCGTTTAAACCAATTTTTAGTAAATGTCAGAGGAAGCGACTATGTAGTACAAAACGTTGGGCAGAAGCATCATTTTAATAGCATTTACCTTGGCCCAAATATTCAAAATCAAACGATCCCAATTAGGAACATCCCCTTGCAGTGTCTCAATCAATTTACCAATGTTAAAATCCACCATTTTCTTCGTGTCACGTAAAAGGTAAATCCCCAAGTATTTTGCATTTGAATTTGCCCATTGACAATTACAATCATTTAAGGCCCCATTGGAAGGATTTTCGTTAAGTGGAAAGACTACAGTTTTCCCCCCAATTAACTATGTCCAGATAGTAATCCTACCTCCTTTGTCTTGTGTTTCAAAAGTGTACCTCCTCCTCCTAGGTTGGCCAGTATAATAGTCATATCGTCAGCATATGCTAAAATTAACTTCCAGGTCTCCCACACGCCAGCCATGAAGGCCCTGTTCCTGTCTTATATATGCAAGTAATAGTTCCAGAGCTAGATTAAAAATAAAGGGCGAAAGCAGGCAACCTTGTCTCATACCTATGAATAACAAACGCTGAAGAAAGCTCATCATTAACCCAAAGTTTGGCCGAGCTTCCATACTGCAAGGCTCTAACAGCGTTTAAGAATTGAAGCCCAAACCCCATTACAAGCAGAGTGTAATTTAAAAAGGACCAAGTTCCCCTGATCGAAAGCTTTCTCAGCATCTAAAACAATAAGCAACATCTCCTCTGTTTTCTGATCTGATAATCCCAAAATATCTAATAAGGTCCTAATATTGTCATACCCATGTCTGTCTCCCATGAATCCCACCTGCGAATAATCAATCACCTCTCCAATATATGGAGCAAGGCAGCCAAGATTTTAGTAAAAATGTTAACTACATTTGAAAGTAAAATAGGACGATAGTTACTACATTTAGTAATATCTTTTCCTGATTTCGGCATCAGGTGCTTGAATAGAGTTTCATGTGTTAAAATCGCAGCAAAAATGGCAGTGGACACAAAATATTGCAGTAATAAGGCAGTGGTTTTGCCGCTGCAATCCATGTAAATGATGCAGGGGACACCACCGCAAGCCCCCGACCCATTGTACCATTTAAGGGGACGGGGGGGAACACCCTGCTCCCCTTAAATGGTGTAATGGGGTACACCTTTAACGGGTCAAACCACAGCATTTTTTCTGCAAATTTTTGTACAGGCAACATTTTTGCTGCGATTTTATCACTGCATACCCTAGAATAGTACTGAAGGACCTATAAAATTCCACTGGCAACCCACCCATGCCTGGAGATTTCCCTGAATGGAGTTGGTTCATTGCTGTCTGGACTTCAGATACAGTGATTGGCACGTCTAATGCCTGTTTCCCTTCCTCAGATAAGCATGGAATATCTATTTTGTCCAAAAATTTAGCCATTTCCATTGCTCGAGTAGTCCATTCTTCCGAGTAGAGAGAGGGACACGTAAACTGCTCTGAAACATTCACACATTTATTTTTTCTTGAATGCTAATTCACTGCTTCCATTGTCAATCTTCTGAATATATGATCTGTCAAATTCTTGAACCCATTTGCCAATAGTTGACCACCCCGTTCCCCTTCCTCCCAATATTTGTTACATAAAATATAAACCTTTTTCAGCTTGTCTTTCTACTTCATCCCTTAGTTTCTTTGACTCTATCCAAACTTATTGTATCCTTCCTGTTTTTGGACAACACATTTTCTTTGCATAACCCCGAGCTCGGTCTCAAGATATTTTACATTCTCTCCTGACTTCCTTGCCCAGGATGTCCAATTCATTGATTTACCTCGTATCGTTGCCTTAAAAGTATCCCAAACTAATTTATCAGTACACCCTTTATGCTGCACAAAATAGTTAATAAAGTTATCTATAGCCTCACACGCTCTCCGATTCTTTAAGATGAATGCTTTAAGCCGATATTCAGTACAATTGGGCTGACATTTTTCAAAATTCAAGTTTAGTGTGACTAAAGAGTGATCCGAAAGGCAACGTTCCCCAATGTTAGCCTCCATTATGTCCTCTACAAACCTATCTGATATTAAAAGTAAGTAAGAATCATGGACTGGGGAATAGAATGAAAAATCCCTCACCCTGGGGTGTAAAACCCTCCAAATGTCTATTAGGTCAAATATTTCAATTAAGTCCTGGAAAGCCCTACTCAATTTTTGACCTGTGAATCTACAATCTGACGATCTGTCTAATCTGTGGTCAAATACGCAAATAAAATCACCACCGATAATACAATCATCTTTCATACCCCATAAAATTTTGGCCAAGGCGTTAAACACCACACCATTGCAACACGGTCCATATAAAAATCCCAAAGTTATTAACCTCCCTTCATATCTAATATCTGCCAAAATAATTTGACCATCATCCATAGACACATTTTCTATTGCCATACCCAGCCTCCTACAAAATTAGAATTCCAAACCTCGCAATTTCGAGGAAAAGAAATTTAGAAAAACTCCTATTTAGAATTATTGAACATATTCTCTGAATGTTAAATCAAATGTATTTCTTGCAACAATATTAAATCTGCCTTTTTCCTCCATTGCCTGGCTAGTATTTTCTTTTTTTTTTCTAGGGACAATTTAAGCCCTTCACATTCCAAGTAACAACCTTTAATGATCCCATCTTAAACTGGTAATAAAATGCACTCCTAGATCAGGCAGCCATACATCATTCAGCACTATTTCGAACTGTTTTATTTCCCCTTGTATCACTACATATAATGGTAAACGAATGTAGGTTACCCCTCCCTTCCCCCAATATGTACACAACACAGAGCACAAAACACAAAAACTAATTTTGATTGGAAGTTGTTCAAAAAATAATGGACCATTTAAGAGAACAGTTCTATTCAAAGCTCACACAAATCTGAACTATACCCCCAGAATCCTATGCCTGATCAAGTACCATACATTCTAATACATCCTCCGTTACCATCTAGATCAACATTATTATCAGTTAAGCCCATCTTAATAGTTCCTACCATTATACCCATATTCCCCATCTCCACATTATACATTTCTGTTTAACAAGACATCTTATTACATTGATATATACATTGAAGTACGGAGAAAGTGATTTGTGTTTGGTGGGGTTTACTCGGATCATAGAAGACAGCTTTTTTTCTGCTCTTTGTTCTACTGACTGTAACCATTCATCATTTATCAGCCACTATGTGGGAACTGAAGGAGGGAGCCCGAAATCAGAAGAGGCTCCTTTAACTCCCAGTCTCGCCAGTGATGCCACTATATGCACGCACCCACTCGCATTACAAAATAGCCGCCGTGCGCGGAAGCGGAGCAGAAGTGTGGCGAAAGTGATTAGGAAACCTATGCAGTAAGTGCTTTATACTACATACTTTGTTCCATTTCTGAGACCTTTCCACCGATCGAGGACTGCAGGTTCATCCTTTGACTCGTATCGGTGTGTTGGGTCTACTATATTTAATATCAGTGCTCTCTGTCCATTTGGTCTACATACGGGGCGTGAAGTGGAGGAGAGAATGACAAAATCAAATAACTTACAACATGGATTATTAGGGGACGGATCTGGACTACTCGGTGCATCTCAGACACTAGCTGGCCCAAATACTATGGATAGGCCAGAAGAAATGTCCTTCAGGTCCAGTAATACAGGGGGTGATAGTTTTCTTCCTCCTATAAGTACTTTCCCCCAGGACTCTCAAATTCCAACTAGTTCTAAAGTTTGTCAAACAATGATAAAAGATGCAATTGAAAGATCTTATTCCACACCAAGGAATTATCTGAAAAAGCTCAACGAATGTCGAATTTAATGTACACCGTTACAGCAAGTACGATGAATAATACCATAGAAAATTATTTTTGTACTGAACCGACAGGCATTACAAAGGACCTGAATGAGGTGCCTTCAGAAGAAAATTTGGAAGGGTTGTAGCAAGTCTTAGAAACTAATGAACAGACCGCGAAAAGTTTATTACAGCATTCGGGATTGATGAAGAGGGCTTCGAGGTTCCCCAAATAGACCTATCATTTGAACTGAAGCAGGTACTGAGGGTGTGCCCCCCTCGAGTAGAGGATTCTAATCTGGCTCTCTCACTGGAGAGGAGGAATAGAAGTCAATTGGTCAAAGAAATAAGTCAAACAGTTGATTCAGGAACTGATCTGGGTCCTCAACGATAGTGGCCCTGAATTTTATATTGTGCTCTCTGGTAAAGGTATTTGAAAATATCAAAAGGGAAGTAGACCAACATTCAGGAATCCTGTTAGAACCAACTAAAGAGATGGATTCAGTAGACTCAAACTTGGTGGCTCTAAAATCAGCCACGAATTAGGACAAAAAAGAATCGTTGGAGGTGCTAAAATGTATCCAGAAGGAGCAATCAGAAAAATCTGATATCCTGATTTCTCAAGGAACTGTGTTAAAGAATGAAATGATCAGGATAACAGAAAAATTGAATCAAAGTTTCCAAAATCAGGGGTCAACTTTTCCCCAAAAAGTGGCAGAAACCGTGTGTGTGGAAGGTGTGTGGGATGACACTGCGTTGTCAACGTCCGTCATGGAAGAATTCATGCGGCTGGCACAATTAGCAGAGGACGAAGGAATACAAGGCTCGGCCAGTGAATTGCTGGCAGATAAGGATCCAGTAGAGAAACTTTTAACCAATAAGAAAGCTAATGGTAGGTCAAGAAGGAAAAGAGGAAGAATGGAAATTGGAGTATAATCCAAAGTTGGTGAGGAAGAAAAGGGATGTAAAGGTCCGACAAGCCCCAAGCAAACAATTCTTAAGAAATTTGAAAAGAAATAATTTGGAGAAGGTTGAAAAGGCTATTGTAAAGGCCCCGAGGAAGGGCAACTCGATGGAAGGGGGTGTAGAGAAGCCCTTGAAGGAGACCTAACCGGTAATTGTGAAAGTAACGGTGAGTAGTCAAACGGATTCTGTGGTTGTTCCGAAGAAAATAGCCCCGATTTTCCTATGTAAAAAGCAACTGCCCAAATCAATCCCGTCCACTTTGAAAATTGCCCCAATCTTTTTGAAAGAGGAGGTTCGGTTGATGCAAAAAAACCAGGACCCTGAGTGGGGATTCTGATACTGAATGTCTGCAAGCTAATCGGGGAATAGTGAGGGGGTGGAAAAGTGAAGGCCCTACTACTAGTAAAGGAAGGGAGATATATGGGCCAAAGATGCACCTTAACAGCGGTGGCACAGTTGTCGGATAAGTGTTCCAGAAATATGTTTAGTTTGAACGTGTTTTTAAGCAAAACAGACAGTAGTAAGCTATGTAATCCCATAAATCATCCTACTATTCTCAATGAAATTAAATCAATGAATCTTTTAAGATATTTGTCCTCTGGAGACATTGACCGCGTTAGCTTTCCGGAGTTTCCTAAAACTTCTAATGCTGAATTGCAAATGAAATCAAGATTAGCCTTGGAGGCCATGATGGATTCTAGCGAAGAATGGCAGAAGAGAGGCTTTATTATATCTAGAACTGCTCCAAACAAGGTGGTACAAAATGTAAGCAATGGCTCAGAATTGCAACAGCAAAAGGTGACTGTTGGCACTTCCAATTGGGGAGGGTCATCGAACATCTAGGAAATAGTGCCTGAAATTATAGCACAAGTGATATAGAAAATAGCTTTACCCGAGCAGAAGGTCTAGCCAAACGGGAAATAAGAGGTCTCTCCTGGAATACGAGAGGATTCAACTCCTTCTCTAAGGAGTCACAAAGATCATTTATTTTTCTTAATTTTGATCTAATTTCATTTCAAGAAACCTGGTTATCTGAGGTATTTGGGATTGAGGTATTCTCAACATTTGAGCAATTTGCCACTTGCAGGGGGCAGGGTCGCCCTAGTGGCAGTTTGTTGTTTGCTTGTAGGAAAGCTGTTTTTTGTGACTGCTCCAGGATTCAAACTCAGTTCAAGGTTTATTGGCAGTGAGAATGCAGATTAGAGAACAAATGTCTAGTTCATATTGGGTTGCGATAATAGTGTATTGGAACCCACTGATTAGTGAATTATCAGTTTGTCTGCAATCCTTATCTGATCTTTTGGTGATAATTGTATCAAAATTTCCATCAGATGAACTGTTGATACTGGGGGATTTTAATGCACAGTGTATCATCTCATATTTGCCTCCTCATCCAGTAAAGGGCATTACAAAAAATGGTACTAATTGGGTTGATTTCATGAGGGATTGGCATATGTTAGTGTTGAATGGCAATGCGAAGGGTGAGCCCTTGGGTGCCCCCACTTGGCGGAGAGGGTCGGGTTTCTCAACAATTGATTACGTCTTTGTGTAATCTTTTTGACAAATGTTTAAAATTGAATATGTTGCAAAACAAAGACAGTGATCATATAATGTTGGACATTATGATAGATGTGGGAAATATAAACTACTCTATGTACAGCCAACCGTTAGAGGCTAATTTGGCGGGTAACAGTGATCAAGTTTAAGCAGGGGGGGGACAAATTCTTAGTCAAAATCTAGAAGGGGCAGTTACTGATCTCAGTAAAGAGCAACTGAGGGAATACTGCCAACCAGACACCTATTTCAATTTCCTTTGGGGCCTGAATAACCCCATAGTGGGTAAAGTTGTCACCTCCAAGAACCATAAACATTTCTTTGACACTGAAATCTATGAAAAAAATGAATAAGCTATGGTGTAAACTGAAGAAGTGGGGTCTCCCAGACGTCCTATTAAATATCTTGATTCATCTCCACCAGGGCTCATTGTTAAGAGTAAGGCTGGGAAAATCGGGGCTTCTCTCTAGTCCTATTGCCACTGAGAAGGGAGTCCGTCAGGGGTGTCTATTGGCTCCATTTCTTTTTATTTTGTTTATGGCAGATCTAGGTGAGTGGTTGGCAGGTAAGGACTTGGTAGCACCAAAACTGGGAAGGGGAAAAGTAAATTGGTTGGCCTATGCCGATGACATTGTGGTCATGGACCACTCTCAGGTCGGCCTACAGAGAGTATTAAGTGCATTAGCTGAATATGCAGTTTTGAATTATCTGTCAATCAACCCAAACAAATCATTTATTGTGAGCTTTAAACATTCACTAAAACGAAATAAACCGTATGTATGGTCACTGAATAACTTGACAATTCCAGTTGTTAGGGAAGTGACGTATGTGGGCTCCCAGATTGTGGCTTATTCTCCTCAGATACACTTTCTAGCTATGGTTGAGGCCAGGCTAAGAAAACTGGGTGCCCATATGAAGAGAATCTACCTCAAACACTGTCGGTTTTCAGTGTTGCCACTAATAAAATACTATGTGAGAAAGACCAAGTGTTACGTATGGTTTAGAAACACAGGCTTTCAATGTTAATTTGGAGAGATTGGAAGGTAAACTTTGGAAGGAGGTATTGGTCCTACCTTCCTCAATCCCCCTTGCAAGTGTTCGATATGAGGTGGGTCTGGGATCTCTGTTAGCGACACTGGAGTGGACATGGCTAAGTCAATTTAGGCTTATCCTAGAGCCACCTAAGAAGTCATTGTATGAAGAGGTAACCTTCCAATTGAAACTGGATAACAGCCTGTTCCTGATGATTCTCTCTGATAAATGCAGTAAAACTTTAGAGCAAGCTGACTGCTCCTTGGAGATGCTGGTCCAAAATCCAGTTAAAGCTATAGGACGATAAAGATGAGAGAGTCAAAGTATCCTCCTCTTGGTCAGAGCAGGATAAGCCTAGAGCAAATATTCCAGCCTATTTGCAGAAAGGTACTAACCCCAGGATTAGATTGGAGTTTGAGATTTCGGTTAAACTTGGTTCTAACCCGGGAAATTCTGCATATTAAAGATCCAATCTCTTTTTCATCTAATCTATGTGATTTATATGAAGAGGGGGCAAAACAAACGGTGGCTCATTTATTATCAGATTGCCCAGGGGCTTGGTTGATTAGACAGAAAAGGTTAAAAAGATTTGTACATGACCCTAGAATGTTAAACTCCAAGATGTTCTGGCAAAGGCTGTGTCAGGGGCAGGAAACTTTTCTTACAGTGGAAGTGGTAGCTCTGTTCAGGGGAGCCGACTTATGAATTTCCCGGGGGGCCCAAATGTAGGAAGTGACATCACCGGCAGTTATATGACCGCATTTGCACATAGTCGCCAACTTGGTGCAAGGGGGTGGGGCGCAGAACAGTGGAAACATTGGCTAGCTTGTACTGCATATACTAAAGTCAAGTAAGAAGGAGGTTTCAGCCTTCCAGTTGCATTCCAACAGGCCAACACTGTCCCTACTCCACCCCTCTATAATCATCCAGGTTGTAGTAGCCCTCAAAAGGCAGAGCAACACAAGTGGGATGGGAGAACGAAATGCCAGCCCATCCTGTGAGTGTGTCAAACCTCAGAGCAAAGACTGTGCCCGGAGCACCCACGTACTCAGCGCCCCTGGCTCTGTTAGTAGGACTGAAGTTATTAGGCAATTGAATGTAGTGAAATCTGATTATGTGGATGATTTTTTGAAACTCCTGAAGATGAAATGATTTAAAAAAAAAAAAAATTCTGTCTTACTTGCATTTTACTGAACATTTTGGATTATGTTGCTTCTTATTTCTGTGTAAAAAAACGAAATGTTGACTAATATGCACAATAAAAAAATAAAATAATAAAAAGATATATACACACATCTATTAGCATGGTGTTAAATCCAATATTCCAATTGGAATATACATTAGAGCCTTCTCAGGCTAAACTTACAATGAACACTTACATATATTGTTGTCCTAAACAAGGGAATAACCACAGAGTTGGTACACCAAACTTATCTACATTCACAAATTCCCACCTTGAAACACCATACTCTTTGCTAATATGCTGTTCACTCTTGTATAGAAATGTAAACATCTCATAACACTCATTGACAATATAATGGTACTAGCTACTGCATATATAGCCATACTGCACCCTATAACCCAACCCAATTATTCATCAACACATCTATAAGTTCAATTCTTCAATCTCCTGTTTTATACCTGAAGCATGGCAACCAGTATTACCTAGGAAACCCTAAACGTTCTCAATCTGCGTCTCTTTATTCGCAAGCCCCTGCAACTGTAATGTATTATCTCTGTAGCCCCTGCTCAAACATGAATTTCTAGCATATGAATACTAACTTATCCTAAATAACTCCCCCTCCCCCTACTCCATATATGAGCACCCCTAATTCAATGAGGACGCTTTAAATCTCCCATCATTCTGAGCATCAATGTGTGGATTAGGCTGTAAATGCATTGGAAATTAGGTGAAATATGAGGTATATTCCCTCACCCCAAAAGTGAGACTGTATACAGCATTCGCAATCCGGATTTAATGAGATACACTCTCACGTCTCAGTATTGTAGCAATCCTGCAACTATCGCCTCTTGTTCAGCTTGCTTCCACCGTCACCAATGTCTATTGAAATTGTTTACATGTCGTAATGATTTCCTCATTGACAGTAGGTTGCCTTAACTTTGACTGAATGGAAACCCAAATCCATGCAGGGTATAATTGGTAAACCCACTTCCACAGTACCTTGATTTCTCAGTGTAAATGCACATCACACCATCTCCACGCCAGCCATTCAAATGACCTCCCGGGGAAGGCCCACCAAAGATTTGCTCTCCCCTGGCTTGACCGACTAGTGAAGGGGATTGAGTTCCAAAGAGACACAGGGGAGGTCAGATGATTCATTACAATCAAGAGCTGGGCCAAGCTGGTCTTGATAGTAAATTATGACTTTAACCTGTTAGTTGTGCCGCCATATGCCCTACTAGTCTCCAGCTTTGTTTTCTGTTTGCCATCACCATTACAATGTGTATGAAGTTTACACCTTCTCCCAAATCCCATTCCTTGATGTTTCATCATTTGAAGGGTGGTCAAATTAGTATCCTTATAGATGGTAATAGCACCCGTTACAAACAGCCTCCAAGGAGGTCAGCTGTACTTCACAAATACCATTTAATCTGACTACTTACCCCAAGGGCTTTTATAAAGCACTGTATAGAATGCCACGAAACAGTAGCCCTCAAGCTCTAACAAAACTAGGAGGACTGAGCACTTTCTGAAAATCAACTAGGCTTAGCAGTTACAGATTTCAATCCCAGTCAGCTCTGCGCGTTAAATTGCCTTCTGCAGAGATCCATGTTCAGCCTGATGGGGACAGGTTCCTATCTGGAGTATGAAAACTTATTTGGCTAATGCATTTTCTGCAGAGATGCTCTCAATCAGACCGGGCACCCCCGAAGCTTAATCCAGCCTTTAATAGGATATGAAGATTATGACCCACATACTTTTAATATAGCTGGACTGCACCTAGTGCTGCCCAATATGCTGCATATGATTCTATGTCAAGACCGGAGGCGAGCATTATGCTTCTCTTCTATATAAATAAAAATGTAAATGTTCGTTTGTTCAAAATCTTAAATCTCCGAACGTTCACCGAGTGCTTTGAAATTTTGACACAACGTTGCATTCGAATAGGCGCGTGTTTTTATATACCTACTATACATAGATGTCACCTGTGACAGGTAAAAAAACATGCTTTTTCTGAAAAACAGCGCCATCTGTTGGACATAAAAGTGACACACGCTATTTTACGATTCCATTTCAATGTTTCTGATTTAGAGTGGCTCAAATACATGCCGAGGAAGCAGCAGAGCAACGTGCAGCCAGACTTTAGGCTGTACGGTTGCGAGCATGGCGATCGCATTCTGCAGCTTCAGATCTGCTTCGTTCTCAACAGAATGAACAAGACAGGCTGAGAGTGGCTGAAAGACCGCAACAAGAAACAGCAGATCAGCGTCAAACACGACTCCATGCTCAGCAATCATGCGATTACAATCGCCCTACATTCCAGTACAACCCAGCTGATGATTATAGTTTGAGCCGGCATGTTCTCATCGGCACCATGACTGAAGTGTGTCCTTATTGCAAGGCTCTGAAATTTAATGGAGAAACCAAAGGAATGTGTTGCGCCGCCAGGGAAAATTAAACTGCCTCAACTTGGAGAACCGCCGCAGCCATTAAAAACTACCCACAAGCATTGTCAAATTAAACATATTAGAAACGTGCGCTTTCTCTTTTCTTTATTTTCCATTTAACCAGACTGAGCCACAGCAACGCGTGGCTGGGGACAGCTAGTTCTTTAATAAACATTAAACATAAATAGTTCCGCAGCAACATTTTAGCACAGCAACAGTTCCAGGAAAATTAAAACTTGCTTAGATGCTGAAATCCTCGATGAAAAACGTCAAATTTAACTGAGGAACATAACCTGGAGCTTTCCTGAACTTCGCCAGAGGTCCTTGGTCAACAGAATTATGGCCACGAAACTTATAACTCAAAACCAACCATTGCTTATGAACATGATCCCTTATATGCCTGCAGCCCTTCTACTTCCTCTTTCTTTGCTGCTTACAGCAAGAGATAAGTGCCATATTTTCAACCGATTACTTTTCTATGTAATTTTCATATAAAGTGCATGCATGGTACGGCACTCACCACACATAGGGAACGTCTCATTACTGCTGAGCATACTTTATAGTTTATGCTTAATTCAGCGCTTACCACGCGTGGAAGGTGATGTCACTGGAGCACGTCCTCGTGCTACGTCTCTCGCCTTTGTTCACCCCACCTGGTGGTAAGCAGGGCCGCGGACCCAAACAGAGCTCTCAGCTCCTTGCGGGCCTCAGCGTGGCACTTGCTTCCCGCCGGCTCTGTTTTTCCTCTGCATTTCTCCCACGGCAGCTGTCAAGCCACTTCAGGCACTCTCGCTGTCTGCCGGTTTCATTTGGGCATGCTGCGTCCTCGCACCCAGCAGCGGGCCCTCCACCTGATTGCAGGTCCTTTTTTCCTCTCTAGGGCACTCAGTGACATTTCCTCTTCTCAAAAAGGAAAGCGCTGAGTGTTGGATGAGCTCTGCCACAACTCTCGCATCTTTCAGAGGATTTCAGTAGAACAAAAGAAAAAGAAAAGGAAAGCGAATCTTGCTCCACGCATGGCGCACATGACTCTGGGGCAGTGAAACACATAAAAATAAAACAAAATGAGGGTAAATCACAGACATCAAAAAATACAAAAGGAAAAAAATATATATATATCACAAAAGCCCCACATAGCACAATATGACCCTCTTGCAGACCAGGAATGGTCAGAGGAGGAGGCCTGCCATGAGCATGATTTGGCCCAGTTCTTTGGTCTTCTGTTAAGAACACTATTAAAAAGGCAGTAGCAGATATGCTGGTGCCCATACAGCTGCGCATGGACGACATGGAGGTACACGTCAGGAGTGGCCAAAGTACCTCAAAAAGGGAACTCCCAAAAGAGGAAGAGCAAACCACCAAGGGGAGGGGTGGGGGAGTAAATATGCTGGCTCGCAAAAGGAAAGAAACCTCCGACATCCTCAACCCCTCGAGGCTTACAGAATCAGGAGCTCTTTCTGATGCCTTCTCAGGGCTTAAGAAAGCCTTTTTGGAAAGGAAGTAGACCCTTTCTGCTTTTGGACCTTCGGACCCGGAGGAGAAAAAAAAGGGTGGAGCCCAGAGGAGCAACAACAGCGCTCAGGCGAGGCTCCCTCCCCGCAATCAACAAACGACTGCAATGACCAAACACAGCCCATCCAATATGGGAATGCCGGCGGGCCCCACACTCTGTGAAAAGCAGCCTCTCAAAGAATGGCCCGATTCTGAGCAGATGTTTGTCCTACAGGACTTGTTTCACCTCAGGTCCTCTGACTGGGCTCCACCCACAACACCCCCCACATCCCCGCACAGCAGACTACGTTAGAACCAGGCTCGGAGGCCCTTGGACAAGTAAGTCTGAGCAAAACAGAATGCCCTCGGCCAGATATTGAAGGGAAAGTGGTGCTTACCCCAGAGTTAGACACCAGGATGATCCAAGAAAGGGATTGATTGGGCATGGAAGCTCTGCCAGAATAAGGTCCTGGATGGACATCACCAGTCCCCACACCAAGATTCTGACTCTGACCGAAGAGGTCCACGAGACTGGTAGAGCGATAAACCCCTTCACCTTGTCGGGATGGGCCCAGAAGGCTCTTTGCCTCCTCGGCAATGCCAATTGCGCTATATCAGCGATGAGATGGAAGGGAATCCTTATGAAGACATACTCAAAGCTGGGGGAACTATCTACATCAGAAGCGGGGTCTGCCATCCAAGGGCTTATATTCACTGGCCCTTTTGTGAAGATAATGGCCAGGTTCGTTGGCAGCTTCATGGCCTTAGACAAGGCCCAAGCCTCTATAAAGAGAGTCTTTGTTGAGCTGGAGAAGGCCAGCGAGGCAACCAGCAGCGCAAACCAGAGGTGGGTCTCAGCTGCGTAGCACCGCAAGTGCCGATAGGTGGCAGGACAGCACTTTTTGTGCAAGCGTGGGACTCCTTATCAGGAGATGCTTGGGTCAGAGACTCTGAAAAGCGCTTTCACAGACTTCTTCGCACAACACACTAAGTCACGCCGCCCCCTCCCCATAGTCATGTTAGCTACGGACAGCGCATCGCTGGATGCAGGAAGTGTGCAGCTTACAGGAAAAGGATGTGATCCGCCAGTGCAGAGACCGCGGCAACTTTTTCAGCCCAATCTGAAGGAAATGCCCCCCGCCCCCAAAAAAAGTTGGAGATGCAGACCAACTGCCTGGAGCTCCTCGCAGGTTCTTTTGCAGTTTGTTCTTTTGCCTGAGAAAGTCAGCTGCTGTATACTAGTCAAAACGGACAACGTATCAGCAGTCAGGTATATTAAGCACCTGGCAGAATCGTCCAATAATTTGGGCCACTTCTGTCTACAACACCAGATTTCGGTGAAGGCAGAGTATCTCCCAGGGCTGAGGAACGAGGCAGCGGGCTGGCATGCCCGCCACCTGTCCAACTACAGTGACGGAAGCCGTCTCAAGAGGTCTTCCTTTGTTTACAGAGCAGATGGGGTCCTGGGATTTCAGGGCGAGATGGAGTCCCTGAGATTTCGTGCAAGGTCTGGCGGAGCAGGGCTTAGCATACAGGATGGTTAACACCTACTGGTCAGCTTTTTCGGTTGGGTATGACCTAGTGGAAGGGTTACCAGTTGGGGAACACCAGCTAGTGTGTATGATGCTCAAAGGTCAGGTTGGCGATGCCGCCCTGGTCATTATGACAAGCTGTGGGATGTGAATACAGTTCTCAATCTATTTCTCTCCTGGCCGCCCAATTCGGAACTATCCTGCACACCCCTCTCCGGCAAGCTTGCTACTCTGCTGTGCTTCGTGTCTTGTGGAGAGTCTTGGATGTCAGGGCGCTGGACTTAGCCAGCTGAGCGTACTCCCCTGATGGGGTGGCATTTCATACTCTAGAAGAACGAAATGTCATACTAAAGTTTTCACATGTCCGGCTTTCAGCGAGCAGCCAAAGGTATGTGTGGTCAGGTGCCTAAACGCCTACAAGGAGAGGCCTTCAGCTTTGCGGACCAGCTCAAAGGGTCAGTTATTGATCTCCCCCCCCCTGTAAGTCGTATACAGCAGTTTCCACCCCTACGCTGGCTCGCTGGGTACGCTCGATGCTTGCCCAGGCCAGAATCAATTCAGCTAAATTCGTGAGCCATAGCCGCCAAAGCCTTTCAGGTGGGGGTTAGACTGGAGGACATCTTGAGGATGGACGACTGGGCAGAAGAATCGGTTCTTTATGGAGTTTTACTTGAAACCGGTAGAGCAATCGGCAAAGTTGGTGGTAAGTAAGCTTTAAACAAGCATAATGCTCACCTCCAGTCTCGACATAGGTTGAAGAATTTCCAGAATAACTTTTAAAAAAGTCTTGATTCTATTAAAGACACATAGGCAAGCATTATCTCACCCCAGCGATAAAATTCAGGTCGACTCTCCGCTAGGTCTGGCAGGAGGAGGGCTGGGCTTGAGCTTGTTCAAGTTTAATGGATTGTTTTGTAATGCCTGCATTTTTTTCCTCCCCTTATCTGGCTCTCTTGCCAACTGGTACTGCGGTTGTTTTCCTTCTTTGACCCTTTGGTTTTTCTCTGGCAGGATCATCTGATAAGCCCAGCTGAGGGACGCAAGAGCTTACCGCTGTGGCAGGGGCCGGCAGATGGTTTAATTGCATGGGGAGATATGTGGACTTCTGGGAAATGAAGTTCAGGAAAGCGCCAGGTTATGTTCCCAAGTTAAATTGGTAGTTTTTCATCGAGAGTTTCAGCATGTAAGCAAGTTTTATTTTTCCTGGAACTTTTGCTTTCCTAAAATCTTGCTGCTGAGCTATTTATGTTTAATGTTTATTAAATAAAGAAGCATAATGCTCGCCTCTGTGTCTTTATTGGAATCAAGACTTTTCTAAAAGTTACTCTGGAAAATCTTAATTCTTTTTTACTTCCTTTGAACAAAAGCAGATCCTAGAATTTCCTCATCCTTAGCAGAATGACTTGCATAATGGCGGAAGCCAATCTTACGATGCCAAGAGACTGCATGGTTTTATGCGTAATGTTGGCCACAGCAGTGCCTCAATTGTTTTGAATGTTCACATCCCAGCTAAATTATTACCAAATGAATCCCTCTAGATTTCAATCATTGATTTGTAGGGACGGTATCCCGTGGTTTAAACGACAGACATTAATTTGTAGTAATTTACTTTCAAAGTGATTACTTCGAAAGTAGTTGTGGGTTAAGGTGTGAAAAGGGGTGGGTAGTAGTGAAGGGAAAAAAGGGTTGTGGGGGGGCACATTTTTACAAAATCGGGTGGGTTGGATATATTTGTAGAGCAGTTTTGTTTTCTTTCTTTCCCATTATCTTTCTTTCCTTGTCAGGTATCTGCTGTCCATCAGTCTTTAAACCTTGCATTTTTATTCTCTGTGTCTGTGATACTGCAGTCATCAACTTCTTATCTTTCTTTGTTGGAGGTGTGTGCTGAGCTCAGTCTTTACAATAATGGGGCTACCTATGCCTCTACCCCATTGCCTCACTTTCCTATTATTACAATACTGAGGTGAAGGCTTTCTTTCTCTGGAGCTTTATCACTTTTAGCTTTATATTCAGCACAACTTTCTTCCTCTACTGTGGGCAAACCTGAGCCACTTGCCAGCTCTCTCCCTCTAGTGGGAAATGTTCTGCAACCCATTTCTGACCTAATTTTCCTCAGATTGATCTTGGCAGGAATAAGAAGATAAACGATTTTCTTACATCTACTCTATGCATTTTACTACCTGAATCTAATTACTTGTGTTTGGCGTGGTCTAGTAGTAGTACACATTTGAAGTCTGCCTTTTGAGTATTTTTAGAGTAGTCTCTTAAGGGCAATAGTTTTAGTTCCGTAATATTAAATGGAATCATATTTAAGATGCATTTGTCATCAGACTGAAATATGTATCAGACAATGTATTCAATCTTTGATTTATTTTGTCTTTTATTGGCTTTTTGAAAATTGATTCAGTGCTTCTGTGTTTGATATTGTACAAGTTTTATGGATTTTGCCCAAAAAGACTTTAATTGATGATATGTTCTGAATGTTTCACAAATTGAAATCCCCCTGTGCTGTTCGGCCCGCTGCCCAAGATTACAAAAGGGCTGTCTGCTATGTTGGGAAAAGGTATTAGTAGTGTCATGGCGGGCCACTGATTCTGCGATCTGGCTTCTTTGACACAAGTGAGTGGTTTGCTCATCTCAGCAGCCGAACACTGAGCCTGGATGTTTGATTCATGTGTTTTCTTTAGTTGCCACAAGACTCATTTGGATCCAGTTCACATACTGGTTTGGGGGATTGTGCAACTGACATTCCCTGCTCACAGAGTCCCATTTTAGGCAATGAACCGCAAACAGGGACCACACTGTTCAGCAAGGGGCCTGTAAAACATTTCATAGGTCTAACTTTCTTGGGTTTCTGCCCTCATGACAGCCTAATACCTGCACACCTCGCTGGACCAGGTCTCTGTTTCATGGCATTCATTTTTTAAGGAGTTGCATGAGCATCTGCTGAACCCTCCGGTCACCTGATTAAGCACTGGGGCATACTCCATGTACCGCCTTCCCTGGGTCGCATCACAAAGTGGGTGGCTCCCCATCGCCACCAATGTTGCCCAGACTCCCTCAGTGGGCGACCTACAGGTAACTTTGTCATAGTCCTCACTCAGACTTCTATTTTCCCATGCAGGGAACAGTGCTAGTCTCCTACTTACTTTTAATGTGGTGGATTTCCCTTTTCATAAAGGCAATATTATTAATTCTACCATAGGGTAATTTCACCAGCTATCACTAGATCCAGGCTCATTACTGCAGTAGTACCTTGCATTCTCATTAGAAATCCCACCACTGATAAAGCAACCGAAGAATGTGTGTATTAATAATGTATATGTTATGTAAATATGCTTTTATACTGTGCCAAATCACCACTTTAAAAGTATCAGAGTGGATAGGTTTGTCCGTGGAGCCAACTATACACTGAAACCAATCTGTTGCAGCTTGCTATTGAAGGGCTGCACCCTGTGGGCATGATCATGGCTAGGGTGCTAGGCTTTTGCAGGGAGGCTACCTTTGAGTAAGCTGCTAGAGGCAAAAGCACTAGTTTCACTGAGTAACATTTGGATATTTCTACATGCCTGGTTTGGCAAGGTCCTAGTAATGTCTTAAGTGCCTGGAATTGGAAACCTTCCATCTTTCCACTTTGACCCGTAGGAGAAGCTGTTACTGGTGATCCTTGGGCAGCCAATTCCAGGATGTGATTTTGAGCACTGTCCAACTATTCTCGATAGTGCATATTGATTGTGGTTATAGGAAATCCCAACCTCCTATCAGAGAGTGTAATAACCCTGGTGTGGTTCAAATTAACATACCTAGAATTTGTGATGGGAAAGACTAAGACCCTGCCAAGCCCATGCTGAAGATCTATGTGTTGTAGGACTATCTCTTAATATCTATATTATATACAAGGTGTAGTACCTAGCGCCATCTCTCAGAGAGGATCATATATAGGGCATTTACTCTAGGAGTAGAGATTTCACCAAAGTTAAAAGTGATTCTCCAGGTGGACGTCTCAGGTGACCAACAGCCACAGTGTACATGTTTGTGTCAGCTACCCCTGCGTTTTGTCGCCATCTGAACACAGCTTGATGACAGTGTTTAGGTTAGGAATGTCAGTGTGAGGTGAGTCACATTAGACTATCTTTTTTTCATTAAGCCTAACAACCCTTTATAGTCCCTTGTAGGTGACCAAAAGGGAGATTATTTAGTAACATTCCGATTAGTAAACTCTAATAATGTGAGCGCCTACTCTGTCTAGATAGTCAAAGTCTAGCCCCACCTGCAGTGACGATTGGCAATAAAAAAAATCTGAGAATTAGACAAGTTTATACAATAGATAAAATAGTGTTGCGCTTGTTAGAAAATTGGAAGAGTTTGGTGCAAAGCCCTCTTTTTAATCCTCTGCTCTGAAAAGTTTACTATAAAGAGTATTTATTTTGCCATGGGACGACTGAGCTGCATGTGCAAAAAAATATAAATATTGTCCAAAACACATGTAGATGTCAGAAACGTAATTTATTTATTGAGCATTTGTTGGGCGCCTGTACAACAGAATATTGTTTCAATGCGCCACAAGGTACAATGCGGAGGGAACAAGGGGAAGAAAATACATAATGGCAAGGATGGCAAAAAGCAGAAGAATATAATCGTGGTCCTACTAGACCTTGTGGCATTTGGACGGGCAAGTGCTGTGAGAAGAAGTTCAAGAAGCGGGGGGGGGGAGAAGGCATGGGCAAGTGCTAGTGAGAGTTGGGGAGAGAAGTGCCTACGGTGCCTGGGGAGGAACCGCTGGTTTAAGTGCGAGGGTGGGGGCGTCCCACGGGAGGTTTCCGGAATTATAAAGAGGTCTGGCTCAAGTCTGAGAGGCTGTTCCAAAAAGGAACCAGCAGGAGAGAGCGCCTACCACTCTCTGCTTGGGAAAATGTTTGACAAGCAGAGAGTTGGAGTTAGAGGAACGAAGGATTCTAGCAGGGAAGTATTTAGGGAGAGAAGGTTGGAGAAAGCATGGTCTCAGAAAGCCTTATGGATGATGCAGATCTTGAATTTGATCCTTGCGAGAGATTTTCGGGCTGGAGAAATACGGTCCCTGGGCTTGAGGCCAAGGATAAATCTTGCAGCACTACTAAAATGTATATATAAAATATCCTCTGCATAAAACTTGATAAACAGTAAGCCATTAGATAGAATATAATTCTAGAATAAATAATCAACATTCTTACTTTCGTATTGCCAACCAAATATGGTGAATGCCAAAATGACACTTTAGCCACATAATGACCTCTTTCACAGTAATTCAATAGAATAATAGAGCTGCTGGCTTATCGTCTTTTTTACCCGGGCCTTACCCCGAGCCTCAGCCTCAGTTTTGAACTTTCTTCTTCCTCCCCGCTACTGTCATGTCCCCTTAAACCTCTATCTTTATAGCTATCTTTATAGCCGCATCCATATAGTAGTGGACTAACTTGGGCTTGTTTAACACTGATCCAGATAGGACAGAACAGGACACAGTACTCTAGTTCATGGATGACAATTGTAAGCAATACTTTTGGCCACACTAGTTTTGAAAAGCATCTGTATGACAGCTATATATCAATCCTGTGTTTTGAAAGATCTGGCAATTCATGAAACATTCTGATGTTAAAAACCTATTTGCTTGAGCTGCTCAAAGCTTTTGAACTGTATCTGTAAGCATTTTGGTACAGAATACAATGCATAGCATCATATGAATAATATGGCTGCTTCACACTTCCAAAATAATATTTGGAGGTGATTCAGAACAGGCAAGGCCAGTGAACAAGTCTAACAATGTAGTGGAAATTTCATGTCGATTTCTGCTTAATTTACATGAAAAAACATTTACGCATCCTAACATTAGAATGCATTTTTCAAAATGGATTCAACAAAATCTTGGCACATATTATTTCAGTATTTTGAGAAGGTGAAGAATTTCACTGATGCACAGGATGAAATCGGAAAAATATTTTATTTTATTGAAAAGAACATGCAAGCTTATCTTTAAGGTGCAAGCGGAACCATTTCATGAATGTGCAGTTGAGAAATCAGAAGAAATATTTATTTCACAGAAAGCGTTCATCTTTAAGATGTAGGTTGTTTGACTGAAACCTCTCAAGACAGGTAGTAAGTTTGCCTACCTTACAGACCCCTAGTTTTATCTTGTTCCTGTTGGCGTCCATCTCCTCCCAAACATCTCTCTCTTGAAGACGCATATGCCCAGGTGATCCTGGTATCTTCTCTGGAGAGACGCCAATTGGGATTCCATTCTCCCCGTCACTGAGGTGCTCATCAGGAAATACTTCATCTGTGTTTTCCCGCAATAAGTCTCCGGGGATAGGGGTGGCATTGGCGATTCTGAATAGAAGAGCAAAGGAAAGTGACATATTGGATACAAGACCACTTTCATCATGAGCATGTGGCTAATTTATTGCAAAAATCATTTATAAATGGAACTGATGTGCTGAAAGTGTTTGCTGCATTATAATAAAAATAAGTTCTATTGAAGGAATCGTGTTACCGTTAGGCTTTATCAGAAGACACATTATCTAAATGATTCATAGCTGGCACCTAGAGCAAAGAGGAGATTATCATAAAACAGTGATTGTCCAGCTTTAAGATTTTCAATGTATTTATATGCCTAGATGAATAACTGCCAAGATACCATGGAATCAATCAGCAAAAAGTATAGAACAGGGGAGGGCAAGGTGTGTGGAGGAATGGATGCTTAACTGAAATGGTTTGGAAAGTGGGGTTGTGTACTAGAGAAACACGTTTTGCATTTTAGTCCTGGCAGTAGGTTGTGTAGAATAATTTAGAGGGCCCACCTCCACACGCAATTATTATGTAGCCGCTAGATGAACATTCCATATTTTCCCCGACCCACTGTAATTTAATAAACGCACGGTCAATGTCCAAACACTCAACCGAAATATACAACCTCCTATCTGACGGAGGTATTGACATCCTATTCGTCACCGAAACATGGCTAGACGACATTTACAAGATCACCCTCAACAACTGCCTGCCGGAAAACCTCAAATGCACCCAAGCAAACTGGAAAAATAAAAGAGGGGGGGGAGGGACTGGCAATCATCCACGAGGAACACCTGGCTATCAAACTGGAAGATCCACTAACCATTGATAAATGCAAATCCTTAATACTGAGCCTATCAGTAAACCCCATAACAAACCTGAAATTCATACCGATTTACAGACCACCAACCTATGATGCAAGTTTCGTAGACGCCTTTACAGAAGCAATCACCATCATCTGATCATCCTCAGACTTCAACATCTGGTTTGATGAAGAAACCACAACCACACAAAATCTTTACCCGCCCAACTAGCAGCACTAAACTCACAACAACTAATCAAAGGAGCGACACACTCTGAGGAGCATACACTTGATGCAATCTTCGCCAATAATAAATCCATTACCACGGCACCCCAATTCAAATACTCTGGAGCGACCACCTCATCATTCCATTCATAATCACAATGGCCATTCCAGTAAACAAGCAACAAAACAGACCATCAATCACCATGAAAAGAAACTGGAAAACCATAAAAAATTCAACCCTAAATGAATTCCTAGAATTCAACAAACCACAGGCAACAACTATGGAAGAAGCCGACATGGACAAAAAAAAAACGAGCTTTACTCCACACCTGGATCACAACAACCCTAGACGACATCACAAAAGAAAAACCTTCCACCACCTCACGTAAAAAAACAATGGGCAAATGGTTCACTCCTCTACTCAGCGCCATGAAAAGAAAAAAACGAAAACTAGAAGCAGAATGGAGGACCAACAACAACGCTGCAAACAAACAAATTTCTGCAACAGATCTGCTCATACAAAAAGGAAATACAAAAAGCGAAGAGGAAACACTACGATAACCAAATCTTCAAAGCACCAAACACCCATAAAGAACTCTTCAAAATAATAAACGAAATAAAAAACCCATCTGGATGCAACTACACACCAAATCCATCAACAAAACTTTCTAATGACCTAGGAGACCACTTCAAAAATAAAATCATTACCATCCAACAAACCATACAAAACAGACCACGCAACCCCCACTACAGACCCCACCTATCCTCACGAGGAACCTCTGAACAAACTACGAAACGTTCCAGAAATATCAGTGTAGACTTTCGTCAAACTGGTAAATCAAAGTAACAAATCAGGCTCTCCCGAAGACCCCTGCCCCCCGGACATATACAAATCTATTCTCATACAAGGAACATCCATGGAATACCACAGGAATGGCCTCAAACTTTCAATCGCAAAGGGTAAAGTACCACAGGCCTTCAAATCGGCGTACATTAGACCGCTACTCCAAGACACAGCAGGAAATGTAGAAGGCTTATCCAACTACAGACCCATCTCCAATATCCCGTACATAGCCAAACTGCTAGAAACGAACGTTTAGCACAAGTTGGCTTCAGGCCTATGAGAGGAACGGAATCAGCTCTCCTCGCTATATGGGACGACCTAAAAGCAATCTGTCAGGCTGAGAGGTCCTGTATCCGCGGAAGCTGCTGAACCCCCGACAATCCCCCTGAGATGTATTTCCCAGAACTAGTTTTCAATACAGCTCTGTAAACTACACCCCAAAGGGAAAGGGGGAATGGGACAACAAAACAACACCAGGCAGACTGCGTCAAGGCTAATCAGTGCTGAACCTGCAGAGGATAAAGAATAACATATACACTTTCTTAATTCACTTACTTAACCTTATGAATGGGAAGTAATTAATCCTTAACTAATAATTGAGAATCCTACCTGGTTCTTCTCTTGAAATTTCTTAGAGAAGCGGATAAGAAGCTGAAAATCTCTCTTACTTGCGATACTAGAAATTCCCAGCAACTTCTTACATTAGGCAAAACTGGAAGTTTTAGTTCTTTGTTTGTCTTTTTCCAACTTGCACTGGTAGTTCAATTAGATTGTCTTTAAAATGTTTTTTCTTGTAATATCAAAACTTTTCAAACTATTTATAATTATCTTGAGTCTTTGAATCCTTGAAGAAAGAGGAAAAAACGTGCTAACTGCACACGCAGGTTATTTCCATTAATCGTTGAACTTCACATAGAAATCTTCCTGGTTGAAGAACACGCGCAAACGGATGAAGACGCGCGATCCAAGTAATCCACACGCGCAAAAATCCACACGCGCAACAATTCACACGCGCAATGGTCCACACGCGCAATAATATTCTCCTGCGAGACACGCGAAATAAGAACACCCGCGCTATTGAGTTCAAAAGCAACGAAGTGATTGGCACGCGCAAAATTACTCGCGATGGAAAAAAAACACACGCGCACTCCCAAGGCACGCGACGAACAGATTCTCGCGCTTAAAATCACACGCGCTTTGTATTTCACACGCGCTTTGTACACACGCGATAAAAATCACACGCGCTTTATATTTCACACGCGAATTGTATTTCACACGCGCTTTGTATACTCGCGCTAAAAATCACACGCGCATTGTATTTCACACGCGCTTTATACTTCACACGCGCTTTGTATACTCGCGCTAAAAATCACACGCGCATTGTATTTCACACGCGCTTTATATTTCACACGCGCTTTTAAAATGGCACGAGACCAACCTCTGCTCGCGCTCGGAATACAAACGCTAGAAAGCACGCGCTCACTTGAATACGCACGTTACAGTCAAAATCTCGCGCTAAGGAACACCGCACTGGAAACACAAGCGTACACCGATAGTTCAATTGTTTTAGTTGAAACACTACTTTTAACGAATTTTCAAGGAGACTGTATTTAAGATGAACAGATTTACAGTAGAAATAAAGTCACTTATCTCCTTAGCGAATTCACAAAGATTTCCTGCTTTTCCTATCTTCCAAAACGAATTCCTGCCAGCTGAAGACTTCTCCTGAACCCCCAAGAAAGTAGCCGCTCAACTGCTGAGATCTGAAGGATAAAATCCACCAGGCCTAATACTAAAGCAGGAGCAGCCACTGAACACGTCCTCTCAGATGGGGTTTTGATGATGAAAGGCACAGAGTGACAGTTTAGAATGTTCATTGTTGTTCAGCATTGTCTTCTAGCCAATCAGAGCTGTCACTGTGAGGCTCCATCTTGCCTTGGGTCAGAACCAGGATTCTGAATCATTAAGTTAAGGCCTAACCAACTATAATGGAAAACTTCCCACCCACACAAAGCTAATCTGAAAAGGATAAATAATGAAAAGGAAACTTAAATAAGAGAAGGAAACCTGACAGTAACGCAGACTCTGACAACAATACTGCCTTCATACTTCTAGATCTATCCACAGCATTCGACATAGTCAATCATGACATCCTCATAATGAGATTAGAAGGACTGGGAATAACAGACACCGCCCTATTATGGATCACATCCTTCCTAACAGAATGCAAACCATATGGATGAAACCTTTCAAGTCCAACCCAAGAGACTCCACATGTGGAGTACCACAAGGATCATCTGTCTCCCCGCTCTCATTCAACATCTATCTATACCTATTAATCAAAATCATCAAAGACACGGCCTCTCCTGCTACAACTACGTTGACGAAACACAAATAATCTTCAAAATACAAGACTCCTGAGAAAAGAACACTACACTAGAGAACTGCCTCTGAGATATATTCAACTGGATGAACTTGAACCACCTCAAAATCAACCCAAGCAAAACAGATAATGATTGTCACAAAAAAAACAGGAGACAACAACTACATCCCCTGGCCAAAAGAACTCAGTACGATCCAAGTACCGTTGATCAATTGTAAAAAACCTGGGTGTCCTGATGGACAACAAGCTCACCCTAGAGCCACAAGTAAACGCTCTACTCAAGAAATGCTTCTTTCTCCTGCGAGCGGCAAAAAGGATCATACCATTCCTATCATTCACCAACAAAACACTTACCATCATAGCTCTTGTCATGTCCAGAGTAGATTACGCCAACAGCCTGTACCTGGGTATGCCTGACCGACTACTACAAAAACTACAATGCATACAAAATGCGGCAGCCAGACTCCTTCTCAAACTATCCCGAAGAGAACATATCACACAAGCACTAAAAAAAAAAAACGACACTGGCTACCAATAAGGCAACGAATACAATGCAAATCAATGTGCACCACACGCAGAGCAATACACAACTAAGGCACCAAATTCCTCAGAGATAAAGTACGCCTACATCAGCCAACAAGAACGCCAGATAAAGCAACGACATCCGCTTGGACCCAAAACCATACAACAAAAGAAAACTTGGAGGATCCTCTTTCTCTCACCAGGCTCCGAAAACTTCGAACGGCTTCCCAACGGAGATACGGAACAAATAACCATCAACTATTCAGGAAACTGCTCAAATCCTGGCTCTTCAATGTGTAACCAAAGACCACCCACAAGAACACACACACTGATAAAACAATGATTAATTTAGAAACCAATCCCGGCTCTCAGCAAGCAATCGAATACAAACCGGGCTTAAGGAACGCATTCCACGACTCATCAGACGGCACAATGAGAGATACGCATTAAGAGGAGGACAGTCAAGACTGAAGACCTGGTCAGAGCTGTGGAAACTCACAAGCAATACACTTGGAAATATGAATGGTGGCATCTAGCGTGTCTGAATGGGATTGGGGATGTTGGCTTGCAACACATCTCAATTGGATGTTTGGCAGTTGCCATGCCTGCTTGGAGTTGTAAAGGTTGACAAGTGACACATCTAGAGTTATGAATGATGACACGTGCAGCACTGGATGGAATGTTGAATGTCCCTCTCCCCACTAGGCAGGACTCCCAAGTTCGGATGTGCCCCTGTCTCTGTCCGTTATATGCTGAAGCCCATCCACTGTGGAGCCTAGACCTTTCTCCCACTATGCAGGACTGTCATAACTAGGGATAGCCTTTGTCTTTGCATGCTGTAAGGCGACTCTTCGTTTATCGTGAAGTCCAGACCTCTCCACAAAATGGCAGTGCAATCGAACCTAGGTGTGGTATACACACCTGTCCATTGTATGCTGAAACAGAGGCTACTGTGAGACCAGGGCCTCTCCATGAAGGACCCGTGAAATCATTGCACTTAAGCATACTGTGAAGATTACTTCTTAACCATATCAACCACTAACCAAAAAAAGAAACAAAAAAAAGCTGCATGCACTTCACCTCACCGCAACAACACAAACTGCACCAACAGCACACAAGGATTGACATTGATCCGATACTCGCACCAAAGCTCAGCACACGGGGTATACAGAGTTGAAGCTGCCAACAGCACACCACCCCTCTCACTATCCTACTGGCTCTTTACCTTACTAACCCATCCCGCCTTCTCTTTTGCAGATCCGCCAGAGCGCCTGGCGACCAACTCCGTTGGTGACGGTGCGCAGTACAAATCCCTTTAACATTTACCAGAGAGCTGCAGTGTCATCCTTTGCTCAAGTGAAATGTGAAAAAACAGAGAAGACTGCAACTCTTCAATTACACAATCTGATGCAAGCATTGAGCCACCTTGCTTTACTTTACAGCAAGAGACTTTTCCTCAAACTACAGAATTACAAACTACTAAGTCCAAGCCCCTACAGCCGACGCTACATTTCCAGCACTTCACAATAGTCTGCTCCTATCATTCCTGAAACAGAAAACAAAACCCGTCCTGTTAGGAGACTTTAATCTCTGGCTGGGCAGTGATTTAGACACTACTGCCAAAACAATGGAGAATACACTTGACACTTTGGGTTTCTCCCATCATGTTAGATGCCACTCAAGTTAAGGGTCATAACTTGTATTGGGTTTCCACCCTCGATTGGGTTTCCACCCTTAACGTGATGGTGAATAATGTAGATGTGTGGCCTTGCCCCTGCTCAGATCACTTTTGCATATGCTTCCAATCACAAGTTGGATTTTTTAACGAAAGAGCTATCCAGCCTAAATCACTTGTAGCTAGGAGAAGTCATACAAAATTGAATAAAGACACCTTGGGTCCCTGGGCCGAGGCCCTGAACACCAATATTGGAAATGTAACTAATTTTGAAGAGATGTCAGCCATAATGATGAACTCAGCTACAGAGAAGTTCGCTCCCATTAAAACAAAGTGAAAATAACAGAACATGGAAACAATTGGTTCTCTAATGACCTGATGGAACTTAAAGCTAAGAAAAACAAACTATTCCATGCATGGAGAAAATGCAGAGCTCCAAACAACCTAGAAGCATATCCAACTATTGCAGCGGAATCTAAAAAAGCAATCTTTATAGCAAAAAAGGAGTCACTGAATGACAGAATCATAAATGCTAAATCTGATTGTAAAGAGCTTTTTAAAATTCTAAAAGAACAATCACACATTCCAGGACCTATACAAGGCTCTATTGTTAAAAATAAAGCATGGTGTACTGAAATTCAACTAGCCATGTCCAATAAATTAGTAAACATTAAAGAAACAATAGAGATTAAAAAAACTTGCCCTGAACATAAAAGGACAGGAAGATAATATACATTGTCTGACTGCCAAGGATAAAGAATCACCTGTTTTCAGATTTATGCCAATCTCTGAAGATGAATTAGCCAAAACAATCAGCAAACTCAAAAGTACAAGCTGCAAATGAGACTCCTGCTCCTCTATTATAAAGGAATGCTTACCCATTCTGATCCCGGCACTCACCAAATTTGTCAATGCCTCTTTTCAGCTTAATCAGGTGTGAGATGATATAAAAAATGCGTGGTTCACGCCTCTCTTGAAGAAGCCCAATCTGTGTCCATTAACACCACCCAACTATAGACCGATCACTAACACCCCTTTTCTATTAAAAATTCTAGATTGTGTCGCATATAACCAAATATCCGTATTTTTGGAACAGAATCAAATTTTGCACAAATATCAATCAGGTTTTCGCATTAACCACGGAACAGAGACGGCCCTTCTTGCCCTCAAATCTCACCTCCTTCAAGGTATGGATAAGGCACAGATTGCTCTCCTAATGATTTTAGATTTTTCAGCGGATTTTGACCTGGTGGATCATTCCATCTTGTCCACCAGGCTAAGGGAGAACGCATATTTCTCTGAGGAAGCAATTCAATGGATATCCTCTTTCTTGAAAGACAGACAAGTCAGAGTGGCCAACGAGTTGGCAGAAGCCGATCCTATGACTCTGCTCTATGGTGTCCCAGAGGGAGCATGCGTGTCACCATGCTTTTAGAACATCTTTATGATCCCCTTCTTCCAGATGTTGGAAGAGGAGGGGATCATATTTGCAAATTATGCAGATGATACGCAATGTGTTTAACCCTTTTCGGGCATCCATCAAGAGGATGAAGCCTTCATTAATACAATTTATCTTAAAATCCAAAATTGGATGGTTACAATGGGCTGTACCTGAATAGTGCTAAAACTGAACTTCTTTTGGTGGGCTCACCCAGTAAATTGGACAAACTGGGGGCCGATTATAAGAGTTTCAATGTGGATAATTGTGTTATTCAGATCTTGAACAAGGTGAAGACCCTAGGTGTATACCTGGATAAACACCTGAATATGAAGGCCCAGGTGAACAATCGGATTTCCTCATCCTCGTATTTCATCAAACTCTTTCGTCACCTACGCCCTTTCATTTCTGAAAAAAGAATTCAGAAACCCTGGCTAGGGCCATCATCGGATCCAAATTGGATTATGGTTGTAGCCTATTGATAGGCATTTCGCAAGTAGTTTCAACGCCTTCAGGTGATCCAGAATGGGGCGGTGAGAGTAGTGAAGGGCCTAAGTAAAAGAGATCATGTGTCAGAGGCTAGAAGGAGCCTTCACTGGTTACCAATCAGGGCAAGAGTTTTGTTTAGGCTTCTTCTTATTACTTACAAATGAATTATGGGTCAAATGCCATTATACTTGACAGAAGTCATTGTCATGAAACAACGCCACAAGTTTAGGATCAGATAATACCAACCTTCTTAAAGTCCCGTGCAGTAACTCTAATAAGGCACGGCAGGGGTCATTTGAAGCAACAGCTCCAATTGCTTGGAATGCCCTTTCGCCCATGCTAAGAATGATAGCCTCGGCATAACGTTTTAAGAAGCAGCTGAAGACCCTGCTTTTTGCCTAGAGTGTTTTTCTTTTACATGCGCTTCAGCTTCTAAATACTCTGATTTCTGCCTCTCTGACTTTTCCTGTTCTATGTTTTCTGTGTGTAAATCTGCGTCCATCAGCCTTCGGGTACCAGGTGCGCTTTATAAATGCCTAAACATAAACATGTAGTCTAAACCCCCTTTCTCCGGCACATCAATGACAATGTGTTTGAATGCAAGAGTAGAAAGAAACCATCCAACTTCAGTTGAAGCATCGAGAAAGAAAACCGAAGTAGGAAATGGACCAAGAAACTAGAAATATTGTTCTAACTCCCATAGTAGAGGAGAGAGAAAAGCCTTTGTGCACAGAATATCTATGAGCGTTTCAACAGTGACCATTGGCAACCACCCAGACTGCGAATCACTTGCTCTTACCTGCATTATCTCCCATAACTCATCACTAGGCTTCCTCCTCCTAGACAAACTTTGCATTGTTGAGTTTGTCCGAGTACTATGAATCGCCAAAGTCCATTCTGAGATTTCAACATCTGGCCCGAGAAAGGAGACAACCAGGCCACAAAATAATTCTCTATGGATAGACCAATAACTACACTTTGAGAAACTCATCATTCAGAACTGGATCACATCCATCTTGGACATCGTGCTTCCAAAGAAACCTTTTAATAACTCCCAAAAGAAGAAAATGCTAAAAGGGTCCCCAAACTAAAGAGAATGAAAAAGGAAAATCGTAAACTTGATGAAATTTGGAGAAAGAACATACAAAAGAACAAACTAGCCTATAAAGTGCTATTCTTTTATAGGGCGGAGGTCATCAAACCCTAACAAAAAGCATGCTTTTCCTAACACACAGAATCAGCACAACAGTGCCATAAGAAAATGTTTAAAATCCTTGAAGAATTAAAAAACCCTACAGCTTGTAACCAAACCCCCCACTCCACCCCAAGAACTACGTGATCGTATCACGGACCATTTAACAGTAAGATTCTCAAAATTCAAGAGAAACTGAATAACAAAGGGTAGTACCTTCCAAAATCCAATGATGCACCATCCGCTTCTCCTCCATGCCCAGTCCCTCACTGACCTTCTACCGCTTCAGAGGACCGTCACCAACATCGACTCCTGCAACCCCAAAGGATCGCCAGCAGACCCGTGCCGTCCCAACCTGTCCGAATCTATCCCAAAACATCCACAACTGATGCCTCCTTTCCTCTCCTTTGTAAATGATTTTTTCAACACTCGGGTGTGTCCAAACTCTTCTGAAAGGCTACTTACAACAGACCACTGCTCAAAATATCCACAGCCAACTCCAATGTTCCGGCTTTCTACCGCCTCATCCAAAACATTGATTTCATTGAGAAAATATTGGAACAAGTGATATGGCCAACTGGGGATTTCATCAAAACAGCCAACCTCCAGGATAAGGCCCTACATGGCTTCAGACCATCTAGGTGTACAGAATCCACCATTCTAAATCTGGAACACTAATGAAAACACAGAGCACACTCATCCTGCTGGACCTCTCAGCTGCTTTTGACACCATCAATCACAAGATCCTTATAACAAGAGTGAAACATTGGAATCAAGGGAACATTGTTTCGACCACCGTGGACAATTCACTCATACTTGTATTGCAGTTGACTGCTAACCCTGCACTCTAAAGCATATCATACGATACTTGAAATTCACCCACAGAACCATGGCTGTCCATCTCTATTGCCAACAAGACTAGACTATACAAATCGCCTCTCGGACTGCCAAACGTACTCATTAAAAAACTACAAAGAGTACAAAAAGCAGCACCAGATTCCTCGTCTGGATAAAAGGATGTAAACACATCTCACAAGCATTACACACTGGCTTTTCGCCAAGGAGAGGACATTTTAAAATCCTCTGCATGATCCACCACTCCTACCATGGACAAGGCCCACTTTCTTTCATTAGGATATTCCAGCATTATTAGGATATTCCAGCATTAAAAGCCTAACAGGACAATGAGGTCAAGCAAAGCTGAAGTTGTAGTCCTGAACCTTAACAGGAAACAACGCCTGACAATTAGGAAACTGCTGAAGACATAGCTCTACAACTAACCTAATTGGGTGAAACCACAACAAATCAATTGGTCGCACAACATACAACCACATGTACTATGCACAGAAAGTGTTGCCTTAATCCAATCTAAAACTGTCAAACAAATCCAATTAATCTTCCTATTGATGTCACATCTCAGAATAACCAGCTCCTCACAGGCACCTCACAGGTTGCACTGCCCCTCCACATCCCCTGACCCGCACAAGGAAGGACTCCACATCCAAGACCCAGAAAGCGACGTACCATAACTACAACATCCATCTTTTTTTTCTCAAAACTAACTTTGCTACTAAAATCTTACAAGCTTACATCTCACCCATGCCCCACCCTACGAACGTCTAGGGCTAGTCTACCAAAATACCATAAGCAATCCTCCTCGATCAACAAAAACAAAAAAGCAAAATAACAGACGCATCAGAGGCTGCCTGTTTGGTTAACTTGCCATTGTATATTTCTGCTCCAATGAGGTCTTCTTTTGCCTCAGCAGTAACGTCCACCATTCGTCCGCTGATAGGGTCGAGACACCAACTAAACATTGCATAAATGTCCTTGTCCTTGCAGCGGTCAAAGCAGTGTAGAGCGTGAAAATGTGTTGCAGGCTTTACGACGATCATTCTCTGTTACAGAATCTGCATGTTCCATTTCTTAGCCCATACCCGTTTCTCATAGATAGAATGTCCTTCATTCTGAACAAATTTAGTTTCATCCTCATGAATTGAGCCCTATAGTGTGGATCTGGAAATATCCTTGCGTATACTGGGACCTTTCCCAGGGTTCCAGCTTCATTTAATAAGTTCTGGAACATTTTGTATTGATTTGCTTCGTCGCAGGTTAAGATTCAGTCGCTTTCCCACATCTTCCGTTTAACTTTGGGTTCAACTGTATGTCCTCAACTGAGACACTGAGCTGATTTAACAGGATTTTACAAGCAGACTCCCATCTTGACACCACATTTTCAAGGCCTCTGTCCAACTCTGCCTTGATCAGTGCCAGGATTGGGGCTGCATCCTCTTTCATGCACTTACCAAAGAACATCAAAGCCTTCCAATCTGCTGTTGCTTTTAGTGACGCGAGACCTAGCTCTCTTCAAATTACTTGAATTGGCACTGTTTTTGGGAGGCTCGGGACCTGCTTCCAGAACTTAGTCTCCAGGTTTGCCAAGTGTTTCTTTGGGAACTGTAGCAGAGAGTCGGCACCGTAAGACAGAATGGCCACAAACTTTCCCCTGTAAAACTCAAGCAATGGGAGCATTAAATATCGGCAAAACCTCAGTTTCAGCACCAACGCTTGGTTAGCCAAAAGGTTTACTTTAAAGGGTGAAGGGTTGTGTACTTCCACTGAGCTTTTGCTGATTTTCATCCCCAAATATTTAAATAAATCCACCTTTTCCAGGGTTAAGTCTCTGAGCAGTCAGTTGAAGGACTGTTTTTTCTTACCACTCCATCTTTCCAAGATTAGGATCTTCATTTTACTGGAATTAATTTGCAAGTCGTTCTCATACGCGTATTCAGATAATCTTTTCAGTTGCCTTTGCAGCCCTATTGCAGTGTGATCCGGTAGAATTAAATTGTCTTCATATATTAGGCAGTCCACATGAGCCCCTCAGATTTTTGGTGGGAAGCATCTAGGTTTCATCATACAGGGACCCAAGTCAGAAAGGTAGAGGTTAAAGAGTGCCAGGGCTTGGCGAAAGCTTGAGTCCCCTACTGGTCTGTATTTCTTCCATTAATAGCCCCCCAATGTTTAGGCGCACTAACATGGTGGTGTCTGTGTGCAGAGCCTTCAGGGTGGCGACCATGTCTTCATGCAATTAAAATTTGTCAGTTTGTTCCAAAGGAGTTATCGGTTTATACTACCAAACGCCTTGGCTAAATCGACGAAATCTAGGAAGATTTTACAGTTTGTTCTGCTGACTTGGTCTTTCAGTATCGAGAGCAAGAGGATCAGTGGAGTAGTGCCCAGTCTGCTTACGAAGCCACACTGGAACAGGTCTGGTCTCCCTTCTCTGGCACCCATTCGTTCAGTCTTTTTAGTAAGAGCGAGACATAGATCTTGCCCATGAAGTCCTAGAGGGCATTAGGACAGTAGTTATTTGGGTCGTCCTTGTTACCACTCTTGAAAACTGGGATGACATTTGCAGATTTCCATGACACAGGTACATTTTGAGCTTCCCTTGGGCTTTCTATCATCAGTGTGGCCCATTGTTCCGGATTTTCTTTTAGCATAGCATTCGAAACACCCCTTGGGCCCGAAACACGAGAAGGGTTTGCTCGCTTTATGAGCTTCACTAGCTCCTCATGGTCGTGTGTAACCATCTTGTTGAGGGGGGGGGGGGTCTTCTGGTGAGAGCCAGGATCTTTTCTGCGTAGTCCATAAATGGCGCCCACACATTTAGGGCATTGTTCAGGAGGTCTGAGCAGATGGATGTCATTTTTTCCGCTACAGTGATCTCCCAGCATTTGGACCACCATAATGCGGCCGAGGGGCCGTCTGCATTTTTCCAAAGCCGTGCCATCACGATTTCTGCTGCCAGCAGGAGGTGCGTACACAAGCAGGGGATAGGGCCTGAGAGCAGGAGTTCCCCTCCTCCTGTTTCGCCCAAGAGAATAATCCCAGGGTCCCAGGGGATGGACAGCCCGTGATTGCTTTGATGTGTTCTGTTACCTCTCTCCAGTATCCTCCTGCTTTCGGGCAGGACCAGACCATGTAGAATAGGGTACCTCAGACAGGACACCCGCGCCAACAGTTCGCAGGAATTTCAGGGTTGGCCTTGTTTATTTGGTCTGGAGTTACGTAATATCTGTAGCAGAATTTATAGTCCCCTTCCCTGTTCGTGATGCATTGCGTGCTCTTATGTAATCTGGTCCAGATTTTCCCCCAGTCCTCTATTTCCCATCCCAGGTCTTTCTCCCATTCAGGCATGCATCTTTCTTTTTTAGTGGAGCCTGTTCTGTCCAGGAGTTGATAGAGGGCTGAGGGTCTTCCTTTTGTAGACGGGGATGATAGAGATAGTTCTAGCGCTGTTAAGTCTCTGGCGCCTTTCTCCCTGACTCCCCTGTCGGAGTGCCGGATCTGGGCATAATAGAACCTTTCCCGTTCACCCACACCAAACTTTTCTTTGCATCTTTCCAACGTTATGGGGGATCCGCCCTCCAAGAAATCACAGATTTTCAATAATCCCCCTTCCTCCCAAGGTTTGAAGCCCAGTGGTGGATTCCCTGGCGAGAAGTCTTGGTTGTTCCAGACGTGCGTGAGTGGGCCTATTGTGCCTCGAATGCCCCATTTCCGTGCCGCGGTTTTCCAGCTGCGGATGGTTGTGCTTGTTGCTGTCAGAGGTCCCCCATTTGTCTGAGGTCTTATGTTTGGTAGGTGCAGGAGGTCCAGCAGGGGAACTGGGCACCATGCCTCCTCCAGCTGTTTCCACCTCGGTTGATCCTCCACTTGGGCCCAAGTATATGCATGGGAGAGTTGCGTTGCGTGGGCATACCAGGTTACATCGGAGACTCCCAACCCCCCGTGAGCCCTCCCGCGGACCATGATTTTCCTTGCTATTCGTGGCTTTTTCCCCCCACAGACAAATTCTTGTATTTTCCTCTGCAGGGAGATCAGATCAGTATTTAGAACGTGGACTGGAAGGGCTGTGCAGTGATACAACCACCTCGGGATTAGATTCATTTTTAGAGCTGTAATTCGCCCAAACCAGGATATTTCCTGGTTCTTCCAGCGCTTTAGATCTTGGCGAAATCCGCTGAGTAGCTGCAGGAAGTTGTTTAGATACAGGCGTGACGGGTCTTCAGTGATCTGTACCCCGAGATACCCGATTGCTTCTTTGGCCCAGGGGATTGGCATCAGGGGGCTGAGGCTAGCTCTTTGCTGCTTGGGTAGATTAATTGCTAGTGCTGAGGATTTGTCTAGGTTAACCCTACATCCGAAGACCACCCCGAAATCTTCAATTTCCACCCAGAGGGGCCCAAGGGAAGTGGCCAGGTCAGTTGCGGTAATTAGAACGTCATCCGCATATAAAGCAATTTTATATTGATGGTCTCCCACGGTGAGCCCCTTTATCCTCTGATTCTGCCTGATTCTGGCCACAAAGGGTTCCATGGACAAGGCGAAAATCAGGGGCGAGAGGGGGCACCCCTGCCGAGTTCCTCTAGTTATGCTTATTGCTTCCGATCTGGTGTCATTAACCCGCAGCTGCATGGTGGGCCTCTGATAGCTGGCCATCACCCATTTTGTGAAATTAGGGCCGAAGTACTCCAACACCTTCCGAATGTACCCCCAGTCCACCCGGTCGAAGGCTTTGTGTGCGTCTAATGATATGACTGCCCTTCCCACACCCCTCTTAAGGGCACTCTCCATGAGGTCTATTGTGCGCCTAATGTTGTCATGAGTCCCCCTCCCCGGTATGAATCCAGTTTGGTCCCGATCTATCATGCTTGGGAGAGTCGCCACCAGCCTACCTGCCAGGATCTTTGTAAAGATTTTCACGTCATTATTCATTAGGGTTATCGGCCGATAATATGCGGCCTGCTCAGGGTCTTTCCCTGTCTTATGGAGTAGGACTGTGAGCGACTCTGCCATTGATTTTATAACTGATCCAGATACCAAGAAGGAGTTAAACAGGGCTGATAGGTGAAGGGCCATTTTGCATATAAGCCACCCGGGCCCGGCGATGTGTTCTTGAGGGATTTGATGGCTTCAACAGTTTCTTTCGTTGTAATGGGTAATTCCAGGGGCGATAGTTGGGCTAAGTTTTGAGGTCGGGTCGGTTGCAGGTACTCCGCAAGATCGGCTAGGGGTGTGGACTACCCGGTCATCATTGCTTTATGATATCTCACCAGTTCCCCAATTTTATCCGCATCTGTGTATAGGGCCTTGCTCTTAACCCCCATCAATCTCAGGATATTTTTCCTACTGTGTACTGTTTTTAGTTAGTGTGCTTGTACCCAATTCGCTTTATTCCCCTTGCTATAGTAAAACTGTTTTGTAAACGATAATGATTTAGCTGTGCTGCTGCGATATTCGAGACCCTTCTCTGTTCTGCCCTGCACTGATAAGGGACCCCCTAACCACTGCTTTCATGGCATCCCATATGCTGTTTGTGGGTGAGCCAGTGGCTGTGTTCTCCCTAAAGTAGTTGGTTATTGTTTTGCCAATCTCCCTTCTAATGCAGTCATCTAACAGGATGGAATCATTTAGTTTTCAATGCCTCTGGGGAGGGTGCTTTTGTCCCGCTATAATGAGATTTGCAGAAACCGGGGCATGGTCAGAGATCATACAGGTGTGAATCTCTATTTGGCTTAGGCAAGGGTACAGGACCCCAGAGACTAGTACCATGTCTATTCTTGAGTAGCCTTTATGTGCACATGAATAATGGGTATAGTCTCTTGATGCCGCACTGGCCAGCCTCCATGCATCATCGACCGTTTCGGTTTCCCTGAGCAGCTTTGCCAGAGACAACGCTTGCGCAAAGTCCGAGTTGGTGGGAGGCAGGGTTTTATCTATCTGGGGATCCGGGGCTATGTTGAAGTCTCCACCCATGATAACATATCCCTCCTTGAATGTTAAAATGCTCAGAATCAGCTCAGAGACGAACTTGCTCTGGGC